>NC_064307.1:3842170-6517170 GCF_023373825.1 Bactrocera dorsalis
GGGTAGTAGCCACTCCGAATAATATTTAAGTGCATCATCGGTCTATTTCAAGGTCTCAGAAAGTTTCCTTTTTTATTGTTTTCAAAGACATTACAAGTTCTAAGCCAGCATTGAAGGCTTTTACTGAAGAAGGAATATTAAAAGTCGGACCATTTGAAAAAAAAAACACTTTTAGCCAATTTCGGGCTTCCTTGAAGTAATCTAAGGTTGGGTTTGGAAAATGAGCTGTTTGCGTGGAATGGCAGCATACAAAAGGATTTCAGATAATTTGGCTTAAGCTACATGCAAAGAGGTGGTTAATAAAGATATACGAGGTGGAATCTATTGAAATACGAAAAGACTTTTTCGACTATCCAATATTATTCCTAATTATACTCGTTTTTGTTTCTTAAAAATTCCCTTCCAACTTCAAACGCTTTTATTATTATGATATAATTTCTGCCCACTTCTCCTCCTTTCCAACATTTTTGCATTAATTGTATCAAAACAGACTCGCCAATATTTAAATTTCTGGAATGAGAATGAAATATATGTTTTTTCAGTCTAAAGCGCGCCATTTGCGCTAAATTTATATTTTTAGAAACTGGTTTAGAAATAAGTTTCTACTGAATTACTAAACTTCGGTTGCTAAACACAAGTTGCTGAAGCCAAAATATCAGCAGACACACTCCGCCACCTACAGCAGCACCAAATATCGAATACCATTCAAGAAGTTTAAGCAGAAGAAGAAGACGCTTGACGTCATGGAAATATGCTGTTAAGAAATTCAAATACTTTGCGGCACACTTGTTTTGAACTGCTATTCCAATGTGCAGACAGCAAAGAAAGAAATCAAACACAAATGAAACAAGTAAGGCAGAATCAAGCACGGGTACTGTCGAAACCCATAAAGTGCCGCAATTTAAAATTTGTTGGTTTTTTGAACCGATAGCATGGTAGAAGATAGATATAGATCGATATCTTACAATCACAATGCGCTAAGAAAAAAATACTTTAGTGAAATATGTTCCATTTTATGGTATATAGACAGCCTTTGGGATGGATAACCTTATACCGGATATGGGTGCTAGAGGAGAGAACTATATAGACGTATTTGATCAATTTTCAGTATAAAAGCGTATTGCGTATTCTCATTAATTAACATGAATGGTGGTAAGATAGACAGAAGCCTAGAATATGGGATTTCTTTTAAGAGGGGGCGGTCGATCCGTATTAGAACCTACTGTATGTGTGGTCCGATTTAAAGCCGCAATAACTCCTTCAACCAAGTTTGATTTACAAAATTGTAATTGGAGGTCGTGACCACACCCATCTTCCAAAACTTTTGATATAACATATGACCCTCCTTATTGTGACTCCCTGGTAGCGCTCTTAATTCGGAATACTGGTGGCGCTTGGGTCGTCAATTTTTAATTCATTCATTTTTATTAGCAGGCGAAGCTTTTTTTTTACTGAGCCAAAGAGTGCAGTCAAATAGCAAATATGCAAGCAACTGCAATAACAACAACGGCATATTTTGAAAAAAAAAAACAGTTAATAACAACGATGGCAACAACAACAAGAGCAACATTATCAGTGTCAAAGTAATTTCATTTAAATAAACACGAAATGGCGCGCGAACGCGATTCAACACTTTGTCGAAAGATCAACGGCGGGCGTCGAGCCGAGCGGAGCAGCGCAACGCTTACAGTACGATTTTGCCAATGCTGTTGCGCTGTACCTGCAAGCCAGCGTGTGGATGTACGCGTGTATGCGCGGAGTTAAGGCCCTCGGCTGGGCGCGATAAACAAATCGGCGAGGAGCCAATTTTAGTTTTTGCCACAAGCGAGTTTGCTAAATTTAGATAGGCTTGCTATTTGATAGATGGATTTGGGTAAAAATAAACGCATTACTTTTAGCAAACTCACTCACTCGTGCCGACTTGATAATGAAAAGAGAAGGGGTGAAGGCGGTAGGTGGACTGTGGATGGCGAACGGTGTGTAAGAAATCATATAAATTCTTCTAATTTTGTTATTGTAAAATGGCGTTTGCTGATTACACAAATAAAAATGTGTTTGAGTACATTAATGCAAACAGGGTGTTTTATATGGCTGTTTCGACTTTATTTAATAAAGAGAAAAGTTAAAGAGGACACTTCGTCTGAAAGTTGAGTTTTCAAAAAAAATCTCTCTAAATTAATTCTACAATGTTTTCCAGAATTGTTGAAATGATACTGACTTTCAGACAAGTCTTCTAAAGGTAGAGATCAGTCACTCTGAAATAACATATACCCCATTTTTCATCCACGCGATGCATACAATTCATGACGAATGTATTTGTACTTTTTTCGAATTGCAATTAGTTAAGCTCTATATGAAGCTATGTATAAGACAATTTTCACTCTCCTGTGGTTATTTTATTTTTTATTGCATTTCAAAAGCATTAAATTATAAATTCAAAACAAAAGTGCAATAGTTGTAAGAATGGGGGACTTTCGTGAGTAATGCAAGTAATGAGTAAAGAATTCCCGCACAAATATTCCACTGAGTGAGCCATTAAAACTTGATAAGATTTGACACAAAACCACGAGTTCATTACAGTACGAACCTAAGTGTTAGCAACAGTCATCCCCAAACATTTTTCCCGTTGCTAATATGTAACGCTTTCTTATTTTGTTGGTTTTGTGGTTTGTTATTGTAGCTATCCTCTTATTTAAAAAAATATCAACCAACCACTTTGGGTATTTTATCCCAATTTTGACTTGTATGACATTATTAGGCACATGCTTTGTTTTTGGATGGTGATTAGTGGAACCTCACACGTGGTGGTTGAACAATTTTTGTTAGGGCTGGTCAAAAACCGTTGTTGTTTCAGAATATACTGAAAGTGTCATGAATCTGTGAATCTATTTTACAAAATTGGTATGGAGACGGTGAGATTATTGTATGTTTCAATATTATTTCCAGTCACATGTGTACTAAAGGGTAGAGGCCTGGGCACTTTTAAAACTGCTAAAACGTACGTCCTTGGAAAATTGGCCGTAGAAATTTACCGAAGATCAAAATACCAATCGATTCAAATATTCAGCTTATAAAAAAATCATCTTGCATTGCTTGATATCTTCGTTCTATAAAAAGTTACAGATTAAAACCAAACTCGGTTCACAAGCTAGCCCACTCCTCTACTAATTACTTTACAATTTAGCTGTCACATGACCTGGTATAACGCCTACTAAGTCAAACGCTACGAAAATTTCTGCATTAGTATTAAGGGATGCAAGAAGACCAATCGAGGTGTCTCAAAGATCTATAAGACTTAGAGGGGGACTATGAATAAAGAATTCACGCTTAGAAGTTGAAACTAAGTAAAACAAAGTGAATGCAAAGTTGCTGCCTATTTGCCGAATCTTTTGGCAGCGGTGCTTGGATTTCTAAGTGGATTATTGGTTCACCTTCATTTGCTTCTTACTCTGTGGGTTTACTCTGGGCTTCTGAATCGGAAAGCTTTGAATGGAGTGTATGTTACATACAGAACGAACCGCGCAGTTCCCCGCAAAGTATTCTATGGGATTACTGATTTATCACACAAGATTCAACATGCTGCTCCTGCATCTCATGGGCGTGGCTCTCAACCAGCTGCGGAGCTTCACCACCATTATTATCAGTCTTTTTCCGAATTATCTAACTTTTATATCTTCTTATCGATTTTTATTTTCTTCCATTTTTCCCTGTTTGTTGACTTTGACTATTAGCACTTTTCAAGGCAAATCTTTAAAAAAAATAAAAAAAAATCGGATCTTTGGAATAAGCCTGGAATTGTAGATCACACTTTCTGAAATAATATCCGCAGGGTGACTGAGTCATTAAACGATTGACAGCTTTACTGAGCAATTAGGAAAACACATTTCACTAAGAACAACTAACAAATTAGACGTGCGGCTATTAAAATTAATGATGCGTGGGCGAAAAAGCAAAAGCGGGGTGATGACTGCCAAAGCTGTTAATATGCTAACGAATAGTCACAAACAACAATACTCACATGGAAGCCTTCGACTTCAAAAGCACTGGTACACTTTAAATATGAATATTCTTAGAAGTGTTACTTTTACGGCGATGACAACTGTTGATACGATAAGTTTGTTTTATGCTGGTAGTTAAATATTGAAATTCCGTTGTGTGCTCTCCTTCTTTTCCGTCTTTAATTTTCAAACAGTTTTTTTTCTTCACAAATTGGCGCGCGCGCTTTTTTCCACACCAACGCTTAGCGACACGAACGGCGTCAAAAGGCAAAACGTGCAAAAAATGCGGCGTGCGTATGTGTGTGTGTGCGCGAAAACACACGTACACAGTTAAGAAGTAAAACAAACCTAAGCGCAAGCAATAATGTATTTATTAAATATAAGAATCAAATGTTAAGCGACAACACGACACGACGCCGACTGGGTGACACGGAGCGCGGCGCGGCGCAAGGCGTCGAGGCGTTGATATGCGCGGCGCTGGAGCGCGCTGTGCTCAAGGCTTGGTGTTGGTGTTAGGTATGGCGCTTTGTATGCGCGTGTATGTGTGTGTGTGCGCTGTTAGGTACTGGTGTGTTTCAATGCGGTATTTGGCGTTTACGCGCGGCACGCGGTAGGTGGACGCGCAGGTGGCGCGGTGCGGTGTGTGGCGACTGATAAAACAAGATTGTTTTCTGCTACTTTTTTCTTGGTATTGTATTTGTATTTTTTTTTATATATTACTTTACATTCGAACTGCTTGTCCGATCACTTGCTTGTTGATTATTATTATTGTTTTAGTTGTTAATATTTATGCTGCTGCTGCTGCGCTATTGTTGTTATTCGCCAGTTGTTGTATTTTTCTGCGCTTCACGGTGACGTGTTCACTTGTTTGTTGTATGCGGTTATTTGTTGGTATGTATGTGTATAAGTAGTTGTTTGATTTGATTCGTGATTTTTCACTTATAATGGCTTATAATAGCAATTGTTGTACTTAGCGGTAATTTGTTGTTTAGTTTTAAATCGTTTATTCATAATTTTCCAAGTATTTTTTGCTCGAAATAAGTGTTTGCTTTAATCATTTCGTTCACAGCAACCGCAAAGACATTTTTCACTTGAATTCTCATGCGCATTGGTCGCTGATGATGCCTGCGCTTTTGTTGTCAAACCTGCTTTTTATAATTAAATAAAATAAATTAATTTCGATTTCGCTTTAAACTCACTTTCGCGCTGATTTTTTGATGAAAAATTAAACCCTATAACACTTTTAGATAGAATTGCTCATGAAAACACAAAATACAATATAAAAATAAATTTTTTTAAATTTTTATTTGTTTTTGTTAAGTGTTGCTGTGGCATTTTTGTTATGTATAAATGCAGGATTTGTACATGATTTTTATTTTATAAAAATATGTAATTTTATTTGTATTTATCACACATAACCGAATTCACAGCAGCTTTCTTCACAAGCTGCACGAAATTTTTTCACTTTTTTATATTTTTTTATTTAACTTTATTATTTATTAATTTTTTATTATTTTTTCTCAATATTTACTTTATTGCTTATTTTTTTAATTTTTTTTTAATATTTTTTAATTTTTATTTTAATTTTTTCATTTACATTTTTTATTTGTGCAGTTTGCTTATTAAAATTTAATTATCGCTCATTTTTATTAAAATTGTTCACCCTTTTGTGTTCAACTTAATTGTTCTTTCGTGATTTTTATTTACATATGCTCATTTGTGTAGCTTAAAATGTTTTGCGCTTTGCCTTTTACACTCTTCTGTGTTATTTATTTATTTATTTTGCTTTTGCGCACTTTTGTGTTTCTCCGTTGCTTTTGTTTCGCTACAATCACTGCTTTGTTTACCAGTTTACCTGTAATAGCAACAATTGTACATTTTCGAATTCTTCTTTGCACTCTATTTGTTACTTTGCACCTGCCCGAGGCATTACAATAACTAACCCGCACTCATACATTGAGCGAGTGTATGCGTGTTCGTGTATGTGTAGTCTTTACAATACATTTCTAAATTTTTTATGATTTTGAAATTGTCTTCTTTCGCCGAGCCTCATGAACACTTTCGTGTCCGAAAGCTCCTGTGACCTCCTTCTGCCGCAGTGCCGACGATGACGACGCCACCGTCGACGAAGCTCTCAGCACGCCACGCAACGAAATACCAACAGAAATGCGTTGTTTCGCACACCCCGCAATGCAGAGAAGGAGGAAGGCGGAGACGGCACAGAAGAAGCAGAAGACACTGCACCTTCTTGCTCTTATACCGAATTTTCGTGGCGACGTAAGCGACGTCAACGCACACGCAGTCGCGTTCATAAATGCAATTGTGGTCGGCGGCGTCGACGCTTGACGCCACTTGTTCGTCTGTGCGTTCGTGTGCTCGCTCGCCAGTGGGTCGCTGTTTATTGCGTTGCGCCAGAAGACTGCACTTTCATATTTAAAAATGTATAGCAACAACAACAATGTAGCAACTTATTGGCAGCAACAGTGGCGGCGTAATGACAACAACAACAGCAAAGGCAGCAACGATAATAATAATAATAACAAAAACGAGAAGAATGAAGGCGAAAGACGCAACAAATACAGCAAGCGCGAGTGCAATGCGTTCGCTTTTATTATTGTTGCTGTTGTTGTTAGTGT
Organism: Bactrocera dorsalis; assembly: GCF_023373825.1. Classification (NCBI taxonomy): domain Eukaryota; kingdom Metazoa; phylum Arthropoda; class Insecta; order Diptera; family Tephritidae; genus Bactrocera; species Bactrocera dorsalis. The sequence goes on from NC_064307.1 coordinate 3,848,805, forward strand.
TCTTGCAGTTGCGTTATTTATAAAAATAACAGCGGGCAGTGGCGCAGACCATCGGAGCGACATGGCCAGCCACTGCGCGACCGGCCGATCACTCCACACGGTCGGCCCAACCCGCCTACCACACGGCCGGGCGAGCGTTTTTGGTCGCGCGTTTGAGCAACAGTGCGTCTAAATGCTAAACGGTGTGACGACCCCGTTTTTGCCGTTCGCACGACATAGCCCAAGAGCAACACATACATACGCGCACGCATACAATGGAAGCTTGCTTGGTGCTTGTGTGTTTAAGGTGCTGTTGACTGCTTTCGCCCGTCGAGTTTGAGTTTTTGTTTTTGGCCCGCGGCTATTGCTGCGGATGGCTATGGCCTGTGCCAACAATTCATGCTTGATTTGGTTGCAGCTACTTGCTGCCTGAATTGTTGTTATTGTAGTTGACTGTGAATGTAATTGTTCTTGCATTCCTCACACGTACAGCCATGCAAACATATGCGCAGCCACGGAAAGCTACGTGCCCGCGTGTGTTTGTGTGTATTGGGGAATGCACATCCCCGTATGCAGGCATACGGCACTTTTCTCGAGCAGCCACGGCTGTCGACGTTTTGTGCTGCTGGCACTGCGGCTGTGCTTCTTCTATCGCCTATTCATCCACCTATACCCACACTTGCGCCCCTTTCCCTCTTCGCCCTTCTGCCGTTCAATGTGATAACTTTACGACCACTGCAGTTATTCGCTGTTGTTGCTGTTGTTGTTATTGTGTTGCGAGCCCCCAAAACATATTTGCCCCAAACGCGTTTGGCAACGTTCGCCTCGCCGTCGATTATAACGCATTTAACTGTAAATAGTTGAGTTGGAAACTGAGGAAATTAGTTTCACTTGCGTTTTCATATTTTAGAAATTTCAGATATTTATTTTCTTTTATTATTTTTACTTGCTCTCACTTTGTTTCACTTCACTTCACTTAGTCTCTTGTTCTGGTTGGTCTTGTTCTTCTTCGTGTGCTACTGCTACTTATTTGGTCGACTTCGTTTTCACCGAATTACCTATAGAGGCACTTCTAACTGCTCGCTAGCCAGAACTCTATTTTCTATAATTCACAAATCTTCACATGCACTGCGGATCGTGGTGGAAATTCTTTAGAATTTCTTAACTAACTGCTGTTGCGTTATTTTCCATCGTTTCATTTTTGCTCTTCTCTCGTCACTTATGTCGTATTTTCTTAATTTCTTATGTATTTTTGTGTGTCTTATGCTTTGGAATTCACAGAACACTTCGTTTTTCGATGGGGTACTGAACTAGCACTGCGTCAAAGTGACAGCTCAGTGCTGGCGCCATTGCCGACCGCGCACTGCTTTGTCGACATTATTTGCTTTATCATTGGCTTTATGGCTTTTGCTCCAACTGTTATGGCGCTGTCAGTGGGGAATCCGTTATGCGCTTCCGTTTGGCCATTGAACTGTGTGCGCGCTGAAGTTGGCTGTGTATGTAAACGGTTGTTGTCGCGGCTAATTGCCTAGTGAAATGAAATGTAGCGGTTGCGTGATTTGCTGTGTTTTTGGATATTTCTTTGGAAATTTTATTATAATTAGCATTTGTGTAGATAATTTCGAAAGTAGGTGGGGTAAGACTGAGCTTTCAGAGAATAAAATGTTTTACATAGTAATTAGATGTAATTCAGAGAATATAAACATTTTTGTTTAATTGCAAGTTACAAAGTGGAGCAAGAATGACATTTGGCTAATTTTAGTATTACTAATTTTTTATTAAAAAATTGCTGTAGATGTATTTTAAAATTATTTTAACTATAGATAAATAGAAGCGACTACTTGTAGCTATATTCATACCTTTGCTCATCAAATGCGCAAAAAATCAAAAAAACATTTAATTTTTCAGCCAATTTCTTTATTTTTTTTTTAAATATAAAAGTATCGTTAACTTAAATGAATATTTTTGGATTTGTATTCTATACTGATATTATTTTTCACTTAAATGCCTTTAGTAATCTAGTTTTAGCAATTTTGTAGCATATATTTGTGTTTGAATGTACATTAGGGCGGGTCGATTTTTTACTATAAAGTTGCGTATGCAAGAAAATACGAATTATTCTCCACAACTTTGCCTAAGGGACTATGGGTTTAAGTCCGTTTAAACTCGGTTTCGAGCCAGCGATTTTTAAAGCGAAGTTTAAAAAATTTGAGTAATCATTTGTATGGATATATATGATAAAGTTGTTCGATCTTGCGGATACTTACTTGTTAAACTTCATAGGGATATCTCAAAAACGGGCGAACAACCTTTTGTAAACTCCAAAAAATTTTGATTTAACAATCGCTTGAACCGGTTTTAATCTATAATCTCTCAAGTAGAGATATTCAGAATGATCAGTAGAAGATTTTCCACAGGCGCAATTCTTTCGTTTTATGGCTCCCTGTAAATCGACCCGCTCTAGTATACATACATATATGCCACATATAATTTAAACTAAGCGTTAATCTGCAGTTAGCTATTTCCGTTATTTTTGGTTTAAAATGTACAAGTACTTACTATACTCACATATATACACACACAAACATCAAAAAGCTGCTCGCCAATGCAGCTTAAGTCCTTAAATTAGTCTCTATTGCCTATGATTTATGTGGTCACCTAAATTATAAGCCTATATACAGATGTCCATATACACATATTTATATATGTACATACAAGCTCAATGCAAATGATATATTGTGGTTATAATGAAATATGCTCGCTGGTTTTTACCACGAATGGGCTGACCGCAGAGACCATATATATGAATATATATTGATTATGTTTCCTTCTGCCGCATGTCCTTTATTACTTTTCTCAATTAATGTCAGCATGAAGTATTAATCGATATGCCGTTTCGTGGAAGTATTTAATAACAGTAATTTACTCCACAGCGTACTTACTGATAGGATATATTTTTATCACCAGAGAATTAAAAGAATATAATTTAGCAAGAAATTAGTTATTGAACAATAACAAAAAAATGAAATTATAATAATTTTATTATAAATTTATACGTAAAATAAATATATTTAATATTAATAATAGCTTAAAAATTAGTTTTATCTTTTATTACATTTTATATGAAATTTAAAATTTTTTCCAATTTTAATTTTTAATTCGGTCAATTACTGAGCTATTCATTTCTGTCACTTTCCTTTTGTCTTCCCATTATTTGAATTCCTTTTGTATATACATAGTACGTGCTACGGTGAGTATACGTAATATTTCGTTGCATGCCAAGGACATTACTGGTCACTCATACGCCATGCTTCACTTTAGTTCCTGAAAACAAAAAAAAAAATGTTTGCTTAAGTGAAGTGCTGCATATTTGATTACATTGTTACTAAGACAATTTTTTTATTCTAAAGTTTTTGAGATAACAAATTACACTGGTTAACAAAATTTTAAAATTTTTTGGCACATGAAAACTCATAACAAATGTACTAGGCCACTAAACAACAATAAGTGAATGAAAAAAATTTGCAAGTCAAGTTTTCTTGTAACGTAAAATTATATAATTTTTAAAAAGTACAAATATCAGTTACATAAAGTTAGAAAAGTTATTGCTAAATCAAGTATAGAAGAAAGTGCTTATGATTTTAATTAATATTTGGCTTCTGGAAGGTCCTTTTTAAATCCTCAGCAATAATCTGCTAGCATTCCTGTCCCTTTATAGCGCTTTCCCATAAAATAAATGTTTTCTTGTCTTGTTCGCCATTCACAACACCCAAATTTGCCGTAAAGAAATCCATATGAGAGTCTAGCATCAGTACTTGTAATATCCAGAATCAAAATTTGTTGAAATTGATACAAATTTTGTGTTTTTGGACTTAATAATCATAAAAAATGGCACTACTCTGATCTGATGGTCGTAATATGTCATAGACCCACTTTCAAATATATGAAAGCTATAACCTTTCCTTTTTCAATTTTGGTTGCAGATGTAATTTGTATACTCTTACATAAAATTATCTTAACAATAATTTCAAAGATATGAGAGATATTTAACAACATAAAGTGTTATTAGAACAAAATCAGATTATAAGATCAGGCAGGGACTTTAAGTAAGATTTTTATGTAATTTATAGACACACGCGTTGCTATCAACATATGTATATATCCTAGGGAGACACGCGCAGATACACTGCGTCTAATTGCTTTATACTTTCTGCAAACTTAATTTCTTTATAGCTGTTTGCTATTTTTGGCGTTCCATTTAACATATTGTCAACAAGAACATGCGCCCAGAGCCATAAGAAGTACCGATATTTTGTTCGCTTTTGTGCAATGAAGAAGCATCAAATCATATCATTATTACCGCCTAATTGTTATCAGCGTCTGTTGTGTGACTTTGATTGCTATGTTGTCACGGTGATATACTTAAATTTATTGTTTTTGTTGTATAAAAACTATTACTTTTCTTGTATTGCGAAGCGAATAGGCCACTCAGTCGGTTGAGTGAAGTTGAAGTCTGTTGAAGTTGCCACCAAAAGTCGCATGTGATTTATAGAAAAGTGCTGAAAGTAATTAAATATTACAGTTTTACCTATATACAGTGTTATATACTACAGAAAACATACATTTATATATACTTTGAAGTAACTTACAGTAGAATTTAGAGGTTTGATATCGACGAAATCGGAAATACATAAAAGGTAATGAAAAATGTGTAATTGCTTTGTAAAAAATGTTGTCCAAGAAATGTCAGAGTTTTTTGATAAGAAAAAACACGTGATTGTGTTGTTAGCAAATTTGATAAACGCTCAGAAGTATGTGTTTTTAGTTTTAAAAAGATTTTTTTTTTATTAAATCTCTGAGCTCCATGAATATATTTTATTTCATCCACTTTGAGATACTAATATATATAATTTAAAACAATTTTTTTTTTATAAATTTTTTCCATATAATATAAGAAAGTACTTTAATTCTAATTTTACTTTAAGATAAATCAAGTGGCACTGTATTTTTTTCTATAAAGTCGAAGAAGATGAAGTTCCTCAGTTCAAGTGTAAAATAGTAGAGAGTAGAATTTTCAGTAACAGAGTTCGAAATGAATTGATTTGGATTGAGTCTCTTCTTCGATCAAATATTTCATATGTACTTTTACACTCTCTTATCTCAATTGCATTATCAGTAGCAATCATATTTTCATTTTGAGAATAATTTACGGACTACAACCGCTCACATTCAAGCTTCGATGCAACTCCTCTCGATTATCAAACTCTTTAATTCAAATCGAGCTCACGTACATTGACGATTTCGCAGTTTTCAAATTGCGTACAATGTTGCATTGCACCCACCAAAAGCATGAAAACGAACAACAACAAAAGCATTTAATCCTTACAATCACTAAGTGAAAGCAAATCAAGTTGCATTGACGTTTCGACGTTGCTGATTACTTGAGAAACGAACGCTTTCATTGCACGGCAACAAATGCTCAGCTCGAAGATTGACTGAGTTTACGTGGAACGTCCGGTAGCTGCTACCTTTGCAGGCAATTTCCACGTTGCGAACACCGTTGTTGGCAGGCAGTGATTGTTGTTGGCATAACAATGCCAGTCTGCTCGTTCGATTAGCTGTAATTTCTGAAGAGTAGCACTTGTAGACGCTACTTTAACTGTCGAGGATAATGCGCACGTCAAGGAGCTCAGTGCTTGACGCCCGGAAGCGTTGTTGCGCAGCTCAATTTTTTTCAATAATAATACAAATATTGGTAGAAATGTTTTTGCTTTTAATTATAATAAAAAATTAATTGAAAAATGCCAGCAAAGCTCTGCAGCTTTTACGCAATTAAAATCTATTAGTATTTGGTTTGATTGCAGAAACACATACTTAGAAGCATGCACCAGATTTTAATATGAAATTTCTTAATTATAAGGCAATTATTTTAGCACTTCGATTTCATTATAAAACGCTTAAATCCGCTTATTGCTAAATGATCCACTTAAACATAAAAAAATGCTCACATTTTGTGTTTTTCCTCTTATTTTGCAGCTTACAACAACCGAAATGTTCACCAAGGTTGCCATACCATCTGCATTATCCTTGCGGCTTTTATTTGCAGTTGCTCTACTCATATTCGTCGCGTCGCCAGCCACACCAGCTAAAATACCGATAGCAGAGAATGACGGGGCTGTGCTGCGAGGCCAAGCCGTCATTGATGCGGTGCCCCTGGCAGGTAAGCGCCGCTGATTCGATGGCATTCAGTTAATCCAATTAAGTGATTTAGAAGTGATTTTGAAATGATTTATTGCGATTAAATATTTATGGAATTTGTTTTGTGTGGAGTCAACGATTGCATGGTGAGAGGAGAGAAAGTGATGGACAAGTTTCGTGAGAGCGTTAGTGTGTGTAGAGAAAAAATGCGTGAGAAATTAATGAAATAATTCGTAGATTACGGTTGAAATTAATTAAATATTGGTTTCAAAGAAAAAAATATGTAATGAAAAATAAAAAAATCTGTAATAATTTATTCCATTGAGCAGAAAGTATTTGTATTGCCACTCAGTGAGAAGCAGAAGAAAACGCTTTTCATTAAATTTGTGCTGTGAAATCAGTGAAGTGTGCAATCGTTCAGATTATTGATATAATATTAATATTTTATATTGCTGCAACATTTTGATAAAGAGTATAATTTTGTTCACCTACCGGTTGTATGTATAACCAAAAACTTATCGATTTAGATATAGGGTTATACATATGTATATATTATATTTTATACGATACAAAATTTTATTGACGATTTCATCGAATAGTGGATGTTTAACAGCAACATATTTTTATTTTACTATAAAGTTTCGCCAGCCCCTGAAGGAATTTCGACGGTTTTGATGGAGCCAATGAAAGAAGAAGGTCTTTCATTGGATTAATTTAGAAACTATTCGCTAATTTGTACTATTTGAGTTAATAAATATTTCTTGTGATACATGAAAGCGGGCATGGGCAAGGAAAGAGTTATCAAATTCACATTTTCTAATACAAAACTTTATTATCGCTTTCAAATAGGCTTCTGGCTCATTATAATCATGCCAACGATTAATCCAATATTTCATACACTTTTAAACCTCGGCTGAGATCGCCTCCAGTGGTTGCAGCAAATTTAGGTTTTTTCGGTTTTAGCTCAATTGGGAAATACTTTTAGCTATATTGATGTTTGGTTTCATCGTCATCTTTAGAAACTCACGTCTATCTTACCAGAATATTTAACCATTTTAATTTCATTCTACATTTTATGACAATATTTAATATCAAGGTTTAGTTAAGTTAGGTTAAATGGCAGATCCTTTAGCAAGGCTCATCTCATTTAGACTGTTATGTGCAATCATCGGTAAAGCCATACGACTACTACTCTTGTAGTAGTAGTTGTCAGCTGTATATCGGCTAAAACGCCCTGGTACTATCACAAATCTGCTTAGGTATTTTACCTATATTTTCACTATTTCACCTTGTTGTTTAAAAGTATCTAGATGCTTTTGCCTTGATCCGGCTAAAGCGGTACATTCGAGGAGGAGGTGTTGAACGGAGCTCCCACAAGTTCCCATTTCGCAGTTATTGAGACTAAGCATCTGTCCTAGCAAGCTCATCAGCTTTACAATTATGTCCAATTCCAATGTGGCCAGGTACCCAAACCAGTTTAATAATACAATATCCCGATGCTAGAGATAAGGAGTCTAGATATCATTTCACTAGTCTTGAGCTGTCTGCATGAATTCATGGCTAATATTGCTGCCCTACTATAGGAGTGGATAGTCAAGGTATGAAGGCGGTCGGACTGCGGAGGAGTAGATATACCGCTACATTTATGTCAGCCAGGTCCGCTTGGAAAACGCTGCTGTTAATATCAAGTATAAACGGCTTATTTTATTAAAAAGGGCATTCATTTGGTACGATAACATACATTTCCCTCATTAGTTCGTCCTCGATGTTGTTGTTGCAGCAGCAGAAAACATACTTCAAGTAATTTGAAGAAATTGTGCCGAGTTGACAGTCCTAGGCTGGATAATAATCAGGATCCATTCCAGCCACTTAGACCCGACTGGCGTGAATCGGTTTTCAGTTTCACAGTGAATATATGTTTTTGTGATTTCATAGAAGTCCTTTCGAAATAAGTGTGTGTGTTTTAAAGGAGCCGCTTCCATCGTTCAAAGATTTTAGAATTTTGGTCTAAACTTTGCATCGTGTCGCCAACAGGTGGTAAGGTTGGAACTTTTTAAAAAAGAACTCCACGAATGGTGTCACAAATAATATAGCTATCAACAAAACATAAATAATTGATTGCCGTTAGCTTCTCTAACTATTCTTCTTCTTACTGTTCTTCGTGAGAATGAAAATTGTTAAAGCTGAGCAGAATCTAAACAAAAATAGTAAAATGAATGGAACGGTAGACGTCTATGAACATCGCAGCAGAAAATTTGTCTATCGAAAATGCTAAAAGTGTCTCACAGGAGCGTAGCTCTCTGAAGCTGAAGAATTTTCAACTCTTGGCTTGCAGTCCCCTTTTGTTTTATAACGGACTTAACTCAGCATACAATACGAAACAAGCAAACTACTAACACAATTGAGAAATTGCATTTCCAGTCTCCAAAAAAGCATATGACATTCTCTTCAATGTACTTAGTAATTTAAAATATTCTTCGCTGAAATACAAATATTTTATTTTCGCTTGAAAAGCAACTGTTTTTGCATAAATTTCGAGTGTCGACACTTTAGCGCGCACGGCGAGCAGTTTCCTTCCCACTTGTAGCAAGCTTTTAAATCAGTTAGTTTGTATAACGGTTGCTCAACAATTTCAACGCGTAATAAAATCAACTTGAGCGGCGAAAATTATGCGCGCCGCTTTGCTGCTGAAAATGTACCGTTAATGTTAAAGTCATTAGTGAAAACTGAATTGTCACATCAAACCGTTATGCGAGCTGTCACACTTGAGATGCCATTGTGCGTATCACAGCCACTACAGCAGCGCTGGCACTAGACAAGCGAAGACGCTAACGATGCGCGATCTTGCAGCGCCTTCCCTGCGCTCGTGCACGTTTCAACTCAATCACTTCGACAACAACAACAAGTCTCGCGCTTGCCACCACTTTCACCAGCGCCGCTGCTTTTACGGCTGTTTGATGGCCTGCCGCACACACACACACACACACATGCTTGCTTTTGCTAACAAAGTTATAACGGCGGCAGGAAGCGCGTGCTTCTTTTTACCCCAATCCTTCCCGTCGCACACCGCTTCTTGATGTCTCACTTTTGCAACATTCAAGTGCAATTCCGTTTCGTGCGGTGGCAGCGGCAGCGGTAGCACATCTTCAGATTTTATGTCACTGCCGTCAGCAAAATGACACGCCCCACACATTTGACTTACTTTCGCGCACACATAGCTAGATGTGAAGTGCGTATGTCAACTCTTCGTGGATGTGGCGCAAACACTCCAACAACAACCACAAACACAAGCACAGTCGAGAAACAACTTTTGTTTAGTGTGCCATATGTATTCATATGCAAGTGTTGTTGGTAGAGTGTAGCTGCAGTTACAATGTCATTTGTCGGCTGTCAGTCGTGTGTCGTTGCGGTCGTCACGTTGTTGTCAGCATGTGTGGCAAGTGTGGCAAAGTGCAACTATTATTTTTGCCACGCATGTTTATTGCTCATGTTGCACATGTTTTGTCAGCGTCAACAACAGCAGCAACAACAACCGCAACTCAACAAGTTGATGGTTTCTTCTTTCTCTTGTGCGCTTCTTCTTCTTCTTTTTCATTTTCAAGCACGAAGAGAATTTATATTTTTACTTAAGTTCACTCTTGGCATCATTACACGAGCAAATTGCCACATATTTCAACACGTTTTGTGCAGTCATTAAAATATTTATATACATCTTCATGGCTTTGCTTCTGAATTCGCACACACGCCCTATTGGGGTGCGCAGTCAAGAGAAGAAAGTGATTTGTAGCGAAGATTCATACTTTCTCGTCGGTTTTTAGGTCAAAATATGCTTAAGAGACTGTGAGTGTCCAAAAATAAAAGTTGTTAGTAGTTTAGCGGTGTCCCTCAAGTAGTGAAGAGGAGTTTTTTGTTGTTCGTAGTTATTATGAAAAAGGTCGGAATAAAGTTAGATTAGGTGCCATGGCTGGTCTAGAGAGATCGCACGGCTACACGGGCTGCTATATGTAGAAATAGAAAAGAAGAACTCCTCTGTTCGAGCATATAAATCAGCAAAACGCTTAGTAGCTGGTACAAATTTGCACAGGCGTTTGATTTCCATTACCGCCAGTTCAGGGGGATGTCTGAAGGTATGCGCTTCTAATTGTTTAAGTTTTGGCCCCCCAAACGCGGACAGTCGAGAAAAAAGTGTTGAGTTGTTTCCACCCCATCTTTTTTCATACAGCTTCTGCAGATGGCGTCTGGTAAGATTCCCAACCTTACAGTATGGACGCCAATTGGGCAATCGCCTGTTAAAAGCCTCACAAGAGAGGGCCCTTACTAAGGGTAAAGTGACAACTAGACCTCTTGCGACCTTGCTCAAGGCCAAGAATATGACTGACTGTTGCTAACTTACTCTGTGAGATATATTATTGCAATTCGGAGAGAGTATTTTTCCGATAACAATATGCCTGTGTGTCGAAATGGGTTGAATCGGATTAATAATTTCTTTAGCCCCATATAACTAATGAATGATTTTTGAACTTACTGTTGACTTTTCATCGCATCAATCGGCAAATATGTGAGTTATCTTAATAAAAATGAAGGAGATCTCATGTAATTAACAAACCTTATGCTCCTGAGCATATTTTGCCGGCTTTAATCTGGCTAGTTGCTAGAATATGAAATGTAACCGAACTCGAACTTAGCCTTATTTAATTTAGTTAATTATACGTCTTTGAAAGTTTTGGTGTGAAGAATTGCTAAGCACTGACACAAACCATTTTTTGAATGTTCTAGAAGTATAAATATCTGCAATATTTCGAAAATATTAAAAATGAGAAAAACTGGACTGATTTTCTTTAGAAATATGATTAATTCTATTTTCAGTTGATTAAATCCAATCTTCATTAATTTTTCCAGAACGCGCCGCATTCATTCGCTACAATCTGGCTAAGGCAGTGAGTCGTTTTAACTCCACAGCTAACAATGCCACAGGCCGCAGTGCCGAATCACGTCTATTTCTGCAACCCAGTGCTTTGCTGAGTCCGACACAATTGCTGGAATTCGAGGTAAGTAGAACAAATGTCCTGCCTGACCTAAAATAATACAAATAATGCCTGTACGAGTATGTTACTGACTAACTTTTTTATTTGAAATTTCAAAACACACACATAAAATTCATTGTCCAGCTTCACCACTTGCATATACATACCTTTGACAGTTGTACTTATATAAGTCATTCTGTTCCACTACATGTATCTAGTCCTAAGTGTGCAAATTTTTACAAGAATGATGGTTACATTGGTGCCCCCTGGCGTATACGTAATTTATTGTGCCAATTGAATGCACCAAGGCACTCGCAAATAAGCCTCGACTGTCGCTTTTGTATAAGAAGCAGACCTGGAAGGCAGTAAAAAATATTAAAATTTGCATGAAGTAACAAAATGGCTGATTTCAATAACACACAATGCTAACGGCTTTTATTGTAGACAGAGGTAGTGATTATTGAATGACTTGGATAGTTTGAAAAGCAGCAAAGTTTTGTAAATCATTCGATAGCGAACAGTTGGAAAATTTTACGAAAAAGTACTAACTGCAAGTGTAATCAGTTGAAGTTAATAAATCACTGACACATTTCAAACTGTCTGCGAAAATAGTGCCGAAAGTTTTCTAAGTCTACGAAGTTTTTCGCGTAGAAAGACATAATGTGACAGCAGAACGCTTTGGCTTTAGGCACCATTAGTAAGTGAAGGGTAGAGAAAATTTGCAGTCAAAAATATTTACAAAAATAATAGGCAAACTAGTAAATGAAAATTTCTTGTTTTCTGATTATATATTACGCTTTCATAGTTTTTAGAATATATTCACTTTATGTTGGCTATTTTTATATCTAAAACAGGATATGTTGGTAGTCGAAAAAATTTCGTATATTTATAATGAACTTTAATGAACCAAGTATTTTTACCATTTTTTCGCTATATGTATATAAAAATCAAGTTCTTTTTACAAACTTTATGGTATAAGAAATGCCACTTGAAGTTTGATGCAGCCGATTTTTTTCTGCTTTTTATTGCATTCAAAACCTAAAACATCCGAACTGTTTCAATTGCGGACCCTTAAAGCCGAAACTTTTAAGCAATTTAAAATTTAAGCAAAAGTGAACGCAGAAATGCACCATAAAATGCAAAATATTCCTCAATGAAATTCAAATTCCTTATAAGATATGTATATTGGCTTTCAACACTGCCGCTGACCATAAAACGGAGGCAATTTGCTTGTCAATTTAGAAAATTGACCATTATGCGCCTAAATGTTATGCGCAAAAAACGAAATTTATGCAACACCTTTTCAACTTCTTCACACACATGCTTCTCTGCATGTGTATGTGTGTGAGAGTGATATGCACGAAAAAGCAATTTATTTTCTTTGCTTTCTACGGCTGGTATATGTATGTGTGTTGACACTTTCTACGAAAGTTTTCTAAAATAAAATGCTTTCTTCAAAACTAATCTTTGACCAATTCTCGAATAACACACAAACACACACACTTGCACGTATTTGTATGCAGTATATGTGTAGTTGTAGTTGTTGCCTTAACATATGTACCTTTGTTGCTGGCTGTGTTGTGTCAAACATTGTCGTGGGCGTATGCGCCTTGGATTACACACAGAATACCAAATCAACCAGGCAGTCACACAAACACACGCATTCACATACATGCATACAATGAGTTCGAACCAGAAACGACGCCACGAGCAAGACGCTTAACGTAAGGATACAATTTCACTCAGCGGCTGGCATGCGGCTCTGTCGCCAGAAGACACGTGCAGATTAGCAAAGGCTCCTGACGCAAAACACACTCACACACACACAAGCCTAAAGCATTGACGCACAAAATTTACATGATGTAGCTACAAGTTATACAAGTTGTATGACAACATCGCCGAAGGAGAGGCCGCCCAAGGGTGTAGACAGGAATCGGTGGGAAACTAAATGTGGCAAAGGGCGGGAAGTGAGGACAGAATTAGCAAAAAGGTTATCTCCACTTCCTTCGGCCATCATAAAGTTATTGGGCAGCGAGCGCTTGGGTGGAGTCATAAAAGGCTAGACACATAAAATATTGTACGGCGAGCGTGGTCAAGCGCAGCATGAAAGCAAGAGAAAAAGAGCAACCAAAATGTCATAAAAAATGTGCGTGAATTTGCCAAAGCAACACGCTGGTGTAGGAGCGCTTTAATTTCCCGTTGCCTTCATAAAATTCACACTTGACCTGAAATTTGAATATTTTTGACATTTAGCGGGTGAAACTCCCGTAGGCCTCATATACGCTAACACGCTTGAACGCCGAAAGAGAGCGGCAATAACGAAAGTGTAAGACTTCGCAGTGGCCAGTGTTGTAAAGTGGAGTTTTGCAGCTCTTGATTGCGGAGTTTTCTTTGGTTCGTAGCTGCTCTTTCAGGGTAGAACACGAATGAATATTTAAAGTCACTGTAATCCCTTTGGTGTAAAATATAATAAACCACAATCCACAATGATTTCTTACAATGAATTTTAGCCAGCGTCAAACCTTAAGCTCTCGAAAATTTGTTGTAGCAAACGAGGCAAAAGTAGAAACAATAAAATGCCGTTATTATCACAGCAGTAGGGAGTGGGATGTAGTTAGCGCTGCTGTTAATCTAAAAATAAATAATTCACTTAGATAGCAATCAGTTTGCTTTGTAATTGTAGCAAATATTCGCAAAATAATTGCTCTTCTGAAGGAAGTTGCAACAAATAAAAATTCACACAATGAGAGATTCAAAAAGAAAAGCAAAACTTATTTGATAAAGAGCAGATAAAGGAAGAAATAAATTTAATTTAGAATGCCTTTGGGCTGAATGTAGAGCGTGCAGTGCTTTATTAAACGGCACCTTGTGATTTCGTTCAATAAACATAATTAAGAAATATGGGCGAAAGTTTGCATATGAATTTAGCAGAGAAACACAATTTATTTATATATTTTTTTAACAGGAGCTTTCGCTTTCAGTGAAATATTGTAAGAAAACAAACAGAAGGTACATACTCAGTTATTAGATTGGAATTAAAGTTTGCTGGAAAGGCTGCTACAAAAGCTTGCTCTTAAGGAAATTCTAAAAAAATTTACGTTAAGTAATCAGGACTATGTAGAAGTATAATTCTTTAATGTTTGTTAAAGTGGTAGAGAAACATTTAATTCGATTTTGAGGATTTTTTCTTGTAAATTAATTGAGATAAATCATCTTGAAAAATTTGCTTCTTGATGTCTTTATTATATAAATTTATGTATATACCTACATATTTTCCAACATCCAGAGCAAGTAGACATCGCATATAGGCGTGATCGGAACATTTCTTTATTCGTAAAACTGCCTTAAATGCCTTAAATGACGATCGGGACTAAAGAACAAAAACAAACATTATTTTTATCGAAACCCTCATTATTATTTTTCACAATATTCTCCATTGAGCTCTATACACTTTTGAATGAGTTTAAACTAATTGGCGAAGCACTTTTGATACACTGATTGAAGTATGTATGTACAAAACATGCATTCAAAATATATCAAAGAAGCCTTTCGACGCCAGGTCAAGACTTTATGGCGAATGACTCATCAGATCGGTTTTGGAGTGCTCTAAAATGCAATTGTTTTAGTCGATGTGTTGAGCTCTTTTGTTGGATTCGGCTCATCTGGAAACACCAATACAGTCAACTCGTCCTAATTTTAGGCTGAGATGAATATTTTAAGTTACTGTAAATAACAAATGGCGCTCGTATGTCTAAAAGTTCTGAGTATAATTCCATAAAGTGTATTCACCTTCAAGGATAGTATTATTTGCAAGAGAGTTTTGCAGACACCTCATCCCCTCCCCTTAATATTGACACATTTTTTAAAACACTTCTGAAGCTCCTGCTAAATATACAAAATGTAGCCTAAAATATCAGCCCTTAATTTATTATACTACATATATACTTTCTTAAAAAAGCACTTACTTAGCTATGCAGTTACCCACACATATAAATATATGTATATGCGCAACATCCAGTTGAAATCTTATAACAGGCGACGCGACTGCATTACACTGATTACCAGTTGCATTTGCTTAAGCCACGCTGGCATTGTTGTTTTCCGCCGCCAATCCTTATCGCCACGCTTCATCACTCACCGAAGGCAAGCGAGCACTGGAGACGTTATGCTTCATTAACAATAGAAGTGATGTGAGCAGAGCGCTCAGTCAATGAAAGTGCCATCATTTAAAATAAGAGGCAGGAATGTATGTGTGGGTGTGTGTGTGCGTGGAAACTATAGGAAAAATGCCGTCAGCGCAGCGCAATAGTCTGTCGACGGCAGCACGAGGCGAACTTTAAGGCGTCAATTCTTAGTATCAACACGCTGGGCGTTAGGCATTGTCACGCTTAGGTGTTGCCTGCCTCTGTGTGCCTCCGTGTTCCTCCTTCTCACCTTCGTACTAAACCGACTTCTGCTCTGATTTCTCTGCCGTATTTCACCTGCGTCTATTCTTGGTATTCCCACCTCCCAGCCTGTGTGAGGACTACTTGCCATGGTTTCTTTTTGTTCTTGGCTACTCTTGCGTAAGATTGTTTTGCCACATCGCCCATTATCGTCCCACACTCGGTGTTCGAACGCTGTGATGTTGCTGTGTGTGTGTGCGAATATAAGTACGTTTGTAGGTGTGAATATTTTGCGCCGGTGTGTTCCAACAATGTACTTGCAGCGTTAGTAGTCTTCGAAAAAATCCCCAAATGAATTGCACAAGACAGCCAACGGTAAGAATAATAATTTCAAAAAAGAGAAGACTCTGTATATGTGTGTATGTCTACTTTGAAGAAAAAGAACAATAAGAAAATAAAATTTTGTGCAATCGTGGAGTTTCTCAGGAATATTTACTTAGTCAAAGCATTCATATAGGCGCTCCGTGCCCGCTGGAATCAAGCCTCAAAAAAAAGAAACAAGATTTGGGGGAAGAATCACTTAGAAGTCCTGATATGGAGTAAGGATTTCATATGATATGAGAGTTTTGAAAAATTCGGGTTTTCTTGAATGGTGGTAACCCTGTTAACTTTTTAGTTCTGTTTTGTTCAAGGTTATAAAAATGCTTGTCCTTACTTTGTTGTTGTTTTTTTTTTTGATAAAATATATGTGTAACTTTAGCTGAGGGTTGCCATATTTCGGAAAAACATAGCTTAACTTTACATATTTTTTCTAATTACTCCATAATTACTCTGAAGAACTGTATTTCAGAAGCTTTACAGCAGAATTCTTTTTGGAAAGGCCCATAATACGTAATAAGTTACTTAAGAATCATAGAATCAGAATTTTAAAAATAACTATGGATTTTGCAAGTGAACAATTAACTGTTATTTGGAACCGTGCTTCTTTTTTCTATCTTTCTATTTGCTAATAAATAAGTAAAAAATTTCCTACATCTTAAAATTGCCTTATCGGACATCGACATAACCTCAAAACCATATTTTTTACTTACGAACATGCAAATTCGTTCAATCCAGCACAAGTAAGCGCACATTACAGCTAACGGCTCGGTTGAGTAAAGCTTGTGTAGCGAAGCGACCAATGTTGGCGAAAATCAATGTTGCATAACTGATTACTCGTACCGCCAGGCACGGGCTTTCTAACCGTGGCGCACACTTCAATGTCTGGCAATAGCTTTTCAATTTCGCTAAAAAGCATTGGCACACCGTCAGATGGGCAAACTGACGCGTTAACACACACACACACACACACCCAAGTGTCGTGTGTCTGCATGCATTTACACCTTCGGTGGTTCCGGTCCCCAGTAGAGTTCGCTTTCAAAATATATATAAGAGAGTGTGGCACTTAAGTGCGTCTTCTACATCTTTACACCATTTAATGCTTAGTCGGCGAGGCATTCATCCCTTTAGCAGGCTGTCTTCGTAAGCTGTCGAGTATTTGTTGCTCTTCTGCATATTTTAATCTTTATAAATTTTCCCTTGCAACCCATTTCGGTGCTTTTCATTTAGGTTATTTGGGATTTGATTTTTGCTGCTGTCTGCTGGCGCGTGCATTCGTATGTATGTATATGTGTGTGTGTTTGTGTATATTTGTAATGCGTGAAATAATTTCATTTGCTCTGCTCCCCACCTCACGCAGTGCTGTGTCTCCCTTCGATGGCTTCACTCACACATTTTTAGCTCTTTTTTGCTGCTTCTGCTTTTTTTCTCAGGTTAAGGTGTTAACGGTTGCTTTTACTATTTTTGGTACGTACGTGCCGCCATTACCGTTTTTGCGATTTTTTACGCGTGTGAATGAGAAATTGCGCCTTAACGAGACACATTTTTCATTTCGCTCAAATTGACAGTGAACTCAAGAGCCGCCTGAAGATTTGAAAGGAACAGTTTGAAAATTGTTATTTTTCCTTAATTGTTTGACTTAGTTAGTGCGAAGCTCAAATGCGAAGAAAATTTTTACAGTAGAGAGAGTTAACTAGCATGTGGGCTGAACGGTTGAGTAGGTGATATATACATTTGTATGTATGCATATAAGGGCGATAATAGTTGAGAATGCAATATTGAGTAGAGCTACACTGTTGAGTTTTTGTAACAATTTTATATTTTTAGTATTTATAATAGAATACTAGTAGAGAGAGCGCAGTAGAGTAAAGTAGAGTGGAGTTGAGTTGAGTAGAGTTGTACCGCTCCTCGAAATCCTTAACAAGAATTCAAGAAATCCTGGGGTTTGAAAGCAGTGCACGAATTCGATTTTCTAAATAAAAAAATATATGAACGGCTTCGGTATTTATGTCTTCTACATCTACTCTATAGAAAATTTTGCTTTCACCCCACTGTTCTGTTTACCGTAACTCTCTATCAGAAAAAAAAATATTTGCTGAAGCGGTTAACAAGAAAAATGCACATAGAACGGCTGGAGGGTCCTTACCAGGCCAGTAACCAAGAAAAAAATACGGAAAAATTAAACAGAAACAGTAAAACAACACCAACACACTTAGCAAGACAAATATGAAGCTGTTGAAGAAAAATGCGAATTGCTTGAAATTCCCGTTACGTACTTGCAACATTCGAGCTAAGCTGGCTGAGCTAATAGCAGTAACAACATAGCGACACCAATAACAACATAGCAACACCAATAAACACAGCAACAAACAGAGCAGTGAGTGGCAGAAGAGCAAAGGCGTGAGGGCCGACGCTGCTCGCAGCAATGCGTCCGCGTTAGTTGAGCGAATGAACACATTAAGTGGGAAATATGCCAGGAATTTGAGGCATCTAGCACATGCTACACTTTCACCGCTTTCGCTGTTGCACTGCAACCAAGCGTCATGGCAGGGAAAACGGTTTAAAAATTAATTTGCAAGGCGTACAATTGTTAAGTGTTTGAAAGTCTTGCGAACTTCCAGAGGGTGTTGTAGGTCTATGGGTTTATGTGTTTATGGTATGTATGTATGTGTGTTTTGTACACTTGGTTGGTAAGCGGCTTGTATTAAATTAAATTACTTAATCATCTTGTGGTATTGTTTTTTCGGTGTTATTTTTATTGTTCTTATATGGCCGCAGATATTGTGCGTTTAGGTTACATTAGTCAAGGAAAAAGTATGTTTTGACAAATGATATCTGTGGGTGGTAAGACTTTGAGAATTTTGGGATTTACAAATGTTAAATAACGCGGGATTCCCTATCGGAAAACAACAAGCCTTTCTAAATTTCAAGATCTCAGTAGTTTCGAATTTAAAAATTTTGGAATTTCGGAGCTTAGAAATTTTATTCGGGATCCGGAAATAATAAATTATTGGCGCACGATTTTATATTACTTTATATTTGCTATTTATTGCCACTATTTTCTGCTCAAGCAGTTATATCATAAACAGAATTTCATTAAATAATTCTTTTTTGAACCATTTTTATTGGAAACACTCTTAACTTTGGTGGCTGGGTCTGATCTAAACATCGCCTAGGGTTTCTTCTATATACATACGCATTTATATGTGTTTGTCTGTGGTTTCATTTGCGCGGTTTTCCGCTTCTGGCTTCTAGAAGTGTGACACTGTAAATAAATTGTTGACGCATATTATTTGCGCACGACTTTTGTTGTTGTTGGTAATAAATGTCGCATAAATGCTAGACTTGGGAAAGAAGAAAATTCTGAGAACATTTAATATGTTCATAATATATTTTTTTATACTCTTGCAACATTTTACTACAGAGTATAGTAGTACCTATTAGTTGAATACTTACCGCAAATATCAGTCAATGTGCGAGATATATAATGAAAATTCAAGGTTGCACACGAACACAGCCCTTTCTTAATTGTTAAAAGTCTTCTTCAGAAAACTTTTGTATGAGAAGAATAAAGGGAAAAAGTGTGGGGGAAAGAGAACCAAGAAAAAATGGTTACTTTGGTTGCACCGAAGCTAGAAAAATCCTTACTATAGGTATATATGTATGTATGTATGTTTTCTGACATTTTCTTTCGCGTGCTACAAAATACTGAGATACCAAGGGTTTCAGCTGGAAACTCATTGAGATCGTCTATTATCCATTGTTTTACATTTCGGATATATAAGTAAATACGCAATAATACCACTTTTTCTCTTGAAGTGAGGACAGAAACACAAAATTAAATAACTGATTTACTCAACTCCGAGAAATCAAAACAAAATAATGACAAACAAATATTATAACATACATATAAATTGAGAAAGTGCACCAAGACAACTAGTATTTATTTTTCTAATATAAAACATATTAACAAAATTCAGCATTCAAAGCGTAAACTCTTGCTCATTTCTGCTGCAACCATTACTCAGAAATCAAAGAGATGGCGGAAATTCTTGCTAGCTACTCAAGCAATTGTTCTTGTTGCTTCTCTCGCTGTGATATGTTGGCATTTGTGCCTTGTAGCGCTGGTATTTATCATTACCTAACGGTTGCCAACAATGATTACAACACAAGCAAGTACACGAATACTCGCAGCTATGTCCTTTGTGAGTTTATGGTTGCCAGCGCGCAACTGCAGCAATTTTTATTATTTCCTGATGTTGATGACGTTTTCTGAAGCTTTTGCGTCATTTATGCTGTGCGATAAATTCTCATAAGAAGTGCTTGCTGTAGTTGTTGCCTTTTTAACTGTTGCCAAGAGCGCTCATAAATACAAAATACAAATAAATTATTAGACAAAGTCTGTAGAGTTTGGTGCTTTGACTGTGAACACATCCAGAAATCGCTGGCACTTCTTTTTTTGGTTGATAGAGTTTCTGAAAATTTTTAATTGTCTTTAGTCAGCGATTTTTTGTGACGCTTCTGGTAATTAATATGTCAAGTTGATAAATTTCTACTTCGCCGATGTTGTGGTTCGAGCATAAGGAAGCGCAGGAGCACTATTTTTCTTGTGACACTTTAATTGTTTTCACTTTTGTAAATTCAAAGCGAAGCTTAATTGGTTTACTAAGGGTGTCCTTATTTTAATATTTTTTATATTTTAGGTAACGAAATGGTAAAAAGACGATGGCTTAGATTCCCTTAGGGTTGTTTTATGCGCTAACATTTAAATTAACATTTCGTGTTCATTATTCGAACTTAAATTTACCTGAGGATATACTCAACATATACATAGCTTTCTTCTGGTAACCAGAAGCTCTAAGTGATATGTTACCGGTTTTTTCATTACTAAATTATTTTTGGGGATGATTATTACTCGTATATTCCTTAATTGTATACTAGTATTGAGTTACTCTAGCTCATAAAAACTTATACTAAAAGCATACTAAATATAGGCGGTATTTATGAAAAAATATTGAATATTTTATATACGTGACCGAAGAACACTACTTAAATACCCACAATACTCTTCTTGCTTTACTTTTACTCCGCACTTTTATTACATGCATACTCCTCTCACCACTATGCACTCATCTTTATAGCAGTAAACTAGTTTTGATTATTCGCTCGTGCTAGAGCAAAAATCATCACTTAAGCTTTAGGAAAAATTAAAACCCCCCCAAAATATTTTTTTTCTTCTCCCATTATTTATAATTCCATTTTTAAAAGATTTTCAAATCAAAACGCAGTAAGCATTTTCAGCTGTATTCATCAAAATTGTTGTCTAACACTCGAATAAAGTTTTCGAGGGTACTCCAAGTTAAAGTTTGCACACAAAATTGTCCTGAGCGTTTACTTTCGCAGTCGTAATTAAAATATTAACGAATTTTGCTCTCGAAAAGGTAAAAAACTATGCGCACACTCATATATCTAATAGGCAAATACTCAAACACATACATACCAACATAACTGCAAGTCTGACCGACCTGCAATTGCAGCAGACATGCCACATAGCACCGTTGGTCACTTGCCGCTCAAGCAAGCCCATAAAAGAGTCGTGGAAGAAGAAGAATAAAGTCCGGCTGCACGCCGCCGTGCCAAATGACCTTTGTGCCGAAGCGCAGTTTACCAACTAATTATGAAAATGACTCAACTTAATTGAAACTTTTATGCAGCAGCGGCACACAACGAAAAAGCGAGAGAAAAAACGAAATGAAATGCCAGAAATGTCAAACAAAACAGAGCGAAGGTCTAATTTGAAAGTTAGCAAATGGCATAAAATCGCAAATAGAGAAATTACTTGAATGACAAGCGGAAGTGAGTAGTTGTTGGTTATTTCATGACTGCAAAAATGCAACCGAGAGGTGGTGGAGGAAAATAAAAATGCATAAATGTGCTCTGTAGGTGGGGTGTGTGGCTCGGTGTAGGAATTATTTGGAAAGAATTTTTATGAGTTCTCTTTTGCTGCTTTGTTGACTGTGTCAATAATATTTGTTAAAGCACGCTGCCTTTTTGTTATTATTGTTACTTGTTTAATTGTTTGATTGCATGCGATTGCTTGGAAATTGTGTGAATAAAGTTGGCAAAAAATGAAACAAATAAAATTACTTTGGTAGACATGCAGGAAACTAAAAAGAAATTATTACATAAAAAATATAAAAAAATGAATATATAATGTACGTTTATGGAATTTAAGGTACTTTAAAAGCCGGTGATTCTTTTGCAAAAAATTTGGATTTCTCTTCTCTCGTGGCCGATTTTCAGGAGCACCTCTGAAAAATATAGATTTTGCTGCTTAAATTTTTCTCATTTTTTCAAGATTTTATTTTTGCTGTAAATGTGCCTTGGTCATAGCACTGGTCAAAATTTTGAGTTTTGATAAAATGACGGCTTCAAAAAAATTTTCTTATATCCGAGAATTTACACTCCAAAATAAGTTAAAATTGGAAATTAGAATCAAAAATCTTATTTCTTCAACCATTATCTTTAAAGATGTCGTGTTAAAACTTCAAATCGATTATGAAGCTGTTTTGAGGATATTCTCTTCATCCTTAACTTAAAACAGCATTTCAAGATGATTAGGTTGGATAAGTTTGGTAGGCTCTTAAGCCTTGAGAGATCAGTTTTCGGCCTTAGCGATGTCAGATGAAGTGTCGTTGCGTAGTCCATGAGAAGTAATCATCATTGGATTGGATTTCAACAGGTCCTGCGGCCTCACTATCAACACCTCTTCCAGTAAAGACAACGCCTGGGCTTATCAATGTCGGTCATGTTATCTGATGACAGTCGTACACCACGATCTCGGCAATCTCATCCACTATATCGTTGTCATCGAAGCTTTTGTGACCTCGCATCCAGTGAAAGTAAAATCGCATGCTTCTGACAACAATCTCCACTCATGACTTTCTTAAGACGCTTCTGGGCGATATGCGATACGAGGTTACTGCCTTGATTGTTGCTTGGCTGTCTACAGATATGTTAACTCTGTTGTAGTATGGTTGGAAGAAACTTTCAAACATGTTTTTGGAATGTCCTCCATTTAGAAAATTCTAATACATAGTTGCCACCTATAAAGAAATTTGTTTCACTAAAAATTTTTTAACATTTTGAAACACAAAATATAAAAATTAAAATCGATGTCAAATGTCGAAATGTAGGCTCCATATTTTTTTATTTTGGAATTACCCATATTTGATGAAAAATATTTCTTGCAATATTTAAGTTTTTGTGACATTTAACGAAATTATTAAAGAATTCTCTCTTGATAAATTAATTGCTTATTCGTCCATGTGCAGCTTTTAAATTAATGAAATGATAACAGTGATACTAATTAACACTTTAAAAATGTCAGACGTTAATAAAAACAAATGAAACGTTATCAGTTGGAAAAGCATAATGCAAGCTTCCATGAACATACTTAAATATTTTGAAAGCTATATACTTCGATACTTCAGCATTTGCAAACACGCAAGCAAATTTGTGGCGCAACAATGTAAGTGTTTATGTATGTGTGCTCATGTTCTTATAAATTTCTCCACTTTGCACGTAAATTTCACACTCAAGCAGAAATGAACTTAATTAAAATGCCATAAAATGTTTATCGTTGCCAATAATGGCTAAAAAAAAGTGTACAAAAATAACCAAAAAAAAAGTTTCTTTGGCCAAAATGGTTCGCGGTAACGTTGTGTTTATGAGCAAAAACTGTGCAGCTTGATGAAGAGAAAAGTAAGAAAACATAAACACATTATGGTAAACAGAAGCTAAGTGAAATATATGCAGTAGAGACAGGCTTTTGTACAAAAGAATGAAACGTACTTCAACGAGGGACGTCGTTAATACTGTTAATTCCAAATGATGCAAAAGTGTTCAAGCTTGATGCGATGAATGAGCTACAGACCTCCCAAACAACTCTATATCGGAATTCTATGAAAGAAAGAGAGATAAGTATGTGAGGATGAAGATTAGTCATTTAAGTACATTAACTCACTACACTTCTATACTGGACAAAGAGCACCCTTCACTTTTAAGTCGAATATTGGATTTCATAAACCACTTGACCAACTTCAAGAAGACTTCTAAGTGTGTTTTGGGCTAGAGATAGCCCTGAACAATGCCGTTCCCTCCTTAGCTGACATTTTTACTTTTCTAGTAATTATTCCAAACAGGCTTCGCCGAAGATTTTTAGGTTTGTTCTTCTGGTTCCCCAACCCAAAATCTAACAGAGGCAAAAATTAGAGAAAATTAAGATAAAAAAACATATATCTACATATTGTCATTCAAAATGCAAATTAACGTTACATCACTTTTTTATGTTTACAGGCGAAGGAAAAACAATACAATAGAAACCAATTGAAACAAAATTTGAATTTTGGTTATAAAAAGGTTATAAAATGGTTCTATATTGGTTATCATATCACTCATATTAATTTGAGTTTTGGTTATAAAATGGTTATTTGGTGGTTGTTATATCTGACAGCAATTTTCGATTTTTTTTAATGATGCATTGTTTTGCATTTTGGGTGACGAAACTTCCATATTTTTACTTAATCATAAATACTAAAACATGAATTATGATTTTAGAAATTCTTGTCGTATATTTACTATAAATTCAGAACGTATAGTCACTTGAGATATTTAGGTTATTTCCAATAGAAAATGAGGAAATTGGTACACACGACTATATAGTTCGCTTAACATTATTAGAAAATATCCAGACCCTTAACAAAATTATATAAGGGCGGCCCATTAAACATGTTGTTTCGACGGCGGTGGTAAAACGTGGCTGGAGTCATCCGGGGGCTCGTTGTATGCAGGACATAAATTTGGACGTCATTCATGGGGAAGAAGTCAGTGAATATATTCATAGCTCCATTGTTTGCCGGAAGTCCACTGCGTATGTAGTCTGATCGGTATTTATCGATGAATGATCTCTTGAAGCTCCTAGGTGGCAGCCCCGATTCTAGGAGATGACTGAGTGGATAGTTTCTGCTTATTGAATCCTTGTAGAAACTGTCAGTCTCATGTCACACTAAAAGTTTTCGGAATTTTAATGCCATCGACACCAATATTAAGATCCTACGAACTGGATCTCTTTCAATACTCTTTCGTTCAGGGTGTATCAAGTTTATTAAGATGTTTGTCATACCCAACAGCAACCATCGAAGGCATTATAAAATATATATCTAAAATATCAGAGTGACGAGCTGAGTCGATTCAGCCATACCCGTCTGTCTATTCGTCCGTCAGTTTGTCTGTAAATACGCGAGCTAGTCCTCCAGTTATATCGATTTTGCATGTGCTCTTTTCTCCCAAAACAGCTACTCAGCTTCTTGTAGAAAATCTGTTGTATTCGTGAAAGATATTATGGCTTCAGGTGCAACCGAAGTTAACGTCTTTACCTGTTTTTGGTTTATGTTTGTATCTTTGATTGATGGTCCCTGTTTTTTACTTATTTGCAATAATCCATTTTCCTAGTTGGCAACTTATTCTTGACATACATACATAAATTTTAATATGTTCTAAAAAACTTTGAACTGTGTACCTCCGTTCCACGAATTTATGACCAAACTCTGGAGGTCGGTGCACATGCTAATGAGATTTTGTTGCAAAAAGCGGATTAATTCTACAAATACGGATAACTCATATATTAAAAAACAACTTTTTAAGAGCGTCCGTGTGTATGTATGAATGTATGTGTATGGCAAACTCAAATGTCGTTGGCTAATTTCCGCATTCGAAATGAGTTCAGTTGAGTGGCTACGTGTCACGATTAACTGTAGCGAACAATTTCCGCATTTCGATTGAACGCCATCAGTGCCACACGTACTATATGCTCCATGCACATATGTATGCCATTACATTAAAGATATATATTTATGTATGTATAAATAAACTGAAGGAAAGCAAGTGATTTGTTGTGCGACACATTTCATGATTGAGATTGAACAGTCGTGAGCTATTTCCCAAGAGCGCCATCAAATTTACTCATTTACACATATCGTTTTCGCTCATTACATTACACTCCAGTTATATTGAACTGCCAACTTTATGAATGGAGTCGTGTCGATAAATTGTCATTATAATCAGCATGACCTCCTGCTCTTTACAAATGTATGTATGTGTGTATATATATAAGAGTGTATATGTGTAAATAAGTCATGGATTGGAAGTTTCATTGTAATGCTTGTCTTGCTGGTGACCTTTGTGCACTTACCGTCATCGTTAAGCTTTCGCAAATGGACAAGCGTTGAAATGAAATGTCAACTCAGCGTCGTCAAGCAGTTAAAGAGCCCACAGCGTACTTACACACATAAATACATAGCTAGCGAGGTATTGTTCGCAACCTGTTCAGTTAAGAATTTCATATAATCAGCTTTACTTACTACTTGAGTTATTTGCCGTGAGTTGTTTGTGACGCTTTACACACTTACACACCGGGCCACTTGAGTGGTGCTGCCCCCATACCCGCCGTGTAGACGCAAACCATTTACCGGCAATAATTTGCTGCTCGAGCAATCATGTATACTCACACGCACACATACTTACAACTAGATATAGATTGTATATATTCACACTTTGATGAGTTCGCGCGCGCAATGTGTCAGCAGTTGCCTTCTTGAATTCCAGCATTCCTGCGGCAACAGCGCTCGGTGACATCTTCGTTTTCGTGTTTTTCATGGCATCAGCAGTTACTCCACATTCTCTGCGTATCTGCTCCATTTGTGGCAACATCATCATCTTCCATCTGATGGATTCACGCTTCAGCACGCTGGCGCCTTCGCTAGTTGGGGAAGGCCCTTCACCGCGCCGCAAAAGCTCATTTCGGCACTTGATATCTTTTCATTTTGCTCACCGTCATTATTGTCATCTCGACGTCATCGGCAGCTCTCCTTTGCTAGAGCGCCGGAAATGTATCAAATTACGCAGACATTGAGAAATTCCGCTTCCGCTCGACATCTACACACACACGCAACACGTGCACATCTATATCTGTGTGTGAGTGTGGCGCAGTGATTTTGTTGCTGTTGTTATTGTTACTATTGTCATCACGCTACCGTAGTTAATGATACGCCAGCTTCAGTGCTACCTCCGCTTCGTCGTACATATGAAGGTGAAAATGCAAGCGCTTCAGTCTTCACATACACCACGCACCATCCTCCTTTCTCGTCCGCTCTGTGCTTAAGCAAGGCTTACTGTTTTATTGCTTGCCGTCAAGCGTCGCATAGCAGGTTGCCATTAAATTGAGAAATTATTCAGCGCTCTTCGCTGGTAATGCACCTTTGCCTGTGTGTGAGTATGGGCATGTCTGTTTGTGTGGCATGGCAACGTCTGCCTCGTTTACATCCTCAACGCTTTCCTGTCTGCGCTGCTTCGCTGCCTTTGTGCGGCAGTGCTCATCTCATAGTTACTCTTAATTGAATTTAATTCTCTGCAATCCCCAACTACCGTTCAGCAGCCACTTACCTGCCTCGTTTGTTTGTGCGCCTTTGACTGTTAAATGAGCGCGAATTTTGTATTAATGATTTGTTATTCTTCACTTTTGTTCTCAGTGACAACACTTAGGAACACGTGCAAAGCGAATAAATATTAAGGAAACGGGAATGAGTGTTGTTTGTTTTGACTTACGGTACATTTTTGGTAATAAAGTAATTTTTATGGATTTAGGTTCACGGGAAAATCAATTATATTCAAAGCAAGTGAGGACGTATTTAGTTCGGAAGAATTAATTCAAAGGCTGATATAAATCGTATGTTTTCATATTAAGTTGTGTAGTGTCTCGAGATATTTTTTGGAAATTTATTACATATCCAGTTCCAAAGGACGAAAACCATAGAATATCTCGCTGAAAGAATGGATAACAAATTGACCTACTGTACTCCAATTCAGCATGCTGCTAAAATATCAGGCATTATAACCATATCGCCATCAAGAACGAAAGGTATAAGCCGCCAAACTATAGGCATATAATAGTAAGATTTTTTAAATTAAATTTCGTACGAAAACCAATTTGTCGAAATATTTTTTTCTGGATGTCACATCACAATAATAATTACTTTTGTATACATTTAGTGAAAATCACTTTGAAAGATCATTTGGCCCTAAGAAAGTGAAAGTACGATTGATTCCAAAATCTTATTTTATTGGGAAAACAACATCGCGCTTACGACTCACAAACAGACGATCGATTGGCCGAATACCGTGGCAAAGGGGAGCCGAAGCCAAAAAAACGACGCCACAGCAGGTCAAAAATCAAGGTTATGTTGGCAGTTTTCTTCGGCTATCGAGGTGTGGTGCAATCCGAATTCCTTCCGACCAGCCAAACTGTCAACAAGGCTATTGAAGTGTCGTACATGGAGTTTTTTTTTGCCGAATTCTCAACCAATATCGTATCTCAATCACCGTATTCGCCTGATTTAGCACCGTGTTCTTTCTGGCTGTTCTGAGAACTCAAAAATCCCCTTCGGGGAAACCATTTTGACTCAATTCAAGGCATTTAACGAGAATTGCTACGCATATTGAAAGGGAGAACATTATAAAAAATATCTGGGTAATTCAATGGTGAGGCAAATTTGGAGATTTTGGAAAAAGTGAAAGTGAAAGCGGATTTCTTATATTCAATACCTAGTTATTGAGCTTTTGGCCGCTAGCTAAGACAATACTCGATAGACAGAGAATAAACCTTAAAGGCAAAGTTTCTTTTATTCAGTATTTGTGAGGGAAAGATATGGTTAAACTTTTTCCGTTTCTGCTATCAAATTTATCTATTTTAACGAAAATTTTCTCAATTTTTCATAATATAGCTGCTCACATTTAGACAAAACATTAACCGGAAAAATCTGGAAATTTAAATTCAGTATAATGAAACTACATAATTTAGTAAAAATAACTTTCAGCAACACTCGGCCGCAGAGGCCCTAATGAATACCAAACTGCATATAAAAGACACTACGATTGTGTATAAAAATGTACTCATATATTTATTAGCACTACATGCCTATCATCTATTATACTGAAACTTTTGTTCGCCACGGCGTATACGTAACTATGCACAATTAACTATAGCATTCGAGTAGATGGTGCGTAGAGGATTTATGCGTTTAACTAACGTGATTTGCGCCACTTCCGCACCCAATAAGTAGACATTACCTTTAGCAGTTGATTTGTTGTACTTGTCGACTCCAACAACATATGATCTCATAAATATTCATAACCATGCGTGAGCGAAGCCTTCTCCGGCCAATAGATGCCTGTGGAAGGGTAGGTGTATTTATGTTTGTATATACAGCTATATGGGGTATGGATGCGCATTTCAGCTATATTATATTTGTATTTATGTACGTGTATGTGGAATATTTGCAGATATGCAGGTAGGTATAGTGCTCCATACCTTCTTGTGGAAATCTGCCTGTGTGTGTAAGAGACTAACTTTGGTGCTTAGAATGTCTATATGCCATTTTCGAATTAATCACACGTTCATTCCTTAACTAATCTATGCCTGCAGCATTTCATAGAGCAATTTAAGCCTGTGATTTATCACGTTTGTTTAATTAAATCAACTTCAGAAGCAAGCTATATCAAGCTGGCTGAGAAACACTTATTCATTGACGCGTGTGACAAATGTAAATTAGGCGACTTGATTTCCTAACTTCAATTCTAAATACTTTTTTATATGCATATGAGATTCCTCTGTTTTTCATATAACATTTGAGTATTCTTACATATATCACGTATGTATGTATGATTAAACTTACAAAATCTTTTGTTGTTGTCTGCAAAATTTAAGTTAGTTTCTTACTATATAATTTGGTGACGAAAATGTCAGAACTTTTTCATGACTGTGCGGTAATATACATATGTGTACGTGAATCTAATATGTAAATTGTTATTTATCGGCTCAGCAGCATTCGATAATCATCAACGGCTTTCCAATACATTGCTTTAGCTTTAGCTTTATATAAATAAATTTCTTCTGAACAAAGAATTTTATTTTTATTCGTAGAACATTCCCACCTATCCGGAATTTGGCGAAGATGTATTCTACTGGCTGCGCGATACTCTAGAGGTGACTGAGGATAATATATACTCGCTATTAAATAATCGTTCTGGAGGGTTTCTAATATGCACCGAGGATGGTATTTGTTTTGACGCACCAGATTTAGGGATCTGCTGCCCTTTCTAAGAAACCCTTTAAGAAGCCAATGAAGAATCTATGGAACCTGGAGGAGAAATGGGAAATGTGTGGAATATGACTTGAAAAATTCAAAAATAATATAAATAATGCAAAAGAAAATTGTAAAATTAAAATATATACATATATTAAAAACTCTTTGCATTGTAAAATAAAGCAGTCTGGCAACGCCCTGCTCATATATTGCCACTACTTTTATTATAAAATTATATAATAAAACTTTATCGACTTTAAAATAATGATCATAGCATACTTTCGTTTCATATAAAGCTTAGTACGCAGCTCTCAAGAAACGTAAAAACTTCATATAAAAAACGCTTAAGAAACGGTCCAGAAACGTTCCTGCGATAAGCTTACTTGTGCTAGTACGCAGCTCTCAAGAAATCTAGTACTAATTTTTAATACTTTTTTTCAATAAAATGTGAATATGGCAAACCTGGTTTTGCGAAGAAACATCAAATCAACAATTGTTTCTTGAAGGAAATTCGAAGTAATCGTCAAATTCATCCTAAATTAGTTGAAATCATTATTATAAAGTATATTCCATTTTGAAATGTTGTATAAAACCAACCAATCATCAACAACATTCCTTAAATCTCAATGAAAATATTTGTGTTACCATACACATACATACATACATGCATACGCACAAAGTTTGTTTACTTTGTTTATTCTCTCTTGCTCTTCTAATGTGGATCATTCACAATGCGTAACCAGCTGTCAACATTACTTGAGAAATAATGTATTTTTGTTCTTGAGCAATTACTTGAGAGCTGCGTACCAACCTTAAAGCTAAAACGTAGGCTAAATTTCGTAATTTTTAAACCTAAATGTCGGCTGTGTATAGCGTCAACAGTAATTTAATTCTTACATAAAGACCTTTGTTCCAAAAGTGAAGCGAAAAGACACTCGTATGTTGTCAAAATATTCAGACAATTGTTTGATTCAGTAAAATTGCAATTTCAGTGTAAAGTTCAACAAAAAAAGATAATTTTCGGGATTCCAGCGTGCTTACAGTTGTTAACATTTCAAACAGGTTTTTCGTTCTACTACTTTGTTGTTGCTGTTTCTGTTTTTCTGCCGCATCACATTGTGGAATTTATGCCCAGTCGGACCGAAGTCACACGCTTCTTTTGCCCGTTTGTGTTTAATTTTGCTTTTGTGCCTGTTCATTGCCACCGATGCACTATTTACATCATTGCGGTTTACCGATGGCATCAACAGCAAATGACGTATTGCCACCTGACATTTAATGTCCCACACGTAAACACTCCCTGCGGCGGCCACACCCCGCACTCGCCAACCTGCCGCGCGCACTCAAATTATTTACGAGCTTTAAGTGATGTGTGACGGACATTTGCATGCAAAGTGTCATTGTGTGCGTGTGTGCAGTAGAAAAACAGTAGCATTTTAGCAAAGCGAAAGAACTTGATAAATAAAGCAAGGGAAACGCTAAGGGATGTGAGTGGCAGAAAAAAGCACAACAAAAGCAAAAAATATATTTAAATGCTAGTTGAGTTTTCATTTACAGTGCCTTATTTACACACATATGTATATGTGTGGGTGTGTGTGCTTTGAGTTTATTTACTTGAGCACTGCCAAACACTATGTCAAAATAATGCCTCTCAGTTGAAGCTAAATAAGCAAATGCATGTGTGTGTGTGTATTGCATAAATGATATATATGTGTGTGCATAGGTGATGTGTTTATTATTACGGTGGGTATTGCTTCTGGTGTCAATGCTAATACTGCGTCTCCATTAGCGGTGAATTCGTTATGCTATATGCTTCTGTTTTTATGTCCGGCAAAAAGTTTATTTTTATTTTTTTCGTTTTAAAAAGTGGGACATTTTGTGTAATTCTTTAATGACTGCGTACATGAAAATTCGGCAAAATATTTACCTTTTGCCTTAATATTCAAAAAACGTTATTTATTATTTTTAAATATTTTTTCAAATTAGAATTCATTTTCAATTATTCGAAAAAAATTATGAGGCTTACAAATATTACACGCTTGTTGAACTTAAACTCAAAATCCGATTAATCGTTGACCACTGAACAGCAAATAATGAATAATAATATTAAATATAATAAATATTTAGCAATAATAAAAAATTGATAATTCGCTTAAAAACCTATTTTAATAGAGAAGCGGAGCTTTTATTCAATATTGCTGTAAAAACTAAACGTTTTTTTAAGTTTGTTTGTGTGACAATTATTTAAAAATAACACTTTTTATTTATGAGTTATTTATTGTTTTGGCCTTGCATGTTTTGGGTAGTCTGGTAAGGTATTATATTTAATAGCACGCAGTTCTGATTACATATACAATATTTTGAGTGAATGTCTATAAGAGTAATTAAGTTACTGAGTTCTACTTCTTCATAAGTTCCCTTGTATAGCGAACTTGGTAATGGAGTGCCTCTGAAAATCATACTTTGCCTTTGATTGGAGTGAACCAGAT
The DNA here is from genome assembly GCF_023373825.1 of Bactrocera dorsalis. Classification (NCBI taxonomy): domain Eukaryota; kingdom Metazoa; phylum Arthropoda; class Insecta; order Diptera; family Tephritidae; genus Bactrocera; species Bactrocera dorsalis. The sequence continues at coordinate 3,881,459 of NC_064307.1, forward strand.
CTTAGAAAGGGCTCAAGTGGAAGACAAGAAGTTATAAAAATTTTAATCAATATAGGTTCCTTGTCAGGCCATTTCCAACGTAAATGGTAACAAATCTTTGATATTTATATATATGAAACCGAAATATATATTATACATCACACTTTTTCTGAGTAATCAGGTAGCAAATTGGTGTGCGAAGCAGTGAAGAGAATATAATCTTTGTCCTATATAGTTATGTAGCTCTTAAAGATCAGCTTACGCTGAAAATTAATTTGCTTTTCTCTAGGCACATCACTTCATTCTACACCCCAAAGAGGACTTTTTTCATGGTATTAGGTATATTCGTGCTATTTGCGCTTAAACGCTTAATGAAGACGTGTTTGTAATAAACTGCGACTGGTAACATGAAAAATTTATCTACTAGGGGTATTCCAAAGTAAACAAGATCTAGCGCCCCTCGTAGCGCCATCTATATGTCGACTATTGCGTTAGAATCTGCAATCCTTATCAATTGTCCAGTGAGAATTTCATGTCATTTCCTTAATTTGAAGTGAACTTATTGCGTTTTAAGTGTCAGCATGTTTGTGTTATCGGTACTAAAATGAGCTTCGAACAAAGAGCCAAAATTAAATTTTGTTTTAAATTGGTAAAACTTTTTCTGAAACATTTCAATTGATGAAACAAGTTTATAGGGACGATTGCCTATCCCGTAGCAGAGTGCACGAGTGGTTTCAACGTTTTCAAAGTGGTCGCGAAGACATAAATGACGATCAACATGTGGGCCAATCAAAATCCCCGATCACTGGAAATTCCATCGAAACTTTGCATGAATTCATCAAAAATCAGCCGAAATGAAAATTAAAATTCATGGAAATAGAATTGAACATCTCCAAAACATCGATTTATCGCATTTTGACCGAACATTTTCGACGTGTTCGGCCCGAATATCGCGATGATGAAAGTTGGCGTTTGTTGCATGATAATGCACCGTCTCATCGATCGACGCTTGTGACCGATCAAAAAGCAGATTTTAACCATCAACCATTCCCCGTATTCACCTGATATGGCACCGCGCGACTTTATCTTTTTCGAAAAAATGCATTTGCCCATGAAAGTAGAACATTACGCAGACGTAGAGGCCATTCAAAAGGCTTGCACCGGCATACTGGCGGCCCTAACGGCTAACGAGCTAAAACACTCGTTCGACATGCTTTTGGACCGTGCAAAAAGCTTTATTGAAGCAGAGGGAGACTATTTTAAATAAAATAAATTGATTTTGCCGAAAAAACCATTTGTTCTGTTTTTTTTAAGTCAAACGCCTTGTATTTCGAGAACTCAAAATCACATGCCAAAGCAAGCCGAACAGCAAAATCAAATCAACTCCGTGACGCTAAGGTAAAGCTCTGTATTTGGTCGCATCTGAAGGAAATACTTAATGGGAAACGCGGCTCATGGCACGAAGCGAAAATTTACGTCATCAATCAACGCTCGACTTCATGTCGCAAAACGAATTAAAAACTGTTCGAAAATCAGAGACATGGAAGTTTTGCTTCACCCTTACAAACTTTTTTTTTTGAAAGTGCGAAAAAGACCACACTAAACAGCTGCTTCTACGAAATAATAGCTAGATGAAATAGAAATGCGAAATGATTTAATGCGAATTCAGATTCCTCCTTAATATTATATATACATATACATATGTAAAAAAATACATTGTGTCTGGCTCATAAGAAGGTAAGTTCGCCACAAATGTCATCAAACAATTGTTTTTGTACAAAATGAAAACCAGAAAATCCAAAAACTTGAAATGGTGTTAATACGAAAGTTTTAGTTCTTTTTATTACCTACAACTTTTCCATACAACTTTTTTCTCTACGACTCGTAGTTATGACGGAAATTAAGCTACACCGTTTCTTGCAAACAAAAAAAAAAACGTTTTCCTCTTACCGATATCAGATTTACTGTAAAATACTTTTCCTTTACTTTTTTATATTTTATATTTCATTTTCAATGGGCTTCACGATACTTTGATCTTTTTTCTTTAGCCTATACCTGTTCAACGGATGCATTATTTTCGACTTCTCTCTTAAATTTTGAAATAAAACATTTCACAAATCTTCATATTACATAGTTATATAATAAGACTATTGAGTTGACATTAAGTTGACATTACTTTTTTCTTTAAAGGATGTGAGTGAGAGGAAAGACCAAATTTCCAAGCGAACGTGGTCGATCGATGAAAATAAAAATGCAAAATGAATATTAAAATAAAATGAGTCAGGCATTAAAGCTGACAGCTAGCTGACAAAAAAGACAGCCCATCAAATAACCGGCGACTGACGGCCAACTTGTCATGTCAAATAGTTAGCGGTTGATTTGCGTATGGTAAACTTACATACACACACAACCAAGCACAAGTGACAGCGCTGCCAAAAAGTTTCTGACAGCCATTAACCTTAAGCAAATGCCAAACATTAATGCGGACAGATGAAGTGAACCACCTATTTTCCACAAAAGTAAAAACAAAAGCGAAAAAAGCGCAAGAAAAGCAAATAAAACATTTCAAAATGGCGAAAGGCTAGTCAAAAGTTGGCGGAGCGCAGAAAAGTGTCCAAAGCAGCGCAAGTGTGCAGTGTGTGCGTGTGTAGTGAAAAGGCCAACTGTTGTCTGTCACTTGAAAACAATATGTGGCATTAGAAGCGCAACAACAAAATGGTCGAAAATAAAAAAAAGCTGACAGCGCTCTAATGTATACAAATATTTGTCAGTCGTGAGGTTGTCAAAAACCAACGGTCTCGCCCTTTGCACACATACATTCACACGCGCTTGTGCAGACGATGACCTTTTTTGCGACGAGAGAAAGCAAAAAATAAAGGTTTCAAGTTTAACCTTTTTTTGTAGCATGCGCTGCATATTATTTTGCTGGAAGACTCTTGTGCTTGCGTTCGCATGACTGTGTGCGATAGCTTTTGCTAACTGCTATTCTATTTTGGCTTTTAGTAATCCAATACAAATATTATGTGCACGCTCGCTTTGTTTTGGCTAACACTGGCCACACCACAAGTAGACACCCCGGCGTATACGTGCTATTTAAAAGTAATGTCTTTCGTTGCAGCTTCTCTTCTCATGTGTGCATGTATGTATGTATGTGCGCAGATGTGTAAATATGTTAGCGGAGAGCAATCACTTTTTGAGTTTTTCACTTCATGCTGTCATTGCTTACACTTCAGCATGAACACACACACATAAAATTTCTTATGACAAGGCAGTTGCTGCATGTTTGCCTTTTTCCAAATCATAACCAACTGCGTATGTTTGTATGCACATACTCGTATACATTTTTCAAATACTTATTTGTTTATATTTATATTTGTATGTATATACTTGTATCACTTATCCTTTACATTCTACCAAATTGCTAGAAAAGAGGATCAGTCATTGGGCATTAAGCAATTTTCTGCTGACATTTTTCGGTTCGCCATACTTTCGGTGTTAGTTTCTTTTTCCTTTTTGATATTTAAGCTTGTTTATACATGCTTTTTGCGCACTTTGCCCTTTGCGTTTTAAAATGTTTCCCTCTAAAGCTTCTAAGCTGTATTTGTATTAAAATATTTGCATTGTCTTAGTATGTGTGAGTTTGTTTTTTGTGCTTCTGTATGTGTTTTCGACAAGCGTGACCGCTTTAGCAAAGACCTTTACTCAAAAAAGTGACGCTACTTTAATAATTTAATATATTAATGCTTTCCTGAGGTCTGTGAGTATTTTACTAATGACCATTATTGCTTTTTATTCCTCAAGATATTTTATTTATTGAGGATGAGGTCATTGAAATTTTTAATACGAATCCCTTGTGTACTAAAATGAAATCCTCTTTGAGGCGCTTAAAAGTGCCTAATCGAGTGACTTCGAAGACCCTATAAAATATACATATATCGAACTGATCATCGTGACGAGCTAAGTCGATTTATCCATGTTCATTTGTCTGTCCGTCTGTCTGTATATACGCGAACAAGTCCTTCAGTTTTTGAGTTATCGATCGAAATTTTTTTTCATTTGACGAGATATCTTAACGAAATTTTCGTAAAGCAATAGCCGAAGAATTTTTTCATATCCGATAACTGTAGCAATTTTCGAGTATTTCCAATGAGCACGGTATCATATCCGACCATGTTAATGAACTCGAATCAACTTGGTACTGGTAAAGGAACCCCACGAGGATCTTTATACATCTTTTTCTTTTCTTGGTATAGAAGATTGGACCAATGGTTCTATAATCGACATTTTTATCTAAAAATTCACTGACGGATAAAAGGGTGAAGCAGGAACAGGAGTGGACTTATTCTGTAGTATTCCATACACAGAAGACAGTTTCAAACTAAATGACTATAATACAGTCCTTCAGGTAGATATTGTAGGTGTAACAGAAGATGCCAAGTGGGTTCCTGCTCTAACCAGCAAGTCCATAAACATTCTAGCAGATAGTAAAGCGGAAATTAAGGCTATTCGTAGCGCCAATAGTAAGTCTCGTTGCTTTAAGTTATGCAAGCAGACAGACTTTTGTCTGACTAGACTTTTATCAGGTAACTTGGTTTATATCATCTGCGTACCCGGTCATATAAAATTAAAAGGAAATGAAAAAGCATTAAAGTTAGTCCGCTTGGAGGCAGCTGATGATACAATTCCACTAAGCTGTCCATGCCATTCAGTTCGTTTAAGGGATGTTTGAAGCAATGAATCCTAGATGAACATCACATGTTTTGGAAAAAAATAACAAAAGCATACCAAAAAGTTACTTAGGGATAGTATTGAAGGTAGACAGACCAAAAAGCTCATACTTCTTAATATCGTAGGAGTCATAACAGGGTACCTACTCTTAAGATACCACTTTAAGAAAATGGGAAAAGAGGATTCCATGGCATACAGACTATTTGAGAAGGATAATGAGCCGCTGGCACATTATCTATGCGAATGTCCAATCTTCAGCCGAACAAGAAGGCACATATTCCATGGCTCCCAGAACTCCAACTTAAGAGACATCGAGTAGCTGGAGTGGAAAATAATAAAATTTTTTACCAAATCCACTGAATTGCTTAGGCTTAAATTGGTTACAACCCGGGAGCGCAATGACTCTAATGATGGCAAAAGTGCGACCGCCTGAGATACGGCACACATGCATATCACTTTTTTAGAGAAAATCGAATCGTTTGAACGAGGGTTATTTTATATCGCTTTTTAGGAGATATTATATAAATATACACTGTGTAGCTATTAAGGTATAATAATAAATAAAGGTATAATAATAAATTTAATTTAAAAATTAAAAAAAAACTTAAGAAATAAAATAATATAATATTCAAATGTATGTCTCATATTCCCTCACGGCAATAAAAGGCAATTCTTGTGCTCGATGCGATCTATTTATACATACATACATAGCATGCTTGTCTTGTGCTCCACCCTCCTCTTAGAACGACATAATGCATGCCTTGGACTTTCTGCTGGCAATGAGATTCCGGAACTTTATTCATGGAAAATATACATTTATGCTTTCAGCTACTTCACTTACGCACGCACACACACATGCAACCAAATATGCCTGTGTATTGCTTTACGTATGCTTACACTTTAATTTATTTATTGCATAATCAACATAATCGGATCTAGTGATGACAGCGTGGTTTTACCTGGTCTCAAACAAACAAGTGAATGGGGAAGCAACGGAGCGTATAACCCAAACAACCAGTCAACAACAATTCATGCAACAAGAACAACAACAGCAGCCAGCGCCACCGATATGCCCAATTCGCAAGGCAACTGTTAGGTTGAAATGTGAAAAGCAACCGCGCACTCGCTGCTGTGGCAAGAAGCAGGCTGCAAGCGGTAGCGTTGAGTTGGCAGCACCGGAAACGAAGAAGCGAAAGCTTTAAAAATAGTTGAGCTGCGTAGCGGCGTACTCGTATAACCGTAGAATATCAAGATGCCAGCATAAGATACTCACAATTGTTGGCATATAAATTTGTTGCCTAGTAAGTGTCTGCATAACTTATGTGTGGCACATAATGTAGCACACACACGCTCAGATGTATGCTTATGAGGGTATGCATTTAGATGAGTTTACGTATGTGGGTGCAGGTGCTTGCGCCGGTCTATTTGCTGATGCGGTGCGTCAGCGTTCGGTGAGTGAGATACGTTGGCGAAGACTATCGTCTGCACACACTCTCCTGTGTTCACGTGCTATTTCTCTTACCGTTAGGTGCGTGGGACTTTGCTGCCATCAACTAAGTGCATGTGTCTATGTGTGTGTTTGTATGTGTACAAGTGTTTGCTTGGCTTGCGTATGTCTGAAATTAAATCACGTATGTTCGTGGCTTTCCAGCCATTCCCTCCGCCTGCAAACCATATCCGTGTGTGGTCATGTGATATGCTCAAATCCAAACACACTCACACATATGTATATACAAAAATATATGTTCACACTTCTTTAGATACCGCTAAAGTTTACCTTCTCCAACTCTAACGGAAATAATAAACTCGAATTTATGCTAAAAAGTTAATAACAATTTATAAGCGTTGGCGCAAGCAGAAATTTATTTCTTCCACTAACTTCTTCGGTGCGTCGCCTAGTTGCATAGTTTTTTATGGAACTTTATTATATTCGTCGAAAATTTACTTTATGTTAGGCATTAATGAGAGATTATTTGGATAAACACGCGATTTAAGCGAAAGATTTACACCTTAACTCTCTTTAGAAGATAGAGTGTTTTATGATGTGAAAGCTCCTGCTAGATCTCTCGCCACTTAGGCATATTATTTTGTATTGAGGAGACATAAAATTGTCACTTAAGTCATGGGTTGGCAGAAAATACTGTTAAACGCACTTAACGGTTTAGAGAAATCAGTTACCCAAGTCTTTTATGGTTTTCACAGGCACACAAACATACACATACATGGCGCTAGAACTCTTCTCATCTACAAACATGTGTGTTTACAGGTGTGTGTTAACGGTACAGCTGAGTCATTTGCCTACAGAATTTGCATAAATTTATAGCACTCCTGGGATGCGGTCAAAGCCTCCTTTCAACACAAAAAGTGTGCGGTAAAAAAGGAATGCAAATAAATTGAAGGTGCTCCCAATTCTCCTGTTTGCATGTACTTACTTACTTACGCAAAGTATTGATCACTGATTTCGAAAGTAAGTAATATTTGAGGAAAGACATTCGCGATTTTGTTCAGCTGTATAAAGAGGGGGTGTGAGAATTAAGCACGAGAAGATTTCTTGACATTACTTTAGGTATTCGGTAGTAAAATTTACGACATCTAAATTGGTATTTTCTTGGTCCTGGGTATTAGTACCTATTGATATTGGCATTGATGTTGGCATTGGTAGTGGTACTGGAATTGGCATTGGTATTGGTATTGGTATTGGTATTGGTATTAGTATTAGTATTAGTATTAGTATTAGTATTAGTATTAGTATTAGTATTAGTATTAGTATTAGTATTAGTATTAGTATTAGTATTAGTATTGGTATTGATATTGGTATTGGTATTTGTATTGGTATTGGTATTGGTATTGGTACAACAAAGGCGGAGAGAGCATTTGTTCTCCATTATCTATAAGATTTCAATACAACGTTAATTGATTGAGATTATCAAAGACAGCGGATATGGCATTTAATCTTTTTTATAAAGGAAATGTAAAATTATTGAAATAAAAATATAATTAATTGAGCGTCATTAAGCGTACAGGTTGCAGCGGATGAACTATTTTCATATCCAACTACATCTATTGTTCTAGGCCTAACCTATTTACACGCATACGCGTCGGATACCCAATCTGCCGAAAATAAGACAAACCATATGGGAACTCATAAGACTATATGAAAAGAAAAATCATGCCACATGAGAACAGTTTGCCAATAAGCCGAAAAATTCCTAGATAAAAGCAAAGCTAAGCAATCCCAGCGTGACTACCTTAGCAACGATGAGCCAGCAATATTTCGCATCAATAATTTTAGACAGAATAACCAGCATAACTTGACGTATAAGAGCGGACAGACACACTTGTAGCCATGACCACAATAGACAACTGTACACAGCTGTGCCGCAAAGGCATTCAATAGACATACATAGTTTCAGATACAACTAACCTTACCGGCATAGTCAAATGGGAATTGATGTGGGCGGCCAAGATGGGCTGCTGGTCTGCTAGTCTCGGCTTGTTTACCTGCACACAACTGTTAGCTGCATAGCAAATTTGTATGCCTAAGTGACTCAGCACATTTTACAGGCTATTTTACGCTATCAGTAAACGACCTATCACCATCATCATCATCAGCGGCCAATGGGAAATACGTAGACCCGCCGCACTTACCATGAAGTCCTGAACGAAAGGTGATTGTGTACAGCATACCCTCGGGTTTGTTGTAGTAAACAGTGGCATTGTAATGAAGTTTATGCCACTTGTGCAAGCTTAAGTAACCAAAGTGGCCGACACAACCCGACTAGGCCTAAAAAAGCATATTCGATGGCAGGGAACACCAGTTGGGGAGGGAATTGTGAATGAAGATAAAAGACTGAAAGGTAATTCAAACTTACGCAAACACACTGCAATGATTTTATTTATATTTATTATGACACCTTTATGAGGGTGACCGTGCGGCGGGGGTCAATTGCCGGCCGAAATGTTTGTCAGGGCACTAATAAATAAATTGAACGCTGGCTTGGGTAAAATAATAAATGCGGCGTAATAAAACGAAATTTAGGCAAATAGGCGAGAGCGACACACACCCACACTTGCAAGGTAGACACAGCAACGCCTTAAATTATGCAATTAAAATGTCTTAAGCAGTTAACGCTTAGTCACTGAAGCTAAATGGGTCCCTAAAGTGATATTTTGTTATTGAACGGTTAAGAACATTATTTTTTCTTTTCTAATTGTTGTTGTAATGTTATTCTTAATTCAACACAAACATTAGCTATTTAAGCATGCAATAAACATGTTTTACCGCTTTCAGACGTAACTGTGTGCAAACAGCAGTTAAAGTATACTTTTTGGGGCAAACAGTTTTTGATTGCCTTTATTTCAAAGTTATTCGTTGCCACCGGCTCTAAATAGCACAAATTATTATAAAAATAAATTTTGTGAAAATGTTAATGAAATATTTGGTTTTGTGCAAAAATTCATAATTAATCGCCAAACAAATAACGAGAAAGCTGCGCTTAAATATTTGCCGCATAAAAAGGCCTTTTAATTGAATTGTAAAATCACTGCCCTACAGCATTATGAGCAGAACGGGGGTGCCAAAATGTTAACGTATTTGCCCATATACACACACACTTATATATATTTGTATATATGTAAATGCTTGCCGTTGTTCGTCGCAGCAAAAATATTCGAAATATGCAAGCCGGAAAACCCAATTAAAATATCAATTTTGTTGAGATTAAAAGCAACTAAGTTGGTCGTCGATCACCCGGCATGCAAACGGTCGTCGGCTCATGCCAATTAGGCAGCTAACGGTATTGCTGTTCTTTGCCATGTGGGCGCTGTGTGTGGCTAACAAATAGAATGAGCTGCTCTGTGCATTATATTCAATACTTTCTGCTGCTTTCCAAAAAGCTCGGAAGTTGGCCCTTCCTGCTTTTGCACGCTTTTCTTGTGAACTACATACTTATGTATATACTCGTATACCAGAAAATGTATAAGCACACATAACTATGTACATGTGCTTACATTAAAAGTATCATTTCGCGGTTTCGTCAGCGTACTCTCAACGGTCTCGTCATTTGCTGCAGCGCTGCAAGAAATTTGTAATTAAAATATTCCAAATTTAAATTTAATTTGAATCAAGCTACGAAGTGTATTTACATGCTTTCCCTCCAGCGAGTAGTAATTAGTTAAAGAGAGCTCCATTTTTATGTTTTGTACCTTGTTAGACAAGGATGTTCTCTTTCTTTTACTCGGCGGGACTTTTATCCCTACAATGGAGTAAAAATTTGGGGATTAGCGTGAACTGTGGAATAACTTAATGCATTCTCCGATACTTAGTATTGGTTTTGCGAATGGTTATATGCAGTTTCAGGCTCTGATCTCATATTTGGCGCAAATAGTCGCACAGTTTGAGGTAAATATGGTGAATATTTGGTATGAAAAGTATTGAAAATTTAACCTAACTATATTTAATGAAATGAAAGTATCTCTTAGCTCAATCAAATTGAACGGTAACATTCCATTTCCTTAACTCTGGAAATAAAAACTACTAATATTGGAATAAATTTGATCAAGATTGTACAAAAGAAATGAAATCATGGAAATTTAGTGTTTTCAAAGACATTCGGGCTACGGAATCGTTAAAAATGTTGCAGAAGTGTTTTCGGGCGTTTTTTTTTTTTAAACGAACATACGAGGTGTGTTCAAAAAGTATCGCGAATTCTGTGTTTTTTCAAAAATTATTTTTTTATTTATGAATATCTATTTTGTCCCCTTCAAAGTAGTCCCCATGATTATACACTTGTGCCAGCGGTTTTTCCAATCTTCGAAGCACTTCAAAAAATCATTTTTTTTATCTTCTTCAGCTCCACCTTCGATGCCGTCTTTATCTCGTCAAGAGAAGCGTAACGTCGTCCTTTCATGAGCCTCTTCAGTTTAGGGAACAAGAAAAAGTCACAGGGCTCCAGATCTGGGGAATACGGTAGCTGCGGCATCTTTAGTGTGTTGTTTTTGGCCAAAAAGTCGCGCACAAGCAACGATGTGTGAGTAGGGGCGTTATCGTGGTGCAAAAGCCAATTTTTGTTCTTCCACAAATCCGGGCGTTTCTGGCGGATTGCTTCGCGCAAATTGCACATAACTTGCAGGTAATATTCCTTATTGATCGTTCTTCCCTGTGGCAAGAACTCATGATGCACCACGTCCCTGCAATCAAAGAAAACTGTCAGTTACGATTCGCGATACTTTTTAAAACACACCTCGTAGATATTTGACTACACAAAGCATTTAGAGTAGGTTTGAAGTCATCGAAAACTTGCGGCATTCGAGTCGTTCATCCACCTATGCTAACATCGAAAAAATTAAAGAAACAGTGGATGGACTCAACACATTTGGGTAATCTGTTGGGTAAAGTTTTGGCTACACTTTTGGGTAATGTTTTGGATATAAAGCGTGTCAATGCTAAACATTAATTAACCGCGTAATTACTAATGACGAGACCAGGGGTATATGAATATGGCGTCAAAAAAGTCTAAACCGAAAATTCCAAACTGAGTCGAAGGCACTGAAGGCCATCTCATCCTAGGCTTATAACAAGGGAGTGGGAAGTCGTTTTCGGCATTGACATGCTTATACTGGCTAAAGAGCTTATTTTGAAGACAATAATAGTAATTTATAACAAAGCAATTCAAAGTTTATTTTATTATTAGGTTGTAATTTGAACTTTGATGCCTATTATTAGCGAGGGTGTTTAACTTCGGTATGAGGCGAATTTAGTGCTCATCATTTTCTTAAAATTTTCAATTTATCAATTATGATTTCTTAAATTTTTCATAAAATTTTAAATAGAAATTAATATAAATCATTACATTTGAAGGATACAACATTCCGGTTTTGATAAATTTGCTTTTTTAAATTTCAATGGTAAATTGACACTTTATGCATATCACCCCTTTCCTTTGCCGTATTCGGCCACACATATTTCCTTTTTACCAAACGCATAGACGGACTCGTTAATTAATGCAGCGTTAATAACCGAACACCGCAAAGGCAGCAAGCTTTTTGAGCTCAAAGCCAGTAAGTACTTCGTGTGTTTTCTTAATGCTGCGGCCACTTCAGAAAATATCAAATGCAACTCTAATTAAGCGTGGTTTATCCGTTTAGCCAACCTCAGTGGCTATGTTACGAGTACCTTTGCTGTGCTTAGATGCAAAAAAATGTTGACTCGTCACAAAACGATGCCGTGTGGGCAGGTTCTCACTTACGCAGTATGTATGTATTAGTAGGTTAGGTACGTGTGTGTATGTGTCTATCACTTACCATAAGCAACCTTTTGATGGTAATTTCATAGTAGTTGTACGATAATGCGGTTTAGCCACAAAGAGCATATTTGATATCCCTTTAGCGGGATTGCACAGTTATATTGCATCGGTGGCACTCTTATGCTAAGAAGTACAGATATGCATTTGTTTATGGCAACATGGTAGATTTGCTGGTACCAGATCTGTCGAGAGAATGTTCTCTGGCCTTCAACAGACAAGAGCTATAAACTTACATAGAGTCAAACGCACGCCAGGAATGAAAGAAATAGCTGGCCAAGCACCAAGTGTAAGTATAAATTGTTAAATATATATCTAAACACAATCAAAATGACGCAATGCTGTTAATATTACTTTGTTATTACGCCGCTCTATCTCAACAATAGAATTCGCGAATCGTTAAGAGGATGAAACTACTTTTACAATGCTTTGTAAATATTTACTAACCTTTACCTACATGTCGATATACATATATTACAATTTCCTCGAGACAACAATTCTATTTTAACGACTTCAAAATAGAACACTTAACCCTAAATTGTTTACTTCTCGGACACTCATGTGCTAAATGGATGACCGACTCAATTTGATTTTATTGCCTGCATTAGCTCACTTCAATGACATTTTATCAGATTTCTCATGAGATTGGAAACGGTGAAATAAAAATAAAGAAGTGAAATGAGCAACACATTGTTAGTTTATTAAAAGGCTTACCAGACGAAAAGCTCAACTGGGAACCGAATTGTGATTCATGCACATATATGAGATTGCATGTGTGTTTTATTGTGGGTGCTTGAGGGACAACAGCAGTATCCTTAAGTTCTCGTCAAGTGCCCGAAGAGGTAAAAACCAACAAGATAGATAAGTCACTAAAGCGTTGAAATATCTAAAGAAAAAGTGCTTCAAAGGAGATGGGAAAGTGACGAGTGTCGAGCGTAAGCAATGTTAACCGCAGCAGTGATAGATGGGTAACTGTGATGTTATTATTTCCGCTGTTGTTTTGGTAAAACGGAAATGACAAAGAAAGTGCCATAATGAGCTTAATGGATTATTGAAGGGATCAATTGGTAGAATTGAGAGGCAGGCAAGACATAGTAGTAATGTGTAGTTGTGCATAGATAAATTAATAGAGTGAATTTAAGTAAGGTTTGGGGGAAGGAAAAAATAAATATCAAATAAACACAACCAACCACAGTTAGCTCTTTTTTGATACCATATCAAGATATTACATATGTTTTATTAATTTATTTAAATTTTTTTTAAACAGAATTTTTTTAAAGAAAAATTTTGAATGTAAATTTTAATTTCTTTAGTTTTAAGCCACATCAAGATATTAAAAAAGTTTTATTTATTTATTTGAAAATAAAATTTTCATCAAGTGGCAACACTTATAAAAAAGTGCAAAGATGTAAATGTATTTTATGATTGCGAGATCTTAAAATTTAATATATTTTGGCAATTAAGTTGTATAAAAAAATTAAAAAAGGTGGCAATATTTTTTAAATTAGATCCAAGAATATAAGTTAGTTTATGACAGGGTTGATAATCGAAAATCGGACTTTTTTATTTTCAACCAAGGAAAGCTTAAAGATATTAATTTTTTTATATTAATTTATTTTCAATATTGTTTTAAGCAGGTGGCAACTATTTTCGTAAAATTTTGAATATAAATTTTTATAATTTTAATTTAAAATTTTCAACAAGTGTCAACATTTATAAACAAAATTCAAGCCTAATGATGATTTGACTAATCAACAAATCTTCTGAAGAGAATTACAAAATTCCAAAAATTAAGAGCGCATTCAACCATTGACGCAACAACTCCGAAAGCATTTCGGACTACAGTGAAGCGCCATGCGAAAAGAAAGCTTTTCATTCAACAAATTTGTAAGAAGCTTGGCGCATGCGCGGCAAACGCAAAACATCAACGACTCGGCATGGCACGACTGGCTTATATTGGCGGCAAAAGACAACGCTTTCGAAACGGCATGTGGCAGGTTTGTGGCACGGCAAATGAATGCGAATTCAGTTTTGTTTCGACCATCGTGCGGTAAGGAAGTTCTAACGGGAAAATTGCTAGTCAAAGCTAAAAAACCAGCATAGTGTGGTAAACACTTAATGTAGCTTGAAGCTTGTGGCGTGTGTTAAGCAAAGTATAAAATGATAATAAAACAAAACCAAAAAAATCAAATGTAAAAACGAAAACAGATTTTAGGTGAACAAATAATAAAAATAAAATAAAATTATTTAAATCTTTTGACAAAACTTAAATTGCGATTACAACATTAAATATTTTAAAGCAGACGAGTTGCTCATATATTTAGTGCCATAAAATGCAGTTGGTAATAAAAACGTTTTTGTAAGGAATTAGGTTAATTGGCCTATACGCGCCAGCCACTACACTCGCGTATTAAATATAATACACCCAAGTGCAGTTACACGCGTAGGAATCTGTACGCGAGCGCCTCTTGACAAGCGCACACAGTCAGCACCACGTGCGGTCTTACTGCAAGCAGTGTGTGTGTTTATGTGGCGTGTGAGTGCGCGCGTGGGGGCAGATGGACAACGTAGACTGAGCAGCGCGTGTGCCGCGTAGGACTATTAGCATACGGGGTCCTGCACATTAAATGGACACAAGTGGGCTGCATATGCAAATTGGAGCAGTAATATGCGCACATAACAAATTAAGTATTCCGTTTTGCATTAGAATGTAGGTGCGCTTATTTGCTTCGCTGCGTAGATGAAAGTAGAAAGCGTGTGTGGAAAACAACATTTTTTGTGATGGGCTAGCTAATTTATGAAATTACATTGCAGAATTAAATAGATTTAAAGACAGAAAGAGTCTTATGGGTGCACATATATATCTTTCGCGCTCAAAATTATCAGTAAATTGGAATTTGGAAATCACAGAAAAACTGAATCGCTGAGTTGCCCCTGAAAAGGTGCCCAGTCCTGGCTGAGGTTGACTAAACTCACTTTTCTACAATTCCTTTAAATAAATAGTCCAAATATGTTCATTCAATTTGTTTCTCAAATGATTTATAGTGCAAAACATTTACTTAAAGCTAAATTATTAAGTTGGAATCTTTGCAATTTCACCTCTAAGTTTAAATATTTGCAAACACCTTCTAGTTATATCAGTACCTTAAGTTATTCTGCTTCTTTCGATTTGAGAATATTTTGACCTCGAACATTTAAGTATGAGTAGAGTCAATAACTCTTGACAGATTTGAAAAGAAAAGTAAGTTATCACATATTCAATGAGGAATTGTTGAATGTAATCCCTAATGGAAAATAAAATTCAACGTTACTCATACGCCATGGGCTGCATCACGTTATAATTTTTTTTCCTGTAGGAAAGCATTGTATTTTTTTATTGTTTACAGTAATGAATTTGTGTGCAAAGAAAAATTATAATATAAAATAATATGTTACTCCTAATTTTAAATTTTAAACAAAAAATTTGACATGGAGTTTGGTGATGACTTAGGCGAATAATAACTTAATTCAAAGAGAAAAACTTAGAAAGTAATTTTAGAAATTTTTCTTGAGTTTCGAACTAATTTCCGGTATTTTAAAAGTCACATTGCATTTTTAGATAAATTTATAATATTACTAGTGCATCCGGCCACGCGTTGCTGTGGGAAACATTTTATATTATTATTCATATAAAAAACTATTGAATATAGTAAAAATTTTATTTACGAATAAATGCGAAAACGTTGGTTAATGGTGATGTCCACTTAATAGAGCGTCCATTTATTAGAGCTTTTTTTATTTATGGACTGGACACAGTGTGCTAAATTTTCTTTAAATCGGTTCAGTAGTTTAGGAGTCCATCGCGGACAAACAACGTGACACGTAATTTTTATAATAAAAGATTTGTATATCGTAGTAAATACGATATTAAATATAAGCCAGAGAATCAATAAACTTATAACCACAGCTTAGTAACTCTACGAATCATGGTAGCTATGCATGCGCATCTAAATTTTTATATCATTTGAATTTTTATTACCTTAAACTTATTTTGAAGACACTTCAACATCAAATATAATCTGAACTGAGTCCAAAAAATACATCGAAGCTATTGGTTCAGCACAAACATGTTAAGATTTTTATGGCGCTTAAAACTGATTGCGAATGGTAGAAGACCTTGAGCTCAAATCTTTGTCCTGATTTCTTTACTCCCAAAAATTATAATTTCAATACATTGTAGATTCAAGAGGACAAATGATTTGAAAATATATTATTAGTACTACTACCACTTTTTAGCCCCTTAATAGCCGTCGCTTAGCCGTTTCTTAATCAATATAAAATTTCAGAGTAAAATCGCTTTGGGGTTATTGATTAACCTTTTAAGAAGTACCGACAAATGTATACTATGCATGTAACAATAAAGCGTGTTATATTGTATATGGTTGGCCTAAAAGTAGGCTTCAATCACGAAATTTAAACGAAGACGAGGAGATAAACTATAAGATGGGAAGTTTCCACTTTGAATAATTGTAATAAAAGATTAAAAAAAAATAAAAAATAAGTGTTTAGTTGTTCTATAATATATTTTTTTTAACTTCATTTTACCAAAATTATATACATCATTTTGTAAAAAATCGTTAATAGGTCTAATCATAGTAGTAGAAAATACCTAAATCTGATGCCTTTTAGATCGGAAAGACGTTATACCGTATTTTCTATAAAAGCACAAAGTGCATTTATATTTTGCTTTCTGGTGTTCATCAGTTATTAAAAAAAATTCTTCTTCTTAATAAATGGAAAACAAGCTAAAATGCACTAACAATTAAAATTTCATATTCTTGCAGTGATAAAAACTAACTAAATGCAAGTCTGCAAATAATGAGTTAAAAACTGCAATAAAAAATGAAAGAAACTACTTAAGCGTTAAGTTCGTAATACCCGCGGGAGGCACACACCTACCGTATTTAATTCTATTAGCGCTCGGCAATTGAATATTTGCATAAAAGCCTTTTTATGAACACGACGCACAGGAAGTAAATGTGCAAAATAAAGAATAATATAAAAACAACAAAAAAGTGCACATACAAAATAAAACTTTAAAACCGGCGTCAATAAAGTGTTTTCGGGGACGCACACGCTCGTAAAAACTCAACTACATTAAAAATACAAATAAAAAAGTTTTAAGGCAAAAACAAACACAAATGCAGAGTTGGATGTGAGTGTAAAAACACGAAGGAGTGTACGTAAGCAAAGAAAAATAAAGCAAAAGCTGCAGAGACATAAAACACACGCACACAACGACAGCCAGTCAGAGTTGCAGGAGTCACGCTCCGGCGCCGCGGCCGCCCACTAGGCGTGTTAATCCTTCGACAGCGACAGAGCAGCTGAGTTAAGTGACAGAAAGCAGCGGCTTTTAATGGCACGTAAATAATGGAAAAGACCTATATGTATATATATATACATATATATATCATATATACAATGCAAAAGTAAAGCGATAAAAGAATAAAATCCGCAAAGCTGCAAGAAGTAAAAAGTTCCGCTCTCCGCAGTAAAAGCGCGCAAATAAAAATTACACAAACAAAATCATATTAAATACAATAAAAAAATTTTAATTTCCGGGAAATAAAATTTATAAAAGCTGAAAGTCACAACAGCACGAGCGCAAACCGTTAATAAATGGTCCGGCTGCGGATTTTCACTTTTCGCGCGCTTATTTTGTTGGCCGCCGCTCACAATTAAAAATGGCTTAACACAGCAGCCAGCGCCTGCACGTGTGTGTGTGTTGGTGTTTATCGAATTTTCATGTTCGGTGCGCGCGACCCGCGTACTATTGCTGCTGTTGTAATTATCGAATAGTTTGTGACATTTCGGAAAAGTTGTGAATCACAGAAACAAAGTGCCGGGAAAAGCAACAAAAAGTAAACACAAAAACAAAAAATATCGAAAATACAAATTACAAAAACAAAAACTGTTGTGAATGAAAATGTGCATGAACACTGTGAGAAAAGTGCAAAAATAAAAATCCACAAATGTTGCTCAGCTGTAATCAGTGTCAAAGTTTTTAGTTTCGCAAAAAGAGACCAGCTGGAAGATACATATGTAAGTAGCACAAGCATTTGTTTAATTTTTTATTAATTTTGTTTATGCGGGAAATTATAAATGTGACGAACAAATATTGAAGCAATTTAAAATTACTTTTATTGTATTCCAAAATGATGATGAGGTTTGATAAGAGGCTATATCCACTTGTGAATTTCAAAAAAATTATCATTTTCTGTATATAGGTATATAGAGTGTACTTATATGTATATTTAAAAATATTTTCAAAAAAATTGAAGTTGATCCAGCAAATAGTTTAGGAGATATATCTGTAAGCGTATTTACATGAATTTTTACTTAGTGCAATTGGATCCCAAAATATTAAACTCAGTTTTCTCGAGCCGTTGTTTATAGCGATGATGGGGAAAATTTCTCCGAAACGGCCGAAGTGATCGACTCGAAATTTTAACACAACCTCCTTAGAACTTTTGTCAAATAATGTTCGAAGAAATACATTTTCTGATGTTAATTTCGATTTTCTAAGCAATAAACTTTTCAAAAATTTTTTTTTTGAAAAGCCGCCATTTTTTTCAAAAATAAAATTTTGGCTAGTCCTTCTATCATTATATGTATTCATCTATGGTAACAACAAAATTTTTTGGTTTTCGGATTTAAGATAAATTTCGCAGAAAAGTTTTGGTTCTCACAGCCGCACACCTTTTTCCGGAAGTCCACCTGGCGATCAGTTACGGTGTCAGAAGCATCTGTGGACCAATATTCTTTTAATGTGAGGGTGGCCCTGCCACCTAAAGGATTAAATGTATATGATACATATTCTAAAGCGTTAAAGCTAACTCAAATAAATTTGCTGAAATAAAGTCTTTTCAGGAATTGCAATCAAACTTGGTGTGTCAGGTTACCCAAATAGTCCCGTGAAAATTCGAAAATCGCCTTCTTCCCATATAACAAACTTTTAATTTCCATCTGATTCCTTCTCTTTGCTGTACACAAATCAGACATCAATGATGTTATCAGAAGCAAACTTTGCCCAAATACTGCCCAAAATTTGTCGAAGAAGAAAAAATGTTTTCATGGCCCATGCACCAAATATGTGAACCTTAGTGTACTCGTATTTGGTTGATCTTTTACTGCACATATAGGCCAATCTGTGAGCTCAAAATTCGAGGACAATGATTTTATGATGACAACTTACTCGCGCGCCAAAAATTTGTAAAACCAATACCGCCCATAGCCCCCATAAAACGAGTATGAAAATTTTATTCATTCTAACAGCAGCGTGCAGTGCCCTATTACGTCGTCATTAAATATTCTCGAACATTTATAAAAGCTACCCACTTGTTTTAAGGACCGAAACTGGAAAGAAATATTTCAACGCACAATGCACCATTTGGCACCTGTAAATAAATTCGATGGTAGACAACCCACAAGATTTATATTCGAGTTATCTAACTTTTAATAATAAAATAAGACATATCAATTGCATTTTTTCTTCTTAATTAAGTTAATTTCCAAATATTACCACTTTTTTATATACTTTTATTTGTAATATGATAACAAACAGTAATAAAAGTCTCTCTTAAAATTATATATGCGCCAAAGGCATACCACTGACAAGTTTCGTCAATCCCCATGTGATAAAAAGTTTTAAGAAATACACATTCAAAGTAAATATTAAATTTCTATAGCTAAAAACATATTGAAAAATATACACAATTTGCTTTTACGTTTTCATCGCACTCATTAAAAATAATTTTGAAATGTTTAAATTTGATATTTAATACGTAACAACTTTAGCTTTGATAAATTGACGTGAAAAGAACATAACTCCACCAAGAGTTCAAGTATGAAATTATTAATGTACAAAAATAACGTAAATAAAATGAGCGTGACCCCATTTGCGGTGCTTCATAAAACCAAAAAGCTACGGCGAAGTATGGAACAGAACTGCGGTACACCACTGCGTATGCGGCAGCAAAAGCTCGGTTTTCGTAAATACACAGACATGTGTATGTGTGCCTTACATTTTAATTGAAGCAAAGGAACGATTTGAGGAGGATATGTGTGTATGCATATGTATGTATGTATATAAGTATGTACATATAAGGAGACAGATATTGAAGAAATATGTTTACAATATTATAATGATATTTTACAGTTATACATATTTAAGTATACATACTCATACAAATATTTGTGAGAAATAATTGCCGGATTCTCCCGCTTGACTTTTTTTTTATAAAGTTAATGTGTCTAAATTTGCTTTGCGGCAACGAATTACGTAACATGTAAGTGGAAGGCGCAAAGACCTACAAGCACTTAAGAGCTATCCTGGTATATGTACCGCAGTCGAAGTCCTTATAAACATACGAAAATGTATAAAATTTCGTCAGTTTCACCAATGCCCTGAAGCTAACGCTTTTTACAGCACATATCCGGCTTACACGCCAAGACATACATAAATACTTATAAACACACAAAGAAATGCTTGCTTGCACTCTCAGTTTTTTCCTCGTAACCTAATGTGTTCTTTGGTGTGTTGACAAAATGTTATACCATCGCTCCCACACTTGTTTGCCTGCGGTTTGACGAAATTTCTCGCTCAAGGACCCACTTTTCTTTACTAGACATTTTACGCTTTGTGTGCTTTGGAGTGGTGCACAGGCGTGCCAGCTCCGCTTTCCATTGCATTGTTTCACATTTTTTGTTCACATTTAAATGCTTTGTGCTCACACGCACATAAGCCAATACAACTGCATGTGTGGTGGTATCGTATGAGTGTTCATGTGCTCAGAAGTTTTGTTGGCCGCTGGCGTGTTTTTCTGCTGCAGCTGCTTGAGCTGCGGACACATTTAGTGATATAATTGCTCTTAGATTACACCTACGTGGATTTGTGAGTATAATATGGATTTCTTTGGAAATTCATATGAGCGCTTGAGGCAGAGAATTTTATTTAACGCGTGCCCCACCAGATACGGAGTAAATTCACGGCATTAACTTTTTGTAAATATGTAAATATATAATATAAAAATTTTAAAGAAATTCAATAAGATATTTGTCTGGCTGATTTAATCTAACTTATGACAGGGTGAGTGCCTATGGTTCAAAAAACCAGTCGATTTAAATAAAATAAGTTCTGACTGATATTTCTAACAGATTTGAAAGTTTTCATAGTAGAATCTGCTTTTACATGCAACGCTAAGATGAGTTGGCTTTGCTGTGCTACAACATCAGCTCGCCAATAAACCTAAATCTTAGAACTGAGGGATAATTTGCATTTACTTCTCTCATTATTATCTTTTATGTTCCATTTGATGTAGGAGTGGTATGAAACCCCGCTTTGTTATTGCTTACCGATTTGGGTCGTGACTACCTCAAATAAGAGTTTTTGAATTTCCTCAGTTTGAAACAGCTGATCTAGATTTCAATGCCTGGAAATATTGATCCATCTATTTTTTTAATTTAACTTTTGAGAAATCTTCTCTGTTAAATCTCATTATATAAATGACTTAACATAACCATCGCAAATTTTGGTATTATGGTAGGTAATGCCACAAGATCATAGCCACAAGTTCAATAATGCCAATATCAACTACCACTAGATTATTGTGTATCGTATATCGTATAAAATTTATTTAGTTTGCAGCTTAACCTTCCTACACAACTAAATAACCACTCTAAAGTAATTGTTTATTTACTTTGTAAAATAGTGTAACATTTTTTCATAAAAGGCGTTCAACTCTGGTTAGAATTTCAGCCACACCGAGGTGTCCAGTTGAAAAACCATAATTTTTCAAAGCAAATATTTAATTACCTGTGAGCCCTGCGGCCAACAAACTGTCCAAAACCATTTTGAAAACCAAAAGATAAAAAGTAAATTATGAAATAAATAATTACATCAAGGCATACCCGGCACAATCAACTCCCCACTGTCACTTGGACGCCCCTTTATCTCACTACACTTTTTGCTTGCTTGCTGCGCTCAAGCTCAAGCTCAAAGTGAGCTACGCGCTCGCTTTCTATGTGCTTGAGTTCATGACAAATTGTGCTTAGTCGACAGTTGGCTCGCTTTGCTTTTTAATTCGATGTTTGTTTTGAACTTCTCTCTTTTCGGTATGTTTACTCCCCTTCGCTGCTAAACTAATAGCAAATTCCCCAAAAACTATTTTGCCAAAGCAACGCCAGCGCAGTGGGGCAATGTGCGACTACGTGCAACACATGTTGAGGACTGTTTTTGTTTTTTACTTTTGCTTTCTGCGTGGTTTTCGAAAAACTTTCTCAGCATACAGCTGCGGTTGCCGCTTTTAATTGGAAGGAAAAATTCAGCATTTCATTTGTTTGCTGCTTGTGTTGCTAAATAAGCAGAGAATAATATGTGTGGTTATGTGTGTATGTGTGGGTGTGTTGTGTGTATTACCAGGAAAACTATGTTCAAATGAACTCTTGCGTTAATAAAACATATATTTGTGTAATTACTTTTTTAATCTGAGCGCAATAATGTTTTCGAAAAGGTGTGCTTGTGTGAGTATTTCTTGCCTCCGGCTTATGTAAACCATTATATAAGTATCATGCTAACCTGTTTTATATCGTCTATGCAAGGAACATATGTATGTATATATTGCAGTGAATTTAATTTCCTTGCTCAAAACATGAATCTCGCCATTCTCCTTTCTATGTGTGTGTGTTCTCTTCATTATTCATAGCTCGTCGAAATTCCTCTATATATGCCCTTAGGGCATACTCATTCCCTTCTACTTTCAGCCACCTTGCTTTGATCTGCTGCAGGTCTTCCGGTGTTCTTCTTTTCGGTGTTTTACACACTTGCTTTATTAAAGCGTATGGCATTTACTTCACGCTTTGTATTCCCATGGAACCAAAGCGTTGTGATTAAAATTGTCAAATATATGATTCCGGTCAATTAAATCTATTAAGAATTTTAAAAATGAGTCTATGGTAAGGTAACTACTATCGATTTTGTGAAATTCTCACATCTGAGGTTTCGTATACTTTTTTCTTCTAATAAAATAATCTACTATCTACTATATAAGGTTTGGAAATCCTACAAATATTCCTCTGCAAAATATTATTTGTTAGAGTTTTATTAGCGCTATAAAATATGAAAGATAGAGCATTATTCAATAGCAGCACGCACAGCTTGTGTTGGTATTTACGAATCTTCTGGAACCAAACATTATTCGTAGCTCTCTGTTTCTATGGTATATTTGATAGGCCACGTTCTCCAACTCTAATTACATACTGTAGTCCAATAGATCCAAATCAGCACTTATAGATGGCTAATCTTCTGCAGCTATGTAACCAAGAATACCACTTTCAAGCCATAGTTTTTCACAGTGCCTTCTAAAACAAGTCTTGCTCTAGTTTTAACCCCTTTTTCACTGAAGTGAAGTGGGACAAGAGCAAGACCTCCACTCAGTTGGAAGGACCAGGTGGAGAAGGACCTGGCTTCGCTTGGAATATCCAATTGGTGCTACGTAGCGAAAAGAAGAAAGGACTGACGCGCTGTTTTTAACTCGGCTATAATCCCGTAAGCGGTGTCTGCACCGATAAAGAAGAAGAAGAAGAAGGGGGCCACATCTTTAAAGGAGACTTTTCCCCAAACCATTAAGCAGCTAGATAGTGATTAGTCATACTTCTAAGACTAAGACTAAGACTGAATTTCATGCTCACCTACATGGGGAAAGTTTCTCTCAGAACTAAGGAACGTCTCTGCCAAGGAGGGTTATAGACCAAAGGAGTGTTAAAATTCTCGAACAATGGTTCACTCGCTTCCGTTTTGGAAATTTCAATGTGAAAGATGCACTCTGGTCAACGTATCGTTGAAAAGTCGATGAAATTATAGAAAAGATTGACCAGGACCGTCACATTAGCAACCATGATATCGCTAAGGAACTTAACATTCATCATCAAACGGTTTTGAGCCATGTAAAACAGGTTGGCTACAAAAAGAAGTTCGATGTTTGGGTACCACATGATTTGCCTGTGAAAAGTTTAATAAGCCGAATTAACATCTGCGATTCTTTGCTGAATCGTAATGAAATCGAATCATTTCTGCGGTAAATAATGTGTGCGTGGTGAAGCTCAACAAATGGTCAAAGTCAAGTCTGACGCCTCGAAAGGTTATGCTGAGTGTTTGGTGGGATTGGAAAGAAATATGAGCTGCTCTAGCCTGGTCGAACGATTGATTCTATATTTTCCTGCCAACAACTGATTCTGAGATTCCTACGTCTTCCGCCAGTACAGCGGAGCCCACACACATTTTTGATGACTCGGTAAAAACTGAGGTAGCTTGGCTATTTGTTTCGTTAAAATTTAATATAAATATAAAAAAATAAGTTGAAGTTATATACGAAAAGACTTTTTCGACTGCCCACTATAAGTGAGCTGAATTTTAAAATGGTTGAACATAAACTTCCACATCAGGCTGTTATTCAATATCGAAATATATGGAAAAAATAGATGTCATAAGTAACTTATTTTATTTATTTTTTGACGAATTAATTGACTCCTCGGCTATAATCGCGTAAGCGGTGTCTACGCCAATTAAGAAGAAGAAGAATTGGACTTTAATATAATATTACTTTAAAGAAAAGGAGATATCGAAGAATAATATGACAGGTGTTATTTTGCGTACGAAATGCACTTATTATTTGACTTCCATTATAGCTCCCACAGCAAATAAAATTCAGTTTTGCCCCTTCGTCACGAAAAAGACGACCACAATCACTAAAAAAATACAAACAAAATAATAATCCGCTGCAACAATGGCAATAAAATGCGACAGTTATGACAGCAGCCCAAAGCAATAAGACAAGGTTTGGAGAAGCTTGCAACGCAGCCACAGATGAAAGGAAATGTAGAAAGCATAAAAAACAATAAAAGAGAAAGAATATAAATAATAAAATAAAGTATTTATACACTTTTATATAAGCAGTAAAGAAAAAGATATTTACATACCCAAGCGTATGTAGAAGAGTCGTAGAAGGTGTATGCTGCTTCGAAAAAACTCTCCAGCCAAGGTGCCGCCACTGCATTGTTTGCATGGCGCCTTCGTGCGGTATTACCCTTTCCACCTTTTCACTTACCGTTAAGCTTTTTTGAAATTTCATAAATATTTCAGCAGATATTAAATTTTTCCTCTGAATTTGAAATGCGCGACGTCGCCCTTTTGTTTATTCACTGCCGTGTCTCTGGCGGCGTGTTTGTCTCTCAGCGGAATGACACTGAGCCACTGCACAATGCAGCTGTGGCGTAATTTCCATGCAACTAACTGCCACTACACAATTACAAAAGCGAAGGCGATTACTGCAACTAAGTAAGTATAAAGAGGAAATGTCAAGGTAAAAAGTTTTGTGAGTGAAAGTGTGGGTCATAAGTGCGCTGGTGTGGGCAGCAAGTGCTGACAGTGTGTCCGATGATGTGAGCTAACTGAGTAGTCCGCATACTAAAGCTTGACTCGTGTTGGTAATTACTTCTTTATATTTTTATGGTTACAAGGCACTCTTTAGGTGAAGAATTAGTATTGAAAATCGCACTCGCTCTTATACTCACTGTTGTATCCTTCGTTCTCTTAAGCGTACCAATTTTGGTCGAAATACTGTATTTTTGAACCTACTTTTGTATACAATTTGCCATGAACACTTAGTACGAAACACCGGTGAGTCATGAAAGATATATACGAAGTGTGTTCAAAAATAAGGGATATCTTCGTTTTTTGAAAAAAATATTTTCTCATCTATCCACATTAATGCTGTCGCCTTCAAAATTCGATATTGTGCAGTTAAGCCAGTCCTTCTACCAATCATCTTAAATTATCAAAACATTTTTGAAATTCGATTTTTGGAATGGCTTTTAGCTCTGTCAACGATATTCATCTATCTTGTGAAAAGAGGACCGTCGATCTCTTAATTTTTGGAAATAGGAAAATGTCACATCGAATTTGGCGAATGTGGAAGATGATTCATCGTTCCAGTATTGTTTTTGACCAAGAACTCACGAACAAGCTCGAAGAGTAAGCTTTAAGAAGTCGCCAAGCTCATTGAAAAATGCTTAACGGTTGGACTCTCTAAACTTCTTCATATCAATATTAAAACCCAGATATCATACCCATATGAATACTTTTATTTTTATTTATCTTCATTACTATTCTTTAAGTTCCCTCCGTTTGCAATTAAACATTTCGTATTTGCTCATAAAAAGAATTCCACATGCCATAGACGCCCCACCGCGTCACTAATGATGTTGACACGGCTTGGTTGTCACATCACCTGACTGGCTTCACTCTCGGCTAAGGTCGGCTTATAACATCAACATCAACAACACAGCCAGCCACTCAGTCTTAAGCAGTCACTGAGGACGTCTCACTTCTAGCTCACAGCGCATGAAATGTAGACTTGGCATTATTGTTGCTTTATTCAGTGTCAGCATTATTATTGTTTTGTCACTGTTGCGGAGATTTACCCAGCTCTTCTGCTGCTAAGCGAAACCATGTCGCTAATTAGTATGTCCTTTCTATGCCTTGCTTATGCGCCTAAAGCTATGCTTATGCAGAAATATGTCGAAATGTATAATTAAAGGTGATACACACACACACACACACACACACTTATACATGACTATGTGGCACACACCTTCAGCGTCTGTCAAGGCAGTTTGCAGTCTGAATATGAAAGTACCGCTACACACACACACATCTATCCACAGTTATTATGCTGTGTCAGCTCGTCTGTGTGCATGCAACTAAATACAGTTACTTAATGACATACCAAAGTTGACATTTACTGCGCTCTTAGTTGCTAATGATGATGTTGCCACTGTTGTTGCTTTATTAACCGAGACATTTGCGTTGGTGTTGACACCGTTGCGCGTTGGGAGAATTTAGTTTTCAAAGCCTTCGTCGCTTCTGCTTCGTTGCAACTGTCACACTCGCCTTCAGAGTAGCTACTTTCTTCACCTTCACACACATACACACAAGCGCATACACAAGCGCTGTCACAAAATGTCATAATTCTTGCATTTATATTAGTCATGCAGCCGTCACTTGCCGGCGTGATTGCCCTGCAGGAGCATTTAGTCGGAAATTATAATTAAAATATGCCGCTCACACTGCAATTGTGTGCGTGTGAGTGTGTGTTTACTCTACGTGCTGGTATCCATTAACACTCTAGTGAGTCTTGTATTTCCAAGTAGCTGCGCAGCATTTCAGCAGTCCAAGTGCAACGCCACAGCCACTTCGCATTGTATTTGCTGAGCATAACTGAGGTGTAAATGCTACACTGCACTCTCGCAAATGAAGCCAAATTAGTGCACTTTGAGTTGTTGTTGGGCATTTAGTGCGCTTGTTTGTAATTACAGCGATTAGTTGACGGCCTTTGGCTGGTTGGCTGAGAAGCCAAGCGTTTGGGTTGCGAAATCTGTCACTTAACTCGGATATCTCTTTGATCGATGTACTTACCTGGGAGTGCGTGTTGTTGCATACGGCATGTTGCATATTAGAGCAAAGCAAAGCCCTGGTGTTGATTTCAGAGAAGATGAACTGATCTCCTATTAAGCTATTTAATGCGTGTAGTCTTACGGTAATGGAATGTCAATTCAAAGCCAATCGATCTAGCGATATTTGGTCACGATTAAGACAAACCGTTGCTTCTGATATACAAATCTGATGTGATTACAGAGACCACAAATATTGTATGTTAATTGGTATGACACAGAGTGAGGTAGATTATGTACTTCTGTGATCAAGTTCAAAGAATATTTTGTCCATTTCATCTCCTTCAAAGTAATCCCCTTCTGCTGCAATACGCTTATGGCAACGAATTTTGCAGTCATCATAGCACTTGCAAAAAATCCTCCGTCGTTATGGCCATCAGAACCTACTTCGATTTAGCTTTAATATCCTGAATTGAGTCAAAACGGTGTCCTCGGAATGGTCATGTGAATTTGCTGAATGGCCAGAAGTTACACGAAGGTAAATCAGGCGAATGCGGAGGTTGCGGCACGATATTAGTTCAAATGATCATGATTAATCAATGCAGTATGAGATGGTGCAATATCCCACTTCTTTGTTCAATAAGCTCAGACATAGTGAACATCGAATAATTCACTTTTAGAGCCTCACACAATCATGCGTATCTCAAATACTAATGAATATTTTGACGTGAAATTTAGCATAGATGTTACGAACATTGCTACCAACTTCCAGAAAAATTTACCGATTCCGATACCGAGTATAAATTACCAATTCCTTTCAATTTGATCACAGTGGTATATATGAACCATATAAATCTAAAGTTATGAGAAAATGAAAATTTCTTAAACTGTTGCCATCTGTTTCAAAATTTGGGTTACAAAATTTTAGAAACGGTTCAAAATGAACCGAGATTTTGCGGAATGTAAAAGTTGCAAATTTCTTAAGGTTGCCACCTTTTTAAAAATTCTAAATATGAAAGTTTTAAAACGGTATAAAATGGGTAAAACCCGCCAGTTTAAAGAATGTAAAAATTCAAAAAAATCTTTAGGGATGCCACCTTTTTGAAAATTTTAATAATGAAAATTTGTAAAAAAGTACAAAATGAGTACGAAGCTCGTTAGCTTAATAAATATATAAATTAAAAATATTTTAAAGTTGCCACCTTTTTGAAATTATTAATTATGGAAATTTATAAAGAAACGAACGAAAATATATTATTTTAAGATTTGTAAAGAACATAAAAAGTAACAGGCGTGTTAAAGTTGAAAAAAATGTGTATAGCGTTGCCACCTATTAAAAATTTATAATCTAATAAAATGTTAACTAAATGAAATTTAATGCAAATAAGGAAATTTGAGAAAAATAATACTTTGTAGGAGCATAGCAACTTGTTTGAAAATTATATGCAAAATTTTGTTAGGGTATCCATCAGTCATTATCAAATACCAATGTACAAGAAATAAGCAAACTACTAAACCCTTGAATTGCTGCTACTTTTCCATTTTCTCAGGAATGAAATTCACATTTATAATTGTAATTTTTACATTAAACAAACAAAACAAGTACAGTGCCTTCAATTTCTATGCAAGCAATTCACCTCGAAAATGATATCATAATAACGGTGCATTGGCACGTGAGCTCGTGTGCGCTTGTGTTTGTCTTTCGCCTCTAGCGAAGTGAACTTGCCGCACTATGAAGTCATTTTCAACTTGGCTGAGTGCACACACTCACACACACACACACATATCTGCGACAACGTAGACGGAGCGGAACAAAGCACGCTCCTCAACAGTTGCGCCATTCAAACACACATGCGCCACTACACACACACACACAGTACCGGCACTATTTTGAACCACTTTTATGTATATTTACATGGTTGCATTTTTTGCATTTGTTTTCTTGTAGCAACTACTACAATATTATAAAAGTTATAAAAGTGCAGCGTCGTAAGTAGTTTTAGTTGTGCAAATTCCGCTGCGCCGCTGGCGAATCATCAGCGCGCCAAGACCAAGTTGCCAGGCGACTGCGCGCAGCAGAGAATGCAGAAGAAAGGCAAAGAAAGAATAATAATAACACACACATGAAGTGCCGCGACGGACTTGAATTTGGATGTGTGGGCATGCAATTGAAGCTGGCGCGTTGGCTGTCAGTTGGCAGTTGGCGCTGCGCCGTCGCTGTGCTGCCGTGGCAAAGTTTATTGTGTGGAAAAGTTGCACGGCGGCAAGCGGCTTCGGCGACACTGGCGCTAAGCCCACAAGCACACGCACCCACACACTCGCAGCAGTTGTGTATTATCAAAAGACGTGCGACGCGACAGTTTCGCCTCGACGTTGGCTGTTGCTTCTTACAATCGCACACACACAGCTGCACTTCTGCAATTTTTATACTTCCTTTCACAAGAATGTAAGGTAGAACAATTTCGCTTTGAATAATTTACGCACAGCACGAGGCAAGGACTCGTGTCACGAGCGAAAACTTTCATTCAGCATATATCGTGGCAATGTGTGTTTATATGTGTGTGTGTGTGTCGCCGTAATATAGCCACTTTTGCATTGCCGTGCACTGACAGCTGTGTCCTTGCTGCTGTGAAAACAATAAATAAATAAGTGCGCGTGTGCGCTAACGGAAAAAGCAGCAGCAAAAAACAATAGCAGCATTTCGGGCGCATTGCCATTTAGTCTATCAGTCGCGCGCATTGTCAATTGTCATGAGATTTTTTTATTAACACAAATTTAATAAACTACGAAATTGCATAACTTTAAAATTCCAATAAAGAATTTTCACTATCTCACTATTAATTTATTGCCTGTTTTGCAACATAAATATTTTATATTCGCAATTTTCCGCTTGTTAGCAAATTGGCTGTTGTGAAATGCTTCCTCAATTGTTTTTTTTTTTAAGTTAGTGTGTTTGTATGTGGAATTAAAAATTCCATAGCATATTTTTAGGCGCTCGAACATCGATGCGACACGTATAGTTGACAATTTATATATTTTTTAGCACGAAAGTTAGGAAATCATCACTGGAAATTGCTCGATAGAAACACATAAACTTTTTGTTATAAAATATCAAAATATTAATACCAAAAAATGAAAAAAATTGTGTTAATCAAATTGAAATATAAATATTTATTGGTCCATTTTACAGTATATGTTTTTATATTATCTAAGTCATTAACTGGTTTAGTTATTTGAATTGAATATTTTTTTGAAGTAGAAAAAGAAGTTATTTTTTAAGTCTTTCGTAAAAATACTTTTGTTTGAATTTCCTTTGCATAGTTCATTGGTTCCAGATATCAAAAAAAATATATAAATAAAATGGTAAAGTTT
This sequence comes from Bactrocera dorsalis, assembly GCF_023373825.1. Classification (NCBI taxonomy): domain Eukaryota; kingdom Metazoa; phylum Arthropoda; class Insecta; order Diptera; family Tephritidae; genus Bactrocera; species Bactrocera dorsalis. Next base: position 3,912,325 of record NC_064307.1, read on the forward strand.
TGAAAGTTTAAAAATTTAAACTTAAGATCATATTTACAAACGGTTTATCTTAAAAAATTTAAGATTTATAAAAGAAAAACATGTTCAATATTATTATTTAAAGCATTGTTCATCTGAGCTTATAATATTTTCCCAAATGGCCGGCAATTTGTGGAAATCTTCTCAAAAGAACTGCTCCAGTTTGGCGATGAAGAAGTAATCAACCGAAAGTTTTAAACGCTGTTTTGATATCATTCCTCTTCCGTCGAGGACATGCTGCATGAGCCGGTAGTCAGAAGGCGCAAGATCTGGGCTGGAGGACGGTGAGGTAAACCTGTCCAACATAAAAATATTTGTAAAAGGTCTTGCAACATGAGGCCCAGTGTTGTCATGATGGACATTTTTGGCTAGTGTCTAGTTACGAATTTAGGGCATTTTTCGGCATTTGCTCGCTTCAATTGGTTGAATTGTTGTCGGCAACGATCTTCATTAATGTGAGTGATTTAGTAATTATGTTCATACCAAAAGTATTTAAGTTACCTACTTAGAGAGCACCTTTGGAAATTTTTCAACTTTTTATAAAACGAAGGATTGAAATTTTGGGATCGATGAACTCTGTTCCTAACTCTTTGTGCACATATGGGCCATATTTGCTATTCTACCTTTACTACAGTATTTGCTTTCATATTTTTGCGGCTCGCAATTTAGGTTGTCTGAAATTTGCATTTTTGCACAGACGCAAAAAACAACAAGTTATCATTGAATAGTTGCAAAAACCAAGTAAAAAAATTCTAACAAATTTTCGGTGTCGAAAAATATTGAATGGAAGCCAAAAATAAATAAAAACATAAGTCAAATAATACTGGGGTGTTCGAATAGCAGAAGTTTTGTATCGATATTCATAGAAATATTTGCGGCAAAAGATAAAACCATTTTTGTTTGTTTTCATTTTATGCTTGTGTGCAAATTTTGTCAAAGAGAGTATACTTTTTTCATTTATTGCCATTCATTAAACACCAGCTTACCCACATTTTGTGCTTGTTATTAGTCCTTTTCAATCAATTTCCGCGACTTTCAAAATTACTTTTGTTTTTAATTTTTATGTAGACTCCCTTTTACAACACACTGTTAAAACAAAATATGAATGCTTATGTATATGTGCACAAATATTTCGCATTTTGCGTCTTTTAGTCTGCGCGTAGTCTGCTTTTAGGCGCCGGAATGCATTCAATCGTTTGATTAAGCTGTTAGCCGTGTTTTATGTTTTATTTTTAGGTGGCTTTTAAAGGAAAACGTATGCATGTGTATTTGAGAACATCACTGACAGACACACTCTGATTTTGCACGAAAAAACAATATTTATCTGTCTCTATTCAAGCGCATGAATTGGCATGCTAAATTCCTCTAAGTTCCAATGAAAAATTCAGGTGGTGAAAAATCGATGTTTGCTTTAAAGAATTAGGTAAGAGAAAACAAAAAAATAATTGTTGCTTTACAAACTTACATACAAGCAAATAACAATATAAATTAAGCAACAGAAGGCAATGAAGCTGAAAGTAATGCATATGTACACGAAATGTTTGTTTGTTTCCGCTGATTAGGTTGTGCTAGGCGCAAGTAGGTGTATAACTCCTGCCACGTTTAGTTCAATAGAAAAGCGGCAGATAATAAATCGTTACGCCGTGGGAAGCGACATCCAAATATTTGCGGTTAGGCACTAAATTATCGCTATTGCGGCACATATATATACATATATTATACAAGCGTCAGCTTACGTTAACATCACATTACTAAAAATTGCTTGGTAAATTACTTAAGTCACTGGGGATTCATGCCTGGATGGCCTTGATGATGAAGTAGGACAGTCAGAAAAAATTCTTTTGCTTTAAAGGTGAAATACAATACTTACATAAACTATGGAATAATGCGATAACATTTTTAGACATAGTAATTTTATTAGTATTTTTTTAAAGAATATTATAAAAGGTGGCAAATATGTCCAAAAATAAACAGTAAATACATGCGGAGGGCTGGCAATGCCTTGTAAAACTCATAAGAAAATTACGTCTAAAAACTCTTTTTGGGAGGTTCCGAGCGACAATTTTTGAAATTTTTTTGTGTGATTCCAAAATAGTAATATGATATGACATTATTTCCAGTTTTATGATTTTTTCTGTGTGTTATATGTACTGTTCATCACTTAACATAATATAATCAGCTTCAGGCTTCACAAATTTCAACAAAAAAGGAATTTTTTCGCTTTTATATTGAGAGTGTATGATAAGTCTAGGTTCGAGTCCCTTTAAAGCATTTTTACCATTTGATAAAAAATTAAAAAATATTATAAATTTAACTGGACTGGCCTCTTTTTGAATATCTGAGCTATCAAATTATCAGGATAATAGTTTTGTTTAATACAAACTTTATTTAAAAATTAACGAAAACTCAGAAGAAATAATGATTTTTTTCTTTTTAAGTTGTTTAAATAAATTTATATACAAATATATCTGAGAAAAAATATCCTAAAACCAATAAAACAGTCCCACATTAACGCTCTCACCATTCCCATCCACCGCAATCGTCGAAAGTGTCACACCTGCGCAACCCACATCACGTCGTCTAACCGGCATTGCAATGCGACGTCAGCATATACCCAATGCGCGTGACCCCAATATGTAAGCGTATTTCCTTTAATTTTAACTTGTCAAATTGGTTTGTCGATAAATCAAAATTAGTTAAAAATAACGCATACGCCGTGGCTGTCCCAAAGCGCACGACGCAGTGGCGCAAGTAAATATACACTAATACACACATCTGCATATGTATACAGTCATGCGAGGCAGTAGCCTTGTTCGCGCGTGTGCGTATGTAATAAATAATATCTAAAGCATTGATATCACAAACACGTCCCGCCAGGAGGGAGCGAACGGCGCAAGTAGAGGCAAAAGCAAGAACAAAAAGAAAATCAATACAATACAAGCACTTATAAAAGTGCGCACTACACTCTCAGTTAACTACATACTCACACATGCATACGCAAGTGTACGTGCGTTCGTGTGTTGATGCTTCTGTTGTTCGTAGGCATTCAAATGCAAAACAATCAACCGCAAGCTTTTAACAATATCGCCAAACAAATAACCGAACGCTCACTTGACTACAAACTAGCTGGCTTTAAGCTTTTACGAGTATATATGCTTGCATACAAGTGTGTCTACGTGTGTGTGTGTGCGTGATGGCATTTTGCTTTTATGGCCTTTCTGAACGCATCGGCGTCGTTATCCTTTCACACAGTGCCTCAATCGGTTTTTATGGCAAATCAAAAAAGCTTTTCAAATCAAGACGCTCAAAGAAATAAAGAAGTGTTGAACGAATGCCAATTTGAATATGATGATGACGATGATGGCGCTGATGGCGCCGATGATGATGTAAGGTAGCGGGTTCATATATTATGCGATTGTATGAATAAAATCGATGAAGCCTATTTGTGCATTGAGCTCATGGAAAACGATACCTCACCCTACCGGCATGTTGTTACATATGCAGCCATAAATATGGTTGTATATGAATATCAACACATTACCGAAGGCAATAGTTTGAGAAATACATTTACATGTTTTAGTAGCATTATGGACGCATGTTGTGAAAGGAAACTCACCATTCTCGACAAGTATTTTATTGGCTTTTAGATTGAATGTTTCAATGGCATAATTAATCAAGCGATTTGTATATATCTAGGAACAAGAAAACTATGGCTAGTTTGAACGTTTTGAAACTGATCCTTTACACACTTTACTTTGATACTTATATATTTTTAAAATTCTTTTAAAGTTTTTGATCCTATTTGTAGGTTTATATGTACATAAATATGTATACCTACATATTCTTTCTTCGAACTGTTTTTTTTGTTTTTATACTCGTATGCATTTACAATTTTTACTTTTATGATACCCTGAATAGGGTATATTAAGTTTGCTACGATGTTTGTCCTAAAGGAAATCGTCGGAGATATACCTTTAAATGACCAGTATGAGGAGCTGAGTCGATTCCGCTATATCTATCTGTCTGTCTGTCTGTATACACGCGAACTAGTAACTCTCTTTATACTTATACTTATACTTATACTTATACTTATACTTATACTTATACTTATACTTATACTTATACTTATACTTATACTTATACTTATACTTATACTTATACTTATACTTATACTTATACTTATACTTATACTTATACTTATACTTATACTTATACTTATATTTATAGTTATCGTAAGCTTCCTATTTTACTATTTTTCAAACTCATTAAATAATTTTTTCTCTTCCTTTCCAGCTCCTCACTGACGAAGGATAAAACGAGGTAAGTCCACAACGGCTCAATAGTAGTATTTTCTGGCAATAATTTAAAATTGCTTTAAAGTTTTGCTCCCGCTAGCCTTGAGTAATATACAAATTTAACTTTTTCAAGTTGAAGTTAGCAAATTGCCTATCGATACTTCTAATATCGATTACATTTGAACCACATGTATGTTCGCATAATAAATCTATGTACAAAACTAATACACACACATAAACACTTGCATAAATAACCGCAAGGCAACAGCGGTACCAAGCGCCAACTGCCGCGGACTGTCGGCGTTGACTGGCAGACAAGAATCAGTCGTGTTGGCATGTTTACCATTTAAGGATAATGTCGATGTCGACAACATTACCGCATTACGCAAACACCGTCAAACACACACACACACATTCTCATACACACATGCAAACATGCGATTGCCTATTTACATGCAGATGCGGCTATTTGAGCCTACAGCTGTAAGCTTGAGCTTCTTCAACATTTGTATGCATGCGCGTGTGCCTGTGTGGATTGTGTACTCATATGCAAATTTATGAGGCAATTGCTCCGAACTACCCCGCCAGCCTTTGTAGTTGTTTACAAACCCAAATACATGACATTATACGCACGCGGTCGTGCCACTCTTCTATGTGTGCATGTTTGTGCGCGCCAGTGTTTATGTAGTTGTTGGCCGCAGCCGTTGCGTGTAGCAAATAAAAACAATGAGCGGTACACATACATACGCACATAGCGCATGCATAGTTACATGTGTGGTATCTGCAGCGAGGGCGTGACGGCTTTTTGTGTCTGTCCGAAGCAGACACGTTGGATATTTGTTGCCAACCCAAAGGAATAACAGTAACTTTGTAGCGAAGAAATTCGGCTCTGTTCGCTCACTTTGTGTGAGTTTATTTGTCTTTAGCAATAATACACATTTGCATTTAAGTCTATGAGTGCGTGTGTGTGCATGCGTGTTTATGAAAATGTAGCTATTATCAATAACACACAACAGTTTGTCTACTTTGTATGCAAGTCCCGCGCAAGGAAGCATTTAATATTTGCTCTCGCAGTGTGCAAACTTATGACGCCAAACATTATTGCAAATTATAGATGTTTGTTTAGTAAAATGGCGTTTCATACTCGTAACTAACTTAGACTAAACTTTTAAAGACGTGAGTGTTCAGTTAAATAATAAGTGCGATATTTATGGGTGTGTTATAATGTGAAACGGTTAAATATATTTCATTGTTATATTTCCGAAGACTAGTAAAGGGTGATTTTTTAAGAGCTTGATAACTTTTTTTAAAAAAAAAAACGCATAAAATTTGCAAAATCTCATCGGTTCTTTATTTGAAACGTTAGATTGGTTCATGACATTTACTTTTTGAAGATAATTTCATTTAAATGTTGACCGCGGCTGCGTCTTAGGTGGTCCATTCGGAAAGTCCAATTTTGGGCAACTTTTTCGAGCATTTCGGCCGGAATAGCCCGAATTTCTTCGGAAATGTTGTCTTCCAAAGCTGGAATAGTTGCTGGCTTATTTCTGTAGACTTTAGACTTGACGTAGCCCCACAAAAAAATAGTCTAAAGGCGTTAAATCGCATGATCTTGGTGGCCAACTTACGGGTCCATTTCTTGAGATGAATTGTTGTCCGAAGTTTTCCCTCAAAATGGCCATAGAATCGCGAGCTGTGTGGCATGTAGCGCCATCTTGTTGAAACCACATGTCAACCAAGTTCAGTTCTTCCATTTTTGGCAACAAAAAGTTTGTTAGCATCGAACGATAGCGATCGCCATTCACCGTAACGTTGCGTCCAACAGCATCTTTGAAAAAATACGGTCCAATGATTCCACCAGCGTACAAACCACACCAAACAGTGCATTTTTCGGGATGCATGGGCAGTTCTTGAACGGCTTCTGGTTGCTCTTCACCCCAAATGCGGCAATTTTGCTTATTTACGTAGCCATTCAACCAGAAATGAGCCTCATCGCTGAACAAAATAAAGCGCGAAACACATTTCGAACCGAACACTGATTTTGGTAATAAAATTCAATGATTTGCAAGCGTTGCTCGTTAGTAAGTCTATTCATGATGAAATGTCAAAGCATACTGAGCATCTTTCTCTTTGACACCATGTCTGAAATCCCACGTGATCTGTCAAATACTAATGCATGAAAATCCTAACCTCAAAAAAATCACCCGTTACTTTTAGATTAGTACAATATTTTGTTGGTTTATTCTCACTAATCCAAAACTAAAAAAAAATTGTAGTAGAAAGAAAAAATAGCAAATATAAACGAAGTTTAGGGGGGAGCTGAGGTCGGGAAGAAGAAAAGTGGTTAAATTTGTAAGGGATAAAAAGGATTCATCTCGATTTCCTGCAAAAGTTCGAGTTCTATAGAAAAATGTTATATTGAAAAATTGTAGGCAATTAAAAAATCTACAACTTTTGCAATAACAGCTTTTCAACATAACTTCAAAATCTATGTGAAACATTCAAAAATCTACGTTTTTGGGCTTTTTAATTTTTATTAAAAATATATACATTACTTTGGTTAATTTTCTCAGAAGATTCTTTTTTACATCTGCTACTAGAAAATAACGGGCAAATGAAATCAAATTCCTAGTACTCAAAATACATAACTACACATTCATCGTTAATGCGAAGTACTTATTATAGAAGAAGAAAAAATACATTCAAAAGCACAAGCATAAGGCAACATATGTTGAAACCCCATCACTCAATGTTTGACCAAAAAGTTTAACTCCGAAGGCAAAAGTCAAAAACACCAAAATAAATTACAACAAGTCAGTTCTCGTTATGGACACAAATATTTCATCGAAAAACTATATTTCTACTGAACTAGCAAGAAAACATGATAAATCCTTGTACCCTCATGATGCCAGTACAAATCAATCTGCTTGTTGGAACTATTTCTTATTCTCTGTGGCTGCTTTAAGTGATGTTGTAGGAAGCCAGAGTAAGCCAAGTTAATCTAGTGAGTTACGGTGTGAGTACCTGCTCTTAGTTATTGTACTTATAAGAACACCACACACTTAAAGATACTCAAAACTGCGATGTCTCAAAGCTATTGAAGAGCACTTAATATTTATAACTACTTGAAAGTTCTCAGTACTCGAATATAGTACATCAATCGATATAATTACTTTAGCGGCAAGAACAATGTAGAAATAAATAGAACCTCACAATTTCAATATTCGAGGTGAGAAGCTGAGAAGCTAAAGCAAATTTATGGCTGCGTGTTCACGGTGGTTTGTCGGTACCTTAAATACAGCTTAAGAAAATTTGTCTCAAGCTCCAAAAAATACTTGTTTTGGCCCTCCAAGTGTTTATCTCAACTTAGGAATGAACCAAAGAACCTAACTTGACCTAATCTAATCTCTCATATTGAAGGAGGATTTTCTAAATTTCGATAAACTGAAGTTTGAAGAGGAACGAGTTTGAATAAAAAGAGCAGGCAATGTTGAATATTAGAAGAATATATTTGAACTAAAAAATAAATTTGAATAGTTGAATATTTATGCAGCTCTAAAAAATGCTTAAATGATAGTTTAATCCAAATTAGCCGAACGTAAGTTGTAGAGCATAGCTTCTGTGAGGATTTATAAGAAAACAAGCAGAGTATTGTGACATGAACGTTTCTTCATAGCTTGAATACGCGCTTTGCCAATATTTTTTTTTAATTTATTATTACTTAGAAAAGTTCTATATAATAATTATCCTTAAGATTGCTTTCTTACTAGTTTTTCCTATCTCTGTTTGAAAATCATAGTTATAGTCACATTTCCTCCACTAAACCATTATGAAATAATATCAGTACTCTCATCGTCATCATACACGGAACTTAAAGACTGAAGTAATTTTAATAAAACAAATCCAGTATCATTTTCACTTACTTCCAATTTACTTTGGCATTCTTCTTTAGCTCTGTTTTACTTACTTTCCTCTTTACAGATTTCATTTCTGTTAATGTACTTCCAAGTTTCTTCAATTTCCGGTGGATCCGCATTTATGCCGGCTAATGCTTGTGTCCCTTTAATAATTCGACTACCTTTCCGATTCAACTCTGTGCTCTATGCTTCTTTTACGACTTCTATGTTGCACATATAAAGTTTTATGCCACATCTAGCATTTATTTCCTGTTTATTGCACCCACGCGCCCAACTAACAACGTGGACAGCGCAAACCGGAAGTGTCGTACAATGAACTGTGCCCCCTCACCTACACACATCCAAGCAAGTAGCAAGTAGTTCGGACATTCGGGGCGCTCTTGAGTCATCATAAAAATACGGAAGTACACTTGCATATGTGTTGGTGTAGAAGTGTAAGCCAGAAGTGTGTCTGCAAATTACTTTTCTCGCATCAAAGTATATTATTCGGTCTTTATCACACCAAAGCCTGGCATCATTTTGCATATGCTGCGCATTTACTCCTTTCATTTGCGAACTATGAATATACCATAAGATCATGTATATATACGAGTATACTATGTACATAAATATTTTGGAAATGTATCCTCATTTCCTTCATCTGCTGCTTGCGTCTGGGCTGATACGGTTTGATGAACCCATAAAATTTTTTACACACTGTTGCTTTTTATAGTTTTCTCGCTCATTTTTCAGGCTTTTCACGCGTAGTTGGTATAAGAAACAGTTTGCCTAAAATGGCGAAAAATTCGCAAAACAATGAAAAAAAGAAATTCTTTCAAAGTGTTCCATAAAGCATTGAAAAAAAAAACAAGAAAAAACGTTAACTTCGGTTGCACCGGAGCTAAACTTCGTCTTTTTGATGCGTGAATTTCCACACATGTTTCCATTTCTAAATTACCGTTCATTCATATTGTATGACAGCTATATTCTGTAGTGATCCGATCTGAATAATTTCTTCGGAGATTGTATCACTGTCTTGAAAACTAATTCGTGCCAAATTTCGTGATGATATCTCCTTAAAAAAAATGTCGTAAACCGATCGCGCGTTCCGAAAAATGAGATTTTATATTAAAAATTTCGAAAATATTTTGCCCTCCTGAAACATTAATTTGTCGCACAGTGTTATTCTTTTGTTTATTTTTTGAGAATTTACACTTTTCTTCGAGGCACACACACCGTCTACAAGTGGGCTATTCTTTTTCTGCTATTTTGTAGCTACGCGAACGCTTCACTTGCACTCGTTTACACATTAACGGGTTAATGACTCGGAAGTTCTTGCCTCACTTACACTGAATTCCATTGCGTGCCACAACCTCAACCACAAACACAAACGCCCACATATACACACCTACACAGGCACAAAGGGCATATGTGTCGTTCAGGAATATTTACGCATATAAAAGTGGCTTTTGCATAAAGTTTCTCCGGCAGGCCTGGCTGTCAACGCATTTGCTACCACGTACATACATACCAGCATACGCATAGGCATATGTGTATGTATATACATATATATTTTTATATAGCGGCTTTGTGTCATGTACGTGTGCTGTGTGAATGTGTTTGTGTTTGTGTCTGTGCAGGTCTTTCCGGCTCGTGTAAATGCGTCGCTTAATCCGCCTTTCGCACATAAATCTTGATTTTCCTTGCACTTCCTTTTCACTTTGGCATATTTACAACAGTTTAAAGGCTTACCAGGCGAAAAGGGCCAAGCCAATGTGCTGGTGATTTGTTGCTTCCGCTTACCCCCGCTCACCTCGCCACTCTCCATTGGCCGCTTCTCGGCTATGTCGGCTCTGTCTCCGCTGTCGTGCGCTTTGATATTTGGCATTAATTCTTATCGATACATTTATCAATTTTATGTTCGTTTCGGGTGTATTTTTCCTTTCGTCTGCCCGTATCTGTCCTCCGTTGTATTTGTATTTCGCTTTAATGGCTAATTTTTAATTTGTTGCTTTCACTGTATATGCGTGGAAATTGCCGCTTGTTGTTGTGTTGGTGTATTGTTGTGTTGCGTGGTGTCTGCAGTGTCAGCCATATCTATTATTTATGTCAATTTATGGTCGACCAGGATGAATTGGCAATTTTCAATTGTAGGGCGCATTCAACTGGTTGCTTAGCATTTTTATCTGCTTAACGGTACAAGTGGCTGGTTGTCATATGAAATAAATACGTTGCACAGATAGCAGTGAATTGTGTGGTTTCTTTTCCTGCCACATAAATACTCTACAATTTGTTTGCGGGAGCACCTTGGCGTATGAGTAACTTTTTTTTGGAATGAAAACGAGTGCGTGTGATGTTGGATTTGGATTTCTTGGTAATGAATTTATTGAAAGAAATGGTTATAAGCTTAAGTAGGTTTGATGAAGATGCTCATTATATAAGAGTACTGATTGTGGTATAAAATTAAAAATATGAAATAATATTATACTTCACCATAAGCTCGTCATGGAAGTAAATTTGGAAGCCTTTAATTTGTAAGAAATTATAAATTTCTAAAAAAAAACTGATATATTAATGTCAAACTGAAAATATATAAGAAAGTCTAGAATTGATAGCAATTTTGGAGGAATGTTGCTGGCAGCCTAAAAATGTAAATGCAGTAAAGGATATTTCATGTAGTTCAATAAGGGCGAAGCTGACTAACTGAAGAGACATAAAAAGGTGTATATTATTTTGAAAGAGTGTCGTCATCCATTTGAATTGATTCTGGAATTACAAAAAGCTCAAAGTTGATTAAGTCGATTTTATTAACGAAATTTTTTTACTATAAGCATATTTGGTTGACATTTTAAGACATTGACAGAATTTCAGTAACTCCATACAAAATAATTTATCGATTAATCTTATGTATCGAATAATTAAAAAATCGATATTTCGATTAAGCTCGTCAAGGTTTTTGTAATATTTCCGATAATATTCAGAAATCATGAGATCCATTATTGCAACCTTTCCGATACGATGCGCATATACATACATATGTACATATGTATATATTTAATTTAGAACGATGTCATTTTTTGCTTCTTTAGATTTTTTAACAACTTTTCCATTATTCTCATTTTATTCTCTTACCAAATAGGATGTATATTAGAACCCATTTATATTCATGACATTTATTTCCGCGAAGAACACATGTATTTTTAAGTGCAATTAAGCGGAATTCTGCCAAAATTAGCTATTATATTTCGTCATAGAAAGCACAGCTGTAATTTAGTAGCTAAACCGAAACGAATTGCTGTCATCCTCGAGCATTTGTATATAATTAATGATACTCAGCTGTTTTATAATTATATTAAAGTCGTAAAAGCGACAAAATTAGTATCCGTAGCGCACATGTAACTCAATTACTATGAGAGACGAAATAAAAAAAAGGATATTAAGGAAAAAATCACAGCCTCACAAAGACATGACGTGCAGCGGTGCCCAAATCAAGCGAAATCGCGCGCATATCAGGCACACAGCTGCTAGCCGGCAACATCACATATGCTAATATATATCTGCACACTTTTACATATAAATAAGTATTTGGCATTTGTTTGACTGCATGAGCCATCAAAGCCACGAGCCACATATCAACGCCTCTCAAATTGTGCGTACGTGTCGGAGCTACTGGTAATAAAAAGCCAACCATCTGCATATGGTAGCAAATAATTAGGTGTATACACACATTTACACACCAAAGATGTGTTTGTGTGTGTGCGCAAGCTAATTTAATTTTTGTGAGCCTATAAAATGTAAGAAAATATGTGAAATGCGTCAGTGAGGCTGACAAGCTGGCGTGACTTAGTTGTGGGGCACCGCGAGCCTTAAGCAACTGCCACTCGCTGGTGTCGATTAAAACGCTGATGTTTGTTACAGGCTCTTGTTGTTGTTGCGGTTGGATATATGTGCAACATGCGGCGAGTTTGGTGGCCCTGCGTTGAGACGTTGTGGAATGCTACTTATTTCAATCGCCTTTTGGTTTGATTCAGTTCCTTACCACATGCTTGTGATGTTGTCTGTTGTTGTTTTTGTTATATTTAGTGTTATTTTGGGCAAGACTGTTGCAGACGCACTGAAGCGCGAATTAAAATATGCTGCCGTCGCTGACTTTAGGTTAATTTGTACCTTGTAGTGGAAGGGCGTCATAACGTATACGCAACCTTTTGCATTTTAACTTTAAATGCCGTACACTCCACTGCTGATACGCATATCCATTGATATATACTGTTAGAAATTATGTACACTCATAGGACATTTTCTTCTATTTGTGGCTTACTTTCTTTGACATTTTATTTCCACTGCTTAATTCGTACAAATTTTTGCGGTTTCTTCTTTTACGCTTCATTGACAATTCAATCGCATTTAGACCTGCCAACACATTTATTCTAACGTCTATGCCTGTACTTTTTAACCTGAGCATTATTTATTTATTTATCGTCTTCGCTTGTTGCTAAGCCCGTTGTGCATTTTACTTATTCCATTTATTTTTATTTTTGTTTTACTTCGTTTTATTTGAATGACAGACCGTATAATTTGATTTGATGACAAATCGAAATGTTTCCAGAAAATGGAATTTATTATCTTTACATGTGCGCAAATTCAGCTGAATATGTGCGTTGTGTGTTATTGATTTTATTACCATTATATATGCGGCAAATGTAGAGTATCAAAAGGTCATCAGAAAAGCTTGCCACGCGCGATGCATAAGCAGAAATTAAATTAAAAACAAGTAAGGAAGGGCTAAGTTCGGGTGTCACCGAACATTTTATACTCTCGCATGATAAAGTGATAATTGAGATTTCATTATCCGTCATTTACATATTTTTTTATTTTGGTTCCTATTGTATACATATATTGTATTATACAGAGAAGGCATCAGATGGAATTCAAAATAGCGTTATATTGGAAAAAGGCGTGGTTGTGAACCGATTTCCCCCATATTTCGTATATGTCATATATATGTTAAGAGAGTATTATATACCGAATTTCATTGAAATCTGTCGAGTAGTTCCTGAGATATGGTTTTTGGTCCATAAGTGGGCGACGCCAAGCCCATTTTCAATTTTTAAAAAAAGCCTGGGTGCAGCTTCCTTCTGCTATTTCTTCTGTAAAATTTTGTGTTTCTGACGTGTTTTGTTAGTCGGTTAACGCACTTTTAGTGATTTTCAACATAACCTTTGTATGGGAGGTGGGCGTGGTTATTATCCGATTTCTTCCATTTTTGAACTGTATATGGAAATGCCTGAAAGAAATGACTCCATAGAGTTTGGTTGACATGGCTATGGTAGTTTCCGAGATATGTACAAAAAACTTAGTAGGGGGCGGGGCCACGCCCACTTTTCCAAAAAAATTACGTCCAAATATGCCCCTCCCTAATGTGATCCTTTGTGCCAAATTTCATTTTAATATCTTTATTTATTGCTTAGTTATGACTTTTTATAGGTTTTCGGTTTCCGCCATTTTGTGGGCGTGGCAGTGGACCGATTTTGCCCATCTTCGAACTTAACCTTCTTATGGAGCCAAGAAATACGTGTACCAAGTTTCATCATGATATCTCAATTTTTACTCAAGTTACAGCTTGCACGGACGGACGGACGGACGGACAGACGGACGGACGGACGGACGGACAGACGGACGGACGGACAGACAGACATCCGGATTTCAACTCTACTCGTCACCCTGATCACTTTGGTATATATAACCCTATATCTAACTCTTTTAGTTTTAGGACTTACAAACAACCGTTATGTGAACAAAACTATAATACTCTCTTTAGCAACTTTGTTGCGAGAGTATAAAAAATAAAACAAAATAAAAATTAGATTCAAATCGGCGTCTCTTACGTTTCGAATTTTATGTTAGAAGTATCGCATAATTTTTTTTGAAAGCGATTTTATCTGTTCTATATGGTATATGGAGGAGTTAAAATAACGCCTAACACTTCTCACATATAGAAGATATTGTCTTAGAAAATAACCTGTGCCAACTTTTGTTAAGAGACATTATCAAATGTGAAATTTTTCCATATAAGAACTTGCTCCAATCGTTTGGTTTGTATGGCAGCTATGTGTTATAGTGGTCCGATATCGGCAGTTCCGACAAATGAGCAGATATATTTTAAAATTTCCTTATACACTTTACAATAAAACCGAACCCTACTTTTGTCATCGCAAAAAATTAGTTTCACGCTTTTTCGAAATATTTCCCATAGGGTTTAGAAATTAAGCTTGTTGAAAACATCCTTTTTAATAATTCATTAGCCACGTTTTCCTCTTATTTCAAATGTGCTAAATGGTATTCAGTCAAGCTTATATGACAGAGAGGCCCGCTTGTTATGTTTTGGATAAATTTGGCAATATTTTTGTGGATGAAAGTATTTACTTAATATATGTTTTTATTGAAAATATTTGGTTAAAAAATAGGCCTACTTCCCATTTTTTTATTTTCTGGGGAGATCCATGTAAATTATGAGTGTAAACTGAATCGCTAAAAGTTTTTCCTATTCATATGACCTTTAACCTTCATATGGCTCTATTTGGCAGCTGTTTGCTTATGGCGGGCAAAGCTTCTTGCCGATTTTTCAGTTGTTTCAGTTGTGTTTCAGTTTGCTATTTTCAAAAGATTGTGGCTACGAAATTGTTGAAAATAATTCAGAAGAATTTGAGGAGTTTTATTTCTTCAGTTTTCTCTTCTTTCCAAATACAGGAATTTTACTTGTTTACATAACCACCGAGCCAGAAATGGGTGTCATCGCTGAACAAAATTTGGCTTGAAAATGTTGGATCTTCTTGGAACTTTTTAAGAGCCCCATGGAGCAAAGCGATGTTGTTTGGAAAGGTCGATGGGCTTCACTTCTTGTACACGTTAAATTTGGTATGCTTTCAGAGTTGTTGCGAAAGCGCCGAATGGAGGTCTATTCGGTCAAATATTATCTAATAAGGAATGCTGGATCACAAGATGGGTGATGGTGTTGCGAATAGTATGCTCAGTAGGCATACTATATAGAGCGAAGAGCACGAAACACATTATTTGCATAAAGAAGAAGAAGAAACACTGCCTTGTATAAAAAGGTAATTTGTAAAAAAATTAATAAAAAGTATTGGCATTAGCATAAGAAAGAGTAACAAGCACTTACTTTGCTTTGAAACAGATAATCCTGAAAACAAAACAAGTCCTTTTTTGATCGTCCTCAGTTATTTTTGATCGAAAGGACTTAACTCATTTCTCTTCTATTGAAAGTCAACAAAATTGGGTAGAAATCGATACAAATATCGATGGAATTATTCAAGAGATTTGCTTAGGCAGAAATACAAATTTTATTCCGACGAAGTTTAAGGAGAATTCGGTCTATAAATATCGAATATTTTTACAGATAAAATCCGGTAAGCCAACACTTTCAGTGCCAAATATTAAGTTAAATTAAATTTGAAATTGAATAACCCAATTTCCGAAATAAAGTTCCTATCTCGTAATATTTTTATATTTTAACAAGTTTTAGTTGTGTATTTAGGCTAATTCTTATGCAAGTCCTTAGCATGCTTGCTCTCGAGCGACGTTTACTTGCAATATATAAAAGCAACACTTCATTCTGCGCTTTATCGCATTTTAATGCAACACAAAGCGAGGACACAAGTATCTGCAAGAGCCATTGCAGCTGAGTATCGTGCGAATCAATTAGGCATTCAAGGTGCGAAGTGTTTGCATTAATTTTCGGTGGTGAAAAATGTCCTTGTCTTCCGTTTTGCGAAACCACTGCGTTTAATCTTAGCGCACTTCCGTGTACAGTTAACCGCATTTGTTTCACACACACACACATACACCACCTAACACATACAAGCACGTTCGTAAGCACACTTTTACTGCACTCAAGTCGCGATACCGTTATTAAAACAGTGGAAGGACATTTTGCAAATGAAGTGCCGACGACAATGGCGAGTGCCACTCGAATTTGGAATGCAGAGACGGCGCTGGACAAAAACACTTATGAATACATAAACACGTAGCATGTACAAGAGATACAACAACAATGTATGCACGAAAAATAAAATAACATTAAAAGCCAGATAAAGCACGGGGAGGAAGAGACGGCAGGACAACAGCTGGTTAAGAGACACAAGGCAAGGGTGGACCTTAAGCATTTATTTTAGGACCAAAGCGGAGCTGCTGCACATATTTACGAGCGTGTTGTTAACGGGAATGGCAGTCGTTATAGCGCGCCGCAGAGCGTGGGGAGCTGCGCTGGCAAGTCGGAAAGGAAGCGAAATTAAGCGTCTAGGGCCACTAAAGCCACAAATACACCTATTACATGGAAAAGATAGTTAAAATGTTTTGACGTTGTCGTTGTTGTTGTTGCTGTAGCACATAACAGCAGCACGCTATGGGTACACTTGCAACAGCACTTAGAGGTGCTTAGCGGCTACAGTTCGCTGGTTGCTGGTTGCGCTGGCTGCCATTAAACGCAGCTGTATGTGTATGTGTAAGTGTGCACGTGTGAGTGTATGTGTGCATACTCGAAAGCAATTTTATGGCTCGCAACCGCAGCACGATGTCAAGCGCTTTGTACTCTCATGCAGCAACTTAATTAGTTTGTATTTATATATTATTTATGAGTGGTGGCGCACAACAACAACAACGAAAAAGGACTCGTACAGGCTCGTGTAAAGCAGGTGGGTTCAGCGCCGGTAATTAAGTGTTAGTTATCTGCAACAATAGCACTTCCATCTATGTATATGTATATCACAAGTGGGTATGTGTGCGAGAGTGCGATGTGACCTTCCACCATTTATGGTGAGGTATGCGCCAAATGACAGTTTTTTGTTGACTTTTGGGAGAAAAGCAGCTGCAGCATTCGCTTATGTAACACCACACTAGTTGCTGAGATGTTTGAATTTTTCTTTTTTTCGCAGGTTTTTTTAACCTTGCCGTGCGGATGGCCAATGAGACACAAACAATAATATTTTCACTTGCCTTATGTGAACCTTTTTTGCACACACACGTATAAATTATTTACATGTGCCGCATGTTTGACATGCTTTTGAGAGCTTACAGTTGTTTGACTTGTAGTAAGCTATGTTTGTTTAATTTATCATATTTTTTTTTTGTTTTTTTGCGGCCAGAAAGGACAGCTGATACTATAGTTCACACAAACACATACTCAAAAGCCTACTTATGTAATCATTTTGTAACTCAGCAGCTGACATTATTCGCACACTTGCACTAGTAAAGAAATGTTGGTGAATTATACCACAGGTGCGCCATTTATTTCACTTTCATAGGTGAATACGGACATACAGAAAATTTGGTGTATACTAATTTATTCATACAAGTTAGTATTCGAGTAACTAATTCCATTTCTGGGTTATTTTTCAAAGCACCAGCATCTCTAATGAAATTCTTTTACACAGAAATCGTTTTTGTATACTCTTCTCGTTGGAGTTTTAAATGAAAATTTCTTTAAGATGAATATAACATCGATAAAGTTGAAGAAACTATTCTTAAAAACAATCCTGTTGCCATAAGAGGAGTAACAGAGGATCTTAACATCTCTTATGGATCGACTAAACAAGATTTGGTCAATGTTTTGGGTATGAAGCGTGTCAATATTAGACTCGTACCAAAAGATCTGAATATTTTGCAAACTCGACGTTGAGTAGAGGTCGCAAAAGAGATGTTTTGTATCGTATATGAGGACACTACGTCCATCAAACACATTATTACTATGGGCGAGGCGTTGGAGTATGAATAACACGTCGAAACCATTCAAAAGTCCATCGAGTGTTGCTCCAAAAGTGAGCCGAAACACGAATTTGTTGAAGTACATTCCATCCCTGGGTTACAGCAAAAGGACGAAAAATTTGGATTCATTATTGGCATGATTATATTTACATATTTACTTACATCGAAGATGATAAAAAAAATATTTTAAAATACGCGAAAGAGTCAAATATGAATCATTGGGAGATTGTGGCGAAAAGGGTGAATTTTAATTATTTTATTATGAAAGCACAAGTCCTTTCATCTATGTTTAGAAACGATCATTACAAGTAAAGACAAATACATATACATTTTATTGAAGCTATAGATGTCGCATGTTCAATGGGAAAATTTTAATCCACAGTTTAGTCGGAAAATTTTACGACGTTTATTTTTTGAATGGAATCACGACACACGGTAATCATATTAGAAGACTAGGTTCATTCACTACAACTTACAAAACCCAAACAAAATAAGAGTTTCATGGGATGTTGCACTATACTGTTGGACCAACACGAACGCCTGAATATTAATCATGAAGATATAATGCAAATTATAACAAATTTATAGTATATTCCTAAATACTACTTTATGTATATAAAAAAAAATCCAAAGCAATGTTAAATTAGAAAGTTGTAAATAATTTTTCTTGTGCTTTCATTACCAATTTTTTTGTTTTTATAAATTACATACTGATTACAATAATAACTCTTCAGAGGGCCAATGTTAAGTAATGCTAATGACATAAAATCCGAAAAAATCTCTAGTACCGTTATTCTTCAAACACTAGTTGTATTTGCAGTCCTACTGATATCAATTTATAAATTCTTTCCGCTTCTCTTTATGCTTCCCTTTCTCACATCTTAAAGCTATTCCCGTAGATTTAGTTTCCAAAGCTAAAATAATTCTTAAGTCAAATAAACAATAACAGTTCCTTTCAAGTTTTCCACGAAATACCATTTAACGGTATTTTTACAAATTGTGTTTATGACGCCACTTCAGTCAGCCGCTTATAATTCGTTGCTCCTTTCACTTTGACGGGGAGCATTTCTCAGCTGGTTCTCTGCCACAAAAAAGAAAACTCGCTTATCAATCTTCCACTCTTTTTCGCATTAATTTTTCATAAATCGAAATTTTACTTTGGAAGCTTGTAAACAATCCGCTGGCAACGCCAAGCCACGTGCCCTTCAGTCGCCCATGAAAAATGCATGCAATCAAAAGAGAAGAAGAAGCATGTGAGAAATTAGCAAAAATAACTTGCAACTTAGCGCATAACTTCGGTGTGATTTTTTTACGACTTCCCATAGGAAATTGGCGAAAATGTGCGTATAAATAATTTCACAATTCAATTACCGGCTGGGCGTATTCCCCGCTGGATGTAAACCGCATTTCTGACGAATTGGTTTCGGAGCATTTTTTATTTGCCACACACACACGAACTTGCCTGTACTAATATATTTTTTTAGAGCTAGAGAAACCCAAAAAAAATTGTGTGTTTGTGTTTACGAACATGTGCGGCTGTGCGTGTGGATATGTATGTGTGAGGCAGATGCGTGTTACCCACTCACGAAAAGTATTGTCTGCAACTTTTCGCAGTTGTTGTTGCTGCACTGGTATAAAGTTCGCTGCTTAGCCAGTATACTAGCAGCGTGTTAGCACCAGTATAGCAACAACAATTGACTGCGCATAAAGTCCCATTTCATTGTGATTCACCGCAGAAGTTTGGAACAATTCACCAGCAGGAAATATGCGCTGACTTTGGCACCAATGTCGAAAGTACAACTCGCATCTGTATAAATCTATATCATACTGTATAGTATATGTGTGTGTTTGTTGGTATTTGTGTCGCTCACTGCCAGAGTATGCGCTGCTGTGCGAAGCAAAGTTGTAGCCAATTTCGTTGTTGCAGCTGATAGAACTCTCGTTGTTAGTTATGTCGTGCGCTTCGCTGGTGTCTGTTAGTTCAACGCTTCCGCTTCGCATTCCAGATTAGCTGCGGTTGCTGAACGCAAGCGAAAAATGTTTGGAATTGCAGAAATAACGACGGGTGAGTGGTAATGGATACAACTTTAATGGTAATTTGAGGCAATAGCTTCTTTTTACTCGGAAGTTTCTCTAAATTTTATTTACTAAGCAAAATGTTTGGTACTTGCAGCAGAAATTTTTATGAAGAGAGTTAATCAGTTTGGTGAATTCCAGTCGGGCCTTATTTTGTACTTTCTAATCTATTAACGAAGTCTTAAATTGTTTGGGAAGCAAAGGTTTATTGCATTAGAAGAATGAAGATTAGAATGATACCACGATAATACTCTCGCTTGGGACCTATGCCAACCAAAATAATATTAATAATAATATCGAAAAAGTCTTTTCATATTTCTAATTAAACTATATGGCGGATGCATCAAAACTTCCCAGTCAAGCTCTCTCAGTTTTTGCCCAGTCATCATGGGATGTATGTGGTCTAGCGTTGTCCTGATGAAAGACGAAGTCCTTCTGTTGATCTCTTCTGGCCGTTTTTTCAATAGCTTGCTTCAATCTCATCAATTATTGACTGTAAAATGCAGAATCAACCATTCGACAGGCTAGAGCAGCTCATAGTGGATGATTCCTTTTCAATCTCACCAAACACTCTGCATAACCTTTTGAGGCGTCAATCCTGGCTTTGCGACCATTTGTTGAGCTTCATTACGCTTGGACCATGATTTTTTCGCACATTATTGTCGTATTTGATCCACTTTTCGTCTCCTGTTACCATTCACTTCAGAAATGGTTCGATTTCATTTCGTTTCAGCAAAGAATCGCAAAAGTTAATTCGGTCAGATACATTTTTCACAGACAATTTATGTGGTACCCAAACATCGAGCTTCTTTTTGCAGTCAGCCTTTTTTAAATGATTCAAAACCGTTTGATGATGAATGTTAAGTTTCTTAGCAATGTCATGGCTGCTTATGTGACGGTCCTGGTCAATATTTTCCGTGATTTCATAGACTTTTTCAACGATAGGTCGACCAGAGCGAGGTGCATCTTTCACATCGAATGGTATGATACAATGTGATTGGTAGCACTCGATACATATGACTGCAACGACATCCATTGACAAAATACGAAAAGACTTTTTCGACAACCCAATATTTCAGAAAAAGCCATGTAAGCAATAAGAAATGTGAAAATCGGCTTTTCATGAAAGAAATGTTAACTTGTAATTGTCCTCAAAATATTCTTTTCTCTTTGAAAACGACCTTTGTAATTTTTGAATATGACAGCACAACCACCAACCAACAAAAACCGACAGCGTGTGGTGCAGATTGAATATGTATTTAAATTGCTACAATGACATGCAATACAGCAATTTCAGAGTTGACAAAGTGATCAATATTTGTCGAACAAGTGCGCACAAGTTTTTATGTCCCCTTCTCCTTCCAGCAACACACATACATTTACAGAGAGTTTACTTATTCGCAAACATATTTACATTTCCAGGAACAGTTATAAGCTTGTTAATCAATAGTATGTCCTCACTCCCGTCCACAATCCGACGTCTTGCGGCTTTGGCTTGTCATTAGCACTACAAAGCAAGCGTTACAACAACAAAAACATAACGTGAACTTACAATGTTGACAATAACAAGGAAACTGCCTACTAATTTCTCCCAATTTTTCTTCTATTTCACTCTACTTTATTTATTGCGACTTTGTTGTTGTTGTTGTACAAGTTGTCCTTTTATTCCACTTTAGTAGCCATGCAATCTGCCATGAAATGTTCAAAAATTACTTGAAAACTTTTAGGCAGCCGAAAGCGGTGCTTGTGGACCAGAGAGCCCACAAGCTCACACACACTTGCACTCACACAAATAGTACAAGTGTCGCAGTTGGAAATTTTGTCCCGTCATCATCATTAGCATTACAAGCAGAAAAAACAACAACAATAACAATTACAACAACGACAACCACTTCATCAGCTGGAGACTGAGCAGCGAACGAATTGATTTTATGGTGATTTCATAAACGCTGGCTTGCATGTGTGCGTCCGTGTATATGTGTGTGTGCGCGTACCAAGCACCTAGAAAGTGTGGGCACTTGCTGTTAAATGTGCCACATAAATGCGATGGTGGTTGCCACAGCGTGAATGTGAGGTGAGCAGCATATGTGTGTGGGTGGGTGTGTGCGTGTGTGCCGAATGAAAAGCGAAAGTTTTTCCGACGTCAAGTCAACAGCAGCGAGTCAACCGCAAAGTGATGATGTCAAAGTTCCAGTTACGCTCGCGCAAGCGGTTCGGGTAAATAATTGTGTAAGTGTGCTTGTTGGTGGTTAGATCGTTCGAGATTGGCGTATCCATGGCTTGTCTGTGTTTGTGTGTGTGTGTGTGTGTGAGACACTGATTTTCAAAGGCTCACACCAACTTTAGCTAATATTTGCAAATAAATAACGGGCAGTTCAAAGGGAATTTAAATTGGCCATCAGCATGCTGCGATGTAATAACAACAACAACATAAGCACCAAAAATCACGACGTGCGGTTGCTATGCACTGTTATGGTGTGACTATAATTTAAAGCGGTTTTGATGTGATTTCGTTGTGAGTTACGATTTTAACCGAGTTCTTAATTTAAATTTGAATTTCAAAGTGTCGCATACATTTTTTGTTGCTTTTATCACGGTATATTGAGTTTAATGGTTTAAGTTGATATCATTGAATGAATTATGTTACAAAATTAGTAATGAAATTTTTGCATATTGGGCTAAAGTTAAATTGAGCGGAAACACTGCAAGCAAAAAACAACTTTGGCTGCACCAAAGCTATGATATCATACACAGGAAAATTCCTAAATTGAAAAGTCCCCGGACTACCATAGTAAAACAAATTTTTCGTTTTTTTATTCGATATAGTTCACCGCAAGGGTAATGTACTGTTTACAGCGACTCTCCAAATTTTCGATACTATTTTTGGCCAGATCTGGAAAGCAAAGTGGATGCGGAAGCAATTCGGAGACCAATTCAATGTTTTTTGTCTACATTTTCACTGGCATGTGACACGGTGCATTGTTTTGGTGAAACAGCACTTTTATTTTCTTCAAATGCAGCCATTTTTCGATGATTTAATTCTCAAAAGGTCCAAAGTTTACGTTATGTAATTATCGCTATTGATTGTTCTTTCTTTTTTCAGGTAGTCAGTCAAAATTATTCCAATCTCAACCCAAAATACGAACGACATAACCTTGCCAGCTGACTGTTACATTTTACCACATTTCCGATTGGGTTCACTGAATGCAGTCCACACGAATAACTGTCTCTTGGACTTCGGAGCAAAATGATGTAGCCGTGTTGCATCCAAAATTTTGGGTTTATTGAACATCTCCAAACACTGTTCCGAATAATCAACTCGTCGCTGTTTTTTATCAAAGTTAGCTCACGTAGCACCCACTTTGCACAGAGCTTTCTCATACCCAAATACATATGTGTTAATGATATGATGCACACATTCAGTTGATGCCCCGAATAACTTCAACAACTTTTGATGTTGTCGTCGGTAACAACTTCTTTCGGGCACACATCCCACGTTTAATCTTAGAGTAAATCCATGATTAGAATTAGATGCTTGATTTTTTATGAAGCAGTGACCACAAACTCGTCATCAAGCCAGGTTTTTGCTTCAACTGTATTGTTCTCTTCAAGAGGCAGTATTTTATCAATTCACCGAAGTTATTTTTTATCAATTTTTTCATAATAACAAAAATCACTTTAGTCAAAATGCGAATTATAGAAAACTAACTAACTAGAAAACTAAAAAAGAATTTAATTCTAGCAGAGTCATCTGTGTGGTAGGCCACGGACTTTGTAATTAACCTGTTATAACTACGGTAAATCTAAAAACGTAGCTGACCAACGGTTTGTGCCCAACGGAAATCTTTTTAAAATTCTCTCCAAACACTTCGTTTGATATAAACAACTTTCCAATAGAATTTTTAAAAAGTTCAATTTCTTAATTTTGATCGGTCAGTTTAAATGGCTAGTTTATAATATCTCACCTAGAATCTGCTCATTTGTCGAAACCTTTGGGAAATCGCATCAATGTAGTCTATAGCTGGTAACCAAACTGGAAAATGGGTAAATATGACGACAGCCTCGGTATTCTAGACTAATAAGCGATGAACTCAAAAGTCTTAGGAACTGCAGCCTTTGGCGTCACTGGTTTGGTAAAACTCTGGGAAGATTAGTAAATACCTGCTATCATAAATATGTGGCTTTCTTTTTAAATTATTCATTACTTCTAATAATTTTTCTACAATATGTCCTCCGCAGTGCTTAAAACTACTTCTATTAGAAGGGAAATATATTCTTATACATACTCCTAAGAATCTAACCTACACTTTCGCTTTACTTTGCCTTATCACAGAATATTTTCAAGTGCCTTGCAGCAAATATGTTAAAGTAAAGTTCCATGAAGCGATTATAACACAGCAACAACTTATCAGTCATCCACCAACACATGTATAGCCTTGCCACTTGTTTTAATATCGATCAACTCATGTGTGCTTAAGCAACTTCAGCTACTTAACGAACTTATCTTTTCACTTTGCTTGTTTCGCTTTTGTTGTTTTTCGCCAAAAATACCACAGTACACAAACAACATTATCATATCTGCGCAGGTATATGTATGCATCGCTAACGCGGGCTTCAGAAATGAGAATTAAAAATTAATATAATGGCAGCTAAGCAGCTGAAGGTTTTAGACAATGACGTGCGAAAGCACAGTAATCCACATTAAATTTCGCACACACTTTAAACAGTCTGCGCGGGAAATGCTAATTGTGGTTTAGCAGCATGCATAAAGCACTAGGAGTGAGAGTGTGTTTGTACTATGTGCAGAATATTGGAATACACGTACTTAAGCGCATTTTGGTTAGACAATTTCGCTTCTCTGACTTCATTCGGCTTTTCAAGTTCATTAACCAAATAAACTAGTGAAGTGAGTACATTTATACACACACAAAATCATTTGCAGTTTAAGATAAGATAGCATATGCGCCGCTTAAAGTTGCAGCTTTTGTCTCCGGCTGAAAAATGTTCAAAGCTCTTTAAGTATAAACGAGCTTGTTAACATCTATACAACCACATATATTCGGTATATGTATATATTTCACACATCCATAAAACGGTATTTTCCCCTGCTATTCTGTGGCATTTCCTTTCATTGTGGCATGCGAAGCATATTAAATGCGCATAAATAACGAGCTTCCTAGATTAAAGCGCACTTTTTGGCATAATCGGCACTCAGTCAGCGAAATTGGCAAGTCTACTTTTGCTATCGCATTTATTTTGACCCAGTTGGAATGAAAGTTGTACGCCAGAAACTTCCCTGCAGGTATTTATCCGGGTTGAAGCTTCAGATTTTAGTTTGCTCAATAATCATTTGGATATAATGAAAGCTTGGCATAGAAAATGTTACTATAACCCAAACTTTCTTTTGAACTTGAGATTCGCGATAATTCGCTCACTCCTAAATGTATGCTACAATTTAATTAATATATTTTTTATCAATAATTTCTGTAGTTCTGATTCTGATTTTGAATTAAAAGGAAGGATTTTTCATACGAAAAAAACTTAAATTAAAAATCGTCCAAACAAATTCGTGAAACAAAAAACGCACCACCCTAATGCACAAATGAACTTACTAATCGGCAACACAGCCACAACGTCCGCGCCCAGCACGCTAATAGCTCCAGCTGAAGTCGATAAAAGGAAAGTAATAATCACCGGCTGAGCTGGTTTACATGAGCATAAAATAGCGGCACTATAGCGCCAGTAACAACAACAGCAATAACCGGCATTATTTGTATGTTGAACACTGCTAGAACAGGCAGCGAACTGAGCAACAACAAAACGTGAAATTAGTTTCTAAGTTACTTGGTAGTCAAGTTGCTGGCAGTCGCTTTCATTTGTGCCCAAACACACACTACACGCTCGTACACAGACGTACGCACACTCATATACAGAGACGTCTGCACACCCTGCCACATTGTCCTCCTTGCTTGATAATGACGTCGCCGATTTTAATGTTATTTATGATGATTACTTCTATGCTGTTTTTGTTATTGCTTACTTTTTTGCTGTTCTAGTTCTTGTTGTTATTGCTGTGGCAGTTTTGTTGATGTTTACTGGGTCAATTTGCTTAATTAATAACGATGTTAGAAGTCGACGTCGAATTCCCAGGCCGCCACCGCAGCTGCCAACCACGGGCGCCCACAGCTGGTCAGAAAAGTAAACTTGAATTGAGTTTTGTTGTTGTTGATTGAGCGCAAAAACCCCGCTGGCTTGAGCAAAGTTACTGACGCATTTGAAATATTTCTGCTTTGGCTTGCGTTCCTCAGTACATACTTTGAGGTCTATATTTCAGAATTTTTCACTTCACTTTTGCTTTCCACTTTCTTTTCTACTTTTTTTGGTAATTTTTTAAGTCCCGTTACACTTTAATACTTCCTTAATTTTATTGATTGCTTTCTCGAGCATGCTTAAGTAGCAAAAGTACTGCAAAAAAGAGAAGAAAATCGAAAACAAAAGCTCGAAATGATGTTAACAACACACTAATGGCCAAAGCGTGAGTCATTAATACTTTGCCGAGCATTTTTCTCATTCAGAAGCACTCTAACACCACTTATCCACTTTTAGGCGCCACACCACACACAAAGCAAATTAGAGTGCGTGAACAAAACGTCATTTACGCATGCTCCTCATCCATTTCCCCAAAACATATATGTGTGTGTGTACTTGTGGAGGTTAATGCTCGTGTTCGCTGTCGGCTGAAAGGAAATCAAGAAGTTTGCTTAATTAAAATCGCACAATTATTCCATAAAACACTCACAGCCGGCACTTCACCGCTGATTACTTAATCAATAGCAGCGGCGGTACGAAACTCATTGATGATTTGCAGTGTGAAATTATAACTGTATTTATAGATATTTGGAGGTGTGTGTGTGAGTGCCTATGAAACTGAGCTGAATATAATGCGAAATCTGTATAAGTCAATATTAATTAAGCAGCTGCTTAGGTATTTTTGGAAAAGCAATAATCCAAATGAGTTCTATATACATATGTATGTGTGAGCATATTTATTCATAAATGTGATACTAATTAATATTGAATGCTTAATTAAAATCACAATGCAGTATCGAAGATATATTTACGTTGGCTTGCTTGTTTTGTTTAGTTTGGTTGCTTTCTATGAACGCTATTGAGGTTGATTGCTTCTAAATTCAGATTATGGCATTTTGGTAGACTATTTTATGACCTTTTTCTATTTTTAGTTCTAGTTAGTTACTAAGTGTCGTTGTGTTTAATTCCAACCGGCGTTCTCGTTGAAATCGCTAGACTCTGTGACTGTGGCAATAATTCCGGCACATCCGATAGTTGAGCCTATAGTCGGCGATATCACACCTCCAACAATATTCAAAATACGAGAGAAATACTATAAAATTCTAAGAGCCCTTAGTTAATGCTCTCATATGTAGTTTCCCGATATTTGAAACATATATATCCTAAGTGTTCCTTCATTTCATCCAAACTTTTTAACAATTGCCAGTTCACAGCTATCTCATTTTCTTCAATACTCCAGTAACCCTAACTCCAAAGCAGATAATTTCTTAATCTCTGTGTTTGAGTTAAGCAAGAACATTACTTTACTGTCAAAACAGTTGCCGTTTTTTAGAATTTTATCTTGGTTATTTGTTAGTATTTTACAGAACGTTTTCTAGCTTTGTACTTCGGACCAGACAACACCAACTAGCATTTCTTGGAGTCTTTTAATAATTTCTCTTTAAAGCGAGAGGATTGTGAGAGCCCGTTTACAGTGAAAAGTAAACTGAAGATTATTGCTGAAGCATTACTCTGGTTCGTCTCTCTAAAAACAAAAACAACTGCGATTCCTATGGCATCCGTAGACACCATTTAGTCAACAATTTTCTCCACTATGAGTTTCTTATGCAAAATTGTCACTATACTGTAATCGTAATCCTAAAGCAGTTCCATACATCCAGAGCTTCGCGGTCCGAAAAAGCTACCATCTTTATTATATTCTAGAATTTCAATCTTATTTCATTTTCATTTTCACACAACCCAAATTTTTATTCATAAAATGGAATGCTTATTATAAAAAGTCAAGTAATAATCTTCTATGTTACAAAAATGTTGTAAATCCTCCAATATACAAAATTTAGATGTAATCAATTCGATTTGAAAAGTGAAAATTATTTGGAATATTTGAAAATGAAATATTCAATGGAAAATATGTGTATTTCACCTTGAAGCATTTAGAAACACTCACATTTTAACCTAAATTCCAATTAGAACGCAAAAAAGTGAATGCGACGAACGCGAAAATTTGTGCCATTAAAATTGGAGCCAATTAAATATTTATAGTCATTTAAAAGTGTAAATGGACCTGCATAAATATTTAAGCACACAAGTATAAATCATCAAAAATGTTTACGCGCTCCAAACTGCCGACAATTACGGCTGCTGCTGCCAAAAAACTCGCCGAAAAATGCGGAAAAGTAACAAAGTCATAAAAATGAAACGGCGGAACATAACACGGAAAAACAACAACAACAGCAATACTGCCAACATTAATGACAAGCAAAATAAAATGAAAATTACATCGGGGGATAAAAAAGCAAAAACAGGCGTATATTATATAATGTGCGCTGCTCACTGTTACAAGCGGACGCAATTTATGGGAAACAGCAAAAACAAAAACATAAACAAATGTAAGATAAAACTGCGTGCAGCACGGGGAAAATCTGCTAGAGAAGGTAAATCTGTTTAATAGTGCTAAGTGGGCGGACATTGGATAAAATTTAAATCTACGAGAATACTCATGTTTACAGTGCTGTCGGCTCTTAAGTTGAAGTCGTGTCATTCATTTCCTTCTGTGTCGCGCATTTAAACCAAATTTATATTTAAATAAATGCGCGGTGTCGCATGCGGAAAGTGCTAGAAGGAAAAGGCCGCAAAAGAGCGCGTGTTTGTTGGTAGAAAGTTAGAACGCGGAACAGGACAAACGTACACTTTTCTGGGCTACTTTATGTAATATTATACTAATTTTGGCATTTTTTTGTGTTCAACGGAGACGTGATTTATTACAAAAAAATGACACAAATACCTTCATTTGACTAGATTAGATGGTGTCAATGTCTTCTTTATCCAATATATGTATGTATCTTTTAGGGAATTTACGTTTTTTTATTTCTGCTTTTATGAGTGGAAGATTATTAGGAAAAAATATATAATAATGCAAGTATATTTCTAATAAAGTGCAGTCTTTAGCATTTAATTCATTGTTATTTTGACACATTTTATACGAAATACGGCCGATATTTGACCAAATAATCGTCATTTGTGGGAAGTATTGATTTTATGCTATTAGCCAAAGAAATCATCGTTACATCGTGTACTTCAAAAAGTTTACGGAGGTGCTGGCCCCAATGAAAAAACGTGCCCTGTCGAAGGCGATAATTTCGATAATAATGACCGTCCGCGTGGAAGAAGGCCAAGAACCTACGAAGGCAGAGAGTAGGAAACATAGCACGGTGTGAACCTGTGCCCAGGTTTAAAACAGGTTGCCTTCAAAAAGTCATAGGGACCGTCCGGTGATGCTTCAATGACATCGCCATCACATATTCACCGAAAGTTATGTTGTGTATTTGTGGGGCCAGGCCGGCGTTATTTATTATGAGCTGCTAAAGCCAAACGAAATCATCAATGGGAAAGAGCATCGACTTCAGTAGATGCTATTGAGCTGAGCATTTACATTGTCCGATTATTATTTTTTTCGTTCGATGGCACATGGTCTGACTCAAAGGCAATTCCGCTCTCAAGACAGCCCCGCAAAAGCTTGATTCTTGAATAGTAACACAAGATGAACAGTTTTAATCAACTCAGCCTCATTCAGCTTAACATTTATACTGGTATATGTATATAATTTTATAGTGTTGCCGACGTTCCCCTCTAGGTGTTACAAACTTCATTATAGAATTAAAGAAATGGCAATCCTTCGAAAATTTTTTTTAAATTTTTTATTTTTTATAATCTTAACATATTTTAATTTCCGTGTGATTAAATAACATTCAAAAGCAAACGGAAATCCTCTTAAAATATCTTTTTCGAAATATCGATATTTCTAAAAGCTTGTGTATTTATATCATTTCTATTTCATATACACATCACATATAAATATACCAACACCTACAATAACAACTTGTTAACTTTAAGGGTAAACAAAATTTTTTCGCCTTCGGCAATGCTGCTCAGCACCAAATGCTTTAATTTTGACATAACATTATCCAATTATGAATTCAAAGAGCAGCAAGCGCGTTGAAAATAAGAATTTTTCCCCCATTCCCCTAACAGCAGACTATACTCCTGATATTCTCGTCTGAAATGTTGTTCCTAATTTCCGCCATTTATATCCTGCTGCACAACTCCTTTTGCTAAAGAAGTCAAATTTTTGTTATTGCCTACCGCATCATACTTTCAGCGCACGTACTACACGCCTGCCTCCGCTGCCCAGCCCCGTCCTCCTCTCGCCGGCATATCCTTACAGATGTCCGCTCATTAAATCCATGTAACACATGGCGGCGCCGAGCAAGAATCACTTGCAGAGCACGTTCTTCACAACAAACTCCAACTTTTTTCTGAGGGCGTTGCGGCCAATGCGAGTTTCCACCATTTCCGCGTGCATTTCCACCTCCCCCTCCACTTTTGTTTTTATTTTATTTTTATACTTATGTTAACGCATCGTACACATTTTGATGGGCCGCTGTTCAGCACGGCGTATGAGTGCTGTCTAATAGAAAAATCACGCAGCCGCATTGGCACACATACACAAACACATGTGTTTACATACACACACACATCCGTTGGTACGTGCAAACACGCCACACTTGGGGAGCCGGCTGAAGTGTGTGCGAAAACAATCAACAGTCGAGAAAACACCTTGCGGCTATTGTAATGAATATAATAAATGTTGTGATGAAGCAACAACAACAAGAACATTGTATACAACGAACAGCACACTATATGCGAACGATGAATTGTGAATATTATTCACATGCATACAGCTACCCTTAATTGAGACAATAAAACTATAAAAGACAGTGGCGAAAAAATTGATTGAAATATTTTATCCTCCCTGAAAAAGTTGTCTTTTCATAGTATTTTCGCTTTGTGTTATATATTTATTACTTAACATATAGGCATATGTAGTATACCGCATTTTTCATCGTGGGTACAACAAATTTGAGCCATCATTTGCAGATTATGAAGCAAAAACATATGCGATCATCTCAACTCTATTTTTCATAAAGAGATATGAACATTAACATATTGCAAAAAAATATTTAACACATATATTAAAGAGTAAGATTTGGTTAGTCTAAATGAGCCGGGTCCCCTTCCAAAATGGAGGTGTCACACTTTTTTCGCGTTTATTCAGCTTATTCACATAAAACCTGTTTGGGATTTTCAAAAATAACTTTTATATAAAATGTGCACCTACTTTGAACTCTTCTTTCGGATTTGAGGTTTGTAACTTAAATTTAATTGAGTTAAGGACAGCAGATGAACCTCCTCAAGACAGCAAAACAACATCTTCAAGTTCTTCATCCAGGTTGGCTCTGAAAATTATACATAAATGATACATTGGCGGCATTGAAATGTGTATGTTTATTTCAAACAAATCTTTTTCTAATAAAAGTAATAGAAAAAACAGTGAAGTATGTTTCTGGACTACAAATTTTATTACAAGAGCAGTGAAATCTCGTAATCTATTACCAAAGCTCAAATAACACATAACCAAAACATGAATTTATAATACTAGAAAAATATTTGGCAAGCATCGATAAGGTCACCTATCTCCTTACAATCTGAACAGCGTATATATGTACTCAGTTTATCGCGAAGTTTGTAACACCCAGAAGGCAACGTCAGAGACATTATATATTATATGTTGTATGTATACTTCACTAAATAATTTCGTTTTTATAGCAATTTAGATATGATCTTTTCATTGTGTAAAATATTTTATGACATTTCATACTCTCCATTTCAATCCAATACCTTTAGCTATAGTTCGGGAAAGAGATCGGTTGCACACAAAGAACTGGTCCAAGTGATTTTTGACGACACTGGTTCCCCCATCCACAAAAATTTGCAGAGGCCGGAATAAGTAATTGTCCGAAGAGAGCAAGTCTGGACTATATGGGCAGTGTGGTAGCAAACGCCATTCAAACTGCAAAAGCTTTTGACGAGTCACCAAACTTGTATGTGGTCACAGGTCAACTTACCATTTTTTAGTGGCTATCGGCCTTCGAAGTAGTATGTTCCTTTCATTTTTGTAAATAACCACCTTTTTTCGCCAATAAAGTTTGCTTCAAAAATAGATCATTTCGTTGACGTTTGAAAAGCGGATCTCAGCCGTTAATGCGACGAAACGACTTTCGTTCTGTAAGGACATGAGCAAGCCATATATCGGGTTTCGAAAATATTGTTTTCGATCTTCCACTTTCCATACAGCATAAAACCAAACTAAAGGGTGATTTTTTAAGAGCTTGATAACTTTTTTTTAAAACACTGCACTAAACGCATAAAATTTGCAAAATCTCATCGGTTCTTTATTTGAAACGTTAGATTGGTTCATGACATTTACTTTTTGAAGATAATTTCATTTAAATGTTGACCGCGGCTGCGTCTTAGGTGGTCCATTCGGAAAGTCCAATTTTGGGCAACTTTTTCGAGCATTTCGGCCGGAATAGCCCGAATTTCTTCGGAAATGTTGTCTTCCAAAGCTGGAATAGTTGCTGGCTTATTTCTGTAGACTTTAGACTTGACGTAGCCCCACAAAAAATAGTCTAAAGGCGTTAAATCGCATGATCTTGGTGGCCAACTTACGGGTCCATTTCTTGAGATGAATTGTTGTCCGAAGTTTTCCCTCAAAATGGCCATAGAATCGCGAGCTGTGTGGCATGTAGCGCCATCTTGTTGAAACCACATGTCAACCAAG
The DNA here is from genome assembly GCF_023373825.1 of Bactrocera dorsalis. Taxonomy (NCBI): domain Eukaryota; kingdom Metazoa; phylum Arthropoda; class Insecta; order Diptera; family Tephritidae; genus Bactrocera; species Bactrocera dorsalis. Next base: position 3,945,378 of record NC_064307.1, read on the forward strand.
TTCAGTTCTTCCATTTTTGGCAACAAAAAGTTTGTTAGCATCGAACGATAGCGATCGCCATTCACCGTAACGTTGCGTCCAACAGCATCTTTGAAAAAATACGGTCCAATGATTCCACCAGCGTACAAACCACACCAAACAGTGCATTTTTCGGGATGCATGGGCAGTTCTTGAACGGCTTCTGGTTGCTCTTCACCCCAAATGCGGCAATTTTGCTTATTTACGTAGCCATTCAACCAGAAATGAGCCTCATCGCTGAACAAAATTTGTCGCTAAACACATTTCGAACCGAACACTGATTTTGGTAATAAAATTCAATGATTTGCAAGCGTTGCTCGTTAGTAAGTCTATTCATGATGAAATGTCAAAGCATACTGAGCATCTTTCTCTTTGACACCATGTCTGAAATCCCACGTGATCTGTCAAATACTAATGCATGAAAATCCTAACCTCAAAAAAATCACCCGTTATTTCTAAAAATAAAACAAAAATTACAAAACCCCTTAATAATATCAGCTGTTCAAATATATAACGGCTGTTATATAAAAAGGTACAATAAGGTCAGCTTTTGTCGTCAAACAGAATTACTTATTGAACGCGCAGTAAGATCAGTTTTTAGCTACAAACTTCACATCCGAAAGAAGAGTTATTGATCTAAAATTTGTTCCAAGCTTTTCTTTCCAAAAAGCTAGTCGTTTGTCGGAACCGCCAAATTTCAGACAACTACAACATACATTTTATATATTATATGTATAGCTACCTTACAAACTGAGAGATTAAAATCAAAATAAAGTTTTTTATACCACAGCTTTAATAAATGCATCTGTGAAAGGTATTATAGCTTCGGAGATATCAAAGTTCACACTTCTTGCTTATTTCGCAAGAAAGTGCTAATAAATTCCAATCCCCAAGAACTACACTGGATACAATATTAGATTTATATCAAACATTTACTACCACAAATTGAACATATTTACTTAATTCCTTGTTTACTCCATTGCATAAGTATATTCCCTTACATTATTAATTTATAACCGATTTAAACATTTATGGTTTTCACACTAACCCATATTTCAATGGAATTATTTTATAATCTTTAGCAAACACAAACAAAGCGCATGCCGCAAATTGTTGTTAGTACATTTAATATTAAACACAAGCCATAGCTTGCCACAGTGACCGCTTAATGACCAATATGACAAAATCAAAACACACAAGCACACACACGTATTTTCCAATCAATCAGCTTCATTTAGACAGAGCAGTTACATACATAGATACACAGGGACTTATATGAATGTACAGGTGAGCAGAGCAAACAATGGCAAAAATCTATATAACAGCACATTATAGCTGACTCAGCAAAGTGAGCAAAGGCCAACAACAAAGTCAGCACAAATCCATGGCAAAACCTAGGCGTTCACTGCACGTCGACTAACACTCAGGAGATGGCTTTTTTAATCAATCGAGCGCAACGGAAAAGGGCAAAAGTGAATGCAAACAAAGGCCCGTGGAAGGGGCGTGAGAGTGAGGGACGTCAAAGTGCTCTGAGTGTGAGTTTATGTGTGCATTTGAGTAAATATCGCGTGTAGATGAGAGTGGCAAATTCGAATTCTTAAATAAAGTTCTGAGCTGTAAAAAATGAAGAAGATTTCCCACCTCACTGGCATTCACCGCCAGCCAAGCCGCTCCGCAGTCGATTATTAGACAGACAGTTGCTGTGGAGAGAGTGAAATTTAAACTGGTGCTCACTGCTGAAGGTCACCCCATAAAGTGCAAGTGTGACTGTGGGTGTGCTAACGGGATGCAACGTGGCAGAGACATTGATAATTATTGGAGCAGAAGTAATTAATGCATACTTTCCGGCGCACTGACACGTAGCACGGCAGCAATGCAATTATGTAGCAACAGCAGTCGCTTTTTATTTTATTTAAGAGTTGCGAATATTGCAAAGCAACAACAAAGCGTGAAATATTCAATGCGCCCGGGATAATATTTTAGCACCAGCGACAGCGACAAGACAAGCCAAATCGATTAAGCTAAATAATTTAAAATGAAAGCGAACACAGGTTGTTGTCGAACTACACGCACACACTAATGCAACTATTTATATATGTATGAGTGTGTACTGGTTGTTGCATAGGTAATTTATGTGCACGTGTTGCGTAGCAGGAAAGCAATTGCATGTCGAATTAAATTAAACAAAGTCTACGCGGGTTAAACGCTGTGCTACGCCGTGACCTTTCGGCAGTTAAGTGATTTTGCTTGTAGTGTTTTACGAAAGTGATTGTGTTTTATTTAAGACAAAGTGCTGCTTATTGTCTAAAGCGAAACTAAGTGTGTCTAGGAGAAGATACAGTTTGAGATATTTAGAAAACAGAGTTGAGATATTCAAAATAATAAAAAATGATTTATTTATGTTTTTTTGTGGGGAGAAAAGTTAAACTCTACTTAAGAGGTTTTGCGCATTTGTAAATTTCAGAAAAATCTTTGAAATCTCAAAAAAAATGTTTGCAAATATTCGCCAAAAGTTTGATGTGTATTCGACAAAAAGGTGTTGAGACGGCTTCTTCGATGGCTTAAAGTTTTCATACGAATTTCTTGGATATAGACAAATTTTGAAAACAAAAGAGAAATTAAAAAAAAGTCGAACGAAACCCATTTACCAGTGATGTGAGGTCGAGCAAAGGAAAGGGGAGATTATTTTGAAGGGTTAAAGAGTTTTAAACATTTCGATTTTCACAAAATTAGTTTACTTATTATTTTTAAATAATTTTGTCAATAGATCCTCCCACAAACTACACTCTCGAGCTTTAAGTGAACACTTCACAGCCAAAAATTTGCTTAATACATTTTCGAAATGCGCATAAACCTGAGCTAATCTGCAAGCTTACAATTGTGCGCGTATTTGCTGCGTGTAAACCTACAAACTGTTATTTCATTTTATTTATTTTTCAATTACAAAGGAATTACCAACTAAAAAATGCTCACAATAAATAAATAAATAGAAAACGAACTGAATGCCGCAGCGCGCAATTGAATGAGAATTGCTCAACTAGTCGTCGTACTCGTTGCCGGTTTGTTGCAACAATAGCTAACGGCATTTGTTTGTGCAGCATTTCAAATCCGCACGCGTGTGGCACAAAACCTCAAACGTGCATTTAAAATGAAACATACAAAAAAGTATATATTTATATATATTTCTATGCATGCAGCGCTTAGAACATCGCAGGATGCATTAAACAATGCTTTGCTTTTGTTATAGAATGTATACAAGTGCTTGCGCCTGTTTGTATGCAACAACTTAAATGTGCGCCATTGTGCACTCAATTGCAGGCACTCGTTCGCATTAGTGCGTGTTTTCTATATCATCGTTATTTACTAAACACTCGAAGAAACATTAATTTACCGCATGTTGCAGTTGCAAGTACAATTGACATGTCTTTTATTTTATTTTCCAATAAATTTTGTTCATTTCAAGTTTTCTTTGAACGTTTTATGTTGCATTTGTTATTTTCGAGAGCACTTTCTCCAATTCTTTCATAATTTTTAGTAAATAATTTAAATGCCGAATGCAATTCAAACTTTAAATTTTTAAATTCATACTGAACAACTTTTGAGGAATTTAGTTATTGGTTTAAAACTGCATTCTCTGCAAAATTTTTGAAGGCACAAATTCGGCTCAAAAAGTAACATTTTCAGTTGAGAATAAGTTTGGGATGCAAACAGTTTGTTGGGTCAATGTTGACACAAATGTCCAAGATCGATAAAAAACGATTTAATCGATTTAATCGACCAGTGTTTGACTCTAGAGACATCTATTGGAAAACGGCGAAAGCAAAGTTTTAGACCTAATATTTACATTAAATTAAAGGTGTTATTTAGTATAGTTAGAATTGCACGATTTAACTGAAATAATAATGTGGACAAAAAATTTTAAGACTTTTTAATTTAAATTTTCATAAAATGTTTTCGGCGATTTTTTACGAATCATTCAACAAAAAAGTTACATTATATTTTGTGTACGGAATCAAATTTCTGGACCAAAAAGTTCAGAATGTTGGAAAAGATTTTCGGTGGTATTTTTTTTTTGTCGCGAACAAATGGTTTCGATTATTCAAAGATGGTCGAGAACGCGTTGACGACGAACCGCGTCCTGGACGGCCATCAACAGATGATCAGTAAAATAAAGTAGTTGATACCCGAGAACCGACGATTAACAGTCAGAGATTTTACTTCATCGTTGGAATATCGGAAAGGTAAATGAAAACTATTTTGAAAGATCATTTGAGCCTAAAAAAGTGGAACCAATCCAAAAGCACTTATTTTTTCGAAAAATAATACTTGATTCTTATTGGCTATGAGACTTGGATCTGTGCTAACAACCCGGTAACGGGTGATTAATCTACCGAATATCGTAGCAAAGATGAGCTGTAACCGAAAAAACTATGTCAAAAATCAAGTTAACATTGACAGTTATCGAGTTGTGGTGCAGTCCGAATACGTTCCGACCAGCCAAACTGTCAAAAAGTACTACGTAAATGTTATGCGTCCTTTGCGCGAAGATATTCGTAAAGCGAGGCCGGAACTATGGGCCGAAAACTCTTGGTTTTTGCACCATGATAATGCACCGTCGCATACTGCATTGACTCTATATAAGTTTTTCTGGCTATTCAGAAATAATAGTTTAGTTGAGCCGCCCGTGGCTTCTCGTCGATTCCACAAAACTCATAGAAAAAAACTTTCCTGACCCTTTATAGGGGCTCAACTCCACCGTTAACGTAACATTATCATAAGTACCCCACTTTTTAGTACCGGAAACTATCTGTTTCTGAAAAGTATTGATTTTGTAGCGGGCGCTTCGTCTGCGATTTGCATATTGAAACTCAGTCGATGAGTCGGTAGTTTCAAGCTCTAATCTGATTTAAATGTTATAAAATAGTTTTCTATGCCGTTTTTACCTCCCAGGTAATGGAGAGACGATTTCTAATATTTCATCGTTATTTCGACAATTAGTCTTCCAGACAGTGGTATATCTTCGAAATTTTTTAGAACGGAATCGATGAAACAAAAATTGTGCATTATTAACTACTGAAGTGCCAGCACCGAAAACACTGTTCTCGAATTCACTTGGTCACTTGGTTTCGGTTTCAAACCGTACTGAACCTAACAGTCACAAAACTCTCTGAAAATATTTCTCAATATCAAATCTTAATTTTCTTACGCCATACTCGTATTATACCACAATTGTACTTAAAGTGTAAGATGCAGATTTCTAAAACCATCTATTAGAAAAATATTTTTTTATTATTTTCACCAGATATAAAATAATCTAATAACAAACCTTGTTTTGCTTTGTTTGAGTTGATAGTATTATGGTTAGTTAAACTTTAGATCCATTCAGAAACCATACTAGAAACGGATTTAAAGCAGCTTAAGCAGACTTGATTTATAAGAAACCTATGTTTAATAAAACCTTATTCTCTTTAATGACAAAGTTTTAATTTACTTGTAGTCCATTCTCCTTCAGTTTGTTACTGATATAATTTGCTGAGCTCTTTGTAAATGAATTAAATTATTCTGATATTTTGCAGATAAAGCCTTCATTTGCATAAAAACGAGATTAAAAATGTATTTTCAACAATAATACCTACATGCTAATGCGATAGACAGCTACTGTAGACAATTCGCTCTCAATTTCATTAAAAATATGTAAATTTGTTGTAACTTTCTGCAAAATGATTTCATACCGAAATTAGGGCACTCCATTCAATTTAATCCAACTGAGCAAGGCACCGAGTTAATTTGCCTTAATTCCATTTTGCTAATACATGCGTGTGCTATTCCACACACACACGTACACATTTGCCGCCAACAAAAGGTTTAAAATTGTATGCAAATGTGTTGTGACTACCCTATCCTACCCTATCCGCCATCGAGATAATATTCCACCCCCGCACTTTGTAAAGAAAGACTCATATATCATTTTGCTTACACTTATACACACACGCACACACCGGTGCACCGACTTAAATTCAACTTTGCCACATCCTTTGACTGTCACAATGCAAAGGTAATGAATGAGATTACAACTTTTGAAATGAATTTTATTATCCTCGCCCATGTTGTGCCATTAAATGTTACATAAAAACTCATTAGTGGGCTTAGAAGATTGCGCACCAGCACACAGCAAGTGGGTGTATCCACAAACACACACACATGCATGCATAAATACTGTTGCATAAATTAAATGCATTGCAGAAATGTGCGGAAATATTTGAATTATCTCTGTTGCATAGTAAGTTAAACACGAACTGTTTCAATTTCAATTTCTATTTTAATCATAAATTGTCGGCATTCCATATCTCCATATAATTACATACTCACTCACCTCTTCTTATATCTCTCTAATTTTTTCAGCGCTGAGTGTTCAGTCGACTATTCCCATGCAAACTTCATCACGAGGACACCGACTAACGGACAAACTACAACGTAAGTGTCGACACCAGCAAAAAACTATTTATTTAATTATATTTCATGCAGGCTGAATTATATAAAGGCTTACTTACTTATTTGCCCGTTTGTGTTACCAAAACCGTTATATGGAGCTATTGCAAAAAACAACGGATTTTATATAAACTGATTAAAATGCGTGGGGCAAGCCATTAATGCAGAAAAATTTTAATATTAATTAATTCAAAATGCCTTTATAAAAATAAAGCGTTTTATAATTTTCTCATTTAATTAAAATAAATAGCCTTAGCGTTTAATAACTGAAGTACATGAAAAGTTTTAGGAAAATAAGAAAAAACTTCAACTTCGGTTGTGGAGAAGCTATAATACCCTTTACAAGTGCATTTTTTATAGCATAAAGAAGTTTAAAAGTATCTTTGCTTCGATCGGTATATAACAGCTATATAAAAAAGTGATCCGATCTAAACAATTTCTTCGAAGAAGGCCCCAATATCTTAGATAGTGGCCTCATATATACGCTTCCGACAGCAGCTTCTTGGGGAGAAAAGTGCAAATTTCAGATAAATTTCTCAAAAGTTAATTGCCTAGACAAACATGGCTAACACACCGCTGTTCAGATAAAAAAAATCAAATATGCAAAAAAAAAATTAAAAAAATATTTGACAAGGATTCGCGGTCGATTATCGTTTGTTATTATATTTAGTAAAATAAAAGCAATATAATTTACATAATTCAAAAATTTAGAGATTGATTGGCAGACAATCTGTTTTACATATTTTTCTCTGAAGAAATAGCGAGTAAGAAAATATCCTTCACACATGAAAGTATCTTGGCTGAGCACGTTGGTCAGAAGTTTGGAGTTTAAATCAGGGCTGGGCACTCACTTTTCAGAAAAAGTATTCAGTTGTTGTTGATGCCGTAATAAGCAGTGTGGACTACACCTGGCAGTAGAGTAAAAAAAACAGTAACAAAAAAGCTGTAATGTGACATCGGACATGCGACAAATAAACGAAACAATGCGACGATTTGTTAGCTAACAAATTTCGCTTCAATAAAAACTGGAGCATGAAGCAGAATTCGGCCAACCATAGAAAATTGTTTAACTAAGATGACCCGACTCAGCCCCATTTTAACCATGACATATTAATTAATATATTTACAGAACTTTTGCTTGACTAACAATTTGGCCGAGTAAATAAATAATGGATGAACATCGATGGCCCAAAGCAAGCAAAGTTCTTACGTATAGGTATATGCTAAACGGTATCTGATAGCTAGATCGTATCTTCAAACAAAATTAAAATATCTCCATATTTTAACTCAATATCATAGAAATAATACAAAATACCAAGTGTCCATTCGCTTTTAGTAGCAGCTTGATTAGAGTTGACCTGCTCAGATGCTACTACAGACAGCCAAACAAAAAGAGCTAATGCTAAAAGCAGATCGCTGGTTTGAAATCAGCAAAAAGCGAACCAAAAATTAACTTTCTATTATTTTAATCTAATAATCTGCATTACTTATATCGAAATAAAACCCCTGCAACTGTTATATCCAACGTGATTTAAGCATAATAAGCCCAAACTCGCCCTTCATTTCCCCCCAAAAATATGCAACAAGCCCAGTACAAATAGAGCTATAAACCCCAAATGATTGTGCACCACCTTGACCATTTATATGAATATAATTAAAGCCTTAACCTCACATTTCTAGACGCTAAATCATAGCGAGCGCACACAACAAACCACATCTGCATACCGACTGCAGTTATTTGGAGGGAAAAAATTTGTTTTCATAACAGTTCTTCTTTTGCTGCGCGCGCTCGTTTCACGCTTTTATGCTTCGCAGTGCATTTTACTGTTATTTGCTGGCTGCGGGCCATTAGATTGGCAGGGGCACAGAAAAAATTGCAACTCACGCTTGCATGAGTCCAGCTGACTTTGGGCGCTGCTGTCCGTTTTTTGTCGCCTTTCCGTCCCTTCTCTCAGCTTTTCCCATTACACACACAGACACACACACATGCACATGCGTGCATATGCAAATGCCTGCGTTTTTTGTTTGCCCCTTCGTCTGTGCACTTGTTTGTTTATTTGCGCAATGTTGCTGCTGTTGTTGTTGCTTTTGTGCTTATTTTTATGGTCGCGCTTGTTTGCTTGTTTACTTACATCATTTCAACTCAGTCATTCGTTTCTATTTTTAAACAGCGCCGCAACATGCCACGGCTACTATTTACATGGAATTTGCGTGTGTGCATATGTGACTGTCTGTCTGTCCAGGCGTGTAGCCATGTGTGTTTATGGCTCAATCTTTTTTCCGTTTCTCGCTATCTCCGCTGCAACATCTGTTGGTAAACATTTTCGTTACGGTATTTCTATTTGTTTTGCTCCGCTTGAGCGCAATGCTGCTATTTGACAAAACAAAAGCAAGACACTCGAATGCCAGCAAAGTGGAAAATAAAAATATATGTGGCGCATGCTTGGCTCGCGGTGTGCGGCCGCCTCGTAATTTCCACACAACTGCATATTTTTACAGATTTCTATCCGCCTAATTTATTTATTTGTGATGCTGTGATATTTCGTAATTGAGTTTCGCTTATCCTTTCGTGCTTTGAGTAAACATTTAACACACCACTATGGTTTGCTCGGCTTTCTGCCGGTGTGTTGTGTAGAAATAGAAATGTGGAGCCACATCTAGCGTGCTTTCATATTGGCTTGTACCATTTTGTAACCTCCAGCTTAATCTTGCTTCTGGATATCTACGATTTCGCCATATGGCTTCTAATTTCATTTCGCCGCGTTGACACTTTTATTTTCCACCCAACGCTGCTACCACAAACACGCGGTATTTCAGTGTCACTCATACGTCGTGGTGCACCCTGCAGCTCTACGCACAAATACACTAAATTCGTGCCTTATCGTGCATTTATTTGCGGAACATTTTTGCTCCTTTCTCATCACATAATAATAACTTTAACCAAGTTTGCTGTTTCTAGAGTTTTTTCCATTTTTTCTTTCAAAGCAACTTTGTTTCAAAGGGTAGCCATTAAATAAAACATTATTGATTTAGTATTATATAATTTGAATACTGCTCTTGGGCCAAAGTTAAACAATTTATTAAATATTAATAATTACCCGTGGCCCGGCCATTTAATAGGTTTAATGCATTTATCTCCTAAACTACTCTAAAAGCCAAATTCACTCAGGATAAATCCCTCAAGCATCCTTACCGGCATCGTTAAAACGGTACTTTTGAAAACTACGAAAATTTCGATAAATCAACAAGTAAATATGACGAAGATATAAAATTTTACATCCGAGATGGTGTGATAGAGCTTTATGGGAACCGGATTGAAAATTTGTCGACGGGCGTGGCACCGCACCACTAATTGGTTAAATTTCCTATCTCGGGACCCGGCCGGCCGAATTTACAATGCGAAAACAAATCGAACAGATTATATATAGAGAGAGGTGCCTCCTTTTGGGTTGAGCGTCAATGTTCATAAATGTAAAGATTATGAGTTACTGAGGGTTGTGAGTTGCAGCATCTAGTTATGCTTTAACTAACGCAAATACCTAAGACAACGTCAACATTGAAATTCCATGTAGAATTATACTTACCAAGCGCGGCACCAGCTGACCGAATTATAAACAAAGACCTTAAGCTATTACATATATTTTTTGCTTTTTTTTTTTTAATTCACTACTTCGCCAATTAGTTACAATTTAGTACTTTTATACATAATTTTCTGTTTAAAAATAAATTCTCCTTCCTTCTCACGTTTTGCTTTTCACAATGAAAACCACATCAAATTTGTTGCGGCAAGCACTTAAAGAAACTTGCTGAATTGGATTAATATGCATACATTCAATAAACTAAAGTATGCTTTTATCTGAATAAAGTTTCAGCTGAGAAAGATTTTTCTTAAATTTTAAATCCGTAAAAATGTTTCTCCTTGTTAAAAATTCCAATTAACTAATGGCCGAAATAAATCCGCATTTAATTTGCCAAGTAAAATATTTATTAATTATTACAAAATCACCAAAAAATTCCAGAGACACTAAAAAATAATATGCATTCCACAGCGACCTTACAGCAGCAATAATAACAACAAAAAAGTACGAAAAAAGTCCTTTGAGCAAATTAATTAAAATTGTTTCTGCTAATCCTTGCAAAGGAATGCTCTCTGGAAAAAAGGAAATATGTAAGCAGAGATTTAAAACCCAAAGCCGCAATAATTTCACGAGCCAAGCAAAAAGCAACAACAAGAAGAAGTAATAAAAAGCAAATACCAAAACTTTGCGCTTTTTCGGCATTTAAATTGATCCCGTAATATTTTTTGCATTGACGGTGCCATCAACGCACAGCCACCGAATCGCACTGAGTAATCGAATTCCATACATCATTCACAAATCATTTTCTGCGCCGCGATAAAAGTCCACAGAAATAAACACACAACCACGGACATGTATTGGCGCGATGAATAGACCTGGCAGCGTTGGCAATCAGATAAATATGCATATTGGCAACTAAATTGCGCGCACATACAAAAATATATATTTGTTGTTGTATTCATCAATAATTTCAGCACAAAAAAAGTATTTCATGATTGCGCATTCATAACTTTGGCTCTGGCTGCGTCTACACAGAAGCGCGTAAGGAGCATTTGTGAGCCTATAAATATAAATATATGAGTGTATGTGTATGCGTGTAGGTGCTTTTGCGCTCCCTGGCTGTCTGTCACGCAGGCACATTCGTCAAAGTGAAATCGCTTGCCTCAAGTACTTCATATGGCAGTGAATAATTCACATGCATTACAATACACGCGCAAACACACACTCACATGCACACTAAGCCACACAGAAACACGCGTTTTGCTCGCACACACACACCATCATAAATAAATTGACAATCAATCAATTATTCAAACGCAATAACGAAGGCGCGACACGTCTGCCTCCGGAATAGCGGGCGATTGACTGGTTAAGATGGCGGTCACACGCACAGGCACCCACACAAGCACGCACTTGCCATGCGGCTGGTGGTGGCAAATCGATAAAATCGTCTGTAATGGTAGTTTTATGGAGGAAACTACTGGTTGGCAGCAGGAGACGATTGATCAATATAGTGGTGTGTGTATGTGTGGGTTAATGGGAGACATTAGTCAGTTGGGACATTATATCTTAAGCCATTACGTCCAGAACGAAGCTTGAGGAGTTCTTAAAATTGGCTGATCTTTGCACACAATCAATCAGTCTATATATAAATCATGGACAAAACGTTTCTGCGGAGTCACATATACATATATACTTATCTAGCTCAAAAACTGCTGCTTGCTCAAATTAAAGTTCAGTGCATAATGTTCGACTTATACAGCGTGTCCTACAATAGATTAAGGCAAGTCATTTGCCATGATGGAATTAAGTCACGAGTAGATGTTGAAGAGCAACTCAGATATCAATCGATTTTACTTTAGGCTCTTTTTAAGCTGCTACTCAGCTGCAACCAAAGATTTCTAGAATTTGGAAGTTTTCTATTCCATCTTCCTACCTTCTCTATATGCCTTCCTATTAACTATGGCTTAGTGTATGCATAATACAATATGTATGCTGACTGACCTAAATACAACAGAAATTTTCGTATGCGCAAGTTTGCTTAGGAAGAACAAGCAAAAGTTGTCAAAAAGTTCCAACGAAGCGATGGGTTATTCCATGGCAATTGGATCCTGGGCCCTAATGTAGCGAAATTCCAATGCAGTCGTTTATTGTGGAATAGTTGTTTTCGATTCGCCAAGCGTTGTGCTTCAGCGAATCGAGCGAACCATACGAGTATGTTCAAACAATCGGCAGCACTTGTGATGCATTACTGCATTAACATGCCTTCTGACGCATGCGGACTTGTGTTATAATTCTTTCTTATTGGAGTAATTCTTTTTTTTTTTGCTAATTAAATGTTCCTGTAGTTCTTTATTTTTGTGGTGTGGTCATCAGAGCACATGCTGGGAATACAACTGAACATTCCAGAGGACACCTCACAAATTTCATTGGTGGCCTGCGTGGCATTCTTTCCTTTTGTATACAAAAATTTCAAAATATAGCGAATTTCTTCATTATTTTCACTCATTTTGAACAGCTGGAACTTTTTTCAACTTCACCGAATCAAATTTTTCTTGGTAAATGAAGCTTAAAATTTCACCTTTCCAACACTATATGGTGTGACACAATGTGGTTGGTAGCACTGGACATCTATTGACAAAATACAAAAAGACATTTTTGACTATCCAATATACAGGGTAGGCCATTTAAAGTTGACCCATCTGGCAACGCTGTAACTTTTAACAGCGCTGACAAATCGGCTAATGTCATACCGCGTTAGAAGCGTCATTAGAAGACAATTTATACCATGGAACAGTACACTCCAAAAGAACGCGCTGAAATAGTTCAGCTTTATATTCAAAATAACTTTTCAATTAGTTAACTCAACGTGCGTTTCGCAAAAAAAAATAAAATGAAAATTGCTCCAGTTAATAACACAATTAAGTCTTTATACGCAAAATTTGTGAACACCGGTAATCTCAGTAATGCCAGTCATGCATCCAGACAACGCACAAGACGTTCTGATGAAAATATCGAAGCTGTACGAGCCAGTATTGAGGAGACTCCATCGACATCGAGTTATCGCCGCTCTCAGGAATTAGACATCTCTCGCACCCGGATTTTGTGATACCCATTATTCGCGAAAATGACATGGATAACTTCTGGTTTCAACAGGACGGGGCTACATGCCATACAGCTCGACCAACAATCAATTTATTGCGACCATTTTTCCCCGGGCGATTGATATCGAAAAATGGTGATGTTGACTGGCCACCGAGATCACCAGATTTGACGCCACCAGACTTTTATTTGTGGGGTTATTTGAAATCCAAGGTATACGCTAATAAGCCAAAGACCTTAGCTCAACTGAAAGCCAACATTCGACGTGAAACAGCCGCCATATCATCCGAAACATTGGCCAAAGTCATGGAAAATGTCGAAAAAAGAGTGCATTTAGCTGTCAAAGCTAAAGGTGCCCATTTACGCGATCTAATTTTTAAATATTAGCTGAAACAAATCCCCTTGGACCAAAATAAATTATTTTTGAAATGAACAAAAAACATTGTTTTCTTTTGTTCTTTTTTTTTAGAAACAAATGGGTCAACTTTAAATGGCCTACCCTGTATGTTTATATAAGAAGTGTGCGGAGATGCCGTACTAGAATTATTTAGGTCGGTTCCAAAATCAAAAATTGATTTAGTATTTTTCATGTTTCCTCATAAATCTAGATACATAAATCTGGAGCGATGTAACATATCTATGTTATCTAAAATATTAAATAAGTTCAAAACGTGCAACAGTTTAAAAATATTGAATTTTCTTTTAATTTGCAAAATTTCAAAAACTTGTTTCCAAAATTTTTAGAACATAAATTTAACTCTTTTAGAAAAACATATATTTTGAAAACTAAAAAAAGTATTTCAAACATGTTTAAATAAATCTAATAGTTAAATAAAATATATTTATATAATTTTATTCCTCACCCGTAAAGCAAACAAGCAATTTTTAGCATTTTCAATTTGCTTTTTCGCCTCAATTTGCATAGCATAACCCCTAAAAGCACACTAAATGACTGATTGGGCTTCAGACAGGAAACGGCTTTCAACTTGGTAGCTGCAGTCATTACAGAAACCCTTTAAAAGTGTTTAAGCGCATGCACGTGTGTGTGTATGAGCGATATTGTATAACGGTGCTGTGCTACCAATACAAGCATACATGGTGTATGGCGAAACTTTTGTCAACGAATTGATGCCAACAACAGACTGCTTCGGCACGACAAATGAAGATTGAACGTTTCCAAGTTTCAACTCCAACAGCCAGTTACTTCCTTTTCACTTTCTAAGGCAAATGACATTATTGCGTTGCCTTCGAGGTGGCGACTGGAGCTCCCGCAACAACACAACTTCGGCAACTCGCATTTATTTTCACTTCAGCACAGTCTAACTTCGCTCATGATGAGGTTATTCATATGCCCTCGATGTCAGCACTCACTTAACCCTTTACAATGTATTCACACTCTGTGTTTTTATATGTATGTATGTGTACGTGTGCGCAAATAGGTGTGCTTGCAGGTGGGAGAGGAATGAGTGGTAAAAAAGAAAAATGATGCGAAATATTGAGAGTTTATTAAATGCGAAGGTGAGCATATTTGAGTAAATTAAACGCTTACAAGTTATCAAGCCATTGCAGACACACACACAACTACACGTGAAACTTAATCAACACATTCCGGCACACGCTAATTCGTATTAAAAGGCTTTCGCTGCTATTACAAAAGCCACTCGAAGGCAAATTGAACGTGGACTCTCAAGTACTTTCCAAATGTGTGTGTGCATGTGCGCCTGTATATGTGCGACGAGTTTGAAAAGCTGCGCGACGACGATGGTGTATGAGGAGCACTTCAACTCGCACACACACATACACATACATTTTTGCATAGCTACACACATGTGTGTCAAATGCTTGGCTTTTCATTAGAAGAAAGAAAATGAAGTGGCGGGCAACCACACACACACACTCCCTCACACACACATATTTAGTACCGATAGCAGTTTTATTGCTTCGCTTTGATCGGAATGCGGAAGAAGTGCTACTCAAAGCTAATACGCGTCGCTACATACTCGCATATGGAAAGTTATTGCATTCGCTTGTAGTTGTTGTAGTTGCTGTACTTGTTGTCGTTCGTAATGCCGAGCGAGACTGCTGACTGCTGATTGAGTGTGGTTAGTGGGTGGATGAATGGTTGGATTTGCTGAACGGCTCTTAAGCGTTTGAAGTGGCGCCTGAATTGACAAAGCTGACAAAGTCAAGTGGCACATTGAGGTCGATTTTATGCGAAATGAAATGCAATGTAATGCAAAGCACGACGTAGAGGGGCGAGTAATCATTGAGAGAAAAATTACACAAAGGCAATTGATTAAAGTGAGCTCTTTTGATTGGAAATCGCATTCGTATGCCGAAATGAGCATGATCGACATATGTGCAGAAATAGAAAAATGTGCATATGTCTGCGTGTCTACTGGAAATAAATAAATAAAAGTGTTCATTCTCTAGGTTCTTGATAACGAAACTGAGTCCGCATATGTATAATTATTTGTTAATTTTGTATTTTGTAATGAAAACTTGTTTTGGATAACTCATTTAAGCGAAATACTTATATAATTTACTCTCTTTACTACTCTGAAGAAGTTAAGAAAGCTTACAGTAGAAAGCACTTTTGAGGTCAAAGTACAAACGAGCCTTTGAATGGTACAAAGAAGCAGCCAGTAAAAGTCGTAAAGTCAACGAAAACTTGCCTCATGCAAATCGCGCATAAACCTCATGTACTGAAGCTAACATCGAAACGATTAAAGATACAGTGCCTGAAAATTGTCATGTTGGCAAGAGAGAGAAAGCAGGGGATCTCAACACCTCACATGGATCAATTCCACACATATATTGGCGAGGAGACGTAGTCTCATCGTACCACGAAGTAATACCTAATCGGTGGTTCCGTGGGAGGGTCTTGAGTTGGGAGTAGTTTAGGTTTCGCGGATTAAAGTTCCGGACTTCGGCTTTCGATGCTTCCCCCATTATAAAAATAAAAAAAAAAATCGACTTGTGTGTATTTTCCATATATTGTCCCAATAAGCGCCCAGATATTGCAGTAAGTAAAATAAACTTTTTTTTAATATTTATTCAATCGTCCACATTAACGTTGTCGATTTCAAAATGGTTCCCATTCGATATTAGGCACTAACACCAGCGCTTTTCCAATCGTGGAAACACTTCGCAAACTTTTCTACTTATAATCATCCATCTTGTGGAGCCCTTTATAGTTCTAGTTATTTTTGAAAATAGCAAAAAATAACACGGGCTTTCTTTCAGTTTATTTTTTGGCCAATAGTTGTCGAACAAGCAATGAAATGTAAGAAGGTGCATTCGCAAAAATAAAACACGTCTAACCTTAACTACTGCTACAGACCAAGTAGTGAAAACAGCTGACAATTTTATCGTACTTCAGGACATGCAGTATAACAACAATATAATAAAAGCAAGAAAAAATTTATCATAGTTGCACCGAAGCTATAATACCGTTCACAATTAAAAGAGACATGCAGTTGATTCCAATCGTTCAACTTGTATGGTATGGTAGCAATGCTTTACAATAACCCATACCGAATTTTGAGGAGATATCTCGTCAAATGTCATAGCTTCTTCTTGGGAGAAAAACATGTATGCAAAATTTTAGATCGAAGCACACAGACAGGCGCGAACAAAATCTATTCAGCTCTTCTCGCGGATCATTTGTATATGGATATTGTACGTTCTTGGCAAACTTACTATATATTACACAAGGTATTTAAATTTTAAAAATTGGACTCCAAGAAATTTGAATACCAAATTAAATAGTAATACACCCTATTTAACCTTTTGACATTCTTTCTTGATCTTCTTTTGCCGTATTAAAAAAAGTATATTTTGAGGATATTCAACAGTTTTAAATTCATTATGCGTGCTGACAAAATATTAGCATTTTAGAACATCGTTAATTTCCTAATAAGCACTGAAGAAGGACGGATCTTCAAATACTTTGCACATTGGCACATTACAAAAAAAAAATAAAATAAAATAAAATCAAAAAAGCTGTAATTAAGCGCTCACCAAAAGGTCAACCGAAAGTGTCAACCGAAAAAGGACAAAAGAAATATTCACGCCACCGTTAACTGGTAGGGACTACTGAAAAGATAAACACCGAGAACATTAAGTGAAAACAGTGTAATTAAGCACTTTTTCCTTGTCCATTTTTGTCTCAACTCTGCTTATTTGTATTAGTAATGTCGCGTTTTTGGAATTAACACCAGGCCAATGGGTCGAATACTGCTGGCGATTGCAGGTTCGGCAAAGCCTTGTACTCACGCGACCCTCGGCGTTTGATTGCCGGCCTTTCGGCCGTGTTGCGCGACTTCTGGCTCAAACACACAGACATATTTGAACCACACGCCATTTCGCGTACACAGACTGCCTTGAACACATGTCTCGCCCACCAAATGACACAAAGCACCTTGACGGCTGTCCTTTTGGTTGTTGGCTGTCGGCTTATCTGTCTGCTTGTTGGTGCACCTTGAGAATCAGTCGGAGGCCAAAGTACAACCTGAAAGTGAACATGCACTGGAGCAAACACATACAGATGCATTACATATTGATTGCCTGTTGACGTGACTGCCTTTTTGGTAACAGGCTAAGGTTGTATGTATATGTCTGTGTATGTCAATTTTAAATGCGTTTTAATGCTCAATCTATTTGTTCAGAATTTTTTAACTCTCTCCCCTCTTTCAATTTTGCTTCTCATACTGAATTTGTATATAATCGTATGCGTATATTTGCCCCGAGATGTACCAATATCCACACATACATTGATATATACATGTACGATAGCTGGCGCGTGCTCACCTGTCAGGCACAGTGACTTTAATTGGTGCCGAATGTCAAAAAGCCGTTATTGTGTCGTTGCCATGGCACTTGCCAAAAAAGCTGCTAATACACAAAGAAAAGTTCGGAAAAATTTAAAAACCAAAAAAGTTGGAATGTAACAAAACGCAGCAACAATTAAAAATTTTCAGCGAACAAAGGGCCAGCGAACTCGTTTGGCGGCACACAGCCTACAATGTGGGTCAATTATTGAACGCCAATAAAGTCCAAAAAGTTGAAGGCGGCAAGAGCAAAACAATGCAAGGTAAAAACAGTGAAATTGCAATGAAAAACAACAACAACAACAACAGCAAGCAGGTGCAAAGAGGGAGCAGGTGTCCACTTTCAACAGTTAGATAATTGAAATTGATGGCAATTTGCAAAAATTCCAACACACGGCCATTAAGGGAATGCAATGGAGCATAGAAAATAAAAAATACAAAAATTTAAATAAAAAAATTCAATTAACAAACTATTTATAATTGAGTTTTGGTAAAAAGCTGCTAAAGTCTTTAGCTAATTTCGCATTTTCATTGCATAACGGTATAATCACATTAGCGCTCCTATTTCTCACTTAATTGAAAACAAAGTGGCGCAGCGCCTACAAGTAGGCAATATTTTTCTTTATTGGCTGTATTACTTACTTCGCTTAACTGGAGCAACGAGTCAAAAATGTAGCACAAAAATCACTCAAAACGCTTTCACCCTGCTTAACCGAAAAATCTTAACCCAAAAAATGATTTCGCTCTCGAGGGCAAGTAACAGTTTTATAGATTAAAAGGTTAACTGTTTGTTTATGTTTTGCTTACGCTCAAGTATCCTGTTCGCAAAGTTCAAAAAGTTGATAACAATAACTGCAAATATGTTTGTGTGTGTGTGTGTAGAGACTCCAAAATGCCTTCTATTGACCCAAATTCTGCTTGCGCTCTGAAAAGTAAACCGCAAGAATTGTGCACATACCTTTTGCGGTGGCTTGCGGTTTTGCTCCTTTAAATATATATTCATCTAAATTTTTTGCACTTTTTAATCTCTTCGTTCTTTTTTGTATTTTCGACTTGGGACTCGCTAATAATAGCTTCCACTGATGATGATAAATTGCGCACAGTTCTGTCAAATTTCAATATGTTCTTGCAAATGATTAATCATCGGCAGAAAAGAATGTGTTTATGAAGTCTGAAAAATTTTTCTAAAATACGAAGTTTACTAATGATGTGATTATGTTGTAATGATTGAAAATTTAAAGGAAGACTGTGGTTTTACAGTCTTTCATTTCAAAAATTAACATTAAAGTAAATACATTATAAACTAAAGTGTATATATCAAAGATTTAACGTTAGTCGCTGATCAGCTTTAATTCATTTTACTAGAATTTTTGAAAATCTGTTTAAAAAATATATATTGTATTTGGTAGTCGAAAAAGTCTTTTCGAATTTTGAAAAATCCTTTTTCGGAAATATTTTTCAATGTCTAGAACATTTAGTTTTTTTGTACAAATTTCTAGACTAAAATAGCACCTTAGTTTAAACATATTTTTATCATTGCCCATCCTTTAAAAGTCACAAAAAAAATTTTAAAAATTAAAATATGAAAAACCGTTATGAACAATTCGTCAAATTACCTTTAAATTAGACCCTGATTCCTTTGCTCTTCCAAGTATTACGAAAACTATAGATCCTATTACTCTTAACTAAATACCGGCGTATACAAGTTATACTCGTAAAAAAATACTTAAAAGTTGTTCTCTGTACTCTTTAAAGCTGATGTAGCTTCCAGTACACACCCAGAAACTGATACTACAGTCGTCGAGGTTTTCAAGAGCTCTTTGATTTAGACTGAATTTATTACCACACGTGATAAAAAATTCGTCCTACAAATGTTTATGTATACATATTGGCAGTACTACATAAGCCTAAGGGTATTTACCTTAAAACCGTATTTTATATACCCCGATACAATACAAATCCTGTGAGATCGTCTGTCAACCGCCGGGCATTTGTGTGACATAAAGCCTTACTTAAAGCCGAACAAATTTCTATTCAGTTTTATTTTTACTTTCAACTTATAATGGCAAATAAGCCTTCGTGGACTTTAAGGGCTTAAAGCACATACATACTCGTGTACACAAAATCTGAAAAGTCAAAATTTAGCTGCCAGCAAATGGAGCAAGAGTAAATATTATATGTATGGTATATCTGAAAAGATTTTCGAATGCTTACACTCACAAAACCGTGAACTCTTAGATATCTATATAAACTTGTGTAGTGCCTTTAAAATCAGCTTGTATGGAGCTGTTTTGTTCAAGTACTTGAAATATTTTTTATGTTTTCTTAAGCCACTTAAAGTCGAACATAAATTTTCTGCATCCGCCGCGAACACTTTGATTTTTCGCGCATGTAGATATGTTTACGCGTGAGTGTTTTCGTCCTTCTTTCGTTCCACTGCGTAACTTTTTATGTTTTTCGCACAAAAATATTTCAGCAAAGATGGCGAAAGAGAGAAGACAAGCAGTTATTGAGACCGCAGGAGCTCTACAATAGCAACGAGGCAAATCTTAGTCGAATATTTTTCGAAGCTTGCGTTTCACCTTATTTACGTAATTGTTTAGCATTTTATCGCTGCCTGCTTATCGATAAATAATAATATCGACAGCATTCAAATAGATCTAAATTTATTTGAAGACCAAAAAAGGTTCAACACTTAAAGCAAATTTAAAGGAGCAAAGCAAATTTTAACTAAAAATATTTTCATTATATATTTTAATGAAAAAAGACATATAATTAATGTTAAATTTAAATATAATAATAAATATTTCTTACTATTTAACCTTTTTTTCACATAGAATTAATCTTATATCACACAAATACAAAGCACTTTAATATTTTCCCAACACAACACTGAAAAATCCAACAAAATTCACGAAACACAAAAAAACATTGCATGCTTTAAGGCGTGCTCTTCCCTAAGCGCACGCATACAAACTCGCACACACTTGAGCCCTCACACACATGAATGTCGTGCTCGCACGCAAGCATACATATTTCAATATTGGCATAACGGAACTATGCGACTATGCTTTATGGTCGCTACACATGACTTAAAAGCCACGAGAGAGGAAAAAGTGACGAAGAAATGTGAAATCGGCAAAAGAATTCTATCAGAGCCAGCGCACCGCAACCGAAATTGGCAGGCAGGCATTCGCAGAGGCAAGCACAACAAGCACAAAAAGGAGATAATAAAAAGGCAAAAGCAAACTCCGCACACAGTTGGCCATTTGCAGCCAAAATAAGCATAAAATACATTTCAATTTCTATTTAATACGGGTTTACGCTTAGTGATTTAGAAGGGAGCGGGGCGAACAAGGGTCAAATATGAAGT
The DNA here is from genome assembly GCF_023373825.1 of Bactrocera dorsalis. Classification (NCBI taxonomy): domain Eukaryota; kingdom Metazoa; phylum Arthropoda; class Insecta; order Diptera; family Tephritidae; genus Bactrocera; species Bactrocera dorsalis. Next base: position 3,966,770 of record NC_064307.1, read on the forward strand.
GAAATAAAAATGTGCGGAAGATAAATTTAAGGTAAGCTGAACACACACACAAAATACATGCACGAGCGAAAAGATATGTTTTACAAATTTGTGAGCCACGACCGAGATGTAAATCGACAAAATACAAATCCTTGTTATCCTCAATGCATAACGCCGACAACGATTATAGTTGACTCTCGGTCGCTCATGAGTGCAGTTTCTGTTGGCGATTTATTGCGTCGACTATTTTTGTTTGCTTTTCTTTCTTCGGTTACCAAACATACTTGAAATATTTGAGTATTCAAATGTAAATAAATAAATCGTAGAAAAAGTCGTAGTCAAGAAGGCAGTCAAATACATATATTGGCTGAAGCGGAAAGCGCAAATATCAAAAAAACTCACGGTAAAGCTAAAAATATTGTTTGTGTGTATTTTTAAATTTTAAAGTGGTTTCCTAAAGTGATGAAGTTCACTGAAATCCACAGAGAAACATGTTGTTTCCCGGGGGAATATTTATTAAGTAAACTTTTTTCGTTATCTCAATAACTTCCACAAACGTGGACGTGGGCGTGGGACTACGGGGGCTTTTTGGTAATTTAACATCTAAAACGAAAGTTAGTGATCATGTCACTTCTGAAGCCAAAGGTCTAAAAAATTCAATTTTAGCTGCTCTTAGGTGCAAAAACAAAATCGCCAAGTCGTATTTGCTAGGGAACATGTGACCGAGTTCATGGTGTGGTAAGTAGTCAAAGAAAACGATAAATATCACACTGATTTTTAACCAACTTTGAGGTGGTTTTTCCATTTGCTAGATTATTGGATAGTTTTGACGTCATGTTCATAAACCCACTCTTGTTACTAGCAATGAAGCGTTTCAAGAATGTAGGAGGGTGTTAGGGATCTATTTTGTTTGTCACGCATCTCTTTTTCGCAATTGTACTCCACAACGCTTATTCTAAAAATTAAGGTCTTCAGCATAGACATGTTTCATATCCAACATATTAGCCAAAACGTGTTGAGTCGATCTATAAGAGTTGAGGTTCTCTGCTATTTCTCTGATGTCAACACTTTATTTTTCAAGCACTGTTCATTTAACTTTTCCAATGAATGGTTGGCCGATTCGCATGAGGCAAGATTTTGATGACTTCATGACCTTCATTGAATGCTTTGTGTGACTCAAAGACTCTCTAAAACACCTGTGTAATATTGTCTATAATTCTGTAGCCGCGATTCTAATGGAAAGACGAAATTCAAGATACTCTTTGTTAAACTTCTTTTCATAGTACAAATCGTCATATAAACTTTTCGCGGCCAACAGTGTGTGACATTTGGATATCAAACTTCACACGAACGGGAAAAAGGTTGTACCAAAATTGATTAAAATATTTTATCGATACGGTTTGCGTGTGCAGTTCAATTAGTCCAGTCCGGTGGAAATTTCATCCAAGTCCTGTTCTCGGCCATATTTATGGATTTGCTTTTGTTCATCCTCCTCGAGGATCGTGAGTTGAATTTTATATTATATTTAAAAGACTAGAGCTATCTAAGCACAATTTGAACTGATGTTGGCGATTGAATAATTTGCTGCCGAATACAAAAGTACTGACCACTTTAACGATTGTTTAATAAAAATGCTAACATATTTACTATGTACAATATTTTTATTTAACATTTAGTATATAGGGTAATTCTAAAAAATATAAATTTATATTTGGAAGACAATAGGCGGCGTAAGAAGCGGAGTGGATGTAAGTCGCAAACCGGACCGCTGAGTGATCGAAGTGTGCCAAAAGGATGTGTCTAGATCGGTATCAAATCCATCGTCAGATGAAAAAGAGTTGCGGTACAATGCCGATCGAATGTGTGAAACGGAATGTAGATTACGTGATGTATTTTGTTGTACATCGTTTTTTGTTGAGTGGGTTGGTGCTTGGTATTGTAGACAACAATTATGGTTTCCAATTTGTTCCTAGGTGTGGTGTATTCATATTACATAGAGTGTTCCATGTTTGTGTTGGATAGGCTATACTTTAAAAGAGACTTAAGGGGTTACATGGGTCTGCTCGGGTAAAAAACAGCATTTTTGCAAAATTTTTTCTCATATAAATCATGATATATTTTATTAGAATTTATTTTCTTACAAACATGCACTATTAACAAAGAAATTATGAAATTAAAAAAAAAATATTTTAAACTTGCCCATTGCGACTCCGTTTCCGGTGACCCCTCGGAAAAAATATGCGCACGTGTTGGCAGGATAACTTTGTAAGCATCATCTAAAGTGAAAAAATACGAAGGAAAAAAACTGAAAATTGGATTTTGGCAGAAAATTTTACAAAAAAAAATAAATTTTAGTGAAAATTTCGTGAAATTTTTTTTTCAAAATGTTGTAATCGAAATAAATCCTTCATCCAGTTCTTTAAGAATGAAAAGAACTGTATAAAATTTCATGAAGATTGGCTTGAGTAGTTCTCGAGAAATCTTGCCGGCAGACCAGAAGAAATGAAAAGACTTTTAATGGAAAAAAAACCTGCTTAAAAAGTCAATATTTTATTGCTTACTAACGAATTAATGGACCATTTTCGATACGATTCACAATCCAATAGTTGCAAATAAATAAGTCATAAAAAAACCGCCCAAGCAAGAGGAGCAACAATATCAATAATTCTTTACATGAGTCAAGTCATTTATACGAATTAAATTTTTTATATGTGGCAAGTCAAATAAATAAGCAAACAATGGGGAATCAGCAATAAAATGCATATCTGTAAACACATAAATATTTAACATAAATACAGAACAAGCATCGGCAAGTGCGAATATTATGTAATCACACATAAATTGCATGCATTTGTGAATTTATGTTGCAAAACTGTAATCAAAAAATAATTAAGGGAAGTGCATCAAGTGTGCACTATTGAAGCATGGAGTGCCTTAAAGACAGTGATACATTGCTGCGTTAAGTGTGTTTATTAATATGCCAAGTGCTGCTTTTGTTAACATTATGCTGCTCAGTAACTACTCAGCTAGATATACTTAGGCGAATATAATATGAAAAGCAATGCAAATAAAAGTAATTAATACATTGAAACTTGCGCTCAAACGCAAGTGTATCCGAGCAACAAGTAAAGCAATTTATTTGCCATGGAAAGTGGAGACGAGTTGTTGTAATAATAGCTAGATTTCAGTAATCAAATTTCGCACAAATATAAGCAAGTATAATTACATCTGTATGTGTACAATTATTTACTCGAAATTTGTATTTTAATGATCCTTCGATTATTTACGCTCACAGTGTGGAAAAGTGCAACAATAACAACAGCAACCATTGCAAATTGCTTGAATTCGCCTTGCTTATGGGTATTATGGAATCATGTGTATATTTGTGCATAAAATCATGTTGGAACGAATGCATAACGTGAAAGTGTGTATATGTATATAATGGTGGGTGAGATGTGTGAATGAGTGTATTTGGTTGTACCCAGCGAACACAAAAATAAAATATATTATTTAAGTTATCTTTATCGCTCTTCAAGTTGCTCTTTTTAAAAATAATTTTTTTCCTTTTTATACTTTTTTTATAGAAGCTTAATTCTTTATGAACACGTCTACAAGATGACATTTCATGCGTAAAATTATTTTCGGAGAAATATTTCGGTATTTTGCTGATCTGGCATTCAAACTGGTTCAGCCGGAACTAGAATTTTAAATGCTTTTTTTCGAAATTGTCTTTCTTGAAACGATACCCACGATATCTGATGATCTCCCGCACTATTTACCTAAAATTTTTTCTTTGAACATGGCTATGTTTGGAACTATCCATATCCCCTACTTTCGAGTTTTACTATTTTTAAAAACTTCAATCAGTCAAAAAAGTGCTACAAAAATTTTTATTTTCAGCTTCAGATTGCTAGAAGGATTGTTATCTCCAATTTTTTTAGAGCCCCACTTTATTAACCGCAAATTTTTCAAGATTTTTTTATTTTTTAATTTCTTTGTGTTTCGTGTTACACATTGACAAATAAAACCTGTGTTTTTCATAAGTGAAGACATATGAATGGAGCTTTTGGACCATGTACTAAGAAGAGTTTAGTTGAAGTAATTATTTGGAAACTGCAATCACTAAGCTATCGGAGGTACAAGTTAATAGCTCAGGTTTGTTGCGGAATGATCATAGAACCACTAAAACTAAGCATCGCTGGATCTTTAGGAAATTATGTGTTAAAACAGATACGCTCCGACAAAGAAGCATTTACATTGACCTCCCGTTGTCATTTCAACATCGGCAGTTAATCTAGTTAGTCTATCTAGTGAAAACGATGTTGATACTATAACCTTTGTACGATATGAGAAAGAGAACTAAGGCTCTTTGCGAACTATCTGTTGAACGATTCCGCAATTATATAGTCTGTTTGAACTTTGCACACATTTATCAATCAAATGTATTCATGGCATATTATTTTCAAACCTTAAAGCTTTTATTTAGTTATAGTTTTAGGGTCAAGCATTTGATAATATCGCCGTAAGCAAAATATCTGTTATGAGATACATTATAAATTTATTTTCACTCATTTTCCACTAACAAAATTTCAAATCATTTCGTGATCTTGCTAACTGGGTGTTTACTTACAAACCCATAATATATCTACTCGTGAATATTTACACATGCTGTACATTGCATTAATTTTTAGCGTGCTCGAAATCGTAAAATCATTAATTTTAATGAGTCTCCACGACAGACATTGACAGCGAGTGAATGTGCACTAAAGACTGTGAGCAGCGCTGATGGCCGACGGCATTAATGCCAGATTTAATGTTGTAAAGCTTTTCATTGCAGTTCAGCCCCGCAGTTCGGTTCGTTTTCATGTCGAACAAGCGCGTCTTTTCATAGCCTTTAGACAAATATCTGCATGTCGCGCGTGATTATATTTTTTCACTTCATCTCTCAGTGCCGGAAGCGGCTGTGCGCTAACGAAAACCTCGCGGCCACAGCAGCTGTCATTGGTCGCCAAGCCATTAGTCAATGAAACTAGAGGCAAAACAGAAACAAAAACAGAAAAACAAAATGCATATAAAAAGTACATTACCAAAGCAAAGCAGCGACGGGGGTGTGCAAGTCAAGGGGCATTCGATGGCAGCCTATAACTAGTGGCGACTCATTACGCCAACAACCACAAAGCACTGAGCATGAGAAGGAAGCAAGTAAACAAGTGAAGAGGAAAAAAAGACGAAAAAACTTGTATAATATAACTGCTTGTTTGCAAAGCAGCTATGAATGTATATGTTTTTATATGTGTGTGTGTCCATGTAACCATTTGGAGCGCCGCTAAACCATTTGCTTTAAATAGCGCAGCAAACAGCAATAAACAGAAGCTCTCTTTGCAGCACAGTTACACACAAATATCTAGAGATATTATATTTCTTGTTGTTGCTCTTCTTGAATATATGCTGAAGAGCTTAGCAAGGCATGAAAAACGTTAATATTGATGTTGCCACTGCAGTCGCTCACAATGACAGACAATAACAACTACAACCATTCACTGAGTTGTAATTATAGTTCGTAAGCATTCTTCGCCACACACAAACAAACAGACATAATAGCGGTTAAACAATAAGTATAACAACAACAACACTGGCAATACTGAGCAGCTCATATAAAAATTACCACATTTTCCATGCTAAAAAACTCGAAAAAAAGTTGAAAAGGAAGGAAGAGTAAACACTCATAACGATGATAGTAGTGGATAACAATTAACTTTACTGGCGCAGCTGTGCCGCACGCTCCACTGGCAAGTTGATTAAAAAACACTCAAACGCAATGGTGCACCCCACAAAGCGAACGAGCACTTGTAGAAGGAAATGAATTGTGCTGGCAGCAAAAAATGCTGAGTGAATGCACATACAAAGGGAATTTGTTTACCTTAAATGGTTTATAGTTTTTTAAACTGCAATTACTGGTGATTTCGGTTAATGAAAAAATGCATAACTACATTCAACTAACTATATGTGTATCGGTAGTTTTCACATTTGTATTTGAATCTCCTTGTTTGCGAAAATGCAAAATTGTATTTGACGGGTCTTTGATTGCCAAAATATTTACAAGCGCATGTTTGCGAATGGAAATACTTTGTATTAACAATGTAACGAATATTGAGATTAAAAAGGAATTAAGGAGCATACAAGTGTGAATGGTGATTTTTGAAAAATTGTTTAAAAACTTTTTTTTATGCATATCGTAGGGACACATAATAACTTTTCTAGGGAGAAGAATAAAATATTTTAAAATGTTGCGCGCAATCAAGTGATTCGTGCCTTTCTCCTTGAATGCCGAGCCTAAAAACATTCTCTCCATTGTTCCTTATTATTCATATTATTGGTAAAATAGTGGCGTTAAAAAATTTTAATACTATTGCCCAAAATTTTGGTAGTTTTTGGCCTACCATCCATTTTTGATCAGATCAGAAAACTAATCGGCCATTGCATGGAGAAGTATTTACGAAATATAAAGGAAACATAAGATACTAGTCGGAATTTTTTTCGACTCCAGCGAATTTGACAAAATTAGTTACGAGAAAAACTCATTTGAAGATCAACAGATGGATCTGATTGACACATTTGGCTACATTTAAAAAAATTTTAATTCAAAAACTATTTGGATATTCATATAAATATATTTTGGTATAATATTTTTAAAGGTACAGTCTATCGAAATTTTCAAAAATTATTTAATATTATTTTTTCAAAATTTTTCAAAAAATTTAAAAAATTATTTTTTTTCCAAAATTTCACAGCCAGTATTTACCTTAAAGAGAAATTGATTAACATTTTTTTCATAAATGACAATATGATATTGCATTATTCGATTACTTTCGCATTGTCTTGTACCAAAATTATACCGATTCGGGCGAACCCGATTCTCTGTGCAATAAGAGAGAAGTTTTTTTCGTCGAAATTAACGCCCTATTTGCTAAATAGGACACAAAACAGGTAAAGCAACTCAAATAGCAGATGGAAAATCTCTCAGCATATTGAATTTGCTGATAAATGTTAATAGTCCATTGTTAAATTAAAAGTGTTGCCTACAGTTAGGAGTAAACTTCATGTTAATTGAAGAAGCTAGTGGGCGATGCTCAATGGCCAAATTTTCAACGTTTCTTAGGCCGCGGAAAATGCATTTGGTCTATCACAATATGATCAATTTGGTTACAGGATCTTTCTCCTAAAATCTGGTGCTACAAACAACCACCTTTTCAGTGAAACAATACATGTGACAATCACATAATAAATTACAGAAGTATATGCGCGCAGATACTTGAAATTCATATATAAAAGCAATTCATCAGCTCATGAAGTCATATGCTTAAGTTCGCCAAACAATTTGCAGAAGCCCGTATTTATGATCCTTATAAATGCCATTGAAAAGCAAAAGCCCCACAATTGCACGCGAAGAGTTAAGCATTTGTTATGAGCGCAGTAATTGCGGTAATTTGCGTCAACAGACTGACAATTACGGCGCACTTTTTCGTTAAACTCATTTTCACATGACGACGTTAATGCGCTGCTGCAGGTGGAGTTGTAATTTAACAGTTATCAACAACAACGGTGAACGTTTGATTTTGTGTGTGTTGACTGCTTGTGGGCTACGTTCATTTCATGTAATTATTTATTAAATACTTTGTTAACTCGGCGCAATTATTTATTGACAACTGTACATACGGGCTCTGGCTGGTGCTTTTGCGTTTAATTATGAATGTGCGTGTCGATGAAGTATGCTCTCAATAGCATTTAAATGAGCGCCAGAGTGGAGCATTTATATATTAAGAGTGCGTTTGAGACACATATACATTGAATATAAAGAGTGTATGAAAAGAACATTTCAGAAAGTTTTCGTTTCAGCTTCCTAATGATCATTCGTAATGAGCAAAAAGTAGAACTCAAGTATATTTTTTTTTTCAAGAAAGTGGCAGTATTTGAAATTATATTATGGAAATATTGGTAGTCGAATATTTCTAATCAACATTCAACTTATTTTTTATATTTATAATGAACATTAGTGAACCAAATATGTACAATTTTCGTCGACCACTTTTTGCTATTTTTTCGCTGCAGACATTATTCCATCAGTGCAAAACTTTTCTGATTTCTCGGCGAAAAACTGCGACAAGTAACTTTCACAAGATTCTCTTGAAGCCAACTTTACTCTGTTAAGAGAGTTCTGTATTGGCCGAAACAAATAGTAATCCGATGGTGCAAGGTCAATGCTATATGGTGGATGCATCAAAACTTCCCAGCCAAGCTCTCACATCAAAGATGTGTGTGGTCTAGTGTTGTCCTAATGGAAGACGAAACCCTTTCTGTTGATCAAATCTGCCTGTTTTTTTCGATTGCTTCCTTCAATCTCATCAAATATCGACAGTAAAATGTAGGATAATCGTTCGACAGGCTAGAGCAGCTCATAGTGGATGATTTCTTTCCAATCCCACCAAACACTCAGCACGACCTTTCAAAGCGTCAATCCTGGATGGGCGATCATTTGTTGGACTTCACCACGTTTGGACCATGATCTTTTCGCATATTATTGTCGTATTTGATCCACTTTTCGTCTCTTATTACCATTCGCGTTAGAAATGGTTCGATTTCATTCTGTTTCAGCAAAGAATGCAGATTTTAATTCGGTCCATTAAATTTTTCACAGACAATTCATGTATATTTTGAAGCACGAATATGCTGAAGACACTTCCCTTCTTTTTACTACTACTTTAAACTCAAAGCCAATTGAAACTCGAGCTTAAACTTGCGGTCTAATGTGAAAAATGCGAAGATCTGATCCTTAATTTCCCACTCCCTTTTTTTACCCAAGACAAAATTTCAAAGTTTAATAAAAAACTAAGAAATTGTTACACCATTTTTGCACTCTAAAAAAGATGTTTGAAAAGCTTCAAAGATATTTATATTAAAATAAGCAATTATGTCCATTAAAATAAAGCTTGAGAAAATTTTTCGACGAAAAATAACAACATGCATAACAAAGAGCTCTACCACAAAACGTCAAAGCGGACCACCGGGCGTATGAGTTACGTGACGGATGAGCAAACCATGCCGTTTGCACGCTGAATTTTCCACGTCATCCAACCAATGATTGCCACAACTCTTTTATGTATAACAGCTGATGGACCAAAAAATATTATTATTTTATTATTGCGCAGACGGACACTATTTTTATATATATGCATATACAAATATCATATGAACAGTTGGATATGAAAGCACTCAATCGTCCAGCCAACACATTCACATCGAAAATGTAATTACTGCCTGTGTTCATATGCAATTAACAACCAAAGTACCAGGACGTGGTTCCTTCTTGCCTTGCAGTGGAGCATGCGCAGGCCATACCACGCCAATAACGGTTCAATTAATTTTCGTTCAGTACATACATATTCTTGTTTTTGCAGTGCTTTCCACGAGACAATTAAATAAAAGTTGCATATTAAATTCCTTTAAAGAACCTTTTTCGCGCACAATGGAAATATCTGCATGCGATTACAGCAACAATATTGTGGATGAAGCGTGTGTTTATGGCTTTCGCGTTGCGTGGAATTTTCATATTTAAAAAACGATCGGCAGCAAATGTGTAATGTTGCGGTTAAGCATTGATGCCCGAACCAAGGAGAATATTTTTATGAAATTTCTGCAAAATGACTTAAAGTAGCGCTGGGAAACGAGCAGCCTGCGCATATTATGCCTTTTATGCTTTTAATATTTTTTCGGTTTTCACGCGTGCCTGAGTTTCTGTTTCCGCTATTGAATTTTTGCTTCGTCTTCTTCTTCTTTTGCATTTTGCTTTTGCCAACAACATGCCAACTTGCAACAGTGTAGAGGCCAATAAATGTTTCAGCGCCGCGATGAAAAAAAGGCACGCAAAACCCTTTAATAAAGTTGAAAGGCAATGTCAGTATGACAAAAAGAGGTCGAAAAGTCCGCACAAAGGCCAACAGAGAAAGGGCAAATGGGCTTTATGTGCGGCAGAGAAAAGCGCTGAAGCGTTTTAGTGCTTTTGTTGCAGCTGTCAAAGAATATCATAATAAGCGTTATTATTGTTTTTATTATTTTTATTTCTTATTTTTGCTCATTTATTATTATTATGGCGGTTGTTGGGCGCTTGTTTGCATTTAAAATCTTAATTTGTTTTCAGTGTTGGCTTTTAGTGTAGCTTTTTTTTAATAAATATATTAATTTTGGATTAAAAAACGGGTTAACCAGAACAAGACTAAGCCATTCAAGCGAAAAAAATAAATTCTAAAATACAATAGTAGAGTTTTTGTAAACAAACGGTGCTCCTATTTAGTATCCCCGAGTATACTCTGTACCGAAATCTTCACCAAATGGATGTAGAATAGTCAGCACAATATTTCTTTTATACTTATCTCATGATAATGTAAAGTTTTTATATATGTATATACTTCTGATCAGTTAAAATTCTATAGCTCATCGATCGTGCTTACTAAATGAGAGATTTTTTTTGTCCAATGTGGTTTCTATTCTAAATCAAACAGCATGCATATGGTAGTCGAAAAAGTAATAAACATGCACTAAATAGTAGTATGGAGAAATATCTGGAAACTAGTCCTTTTGTGGCTAGTACAGGTATTACTATAGTCAACCAGAAAACCTAAAGAAACTTGATAAGACTGTTCACGACCAAAGATTTACTACGCTGTCTCTCATCTTCAGTATTGAAAGGAGACCAGCAATTTCATTACCTAAGACTTAGGCTCTGCTAATAATAGGAATAGTTAGCCAAAAGCATACTTGGAATATGGCGAGAGCCACCAGTAAAGTCAGACCGGAAATTTTTATTAAGACTGAGAATAAAAATCTAAAAAAAAACGAGAAAAAACGTTAACTTCGGTAGCCTAGATGCTATAATACTCTTCAAAAACACAAAAAATCGCTTACATTAATTTTGATCAATCAGTTAGTATGACAGATATATGCTGTAGAGATTTCATCTAAATAATTTCTTCGGATATTACAGCGTTGTCTTTCACCATTATCCATGCCAAGTTTCTTGAAGATATATCGTCAAGTGAAAAGTGAATTTAGTTTTCCACACAGGCACTTGATTCCGATTTTCCATTTAGTATGACCGCTAAATGCCACGATAGTTCGATATCAGCTTAATAATATAAATATTTTTTTTTAGTATGTATGAATATTTTTATCATTCTGGTTTTTTGATACAACACCTCATAAGTTGTAATAAATGCATTAATTTTAACAATTTGAACCAAGGATGTGAGAGTACTTGATATTCTGCCCTTATGCGAGACACTTAGCGCCTATGATGATGCAGTCTTCATACCGCTTTTCTAGATAAAGTTAAACAGTCGAAAATTCGGAAGCTAAGAGAAATGAAGACCGATAATAAAAAATAGACAAGGCCTTTAAAATATATGCAGACAATAAAAACTGCTCTCTCCAAACCAATATTACTTACACACACAGACAACTTCACAATAAAGCATTTTTTCACTAAATGTCTGAAAATGTCATAACGCCTGCACACATACACACACACACACATTTATACTCTGGGCAGACACTAAAATTGCCTTAATTTAATACACAATATAAATAAATTGCAACAAAAACCAAAAGAGTGCAACAAAAAAGACATCGAAAAAATGTGTTTAACTTTTTCACACCCGACCGACATGACATTAGCAAAAAAATAACATTTTACGAGCGCAACACAAAGTTTGGCTTGACCCTTTTCGCCCAACACTGACACAACAACAAGCGGCGACTAAATGATTTACCTGCTTGCCACACACGCCACCTGACACACATACACAGACACATTTTTTATTGCTGCACATTATATTTATATGCCAACACACTCACACACATTTATTTGCACATAACGGTTGCAATTTTTTCACTGGAATTTCCGTTTTTGCTTGTGTTTTAGGAAAATGCTGATATTGCTGCCGCTGTTGGGTGTGTTGTTTAACGGTCTCACAACAGCGCATGTTGAGGCGAATTTAAGCTTGGAATTTAAGGCTACAAAGGTGAGTCAGCAAGCAAATTTTATTCACTTCCGCATGAAATTTGTGCCACAAAAAGTAAATTATGTAAAGAAATATGAAGGGAGCAGTGCTGAAAACACGCTTGGTTGTGTGTGTATGTGTGTTTGAGTGATGTTTATTATGGCCTAATAAGTTACAAAGTCAGCTTTTATAAAAATAAATGTACTAATTTACTCTTTTTTCGTTTTTCGTATTTTACGCTGCTTTCACTCGGTGCTTTCGGAATTTTGAACGCAGCTTTTGAGGCAACACAATCCTGGTAAGTTACGAAAATTACTACACATTCATATATATATTTATGATACTTACAGATTTATTTATTTGGTTAGAAAAAGCATATATATTTTTAAATTTAGTAATCCAAGGAAATCTAAAATAAAAAAATGTATGACTAATTCATTAATTTGAAGATTACAACTTGCAACTAAGCCAGTTTAAAGCATAACTCTACATTTTAAAAAGATTTTTATATATAGAATATGCTATAGGTTTAGTTAGGTTATCTGGTAGGCTATGCGTATACCACTTTTACTTCTTTGCGATGTCAGATGAAGTGCGGTTACTTAGTTGGTGAGAAGTATCCATCATTCAGTATGCGCCTGACGCGAATTTCAATAGATTTTATGGCCACACTATCGATACCTCTTCCAGTTTCTCCTACTGTGGAGTTCCCAAATACTTGAAGCGATGCCTTGCTGATACGAAACAAGTGCACGAGAAATCTCTAATACCTTTTCCGTGAGATTTTCTACATTTTATTTGATCTGTTAGACCTATTCTGCAGGCGCACTGCGACCAGTGAGTATCTCAGTCATGTTCTTAAAATACTTTCTATAAAAAGTGAGCAGAACTTTATGCATTTTTAGTTTACCACTTTGTGTTTTAACCTTGCTTGGGGACCTGAAACCCAGTAGAATTGAAGTCGATTGTTTCTGGCGACACTATCCATTGCTATCCTGCTTCTCAAGAACTGATATATCATTATGCGAAACGAGGCCATAGCCTTGATTGCTCCTTGGCTTTTTTTGTAGATCTAAGTGCGATCTCTAGATCAGCCATCGAACCTAACCCATATTCCATATATACATTTTTTTTGCCAATTTTCTTGTTTTTCGATTTTACCTGACATATATAATTTCTATTAAGTTTTAAGCTAAAATTCCGGTTAATAACTTAATCAATGTACATATTCGACCTACAATAGTCATCTCTGAAAAAGATCAATAGTCATGTCGACTTGATAAGCTCTACTCCTGGTCTTCGCCTTATTTCCTTCCTTACATCACCCCTACACATATTGATTTACCTAAACAGCTCAACACTAGCGCATAGACATTCCAACAGCACCAATAATGCCACTCAATGCCAATGTAATGCACTTCACTTCAATACATACACGTATTCATATTCCGCATCCGCATATTTCGGATAGTTGCACACGAAAAGTTTTCGGCAGCATTTTTACTTTTTAGAAGGCGATGCAAAACATTGAAACTAAATATAACAGTGAGGCAGGCAGCCATCAACAGCACTGCCGAGGTATATATTTATTTTTTTGGTAGCAAAGGTACAGCAACAATCAGCGTTGCTTTCAGCTAGAGATTTAGACTTGAGCCTTGACCTGAATTGAGAGCGTACGCGAGCTGAGCAACAGCCCACCGGAAGGAGAACGCCGTTACCCGGCTCGAGTGCTCGAGTATCGTGTTCATAAATTCAAATATTTTCAGGCAAAGTAAATGCAATTCAACTTGCTTAGCTGCATTTGATGTTTGGGGAAGTTTTTGGGGAAAAAGTTTCTAATTTCGGTTGTGGAAACTTGGTGCGCGCTCACTGCACACACACAAACCCAGGTATGTGAGGCATGAAATACTAACATTATAAATATGAAAAGCTAAGATTTTAGTGCCAAATTCGTGTAATTTCAGCAATATTTGGTATAATACACATGTGTGTAGCTGCGTAATGAGTAGTTATGAGCTTAATTGCCATTAGCTTTATAGATATAGGTTAGATGCTACGTCACACATCCACTCTACCTAACTACCCGGTAATTTATTTGTGTGTGTGTGGTTGTTCATGGGAGGTAACTGTTTTATTTGTATTTGCGATGTTTTACATCTTTTGGAGTATACATACGTAAATAAGTAAATCCGCAAAGGTCGTCGCAAGTAATGCTAAAATGTTGCTCATACGCCCCAGTGTTCATCAATTTAGGTAAATTATAAATGCTTAAATTTGGTCGGATGCAAGAGGGAAATATTAAATTTTATTTCAAAACCTTTGAAAGCAGTATAACCGTTAGAATTTTTTTACTTTTTGATTTAAGCTACACAATTCTAAGCTCACCCGCCAACATTTTTCCTTTAAAGAAATAATAAAACATTTATGGCATAACACACATTGAAACAATATAATATTGTGATACTTAACATATAAACTGCCCACAATCAGTGTCATGTATCAACAAATAAATGGCGAATAAATGAAAATAGTTGACGAGCCAGCCATAATTTTATTATAGCCGCTAACAGTGCTCGTATAAATATTCATGACATTTATGATGGAGAAAAACAGCAATAAATCACGTTTTATTATAACAAATATAAATATTTACGGCTTCTCGCTCGTCAGCGAATTTATATAACAATAAAAGCCATATAAGTTCTGCCCGTGGTGGCAACAAAGTTCTTTTATTGCCCCAGAAACCAAGCGTTTTGCAACTTTAGTGCCAGTTATAATTTCAAATATTTGTTTTGGCGAGAAATGTGCCACTTGTGCTTCTGCAAACACGTGTGAGGTCTGCGAGAATAGCTTAGCGTTGCAAGGGAAATCTTATCTGGTTTGTTTGAGACAGTGAAGCTATCAAATTTTTGTACTGTTATAATTTGCAAATGGTTTATCGAAAGCACGCTTTCTGAATGTAAACATAGTTTTTGAAAATTCAGTTCATAGTGTTTAAAACTAATTTAATTGCATTTATAGTTTATTTGTTTTTGAAGGCCTTGAACTGTATCTAAATTTTTCTCCGTGCTAATTCATGCTTTTTGCAATGGACTTTTATAGACCGATAGATACCGATTTACATTTTTCCTGTTTGGCTTCACTGTCGCGTATATTTGTCTAGTTAACTTTCGACTTGTTAAACGCATGACTAGACACGGCATTACCGTTATTTGCATATGAGGCAACTTCCACAAGTATATACTTAAATATTTTTGCATTCCTCCTTCACATCTTTGTCTCAAATTGTCAGCACCGCTGTAGCATTTCACTGATTTCTTTCATTTTTTGCATGCACGTTGACGAATTTTTTAATACTCATTTCCCTCTTTTTTATTTTTTTATTTTCCCACTCTACTTGATTACTCCCACGTTCGGTTTTCTTTACATATGTATGTACTTCGCAGGAACTTGTTCCTTGGTTGTCAAATAAATCCCAAATCCATAAAAGAACAGCTATGAGTGTAGAAAAGAAAACTGAATATAGCATATATACATATGTATGTATATTTAACAGTTATATTTTTACCTTTATATACAAATATTCTTTAAGACATTTTTTACTAAGCAGTTATATATATGTACCATTCGGAGCATATGAAGACTTCTCACTCAGATCTACTTTTATCTACCTCTTACAAATGTCTCTAAGAACTAATTCAATCAATAGTGTCTTATTTCTGTCAGTTTATCAAAATTACTAACTTTTAAAAATGGCTATATACGAGTATGGCTACAATTTTATATCATATCTAAATTCCGCAGTTCGGCACAAAGTTTGTAAGACCACGAAGAAAACTTCTGAGACATATATAAATTATCAAAATGGCGAATCAAGTCTAATTAGCATGGCCATCTGTTTATCTACCTGTCAGTCAGTATATTCGCAAACTAATTCCCTTTATTTTGAACAAGCGATTTTGTCCACAAGAAGCTGTTCATTTTACGGAAGCGTCGATAATGTAGCACTATGAAATTTCGCTGCTAAATAAAAGCATCCATCGAAATTAAGTCCTTGTATGGAAAACTTAGTTGTTTGACGAAATTTTACAAGGGTTATTATCCAAGGCAACTATACAGTTTCCGAATCATTTATTAATATTGCATGTAGATGCCATAAAACGGCCAGCTCAGAATCAAAATGAACATTTTGTATACCTCTTCATTTTAAAAGAAATGCAGTTTCATAACAATTAAAGCCCTCCACCTTCACACAATTAGTATGTCATCAAAGTTCCAAATTTCCTTATATATAAATACTAAATTTTTAAATCACCTTAATAATATGTACCCATGTGTAGAGATAAGTCCTCAAATAAATCACTCTGCTGTCCAACTCAATAAATTGCGCAAAATTAATACATAAGTACAACAGAAATCGCTTCAAAAACCAACAGTTATCCAGCCATGTATCATCAAACAAATTTCCTATTAATTCAGTGTATATCATTCAAATCTTATTCAATATCCTTGAAATCAATGCCAATCTAATATGTAATCATCTTGACTTCGCGAGTGTGTTGACATTTGCGGAGAGGATTATGATTGTAATCGCTTTTCACCAATACACGCGCAAGCTTGTCTAACTGTGACAGCAAATATACTCTCATGCAAAATGCAGAGTGTGTAGATGTGTGTGTTGAAAGACGAACAGACGGATTAAGTCATCTGCTGACCACGAGTTGTCCGCAGGCAAAAAGAACTGACGTCGTTAAGCAACACAAAGATCAAGCAGAGTCAAGTGTATGGATTGTGGATTGAAAATAGCACAAGTGAAAGAATAATATTATCTTTCTTTGAAATTTTCATAAATAAATTGATTTCAAGAGCTGTAGAATTCAGCAACCGAAAGTGGAGAGGTGGGAAGAGAGTGTAAGAAGGAAAACGCAACTCGATGTTTTGCATATAAGGAAAATAATAATATTAATAAAGCTCTTGACAGCAAGAAGGATATGCTGAAGATATTGGAAAATATGAATAAGTGCGTGTATATATTTGTATATTATGCAATGTGTGTATGTATGTTTGTGTACTCTTATGCAGGAAATTGTAAAGGTCAACTAATCGAATTGAATATGGAAAATGCTAAGCTCTGCAGTATTACTCAATGCGGCTGCAAATATTGAAATTCACACACAAATACACACTCTAGTGGATCCCTCTACTTATGTCTCCCTTTGGGGCTTTAGCAATATTTACTTATGCTGATAGCAACAAAGTGATTTAAAACTGACTTGACTTGACTAGCGCAAACAGTTATAAATATTTACATTTCAACAAAATTTTGATTTGGGTCCAGTAAGTTCAGTTTGATAGCATGGCAGCGGCAGCAGCAGCTTAGCAAGCAGCAAAGATAAGCCAATGCAAAATGCATAAATTAAAATGCAAAGTCGCAATGGAAAATTGTCGAATTAGCTAAGCAAAACAGAACATAATTCTTCCCGCCCCCGCCACCACCACTACTGCTCTGACACGCACACATAAAGCGAAACGTGAAATACGTGCATCCTAGAAGTATGCTGCGCCAGCAAGACAGCACACGCAGACGGCAGCTGCAAGTTGTTGCTTAGTTCGTCTTGCTTGGTTGTTATTGTTTTATGCTTGTAAAGCAAAGTGAAGAGTAATGAAAATACATAATTTATTTGCTGAATATTTTATTGCAACAACGCAGAAAGGGTCAAATGTTTACTCTACCGTACTTAGAGAGGAAGCATGAAGTGAATCAGAGGGAAGAGCATTGTAAGAACGTGATCGCAGCAATGTTCTTTCAAGAGCGCTTGTGTATGAGGTTAAATGTTGTTTCATTTAAGAAAAATATTTACGAGATTTTAGTTAGCAGTAATAGCTTACACATGTGTGTAAATCAGCTGCAGTGATTGGGGATGTCCTCACTATTTTAAGTCAAACAGTTTGGCCAAAGGTCAATGTTTGATTTTGCTTTTTCTTAAAAAGGCAAATTTTCAAACTTGAAAAAATATACCGTTATGCAAATTTTCTTAAATGTAAACGAATCTCAACCAGGGTTGCAACATTTAATGTTTTTTCTTTTCAGTTTGTACAATTCCAAAAATCTTGATTAAAAATCCCAAATATCGGAACAAAATAGTAAAAATAAATTTTTATTCCAAATATCGTATTGAAAAATTTTAACCCAAAAATAAATTTTTATCCCAAAAATTAGACAAAAAATATTTATATTTCAATTTTTTTCAAAATCCGAACTAAAAATCGAAAACTTAATTTTTAATCCAAAAACGTTGATGTGAAACATTCGCAATCCTGGCTCCAAATTTCGAAATCTCAGTTTCAAATATATAATACTTTAATACCTTTTTCTTGTTCTATTCCAATAAAAATCCCAAATACCGCATTACAATATTGAAATAAAATTTTTAATTCCAAATAATTTCTTAAAAAGGAAAAAAAAGAGTTTTCAATCCCAAAATTTAAAATAAATTTTCAATATAAATTTTTCAGAAAAAAAACTATTTAAATTCTTTCCAAATAACGGATTGACAAAATAAAAATAATTTCGGTAATAAATTAAAATTTCAATTTAAATTCTTCTTTAAATCGTATTCAAAAATATCGAATTAAAAATTGTTTAGCCTGTTTAATTTAGTTCAAAAATTTTAAGGTTACAAAAACCCTCATCTCAACTGAAGACAATAATTTACTTTAAATTTTTAGGACCCTAAATGTTGACAATGTTTCATTATTATTATTGTAGCAACAAGAAATAAACTATTTCTCGAAGCAATTCGCTCCGGAGAAGCTCCTCAGTTTACTCGCTCATCAAATATGGCTATTTTGCTTACCTTCGTTCCACGAAATGCACACATTCGCTTTCAAGGTTATATGTGCAAAGTACACTCCGTTTAATTCCAAACTAGTCCAATCCCATCAGAAATAGGTATGCAAAATAGCAATTCTTCGACAACTCACATGAATTTTCTTTGCCTTTTTTACCCTAAAGCAATGAGAACACTTTGAAATATTCTTTTCCCCATATTCTATGCACACGTACTTCCACAACTTTTAGCAAGAAATGAAATATTTGAAAGAATAACTTTTGGTCACCCACAAATAATATTTGTTGCGCACATCTACTCGGTCATCATCATCATCGTCATGGTCATGAATGCACCGTAAACCACAAAATTCTAAATAATATTAATAACAACTTTCATAAATTGTCTAAGTTAAAAGTCAAATTGTAAAGTGCACTCTTTAGTGTCCAGGCGCACGTGACCGAAGAAGCTGCTACGAAAGCATGTAATGGAAAAGTTTGCGAGAACAATTGAAACTGCGGAGCATTGGTGCAATAAGCGGCGCCCAGCAACAATGCAACGGATGCGAATATGCAAGCACATGAGCACAGCACACACACAAACAAACACACGCATATATCTTTGTGTACGGGTATGTGACTTCATAAGAAGACACGCATGAATACCTTTGAGGCGCAAAACTTTTGTGCTGCAGCAGGAAGGCGCTTGTTAAAGTTGGCGGAATTTGTTGAACAAATTCGTGTGATATTTTAGCAATATATCAATGTGTAGTAATGTGAAATACATAATTTTAATAGTTTGAATTTGGAAAGTTAAAATATAGAAAGTAAATTAAAGCTTAGGAAATGGAAATATTATTAAAGCTACGATTTGTGGTATTTAAAAAATTATAAAATCATATTTCTTGGCAGTTGCTATTGTCATTGTAGTACTGCATGAAATTGGGTAGTCGAAAAAGTCTATTCGTATTTCTAATCAAACCTCAATTTACTTTTTCTATATGCTATGATACATTGTGATTTATAGCACTAGGCATATACGACTGCAACGACAACTATTGACAAAACACGAAAAGATTTTTTCGACTAACCAATATTTTGCAGATTTTTTTCATTACTTAAGCTCGATTAAGAATTTTGAAGGAACTTGAGAACTTTTTTCGATGAAAGCATTAAAAAATTTTCCGTTTCCACAGATTCTGGTGAAACTGACATATGACACTTAAACCAAAACTTGTGTATAAGAGCTTAGAAATTTTACTTCAGTGTTTTATCTCAGAGCAGTCCCAAATATACCTCTCTTTAGCATCATGTCTTTTAAGATCGGTATATAAACCATGTTTCCTCGCATTTTTGACCCTTTTCCTTTCAAAATTTTTTTGATAAATTTAACAGAAATACATGTTATATGTATTTTTATCCAACAATCCTTTAATAGATTCTTATTTTATAAGTATCCCACACTCTAAAATGAGTGAGACGCAAAAATTTATTTTCAACATTACTCATACGCAGTGCACCCACATGGAAATGTACAACCAGCAGAGCGCGTTCAGGCGTTAGGTTATTTTAAAGTACTCGTGACTTATTTACATAAAGCAAGACCGTTATTTTTAAATGCCTTGCATATTTCGAAGTGTTTTTGAGTGCCAATAAGTACTGCCAAGACTTTAAACAGAATATTTATGTATAAGTAGACAGCTATTTGCTAGCGCATATGTATAAAAGACCTTCTACATACATTAATATTAAGTTGTGAAAATATGTGTACCCACACACACGTAAATAACTGTACTTTTAAAAGACTGCTTTTTGCACCGGATATATGCGGCAGCACATGACCCAACCATTCGAGGCTCGAGTGGTTGAATATTTTCTTTTCTTTTTTCCTTCATTTTTCTTTTTTTTTTGTTTTACATAGTTACCTCAATGTACTCACCACTCATGATGGGCATGACATGTCAATGTCAACGGAAGTCTATTTGTGTAATAGTGTAAGTGGCAGCCAGCCAAGCAGGCAGTAAGTCAACTAGCCAGAACAAGTAGTGAACTAAAGCGTAGACAAAAAGCGAAGGCAAAAAATCAACTCGAAAACTTATGTGAAACTGCATACATGGCACGGCATGAGTGGAATAGAGAAAGATGGAAATTGTTAAGAAAAAAATATGAAATGCCAATAAGGTAATGGTTGAGTGAAGCCACGAGTATGAGGAACTCGTAAGGAGCACATATTTCAGTCTGCTTGCGCAAACAGCAGAAAAGGGGAAGGTAGCATGCCGCGTCTGCAGGCAGTTATACATATATGTGATATGTGTTAGAATGGATGTGAGTCGAAAAGGATAATGGCTTCGCTTGGTGTAAAGTTAAAAGGGTTTTCTGCTTAATACTTAAAACTACGATGTTTTCACTTTGGGCTTATAAAAACAAATAGTGGGTGTTCGTAATGCTGGCTATAATAATAATAACGCGAGTGGTTTGGCACATTCACTGCTAGAATACAAGTATTCCTTTCTCAAATAATGAAAATTGTAGCTGGTTGGTTCGGAGTTGTATCATTAAAAAAATTAAATTATTAGAAATGAAAGAATATGAACTCTACATAAGCAATTATTACTATTATAACTATTTTGAAAATATTTTTGTTTTCTGTTTTGTTAAAAATCGCATAAATTAACTTTTTTCTGAAAAATTTTTTTGTTCCAAATGTAGTTTTTGAAATTGAAATCACATTTTGTAATACTAACACATTCACTTTTCACATTGTGCACTAAACATCTCTAAGCGGCTCTAAAATTCAATAGAATAAAAGAGATTTCGCGCAAAAAGCCTGCAATTTCCTATTTGCCTCTCACACTCTCTTAAAAGCCCTACTAAGTACAATCTCATATCAAAACTATTTTTACTTAAAAGCAAATGCATATAGATTTCTAAGTAATAATATTTTACCTTGACATATTGCCAACCATATACACAGATAAATATATACATAAGTATGTGTATGTGTATGTGTGTGGTGTGTCTGTGAAAGCACCGCAAATGGCAGAAAGAAAACGAAAGGGAACAAAACCGACAAAAATAAGAAAGGTGAAAGTAATTGGTTAGAAAAGACCTTTGGCATGCATTTGGAAAATTGCACATTTGTTGAAGTAAGCATTAAGCCATGCCGTTGCACACACACACACACCCACATGCACATCTTAATGTCTCAGTGTTTTTGAGAACCTATACGAAGCGTGTGGAAGAGCAGTGAGCAGGCGAAGGTGTCGGCAAATGTCGCTTTGACCGGCAATGACAAGCGCATGCGAGAATATTGCAGATTGCGCAATGTAAGTGCTTGCACGCGCACACAACACACACATGTGAGTGAGTGAATGTGTATGTGTATAGAGTTGAATGTAGTATTTCATGCTGCACATTAGTTACGCATACGCCCTGTCGACTGCTGAAATGGCAAACCAAATTTATGGGCATTAGTGTAATGAGATTTTCAGCTATTCAATTTCGCAAAGCATAACGGTGAAATGGCAAATTATTGATTATACGTGCAAAATGACAAATACACAGAGTCTGACCTGGTGGTGTCGCGTCATATGACAAATGTTACGCTCATGGAGATGGATGGGCATATAAAAGTGATTTCGTTTAAAGTGTTTTTTTTTTTTAATGTTTTGGCTTGCTTTTTTATTAGTTATGCATAAGTTTAAATTATTTTTATTTTTTTTATCTATTAAAATATTTATTTTTATCATTTTCTCTCAGATTGGAATTTGGAATTTTTTTCGAAAATTTAGCAAAAATTTCAAAAATTTGGCAAGGTACTGTATTCGTCTGCATTCGAATCGAGTAATTACCTTCTGATTTTGCTTTATATACTATTTTCCCTGAACTTGCGGCACTCATAATCAACAAACAACAATTTACTCAACTTTTGCACATAATTTTTAAACATAACTAGTTGACTTTGTACATAAAGTGACAGGGTACTTAAAAAGTATTTAGTGCGACTTACACTTGTGCTTAATTAAACGCGCATTAAACTTTAGCTAAAACAGAAAGTGGAAAAAGTGCAAAATCTGCACAAAAGGCAGAAAAGCAGAAAGGGTGAATGCAGCGCAAGCTAAACAGGCACACAACTTTAAGTCGCACATGTGTGTGTGTGTTTCAGAAACACAGTTAAGCACTTGTACAGGAAAAGCTCGAAAAGTTTCAAACAGATTATAGCTAAATACATTTGCTTACCGTTGCACTTATGTACTTGTTTAATCCTATAACTCTAAATAGATTTAGCTGCTAATAAGTGAGCTAACTATCTACCAAATGCATGAATACTGCGGGTTTTAAACAGCAATCAGCTCAACAATAGCACAAGAAGTTAAAAGAGTAACATTTTCATTAGAAATTTTTTTCTTTGAAATAGATATAATAATCCCAGATGGAAGTCAGAGACGCCTGTCTATAATATCAATTTCGTACAATTCGCTGGGTAAGTATGGCAACCGAGAAGCTTCAATCAGCGATGGGCGCGATGTGAGATTTGCTAAAAGCTTGTAGTTCAATGGACCTTTCACTTAGCACACTAAGCCAGGAGGCTTCCGTTTACTGAGCTCCCTTGAAGCTCATAGGTTAAGCGAATAAATTAACGAAGTCAGTGAAACCGCTGCTCGTTCCCATGCATGCATGCCATGCACTCAAAGAAGCATGGAATAGCTTGATGCTACATATTTGCTAGTGAGGACATTCACATTGCTGAAGGTGAGCTCAAAGCTCTCCGTGGTCTGCCAATCTGAAACAAGACTTCATTGAGAGCTTCAAACAGAAGACACTCCCTCGAAACCTTTCTTGAGATTCCATTCACCCGTAAAAAAAATCATTGCGCTTTTTCTCCAGCGGCTCCGCCCCTCTCATATATCTGTCGGAGGTATACATATGTATACGCGGAGAAGATGCTGCTAGGAGTAGATTCCGTAGAACAAAGTTTTCAGAGTTGCAGTCGAAGAGACAAGATAAAACTAAAAATATCTTGCCACGTAGATAAAATGAATGTTGAGGGACAATACAAAAAAAATTTAAATAAAATTATTTCCTAATAAAATTACAAAAATAAGTCCGTCATTTCTTAAGGTATTGTTCTGAAATTTTGCCCGCCCTTTTGTCCTCAAGAAACTTCTCATTTGTCGGTAGCGCCAAGAGCGGAGCACACAGCGTTAGATTCCATACAAACTGACCGATGAAAATTGAGATAAAATTCATTTTTTAGCCTTCTTTGCTGTAAGAAGTGCACTTGTGAAGGATATTTTAACTTCGGTTAAGTCGAAGTTAAGGTTTCTCTTATTTAGTAGTTAAAATTTTATTTCTTTCAGGAAGAAAGCATCACATTCCTAGTTTTCAAGAACTTTGTGTTTTATAATTAATATTAGTGTATATTTATAACTGTATGGTCATGTAGGTATTTAGAGTAAAATATTCCAAAATGTGCCACTTAATGGGGCAAAAGTTTTGCACTGCCACAGTCTTCTGTGCACTGAGTACACAAAAAAATAGAGAGCTTTTTACTTACATACAAAGCATAGACATCCACAAAAATAAATACTATAGATATATATTTAATTCCTCTTACAATTCTGCAAATACAAACATTTGAACGCTAAAACTAATACAAACTCGCTCCACGACTCTCTTGGCAGGGCGATGTGATAAATAATGGAGCACCACTCGTGGGGCTCCAAGCCATGCGCAGCCAACTTACCCACGTACAAATGGATAAATAAGGAAGCAGTGCAACAAAAACAACTGCCATACAATTTCAATTCATTTCGTTTCATTTGAGTTTAGGAACAAAGCAACAACACAACAACAATGCAGCAACTGTGGCCAACAGCTATTTACGTTGTTTTGCCGATTCCTCTGTTGGCTTATGTTATCAAACACACTGGCAACACTGTAAACATAGTAAAGTTGTAAATCGAGCAAAATGCACACAAAATCAAAAACAAAAAAAGAAAAACAACAATATTTTCAATTGCATATATCTTCATTTGGTGTTATAAATTTCCTCAATTTTCTCTCTTCTTCTTCTCTTTTTGCATTCTCCCACTCAACAACTCGCTTGCACCGCCTGAACTGTGCCGCCCGCAACGCAATCGCTTCAACGTCATCAACATATCAACACCATTTTTGCTGGCAACAATCAACCGACAACCCGACTTGTGGCCATCCTGTGTGTGTTGCAACATCTGTGCAACACTGCTGCAGCTAACTGTACGGTTGGCAATACAACATATGCACATGGACAGACATTTAAATTGGATTGTAAAACACAATGTGTCTGTGAGGTAAGTTGACAAAAAGAAGAGGTGGCGTAAGTGTACGAGAGAGATGAGCGGGTTAAGCGCCCTGATACAGTTGTAGTTGTACGACAAAGCGTTGCTGCACGTGCCAACTTTGGCCGCACCTACACATACTTAGTCGAGGGATTTGTGCAAATTTATATATTTGTCTATTTGTGTTCAAACCTACTCAAACGCACACACACACACATAAACAAATATGCTGTCGCTGTGCCCTTTCCCTTCGACCAGTATTATTGTTGGCACTTTTATTATTTCAATGGCACTATTTCCTACACTTCTCTCCATTTGCTCTTGTTTTTTCTTATTTTGATTATTCTGTCTCTGATTTTTTCTCTATCAATTTCCTTTCAAAATAGATATGTATTTTTTTATTTTGTAAGTAAATTGTAAAGGCCCTCCAGGAAAAATCAACAGTCTCTAAAAGAAGTATTCACACACTGGATACTTATTTAATTTATTAAGCGATTATTTACACTTATTCTCTAAAAAAAAGAAGTAATTTTGCAACGACCGTATTTTGTATACCCTGAATGGGGTATGTTACGCCACGAAGTTTGTAATGCCCAGAAGAAAACGTAAACTTAGCAAAACACATTTTTTTTAGAAATATAATTTACATTGAAGAATTTAGTTACAATTTCTGCGTGCTTTTTTGCCACAATGTACATATATATGTATAAGTGATTAACAAGACGAGCAAAGTCGATTTATCCATTGTCTGTAGTCTGTCTTTATATACGTGAACTAGTCTCTCAAGTTTTGAGATATCGATCTGGAATTTTGTACTTGTCATTTTCTCACCAATAAGCTGCTCATTTATGGGAACGACCAATATCAGAGCATTATAGTATATAACTGCTATACAAACTGAACAATCGGAATCAAGTACTTGGCTTCTGGTTTCGGTTAGCGGAAATATGACCGGCTATAATACATATCGCCTACTCCAAGCTCTATCTCTAAATCAAAAATCCTATTGAACTGGAAAATATCAGCCACATCCTACGAAACCTTGTCCTAAAAGGACCCTTATATGAAAACTACAACCAATTCGCCACTACATACATACATTTGTACTGTGTATACGTAATGAAAGTGTACACGATTGTATATTTACATGTACTTGTATGTGAAGTATTTTATGCCACATCGTCAATGCAACAAATGCCAAAGCGTATTAGAGTAAATTGAATTTATGTGGCAATAGGATTTGCCTGGCATGATGAGATGAGGTGTTCGAGACACCGCTTGGATAGAAAAAATGCAGGCGAGTATTGCAGGTATATGTACAACGGTACATGGAAAATGAAATTGTATTCAATTGAGAAATGGTTAAATTCTATCAGGGTAATGAAAAAATACCAACCTAGCGGTATATGTCCTTGGTATTTGTGTCTGCCTTTGAGTGGCAATTTGAGCAGGCAACACGTTTCTAAATTGTCAAGCAATATTGCAACACGTGCGACAAGCAACGAAGTAACTGCATTTAATAAATAAGAAGCACAACGGTGTACCCGCTTATTTGAATAAATAGCTATTTGGAGGCCCGTGTACATGTGTATGTGTGCATGCATGTTGATGAGTTTGTTTCTTGGAATTGCCACACATTAGACGGCCTGTCATTTAGCATTAGCAGCGGCACTTCCAGTGTCAGATCGCTGTCAGCACATTCGGCCTTGCCCAAGTGAGGCCCCGTGGTCACTATATGATAATGGGCAGCGGTTGTTGTTGTTGTTGCTCGTGAACAGACATTTTCAATTAACTCTGGATTATATTTTGCCAACTGATTGCAAATTTCGATTAGCCACTCTAGGCTGACCAATGACATTCAGCACTTACCAACGCATATGCACATACACATACATGCACATATGTGTACGTCCTACTTAAGCTTACGAGTACAAAGTTAGAAAAATGTATGTGAATTCAGAGATGTCCTCAATAATTAAAATTTTTAATTGTATACGATTTTTAACTGGTACAACTACCTGTTGACTAACAGATAGATGTCAAGCATTTTGTGTCATATCTGTAAACAAGATTTCTTAATTAAAAATCTTTGCATGCGAAACAACTGCACTGAGTTTCTGAGTTCTTTTTTTTAATGCTGAAAAGTTTTTGTGTAATCATTATTCTTCTTTTTTACAAAAATGTAATTAAACTGCGTATTTCTACGATAAGCTATGAAGTTGAATTCAATCTTCTTCTTCTTTACTGGCGTAGACACCGCTTACGCGATTGCAGTCGAGTTAACAACAGCGCGCCAGTCATTTTTTATTTTCGCTACGTAACGCCAATTGGATATTCCAAGCGAAGCCAGGTTCTTCTCCACTTGGTCCTTCCAACGGAGTGGAGGTCTTCCTCTTCCTCTGCTTCCCCCGGTGGGTAATGCGAAGAATACTTTCAGAGCTGGAGTGTTTTCGTCCATACGTACGACATGACCCAGCCAGCGTAGCTGCTGTCTTTTAATTCGCTGAACTATGTCAGTGTCGTGGTATATCTCATACAGCTCATCGTTCCATCGAATGCGATATTCGCCGTGGCCAACGCGCAAAGAAACATAAATCTTAGTTGAATTTAATGGCAAACTGAAATTATTGACAAATTCTAAGAGCTAGATCATGAAACAGAACATCTCAGAATGACGAATCCTTTAATACTACATTCTGCGTATTCTCTACAACAGTCTAGTCGCCTGGTAATTTTTGGATTCTTCAAATCCAATTCAACCTTGATTAAAATGTCATTCAATTTGTGGGCCATTGCTGTCAGGAAAAGTTCTTATGAAGCAATTTTTTCTACCATATTAATGCAAGGAAAAATATTTTAATGAGCTCTTGAAGAAATCTAGTGAGCCTAGAAATCTTTGTTTAGTTTCTGGATGTCCGGATTTTCCTTCCTCTTTCACTTTTGCCATTCCATTTCCAAAGTTTAATACTAATTGTAGGTAGGTAAGTAGGAGTTCTGTTCCCTCCGTGTCGATTAGCACTAGGTGCGTCTATAATCTTACTATCTCGTTTCATCTTTGCACTCAAATCATTGGCGCTCTCAATGAATATACTTATGTCCGCTATGCTTTTTATGGGCAGCCATTATAGGTATGGTATTTGATATATTCCAAGTCTTCTATAACTAGTTAGTGTAAGAGCTGAGCATTCCCAGATAAACTGGTTAACTGACCTATAACCACCGATATACACATAATCGAAATCGTAGTCAACATCAATGCTTTAAATTTTTTAACTTAACTATTTTAAATTAACTGGCAACATTGCTCAAAACTTAGGTTGAAGGTTGGCCCTCGGCTACAACGTTCGTTTGCAGCCATATACTACTGTGATCAAGTTGAAAGGCGAATTATTTATACTTCGCGTGTTTTTCGAATCGGTAATTTTTGTAAGTTGGTAGTACTGTTAGTGACATCTATGCTAAATTTAATGTCAAAATATTCATTACTTTTTGAGACACCCGTTGTTTTGTGAGGCTCTAAAAGTGAATTCTTCGATTTTTACTATGTCTGAAATTATTGAACAAAAAGGTGCGATAATGCACCATCTCATACTGCATTGATTATTTGTGCTATTTCGGCACTTTTTCAACTAATATCGTTTCGCAACCACCGCAATCGCCTGATTTACCTTCGTGTCACTTCTGGCTATTCAGCAAATTCACATGACCACTCCGAGGACACCGTTTTGACTCAATTGAGGATATTAGAGCTGAATCGAAGAAGGCTCTGATGGCCATCACGACGGAGGATGTTTTCAAGTGCTATGATCACTGGAAAACCCGTTGGCATAAGTGTATTGCACTTAGAAGGAAACGAAATGGACAAAATTCACCTTTCAATTTGATCACAGTAGTAAAATTATACCATATCTGCAACCACTTATTATAAACACAGTAATTACTCTTGAAATACTCTACCACAACTAGTGAGCTACTCAACCTTTTCGCAAATATATATATAGATAGTCGAATAATACACGCAATATGTTGTCTTCTGACCGGACACCACAGCATCATGGGGTTAACTGGAGTATCAGATAAAAAGATGATGAGTATAAATAGGACATGTCATTGAAATACGCTCATTTCTCCATCAATTATTTTTTAAAATAAACCATAAACGCTTATTTCAGGTTAAAAAATTTTCGTAATAGAAGTAAAGCCCTCTGTAGTCACGTAATTTCAAAAAATCTCTTCTAATAAATATTGAATGCTAACTCCGTCAACATAAGAATACCACCATATTTCCGGCTCATACATTCTTATAGGCAAAATCACGCAACTGAAATATCGCTAGCGACTTGCCGTTCACATTAAACTATTTATTATGCAATTTTTGCATATTAACCGCACAATCAAACACACTTATTGCAGTTCCCATATGTTTACCCGCTTTTACGCAATTCGTTATTTATTTTGCCGAAGTTGTTTGCATTGTCTGTTAATTTGCGTATGTGGCAGCCACCGCACTTTCCTCTTAATTCTCCGGTGACTTTAACCCCCGCTGGCAATGCAGAATTTATATTTTTGTTGTAATTCTCGTACTTACGCGTTATACAGGACCTTTTTCCATTTTTTCGCATTACACGAAAAACATACTCACACACACACTTACACAAATACATACATAGCTTTTGTGTGCGCGTCCATTGCGAAATTTCTTTGTTTCAGCGCAAAGAGAAATTATTTATTTGACTATCCCTTGTTACATGCACTACCCGCACTCGTAACCTTGGTTTTTGCACTTTTTTCCACTGCGCTTTTTTAACATTTCACTATTTTCTCATTACTGCCTGCGTGAGATAATTATTGTGTTTCCTTATTATTATTATTTCTCTTTGTTTTACATCCTGCAATTGCTTTCGTTCGTCTGCAGACTTTAAGAGCTTCCGTTGTTTTCCACTTTTGCAGAACGGACGTCATGCCTGCTCGTCGCTCTGTCCGAAGGAGCAGTTGCCAGCGCCGGAGGACACGATTTCCTGCAGATCGCCTCGCCTGGTGGAGGTGCCGGGACACTGCTGCAAAATGTGGCTGTGTGAGAATCCCACAGCTGATGGTAAGTACTTTGTGAGTTATGAAGGCAATGTTCATGGAAGGTGGTACACTGTAAAAAATGCTCTTTAGCGATGTTTAAAATTTAATATGTTTTTAGGTTAAAAGGTTAAAAGAACAACCCTATTACAATCTCCAAGAGCGATCTCTCTTGAATAGCCTAGGACATCCCGATTCATTGTGATGCCTAAATCTACCCTATAGTAATCATAAAGGTTCTTATAACTCAACAAAGCTCTTTGAGCGTCCCATAAACTTCGTGAGACGGCTAAAATCAGTTTTGGCTATTTCTCCTGGTTCGCAAAATGTATGACGACCGAGATATTTCAACCTCAATCTTAAAAAAGCTAAGCAATGTCTTTTGTCATCAAGTCCCTACACCTATAAATTGCTTGAGAAACATGCGTATACTAAATTCAGTCAACGGAAGCTCTTTGAACAGAACTGCATAGCATATAATCTTGTTTAAAGAAAGAAAATATTAGTGGGAAAAATTATAGAAAAGCTAGACTATAGGACGCTCTAATCGAGAAATACATATATACCACCTATTCTGAACTTGCTTACATTTGCCTCTTATCAAACTTTTGTATAGACAAGTTTTCCTCCAAAACCTCACCAAACAGAGTCTTCACATATAATACTTGATGACTGCCTTATAGTGCCGATTTCTGTCATTCTCCACAAATCAATTTTCGCGATATTCAACAATTTCTCCCAGTACAAAACCATATTTACTTGCATAAGTGGTGATTACATCCAACGCAGCACGTGCCTTTGCGTCGTGCTCCGGCTTTTCGGCAAGCAATCGCACTTGTACAAATAAAAGAAACAAGAGGGACAACGAGAAGAATGTACTCAGCCTTGTCTGCAGTCTGGTAATATTCATTTGCCATGACCATTGGCTAAGTAAACGCCAAGGCATTGCCCAATGTGGGCGCAACAGAAACACAGCAGCGTAGCCGACAGCTTGAGGCAAGCTACTGGCCGACCACAGTCGAGTGCGCGGCATGTTGACCAAGGTGCCAGGGCTGTGGCTGTGGCAGTGCCTGCGGCTGTGAAACTTAATGATTTTTAAGGCGAATTAACAAGAAATATTTATGAGCACAAGGCACATGCAAGAAATTTTCGGCAAGACAAAGCGATTCACGTTGGCAGTGCTCGTGCATGTGGTAGTGGGTGAGCGTGTGTAGGATTGCCAAGGCAATGATAAAGGAGACGTAATTACTCATGCAAGGATAAGGCAGTGAAACATTGCCTTGTGATAAAAGCAGGAAAGAAACGAAAGAAGTAGGAATTATTAAAGGCATAAGAGTGAAATATGGATGTGAAGTGCATGGTCAATAGCTTCTTTGCTCGCAACTTAGAATGTTACGTTTTACATTTTTTCAAAGGGGTCTTACGTTGACCAACTTGAGGTATTGCTTAATGGTCCTGATAAAGATAAATTTTGACATGGAATTTATGCTGCATTCGGTTATTGAGCCTAAGCTCGTAGATATGTGGAAGGTAGTAAATATTTTCGGTGTTATATGAAAAGGTTCGTTTTCCCAAACGACAGTGTGTATGGGAATATTAAGTTTTTAATCATTGTACTAAATTCAGAAGTTTTCAAGAGTATTTATAACTGCTTAATTTTTAAAAATTATTTCTAAGAGAATACATTCTTATTCAATACATTGGATTGGTCAAATATAAAAATCGTACTCGTTGCAACCTAGCATAGGCTACATAGACCCTTTTGTCCTTAGTAAATCCAAATGAAGGCTCAGTTTATTTTTGAAGTATTCGCTTTACAGGATGTTAACGCATTTGCGAACTTAATATCTAAGTTTGATACTTTGTCAAGTCACTTGAACTGCAAAATTCCTAGATACTTAAGACAGGGTAATGCTGGACAGAAGCATTGCAAGTG
Source organism: Bactrocera dorsalis (assembly GCF_023373825.1). Classification (NCBI taxonomy): domain Eukaryota; kingdom Metazoa; phylum Arthropoda; class Insecta; order Diptera; family Tephritidae; genus Bactrocera; species Bactrocera dorsalis. The sequence goes on from NC_064307.1 coordinate 3,998,957, forward strand.
TTTTAACATCCCTCTCATGCCTATTTCTTTGAACTTTCTGCATGTATCATCGTCACTTATGCCCATTCAGCTCCGCCAGTAGATTGTGACCTGTCAAGAGGCTAATAACCGTCCGGCAATCCTTTCGAGGGATATGTGAGTAGAAAGCATGCTAGCTTTCCAACGGGACTCTTACACATGTTATTAAGGAATTCCTTCTCGTCCCGATCCGACAAAGCAAAGACACATACGAGCACTTAACTGACCTCAGCTACATTTTTTACAAGCTCTAAAATGAGAGAGAATCATTTTCTAAATAGTTTCGAAGGCTATGTTATAATAGACTTTCTCACTCGCATTGAATTTTCATTATTCATTAAAATCGCGCTCTAACAAAATGAAATCTAGTGTATACCTAGTATAAGTCTGGTACTCATAAACTTGTACGCTGCAAAATGCTAGTTTAACAATGAGCCTTCCTACGCTGCCGCTTAATGACTAAATTAAATTTAATTACATTGTACTTAAAGACTCATTTTGTTGCTATTTCAATTTTTGTTTTTGCATATTTCTTTGCAGTATACGCCACCTGCCACAATGCCTCGACCAGCCCGTGGACGCCGTGCTCGCAGCCCTGTGGCCTTGGCATTTCGACGCGCTTCGCCAGCACGAACGCTGGCTGCCGGCAATTGAGCAGCTTGCGATTGTGTGAAAATCGCAAATGTGATCAGGACAATAACAACAGTAACAACAACAACAAAAACTATTTACTACCGCCACAAGAGGCGCAGCTGTTGGTGCAAAAAGCCACAGCACAACAGCAGCAACAACAACAGCCGACAAAGCATGCGCACGCAGAGCAGCAACGGCAACAGCAACAGCAACAAAAACAATTAATTAGCCATAATGTGGCAAACAATTTAGTTGTAAGTGAGCCTAAGGATATTAAGGATATAACAGATTACCATGCCACATTGTTCGCGGCGCATGAGGAGCATCGAATACGCGTAAGTTGCGAAACAATGAGCTGGAAGTGGCTTTGATTAGTTTGCTTTCAAAAAGTGTTGCAGACATAAAAAACGGTTTATTAAGCATAAAAAAATTTAAATAATACATACTTTTTTTTTGTTTTTGTGGTTACTTTATATAATCCGCATTAATCGCTGGTGTTTCAAAGTTTTGCTTGTTTGTTTTCAACTTTCCCCCTGTTCAGTAGTTTTTTATTTTTTAATTTATAACAAAACTTGCAAATCCAAACAAAAAAACAACAACAATAACAAGAATAACAAAGGAAACCGCAAACTAACGACCCAAAGCAGACAATTGAATTTCTCAACTTAACCGAAAAGAGACAAATAGTACTTACATACTTACAAACATACATTTATTATATGTTTACGAGCACTTCCGCTTCCGCCATAAGCCTGGCACAGCAGTGCGCCTCGACTCCAGCGTGTCATTGTTCTACTTGCCACTCACCAACAGCTTAAAAATCTCAAAATCTTTCCACTTTATTACCAGCAAACATATTTGCGCACAGATATATATTCTTACTAGATTCTTTGAATGGCTTTAGACTTATGTATACATAAAGATATATTTAAGTATATATTTGTAGATGTTTGTGTACTTTAAGCTTTGATGAAAGTTTTATATTCTCCCTCTGCAGGAATTAAGTTTATCCCTCTGCGAAAACAAAGTGGTTTAAGCTGTCACATCTTGTCTGTTGTCGTCTTGCATTTCCGGTTTTCTTCCTTTTTCTTTGTATGAAAAATTTTCATTGATTTAGTTGAAGTATTCATTACTCTATGCTTTAAAAATAGCTTTAAAATAAATTAGTATTTTTAAGTTGAAAGTATTTTTCCTTCGTCTCTTAATAAAATTCCCTGTAAAAACTTCAGCTTTTTTGCTAGCGACGCCTGCTTCCTTCCCGAATCCCAGATATTTCCAAAGATCCCGAACACTCATAAACCTAGCAGGAGCTGCTCTGCTGGTGCTAATGATTCCGCCCCGCAATGCACCCCTACTTACATTGTCAGTTTTTTCGTTTCTACCCACTCCCACTGGTTTACCAACCTCTTGCAGTAACCGAGACTTCCAAAGCTTTTTTGTTCTATCTTTAGCAAAGGACGACTTCGTTGCCCCAGCCGGTGACTGTCCGTTTTTGAGATCGGTTTGAACCACATTCTATCCACGTCCATTTGATTGTAATGATTTATCTTTTAAGGGTCCTCACTCAAAGCCCTTATCCGTCCCGCGGAAAGTAATCGCCTTTAATGGTCGGTTATCTCTGTTAGGATAGATTTTCCTTAGGCAGGCAAGGTGCTCAGATCTGACTAGCCAAAAGAAGAAGTCCTCCAAACCGACATCTACCACGATAACCGTGTCCTGTCAGTGTTTCAACGAGGCAGAAGCAGTCTAGGCTTAAACCCAGCAGCCAGTACGGCAAGATGTTATCCCTACAAGCTACTGTTGCAGAATACCTCGAGCTCTAGCCCAATATTCACCAGATCCATAACTTTAGTCCTAAGCATGTTCTGTGTCAAATACGATATAACATGTGCTTTGGAACTTTTTCGCTTATTTATAGAATCTTCAAAAAAAATCAACATTTCATTTTTCCAGGAGCCAGAATTTCTTTCAATTATTACCAAGTACTCCAAAATTTTTTGATTCCTTTAACGAATGAAGGAATGAATAATTTAAAGATTTTCAGAAATTTCGAATCAATTTACGTAAATACTTTCATTCACAGAAAGGACACGAGTGTCGCAGCTTACAACGCCTTGGACCGGCACGCATACGTTTGGGCGCTTGCATTTCACGCAAGCTTTACCGACCGAAGCTTTGCGGACTTTGTCATCAGCATTCGGGCAAATGCTGTCGGCCTTCGGTCTCAACAACTATACAGGTATGTAATCACATCTAAAAATAACAATGCTTGACTGTATAATATGCCAGGGGTTCTTCTCAACTGACTAAAAGCAAACTTAAGAGTTTGATAAAATTATAAACAAAAGTTAAAGAACCTAATGGTACTCATTTATAAATTAAATTATATTACCAATAAGTAGACTTATTTTTTAAAAGCTCAATGTATGTAGTTACATTGGAAAATGGAAGAACACAAAAAATTCATTCCCAATAGCATTACTAGATGATATAAAAAACAAACTGTCTAACCAAACTTTTCAAATTAAATACTCGTCTAAATAATGTCCATTAATATAGTCGATGATTTTAACTAAAACTACAGGAAACAGGAAAAGCAACTTCCACCTACATAAACACACATTGGCTTTAAAACTTTAGCAATCAATTCATTACGTAATGCATTTGCATTTGCTCTTACCCATTAAGGGCGCACAAAGTGAAAAACTTTCGCTTGTAAAAATTTACAACAAACTTTTAATAAAATATGAAGAAAAATATAAAAAAAATCACTTTTGCTTTATTTGCTTTCACAGGTGGAACTGCTATGTCCACTGAACGCCGAGGATCCCATCAGCATTGCCGAACAACAGCAGCCGCCGAAAGGGCAAGCGCCACTTCAACTCTGGGACACTGTGTCGCTGGAGCCAATCGATCAGGAATTCCTGCAATCACATCAAATACAAATCGAAAATAAGTTCATTGCAGTTGAATGGATTTTAAAGTGCGAGTGCGGCAAATATGTGAGTAGAAAATGTGTCAGAGAGTATCTTTTATAGACAGTTCTTTTGGATTTGGTTTCACAGAATGCGCTAGTCAGTTCTTTGGTTGGATATATCGACCTTTTTAGACAATTTAATCGCAGCTGAGTTATAAAGTAAAATGAAATAAAAAGAAATTTGCTTTCTTACAAATTCGAAAGTAAAATCATATATAAATTTATGATCAAAATATCAATAATTAGTTTTTGGAAAATTTTTTCTCCCTCAATTTGGCAAACTCAAAAAAATGTCATCATCAAAATGAGTCCAGAAAGAATGCTTCATCTCTGAAAAGATTCGATACAATTCTTATTCGCAGTTTAAGAAGAACATGATGAACTCTTCTTCATGCAAAGATCAACGCTAGCTATCGTTGGTATCGTAGAACTGACGCTATTGTGGAAAAAATATATGTAGTGAACATAGACACATCATATCAGAGAGATCTTATTTCAGAAAACTTTTCTTTTGCAGTTCTACGATTAAAAACTTTACTGTCGACTAGACCGAATACCCTTAACAAGTTCATTCCGTATAGGTTTCTTACACAAAAAGGTATAAAAAGAACGTTACATGGAGTTTGGACGGCCAGTTTGTATGACAGTTATAGGGATCCAACCCGAACAATAAATTCTGAGATTGTAAGATTGACTTGAACAATAATCTTTGCCGAGTATATGCTTTAGTAGTGATCTAATCTAATGTAAATAGATAATAGTGATCTAATCTAATATCTTAGACAATAACATATGCCAAATTTCGTTGAAGATACCTCGCCAAATAAGAAAAATTCCTTACAAGTACCTTATTATTTTTTTTCAGCTACGATATATGCTATATTAGTTCGATATAAGCAGTTCCGAAAAGAAGTAACGTCTGGAGAATAAATGAAACGCTGATCAGTTATATATACATATGTATATTTTTATAGGTTAGGGTTAATTTTAAACTATTATTCTATAATTCTCAAAAAAATATATCATCTGACTTACGAGCGTAGTCGAAAAATGTTAAACATCAATGAAATAACTGAAAAATGTAGATTCTGCTCATATTTTTATTTTTTAGTTTCGAAGGTATATATTTCGTTTTCGGAATCTTACATAAAAAGGTAGAATATTTTTTTATTTTCTACTTATGGCTCAACCTATCGAAAAATATAGGTTTGATTCAATACCCAGTAAAGAGATCGCTTTGCCATATACTGTAGATACTGGATTCAGTAATATCTGAGGAACTGGATGAAGGAAAATCTGAATCAGATAACTATTGCCACCCCTAGAGAAGCTGGTCTTTCTTAATCGATGGCCTCCAATCGAGACAAAACTATTGTTCTATGTTCTATTGTGACCAAGCTACAAACCAGAGATTCAGGTATAAATAGAGCAATCCACTAACAACAATATACCACTACCGAAGATGTGCATAGCCTCAAAACGATTGAAATTTGTTGTTAAGAATAATTTGCAACATTAAAAATAGCATTACACCAAGTGGCCCATAAAAGTACAATACAGTGACATCACCGCAGCTTAATTGTCTTATTTATTGCGCATTAAAATTCCGTTAAAAGCATAAAAATTGCAAAATTATGAAAGCAGGTGGAAGACATGCGAACACTAAGCCGTTAAACGAAGCAACAACATAAACAAGAAATGACCGTTGGAACATTCTTAATTAAGCATAATAAATTTTAATAAAAAGAAAGAACACTTAGAAAAAAACACATAAAACAAATTGCCACAAGATCAATAAAACCTCAATAAAAAATTGCCAACATAAATAAAATGACCGTCTACACCCACTAGAAAGTACAAATTAATATGTCTATGAATGATTGTACAGTATATATGGTATAAATGTGGCTGTATGTGTGCGGCAGCAGTGGTTTATAAGAACCTCATAAAAATCACTTTCTCAAACCTCTAACCACATGTTTGCCGGCTTCTTAAGGATCTGCGTGGCGACTGACGAAAGTTAGGCAGTACCGTTAAGGCCTTGCGAGGACAAAGGCTTGTTGCCTGTGTAAAATTCAATCTTGGCAAAAGCAATAAAATTAAAATGAGATAAAAAAGGTAACAACAAAAATGCATGAGAAACAAATACCCACAACAAAAAAGAAAACATGTAATAACGGTAAAAAATCCCTTGCCATACTTATTAGAGAATCAGGCAAGTAAAATGAAAATCTCATCAATTCAAATACAAATCGGCAAAAGCAATACAATTTCGCATTGTTTAGAGCAATTCAAGGTATTGTATGGAAATGTTGAAAGTTCAATTGAATGGACGCGTATGGATGAAGGAATTTCCAAGGCGAAAGCATTTCTGGCATAAGAGAGGGTCAAGTAAATGCGATTAAAATGACAAGTGAAAACAATTTCCGTTACAATGCTTGAATAAAGAGGATATGAGGCCACACTCAAGGATGTTAGGTACTATACATACATACGTACTTGAACTGTTCGCTATACTGAAAGCAATAGCAACAAAGGAGAAGGCAAAACGTTAAGGAAATTGCTAAGGAGCAGTTGGTAAATGAATGAATAAACATTTGTGAAAGCCGAGAGAAAAGTCATCAGTAAATTGAAAAGCGCAGACATACATACACATAATACATTGATATAAGTGATAGATAGGTTTGTTTTGGTGAGCAATTACAAGAATAATTGTTGGCATTGGAAAGCAAAGGGTCTTAGAAAGAACCACCGAAATGACTTTTTGTCGAAATTGATTTGCAGATGCGGCTTCAGTAAGTTTTTTTTTGAAGTATAGTATTTGGTGAGAAAATTGGCAAAACCGAACCCTTATCATGTCTACTTTCCACATAAAACAATTTTTAATTCCACCAGATTCTTTAATTTTCAAATATCAGTGAAGATACTTGAATAAAACTTATCAAAGAAAGTGCTTCTAATGTATGCCGACTACCATATACATATTTTCTCAAGCTTCCAGCCGTCAAATATTTATTATGACATCAGTGGCTAACCATATCCAAAATCTTGGTTAATTTTGACATATCTTAATGCAACTAATTGCAAAAAATATATTGAACTATTTCGAGTTTACATATTATAATAATTTTCTATATTTTGCTTGGCTTTATAACATATGCATGTAGTGGACGGCATATAGCAAATCTTAAGAAAACTTAGTGAAGCTAAGTACTTCCGTACTGTAGTATAAGTAGTCCCAAAAACGAGGGAAATCGAAATATGAGTTTTCCCTCATAAGAACTTTCCAGTTGACCTTATAATGGGTATTTGTCCAAGTGTGATTTGATTACTTCCAAAAGGAGACGAAATTTCCATATTAATACTTACGAAAACGTCAATCGAGTCGAATCTACAGCCAACAATTTTACCGTCGCTTTACAATATTATCGCATATACCTATGTATATGCATATGTATATGTAAATATAACATTAAATTGATAATCAATTTCAATACAAATTACTTCCTCATTATAATATTCCTGGAATTTATTGCAAACGCAATTTCCAGAATAAATTCTCTTGAAATGTGCAAAGACAAAAGCAATTTTCCAATAATTGACAAGAACTAGTTATTTACTTCTGTTTACAACTCAAAACTAACCACATCAAGCTTTCGAGATATTCAGGTAAAAATGAAATTAATTGCACAACCAATAGTTTTTAGTAAACGAATGCTCATGTGTTTATTCCAGTAAAATATTGATGGGATTTTACTCGTACAAAAATTTAATTAGTCACAATGAAAATGTTTTTTCTGAAAATTTTTTTCTTCATTTTAGTGAACTATATAAGAATCTCTTTAAAAGTGCTCAGCACATAAACATAACATAAAACTAAATTTTATATAAAACAATAACAAACTGATTGCGGGCTAGTTAGAAAGTAGTTGAGAAATATTTTCGGACTGGTATACTCTTAACTACTTAATACTACCTGAGCCCTAGCTGAAAATATAAAATATATTAGTTAGTCCATAGTTCACTCAGCAAAGATACAGAGATTGCCTTCAATATTTTGTGATCTGGCAGCTCAAAGCTTGACTGTAAAATTATTGTCTACGCTGGATCCCACACAATTAGTCCATCTCTCAAAAAAAAAACTCAACTTGACTTGGCGCCGAATGACTTCTTTTTGTACTCATTTATAAAAAAATATTCAAAGAGTTCAACGTTTTTCGAGAACGGAAAAAACGGTTGATGCGTACAGAATGCATGATTTGTAGATAACTCAATCAGAGTCGCACAATTCTTCGGCAATAGGTGCAAACGCATGCAAAATTATATAAATTTTAATAGAGAATATTTTGAAAATCAATAAGCCGATTTTCGATGATTAATATTTGTTCTCTAATGCCGGAAGATAAAAGAAAACCCTCGTAACCACTTCTTCAGAAGATCTCTATATACGAATCCCTAACATCGAATCTCAAATTATGTTAAGCACTGGATGCTAGAAAAACACTCAAATGAGTAGATGCCGAATGGTCAAAATGTATGCGCTTCTTTGTTATTATGTATTGTAAATATCTCAGCTCTCACCACACACAGACACAAATTATTGCAAATTTATTACAGTTATGGCATTTATGTGAGTGGCACGTTCACTACATATTGTATTAGCAGACAGCAAAGGCGAGAGCGTTTCAGGAAATTGTAAATCTGCTGTCATTCATTAGTTGATCTGTTGCAAATTACAAAATGTTGCTAATTTGCAAAATCCCACAGATTTATGAGCTGCATAATTCGACTGCTAATCACACCGAAGATAACTAAATTAACAGGATTTCAAAGTGTGGAGAGTCATGTGGTTGCAACTACATACATACATGACTCTCATCAAGTCAGTGCAAACAAATGTGCATGCAAATGAGTAAATCTGCATTTTGATTGAATTTACACACACCCACACACAAATGTACATATATGAGTGTGTGGAATGTTATCAGTATGCAGACAGTACGGAAGTAATTAATATTAATTTTGAGGATCATTTGCGATTACTCTTACGTGTAACAACATATTGAGCTTTCAATTCTAATTCAGCCAAAGTTTGTTTTGCAAACACTCACAAGTTCAATTTAATGCAGTTGATATAATCTACTTAATATGCGCACAATTAGCAACGTCCACATATACAAAGCCTCACCTGATCTTAATGAAAATGTATTGTAATGCACTGGTAAATGTAATTAAAAGATTCGGTTAACCTCACCACAAATGTTGTTGAATTTATCACTGCAAAGATTCTTGTGAACGTTCCAATCAATTTCTTCGAATTATTGATTGATTGAAATTGTAAGAGCTTCTTTATGTATATGAGTGGACATGAGTTGTAACCAATGTATATAAAATCTCTAAGTGTATACCGGAGACTAAATTTAAATAACTTAAACAATGATACGAATCGGCAGCTTAATTTAGAGCTTCGCATTGCCTTTTCTAGAAAGTAGTGGAATATTAATATGATTTTATTATGCGGGATGCGACTTAGTTAGTATTGATGGCAGAAAGTCTACGCGATAATACAGAATATGACAAATAGTTTATTTTTTCCTGGATGCTTTGAATTTCAAGTCTGTCCTCAATCCAATAACGCAACACTGTTAAAAGTATATACTTGTATATTTTTTACTACCATGTGCCAACTAATAAAGGGAGGATAAAAAGATTCTACCGATTTGGCAAACAACGAGAATTACAATATACATCTGATTTGGGTATAGCCGAACATTTTATACTCTTGCTACTTGCAAGGATTAAAGGCGGTGAATCACCTTCAGGTACATAGGCTTGTTAGTTATATGGGGTCTAGGACAAGTTTTCACCTGATTTTATTTCTTCTAAGCACAAATGTGTACCGTTATAAGAAAATCAAGCTCTCTCAATTTTATTAAGATTACTCACATATTGGCCAATATATGCGGTATAAAGTCACCCGGAAGTTTTCAGCTCAAGCAGTTCCGATCAACCAACTTCTCCAGTAGTAGGTAGCTGATTGAATAAGAAATAAGTGTGGTTCTTAAGGTTTGTTTCGTCGAAAAAATACCTCTTTTCGTGAATTTTTTTAGAAAAAATTATTGCTGTAGGTTTATTTTGCTTACTATTATATGAAAGTACAACATTTGAAGGATACTTAAAAAAAGTTTTATCGGTTCAGGGAAAAAATAAAAAAAAGGAAAACAAAGTTGCCAAACCTTATATTTCGGTGTAAGTGTCGAATAACCTCAGAAATATACATCAAGAATCAATATTTGAGTCTAACAATATTATTTACAAATACCATTAGCACTGAACTGGTAGCAAAAGTCATAAAACGTCAAATCCTTTACCAAGTACTTACAAACATAAAGGACAAATGCTCATAGCAAAAAATAAGATTATAAAGTGCCTTGGACTTCCTATTCTCACCGTCTAGTCTCAAATTTTACGGCCAATCAATTTTTATGATTAATATAAATGACAGCAAAAGCTAAATTGAGCACGTACCTATTAGAACACATTGATATAGGTACGCATTTGTATACATATATATACACACATACATACATATTTGATTGTATTTGCTGAGGAAAATTATTTAGTCGATTTAGCCGATTGAAGCTATAAAAATGTTATTCTCGTTTTTTCGATTACTCGCTGCTGAAATTAAACACAATGGCAAACACAATTTTAACTGTCTATTTTCTCTTTCTTCTCTTCTTCTCTTCATTGCCGCCCATTGTTGCCACAATTCGGTTGAATAGGAAAATTGCAACAACCTGCACAAATACACGACAACAATGCACAATGGCACCAGCAATAGCCACAAAAGCGCACAACAAGGCAGCGGCAGCAGCAGCGACAACAATAGCAACAGCAGCAGCAGAAATACCGTTAGTAGCTGGCGCGCAAGTGCCACTCTTAGTGACCGCAAAAATAATAAAAATGTGGTGACAAATATTATCAGTGAAACGGCACGCAATAACAATGACTATGCGTACAACAGCAACAAAAATAATGGCAATAACAAGAGCAACAACAAGAATAACAATGCCAGCATAAGTGGCGGTGGCAATAACATGGGAAACATGGCAAACAGCGACGAGCAAAACATTGCGACGAACAATGACAGTGATAATCGCTATGTACAACAACAACAAGAACAAGAGAAACTACAGCAACAGCAGGAAGAGGAAGAAACCTCACAGCAAGGGCATTTAGTGTCGTCGTCGGGTGAGCTGCAACCAGACATTATACCGTATCCGGCCATGTTGCCGCCACACCGCAGCAATCCAGTGGAAAAAACCGACCAGAGAGACCGAGCGAATAACAACAGCAACAACAATGGCAATAACATTAACAGCAACTATGCACAGGGACAGGATGGGGAGGGCGGTAATATGGACACAATTGACAGCAAGCGTGCGAACAGTGAACTCAACAGCAACAACAATAACAATATGCGGCGCGCGGAAAGTGTTGCCGGAGCAAATAAAAGTAAAGCTGCTGCCGGTTTCGGTTTTTATAGCCGTGACGGCGATGGGAGCGACGATAATAGTGCCGTTACCCAGAGCAAGCGCGTCGAAAAGCCGAACGAGCACGACGTAGAGCAGCAAAACACACTTGAGGAGGAGCAACAACAAGAAGATCAACAACTGATGCAGTGGAAGTTTGAGAAAAATTTGCATTATCAGCAGCGGCAGTTTGCAGTGCCAACAGAGCCAGACGCAAATTGGTCACCACATTACACACATCATCACCACCAACCGAACAATCGTCAGCATCATCACCATCACCATCACCAGCAACATCAACACCAACATCATCTACACCATCAGCAGCATCATCAACAGCATGAGACGCATTCACAGCCCCAGCTGCAGCAACAACATCTTTGGCTGGAACAGCTGGGCGAACAGCAGCACCAACGACAACAACAGCAACCTGAGTTGCATGCGCTACGCCAACGCAGCACATAACAACGCAGACGAGCACCACAAATGCACCGTCAACGGTGGCCGCCACGCAAAGGACGCGGCAAGAGGAAAAAGACCAACCAGGGAGCGAAACGACGCAGCCACAGCGGGACAATAACGGCGAGGGACGTAGCTGGTGGTGTGTTTGCGATGGGCACACAAGTGGGCACTTCATAAATAAATTGCGGCGGCAAACTGATAAACCGGTGTAAAAACAACAAAATTATGCGACGCGTTGCAGGCAAAAAGTCCAGGAGACTCTTTACGGCAAATGAATGTAAACAACAGCAACAACAAATAAGCAATGAAATATGCGAGCGTGTGTATGTGGGTGTGTATGTGACACGAATATCGAACGAAAGGCACAAAAAGGATGAAGGTGCAACAATAGCACCAACAGCACGCACCAGCCGACAGTCGAGGAGTTAGTAGTGTACATTGGCAGGATAAAGGCATACCGACAGACAGACAGACTGTGATACAGCGACGCACCGGCGGATGAACACTCAAAGCGACCGGCAACAACCGTTGCAATTTTTGCATATCACAAAGCAAATAAATTTTTAATTTCCCGCGCCTCACCAAAAAATGCCATGCAATTTTTTTCGGACAAAGTGTAAAACACAGTTGCAACAACAATAATAACAAACAGTTTTGGAAAAGAAAGAGGAGTAAAACGAAAGGGAACAAGTTATCGTGTAAAAGTTGTCGCAACAACGGACAGACAACACAACCGAACACCAAAGCAAATAAATTGACGAAATTACAGAAAAAAGAACGAGAAATAAGCCGTGTGCTCAGCGTTAAGTTTACATCTGTTCTGTGTCACCACTTTTTCTGCTTCAAATTTTCAGTGTTTTATGAAGTTCGTTTTGTGTTGTAGAACGACATATACATATGTATATTATAAAAAAATTGTGGAAACCGGGAGTTTTGGAGATTACACAGCATATTGATAAAGCTAAAAACCCAGAGAGTCTTGTTTCTAGTGGTAATATTAAAATCATTACCCCGAATATACAAATATCTGGAAACACTCAGCCCAGTACATATTCCATTTAACGAATTAAAACATCTAAAAAGGAATCTAGTTCTGGGACCATGCAACCCCGTCAGCGTCGAATATGTTGAGCATATCTAAAATGAGCAAAGGAATTGGTTTCTATCTTAGACTTGTGAATACTCAGCGAGTTTTGAGTTTTAGTGAAAAATATCACAAACTTTAGTGACCAACCTTTTCTTTCCACTTCCGTTTCCTTCTTACACAGTATGTAATTATATTCTCCATTCGACCTCAATAAGAAACATATCCTCCAACAAAAACAGAAACTTACATATCTTAACTGCTAACTGTGAGTTTTTTTATACAAATTACATTTCTATTATAGAAAATGATGTTTACTTTTTTTCTTTTAACTTGTGAGTAATATGACGGCACTTAAACTTCATATGCGGTGTATAAAATTTTTTAACGCCTTATACATTGTGACAAAAAAGTAACCGGAAATTGTAAATAAAACGCAAAATATTTAATTATTTATAACTATTTATGTTTTCGCCTTCAAAGTAATCCTCACCAGTTAAAACACATTTATTCCTACGATTTTTCCTCGAAACACCTTTCATAAGCCCTTTATAGGATGGATGTCAGCTCCTTTAACGAAAATTGTTTTATCTCTTTGAATGACTGAAAACGGGTTCCATTCCGATGATCGCTGACTTGTGCATGGCAAACTCATAAACCCATGTCTCATCAGCAGTTGTAATTCTCTCGATTAATGTGGGATCGGAATTCGTACGATCAGGCATATCCAAAGCGACCTGTTTACGGAACGCTTTTTGAAAAAAGTTAACACTTGCCTGACAATTTTCAAGCACCATATCCTTCACCTTTTTAATATTACCATCAGTTGAAGAGGTCGAAGATCGTCCAGAACGAGCCGTGTCTTCAACGATCTCTCTACCGTTTTTGAAGCCTTTGTAGGCACTCGCAGTCTTGTGTTTTTGATAAAACAGAATCACCGTAATTCTTTTCCAACATTTGCAATGATTCCACACACGAAATTTGGTTAGAAATACAAAATTTGAGACAAATTCTTTGTTCGATATTTTTATCCATTGTAAAAATCGCAACACACTCCTGAGATGTACCGATTTAAGCAACGCTGTAAAAAAACTGATTAAAAGATCGCGCTCACATTTGGATAATAATATATTTTGAGTGGTTTTTTGTAACAATATAAATGGCGAGGCGAGACAGAGAGAGGAAGAGAGAAGGGTATGAGCATAACCTTAAAATAATACACTTTGGTCTCCAAAAAGATTGGTTTGCAACTCGAATAGTGTAGTTTTTATTATCATATGCGCAGATCAAAAGCCGATCACACTTCATTGCTTGTTCGTGAATTCTTGTCCTAAAAGAATACTGTAACGATGCCACAGCCTCCATATTCGCGAGACTTGACTCAGTGTGACTTTGTCTATTTTCAAAATTAAAGAGAACCTTATAGGGCCGTCGTTTTACACGATAGATGAAAATTGCTGAAGAAGCTGAATGTTATCCAAAAGTTCTTCGACGATTTGAAGAAGCGCTATCATAAGTGGTTAATATCGAATGGCCACTATTGTGATGGCGACAAGAATCCTATAGACGAAAGAATATTTTTTGTTTTCAAAAAACGGAACACACCTCTTTGGTTATATACAGAAAACTATTTCAAGTATATGTGCTCTCCCGCGACATGCGATGTGCTCATACTGTTTTTTCATTGATTAAGCGCAAAAAGAGGAAATGATTATTTGTTGGATCTGAATATACAGAATGAAAGCAGAAATCGGTTGGGTGAATATAAAAATAAGCTAATTTACTACAAATACACAAATAACTGTATTTTGTTACACATGTGTGTACGTGATAATTCGAAAATTTATATAAAACCATAAGTACTAAGCGAAGATGTATAAACATTAATTGAATAAAAAGAGAAAAGGAAAAGAAAAAATAATATTATTTATAAGTGGAAACGCAACTAAAAAAAAATAAAAAATAATATTAAAATGCACAAAACAACTAAAAAAGAAGTAAATATTTTTGCGAGCAAGCCTATACATAAACAATTGAAACACTAACAACACTAAGCTAATTAAATAAATATAAGCGAAACAAATAAAACTAAAAGCAGCAAATTTAAATATAAAATAACGCCAAAATAAAAACAACAAAAAAAAAAAAAAAAAAACCAAATTTATGTAGTTGCAAGTTAAGAAATAAGTCTAAGATAACTGTAAAAACGAGTAGTGATAAGTAAGAATATTGAAAACTAAAATTTAATTAGATTCGGTAAACACACATACATCAATTAGAAAAGGAGAAACCAAATGGAATTTTCTCTTACAACCAGCCGAGAGCTGTTGGCCTGCAATTTGAGCGTAAACTGATCTAAATTGTCTAAACGAAAATTGTAAATGCATTATAAGAGCAACAACAATTGCTATTGAAAATGAATTGTATAAACGTTAATTATATATTTGTATGTATGTATAAGCATTATATGTATTTATATTGTACATGTATTGGCAATGTATTCAACGTATACACTTACATACATAGACAACTGATTTTGAGAAGCCGCTGCTTGTGGTCAAACAGAAAAAAGTGAGAGTTTTCAAATTCATGTAACAGAAAGAGAGGGATAGCAAATAGGCAAAACAAAAACAAAATGAATTTGGAAAAAAACCGAGTATTCAAGTGTGTATTTTTTGTGGTTGCCCACGCAGCTGCTTATGCCGAATGAAATCTAAACTACTACATATCTACATATACATATTCTATATCTGTGTATCTATGTGTACTAATAGGATGCCTGGCATCCGCAAAACGATTAGCAAATGCATACTTGTAAGCATTTATTATTAGTTTTTCGATTTCGAAACTCAAATATTTCCTTCAGTGCAGCGTCTTAGTTCACTCATCAACTTTATTGATGAAGCGTATTTTGTGTAGCACACATATCAGCTTTTCCTTTTAACCGTTATTCACTTAGTCTTTAATTTCGATATGACGAAAAATATTGTTCAATTCAATAAAAGGCGAATGTATATTTTAAACAAAAAATGCGCAAATTGTGTTTTCATTGAATAGTATGTATGTTGAAATGTGAGTATTTATGATTATACATTGTGGAATAAAGATTTAACGAATTTACAGCAGGACACATTTGCAGAAACTCACTGGAAGTATTCAATTCCTTTGAGCACCTTTAACGAGTTCTCCTAGTACCACTCGAGTGGTTCTTATTCGAAGGGTCTCACTGTTTAATAAGTGATACGGTAGCAACATTTGCCGAAGCTTATGGTAGCAAAGGATATTTTAAGATAGCAAAAGGAATCATCATGTGATCAATTTTGACCCCAACTCAAAGTTAAAAGGAAAATTTGGACGATAAATTTTCTGCAAGGCCCCCTCCTTCAATCTTAGCTTTTATGACCACTGTCAGATTTTTCAGGCAGAAGTGCTGCTATCAAGGTGGTGGTAAACATACTGCAACGAAACGACAGCAGGGCGACAATTCGCTCTACTCTATAGCATGAAACTACTTTATCATCAGACTTGTTTGAGTGCCTCGTCATAGTGGAATTGCTGACAACTGCAAATTTGATGAGCTAGTCAGAGGAGGCTCTCTGCGGCGCTAACATTGGAATGAAATCGCGTTGGATTCCGATTGGCTTCTTACGTTCTAGCACTGACCAGTGGATCTCTAGCTAGCTTAGCAGGCGTTAGTCGACGACCAGCATCTATGTGACTGTGGAATCCTTTCGGCAAAGTTTATCTTGGTTATCAAATATCCAGTAATTTTTATACTCTCGCAAAAAAGTTGCTAAAGAGAGTATTATAGTTTTTGTTCACATAACGGTTGTTTGTAAGTCCTAAAAAACTAAAAGAGTTAGATATAGGGTTATATATACCAAAGTGATCAGGGTGACGAGTAGAGTTGAAATCCGGATGTCTGTCTG
Source organism: Bactrocera dorsalis (assembly GCF_023373825.1). NCBI lineage: Eukaryota > Metazoa > Arthropoda > Insecta > Diptera > Tephritidae > Bactrocera > Bactrocera dorsalis. The sequence goes on from NC_064307.1 coordinate 4,015,595, forward strand.
TCCGTCCGTCCGTCCGTCTGTCCGTCCGTCCGTCCGTGCAAGCTGTAACTTGAGTAAAAATTGAGCTATCATGATGAAACTTGGTACACGTATTTCTTGGCTCCATAAGAAGGTTAAGTTCGAAGATGGGCAAAATCGGTCCACTGCCACGCCCACAAAATGGCGGAAACCGAAAACCTATAAAGTGTCATAACTAAGCCATAAATAAAGATATTAAAGTGAAATTTGGCACAAAGGATCGCATTAGGGAGGGGCATATTTGGTCGTAATTTTTTTGGAAAAGTGGGCGTGGCCCCGCCCCCTACTAAGTTTTTTGTACATATCTCGGAAACTACTATAGCTATGTCAACGAAACTCTACAGAATCGTTTCCTTCAGGCATTTCCATATACAGTTCAAAAATGGAAGAAATCGGATAATAACCACGCCCACCTCCCATACAAAGGTTATGTTGAAAATCACTAAAAGTGCGTTAACCGACTAACAAAAAACGTCAGAAACACAAAATTTTACGGAAGAAATGGCAGAAGGAAGCTGCACCCAGCCTATTTTTAAAAATTGAAAATGGGCGTGGCGTCGCCCACTTATGGACCAAAAACCATATCTCAGGAACTACTCGACCGATTTCAATGAAATTCGGTATATAATATTTTCTTAACACCCTGATGACATGTACGAAATATGGGCGAAATCGGTTCACAACCACGCCTTCTTCCAATATAACGCTATTTTGAATTCCATCTGATGCCTTCTCTGTATAATATATACATTAGAAACCAATGATCATAGCGGAATAAAACTTTACTCAAATACGGTATGTGAGCTGAGGTATCCCTTGTGGAAAAATTGTCGTGATCGGAGTACAACTTTTCAAGGTCCCTGATATCGAACACGAAAACTCAGTGCCCATCCTAATCTAACCTAATTTTTCACCGAAAATATCGGTAAATCTCTCAGAATTTAATTCTAATTAATTTTACAGCAAAATAAAAAAATATGTAAATGACGGATAATGAAATCTCGATTATCACTTTATCGTGCGAGAGTATAAAATGTTCGGTGACACCCGAACTTAGCCCTTCCTTACTTGTTCTCTTTTATTGTTCTAAGCTGCTCAAGTGAGATCCCTGTTGGGATCGACCTCTTAACTTAACCCCAATTTAACCTCGACTAATCACCTTTAAAGTAGGCTCTTGAGCCTAAGAAAGCTTGTCAACACTTACTTCTTATAAACCACAGCTGGGATAGCCTTCAACGAATTTTGGTTAATTTCAGACTCTTTTATGGAGCGCCATTATTTGACAGTTTTGACGTCATATTCTTAAGCAAACGTCTCGTCACCGGTAATGACGTGTTTGGCTAATGTAGTGTTCTCAGCTACGTTGTTAAGCACTGTTTGGAGACCTCTACTCTAAGTGGATTTTGCAAAAGACTTAGGTCTTTCATTGAGTTTCTCGGCCATCTTTCTGATCGCAACACGATGATTTTTAAGCACTGTTTATTTAACGTTTTCGATGTTATTGTCATTAGCAGAGGTGGATACATGATGACTCGCATGAGACAAGTTTTTGACGACTTTCCGAACTCCATTGAATGCTTTGTGTCACTCAAATACTTGTGCTCGTGATAAAGTAGACACCTCAAAACCTAAAGCATTTTTATTGTTTGAAATATCATATTGGTTACTTCTATCAATAAAAGGTTATATCATTATCTAAAAAGTCACACATCAAGATATATGTGTATGTATCTCAATCACAGAAATCTACTTCAACAATAAAACAAATAATCCATTCGGAATGAAACATTGAAATAATAACATTAGTAAAGCTAAGTACTTTTGTTATAAATATTTCTACAGTTATTTCCTAACAATGATTTATTCCCCGAAAAAGTCTAATCTTCCTGCCTCCTCATCAAAATTGAATTCCGTCCCTTCATTTTCCCTTCAATTAAATTCATTTGGAATAATGATAATAAATTATATATTTCTTTCTGAATAACCTTCTCATATTTCGATCTTTTCTCTACTTTAGTTCGTATTTGCTTTGCTCTATTTATGTATGTATGTCACTTTTATACTCACAGTGCGCTGACCGACGGCTTCGCCAAATGTCTGTGATAATTTCTTGTCAAAACTCATGAATTATTAACAGCCTTATGGCTTTGTTCCTGCTTCGTCCACCTGCCCGCCACTATGGGCCATCAACAAGCGTTTTGTCGTTATGCTTGCCAATCATTTGCCATCTTCTGTGTCTTCTGTGATTATTCACTTGAACAACCTTTGCGTCCACATCCTTTGTGTCAACTCAGCTCTGTCTGGCTATCTGCTGGTATCTAATCATTTTTGTCGGTAAATCATTTCCCTACACACTTATGACATTTACATTTAAGTGTGTTTGAGTGTGTGTGTGTGTGTATGCATTCCTCCACAAGCTGAATCTTGTCATTGAGTGGGTAAATAAAATCCTTGGAATTGTTGATTCAGGAAAAATTCGAGTATTTGTCGACGTAGCTGCTTATTTGACCCTCGTATGACCACTGCTCGCATAGTAACTTTATATTTGTATGTATGTACGCTGTGCTGAGTGACAGCCGGAAAGTGGGTTTATTGAGTGAATGATTGTGACATGCATGACAGCCAATGCAGCAAGTGATTATGGTAGTAGTTGCAGCAACGTCTGCCTTCGTCCATTATTCTCGGTTTTCTGCAACGATCCATCAAGCATACGCACTCTCTGTTATTAATACTCGATCAGTCATTCACTCGCTTGCTCTGCTTTGGCAGGTTTACATATCATTGTTTGCTAATAAAATCAGCACATCTTCAAATGATTTTTCATCAGCTTGTGGAGGTTGTTGGGTTTAATTAATATGTATAACCTCCAAATTTTTAAGAAAAAAAATCTAATGTTTCTGATTCTTGATTTTATATATGTATGGCTTTATTTCCTTGAATTAAATACTGAAAACTTAAGTTGGTAAAATCTCAAAAATATGGACGTTTCTTTACAAAAATATTTTTTTATTTTAAAATGATTAGTCATTTTTTAATTAGCTTATGTTTTGTAGGTATGAATGCAGTTAATACAACTGTAAGCCATAGAACTCGCATAAATGTGCTTAAGCTCTTACATAATTACGTGCTATACCAGTGAATTCCATTTAAACGATTTCCACAGAGACGTTTTGACGGTTTGAACAGAGTCTCAAAGCAAATTTTATCACGTTGCATGAACACCCGGGTTTCTGTGTAAAGTTTTTTATTTTAAAATTACACTTCCAATATGTATTATTCCCTATGAGCAATTTTTACACACACTCAAGATCTGTTGAATATTCTTTCGATAGCATAAATAGTTATTTATTTATGATTCTCTCACGATCTCTCAAACTATAAATGCCGAACTAAAACAAAGCACTACTGTCTCGATGTTCATTATCAGAATATTATAAGTTTAGCACGACAAGCGTTAAGGTGACTACTTCAACGTCTGAGCAACGTCGCCTAAAGTTAGTTGCTCCGTGGACGCTGAACTGAAAGCGCGTGAATTGAAAACATCAGTGTTGCTCGATACCTCTTAAGTTCCTTAATCGTGTAACGATCGGCTTTAACGGTAACAATCGGTGGATCAACGAAATCGAAAGTTATGAAAACAAAGCATATTGTGATTATCGGTGCTGGCGCAGCTGGTATAGCTGCAGCTACGCGCCTTTTGGAGTCCGGCTTCGAAAATGTCTTGCTGCTTGAGGCTGAGAATCGTTTTGGTGGGCGCATACACACCGTGTCCTTTGCGGACAATGTCGTAGATTTGGGCGCACAGTGGTGTCACGGTGAGCAGGGCAATGCAATCTATGAGCTAACGCGCGATTTGGATATGCTGCAGCCCACGGATGAAATTGAAGGAGGTTTCGAGTGCATACGCTCCAATAAGGAAGTGGTCGCCCATGCTGTAATCGATAGACTTAAATCAGTTATCTCCAATTTAGAGCCAACACAACAAGAGGGCTTGAAAGATTATGAGGGTTCATTGGGCACGTACATCACGGATGCATTTTGGCGCAATCTGCAGACGGTGCCTGATATCGACAGGGTAATAGCGCGCGAATTTTTTGAGAACTACAAGAAAAAGCTATGTTCAATGGATGGTGCCGATCATCTGTTCGAGGTATCCGGTAAGGGTCAACACGAGTATCTGGATTGTGAGGGCGATCTACATCTAAATTGGAAAGATAAAGGTTTTCGCAGTTTTCTGCGTTTCTTAATGAAAGCGGATCGGGAAGACGCGTCCGATCTGGGACTTTTAAATGAACGTATACAATACAACGCGCGCGTTGAACACATTGAATGGCAGTCATCGACAAGCGAAATCCGCATACGCCTTTGGAATGGCGAACTCATCTTAGCGAATCATGTCATCTGCACCGTTTCGCTGGGTGTGCTCAAGGAGATCCATCATAAGTTATTCACACCCGCACTGCCACTGGCTAAATGTCGAGCTATTGACGGCCTCAAATTGGGTACAGTGGACAAAATTTACCTCGAATTCAACAAGCCATTCGTCCCGCTAGATTGGCCTGGTTTCTCACTGCTGTGGCGTGATGTAGAGTTGGCGGAGCTGCGCAATACGGAGTACCATTGGCTCGAGGGTATCATTAACTTTCATCGCGTTTCATGTCAGCCTCGCCTACTGCAAGGTTGGATAATTGGTCAACATGCGCGACACATGGAAACTCTAACCGAAACTGAGGTGTTCGACGCTTTGCTGTGGCTTTTTAAGAAATTCTTCTCATCGGAAATGCCTGCACCAGTAAGACTTCTGAGCACACGCTGGCACAGTAACCCCAATTTCCGTGGCAGTTACTCCTTCCGCTCCGTGTACACAGATGAAGTAAGAACAAGCAGCTCGGACTTGGCGACGCCAATCCTCGATGAAAGAGACGGCAAGCCGCTGTTGCAATTCGCCGGGGAAGCTACGCATTCACACTTCTATTCGACGGTTCACGGTGCGGTGGAGAGCGGTTGGCGAGAGGCGCAGCGCTTGATTGCGCAATATCACGAACACAAACCGCTCTTGTAAGAATAGTTTGATAGCACTGAAAGCACGTGCAGTGGTCGCAGTAGCGATAGTTTAGATGGCGAATGCGATAATTATGGTGATTGCCGATTGTGGTCAATAAGCTCATATTTAGTAGCACTTGAAATTTAGTTTGTAAGAATAGTGTAGGAGAAGTGGCGCAAATAGTGATAAGTAGTTTCTATATTCAAAGAGAAAATATTTACTTTGTTCAATAGTTTTGATAACTCTGAAAATCATTGTCAACACTGAAACCAAAATCATTTTCTTATCTTGTTCGATTATAAAACTACTTTGTTAAGAAACATTTTTTCAAAGTTGATTTATGCCTGGCGACTTTTTAAGTATACATACGTCATAGGTTGAGTTATGATTTGAAATTTCATGTGGTACAGTTTCTCAAGTCATGCGAGTACTATATGGACTGAAAGAACTGTGAAATTACAAAGAATGTTTCTCTCAAATTAAAATATAGTTTTTTTCTTTAATATATTGTTTATCTAAAGTAACAAAGTCTTTTGGGAACACTCCATCTATCCTGAGACAATATCAGACTACCAGACGACTGTAGCGCCTTTCAAAGGGAGGTGGCTGTCATTAACATAGAAGTAGATGTATTGATTAGAAGTGCAACTTCCTTCAGAGAGTTGCGAATTCCCTCCAATAGGCGAGCGTCTTTATTGACTTTGAGCTCGCTAACAGTGCACTCAAAACTAATCAAGGAATGCATAACCTCATTAGAAATAGCTTCAAGCTTCTTATATATTTTCCCAATCGCAGCGGAAACTACAAGGCCGATTAGCCTGATAAGGCACCCTTGCGCTATTTTTATCCGATTGGAAGCGTGTTGGTTTTCCGATCTCTTCTTGCTTTCTTTCGCTGGACCTATAGGAAGCTCAGCTAGCGCTGATCATCAACCACTACTTGTGCTGTTCTGACTGTCCAGTAGGTTTACCCGCGGTGCAGCTTAATATTCTGTTGGACGCTTTTTGCAAAAACTATATGGAGAGGCGAGGTATAATCATCTTGTCACTTCCTCCTATATTGCCTCGATTTCTCCAAACTGAGATTGAAATTTCTGTGTACGTACACCTTTGGCGAGCCTAGCAAGCTGGCATTCCAATAAATATGAGTTAAGCTCAAGTATGAGTTTTACCAGTTTATGGGTAACACAAAGGACTATATATCCAAAGTGACAGACGTCGATTTTGGACCAACCCAACGACTTATCCTTACTTAACCTAAATTAGTATCTACAAAATTTGGATACAGGCTCGGAACCGTGAAACTTCGAAGCTTTCACAGTAGAAAATTTCATATAAGCTTCGTCATGTTTGAGTCTGGGATTGAGGAAATTATAGCTGACGGCCAAATCTGTCGAAGGCGTTGGCAGGACTAGTTTATATTGTGGGTATGAGATTCTGTCAGCTAATTACTTGCCTTTATTTTAGGGTGCTCTTAAAAACTCAACCCATTCCATACCATCAGAAACCCATGTTTAACAAAGTGGGAAATTCACTTTTTAAATAGAACTTGATCATATCTACCTGCGAAAACAACGTTTTTAACGGTGATTATCAGTTCCACAATATTAGTTGATGACTTTTACTAGTAATTTTTAGAAAATACAGCGTCTACCAATAGGGATTAGTTGATTTTAGAAGCTCGAGGCGGCCATGTTTGTTTATGGGTTTGTGTCAAATTTTGTCAATGTGTTCAGTAAGGTGTGCCATTTAATCATATCATGTTTCACACTTCCAATATTATTACAATATTTCTTCTCAAATGCGGTCTACTAGTTACCATATCTCGCTTAATGACTTCGTCAACGGGATTGCCCATATTGGGGTGAGTTAAATCCTCGTGTTCTTCAGGAAACACAATTGCATCCTCGAAACTTTAACGTTTGGTGCGGGTTGTGGCATGGCGGCGTTATTTGTTTCGAAATGTAACAGGAAATGCCATTATTTATTATAGAGAGCGTTATAACACGACTTTGACCGACTTTTTTCCCGGTGAATGAATTTGATGAAATCAACGTGGACCAAGTCTAATTCGATTAAGAAAACAACATTCAACGCACTATACCGAAATGCTGCACTGGGTCATCGAAAATTGGAATAAACGAGGTGAAGATATGTAGACGGAGCGATGGTGGACATTTGACCGGCATTTTTTTCTTCAAATAATGTTTTCTCAACACCTCGTTCTTGTTGGTACGGTGTTTATATAGATAATTTACAAAAACTGTCCGTTTTCTCCGATATGACCTTTTACTTTTTTTAACAAGTTGAGTGAGGTGTAGAAGAATTCATACAAAAATCTTCAATGAAAACGGTGGCATTCTAACAGCCAGCCGTATCGGTGAATTTACTGATAGTTGGTTTTCTATAAAAATCGGTTGGTATTATTGGGACTTAGTTTGAAAAGTGAAAAATAGTGTTGCTTTACAATAGTAAAAGAAAAACAATTTTTATAGACAGGAAAAACTGCCAAAAATAACTAGTTAGGGTGATATTTCATCAAAAATTTCATTCTTTTCTGGCATAGTAGGATATTTTTTTGTCAACACTTCCTTTAAGGCCTTACTTCGTAGCTTCCAAAGGTAAACAAATCAAGCATATAATCAAATTAAATCGTTAACAGAAAATAAAGGTAAAAATCAATAAATGCGCAAAGTGCAATATAAAAAAAATAAAAATTAGTCATCAAACATACATGACCTCCATCATTGAAAAGGTGTTCACAAGTAGTGCACAGGGGCCTCAAATATTGGTGCTTCAGCGACGAGTGAATGACTGCACATAACGAGTGTTGAAATGTCATAAAAATAAAGAGCAAAATATAAATAATAATAACCGGTATGTTTGGGGTCATTTTCCGCCTGACAAGTGCCACAATCATTGGGCCACTAAATATCAAGAGAGCCATATAATTTGTTGAGCGTTTATTTACCTTTTTCATTCGCTACTGCTACACACACACTCATACATACATGCGGGAACATATCTGGCATTTCGATTTAAGTGACTGCCACACACATATACACACAGAGACATGAATACATACAGACGTTAATGTCGCGAACATTAAATCAGCCACTCGACTGCAAAGTGCGGCGCACATAAAGCTCAACATTGACGGAAGCAGGCAAACAACGCAGCGGACATGCAACAGCAAACGGAAACCGACGAAAGTGCGACAGTACATGCGGTTTTTATGGAGAGATCTACATACAAACATGCCTTGCTGAGCCGATTTTACGACAAACGAGAAATTTATATGTAAATGCATGAGCAACAGCTGCGTCGTAGCAGCACCCTGTTGAGGAACAAGCATAAAATTGCGGCTGTGAAAGCACGTCGCCTCCCGTGGTTTTCACTTCCGCCTCAAAGCGTTTGGAGATAAGGCTTTAACGAATAATTTGGGGAATTTCAGGTCTCTCGCACTTCGAGCAGGTGCAGTTTTGAATTTTGAAGGGATCATAAAAAGACCCGTTCGGATAATTTGTGTAGAAACTATTGCCACGAGATTTTGTTCATGGTAAAAATTCGGGAATTCATAAATTTCTGTTGAACTCAAACAAACTCTTAGAGGCTGTCTTACAATGATTTATGTGTGTGAAGCTTAGTATTCCTGGTGTCAATACCCCAAAAGGACTAAGATCCCACATTTATATTCAGTTTGTAATTGTGGACTCTCCTTGTGAATCCTACGTTCCCAGCCTAAAGAAATTATGTGTAGCCTTACCAAGGAAATAATTGACTAGAGTATGAAAATTTGCCGAACCAATTGCAATACGGTTTAAAGCTGAGACTATCAGAGGAAGCCAAATATTATGATTCGTATAAAATACCTAAGCTTCCCCTTTTTCCAATGCTACCTCATAATCAGATACATTCTCAAACGCAATTTCATTCATGTTTTCGATGACCTGGTTAATAACAGCGCTAGATAATCAAGTTAAGTAGCCACTCTATTTAAGTCGCTCAAATATTTGCGTTTTCAAAAGGTGAAATGTCAAGCAAACAGCATTAGCGCTTCAATTTCAGATTTTGTTTACATTATGGCTAAATCGTTTACAATTATTAGTAATTTTTATGTTTAGCGAACAACAATTTGTGCGACATTAAATTTATTAGCCAAATAAAAGAGGAGAGCAAAAGCAAACTGAAATTATATACACACCATCATAAACAACAGTTAAGTGCAATTTACCTGACCAAGGCATATTTATGCCCATCATTAGTGTCAACAAAACAGCTGCCACTGATACGCTCCTTCCTCCCCATCCGCTCACGCTTTTCGATTTTCATTCTGGCATTCATTGGCTTTCGCAGGAAATCCGCTCTGCCATGACATTTGCTCATTTGACACCCTCAGTGTCCACGCTTCGACGACATTCGCGGATTGTAAATTTGAAATATCCAACGCCCATTAGGCATAGTGGGCAAAAATGGCAAACAACTAGTTGAAATAAGTTTGGACCTGCGTAGGAATTAAATACAACGCCTCTATTGCATTCATAGGGAAGCTTGTTGGCCCGAGCACACTGTTTATTGCCGTCGTCTAACGGTTTTACAAGCGCCACCGCGTCTCGCCAAACGCTGTGTACTTAAATTACCGGAATTGAGCGTGGCATTTATACGCCAGTTGACATTGCAATGCGGCATCATTATTTGCTCTACGCAATCGACAGCGCTGGTTGGCGTTACTGTTGTTTTTCGGCGAATGGTTATGTGCGTGAATTCAATTACAGCGCTACATTTGTGCATAGAGATTTGCACTTACAGTCAATAACGCCACATTTGTCCCGAAATGTCAGCAATCGACTTCGTGTATTTTTGGTTTGGCCACATCACATTCCATTGCTGTTGCCGTTCTCGATAATGGAAGTCATTGCCAATAAATCCCTTTGGAAACTCATGGTGTTTTGAAATAGTGGTTCACTGTTAAGGTTGGTACGCAGCTCTCAAGTAATTGCTCAAGAACAAAAATACATTATTTCTCAAGTAATGTTGACAGCTGGTTACGCATTGTGAATGATCCACATTAGAAGAGCAAGAGAGAATAAACAAAGTAAACAAACTTTGTGCGTATACATGTATGTATGTATGTGTATGGTAACACAAATATTTTCATTGAGATTTAAGGAATGTTGTTGATGATTGGTTGGTTTTATACAACATTTCAAAATGGAATATACTTTATAATAATGATTTCAACTAATTTAGGATGAATTTGACGATTACTTCGAATTTCCTTCAAGAAACAATTGTTGATTTGATGTTTCTTCGCAAAACCAGGTTTGCCATATTCACATTTTATTGAAAAAAAAGTATTAAAAATTAGTACTAGATTTCTTGAGAGCTGCGTACTAGCACAAGTAAGCTTATCGCAGGAACGTTTCTGGACCGTTTCTTAAGCGTTTTTTTATATGAAGTTTTTACGTTTCTTGAGAGCTGCGTACTAAGCTTTAAGCGTTTCAATGAAGGTCATTTATCCATTTCAGAATATTCGGTGTAAGTTTTCATAGTGTACTATAATGTGAAAGCTAAGTCGATTTCGATGTTTATCCTCCGAAAGACCTACATTGTATGCGTGATACTACTCTACATCTACTTGTTACTCATTATTCGACATCGAATTACCGTATGAAGTGAGCGTTAAGACACAAATGTGTCGGTAGGAGGCATTTGCTTTGAACGAGCCCTAATTCTTTTTCTGTTTGGTTGGCATGACATCTGTCAAACACATTCAATAACCTTACAATCATTTAACAAGCAACATCATATTTTTTCATTGTGTTGAAAATGTCAAATTTTGTATCGAAAAGTGATGATTTACGGAGAGCATTAATTTTTTGTTTCCCTTTGAAGAAAAGTGCTGCAGAGTCGCATCGAATGCAAAATATGATTTTAATGGTTCAGAGATAATGACTTTGATGTGAAAATGAAGAATGTTGGAGACCAGCAAAAAGTTTGAAGATGCCGAATTGCAAGCAATATTTGATGAAGAGATACTTTGAGTCAAAAGTAAATGGCAGCAATGTTAACTGCAACACGAAAGAAAACTTGTGACTTCAAAGATACGAAAAAAAATTAGTTTTACATCGAATTGTCGCTTGCGATGAAAATTTATTTGTTTTAAGAATCCTAAACGAGGAAAATCATGGGTTAATCCGGGTCAACCATCAACATCGACAGCAAAAATAGATCAATTCAGTAAGGAGGCAATGTGTATGATGCGATCAGAAGGCTGTGGTATATCATGAACTTCTAAAAACTGGTGAAGCTGTTAGGCAATAAATGATCAATTTGAACCATGCGCTGATAGAAAAATTACCACAATAAGCCAGAAGACACAGCAAAATAGTTTCGAAACAGGACAATACATTTGCACACAAGGCAAAATCGATTCAGGAACAATCAAAATACTTAGACGGGAGCTGCTACCCCACCGACAGTTTTGGCCCTTTCCTTTTACCATTTGTTTACATACGCTGAAGTCAAAAATTGGGTGTCTGATTTGTTTGATATTACAACAAAAATTTATATATCTTAGTAAAATATATTTTAATAAATAATATATATATAAATTGGGTAGTCGAATAAGTCCTTTCGTATTTCTAATCAAACTTCAAACATTTTGTTTATACCAATAAATAAATACACAAATATGTACAACTTTGGTCGACCACTTTTTGCCATTTTTTCGCAAGACATTATTCCATCAGTGTAAAAATTTCATCAGCGTAAATCGAAATTTCCAGAACGGAAGTGGGCGAACCATTGTTGTGCTACAGGGGCTGATACAACACCGTCTCCGTACACTTCACAAATTTCATTGGTGGATTGAGTGGCATTCTTCCCTTTTTAATACAAAATTTTCAAAATGTAATGAATTTCTTCATTGTTTTCCCTGATTTTTGAACAGCAGTAACTTTTTTTCAACTTCCCCGAATTTTGTTTTTTTGGTTAAATGAAACTTAACAACAATACTGTATGGTGTGTCGCAATGTGATTGGTTGCACTGGAGATATGCGACTGCAACGACATATATGACAAAATACGAAAAGTCTTTTTCGACTACCATAAAGGTGTTATAAAGTATCTCTATAATTATATATATTTCATATTTATACATTAAACTCAAAATTATTTCAAATATATGCGCATATGCAATAAATTTTGTTCACATAACAACCAAACATCCGTGTAACGGAGCACATATCAATTGAACTTCACTGATTGACAGTGATATGCAACACTTAAGTACGGTAATTTTATCACCGACAATATTATTACCATTACCGAGCACATTAAAATAATGATTAACCACTGCAGCGCGAGCTTACAACCTTCCCATATACACACACACACACAAAGACACACTCGCATGGAAAAATCATGGAGTTGCGTTTATGGCTTCACGCATGATTTAAAACATTGTTATTGGACGCACGCACAGTGTATCGTTTAATACAAGCTAGGGGGACAAAAACATTTTAGTTTGAAATTTAATTGTTTTGGTCGTGTTGATTAATGATTTTAAGTTGCATTGAAAAATTAATGTATATGTTTTAGATTTACGAATAGAAAACAAAAAACTGTGTAAAGAATATATTTAATTATTTTTTTTAAATTTCAGAACATACAATAACATTGAATGTATAAAATACGTACGAGGTGTGTTCAAAAAGTATCGCGAATTGTAACTGACAGTTTTCTTCGATTGCAGGGGCGGGGTGCATCATGAGTTCTTGCCACAGGGAAGAACGGTCAATAAGGAATATTACCTGCAAGTTATGCGCAAATTGCAAGAAACAATCCGTCAGAAACGCCCGGATTAGTGGTAGAACAAAAATTGGCTTTTGCACCACGATAACGCCCCTGCTCACACATCGTTGGTTTTCTTTTGACTTTTTGGCCAAAAACAACTCACTAATGATGCCGCAGCCACCGTATTCCCCAGATCTGGCCCCCTGTTACTTTTTTTGTTCCCTAAACTGAAGAGGCCCATGAAAGGACGACGTTACGCTTCTCTTGACGAGATAAAGACAGCATCGAAGGTGGAGCTGAAGAAGATAAAAAAATGATTTTTGAAAGTGCTTCGAAGATTGGAAAAATCGTTGGCACCAGTGTATAATATCTCATGGGGACTACTTTGAAGGGGACAAAATAGGTATTCATGAATAAATAAATAATTTTTGAAAAAACACAAAATTCGTGATACTTTTTGAACACACCTCGAACTAATACATAAGTCCATTTACCATATCATTACTCATTGAATGACTCATCATCACTGTTAGATTCATCTGAATCAGGTACTAAATAATCTTTACCTTCATGGTCACATGTTACCTGACGTGGGACTTTTGATGGCGGGACAATTAAATTTAGAACTTTCTCCGGTAATTTATCTGTTCTCTTTCTAAGAACTTCTCTGAGTGAGTTGATTAATCTATTAATCTGCTCCTTCTAACCAATTGCAATTTTTGTTTACAAAACGTTCAATCATCATATATTAAAAAATATGGGGGAAAGATGTGGTATTCGATCAAAGATCATCGTATAGCTTAAGGTTGCCGTTATACAATATTCAAACATTAGCTTGGATATATGTGGATAAAAAAAGTTGCATACGTTTAAAACTTGAAAATAAAAAGAACACAAACATTTTTATATGAGTTTTCAAAAGCCCGTACAACGTATTAGCTAAACGCAAACCAAGTATTAAATGGCATAAAATATACATACATACCTTCTAAATTAAATTCCATTTCATCAACAGTCGTGCTTTTTTTATATAAATTCAAAACATAAAAATGATCACTTCGATTAAATTTGTTGTAGATAATCGTAATTCTTACTTAAAATTGTGACGTATCAAGGGTTGTTATAATCAGAGTACTGTCATTTATTTGATTGTTTACATTGACTTTTGTCCGCCTACAATCATCCAGGCGAATCACTGTGGCACGTGGGCTTGTGTGACACGAAAAACGATTCCATGATGCGATAAAAGTAAAATCGTTCATAGCGGTTTAATTAAACCGCGATTAAATGGCAGTTCGGTAATGATCGTTATCACAGACGACGCGCCCAATGAATGGATTGATGTAACCCAGTTAAGCATGCAGGCGCATTAGGGTGGTGCTGTTTAATAACCTCAAGATTGAAAGATATTGAGATTTCTAAAGCGTTGACATAAATTTTCTTATTAAATAATATTATAGTATTTGGGCAGCAGTATATAGGTGTTCTATGTAACTTTCTATTGCAAAATTATTTTTTAATTTAAAACTTTGTATTTAGTCTTCGCGTGTTTAACATTTTAATGTAACAAGTTTGAAAGTGAATTTAATCTGAAAACATTTAAATAAAAAATTCTTTATTAGTTTTTTATTTAAAATTTGCCCACCTTTATGTTCAAATATTTAAGCAGTATTAATTATTGCGTAAAGTGCAAAGGCGTCATGGTTGCATAAAAGGAAGCACAGAAGCTTTGAATTCATTTTAACGGGCGTGTATACAAATATGCATATAACAGTATTACATGTGGGAATATAGTGGTTTCAAAATGTTACGTATACGCCGTGGCACCATGTCAAATAAATGTAATCTGAAGTTATTAAAGGCAGTTAATCAGTAAATATTTAAAATTATAATTCAGAATTTAAGTATTGGATGTGTATTAAAAAAAATTCAGAAACTTACTTAAACTAATAAATATAACAACATTATGAATGTTTTAACAAAGCGCCTAATCTTAAGGTAATTTATCAGCACAGAAAGACAGAAAGTGTGATCAACGCATAGAGGATATTCTCTTAATTAAATACATAAACAGAAAGAGAGGGAAAATGAGAAAATATTTATTATTAACAGAAAGAAAATCGTTTTTTTTTTGTTATTAATGAATAGTAGTATTTCCGCTTAAAAATGCTTATAACAGAAATAAAACAGAATTGCCTAGGAACAGAAACCCCACTAAATTCTGTTTTAGTTCAAAGTTAGAAGCAGAGTTGACATTACTTTTTTTGTTATAAGCATTTTACATGATTTTTATACAAGATTAAAAATAAAACCAGTGAGCAGAAATTAAAAATTGTGGACTTATGTATATACTTTTGGACCATAATAGTTCTTCCTTATAATAATAAACGCAATGTATGCTACAAAACCTTTGCAGTTAAATAGATAATCCGAAAAAAAATCACTCCTAACTTCAATTGTCATTTCTTTTCAAAATACTTGATAAACATAATAGTGTTGCACTTCATTTATAGCTAGAAACTTAAAGGGGTTGGGTTTTCATAGCAACTTGTCACTCTAATAAATTCTGTTCCCAGTCAGTTAATGCAATTTCATATTCTCTTAAAGGATATTCCATCCAATTGATTAGAAATATTTCACTCCAAACAAATGCAAGTATAATTAAAATAAAACTAAACTAAAAAACTAGCTACTTTACCGTAATTCACCCCAGAAACCTCATTGGGCAATTGCAATGTGATTAATATTGTAAATAAAAAGCAGAAAAAATTATCTGATCTCCCAATAATTTTTCTAATTTCACAGAGCTTTGAAATATTTTCATTTTTCCACACACTCAAATGCATTCGAATTTCTGAGTATGGAAGAGGCAGTGGTCCAGCTGCTCAACTAAATTTAGTTAGAAATTTGAAACACAAGCATACATAAATAAATGTATATGTGCATGTGCATAGGTTGTTACATAAGTAATAGCAGACGCTTCGCATTTATCGTTCACAGGGCATATGTACTTTGAGCAGAACCATCACAACGTCTCGTTGACTTCCAATGTCCAATGATTTAAAATGCCTGCATATGTGTGATAGCGATGCATAAATATATGTGTATGTAGGTTATATATGCAGTTAAGTGTTGGCAAACTAGTCGCCTGAAGATACCAGCATTTTGCATATCAAACACGTTTACCCCCCAAACACACACACACACACGTAGATATTTTTCTTTGCTTGCACGCAGACCAGCGGAAATTTGCAATCTGTATCTGGGCGAGCTCCATTTATTTTCCTACCACTAGAGATGCTGTCAGTAATGCAACACTTGCCATCGGCTTGATCTCAGCACGGCTTTCTCAATTACATATAAATATCCCTACGGCATATCGGAAAGTTATGCACATAATTATGTAAATCAAAGCAGACTTACTTCAGCCAATGCCTCAACAACTAAAGCTGAGAGAGCATAAAAAAAATCAGTAATTTCAAAAATTGTGACACGGCAGGTTTTTCCTACCGGCATCTTATCCCTACACACACACACATACGTATGTATGTATTTGCACATATGTAGCTGAGGAGTGCGGCTACTCGTTCAAAAAGTGTAAATAAGTCGGACTCACCACAGCTGTGTGGTCAATCGGCCGCAACGACTCGACTACTTCCCAGCTCAAAGGCCATGCCAAACGATGGAGAGTTCAATGTTACAAATTTTGAGGAAGGAAAGCAAAACTGCTAATTCCTTCAGAGCGCTTAAGTGCTGCTGTGCGTATGGGCAGAAATTTCAATTTGTGGATTTTCGTTGTCGAATGCATTCAATTAAACTGTTTCGAAGCCGATGCAGTGTTCCTCTTAAGTAGCAACCGATTAAAAACGTAGAAATATCCGAAAATCGTACAAATAATTTACAACAGCTGAAAAAAATATGAAAAATCAGTAAAAACACCTGGAAACAATCATGTTGCTAAGTAAATAATCAAAACTCTGGGCGTATGCAGGCTTAATTGCTGATAAGAATCGTGTAGTTAATTTAAAATCGTTATTTTCTATTTAATATGTATAATCCCCTGCAAAGCTTCTCCAATATGTCGCCACTAAATCTGTAAATCAGAATGGTTACTAATCAGCTTATCAACAGCTGTTCGCCTTTTCGAAATAAAAAAGTAGACTCCTTGAATGTGAGATAAGACTGACTGATTTACAGCTATGAACATTGTGAGAATTATATATGTACTTATGCCTATATACAATATAATTAGATTTACTACAAGTTTAGTCTCTCATATTTGCTGTAAAATTTTCGTAGAAAATGTCTCAAATTTGCAACGAAACCTACTTAGAGATATTTACAACAAAACTACTTACTAACGGATATACAGCTGTCGGTAAGCTTATTTATTACACTAACGCGCCAAGGCTTCCAGTAGACGAAAAGACTTTTCTCTCTTCTCCACTTGCAAAAGCAATGTCGACTAATCGATAACAATTCGAAAGCATGAATGATTTGGTAAGTTAAATAAATTTTTTGTTTTCCATGTTTTCTTGGTCTCAAGATATATTTATTAAACCCCGAACATCCTTGATTTCTAGCAAGTGGATAAAACCTCCTTATTACGAAATATGCAGTAATCGTTTTCATTAACTGGTCAAAATTTATCAGTTATGGGAATCTATGCCAACTTCTTTTTTAATGTTTCTTATGTTCCAACATCCTTGAGATACTGTTGAAACTCCATACTTGATCTTCCCTGAACGGGTTATATCAAGATTGCCACGATGTTTTTTATACCCATTAGGAAACGTGGAGACCATCTGAAATATATACGTAAATGATCAACGTGACGAGATGAGTCGATTTAGCCATATCTGTCGGCCTGTCTGTATATAAGCGAACTGGTCCCTCAGTTTTGCAGCTATTGATCTTAAATTTTGCGCATGCCCTTTTCTCGTTATGCAGCTCCACATTTATCGGATCCTTTGATATCAGATAACTATGGCATACATCTGCCATGCATTGGTAGTATAGTCAAGGAAAATATTTTTTATACCCTTTTTATACTATAAGAAAATGGACTTGTGAAGGATATTATACAGTAATTTCGTTGCCGAAGTCTTTTCTTATTTCCTGGGGGCCTATTCTGTAACTCGATTCGAAAAAAAATCAACTCGAATTCGGATTTTCAAGCCAATTTTCGGATAAAATATTCGATAGCTTTTGAGTTGTAGAAAGCAAAAACGAAAATTGTACGTATTTATTCTGGCACAGGGTGGTACAACTTTCGCATAATTATAAATTAGATCCGAATTTCGAATAGAATACATTTTCATACATACATTTCATTGTTTCAAAAATAATTTCAAAAGAAAGATGTACAAATAGTTTAATTCTAAAATAAATTTTTATTAAATGTATGATTGTGATATCCTTGTTAGGATCGAACTCTTAACCTATGATTGCCTAATACTACTTGTATAAATACCTTACGTTCTAACCTTAATTATTTTTTATTTTTTTATTCACTATTTTAAAAAACTTTACTATTGGAAAATATATGTGCGGAAATGCTGTGAAAGGCACCCATTGTCAATATATAATATTTATACATAAATTTCTACATAAAAATATTATATGCCTATAACTAAATAAGCAAAGCAGTATCAAGAAGACCTTGAGCTTTGCATATAAAATTAGATTACCTTAATATAATTTACGAATATAAATACATATTTTTAAATACCCAAGTCCGATCATGAGCTGATCGTTCTGCACTTTGCTTGGTTTTAGAGACTACTAAGCCGACGTTTACTTATAATATTACTTTTCTAATCAAGAAAATAAACATTTCAATACTTATAAAAATACTTTAGAATTACTAAAATTCTTACATTATTAGCTTAAATAACCTCATCAATTAGCTTATATGCTTTCTAAATTTTAACTCCCTGTTTATTGCTGAAAAGCTTTAAATAATGCAAATTCTAGGAAATGACCTTATTTATAGTGAATGCAGACTATCTACAGCTAGCTGCTTTCTTTCCTAATGAGATATATAAGTATATAAAGAAATAATTATTTTCATTGGAATGTCACCCTAATACTCAACGCTTTAACTTTTGTAATGCTTTCAAGCTTCGAGGCCACGAGTTCCATGTAAATAAGAAAACTAACTAGCTTGGACGGCAGTCCCCGATATCAGATACAATGCCTTTGTAAACAGTGCTAAATCTAAATTTAACTCTGCTTTAGAATCTCTTCATGTCATAAAAATAATTGCTTTGAAATAAGCATTGTTATGTATATAAATATATACACACATGTTTAAGAACCGACTGACGCTATTGTCGCCACTACACATGCGCTTCCCTTTCCCCATCATTCTATCATTCTTCTTTGCCGCTCATCACACGACAAATCTTACAGCCAACCCATCAAACGCATGCGCACAGCGGGCAACAATATGAACGTCGCCACCACCCGTGCTAGTCAATCGATCCGATTCGTCTGCAACCGGCCAGCAGCGCCATCTGTGTCGCCCTGGATGATCTTCTCAATGAATTCATCCCATTGCGATTGCCATTTTTGTAGCGCTACCTCCTTTTGCTGCTCATTTAAGGCGCTGTACACCAACGAGTTAATCGCCAATTTCTTCAGTAGACGCATGTCGGCATGCGCTGACGCGATACCCAGGAAGGCAATATAGAAATCGTGTGAGAGTGGCGTCGCACGCCAAAATGATGGATCATCTGATGAGATCACAACGGTAAAGTTGTCGGAAAACAAATGTGAACAGGGATGATTACGATAGTCGCTGACCAGTTGCAAGACTTGATTTGATATGGGATTAATTTCGACGGGAATGTTGCGCTCCTTTAGCGCCTGCAAGACGAGCGGATGTTTGGTGAGCGCGAAGCCGTGTCCAATACGCTTAGTACCAAGCAAGACAGCGTCAATAAGGTTTTCATCGACGGCAGCACCATACCAGTTCGTCTCCCCGGCGTGGAAGTAGAAATCAATGTCGGCCGGTACGCTAAGTAATTGCGGTATGAAATCTTTCAGTGGCCGGCCGAGCTCCTCTTGACCAACTAAATCGAAGCCAGCTACGAAGTCGGGATATGTGGCCTAAAAGTGGCGAGATTTTTTCTCTTTTAATATTTAAAAGGTGAAAAGGTTTGAAAATTCTTACCTTGATCTCGACGCAGATACGAATGTATTGCTCAACCGTTTCGGGACTTGCATTTCTTATGGGCGCATATATCATTTTCGAGCCGATGAAGTCCGGATATTCTTTCATAAATTTTTCCAGCGTTTCCTTGTAGATGCGCACCGTGTCGAGTTCAGTATATTCTCCGTCATCCAAATCATAAAGCTGTTAAAAATATATTATAACAAGAAGCGTTATTAGATCGGTGTTTTGTCAAATAGATAAGGTATCTGTTATTTTTGTAAAATATGAACTACTCAAAGAAATATTTTGTTATCATAAGATTTCATCTAGCTAACCAAAAGTCCCTTCTTATGTCGAGTCGGTAACAATGAACCCTCTTTGTCACATAAAGACGAAAAATAAACACAAACCTGTGGCAGTGTGCTGCGGAATTCCAGGTATTGCACGCCGTCCGCACGAAATTCCTTCAACGCATTGTAATAGTAATCCGCCCAAACGGGGGCATAAGTAATCATACCATCCAACAAGGAAAATATCTCCATAAAGCTCGCCCATGCCTCATTATTGTCCAAAAACTTCTCTTTCGGGTACAGAGTGAGATGTTCGCGCAAAAAGTCGTCCACTGCTGCAGCGCCATGCCTAGCACGTATCTCTGCTAACAGCGTCCATACACAATCCTTACCATCGACCGCAAGTGTCGGCTTAGTTCTGGCGAAACGCAAAGATACCACCTCCAAACTACCGCTACTTTCACAAGCCCACAAATTCTCACGATACGTGAGCGTGATCAAAAAATCTGTGCTGCACATAGCTGTATCGTGTGCATGCAGCACACCTCCTTTTGGCATCGCCTGCAGGTACCCAAATAGCGGTGTCTTAGCGATGTCCTCCAATACGCTGAAGAAGTGTTTTGACGGTTTGAAGAGATGCGGCGTCACAATTCCTTCCTCATACTCGTACGTTTTGGCTGCCATAATGATTTGATTGGCAAGTAGTTCGCGATCATTCAACTCAATCTCTGCGCCCAATCCCCTGGACTCCTCATAGCGAAAGAATGTGCTGCGTTCAGCATTGTAAGCCTCCGGTGTCGGACGATTATTGCGTGCATTGCCATCAGGTCTATAAGCATAGGCTGCCATATGCGATGCGGCCAATTGGCTGCGAGTATGGAAGCGCGCCAAAACGACGCTACAGAGACACGCGACAAGCGCTAAGCGCAAAATTCGAAACATTTCGACAGCTGACCTCCAATAAAACTACTCCAAGGCCACTCAATTGTTTTATGGAGCACTTCCCGTAATTGACGTCCACGTTGCACGCCTTTCAAACGCGTACTGGGAAGTTATCGCCAAGAGCGCTGCTAATTTAACACGTCCGTTTGAAGTGTGACGGTAATCTATAAATGAAAGAATTTTGGTAGTATTTTAGTTCAGGCTTATGCCGGCTTATCGGCCAGTTAACATATATATGTATGTGTGTACACTTTTGAAAACCACTTCGAGGGTCGATGATAAACACTGGTAGGCAGAGCAGAATATATTACTTGTCGATAAGATAAACATTGCGTTAATAGGTACTTTCTTATGTATTAAGTAAGCTTATATAACAAGATTAGATTGTGGCTCATAAGCCTTTCAGCCAAGTGTTCGACCAAAAATGTCCCCAAGAAAGAAATTTCCATTGATGAGCGTTATTTTGGATGAATTAATTGATTTGGCAACAATTTAGCTTTATCAATACTGTAACTATTAGGGAAGTCACACAATTTTGGAGAGGGTCAATCGGCTATGACTTAATCACCTCACTAAACATTTTTTCCATGTTTTAAATTTGTAAAATGCCACTAGTACTGCAAAGTTTCAATAAACAATATCATATATATGCATAGTTTTTTCCAAAAAAATATAAAAAACAAGTAAGGAAGGGCTAAGTTCGGGTGTCACCGAACATTTTATACTCTCGCATGATAAAGTGATAATCGAGATTTCATTATCCGTCATTTACATATTTTTTTATTTTGCTGTAAAATTAATTAGAATTAAATTCTGAGAGATTTACCGATATTTTCGGTGAAAAATTAGGTTAGGTTAGGCACTGAGTTCTTCGTGTTCGATATAAGGGACCTTGAAAAGTTATATATATGTATGTGTAAAGTTTTATTCCGCTATCATCATTTGTTCCTAATGTGTATATTATACAGAGAAGGCATCAGATGGAATTCAAAATAGCGTTATATTGGAAGAAGGCGTGGTTGTGAACCGATTTCACCCATATTTCGTACATGTCATCAGGGTGTTAAGGAAATATTATATACCGAATTTCATTGAAATCGGTCGAGTAGTTCCTGAGATATGGTTTTTGGTCCATAAGTGGACGACGCCACGCCCATTTTCAATTTTTAAAAAAAGCCTGGGTGCAGCTTCCTTCTGCCATTTCTTCCGTAAAATTTAGTGTTTCTGACGTTTTTTGTTAGTCGGTTAACGCACTTTTAGTGATTTTCAACATAACCTTTGTATGGGAGGTGGGCGTGGTTATTATCCGATTTCTTCCATTTTTAAACTGTATATGGAGATGCCTGAAGGAAACGATTGTATAGAGTTTGGTTGACATAGCTATAGTAGTTTCCGAGATATGTACAAAAAACTTAGTAGGGGGCGGGGCCACACCCACTTTTCCAAAAAAATTACGTCCAAATATGACTCTCCCTAATGTGATCCTTTGTGCCAAATTTCATTTTGATATCTTTATTTATGGCTTAGTTATAACACATTATAGGTTTTCGGTTTCCGCCATTTTGTGGGCGTGGCAGTGGGCCGATTTTGCACATCTTCGAACTTAACCTTCTTATGGAACCAAGAAATACGTATACCAAGTTTCATCATGATATCTCAATTTTTCAGTTACAGCTTGCACGGACGGACAGACAGACATCCGGGTTTCAACTCTACTCGTCACCCTGATCACTTTGGTATATATAACCCTATATCTGACTCTTTTAGTTTTAGGACTTACAAACAACCGTTATGTGAACAAAACTATAAAACTCTCTTTAGCAACTTTCTTGCGAGAGTATAAAGAATGATCGTTTATCATTCGATAACGAACGGTTAATCGAATAAATGACGACTTACGTCTATCCGAATACTGCAAACCGAATACTATTATTCGAATAATACACTATCCGGTCAGTCGAATACTAAGAGCTCTAATTTATACATTAAATATTACCAAAGAAACAACACATTGCATTTCTGAAAAACATGTGATGTTACATCACCTCTCCAATATTCACAACTCACATCACAACATCGCAGCTCAAAACATAGCATCACATTATTTGTTTCGATTACAAAACATTTAAACTCTTAAACATCACATCACTTCAGTGCTTGAAGTTACAGCACATTATTAATCCCCACGGCACATATGAGACTAACAACATATACAACGTTACAACGAACAGCAAAATAATAACTGACGCCATACAAACATATCGTGATCACATCGCGTTATTTCAGTCATATGATATTATATCACATCAATAAGCGATACAATATCTCTCGAATGAAAAAACACAACACTTAGTTTATAAGACCCAAAAGAGCCGAGCCACTTTCTTGGTCGAAATCTCACCACTTCATTTTTATTTTTGTTCACCACGGAAATTTACGATTTTTACATAAAAAATTTTACTTATACACGCACTCATTACAATTTCGTATTTATATTGTCGATCCACTGGTTCCAACGTTTATGCCATTTTTCGAAAGCTGCCTCGCGCTCATTGCCACTGAAGGCACCGTAAGTAATCGAGTTTGAAGCTAGCTGTTTCAACAGGCCAAGATCTGCCTTTCGCGAAGCGATAACCATAAACGCCATATAAAAATCGTGCGTCAGCGGAGTGGCTTTCCAAAATGAGGGATCATCTGATGCAATGACCACAGGATAATTGACAGCAAAAAGCACAGAGGCGGGATGTGTACGCAAATCGCCAATGTATTGCAGTACTTGATTGGATATTGGATTTATTTCAATTGCAACGTTTCGTAAACGTGCCAACTGCAATACTTCGGGATGCTTAAGCAGCGCCAAACCATGTCCAATGCGTTTCGTGCCGAGAAGAACGGCGTCGAGTAGATTTTCATCGGTGTTGGTACCATACCAATTTGTTTCGCCGGCATGAAAATAGAAATGGATTTCGTCTTGCAGAGCAAGCAGCTCGCGAGCGTAGTCATGTAAGGGCCGACCCTCATCTTCCCAACCAACCAAATCGAAACCGGCGAAGTAATCAGGGAAATGAGACTATGGATAAGCAAAGTAATGCGCTTTAATAGCGATTTTGCGCCAGAAATTTATATTCCCTACCTTCAGTAGCAACGCATTGCCCAAATACTCTACGAAACGAGCGTCGGACACTTTTCTTGTCGGTGCGTAAATCAGGCGCGAGCCAATCCAGTCTGGATACGAAGCGCGAAATCGCAAATCAGCATCGCGCATTACACGTGTCGTATTCAAAAGGGTGTAGTTACCGCCACTCAAATCATACAACTGATGAGAGAAAAAAAAAGCTAGAAGCAGTCAAGTGATCAACGGTAACACACTCACTATCGGCAAGACGGAACGAATTTCCAAATATTGCACGCCATCTGCATAGAACTCCTCCAACGCCTTATAAATGTAGTCGCTCCACACTGGCGCATAGGTCAGCAGCCCCACCACGAGCCGAAATATGCTGCGGAAACGCTTCCAGACTGTATCCTCGTTTGGAAAATGTTCTAGGGGATACATAGTCAACTGCGCCAGCAACTTCTTATCGACAGCATCGCTAAGCACACTTTGTCGCAATTCGCTCAGCAATGACCATTCGCACGACTCTTCGTGCTGTGGCTGCAGCAAAGAGAAGCGTAACATCTTATACTCTTGCGTCTCACTCTTTGCTACACAAATCCACAAATGCTCACGATAGGTCAGCGATAGCAGATACTCACTGCTACACAACGCCATATCATGCGCATGCAAGACACCACCTTTTGGCATCGTTTTTAGGTTTTGAAAGAGCGTCGTATTACCAATTTTCTCAAATGAGCGGAAAAAGTGCTGTGCCACCTGAAAATGGCTTATGTTTTTCAAACCCAACTCCAGTTCGTGCTGCTTCTCCAACATGATCAACTCATTGACGACGCGTTCTTTGGCATTAAGCAACACGCGTCCGCCAAGTTGATTATTTGACTCCTTCTCCAAGATATTGGCGCGCATTGTTTCATAGATGCGCACTCGTTCGGCAAGTTGCGCGTAGCCATGCAAAGCCGACAGGTCCAGCAACAGCGCAAATACCAAAAAATTGCTCAATATGAGGAATATTGCGAGATTTCTAATCCAGCGCAGGTTCGCCATGGTCACAGTTGCTCAAGCGATGTTCACAAACTAACTACATAAGTTTGGACGAATGAGTTGAGTTTGCCGCGTAAGCTCACTCTCGTAGCTTTGGCTGTGCGCTAGTTTATTTACTTAAACTCTCACTAATCAGACCGAGCTCGAAATTATAACAAATGTTGGCGTCACTGATAAGCGGCAGCAAAGCTGTGTTATTTAATACGCAACATTTAAATTCACAATAATTTATTTTATTTTTTGTTTAAACAACTTATAATTTTCTTTCTTTAATTTTTAATTTTTTTTTCAATAAATTTTCTCGTATTTCGTTTGGAAATAACTAAATTGCAGCATTTGAAAAGACCTTTGATGACAACGAAAACAGTGTGTACATCATTTAATTTTTTAGACGCGGGAAATTAAAAGAGATTGACACGTTCAAACGTTGCATAAGTTGTTAAAAGTGCTATAATGGGGATTGTGATAACTTTCTAGTGCCGAACCGACCCTGAGATTTGTAAAAGGTGATTAACTTCGAGGTTCCCTAATTTTTCAAATTTAATGGGAATGTTTATTATCTATCGAAAGAAAATTTTTTGGCATTTATTTTTTGAAGATTATCTCTTTCAAATGCTGGCCGCGTCAAGGTTTTAGATGGTGCATCCATTTAGTCCAATCTTCCATGACTGGCGAATGATACGCGTCATATTTTTCTCCGAGGCTTGAATTAAAGCGGGATTGTTCACATAGACTTTGGACTTTACATATCCCCACAGCCCATGGCCCAAAACGTCAAATTATCTGCTTACTGAAGTGTTCTCTCAATAAAACCATTGTTTGATGCGATATATTGACCTGGCAATCCAACTTCAATTACGTTTATCTCTCTTTTAACTACGATCCCAATGCTGAACTTGAATGTCAACTTTCTCAAACGATTTCAAACCAATTTACATTTTTCAAACCTCGAACGTACCCAACAATTTGTAAAAATATTACACGAAAGAGATGATGCAATAGTGAAAAATATACACTGACAGTGAAATTTACATTTCAAATTTTTTTTAAATAAACGTTATTTTCACAAAATATAAACGCCTTTAGAAAACTTTTATATATTTTTATAATCGAACATTTTATAACATTTCCACACTCAACGGCTTCGAAACTTCTGGTTTAGACTGATTTAAGGGAATTAATAAAATAGCACATTTTTTAATTGTTTCCAAAGAGAGCTAGTGAAACCACAAACAACGAAGGCGCATGCGACGTACTCTGCAGCAGCGAGATCTACAGGCTTTAGATCTGAACACCTACAATATGAATGTAGGTACACAACATCAACAACAACCACAACAACTTGAGAAGGTAAAAATTTGAATTTGGAGTATAAGTGGAGCGAAATATTTATTTCCAATGCCTTTGACAGTATTCAGACACGCCGAACCAGAGGCCGGGAAAGCCACCCGTCGCAGGTTTCCAGCAAATGGCGATAACGACAGCTCAACCCATGACACTAGAAAAACCAAACTCGGTAATTAAAAATAATATTCATGTATTATATAATATTGAATGCAAAATATTTTTGCTTTATCAGAGTTCCGAGCAAAGCATGAATCAGGGCCTTACTCGTAGCTTGAGCATGGTTGATTTGCCTTCGCAGCGTGGGAAGCTGTTGAGGGTATTTTTTATACTTAAAATTATAAAATTCTTCACATTTCATTTGAATTTCAGCTGCGCGCTGGTTATGATCATTTGACTGGCGAAGAGGAGGAATTGAAAAAATTTTGTGAATCAGTGGATCCAAATATAGTTTTCGACGAACTGCAGCCAGAGCCACCGCGTCCAACGCAGTGGCAAACAGCTCGCTTGCGCGCTGGTTCACCAAACAATTACTCATGTCCGCCGCCAACGCCTTGTCCTTGTCCAGACACTTTCAACAGACAGAGAGAACAATCATCGCGGATACAGAATTTTTCCTCATTCTGTCCGCCAGGGGTAAGCTCAATACCAATATACATATCTTCTGCAAATTTCCCATATTCCCTTTGAGTTCTTCACGACTTTGAAGGTTGTTGGCGATTTAGGAAAACGTGAAAATTTTAAAAATTTGAATAAATAACTTTTTTTATCATTTTCTTACACACAGCTCAATACCGGTGTTACGAGTACTCCATATTCACAGTCAACACGCCGTCGTTCGGTAAATGATTCACAACTTATAGAAAACTTAGAATTTTTCTCAAATTTATATTTATAAATTTCAGTCCTATGATGAATACCCCAGCATACCGACACGCCACCAGGTAACACCATATATATGAGTATTTATTTACGCCAGTTCTGCAATACAATCTATTTTTTTAGTCGACCAGGGATCCGACAATGTCAATGTGGTCACCGCCGATATCACAGCCATCACCAATGAGGCAGTCCACGAGACCATCGACATCGACTAGGGTATGTATCTTCGGCGTTTGTTGTGGCTTCAGTTACATAGAAATTAATTCTTCCTTCTTTGAAGTACTCGCAAGATACGTCTAAAGTGCTGTACGAGTCCCCGCGACGCAGCCACTATTCACCAACAAATGTGAGTGTTGTAATTGTTGGACTTAATTTCATATACAAATGCTCCCACAAATACCCTTCTAAATCTTCCAGCGAATGAACAGCACACCCTACATGGGCCTGGCAGGACAACCCTTCAATGTAACGGTAATTTAAAACAATGAGCAAACTGAAATCCAAGTAGTATTACAAAAATAAAGCTGTCTTCGATTCGCCATTTGTCTAATCGCTATATTTGCGCGTTATAGTATGTTCGATTCACTACTCTGCAAAGCTTGGCAAATCGAAGACAGCTAGGAACAGATATACTGAATAATTAATTGTGTATTAAATATTACTGATCGCCTAGAGACAGCCGCAAATGATGGCCACGAAATGGATTACGCCACCGGGCCGTATGCCGTCCGCCTTCATGCAAGACTCTACTCTAAATCACTCCGTGCTGCCAACGGTATGTATGACATCGATTTCCAATACTTAAAAAAGCATGAAATAATTTCCTCTTCTAACCATATAAATAACCCAGATGCGAGAAGCTTGGACACCCCCATCATGTCCAACGGTATTTTCAATTTATTGAGCCACCATATTAGAAAATTCAAATATTTTTTATTTTTAGGATATTGATGAGTCACTCATATGCCACACGGCGGAGGTAAATTTCTTTATAACATTTAAAATTATTTTGTTATAATTTTTGTATCCATAGACCACCGATGAATGTCCCAATAAAAATAAGAATATTCCTTGTGAGGGTTGCGAGACTAATGAGAAGACTTATCCGCCGCCACCGCGCTGCAAGCCATTACACCCGGATATAGCTAAGGTGAACGGGTGGATTGTTTGATGCAGTTGCCGGCATGTCGTAACAATTTCATTTTCAAATTTCTTTTTATAGAAACTATGCGGGGACTTGCCACTTTTTAAAATACCACGACGCAGTAATTATTCGCTGAAAGCATTACATTAACCACAATTATGCGCTAAATAAACTTATTTGCAGTGGAAGACGATTTCATTTGCATTAAACGCCGCGAGCAATGGGAGCAACTGGTCAGGGATCAAACTTGCCCGGGCGCTATACAGTCGACAATCGATGGTTCGGTTGATTTCAATGCGCTCGCTTTTAATATATTCTTCGGCGAGCAGCGTTTGCCCGACTGCTTGCCGCGCATTGAACCGATCACGCTGCTCGAGGCGTTCTTTATAAGAGTCAATTACGAGCGTTGCCAGATAAAGAAGTTGGAGGATTTAACATATGCCAGAGACCACCCAGAAGAAGAGGAGACACATGCCCCGCCTCCACCGAGTGATGAGTGCGTTTGTAATGCTTAGTTCAGAAATTAAAACAATATTTAATATTTATCACGCTAGTTGTACGCTAATTGAAAAATGCTTCAAACGCAAATTTGACACCGATCTGAATGCGGCGTTGGAGAAGCTCTTTAAAGCGGAAAAGGGTTTCACATTCCTATCCCCACAGGCGGTAAATAAATTATAAAATATTGACTTAAATATATTTAAATAATTTTTATTTTTACAGGAACAACCACTAATGAGTATGACAATGGAAAGCACCAGTACCGATTTGCCGGGCATACCAATCTCCATAAAGGCCTTCACAGGCACAACCAAGCCAAGAGAATGAGCTCATATGAATGACGCAGAGAAGCGATAAGAAATATAATAGACGCTCAATTTATGAATATGTAAACTTATTTACATAAATAAACTAGAATTTTTCCTCAAAGAGGGAGATTACAACTCTAGTGTAATAGTAAGGCTGAAAACACATTAGAACACAGGATAGGCATTAAAGTTTGCAGGAGGTAAGTAAACTTTATATGACATCAATTTACGACATTTTACTCAAGATGGGAATCGCACTTGGACTACTATACATAGACCTTTGTGAAGCCATTAAATAGACTTATTGTATCCAATCTTAAAAGTCGACAAAACGCCTTAAAACCAAAGCAGATTTGCTTAGGCCACCAACTCAGTGGAATAACTGAAAATGTGAGCTTTCTAAAATTTAAGTCTAGATCTCACAGGGGTGGATAATCGTGGTGATAGGATGTTACTACCTCTGCGACTGTTATACGATAAGATTTTCAACCTTATAGTTTGGACGTTGCCGTCCTGTCAGAGCACATACAACCAGGGAGAGACTAGTTTTCTTTTAGCAAAACCCTTACGGGATCTCTTACTATCGACCTAGGGCCTTTGGACAGCGCTAATCAAGCTCCCGCGAAGGCAGGAAGAAACCGAAGCTCATTCCCACTCTATTTTTAGGGGGCTGGGGTGCTCAGCTCGTCAGCTCTGCAGTAACCTGCGGTTCGGTTAACTCCTCGGTTTTCCTCAAAATTCTCCATCCAAATCACATAATTCGACAAAAACTTTTCATAGATTCCAATTTTTCATACAGTTCTCAACACTTTTCAAAATATTTCGAAAATTCAAATTAAATAAACACTTTCCAAAACGTGTTTGACATATACATAATTATGTAAATAAGTAAAACAACAATAGTTTAATGAAATTTTTGTGGAATAAAAGGCGAAAGTTCAAGCAAAATTCTAAATTCCTAGTAGAATGGTGGAAGTAAGTGTAGAACTTGTTGAATACAGCTTCAAAAGCCGATTAAATATACCGTTTTAATATTACACTAGAATTACTTCAATACAGGAAGCTCAAATCGGAGTTTCCGAAGCAACGGCAGTCAGCGAGGCTTTGATTGCAGACCTCAGGTAGGTGATGTATGTGTACGCACCAGTACACTTCTCGACATACTTGCATATATTTGAAATTTGCCACCTTCTCTCGCACAGTTCCGACAGCAAAAGTCAGCTTCACTACGAAACAGCTGTGAACCCTCCACATCGGCGGCGGCGGCCGCCGTACGTGCGAGCTACGACAACTGCGGCTGCCCGACCCGCAAGGTGAGTGCGTGTCACAACGCATAATCAGTACACTTGATTATCAATCCGCTCTAATACCATACACGCACACAGCTATCAACCTCAGCCTCCTCATCGCCGACACGTTTCAACGCGAGCACAATGCCGAAAATATGCTCGAACGACTTGGACACCGGCGTTGGCATGCTATCATCAATGCCACAGGTGAGCTAGAAACAACCAAAAAAAACACGCCTTGCAAATATGAGCATCAATCCTGACAAAACAATGAACTCTTCCTCAAACTTAGTCCACGTACGGGATGTCTCGCAACAGCTGTGGCCATTCGGCTGCATCCCTGATACAAGATTCTTGCAACAATCTAAGCAAAGCTTCAACTGCATCTTGTTGTTGCTGTTGCCCACATTGCGGCAAACCGCAGGACCCAACACAAACAACAACTACCACAACAGCAACATGTCCGCCACCCAAGCCCCCACTGCCATGCAGACCGAAGCCGCAACCGACGAAGGAGGAGACACCATCACGTAAGTTGCTACTACATAGACTAATGCACATACATACATGGGTGGTGTGTGGGTGCTGTGGTTAATTAATCCGCAAACATATTTCCACATCTGTATCTGTGCTTGTACGTGTCTTTGGTGTTTGTTTTGCAGCCGAGGTGGAGTTCAAGTGTCGCATGCGGAAATTGCAGTTGGAAAATTTGGTTAAAGATCAGTACTGCCCAGGTGCCATACAGAGTACAATTGACTGTGAGCAGGACTTCAATGAAGCGTCCTTTCGTCTGGTATTTGGTTGTGATCCATTGCCCTGCACGCTACCCACCGTGGAGCCCATCTCACTTTTGGAAGCGTTTGCAATGCGTGTCGAATTGGAGCGTTGTTTGCTCGCCGAGGAGACAAACTATGCTGAGCAGAGAAGATCATCGCGACGTGGTTCAAACGAGTTGGACGAGTGAGTGTTAAACTTGTTTAATAACAAATAATGTTGCTCATGCGTTTCTGGCTATTTTTTATACAGAGTCGACGAATACTTCAATAAGAAGTACAAGACGGCTCTTAACGAAGCGCTGGCGAGCTTCTTGAAGGCGGAGAGGTGTTACTATCTGGAGAATCCAGATATGGTGAGAGTACTTATTCTCTTTTTAAAACTATCATGTTGCAGTGACCAAAAAACACTGTACACTCAACGCTTTCTTGTGAAATCTGAAATTAATGCAGACAAAGATTTATTGGTCCCTTCATCCTTACATCTGCGACAAAACTTGCTAAAACTCTTTACCCAATTGAAATTTCACATTTAGCCCTGAAGGTCCGAAATGGAGTGGTATTTTTGTAATTAGTTAGGGGTTGCGACGACTCCAAATAGATTGAAGGAGCTCATCGTATAAACTACCAAAACTATCTCATCAAAGATTAATAGAACCTTTGGCTTAACATCCATGCCCTTTATAACGGTATTGGTGTTGCAATCTGGCATCTGGATTAAAAAATGTGAATTTTTGGTCGTCAGTCAATTTGTGTGGAATAAACCGTGCAAACACCTTTCGTAAGCCCAAATGTTGGGTCAAAATGCGATAAATCGATGTTTTGGAGCTTTTCAATTCCATTTCCGTGAATTTCAATGATGATTTCGGCTGATTTTTGATGAATTCAAGCACAGTTTCGATGGAATTTCGGTGATCGCGGATATTGATTGGCCGACATTGATCGTCATTTATGTCCTCACGACCACTTAAAAACGTTGCAACCACTCGTGCACTCTGCTACGGAATAGGCAATCATCGCCATCAATTGAAATGTTTCGGAAAAAATTTTACCAATTTTAAAACAAAATTTAATGTTGACTCTTTGTTCGATGCTCATTTTCGCACCGATAACACAAACATACTGACACTTAAAACGCAATATCTTCCAATCCATGAAATGTCATGAAATTCTCACTGAACAACCGATAAAGATAGCAGATTCTAACGCACTAGTCGACATATAGATGGCGCCACCAGTGGGCGCTAGATTCAAAAAGTCCTGTTTACTTTGAAAGGCACTTTGCAGAAATGTAAAAACTCTGTTCTAAAAACTCTAATCGAAAATTTTCCTATTTACCGAAAGCATTTATGTATACATATGTCGTTTTTCAATACTGATAATGATTTCTCTTCCTCACTGACTCTAAATGCAATATATTAATAAGTGTCGGAGACTGCAATACTGATGAAGAATTGCGCTATAATATTGTAATATAAATCACTCCCATTACAGAATGCGCTCAGCATGGATGCACAAATCAATAAGACCTGTACATGCCTGCCAAACAGCTCTTTCAAAATTACCGCCTACACGGGGAATACGAGACCCAATATGCAATAGAATGCTATCGTTTTATTTTTTGTTTTAATTTAGAAATATGTATTTAATATTGAAAATTCTTATTTGTTGTAAAATTTTATGTTTGAAAGAATAAAAGACGTGAGCAACACGAAGATAACAAAAGACTAAATGAAGTGATCTATTCACCATGTGCCGGACATCATGCAAAGACAGTAAGATAATTCTAAAAACTATATTCAATAAAAGTCAACAATAAAAAATATTGAAAATAACAAAAATGGGTTGCGAAAAGCGCTTTCAAATATTGCAAAGGGTTTAGCAAACAAACGACCACCAAACGAGCTCGTGCGCTGAAATCAACAAATATGCCATACAACTACAAATTTATGGTATACAGAGTCGCAATCTGCGCCTTGTATGCACCGTTATGTAGACGAGGCGAATTGAATTTAAATTTGCCATCGCTTATTACTCATTGATTTACGGGCGGCTTGACGACCAGCTGTTGATCGGTTTAATTGCGTGTGAAATTGCTGTTCGTCACCGCAGTCGAGTGCAACAACAAATATAACATTTCCAATCATTTGACCAGAGCAAATAAATAAATAGCACACCTATACACGCACAAATACATCTGCACATATATATGTGTGTATGTATGAACATGAAACGACACAAAGAATCGTACTATCAGCGGAAAAATATGAGTATAACAATAAATAACTGTACGTGTGTCCGCCTGTGTGCTGGTAGGTGCAATTTTAAATTTGCATAAAAAAATTGTAAATATTTCCATGCATTAACAGGTTTCAATTATAGTACAAAAAATTTTATGATAATTGTTATTTTTTTATTATTGTCAAATGCAATTAATATTAATTACAAGAATCTACAAAATGATGACTTTTATGAGTTATAAATTTTTACTTCAATCGTGCTACAGTGGGCGGTCTTCAAGCTAAGTGATTGAAAATATCAAGCATTTGCGTTCAAAGCACATACAACAACAACAACATCTCGAAATATCCGCGGTAAGAGGGATTCTCGAGAAAAAATTAATTTTATTATTTTCCTCATTTTTAAATCGAATTACAATATTCTATTTGATGCTGATTAGAAAGCAAACGAGTTGTAAGAGTAGAATCACGAACGAGCTCATTACATAGTATACTACTAATATATGCGATCTAACGCTGGAGCAATAAGCATCTGAAAACATGAAAAAACGCTAAATTCGTTTCCACCCATGCTTCAATAATATTGTTCACAAATACAAGAGATTCCTAAAAAAACTTCAAGAACTTAGTTTTGATAATTCATGTACGAGCGTTCATGTTAAAGCGTTGCCTGTACTTGTATGCCAGCTAAGTGTATGCTATAAAAACTCGATCTAAACAGTTTCTTCGAATACTGTGCAGTTGCCTTGGACAATAATCCAAGCCAAATTTGGTGAAGATACCTCATCAAATGAAAAATTCCTCCATAAAAGTACTTGATTACGATCGTTTTGTCTATATGAGAGCTAAGTATATGCTATAGTGGTCCGATATATGTACATAGATTTTTCTGACTAATGATTCTTAGAGAGAAAAAAGCGTCTGCAAATTACGGACCGATATCTCAAAAATCGAGAGACAGATAGACGGGCATATTCAAATCGACATAGGCCACGCTGGCGTTTTCATGATGGGATTGTATGAAAAGAATTTCACAAAGCGGCATCGAGAAGCAGTCGAATATATGCTTCGGAGCATTTCTCATGTGAAATACGTGTTTTGAGTTTGAATCATATTGGAATCGAGTGTTGTTTAGTAATACTAAGTAATCAAATATCACTTTAAGCTTCAACTATACTGATGTAACACTAATTTTTCAGTTCATCCATCACTTCTCCTCTTGGATCCATTGCTTTTTATAAACACTTTGGAGATATCGTTTAATCTCCATGAAACAGAGCATTATATAATGTTACTGTTATTTTACCTTGTATTTATGTACATACATGGAATTGTTTCTACTTTCGCTTGAAATATGTTTTCACATATTTTCTTATGAAACTGCTCGCACTGGAAACACATCACACTCACTCATACTTAGTGGCATATGACTCAATTACGTTATATTATGACTACAACTCAGTTCTTCTGCAGTACTCATTTCACCATTGTGTATACATATGTACATATGCATAAATTATATTTCCATTATTTTTGTATTTATAACTTGACCTTTAATCTCATAACAAACCACCAATAAAAAGCCTCATTCCAAACTGTTGATGTGAATCACAAAAATACGATTTCATTTATTGAATAAGACTATCTTTGCTTTTATACTTTCTTTATGATTTAATGCATTCAATCAGCCGAATAATTGTTATTATCGGTTCATGCACTTGCCTTATCAATGTTAAGTACACACAAAAACAAAAGTAAATACATTGTAATTTCAGTTGATTGTGTGTCCGAAATAAACGTTTGTTAGGAAACACTTCAGTTGATAAAGAAAAATTACACGCAATAAATCTAAGCGCACTAATCTCACTACAATTTATTTTATATTTATATTTTATTGCATTCAGCTCGATTTATGAAGCTAGTCACTATAACTGCTACCTCAACTACATAAATATACATATGTATACTTTTTAGTGTATGTACATATGTTTTACTATATAATAGGCCAATTGAATCCCCCAAAATTTGGAAAAAACAAAAACAAAAATAAATCTTGCCATTGGAATAGTAGATAAACCCAGAAACGGTATGAAACCGATTTCGAGGCAATGATTTTGAAGGCAAATTTTTTTAGAGATTGTAAAAATTTCTTCGTCAGTTTTTGAGATATCCTAATGAAATTTAATTTAATACGTAGGTGCATTTTGATATAGTATTGATCATTTTCCGAAATCGGTCAGATAAGTTATGTATGTATCCCATACAAGCGACAATTCAGATTTTTTAAACTTTTGCCTTAAAAATCACTGACTCGAAGCGGATTTTGACCCATGGACTCTTAGGCAAAGTTGTAGAACACATTCTGCATACTCCATTTTATAGAAGAAAGCGATCAAGATTGCAAGATGCGGATTAAACGCTTATGTGTTTTAGAAGTTAAGATCCTTAATTGGGTCATTTCTAAAATTGTATACCATTTAATATTTTTTGACAATGAACAAACCACCATCCGAAAATTTTATAAGTAGAGTTATTACTTTATTACTTAGAGCCATCCCTTCATTCCCTAGTACCTTAGTAAATAAAAACACATTGGTATTCACTTCACCGCTAATATCAGCCGATTATTTATAGTATACATTAATTTTTATAAAAATAAATGTAGCCAAATTGATACGCTTCACTTGCCTTAAGGTATAAAGGACATGATCGGGCCACAAAGACTATAGTCTGGGTGAGTTATCTTTTAAAAAAATTTCTTTCCTTTCCTTAGCTACACAATTTTTTGTCATATTCTGATTATAGTGCCATCTAGCGGCATAAGGCTTCATAGGAACATTCTTCTGGTTTCCCAAAGATTACAGAAAAATTGGTAAGAATTGGTAATAGCATAACCGGTTCAGATGTCTAGTGTCTTTACATAACGGGTGATTTTTTTGAGGTTAGGATTTTCATGCATTAGTATTTGACAGATCACGTGGGATTTCAGACATGGTGTCAAAGAGAAAGATGCTCAGTATGCTTTGACATTTCATCATGAATAGACTTACTAACGAGCAACGCTTGCAAATCATTGAATTTTTATTACCAAAATCAGTGTTCGGTTCGAAATGTGTTTTCGCGCTTTACGTCCGATTTATGGTCTACAGCGATGAGGCTCATTTCTGGTTGAATGGCTACGTAAATAAGCAAAATTGCCGCATTTGGGGTGAAGAGCAACCAGAAGCCGTTCAAGAACTGCCCATGCATCCCGAAAAATGCACTGTTTGGTGTGGTTTGTACGCTGGTGGAATCATTGGACCGTATTTTTTCAAAGATGCTGTTGGACGCAACGTTACGGTGAATGGCGATCGCTATCGTTCGATGCTAACAAACTTTTTGTTGCCAAAAATGGAAGAACTGAACTTGGTTGACATGTGGTTTCAACAAGATGGCGCTACATGCCACACAGTTCGCGATTCTATGGCCATTTTGAGGGAAAACTTCGGACAACAATTCATCTCAAGAAATGGACCCGTAAGTTGGCCACCAAGATCATGCGATTTAACGCCTTTAGACTATTTTATTTTGGGCTACGTCAAGTCTAAAGTCTACAGAAATAAGCCAGCAACTATTCCAGCTTTGGAAGACAACATTTCCGAAGAAATTCGGGCTATTCCGGCCGAAATGCTCGAAAAAGTTGCCCAAAATTGGACTTTCCGAATGGACCACCTAAGACGCAGCCGCGGTCAACATTTAAATGAAATTATCTTCAAAAAGTAAATGTCATGAACCAATCTAACGTTTCAAATAAAGAACCGATGAGATTTTGCAAATTTTATGCGTTTTTTTTTTTTTTAAAAGTTATCAAGCTCTTAAAAAATCACCCTATATTATTGCTTTATAATATATATGCATCCTTCAAAATACTAACTTTATAATAAAAGAAAAAATAGAAATAAATATTTTTGATTAAAAATCGAACAATTTCTTCAAAACTTTATTCCTGTCATCTAATGTAATCGCTTTTATTGATTAATAAGAATTCACTGAACGTTTTGAAATAGCTAATAATTTATAAGCAAAATTTTATTCAATACTATACAGTATACTCTCGAAAAGTAAATTCTCAGAAAGTAAATAATCGCGGAAAAGTAAATCACTTTTAAGATTACACATGCACCTCGAAAAAGTAAATTTTTTAATTTACTTTTCAGAGAGTGTGATAAAAAATTCGAAACGAAGCAAGCAGTGTTTTTTACGATGTTGCAAAAACATTTACTCTCTTGTTTATCGCGTCTTTCTCTCTCTCTCTTTCCTACTTTGAGATATATACATACATATGTACTTACCATTTTAGTTCCTCATTTCTTTGTGCTACAATGTTTTTGTTTTGCTATTGCCTTACATATGTACATACCTACATATTTCAATATGTAACGATGCTTCGTTAAAATTCCTTTTTTTTTGCATTTTTTACTGAGAATGTAGGTAACGGTAAATAATATTGTATTTGCGCTTTTTATTGAGTATCCCGTCGCTTGTTTTACATGCTGTAGTTATTATTGATGCATCACTTGAAAAGAATAGTCATTACGCAAATTTTAAGTCCTAAAAAATGTCAAAAAAGCAAAATATAAAACAAACGAGATTGAACTTTGTTCAAAAAACAGAGATCATTGCAAAAATTGACAAAGGTGTAAGTGGTAAACAGTTGGCATTTGATTATGGTGTTTGTGAAGCAACAATAACAAAAATTAAGAAGAAGAGATTTGAAATTTTAGAAGCAGTTTCAAATTCATATGGTGATTTAAACAGGAAAACACTGCATAAACCAGAATTTATTGAGCTGGAACAAAAAATTTATGATTGGTTTTTGATGCAAAGACAACGTAATTGTAATGTTAATGGCGCAATGTTAAAATCAATTGCTAAGACGGAGTTTGCAAGACTTTACCCACAAAAACAGTTTTCTGCAAGTGATGGATGGCTGACAAACTTTAAGAAACGATATGGCATTCGCAATCTTAAAATTTGTGGTGAAATACTTTCGAGTGACACAGCAGAAATAACTCCTTTTATTCACAAGTTACGGACCACAATGGATGAAATGGGAATAACCGAGGCACAGTTATACAATGCGGATGAGTCTGGTCTCTTTTACCGTATGCTGCCAGATCGCACATTCGTAGCAGCAACTGAAAAGACTGCACCTGGCCGAAAAATACTAAAAGAAAGGATAACATTTATGCTGTGTGCAAATGCCGATGGATCCCACAAATTGAAACCCATGGTGATTGGTAAATCTGCAAATCCACGTTGTTTTTCCGGATTCAACAATCCATTGGAATACGTAAATTCTAAAAAAGCGTGGATGAACTCCCAACTGTTTTCTGAATGGTTTCACAATTCGTTTACTAAACAGGTAAATAATAAATATAAATTTTACTTTG
The DNA here is from genome assembly GCF_023373825.1 of Bactrocera dorsalis. Lineage (NCBI taxonomy): Eukaryota > Metazoa > Arthropoda > Insecta > Diptera > Tephritidae > Bactrocera > Bactrocera dorsalis. Next base: position 4,054,916 of record NC_064307.1, read on the forward strand.
CTTTATTAATTTTCTAAAATACTATATGTTAACAATATTGCAGGTTCGTACTTTTTGCTCAGGAAATAATTTACCACATAAGGCATTGTTGCTAGTTGACAATTGTTCAGCTCATAAGCCAATTGAACGGCTAAAGTCTGATGACGGTAACATTGTAACAATGCTTCTACCACCGAATGTGACAGCGGTAATACAGCCAATGGATCAAAACCCGATAAGGCTAGTTAAATTGGGCTACAGAAGCAAACTTTTATGCAACATTATGGCACAGAAACATTTGACCATTGCATTAACATTAAAGCAACATTCCATTCGTGACGCAATAATGTTGCTAAAGTCGGCTTGGGACGAATTGCCACAAACCGTCTTGATCAACGCTTGGAACAAAATAAGAAAGTGGGGTGATAATGAGTACGATGAGGAAGATAATATTCCATTGGCTCAACTTATTGAAACGAGTGTGAATGACGAATACGCTCAATTACTCCAGGAAGTGTCATTATTGTTGGAGAGGGTGGGTAATAACACTGTAATTGATAGTGAGGACATTGAAAACTGGAATGACGACAAAGAAACTGCTGATGAAATAGAAATTTTGTCAGACACTTCAGATGGAGAAGAAGTCAGCCAGGAACCCAAAGTGACATATGCGGAAGCAATTCAAAGCGTAAACAACTTGATCCACTGGTTTAAACATGAAAACGATGCAAATCAGGTGTCAGACTTATTGAATTGTCGTACAAAAATGGTCAGAAAATATATTGCAAAAGAAAAAAACAAAAGAATATTCAAGATTTTTTCTCTTCATAGTAAATACATATGTATGTATGTAAATGTAAATATGTTTTTCATGTAAATCCATATGTTTTATTGAAGCAAATAAATGAATGAATTTTTTAAGTTTAAAAATGCATTTAATATTATAAAAACAGATAATTTATGTATACATTTGGAAAAGTAAATTATTCGAACAAGTAAATTACCCAAAATACCAATCGATTTACTTTTCGAGAGTATACTGTATTTATAAAGCTCTGAAATGTTGACACTCAACAAGTTGAGGCAAATTTGAAAAATGCTTTATGGCTTAAGTAGATATTCTTAGCTAGATATTATAGCTTAGACTTGAGACATACACAAATTCATACATTCATATGTATATTAAAAACAATTCTGCTATTTTTATAGTTGAAATCACATATGATTTATCACTCATAACTCCAACCATGTCATATAAGCTTATCTGTCTATAGAAAGTGCGTGCAACCACATGTGAGTGTATGTATGTATATGCGTGTGTTCAACCGCCAAGCCACTTGATTATTTGTCCATTTTAAACCAGCCGAGTGTTATAAATATTTATCTATACAGTTATGTACATAAGCAGATCGGTATATTTGTTAAGATGCACACAGACACATGAATGTGCACTTAAAAAATTAACACCTTTAGACAATTATATTTTCATTGATAATAAAGGTGGAATAGTTAACAAGTGGTTCGCTACTCGCGATGGACAGTTTGAGGAGGAGTAAGAGGAAAACGCAAAAGAGCGCTTAACAACAAGACGGTAAATGACTGATTAACTTGGTCTACAGAACCCCATTAATCACTTTACATGCTTTTAGTGCTAGATTATTTAGAACCATATTTATACTCACGTGTATAAATGTCTGTCAAGTATTACTGATTTTAATAATGAGTTTAAATTAAATAAGAAAAAAATGTTAACTTGCCTATAATACCCTTTACAAATAAGAAATACAGGGACTTTGCTTTTGATCGTTCAGTTCAGTGCTCCCATCTAAAGAATTTGTTCGAGGATTGTATCATTGTTTTGGAAAATAAAATTGTCAAGCTGGTGGTTATGGAGGCAGAAAACCATCCCCAAATAATTGGAGTAATGCTACTTAATTATTGGTAGGGTTCAATACCAAATTCATTCCGGTTACGTACACCTGACGGTCTAACTATGTTTAAGGTCACCCTCGGCAGCAAGGACGAGTGGAACGACTCCAATCTCGAGTTGATGTTGAGGAATAGCACGTTTCGGTGGTACACTGATGGCTCGAAAATGTCGGAGGGAATCGGTGCACGGATCGTGCGTCCACACATTAAGCTGTCCATGCCTATGGGAGAGTTCCCGAGCATCTTCCAGCCAGAAGTTTTTGCCATGAGTCGGTGTATAGAAATAAACCTCCATCGCAACTATTGCAATGAGCGAAAAGCCATTCTCAGCGATAGTCAAGCGGCACTAAAATTGATCTCCTCTTATGAGATCAAATCGCTACTAGTGCAGGAGTGCAGGGAAAGGCTGAACAGCCTTGCGGAACAAAACCAGGTACACCTAATCTGGGTGTCTGGTCACAAAGGTATAGCCGGTAACGAACTGGCGGACGAGCTTGCCCGCTCTGCAGCCTCCACCAAGATGGTAGGACCCGAATCCTTTACTGGGGTAGGTCCCCATACCATAAAGGAGCTACTCCGCAAGGAAGAAGTAGTGGGCAGGAAAGAGCATTGGCAACAAACACACGGTATGAGACATGCCAAGTTGCTAATTGGAGGATACAACTTAAGCAGGTTCAAAGTTGTAATTAACCTTCCCAAGAACAAACTCAAGCTACTGGTCGCATGGTATACCGGCCATTGCAAGCTGAATAGGCATCTGTATAACTTGGGCCTATCCTCTTGCGCTAACTGCCGGTTCTGCAATAGGGAGCCTGAAACTCCGGAGCACCTGCTGATCGACTGCACAGCAGTCTGTAGACGCAGGATTAAGGCCCTTGGATCCATGTTTCCGGATAGGGGTCGCATCACCTCACTAGCACCCGGTAGTCTATTGGACTTCATCAATGCGCTGGGGCTGGGTGAGTCTATGTGATTTAGGAGAGGGCACAATAGACCTAAGATCACGGTGCATTCCTCATCTTTAAACCTAATCTAACTATGATGATAAAAACAAGACTTCACCTGATAAATGAGTCTTGGAATTGTACTATGAAACGAACGAAAGTAAACTTCGGAGCAAAAATATCAGAATGAGTATTAATATTTTCATTTTTATTTCCATACCGACAAATACCATTGTTGGAATTGAGACCTCACAGAGAAAAAGGCAAAGCAACTAAATTTCCATTACTCTACAATTATGTAAAAAAGCGACGATAACAAAAATGGAACACACAATATCATAATACTACTACAGTAAGATAATACTATATTGAAGTAAGTAAATACTGTGGCAAATGCAACATGAGTATAATTCAGCCACTCGTTTACAAATGCACTGCACCGATGAAGAGTATATACATACTTACATGTCTGTATGTGTCAATGCAGCGTTGTTATTTTTGCTTCTTTATCAACCGCCCAACAGCTGTTGTTGATAAAAAACAAGCAAGGCAAAGCAACAACAGAGAACACAAATAAGAAGTTCATTGTTCAACAGACTGATTATTGAAGACATGATTAAACACACCAATATCTACATACGGAACAATCAACAAAGAGAAGCAACTTTGAGGGCAAACGAAACAAAGAGAGACACAAAATTAAAAGTGAATGTGTGTATGTGTGGTAAGGAAGCCAAATAGCAATTTTGAAGGCAGGTATTATGCTTATAACAGCCAGCTGAAGAACCAAGCAGCTTGCGGGAGAACGTTTCAAAAATGTTTTGCGAACTTGAAATACTAGATCAAACACCAAGTCACCAAGTTCCTAGTATATCTACATATGGTATGTGGAGTATATGGATATTTATATATATTGTATATATGTGCGAGCGTTATCAGCCATAAACAACCCATTTCGAATATTATTAACAAGTTACACATATAGAAATTGTAGCTTTTCAATATTTTAGAACACACACACACAAGTTCATATTTTTGTTTTTAATGTTTTGCATTTTTAAGTGTTAACAATTTAGAAAAAATAACAAAAACAAAATGAAACATTTATAAATAGTCCGAAGCCAGTTCGAACGCTGTGCACTGAAGCGTTGAAGAGCGTAATAATTGTTTGTTGTTGTAGATGTGTATTTGTTTTTACTTTTGCTAACTAAGGCAAATAATTGTTGGCAAACAAACTTTTGTTTTTAACCGTTTAACCGTTAGTTGCGCGTTTTATTGGCAGGAAAGGTGTACGATTTATATTAATTGTTTTGCTGATTATATATTATATATATGTACATATGCACTTTTAATTAAAATTCATTTTTATTTTTAATTTCCTTTTATTTTAAACTAATATTTAACGAAGTCTTTCATGCATGCGTGCTAACGCGTCGATTTTAAGCTTAGCAAAAGCTGTGCAAACAATATATTTTTTTTTATTTAAGGAAAATTTAAAAAGTAGACACATAAATACATAAAGATATGTATAAATATAATAAAAACATTTTTAACTTTATTTTTTATAAAAATATTTTTGTTTATATCAATTTTCCAACAAACTACCCAACTTACTCTCAAATTTGTTGTTAACACTTCTTAATTTATTTTTGTTATATTTTCAGTATCACAAACTCTTTCGAAGAATTACTTTTAATAATAATAAACAAATTAAATTCTTCTGCCGATTTTTTTTGTTGCTATTAATTCTATTTGTTTGTCATTAACAGCCGCTTTTATTTAAATTGTATTATGTTATGTTTTTTCAGTCACGCCACATATACACAAGCACACATCTACTTTGTTGTGATCGTCAACGATTTGGTTTCTTTCTTTCTTTTCAAAAGAACGAAATTCTAGCGCCAAAGCGATCGCGCAAAACACATTTTCATGCTCAGAAGTCAGCAGTAAAACTGAAAGTGACTGACTGTGAAACCAGCGACGCCACATAGCGGCGCTCGTTGTGGCTGCAATGACAGAATATCTGCAGATGCACTGAGAGAAATGTGCGAAAATATTCTAAGAGAAATCCCAATTTTTTATTAATATCATAAAATAATATCGCAAAAGCAGCAGGAAAAGCTGGGTTTAAGATGAGCTTCATTTTTTAGAACACTTTGATGGAAAAAACTTGATTTTTAACAACAAATTCGGCAAATTATTGCAAAATAAGAATTATTAACAAATTTAAAAATAGCCATCTATCGACAACCCGGAATTTATGTACGAAGTTTCAAAAGAAGACTTTGAAGACGTGAGTTATGGGAATAACGCTCTAAAGTTTTACAGTAATTACCAAAATTCGCCCCTCATAAATTATGCTCCGTCTGATTTGAATGGAATGTTCTGAAAATATCATAAATTCAATTAAAAAAAATCAAAATAGAAAAATCACACATAATAAAATGATAAAGGGAGCCGTCGCATTGACAGCCGAAGTTCTTATAGTACAGTAATCATTTGAAGTAAAAAGAAAACAAAGGTGTTTAATTAAGACCATAAACTAGACATTCGGCAAAGAAAAAAGCGAAAATGGTATTTTTGACAGATGCTTTTACAAAAAAATACAAATCTTGGTGAAAATTGATCGATGTTTGATGATGATGTTAGTTTGTTTAGTTGTAGTTGAAAAAAAAAATCTTCGTTCAAGACCTTTCATTACGATCGGTAGTGAAGTTCGCGAGAAATCTTGAAAAACGGCTTTGGGTGCACAATTTCAAGAAAAATTCTTAAAAGGCTATATGAGAACCAATCCTGCAAATTTTAAAGGCTGTATCTCTAAAACTCGGACCAACATGAGCATTAAGGACAGAAATCTAAACATGTTATGGAATTAAAGAGGGCCATAAAAATTAGATCGTTTGTTTGAACCCATGAAACCTATGTATGTATTCCCTTAAATTTGTTTGCTCTCATTTTAAATATTATAACAAATTTTCCAGTGTACTTATCTGATGAGCCAGTCTCTTCTAAATTAAAAAGTCGCGATCATTTGGCTGTGTGTTCTCCACAACTCAATACGATATCCAAAATACACACACACCCATACTATAAATATAAATGTACACCCATATGTTTCATCTACATTAGGATGTCAGAAACAGCAGCAAAAACAGCAAATTTGACGTCACACAACAAAGTTCCCCAATTAATTGATTAATGCTAATAGAATGATTTGTCGTGACACACATAAAAATATGCGCTCGAGTAGATATTTGCTATGCAGGCACTGGTACATTTTTTCAGTTCAACATACAGCTAGCTGCTTGGATATTATGTACATATTAATTTAAGGTGTGCGAAACCATTCATTTTATTTACATTCTACTTATGTGCGTGTGTATGTATGTAATGAATTCTGCTGTCAAAGTGATGGCACGCGCCGCGATCACTTGCCCGCCACACAGATTCTAAAAGCCAACAAGCTTACAAACATATGTATACAAATAGAAGCACACAGACACAGATACACACAACCATTAACATTTTTAGAGAGCGTAAAGTAGAGAGTATCTTATTCAAATAAACAATCTCAGAGAAGTAGCGACTCTCTGATAATTAAGTGAGACTAACAATGAAGAGAAATCGGACGCAAATCAGACGCCTACAAACGTACAAATGTACATACATACATATCAGCTTTTGTTATTGTGTACAAGTGTTTCTTTTGTTTGTTTTAATTTTGACAAGTAGTCGCGAGTTGAACTGCATTTGCTTACAATGCATTTATTATTGGAAGAAATTTAATGCACTCAACGCAAATGCTTTTCGATGCGTGTGTGTGTGTGCGTGTATGAACCCAAAGTGGACCCGCATGTGCATATATGTATAGTATGTATTTGCATACAGATATTTACGGGAGTACGGTAAATAGTGGCGATTTTTAATCTTTTTCATAATTTATTTATATTTCGATGAAGGGCTGAGGTGAAAATATCATTTTATACTCTTGCAACTTGCATACCTCAAAACCAGGGAAATATCTTCAGGTGCTGGAATATGTTAAACTAAAAAAAAGTTAACTTTAATTGCACCGAAGCTCTAACAGCACATATTTTTTAGCATAAAAGCATATAAAAAGATCTTATCTTTACCTGAACTATAAACCTTGCAAACTTTTGTCAAAAGTCTGGAGGGACACATCTGTAGGGCGGCTGCGGAACCTTTGAGATGCCGGCCTTGGTAAGATAGCTGTTCACAAGAAAGGCGGTGTGAGTCGCGTGTTGTCGTGGTACAACTTCCAATCGTTTGCGATGGTGGACTCTTTCGCAGATTTACCGAGTTTCACACAGAATTTAATCGCGAACTAACCAGCCGCTCGTTGGTTAGCTAGGAACACCCTCACCCAAATACAGTCGAATCACGCTCTGAAATACAGTCAAGGGAGCAGAAAATCAGTCCTATTAATGAGAAATGAGCAGTCTCTTGAAAAATAGAGCGTGTACAACTTTGTGTACAATTTAATGGATTAATAAAAATCTTTCTTATATGGGGTCAATGGCCTCTTTGTTTACATTTAGGTCGATCATTTTATTTAAATTTTATGAGGTAATAGATTCTTTTGTTTACATGTTGCTAAGCTTATACTTTATATTTACTTGAGCTCAATATTTTTTTTGTCAACTGTTTGTAATCATTCTTAAAATTTCTATAATTTTTTTTAATATTTATAACCTGAGCAGGGTATATTAAGTTTCCACATGCTTTGTAATAGCAGTGGCGGATTCAGAGAGGGGTAATTTTAAACCAGCACAAACAAAACGTGAAAATTTCTGCATGAGAACTTGCGAAGAATACTAAAGGGTCTCAGTATACATTCCTCCGTTGGCTATAATCGGTGAAGAGTTGAAGACGCACTTTTCCAGAGAAGTATAGGATAGATTTAAACTGAGTTTGTGGCTTCCAGAAAAAGTATGTGCTTTGAAAATCAAACAAATGGAAAATCTTATTGACTGCTTGATAGATAGCTTCAAAGTCCTTTTGGATAATGACAACGTCGTGCGACGTTCAAGTTCAAATTCAAAGGTAACGTATACGAGCTCTGAACGCTCCTTTTCGACACTTCGCCACATGAAAGCGTGGCTGCTTCAAGGTAGATTGATCGGCCTGGCCTTTCTGCACACGCATCTTGACATTGAAGTCACTGCAGAAGAAGTTCTCGAAGTATTATCAAAACTTTGACCACATCGTTTTCTTTTGTGAAATTTTGGATGATGAAAACCCTGATATTAGTTATTTGGAGTCTATGACAAGTTTTCACTCGATTTAATCAAAAACACACACGACTCATGACACACGACGACTAGGAAAGCCGCCATTTTGTCAAAATTCCAGATTTTGACTAATCTTTTGATCGTTACAAGTATTCCTCACTGATAATAATATATGCCAGCCGAAAGCCTATGATGCTAGCGCTGCGTACTTTAGTTTATATAATAATTTGTTTATTATGTAAGCTTTAATAAAATAAAATTAAAAAAATAATAATAATATATGCATTTTTTTTTTTGTAATTTGAGATAATTTTAAGTAGACAAATGTTCCTCACTGCCTTTCTCGGAGATCATAATGGAGATGGGTTTCGGGTCCAAAAGCATCCAAAGTTTTTCAAAACGAATCAACGATTATTAAAGTAGATAAATTCCGTAAATGAGCTTTTATTTTATTTATTTATTAAAAATAATGGCTCTTAGAAAAAACTTCACGAAAAAACTAGTTTCTGCTGACTTGCAAGTGGACACAATCTTCCACCGTTCTCCAAGTTCGGTTATATAACCTATTGAAGAACCGACGCTAGCAAGTCAATTTGCGGTTACATTATCCCGTGAACGAAGATATTATAAGTAACTGTATAACTATATAAAGTTATGTGTGTGTGTGTATGTGTCCCCTTACGTCTAATATAATTACACGACTAGAATATCGAGTATCAAACGTTTTGATGAGGGCACCGATATTAATGGTTCACGCACCTCCTTTCTTGTGTAATAAGCTAAATTAGCGATTGACGTCGTACGCACAAATACAGACACACAGCCATTATTATGTTCGCCGATGGCAGTGTGTTAGAGATAACTGCCAATTTTAACTAAATGTCATGTATCGACGATGCACCAGCAAAGCCACAAAACCAGCAATAACAACACATAATACACACGTAGCGGTAAGCGGCGCTGACATTTGACACTTATTCTTGCATGTGTGTGTGCTTGTGCATGGATGCTGGTAATTTCGATTTGTTGACAATTGAAGGATTTTCACATTAATTGCTTTCATAATTAAATTGTAACCAAATGTTGTGTATTTGCAACAAACAACAACAACCAGAGCAGCAGATGAGTAAGTTTTGGCGCAATTACAAAATGCAATGTCAGTAACAAAATTGTATCGTCATTACGCGCAACAATGTTAATAATACCTAGAATTATTGCAACAATAATAACAACCGGGGCTTCTGCCTAAATACACCCAATTAGACATTGGCAAACATTCAAATCGCCAAATTGCAATATTCGTGTAAACACGATTATACTTGTATATATAGACATGCGTCGGCTGCGTATCACTCAACCGCATCTGCATCTAATTATACCGCAAATACATAAATCGACGCCTGATTGAGCCACTTCCATGTATACATAGCTACGCACATATTTACTTAGAAATATATGCGCAAATAAATTTGTAAATTTATTGGATAACAAGGGTATGAAATACAGATTAAATGGAGCTCCCTAAAATAGCGCAGTAATGTGCATATTTCTTTACCAAAAACCCCACGCCTCCTTCTTATAGGACGAATTTTTCAGAACTTTTCTGATTGGAATATTGAGAAGACAAAGCGAAGACTGATCAATTGGATTTTGGTGAGATCTCAGAACATCTATCTGCAGTCCTCTCTCAATAAAAAATATTTCCATAAATTAACGCTCAGTACCTCAAATACAGGTTTTGTCCAGAAAGTAATAGGACTGATTTTCTTATGCCGCGACTGTACTTTGGAGCGTGCGCGATTCGACTGAATCCGGTAGAGAGCGTTCTTAGATAACGAACGACAGTGGTCTCCGAGCACCTGGAGAGTCAGGACAAACATTTTCGTATGACGTGTTTCTGTGAGTCCTGGAAGCCGAAAATGCAGTGTTCCTTAGAGCAGAGATACGCGATTAAATGCTGTGTGAAACTCGGTAAATCTGCGACAGAGACGTTTGATATGATCAAGCAGGCTTACCCAGGCTTAGCAAGACGTGGTGTGTTTCGGTGCCACCAGTCCTTTTTGGAGGTCGCTGATGAAGACCGTGCTGGGGACCTGCGACTTCGGCACACACAGGTGACGAATCATGGATCTTTGAGTATGAACCACATTTTTGGCGGCAGAGAGGATCCAAGCAGCATGCACCTCGGCTCTCAAGACTATTCCGGGGAATGCCTTCCGTGACGCCTTCAATGCTTAGCAATCGCGCTAGCAGAGATGCATGGACGGAGAGGAAGCATATTTTGAAAGTTTTTAAAGTATTGTAACGATTGGTTCAATATTTTTTTTTTTAAATCGACTCAGTTCTATTACTTTTCGAACAAACCCTTTACATTCGACATTTTCCAATAGACATCCTTCCGGTAAAGCTAATATCTTATCGGATGCAAATTATTAAAGTTGTGAGGAGGAAGTGGAGGTAGAAAAATTCAATTTGTTTCTTTTTCACTGTATATCTTTTGCAAGAAAGAGACTAAAATATCTCGGCAATCATACTCTCGGCGAACTGGGTGGGATAGTGGTAGGCCATTTTCATTCGCACATTTATTCTTACATCCACAACGCTCTCTCAAAACTCGTGGTCAGGTTAGTAGTTCTTGTCTTGCCAATAACTCCTTGATATTCGCTGAAACCAAATGTTTTTGTCAACGTTGCAGCTCATACGGCCGGAAATTAAACTTAACTTAGTTATAGCCTTGACAGACGGCAGCGTTAATCCGGATTAACTGCGCATTTAATCAGATCCAAATTTATAGGTGACAGACGGCAACTATGTGAGTTTGAAACTCCCGTAAACAGCTGATTGTCATTTTGATAATATTTTCAATGAAAATGGATAGAAGATAAACTTTGCGGTTGTGAGCTGACCAATTTTTACGAAACCATTTGTTAATTCAAAAACATATCAACACGATATTTTTAAAACTGCATCATAATATAAAACTTCTTGTTTAATTATTGAAAATTTGAAAAAAAAACAGCTGTCAGTGTTGCTTTGTTTTCATTCACAATAGATTAAAATGACCATTTTTAACAATGTTGCCAACGAAAATGCAGCTAACTCTCTAAAAATTTTAGGATTGAATGGGAGTTAGGAACGGAGGTATCTTCACTCACTCCGGAATTAATCCGGATTAATGTAGTTAATTAATGTAGTTAATCCGGATTAACGTTGCGTCTGTCAATGGTATTAACATTTGTAATATAGCAAACAACACTCTCAGAGGACCCAGTACCTTATTTTTGCGAATACCGCCAAAACAAAGACATTAAAGCTGAGGTCGGGACTATGCATTCTGTGTACATAAGTGCAATCGGTATCTTTATCTTTTACGACATCTAGTTATATGCTTTTTATAAAGTTTGGCTCTCCTCAGCTTAGTCTGAAAGCCATATAAACTCAATATAACTTCATATATAAATTCTGTCCACACCACTTAAATTTGCACCCATTTCATTCTCTCAGTATGACTCAAGGGGTCCAAGGAATTCAAACATTCCATCTGTATTACAAAATAAATACCGTTTCTTGCCATTTCTCTTTATTTAGACATTTCACCGAGCATTCCATCATAATTAAGCAGATATTCAAACATTTAGTTCAATGTGGATTTCTTTGATAAAATAAATAGCAAGCCTAATGTCAATGCATCAATATAATTGATTAACCAGTATTAATGTTTACTCCTGTCTAAAATCGATATGGAGCAATGTGATACTCTGCAGACCAAATAAATGAGAAATAATTGGAATAGCTTTAACAAATATATGATAATAAAATATAATATTTTGATTTTATGTGAAATCTATATGTGAGCAATTACAAATACAATAAATAAATACACATACATATGTACATGTGTGTGTATATCATTTTCATGCATAAATTACAGAAATATGCTGAGTTTATAGAAATTTAAGTGCGTCAGTATATTGGCTTGCGGTTAAATAAATTAGCATTACAATATTTTGAGCTTTTATCTCATGAGACCATTTCATCAACTTTGGCAATTATCGGATTGTCAAATTGTTGTCATTTCAATTGACTGCTAATTTACCATAAATTGCTTATTATTTATGAATAAGCAAATATGCACGTGAGATATTATGTGGAATACAAATGAGTGTCCTTTTCGGCAGTTGACTGCTGATTACTAATGAGTTTGTAATGAAATTATTATTTACTTATAGTCATACACATATACACATGCACGTAATACATGAGAAGACATTTGTGCTCTTTTGGGAAAAGGTGAGGCAATAGTTAATTGTTAGTGATTTCGAAATCGCAGATTCAAATTTAATTAATTTGAGTATTATTCGGCATAATTAAGGTTCATTAATACGACACCTCTTATAAAAGTGCAATCAAAGAGACAGAAAAGGTATTACTTTTAAGTATACTTTTAAAACAAGAAAAATTGTTTATTTCGGTTGCTATAAAAACGAAGCTATAAAACTGTTTATAAATAAAAAAAAGTCTTCTTGATAAAAGCGTGATTTTAATTGATCAACTTGTATGACAGATAAATTCTATAGTGGTCCAATATCTGCAATTTCGACAAATGAGTAACTTTTTGGAGAGAAAAATACATATGCAAAACTTCAGATATCAATAACTGAAGGTTTAATTTTCGCTTATACAGAGATGAAATATCTCCTGTCATCAAACAAACAGTCGCCGCACTCGCGACTTGGCTCCCACGTCAATGTTGACAGTCGTAACTTCGAATTTGTAGAAAATTTCGTCTATCTTGTAACCTAACAGCAACGAAAATGTCAGCCTGAAAAAAAATAGTGCAGAGGCATGGACGATGACAACATCTGATGAGTCGACGTTACGAGAGGAAAGTTCTTCTCCGCGACACGTATCGCATTCAATTCAATACGACGGCATTGATATACTTCAGCGAATTAAGAAACAGTGGCTACACTGGCTAGGTCATGTTGTCCGAAGGGACGAAAACACTTCAGCTCTAAAAGTATTCGACGCAGTACCCGCCGGGAGAAGCAGAGGAAGAGAAAAACTTCCGCTCCGTTGGAAGCACCAGGTTGAGAAGGACCTGGCTTCACTTGGAATCTCGAATTAGGGAAAAATTGCGAAAAGAAGAAACGATTGGCCCGCTGTTGTAAACTCGGCTATAACCGCACAAACGGTGACTACGTCAATAAAGAAGAAGAACAAGAAGAAACTCAGCTTGGTACCCTTTAACTTAATGACCGAAAATTGTTATGAGGCTACAGGTTTTATCTCTGGTTCCATTAGACTCATTACAAATTATATTTGTTAATTGACAAATAGAAAGCCAGTAATAGGTTTAATCATCGGCGGCTGTCGTTCAATCTGCGAATATGCTCTCTGTGTATTTCTGTGAAAGCGTTAGATTTTCTTCATATTGATCATAAGCCCTATACACAACAAATTCTCTGTCCTCTTGTCGAACATTTTTTCCTAAAAAACACTTCTTTCTATCAGAAAATGATTGCTGAAGCTTTAAACAGTGGTTGAAGTCAGAAAAATTAAAAAAAAAATTTTATTGCTTCTAAAGTCATTTCATGCAAAATTAGCTTTGCACTTCGCCTTGTTTTAGTAGCAACATATACTATACACAATTTTGTACCATTTCCTCAAAGCCTCCTAACCCAAAAACAATTTTCATCAACCATTTCAAAAGTCCACTAACACAGTTGGGCACACATGCATAAACGCATGCTGCACAGTTCCGAAGTGAGTCCAACAAAGGCCAACTAATGAAATTATAAACGTAAAAGCATATTTGTCCGAACTGCAGCCTTTCCGACTCATCAGCGCAGCCCACATCGAGCAACTGCAAAACAATTGCATAACAAAAGCAACAAAAATAAACCTTTTTAATGCACTTTCCCCACATTGTCCAGCACAGATGGTGTACGTTTGTGTATGTCTGTGGAAATTGAGTAAATAGAGTAGTGATTTGCGCACAAAAGCGTAAATTATAAGCGGCAAAAACAATATTCGTAAGCGCCAGCTCGCACACACACACTCACATATAGAAACTAATCACTTTGAATGTGTGAAAGTGTGTTAAACACACACACTAAAAGTGAGGTAGAAAGTTATGGCACAACCACACATGCATATGTATGCAGTGGCACATTGGCAGCACACAATTATTCACATACACGAATGTTACTCATACGCCTCGTTGATTCGGTAATAGCCCTTCAGCTCGTTACGTTAAGTGAAATATGCATTTGCGCACTGATTTTCGCAAAAATTTCAATTTGCCGGACTTAGTTGTATATCAGACGCAATTTATATTCCAGCTGGAAATTGATTTTTATCGTTCATAATAATTTATAGTGTAATGAATTACACATGTAATTGTTTCGTAATAGAAATCGCAGATAACCGGTATAAAAAATGTAAAAAAAAAAGTCAGATATCTAAAGAATTTTTACGCTGCATAAATTTGATGTGGAAATCTCTCAAATCAAAATTCTTGTTTACCACATAATTTATTTAGAATTAATTGCTATATTTTCATGGAAAAAATTTCGCTTATATTATATATACAAAACATCGCTGATAACCACAATACCACAATATAAACATATTTTGGCAAACATTTAGAATTTAATTAAATCTGAAGCAAAAATATATAAAAAAACATTAAAAATAAAGTAAAGAAATTGTTTACGAACTGTTGTGTGTATTTATTCATATAAATATTTGTACGAAAAAAGAGCAACTCGCGCAAATTGTTTGCTTATTCTTTATTATTATAAGCTAATAGAGAGTTGTGAACACATAAACGTTTGTTTTTGATTTATATTCTGCAAACTAACACGCGAATGTTAGATGTTCATTAAGCCAACATAAATCACTAATCTATTGCTGTTGACTATGACAAAAATAAATATTTTTATTAACATGTAGTCACAATTTGACACACGTATAAAAAATATAAATGTTTATAAAATTAGGTTTCCGCGTTGTTGCAAAATCAATGTGACGTTGTCACTTAGTTGTTGTCCCTTATATAAGAAAAATTAAAATACAATTATAAGAAGCTTCATCCGAGCGAGTTAAAACATCAAATTTTGCCTGTTCAACTCGTCATCTAGAGGATACTTAGAATTGTATTCCCGAATACGCATTCGAAAGCAATGTGTGGCTCGACCGGAGTTAAAATCCCGTCACGCTGTTATGAGCTCTCTGAACCACGCTATGCTCCTGTTGGAGTTAATCATTACAAAATGTTTTATATGAGCAACTTTCGATGCAAGCTCTATAAATCATCGACGTATAGTTACTATTATTTTCATATATGCCTTGCGGTCGCATAAAATATCTTCGACATTATATTCTCCTCCTAACTCTTGACAGCTTCTACAATATTCATTGCATGGTGTCTCCAGTCCACTGGCATATCTGTCAATTAGACATTGACCAACTAGATTTATTATGTCAATCCTTTTAAGTTTTGATAGTATTCAAGTGTAGACGAAATCCATTTATGCCACGTTTTCTTACTCGTTTAGCAAGTTACGGATTGAGCTCACCAAGGCAGAACTATAAAGTTACCAAAAATTTCACTAAGCCATGGAACCATTGCAGATTTATCGTAAAATGGGATGCTGCATCCAATAGATTTCTTTGTTGTTGTGGCAGCGGCAGAAAACATTCCAGTAAAAATTTCGAGGAATGATACCGAATCCTTGGCAAAAAACAAAAAACCGAATCCGTACCGGTTACTTAGGCCCGACTATCGTGAGAACGAATGAAGACATTCTTTCGTTATCCTTTATGAAACCCAAGAGACTTTATACCGCATATATTTTGTTAAAAGTACATATATTATCAGAATAAGAAGACTTTATTAAATTGCTTTGATTTCCACTTGGAAGACCCACTATTGGTCTGGTAATCGAAAGACGCTTCTTGTATCAAAGTTTGTTGAAAAGGCACCACATCCCAATAGATTATCAAGTTTGGACCCATCCGTACAGATACTTATCCCTATGTCCCTCTCCACCTTACTCTTTTTTTTATCAGTAATTTCAAAACGAAAAGTGAAGTTGACAAACAAAGAAGCAAAATTAAATACAAGTATCTCAATTAACATTCATACATACATAGACACAATTCACATATATAAATGCATATGTACTTGTACTTGCATCTTTTGTATTCCGATATTAATACATATGCACGATAATATGTAATTGCCCCTAGTTACAGAATTTAAATCTCTTTGTTTCGGCATAAAGCTGTTATCAATATTTGTTCGGCGTGTTTGGTTTTAGAATTAGCAAGAGTGGCAACAAACACACTACAACAATAAATGCAAATATATGTGCATTAATTAATTTGGGATAATTTATGTAAATGTATGCCATAATTTCCGATGTTATTTGAATAGTGATTTTATCATTTCGTATTTAGTTCGTATCAATAAACCGTTTGTTTGATTTGACGCACCGGAATTTGCATATTTTCGCAAATTTCACATTAAAAAAGGAAAACAATAACTGAGCGTAGCATTGAAAGCGAAAACACAATGTTGACGTTTGACAGGATAAACTGAAAACAAAACAATAATGGCTTCATTATCCCTGTTCACGTTTCACAAATAAAAAGTGAACACAATAAAGTTCATTTAATTATTTTAAAAATTACTTCAATATGCTTGCGTCGAGTTAATTAGTACGTATTACGTAATTGTAACCTGCCAAAGGAGAAAGCAACAATTAAAATGTAATTAAGTTGTCGACAATGTATCGGAAACGATAAATTTTTCACATTTTAAGTGATTTACGCGTAATAATCATTAATATTTGTATAGCCACTACTTTTTCATTCGCTGTGCTCGCTTGTCTGTTACTTTAGATATCCTCTGTGCAACATCTAAAGTGAATATCTTATAATTTTTAATGTATTATAAGCTCTAACCTTACGTATTATGTTCATTTTTTCAAAATCTATAAAGTAGAATATCCAGTATGACAAATCACCACCATGCTAATAGTAGTAATAAAATTGTGCCATTTCAAGCCACAACATACCTAACGGCAAATGAAGTAGTACCCCGGCATATAATATTTCTTTCATATACTGATGCAACAAAAAAAAATTAGATTTGGGCTTATTTACTTCTAAATTTCATCCCGATAAGCTAATGGTTTCAGACGCATAAAATCTGTGCCTTGGACGATTACCTATTACATGACGGCGGATCCGTCCGAACCAGTTTACCTTCAGAGCCAACTGTTATTGGTCTTTATGAAGATAGTCAAAGGGAGTAAGTTGTGCTGACGAACTGTTGCCATCCCCTCATAAGGAAGCTGTTTCAATGGTAAGGGAAAAAATTTAGCAACGAGGATATCATCATATCGACAGGCTAGGGGACGCTACCAAAGAAATCTCGCTGATATCAGCCTCCAGCTTCCCGACAACAAGGTGGGACTACCTCCAGCGACTCTAAGGAGAGATCTAGTAAAAGGAAGCCAACCAAATAACTGGATCGGATCTAAGCTCGGGGCAATCAATCTGAAGGTCCTCGGAGTCATTTTTTGATTTTATTTGTAGCGAGGAGCTATTTATTTTGAATATGAGAGACTCCCTAACTTTTGTAACAGCAGGCAGCGAGGAAATCTTTGATCTCACCCTAGTCTCAAAAGAAGTGACATCTTTGATGTAATTGTAAAATAGAACTGGAGGGTTCTAACCGGCCACTACTTTTCTGGTCATAGGTATATCTACTTCCAGTTTCTTATTTTCATTTACTTTTTTGAACCGTTGTCTCAATGTACGCCTTTGCACGGTAATTTGGTAGGAATACCTAATCTAAACATTAGAGATTATTCTTCAGGATAGTGTCATAATGGTACATATAAAAGCTCTCCAACTTACCCTCTCCCAAATTGATATAATTACCAATGGAGAATAAATTTTAAATATACTCGTACTTTAGCAAAACTATATTTAAATTATTACTTTTTACATAAATGTAGAAGGGAAGATTTTTGAAAAAAAGATACAATGTTTTTCAGGAGGCAAGGAAGCGCAGCATTGTATTTGAAAAATGTCACGCGTTGGCTTATCTATGAATACATTAAAACTGCTCATAACGAAGCCAAATGTTGTAGAGCACAGAAATAAAACTTGAACTCCGAACTTCTGCAAAGCCGAAATTGTCTCTCCCATTAATGCAGAACACAAAATTTGCATTTTTGAGAAGCGTAGTCAAGCAACTTAGCAACAACAAATCGACAACGACAACCAAATATAGAAAAAGAATACTTAAAAAGAAAGCGAAACAAATATTGTATACTCTCCATGACATGCAGTACTTTGTTGTTTCTGCTGTTGGTGTTTTAAATACGCGTATTTTGCATAACACCCCTTTGTTTGCTCATTTGCATCACCAGCACAAGGACCACTCTCCGCCACAGCGCAGCGCGGCTTTTTATTTGTTTACATTTTGGTGCTGCCTCGACGCGGATCCATGTCAATGATGCCTACCAACTGCTATTTTTCCAAGCGCGCACTGATCCGCCCCCCAAGAGCTCGTACCATGTATGTGGGGTGGGTGGACCAGGCGAAGGGAATTAGCGTTGAGGGTTGGCTGCGAGGCCATGGGAAGGGGAAGCGCTCCTCCAATTTATTATGCATGTAAATTTTCCAACACACACAGTTACAAAAAGCATCCTACTAATGTGCGAGCCTTTGCGTGGCTCCGAGGGTCGAGTTGTTCATAGAAAGCAGTTCCAAAGCGGTGTCGGCGTGGGTTTTAGCAGCTTGTAATGAGATGTTAATTTTTCTGTGTTGTCGCGCGTAATTGTGTTATTTTGTATCACTCTGTGTTGTTGTTGTTTGGCATTGTTGTGCCCAGCGCTGCCATTGATGCTTCTGCTTTGACGCACACATGCACACGCTTGCACCAACACAAATGCACTTTGTTGATTACCGCATCGTCAACATGCGTGTTACCTGTCCGAATAAATGACCCTGTACCGACTGAGTTGTCAAATGCGCACTCTTACCCAGTTATATATGAAACTTTAGGCGTGTTCTAAATTATTATTTCAGAAAATTCCCTGCATAAATTAGAATGGAAATCAGTCCAGAGTCTAATTATAGATGCCCTAGATGTTTTCCGTGTTAAGATTGAAAATATGAATTCAGAACTATTTCAAAATTGTCTTTCGTGACCCTTTTTCCAAACACTATAGAAATAAAATATCAATGAAAGAAAGATTTTTTCTCATCTAACCTCAAGCTGAAGACATAATGGAGCTCATTGTAAAAACGTATAAACAGACAACAAAAACTTCACAACAACTGGTTACATCTATTTGGAAATTGTCTCGTTACAGTTTATGGTTGGTCTAACTATATTGCTATGAAAGAAAGGACAGAGATTCAAAAATCAGTGAACTTAGCATTGATTTGTTCCAAAGAAGAGTTTGAACATCATCCTACGTAAACAGCATCGCTTAACATCTAATTTACCAATATTATTCAAAGCCCGTTGAGATTGTGATCAAATTTATTGTTTACCGATCGGATGCATTTTTGAAAACAAAAAGTACATAAAAAAATATGAAGATATCAGAGTGACTTATTCAAAATCCCTAATGCTTAGCTTGTGTGAAGCATTAAAAAAACTTGGAAACAATCACCCTAACACTAATACGAGTACATATGTATGCTTGTGTGACGATAGTTTAATTGACGCTTTTGAAATGTTGAATAGCGGACAAATTAATGCTAATTAAACGCGTTCAAAAGTTCAAACTACCACACATGAGAGAGTGAGCGTCCATGGCACGTCCATTCAATATATTCGCTTTCAGCGCAGCATTTTGTTACTGTTACACATGCGGTCACTTTTACGTTTTTCTTGCTTTTGACGTGCACGAGGGTGCTGTGACTAATTTTTGGGGTTTGTGCTTGATTCATACTGTTGGCTCATTAAATATTTAAATACCGTAATACTGTATTTATAGTATATATATCTAGTCGAAATGTATTATACAGGTGCATAAAAATGTGATATGCTTCTAAATCTTTGACTTACGATGATAATTTATTCTTACTTTAATGATGTTTGGACTAACTTGACTCTTTGTAATACTTCATATATATAAATGTTCATAATTTTACTCCTACTTTGCCGTGGAGTGCACAGAACAGCGAAAACTCGAATGCACTTTGCTTTATTTTCGATGAATTAGCACTGGTTTTATTCAACAATAACAGAGTTTTCCCATCAACATCAAACTTTATGAATCCCCAACGAAAGAAGTACTACTCAAACTAGCCAACTTAACTTGTTTCCGCTATCAAGTGGACTCTTTCGGCTTTTGATTAAGAAAACTCGGCAAAATTTGAGTGTCTGTTGCAACTGGAGTTCGTGGAAAATAAATATCATTTCACACAGCTGATTAGATAAGAAAGCACAAGAAGATTGAAGAAGAATAGGAAGAAAATGTAAGTAAAGACAATTACAAGAACAACGAAGAAGTGTACTGATGACTACTTGAAAAGCGTTAGAAACAACGCTTATAAACTTAGAACAAGTCGAATTGATATAAAACATAACAAAAGCGTGAGTGGTAAAAGGTAAAGAACTTTAAAAACTGCAGTCATTTATCAGTTCATATAAATAAATTGTTCACATATAACTTAAATAATTAGAGAGCGGCGCTGACTGACTTCCATGTCAATCCCATTAAACTCGGGTTTACGTAACAAGAACGTAGGCGAAATGGACCTGAATTTGTATCCACACAAGGATGGATTCCTCAACATTACTTCAGAAATATTTTCTGCTACTACAACAACAATAACTGACTTCTGATGGCCCCCCTAAGAGCTAAAGCATCAAACTAAAACAAAACCTCTTTCTTATATAGTATACGTATTCTTCCTTAGGTTCGAAGGAAGGCCGCTGTAATTATATTGCTCAGAAGCTGAAATAATTTAACTACTCAACTGTTACTTTAGTATTTATTTATTTTATCTAAATCCAACTCAATAAACCCATTTCAATTCGTCACTTTTCTTCAAACTATACTCAGCTGTGCTCTCCTTCACAAAATTGTCTGCAAACTCAAATTTTGTTTAATTGAATTCTTTACTAAGGTAGATCTATAGATCATTAAAGTACATCTCCATTGGATTCCAACTTGCTTGCTTTATACCAATCAATTTTACGATTCGCCACCCTTGGAGACATTTAACGTACTTCGTTTGCACCTCACAACTCCTCACAAATTAATTTTTATAAAAATGAGGACGAAAAAAAAATTGTAACGGGTGATTTTTTTGAGGTTAGGATTTTCATGCATTAGTATTTGACAGATCACGTGGGATTTCAGACATGGTGTCAAAGAGAAAGATGCTCAGTATGCTTTGACATTTCATCATGAATAGACTTACTAACGAGCAACGCTTGCAAATCATTGAATTTTATTACCAAAATCAGTGTTCGGTTCGAAATGTGTTTCGCGCGCGTGTTTTGTTCAGCGATGAGGCTCATTTCTGGTTGAATGGCTACGTAAATAAGCAAAATTGCCGCATTTGGGGTGAAGAGCAACCAGAAGCCGTTCAAGAACTGCCCATGCATCCCGAAAAATGCACTGTTTGGTGTGGTTTGTACGCTGGTGGAATCATTGGACCGTATTTTTTCAAAAATGCTGTTGGACGCAACGTTACGGTGAATGGCGATCGCTATCGTTCGATGCTAACAAACTTTTTGTTGCCAAAAAATGGAAGAACTGAACTTGGTTGACATGTGGTTTCAACAAGATGGCGCTACATGCCACACAGCTCGCGATTCTATGGCCATTTTGAGGGAAAACTTCGGACAACAATTCATCTCAAGAAATGGACCCGTAAGTTGGCCACCAAGATCATGCGATTTAACGCCTTTAGACTATTTTTTGTGGGGCTACGTCAAGTCTAAAGTCTACAGAAATAAGCCAGCAACTATTCCAGCTTTAGAAGACAACATTTCCGAAGAAATTCGGGCTATTCCGGCCGAAATGCTCGAAAAAGTTGCCCAAAATTGGACTTTCCGAATGGACCACCTAAGACGCAGCCGCGGTCAACATTTAAATGAAATTATCTTCAAAAAGTAAATGTCATGAACCAATCTAACGTTTCAAATAAAGAACCGATGAGTTTTGCAAATTTTATGCGTTTTTTTTTTAAAAAAAGTTATCAAGCTCTTAAAAAATCAAAAATCAAAAATTTCCAGCATTCAAAGTAAATTTTTAGTAACTCTGACTGTGTGAATGGATGCTTCTTCACTGTGAAAAAATAAACAAAATGAGAGTATTTAAAATCAACCAAAACAAAAAAGAGATATGAAAACAAGCAAAAACATCACCACGTCAAAAGCAAAAGCTAGGAATTCGTGACATACTTTGTTAATTATTCTCATTCTTCTTCTTGATTTCTCCAGTTAGTCATATGCTGCTTTCGAAACATCATTTATAACCAAGTTCATCTCCAGTTGAATGCCTGATTGTCTTCTTCGTTGCTAACCAACCGATGTCGCTTTTAGTTCTGTGAGAGTTTCAACTTTTGTGCTGGTTCCAGGATATTATTCTACTCCGCACTTGTGACACTTAATAATGACGTGTGAGCATTTAGCCATTTAGCAATAGGTTTATGTCATCATGAGGTACCCTTCATGCCAATTACCTTTTTTTTAAGCAAGACATTTTATCAATAGTTCGAGTGGAAAAAATAGCTCTACTACTTTATCATGAACCACTGAAAGAGTTACAAAGGAGTGTAAAAGAGTTTGGTTACATGATTGGATCAGTTCAGAGGTATTATGAGAGAACAAAACCAAAGTCTTCGAGTAGTCGTATTTAATTACATATTAGAAAACCAGATTCACGTTCAAACTGTACACTATTGACAACCAACTCAACCAACCACCAGTATATTGTATTTTCGAAAAATCTTTTAGTTGACTGGGTGGTCTTAAATGCATTAAATTCTGCGCACAGTTGTTGTATTTGTATATTGCTGGCTCAATTGTCTCAACTTGTAAGCGAGTTGCAGTATTGCACGCCTTGTACTCGCATTTGTTTGTTGTGGCACAGCCAACGAATGTGCAGAGGAAAATGTAAAGGAGAATAAGTAGTATTTTACACACATAATAAAATGAAGAGGCTTTGCATTGTAAGCATGGAATTTCTTTACACGCAAATATCAAGCACACACATACATTTGCCTTCGTACTTATGTACGAGCATAGGCATGTAGTAAGTACACTTGCAACATATGGAAAAAGTTTCAAAGTCAGTTTCTTTGAATTGCTTAGTTGGTGGCAAAACAGCTCTTTTGTTTTCTATTTTCTCTTTTATGCTTGTTTTGTGGGCGGCAAAGTACCAGCTCAAGGAGCTACGACAAGCTAAAAGCTAGAAGTCTACTATCACAGCCCGCTAACAACCATGTACAACTGATAACGGCACAAATTTGTTTTACTTGCGCTTCTCTCATTTTTTTCTTTTTTGTTTTTTTTGTTGTTGTTTTTTGCAACAAACTTTATTCATTTTGCATTTCTTACCAAATTTCTATATTCTATTCTTGTTTAAGTAGCAGTTGCTCGTGGCGGAAGAAGAAGCAGCCGACTCCGAGCCAAGACTTACACCTGTTACGTAAGAAAGGTGGGAAGAGAGTGATGCTAAGAAGCATTGTGAGTTGAGTTTGTGCTTAAAGTAGATTATTGTGCGCACAACAAACAATGTAACGGGATTAAGACAACTATAGTTGAAAGCAAAATCTAATATGTCTATCTAATAATCTCACTCGTTCGAATGGCGTGTTTGAATTTCGAACTCAGTATGTATGTGTGTACAAAAGTATATATTTTATGGCATTGTGTTCGCCAAAGTTGCATGGAGCACACCTCATTACTTGCTTTATACCGTTATCTAGCTTACTTTGCCTATTCTGGTGAGGAATGGCGACGATGTGAGGTATGACATCTGAGTGTATTAGAGTTTTTTGATGCTACATTCGCTTTAGCTTTTGAAAGGCTTAAAATCTTGACAGAAATACTGAATATTTATTGGATCCCTAATTGCAGCCACTCCACTCCACTCATTCAATGGCAAATAATTAATATAATGTAAGCTCAAAACACCAAGCAGATAACAACAAGCTTATATTTTCGTTTTTGATTTCCAAAATTATCCTAAAGGAAGTTTGAATATGGTTTAAAAGCCTATGAAAGCCTAGAGTAATTTTTCTCTGCCAAAACAAGTCTGAAAAGTTTTCCAAATCTACGAAGTTAAATTTTTATTCAAATGTAATTATTTATTAAAATTGTTATTAAATTACTACCCTTCAGAGGTAACAGCTTGTAGAAAACAAGCCAAAGAAAATAGTCTCATGTAGTTACCTGAATTTCTATCCGTCAAATGTCTACTACTAGAGCCTTCGATGCCATGAAAGCGTTTATAATCCTCAGCGGAATACAAATGTATGTCAGATCCGCTGTTTTGGGAGCAAATCTATATGCCGTGAAAAACGCTTGGAGCCTTAGGAAGTCTATTGGCTAAGCTTTTCTTTCTACTTCGATTATGAAAAAAGATCCCGTAATACATATTTGACGTGCTCAGAAGATTGTTTCTTACTTCCACACACATAGGGTCTCTGAAGACTTAGCTATGCAACGTGAGCAACTTTACGCACTACAACAAATATTCTGTTTAATTTACCTATGAGCTTAACTTCGCTTTTTCATTTCATTTCACTCACACCTGAAGACTTGCACTGCGCGCTCAGAACTCGCTGCGCAGACGCATTCCACCGGCGAACTTTGTAATGTTTTTCTAAGCAAATTTAAATGCAGCACTAACTGTAATTACCGGTTTGCAACTTATTTGCATGCGCGAATTTTCTTACCATTTGCAATTTATCAGCGCAAAACTTTTCTCATGTTTGCACAAGTGGCAGTGGCAGAGGCAGAGTAGCGCCACCGGGCGTATGAGTAACCGCTAATTGCGTTAGTTAGCGGAATGCATGCCGCGCCATGGCGCTACTTGCCACACTTACTAACGGGTGATTTTTTTGAGGTTAGGATTTTCATGCATTAGTATTTGACAGATCACGTGGGATTTCAGACATGGTGTCAAAGAGAAAGATGCTCAGTATGCTTTGACATTTCATCATGAATAGACTTACTAACGAGCAACGCTTGCAAATCATTGAATTTTATTACCAAAATCAGTGTTCGGTTCGAAATGTGTTTCGCGCCTTACGTCCGATTTATGGTCTACATAATTTCTGGTTGAATGGCTACGTAAATAAGCAAAATTGCCGCATTTGGGGTGAAGAGCAACCAGAAGCCGTTCAAGAACTGCCCATGCATCCCGAAAAATGCACTGTTTGGTGTGGTTTGTACGCTGGTGGAATCATTGGACCGTATTTTTTCAAAAATGCTGTTGGACGCAACGTTACGGTGAATGGCGATCGCTATCGTTCGATGCTAACAAACTTTTTGTTGCCAAAAATGGAAGAACTGAACTTGGTTGACATGTGGTTTCAACAAGATGGCGCTACATGCCACACAGCTCGCGATTCTATGGCCATTTTGAGGGAAAACTTCGGACAACAATTCATCTCAAGAAATGGACCCGTAAGTTGGCCACCAAGATCATGCGATTTAAACGCCTTTAGACTATTTTTTGTGGGGCTACGTCAAGTCTAAAGTCTACAGAAATAAGCCAGCAACTATTCCAGCTTTGGAAGACAACATTTCCGAAGAAATTCGGGCTATTCCGGCCGAAATGCTCGAAAAAGTTGCCCAAAATTGGACTTTCCGAATGGACCACCTAAGACGCAGCCGCGGTCAACATTTAAATGAAATTATCTTCAAAAAGTAAATGTCATGAACCAATCTAACGTTTCAAATAAAGAACCGATGAGATTTTGCAAATTTTATGCGTTTTTTTTTTTAAAAAAGTTATCAAGCTCTTAAAAAATCACCCTTTACATGCGCTTGCAACAAAGCATTGCACGAGTACGTGTCTTGCGGCAAAAGTAACTGCTTTTCTATGCGCACCGGACTGTTATTCGTTGAAGTTTAAGGAATCGAGCACTTCGAAGCAGGAATGCTACCCTTTGGCCGCCAGTAATATGTAGAATGGTGTGTGTGTTAGGAGCGCAAAAGCAACCGGTGCCGGGAGCCTTTCACAATAAGATTGCTATGAAACTAAGTAACTACCCCGCCGCCTCATTGCCGCGTGGAGGGTTTGCAACATTACGTGTAGAAAAACATTTGCATTTTAAAATCTCACGAGACTGCAGAAGTAATAAAATGGAGTTTAACTACGGTGGCGAAGATTGTGGCATGCCACATGTGTGAGTGTGAGTATGTATGTGTGTATATGTGTCTAGTGCAAACTTTGATTATCGCCATGTGGCTAGACGCTTTAACTGCCAGAAAAAGGTATAAAAGCAACACGCGACAGTAGGGTTATATAACACTTTGAGGTGCAACGGTATATATATATTTATGTTCAATCATACATATACTTACCTATTTTTAAATCTATATATATGTACATATAGTAAAAGCAAATGTCAAATACTGCTTACTTTATATTTGCATTGAAAACTAAACTGAACTTCGACTCAGCCGGCCAAAAGATTGCATTCAGCTGTAAATATGTAAGTAAAAATACACTTTGCATGCAAACGAGTGCATAAATTTGTACGATTAAGTTTATAAGGTTAACAGTGAACATTTTTAGAAGAGGAAGAATTTTAGAGGAGGCTCAAAATCCTTATTTCAATAAAATAGCAGTTGCTTTTATAAAAAATAATAATAATAATACGGGGTTTGTCCGGAAATGTCAGTTGTCTCCGACACCTGGAAAGTCAGGACAAACATTTTCGCGTGACGTGTTTCTGTGAGTGATGCAAGCCGAAAATGCAGCGTTCGTTAGAGCAAAGGTACGCGATTAAATTCTGTGTGAAACTCGGTAAATCTGCGACGGAAACGTTTGGTATAATCAAGCAGACTTACCCAGATGTTGCTCTAACAAGAAGTGGTATGTTTCGGTGGCACCAGGCCTCCTCCAGGACGGGAAGAGGTCGCTGATGAAGTCAGCACTGGAAGACCTGCGACTTTGACAAACACCGATTCGTGGGCGCAAAATTTTGAACTCAGACCATCGACTAAGTATTTGTTTAATTGCCCAGATGTTAAATTTATCAAAATCTGTGGTTCATGACATTCACGACAACGCCCCGGGTTTTAGCAACCCAAAATTTGAAATCAACAGCCGCTAACATCAAAGTCGCAAAATGACTGTAGACTAGTGTAATTTGAAGTTAGTTCTAAAAGCTAAGGAATGATGTAAATAATGATTAACTTTTAATATGCAAATAAAACTCTAATGTATTTCGTTACGGAAACTCCACAATGCCAGACAGAACTAAGAAATATAAAATATCCACGTCACTGCAAATATAGTTTTAAAGCAAAGCATACCACAAATACCTAAGCCCGCACCTTTTACCTCACACTCATAAATATACTGTAATATATTGGCTATATATGTATGTATTCACATGTAAAACATTTAAAAAATGATATATACTCGTAGATATAAATACTTGTATGTGAGTGTGTGCGTAAAAAGGTGCGCTTTTTCAAATTTAAATGCAAATTTGTAATTTTCTTCCAACGTCAGACTCAATTTGCACTTCGTTATTGTTCTTTAGCTTTTTTTTTGTGTGTGTGTGTTTGTTGAATGGCGAGGAAAAGAACAAAATTCTGCTAAAAGTCAATGTCTCTTGCATGCCGAAAATCCACTGCACCTTATAATATTTATCGCCGCAAAAGCGAGCGATCAACGAACGAACTTACACAAGTGGTTGTGTGCCGGATTTGTAAACGTTTGTATGTATTTGTAAATGCAGCTAAACCGCCCAGAAGCCAGAGTCTTTCGCCATGAAAGGCGCGCCTGTCCTGTTTTTGTTAGTGTAATGAGGCTTTTGTATCCACTGACGTTACACAATAGCCTTCACACACTGCACTGATGCCTAAATACAAAAGGCACTAAGTTAATTTTATGCGGCGCACACACACCTGCACACCTACAGTTACGTAAATACGGTAAGTTGAGCTTAGTACCCTTTCACAATGCCGTTTTAAGACTATATACATGTCTAAAAACAGTTTGAAGTACTTGCGAGGGGAGGCCAAAAATATTGTTGATTTGGACTTTTTTATACATAGCAGAATACAAGTATATGGTAAATCTATTATTTATTACATATTTATGGAATATAACACAAAAAAATTGCTTCGCAAAGATATCGGATTTACTATCTGAGATATCCACATCAAAATACTCGTACACCGGTCATCTTGTACTCGATATTTCGCTGTTGTTTTGTTTTTGATATCGATATGAAAGATTGCTAGAGAATTATTGTATTGCCTTAAGATTTATAGTCTAAAATCTTAATTGACTTAAAAGTGAAATACTTATCGAAAATTACGATCCCCTTTTTGATGATTCTAAAAACTTAAGATTTGAGTTAAAATATAATTATATTTTGAAGCAATGAAACAGTTTTAGTGGACAACCCGCAGGTCTAAGTTAAGTGAGACTTAACGCAATCTGCTAGTTGCAATTTGAATGCTGGTTTAAGAAAAATTAAGCCTCTCTACTTTTAACTCTAAGTCACTCTTTTAACCCCTTCCGAATGCAACCTCACTTTTTGACCTCCCCTTTCAAATTACTACCATATACTAAAGGGTGATTTTTTAAGAGCTTGATAACTTTAAAAAAAAAAAAACGCATAAAATTTGCAAAATCTCATCGGTTCTTTATTTGAAACGTTAGATTGGTTCATGACATTTACTTTTTGAAGATAATTTCATTTAAATGTTGACCGCGGCTGCGTCTTAGGTGGTCCATTCGGAAAGTCCAATTTTGGGCAACTTTTTCGAGCATTTCGGCCGGAATAGCCCGAATTTCTTCGGAAATGTTGTCTTCCAAAGCTGGAATAGTTGCTGGCTTATTTCTGTAGACTTTAGACTTGACGTAGCCCCACAAAAAATAGTCTAAAGGCGTTAAATCGCATGATCTTGGTGGCCAACTTACGGGTCCATTTCTTGAGATGAATTGTTGTCCGAAGTTTTCCCTCAAAATGGCCATAGAATCGCGAGCTGTGTGGCATGTAGCGCCATCTTGTTGAAACCACATGTCAACCAAGTTCAGTTCTTCCATTTTTGGCAACAAAAAGTTTGTTAGCATCGAAGGATAGCGATCGCCATTCACCGTAACGTTGCGTCCAACAGCATCTTTGAAAAAATACGGTCCAATGATTCCACCAGCGTACAAACCACACCAAACAGTGCATTTTTCGGGATGCATGGGCAGTTCTTGAACGGCTTCTGGTTGCTCTTCACCCCAAATGCGACAATTTTGCTTATTTACGTAGCCATTCAACCAGAAATGAGCCTCATCGCTGAACAAAATTTGTCGATAAAAAAGCGGATTTTCTGCCAACTGATTTTGGTAATAAAATTCAATGATTTGCAAGCGTTGCTCGTTAGTAAGTCTATTCATGATGAAATGTCAAAGCATACTGAGCATCTTTCTCTTTGACACCATGTCTGAAATCCCACGTGATCTGTCAAATACTAATGCATTAAAATCCTAACCTCAAAAAAATCACCCGTTATGTACATGTGTTTTTTTGTCAAATTTCTTGCTTCCCCTGCGCGTGTTTGCATTTTGTTTGCGCTTTTCCATGTAATACAAAGCGCTCCACGTTCTTATGTACTTTAATCACGCGATAATATCGTCATACCTGACTCGTGTTCGTGCATTTATTCCTTCATTCGTTGATTCTTGGCGTGTGCACGTAAATCAGGCTCATAATTCCGAAAATTCTCAGAGGTTGACTAAACTTTACTCGTAAGTCCTTTCAGTTGAAAGTGTTTAATACTAACTAATTTGCGTGCAAATCGATATGTGCCTTCTAAAGCAACAACATGCACAAATATGATTGAGATTATAGAAATTTATTTGCATTTAAATACAGTTTTAGTGTGGCGTTTGGTTATCGGAATAGTAAGAGCAGTAATTTCGGTAGCTTCAAACGAGATTGTATTCAAAAACATGAACGAAAATAGCAAAGGTATAGAAAATAACGATTTGGGTTTGTTTCTGGAATAATATTAAAAAATTATTTCATAAAATAATGTTGGTAATAGACTGCAGCCGAGGGCAACACAAAACACTTAGCGGTCTTTACTGGAAAAGTCGGTTTTAATATCCGAGTTTTATACCGCTTTAATACCCATTAGAAATATCCCCTTCTAGATCTCAGCCTAATTTTCAAATTCCGTTTAGATTGAATGCTTCATTAGGCCTAAAAAATGAAATCGGGCTGACTGTACTTACAACATTTATTTTAGATGCAACAATCCAAGTAACACTAGTTTATAGTCATTTGTAAATCTGGGTGGATGTTTCAGGCTGTTCCTTGCTAATTTTGGATTGCTAAATCAAAAATGATACTGAAAATTTCATAATACGTAGGATTTTTTGTGTTGTAGTCAAGGGGTGAATGGTCAAACCACCATCATTTTGAACTCAAAGTCGTAATCAGGACACCTCTTAGCACATCTGTCGCAACTTTTTCCTTCAGATTTGTTGTGTAACGTAATTTCTTAGTACGGGTGGTAATTTTGGCGAACAAATTGATAAAATTCTCTCTTTTTTTTACTTAAGGGAGTCGTCTACCTTCGCGCTCAAACATTTGGCCTATTTTTGACGATAATTCTTAAACATGCTCTTGACTCGTTCTTGATTGTACCACTGCCAGTGTGACATTATCAACTTCATCGTAATAAATGTCAGCTTCAGAACCTCGAAACAAAAAACAAAAATTCTTACTTTATGTATTCGAGGTATGACAATTAAGTAATGAGACTTATACCATAAAAATCGCATATTTGAAAATTATTCTACAACTCTGCCATCCCCTTCAAAGTAGTCCCCTTGGGCAGCTATACAGCGATTCCAGCGCGTTTTCCATGCTTCGTAACATTTCTGGAACGCTTCGACTGGGATGTCCGCGAGTACCCTCGTCACGGCCGCCTGGATGTCCGTAATCGACTCAAAATGGGTTCCTTTGACCACCGATTTTGTTTTAGGAAACAAAAAAGTCACAGGGTGACATGCCGGGCGAATAAGGCGGCTGTTGCAACACGGCGATCCCTTTAGAGGCCAAATACTGGGACACGCTGAGAGCGGTGTGGCATGGCGCGTTGTCGTGATGAAGGATCCAGTTACGAGCGATGTCTGGGCGCACCCTGTTGACTCGTTTTCGCAATCTTTCGAGTACTTGGCAATAGTAGACTTGATTCACAGTGTTCCTCGGTGGAACGAATTCTTTGTGGACGATTCCACGGCTATCAAAAAAGGCAATAATCATCGTTTTCATCTTCGACTTGCTCATGCGAGCTTTTTTCGAGCGGGGGGCGCGCGGAGACAACCATTGTGACCTGGGCACGACTAAGAGCACTATCACCATACACTCTTACAATTTTAGCGTACGTTTCCGAAGCTGTTTCGCCCAATCTGGCGCAAAATTTTATCGCGACGCGATGCTCTTGATTTCGTTTTTCCATTTTCGTGACGAGCACTACAAACACACGTCTACTCAACTTGACGCAGCAGGCGAACTAAACAAGCTAAAGTGATGATACATATATCAATGGAGAGGGGAGGGATGCAGAAAAAAGAGAAGGGGAATTTCAAGGTCACAGGTTTACCACAAGTGCGGCAATAAAATCAGTCTCATTACTTAATTGTCAAAAGTCGTATAACCCGAGCTAGGTGCAGACACAAGTCTTTTTGAATATCTGATCAAATATTTAATATGTTCAACATATTCAAAAAAAAAGTACAATAAAAATAAGGAAAAAGACAAACGATTTTTTCACCCGAAAAGGTATACGATCTCCTTAAGAATAACATCAAAAAGCAGTCGGAACTTGTTAAGGTCGCGTATCAATTTTTAACCGAAAAGTATATCGTAATCTTCAAAAATGAAATAATTCTCAAATGCGGGTGACTTTACATACTCAATTTCTTCAAAAACAGAACTTTTAAAAGTCTCGGTTGAAATGTTGCTCTAAAACAGCTGTCGAGCTACTCAACCAGTTGCCTACTATATCCGCCCAATTTGAGACATATTTTAACATCCTCGAAGCTACTTTCCAGTTCCGCCAAAATGTAGGCCATGTCTTCTTATCTAAATAATTTGCATTTACAAGGCTTATTCAACTATCAGAAAAATGAAGCATGCGGAATAAAGAAAGAACACAAACATGAATAAAAAATGTGGAGAATAAATTGAAATAAAAGTCAACTTCATTAAATGAAAATAAAATCCACAATAAGAGGAGTTCAAATAAAATCTTTTCCATAGCGGAAATTATTATTGAAACTGACTTAATTATTTAAATAAATACAAACTTTAGTGAATAAGAGCGTTGTGAAAAGTATTTTAGCATAAACTCGCTTTTTAACAAAACTCATACAGCCTCTGGGTCAGAAGTTATCACTTATTTATGCAGTTATGTACAACCTTGGCCGCTTTGGCAAATAACTGTAAAAAGTTTTTGCGAATTTTCGAATCGATTTTTTGCGCCAATTACTCTCGAAAAGTTGAGCAAACAGAGTCTAGATACGGATTTTCAATATCAAACTGTTTGCATGTGCTGGCGGCGCGGAGAAAATTCTGCACGAAGTATTTCTGCCTACAGCCGTTTACCGTTATGTTCCTATACACTTATAAGTATGACTGTAGGCACATATTCAAATTGTAATTGCGCCAAACTATTAAAATATTATCATTACAATTTAACCTTCGAAATTTCCATCGACACAAAAGCATAACTTCAAGCCAAATGAACTTTTAAATAGCAACAAAAACGCCACAAATTGCAATGCAAAACCAAAATAACAGTCATTACGAACAAACGGCCAAGCAAATACAAACATACAGACAACCATGGAAATTTGCGCACACACAGACATTGGGAAGAATAAAAAATAAATGGCCCAAAATATAGAAAATAAATTGAGAGCAAATGTCGACAGCCATAAAATTTCCTCAAAAGATGCTCGAAACGGTTCAATACGCCACCGTAGTGAGAGGGAGACGCACGGTATCTGCGGCTAACACTGTCACATTTCACTTTGCATTCCGCGCGTAATCGGCATAACGGCGATATTTGCACAAATATTGGCTCCTGCTGCGCGTTGCCACACAATTACATGTTTCTATACACAACTTCGTGGATGTAAATGGCGAAATTAGTTCATTTGTATGTATGTTACGGTACCGAAATCGGTTGTAATGTGCGGCATTTCGAGCACAGCCGATTGAAAATCACATAAAAAGCGTAACATCAGCTAAACAGCATGACATAAAAGTGGCCAGATGGTGTGAGCGTTGTGCGGCATTGAGAGAATTTGAATAGGAGCAATTTATGAAAGATGTCGAAAAATGGCGAATAACAGCAAGAAAATATCACAAGCTTTGGTATGGCAACAATAGAAGTGTTATTCGCCAAATTGGTCTCGTACAAATATGCCCGCTTTCTCGGAATGAGGAGTTTGTATGCGAAAGCACGGCGAATGAATAGGCATTCAATAATATAATAAATTTAACGGT
Source organism: Bactrocera dorsalis (assembly GCF_023373825.1). NCBI lineage: Eukaryota > Metazoa > Arthropoda > Insecta > Diptera > Tephritidae > Bactrocera > Bactrocera dorsalis. The sequence goes on from NC_064307.1 coordinate 4,088,787, forward strand.
ATCAGGCTGAAAAAGCGCAAAAAAGAATATTAAAATTTTCACATTTTCAGAGCGTAAGAAAGAGTAAAAATTTGTGGTACAGTACAAAAACGCGGTCATCATATATAACTATATTCATGAGGTTTGCTATGAAATGTCCTAGAGCGTCTTTTTCAATATGTAGTCATTCCATTGTCCAAAGTCCAAATTTATGGGCCGGCGGTATCATTTGGCCACAGTTCTTCCGAGATGATCAAGACCGACACGTTACTATGAATGGGAATCGCTACCGCTCAATGACTGGATATTTTTGACCCGACATGGATGATATGGACATGGATATTATGTGGTTCCAACACGACGGCGCCACAAGCCACACATCGAATGTCACAATCGATTTATTGAAAACTAAGTTTGGTGAAAGTATTATCTCACGAAACATATTAGAAAGCCGGGTTATGTCCACTTTTTGAAAAAATTTACAACCATAAAGGCCATCGACGATTGATTAATTTGTTGTGCTAAATGAAGCCGTGAAATTGCAAGCAGTTATGGGGTTCAAACAAAGGACCTATTACGGCAGCATGTGTACTCAGTTTCATCAAGATATCTCAATTTCTACTAAAGTTACTGCTTGCCACGGGCGGCCATGCAGACAGTCACTTGCCTCGTCATCCTGATCTTATATATTCATATATAACTCTATATCTATCTCGATTAGTTTTAAGTGATATCAACAACATTTAGGTGAAGAAAACTGTTAAGCAACATGTTGCAAGAGTATAAAATATCTCTTTTATTGAGTAATAATACATTCTACATTACAATGAGCCCCAAAAATTCTTTTAAAATATTTACAACTACATTCCTGGCTCTTATTTACTCGCACAGGCATACACAACATACATATGTATTTATATATGTATAGTGCATACATGAATACTCGCAAGTAAATGAATGTGAATGAGAACATTTAAGGCAACAGCTGCAGAAGAGCATTCCGTTTTGAATAACTTGTTTGCGACACAAAGGCGACAAATGCATATAAGCCGCTTAGAATTGTAAGTACTCGCTTATGCACACACACACACACAAACGCATTTTGCCTGTTGACATTGATATTTGGTATTTTCTTGTTAACAAATTGTCGCCACAAAGTGCAATTGTTAATGCAACGAAATATACAACTCATGGCATCAACATCTCATGAATACTTAAATGCAACATCAACAACAACAACAAGACTGAATGCAACAGGAAAAATTTGAATTCAAAGCAGAGACGCAACATCTTCAAGTGACGCAGCATCAAGTGGGCGTAGCGGCAGTGCCAGGAAGCAAGGAGGAGGAAGGGATATAAGAAACAACACACGTTGCTGCAAACTGCTGTGCTGTAAGATCTTCATTCTACCGTTTTCTTTGGCTGTCACTTTATCCTCCTTCCCTTTCTTGGTTAGAAATTTGCATAGCACACCTACCAACGCGCGGCAACATAACTAATTCGGGTGATTTTGCACAAAGGCACCAACTTTTATGCGCCGCAGCGACAAATGAGTGAGGAATACTTCGCGGTTGCCGTGATTTGCATACGAGTACACGTCTGGTAAGCAATCCCAATTGCTGTTGTATCGTCAACAAAACACGTCGTCAACAAAACTCTCACGCTGTGAGAACTATTCAAAGCACATTCTTTATTATAATCGCGCACTTAAAACTGCTTCCACTCTTACCTATGTAATAGCATCTCAGAAATATTCCTATATATGATATGTATGAATATTATTTATAAAAAAAATAAATGGAACTATGCAAAACAATGCATTATACTGTTAGAAACACACTTTACAGACTTTACAGAATATTACAACTATTCGACTGAAGGGTTAATTCGTAATAGGATATTATTTCGTGTTTTTTTTTTTTTTGTCAAAAACCACATTTTTTCAATATTTAAAAAATTTTAGAATTTTATAAATTTTTTTTGGAATATTCTTAGTTTAACTAGAAGATAAGTTATTAATAAATTTTAATCTCTTTGAATCTTTTGTTTCCTATAGAAATTTTGACCTGCATCCTGCCCGTTGCCGTTAGCAATTGCTTCCCAAAGGCAAAATATCAAAGATTTCGTATTCAAAAAATTTTCGAATGCTGTTTAAATATATAACTATAAACCCTAAAATTTTGCTTTAATCAATTTTTTCTTTCCCTCCCAAAAAATCCTCAACAAATTTCATTTTTTAAGCCCCTAAAGCAGGCTGCCCCCTTAAACTTGGGCAAAAAGCTTCACAGGTGAGGTGAAGACATCGAACGATAATACCGATTAAGTTAAGAAAGCAATGCTCAAAAATCATTCTATTAGAATCAAAAAGATAGCAGAGAATCTCATCATTTTTTATGGATCGACAAATTTCGGTTAATGTATTGAGTATAAAACTAGTCGAAGCCAAACTCGCTCCAAAAGAACTGAATCTTTTCCCAAATTCGTAGTCAGGTAGAGGTCACAAATGCTTGGAAACGTATCCAAAGACCCTACAACCATCAAACGTATTATTAGTGCTGACAAGACGTGTAGTAAGTTTGTAAATCTGCCGTCAAAAGTGTCCAACAATCTAGCGAATTGTGCTTCAAAAATGAACTGAAACCAAAGAAACCACTTCAAAGTCGATCAAAAATCAAGGTGTTGTTATCGTTTTCTTTGATTACCGTTGTATGGTTTACTATGAATGTTGATCCATAGATCATAAAAATCTGACGGTCAATAAGGAATACAACATCTACCTGAGTCAATTCGTCGTAAATGACCGTGTTTTAGGAAGGAAATGCATAGATTTTACACCACAAAATTTCCATTTTGGTTCAGAGTCTATTTTGTAGAACATTATAAAGATTTGTATTCAAATACGTGCAAATTTTGTTTTTGTTGTTGCAGGTCGGATCAATTTTTTTCGTATATACGCTGCTAAAAGTATTTTTCCATCTAATACTAATCTGTTCAGTTGATTTCATTAAAAGCTTAACTTTTTTGTGGTCGTGCTTTAATGGAATTTGGCATGTGGAAAACAAATACTTATTTCGAAATGCCTGGATCTTACGTAATGCAAAGTGTACACTTACATATAACTTCTTTGTCTTACGAGGCCTGCACTCCCTAGTACTTATTTATTGTAACACTGAATAAAGTTCATCATAGCTTTTAATTCTTGACAAATCCATGGCTCGTGATATCTGATACAGAGAATAAGTTTTGGCCGAATGTAGATATTTATAATAAAACGATAATTTACTTCAAAGCGTGGATTTTTAATGATACGAATATAATCAATTCAAAAAAAATCACAAACGATGAGTAACGCCAACGTTTTAAAGGCTTCGTTTGAAAACTTGTATGGAACCTAGTGTTCATACATCGACGCCTATCAACCCGAGTTTCGCCCACAGAATACGAAACTTATTATGAAGATTACAAGCCCACAATGTGAATATCTCAGCCACCTCATAGCTGTTTCACCCATCTTACACACATGTACAGTTATGCGTGCATAAAACAGCTCATTCGCAGTGCGTAAAACAGGAGGCGTCAGATGTGACCGAAAAAGTGCGCGCTTAAGAGTTTTCGCAAATCTCCCGCTGCACGCGCACACACATACACACAGAGCGATTAAAGAAAGTTGCAACGTGAATTCGCCAAGTACAGCAATGAATATGAAAAACACATCGCAATTTGGATGCAAGCACAGTGCCTCCGAGCAGAAAATAGATGCCGCAGCATCTGCAACTTATGACTTTTAGCGCTGCTCGCATGCGCCGCACCCGCTCATGCGTACGCAAATGTGGCAATGATGCATGTGCGGCATGTGAGTTGCACGCGCGAGGAGATCGCCGTAAGCCACCACTAATGGCAGCATCAGCGGCACGAAGACACTAATTAGCGCAGTGGCGCACAAAGCCCCCACACACACGCATAAAGGCTTTGCAACTCACGCAAACTCTCTCCAACGTTTTGCACGTCTTTTATGCAACTTTTGTCAAGCTTTACTTTCACTTGCACACACGCCCCGCACTCCACGCACCTCAATGCCGTCGTTTTAATTTGTTGGCAAATATGAAAATTGCGAATTTTTCAACCAACAAGAAGGATTTTTTGTGCTGAAATTTCGAAACTAAAAAGTGGTAAAAAAATTGTGTGAATAAGACAAACTGCGCTCATAACTCACCATCCACCTTCCTCCCCTCGAAGAAAATTTCGCCAAGCACACAATTCGCACTCATGACTTTTTCCAACTCGTGATTCCTTTTTTGTCGCATATTTGTTTGCAAATTTGTCATTCGCTGCCGCAGAGTTCTCAGCAATCTCTCACTCGACACCCCACCGACGCGCTTTCACCAGCTTTAGATACTCCCTTTTTGCGCTTAGTTCGCTTGCTGGCGACATTTTGCGGTTCACGTACTTCCATTTCCCCCCTTAGCTGTCACTGGCACCAACCAGATCCGCCTCGGCCGCCACTTGCACTTGTAGTCGCAAGCGGCGCTTTGGCTTCTGTCGCGCATGCGCATGACTGCTTTCATGCTTTTCACTGCACACATTCTTACTAATAAGCAAATTATGTGATTTATGCATATGTGTGTGGGAGTATGTGCATAGGTGGGGATATGTGTGTGTGCGCTGGGCACATTCATCACTTGAGCTGCAACTGGTTGTTTTCGCATCTGTTTTCCGTTGTGCGCCACAACTTTGATCCTTTAAGTTGATGTGCGCACTTTGCATCGCCCTGCCTGGTCTCTTGATCCCATCGCTTCGCGCACCGAAAATTGCTTTGCTACTTAATGCGCGCACTTTGCGAGCGTTTTTGCTGATTTGCGTGGCGTTAGAGAAATACATATTTTTTTAATATTTCACATTTTCCATTTGTAAAATTACAGAATGCTACTACTATTTCACTGCGTTTCATACTTTTTTAATGTACATTATTTGGGAAGCAGAGAAGCGTAGCGTAGTATATTTACATATTTTTCTACAAAACTAAATTTTGTTTTAAAATTTCGCCAAAATAATTGCCTTGTGCAGCAACCCTCCTAATTTACCCCAAATGCAAAATGTATAATAGTCTAAGTGTGAACTGTGTGGCTTGAAAATGTAAGCTGACGAAGTCAAGTAGTATATACATAAAACGCATTACTTTTCTCATGGATCAATGGGCAGAAAATTTAAGATGGCGAAACAAACCTCGGATTCATTAAGAAAAACGAACCGTTCCATTTAATTCATATTTGGATCGAAATGTGTGTTTTCGAATTTTAATTACAATCATCATTTGTTTGTTTAGGTATTAATTCAACCAAAAGTGAGATTCAGTGCAGTTGTTCTGGAGTAAGTCTGTTCATTACAAAATGGTAAAACGAACTAAATATATTTCAAGTAAAAGCTGTCAAATAGACCAGCTCCGGATAAAGTAATGTCTCATTGAAAACCACACGTTTGAAATTTGACGTTTTGTCTACGTCGAAGATAGACAACGCCCCAAAGGGGATGACTACATCGAAGAGACTGAGCGTGTAAAACTCTTTCGCAGTAATTTTTTTGTTTAAATCTAAATCGTGAAATAGTTAGACCCTCTGTACATATGTACATAATTATGTAGGTAATAAACAGCTGCACAAGTCAGCTTACAGCGTGTTTTAAGTCATTCGTTCGTTTAACATAGCACTGCAATGTTTTATTTTCAACGAGCAAACCAATTCATGTAAGCACTCAGAGCAGCAAATGCATAAACATGCGTGACAATATTCTTTCCAAGCATTGTTATTTCAAAACAAAACTCCAGGAGAAGTCAATAAAGGCAAAGGCAAATCAAGTCATATTGGAATGAGTGCAACAAAACATTTTTTATATTCCTGTAATATATTTTTGCGTATTGTTATTACTAAAGAAAGCCAATATTTTATATTTAATTTCAGGATTGAAAAATTACATCGCACGAACCATTTACCACACTCACTACAAATATATTATAAAATTTGTGCTAATAGATTCACTCGTTATGAATATATGTATCATTTTAATAAACATAAAATATTAAAAATACTATATGTTGGATGTTTATGTTACTATGAATATAACATTACTTGCTCAAAACAGTGTTATGTACTTAAAAAATTTTAATTATACTATTGTTAAATATTATAGTTTTGAATAAGTTTTTAAGTTCTAGTGCACAGATTATAAAAATTTAAATCCAAATGATTTTTTAACTTTAGTTTTCTACATTTTCATATTTACAGCACGCGCTTTTAACAGTAAGTGCATGATGCACTCGTTGCTTATGAGCTAGACAATAAAAGCATTTTGTTTACATTGCCTTTCAAGTATGTACTGTTTCCTTTGTTGAGAGTACCGATCATGTCATGTTTGTTTGTGTCTTTTGCCTTCGTTGCTATTCACGTTCACCACTTACATTGCTGTAAATGATATCAAACAATGTTAAACCAATAGGTCACTCGTTGCTTCGGTAATTTCAAGAGCACTTGTGCAGTAGTGTAATAGGTGCTATACTTTTTCACAAAGAAATACTATTCTTTATGAAACCAGAGCAAAAATACATACTGTAATAGAATTCCCTAACTGTTAGCAGTTTCAATCATAAATACTCAGCAAACTTTTTTAGGGGACTCACATATTGTTGCGGATCTTTTGCAGTAAAAAAGTTACCATGATACGCTTCGCCCTAAAGAATTTATTTCAATTTTACTTCGTTGCAATTCAAATCCGTTTACATGCGCAAACATACCTACTCTGCTCTCTATTCATAATTTACTTTTACAAAATATGGAAGTGGCAATGCGATGCTTGTAACAAATTAAAACACAAATTCCAAGTGTGAAGCCAAAGTTTTAAGGCGAAGTGCTTGCCGAGCTCATTTTGTGGCATGTGGCATAGCTGCAAGTCATAGAATTAAAAACCTTTGTAGCTTTGTAATGCGAAAAACGAACAAATGTGTTAAGGAAATTTCAAAGGGTAATGTCTTTGCAACGACAAACACAGGCGAAGACGACCGAGCCAAGTGGCAAACGCGCGGCGGCAAATGACGCGTACTTAATGCGGAGCATATATAGTATACGAGTATTTGTTGCGACTGCTTTTTTGTTGCTATTTTTCCCGTTGTAGCTTTACAAATTTTTAATGGCGAGCGGTGCATGCGCGTCAAACATACATATATACATTCTCAAGCTAAATTATAGCAGATATGTTTTCTATTTTTCGAAGAGGCTAAAGTTTTTTACCTTAATTATATATGGACAATGCGAAAAAAAAATAATTTTTTAAAAACACTCAGTATTATGTGACTAAATAATTTTTTTTTCATCAACAGTGATGCCATAACTCCAAATGGAATTAAATTATTTTATTGCAGCATCTTGCTCTTCAATTTTCTCCAAATATAAAGTGAGTTGCTTACCAAATATGCAATGAGGTTGAGGAAGCCTTTGTGGCAGGTGACGGTTGATCGACGGAAAAAGATATATTGAGATGTTAACAGTAATGAAGAAACACAAATTGATTTTAAATAAGATAAAACAGAAAAAATTCCAAAATAAATAAAAACTTACATTATGCCCATGCCATACTTTTACACATGAGTGTATATGCATGTACGTAGAAATTTGCAGCATACTGTGCTTCGGTTGGAATTAATTTTTCGCGTGAATATTGCGACGACAGCAAACAAATATTTTTCTTGCTAAACCCTGAAGATAAACACTTTCGCAAATGAATTTCGAATTAAGTGCGAGTAGCAGTGGTGAAAGCAAAATGCCGTTACAGTGAATCGGAAGGAAAAAATTGCGTTTTAATACAGTTGAAAGGGCTGTAGGCTTTAATTATTGCATGTGTGCGTATGATGTAAACATATGTATGAATATACACATACATCTACATACACTTATTTAGTGAGCTCATATCAGCACAAACGTTTTTTCGCTTTGTACAAGCAAAAACACCACACCTTTGTTACCTACGTGTAATTAAGAAGTATTGCAGCACCACAAGCCCAACAGAGCCTGCTAGTGCTCGTTGCCACTAATACCGATTCATACAGCTACCGCACCCCCTAATATAAAAAAGCTACAAATCAAATTATTACAAAACCGTTATGAAAATATTAACTCGTGGAACTCCGCTCAGTTCAAAGGCCTTTGTTTTCGGCATGCAAATGTACAACAACAACCGACGCAAAATACAACAGTTGCTGCTTTGGCAAAGAATAACGAGTAAATAGAAATACGGCAAGTTACTTAGCCAAGCAGGGAAGGCATTGGTAGGCAAAAGTTTTGAGCATTGTACTTGTTATTGCATTGTCGGCGAATGCGAGGACTAAGTAGTGAGTTCGTACGTAAACACGCCAACCGTGTAACTATAGCAAAGCATCAAGTACAGTGGTAGCTAAAACAATAAATGGAAAGTTGAGCTTCCGTGAGAAATAATTATGAAGCTCAACTGTAATTTAAAGATCCTTCAAACCCATTCCATTTAAAACTCTGGTCTAGCCGAAACTGAGAAAAACAAAGTAAACAACATTAGAAGCTCTTACACGAAAGGTCTCAATTACTAGGAAATTTGGGTGATAATTTCAATACCACAACTATCGGAGGAGTATATACTATAGATAGAAATTCTTTCTTCAAATCAAACCAATTATTTAAAATATATTCGACTTTCGGGCTAAAATGCTTTGTGGCTAAATATCATGGCACTGCTATTATTTAAAGCATAAAATATTTTCCTCCTTACTGTATCGTCCAGCAGAAATACCAACCCACTACTTGCATGAGCACCCCTCCAATTACATTTATTATGTAGTTTGTGTGTTCTTGCCACAACAGCAGACACAAAAGAGACCACGGCGTCTAAATGCCAACAGCAACAATAACAACAACCAACGTAAAATAACAATAACAGTAACAATATCGCAAAATAAATAGGCATTGCGTAGCAAAACTTTTCATTCAGAGCACAGAATTCAGCGAACACTCCCCGTCAGCACTACCAACAGCAACAACACCAACATCATCAAATCACCGGCAGTGAAAAGCAACTCGGCAAAAGTGAACTTTATTAAAAAGTACTCAAAGCGTCAAGTAATAAAGTGCATAGCTGTTGGCAGCAACAACAAATGCCAGTTGCGCAAAAACAATAGCAACAGCAAGAAAGCGGAGTCAATGTGCGAGTATCGTAGCAAGCAAAGTTTTATAAATTATGACACGGCAAATAATTTACCAAAAAAAACGTAAAAACATTAAATGAAAGGATGGCCATTGGTAGGCTGTGAAAAGACGCTGGATTTGAAATATTTATTACCTGGGCAAAGGTAAGAACAAATCTACATGTACGTATAGTACATGTTTGTAGGTATAATATATATGTAGTGTTTTGTATTCTGCTTAGGCATGCTTTTTTGTTTATTTAAAATATTATATGCAGAACTTACAAATCAATTACTTTTGAGTAAATGTTACTCATCCGCCCTGTACACCCCCAAACACAATATTTGCATTGATCGTTATTAAATACAGAACTTTATTTAGAGAAATGCACATTTTTTCTTTGTGTAGCTATTTTTTGAAAACCTAAGGTTCAGAATTGGTTTGGCTGCATGGCCGTGAGATGTTATACATATCCTCAAAAGTCGTATTTACTCTCATCTTTAATTATTTTCAGCATGCAACTTGCATTACTAAAACTGTCTAAGTATATACATATTTTTGTATATTACAAAATCAATTCTTGCATATTCTTGCATTCCATTAACTGAGTCGGCAGTTGCAAGTATTTTACCTGGGTGTCTTACCTAACACCATGGAAATGCATTAACAACAACATTGCAGCGATATTCTCAAGGACAGACTGTTCTACACTAATATAAAAACGCATTACGCAAATGAAATGAAATCTAGTACTGTTACTACATAGATGCATTTCAATAACAGCAACAACTTAAGTCTTAAAGCATGAGTTCAAGGAAAATTTCTAGACGAATAAGAAAAAGCAAAAGTATAGATAGTAAATTACCACATTGATTTTACTCATTTCATACTGAAAAACTCTTATTAAAAGAAATGAAATTTCTTCTTAGAAACAAAGGAATTAAATAAAGTTTTTTCTTGAAATTAAAGGAAATTTTATGTATGCTTTTTTATCATTGTTAGCCAATGAATACATCTGGATACGAAATTAAGGTGTTTATTTGTCAGTGAAGAGCGAGACTTAAAAATACAAAAAAAATTAATGTATCAGTTGTTTTAAAATTTTAAGGTTCATTTAAGGAGCGAGTAGTATAATCTGGCATGTTTTTTTTCATAAAAATTTTAATTCTACAATAGAACTTTTTTCACATATCACGAGGGATATCGTGGAGTGTATAAACAAATTTTTCGGAATTTTTTTGACGACATCTGTCGGAGAAATGGCTGGGTGAATGAGATGTTTTTTTTCACTGGCGAACACGATCATCCAACACATTTTTTTTTTTAAACAGTACGTGAATGGTTATCGTCCCTACTAGAATCATGAAAAAATGTTGATAAATAAAAAACTAATTAACGTTTTTTTTAATTTTCCCCCATGTTTTTTTACATAAATTTTGTCATAACATTGTAAATAATGAAAAATAAAGGGACGATAGCCGAACGTTTTGTGAAAATTTAAAAAAAAACTAAGCAAATCGGTTATGTAGTTCGACCGGAATTATGTCCGCCAGTTTAAAAAATTGTGCTTTGAAAAAAAAAAACGCGTTTAAAGTTTGAGGTGTGCACTCCGAGCGCTCCAAACGTCGAGCGGTATTATTATTTTTTCGCTATTTTCGAAACTTCTAAGGGTATAAAAGAACCGAAAATGCAAAAAAAAAAATTTTAAGCATTTATTTATATAAACTTTAAGAGTGCTGTAAGAAATCCTAATAAAAGTCTCAATATAATAAACTAGGGTAAATTCGAAAAAAAATAAAAAAATGGAATTTCACGGAAACTTCAACAGTTTTTTTTTGGCCTGATAGCTGAACTATGTACCAAAATGCAGGCTTTGTTATGTCCTTAATGAGTCTAATTATCTCCGTTGTGCTTTTTGTTGATAGACATTTAAGGTTTGGTATCTGATGGATTCCACAAGTCCGATGTCAAATTTGTGAGAGAGCTGGGCACTCATAGAGGAAGTGTAGAACCGTTTCCTTACTCCCCTCCAATTTGCAGCTGTGGCAGTTATTGTTATGAGGTATTCACATTTTTAACGCGTGGTCCCCGTTAACAGTGGCGGATTCAGACAGGGGAATTGGGAGAAATTTCCCTCTCTCCAAGGTCAAATTAGTTATTAATAATTTTACCAATTTAAAAAATATAAAGTAACAGAAATATAATCCAGAAATTTTCCATTTTCTGACAAAAATTGGCAACGCCAACGATACTCATCGCAGCCGTGTACAAATTTGGATTTATAATTGAGATTTTTTGCCTATACATATGTTATTCTATCTCTAATTTATTCACTCAGCGTTATTATTCAGAAAGAATCAATCCATCTGGCAAAGGCATCAAAGATGATAAATACGTTGCTTATAACTTTCCGAAATCGAAGTGACGAATGCTACAAGGTTTCAGTGTATATTCATCTGTTGGATACAATCGGCTAGTGAAGTATTGAAGTTTGCTGCTTCTAGACAAAATATGTGCTTCGAAAACCAAAGAAATGGAAAATCGTATTGACTGCTTGATAGATAGATTCAAAGCTCTTTTGGATAATGCCAACGTCACGCGACGTTTGAAGCCCCCAAGAACTATTTTTGGATCCGCCCCTGCTATAAGTCTTATATAATTTTCATGAAGCCTACTAATAAGTTCTTATTTTTTGATTTGTCATATTTTGACTATGTCTGCTTCGGTATCTTCCATTTGGTTATAGATTTCCATCTGCTCTGAGCTATTTCTTCGAATTGCGTATTTAGCTTCCTCTTGACTGTTCCCAGTAGGGGATCTTCTCCGCCTCAGATTCGTCTAGAGAGACCAATCTCTACTCTTCAGAGTATTAAAGAAGTATTTAAGAGAAATATACAAAATATTTAGAAAAACAAAACATACGAAAATAATCTTCTCTTTGCAATTCTAGAGATTTGCTATATATAGTCAAATCAAGTCAAAAAGTGTTATTAAACAGTTATTAAACAACTACTTGTTCTCAATCACTTCGATCACTCTTATGCACCAGAAAGATATTTCCGTGCTATTAATTAATTAAAACGACATAATCAGAAAAAAAGCACGTAATGAACTTACTTATGCGTCTCATTTCACTTAAGTGCCGCTAAAATTATTCTTTATTTTATAGTATTGGTTAATGAACAATTTACCCCATTTAAATTCCGGCGCACGTTTCCATGGCTTCACCACAAAGAACGCCGCATTAGTGCTGTGTTTCTATTTTCGCTTGCGAAAACCATCGCCTAAGTGCAAAAGTTAAATTAACACCGTTAAGAGCCAATTAAAATATTTTGTCTTTTTAATTAAAACCGTTAAGTTTATTAAAAATTTTCATTTAATCTGAAATGACAGCGACGATAAAAATGCGGAAAGTACTTAAGCAATCGTATTAAGGAAATCAATGTATATGAACACGTTTAGCATACCGATACACGAGTTTGCGCGCAGGTGTGCGGTAACTGCAGGGCATTTGCATAGATACATTTTTGCAGAAGCACACTCAGTTGTGTATGTGTGTGTATGTGGATGCCTTGGAAGTGAACGAAGAACGCCATGTGAATAAACTTTGTATGACTACTATTATGGCGCACTGTGCATTACGTAAGCACTTTCCTGACGATATTACAATAAACAACACGCGGAGATTAAAACACCGTTATAAGCGTAAAGAGTTTCGCTTACCTATATGGAACGATAGCAAGAAAGTATATACGAGTACATACATACAAGCAAGCACCAACTTATAAACATATGCATACACCTGCTGTAGATTTGCAGCCCGCCATGTGGGCATGTTTACCTAGTAGAAAAGCAAGAAATGTTCTCCAACCAGTGCAGGTGCACCAAGTGCGGGTTGAGACAACTGCCCCGGCGCATAATCCCATTAAAACCCAATTCAGCATGAAAATTTACTTAGCGCTTCAGTTTAGCCCACAGAAAAGAGGATGAGAGGCGAATTAATCTACGGACTATGCTGAAATTTGTATTGTTTTTTACTTCTGAAAATTTCGCTGGTTGAAAATTGGCATATTACGGTGTTTATTTAATTTTTATTAATGCAAAAAAATCGTATTGTGCATAAAGTAAAACCGTGGAACGATAAAAACAGAGAAGCAATAACCGCAGAGGCACTTGATAAAGAGATGTTGAGAAAACTGAGATTTTATTGTAATGCTTTTAAATTTGTTGGCTCGTTGATGATGGAAGGTAAAAATTATTATTTTTTTGAATATTCAATCGTTTCTTCTTTTCGCAATTTAAGGCCCATTTGAGATACCAGGTCTTTCTCATCCTGATCTCTCCAACGTTGTGAAGGTCTTCCTTTACTTCCTCCGGAGAATACTTGGTTGAATACTTTCAGAGTTAAAGTGTTTTCGTCTATACCAGTGGTTCCCAAACTTATTTTGTCTACCGCCCACTTTGAGAATAAATATTTTTTTAGCGCCCCCATTTTTTTACCTATTTAAAAACCATTATAACTTCAAATTTATTATTGTGACCAACATATATATGTATATTAACGGAGAATTCTAAACGAAACTTTTACTATAACCAGCAACTTGAAACCTGAGCGCAGTAGGTAACATACAACGGCGCTTAGGTCTCAAGTTAACTCTTACGGACTCCACCTGCAAATAAGACTGATTATTGAAACACAACTTTATAGTATTAAAACAGAGTATCTTTTATTAAAAATAAAACTAAAATAATCGATCCATATATAAAAACTAATGTGAAGGATGAATCTGAAGCTGTTCAATAAGTTTGTTAATAACAGGTTCCAATTTACTCAAGAATAGTCGCAAGTCGCCACGTTCGGTAACAAGCATACGATTTCTATTTTTAGTAAGCAGTGTTGTCACAGCACTAAATCTACGTTCTCACAAATATGACGATAGGAATGCTATCAAGAATCGTTGAACGATTGACCACAATCCAGGGTACAATTGCAAGGTCGGTTTTTGTAGCCAAAATTCTTGGTAACCATTTTTGAACTTGATTTTTATTTCCTCGTTTGTTGTCAATTCTATAAGTTCTTCTTCCAGCTGCGGTGACATTGCTGTGTTGACATTTGAAAACGGATCCAACACCCAGTCTGGTATTTCCAAGTTCAAAATGTCCTGGTATCGTTCGGTGAAGTCAATGTAGAGGTTTTCCAAATGTTGGCAGTAGGCAAACAACTCGTCGTTACTGCATGATACTGATAAATTCGGAAAATTGTGAAACTCACGTCTGCCCAGATTCTTTTTGTGTAGAAGCAGTTTGGCTGCGAAAGCAGCAACGACGTTTTTTGTTTTAATTAAATTTAGTTTATCGCCTTGCAGTTGGAGATTCATGTCGTTGAACAATTTATACAGGTCTGTCATATAAGCTATATCATTCTTTGATGTTATGAGCTTTCTTACCGCCCCCCTTGAGACCTGCAGCGCCCACAAGGGGGCGTTATCGCCCACTTTGGGAAACACTGGTCTATACGGACGACATGATCTAGCTAGCGTAGCCGTTGTCTTTTAATTCACTGTTGGCCTTTGTTCATCGAGAGAGGACTTTACTTCTCAATTGCCTGCTCAGTCCAAGCTTCTCATGTAGGCAAGAGTGATTCTACGTTTGTTTCAAGGCGGATATTGTTGTTAATTTTGATGCTGGTTCCAAGATACAAGACTGTCAACAGTGACGTGCGATCCAAGTCGTGAATGCCATGACTGTTTTTTTCATCACACAAGTTATTTCGTCTTGTCCTCGTTCACATACATACTCATACGCTGCGCTTTCTTATCCAGTCTGGGGAAAACAGAACTACCGGCGCAGCCGTACGCTCGTATAGTAGATTGTACTTTCCCTATTTAGCTCTGCTCGAATTATTTTTTCAGTAGCATATTGAAGAAGTCACACGAAAAGGAGTCTCCTTGTCTGAAACCTCGTTAGGTATCACACGGGTCGGAGAGGTCCTTCCCGATCCTGGCGGACCTTTTGGTGTCATGTTCAGACATAGCGGCATAGAGGTTCCTTTTCTAATTTTGATTGATAACACATTTTCAAGGTCTGAAGCCACACTGATAAGGTCCGATCAGTCTGTACACAATGGGCTTCAGTCTTCCTGAATAGCTCGGCCGTCAATCCATCGGCCACCGCCACTTTTTTGTTCTTCAGACGGGTAATTGCTATTCGAACTTCTTCATGGTCGAGCAATGGAATGTCTGCTCCATTGTTATCAATTGGAGAATCGGGTTCGCAATCTCCTAGTGTTATGTCTCAACTGCCATTCATCAGCCTGGAGAAGTGTTCTCTCCATAACTCCTGTATGCTGTGTGTTTTGAGCGGTCAGTTTGTTTGGCAGCTATAAGCTATAGTGGTTCAAAATCGGTGATTCCGACAATTGAACAGCTTCTTGAAAAGAAAAGGAAGTGTGCCAAGTTTCAGATTAATATCTGAAAAAACTGGAAAACTTAATTTACTCTGTTCAGAGTACAAAATCCTTGTAGGTAGATGGAAGCACATCCGCATTTGTATTAAAGCGCTTTCATCAATTTGCACCAGCTTTTAATGAGCTTTAACAAAACTAGTTAGCACGGATATATGTATATATGTTTGTGTGTATGTAATTGCTGGTTCTTAACGAATTTTCAGCACTTCCAACTTCACACATGTGTCTGATCATTTATTAAAATATAAAAACAACACAAGCGCACACACATATACGCGTGTAATCTGTGAGAATTTAATAAATACCTGTGGTTATAAAGCTTGTAAGCTCTTTACCGCGTAGCACTGTATTTACAGGTGACGCAAATGCCATAAAATATATTGAATGCTTGCATACATGCACCAACACCTGTAAATGTGTATGTAGCATAAAATATACATTTATATATGTATGTATTTGCATTTAAGCTGAGGAATATGTGCATTCATATGCATTTATGCCGCCAGCGCGGAGTGACAGCAACAAAGGCAGCAGCAGACATACATATATTGTATTTTTGCATCTGAAATATTCGAAAATGTTCGCTCAGACACACCTACACACATGCAAGCGCATGAATGAATAGTCTATGCATATGCATATGTATGTGTGTACGTAAAATACCAAAGGCAGCCAATGGCGAAAATATTTATTTCAATGTATTCCGAAAAATGCAAATAACAGTACCGGAATATGCGCAATGTCAAATGGCGCCGTGGGAAATACACAATGAAAACAACAACGACAACAAGCACACACCAGACTCAGTCCCATCGACAAGCAATGGCTGCGAATTGCACAAATATGCTGCTATATATGTATATGTGTGGGTTTGTATGTGTGTGTGCATGTTTGAAAATGAATTCCACAAAAGCGAGCAAGTAAATGATTGAGTGACCAATAAGCATATTCTATGTCCAGCTATGCCATAATGAAATTGTCAATATGCCAACTTATTTAAATGCAAATAATTAAAATATCGATAACACAAACACATGGTAGCACGGCGAGCGGCTAAATTACTAACACGAAGTCATGAAACTATATTGGCATGTTTATTAGCTCGGCATGAATGCCAACGAAATAATTTAATGGAAATTGCTTCAATTTCATTTTAATTCATAAATGAATGAGTATAATAAATTTTAAATATATTTAATTGGGAGCTCTTAAAGAGTGAGGTTAGGTAGAACAGAGAAAATTTTGCTTCACAGTGCTTTCATTGCAGGTCATTTTGATGGTGTACAATAATATTACCGATTTGAAGGATATCTAAGTTGGACATGAGGAGTGTGAAAGATGTTTGTCCTGAGGGTCCCCTCTTATTTCCCAACCTTATTAATCTTATTGCCCAATCCGAATTGATACAAATATTGTTTTTTTTTGTTCGTATGAAGTTTGATTTCCATGTGTGAACCAATGAGAGTTTGTTTTTGTTTGCGACGTAAAAGATTTTTTTTATTTTTGCCAAGGAAAAATTGAAAAAAAAACTAAAATTTAGTGTTTTCAATGGAGTAGCAGTTTTGCAATCGTCGAAATTGTTGCAGAAGTATTCTGGTGAGTGCATGTACGAGCGCAAGTATTTGATTGACACAAATCCTTCAGTGAAGATGGGGAACTATAAAATTTTGTACTTGCAACTTAAAGTACTTTTTTTTGCAGAATTTCACTTATGAGGAAAATAATGTATAATTTTGAATTTTTGGGGGGAACTCTACGCAGTTCCTAACGTAAATCCGCCCCTGACTACTGGTAACGTGACTTAATTTTATGAATTTGACGTCAAAACTATCCAACAATCTAATGAATGGCGCTCCCCCACTGAGCCAAAACCAGAAAAACAAATGTCGCTGAAGACACTGAAGGCCATCCAAAACGAGGATTATAACTTCTTTATTGGCGTAAACACCGCTTTCGTGGTTATAGCCGAGTGTCCAAGGCTGCTCTTTCATTGTTATTGGGAGCATTTTTCACGTGGCGGGGCAGAAACCCTGCGCTAAACCCTGTAGAGGGGATGGTTCGCCTTCTCACTTTAGATCGCCTTCAAATTGATGCTCTTTGGCTAGCCAGAGAATACTTGGTCTAAGACCGGAAGACGTGAGCTGCATGAGCCATACATATAAGACCAAATCATATTCGGTCAAATGCTACTTGTGGTTGACTTCGCTTCAGAAATTAAATCATCACAAAGGCAATGAACCACATATATATATAAGTCTCAGTAGCTCAACATAACATTTTTCCGAATTAACTCTGTGTCAAAAACTGAAATTTCGGCTAAAGTTAAAGGCAGAATCAAACAGTTAGAGATTTTTTAAGGTCTTTTATTTAACTTTGAGATTCATTTGATAATCTCGAGGCCGGTCACTTTTTAAAGTAAACGGGAACCTGACCAGCGAACGTAACATATATCATTTGTCATATATGTTAAGTGAAAGGCTTTTATACCTGGTTACTGGAGATTGTCCAATTTATTTTTATATTCATCTGCGGAATATAATCAATCTTTTTGCGTTATTATTTTAGAAGTCGGTATTATTAAATTTTGGGAATATATCCCTTTCGCAAGGTTAAACTGCACTGTTACGAGTCAGTGGCTTCGAGAGCGAGTTCATTTATAATAAATACATAAACAATTACTGTACACAAAATGGTTTCTTGTTTTTAGAACAAGAGTAACAACAACAAGTTACATAGCAACAATCACCACAGGCAAATACCCTTTCACCTTATCCACCATAATATTACAGAGATTTCAACTACACATATTCTAGCCCTCTTCGCCGCATTGTCTAAGGCAACAATCTGACACGATGTCCTTTTAACCCATAATACACAAGACATAAGGCACAAAGTAATAATGTGTCAAAGCTGCAATTCACCAATCGCTGGCATTGTGTACAAGCACCTCTGGCCTCGATTCAGTCGATGTGAACGACAGCAGCGCCGCAGAGCGGAGCTCAATTACATTGTACTCGCTTGTTATCGCCGATTTGTGATTCTTACTGCTTATATTCGCACTCGACACACACGCACACACCTGCCAGCTACTTGCACTCGCTGCACTTTAGATGACAATGATGAAGATGTTATCTCCTGCGTACAACAAAAGAGAGTGCAGTGAAAAATTACGCTTTAGCAGCAAACAGCTTTCTCCTTAGCATGATGCATACTTTATTTATTTCTTCACTTTTTCTTTTTTTTAGATGAACCTAAGCATACAGGTGCTCGGTCTTTGGCCCCACAAGATGGCAGCCGTTGTGGGCGAAGCTTAGTGACGGCTGTTGGCTCATCTGCATCGTGTTACAGTTGTTTTTGTCTTCGATATTTTGCTTTGTTTCTGTATCTGCTTATCTACTCCATTTGTTGTTGCTGTGGTTACTTGACTTTAATCAAGTCATTGGTCCGCTCGATGCTGACATAGCCTTTTGGTGCAGCAGATTGACAGCTTCGCGCAATATTTTCTCCAGCATATGCTTTATCGCTTCTTGTAAGTGGGGAGAGGGATGCGCTTTTCAATCTGCATAAATTTATCGCCGTCAGCACCTTTTATTTTTAATTTTCTCTTCTAAGCGACATAAAGAGATTTAGTGCAGCTAAGTGGGCGATAGCTTAAGTCCAGGGCAATATTCTGTGAGATATTTATTAGAAAAGATACAGAAGTAGAACTAATGCAATTACTTTGGAAGTTAATTTAGTGAATAAAATATAATGTTTGCTGTTATTCAAAGATACCAGAAGCAGTAGTCTTTTCCATCGCCAACTGCAAAATAATCGAGATGGCACAATCTCTTATAAAACTCTACAGCTGTTGGCGTACGCTGATGATATTTATATCATTGGCTTCAACAACCGCCGCGTTAGTTCTGCTTTCTCCAGACTGTCATCAAACAAATAGTCGTCGCATCCGCGACTTGGCTCCCACTTCACTGTTGACAGTCATATCATGGAAGTCGTAGATAATTTCGTCTATCTTGGTTCCAGTATTAACACCAACAACAAGAGACATAAAGTTCTCTCGCGACGAAAAAGACCAAACTCTATAAGTCACTCATTGTTCCCGTCCTTCTACATGGTGCGATGAGAACATTCTTGAGTCGACGTTACAAGTTTTCGAAAGAAAGGTTCTGCGGAAGATTTATGGTCCTTTGCGCAGTGACAACGGCAAGTATCGACATTGACATAGTTCTGTCAATTAAAAGACAGCGACTACGCTTGCTAGTCATGTCGTCTATATGAATAAAATACTCCAGCTCTTAAAGTATTCGACGTAGTACCCTCCGGGGGAAGCAAAAGAATAGGAAGACCTCCACTCCGTTGAAGAGATCAGGTGGAAAAGGACCCGGCTGCACTTGGTATCTCGAATTGACGTCAAATTGCGAATAGAAGAAACGCCTGGCGAGCCGTTTTTACCTCGAATATAACCGCGTGAGCGGTGTCTGCGCCAGTAAAGAAGAAGAAGAATATTTATGTATGTATAAGTAAACTTTTCGTATATACATAAATCTTTAAATCATGACATTAGCATATGCTTACGTTTTGCTGCTGCCTTGGAGTTAACAACTTGATTAATGACTGTGCATTCAACATCATTAGTGAGCAACCATTGGCTATGAAGTCTTCCTTTTTTGATTTTTTTCACCGCACAGTTCCGTAGCATTTTTCACTAAGCATTTACATTCAAAAGTCAATGTGAGATTTTTTATCCCAACTCAAAAAACTGTGAGGATTACCCATTCTTAGCGGTTACTATGTATATTCTGCATGGAAATGCCTAAGTAAGAGGTAATAAAAAGTCCCAGTAATAAATCATCTGTAATTGTTAAGTATATTTTCAAATGATGAATTTTGAAAGTAGCTAAAACTGAGTAAAAACTGGGATATTTTTGGAAGCATTGCAATGAAAATACTTAAAAATGCCAGTACGTTGTGGCTCTTTAACTTACTCTTACAATTACCACATTTCCGTTCGAATTAATAGCAAAACCTTTAAAAATTCAAAAATGTATAATACAACAATGTGAAAGCACTTTGTTAGAGCACTAAAAGGTATGCGTTACCGTTTTTAAGCCACATGTAAGCTTGCTGATTTAGCTGATATTTTAAATGATTATTTGATTTTTATTCCATTATTTCTATGTTCTGACCATGCATTGGAAAGCTATTGTGCTGGCGCATCTTTTTTCAGTAGATGTCATTCATTTGAAGCCAAATATGTATGTCCAACTCTGTGCTCAATGTTTTTTTTTTTTGAAATTCTTCATTACTTTTCACCAAAAAAGTAGAAAGACCAGGAACTGAAAATATTACTCGATGAAGTCAAAAAGGATAAAAACTCCCAGAATCTTTGGAAGTAATTCAAGCAAACATTTCGAAATTTTGCATTCAAAAAGCCAGTATTTTGATTGCCAAATGAATTGAAGCTAAGAAGCGTTAAAACACGATTTTGCATGTCAAAAATGCTGCTTAAACGCCACAAAGAGAAGTCGTTTCCATGGCGTTGTGACTAGTCATGACAAAAGGGTCTACTATAAACTGAAATGCAAAAAATGTTACAATATATAAAACCGAGCCAACCAGCCAAATCAATGGCAAAGCCGCATATCCATAAAGATAAAATATTTTACGTCTGCATTTGGTAGGATCAGAAGGACGTGCTGTGAGCTGCTAAAACCGGGTGAAAACATTTATCGAAAACGCTACTGACAAGAGCTCATCAAATTGAAACAAGCGATTGCTGAAAATTTCACAGAATTTGCGAATAGACACAAGGCAATATCATAGCTCGTGACAACACTCGATCTCATGCTGCATGTCTGGGTAAAGGAAAACAGCGGCCGGGAAATTTTCGTGCGTTTTCTAAGATCTTTAGAAATCAAAGATTAGACTTCTGAGTAGACCAGACAACTTAATTAAACATTTAAGGTTCCTGATCTATATCTAATCTCTTTCCAATCAATTCCATCCCCACAAATCCAATTTCTTCCTTATTAAGCAGCCATCTCTCTCTATCTCTTCTGAAATATAGTACAGTAAGAGAGTGAGCATGAGGAAATGGAAAAATTAACTTATCAAGAGCACGTTAAATTGCGCAGCAGGTGAGCGAGTGGCTGCGATGCACCGCATGTACACTTAATAAAAAGCGAGTTGAAAGTTGAAAGGTAAATATAAACTAATTTTAACTTTAGCAAACAATTTGTCGACAAAAATCTACTTACTTACATACTTAATGCAGAAAATAAACTCAATGAATGTAATAAAAGTAAACTTGGCAACGAATGCCGAACTGCCGACTGGTGGAATGGAGGGTTCGCGGACTGGTGGAAGTGTCGTCGGAGGCTGATGGTGCAATTTGACATTTCCTACAAATAAGCACTCCCAGAGCTTCTTTGTTATATTCGTTAACTTTTAAGCTGTCAAGCAAGCACGATAGCAAACATACTCTCGCAGGCACCAGATAATGTACTATACACATATACATATATAGTATATACATATGTGTATGTGAAGAGTTAGACATACCAAGGACTTGAACATTGTCAGCATATTTCTGTGTCAAAGTGTTTGCAAATTTTTCACCAAAATGCCACTCGCCAAATTGCCAACATTCCCCAGCGTCAACACCAAGCCATTCACCCCCCGACCAACAACTCACTCACCCACTCATGCTGCCGAAGTTCAAAAGCAGACAATGCCCGAAAAATGTGGCAAGTAAACTTTGCTTCAAGTAAATTGCAGCGACCAGCTTTAGCAAAGAAAATGCTTACATTGCATAGAGGAGCAAGTGGAAGACACTGAAAGAAGTTAACTAGCGAAGCTGTGGCGCGCACACGCTTCACTAAGCGGACGGTCCACTAGCGAGTTGCACACCAGCTGTTAGTCGCACGGCGCGTCTGTGTGTTATTCACTTCTTTTAAGAATTTTTCGCTTACTTTACTTTCAGCTATTCGACAAAACTGGCAATCTTTCTTCGTTTAAAGTGTTTGCTTGTTTAGCCGACTCCGTTCCTGCCGTCTCTCCTGCCTCGAAGTAGAGGTGCCCGACACCGCCAACGGTGTCGCATTCATGTCATACTTACAGTGTAGCTAGGCACCGGTTGACAAGCTTTCAACACTTTCACACCCCAGGGGTTCATACTTGCTCCATCACTTGACAGTTGTTGCTGCGGTCGGTCTCGGCTGCCCATCCTCGTTTGTCTTTTGTGGCCAAACAAAGCTTGTTGAAAATGACACTCCAACATCTTACTTCCATTTCACTCCGTCTGATTTTGTGCGCTTCTTTCTTCTTCGTCATGTCACAACTTTCATAAACTGTCTCCATTTCGTCTTCGTCATAAAGCGCGCAAAGCTTCTGAAGCAACGTCATTCCTCCCCGTCGTGGATATTTCTAAAAGTGGTAACAAAATGGCGCACCAAAATATTATATCAGCGGGATGCTTGCAACGAAGTTAAGTGAATGAAATGGAGTAGGAAGCCGGAAATGTGAGCCGTGGGTTGGAAGATGCAGTGCACAACATTTATAGCTCTTCTTATAGTGCATTCGTGGGGATTACTCTATTCCCAGTACTAATGAAACGAAAAGTAGTTTAGAAAAATATTTAATTTTGATTAAAATACATTATTTATTGGCGCTATAAAGTATTTGATCAATCAATCTGTCGTACAGAGGTCTTATTTAAGAGATAAGATTTTGGTGGCATTCGTAATTGTTCGCTTGTTTGTACACGTAGGAAACAATAAAAAAGGGAAAGTAGACACCGTCATACTTTTTCCAGCTCTTTTGACATTTCTCTTCAGTAAGGTTTGCTATTTCTTCATGGAAAGATATACAATCCAAAAACAAGTCGAAATTATTAAAATTACCAAAATTTGGAGTCAGTGACCTCAACTTTAAGAGCGCTGCGTCCAATTTATGGTCATCATAATCGTCCAGTCAGGTCAACAGTTGAGCGTTTAGTGGAAAAAAGCTACAGCAAAATGTTCCCGTGCCAGTGATAAAAGGAAGTGTCCATAGAGTCGAGAATATTGATTCGTCAATAAGCAATATATGCGTTATTGGTCAGACAGCAATTCACACATTCTCCATGAGTCACTATTGCATCCCGAAAAAACTACGGTTTGGTGCGGTTTATGGGTCGGCGGGTTCATTGGGCCGTACTTCTCCCATGATGATCAAGGCCGGCAGTTTTCTGTGAATGTGAAATATTTTTGGCCCGAATTGGTTGATATGGACTTTGACAATATGTGGTTCCAACAGGACGGCGCCACAAGCCACACCGCGGATGTCACAATCGATTTATTGAAAACCAAGTTTTTTAAATGGGTTATCTCACGAAATGGCCCGGTTAGTTGGCCGACTCGATCGTGCGATTTGACGCCTTTAGACTACTTCCTGTGGGCCCATGGCAAATTTATGGTCTATGCTAACAAGACTTCGACTATTGATGAACTTCGTGCGAATATCGATCGTGACATTGCAGCAGTATCGGCCAAATTATGCTTGAAAACGTCGAAAATTTGGTTCAGCGTCTGGACTTCTGCAAGCGTGCCCGTGGTTGATATCATAGGTCAAAATTAAAAGTTTATCGGCAGAAAAACAGCTCATAGTAGATTCACTGCCAATCCAGCAACACACTTAGCAAGACCTTCCTAACCATCAATACTGGCTTAGTCATCATTTGAGCCAGCTCACTTCCAGTCGACCACGACTGTTTTCACTTGACGTTGTCGTAAGTGATCCACTTTGCGTCATCAGTAAATATCCGCCTCAGAAATTGATCGACTTTGTTGCTATTCAGAAGCGGTTCTCTCCAAGAGATTTCCTGATGTTAACTCGTGTGGTATCCATACTTTCAGCCTTATTTACATACATGGTGTCATACAAAACTATGTGAGACGTTTTTTATGAAATCGCGATCGCATTTATACAACGCGATAACTAAAGTAATCTATTGGAAAAAGTATGGATTTCTGCAGACTAAGTCTATGGTATCTCACTCCACATAGCACATCCTTATTTTTTTACAAAACTATAGCCAGAAATATGTTTAAAGCAAGTCTTTGGGATACCAAAAATTAATGACATCACGTCCTTATTAGTAAGCAGTTAATTTAATGCAGTAAAACGTGCAGTTTGGATTAAAACCATGAAATTAAGAAAACACCACATTTTCGAATTAAATCCGCAAAAAGGGTCAAATATAACAAATATATTTAGAACATTCTCCCAGCCAAAGACATGTTAAATTGTGTTCTGTAATTAAGTGCGTGTGGGTTAATAGGAGAATACACACATACATACATAGCGCCCTGTTTGATAGGTGACAGTCAAAAATGATGACGGCAATCATTGAGCGCCCACAATCAGCGCGGAGCTGTGGTATCTGGATAGATTACACTGCTGCAAAATATTAGCATAACTTTAGCCACACGATGATGTGGCAGCCGCAAATGGACTCGCAAAAACGCAGAAGTGCTGGCAAAGCACACTAAAACCAACAACATATTCGGAAGTTGGAAAACCATATAAGCAAATAGAGTGGTGCTAGACAAACCGATACTGCGCCATATAATGTTATAACTACTACTACTACTGCAACTCCAACAAAATACACATGATATGACACTCATTTGTGTTATAAAGTCTGTGGCATTCGCAAACACAAACAAACCGAGGCAAATACGCATAATTACACACACACACACACACACACACGCGTAGTGGTGTTAGTGAAAAAGGTCAAAACAGCCTTATTATTGTTGGCATATGTATGTTTGTATGTGATTGAGAGTGCGCAAATAAATGGTGGCACATAGTTGATAGCAAATACATACATAGATGCTTATGGATATCCAAACAGTCGAGCAAGATGATACAGCAAACACATATGTTGAGTGGAGCCAAACCGCAAATTCATTTAATTTGCAGTCCCGCCGTGTAGGCAATCCTCCGCCATACCACTCAGCCGAGCACCATGCAACACATAGCATATTCAACATCCAATACAACAACAGGAAAGCTCAACTGCTGAAGCTGATTATTATTATTATTACAAGCAGACCACTTTGTATTAAATGCCGTTACATGTGTATATCCATATGGCTGTGAGGGCGCGCGTTGTTAGTCGTATCATCACGAGCTTAAGGCCATGCCCACCGTACGCTTCTCGCGCCAATGATCTGACTATGCGTTGAGGCATGCCACATTGCCTGCTGCTATTTTACGCTTGATGATAAGCAAATCCAAGCGGTTAACCACTAGCACGATGAGGCGACCGAACTACGAATACATACATACATACATATATACCGACAGACACACATCTGCACAGCAACGCAATTAGAGAGATGTGCATGAGAGACAACTTGTCATCCAGTAAGCCAAATATTTCATGTACCTCTATAATGGATCCAACATCAATTGAACTGGGTTATGGAAAGAATCAGGGTATGACCCAAAGATTCGCCTTTAAACCGGCATCGCTTCAGGGTCTTAAATCGCATCGCAATCTGTATTTTTCAATATGTGTGGGTCCAAATACCATAAACAAATTATCCAACACCTGGATTGCGCCAAAATACTTCGATTATATAATCTCAAAATATTCAAACAAATAATAGGCTTTTCTAGACACAAATTTATCTCTTGATCTCAATATGAACCGGTCACCGAAGGCTTAAGAAACACTTGTATAAAATGGACACAGTCTCATCTGAAAATGGGTCGATTCTATGACTTGAAGCATGAAATTTTGAAGCACCTTCTTCTACTTCTTTACTGGCGTAGACACCGCCTACGCGATTATAGCCGAGTTAACAACAGCGCGCCAGTCGTTTCTTCTTTTCGCAACGTGGCGTCAATTGAAAATGCCAAGCGAAGCCAGCTCCAGCTGATTTTTCCAACGGAGTGGAGGTCTTCCTCGTACATCTCATCGTTCCATTGAGTGCGGTTCGCGCAAACGACCATAAATCTTTCGCAGAACCTTTCTCTCGAAAACTTCTAAGACCGACTCATCAGATGTTGTCATCGTCCATGCCTCTGCATCATATAGCAGGACGGGTATAATGAGAGACTTATAGAGTTTGGTTTTTGTTCGTCGAGAGAAGACTTTCCTTCCTAATTGCCTACTCAGTCCAAAGTAGCACCAGTTGGTAAGACGTATTCTGCGTTGGATTTCCAGTTGTTGTTGTTAATGCTGGTTCCAAGATAGATGAAATTATCAACAACGAAATTATCTACAACTTCGAAGTTATGACTGTCAATGACGTGGGAGCGTAGTCGCGAGTGCGACGACTGTTTGTTTGATGACAGGAGATGATGCCAATTAGTTTTCATTGGTAGTGTTTTTTACGTGCCTGTCCCAAATGCAGAGCACAACCCTATTTCTTCAATTTGTAGCAATCTGTAAACGAAGGATCAAGCTCGGGGATCAACGTAGCGTACATGATCCTTGAATTTATAAGGGCGCTGGACCTATTTGAGTTGTTATGAAAGAGGGAAGGGCAAACAAACCATAAGGTCGCAGCGCATACCTCAAATGTTTGCTATTATATTATTTATTCCAAAGGGAAAGGAACGTATTACTTATTTTTTTATAGAAAACACGTCAGCGAAAACAAAGGCATCTAAGCTTCTGAAGCTTCAATTCGCACCAACACAAGGGTTCGGTTTAGACGGAGCGAAAGCTTTCTTACAAAAACTCTAATTGATTTTGTGGAATGGTTTATTGGGTAGTCGAAACTTCAGCAGCAATATCAGTAACACCATCAGCAAGCACCGATGTTGGTTTTGTTGTTGGTGCAAGGTTTGTATATTTGCGCTTGGTTATCCATATATGCATGTGTGTGTGTGTGAAACTAAGTAAAAGTGTATTTACATATTCCCTTTAATAATTGTAAGGAAGCATATTTGCTTTTACTGCATTCTAATGTCACCAACATATACACACACTCACACGCATGGGAAGAAGCTCTATTAAAAGCAAGCAAACTCAATTAGGGAAGGTTATGTTTTTAATTTTCAGTATGTAATTTGAATTTAATTTTATGTCACGGTCACACCAAAGAAATTTCGGCACACAAACATGTGAGTGCACAAATATATATGTATGTATGTATGTATTAATAAAAGGTACTTAGATACGCATGTGAGTATACAGACACACACATAACTGCGTGAAACGGTTAGCCACCCAATCCTAACAGACCGTAGGCACACCCTCGCATTGTTTTGGTTTCTCCGAGCATTTGAAATCGAAATGCCTTTTTGACTTTCATTGTGGTTGGGAGCCCATTTTATTTGGCATTCCTGGGTCTGTTCGGACGGATGTGTTAAATCTAAGCTTTTATGAATTCACCATTTGCATTTGCATATGAATGAATTGAGGTGTAGCAATGAGTGTTCAACCAAAGTCTATCGCAAGTCATTCGCAGATTTAATTCCTTGAAGTTTTGTGGAATGTTTCTTCGAAACTGGGTAACTGGTGTAGAGCGTTTTTTGGTAATTTGTTCAATTACACAAAGTTGGCAAGTAAATGACTGCTTTTGCCCAAATATTTGAAATGAAATATGCTTGCAGTGTTTTTATTGCATTACCGATAAATTAATCTAAGCCGAAAATATTTCAAAGAAAAAAATTTAAATGTTCAGAAAGTCTCTTAAAATGTCTCGAAATGATTGGGTCGATTCCGTTCCCCTAATTTTGATATCAAAAAGGCACTACGCTCTGGAAAGTCAAAAGGTTGTCATATAAGCAGAACTGCCCAGGAGCTAAAAACGCCAAAAGCTGGCCAAGCGAGAAAATTTTTGCAAAGTTTTTGAAGAGATTGAATTATAATCATCTACTATGAGCTGCTTCTTCAGAACAACCTCAGACCATACACATCGTCATCGACGGTGACGGTGACTACGGACTTAGCACCAAAAAAAAAACGTCGTCTCAATAGAAGCTTGTTAAAATCGACTGTCTCAGTTGCTTTTTAAAAGGGACTAGGGTTTCTATGAGATCTCGCCATTAACCGAAACCCAATAAAATGCTATAACTAAGCACTAAAACAAGATATATAGCTGTAATTTGGCACAAATAACAGTTGCAAGAACCACCTGTGTGCTAAAAATTTTGAAAAAGCGGGCGAGGCCCCGCTTTATGATAATAGTACAGTTAAAAAATTCTAAAAGCGCGATAAATCAACCAGACACATTATATTTTACTCCCGAGATGGTACAGCAGAACTTTAATGGATTCGGTGTCAAATTGGACGAAGGGCGTGGCACCGCCACTGTTAGGAAAAACACATATCTCGAGACCCGCCCGACCGATTTTGGTATATAACATTCTACTGACTTCGAAAATGGGTTGAATCGAGTCATTACTTTCCTCAGCCCCCACATTCCTAATATAAAGATTTTCGAACTTCCGGATGACTTTATTCCGTATATATCAGTCAACATGTGAGTTATTTTAATAAAATTGATAGAGCATGTTTTCTAAATAACGGTGCATCTTTGTAGTTAGAATGAATAAAATCTGGTGAAAACTCGCCTTAGAGCCCATATAATTAACAAGCCTTATGTATCTGAAAGTATTACGCCGGCTATAATCCTTGCAAGTTGCAAGAGTATAAAATGTTCGGTTTTATCCGAACTTAGCCCATCCTTACTTGTTCTATTTAATTTTACTA
Source organism: Bactrocera dorsalis (assembly GCF_023373825.1). Lineage (NCBI taxonomy): Eukaryota > Metazoa > Arthropoda > Insecta > Diptera > Tephritidae > Bactrocera > Bactrocera dorsalis. The sequence goes on from NC_064307.1 coordinate 4,118,146, forward strand.
GACTCATGAGAATGGTAATAACTAATTTGAAAGTGTGTGGGAAGATTAGACGTAGGGGAATTTTTAAATTCCGTCCGATAGCTCAATCGAATATCTCAATAAAAGTGACCAAGGCAATGACTAACTTCTGTTGTTTAACCAATTTTTAGACTTACCCCTAGCAGTTAGGTTCTATCATTGATATCATATAATGGCCGATTCAGGAAGTAAGCTGTTCCGATGGCTACAGGGAAAGGAATGCTACTTTGAATGAACAGGCAAAGAGGCAATTAAAACACCACCCTCTCAAAGAGCTTATAAGAGAGAATTGGAAGTCCTCTGTGTGAAAGGCAATAGTGCCAAATATTATCAGATTATGAAAGGAAAGTCAACATACCAAGGTCTACAAGTTCGAGGAACTTGTTCAATTTTGGATAGTAATTTAAGGTAATAGATATTATATCAATTATATCTTAAACCTTTTTCGCCTGGTGGTTTGTTCATCCTTTTGCTGCAGACCCTGGCATCTATTTTCAGTACAAAAAAAAAACAAGTAGCATAAGTTCTTGCGTATGTATCAGTCATGTGTTGTTTAGTGAGATTCTCCATTACATAATACACACGCCTACACTAATCCGTATTAAGTGTAGTCGATGTAAAACAACGGTGCAACAAAGCAACCGATTACATATTTAATCCGTTACACGACTTTCCAACTCACCAACTCCAGCTAAACTTACCGACCGCCAACTTTTGCCCTTTCGCACTACCAAATTGAAGCTATACTTGAAGCAACATCCTCAGACACGCACGTAAATACATATCTACAAACGTATGTAGAGTTTATAAGTAAATGCTGTGTGGAATTACTAATGCATTGAATTAATTTGTGTGCGGACAAAAACTTACTTACCGAGAACTTTTCAACTGAATATTAAATCAAATAATTACAATGTAAAATCTACCACTAAACGATTTAAATGCGACAGACCAAACAACAGCCAAGGATTCGAGTTGTAGGAAAAAATAGTTAAAACGATAAAAGTATGAAATGCGAAATCACAACTTAAGAGCGCGCAAAAGCACTCAAAAGCTTCAATTTTCGGAGTAAAGAGAGCAAATGAAAGGAGAGAGCGCGCTTACGCTTTTGGGAGAATATATGTATCTTCGCAGGACTACAAACAAACGAAATGTGCTAATGGGAAAAGTTGTAGCTGCGCTTGCAAACAATAAAAGAATCAACAGTCAGACAGAGTTGGCGTACGCAAAGGCTGGCGGAAGCCGCATACAAAGGCGGTAACAACAAATTACAAACACGAAAGCAGCAACAAACAAATAAAGGAATGGAAGACGCATACGCACGGCAATAAAGGGCAAAAGCCGAAAAATCCCTACATTTAGACAGGCTAATACTGGCTGACAACGATTCTGATTGTTGCACGCTGTCGCTGTCGTTGCTGCCACTAAACCGTTTCACACTGCTTGAATGGACGCCAATCGGCTTTGGCTTTTTGCTTGCTCGCCAAGTGTTTTGTGGCTGTGTGTCGCTTGGCCAGCACCTCGAATTCGATATCCCGGTAACGGGTTTGGCAGCAGGATGGCGGTTACGAGGAATCATGCGGCTGCCAGACGCTTTTGGTGAACGCATACACGCGCCGCCATTGTTTGGGCACACACTTTTACGCACCAAAATCACCAACTTGTATGTTGACAATCGTGTTGTTTGTAAACCTGCACGATGTTTGTTCCTTTGAGTGGCAATAGCGAGCAATAAATAAATAAATTAACTGTAGCTACGTGATATGTCCGCCATCAGCTAACTGGCAGGCTTCACTCTGCATACAAATACACAGAACTGCGTACATATGTAATTATAAATAGAAATGGTGGCAAAAGGAAAAGGTTATCTTTTACCGAACTTTTAGCTGATGACATGGGCCTACACCCACACACACACAAATCGTGCGGCTGATCGGCCACCTACGAGGACAAATAGGCTGAATATTAAATGGTGAATTGTGACACGTGCCACACCTGAGTCGGTATGGGTGGTTTGTTTGTAGTAATCGTATCTCATGGATTATATTTTGACATTATTGAAATACACATTTTTATTTCTAACACGAGATACTTATTTATAGCATTTTTTTCTTCAAATAAACAAATCTAGTTTCAACACTGAAGAGACCCAACAATCTCTTCCGTTCTGGTAGTAGAAAATTGTGACAGGGAGCTAAATCCTCTGTAATCCAGTTTCCAAAGTATAATTAAGTGAAATCATAATTGATTTTATATAGAATTAATTTTATTAACAATAGTAAATGTAAAATTATAAATAATTATGAGTTGCCTTTAAACACAAGTTCTCGGGACCTGATGGCATCATACCTACGTAACTTCAGCGGATTTGCTAGATTAGGCCATAGACTGGTAGAAGCCCTAAAATCGCTGGAGAAGAGCTTTTTTACCGATCGAAGTTCAACAGGAGACCACTTTAATATATTTCAAGCAGAAATGGCAGCCATCAAGGTAGCAACAGATATACTTCTCCGAAGTGTGGATTCTTTTGGGGAGATGTGCATTTACTCCGATAGCATAGCTGTCTTCAGCTCGCTGACAGTGAGCTCAAAGCTAGTCAAGGAATGCATGACCTCGCTAGCAGTAGCATCAAGCTACTTTTATATTAAACTTGTCAGGGTGTTTGGCAACAGCGGAATCGTCGGAGATTGTAAGGCCGATAAGCTGAAACAAGCAGGGTTCCCCTGTATTCGTGCATCCATTGAACTTTTATCTCTTAAGAAGACTTACGTCCTCGAAACGTTAGTCATCCTCACCGAAAACCGTTCGCATTCTTGCGGTGAGGCTAAATGTGTTGGAGGACACAACTTATCAAAATTACAATGAGGAAGATGAGGTGGAAATACCTAGAGACGTTCTGCTCTACAGTCCAGTTTTCGCCAGCATCTCGTTGCCCCACTTTTCACGAACACAGTGAATTGGCTCTAAACATTCAGCCTACTATATTTTACCTAACCTAAATTTGTATGTAGAAATATTTTAGTGGAAAAATATAAAAGTATGAATGAATATGAAAATGTCATCTTTAGAAAGGTTTGTGGGGAAAATTTAAAATTTATAGAAGACATTGTTCCTTGAACATACGGTCAACTGAATAATAAGCTCAATTTATACCATCACCATCCATCTAACGAGTAAATGTGCATATACACTCACCTTCTCATATAAATTAAAATTTAAATCCCAATTCCATTACAATCTTCCCCCTTAAATTGGAGTGTTTACACAAAACTGGCCGACTTAATAGCTCTATGTATTTTCAATTAAATTTTCTACATTTCAGCCTTGATTTTGGTACACTTTTTGGCACGAAAACAAATGGCAGCATGTGTGTACATACATACATATGTTGTTGTTGGTTGCACGCACTAATATTTAGGCACTAAAAATTCAATTCAATTAACGCAATTAAGCCTAAAGTAAATTTGTGGGCTTTTTGGTATTTCGGAGTTTTTGTTGTTGTTTTTAATTAATTGAATTTTAATTGACTTTGTACACACTGAGGCTTTATGGTGGTCATTTACTGCGTTTACTTTCGGCAAATTCCCGTCTACTTGGAGAATAATTACGTTGTACGAGTATATTCTTATATACGTATAAATCTAAGTAAGTGCATGTACATACATATATTTAATGAATCTGAGGGGTTTTCTTAGAAAAACTAAAGTAAGTGTGGCTACCGATGACTATATCAAATAGGCTGTATTACGAAACGTAAAATCATGGGGCTATATCTGCTCCGACTCACATCAAAAACTTCCTTTCATTATGGTCGCCCGCCGCTGCTTTCAAAAAGCAAAAAAAAAAATCGAAGGAGAGTCCACTATGAAGAAGGTTTACTCATATAAGCCTAAAGTATAAAGAATCCATAAATTCCACACTTAAAGTACTTTAACAGTATTTTTGGTGCCAAAATCACTACCTCATAGTTCACGAGAAAACTTAAACCCAAATTTTCATTAATCATATGAGCAGATGACAGGGCCTCTAGTGGAAGTTGCCAAATTTCCCAAGGTGTATCAACCCTGGTTTGTTCCCTGAGAGGATACAAGGAAATTCATTTGGATCTTTAAGTTATATCCCAGTAGTGATTTTGAAAGCAGATGCAAAGAGAGGACTGTACTGTAGACCAGTGAAAGCCATCGAGTGATACTACGAGTAGGATGCTGTTGTTGATTCCAGCTGTTCATTGCAAGTCGAACTTCGCTTCTCTGTTATCATAAATTTTGATCACCATCACTCATTCCTCTTTAAATCAGCATCTTTCTCTAGACCGCGTTTCAGACTCCCCAGCTACATGCCATAACTATTGTGTAAATTTTTAACAACTTCAACTACTATAACAACAACAACGCCTATCTTTGCTACTGTTTCGTGCATTTTTAAAAAAATGTCTTTCATTTTTGCACTTTCTTTTTCTTATTGCGAATTTCGCGTCTGACAGCTTTGCCAAATTGGCAAATATTTTTCTAATTTTCCGAAGGCACATTCGCTTCCTGCTATCAGCCGGTACTTGCGTGCACAGATACACATCTACAAATAGCACTCGCTATATAAAAGAGTTTATGGAAACATTGGTACTCGCAGCCTCGACGAGTACATCTTTTCGTCTGCATTTTTATTTTTATTGCGAAATGGCAGACGCAGCTGTGCTTGCTGCAAAAGTAAATACTGCCTCAAAATGTAGCAATTTTCTATGGTGTTTCATGATTGCCTTTGGCAAACGTTGAAACTGCACTCGCACACAGCTGACAGCTAGCAATGAAGATTTGGCGAAAGAGTGGCAAAAAAATTCAAGGAACTCTTAAAGTCAAAAGGTAAAAAAGGAAAAAGTTGGCGAAGGTGTTTTAGGAAGTGGTATGCATGCAATGTTGCCTTGGCAATATAACGGTAATTAGTGTTTATAAGAAAGCTTTTTCAAAGCTTTCATCATTTAAAGACAAATAATTGCAAATTTCGAACGATAAATGAGTTGCGTGTTACTCATAAAGCGATTATTATTTCGTTAAATCTTTTTAATGGCAACCCTACCGCACATAATAGCGCTCAAATCCCCAGTGATCCCGCTTTCTTTCAGCGCGCTTTCCAACACTTTGTTTGCCCTTTTAACTACTCCATACACGCTTTGCCAAATTATCCTGCAGGAATTGAGATGCTGCGCTCAACTCCGACGTAGCTGTTGCTATTTATACTCTTTTCGCCGATTTTCCTTCCTCTCTTCCCAGCTTATGTGCCATTATTTATTCATAGATGTGTATGTGTGCGCGTAATTTTTTGCATGGTTTACGGATAGTTTCGAATTTCTTTTCAAGCGTAAAAACATTTTAACCGCTTCATTGATTTACGAGCCGCAAACAAAGTTACAAAAAATTGCGGAGCTGCTGCGTGCATAAAAAATTATGTAAACTACTGGAGATATGTACAGAAGAGTAGGTGTTTACGTTTCCTAATTTAACAAAACAAGAAAAAACGCTGACTTCGGTTGCAACGAAACTATAAAACCTTTTACGAATAAAAAAATTCCCTTGCCAGAACATGATTTTGATCTGTAAATTTTTATGGCAGCTATATGCTATAGCTCGAAGATTGCACCGTTGGCTTGAACAATAATCGCTCCCTTCTAGGTGTTACAAACTTCGTGGCGAATTGAATATACTCTGCTCATAGTATAACAAATGTAGTTATTACTCCCGACTGAGACGAAGTAGTCAAAGTTATTCGAAGAGTTCACCTTTGGCGACGACATAAAATCTCCGACGGTTAACAAAAAGCTTTCCCTTCAAAGGAATTTTTATACTGGAAAAATGTAATTTGTCTACAATACATGGTATATACCGTATCTCGGTATTTGTATGAAGAACACATTATATGGAGATCATGGAAGACTTGTGTCGAACAAGCCGCTTATTCAACTATGCCGTGAAGGAAAGAGTCTCGTAACGTTATGGATCAACTCAAACTATGTATTGCACCAACAGGTGCTACTTCGGACTGAGTAGGCAATTGAGAAGTAAAGTTCTCTCTCGACAAACAAAAACCAAACTCTATAAGTCGCTCATTATTCCCGTCTATAGTGCAGAGGCATAGACTATAACAGCATCTAGTGAGTCGATGTTCTGCGGAGTCGCTAGTACTCACCGATCCAAACGGGGTTAGATCGTCGAAAAACCAGCCCTTGGTCGGATAAAATCCGAATCAATTCCGGTGCGTAGAACCGGCTGTCGTGGGAATTGTTCTACGGAATTGCTCATTGACCACGGCGAACATCGCATTCGATGGAACGATGAGCTGTATCAGCTCTGAAAGTATTCGACGCACTACCCGTCGGGAGAACCACAAAAAGAGGAAAGCGTTCACTCCGTCAGAAACACTAAGTGGAGAAGGAAAGTGGAAAAACAAGTAACGTAGTAAAGTTGAAAAGTGTGGCCTCTTGTACAGACTTGCTTTTTTTGTAGTTATGAAAACTACTGAGTAGTTCTAAACGTTTTCCCAGTCTCATCGAATGTCTTCAGAAGACGTCTGACAAATTGCAGCATAATATTCAGATAAGTTAAAATTATTTATTCACTGTTAGAATTGAAATTGAAAAGCAAAAATATTTATTATCAAGAAAGTAGTTATACACATATAAAGATTAAACACCTAATCATTATAACATCAATTACTACCGCTGTGTAAAAATGAAGAGATCTCAGGTAATAAAAGTAAAAGTAGTAGTAGTAAAAGAGCGTGAAAGAGAGCGCAATAGAGGAAAAGAGAAAATAAGCAAATAAAACGAATTAGATCAAGACACTTCGCAGAGCAACTAAATGCTACGGAAGTGGTGTGATGGGATTAGTAGTTTGACAGCCGGCATCGAGGCAATTGGCTCGAAATTTCCACAAAACATGGGGCCGTTGTTCGTAAATATTTTCCTCAACAGTTTGCTAGCCATTGCGCTTCAAGCTTTTGGTAGTCAGGTAAGAACGGCTTTCATGAAATTTTTAGACAGTGCTGTAGCAAATCATAAAGATAAGATAAATATTAAGCTTAACAAACACCTCATATAGGCCTCAGACATCAACGATTCCCACTTTGTTGCTGGCGTGGTGGAATTTCGACCAGACTTTATTGGCCTAACGACCGAGCAATTGATTGCCAAACACACAGATGCGTACATAGAGATACTCTCATCACCTGAGGCGCTGGAGACTGATATTGTAGTGTTTCCGGAGAGCACACTTAACAATGAATTTAATACTACCTATGTACCAGCACCTGAGGAAGCCATCATACCGTGTCTACTGGCTAATCAAAGCAGTCGCTATGAGTACTATTTGATCGCGCTTTCCTGCGCAGCCCGAGACAATCGAAAATATGTGATCATAAATTTGACGGAGAAGGAAGATTGTGCAGCCAACGCAGCCGTCGATCCACGGCCTTGTGCCACAAATGGCTTAAATATATACAATACGAATGTGGTATTCGATCGAGAGGGACGCGTCATATCGCGTTATCGCAAGGTGAATATCTATGTAGAGCGTAAAAATACCACTTATCAGCCCGAATTCGCAATATTCGATACGGATTTCGGTGTGCGTTTTGCACACTTCATATGTTTCGATTTGCTCTTTTATACACCAGCCGAGGAATTGGTGGCTAAATATGGCATTAGGAATATCATATTCACCAGTATGTTCGCCTCCGAAACGCCGTTTCTCACAGGTGAGCACTACTTAGTTGCCACAGTATGAATTTAGATATAAACTAATTACATTTCAGCCGTTCAGCTGCAGCAGTCGTGGGCTTGGGGCAACAATGTCACCTTACTTGCCGCAGGCGCCAGTTATCCGCAGTCAGGCGCCACTGGTTCAGGTATCTATGCCGGTAGTAGTGGTAGCTTAGTGTCTGCTATGATCGGCAATAGCGGCGTGCGCCAAATCTATGTGGCAAAAGTGCATAAATTTGCTGAAAAAAGCCCGTATACCACGGCACCAGAAACACACACCACAGCTGCTGCCCAACCCCAAACCGGAGTTAGATTACTGCGCGATCCACAGTTGGATAACTTCAATTCACAGCTGCTGCAGTTAAACGCTTCCTCCGTGATTTCAGTCGAGCTCTGTACCGAAATGCTCTGCTGTAGTCTGATTGCCGAAACTACAACTACAGAAAATTCCTACGGCAATGGCACCACCTCTGATGCTTACCAATACCGCTTTGGCGTCTTCACTGGGAGGCGTTCGTATGAGAAAGAGCAGTACAGCGATGTAGCCATTTGTGCTATATATGCTTGTACCGACGACACAGTCTCCAGCTGTGGTCTCTTATTCCCTGCGAACACGACGATAATGCCGAAGTTTGCTTTCAAGCGTTTGCAAATTGAGGGGAGCTTTCAAAAGACCGAACGTTTGTTGATTATGCCAAACACACTGGACTTCAGCTTTTATTCCCTGCAGCCTGCTCAGGTGGCTTGGAACCTCGCCGATAAGAGGTACATATATTTTTCCATTTTCATTAAGTGTGGACCTTTTATAGACCCATTTCATTTTTCAGCAAATCATATGATGCTGAAATAGCGTTAAAAGCCTCTGCGGACAATCTTCTGGCGTTTGGCATTTACGCCAATTACTATGACAGTTCGTCGGGGGCACACAAATATTGCAGCTCTATGTTAATATTGTCAACAAGTGTTCTACTCTGGATTGGAGCCTATGCCACAGATCTTTTATATGTATATGAGATTTTATAATTCTATTTAAATGTATTAAATAAATACATACTAAGATGTAATCTATATTTCTACTTAAATACATCTTAAACGCTCTTTTCCGGTAAGCTACGTGCGAAACATGATTCAACTGACCCTTTCAAGCTTCGATTAAGGATTCTAGTTGAATGTGGAAACTTTTGTTGCTAACAGTTACACTAAGAATAGAGTTACCATCTGACTGACATAAACAGCTGCTGCAAACACACTGGTTGACAGATCGCGCTAATTTTTGGCATTACCTGTCTTCCATATAAGAGAGAGATGAGAGGGGGGAAATGAAGAATTCTCTATGCTTTCTTGACAGAATTTACATAAGATGGTTAGGCTTTCTGATCTTCAATAAACGATTCAATCTTTCGATTTGCTAAAAAAGAGATTGTTTATCATAGAAATACACATACCAAGATTTGTACATAATATCAAATTACATAACCCCTGATATTTTAAGGAATTGTTGAGGATATAATGTTAGTCAGCTTAAACGATATCCCAAAAAGCGAAGCAATTACAGCGGTGATGATGAGAACATTTCAGCAGATAGACCCCTTATCAGAACGTGTATTCTTGGGAGCCGTTTACAAGCATTGTTAGTCCTTCCAGTAGGACCCTCTATCGATTAAACAAATCAAGGCCTCAATTCGTGGCGTTCATTTTGTGTTGAGCTGCGACGATAAGAAACGACTTTAACTCGATAAAATTACCTATGAGGTTATAACATACAGCAAAAAACCTAACGGTACTTCGAAATAGACGGCTAACCGATAATTGAGCTCGTTAGCGTTAATTACAATGGTCCTAAAGTTTTAATTTGTTTTATTAGTGAGATTTGACATGACTTATTGTAAGGTAGAGAGGCTCGCTCCATAGTTTTGTAATATTGTATTTGTAATAATTTACGCATCGTTGCGTCCAAAACTGACCAACCGATTATTGTATATTTCATTTTATTCGGTTGCTATTTATGTTAATGCGGATGACATTTTGGTCAAGGTCAAGGGCGTTGTTGTAACTTAAATGCTCTGCTTCTTTCGAAACGAAAAGCAGACTTAAATTTAAAATTTCTGCCGAAGGTTTTCTGGCCGATATGCAAGACTAAGTACAAATGTCTCGACGTTAAAAAGAAATGGTTCAACATTGGAGAAGTATGGGTACTATAAAAGCACTCTACAAATATTGGCTGATATTTAATACCAGACAGTTTCTACATGCGAGCATTACATGTTGCAGTGACGGAAAAGAAAAAAATTAAAACAAAAATAAAAAAATTGTAAACAAAAAATAAAAATTAAAATCAACTGAGAAGCATGTTATTGCTCCGACTCTTCAATTTGAACGACATAAGTTTTCCCTACGCCCACCTGGCGGACAAGCGCACCCAGAAGTGGCTTTTGGTGGAATCGTTTGCTGACGTCTTGGCGCTGGTGGCCTTGTACCTGCTGTTGGTGCGCTATCTGCCGCAATGGATGCAAAGGTGGCACAAACACAAACTAGCAAAAGAACGCAGCACAAATACAATAACACTTTAATCGCTTTAATCATTTTCGCAGACGCAAACCCCTTCAGCTCAGGCCACTGCTTCTGCTCTACAACTTTCTCTTGACTCTGCTGAACGCGCACATTTTCAAGGAGCTGCTCATCAATGGCGTGCGCTTGAAATACAACTTCTGGTGTCAACCGTGTCGCGAGCTATACTCCAAGGAGGAGCTGAGGGTGTGTTAAATGTGTTTGCATAAAATTACTGTTATTGTACTGTTTTCCATCCCCGTCGTTTGTCTTGCCTAGATTGCTGCTGCCGTTTGGTGGTTCTATGTATCCAAGCTGCTGGAGTTCGCCGACACTATTTTCTTCATTTTACGCAAAAAGCAGACACAACTGACATTCCTTCATGTTTATCATCACAGCACAATGTTTCCACTCTGGTGGATCGCTATCAAGTGGGTGCCCACCGGTTCGAGTAAGTGCAAATGTTCTCTCTCTCTCTCTCTGTTGCTAGTGGTAATGTGTTATCATTAATGTTTTAGTAATTTAATCTCGAGCAACAACAAATTTAAATATGTATGTTTTTGTCTTTAATTTCCCATAGCAATAGTGCCGTCGATGATTAATTCTTTCATACATGTCATTATGTACAGTTATTATGGTTTAAGCGCACTTGGTCCCAACGTGCAAAAGTTTTTATGGTGGAAAAAATATCTGACGACTTTGCAATTGGTAAGTTTTAGTATAGTTACTGGTTTATATATATATTAAATTTCGACTTAGGATCTCGGATATCTTCGGCAGTGGCGAAGTTTGTCTATAATCATCAGACTTTGTTTATAGGGCGCCATATCTTATATTCGCATAGTCGACCGTCTGATTAGAGTGATCTTAAACTCAACGTATGAATTCATACTTTTGATACAAAACGTGATCGGTTCAGTTTGGACTAATTATTTGCTTTCACTCTCACACTCGCACTCGCGACTTGGTTCTCACGTCATGTCTAACTTGGAACCAGTGTAAACACCACCAACAATGTCAGCCTGGTGCTACTTCAGACTGAGTAGGTAATTGACAAGTAAATTCCTCTCTCTACGAACAAAAGCCAAACTCTATAAGTCACTCATAATTCCCGTCCTGCTATATGGTGCAGAGGCTTAGACGATGACAACAACTGATCAGTCGACGTTGCGAGTTTTCGAGAGAAAAGTTCTGCGGAATATTTATGGTCCTTTGCACGTTAGTTACGGCGAATATTGCATTCGATGGAACGATGAGCTGTACGAGATATACGACGACATTGACATAGTTCAGCGAATTAAAAGACAGCGGCTGGCTAGGTCATGTTGTCCGAATGGACGAAAACTCTCCAGCTCTAAAATTATTCGACGTTATTCGGGTACTGCACCCGCCGGGGGAAGCAGAGGAAGAGAAAAACTTCCGCTCCGTTGGAAGGACCAGGTGGAGAAGGACCTGGCTTCGCTTGGAATATCCAATTGGCGCCACGCAGCGAAAAGAAGAAACGACTGGCGCGCTGTTGTTAACTCGGCTATAATCGCGTAAGCGGTGTCTACGCTAATAAAGAAGAAGAAGAATTTGTTTTCTTTCTCATTAGTTCTTGTTCTCGAAACTCTATAACATCTTTTGACTTATACCTATTTAAATTAAAAGGTACCTTGAATTGGATTTGGATTTTTAAATACGACCTCCATGAAATCTTTGCCATGGTTTGGGAGAACTCCGCCGTAACGTTGTATGTTAGGACGTTGGAGTTTCTCTCTGCATGGAAAAGGAAATAGCGAAGTAGGAACTTTGTTCCAAATCAAAGCCGAAAATAGAGCCACCTATCACTAGAAACTTTAGAACGCTATTTTTTTTGTTTTTTTTTTGGAATCCATAAATTAGAAAATGGTGTTAACATTAGTACCTGCGTATTAGGTCCAAAGCCTTTACTTTTGGACTTCTGACTTCCTTTAAATCTGTTTCTTTCTCTACTGGCGTAGACACCGCTTACGCGATTATTCATCTGAGGCTTGTTGTTCCTTTTTATTGGTAAGATTTTTTACGTGGCGGGTCCCAAACCCAGCGCACAACCCTGCGGAGGGGATGTTTCGCCTTCTCACTTTAGCTCGCCTTCAAACGGATGTTCTTAGAACTTTCCTTACTTGCGTGAACTTTTACAAATGACTCCATCCTCCATCTGTACCTACATGCCACATATTCCATCTCCGGTCAATAAATTTTTATGAGAAGCTTTTCCAAGTTCTAAATAAACTAGAAGCTGTCCTCATGCCTATCGAGAGCTTATTAGAAGTCACAGTTTGATATCTGTTGAAACTGTTATACATGTCAGATCCTGTTTAGTAGGAGTTTGCATCTATAGTTACACTTACACTCGAAATCACTTTTCAGCTATAAGAAATAAGTTATAAATTTCAAAAACTTTCATTTTCCAGGTGCAATTTGTTTTCGGTGCTGCATGGTCCACACAAGCCATCGCCAGAGGTTGCGACTTTCCCGCATGGATTAATTACATAACCATCCTCTATATGGCCACCTTACTTTTCTTGTTTGGACAATTTTATGTGAAAACATATCAAACAAAAAGAAATAAACATAATTAAATATCTAACGCATCACTTGTTCTCAATTTCCTTCAACACAGCCCCCACCAAACGCACTTCTGTACACACCAACACTCCTACAGGCTTAACATAAGAACTTCGACACCCAAAAGTGTGAACGTGTTTTATTGCCATTGAGACGCCCAACGAGAGCGCAGCACAATGTCCAGCGTCGAAAGTGTTTCCCAGCAACGTTAAGGAGCCAAGGAAGCCAGAATTGAAGGCGTTGAAAAATAATGGTGATGACGTTGGCGCAAATGAAGTTACAACAATGATTGCAGCTTAACAAAAATCTAATTAGCTGCGCTTTGACCTTCGTTGGCGCACGAAGCACTACAACAACACTCGTACAACTACATAAATACGTACATTTATATTTATGTAGACGCGTTAGACTACGAGGCTTGTAGTTTGTGGCTCCCTGCTCGCCCCAATTTCAGCAAGCTAAGTAAGAAGAATTATAAGAAAATCAAATCAGCACAAATCAGCAGAAATTCGTACGCCACGCGCACAGTTTTGCCAGCAACAAGAGGTTGCAGTGCGGAGCAGTGAAATGAGTAGTCGACTGTCTAGCCGCATGCATCTACAGACGCTCCTTTAATTCTCTCGAAGGAACAATTTATTTTAATATTTTCACGCTTGTAATGTTCATCTGCGTAGCAAGAAGATTGGATCTGGATACATCTATACATATGTATAATCTGTACTTTGTGTCTGTAGGAAGTTAGAAAATTTTCAAAACCGTTAGTCTTCATAGGGTCCATTAAAAGTGATGCCATATTTCAAGACTTTAATTGAGGTATCAATGAGTAGGAGATATGCGTAGCTTTCAGTTACAAGTCCAGAATAATATTAGTTGCCATAGGATGAACTTCGAAGTGTAACAGAAGTGTACAGCTGCTGGCGTAAGCCGATAATATTGATACCATTGGCCTCAAAATCCACGACCTTAGTTCTGCTTTCTCGAGACTAGATAAGGAAGCAAAGTAAATGGATCTGGCAGTGAAGGAAAGCAAGATGAAATATCTAATATCATCCAACAAACAGTCGTCGCACTCCCAACTTGGCTCTCACGTCACTGCTGACAGTCATAACTTCGAAGTTGTAGATAATTTATTCTATCTTGTAACCAACATTAACAGCAACAACAATGTCAGCGTCAATTGAGAAGTAAAGTCCTCTCTCGACGAACAAAAACCAAACTCTATAAATCACTCATTATTCTCGTCCTGCTATATGGTGCAGAGGCTTGGACGATGACAACAACTGATGAGTCGACGTTGCGAGTTTTCGGTTCTGCGTTTTTGTTCTGCGAAAGATTTACGGTCCTTTGCGCGTTGACCACGGCGAATATCGCACTCGATGAAACAATGAGATATACGACGATACGATAGTTCAGCGAAATAAAAGACAGCGGCTACGCTGGTTAGGTCATGTTGGCCGAATGGACGAATACGCTCCTGCTCTGAAAGTATTCGATGCAGCACCCGCCGAGGGTAGCAGTAGTGATCACTTTGGGAGGAAGACTTGTTCAAGCGATACTTAGTACACAAAGCATTTCGTACGAGTTTTGCCGATTACCACTTTTTCCATATTCTAATCTACGAAATTGGACCGGAGATGAATTTTTATCAGTGCAAGAGCATTCGACTCAGCTGTTGACTTTAAATTTGGGTTATAAATGATTTATAACTCTGTAGCAATCACAATTCTGAAGAAATTTATTTATTATATTTTATTCTATTTCGAAAAGAAGCGCATTGCTCGAAGGATCTGATAACTGTTTCCATTACAGTCGGGTATACGTAACCGGAACCGTCTTTTTATTAGGTAAAGAGCTGTCAACTCGGCACCATACCTCGAAGTTACTCCAGGAATGTTTTCTGTCACCACAACAATAACAGTAAAGTCCTGATAACAATTCCCACAACTGTCGGTTCTACGACAATAGAATTGATTCTTGGATTTTATTCGGTCAAGGACTGCTATATCGACGATTTAGCCCTCTTTGGACCAGAGAGTAATAAAAGGCCAGATACATACTTAAACGCGGAGACTGAGTATATTCGGCCAAAAAAAATATATTTCCTTTTCACCTTTCATTTCATTAGCTCACTAACAGTTAGTCGACTCCAGCAAACCAAAATTATTGGCCCATTACTTAATTATATTATTGTAGTGGCCGATACGTGCAAATATTTAGGCATTCCGTGCCCGCTAAAAAGTAACTGAGGAAAACATCACGACATCAATTTCATGGTGTGCGATATTTAAGCTCCAGGATCCTTTTCTAACCATAAATTAAAAATGTAATTTATTGGCAGCAAATTAGATGCAAAAACAGATGAAAAGCACACGAATACTAAATGGTGTGAAGTGTGTGTGTGTGTGTGTATGTATACATGTAGCCAGGCAATTCGAATTTGAAATTCCAGCAAACCTTCGTTAATTAGTTGCCAAACTGTTACGAAATGTTGATGAGACGAGCAGCGCAATGATGTCCGTTTATTTGTATGCCAAAGCAAGGACTCCGGTCGCGCCTCCTGCCATTTCCACCGAACATTAAGGTTGATTTTTATTTTAGTACTTTCGTTGTTGTTATTTTATTTGTATTTACATTAGTTGCTGTTTATTGGCTTTGGCGAGCGTCGCATTTGAGTCACGTACTTAATTCGATTTGTGGCACGAATTGGTAATGCTTGAATAACTTATTAAGCCGCATCGTTTGAACACAATGAACTGGGTAAATGCACTGCTGGTGCCGGGGGTGTGGAACGCAAACGGAACTGCGACCGCGAGTGTGGTTGTGTATGTGACAGCGAACGTTGCGATACATACCATATTTAAATATAAAGCAAATTATATTGCCCAGACGTTGGAGTGTTTTGATGGGCCGATGATTTGTCGTTAACATTAAATTATACGTGTGAGCACTTTTATGTACGTGCATAGTGTTGAGGTAACTAGATAGATTACACATTATTATATACATACATATTTATATAAATGTGGAATGGGTTAAAAAAGTTCAATATTTGAACAGGCTTAAGGAAATAGAAAGCTTGCAACATCGATCTCAAATTTTAGCTGGTGTTCAAAGTTTATTATACTTCACTTCAGAATAATTAGATCCTGCTAATTTAATACAGTCGACACAAAATAGTTAGAACATTGTGATTGAAATTAATTTCAAGGATGTTTTGGGAAGATTATGTTCAGAGTTGACGTAGATCTAATAAGCTGTAGGTGTGGATATTAAATGTAATGGAGAACTTTAGCAATCTAAATCCTACTTAGATCAATTATTTTCAGAAAATATCTACACATCTAAAATCTACTTAGACCCATTATTGAACCCGCATTCAACAACCAAAGTTCGCCGCCTTTTCACCGTTTGTGTATCCAAAAGAAGGCAGATAGGTGGTAAGGAGCAGCAAATATTAATAACGTGGATAACAATAAATATAAATTACTATATAGTAATTATACATATTTATAAGATAACGAAAATAAGACTCCCGTCGCTCTTTTATTCCCTTGCATCGAATATTGATTTGTTATAGAATCGCTTTCAAGAACTTCCATTAAATATTAAATGAGTATGTATGTATGTAAATGTACCTTGAAAAGTTTTGCACCATTTATTAGTTCAGGAGCATTTCTTCTTTAATATTATATTTTTACTATAATTAATGCTAATATGAAATGATCTTATCTAATAACGACGAAATTGTTTCTTAAATTTATCATAATGGTAATCATCTGTGGCACGCTTGACGCCATTTACAACGCCGCCTTGAGGATGTGATTGCTGTTGTTGTTGTTGTGTATTTTGGGCAATATAATCACGTTTGCGACGTTTTTGTTCGCTATCTTCTATGTTAACTGCAAAATATACATATATTAATTTAATTATAAATTAAATAAATAAAACGAGCATGGTATGTAATTATATATGCATATGTACATATGTAATATATAGACTTACATCTATTATGTTGCATAAAGTTTACAGCCATATTCGTCGGCACGAACTGTGATGGACCGTCTTTTTTATTCTTTTGATCCTGAAGTAGTTTTTGTTTGGCCTCCTCAGTCGCTTCAATATTTTTAATTTTCGCTTCAATGCCTAAATCGACTTCGGGTATACCGTTTAACATTTGATTGGACAACATTTCCTCGGAGCGATTGGAGGAGGAATGACGCAGATGATCGGGTAATGCGAGCAAGGCTGCTTCTTCCGGCGTTAAATACTTATTTGGATCACCTTCTTCGTTATCAGCATTTGCTTTGGCTAAACCTTTTCTTTTTTGCAATTCCTGTTCAATATATTTCATCATTTCTTCGTCTTCATCACGTTTATTTGTTTCTGCTGAAAATTGTGTTCCAATTCCTACGTCATAGGCATCTTCTGGTTCTTTCAGTTTTCCAGACTTCAGCGCCTGCATATTCACCAATCCACCGGTTTTTACATTAAATGGATCTTTCTGCGATATTAATAAATAACTGTTATTAAACAACCTATTTACCAAACCAGAAACTTACTATGGTGATTTCTTCTTCAGGTGCCAATTTCTTGCCCAACGCCAACCCTATGACACTCACCCCATGGGGACGCTGGCGCAACTTTTGACGCTCCTTAATTTCTTCCAGAACAGCGCTAGAAATTGAATCATTTAATAGTTTGGGGTTGAAATACACAATTCTCGACATACATACATATCATCTTCAGGTTTATCATCCTCATCAGAATTCGAGAGCTTCCTTTGTCGTAGATTCTTCCGTGGTTTCTTTTTAAAAAGTAATTTCCCACTCTCTCCTTCTACATTCGACTTTTCTTCGATATTTTCCAACTTTACCTCTACCTCTTCAGACATATCTTATATATTACTATAATTTTATTAATAAAAATCTATATTTCAACGAAATATATGCTTTAATAATTTTGTTCACTTAATTCGACAGTAATTTATGTTGACAAATTTACCTTTTGTTTTGTTACCTCATTCGTTTAAATATACCATTCACAATTGAAAAAATATCTATTGTGAACAATTGGTACGAAAACACGGGTTTTGACAGCTGAAACACCGACGATCATATAACAGGCACGTTGTGATAACATAAAATTTTTGTGAGTTCTAAATGTGATTTAATTAATAACACACATTATTAAATTTGTTTACGTATTTCAGAATTGGCAATATGAACTTCTCACGCGTCGCTTTGCGTCAATTCACACGTCACAGCAGCCGTGTACGCATGTACTCGGCCGAAGCAGCACCTGCTGCGGCCGGTGCCCCTGAAAAATTGGTGCCTCCGCCTCCAGAGGGTGCTGCCAAGCCACCAAACCCAAAATTGGACAGCCTTGTCAACAGTATTGCGGCACTCAACTTACTTGAAGTTTCTGAGCTTAGTGCGTTGCTTAAAAAGAAATTAAATTTGCCTGAAACATCATTCGTGCCACAATTTGCTGCCGGCCCAGCACGTCCTGCTTCTGCTGAAGAAGAAGAGGAAGCAGCCGCTCCGAAGAAGGTACAGACCGCATTCAAAGTGAAGTTACTAAAATTCGATGAGAAACAAAAGGTTGCGCTAATCAAGGAGGTAAAGAATCTCTTGGAGGGCATGAATTTGGTGCAGGCTAAAAAATTCGTTGAAAGTGCGCCAACTATTGTTAAAGAAGATTTACCCAAAGATGAAGCAGAAAAACTCAAAGAAGCTTTGAGCAAAGCTGGCGCTGTCGTTGAAATTGAATAGATTTGATGCATTACCTGAGTTACATGTGCAGTTAGAAGGAGCTGTATTATATGTAGCGCCCGTTATTCTTAAATACAAACATAGTTTTACACACATTTATTTGTGCCTACAAAAAATGGCTTATTGTTTTATTTTCAACTTTAATTACCAAAAATATAATAAATATTAATGTTTTATCTCTAATACACACTTTCTGTAATACATTTACATTTATTATACATTTGTTCGAAATTAAAAATCAAACTTTCCAAGAATGGATTCTTTTAACTTTCAAGAACAATCGAACCAACCAGGTGACTTGAGACTAACGCTCAACATTTCTTTCATTTAAGTGTATTTTTGAGAAACGTAAGAAATGCCACCATAAATGGATATTTACTTTCACGATATTTAAGAATAAATGTTATAATCAACTTGTCATACCTCTCCGATAAAGCAAGTGAATTTAAAACCGTTACGCAAATAACAGTTTAGCATAGCATACATTGTATCGAACACGATTCCAGGCATAACCTAAAAGATAAATACATCAAATTACTTTGTTGTATATAGGCAACAACAAAATAAGTGAAAATTTCATCACGATTGTGTTAAAAGCAAAATATCAACAAACATTCGTGTTGAACTACATATATTAATATTCTGACCGATCAAACGCGGTCAATTGCTACCATCAACCAACCAATGAAGTAACTGAACTTCCCATAAGTTTACTCATGCACACACACACAAACGCTACAGAGCGTGATCAATTGTAATTAGCACCTTTGCGACAGCAGCAAAAGAAGTTTGGATGCCAGTACTCAGTGCAGCGCCAAATTCTTGCAGGCACATCATATCTGCTTCACCAATGCTGGAGTAGACATTTACTTTCGAGAATTCTTGCAGAACACACATTCGGTTTAGCTGTTCGCTCGGCTTTGTTAGTGATTTTGTGGCTATAAGTGCACAATAGAATATACCATTAAATAAAAAATTATCATTTGGAGAACTGTGTAAAATATATACCAAAACGAAGTGATAAAACGAATATTCATACAAAATTTAAGTATATTTTGCAAAAATGACGTTCGTCTCTGTAATCGCCGGAGTGATAACGCTGGGCATTATCGGTTATGTTATGTGTAAGGATATTAATGAGTATCCCAGAGAATTATCATTTCAAAATTCATTAGAGACACCTGTTGACACATTGATATCCACCAATGAAATACTTCAAAATCATTCACATTCGAGATCTCCCAGATGTGAGTATGTGTACGCGAGTGTTAACCAATACCATTCGATTCTAAAGCCAGCTCACGCATATAAAATACATACACAAATTCATTTGCATAGATTTACAATTCACTTTATTATATAATTTACAAACGCTGCATTCATCATCCTCATCCTGTGTACCATTCATCTAAATGCATATATGTACATATATATCCATCCACATATTAAGTTTTTAATTTAAAAACTCTTCCAAAAACGGTTGTCAGTTTAACATTATCTGCTCTTGTTTTCATTACTCCATTTCCGGTCATTCCATGTAGAGCCTCTGCCGTGTGTGAGAGACATAAGTACATATGGTGCATACGTATGTGTAAATTATGCGCAATTCATCCAGAAGTGCTAACTACATATCATAAGTGTGACCTAATTTTACTTTTTTTAGATCAGCATGTATTTATAACAATTATTATCCCACGAATTGACAATTAATTAAACAAACAAATGTTTCCATACTCACTTAAGCGTAAAAAGATAGCGGTTTTAAACTGTGCAACAGATTTTAGAACACAAAAGTGAAATGTTCCTTATCGCATACTATCAGGAACCAGAGCGCCATCATCGATAATATTTTGAAATCAGGAAACAGTTTTCATTGAGTTATTTGGTAATTTTTGCAAGTAACAGTTTATTGCATACTTTTAGGAATTTTTAATTAGGTGTTGATAAAACCCGTTAAGCCACGTCCATACACATATACATACATATAACCACTCGCCATAACTTAGTTTTTAGTAGCTTATAAACAATTACGGTTAATTTAATATTTAAACTTTTAAAATTTGTTTAAACAAAATTACTCATTTATTGTTAGGAGATCCACGTAATAGTTTGTAGTTACAGCCTTAAGTCAAGTTTTTAAATCTAACTTTTTCATTCGATTTCATTACACCTGCTCCATTCAAAATCTTTCCCAATCAGGGTTTCCCTTCTACACAATTGGACGTTTTCCTAATGATGTCTGTGTGGGCGCCAATCAGCTGGCTGGCACATGTGTGGTGCGTGGCGAATGCAGTGATAACGGTGGTGTGGCGGCTGGCACTTGCAGCACCATTACAACACAAGCTGTGTGTTGCATATGTAAGTATGAAGTCCTAAAAGCCAAATTAAAAATAATTGCCGAACTCAATTACAATCTGTAGATCAACTGGGTTGCGGCTCCACAACAAGTTACAACAACACATATTTCTACAACTCCGGTTACCCAGGCACTTATGCCGGTGGCGGACGGTAAGGCTGCTTACGCTTTCAAACTCAAATATGTACAAATATTGAATATTAAACAAATTTTCTTCGTCCACCCTTATACAGTTGCACAATTGTTGTCTCGAAATGCGATAGTAATATCTGTCAGCTGCGCATTGACTTCCTATCGCTGTCGATTGCGCCGCCAAACGGTGATGGGTTTTGTGTAACCGATACCCTAACCATAACGGGTGGTTCAAGGGTACCCACAATCTGTGGTGAGAATAATGGCCAGCATGTATATGTGGATTTCAATGGCGACTCGCCAATCACTATTTCCGTCGCCACATCCGATGACTACACATTCAATCGCCAATGGCAATTTCAAATCGCACAACTCGCCTGCGCATCTGCCACGCAAGCGCCATCGGGCTGTCTGCAATACTACATGGATTCTAGTGGAACAGTGTCGAGCTTCAATTACGACTCAGCTGCTAACTCGCTCGCGAATTCAATTGGTGTAGCAGGCACGCGGCAAATCGCCAATCAGCAGTATGGCATTTGTGTGCGCATGGGCGCAGGCATTTGTTCAATTACGTGGAGTCAAGTGAGCTCCGATGCATATTCGTTTACATTAACCAATGATGTGGGCGTTATTGATCCATCGCTGCTCGCAACATCAACGGTACAAAGTCAAAACTGTACAACTGATTTCATTATCATACCAAATCCGACGCAAAACGGGGCGGCACTACCTAGCGATCGTTTTTGTGGACTAGGTTTGGTGAGTACAACCAGCGCGACGAAACCTTTTGTGCTTTACTCGGTGACGGACGGAAACGAGGATTTGGATATGTCGAATCGAGGCTTTCATTTGTCATACTCTCAAAATTCGTGCCCTGTAGTTTAAAGGCACTCAGGACAACTTACTAAACTTAAGGCTTACATTAAAATTACTTAGGAATATTTACGAGAATAAATGTGTGATTTATAATTCAGTGTTTTATCAATCGTGTTCTTTTTTTACATTTATTTAATAGATAGTTCTGTACAATTCCGATTTTTAAAGCTCCGTACATAGTAAGGCAACAACAAAAAGTTTAACTTAACAAAGCCTTATACATTTTGCTAACTTTTTTAACATATTTTAACTCGTCAAATTTCGAATATTTTTTATTTCTAATTCTAGTTGTTGAATCTGAAATAAAGCAGTTTTAATAGACATTCACAGAGAAATACTGAAGCACATAAATACCTTTTGGTTGTGTCGCTTTTGCACTTGTTCACTAGCCGAGCGCAGAAAGCCTTCGTCATTGATTCTCATACGGTAGCGTTCCAGTTCTGCTTGCAGCCGATCCAGTTTCTTTTGGTTCAGTTCATGACTGGGTTTAACTACTTTTCTCGTTTGCTCATAAACTCTATTTACTTGCAAACCTAAAAGCAACAAAATTATTGAAATAAGTATTTGTGGCGGAGGATTTTTTTTTAATTAACTACCGAAAGAGCAGTGATGTCCCGCAGTTGAAAAGAACTGAAACGACTGCCTGCGCAGCTTCAGTTCATTCGGTGTTAGAAGTTCCACAAACACCTCTGTGGTTAGTGTCAGTGCGCTTATTGGCTTCAAATGCAATTCAAGCTCCGCAAGAGCTTTTGGATCAGAGACGAATATAAACAAGCATGGTTCATGCTTTTTCGATATTTTATTTTGGCTCTTCAGCTGCCGCACGGCGTGACAGATAGTCAATATCACCTCAATTTCCGCCTCCACATCAGCATTGAAGTACCTACTCAAGTGCAGGTGTATGCCGCGTGGCAAATATTTCAGCAACTCCTCGACGATGAATGGCGTAAACACTGACATTGCTTGAAGACCCCAACTGAGACAAGTCGCCAATGTAGCACAACTAATGTAACCATTTGCCGTACCTTCATTAATTGCTGGTTTTGTGGTTTCCTGCAAATCAAAAGAGTTATTAGAACGGAAATGCTTTAAAAATCACTGCAACGATTTGAAACGCATGCGCACCAGATATACGTCGCACAGGTTATTATAAAAGAATTGTTTAAGCGCTGCTGTGGCCAAGTGGAAGTCGTATCTCTCAATGCTTTGACTAACTGTTGTTAAAGTGTCTGCCAAACGGCTGAGTATCCAGCGGTCCCATTTGCTTAATGGGCAATTTCCCATAGTCTCGATATCCGTAAGAGATAAATTCAGCTTTTCAGCCGCACCAATGGTGTATCTAGTTGCCTGCCAGATTTTATTAAGAAATAATTTGTTGGTATAACACTCGGCCACATCGAAGTTGACAAAATGATTTTTTATATTGTGACTGCATAGAGTGAAACGAAGTGCATCTGTGCCGCATTGTTGTATGCCTTGCGGAAACATTTTTTGCAACCCTCTAAGGGATTTTTTCAATTCATCTTGACTTAGTATACCCGCATCATAAGAAGCATGTATCTCTTTTTGTAGCTCCTGTAATAAACATTAAAGTAGTATAATAAAAATATAAAACATTTTTAATGGCAATTACCTCTAAACTGGCGCCTTGTACAACTTGGTTTGGCGTTACTACATTACCAAGACTTTTCGACATTTTTCGACCATGTGCATCGCACACAATACCATTTAAGAGCACTCTCTTAAATGGCGCCTCACCTGTTAGCTTTACTCCCATCATAACCATACGAGCCACCCAGAAGAATAGGATATCATGTCCTGTTGCCATTAAGTCCAATGGGTAGCGACTTTTATACTCTGACGAGGGCCAGTTGGATACAGAGAAGGGCAGCAGTGACGAGGAAAACCATGTATCCAACACATCCGGATCTCGTTCCACACTTCGAAGTTCTGCATTTAATTTCGTTTTAGCAAGTTTTGTAGCGTCTTCTGTGTTTAGTGCAGCTACCCAGCAAGTGTTGCCCTCAATGTCTGTAGCCAAGTAAGCTGGAATTTGATGTCCCCACCACAATTGGCGAGAAATACACCAATCACGACATGCTTCAAGCCATCGATACCAATCAATTTCGAAGTTTTCAGGTTGAATTTTCATTCGGCCACTTCGCACTTCGGAGACGGCAGCCTCCGCCAAGGGTTTACAATGCAAAAACCACTGCGGTCGCAACATGTACTCGACTACGTCTTTTGAACGCGAGCAGATGGGTAATACCATGGCATGTGGTTTGGCAGCCCCTAGCAGCTGAAGGTTTGAGAGTTCATCCAAAACGCGTTCGCGTGCTACGAATCTAGGCAAACCCTTAAATACTTCAAATTTATCTGTAATAGTCCCTTGTTCTGTGAATACTTGTATGGGTTCCAGAAGATGTTGTTTAGCTATTTCATAATCAATACGATCGTGAGCGGGAGTGATTTTGACGGCACCAGTGCCAAAATTCTGGTCTACTTTGACATCGAAAACCAGTGGAATCTGTTCGTTGCGAAAAGGATGGTTGAGAAAAACTTGCTCTTGATTGCGATATTTTTCATATCTTGGATCTTGTGGATGTACAGCCACTGCAACATCGCCCAGCACAGTTTCTGGCCTCGTTGTCGAAACCGTTATTTCATCATTAGAATTGCATACACGATATTTAATATCGTACAATCTTCCAAATTCAACACTGGCTTTATGACCTGGCACATTTAGTGTAGTGGGTCCACTTAGCTCTAATAAGTCCACTTCGATGTCGGAGATAGCAGACTCTAGCGCACAAGACCAATTGACTAGTGATTTGTGTCGTTGAATGAGACCTTCATCGAACAGACGAATGAATGCCGTATTCACAGCTCGTGATTGTTTCTGCCAACGTAAATAATAAACATATTTAAAATTTCTTTGGAAAAAAAAATATATACCTCATCCATTGTAAAGTATTCGCTATCCCATTCGAGCGTACATCCTAGTTTACGAAGATCTTCTATGATCCTATCACCTTTTTTTCGTTTCCATTTCCATACCTCTAACAAAAATGGTGTGCGCCCGAGTTGGTGTCGTGTAATACCACGTTCCTTAAACAAATTTTTTTCCACAATCACTTGTGTAGCAATGCCCGCATGATCTGTGCCCGGGATCCATTCTACTTCATACCCCAATTGCCGTTGCTGACGGCATATAACGTCTTGTAAAGTCGCATTCAATGCATGTCCTAAGTGCAGGTTTCCTGTTACATTCGGTGGAGGAAGGAGCATCCGATATGGACCGTGTTTACTACCACAATGTTTTTGTGTTTTTTGAAATACATATTTGTCTTGCTCCACAGATGCTGGATTATATCCTGTTGCTAACGGCGGAAGCGCTAGAACAAATCATTACTTTCAAATTTTAAATTGTCTATGAAAACTAATATGACAGTACCTGCGAATGTGTGTTTCTGATAACATGAAAACTTATTTTCATATCTGCTGCTTAAAAAATGCAATCCTTTATTTGTAACACGTGAAATTTTTAGTTTTGATTGCATTTTACATTTAAAAATGAATAATGTGAAAAAATAAAAGTCTTCAATTACAAAATTCTAAAAGCAGCTGATAAATAGGGTGATACACACTCCTCTAAATCGTTGTAAAGGTAACATGAGATCTACATGTCGGATAGGTCACTCAATTTTTTAAGATATTTATTAAATTAGAAATCATATACAAAACAAGACCAATACGATCTAGCAAAATACATTAAATACTTATTATAGTTATGAACTGGTCGTCCAATATAAGAAAAAATTAAGTGCAATTCACAATAAATAACACAATTGGCGAAATCATTGCATAACTCCCGTGTAAAAGTGGCAACACAATTTTGGGTAAATGTCAAAAGTACAGAAACAAAGAGAAAATACTGAAGAGGTAAAGAATTAAGCAAAAGTGTACAATACGAGATCATAACATAACTTGCTGCTCCAATTATAATTGTGTTTTCAGAAGAAAAAAAAATCGAGCATCCTAGAGTTTATTGAAGATATTTTCTAATAAAAGCTTGACAACCATTGTGCGCAGTAAATTTTCCAGCAAACGCAGGAAGAAACAATAAATAATTATACATTCAGAATTCCGTGGTAAGTGGTCACATGCAGCAAATTATTTGATTTACTTGGTGTTTTCTAGTTCTCTTACAAACTTATTAATGAAATGAACATTAAATTGAGAACTTTGCAAAACGGGCGTTAAATTTTTCATAACTACGAGCATAACTAAAGTTGCTGTGAAGAAAATGTTGTCCAAGAAAACCAGTAATCGAATCTCGAATTAGGTCACTATGTCAAGCTGGTGGCGTAAGTCGGCGTGATTGTTGTTTTTGCTAACGTTCTTCTTTGCCTTGTTTCGTCTACCATCTACGTAGAAGTTATTGTTGTTTTCTTGGTAAAATGTGTAAAAGTTGCGTTGATAGTTCTGTATTTGGTTTCCAGGATATGTATAATATCATAGCTGTGGTAAAGATTTGAATATTCATATTTAATATGACATGAAGGAGAATTGCATTTCATTTCATTAATATAACAATTGTATAGAAGAGAAATTGATTCCGAGTAAGCTCGAATCGGTTTCGGTTGTATTAATAATTTGCGATTTCGTTTTTTATGCAATTCATCTTATACCGGCGGTTTTCAAGCCAAGTGCCGGCATTCTAATTTATTACTTGAGTAGTAAAAATGGGGAATGATACATTTTGGTTACAAAGCCACTAACGGAATTAAAGTTTCATACCTATAGGGAATCTGGTAACGTTTGTTATTCCGACAATATTAATCTGACTAATCTGATGCAGTTAATTTTTATATTAAGTTATTTTGCACCCTAGGTAACGATATGTACATACATAACTTGTGGTATCTTAATTGATGGAGTTCTTTCTTCTATACAATCGTTTGTATGTAGATAATTTGGATGCATTTACGCCTGGATATGGGTCGTGAAGCATTTTTTATATTAACTATAAAACTAGTTACTTAAAAAATATTTAATACGGTAAAATTCTGAAATACTTTTTTACAACTTGCCTGATCTTAACCTTTTAATAATAGTAGAAACTTATTCTTATTTTCCTGTATAAATGAAAAATGTCATTTAAATTTGCACATTTTCGCACACACACATACAAGCATATGTGTATGATAGCATCAGAAGTGTTCCTTTGAAATGTTGATGGAGCAATTCAAATACACATGATACAGGTTTGTATAAAGTTAGTTGATAACCAGCTCACGAACCGCCGAGTAAATTGTCAACCAGACACGCGAACTGTCCAATCTCTATTCCGTGTCATTAGGTTGGTAGTTTACTGGATTACTGTGCTAAGAGATCGAAGAGAAACAGTAATTTTTCGCTATTTTAAGTGGGAGGATTTGATATTGGTGATGCAATGATGGAATGGATGTCCAAAGAGCGCTGTTAAAGAGAGTACTTGTAACCGGGAGTACGGACTAGTTACATGGATGTGTTTTTATGTTGGTTTTAATTCTGATACTTTTTTCTGTAGAGACTCCATTTGTATACATACATACATATGTAAGTTTACATTTTGGCGTAGAGCTTTGAAGATGTTAGGAGAAGCTTGCATGTATTGGCGGAAACTGTGCAAAATATATGCATGCTATGTATAAGTATACTATGTAGTATGAGAAAGTGAGCGAAAGGGAAATTTTTACTTTTAGCTGCGAAAGCTATTAAAAATAAAGAAATCCGATATGCACTTGAATATAAGAACTTTTGCTTAAAGGGTTCTTTGTTTGTTAATTAGCAGTGGCAAAATGCTGATCGAAGTTTTTATATAATTATTTAATAAATATTATTAAATTCAAAATGTTTTGTGATATTCTGGAGACTCTGCGTTTCTTAAAATATCAAGTTTTTTTACTTTGTAGTGAGACTAGTCTTTAATTTGAATAGGTCTAATACGCATGTTTCAATACCGTCTTACGAACTTTTTATATCAGATTTCGAAATTTAAAAATAAAAGTACCGACTCCTCATAACTTCAGAACTACTTCATCTCTCCTTTTGAAAATTTGAATGTTATTTCTGTAATAATTTTGGAAGTAACACCGGAGAGTTATTTGCAAACCTACTGATTTATCTTAAAATATTTTCGAATTGATGTTAGCAAAAAAATCATTCAAAGTGGTTCAAAAACGATAAATTAAACCCCGTTAAAGAATCTTCTTGCATATTGTAATTTTTGATATGTATGGAAAAGAACTATTGGCCTCAGTGCAATCTTCACACTAGTTCTATGTAATTTTCCACACCATATCTATTTATTAGTTTCGACTGCGTTGGAAAAGTTGTCCATTATACATTGTACATATACTTCTTGGAATTAATAAATATTTAACACCACCATAACAGTATGCATTACTGTGTGTACTCTATCTTACGGAGCTTTGAAACCAGCTACGTAAACCTTTAGGTCTCATGGTTACCAGTTAAACTTGTGTAGTAAATATTCTACATGGATATCCGAACTTGTCCTAAATTTTCTTGAAAAGTATCTAGTATATGTGATACGAACATATTCATACGCACTTGTGTATTTGTATGTGCTATGTAATAATACACACATATATATTTGGTGTTTTTTCAGATTTGCTGTTTTCACTCTATTTAATGGCTTTAAATATGTATTAAAGTATTTATGTTTATATGTATTGTATTTCAGGCCTTAGTTCGAGTGTGAATGTTGGATTATTCGATTACTTCAAACTTAAACTACATACACATACATATGTATATATTTTGAAAATAGTTTTAACACATCGGCCAAAAATACATATATTTAATATGGCAAATACACACATTTTAATATATATAATCTTATATACAACGCACAGGCTATTATTGCACATGCTTTAAGTAAAAAGATAATAAAACTTTTAGTTTATTAAGTCAACTCTCAGCTCACATCATGCCTATGCACTACTTATATACATAGGAGTGTGTCTACACACGTGTATGCAACGCTTAGCAGCCACACTTATTTACAACTCTCTCATGATTATTCAATGTTTTCCTGCCGGTGAGATTGAATTGGTGAGCAGCAACGAATTTGATATTAGGTTAACAAAGCGTCTACGTAGTGCTACTCTAGAAGCTAACTAATGTGAAACACATGTTTCCACATACATACATACATATGTACAATATATCTAGCGCTGTATATTAGTATATTAACTCAAAAATATAAACGTACGTGTGCAGGCTCTTTTGAAATACGCTAACCGAGTTTTGAAAAGCCAGTAAAAGAGCATTCGCATCGAGCAGAGTGGCTGCATGCGGCGTACTACACTTGACTTTTATTGTTTTCGTTCACATCAACCCGTTGGGTACTCCAGTTGGGACTACATGCGCACACATACATACATACATACATGCCAGCTTCAGTTTTTATTATTCATATTCTAGCTCATTTGCATTGCCATCTCCGTATCACAATGAAAAGTGAATTTATATTGCTATCACTGGGTCAGGGGTTGCTCATACACACATACGTACATATATACAACACACATTGAGGTTTGGAAATATATACACAGACGTATGTACAAATGCTTGTAGGCGTATTGTCATACCCACAAGGCCAGTAGAAAATCATTTTTTGTATATTTTTATAAAGTAAGCATGCATGTATGTAGATATGTATGTATGTGTGCTTATATGTAGGCATTTAAGGTAATATTCATTTATACATACCATACTGCCAATGTTTTCAATTATTATTTTCATGCAAAAACAAAACTTTGGCATTTCGGTTTGCGCCTCCCACACTGATAGGTAGTTTATCCCAGCTTTTGGCTTGCGGAAAAGCGTACAAACAATCGCGCATACACACATCAATACCATACAAATATACATACTTTCAGACATTGCGACACCCATATATTATAGCTAACAAAGCCGCCTATACGACCAGAGACTTGCCGAGATTGTGAGATACGCGTATTATGAGTTTGTTCTCCCACTATGTAGTAGCCAGAAAATTGTCGTGAAAATGAGTAGCGCGCTGCTCCAATGTACACATGTGTGTGCGCATGTAGGTACGAGTTGGATTTTCGGCGAGAGCAAACCACAAAAAATGTTGTTCTTTACCGTGAGCAATATTGTTTGAGAATTGCCTTTCTTGCTTGACGCTCTGCACCGCTATTCGACACAGGAGCATTAAGTCAAACAAGCAAGCGTGCACACAAGTGTACATGTGAAAGCTAGAAATAGAAATTTTCGCTGTCTGTTAACTGCCTCAACGCCGTCAGCTCTCACGGCAGGTTAGTTCGCTTGGTTGCTGGCTGCGTATATGCTCTCACCCGATTGAGTCGTTGTTCTACTGTCGATTGCAACACTTCTGTGCCAGTTTGTTGTTAGTTATTATTTTGCCTTAGCTTTAGTAGCCAAAAGTAATATATACAAAATATATAAAAAATATACAAAATACCAAATAAAAAGTGAAATAAGAAAAGTACGGAAATACAGAATGTGGCAAAGAAAATCACATTTATTACATACGATTATTTTTTGTTTTGCAATTCAACAGTCAAATTGTGACCGTTAAAAATAACAATAACAACAAGCAAATCACAATCGAAAAGAAATATATTGAATTGTTGTAAGAATCGTATAGGTTTTGCGCGAATTGTGTCAAATTTCAAAAAAAAATCCGTTCCTTGTATATTGTGTATGTGACAGCACAGTGTGCTAATGGGATTTTGTGTATACTGATTAGTAGTGTATATCAAGAGGACAAGAGCGGGCCTACGTATAGACATGTGCATGCGAGGGAGGAGTTTTGGCAGGATGAAATGTACATACATACCTATATTGCGTGCCAAAGGAGAATGTATCCTTCAGCTTTTTTCTTTTTTTTTTTTGCAAGACCGCATAATAACTATCCAGCCCTGCAAAAGCGCAATTGTGCCATACAACTTTCAAAGTAAATACCTTGTTTGCTTTTGACGCGTTGTTTTAATAGTTTCCCCTAAAGAAGCAAGTTATGAAATTCATTTGACGAAATTTCACATGCTATGCAAATTGAAAACCTCGTTTTTTCTGCCTCCTTTTTGCATACTCATACACAAGTAGATACAAATTCTGTTGGGCGTCTGCGCCAAGGCGTACTTGATTGTCAATACTTGGCAATTCCCATAGATGAACTTAGTATATGGCTCATACATACATACACATATATAAATATATGCTCATATTAGGGCAAATGTATCTGCAATTGCAACTGCACCTTTTTATGGACGTCGCAAGCACCTGGAGCAAGTGCATCCCCATATTATTCTTGCCTACTTACCGAGACTCTATTACGCTGTTGTTATTGTTGTTATTGCATTCTTTAAATGACAAATACTCGAAATAATGAAAATCATTAAAATAATCAAATATTTCTGTTCCATGCACCATCTACAATAATAATAAACACGAACTTAAAAATTGAAATTGAATTGGAGCAGCAAGGCGCTCCGCTTTTATAACGAAACAAAGTGAGATTCAGTGGTTTCGTCCGTTTCGCGTGTGTGACTCTGTGCTTTTAGCCAAGTGTTTGGTCTGGTCACCAGGCGATCGACGTCTATCTTACGGATACATTTCACAAGGTACTATAAAATGTTTGCAATTTAGGACACACACGCATATACATATATATATAGTATGTATGTACATAATATAATATATATTTATATGTGAGTAAACATGCATTAGTGCATTTCATTTCCATTTCACATAAATATCTAAATTTTTTCGCTATACTTTAAAGAAAAACCTTGCTTCTACATACATACGCACATAATTATATATCAAGGCATGATACATACATACATGCATATGCATACATGCACTACACGTATAATAAAGTACAAAAAGGTAACAAAACGAAATGCATTAAATACGTGTACTAAAGTACAAATCTACATACAGACACAAGCATGAAAAAATGCTCGGCCAACGATCGCTCGAACCCCATCGATCGTCACATGTGTGAAATGCGCTTCAGTTCTAAGCATGTGTGTGTGTTTTTGTGCATTTAAATGCACATCGTGAGTCTTGAAGATCTGTCCGTGGGGTGTACGTGTGAAGTATGTACTAAAGTTTTATAAATAAATTGCCATTTTCGAGATAATTCATTTTTTATGTTCATTGCATTCAAAAAAGCATCCACTGAGTGAGTTAGCGTGTTCGCAATGTGGTTGTGGCGACATATAGGAAGCAACAATTGCGTACACTTGTACTAATAATTTTATTTTTCATATTGGAGATTGGTATCCTCTCAATGCATCCTTATTTTTTAGTAAAATAAAAATTTCAAGCTTAAAAAGTGATTATCTATCTGCATTCAGCCTCACTTTCGATATGTGAGGCTTTAACGGTGCTCCTTATTTCTGTTAAACGATTTGTGGCGCTTTTTTGCATTGCTGATTTCACATTTGCTGCTTTATTGTAAACGGTAGCCAGTATATGTTAATCATGCATCTAATAAAGAAAGTTTTTATTATCATTTCCACGTGGATTCTAGATTTCAGTTAAAATTCGAAGTCTTATCTAACACGCTCTCGAATACTCCTATTGCACTCTTAAAAGCCTGAATAATTGTTAATAATTACAATTATTGATTATTTTACGGGTTCGCAACAAAGAGTATTTTCTGGATATTATTGAATTAAAATTTAAAGAGCTTATTTCTAAAATGTAAATCTCTAAAATTTCAAATATGCATACATATACATATGTATCTAAGATTCCCTGCATTACATAAAGACATTATATCCACTTGTGATTTTCAGTTTATTTTAAATATATAGAATGTACATACTTATATCTGAAAATATTGTTTTAAATTTTGAAGTAGGTTCGACAAATATGTTAGTTTCGGAGATATGAGCGTATTTATACATGTATGAATTTTTTAACTACTGTAATGAGCTCCTAAAACTTATAACTTGCGTTTCTCGCAACACTGTTTTGATAGTCGGTAAGGTAAATTTTTCTAAAACGGCAGTCCGATCAGCTTAAAGATTACACACAGTTTTCTCGGTAAGTCAAGACTTTCGGGAATATTTTACCACGGCAAAAAGTATAGGAAAAGTTTTTGCTTTAATCGTGATAATACACATTACGGATTACAGTTAAAACACACCCTGTATTATATATAACTTTTCCGAATCTCCATGCAGTTGTATTGAAAAGTACAGCAAAATCTTGTTTAGTGAATTTATATCATAACATATGTATACTATACATACCCCTGCATACAACACATACAACACATACATATAAACAACATTATAAACTCTTATTTACTGTACACTGCTTAAAATGGGTTTCTAACTTTCCCTACCGAACGATTTCTACATTTCGGTTGGACATATCCGAAAGTATATTAGATGGCTTACAATGTGCTTTGGTACAAAACCAGCGGGGCATCCTTCGAAACGTGCTTTTATATTGATTATCATCCCTTTGCTTGACTATACTGTAATATCGGTCAGCCTGGAAACTACCGTAACAAAAGTTGATGAGGATAAACAACTAAGAATAATATGATTTAGTAGCAGTCGTGCAAAAATTGGAATAGAACCTCGCAGGACCCCTTTAAACCTCATGTAATTACTTATCAGCATTTTATATTTTCAAGATTGTTTTCAAAAAGCCATAATTTACTATATCTTCTCATATTGATATGTGTTTATGTAAATCTTAATATTATATATATTTAGTCTATTTAAACAATTTTACGCCAAATCGTATAGATTACAATTTCCCGAACAAAATTTCGTTTTGTAATCAAGTAATTTTATATAAAAGTACTCCATAAAATGAAATAAGTACTGATAACAAAACTAATGTGCTCATTTTACAACTGCTACCATTAACAAAATAGAAGAGAAACTTTCGTATGATTTACTCACGAGTCCTTGTAGCTTGTTATCATGGCCAAACGGCTTTGAGCGACTCGCGCTCTTTATGTCCTAGTAGTGTGGTACTAGTCGCATTTTCTGAAGAGAATTTAGCTGCAAACTCTCTTATTTCCTTCATAACTTGCGCTTACTCTTAACAAGAGGAGTTCTAAGAGCACTTAGTGAAAACTTGAATTAATTGTTTTTTTTTTTTGTAGTTATCCAAAAAAGTGCGGTATATAGGAGGAATACTTGCGCGATTGTGTGTGTGCATTACCTAATCGAATAAAGGGTGTATTCTCGCACATAGCATGCTATAAAATTCAAGCAAACCGCTAATAGGACACTGGATTCCTTCATTATTAATATACTCGGAGGTTTGACATTGTCTGCAAGGGCCAACAATGTTGGAATGGCCTTTTTTGCCTCGGTTTGTATTTGAAACCTCAACTCCACTTCGCGGTCGCCTGACTGTAGGCAACGTTTTTTTTTTTATGTGTGTGTATGCGTTTTTCAAGAGCGTGCTCAACCGTAAACTAAAAGCAAAAGTTACCGATATTAAGGTTAATGCTGAATGAAGTTGGCGGTAATAACTACCATAAAATTCATTTTAAATAAAAATCGTTTGAAAGACAATTTGCAAAAAAAGCAACAAATCACGTTAACCATGGCAAAAATACCCTTCACAAATAAAAAATTAAATAACTTGATTTTGATCGGTCAGTTTGTATGGCATATTTAAGTAATTTCTTCGGAGTTTGTACCACTGACTTGGACAATAATAATATTGCCAAATAATAAAGCTTTATAATACATGTGAAGACTTGATTTTGATCGATGAGTTTGTATGGCACTATACGTTAAAATGGTCCAAAATCGGCAGTCCCGACAAATAA
The DNA here is from genome assembly GCF_023373825.1 of Bactrocera dorsalis. NCBI lineage: Eukaryota > Metazoa > Arthropoda > Insecta > Diptera > Tephritidae > Bactrocera > Bactrocera dorsalis. Next base: position 4,153,056 of record NC_064307.1, read on the forward strand.
GCAGCTTCTCGGGGAGAAAAGAGTGTGTGCAACATTTCCGCTCGATATCAAATTGTAGGTTCTCCGACATTGCTTTTTGGGTGTTACAAACTTCGTGAGAAACTTAATATACCCAGGGTGTATATAGTTCACCATAGTCAAAATAATAGGAACATAAACCCGTGTGTCTTTCAATGCATAATAAATTCACTTTTATTCATATTTTGAAGGAAAGTTTGTTACATTTTTTTTATTTTTTCACTTAAATAAAATAAATAAAAACATTAGTAATAATAAAATTGAAATAGGAACTTAATATAAAATATGTACATCAGATATCTGTGACTATAAACAAAACTTTCTAGGTTCAGTTTTCTGTATCCTTTCTGTACTTCTTTTATCAGTATCTTGTATGTCCGCCGTATTTTTGTGAATCGAGAAATAAACATTTTCTCGTTATTCTGCCAGGTAAATTAGCTTGTAATTGTTGGGAAGATATTATCTATGAAATCACTCTTGAAGACATAAATGCGTCCTTTTTAGCGATACATGACAATACGGTTGTCTGTTGTTATTGATGAATTTGTTGGTCGACCGTGCGTTTTGACATTCCTTTTAATCTTTAGAGCATTCTGTACGAAATACAAATAAAACCCTAAATTTTTTTGCGATATTTCAAAGAACGATTTTCTTTTAGTCAGTAATTCAATGCTTATTTTTACATATCTATAAAATATTTACAAGTGAAAGAAGGTACCATTTGCTGAAAATCTTAGAAAATTAAAAATATATTTATAATTTTTTGACCACTTAAAAAAGGAATTTCAACAATAAATTGCAACGCTTGCTTCAATGAGGGGATTTGCCATTTTCTCTTCACTCTAAAAATATTGTCATATCGAATTTATTCAAACCGACCTAGATTTGCATTCTCATTATTTTGACCATGTGTATCTTATCGGACTGTTGTGGTGCTATGCTTCCTTAACTTGACTTGGAGTCAAGTCCAAACTGACCTTCACACACCACAAAAATCAAAAATATTAGGTATTATTCAATAATAGATATGGATTTTGACGAAATGGCATGAATCACAATAGAAGGAATTATAAATATTAGTGGTTAATGAAAAATAATTCTTTTCGACCTTAGTTTATTTTTCTTTCTGACTAATTGTGGTTAATTCATGTGTAAATCAAATTTTATGCCCGCCAAGTTTCACATCTTCCGGTGCACATACTTACATTGGTTCTATATCATGCCATTTGAAAATGTTTTTGGTAAACTGAGTTAGTGAGTTTTGAGGTCCTATGTTCCACCTAGGAACTACGGGAAAATATATATATATATAGTTAGTTTAGGACTAATTCGCTGGTTCTCAATCTATTTCAATATTTTAATATGCCGACGACTTACGAAGTGGCCATTTTCACCCACACTTCAACACACGTACTGAATTGCTGTAAATTGTGAACTCATTTAAGGAATCGCAGCTATGTTACCGCAGATGTGAGGATTAACTGAACCACATTTGATTCGTTTTGCAACTGTTTTGAGACAGTTACAAAATTTGTAGTGCGGAACTAGAACTAACGGTTGTTACATCTCTTTTTACTGCAGTATTCGAATATTTCAAAGTGAAGATTTTAAAAATTCGTCATCGAAAATATAGAAACAACACGTAAAAAAGCGCTAAGTTCGGGTATAACCGAACATTTCATGCTCTCGCAATTTGAAAGGATTAAAGCCAGGCAAGAACCAAGTTTCATCAAGTCTCAATTTTTGTTTAAGTTACAGTTTGCACGGACGAACGAACAGACAGACAGTCACCCGGATTTGAACTTGCCCCACCATCCTAATCATTTATATGTATATACATATACATATATATTTTATATCTACATGTATCTCGCTTAATTTTAGGTGATACGTACAACCGTTAGTTGAACAAAAATATTGTACCTTGTAGTAACGTGTTGCAAGAGTATAAAAAAATATTTGGTTAATTCAAAAACTTCTATGTGGATCAACTATTTTAGATTGACTACATAAAATAGTTGTGTGTATACATATGTATGTGTAGTATGAATGTGTATACATCAAATAACGGCAGTAATATACATATGAACTAAGTAACCTTATTTGGCTCGATGCGGCTATTTCTGAAGAATGGAGTGCAATTATTGTTCAGAGCATTTTTCCACGGTTCAATGATTCTATATACAAGTACTTTACGGTTTGTTTTCATTTCGATTGGAGTTACGGCTATTTAGTTTCAAAAACGTACATACAGCAATGTGCTTTTCATTCTAGATATACTATATGTATGTATATGTATATTTTCTGATCATTGAATATATCTAGTATCTAGAGCTGCATACATATGTACATATATAGACGTACCGATGCATAAGTTGCGTAAATATATTCGTACATTTGTTTATGATCATTATGGCCGCTGAAATTTCACGATTTTCACTTTCATATAGAAAATTACAAGCCCAATCGGCGACACGCATGAAAGGAGCTCGTTAAAAAATATTCACCGAAGCCCAGAATTCAATGTTTTTGTCTATATACCTATATATAAAAGCTTATGTACATATATATTTATGTATTTTTATGGTGTGTAGAATAGAATAGAAGAAAGAGACATCTATGTTTTGTTATTGTGCAATAGCAGAATGTTTTGGTTTTCAGTTTTTGTAGAATCGCCAAAGGTGAATTTTTAGAATGCAGACTGTCTCATACGGTTTGTAAGTGTATTGGGCATGTTTCAAGCAACACATACTAAAAATCACTCGCAACCGTATATAAAACTTTTAAATATGTACATATGTATATTTATACATAAACACAAAAGCGTACGTAGTTGTGTACAAGCGATGTCTTGCGACGTATTTTCTTCCGACCATATGTCGCAGCAAGCCAAAAATAGCCTATTGGAATATATACTCGTGCACCGAATTTTCCTTCCAAATAATGGCGAAGTGAGAAGTGAGAATCGGTGTACAAGAATAATTTCATCCGACGATTTTGATTAGCTCGATTGTCCTTAGTTATTATATTATTGTTTACTGAGTAATTTTGAAAACAATTTACATACATACATACATCGTCATTCGTGGAGGTGATCACATTTGCAGATCTGTGGTTGACTAAACAATGGTCACGCTGCATTTAAACAAGCCAAATATATGTACATATGTATGTATCATATATAGTTGTTTAACGAATTAATTTTTAATAATTGTCGTTATTGTCACTTCTGTTGACGTTTAGCAAACTAAAATTGCTAAAAACTTTTTGGGGAAGTTGCAGATGACCTAAATGTTTATAAAACAAAATATGTTTATCAAGTTTAGGCCACGTTTGTCAGTAGTGAATGAGTGCTCTGCTAGAACAAATAATTTCCACGAGATTAGTATTTTGAATACTTCGAGGTCTAACTATTTATTTCCTCTTGATGTAACCATGCCACATGCTAATATGGCTGACAACATTCCTTAAAAAATTTCGAGGATTGATGCTGAGTTGACAGTCCTTGGCTGGGTAAAAATCCGTGTCTATTCTGGTTGCGGAACAGACACGATTGTTGTGGGAACGGACGAGGGTTCTGAATGAGATTAGTCGAAATTATGAGGCTAAACATTTTACTGATAAATATGTTATTTATTTATTTCATGTAAAAAACTTAAAAATTGATGTAAGTACCTCTCAATTATAATTCAGTTGATCTTCTATTTTTTTAATTGTATATTTTTTCGTGTATAGTAGATTTTTGTATATTTGTAGATGGGAATGTACCTAGACCGGCAAATCATTAGCGTTTTCTGTCACTATGTCCCCTGTTGGCGTGTGAGAATACAGTTCGTGCATACATTTTTTCCGTTTATTTATAGGCTAAAAATGGTTTTCAAAAACAACCATACAAAAAATAACATGAAGCAACAGATAAATCCACATTTTCATGCAAACATGCATATATAAGTATCGACTTATAACAGAAATCAGATCGGCTACGTTTTTAGATCTTTTGTATTTAAGAATATTCTGAATATGTGCGGAGGTATTTTGTATAATAGAACGTAGTCTTAGATATTTTGTGTAATAATATACATAGTATATCTTATATATATGTATATATAAATATATTTACCTCTTTTATGCGTTGTATTTGTTGTAAATAATTATGTGCTCGAGCAGTCACATGCGACAGAGTTTAGCGAGCGCTCTTCACAACTTTCAAGTGATTTGCAGTAAATCGAAGTAAATGATTTTTTTAGATGGTTAATTTTTAAATTTTTTGGGGCTTATTAAAGAGGTTTTGAATCAAATTATACACTATTATTTAGGAGTAAAAAAAATATTTTCCAGTCGAAAATTTTTTATATTTTACAAAACCATACAGTTTCTCTTCTTAATTTATTTATCTTCACTACCAGTAATTAAGGTTGGGCTTTAGTACATTTTAACCTTCAAACTCAAAAAGTATTCATTGTTGTCCCTTTATATTAGAGAGGATTTATATCATATAACCATGTAATCTCATAAATTTGGCGACATGCCCGTTTAATTTCACTATAATTATCATCGGTCTTATTGTGCTTTAGACACGTCTACAAGTTATCAAGCCACTGCATATATTCTAGTATTGTTCCGTAATCTTATGTACGCTTTCCGCTGCTAATAAATAATAAAACACATACCTTTCATATACTCCTCTATAATAGATGTAGTTTTTGTAATACTACGAAGACTACATTTCTGAAACCCTTGTTGAAACGTACATGTTCTGACACTAACAGAAAATAATAAATGAGCATATTGACTTGTGGAAAATAAAATTTTTTCTGTCATACAACATACAATTGCTAATTTTTTATTTGTGTATTTCAGAATTTGTAATAAAAGAGATCATAGATCCGATTTGGTGTTAATTGAGAAATAACAACGGCTTTTCATTAACCCAGGACAAATACAAAAAATATTTTAAGGAAAGCGTCAACCGCACACTCCAGCGCCGAAAAAGCTCAAAGCAGCCACAAACCTTGGCCCACGTACTTAAAAGAGAATATAGTCGCATAGTCAAATAAATAGCGCGAACTGATTCATTCAAAAAGCAATTTATAGTGAATAAACTGCGAGTGATTATACTGGTTGTCGCAATCTAGATATTAGTGTATACTAAGACAAAAAACCATAAGAGAACAAAAAAAAGCAAAAAGAAACCACAAGTCATACGCATAAATCCAAAGGATATTCTGAGCCCAAAGGTAGTGATTAAAAACCGTCAAAATTCTTCCCTTTGCAAATTTTAAAATACAACCACAGCCAATGCACAAGATGGCAGCACCGGCCGGAGCAGCGCCGACGGCGGCACTTGAGGCCCCACTATCCGCCCCAAAGTATGGCACGCTTATACCAAACAGAATTTTCGTTGGCGGCATAAGGTGAGTGTGACAACATACATACATACATATATATATACTTATCTTTGTATATATAAGTATATATTTATCTTTATTTATATGCATTTTTGCTCATAAAATTCATTTTATTATGGCTTTCTCACATATTTCACTTTATTATGCACTTAATTTGGACCATCGCCCAACAACAAACAATATGCATTAACAAAAAATAAAAAATACTAATAATTAAAAATCTTACAAAAACAGTGGCGACACAACGGAGTCGGATTTGTGCCGCGTCTTTTCCGCTTATGGCAATGTGAAGTCTACCAAGATCATCGTGGATCGTGCTGGAGTCAGCAAGGGTTACGGTTTCGTCACTTTCGAGACAGAACAAGAGGCTCAAAGGCTGCAGACGGATGTAAGTAGTTTTGGCTTGCAATCTACATTTAATATTAATAATAATATTATATATAAAAAATATAGAACTTATTTCGTATTTATGGCACATTTACTGCTTTAACATCTTAGTTTTGGTTTTTTTGTCATACAGATAAAGAGCAACACTTGCAAGACAAAGTAAATTTTTAAATTAAAATTAACAACCAATTTAAACTACTTTGTGCTGTATTAAAATATTGAGGATACTTACTAATTGTCAATATAATTATAATTTAGGTTTAAATAGGGTTTATTCTGTTGTTCGTTTCTCGATAGCAAAATTGTCCAAAAAGTTTTGAAATGATTTACATATATTAATTGCCTATTTATTTTTTTATGGTTATATACTTTCATCTTATATAGGCATATTCATGATGAAATGATAATAAGGCGGTTCATCTTTGCGTTTGATTGTGGTGATCTAACTTGCCCAATTGTGCAAATCCATTTGACTGTTTGTGCACAAAATTTGTGCAAGGTAAACAAAATGGAACGAAAAGTTAAAAAATAAAGCCTTACTTCGAACAAGTGCGCTTGCGTGTTTGCAAGCTGTAAGCGTTGAGCTGCTAAATCGTTGAGTGTGAGGCATTTGATAGACACAAAAGTTGCTCTGAAACGAGAGAAATTCGTAAACGCAAATAAAGAAAACATAATACATATAAATAGGGTGCTGATGCTGCTGCGGCTCCTTGGCGATCGTAACGTTGCCTCTCGTAGGTGTCTTACGTAATATATTACGACGTGATTTATGAACGATTTTTATCAGTAAATACGTAACGACTAAATATACATACATATACATGTAATATGTAACGATATTTGCAACACCATTCTGCCTACTAGCGCCACTACTACCACAACACTGCTATTTAAACATTAAACTACTACTGCTACTGCTCTTCTATGAACTGTGTTCAATGCTCAGGGAAGAACCAAATATATCTTGATAATTTTGTTTGTTGAGTTTGTTTTTGGAATTGACAGTTTTTCTTATTCAATAATTACTGTACTCAAGTTTAAGCTATTTTGAATAAATAATCACCAACGCTGCAGCAGTTTGTTCCATTTAAAAAAAGTTAAATAATAAATAAATCAATTTTTAAATCAACATAAAACCTTTTAACTCACAATTTATAAATTTAGTTTGCAAATAAAACTTTGTTCAACATTTTCACATTATAAAAAAATTTCATGCACATATAGCAATCCAGTTCTGCATTTGCCTGGATATAAATTCAAATTAATATATACATACATATATAAAGCGATTTTCGTACTAAGTAAATTTTAGCAATCCTTAGAGGCAATTTTATAGTCGGATTTGCAAATACTACATACATTCTTTGTTTATGATGGCCAAACAATTAGATAGTGCTTCGTTTTGTTCACTTGTCGTTCTTACGATTGTATTACTTTAGCAAAAGCAGTTCCAGCTAACAATTTATTGTACAGTTGTTAATATATTTCAATATTATTACTATTATTTCATTCTATTTGATTTAGTAATCCGACAAATTATGCATTGTGTGTATTATATTTCGAACTGAAAGTTGATTTTGTACAAATTTGTATTTAATTTAAATAATTGCAATTTGGTTTTGTAATTTTTAATGTGCTTAATATTGTACATATGTACATGTGCGCGTCGATAAGTGTAGGGGAGTGAACCATAAACAGAAGTTTTGCAAATAATTTGTTTGTTTTTGCTTTGATGCGATATAATTAATATGCAATATTTTTTTGTTCTTATAATTGTCGGACCTAAAAGTTGACAACAAGTTATAAACAAGCAATGCGAATAAAAATTTTACGGTCATTATGAGTGTAGCCGTACTTTTAAAGTGTCTTCTGCCTACTCTGCTTTTATTAATAAATATATGTATATTATATACTACATATATAAATAAACATTAAATTAAATATTTTTATTAAACAAACAAAAATATTTCAATTAGTCATGAGTAAAAACTGCACAATAATTTTAGAATTTACATAATTTAGTTGTATAAAATTTCAGAGAGATTTCAACAACAGTAGAAAATCCCAAATATATCGCTTAAATTATTTTTAGAGAAGATATACAATTATGTTGGCAAAAGAACCACTTTTTATTTCTTAATTAGCTGCTATCGACCGTTTTAAATTATTTATTTGAGGATATATTCCCTAAAAAAATTTAAGGATCACTATTTCCAAGAATCCAAACGCATACAAAAAATAAATATTAACTGCAACGCAAGTCTGAAGGCATATTCATAAGTTATCTTAATTATGAATATTAACAAAAAATTATTGCATATACAAAGCTACTCAGTGAAGTATTTGCATTAAAAAATCATTCAAAGTGTCCTGTACATGTGTATGAGCGCACAATTCTGTAACAAAAAAATGTAAAAGTTAAGCAAAGTTTTCATTTCATAACACGAAATTAAAATTTTGTAGGCACTAGGCGCTAGCAATCAGTTTATGTTCTTTTTGAAAAACAACAAACATTCTTACCTTGTTCTTCAAAATATAATCAAAATTGAATATATACTTTTCTCAACGCCGTAAATATGCAGTCTAAAAGCTAACTGTTGCTAAGGTCTATCGCAAGCGTTTTTTTTTTATTTATTTTTCATGATTTACTTTAGTAAAAGTTGCCGTTTTTGGTTGAGTCACATACATACAGTGTGTGTGTGTCCGTGTATAGTGTATAGTAAGTTAGCAGGAACTGTCTTTTACTTCTGCAGTGTCTCCTTCAGCGTTTTACCGCCTAGTAGTGTGTCTTTAAAGAGTTTATTGTTTCTACTGCTAATTTGTTACAACTTCAATTGTTTTTTTTTTCTATTAAAAAATTGTTTTCGTTTATAATTTCGTTCATTTGATATACATTTATATATGTTTTAACGTATATAATTGTATTTGATTTCATTAACCATTAAACTACTGTTGTCGATTTTTTAATTAATTCTCGTTGTACATTTGCCGAGTTTTTTAAGTGCGTTTTAGATTTATTTATTTGAGTTACATATTGTTACGTTTGATTTCATTTTGCAGCCAATTGTGCTTGTGCGTTACATAATTTTATTGATTTAATGAAAAACAATAAAATTAAAAATATTGGTGCTAAATGAGTATTAATTAAAAAAAATGTAAACGATTTGAAAATTTGGTTTCGTTACTTCACATACTCGACGTTCAAAAATCTGCTGTGTTTTTAAACAAATATTCGTATGTTCGTATATTTTTCAAATATTGTATTAGTTGTTATATTTTTTAAGAGCTTTTCCTATTAATATTTTAGTGATAATTTTTTTTTCAGTTATCCGTTATTAAAGTCATAAAAATTCAAAAGATTAAATTGTTTCAAGAGTTTGTTTGTTAAAGAAGCTAAAGCATTTTTTCTAAAACGTTTTGTATTGAGCTGCCTTGAAATGTTTTCTTGTTTAGAAATGCAATTGAATTTTATTTTTTCGTTTTTTCTCTCCTTCTTGTTTCGTTTTTTGCTTTCACCACGTTTTCATATCTACAGGGTGAATGTGTCGTGCTAAGGGATCGAAAACTGAATATAGCTCCAGCTATCAAGAAACAAGTGAGTATGCCAAATATTTTCACATATATACAACTATTAATTATTACATATACTTTATTTATAACTTTCTTTATTTTGTAAAAAATTTAAATTTGGATCAAAATTTATATATTAAGTATAAATTTATTATGTTTCGCCTAAATGTAGGCAACAACTTCACGACATTCGAATAGTTAATCATAACCTAGATTGTGTCTACGGTTGTAAGCAATTTACTTTCGAAACGCTAAAGTCAAAGCAATTTTTGTATTATTTTGTTTTTAACTTGAGTCAAAGCCACGCTTTCCTCCATGCTTTCCAATAAATTTTTAAACCATATTCAGGCAACTTTCCAACAAATTCTACCAAATATTACAATTTGTATATTATTTACTATTAAAATATATTGAAGCAACGCTTTCCAATGTAATAAAATGTATCAAAATATTTTTTATTTTCGCAAATTAATTAAACACTTCGTTAACTGTAGTTTTCATAAATCTTTTGCATTAGAATAGTAAATTATATAATTTTTGTTTAAATATTTCAGTCGATCGTTGCAACGAATGGTGCTGTCTATTATACAACAACACCACCGGCCCCAATTAGCAATATGCCCATTGATCAATTCGCCGCCACGGTTTATCCGCCAGGTAACTCGCAATTTATGATATTTAACCACTATAAACTATAAAGATCAGATCAGTTATAATTAGCATAACCTCTTAACAAACAGTTACTGATTTTACAGCAGCCGGCATGCCAACAATTTACCCACCTTCAATGCAATATCAACCATTTTATCAATACTATAGTGTGCCAATGGTCAGTGCGGCGGTAAGTTAAACATCCATTGTACATTACTTGAATTTAACGAACTAATATTATTTTCTTTATTCCTCCTAATCGATCATCGTAATGCTGTGAATATAAATAAATGATCCTCCAAACTCGAATCAACAGAATGTACCCACCATTTGGCCACAGAATTATCAAGGTAATTAGAAGGAAAAGTTTTCTTTATATGCTTCCTTAGATACAATAAATGTATGTGCACAACTATACGAATCAACACCACTTGCCACACCTCAACATTTGTAATCTATACGAGTATAAGTTGGTTTAAATACAAAAGTATATTTGGTTGCTTTTAAAAAGGATTGTTAGCAGCCGCTTAACAGTCACATTTTGTTGTTAGCAATTATTTTCGCATAAAAATTATTTATTATTATTATTTGGTTTTTATTGTTGTTGTGCATATGAATTATAATATTTGTGTACTATGTCGCTTTGATATATACATACATACATAATGATATACATACATACGTGCGCTTATGTATTATATATTTTGTACAATGGTAGCTTAATCTATTTCACTGTTACATCTGTCTGTAAATATATGTATATATTTATATGTATATGTATATAAGAGTGACCAACTTCCAACTTGCTATCTACTTTTTAGGTATTTATCCATGTTAATTTTGAGGGTACTAACGACAGCATCCATACCCACAACTATGATCACACGACTACAATAAACAACAAGAACAACAGCAACATTGATGCTACTACATTTTATGCGTATAAATATTTGTAATGATGAATATTTAATGTTTCTTGGTGACAACCAAACAAATTCACAAATTGTAAGAGACACAACAACAAAGACACAACTTTATAACAATAGCTTCCTTTACTACTACTACAACTACAACAATATCTACGAGTTCGAAAACCGAGAAATTATGAGAAGAACAAAAAAACAAAAACAAAAAAGCGACATAAAACAATAATTTATTTGCGGCAAGAGAAATTGTTCGCTTTTTAAAACACAAAAAAATTAAGACGATGGTGCAAAATGTCGAACCGTTACACCGATCAGTGCATAGATGGTAGGACACTAAAAAGTGCACTAGCAGCGGCAAAGAGGCGATAATAGGCGAGAGTCAGAAATAGTCGATGGGATCAGGTGCAGGAAAGGATGTTTTCTAACCATAGTAAAGGCTGCTTTAGTCATTAAATAATTCAACATAAAAAGAAACATGGACTGAATTCAGGGCCGCCGTTTATTAAGAGAATGATTTAAAATACGCGCACATACACACAAATACATACATAACAAAACATACAAACCTTTAAAGTACGACACAAACTCTTATTTTATTTGTGTACATTAACATGAAAACGTACAGTTTAGATATAGAAAAGTATTGATAATTGAAAATTATTGAGAGTTGTATGAGCAAGTACGCGAAAGTAATAGATGATGATGAAAAGAAATACTAAATTTTAAACCCAGTGAAACTAAGTAGTCTTACGTAATGCTACAAATCGTATGTATGTATATGGAAAGATATTTAACTGCTACGTATAGCGCCAGTAATTGTTTATTGTTTTCGAAAACAATGTACGTATATGTTAGTATTTTCGAATTTCGAAAGTATACAAATACCAAAACGGTTTTGCCGTATCATAACGAATCGTAGTTAGTTATAGAAAGCGGAGAAAGACAAGTTGGCATGTTCGTAGTTTGTAGTGGAAATATGAAGGAATGGTGAATATATGAATTAACAGAACAAACAAAGAAAACGAAACTTGTTATAATGCGAAGCAACAACAAAAACCTAAATTATAACTAAGTAAGAAAAAAATATATATTATTTATTGATTTCAATTATTACTATAATAAATATTATACACAACTCTATATATTGATAATGACAAAAGTATATATTATTACTATTATATACTTATATAAAATATGTATCTATATATATATACATTAGACAAATTATATTTAAAGAATTTAAAATAAGATACGACGAATTAAAAACACCGGCTGGGCCTGTGAACCGGCAAACCCAAAAGCTGAACATTTAAAAAACAACAAAAAAAGGATTACAAAAAATTCAAAACAAAAAATATAAATATATATATTAGTATAACTTTTATTGGTATAAGACATGGATTATATAGTAGAAGAGTCAGTCTTAAACACAAGCAACACAAAACGATATTGAACTTAAAACAGGATTCGAAACTGTAACAAAAAAAAATAACTTAGAACATCAAAAACTAGTATTTAATAAAAAAAACATTAAACAAACAAATATTGAATAAAAATAACTAAAAGATTAGTTCTTCTCAAAAATCTTACATTGACCTAAGTAATAAATTATAGTATGAGAAACAATAAATTCGAAGAAACTAAGTTATATCGTATTCATACATATAAGCATATAGGCAAAGAATCTGAGTAGAATTATATACACAATATTAAAAAGTGAAAAACAAAAAAACAAAAACAAATAAATATTAAAGAAAAGCAAAAGTACATATACCTAAATATACATATACAATACATATTTTAAGTGAGCAAAATACACGTATATAAATATTGATATTGATAATTATTAAAATAATATACAACGCATATTCAAATATTGATAGACGATAACCCATGAATGTAGAATGATAAACAAGTACACACTAAAAATATTGGAAAGAAAATACAAATAAAAATACACTTAAAAGCAAATGTAGGTATAAACGCCACAACAAAATAAGCAATATAAGCATATTGGATGTGAAATAATAAATAACAAAAGCTAATTGAAAATGCAATAATCGATTAAAATTCTATTGTTAAGCATTTAAAATTATAATCAATTAATAACAGAATTGTGAACCAACTAATTGAGTAGTTCGGTCGCCAATGACTCGTTAACCAAACCATGCAATATGATTTCTAAAATTCTATGAAATAAAATTTATAAAAAAGACAATATAGGCAAAAAAATGCTCACTAATATTTGAATGAGAAGTCAACGGACCACCTAAAAGTGAAAAGCCCTTCCGAACAGAGCGCTTAATTGTTTGCAAACCAAAAATGTAAGACGAAAGTAAAAAAATAGCAAAAAAAGAAAAAAGATGTGCAACTTAGAATAATGATTTACAACTTCCTACGGCAATAATTTGCAAACTAATTTATTTATATAAAGCCGTAAAGCTTTTGCTTTTATAACAAAAAATTTTCAAGTTGTATTGTGTGAGCGAAACACCCACACACACACACACTGAGGCATTGGCGTTGTAATCATTTGAATTATAGGAATTGATAGTAAACTGAAAGTCATTTAGTTTATAAGAATGTTTATTTTTGTCATATTAAATGTTGTTTTTTTTAATCATTACAAATAGTAACATGGCTTATTCATGCAGGATAAAAATGTCAAGAAATATTCACTCATAACTGAAAAGACTCGGGGGTGTTTATGTTACAACTGCATAAAAAACCCATGAAGTAAACATTTTTTTGGAATTTTTGTTTTGCTTAAATATTTTGTTTACCTGTCGCTCTTTTTTTAATTTTTGCGGCTCCTAGTTTTTTTTATTTAATTTTGTAAAATTTTAAAACACACATAGATTATTCTTCAAACTCCGAAGAGTGTTTTTGAACGTTAACAAATCTTAAGCTTTCCTCAGTTGTAAGTTAAGGCGGTTGACAACCATCTGTTGAATTATATACCCTTATTAATAGGAGAAAAAAATATGTGTACTATTTTGAAAATCTCAGAAAATATTTATTAAAAACAAGCAAGTGCTGTAACATAAACAATTCCTCAAAAAGACATAGTGAAGTATCCTAAGTGCCAGAACTGTAACAACTAGTAACTTCAAAAAAAAAGATCGTAATTGAAATGAAAGTATTAACATGGCAATGTTTCTATTGAGAGCAAATTTCATTAATTGGGCAATGTCAAATTAATGCTTCTAGAATTACCATCACTGTCGAGGTCAAAAGTACTAAGCGACGAATTTCCACGATCTTCATTCTCTTGTCAATTACCAGGTAAAATACTGAGAAATTGCCGTTAATCTTATAGTCTTTTGATTATTAAAAATATGGATATTTAAAAAGCAACTAACGAGTAAAGCCAAATCCTGGGAATCTTTCTACTAAGAAAATTAATTCGACTGAAAAGCCGATTGAGAGAACCAATTATAAATTGTTGACACTTCTCCCATTTTTAACTAAAATCTATTAAATTGTCATCGTTTATCAAGCGTTGAAACCTAAATTTTGGTACTATTCACATTACTTATTTTAATTTTGAAATGAATTCCTGGCAGTTCTGGTACATTTACCGTTTACATATATCATTTGATTTTGATTTCTTTTTGTAATGTAATGAATTAAATTTTTTCTGTTATTTTATTATAATTATTATTTATTTTCTTTAAATCATTTTGTTTTTTAACTTTTTTTATTATTTTTGTTTTTAATTTTCATCATTTAATTTTTTGTTCGTTCATGCATTGGGGTGTTAGAGGCCATTGCTCATTGTCATTATTGCAATATACCACAAACACATACGCATACATACATATACATACACATACACATTATAATTTGTAAGTAAGTCTTTTCCATGTCGTGAATTTTAAACGCATACTGCAAACATTTACGTAGAAACTTAACTAGCGAAGTTCTCAAAGTGCAATTGTGGTAGGTAAGCAATGCGGCTACGTAATATCAAATGCTTAATGATTAAAAAATCAGAGGTTTCAAAATACCTGTGGCGTACCCAAATGCGTTTAAATAAAATCAAAATCATGCTTCATTAAAGATCATCGAACGTTCTCATTGACGAAAACTTGAAAAGCCGAAATCGTGCTGGTGTTAAACACTCCAATGTTATATGTATGTATTTGAATATGTTTACCCATTGAAAGAAAATATGAAATTGCAGTGAATGACATTTTAAGCAATTTAGTTGTTGAAGAAGTCTATTGTTAAATTATGCTTGTTATATGCATACACACACACACGTGAATAATGTAGCTATCTAAAATAAGATGTGGCAATTAATTGTAAGCCCAAAAACAGAAAAACATACAATATTTTGTGAAAAAATGCGTGATCATCATCATATAGAAGAAATTTATAACGAAATAATTTATAACAATTACAAAACAAAAATTTAAATTAAATAAAGTAAAAGGAAAAACTATTTATAAACGAATAAGTAAATCAAAGCAATAAATAAAGAAAGTCTTAGTCTTTAGTAGAAAAGGTTGTAGTGAAAAGTGCAAAACGAAGCAAAGAAGCAAACGTGTAGACAGCGGTGAAGACATTGTAAGCTGAAGTTGAGTGGCGGCAATTGAAATTGATTTGATTTGTTTGTAGATGTATTCTGTAATTGACATGCGTGTGCAAACATAATAAATTCTCTTAACTGAATGCACAATGTCAAAATATGCGCTTGCGCATTTTTCTGCAACGAAAGGTCATTGATAATCGAATTGAAAATGTAGTTAGAGAAAGAAAGAGAGGAGGGAGCAATAAAAAACTAGAATTGTGTAAAAGTATAAGCATCACATTACAGTTAATTATATACATATGTAGCTTCATAATTGGAGAGCCGGCTTAAATAATCGGTTTTGAGAGTAAAAAAAAAGAAAAACAAACTGGCGATGCGAAAATTATAGTACATTCGTGATATTTTTAAAAGCAAAAATAATTTAGACTATATAAAACCAAATATTTGCTGAGAAAACTATGTATTTGCAAAGCAGGTTTAGATAAACTCATTATTATCGCAGCTGTGCATTTTTCGTAAGCTATTTAAAGAAAAACATAAACAAAGAAATGCGAAAATAAGCGAACAAACGAATATTTGCCTACTTATAGAACGGACATACACATGCACACGCACACATATTCAAACATAAGTTGTAATGCGGTGCAGCAGTTTGCTTTTGTAAGTCAAATTTGTAATTCATGCCAATTAGAAGGCAAACGCTGAAGCTATTTACACATACAACAAACTTATACACACGAACATGTTAGGCAAATTAGAAAAAAAAACAAAAAAATACGAATAAATTTTGCCAAACGCGCCAAGTTTTTCTATTTTGCTTTTCTGTTTCAGTTTGGTCGGGAGTAAATTCCTGGTGCAACAAATGATTTATATACATACATACATATGCGCTCATAGGCTACAGCAACTTACCATACATACACTTATCTACAACTGTATATGCAAATGCATGCATCAAGAACATACTTAGTGAGAAAATAAATATGAGTAATGAAATACTGAATAAAACCGATAATGAAAATAAATACAAAAATAAAATCTAAAAACATAATAATTAACTTGTATAAATATGCATATATATATTTATATGATTATGTGTATACGTACATACGTACATATATTATATATACATAAGCATCTATGGTATTGCAACAGAATAGACACAGACAAGAAATGAAATTAGATAAATTTATCAAAAGCAAAAAGCTAAGCAAAAACACCTATCTTATCCTTCCTGTTGACTTTAGCAGTATACAAGTAACAAAGAAACAAACATACATACATGCATACAATACGAAGAACGTAATTCTCAACAAAAAGTAAAGAAATATGAAATTTATAAATTATAACCCTACTGAAATTATCTACTGTTACCTAGACTACTCTGTACTATGTAGTTAATAATTGATAATTTATTAATACCATAGACTAATATTATTTATAATAGAATTAACAAAGAAGCGACTAAGAAAGAAGACTTCTAAGTGACTTAACACACAAAACTCATAAGCGACATGCACGTTAGCAAAATCAGTAAAAAATAAAAACTAAAAAACGTAAGATAAAATAAAATTAAATAAATACAATAAAAAATCTGAATGGAGAGAGAGACATTCAAGCGAATAAGAAATATTTCTCTTTTTGCCAATGAGGTGGAATAAATATTAGATTTTGGCCTTGTTGGAGTGATTAAAATTATCTTCTTCGTCTTCTGTGACAATTTTTTGTATTGAGCGTGTTTTAAACGATAACAGCCGTTGAATATATTTTTATCTTAAAAAGGCGTTTGATATATTTGTATGCGGCGAAAAGTGCGCTACACAGATTCTGAAACCGCCAGCCTCATTCTATCTTAAACTGCTTCCGAGGGAGTTCTTTTTATAAAGGGATTTTCAATCTCAACAAGAGATGACTGTTTGCTTCTTTTTAAAGCGTTTGTGACCAAAATATCGGAATTAAGGTCAATATGCCAGAAGTGTAATATTAAGACTATAGCTCCTTCCAAAATAATGTTGTTAGTTGCAGCTAAAATGAACTGCAAATACTGTTTAATTCAACCGATATGGTAGCACTGGTGATATCGCGTCACCTGCGAGTTGCATACTTATAGGCAGTCACTATTTAGCAATAGGAAATGCAATTCTGTATGGTCGAATTCCTTATCCGCCAGAACAACAGAGTGACAAAACGAGACATTTTCGGCGAAGTTTTATTTAGTTGATTTTGACTCCACATGTTTAACCGTTATTTATTTACACACATAAGCTTACGTAGTTAAGTAGCGATAAAACCTGTATGTTAGTAAGCAATAGAGTAGTTTTGTTATCGGAAAATCTCTTGAACTTTTCAATATTCAAAGAATGCCTTATTTCTCCGTAGATATTTAAAGTAAACAGCAAACTATCAAACGAACAATATGTGTGGATCTGCGTATGTTAGCTGAAGAGATGGAGAAGAATTCGGAGCGGTATTATTAAACCTAAAAACAATAACCAGAATAAGAATAGTGTTAACTGATTACAACGTGATGTGATCGCTACCAAGTAGCGAGAGCTCGTGGGGACGAACAACGAAATTTGTCGTTTGGTTCATATATATAAAGCCGAAGATGCTTCTATAAACTGAGTGGCATTTGCAAAACTACACGTACATGAGAGACACAGAGGCTTTTAAATATTTTTTGTTACTTTTAATTTTATTTAGTATATTAGGCCTGGCAAAGCAATATTTTCTAAGCAAGAATTTAAACCAATGTAGGACAACGTGGTTGATTGCATAACTATTTTTCTCTTTTTGATTTTCCGACGGTACTACTCAGAATATTTCCCCTTCCTCTCAAAACTCATTATGTTTGTGACAAATGACTAAAGAAACAACAACATAAACTTAGCTAAAATATATATAAGTCCCAGCATAATTAATAGCAACACAACATCACTTACTAGCTGAAATCTCTATACTACCTATTTCTTACATTACCTTCGTTTGATATTGATTTTTTATTATATTTTCATATTTTCAATTAGACTCTTTACATGTGTAGAATGATAAACAAAAATTGCATTTAAATTTCGATTTGAAGTAACCAACACTATTTTAAATTATGAAAAGAAAACCCACCCTTCAAATTTTTTCATTGTAATTTAATTATGCATTAACTACTTTATTGATTATTTTGCTTGCATTACATAAATTCGCTTTGGTCAAGTAAAAATAACATTATCCCATTCTCCTTAACCTTACAATCGGCATTTCATACAAATTGTATTATGTACTAGTATGTTTTGTGATCTCAATGATGAGTATTGGTTAATTGAAATTTCTTTTAACATTTGAATTTATGTCATATTTCTGTATCGGAAAATGTATGATGATTTAAAAAACAAAAAACACTGAAACTAAATAATAATACACATAAATAAAAAAACTAAACAAATGCAAAAATAACTGTTATCAACGCTGAATAAATGAAATAAATAATGTAACTACTTGAAGTTCTCATTTCACGTCTGTACAAAGAAATCGGATCGGGTGTCAATTCGCTTTATAATTACATGAGTGTGCATGTAACCTTACCTGAAAAATATGACTAGAGATGAGCGTACATTTAATTCACAAATAGCATCGATTCTCTGCTATTTTCGTAGCGTCAGAGTGTCGCCTTTTTACATCAGTTGTCCGTGGGCAGATTTCCATGATGACATTCAGACACCTATTTTAGCGCCATGTGGTAGTTTGACAGGTCACAACGGTGAAGCTATAATGCCTAATATAGAAAAAATTCTTCGTTTGCAATTCGCATATCGATTTGTTTTCGCTGCTTTGCTTTCTCTCCCCATCGTGCACCGAAAGAAAGCTTAATCCCAAACTTTTTATAAAAGAATTTAAACAATTTTGAAATTAATGGCTCAAATTCAGCGATTGTCTGCCAATGATTGTTTCAATTATTACTAAGATTCAGCTTTTTTACTTAGGAAAGTACTATCGACTGATTTTAAATACAATATTACACGGTCGCAAAATATATATTCCAGTTTGGATTATAATCAACGATTTTGGAACAGACAGTGATTTATAAGGACTTAGATTTTAGAATGGATATGAAGGCCTCCGTAATGTGGTTAGGATTTATTTAGTTTGCTCTAGATTAATTGTTGAGAGAAATGTTTTCGATCCTTTAATCTTTGGTATAATCAACGAGCGAGAGCTCTTATAACTTCGAAGAAAGTTTAATATTTTCATTCATATTTAAATCTTTATGAGATAAAGCGGAAATACCATAGCAACTTAAATGTTTTATTTTCGTGTTCATCAATTTTGGTGTTTCTCTGTTTCTGTTAGTCTGATTTTAAGCGCCGCAACCTTTTTTCGATTAATGACTATAAATTTGAAAATATTATATTGGATAACGAAAGTGAAAGTCTTTGAAAGTATGAATAAAGTTCTGACACTTATTTAGGAATTAATATTCTTCAATTGTACATACAATTTCGAACATTACATAGAATGGGTCCTACGTAAGATATATTTACTGGGAGTACATTGACAGGCAGTAAGAAAGCACTAATTGAATGATTGGGCTGTGGAAAATACTTCAACTGTAATTTTAAAAATTTCCACTATGAAATATCAATTATAAATATAATAAAACTTGAGTAGCAAGTACCCGCAAATGAGCAGAGGTTAGGGTGAAACACAATTTGAATTGCACAAAAGGCATTTTTAGGTTTGGAAAAGTTCTGAAAACACGTACACTAATTAATATACATACATATATATAAAATGTAAATGCAAATAAAGAAACTAAATGTAACTACACGAAAGCGTAGAAATTCATGAAATACTGAATTATATACATACATATACGGTTGTGTCAAATTATATAAATAATTACGTACAGACTACATGTATAAGCATACATACATAGATTCATATGGTAAATACTTGTATGTAGGAAGCTAACATAACAAATATAGGATATTATATTATACATATTATATGTATATTGTATATTTTTTAAATAAGTGGTATATTGAACAAAACGAAAACACAAAACAAACTCTATACAAATCTCGATGTGGTCTATTTATCCTAAAAACATTGTTTGACGCCCTCAATATACTTACATATGTATATATAAGTGCGTGTACGTTTGTGCAGCCGTGTGTAAGTATACGAATTTGTTAAAGTTGTAAAGCAAATATGCAATATTAAGTAATATCTAATATTATAGTAACACAATAAATAGTTTAACTTAATTATACAAATTGAACATAACATAACTTTTGGCCTAGTAAGTGAACATACAGCAAATATTAGCTGTAACTGAGTATTATTATTATTTTACAAGAAAAAATTCAAAAAACTATTAAAAAAAATCTAGAAACTACTTAGAAAACTAATTAATGCTATAAAGTAATGAAAGACACTTGAGAATCTTGAATGAAACCAACAAAAACCGTTAGAGCTTAATTACTCGTATAAGTAATCAAGTAATCGCATGCTTACATAACCTCCCATATTTAAAATTATAGTTTTAAAATATTTAAAATAATTGGCAAATTTCCCACAATATAAAAATTAAAAGAAGCTAATCTTTCATTGAATGTTTATTTAAAATTTTCATTAACAATATTTTTATGTATTCATTAGGCTACCTTATTCACAGTATCTAAAGAAAAAATTTAAACGTTTTGTTTGGCCCACCCATTTATACAAATTGCAAACCCGAAGATTTCAATTCCAATTCAGAAACTTCATGTCTCACCATATTGCGACATACAATTTGAAAAGATAAACTATTCTGGGGATATATTTCGTATTTTCAAAAACTTTTAGAAATATAGCTTTTAGAGAAAGACTCAAAATAATTGGAAAATGTTTTCCGAGTAACCGTAGACACTATAAAATATATATATACTATAAAATATATATTTATAACAAATAAGTTCTGAGTCAGCAAGAATTAACTAAAACCCCAAACAGCGTGATATTTCTGTAAAAATTCAATGATGGCCACAACCTTTGGAGTTTACACGATGAATATCAAATTTAGATTAGACTCCATGTCTTCTTTCTAAATACAGAAAGTTTTGTCGCAGAATTTACCGCAAAGTATCCCCCAACCCAAACTAACCTAACTTTTATCAAAAACTTATCAGATAAAGCATTACCACTTGTAAAGGTGCTGGTTGAAAAATGTGAGACTGGGAGTTTTTTGGGATTTGACAAATAGCACTTTAAAAGCACTGTTTACCCCGTTTAAGAATCCTCTAAGTAAAGTTTCAGTGCATTTGCATATTATATTTATTATATTCGTATTACATATGTATGTGATTGTGTGTAAGCATGTGGTTGCTAATTATTATTTAAGCTGTTTTAGCTGTCTTCAAAAATGCTCCAAATTTGTAGGCAAAAAGTACGTTGAAACCATAAAACGAAATTGAAATAGAAAAAAAAACTCTTGTTGGCGACACAAATCGAAACTATTTGTGAAATTATAATTTGCATAAATCAATTATTTAGGAATATACTTATAAAATTAAGAATTATATTTAAATAATACTAAAGTACATGAATACAATAATTATATGCAACGAAGATTTATGTAAAATTATTGTGTAGATAGATTAAGCGAGCAAGGGCTGTTTAAATATGAATTTAATTTCCCATACCACAAATCATACAAACTGAAGTATTAAAACTCATGTTGACCGTTGTTTTTATTATTTATAATTTTTTCTGAGGAATGCAATAACTCGAAAATTATTATATTAGTTAAAGTTATATTATACTACGAGTGTGACAATTAGTTACAGCATACATTGATTCGCTGTCTATACAAATATGCTTTGTTCATAGAGACACTGAATCTACATTGAGATCAGTTCTAAGGTTGCGCCTGTTGTCTCTGAGGCTGCTTCACTGGTAGTATCTGTGGCGAGACATTGACACAGTCGATGCAAATGTCGAGTCCTGTTCAAAAGCGTCGGAAAGTTGGTATTTGAGTCATCGCAACTAGAAGAACTGGATTTCAAAAAGCAGACTTTAATCAGGGAACTTCCATATTATCTATTTATATGCGCTCCCACAACTGTATGCTGTATTTTAGCAATTTTTATCCGTACAAACAGATCTTTTTGGAAAAATATTATATTTTTTGGTTGTAAGAGCTATTGCTAATGTGAATTGAAGTCAATGTCAAACCGTAAGTTTCCAAATATACAAATGTAGATCACTGGAAAAAAAAATAATTATCAACAGTCAGGTTCGGTTGAAAGGTTGTTCCTAAGAGGGATCTCACCCAACATTATCAGCAATAGTTACTTACAGCCAACTTTTGTAATGTTTAAGTGTGTACGTATATATATATAAATGTATGTATATGTGATATTCGACCTTTTGTAAGTTGAAACATTTTTAGGCCATATTACATTGGCCGGGAGCAAAACAAAAAACAAAAAAAAACGAAAAGCTGTGAGGTTCATTGTTGTCTCTCCGTGAAAATTTTAAATATTTTCCTTTTTATATTTTTGAAATAGTTTTGGAATTAAATGATTTATTATTCCTTTGTAAATACAGTAAATTCTCCTCATTACTTATTCATTTTAATAACATAATACATATAATAGTTACATACATGTATATGACTTTGTTATCATTGAAAATGCATAAAGCGCTCTCTTTTATAAAAGTGTACAAATTGTATGTATGTAATTGTTTAAATACATACATATACACCACAACTGTAAGATATTTACGAGAAAATGATCATCATATACAAACAACTCTATTTTGATGCGTTTTATTATAGTGAACAAATGTAAGATTTGATTTTTTGAAATACATACATACATATATACTAACTGCAATACAAGTATTGATTAACTAAATTATAAAATAAAATTATTTCCATACCCATTATCCAGATTTATTAAGAGTAATGAATACATTCCGGCAAAAAATCGTAGTAAATGTAACAGAGATATGTATATGTAAGCAAGCCACCGATTTTCGCCAACGAGATTTGATTACCGAAGTCATTAAGAAAATCTACTGGAACAATATTATATGTTGTTGTTGCATTTTGCTGGCACATACTTAAGTACTCGTATGTGTATAAATCCATATGTATATTAAAAAGTATTTATTTTCATAGCAGTTAACAGCAGAAATCAAAATTAAGCACACATATACATAAACACATACATACACACATGTATGCATGTGTAAATTAGATTTGTATGAGGCGAAAAGTGTTTATATCATTTGGAAATTGGTATTCAAAATTGTTAAAAATTCAAATGAAATTGTAGCGCAAAATGGTTTCACCGAAATTGTTGAGTATTTTTTACTATATGTGTACGATATTTACTTAGTACATATGTATGTGCATATGTGTTTACATATGACAAAAACGATTTATTATTATTCGTGCATCCGCATATAGATGTGCTTATATATATATACAAATACCCGTTTATATACTAAATGCAATCAAATGCCAGTCAACGGATCGCCCGTCGAAACGTCGAAATACATTATTCGATGGCATGAAAATATTCCAAACTTCCTCTTCTTATAATTTCTTATTTATTATTCCTCCTCTGGTACACATAATAAGCGCTGATCCTTTTTGTGTTTATATTAACGAAGGTTAATATTAACTTCTAATTAAATTTGACAATGGAAAAGAAAAATTTACTTTCCACTATGTGCTTAGCCTAGCATGTCGAACCGATGGCAGCTTCATGTCTTATGTGCTATGAAACAATTTCTGCTTTTTCATCGTGCCAATTTACTTTCTTGTTTTAATAAATACTTTTCTGAAGGAGAATTTAAACTCATCATTTCTCATAAAAGAATTTCCATATATGTTATATCTTGCATGTTTCTTTTAATAACCTCAAATTCTCAATTCAAAATTGTTGCCCTTTTCGTTTCCGCTATAATTGCGTAGATTGCGCGCTTCAGGAAATCACATCTTAAGTAATGGTAACTGAAACATTTTCGTCACACTTAACTGTTTATTTTAAAATAATTTGTCATCCAAGCCTGCATCCAACTTAAGGAGCTATTATACCAGTGTGACACTTTCAAAAAAAAATTTTTTTATTTGATTTTTCCATAGCTTATATTTCCATAAATATCCTGTGAAATCGGGAAGGTCTTATCTTGAATAATTTTTGGATGACAGCGTTCTAAAGAGCGACCGCTCGGAGATGCATGCATATATGTATAAGTGGAACTTTAAACGCGTTTTTCTCAAAACGACATTTTTCAAAATTGCTGGCGTCATAACTCAACGACAAATTAAAACAGAGTATTTTTGAATACATTTGCTATACAATGACTTACGATCTTTTTGATTGATTGAAATTCTGTTTACTCCTGACTTCCACGTTATTGCGAGTTGCCTCAAACGAATTATGTGCACCTTCGACTTATCTTTATTATGACAGTCACAAAAGGTTAGGCATTATAAAATGTCAAATCCGAAGACAGATTCTTCCCAATTTTTTATTCTTAAGTTATTAGGCGAAGTAATAATAATATGTAGAGGGCACAATAGACCAAATATCTAAGTAATAATATGCTGTTGAGTATAAACATTATTCAATGAGACATGCTAGTCGTAAAAAACGACTAATGGATTTTCCAATACAGTATAACCTGAATGTCGCAGCCATTTTACGAAGACATAAACCATAAATTTGTATTGTTATGCCTCGTTTACACTTGCCTTTTTATGAAAAATATGTAATACTTGTCAATATATCTACAATTAACTCAAAAAAAGTCTATGTAAATATTTTTTTGTATTCGAAAAAGCATATTGCAGACAAAACCATATGAGAATGCATTGGTTTGACATGGCACACCCTGTATTTCAGTAAAATTTTTTTTTATTAATTCTCCGTTATTTTCTGAATTTATAAAACTTCCATTCCTTCAAATAAAAATTTAACATTCAAAATTTTGTGAATTGGTTTAATCTATAGCGATCACGTCTTCATTGATTATTTATATGATAATTGTTAAACATAAGTATATACATACGTATATACTACATGCGATCTTATCGAAAACTACAAAAATAATTAATTAATAATTTATTATATTGAAAAGTGTAAATGCTGATCTCTACTGTGTTCTATCTGATTAACGATAAAAAAATAAGTGAGAAAAATTTATCGAATCAAAAAATTACAAATATGGCATCAAGTTCAACTCATAAAAACCAACACGATTATTGCAAATAAAATATAAAAAAGTGTAATAAAACAAATATATATACATGCAAACATAAATATATACATAGCCATAAATATAGAGGTACATATATTTTCTCTTTTGAGACGAGATAGTTTTAAAATTGAGACAATGAATATTAAAATTGTATAATATGAAGCAGCAAACCAAATATTGTATTGTATTGTATTATACGAATATACCATTATTAAAATGATTGTTGAAATGTGAGAAATTATTGTAATTTAAACAAATAAATATACTGAATATATATAAAATAATAACAAAAATGAAATGTGTCTTCATAACATTAACAATGCATGACATACATACATACATGCATGCATATGAACTTCTAAAATATGTTAAATGTACTTGTCGCAATTTTCAATTAAAACGATAATACAGCGGCGATTGAATTTTGAAAAATCAAACACATTTATCTACGAGTACTAACGGTACAAGGCTGCACATGTTCATATACATACATATATGTGGTAATATATACTTGCATATGTGTGCATTATAGTGGTACAACCAATCTGTGCAGACTTCACTTGCAACGAACCCGATTTTCACACTCCACACGCCCACACACACACACTCATTCACTCACTCAAAATGCCTATGTCCCATGTATCAAGGAACATGCGCGTTGAAAGTGCAGAACTCAACTCGTCTACACCCATTTGAACTAAGTCTCCAATAATGAAAATCGAAAGCAAAAAAATAAAATAAAACAACAAAAAACAAAAAACAAGAAAAAACAGTTACAAATAAATATACAACTTATTTAGATGAAGTATACAGTACATACAAATATTTCCAGTAAATATGGTAAATGTGTCAGAAATTAACAAAATTAACAGAATTAATATATCAAATTAACTAATACTCACACAAGTGACAAAACCTAACAGATATTTGACAGTCACACATACATACTTACAACAAAGGTAAAACAAATATACAGATACATATGAATGTGCGATATTTGAAAGCACAAAATTTAAACGGAAATAGTAGAAAGGAAATGCACGAAATACTCGTACGTGTATGTGTGTAGTACAACGCGAATTCATTTCCGGCGCAAGGAAATCGGTAAGCGAGAAGACGAGTACGAAGTGTGACATGAAGAATGTATGCGCTGATGAAGCGATAAAGAAATTCATAGAAATATATATACATATATATATATATATAAAGTGTAATTATAAAGGCTGTAATTTTAAGTAAATACAATTAAATAAATTCGACACAAGAAGATAATGTTGAAAATAAAACGTAAATAAATAAATATAAATATACTGAACACGTAAAATATTGAAAAGAGATACATTTCACCCACTCAAAGAAATTACCTAAAATTAATCTTACAATAAATATACATATACTAAATATTTATGACAACTCTATGTATGTAATAATAAAATATAAAAAAGATAATAAACTAACACTAAATAAATATTCGTAAAATCATCTGAAATGCTTGTGTTTTATTTAGAAGTATTGGGGACTTGGCAACGAACGCACTCACCCCATTATAAACCTGTCGTATACTCCTATTATATACATACATATCTATAATACTCTGTCGAGAAAGATGGCCAATAGAGGCTGTGTGCGTTCCCGGTGGCGATTTTTAAGAGCAAAAGCAATAAGTTCCGCGATCTTGTAAGTAGCACCAGTATGGATACAGACGCTAGACGTAAAAGCATATGCTAGGCCAATAAACGCAATGCATATGCACTCTGCAATCCAAGTAATAAGTGCTTTCCGATTGATATCAAGTGATACCACTGAAGTTGTAGCTTGTTTGCCACCCATTGACATCCAGGGAGAATTCGCTCGATTAGACCAGTATCAGAACCGTCTGCAGGTAAAAAAACAAAAACAGGAGAGAACTAAGAGCCTTACAATAGTAGCAATCCTCATCAGAAGAGCGTTGGACACACATACTGATACCCGACATTCATTCGAGTATAAACAGACGACGTGGGAACCTGAATTTCTATCTAGCTCAAATACTCATACTTTAGAAAGTCTATTTTTCAAAATCATTATGTCGTTAGTACGTATTGTCAGACTTGTAGAATGCATAAAAACTCTGAACAAACATGTATTTTTTCACCATTTGCCACCGTTTTTATTCTCTTCAAAAACCAATCCAGTTAAACAATCAGGATAAAGAGACGAGTTCAAATCCGGGTGACTGTCTGTCCGTCCGTCAATCCTTCTGTGCATGCTGCAACTTGAGTAAACATTAAGATGGCGCAGTGGATCGCAGTAAAAATGTTTAAAAATTGGACGTAGTCCCGCCCTCTAATTGGTTTGGTATAGGACTGATTTTCTTCCTCCGCGACTGTACTTCGGAGCGGGCGCGAACTAATTGGACTCGGTAGAGGGCGTTCCTAGCTTACGAACGAGCGGCTGGTTAGTTGTCTCCGAGCATTTGGAGAGTCAGGACAAATATTTTCGCGCGACGTGTTTCTATGAGTGGTGCAAGCCGAAAATGCAGCGATTAAATTCTGTGTGAAACTCGGTAAATCTGCGACAAGGACGTTGGATATGTCAAACAGGCTTGGCCAGATGTTGCTTTAGCAAGTGTTTCGGTGGCACCAGGCCTTTTTAGATGGCCGAGAAAAGGTCGCTAATGAATACCGTGCTGGGAGACTTGCGACTTTGACAAACACCGACAATGTGACTCATGTGCGCAAAGTTTTGAAGTCAGACCGTCAACTAAGTATTATTTTAATTGCCCAAATGTTAAACTGATCAAAATCTGTGATTCATGACATTGTCCCAAAGTGCTCACTGACGACCAGAACTTGCGGCGAGTGGAAGCGTGAAAGTGACCCGCAATTTTTGATTAACGTAATCACAGGTGACGAGTCATGGATCTTTAAGTATGATCCCGAGGCAAAGAGGCAATTTCCGAATGGCACACGCCACAGAGCGGATCCAAACAGCATGCACCGCGGCTCTCAAAGCTACTACGGAGAATGCCTTCCGTGACGCCTTCAATGCTTGGAAATCGCGTTAGCAGCACTGTATAGACGCTGAATGAGCCTATTTCGAAAGTTTTTAAAGAATTGCTACGATTCGTTCAATAAATTTTTTTAAACCAACTCAGTCCTATTACTTTCCTACAAACCCTTTATAGCTTCGAATATTATGCACGATTTCACCTGTTCTTTTGCGACTCGGTCATATTTTATAGATTTCCATCACGTTTCCTCGACAAACTTTTAAATAGAAAGGAATTAGCATTCAGTGCAATAAATGTTCCTTTCATCCATAATAATCGATCAAAGTTTTACTAAATAAATTTTCTCACGTTCTTCTTATTTGAATATTTCATAGAACTTGCTTTCGACGCAATTTTGGTCATTTAAAATGCAATTCATACCGTTTTAATTTCTCATTTCCAGAAACATGTGTATTGTAGTTTTTTTCTTATTGAAGTGGCAATCACGCCAACGACTTTGGCTCATTTCCAAAATGCCCATTAATCGACGACCAGCCTTCGCCAATTGAAATTTATTTCTGTGTAAATTACATTTTATATAATAGTTTGAATAAAATATATATATACATAAGTATATGCATTTATAATTTTCAGTAGAAATAAATAAGTGGCTGAAATTGAAAAATTATGTATTTCGCCGCATAAACATTTAGTGTAATTCTGCCTCAACATTAATATTTTCTTGAAGGCTAATCATTAATTTCTAAGAGTAAGGATTGTAACATTAAAAAACTATGAACCGCTACCACCATTGGCGGCTCAATTCGCGCTGGATGCGCCACTTTGATGCATTATCATAGGACCTTATAATCTTGGTAACCAGTTTCATCGCTGCGCTCAAACCATTTTGAACTCTCAATGAAACTACTTATGTATATCCGTTATGATTTTTGTGGACAACGATTTAAGACTTGGTGCCTGGAGGGTTCCAAGTATTTTATGTCGGGTTTGTGATAGAGCTGGAACTATGACCAGTATCTACTGGTGATTCGAGAATACGAGTGTGAACCCAACCTCTGCCTTAAGGAAGATTAAATGCAAAAGGAACATAATAATTGAGTTATATTTAGTAAAATAATAAAGATTAATATATATATGAGAGAATAAATATTTTTTTATTGAAGGAAAGTAAGGAAGCTGCATTATGCTCAGTATATCTTGTAAATATCAATAATATAAGTTGGAAGGAACTCGTTGAAAAAGTTACTACTACATATTTGATGAGAGCAACTCTCGATGCGAATTGTGCTTAAGTGCACCAACACAGCTCCTGACAAGGTGCAAGCCTGTCCGCAATCTTGAGTTAGAAGTGGTATAGTTATGTTAAGAATTAGCAGGCCATAACCGCATTGATCCGGCGTTAAAGTGTACCTATTTTCTTAATCTTTCATTAGTACGTGGGAGCTTGACGTCACATATTGTTCCACATACACACAGTGTGAATGGCAGAGATTATTGTAACAGCAAGTGTTTACATATATTTATATGTGTCAATTGACATTAGAGTGAATATGTGCTTAAGTACTTTGAACGTAGCGACTTCCATTGGCCTACAATCCAAATCACACCATGAGCATGTGCAAGGTGTACGCACACACAGGCGGTTATTGTTGCTCATTAGTTGGCGATTAAATGAATTGAAGTGTTTCGTATGGACATTTACATGAAGCGTGCGCGTACTTTAACACATGCACCCACACAATTAAATATATCAATAAGGCTGAGTTTGTGTTGTACTTGCGCTTTTTGCAGTTTTAACTGTACCAAAACAAAAACAAAGCAATAAATAAAAACGAAAATATTTCAGTGTTAATAATTTACTAATTAACTAATTGAGTTGCGACATTAATAACTAATAGAAGAACACAAGCGCACATCTTATACTAAATCCGCTAATCTAAAAATTCGTTTTTTTCGGCCGAGATCAGTGTGCTCCATCCGTTGATGTCCAGAAGTTTTTATTGTAGTACTGCATGCGAATTTTGGCGGGCAGGTTCTGTACTTTGTCGAATTCACAGTTTTTATGTATTTTCACCATTCGTCCATCGGTTCCGGGCATTGTGCGCCAATAAACTGTCTGCATTGCATTTCGGCCGGCGATGTAGCGTGTGGTGGCACCGACAAGTGAATTAACGTTTTTCGCAGACATTTTCGGAAAACTTTGTTGTTTTTAACTTTAAATATGTTTTTGTACTAAATAAAATTACTTAGTGCGACAAAAGTAAGTTGAGTGCTAATATTCTTGCTTTCGATGTTCACGACAATCTGTTGAATACCCGAGCTGGTACAATCTTTATATAGTCAGTCACTTAAGTGCCAAAGTCTTAGTTCTCAACTGTCGCTTTGTTTTATTGTTGGTTTTTACTAGTGATTGGAGCAGCAATCAGCTGGTGGCCTGTTGGCTCTTATCAATTTTCACTTTGTTTGCAAGTGTGTGTGTAGTTTGCAGTTTTTTTTTTTGTGATTTCAAATAAACGTTTATGGTGTTATTGAATTATTGTGTTAGTTTGTAGTTTCTAGAGATATCAGTTTCGTGTAGTGCTCATACGAGTGGTTTCAACAAGAGCATTGTTATCTTTTGTTTTTTTTTTTTTAAACAATTTGAATCGTTTACTTAAATTACTGTTATAAACTATTTTTTTATATTTTGAAATACCACTAGTTTTGAAATCGCAAAAAATGTACTTTCATTTCTCAAGTAAGCACTAATTCAGAAGCCCGACTAAACTTGGTCAAAGCTTCACAATTCTATAGAATGGGTAAATAGTTGAATTGGCCATAATTATAAGATTTTAAAGTATTTTTTATTTTTAGTACTCAGAAAAAAGTTCACCTATGGTTATAATATTGTTTTTGGATTTGATATAATTTTAAGCAGAAAAATCTTCATCGCTGAAAGCCACCTTTTGCGGAGGTTCTCCTGGCGACCGGCTACGATATCAACGGAATCCAAAATTTGTCAAAATTAATCGCCGAATATGAGAGTCAATTCTGTAAATGTGGATATATTATTTTATATTATTTATTTAATAAAATTCCTATTAAAAAAATCACAAAATAAGGTGCTTTTTCTGGCTTGCAAATGGATATAACCGCGTAATGACGACTTAACTTTATTTTAAGTGAGTAGAAGTATACTTTATATAGACATATTATCTAGTAATACTTGAAGCAACATTGTGAATATCTTATGTCACACATTATAAATATTTTATTTGTAAATATCACCATCACTTTAGTTACATCATCCAGGATGTAGAATAGGAGGTAGCATTGTGAAAGCTTGCGTCATCCTGTGTTAATAATATTTACATATATAGCGGCAAACCGTTATCTAGTAAATAATGAGCTTAAAATATATGTATGCACTCACATATGCAGGTACAAAGTACATTGTATGTATGTACACATGTATATGTAGAACAGTGTTCACTTACACGAATTTACAATGAATTATTTACTGCGCTTAATACGCATTGAATCGCCATTTCATTCGCAAACGTAAGCCATGTTTTGTTTAATCGCAATCATCGATTACGTCAAAGGCTTCTTGGGCGCATGTTCTATCGATATACGAGTACCGTGGAAAAATATTTATTAAAATATACATATATGTATGTATGTAAGTATGTTCAATCACTTTAAAAACATCAGTAAACAATAATCATGGATGTAAATAAATAAATATGTATGTACATATAGTATTTTATTAGTAGCCACAGATAAAATACTGCGTTTTACAGCTTGTCTTATTAGTATTGGCGCATGCGTAGTAGTAATTCAATCCAGCACTCGTTTAATAGTATATATGTAAGTACATACATATAATTTATTTAAACAGATATTGGCGCTTGACTCACCAGCTTTTCATACGTAGTATAATGATTGATAACAGTGTTGATCGGCAAGTCTATTGATGATACTCGTATGATGTTACTTACAATTTGTTAAGCCTGCACTTAAGATCTCTCAATTGATTGCGCCGTAAGCAAAGTGGTGCTTTTAGTAAGTACATACATATGTATTTGAATTGCGTGACAGTTGAGGTTTTCTGTATCTCGTACCTGGGCTTTAACGAAGTCACAGGCCCCATAAATTGCATTGAGATTCTAAAAGTTCTGACAAGAGACAAAGGATCTAAGTATAACAATATTTTATCACAGACGTTAAAATCTAAATGTTAAATTAAGTAAAACGTATTCTGAGCCTACAATAAGAACAAAAAAACTTTCCAAGAATTATTCAGATTAAAATCATGCAAAACCTGATATACAAAGCCAACAGTTGAAAATATTTTCTGATACCAAAACCAGCAAGGTTGAGAATAATGGAGATTTTAGAGTGCAAATCTCGATCGAAATCAAATCAAAAAGATTAGCAATAGATTACTTCTAACATAGTAGTTTCCTTTCTAAAGAAAAAATGCTTCTCAACAAATCTCTTTGCAGAAAAGACATACATACAAACTTTGAGAACCACAAGACGATCACATGATTTCATCAATTGGGTGAATTAGTTCTGGATTTGTTCAAGCAAAATTGTAGGCATAAATTATTAAAATATCGTTCTACGTGTAGAAGTGGTGAGGTGTTAATTTTATAACTTCTACTTCAAAATCTTCCTTTAAAACATGTTTTGTTTTACTTATTGTTGCTGTAATTTCAAAAAAGACGCTTAAAGCTCTAAATATATCTGTCACATAATAGAAGTACAAGTGCTTATTATTTAATTTGTAAACAAATAATGGAAACAAGTTCAAGGGTTTGTTATGCATGGACGTGCACGCCCCTCGCACATGCTTATCGCCGAAGATTTAGCATGTCTGCGAGCTTATCAAACAATTAACTGTGACTTCCATTGGGAACACCTCGTATTTATTTGCTTGTTATTACTAATCGCACTTGAGGTTGTCAATGCATAAAGTTCTTTTTCTTCATCAGTCAAAACTGATAAAATTCCAACACATTGACATCTACGAGTACATGTTATACACAATATTATGAAATTTTAAGTCTATGTAGGAAGTGTTATAATATAAAATTAATAAATTATACCCAATGCACCACTATTTGCGATGATATATTGTACAACTAATAACAAATTTTAAATTCTGTGGCTATTCGGAAGAATAGCTTAACTGTGCGATTCTGTACTGTGATACAGTCTCAAGTCTCTAAATTTGAGATTTTAAGTTAGAGACAATTTTTCAGACTTGAGACGATTTTGCTATTCTGTAAGTGGCAGTCTCAAAATCTATACATATGTACATATATACATTTCATTATTCAGAGATGTTTTTATACTTGAATGAAAATAAATATGTCGATGACAAATATCAAATTTTCTATAACATAGTCAAAAAACGTAATTATCAATAAAAATAAAAATATATGTTGACTTTGTTTCATAATATCTACGAAATTGGTTTATTTTTAACCTTTTCATGTTTGAGTTGCTTACAAAGTATAAAAAACGGCAATCGGTTAATATCTATGATGATCTCTATTCAGTATATTCAAAATGACAGACAAGAGTTCTTTTTAGTTCTGTGATCTGCTAACTATCAGGTCTCAGTCACAAACTAGGTTTCAGTGCTAACTAGTCACAAATTGAGACTTTACCTCAAAATGTCTCAAATAGAGATTAGAGACTGGTTACAGAATCCCGCTATAAGAGAGGTGTGCTATGTATATTGCTAATTTTCGACTTTGTAAATCGCTTAAGATACCATCTCCTTTCCATTTTAAGTTTAGTTTAACGTTTATTTTTCAATACTTGTCTTTACTTTTACAAATGAAACTGGAACAAATTTGTTTGAATTTATTTATGAATCACGTACTGTCAAAGATAAGCCCTTCATATAAATTAAGAAACATGTAAGTTTATTAAAATAAAAGTTTAACAAAATCTTTGCTTCATTTTAATAATATAAAAATTGGAAAAATTAATTAAGTAGAAAAAATATAAATCACCATAACGTGCGTTGGGTTTAATATATTTGCTTTGAAAATAATTAGGACAATGTACAATATGTATATGTATGTATCATACCAAGAATCATCACGGTGCCACATGGGCTACCCCAATAAACAGAGTACTTAAAAATATATTGGCTTAGAGCTTAAATCGATTATACACTACGCGAGAATTGTTCGAACATAATTTCGGTCAAAGAAGTTGTGATGTTGAACCTTACTATTTACCATATTCTATGAGACCAAAAACAAACGTATGAAATTAATATTCTATGAAATATTTATCAAATGAAATAAAAAATAAAAAAAAAAATATAAAATTTCGTCTCAATACTTTTTTTAAAGTGGATTTGACAGAAAATACGTTGGTTCGTGAAGTTACTAATGAATGAAAGCGAGGGTTTCGTTGGCAATTATTGTGAAAGTTTAAGAGTTTCACATAGCGTGTTGCAATCGCCGCCCTTTCTTTATTAATAACTAGAGGACCCGTCCACGCTTCACTGTGGCTGATACATAGATAATACTACTACCATCTATATGATTTCTATTAGTTGGATTATAATTATTAGTTAATGAGATATAATATTTTGTGAAGAAACTTGTGTTAGTTTATAAAAAAAATGGATCATAGAGCATTTCGTGTGTTAATAAAGCATTTGGCTTTTTGAGGAAAATACCGTTGAATTTGGGCTCAGGGAAATCCACCGTTGAAAAGATATTTGATAACCTGGAAACAGGTGAAATGAGCAAAGTAGGTGTCTCGCAAGTTCATAATCAAAGAAAAACAACGAATAACTGATTCTGAGAAGTGTTTAAGTGCTCTCTAATCGGAATAAAGCCGAAATTTTTCATCAGTGATAGAAACATAACTCCATCCTTTCCCACTGGAGTCCAATAGACAGCCAATGTAGTGGACTGCACATGATGAACCTGATGAACAGGGGTGGAAAAACGAAAAAGGCGGCGGGAAAGGTTATGTATGACATCAGTCTTTTGGGATGCACGTGGTATAATACATACTCAACGACTGATTACTGAGCCATAGAGCCATATAAATATAATTTTTGTATTTATGAGTTGTATTAAATTTTGACATAAAGAGATAAAAGGTATCCTATGTCCTTACCCTGGTTCTAAGCTACCTCTCCACCAATTTTCAGCCAAATCGGTTCAGCCGTTCTTGAGTTATAAATGGTGTAACTAACATCAACTTTCTTTTATATAACGGGTGATTTTTTTGAGGTTAGGATTTTCATGCATTAGTATTTGACAGATCACGTGGGATTTCAGACATGGTGTCAAAGAGAAAGATGCTCAGTATGCTTTGACATTTCATCATGAATAGACTTACTAACGAGCAACGCTTGCAAATCATTGAATTTTATTACCAAAATCAGTGTTCGGTTCGAAATGTGTTTCGCGCGCGTGTTTTGTTCAGCGATGAGGCTCATTTCTGGTTGAATGGCTACGTAAATAAGCAAAATTGCCGCATTTGGGGTGAAGAGCAACCAGAAGCCGTTCAAGAACTGCCCATGCATCCCGAAAAATGCACTGTTTGGTGTGGTTTGTACGCTGGTGGAATCATTGGACCGTATTTTTTCAAAGATGCTGTTGGACGCAACGTTACGGTGAATGGCGATCGCTATCGTTCGATGCTAACAAACTTTTTGTTGCCAAAAATGGAAGAACTGAACTTGGTTGACATGTGGTTTCAACAAGATGGCGCTACATGCCACACAGCTCGCGATTCTATGGCCATTTTGAGGGAAAACTTCGGACAACAATTCATCTCAAGAAATGGACCCGTAAGTTGGCCACCAAGATCATGCGATTTAACGCCTTAAGACTATTTTTTGTGGGGCTACGTCAAGTCTAAAGTCTACAGAAATAAGCCAGCAACTATTCCAGCTTTGGAAGACAACATTTCCGAAGAAATTCGGGCTATTCCGGCCGAAATGCTCGAAAAAGTTGCCCAAAATTGGACTTTCCGAATGGACCACCTAAGACGCAGCCGCGGTCAACATTTAAATGAAATTATCTTCAAAAAGTAAATGTCATGAACCAATCTAACGTTTCAAATAAAGAACCGATGAGATTTTGCAAATTTTATGCGTTTTTTTTTAAAAAAAAGTTATCAAGCTCTTAAAAAATCACCCTTTATATAGATATATTATAATGATATATGTATTATATCACATAAAATAAGGGTCATACAAAGGAACAAAGTTCAAAGATAATTATTAAGAATACAAAAATAGAAGTCTAGACGATACTGCAGAGAAATTAAATAACTTGTTCTTACTTGCTGTTGGATTTGCTTCAGCTGTTTTGAAGTGATATTGATTTCGGGGGAAAATCGCAATTAGTGCAATTTTTTAAATTCGCGCTGTGTACAACTTTCGGAATTCTTTTGCCCAATACGGTAGACGTCCGCGGAATATTTTTTTAAAATAACTTATCATAAAATGATTAGATTACGGCAATGTTATTATGTTATTGTAAACAAACAACCTCTCTACAGACATGGAGCTATGCAAAAAAAGTTAGACAGTTGCTATGCAGTCTAACCAGTGCGACGAACTTTTTCGATTTAAAGAGATCCGCATAATTATCTAATTAAAAAATTTAGTGTAATGGGTATAAAATTGTGACGATTTCAATAAAGCATATTTTTGAATTTTTTTATACATGCAACCTGCTTTACAGAGTATAATAGATTTGTTCACCCGCCCAAATAATAATTTTAAACTAATTTGGTATGTGACATTCCTCTGCCCACGCCTACAGCCACGCCTACTTCCCATATAACACAACTTTAAACTCCATTTGAAACTTTCACTTTCTAGTATGCAAGTCAAGAATGAATAACTATAACAGGACAAAACTTTGCACGAATAGTTTATTTGAGGTGGGCCACCTCATGACTAAAACGTGCCCAAATCGAATCAAATCTGTTAAAACTCCTAGGTAATCTATATGAGAACTTAGTGCTTGAAATTGACTTTTTGCAGAAAATATCAGTAAATTTATTGACATACAATTGAATTTAGAGAGCGTGTTTTTCTAATAACGTTGCATTTTTTTCTTAGAATGAATAAAATCAGATGAAAACTCACCCACCATATAACTAATAAGCCTTATGTACATGAAAGTACTTCCCTGGTTTGGATCCTTGCAACTTAGCTCTTCCTTACTTGTTAAGTTATAATATTAAAATTGTTATTACGAGCATATAAATATCACTATCATATTCACCGAATTTAATTAACTACCAAAATGTCGCTTATAAAATTTTATTATGGCGAAAACTTACTATACCTTACCTTGACCAAAAAATTAAAATCAAATGCTCCACAAATTGATAATTAATATAAAAATATATAATTTAAATATTGTTGCAAATTATTTGTTTCAGATGTAGATAAAGTACGAATATTTTTGACGTCAATGGACATAGTCCACTTAAGGCTCATGCTCTAGTCATTTATAACGCCGCTGATTAAAAAATATAAAAATTTGTTACTGTTTATTTCGTGCGAAATTAATTTCCGAATTGAATCGTTACCGCTTTTATTTTTATGCGGCACATCGCTTCTTATATGCTACCAGACTATGATCATAGTCTTAGGCCAGAAGCATAATACAGTGGCAGCAAGGTTAT
Source organism: Bactrocera dorsalis (assembly GCF_023373825.1). Classification (NCBI taxonomy): domain Eukaryota; kingdom Metazoa; phylum Arthropoda; class Insecta; order Diptera; family Tephritidae; genus Bactrocera; species Bactrocera dorsalis. The sequence continues at coordinate 4,191,468 of NC_064307.1, forward strand.
CTACAATTTCGTCTATATTTAGGATTCATTAATAAAGACGTTGTACCACAAGAAAATTAGGCTCAGTACATAAATTATATGCTGCTTAGTACAAAATTTGTTGTTCAAATGAAGAAGAGTTTAGGTAGATACATACTTATATGGCAATAAAAATGTGTGAAATATCAAGAAATAATTTATTTATTTTCAATAAGAAACAGTATGTTATCTCAATGTGTTTAGTTTATCCATCCGAAAATTTAATTTGCGAAGTAACCATACCGACTTCATATCTTGACGGGCTTATAGGTTAGTTACATCTCCCAGATGTGGGTCAAAAGCTAAATTATTACAAGTTTCGTGAACTTTTCCAAGTCTATAAACTTTATTCCGCACAATTAAGATATTATGAAATACTCAATTTTTTCACTACCACTAGAGTATATACATACATACATATAGGCTTTTTTCAATTTTCAACCGCTAGACTTTCTGTCGTCACTCAGTTATGCTCCACACAAGCATCAGAGTGCACACACATTGATTACGTAAGAGGAAATTATTGCTTGTTTTACTTAATAGGCCTCGGTCTGTACGCTTAGCCAATCTTAGATTGACATAAATGCTGCATTATGTAGTTGTTGTTGTAATCTTAACTTAATTAGTTGCACAAATAATTTAATTAGACGCAACATACGCCTACACAGATATCTCGTTGTATATATGTATGTGACTATGTACTCAGTTGCTTTCTCATCGCTTCCTACTCTGTCTGACACTGGAGTTTAAGATAGCTAATTTAATTGAATTGAATTTAATTGGCCACAATTCGAAAAGACTTTGTATGCTGTCAAAAATTCATGTTGTGATCACACTGATGTGCACGTGTGTGTGAATACACTGACGTATACATACATGTAAATATGTACATACATCTGCCACTATTAAATAAGTGAAAACATACATACATATATTTGATGGGTTTTAGGAAATGTATTTCAAAACAATTAGCTGTACAAGTATAGAGATTATTGCATGAATTTAGGCGCTAAGAATGGTAGGGATATCAAACTTTGAAAATACTTAGAATTCAATTATGATTTGAATGATTAGTAATAGGATTTAAGTATAGCAAATACTCCAAGTAGTGTTAGAAGGGAAATATGCATTATCGCCGGACTCGCAGCCGCTGAACTGCACACCTTTCGAATCGTCTCCGTGTGTAAGCCGCGTCTCGACAGCAGATTTCGAATACTACGCAGCTCCTGTAAGCAAATAAATCATTTATATACATAAACTATGAAATACAATTTTGCAATAAAATCTATAATCATAAACAATTTTTTTCTTTATACTAATAAATTCATACTATTGCATACACACCTCTATACTTAGACCCTTTTCCGTTCGACTAAGAACCAGCGTGTATATGGAACTGGACATATCATTGCCGCAAAATGTCAATACCAAATGGTCATTAACGGCTTTCACCACCTGCACAGTACCTGTAAATTGATTGTAAGAGTTGAGCGCCACTAGTGAGCCCCGCTGTTCCCCTATATTGGTCCATAGACCTGGACTTCTTTCCGTGTAATTGAACATGTACTCCAGGTTCTTTTCGCTTTCGCTCCAAATTAGTCGGAGGTAACGTGCTGAGTTGCGTTCGTTGTTTGCGTTTTGTATTTGCTGTTGTTGTTGTTGTCCATTTTGTGTACGTCGTTGATTATATTGCTGAGTGTACTGTTGATTATTATAATGATTGCGCATCTGTAAATCAGCGGCATGTCAATACTCATATTTGTTGTTGTAATAAACTATATAAGCAATAATAATATAATAACAACCAAATGATGTGTTTACAAATATGTCATAGGGCTGCGCTTTGATTGACACGAAACTGTAATTGCCGCCACGACACATGTCTTTTTTACTTGGAAGAAACTCCTTATCATGGCCACGGTTTTCAAAAGCTATAACATTTTTTAATTACAAAAGTTTTTGTACTAATTGTACTATAACATAATAACTTATCGAATTAAAAAAAAAAAAATATTTCAAACTTCTGTTCCAAAATAAAACAGACAAATGAACTGATGATGATGAAGGCTTGCTCCAATATAACTCATACGCTCCGGTGCACCTTTTAGGCGCACTTTGGTATTTCGAAGAACAAAATGGATAAAAAGGATTTTGAGTTTTGAATTTTATTTTGGAAATTCGGATCTAATTTATAATTATGCGAAAGTTGTACCACCCTGTTCCAGAATAAATACGTACAATTTTCGTTTTTACTTTCTACAACTCAAAAGCTATCGAATATTTTAACCGAACATTGGTTTGAAAATCCGAAAATCGAGTTACAGAATATACAAAATCCGAATTCGAGTAAATTTTTTTTCGAATCGAGTTATTTGAAAAAATACAATCGAATAGAGGAAAAAAATGTTTTTGTTTTTGTTTTTAATTTGTGGGAACTTCTGGTTCCATCGCCGAGTCTTTTTTGATTTTTTTGGGAACTTTATGAAAATAAAGATAAAGATAAAACATAATTTTCATGGAAGTCATTAAATTATATTTACGAAAAGATAGTTGCGCATAAAAAATTATATGCAATAGATTCATGAGAAGAATAAAAAATATCAATAAGCAAATACTAAATAACAAATTTTTCTGCTAATAAGTTAATCACTCCTTTTGAATAAGGTAACGAAATAAATATTCAATTGCAGTCTATATTTTTCATTGAGTATTTATGAGACAAATCCAATCTATCCATATGCCCACCATTGATTTGAGCAAAGGCAGGTATGTACATCCATACATACATATGTATTTATATTTTCTTCTTCATTTGTTTGTTAAAGTGCAAAATACGCATAAAATCTTTCGGCTACTCACTTGTTCTGTTATATCATTTAGATGAATTATTACGCAACTGTCATACTCGTATATACCAGGTATATCCTGTGTATGAATAATGATCTCGCTGCCATACCACATGCCGGTGATCTGCAAAAAATAACAAAAACCAAAATTGAAGCATTCAAATGTAATATATGTATGGATGTGTGCGTTAGTTCTTATGACGCAATAAAAAAAGATTTTCTATCATATACACAGTCTCTTACATATATGTATACATGGTAAATGACGGTGCATTCACTTCCATTCATTCTTTTTGCTAGATATGATCAATGGACTCTTCGTCAATTGTATTATTAAATTTGTGTAACCTTTTGTTGACTTCTGTCAGAGCATTTGAGCATATGAGCGCCAGAAAAGAAACTAGGTATATGTAAACGTGTGTATGTACATATGTATCGTATGTAACTGATATATATGTATATTTTAGATATGTATGTACTTAAATAACTTTTCACGCATTGTTACGTATATGTATGCACTTAATTTTAAAAATTTATGCAGTTATATTTCGAAAATGACAAAATACAAAGTTTAATTCTCTGAGAGCAAGCAGCTCTGGAAACCCACTCTAGTTGGCAATTAAGAACTTTTAACTATTTTTTTTTTTAAATATTTGTTTTACACTTTTGCTTTTCTAAAATGATGTATATTTACTTAACATACGGAAAATGGCATCACTCACTGCTATAGAAATAAGGAGATTGGTAGTTGCAGGAAGAGTTATGGATATAGCGATATTCTGAACTATTCCCAGTGAGAATACTATCTAGTAGACTCCGAATGTCTTGATATCTTTCAATTTTTCCATCTACCAAACTCAGCTATCATCTTTAAAGTTGAAATATGATGCACATTATTAAACAAAGCGAGGAAGGTTTTGAGCACACTGGCAGATCAACTCGATATGTTCATAATTTGAGTTTCCGGTCACAAGAACATTTTCGGCAGCGAAAAAGCAGACGATTTGGGTATGTCAGTAGCCCTTATAGGGCACCAAAGGGTATGCACACAACAATAAAACGTAATATCAAGATATGAGGTCTTACGATAATGTATCAAATTATCGCTTCCAGTGCTAATTGAGCTCGAAAGGGCGGCACTCCTACCTCTCTGTAACCACGTCATATTAAATCACAACACCCACAATGACTACATATGTATTTAATATATTTATTATGGGAGAGATATTTAAAATTTTGCTTGACAACTGCATAAAACATACCTTAACATTTGAGAATAGAATCGTTCTTTGAATATATAGTTGTCGTTTCACCGAAAAAGTAATTACCCTAATTACAATTGATTCCGCATTTTTCCACGTACGATGAATTCTTATCGACACAACTCTGCTAAGCCTTGTAGCTTACAAGCACGTCGTTGTAGAATATGCCCCTAGTAGAACAGTGATTTATAATTCGCGAACTTTTCAACCTGATAGTGTATAATACAGTCTCCGCAATAAATATAATGCCGTATATAATATAACAAATTAGTTAGTTATTTTTCTAACAACAAAAACAATCCAAAACAAGTAAGAAAGGGCTAAGTTCTTGTGCAACCGAACATTTTATACTCTTGCAACAGGAATCAAAGTCAGGAAAATACCTTAAGATGAAAACGTCAACCAGAGGATCGGAACCTAAGCAATTTTATATATACATACACTATATATAACTTATATACTGACCTATATATTCGGACTGACCTATACATTCGGACTGGCCTATATATTCGGAAAACCAAAATCTTATACGTAGTCTTTGTACAAATTCAGCCGGATGTTCGAAAATCCTGGTACTGGTTACATGGGGGCTAGGTCAAGTTTTCGCCCAATTGTATCCATTTTAGACATAATGATGGGTAAAATATGTTCTGAAATTTTCATTGAGATTATTCAAATATCCAGCATAAAGTCACCAAGAAGTTCGAAAGTCTTTATATTAAGTATATGGGGGCTCAGGGAAGGATAAAGCCTCGTCATCCTATCTCGGAGGAGAAATTTAATGTGGCTGACGTAATTAGTCATTACTTATTGCGCTTTTAGTAGTTTTGAACAGTACCGTTATATGGGTAGTGAGCGGAGTTATCTTTCGATTTCATCAATTTTCACACTGTCGGCAGGAGTTCTTATAATATTCGAGCTTAGCAAATTTTTACTCACGTTACAGCTTGCCCGGGCAGACAGACAGAAAGACCCGAATTTTAACTTTTCTCGTCATCCTGATCATTTATATAAATATACTAGCTGACCCGGTGAACTTCGCCCCGCCCAATTTTTATTTTTTTTTTGGAAGTCATAGACTCGTATAACTTTACCACAAATAATATAAACTTCAAACAACGCATTTTCATTTAATGTTTTTAATGGTGGATAGCTCTTTGCTAATAATAAACAAATAATTTGCAATAAATAAATAATGCGACTATAAGGAGAGTTATAAACTATCCTATCTTTCAAGTTGGACCAAACTGCACACAGTGTTAAAAATTTCATTAAAATCGGTTCAGTAGTTTAGGAGTCCATCGCAAACAAACAACGTGACACGTGATTTTTATATATTAAGATATAACCCTATATCTATCTCGATTAGTTTCAGTTGATACGTACAACCGTTAGGTGAACAAAACTATAATACTCTATAGCAACAGGTTGCAATAGTTTAAATATTATTCCAGCAAATGAAACTTTTAAAAACCTGAGGTAATCGCTATATATAATATAAAAAAGTAAAAGAGAAAAGAGTAAACAAGGGAGTAAGGGCGGAATATGTACATAGTGTACCATAAATACATATACGAATTTTGAATACCTAAGTTTATACTCATATAAATATTACATCGCTCCTCTAATTGAATAATAGATTTTAAGATTTTCAGATCCAAACAATTTCAATTCGTTTAGTAGTAATATAAATTTGACATATGTATACCTCAGTAAGCCCTTCACTTTCTACTTTATACGTGTTCCAATGTAGTAAGTAGCATTTAAGTGATAATTCTTGGAGTGTACATCAAAACAAAGCAAACTTTAGATGATTTATAAAATCATAAACAAAAAGTTACAATAATTTTATGCCATAGAATACTTAGTACCTCCTTAATATTTTGAATATATATTTTTTTCGGTCTAGGAACTATTTAGGTAATATGGTACCATTTGGGCCGGGAGCTACTGTAGATGTTATAAGATGTGAATGCTTTCATTTCTAATTTCATTTAGTGCGAATTAACTTAGTATAAAAAAGTTCATTGATATTATTGCAAATATATTGATTAGTTTGAAAATATATAATAGGTGATCGTCGTTTAACTTTTTAGATGACTCACAAGCTTACAATTTGTAGAATATAATATTCATAATTCCATTACAGAGTATCTATTTACTTACAGAAAGTTAATTCAAAGTATTAATTTTTATATATATTTTTTCATTGGCCCACCTGTCCTATATCTACAGAGTGTTGAGGCTTAATATCCATGCACAATAGTGAATTCGTGTAGAAATTTCGATCCGTGCTTGAGGGCACTTCATCGTAGCTTTGATATTGGTTTATGGCGAAACAGCAAAGTAAGCCGAATTGAAACACAAAAAAATGCATCAAAATTTGCAACTGCATTTTAAAAATTCATATAAATATTTTCGAAAATAAATTCAGTTTTAACACTTTATTAACGTAATATTTTGTAGTTATTCCGACCTCGTGTTATTCGAACATAACACAGCGCGCACAACGTCAAAGCTCGCAGCACAGTTTTCAACTGGAGAGGGCGGCTCATCACCATTAAGCAGATCAGGAGCGATAAGCGATATTTTCTCCAGTAGCACTCAACATTATTGCCGATTTGTTGCTATTCATTGTTGTTGCAATGCTCATTCTTCTTAATTTTACTAGCTATTGACATTAATAAAGAGGATGGGAGCTACTGTTATTCCATTCCAACAACGGTACGTGCACACGCTCTCGCAGCTCGCTTTCGGAAAGCGTGGATCAATTTAGAGCAAAATTCGCTTTTCACAGTTATATTTATTTACGAACACATACATAGTATGTATTAGCAGATCGTTGCATGAATGGTATAAGTATATATGTATGTAGCATTTCGTATTTTGTGCATGTGTATAAGGTATGTTTATGTGTGTGTGGTTGGTTTGAGTGGGTCGAAATGTTATGAAAACTGCATACCAATATAAATAGTAAATTGGCAGCGCCGCAAATGGTGAGCGAAGAGAGAATTCTTGAACGCCTCCACTGAATTAAAATTTATCAGTTAATGCTGTGAGTTCGCCAAGGGGGCCTGATGTTTGCCCTTTATACCGCTATAAATGGCGTTGACCGTAAATGCTCTACTCATATGGTCCAATTTGTTGAAGATTATGGTATGAATCACTTTTGTACCCAATGTATTTTCGTGCGAGTATGATATTCAATTGCAAATTTATTTAATTTTTTTTTCAATCTGGTCCGTAAGTATTAATGCTGCAAGCATTTTGAGTATTATTTACTTTGGCGAAATGAACATGGTCTGGATTCGGAATATTTTTTGCTGTTCTGTGGAGCCTGTGTTCTTACAAATTTCATAACGAGATTCAATAGAACAACCTTCCCAGTTCCCAAAACAGCCAATTTATACAACCGGAATTTGGCCGGATTTGGTCTAGCCAAAGGCTGTTACTTCGATAATTTTACCCTAATTTGATCGGTAAGTAACAAAGTATTAACATTTGCTTCAATGAAATACATAGATGTGACCTGGTCTACGGAAAGGGGGCTTAGGTGTCAAAAAATCAATTTTTCACTTTTTAGTTGATTCGGATGTTGAGTTGAGTTGTTTATTTTTAAATTTTTTTTTCAAAAAAAAAAAATTTCGCACGTTAGCTTCCTTTTCGTAGACCAGGTCACATATAGTTAAATGTTGGAATACATTCCCCTTTATTTTACAAATAAATTCAAGCATTTCTAAGCTAATAAGTATATATAACGATATAAAAATTTAAAATGTCTCTATTTTATAATTTGTTTTGAATGGAAATATTGATTTTTTCCAATATCCAATCAACGTATTTCTCCACACGCACATAAACGCCCGGCTTATTTGCATAACCACAGTGCTGTCCCCATGAGATTATACCATACAATGTTTCACCATCTAGAGGAGAGTAAATTTATAAATTTTTGGGTTAAATAAATTTCATATATTGTGCAACTGCACTACATACCTTCATCGTGGCAAATCAGCGGACCTCCAGAGTCACCATCGCAGGCATCCGAGCTCTCGTCCATATAACCGGCGCAAAACATACCCTCTGTGAGAGATGCGCCGTAGACATGTTTTTGCTTACAAACTTCATCGGACAAAATTGGCAGTTCTGCTGCACGAAGGATATTTGAGGGTGCTAAATATGAGTTTTGGAAGAAAAAATTAAAAATTTTTTTTAGTATTTTTTACACTTAATTTGAAAATGCAACGTACTCGAAACACCGGACTTTATAGAGCCCCAACCGGATATTGTGCACAAACGATTCTCTGCCAGCGCCGCACCCTTGTTCGGCAGACATACCGGTTGAATGTAATCGTTGAATCTCACCGGCGTCTTCAGCACAATCACGGCAATATCATTGTTCATATGGGAGCCATCACGAAACTTCTCGTGTATATACCAATTCTCAATGAACGAATCAACTTCCGAAGATTCTGCTATATTTGCATAGTGATCGCCCATGCGCACAAGGTAGGCGCCTTTTGGATAGCCAGCAAGACAATGTGCAGCAGTTAACAAATGCCTGGAAGAAATGAGTACGGCCCCACACCAATGGCTTGATATGCCACCCCTGCCTCGTGTGCGTATCGTGGCCTGCCAAGGATGATGACCACGCTTCGCAATGCTACCGTTCACAACACGCTCCTCCGGATGTGCAAATTCATCGAGTAGGTTGTTTTTGAATTGGCCGCAACGTCTTTGATCGCCCACCGCCTTGCTCTTACGTTCCCATTGTTCGGAGTATAAGCCAATATCTTCTAACTGTTGTTGTGTGTCATCCAACTCTCTCTGTGTATTTTCAAAATCATTCAACTGTGGCGACGAGTTCTCCTTTTGTGGCGGCGCACCCAGTGTACACTTCAAGCCAACATCCTCAGTGTGATTGCAATTATGTTCGCCCCATGTAAAATGACCACACTGGTCGAGTGTGGTCTCATTGCCATAGCAAGATACCTGATCCAACCAAATGGGTCCGTTACCAGATCCATATTTGTTCTTAACAATAGTCTGGAAAATAAAAAGTTCATTAAACCTTCATTGACCACAACAATAAAATATTATTCACACCGGTGTTCCGTAGAAACCCATTGAGTTGCACATAACACGAGCCTCCTTCAAACCGAAATCATCATCGCATACAGTACCCCACTCACCACGATATCTTACTTCGAGCCGTCCCTCATTCGGGCTACTCCCACCCTCCAGCCGATATTTTATGGGAGACTACAAAACAAATATAAATACAAATTAACACCTGAACTTAGAGGTTTTATAAAACGTGGTTCCCACTGATTACGTACATTGCAAACAGTCTCACTTTCATCGGATTTATCAGCACAATCTGGTGTATTGTCGCACACGAATGCCGGTGGTATGCACTCTTGTGAGGTACTGCACAGCCAATAGTTGTTGGGACATTTAAGTTGCGGCACCTTACAAACTACACCGACTACCTCATCCGGTCCACAATTGCTAACTCCCCAACCTTTAAAGCTGCATTCTTTTAGGGATGTTTCATTGCCGCGACATTCGACTTCGTCCATCGCAAATGACACATCCACCGTTGTTGGTGGGTAATATGAAAAGCCACGCACTTCGCTTGCTCCCAATTTGAAGCCCAGTTCTCGGCACACCACTTCAGCATCGCTTAGACCAAACTTGTCATCACACACGTATCCCCATTTTCCAAGAACTGCCAAAAGTAAAAGAATGCATAACGTAACATCCGAAGTGAATAATTGAAAAAATCATAAGGAGCTTATGCTAATCCTGTTCTATTTGCTTAAGCAGAACCGGTTTAAAACCTAAGACAGCATTCAAGTTTTTCTTGAATCTATTTTTTTATGCTCCAACGTTCTTTAATAAAGATCTACGCTTTACCTTTCGAAAGGATCAACAAACATCCGAAATTCATAGTAAACAGATGTACCAAAAGGTTACGGACACTACATATATTTTTTTTTAAATCAAAAGTAAATTCCTGGTAAAGCTATTGATGTCCGCATAGTTCAAAACTTTAGCAACGAACTGACGATCGAATATGACAAGATAAGAAATTTAGACAAAACTGTATCAAAAATCAGTCAACCTAGAATGAGAGTTCCAACCATCTGAATGTGGTTAGGGTGTTTAGTCATTGTCGTAACATCTAAAGGAACATAACGACACCAAATTGTTATTTGCAACGTATACTTACCTTTAACCTCAATACGCCCCATGTTTAAACTTTCGCCACCAGTCAGACGCACTTCGTAACCCAAATGTTTGCAATCCTCTTCATCCTTTCGATTGCCACAATTATTAATACCATTACAAACCTAAGAGAAAATATTGTTCATCCATAACGGAAATTATGATGATGGGTTTACTGATACTCACCTCATGAGACTTTACACAGTTGCCATTTCCACAATCAAACTGGCAATTAATATCTTCTCCCCTCACATCTATCCTGGGTCTCACACTGAATGGAGTCGTGTTCTCTGCATGTGGATTTGGTAGGTTATTATTACTCAACTCAAAATTTGTTGTGGTCTGTGGTGTTTCGGGTGTTATAAACGGATTTGGTATTTCGGGGTGTCTCTGGTGATACGCCCTATTATGATTGTGTCGATGATGTGTATGAGTACTTGTGTGGTCGTCCTCATTAAAGGGGTCAAGTAAATTTGGATGTTTACGGTGAAATTCGCGACTATGTCCGTGATTGTGCCAATTGGAATTAGTCTTCGACTCTTGTCTTGTATTTTTCGAATAAAATTCAGTACGTGTTTCGTGAGTGCTATTCTGGGTTGGGACTGTGGTCAAACTATGTTGTTCACCTGCAAGTATAAGTTCAACCTCCTTTTCATTTTCAGCACCAACTGGCGAGTTTTTGATAGTTTTATCGGTTGATGAAGTTATGACGGATGTGTGTGAAGTAAGTTTGGGTGAGAGTTTCATTATATGACCCTCAACTTTATCGGCGTTTTCTTCCGAAATTGTGCCGCTACGATTAAAATAGGGACGCAAAAGTAGGCGTAAGGCATCAGCCATGAGTAAATCTTCAGAAGCCTGTACGTCTTCAAAATCGACAGACTTTGGTGGACTTGCATGTGCAACATTTGAATAGGAACCACTATAGTGGGGATCTTTAGGGAACATTGCTATTGTTGTATTCTCTAGCACGTTGTGTACAGGCTTTAAACGTGTCGAAGCCCCCGAATACGATCTAGTTGCAGTTGCAGCTGCAGGTGTGGGCAATGCAGGTGGCTGAAGGTAAGTCGCAGGTGTACTCGTGTCAATATCAGTTTTGTAAGCATTCATGCTTGAAGGAGGAGAAAGCAAATGCGGTTTTCCGTGAGCATTCGTGCTGAAAGCTCTGATAGGTTCGATTTCATCTAGAGATCTACCCGAGGGGCCACCTTTAGTTGGATTAGATGGCTCAAAGTTGTGAATAGGATTTGAAGCATGTGACAAAGGACTTTGAGGGATAGTAGGAGCTGGTGGCGGTGGCGGTGGTGGTTGCAAGCCGCCGTAGAGATTAGAAGAGTCAAATTGGTTTTGCGGTACAAATGTCGAACTGTCCCCCGTAGAACTATGAGCATGTCCGGTTGGAGGTGTAATGTAAGACGCTGGAGTAAAGATATTTTGTGGTGGAAAATCTTGTGCTTCAGTTTGCGGCTCAGGAGTGCGCTTCGGTGGCAAAAGCTCTTGATTAGGTATTGAAATCCATTTGTTCGAAGTTTGTGCAACATTAAATTCATTTTTATTAAATGGCAAACGGTTTGAAGATTGTGTATTTATTCTGGAATCGTCAAATACTTCCTCGGTGTTTTCTTCGGACCCAACAGGTTGTGCATAGTAAATGTTTGTAGTCTCATTAGTAAAGGTATTACTATTAACGGATGTAGCAGGTACGGACTCAGGTTTAAAAGGTGCTAAAGGAGTTGTATATGTGCTAAAAGTATTATAATTACGATTTGGTTGCAGCGAGCCTTCTTCGTAGATGACACTTTGTGTGGGCGTTTGTCGATCAATTGCAGAGCCGGAAGCGATCCAACCGACGTAAGTCATGTCACTAGCTATAGGCCGCTGCACATCCATGTTGGACCAACGGTCTCCATAGCTGCCCGTTTGAGTAGATGTCGTTGGCACACCGTTGCCATAAGTTTGTCTATCGTTAGCAGTTCTTTGAGAAGAACTACCATGCTCATGGTGTTGCTGCCGCCAGCCGTTTTGTGTTGAGTCCCGGTAGTTCGATTGTGTTGGCGGAGGCTGATAGTTTGCGTTAGGATTATTTCCATGAACGTTGTGGGCTGAAAGGAAATAATTCGGCTTTTTAGTATGAGTGGATGTAGATGAGAACTATTTTTGGTTCCAAAAGTATTTTTCAAAATCGATGCTAATTAAATAAAGGGTTGGAAATTCTAACAGATTTAGAAAAAATTAGGGCAATATGTCTAAAAACACAACAAATTAATCTCTTTATATTTCAAATGCAAATAATTTTCTTCCAAGGTAATTACAACACATTGACATTATAAGAATATTGTCGAACTTTTTGAGGAACCTTGCTCGAGTCACTTACTATCTGAACAATCGACATTCTTTATAAAATCGCAAGTTTCCAGTTTTGCATTCCAGGCAGTACCGGGGCCGCAATCTTGTATATTAGTTATGCCATTATCGCAATTAAGAAACTTTCTGCAATCCAAAGGATGGGGATATATACCAGTGGCTCCCTCAGGACATGTAATGGGGTGAATGTTGGGACCTGTATGAGGTTTTCGAAAAGCATTAGATTACATAGCGAGGAATCTTTCATAGATCAAATTTCACCTCTGTCATGGCCCAAAGCTACATTGTTAAAGTCCACATTATACGAGCAGTCAACTTTGTCTTTAAAATCGCACACCTCGAGCGCAGCATTAAAAGCTGTACCGGGACCACAATCCATTACATAAGTGATGCCGTTGGCACATCGCAAATATTTCGTGCAGTCCTTTGGATGAGGGTAAAGACCTGAAGCGCCAGATGGACATACTGCTGTTTGAACGGTATCTTCAAGGCTGAGCGTGTGAGTACCAGCACCTGTCATATCTACAGTCCCCCACTCACGGTTGTGATCGTAGGTGCCAAAATTATTATCAGCAACCTGACCAACTGTGCTTAACCACAAATGATCGGTGTCTCTTGCTTCAGTAGAGGGTATACAAATCTTATTTGATAAGCTGAAGAACGTATTCGGTGCACAGCTCTGTATGTTTGTATGACCGGCCTTGCATTCAATAAATAGTAAGCCGTCAAAAGGATAAATGAAGTAACCAAGTGCCTGCGCCGGACAGACGACGTAATTATAGTGCAGAGCTGTAAGTTCAACAAGCATTAGCTCTACTGTGATATTTCTTTTCTGTAAAAGTACTCACTTATATCTGTCATATACTCTTGAACGCACATTACATGGTCCCAGGTATTGACTTGCTCTTCGGAGAGACATAATCTCTTTGAAATACTGAACACACTTCCCGGTGGACAGCTCTGTAAGTTAGTTTCACCGTTTCTACACTCAATGTATTGATAAGCATTAAATGGCTGTAAGAATAAACCATTTACATTAGATGGACATGCCACCTTGTCCTCTGTAAATGCACTCTGAGCGGTTGTATGCAGCTTCGTGCGTCCCGTGCAATTTACATTTTTCTCAAAGTCACACACTTCCATCTCAACACTCCACACAGTCCCTGGACCACAGTCCTTGATATCAACTATACCATTGGCACACGAAAGAAATTTTCTGCAATCTTGTGGATGCGGATACATTCCCATCGAATTTGGGGGACAAGCAATTTGAGCGCCCACGTTCTCGTCCACAGCTAATAAAATGCTTGCTTTGAATATTTGGACGACACTTCAAAGAAAGAGACAAACTTACTTTTACCCTCCCTTATTACATGTGTGGTGCCTTGAACCCAGTGCTCTTTATTGAATGCATCATAATCATTTTTTCCACTATCATATTCGTAAACTTTCCGCTCATAGTCGCAGTACTTCCTGGCTTTACTGAAAATCATTCCACTTATGCAATTCTCAACGGTTGCTTGCCCATTTACACATTTTATATACTTCGTATTATCATTAGGATATGGATAGAGTCCGTCAGCACCCAAAGAACAGTTTGGCACGAACAATTGATCTAAGAGGATCAAGATATTTTTATTTCTCTTGATTTCCCCAAAAAAATTGTTAACTCACTTTTGATAGTCTCCAGTTCTGTTGAGAATTCGTTAGGAACCTCACTGAAATATTCCACGCGATCATATGCCTCTACCAGATTACGATTTATACATTCCCTAGCTGATATACTGAAGACTTTATCAGAAATGCAGTTCTCTATTTGCCCTTGGCCATCACGACAATACAAGTATTTAGTGCAATCGAAGGGATATAAAAAGAAGCCTCTAACATTTTGCGGACAAAGTAATTGTATGCCCACTAGATTATTATTAACTGTTTGAGAAAGAGCATGTATAAGATGAATCTTTACTAATGTATTATCTGAATATAAGTGTTTGTAAACATGAACCCAGTTTAATGACATTAGAAGTCAAAGATATTATGGGTAACTCTCTTTTCCTACATTCTCGCCCACTAACCTGTTTTATTTCATACCAGCCAATCTTATCAGTCATCAGTCATAAGCATTATCAAATCCTATAGATCTGGGGCTCAATAAGATACGTCCCTTTCTAGTTATTGAGGTGTTGACTGTTCGTTGCCCGAAAGATACTTCTGCAGAAAAAACTATGAATCTACACTGTCGAAATATTCTGGAAGACTGTAAGGAAGAGCCGTCATGCTTTTGCGTGAAAAATTTCTCAAAATTTTCAAGTGGATCTCCGGATCAGTAATCAGCTATGAAAACCTAACCTATATTTTAAGTTAAAAAACTAATTACTTTGTGGAATACATAAGAAAGATTTGTTGAATTGCGCTGTCTACAGGTTTACAATGAGGTCTCGACAACTCCTTTGACAATAGTATAGGTCTAACAATCCGGGAATCATGAATACAAACACATATACCCAATTAGTTAAACCACTCACAGTAGTCGTAATCCGATTCAGATGTACTAATCTGGCCAACATCAAACGATAGTGGAACCTGTTCAGTATTGCCAACCAAATCCTTCGGATCACAGTGTTTTGAAGACAAACTGAAAACATAGCCCGAATCGCAGGTCTCTATAGACAGCCTACCGTCAAGGCATTGCAGATATTTTTTACAATCAAAAGGGTGTGGATAGAGGCTAGAGTGGCCTTGAGGGCATTCAGGCAACTCATTCATGTAGTTTAGTGCTGCATTCCTGGCTAAAGTCAAATTGGACGCGCATTTTAAAGAAAGTGATTATTTTCATTATTCCAAACTTACAATCAGTTGACTCGACGTTGTGTCGTAGCTCCCAAGCATTTCGTACACGATCGGCGATATTCACTTGAGTTTCGGGCAGACATTCTCTGCGAGATATACTAAATACATATTTCGGTGCACAGGCGACAATGTTCATATGTTCTTGTTGGCAGCTTATGTATTTAGTGAAATCGTAAGGGTATAAGTGTAGGCCATCAGTGGAAGGTGGACAACTGACAATCGTCAGAGCTGTGTAAATTACGAGATTTGTGAGTTTTAGCAGAAAATTCGTATAGGAGAGCTTCTACTGGCACTTACAATATTCATAACGTACTTCAGACACTATGTAAGCGACGTGATCTGTGCGCGGTACTTTCTCCTTGGATTCACAGTAATTTCTCGATATGCTATACGCAGTGTTCGGCACACAGTTTTGTATCGCCGTGTTGCCATTTTTACAGTTTATGAATTTGGTGTAATCGAAGGGATATGGAAAGTGGCCAGACACGCCGGGTGGACAGAATATATCACCTTCTTCTTTTTCCTCGCCTCTTCCCAATGCGTTCTGCTGAACATTTGTGTCCACATAGTTTAAATTGGCTTAAAAGGCAATCGATTGTATTTCATGAATATTTTATTATGCTTAAATATATGTATGTATAGTATATTAAGTAATACGTAAATATGTAAATATTTTATTTCTAAGAGGAAGCAAAAGCCGGCGTACTAAATGGATGATAAGCAATGATTGTTTCATTTCTTTAAAAAAAATATATTTATGTGACTCATATGGAAATTGTTTTTGATGGCATGCATTCGAAACGTTTATATGTTTGCTCTTTTGTTGTTGTTAGTAATGGAGCAGCACAATGCGTTCAGTTGCAGAGATAGATAAGCGAGCACCGTTCATTTAAACTCACATTTGGCTTTAATTGTTGTTGTACAGTCAACATTTTTCACGTAATCGCATATCAACTTTACTCGATCAAATGCTGTACCAGGTCCACAGGATTGTACCACCATCTGACCGTGTGCACAATTGAGGAATCGAGTACAATCGTAAGGATGTGGGTATAAGCCACTCGCGCCCGAAGGACAAAACACTTCATCTACAGATTTTTACATTATTTTTTGATCTTACTTGTAAATACGCCTAACTTATCTACACATACATTTAGGTATCATTTTATCTCGAAATAGGTGACAATATTCTAAATTTTATTAAAAGTCAAGAAGTCAATATATCACATGATCATTTGATTGACCCGGACTTGTCAGTTAGTGTGTGCTTGGTAGCTATTTGCATTTGAGTGGCATAAAGCTCAGTCGTAAAGTCATCGAAAACTTCATGCGAGTCGTCTATCCATTAAATCGGAAAAGTTAAGTAAAATTGTCGTTTTGGCCTCAGTGTGATAACAAAAGATCTATGTATATCTCTTTTGGATCAACTCAACACATTTTTGGTAATGTGAAGCATGTCAAAAGATATACCAAAGACCTGAATCTTTTATAAAAACGATGTAGCCTAGAGATCACAATAGATATACTGGACAACGTGGCTGAGGTCCCTACTTTCATTAAACGCATCACTACTGTTGACGAAACCAAAAATGTACCAAAACCCATGAAACTAAAATTCGCTGAAGGCACCCAAGACCAATCCAAACGAATCTTATAACACGTGTATGGAAAGCTGGATTAATCGTTGGCAACTATGTTAAATGAACCTCTTTTGAAAGCGATAAAAAATATTTGTATTAAAATATGTGAAAATATTGATTTTTTTTTGGCCAGTCAGATGGTATATATGATTTAAGAGGCAAATATCTCAACATGAAACAATATTTCGAAAAACTTGCGGTCTTGTAGTCTTAAATGCAACCCTTAGTCATTTTAAAAGCTGTTAACCAATCTTATTTAAATGTTTACTGTATATACGGTATTTTAATTTATCATAACAGACTAAATGAAGTCGGTAAGAGAAGTTACGAGTATGCAACAAACAAACTTAAAACAGCAATATTTAAGGAAGGAATGGAATTTCGTTAACCTCATAATGTCTACCGGTTAAAAGTATGAGAGGCAAGTAATTTTTATGCGCGAGTTAAATACCCTAAACATAGAGGATTGTAATACATGATTAAACCTTCCTTGTGTATTATTTCTACTATATTGTATGTAAAACTTGAAAGCATGCAAGTACATACCATACTGACGGCTATCACGGTTGTTCACTGCTCCATAAGCCGAATTCTCGCGGTCACCGCAATCAACATTTTCTTTAAAATCGCACACCTTCTTCGAAGCGCTGAACGCAGTACCGGGACCGCAGTTCTGTACGTGGGTATTGCCATTAGCGCAATTCAAGAATTTCGTGCAATCATTTGGATGTGGCGCCAATCCACTGAAGCCGTTGGGGCAAAGATCTCTCACGCTATCTGTGCTGGCGTCTATTAAACGCCCAGCGCGATATTTGTTTTGCTGCGGTGCGCTGTGCAAAGTTGCTTGCTGCTCTCTGCGCTCACCATTAGTAAGCGCACCACCACAAACAACTTTGTCAGGTCGGTCGCATTCAAGAGTTTCTGGATTAAAGACCGTACCGGGACCACAGCTCTGTATGTGACCGCGTCCATGCCAGCAGTTGACAAAACGCCGACAATCATAAGCATACGGCACCGGCCCTGTATGCTGTGGCGGACAACCAGTGTCGAAGTCTGGAATTGTGCTCTCTAGGCCGCTGCTCAAAACGCTCTCTCTGCGCTCCGAGCGCTGTGTTGGCGTTGAGTGACGCACGTGTGCATTGCGATTAAATAGCGGTAATTCGCGTTGCTGATAAGAGGCCGTTTGTTGTGCGGTTTGTTTTTGATGTTGCTGCTGACCAACAGCATGCTGGTGTTGGTGACTGTGTGAGGGCTGTTGTTCAGTGCGAGACCCATCATAGTGTGGGTATGAATTAGTTGGTGATAACCTCACTGAACCGGCACCGTAATTGCCATTGGAAATGGGTCTGGGTTCATACGACTGCGAATTGATATGTGGCTCTTGCTCAGCATTTGGATAAGTTCGATGGTAGTTTCTTGTCTTTATACCATTAAGAGCTGGGTCGTATGTCTGTAAAATGAAATTTAATATTTATTTATAAAATTAGAAATAGTTAAGGAAATACATTTGAGCCAGCAACGTGTATAAAATGTAAAAATAAAATCAATGCTTTCGCCTGTAATTTACGATGTACCTTGACTTTCAGAACACAGATACTGAAACATAGCTGAAAATAGCACTTAACTTTTTGGAACTTCGAGTGAGCTGCAATATAATATTTTTTTAGCCCTACTTACATATTTAATTAGAGAATAAAATAATGCGGCGCGCTGCTGTTGCAGTAAAGGAAAACCAATTGAATCATGCCGGCAAAGAATTAACAACCCAGCCGATCTCTACCGCTTGCCATGACTCAAATACTTAGAATCCAAAAACCGATATTATTATGGATTGAGTAGGCATTTGAAAAGTAATTTAATCTCTCGCCCCCTGAAACTCCCACGCTACTCGTTTTACTTACTCATCATATGCAGTGCATGATAAAAGAGCTTAGTCGACGTTAGCATTCCAAAGGAAGGAAGTGTTTTGCATTTTTAGGCTCTGCGTGCCCATAATACATACATATATACACATGTAGACTCATCCATAGCAAGCAAATTAGAAGCAAAAATCAAAGCATACATTAAGGCTTCGCTTAATGTGACGAAAACTTGCGTAAATTTAACAAGAGATTTAACGGTAAATAGTCTAAATCCACAAATATGAGGACAATAGAACACCAGTTTTTCTACAAGCCACTTTGCATCCAACCAATGTACTGTTTGGTGTAGACACTGAACGTACAAAATCAAATCGCCTAGAATGGTGATAACAGATTTCACTTGACCCAAATCTAACCTTGTGCAGGCAACATAGACAAATTCATGCAATTTATCTCAGAGACGCCTAAAAGTCAATATAATTGATGTCAACGCTCAAATACAATCTTATATAGTAATATTTAAAGAATATAGATTCTATAAGTAGGTATCAGTTCATATCGAATCTCCTGCAGAGAAATATGCAGCCCTTGCATATATATTCGCATGGAAATATGTATATATAATCATAACAAGTAAAGGAATATTATGTACACTTCTGAAACCCAAATGTACATATGTATATACAAGTATGTATATATATTTGAAGAAATTAATGTTTAATTTTTTGTTAACTCCGATTATGTTCAGCGCATATTTATTTAAAAAAAAACTACAACCACAAATATAAATATGTACACATATTACAATTATATATGTATGCATATCGATGCATATTCACAACTAAAATGTAAAAGAACCTAACTTTTCATAAGTTTTCAGGAGAAAAAAAGACTTTACCGAAGTCTTCATATTAAAAAAAAATTAATTTTGTTATTACTTGGTTATATGTATACATATTTATGCTGGCAGAGACTAAAAATTTTCTAGTGTATGTATGTATGTAATATATTGTTCTCAATAGAAAACTCATTTTCGGTTTTTTTGATAATACGTTGTTTTGCACTTTAAGTGACGATATACTATATATAAAAACAAGTACTTACACCCTTAATGATAACGATGTGAGTCGCGCAAATAAGAAGCCACAGCTTCGAAATCATTTTCACTTCAATCATAAAGACGTTCTGTTCCAAATTTAGTCCTTTTTCCCTTATGAACACTTCTTCATATTATTTCATAAATTTTTCACTTTTTTTTGGACTTATTTTCGATAAGAAACTGAATTAATTCACGATTTTTTCTAATTATTTACAAAGACACTTACATAAGTATCTTTAAGGGCACTTGTACGCAAAAAGTCGCTCCACTAGTCCTTTATTAATTAAATGAAGCTGACACAGCACTTAGCCACGCACATACATACATATGTACATATAATATATTTATTTAGTTTATTTTTCAAGTTACTTTTGGTAAAATCGCACAATATTTTTCAAAACAGAAACACCAAAAATCCCATGTACTTTTAGGCAATTAAGTTCGTGTTTTCCCAGCCGACAGTATTTGCGTTTTAAAAGCAAACAAACGGTTTCAATTTCAATTAAGCTTCCGCTGCCAGTATCTCGTGGTAGAGACAATTAAGACTGCGCCAGTGAAATGAGAGCAAATTTTGAATCATCTGGACGTCCAATGGATTCGTAGAGAATGAGCATTATGAATGTATGTATGCATGTACATATGTATATGTATCTATTCAAGAATATATTTTAATTGTATGTGTGAGTGTGCATAAAATTATGTGTTCGGGATCGCAAGGCAGGAGCGCATAAAAGTATGATGCTCTTCTATAAAGAAGTAAAGTCGTTGGGAATGTTGCTCATTTTATATGCGAAATTTAGAAGACTTTATAGACAAATAAAGAAAAACATTTTGTATAAGCTACAATGTTTTGACTTCAACTAATCAGCATCGATTATCGTCACTGGCAATCTCTAGACCTTTCTGCTATACATAATGTACATACATAAGTTTTCTTATCAGAGACATTGAAGATTTATGTAAATGCATAGAGCTAAATAAGTCGCTTCGTTCATCCGATAGCAAGATATGTATGTACGTATGTATGCACTTATTTATACATCTGCTTAGGCTTGTTTGATGTTATAGAAGTATAATATACATATGTATATGTAACAGGCGAATATTTCTTAATGAATTTCTATTTAATTATTTAACAAACAAATTATATTTTCACTACTGTTTAAAAGTATATACTATCTAAGCATTTATTTTTCTTATAGCTTTTCAAATATTTATTAGCGTACATTTGTTTGCATATGTGCATACTTCTTGATATAATTCAAATGCACTAAAGTTATTTTCAAGATTTGTACTTTTTATGTTGTTTATTTCCATGAAACTCACTATCTAGGATTTGTTTTACATCGTACAATAATTTTTTACTTACTCATATAATTAAAAGTAAAACCAACACTTCGAAAAATTTCCCTTTTGTTAACCAAATAAATCTATCTCGACTTGGTATCATTTTGTGTTACATTTGTACTTTTTTCCACAGCTTTTTGTTCGCTTTTTGTTGTTACTGCTTTCATCCTTAGCCATATTCTTTCATACGGATTCGTTATTTCTGAATTTGTAAGTGGAATACCAACTGTACGTCGTACAACAGGTGCAGTGAGCAACAGGTTCTGCGCTAAACTATAAATACTTGAAGCAACCCAGTATAGGCAAAGAGCCTAAAATAAAATTGGCACAGTTGATATTTAAATTAAATTCCGAAATCGCAATATTTTACCGAAGGTACAGAACAGGCCACAGGAACCATTGCTACGGTCAATACTCGAAAAACATTAGTCGCATATTTTTGCAAGCGGGTAGTGGGACGGTTTCGTAGAACAGTTTGCATCTGAAATAGAATTTCACTTTCGAGACTTTTATTTGTATGAAGCAATAAAATCACTTACTTCTATTATGGCCAAATTTATTACACCTAACGTAACGGGCAAAATATATGAGCTGTCGACTTCTGTTAAATTAGGTATCCAACCAAAACCTCCGATAGTCATCTCTGTATAAATAATTTGTGCCTGTAATGTTGTTGGATCAGGCATCATATGAACAAGATTTCTTAATGCTACGGATTGACATATCCATAACGGTATTTGACCCCATAGCACGATAAATGTTTTTGCTGGATGACAATTGTCCCGCACTACCAATGCATTCCACTGTTTTTTTAACTGAAAAAATGTAATTCAAATAATAAATTCATGCATGCTCTTCAACTTACGCACCGACCGATTATAAACAAGTCTGGTTTGTTTCTCAGTCCA
Source organism: Bactrocera dorsalis (assembly GCF_023373825.1). Taxonomy (NCBI): domain Eukaryota; kingdom Metazoa; phylum Arthropoda; class Insecta; order Diptera; family Tephritidae; genus Bactrocera; species Bactrocera dorsalis. The sequence goes on from NC_064307.1 coordinate 4,213,895, forward strand.
ATTGAATTTTTTCATGGCTACTGCCGCCTCTTTTTTTAGTTCGGCCACAATTGCCGGCATTTCCAAAGCCAACAGCTCTAATCGTGCCATAATTTTATGTTGATATATTGCCAATGGAAGTGTTATTAAGGTGCGAAATAGTATTGTGGATACAACAATGGAGGCCCACCAGGTCAATCCGCTGTAGTCATGTATCGTTGTCAGTGTATCCTGTATATATGCTACTGGTGTACTTTGTGAAAGTGTATGCCAAATTCCTGTGAACGGAGAATGCACTTGTGTCGCAGCTATATTAGGCGCACTTGTAACTTCCGAGAGATTGCGGTGTTGTAGCAGCACCAAACATGTTCTTGGTGAAATGCTATTTGTGTCCCTGAACAAATTCTTTGAAAAGCTACTGCTTGATCCAAAATACGATAATGTACGTCCACATATAGAATATTGACGGTTGTGGCGAAGACATGGTATTATTTTTCTTTGCAAACTTCTAAAAGGTAACATATTTTATTAAAACTAAGCAGTCGAATTTACTATTATACCATAATATACGAAAATAGAATCAAAACATAAAACAGCTGATGACAGCTGGCCACAGATAACAATGAAAAAGTATTGGAAAACGTCGCTTAATTGTGAATGTACCTTCAGACTGTAAAACTGAACAATCGCTGTATCTCGAAGTTAATAATTTTAAATTATAGCAGAATTTTGTATAATTTAGTGTACAAGTCAGAAGATATCGGCAAAAACTAATTTATATGATATCATTGTAAAATTAATAAATAGTATATCACTATAATAAATTATCTTAAATAAATTAAATTGACACTCTAACAACATTAAGCAATGTTTATTGCTAGCAATCTGTCCTATACATTGCCATTGAGGTTGACAACGATAGGCACGTATGTACGTTTTGAAATGAAAATCGCGCTACCAAACCACCAAAATAACGGTACACTGCTAGAAATGAATAGCATGAAATATATTTCAATATCATTGGCTAAACATTTGATTGCTCATATTAAATTTATTAATTTAATTGGTAAATATTCATTATGGAACAATAATTTAATATCAATGATCTATATTGAATGACTATTTAGTGATATCAATTGCCAACCTCAATGCAACTGGCAATGTCTTTGACATATTGCTGGAAAGAACATTGCCTGTGGAGATGCGGCACTATTAAAACCATTTGTAGATGGAGGCAAAATGAAAACGTTTTTTTCCAAATGGTAAGTTTAATCGTTCAAATATTATTCCTGTATGTAGACCATTCTTCAATTATATAAGATTGAGTCCACAGCCCAAAAACCAAAATGTGTCAAAAGTAATTAGATCCATAATATTGAAATGATTCAAAATAATTTTTTCAAAGATTTCAACCATTTAAATTGCGTTTTTTGAGTTACAACTGAATTGTAAATAGATTGTAATTATGGCAAAAATAACAAAATGAATTCAGAAAATTTATAAGAAAAACAAAAAATTACTGATTTTGACATTAGGAATACAAGTACTTTTTCGTAAGAGGAAGCACGCTCGGTATAGGCATAACCTTTTTCCAAATAATTGAATCATGGTGTAGACGACGCATTATTTTATAAATAGCCTGGCAATATTGTGTTTATTTTGTTGAATATGAGTTGATGTAAAATGAAAAATAGCTCATAAGCAAATCTAATGCAGAAAAATAAAAAGTATTTCGCAAAAGACGCATTAGGAAAGTCGTTTCAGCACAAATTTAATAAAGAAAAATTTTGAAAGGCGAAAAAGGTTGAAATACAAACGGTAAGCTCACTTTCTTCAATTGAATACAAATCAAATGAAGTAAAGGAAGATTGAAACTCGAAATATTTATTGATTATCAAAATTTTTAGTTTTCAATTTTTGAACAATTCATTTTTGCGTCGTTATTTGTGTGTCGTTTTGCAAAAAAAAAATACAAAACTATTGAAAATATAATACACAAAAACAATTTAAATCCGTTGCATAGAAAAATAACGTTTAAAAAATAATTTTCAATCAACGGTAGTTAGTTGGCAGATGTGACGAAATATTGAACCCCTTTTTGTTGTAGTTGGAGCTGTGAAAACAGACGTGTAGATATTGAAGCGACAGCTACGCACTTAAAGGCAAAAAGTGAGACTACAATACACTCAATTAGTGCTGTGTTTGGTCCTAGTCATGAACCGCTGTGTCTTACCAGCATGGGATCAGTTACCCTTTGTCGTGCTGGGTAAAATATACAACTACCTGGAACCACAAGATCGATTAAACGCGTCGCAAACATGCCGTCTCTGGCGTGGGGTGCTTTTCCAAAAGAGGTGTGTATCACAAATATAAGCAAAATATAGATAACAAAGATTTGTAAAACTTGTTTACAAAGTTGGCAAAAATAAGATACAAGTTACCCTACCTGTAAATTAATTAGTATGTAATAGTATACACTTTATTGTACATATGTATTTAAAGCTTATTCGTAAAAGTTTATTCTACTACACCATTTCATAAATAGCAGTTTTTTCAGACTAATTTTTTACACTCGCACATGCATTTTCAGATTTTTTAACAATTTTAAGTTCACATTACAAATAAACAATGAACGACAATACACGTTTTTTCGGCAAACCCTTTGTAATTTGGCAACTGAAGTTACCATTAATTTTGACTTTATGAACGTTTTCCATATCGAGAAAGTAAGAAAAATCCTATACAGGTACGTAAAAATATAAAATCTATGTTCGATCGATGATATTGTTTCTCTAGCGAATATATTTTCTTTATATATATTTATAGGATCGCACGTTGTAATAATCTGCGAGGTTTACATTTCTCCACAAGTAATATGGGCATAATCGCCCCTGGGATTAAAAATAAGGAAAAACTTATCGATATTGAACAGTAGGAAAACAAATAACATATTTCAACGATTGAATTTGATAACATTATTTTATTTATATTCACAGATGTTTCATAGAGCCTCTGAAAATGTTTTTAAATCGTAAAAATTATCCATGTAAAATATTGGACTTAGGTGCGATTGAAGCTTTAACCTACTATGGCTTTGAAATACTAAAATCCTTAGGCAAACCTGACGCATTGCTCCAGTTAACTCTGGCTTCAATTAAGTTCGACTCCTGTAATTATGCCATACCTACCATAGAGCCTTCGTTGTTACAAAAATGCTCTTCACTGCAGGTGACTTCTTTTAGAGCAATTATCTAAATTATTTAATCAATATTGATATCGTGTTATATATTTACTTTTTAGGCTTTATCGCTTGATTACGATTGTTTAAACGAGAATCTATTGCATGCCATGGAAATACTACCATTGAAAAAGCTTTTAATCTGTGTTCACAATGTAAACCGTCAACATCCTGGTATATCCAATAAATCTTGGGCTCGATTTGGAGCTACTTTTCCCAATATCGATTTAATTGTGTCATTAGTATACGCATTTGAAGCGGTTGAAGTGCTGCAAGTACGCATACTGCGACGTAGTATGCCTATAACACATTTGCGCGTGCTATTTTGTGACATTGTAAGAAAATGATGGTTTCAAATTGTTATTTATATGTAAACATATCATAAAACCAGTTCATATATTTTTTTAGATGAACGCAGAGGCCTTAGATTGGATGTCTATCAATAATAGCAGCACGCTGAAGAGTATACAGTGGATAGATTCAGTAAGAAATTAATAAAAATAATAAATTTATTTTGTAAAAATATATTTAAAAAAATAGGCATACAAACATTCCAATAAAAATGTGATGGACTTGTTTATACGATCCGGTCAAGATCCCTTCGTTATGATGGCTTGGCGTTGCAAAAATTTGGAGGAAATCGTAATACATGGCTATGTAATAGATCCTCATAATATCGTTGGTATGTCACGTCTGCGCGGCAAATCCCTTAAGCGCCTAGAAATATCAATGATTGACCAAACTCCAACAGAAGCAAGCATGGACTCGTTCATAGATGTAAATCCATATTTTTATTTTATAAGCAATAAATTATATATTTCGATTTTTTTTAAGGAAATCAATACATTGCTTGGCCACAAATGGGAACCCATACCCCCAAATAAATTACATCCAGCACTCGGTTATATGCCAGTGACAGATGATGTACGTGATAAATACGTCTTCGATCTCATGCGCAGTGATATGGGCTATTAAGATTAATTGAACAACTTAAGCGAATTTAGGTGAGTTCATCTTTTGTTTCCCGTAATACATAGTAAGTAAAAGCATAATAATCATTTTAGGTTAACTATAGATTTATAACGAACAGAGAAAGTATGTAAAGTAATAATACATATTCATTAAAAACAACATATATGAGCGCAAAAACGACGTGCAAAGCGAAAATACATTAGCAATGTAGCTCCACAGAGACAAAAACCACAACCAAAGTAAAAGTAAAAGTTGAAATATAAAAGCATTGCAGTGATACTTTTTTCAATAACTTTAAATCACATTTAGTATGTTAATGGTAAATCCAAACAACTATCATTTGGAAAACCGTATTGAAAAGCAAGATTTAGTATAAAAAATAACAAAAAACGAAAAATGTGGAAGCATCAAAACTCAATTACCTACATATTCATTACTATATAAATATATATCTTTAGGCGATTATAGTTTAAGAAAAAACAATAACAACCACTCTTATACTAGAAGAGGGACAAATTAATTTGTAATTAAATATATGACATTGACATTGACTCAAGTGAAACACAAACCTAACAAGAAAAAGATCCTTATAAAATCACAAATCGCTCCAGGAGAAAACAATTTATTGGCAATGGAAACCATAAAGAAAACATCGACCAATAACGGTGTCGGAATGCCACAACATCTAATAAGAGCCATGGAAGTCTAACTACAAGCCGGACTTATCCTCAGATGTTATTACTCCATATTATTCAAAGCATTCTAATTGTTTATTTATAGTACGAATATTACACCGGAATATTGTAACAACAAAAACAAGAACGTATTGTAGATTTCACTAAAGCAGCGAAAGTAATTATTTCATAATTTTTATATAGACCTACATATACACACATAAACTAATAAGTATTGTGTTATATATGAAAAGCTCACATATATTCCATATTATTTTATTTCTTTGTTTTATAAAAAAATAACTATAAAGAAAATAATTTTACTTGACTTGTAAGTTTCTATAATTGGGTCACTAAATAACAGAAAAGAATAACAGTTGCACATAACTTAAAATTTACGTTAATTTATTGCCAATAACGGAATTATTTAATACTTATATTTATGTTCATCCTCACAATTTAGGGCTTATTAGCTGCAGGAATAATTACAATTACATTCGAAAATTTTGATTTCAAAACTAAAAAAAAATATAAAGCTGTGCTAGTTAAATTTAGTTATTTCGAAAATGTAAACATGAAAAGCATGGAATGTAAATATATAAATAACATCGAATATATAAAAAGAAATCAAAAAAGTAGCAACATATTAGGCAAAGGTGCCGATTTACAACTCCCAAAAGCACCCGTAGAAAAATAAAAATTGTAATATGTATTTATATTTTTGTGAATCTTTATATAATTAATGTAAATGCATAATATTTCTTAACCGCATTTTTGTTCACAATACACATACTACTGTTACAATTATTATAGACATAATTTAATAGAACACTGCACTGTAAACAACAAAAAAAAGCATGTGCATTTGATAACAACTAAACGCATTCAAAAGTATATTTTACACATGAAAAATTTGTTTGAAATTAAACGCTTATTTGTATGTAATTTGTTCAGCGACAAATTGTTTTAAGAAAACTGTATATTTATGTAACTGTGTGTAACCATTCTACAAGTGTAAACGAGATTCAAAAGACTTAAGACCATTATGAATGTTATGATCAAGAACAAGCGAACGTTAATTTAAAGTTAATATGACGAAATTCATGGAATTCGAATTGAAGTGAATGGAAATCTCTAAGAAAAACAAACTGAACAAATATTGAAAAACAACAACATTAATATTTTGTTTAATGTGAAACAAAGCTGTGATTTTATGCAAGCCAGCATACGTTAAGAATGCAACAACAAAAAAACGACAAACAACAACAACAAATCCATTGTAAGATGAACAAATATTATAATTAAAATGTTTAGATTAGTTAAGTAAACATTTGTTGACAGCAATTAATAAACAAATATCGATATGTATGTGCGTACAGAGGGCAGAGAGCTAAATTTTACAACAACATGTGTTATACAATTTTAAAGCCTAATAGAACAAAAGTCTCATACCGTAAACAGAATACACTTTTACAAATAAAGAATGAAATGGTTGGTCATGAGTAATGTTCGAATAATCCAAAACATATCTTTAGAAAGGAAAACATTTACTTATAACAGTCAACTTTAAGCTCAGCACTGACATATGTATGTATGTATATGCATGTGTTTCGAACAACTTTTAAGTACATATAGTGTGCCTGATAAATTTTCAAATTATATTTATTTGACTTATATGTTAATTTTATAGCATTCCAAATCTTTTTATAAGCCTGAGAGCATTTTACAAAAACTATATACGTATACATTTTTATATTAGCCAGAATTAGAAAAAAAATCCTTGAATACAACAATTTTGGATGATTAAAAATACGTGCTGTTCGGATTATATAGGCCGATCTTGTCATCACCAAATTATAATTTTTTTTTGATTATAAAAATATCTTTAAAGGGCACAACAAAGAACATATGTCTTTTTTATATGTAACTTACAAATGCCACCTTTACCTGTGTACTGTTATTTACCATTTACAAAATAAGATCATCTAAATTAGTATTATTACAATTATAATTTATTTTAATTGAAGCTCTCTGCTCAATCAAGCAGAAAATATGTTAGTTACCTTTACATAATAAGCTCAAATGTCAACAATGCTCAAAAGATGCTGGTAAAGTGTGCATATTTGTTTGAAAGTAGACCACATAAAGTGTTAGAAGTGTATATAAAACCAAATTTAACAGCATGAACCTGTTTTTAGGAACCTTACGCGGTACAAACTTAGAAAAAATTCCAACTACTCAGTACCAAAATGCACGAATAAAATAAAAACACACACACAAAAGCAGAGTATGCATTATGAAAAGCGAAAAACAAAACATAACCAACAACCAACAAATTGTGATGCAAAGTATAATTATGAATATATCAACCAAGTAATTTAGCGAGGAGAGAATTGAAAGACAAACAACAAATTTATTAACAGCTTCTGTATGTCAATAAAATAAGAACAAATGCAGCCAGGGCAAATGGTAAATATTATATGTATATTATAGTACGTACACAACACAATTGTACCAATGTACTCGTATATGTATGTATGGGCAAACAAATGTACATACATATGTATTATGCAATTTAATTGATATGTGATATGCGTCCGCCATAACAACAATAAGTTAGCGGCAAGCAACAACCTACTACAAAAACAAGCAAACGCAACATCTAAACAAAGAGTGTTTTAAGTGATATTAACTATTTAATAAAAAAACAACGTGAAGAACAACAACAATTATAGTAATAGCATTGTAAATTGTAAAATGGCAAAAGAGCTTTTAATATAGCTTTTAAAGAAGAACAGAATTAAAAACAAACAGAAAGGCAGTATGTAAAGTTTGCCAAATCAATAAATAAACAACATTGTGCTATAGAAAGTGTTAAGAGAAGCAGCAATCAATAAATCAATGTGATCCTTAATGATTATAACTTGAAATCAAACTGCTTAAGACATAAGAAAAGAGCATTTCATTTACTAGTGTTCCACAAACAAAAACTGAAACTGAGCAGCCAAAAAGATTTGTGAATCTGTATTCTTATTTTATTTTTTTTTTTTGAAGCATTAACCCGTGACGCCCTAAAAATAAATAAATTTCTTTAACAGTTTTTTGTGCCATAGCAACTTGTTAAAACTTACGGGATTATCTTTACAAAATAATTGAAGATGATATCCTTGTACATAGTGATTGCGTAAGATTTCGTTCCATTTCCAGAAGTCAGTATTACATTTTAAATGATTCAATAATATATATAAGGTTGTACCGTTAGCACAGAAACAACAATTTGACATCTGGCTAACACTCATAATGTCGAAATTAAATATTCCATCCATTCGCGTTGAATACCAATATATTAAAACAGATTCCAAAATCATCAAAATGTAAACAAAAAAGACTAGAGAATAAAATAAAAAGATATTTTGACAGTAAAGATTAAAAAGAAAGAAGAAACACTTTTCTAGCAATACCTCTTTATATGATTGACTCATGACATTCAACAAATAAATCGGTTGATAGCTATATACCATTCTTCAGTTGTTGGAGGAAGAGATACGTAAAAATTTTCTAAAAAATTAATAAAAATTAAAAAGATTATAGATTCACAATATTTTTGGTTTTTAAAGTTGAGCGAGCTGCACAAATATTTTGTGAAACTTTTATATATACATATGTTTTCAATATTTTGGTCAACGTTTGATTTCAATGTTTAGGTTAAAATTTTTGGTATTATTAGAAAACTGTTCAATACTATATAAATGTGTACTAAAACGATATCTTTCAATAGAAAAATAATGAATATTTACAAAAAAAGTTTCTTGAAAAAGGTTATAATTTTTTTATTTAGTGTTGATGTTTTGTCATCCTTTAATTAATGAATTATTTTATAATATGAATTAAACAATTTGATATGATTTTATATTAAAAAAAAATATTAAATAAATTTCTAAATTAATATATGTACGTTCGGAATTTTATTACCTTTTTAATTTTTTTTAGTCCTTCTTTTTTTGTCGATATGAGAAGTTTAGGTTCAGTTAACGCTATCTTGTTGACCTGGTTAATACATATTTGATAATATGTCCAGAATTTTGTATTGAAACAAAGGCGAAGCTGTTTTGTGGGCGAAGCCATAGAATCCTACAATTGGAATTTCAGTTCTAATTCAAAAGCGGCAAAAAGACATTATATAAAAAAAAGTTGTGTAAAATATATGTAATTAAAAAGCCGTTACGATAGCTGTAAAGTAAAAGAAAAAAAAACATTTTTTTTTAAATAATCCATATTTCATTCTTATTTGAAATCATACTCCAGTGAGAGGAGGTTATAGACTTTTGGCTATAGTCGTGCAGCTGGATTATTGTAAGGAAAACCAAATTATTTTTTCTTTTCATGATTTTAGATTTCTGTTGAAAGATATCGTTTAAATACATCATTTCAATGGAGAGCTATGTACTTCTGAAATTGAATGTGAATATTAGTAGCGAAGGTCGTTAAGACATACAACATACGCTTATAAGAAAATCAATTTAAGCAAATAAAAATATTAACAACAAATATTAACGACACCGATATACTATGTATGTATATACACAAACACTTACATCCTTATATATACATATATATATATATATACTTAATGTAGGTACATATAAAATTGTTATAACAACAACATGAATGATAAGAAATGATAAAATCATTAAGTGGAGCTGTGATAATCAAATTAAACGGAGAAATGATAAACAACATCCGAAAAATTAAGATTTGAAATAAAAATAAGCTAAAGACCCCAGAAAAAAACTGAATTATACGAGAGCATTAGCGTGATTAGCGTATGGAATATGTGAACGTTACAAATTTTCAGCTCGAATTACCATACACCTTAACTGTTAATCGCAATTACATACATATGTATATAAAATGGCGATAGTTGAGTATTAGAGAAAGAAATAATCACATTACGTGCAATTTAAAAAGAGAAAATGAAAACAAAATCACAATAAATCGTTATTTATTATTTATAACTATTATTGTATAAGAAACAAGAATTGTCAAAAATTGTAGAGATAAAGTAAACAAAATTTAGTCAAATGGAAATGTTAAGCAAATATTTGCCTACTAGCGGCCGTAAATATTCGTTTCGATATGCGTGGAAAGCGAATATGTGGCAAACCCATATGCCTCCGAGTACTTTTGTTTGTATTAGTCCATTAAAGGAGGCTTTTTGTCCCACATTCAAACGCACCTATCTTATTTATGTTTTTCACCTTTACGGATTGCCAAAATTTTGCATTATATCATACAAACTTTAAACGAAATCACCAACAAATATAATATCTATAAAATATTTAAATAATTTGTTATCATTACGAAAATAAATATTTTTGAAAAACTAATTTTCACAGAAATTTGGAGAAGTTAATGTGAAAATCGGGGTAAAGGATTTAAGATACTGCTAACTCTAGCTTTACGGTCGCTATTGCTTAGGATTAAACGACACCGCCATTTTTATAATAATTTGCTGTAATATTTTACGATTATCTGAAAATCGTAATAACCTAAAAACACCTACTGAAAAATTTTAAATTTTAATTTTTAATAATTATTTTAATATTCGATTTCTCTAATTGCGTTCAGAGCAGCTTATTCCAAGATCGACCTGTGTTCTGTGCATTGCCCATATGAATTTAAATAAAATGTAATATGCGATAATAATTATAAAGTGTTTCCTTTTACTATGTAATTTTATGTAAATAAAAATTTTGTTTTATTTCCATTTAAAAAACCTCGTTTTCGTAAATTTAGAAATGCATAAAACCAATTATAATACTTTATAGTCATTGATCGGAGCTGGAGTTAACTCAGTAAGTATTTAGTGCAATAAACAATAAATGTATAATTCGGAAAGTTTGACTAAACGACTCATCTCGAGTCAGTATTTTTATTCTCTCAAACCATAACTGGAATTATTCCTAAACGAATTTCAAATGAACTATTATCATCTTGCCAAATCGGTTGTTTTGTCAAAAGTGCCCTTACGCAAATGAAATATTAATAATGGTGGGAATAATTAAACATTTGTTTGCTTACTTCCTACTAAATATTTTTTTATATGGAAAATAAGCTAAGTAAAGTTTAACCGAAAAAAAATTTATGAAAGATATATAAATTTATAAATTTTGTACATATGTATGTACATAAGCGTGAATCTATTGGTTGGATATGACTAAGCACTTAATTGAGAAAGGAGTTTAGTTTTGGGATCTAATTAGCGTAACCGTATTTCGGTATAATTTCACCGTGGTTACTCGCATCGAAACCGTAACAATGACCTTTCATTGGTTACCTCACCCTCCATAATCGATCTGATAACAAGAAAGTCAGTAGAAAACGTGCGTATTGATTAAGAGCAAGGAAAAGGCCTCTTTTGGCTATAGGTATGCTTGCTCACACGTTATTTGTTTTTTACTTGCTTTTACTCTCATCGATAAATGACAGTTACTCATACGCACCCTGCACTCGCGGTGACAGCTTAAATTAACGCCAATGTTTACATTACCGCCAAGCGAAAAGAGTCTTTTAACAAAAATACATTGGATAGCACATAAGTGAACACATAGATATTCGCATAAACAGTTTATTATTCGTCACTCATGCTCAATTCTGCAGCATTTGTTGTAAAGAGAAAAGTTCTTCATTGAACTCATTTTGTTTGGGTTATGTCATCCGAAATGTGAACGAATTCACGTACAAATGCTGCACATTCTTCCTGAGTACGATATACGGGTATGTGCTTAAATATGTATATGTTTGTAGATACATATAGTCAGTATGTGTCCTCAGAGTAGTGAAATCGCGAATCAGTGAGTTGGTGAGCTCTTAAGTAACCGGTGAATAATTGAAACTGAAAATCTGTAGGTCTCATTTGGCTGCCGTTGAGCGAAGAAAACGCGAGCACGAAATTTTGTGATAAATTGAAATCTTGAAAATTGGTCAAGTGAAGCAGGTAAATTATTCGTAAAAATTTTATCGCAAGTTTTTTATTTATTTTAAACGGCAATCGGTGTGAAACGTAAATAGCTGCAAGTCATCCCCCAACTGCATGAGGAATTGAGCAAAATATTGTGGTTAGTGTTAATATCTAATGTACAATTAATATACCTATGTACATACATACATATGTAAGTACATAAGAATACATCACATGCAATTCAGTGATCAATAGAAAACATTTCCACTAATCGTTAAATATTGCACTCGAACAGTATATGTACATACATACATACATATGTATATATGTAGTTTACAGCGATTTGTGTTCGTAAAGTGTTAAAGAAGTATCGTGTTATATCAATTAACGCCTTAAAAGATAAAAGTTACAAGGAGCGTCAAACGCAACGAAAATCCGAAGAATCTCTAATAAACGTTATTTCTGTTAATGGAAAAAGTCAATATAGAACCCCAATAAGCAAAAGGAAAACAATAATAATAATAATAAAGAGCGCTAGATTTTAAGAGTCTACAAAAATATTTGATTGTAGTAAAATTTGTTGAGAGAAAACAGGTGAGCGCAATTTGGATACACATGACAGTTAGTGCTTAATACATATCCAGACACATACATATGTATGTACAGCTGTAAGTATTATGCTTTGGGCAGAATTACTCACGCTTTTTCCCATGCTTTGATGACGTAACAGTGCACAATGTTTTTTGATAACAAACGCCGAAATGTTTAACTAATGGGATGGGGCAGGCATACTTTGTTGGCAAAAAATTGTCGCTTCTGTGCTCAAGTCGGTCAAAATCATCTGATTGGCATTTGTGAATGAAATTGTTGAAAAATCGACACTGTACACTGTTATAGCCGAGTTCCACCTAACACCTCCTATCACCTAAAACTAGTCGTTATAGATATAGAGTTATATACATATATAAAAATGATCAAGATGACGAAACGAGTTGAAACCCGGGTGACTGTCCGTCTGCCCGTTCGTCCGTGCAAGCTGTGACGTGAGGAAAAATTAAGATATCTTGTTGAAATTTAGTAGACGTGTTCCTGGGTTCGGGTGATCTCCCCATATAACGGTACTGTTAAAAACTACTCTAAGTGCAATAAATCAATAACTAAATACTCCAAAGTCATTAAAGTTTATCTCCGAGATGATTTGAGAGAGCTTTAAAGTAGCCGGGGCAAAAATTGGACGATGGACGTGGCACCGCCCACTTTTGCGTAAAATCTCGAGACCCGTCCGACCGGTTTTAATTAAATTTAGTGACAAGGGCCTATCTCACATATTACACAATTTGACTTTCACTTTACAGGATACAAAGCATAAGAATCATACTTTGTTGAATACTCTCTTTCATTATCTCTCTAAAATCGTAAAAGAGTAAAGCTAGACAAATTTTCTAGATTATCTAATGGTAAACCCCTTATATTTATGTAAATAATTCTATACCCTGACGGAGGTACTTCTTCTAATTGAGGAGTGTTTAAGAAAATTAAGGGCTTTAGGCCTCCCGTAAGATGAAATTGCTAGCGGCTGTTGAAAATTCAGATAAATATGCATTTAAGATTAAGAAGATAATTTAAATATTTTTTTCATAACTGTACGTCTTTTTTTTATGGCTTTTTAAATACAATCGTTAGTGTCTAACTATAATTTATATAAGAATGTGTGTCTATATGTAGAAGGCGCAAAGGCAATTACGTGCATTCACCTGTCTACTTCGCTTATAGACTTTCTACGGCCGCTCAACGAAAATTGCTTTCGGCGGCTTTATTTCAAATTTTATCAGAGAAATGTGTTTATATAAATGCATATGTATGTACATATATGCATGTGACTGTGGCTAAGTTAGCAAAGCTGTCGCACCGGTAACTTTGTACTACACAAATCTTTTAGATTTCCTGTACTCGTACGTGAGCTATAAATACACAGTATGAGCAAATATAAGCTGCTCGCATGACTACCCCACTTCTGTACACACAATGGAATAGTCATGCTGACAATGGAGGAATTCATTATCCATCAATGCAGTCCAAAGTTCTGGTAAAATGAGTAAAATTTCGAAAAATCGGGCTGGAATTCCACTTAATTTTTTGGTTTTTGTTTTGACAAGTGACTGATTAGTTTCATTATAAATATTTAAAATTTTCGTTGTTAATCGAAAGAATGAGAAATTTTGTCTAATATGCACACGAATTTTTCTTGAATGACTCATGGAATGAGTCTCCGAGTTATAGCTGCTAACGATAAAAAAAATGTTGCGATTTTTTTATTTTATCAAAAATGCCGGCAGATTAATTTACAGTACCTTTCTAATCTAAAATAAATTGCTGCAAAAGTGTCATATTAAAAAGTTGGCTTCTTGTTCGCTCTGTCGTTATTACTATTTAAACTATTTACTTTTATTTTTCAGAAAAAATGTTTGCTTTGTGGTATTTATCGTTCGCCATCGATGAAATAAGGTGAGTATCGGAAATAAATATATAATCTAAGGCTAAAAAAATATGAATCCGAAGCAGCTAATTTCTTGAAATATTTTATTTCCTGCATGCACTTGCAAGAAAGGCCGACTTTGATTTTTGTATCGAGAAAAAAATTGTTGTCACCAACGTTTTTTTGTCTATTCAAATGTACTGCGCATTCAAAAATGATTTGGCGTGAATTTTATTTAACTAAAATAGCAATATTCGTGCTTATGCATAAGTTTACAAACATGTGTAGATAGATATAGATTTGATAGCTTTTTAAATATTAATTGCATACTTTTAGGCGGTGTTTAATCAAGTGTTCGCTTCCATGCACATTTGTTCGCCATTCAAAAAGTTTACGTTGCGCTTTTGTGAATAAACTTTGGAGCTTTAAATGTGTCATTGTGTTGCCATATTCTTTGAATTTTTTTCCATAAAAAATATAATTAATTGAAAGTAATATTTTTTTGCATCGGTTTTTCGCTTTACAAAATTTTTAAAGTACAAAACATAATAATGTGAAATAAAAAGAGTACCGGGTTTCTGTTATAATCGAGAGGATAAGATAGGAACAATGATTCTAAACAACAGACAGATTCCAGTCACTTCTTTTCAAACCCTGAAAAGAATATACATATGTATTAATTTTCTTACGATGTATGTAACACCCCGAAGGAAACGTCAGAGACCCTTCAAAATATATGTATACATATACAGTTGAACTTCCTTAATTCTCCATAACTCGAACTCTTGAATTAGTCAAACTTCATACAAACTTCGTTCCATAACTCGAAGTTTCTCTAACTCGAAGTTTGTTTGTGCATTATCGTGATTAGATTTAAGAAATTTTTTAATAATGTAAATGAACAGCATGACAAGCTGAGTCGCTTTGGCTATGTCTGTTTGTTGGAACTGAACGAAGAAAATGAAGTTGTTGTATGGAAAACTTTTTTATTTGAAGAGATATCTTAACAAAATTTTACATAGACTATTGCATGATTGCAACTCCAAGTCAACAATACAATCTCCGAAGAACTATGTACATATGTTTGTATGTATATACCTATACACCGAAGACCACTCTATCATCTAGCTGCCATACAATCTGACCCCTCAAAATAAAAATTTTTCAAGAAAACTTGAACTTTTGAAGGGTTTGGTTTGGGATTGTCTTAAAGAGTTTATATTAACGTCGAATTATGGCCACTCACATGTGTAACGAAGGTGGGGGTGGGTCGATTTACAGGGAGCACGGAAAATAGCGTATGCCAGAAAGTATTATGGATTGTTCTGAGCACTTTGTCTAAGAGACTATGGGCCTGAAACCGGCTTCGAACCAGCGATTTTTACGATGAAGTTTGTTAGTGATTATAAATTTTGTTCGTTAATTTATGAGATATGCGAATGAAATTTAATACGCAGGTGAACTTCAATATTCTGTTGATTACTTGTCAGAATCGATCAGATCGGACAACTTTATCATATACATATCTCCCATATAACCGTTTATTCAGATTTTTTAAATCTTCATATTTGCACTAAGCAAATTATTACATAAGCACACCTACTCTCCAAACTAATAAATTGCACTATTATCCATAGAATGATGAAACCGTTATGCAACCTGCCCCAATGGCTTGACCGGCACAATTGTTTGCAATAGCTAGCTATACATATGTGTATGTATGTGTGTTTATAAATTATTGTGTATTTAAATCCACAAAGCTAGATAAACACAAATAAGTGCAAACGTTTGCAAATTTTTTGACTACACATCCATACATACATATGTCTGTATGTATGTACTTGCATATGTACTACATACAAACATAGTATGCACGAATACAGCCACCTACGCTGATCGCCGATTTGCAGAGTTGATAGGCCCGGCCTGTACAGGAAAGATTTCCCTGTACACCACCGTTGTCACGTACACGGTTCTTTGCTTGACCAAAGAAGCGAAACAGATGAAAAAAGGAAACAAAAATAACTTTGTTTTAAATTTCCAGAAGTTCCTTTTTGACGTGAAATCTCGTTGCTTCATTATTCCCTTGTCAACGCCGCTATCTTCAATTCAATTAACACTTTTATTAATGACAAATGATTACTAAACTAATTTTAAACAAATTTTGTTACTGTGCTAATTTGTTATAGTCAACAATCGCTCAATGCGCTTGTATGTATGTGTAAACGAATAAAGAACTCTGCACATACCTAGTGCAACCCAATTAGCAAAACGCTGATCAATCGGTTGGGAAGGGTCCAGATTCCAAACTCGAAAGATGGCGCTATTGTATTGATTTGTATAATTATTATACCCAGAAGGAAACGTTAGGACATTATAAAATACATTTGTACATACAAATGATTAGCGTGACGAACTGACTCGATTTAACTCTGTCCATCTGTCCGTATATACTAACGAACTACTTTCTCATTCATTGATGCATCTGAAATGAAACGTTTTCTTATATCAAGAAGCGGCTCATTTGTCGGAAAACTTTTTTATTTAAAAAATATCTTCATGAAATTTGGCATAGATTATTGCTCAAGGCAGCGAACACCTTATTCGGCTCATGACACCGATCATTTATACATATTTACACAATTTACTGTGAATATGGTTCCCACCGCTTCCTTCCTTTTTGTTAGGATATCCAAATTTCGCATCTCCTTTGGTAAGTTGGTGCAAGATCCATTCAAGGATGACCTTTAATTTTTGACAGCTGTACATTTTCATTCTTAACTATTACCTCTTTCCTCATATTATGGTTTTCCATAAGTAGAACTATTAACCGTAATTTTGTTCGTGGTTATCGAACTCTCGAAACTGCTTGGTAATGCTACGAAAGCTTGAGTGTTTACCAGGTGCTCGTTATTAATCATCAAGCCGTCATAATAGCTAGGCACATGATATATTCATATCAAACTGTGTTTATCGTCAATTGCTGTTTGTTTTTTATGTGTGTGTGTGTGTGCGGGCACAATCTGTCCGATTAACTGTCATGGTGAGTGATTGCAATTCTGTGTATTGCCAGTCCATCAGCGCAGCAAGTGAACATACACACTTACTTTTATTTGCATTGCTTATGGCATACAATAGATTTCTGCGAACATGAGTATATACTTACCATAATAAGACTGAAAGTATATAGAAAAATGTAGATCGCTAACAAGTGGTTAATTGCCCAGCGGGGAAAAGGTATGTATGTACATATGTATGTACCATAGGTGTACATATGTTTATAGATTTGTATAAAGAATCGGTTTGCTATAT
Organism: Bactrocera dorsalis; assembly: GCF_023373825.1. Taxonomy (NCBI): domain Eukaryota; kingdom Metazoa; phylum Arthropoda; class Insecta; order Diptera; family Tephritidae; genus Bactrocera; species Bactrocera dorsalis. The sequence goes on from NC_064307.1 coordinate 4,231,507, forward strand.
CATGTGACAAAATGAGCTTTGCATTTTTGCAACAGGTTGGAAACAACATCATCCGAACAGTATTTTTCTTTAATCTAACGTTTGCCTACCCATTTGAATGCAATTTTGTTTTTGTTTCCTTTATTCGTGTATTTAACTAATTTTGTGTGAAAGCAACAGGAAAAAGGTGTGACTACGGCAGATGCTTGCGCCCATTTTCCATTCACTTTTATATAATCGACTTCTGAAAACGAAAATACATAATATATGTACATATGTATATGTTTATGTCTGTATGTGTACTTATATGGGCATATACATACATATGTACATATGCATATACTTAGATATATAGAGTTATATGCACTTGAAAGAAATCGATTAATTTCCGTTGCTTTCCAAAAGCCGGAATATTTACTGATTTATGAATTACCAGCCGTTTGAGTTTTTCTTTAAATTTCAATTATTTACTATGGACTTATATACATGTACATATGTATGTATGTAGCTTAAGGAATATGAACATTTCAACAAGCTTAATGGAATTAATAGAGAGCTGTCTATTTATTTATTTTTCGATAAAATTTCTATTATTTGCGAATGCTTCTTCTTATTATTATCAGTTTATATGTACGTAAGTATGTATGCATTTTCCTTAATTTATGCACATTTTGTTATTTAAAATAAAAATGGCAGTGCTTATTTGTTTACATTTTGTGAAAAAAAAATTTGTTAAAATAAACTCTTAACGCGAGACTACAGATAATTCGCATATTAGCACACTTCTCCACATGTGCCGCTCAAAATATTAAAAATAACCCACAACTTAGCACTATTCATTACTAGGAGGCATTTAAAACAAATTTAAATTTGTTTAGAAACGCCTTAGTTTACTCTATCTTCTATTATGAGTCATTTCGACTTAGATTTTTTTTGTTATTTCAACATTTAAGCATTTCAAATTTTATTTTTTTAATTTATTATTAATTTTCTTTATCTTATATTACGTTTTTGTTTTCTCTTCTTTTACCACTTTTATTGTTTTAGAAAACACTTTGGTTGGTTTTTCGCTAATATAAAACTAAAGGGTGCTAATAAAGCTATAGAGAATAAGCAGCCACCTGCGCCTCAACCACAACCAACTCCAGCTGTAGCTCCAAAAATTGCAGAAACTAAACCGGCTCCAAAACCAGCGCCACCGGCACCAAAACCCGTTGTCGCTCCCACCCCAGCACCAAGTTCACCGAAGCCAATTGAAAAACCGGCGCCAGCAACACCTCCAACGACGCCAACAACAAGTCCATCCATAAAACCAACTCCAAGTCCTACTACTTTCAAAAAGGAAGTAGTACCTGATGCCTTAGATAAAAAGCTAAAAGAAGCTAGCAAGCCTTTCGAAAATGGAAATGAAAAACTTAAAACTAATCTGAAGGATGCCACAACTGGATTCTTAGTAAACGAGTCACAAAAGGAACCAGAAAGGTATACAATAGATGGTTAAGAAATAATTAGTAGTCACGTGCCTGATATAGAATTAGTTTTCTACTTTTAAATGAATGAGATCTCTTTGTCTAATTGTCAGTGTCGGCCCATCCATATAGGCTGCCTAGGGTACAAGTATTTTCGGTTGCCATTTTGGCATTTCGGTTGCCATTTTGTTAAAGCAAAAATGCTTAGAGCGGGCGGAAAATGTGGCTTTTGACATTGTCTTAGCATTGGCATTGTCTTAGTTGAATTTTGAAATACCAGAATTGCAAAAGTGGCCAACCTTATTTCAACACTGTTTAAAATACACGACTTAAATTGTTTACATCCTTTAACAACAATGATTAAGCAGCTCCAAATCATGAGTATATAATTTACCTACATATACATATGTATATACATATGTTTATACATACATACATATAGATGTACATATGTACATATGTGCAATATTATTCAGTTATTAAACAAATCGTGAACAGCTCTAAAAGCATGTTTTCATCTTTTCGTAATCTTACAAAAGTGGTTCATGCGGTTACCAAGAACGTTTTAAAATATGTCCATGGTCTCAACGCCTATTAATAACGTCACTTTCTAAGAGAGTGACGAACATTTTGTGTCATAATGTAGATTTTATGAGCAATGCCTTATAAATTCTCCGTTGTTTAATATTTATTATATAAAAATAAAAGTTTAAGAAGAAGCTGAAGTTACAAACATAGTATGCAGAGAGCGTTAAACGCTGATTAAATTCTCAGGTTTTTAAAGTTGTACAGTTAATCGGTAAATAAATGCTCATGTTCTCAATTATAAACAAATTATTATCCAAACTTTGGAAACATTATGGATAAAATTTTGTGTTATATACTATATACTTCAGTATCCACATACATTTACATACATATGTATGTGCATTTTGTATGCTTGAAGTAAGAACCCAGTCTCTAAAGATTTTCCAATTAAAGTCTATTATCTCATAATTTAAAAGAAATTAAATTTACCAAGCATAGAATTTGTCGCCGTGACAAAAAAGAAATTATTAAGCTAAAAAGTGTAAAATATTTTTGCCTCACATATATTTTTACCGTTTCCTGTGCAAAATTACGTAAAAGTTTTGTGTGAATATTGCCAAAAACTGGCCACTTGTTTGTTCAACAATAATTTGGCATCAAGTCAAAAATTTTAAGCAAAAGGCGCGTTCTGCAGTTGCACCTACATAAATCTGCGTGCGTATGTTTGTATGTGTTCAACGAGTTTTTGCCATCATAATATATTTAATTTATTTCAAAAGAAGAAAATGATAGACTAAAATTCATTTTGAAACTTAAATGACGTGGTAAATGTAAGAAAATCTGGGAACTTTTACACGATATTTATCCCGAACAGCTTACACACGACCGGGCAGCCTACGAACCTACACATGCATTCTTACTTATGTACATATGTATGTATGTATGTAGGTATAGAGCAGCGGCACCAGTGCATCTAAGATGCATGCATATGTATTTCATTACGTGTTGTCAGGCGAAGAATGCAAAGAGAATTTATTAAGAAATCGTTGGATTTCCTAATGATATGTGCAAAACTTTTATTATTATGATTTTCTGAACTATATCAACGTACACCAGGTCTTTTATTCATTTAATTGGGCCGAAATAAATAATTCTCACAATAGCAATACTAATTTTCTATTTCTTCGCTAAGAATTTTATGTTACATATGTGATATAGTCTGTGTAGCCTTTTGAAAAAGACCTTGAAATAATACATTATGTACATACATAACCTATGTACGCAGGTTTTATGTTAACTTTGTAAATATAAATATATGTATGTATGTATGTATACTTACAAAATTAGCATAAGCACATGTGTATGTTTTTATGTACATATGTATGTATTTTACCTCAGAAAAGTATCTTAACTCCAATATACGAGCTTAAGTCATAACTCATTAGGGAAAAGTATAAAATATTATATTCAAAAATATATACACACATACATACATATGTACATATATCATACAAAATGTTCAAACAGGAAACTAATTTACTGAAACAAAATAAAAATTACGAACTGTTGATTACGATTAAAAATCAATTACTCAACAATGTTCAAGTAATTCATGACCAGACACAAGTAGAAAAAGTTTCCAACCAAGCGGTAGTCTCTGCACAATTGGTTAAGCAGGATATATGTATGTACATATGTATGTAGATATATATATACATGCATACATATGTATATGTATACTAATTTACTACAATTATTTGTTGTACTAAGCATTTTATTTAATACACAAGTCAACACGATTTTAGTTATTGGTTCTGCTTAAAGGATTAACTGACTAAGAAGAAATATTAATATTATTCAACAAATATAACGTGAAAAAAGATCAAAAAAAAAAAAAATTAAAGCTTAGAACATTCTTAAAATAATAAAACTATCTTGGTACAATAAATTGTATTTTAGTTTCTTTCGAGGTATTATTATACTGACACAACTTGTAGCACGGAGTATAATTGTTTTCTTCATCAACATTAAAACTATTCAGGTTAGATATAAAATCTTAAATGTGAAAATTATCACAATGACACCGTATGTAAATTGGAGTAAATGGTATTACCAGGAAAAACGAAAATAACAATGCCCAAGACTACTGATCAAAATTGATGAAAATTTAAAGTCGTAAATATAATCAAATATTCATATTTTCGACAATTGCATTTTATTTGGTTACAAAACTGTTTTAACTTGATCGTCAACTTGCCCCAAGACTTGAATGGAAAAATTGATATCTGGACGACGGTGAGGATATTACAACTAGAAAGCAATTCCTTGATCGTGTAGCGTCCGGGTAAGAGCGTGGTCTAAGTAAGCTGTTTTGAACCAAAAATGAGGGCCTTAAAATGGATTCACAATTCAAAAATTGCTTTTACATTCAAAATTTTCATAACAAAGAGATTTCACAGTGTTTGGTTGCACCCGAACTCAGCTGCTCCTTAACTGTTTTTTTTTCTATAATAGCTGTGTAAGCCACAAATCTACATTTAATTTATATTAGAACGTCGCTTTTGTAGAAAAATTCAAAACGAACTGGCGGACACTTTTTGACACATAACACACCATACAAGCATATATGTACATATATATGTATGAAATGTGTGAATACACTGATGATGATTATATACATACATACTTATTTATTACTCAATACATTCCCATCTATTTACGTATAGATGTGCTTTTTGAACACACAGTGATAGCAACAAAAACAAGGCAGAAATGAAAAAAGTGGGAAAAATACTATATCTGAAAACGAAAGCCCGAAACAACAATAAAAATAGCTCAGCACCATTCTGTTTAGATGAAAATGAAATGAAAACACATTCAGACTCTTATACTATAGTCGTGTTGAGATACTTATGTACATATGTGTGTATATTATAGATATACATACATACGTGCGCTGGATCCAAATATAAACTTTGTGGGGGAGATCATGTGACTTGACTCCGGACAGGCTGGCTAGATGGTTCGCTTCTGTAAGAAGTTACTGTGGGAAAATGAACGAAAAATGACTAACGTGAAGATACAAATTTGTTACAAGAAAAATTCACAGATTCTTACCCACATATGTATGTATGTGTGTACATATGCTTTTTTTCAATAAATTTATTCTTTTCTATGTAATCTTAAATATTATTCACCGAGAAGCTGTGGTGGGTGAAATTTTCCATTGTTTTGCATACATACACACTTACTCATGAATCCACGCTTACAAGAACAACTAGACATCTATCCACCGGCTTTCGGGCCGGCTTATAATTCACTATTTAGACAATCACTGTTTTAACGGGCAAAAGTTACGGTAGTAGGTTGCGCAATCTTGACCAGACACAATCGAATATGGGCCTAAAATATTATAGGGGATAACGATATAGGCTCAAAACTCATACATACATACATAAATATCTACTTACAGTATTTTCCTGAAACCATTTACATAACTGCCTTTAAAATATTTATAATTAGTATGTAATATTTTTAACAGATGTTACATGTACTAAATTTATTTGTTTATATATAAATGTTTGTACATATGTATGTAGAATTACATACTTACATAGGTATTACAATATAATAAGTTATAGAAAAAACATATGCCAATTATTTATTTTTCTCATCGCACAATTGTACTATTATTAATCTAACAGACTATTATTGATTATTGCACGAACCATCTGTTATAATTTCTTAAAGAAATAGTTATACTTATGTAGATATGTACATATGTACATACATATGTATATACCCATCTGCGTACAAAGATATAATAAATCGTATTAATATGTATACTTACCTATGAACGGTATACAAACAGTTATCGTCAAGAGTAAGGTAGGTTAGGTTAGGGTAGGCCAAACAGTACGCTATCCGAACAAAGTGATGACATCACAGTAGAAAAGGATTTAACTGAGTACATACATACATATGTATGTATGTATGTACTTATGTATTTGATTTTTCCCACCTTTTCTAATAACATTTTGCAACAAAAATTGTTTATAATTATATATAACCATTTATAATTTTTTTATAATTGTATACATACATACATACATATGTATGTATATTATATTGCTTATTTGGCATCGTTTCAATTTTTAGGGACAAATAAAAACAAGCAAAAGACTTCAAGTTCAAGAATTTCAAATGTCAACTAGAAAGTGAAATATTTACATACATAAGTATGTACATATGTATGTACATACTGTATATACGCGTACAATGAATTTATAACATCTTCGCTGTTGTTTTCCAAAATTTGAAAAAATTAAAAATTTCAAGTTCAAGATTCTACGTTGAAGTATGTGAATACATACACACATACAACATGCATATGTACATCGGTGCCAACAATTATAGCTAAATGGTATTTAGTTATGTACTATACTAATTTTTTTTCATTTATAAAAATTTAACTGATTAATAACAAACGAAATCTTATCCTTAAAAATAGGTGCTGAAACGGAACGCCTTCGAATTATAATTAAAATTAAAAAGCTTGTTAAAATCCCATAATTATACAATTTACTAACAAATTTTACTTAATTTTATTGAACAGCTGCAAGTTCTCTGGAAAGAGTGACAGTTCTAAAGTCATATTGCACACATACTAACGTCTCAAAAAATACCCTTCCATACATACAATATTTATACATATGTACATATGCGCATATATATTAACAAAAAGGGGAAAATTTAACAGGAGCAGTGGTTTTATACATACATATGTACATATTTATTAACTGCACGTCAAGAAAAGCTTTAAGACTCTTCACCATATGCATATACACAAACCATGTATGTATGTATGTACATATATACCGATATTATGCAAGTGAGAACAGACATACCTACATACATACAAGTAAGTATATATTAATCTAACAAATCCGAGAAAGATTTTTATGTGGGAGGCTAAGTTTGTATGCATTTATGTATGTATGTCATATATAGTGCATTTGCGCTTGTCAGCAATATGCATACATACATACATACATAAGTAGGTAGGACTTGTCTATTGGCAGGCGCATTGTGCAAGGCGCAGACATTGTTGTGAACTTGGGTACAAATCACATCCCAACAAGCCAAATCGAATACGTAAAAGCCTCATTAAATTATTAAAAAAAAGGTTATACTGTTGGAAAAGCCAGTACAGAAATTCTTTATCAAATTAGAAATTAGAGACTTCCTCTAAATATATTTTTGTACTTATATTTTTCGTAGCGAAATTCATTAAAGGAGATTGAAAACGAATGAAAATAAGACTTATGAGTATAAAAAATTGTAATATACATAGATAAATTCACTAAAAGAGAATTCGTTATAAAGAGAGCAAAAACTTAACGAAATTGCAGTGTTCTAAAAACTATTTCGCTACAAGGAAAACTATGTTGTACAGAAGTTCGTAACAAAGAAATTCAACTGTAGTTCTATATATTTGTACAACTTATTAAATACTTCGTTAACATACATACAGGCCCAGAAAGTTTTAACTGCTCAAAAACTTTGAATTTAAAGCTCCAACTCGCACTTATTCATTTTGTGTTTTAATTGTTAAAATATAGCTTACTGGGTTACATAGGAGGAGTGCATGTTAAACCTGTATATTACTTACATATGTATATTAATATAGGTATTTATGGATGTGTTCTGCCAGATACTGTAATATAAATATATACATTTGTATGTACTTTAATTACTGTGCCGCCTCTCTATGAACCGATTACATTTAAGTTATGTATGAATGTATGTGCGTAACAGCTCACGCAATATACCCTTGCGGCAGAGAATGTCGAGGAACGTACGAGCCCCCAACAATAGTTGCATTGCATGGATAAATATGCTAAGCACATATGTATGTACATATATAAAGCTTTTACATTTTCAAATATTCATATATATAAATATGTATACGTAAGTATATTTATGTGTATGTATGGAGTTGATCATTGCCGCTTGGCGCTGTCATGGCTCGCTTGTGTACGCCGATGTGCATAAGTGTGAGTTTCGTTTTTCGTTGCACCGTTATATATTAACGAAGCCGTAAAAATGTGTGAGTGACGCTCCGACGTTAGCTTGAAAGCAGACGAATGTTTGCCGGTGGCAATTGTTGTTGTTCTTGCAAATTCTCTGGTAACACGATTTGACTAGGCAGAACGCGAAAGCAACGCTAGCGGGGATATTGTGGGAAAGTGCGCGTTTTCAATTGAACAAAAACGAATTGAATAAAAAGCTGAAGAAGTGCTACAGTTGCGGATAGCAAAATAATTTTGATCATTGTTAAGTTGGTCGTTGGATACTACGGTTGAAAAAGGTGAGCGCTCTTCCCAAATCGTTAAAAAATTGTGAAAATATAGGAAATATATTCAAGTGCTTTGATAAACCATGAAGTAAATTAAGCTTTCGTGCATTTCAATTGTTCAGAGGAAAAATGAAAAGTTTTGGTAGTGTTTATTTCGGAAATGTGAAAATTTTCTTAACGTTTCCACGTTACGCAACACTTCAAAATTTTCCCTTAATTTTTGGGATATAAATTTTTATGGTTGGATGGTAAATTGTGTTGAAATATTTGGTTAAAACTTGCGAAAAGTTCGCAGCATTTAGTGTGAGTCAGCATTTACATAGTTGTTTTGTGTTTTCATTACTTTTTGCTTTATTTCTACCAAACCGGTTACCGGCATTTTTGACGTTATTATTTATCATCCTTTGTGTTTGATGAAGCATTCGTGGTAAAATACTTCATTTTTTATTTCTTTCGTTCAACGAATATAACAAAGTGAAGTGCGCTAAATTAACTACTCTTTTGCTTGCAGTTGAATCCAAAAATATGACTTGAAAATGTTCGTTAAATTGTTTTTTTTTTTTTTTTATTTACTTTCAAATTTTGTTTTCAAAAATTACTGCTCGTTGGTCACGTAGGCGAATTTTACCTTAGGGCGGTGAAAATAATTTGAGTATATACATACGTAAATACTTAGCCGAAGTGATCGTGACACTAAATACAAGTAGTTAAATATTTAATTTATTATGTGTATTTTGAGATCGTTAATTGTAGAGTAGACAATTATACCTATGTATATAATATATAGGGTATTTTTGGAAAGCCATATGTTAATTTGTTTATTCGTATACATATGTATGTATGTATGTATTAACGAACGAACTTATAATGTTCGTAGGATGTGAACGTCATTGCTTATACATGCATATGTATGTATTTAGGTGTGTGTATTTTGTTCTTAATTTTTAAAAGTTACTGACTGCTCATTCACCTGAAAGCCGATAACTTGTTTATTATTCTTGATCATATGATGCAAAAACGGAATTGAGTATTGTACATTAACTCGGAACACTTACGCTGCTTTTACTCCCATCTTTCCTAATTTGTAAAAAATATAAAAAAGATCAATTTTAAAACAAACATATAAAAGTCAGAAAGAATTGTTGTAATGAATGGTTTAGATTGCAATTTTTCACGATTACTGTAGATATTAAATAAACACAAGATTTCAGCGCACTTGAAATGAAGCAATTATTATAAATATGGTTTACTTTATTTTTTTTTTTTATTAAAAAGGGTCTCTGTTCTAGTTTTTTCTTTTAATTTTCCGTAAAAAATTTGTCCCTATGAAATATATAGTACGAGTATATATGTATGTACTATATGTATATCAAGTAATCTCTATTTAACTCTCTAAAACACTTAATTTTGTATCAAATATACACCATAAAAATAAGAGTATAAGGCGGAGCCGTGTCTAATTTTAGATTAGTTGAATAAATACACCATATCCTTTTTATATCAACGCCTCTTCCTGATGATATACACAGTATTTATTCATATATTATTTTGTTTGATTTATGAAAAGTTAGTATTGTCACATAGGCATATGAGTGTCCATAACTAAATAATACCTGGAATGAAACAAACAATCGAATATATATACTATATATGCTGGTGATGACTTAATCAAAAGCCTTATGACCATAATTTAATTGTAGAAACTAAATATGGCTGTATGTTCATATGTAGTGTGGTGTGCTCACGTTCATATTTCAATATTTTCAGTCGAAACACATACGATCATCCATCAATTCACATACATATGCATGTATGTATGTAAATAACAGCCGGCATTCTGGTTAATGTTTACTTATTCACTTTCCTTTCATTAACTCGCGCTATGAGTAACTACGATAGGCACATAAGTCCATAGCTACTGTATATAAAGAGCTACATATTTTAGAAATTACTCACAGTTGAATGAAAAACATTGCAAAGTTTGACAATTGTTCAATTAAGTCCATTAAATTTATGTGAATTGTCTGGCCAGCATCACGATCACCATTATTGCCCCTCACTTCCAACTTTCCTTATATTCTGGACATTCGTTAATGATGTTGCTCATTCAATTGTGACGATCTAACGCGCACAGAAGCAATATATCTAGTGCAATTTTTTGTATTCTTTGGATGGTAGATTCATAGATTGAGGAAATGTATGTATGTACGTATGTATATTACTCGAAGTATAACTAGAAATCCAGAATTTATTTTACGAGCGTTTTATAAGGAAATGTATTTGGGGAAAAAATTGGACATAAATTTGTAGTTACAAGCAAAAGTATAAAAAAGTAGAAAGTGACCATACTATTTAACGTTTTCTTTAAATACCATGTAGTGTTTGGCACAATGAAATGCAAAAATCCATACAAGTTTTCATTTAAAAGTTATTCCTTTAATTATACTAAAAACAGAAAAGAATCCCATTGAATCCAATCAGAGCCACAACAAAGTAACTGTCAGTGCACACATTCTTATACACATGCATGTATAAATCGTTACAGTCGTAAATGTTTGCGTAATCAACATTTAACCCGGATAGTAGAAAGAAATCGAGGGGGGAGGGGGGTTTAGCAGGCAACTTTTTAACTTTCTATGTACGTATGTATGTTTATCAGTACGTATGTGTGTAAATACAGATTTTACGAAACTGCAGTTAATGTAAATAAAAGTGTTATACATATATGTGTAGGTAGTATGTGCATATTATATAACCGTACTTAGGTTATGCAACGTTGACCCAGTTGGCGTTAGTTAAAAGCACGAAAGTTGAGCTTTCGTTACAGGGGAAATGAAACTGGAAGCTTTTAACAGCAATGCTACGATTAACAGTAAACTGTTAATTTCTCTTTGTTGACTTCCTTTTTTGCAGGGAATTTGAACAGCTTATTTACTTTTTAATATCCTTTATATATGTAGATACATATGTACGTGTGTTGCATTAGAGAGATTTTGTTACATTTTAAACAATTATTTAACTTTTTTCAATTATTGTTATTCTTATTTCTGAACATTTCCTAATAATTTTAATTTATAATTGGATTGTTATGAATTCTTTAATAAAATTATAGTCTCAGGTACAGAAAGATTACACTTCCATATGTATTTAATATTTATATACATTAGTGCAATTTCTCAATCTTTATTAATTCTTCTGTACCCTTGAATTTTTTTGTACACTTGTATTAAAAAATTGTAGACACGTATGCATGTATATGTACATATGTATGTATCTACATGCAACCCCTTTTTAAATTGCGAACTTTATATGAGATAATGAGACAAGCTTTATTGCTGCTCCAGACAATCTTAAATTGCCAACATCCGTTTTTTTTTTGTTATATATGACTAAAGCAAGTTATACAATATTTTTAAGAAAACTACTTCAATACATTCATACTAAGATGAAGGAAAGAATTATTGCATTACTTCAATCAGGTTCAAATAAACTTCAAAAAAAATTAGATTTATTAAAATCGTATGTGTAGGGGAATGAGTAACATTAAATTCACAATAAAAAATTTAACTTTATAAGATACCATACCATATACTTTCCTTTTTATTTTTTAATATCATTTCCTCATAAGCTGCTTTGGTACGCCGTACACCAGTGCTGACAATTATTGTTAAAATAATAATTTCTTGAAAGCTGACAATTGTTCGCACTAAACAATTTCACGAAATTGTATTACATAATTCATATTTATGTACAAAGCTACAACTTGATTACTGCTCTAACTTTTATTTGACATATTTACATATTTCACTAATTATTCACTTAGCAATCGTGTAGACATACTTATGTACATGTGTGTATGTTGGGCGACACTTTTAAGTCCACTCTTGAAAGTTACTTATCAAATAACGGGCGAAAAAATTAGTGGGTGATTCAGAGTCAAGCAAAAATTCATATCTACTCAGATAACTTTTACGATTCAGTTTATAATTAAATCTGTACAATTTGAAATGAGCAAACACACCTTTACCTTTTCACCAGCATTCGTTGTTAATAAAGCGATCGCGTAACAACGTTTATAATAGTCGGCGGTTAATTAATTTAGTACATATGAACCTGTTGTTGACTCTAATAGGAAAATTCTCAAGTATTTAAAATATCACCGAGTGGTTTTAATTATTATTTTCAAATGTGTTAAACCTACGTAATGTAAAATTTGAAAGAGCAGTTGTGAAAAAACAAAAACACTTTTTAATGAATATTTAATTCGGTTGTTAATTAATAATTTGTAAAATGTGATATAAATGAATGTTCATATACAGCTACATACATTTATAGATAATACAAATAACCTTGACTCCTTTAGACGTTTCCAGTTATTTTAATTTTTGATGTGCGTTTTCAATATTATTTCCCACAGTTGACTGCACTTGTAATTTACATTAGGGATGTAAAGTGTAAAATAAGTAACTGATCACGATTTTTAAACATGATTAGAGTGCAAGTCTTTGCGTAGGGTGTTTTGAAATATACTGACCGTATACGTATTTATTTATGTAAGACATATGTTTTTACTTTAAAAGTAGTTTTGATATCTAAATTTTAAGGAAATTCTATATTTTAAGAAAATATGTATGTAAATACTATATTGTATGTACTTGTATATATTTTCCCGTAGTTCCTAGGTGGCACATAGGGCCTCACTTGTACTTTTCGGAAAATACCCCTTGTTGAGGTCTGACTCCTTGAGCTCTAATGTACTTCACTCATTGTTATCGTTTCTGTAAATTTTCCAACAATCAAGATATTGGACATTAATTAAACACAAGTGAAAATGTGTACATATGTGTGTGCTTATGTGAGTCCATTTATATGCACCTTTTAATTATAACACTAACATTTCCCATTGCTTGTGAAAACTGCCAAAGCAAAAATTTCCGTACCTTATCAGCATTTAGTTTCTATTGCCGCTGATAGCAGTTATATTTCTTTATCAAATTCCATTATATTATTTTACTTCACCTATTTGTGGGACTTATTTAGATAGCCATATTCCATATTAGCAAATTCAATGCATGCAAATTTCACCCGCATCTAAGTATATACCCATGTGTGTGTGAAAATAAACCGAAAGCGCGAATATTAGCAAAGATAAAAACATAGTTTGAGTAAAGACCTTTGCACGTGCTTACCCGTAAATGTTTATTAGCGTATATAATATTGAGATGTCCACTTGTACATACATATGTACATCCTAAGCGGTTCGTTACGACTATATAACAGTTTTAACCGAAAATGTACAGTAATTTCAATTAATATGATCAAGAGAAAAGGACAATTGACAAGGATAGTCGTCCAATAGGCCATTACTTTTAATGAAACGTTTCAAAATCAGGGATTAAGAGCGGGATACATATACTCTTGGCTGTAGAGAGAAAATCGGTGCTTGAGAATGATTATAGTGAATTCTTGGAAAAAATATGGAAAACATTTTTCCATAACAACGGGCTCCCCTTAGAATTCCGGATCAGGGATGAATTTCACCCTCACTTCTGTCCTGAATATATCTCATATAGGATCATCAGGCATGGAGAGGGACTTAACGATAAAAATAGATATTGCATTTAAATAATTTATGAAGGCACAAATGATTAATTTGGCGTTGCATTCATTTTATATGTCAAGATAATTAATGGTGATTTTATAAGACTCAAATTTTATTACAAGTCAGCTTGGAATTACCATTTTTACAACAAACGCTATAATAATACACATACATATGTATATTGTATGTCAATGTAAATATGTACATATCTATTTGAGCACGTTTACGTTATGGCAATAAAAACTATAATTATGGGCCTGTCGGGAGTATTAAATCCTAGAATGAGCACATTCTTTCACACCTTTTGAATGCGCAAGCGTCAACATACGCAACACTATTTAACTAAATGTTTGTCGTAGAAATATTACTAAACACTTAATCGTGCAATTGATAAATATTATTATATTGTTCCATTGATTTAATAAAATCACTATTTTATGCATTCAATTGCCATTATTTGAACAACAATATCCTTTTCCATCCCCCGTCGAAAAATGCAAACATATATGTACACGTGTGTACGATTTCGCTCTCCAATCGCTCCGGTTACTCTTCATTCAGCTTTTAGTCAAATAGCTGACATGCATGCATCGTCTGCCTGTTGAACAACAACAATACACTTCTGGTGCCGTTAACCACAAAATATCCACCGTTCACCGGGTAGAAGTGCCATTTAAAAAGTCCACCTCTGCATAGCTGATTCCTGAATCTAAAATTTAGTTCCTTTAAAATTTCCGATTGCGTTCGTTTGTTGTCGGCAAATCACTAGGTAGCTAGCGGTCAGCTTCTCGCGTACGCTTGCAAAGCTACCAAATCAAATTACCAAAATCATAGCTGTACACAGCATAACTGAAGTATACTTTTGGGCGCGGCGGCCACAAATAAACGAATTTTTCATTAAGCGACGACGTTTAGCTTAGTACGAACGCGAACGTGTAGTTTTTTGTAATAAAAATAGTTTTGTCTAAAATATTTGTATATTTCAAATAACAATCAAATGTATTAAATGCATTTTGAAAAAAGTTTCCCATAGAAAAAATAGAAATATAAAAAATAGATTAACTTAACTTGTACAGCGTGGAAAACGTGCAAACTCAAAAGAAATTCTATTCAGCATATGACGGATAAGCTTACTTGCTCGTATTGCTAAACAACTGGTGAAAATATACCAGAATTAATTAACAAACATCAAAAATCAACAAATACGCACAAACTTTGTGAAATCAAAATCTTGTGGAAGAAGTTTCGAGGAATTTTAAAAATTTTACAAAGTTAATACGATTTTTAATGAATATCTAAGTCAGACGTCCTTTTGCCAATAAGCAACGAAATCAAAGACACTCAAAATAAAATATCTTCTTTTACACAATATAATACATATACTAAAACTCCACAACTAACCCACCATCATCTCACAAGCAAGTAACTAAAAGGAGTCGACAAGTGGATAGTGGAAAATCAGCTATAGAAATTTCAATCAACAACGACAATTGCGAAAATTAAAAAATTGTGTACACATATACATATTTACTTCAAAGGGGTTACACCTTTTTTTTGCTCTAATGAAATCATTTATTTAGTTTTTCAAGCGTTAGTATGCAAACTTAAGCAATAGTTAAAGTAAAACGAATTCTCTTAACAAATTTTTATGTACAAAATATACATACATACACATATACGAAGTATATCAAAACTACATACAGTAGATAAGTATAATCAAACGCCCACTTTGTAAGTTTTTGAGCAAATTACTAACCTCAAAATAACGCTGATATACCAACATTTTGCATTTTGGACCAAAGTGAATCATATTGAAACAAACGAAAACTGTGTGATTTAACATTAAGATAAAGGTCCTTCAAAAGTAGAGTAAGAGGGAGGCAAAACAAGTACTCAGTATTGTAGGATATTTATTGAATTCTGCACGTCAAAAATTAAGGATTATCTATACGCGTAGAGTCAAAGTAGAGAAGATATAGAAAAACAAATAGACGAAAAATCCCACTGCTGTACAAAGTATTAACAAATCAAACAAAAAGACAGTCTGCGATATGGGTGGTTGTGCTTCAAAAGATAAAAAGGACACAGTGGTCGACGGGGATGCGGCTGCCGCAGACAAGGCGGGCACCGCCGAAAATGTAGAGGACGGTGCAACTAACACAACTGCAGACCCTTCGGCCACTACTGCGAATGGCGACGCGATCAACAACGAAGGGTGTGTATTGCTTAATATTTGCAAATATGCGTGATTTTTGCAAATGGAACAAAAGCAACAAAAGTTGACAGTAATTTATATGTATATGTAATATATTATTTGTAAGTAATTTTTATTTGAAATATATTCGTTTTGCTGTTTTGCAGCCATTTGTTTATAAGTTTAATTTTATCTCCATTGGTTTTCCTTATTTTATTTTAAGTGGTCTAATAGCTGAGCTTAGAGTAAAAATGATTTTAAGCTTAATTAAAAAAATAAAATATTCCTCAAAATATAATTGGCGTAAGTACATGGCATCTACGAGGATATGTAGGCGTGTACATCAGTACATACATATGTGTGTATATACACAAGGGCTTGCTGCCGTGGTGTCGTCGCGGAAACAACGCCCGCTAAAAAGGATCTATTAAATTATTACATCTGTTGGATGCCACAGTAAAATGAGTCACACATTTCAGGTCTCAAAATTTTTAAAGTTTTTTTGGGTGGAGACAATGTGAATTCCGGAACTGTCATATACTGTATGTACATATGCATGTTTGTACAATATACCGAATTGGGGTAACTTAAAATAAAATAGTAGAGAAAATAGATACACATCGCATTTTCCTCTTAACCGCCCTTAATTTGGATCGCATGCGTGACAACTACTCATGTCATTAAGTCGGTTTGAGGCAGGACAAAAGCCGGTCTCGTTTAATGTTTTTTTTTTTCATTTTTCTGAGTATTCCACACATGCATAGTGCAGCGTTCGAGCACTTTTTGTTTAGTTTGTAGTGGGTTTAGTAAATGGAACCACTATAATAGATAAAATATCTAAAGAAATTCATTAGAAATGTTAATATTTTGACAATATTTTTTTTTTTTTCAATAAATCATTTAAAATATTTATTTTTGATTATATCGTTAACAAAATTTCATATAAAAGCTGAGAAAATGCGCTTGCTCATCAATCTTCGACCCTTAATACTCCGCGGTGTGCGTGTTGAGCAAGTTTCTCATGCTTGCTATACGGACTGGTGCAAGTAATTGACATATTTTAACTTAAATTACTGCAATTTCTTACAAAAATATTAATTCTTTTCAACTTTCTATTTAATTGCAGAAAATTAAACATCATGGTTGACGCTGCAGTTCTTGCTAAATTGGAAGAGGGCTACGCCAAGTTGGCTGCCTCTGACTCCAAGTCATTGCTGAAGAAATACTTGACTAAAGAAGTGTTCGACAGCTTGAAGAACAAGAAGACCCCAACTTTCGGCTCATCTTTATTGGATGTTATTCAATCCGGCTTGGCCAATCACGATTCTGGTGTTGGTATTTACGCTCCTGATGCTGAGGCCTACACTGTCTTCGCTGACTTGTTCGACCCAATCATTGAGGATTACCATGGTGGTTTCAAGAAGACCGATAAACATCCACCAAAGGACTTTGGTGATGTAAGCACTTTCGGAAATTTGGATCCCAACAATGAATTCGTTATTTCCACCCGTGTGCGTTGCGGTCGCTCCCTTGAAGGCTATCCATTCAACCCATGTCTCACCGAAGCCCAGTACAAGGAAATGGAAGAGAAAGTTTCATCTACTTTGTCTGGTTTGGAAGGCGAATTGAAGGGCAAATTCTACCCATTGACCGGCATGGAGAAATCAGTTCAACAGCAATTGATTGATGATCACTTCTTGTTCAAGGAAGGTGATCGTTTCTTGCAAGCCGCCAATGCTTGCCGTTATTGGCCATCTGGACGTGGTATCTACCACAACGACAACAAGACTTTCCTGGTGTGGTGCAATGAGGAAGATCATTTGCGTATCATTTCCATGCAAATGGGCGGTGATTTGGGTGAAGTTTTCCGTCGTCTAACAAACGCCGTAAATGAAATTGAGAAGCGTATTCCATTCAGCCATGATGACCGTTTGGGCTTCTTGACATTCTGCCCCACCAATTTGGGTACCACCATCCGTGCGTCTGTGCACATTAAATTGCCTAAATTGGCTGCCAACCTTGCTAAATTGGAAGAAGTTGCTGGCAAATATAACTTGCAGGTACGCGGTACTCGTGGTGAACACACTGAAGCTGAGGGTGGTATCTATGATATCTCCAACAAACGCCGTATGGGTCTGACCGAATACCAGGCCGTCAAGGAAATGTACGATGGCATCACTGAACTCATCAAGATCGAAAAGAGCATGTAAATTGCTACAATTTAAGTGTAGCGAACGTTTATTTGTAGTCAAGCAAAGCAGGTGTTGTGAAGTTTAGTATGTGCTAAGTGAAAGAGGGTGCAACAGTGACAGGTCCCGGCATTTTCAATAGATCCTATTGGGAAGCTGTCTTTGCTGCGTTCATATGAAATGCCTTCCTGGAGAAGAACAACAACACCATCTACAACACTGCTACCACCAATACAACCTAACAATGAAAACACTTATCCTTAAAAAAGAAGACGTCAAATGTTTGGACTTTTTGTGAAACTGAAAATAAAACACAAATAATTTATAATTTTAAGTCTTAAGTTTATAAAAAAAAATTTAAAATAAAACTTAAAACAAAACCAAAATATGGAATGACTTTGTATATAAAAAAAACGGGATTTGTGCAAAGGCCTCTCTATATTAGATTAATTGTGCTTTGTCAATAGTAGTAAATTTTACTTTCATATGTCTACGTTTAAAGGAAATTTTGGGTGAACAGAAAAATTGTATACGTTCTTTGCGGTTATACAAACAATTGCACATTAGACGAAAAATTTCAATGTGGAACATTCATTATGATTTGTTAAAGACATGCTGAAAAAAATCAGACACCTTAACGTCCCGCATTAAACCCCTTTCGTGTCTTATGTAGTTGTTACAGGTGTCACTTTAATTTGAGCGCTAACGATTCTAAATGGCAGAAAATATAGGATAGAATATCAAAGTTGGTTGGTATGTGAATGCTATATATTGATTTGAAAATTGAAAGTATATAGCGAAATGTTATTAATGAATATATACATAAAATTATATAAAAATTAGCAATTGTGCTATCCATTCCTATTAAAATTTAACATAATTTTTTTCTCCAGTTCTGGACTTTTCCGAATTAACCTGCATATAAACATATTTTCAATACATGAAACATTTTTTGTTTATAATTTTATTTATTTTGCAGAGAACGGAAATTATGGCAGAGAACGTTTATCTGTGATTGTAGATGTTCTCTGTCATGTGTTTCGTTTTTATAATGTGGCACCACTATGAACCACATTTTTCTGAAATGCATCTCTGCGATTATAATTTTTCTTTCCGATATTTCGATAAACGTTCTTCTGGTATTCTGATATTCTGCCCCTTTGCTATTTCGACTGTGCTAGCACGTGTTGGTTGTAGTTCCACGTTTATTTTCATATAGCTTTTCTATAATTAATTGAAATATAAGTGATTAAAATAATGGCTACAAATGAGCAATTGATATCCGCACTCGTGCTAGAGTATTTAAAGAAAAGAGATAAGAATTTAGCTAAAGTGTTTCAACAGAAAACAAATGCGGTATGTATTTGGTACAGTACTTTTTATCGTAGGACGGTTTTTAAGTAAAGCTGAATTATTTTCAGGGCACTGTCGGTAAAGGTTTTCCAAAGTTGGAGCAAATAATTGAAAGCTATCAACAAAGTAACAAGAAGAAGGTGCCCGTGATCAAATCGATTGCAGGCGACTCGAGTGATGAGGAAAGTTCTTCAGAAGAAGAAACAGCAACACCACAGACTAAAAAATCCAACGTTGCTTTAACCAATGGAAAGGCTGTTGCATCGAAAGGTAAAGCGAAAGAATCCAGCTCCGATGATAGTTCCGAAGAAGAAGCTGCTCCAGTAGTTAAAAAACCAGAATCGAAAGCAAAGAAGGATGAATCTTCAAGTGAAGACAGTTCTGACGACGACGAGAAACCCGCAGTAAAAAATAATGTAAGCAAACCGGTGACACAACAGTCGAAAGAGGTAAAAAAATTGTAATTTGGAATTAGTATGTGATTTTTATGGCTTTACTTTACAGAGTTCTTCTAGTGAAGATAGTTCTGATGACGAACCACAAGTCAAAGCACCTGCCAAACCTGTTGCCACCAATAAAGTGCAACAGAAACAAAAGCAAGAATCAAGCAGTGAAGAATCTGATAGTGAAGAAGAAACTAAACCATCAAAAACACCTGTAGTTAAAAATGTTGCAAAGAAAGATGACACTGAAGACAGTTCGGATGACAGTGATAGTGAAGAAGAAAAGGCTAAACCCGCACAGAAGCCGGTACCTGCAAAAGCTGTTGCCGCACAGAAAAAAGATGACTCTGACAGCTCCTCCGAGGAAAGTGAAGAAGATGGTAAACCCACCAAGGTTGTCCCTGCTAAAGCCAAGGCAGGTGTTAAAGCAGCAAGTTCTTCTGACTCAGATTCGGACAGTGAAGAGGAAAAACCTAAAGTTGCCGCTGCAAAGAAGACCGTAGTTAAAGCTGCGGTTACAAAGAAAGCTGACTCATCTAGTGAGGACAGCTCCGACGAAGATTCCAAACCAGCTGCCAAGAAGGTAGCAGCAAAGAAGGAATCCAGTTCAGAAGACAGCTCCAGTGATGAAGAAACTCCCGCTGTTTTACCGGCTGTAAAAAAGAATGTTGTCCCGGCCAAAACTAAAAAAGATTCAAGTAGTTCCGAAGACAGTTCATCCGATGATGAAGAGCCTCCAGCCAAGAAAGCAGCACCTGCAAAAGCTGCTGCACCAACTAAAAAGAAAGATTCTAGCTCTGACGATTCATCCTCTGATGATGAACCACCAGCAAAAAAAAAAGCTGTAGGGGCTGTTAAGGCTGTCGCTGTAAGCAAAAAAGCTGAATCATCCAGTGATGACAGTGATTCTGATGACAGCGAAGATGAGAAAGCGAAGCCTAAGCCAAAAGTTTTAGCACCAGCAAAGGCACAAAAGAAAGAGGAAAGCAGCTCTGACGATGACGATGACGACGAGGACGAGGACGAAGAAGAGAAGCCCAAACCAAAAGTTGGAGAAAAGCGAAAATTTGATGATTCTGCTGCTGGGAAAAATCAGTCTAACAATAAATATAATAATTTCGTTAAAAGCGGCGAAGGCAAGGTACGTAAAAAAATTTAAATTAATTGAACATAAGTTAGTTAAAGTTACCAACAAAAATGATAACCTTGATTTAAGGAAGGAAAATGTATGTATGTCATTAAGTTCCAAACCTCGGCAGAAAATCTGTTTTTAGAATAGAATATAAAGTATTCAATATTAGCAAAGCTATTTAAATTATATTAAAAAATTGTAGCTGCTTTTTAATACATATCATTTAAAATTTCTAAAGCCACAACCAAAAGGTTTTGCCTCTACACCAAATTTTAATGGTAACGCAAAGTTTAATGATCAAAGAAAATCGAATGGTGAAGTGAGGAAAAATACGCCCTTTAGAAGAGTGCGTGAAGAGGAGGTAGAAATAGACGAACGCGTAAAAGATATGTCATTCGAAGCCAAGGTAAGTGCCTCAAATGGTGTTTATTAAGTGGGTGAAATGTAGGACGAAATTGTTACAATATGTCAATATCGCAGCTGAAAATGGAATTCACAAATTATTAAATTTATGTTTGAGGCACTTACTTACTTGTAACGGATTTATGCCTTAGGCATAATGCTCTTAATGCTTTTTCTAAATATCTACACTTTTCGAATGGTCTTATCACAAACTCTATGAATTTTTCAAAAAATGGAAAACAATGTATTCCATTTTATGAAAACAATTTTCATAAGGTGTTAGTGACAAAGCCGGTTATTATTTCGAACATCTGTTCTACAATAAGTAATTTTGATTTGAAATTTTTCAAAAAAAAATAATTTGTGTTTCCTTTTTCATGTGCTGTTACCCTAACTATTGCCAACCGATTCACAAAACAATTATGTGATCATATTAGAGTGAAGGTGGAGACTTTAATAACAGAAGAGGCGGCGGCGGTGGCTTTGGCGGTCGTGGAGGCGGCAGAGGAGGTAGAGGTGGTGGTGCCGGCGGTGACGGAAATGGCGGCTTCCAAAAGTTTGGAGATAGAAAATCATTTGGTGGCTTTGAAAACGGCGGTGGCGGACGTGGACGTGGTGGTCGAGGCGGCGGTGGTGATCGTGGTCGCGGTGGATTCGGAGGTGGTGACCGTGGTCGCGGTGGATTTGGTGGCGGCGATCGTGGTCGTGGTGGATTTGGTGGCGGTGATCGCGGTCGTGGTGGTTTTGGTGGACGTGGCCGTGGATTTGGGCGCGGAAACTTCGGTGGAGCGAATAAACCCTTTAATAAATCATTCGATTCATCAGGGTCTAACAAAAAGATCACCTTTGATGATTAGACTATGATAACGAGTGCAAAATATTTTAGAAACACACAACATAACAATTTCGTTTACATTTCACCGACTATTTTAAATACGCTTGTGTTATTTGTGTGTTGTGATGATTACGAAAATCTTAATTTTATTGCTTTACAGAGGAATGCATCTGGTTCGTGGGGTGACCGAGCGAACAAAGATTTGAAATATACACGTGGAAAGTCATTTAAACATGAAAAAACCAAGAAGAAGCGTGGAAGTTATCGTGGGGGTCAAATTGACATGGGTGTTAACTCAATTAAATTTGATTAACAATTTTAAAATTCGCTCTATATATAAATTGCATTAGTATCAATCCTAATTAATGTAAAAGATTAAGATATGTAGTTATAGTGTAGTTTAAGTAATCTGAATACATCTGCATTGTATATAATTTTACAATATGTATGTATGTTTCCGATGTGAGAACTAAATATTCTTGAAACAAAAGAAATAAAGTCATAAACATCCTTTTTCACTAATGTGTATGAATGGTATTTATAAAACTAATATTAAATAACAATTGGAGTTTTAAAATTTATAAAGAAGATTTTTAAGGTTCCAAATGCATTCTATACAAATATGAGTGTATATGTGAACTTGGAAGGTAAATAATCGTACATATTTATTTTAGCAAAAAACAAAAGTAGAGATAGGTTTTGTTGTCATGGAGTAATGGATACGCCTAATTTAGTCGACTGAACCGTTTGAACGTGTCGCACATTTACTGAAACCATAGCAATCATCACTTGACTAGGAACGATAGGATGTAGACTGAAATGTATGCCAACAAAAAAATCATTAGTTCACCCTTATATGGTTGACTACCCTATAAGAAATACTTATGTACTTATGAGGCAGCGTAATATAAAAAAATGATAATTTTTACGGACGGTTTTGGTCATTTGCCAAAGATAAAACCGTTGGAACTTGTTCAGTTACTTTCGCTGAACGACTTGGCTGCGCATGCGCATTGTATTTATTGCTCCAAAATGTCATTTGTTGTTTGTGCAAATGGTTTGTTTGATGTATTGTAGATGTTTTAAAATTTTGATTCATTTTGGTTACTAAATGTGTACGTACTGAACACAAGCGTTGTTTTGCTTCAGCGTTTCAAAATCGTTATAATTTCAGTGTAGCGGATTTCTTGATGACAATCGGACACTGCTTAATGACGCCAATTGCTGTCGCATCCATCAAAGTACGAGCTGGCATGTAGTATAATATACAATTGTATTTATAAGTGCATGTATATATATATGTATATACATACATGCGTGCATACTCACCGGTCTAAGCCAAATTTGTAACAGTGATTTTAGCTGTTAACATTTAGCGAGGGAAACTAAGCGCTCGTAATGCTATCAACAAAATATGTGCAGCATAACAAAAGAAAAGTTGTAAAACGTGTTGAAATAACAGTTAACGTGAATAGATATAGACTTGTACGTAGCACATAAATATCATATCGTTTGCGTTAATTTGCTGTACTAATAAGTATTTTATTCAATTTACTTGCAAATAAAGATATAAAAAGTGTGGAGTATAATTACGTTGGAACAACAGCAACTTTCTCATCATTCATGCAGCTGGTTGACAATTGTAGCACAAATAATTACAAACGTTTTTATGTGTCTCGGAAGCGCACACGGGTACACATAAGTATGTACAATAAATCAATTTATGTATTTGTAACGATAAATATATCTTCACTCATTTGTAATATTTGCGGAAAATATTTAAATAATTGAATTTACATTTAATAGTTTTGTTAATTAATAATCTTTACACTTGTGTATATACTTTTTTAAAAAGAGCGTGACTTACTTATGTACATATGTTGTATGGAGTATCCAACATTGGCGTTCATATGTTAACTCGATACTTTTTCATAGGCTTATATTTAAAATATGTGGAAAAAACACTTCTGTTCATTTGTTCAAAGTTTTCCATTAATTAGGTGCAACATTTAATGATGGAAGTGTAAAGTTGTCTCAGATAAGAAAGTTGAGACTTTGAGACTTTTTGGGGATTTATGAGCTTAGTCTCGAAACGACACTGTTAGATCAAAGTTAAAAGATTAGAACAAATAGTTGGTAATAAAAATAAAAAGAAAATGAACTACTTTTGCAAAACATTTCAGTATATTATTACTGCAAATATGTACATATGTATTTATAAACGTATAGCAAATATTAACCTTGTCTGCGGTGGTTTCGGCTGTATCACAGTAATATTACCCAAAAAACATCTTCGAACTAAAAATACAAATTTACTAATTGTTTACATATACATACATACATATATACATAAATATATTGGAATAAGCATATACATATTTAAGTACATTGATTTGATATATTGAAGTAAAGCCACAAATATTAAATAATATATCGTACACTTACTGCGGTCGCATAGCGTATACTTAGCAGCGGGTGCATGCGTCAATTATAATGATCAGTTCCAGCGTTTTCTGTCTGTTAATTTGTATACAGTTATGTAACAGCCCACACCATTGTTAATCATCTTCACTTTCCATTCCCAGCATCTACCAACAAAACAAGTAAAATTGAAAAAAATTACGTCTAAATCGAAATCGATATAAATTATTTTTCACCCCAACGTCAACAAATCATTTCGCCATGCATTGTGCTTATTACACCTCTTTCACACGCTCTTTGCCCACCGTGTGCAGCCGCATTATAACATACATACATATGTATAATAATTATTTTTTCCATTTTCACAATTAATTCAATTAGTAATTATATAGTTAGCATAAAAAAGTCATGGTTTGGCTATTATATAGGAACTCGTCTTGGTTGATTTTAACTTACACCTGTCCAATTCCCAATTGTCAAATAAGAAACGCTTTCCGTTTCAATGCTCTGCTTTATAATGTCTTCGCTAAATAAGAAATTGTTAAAAATGTCGCGTACAAGGTGAAATTTTTTGAATAAAAGCGCAGAGCCGTCAGTACGTTGGATTACCCAGCAGACAATTTGGATTTAGAAGAAGTTAGAAACTTTCTTTCAATTACGAAAAACGAATTGTAAACATATAACCGCACCTGAGAATTAAAATAATAGAGAAGGCGTAAATATTAGTTAAGACAACAATAACACTACGAGAGAAGACATTACCATTAAAGATTTTTCGATTGAGTATAATCTGCTAACTAACATTTGTGCTCCCTCCATTCTTAAAAGTCTATTTCTGAACGGTTAAATTAGTTTTAATAATTTAAATTAATTTTATGACTGATGGTCGTGGAGTTAATGTTGGATGTGGCTTCTTAAAATTCTCTATGATTAAAAGATCTTTAATCTTGAAACTATTTTTCATCGAAGGCGCCGATGTAAAAGGCCTTGTCTAAAGCAGATAATACCTGGGACGCAGTGCCGATGGATATTCTATAGCTTAGAAAAAGGTTAATGGATGTAGCTGGAAATTAAAATTTCGCACTTAAGGGAACTACTACATCAACAAAAGCACAACCCAATGAAAAAGAAATTATTTGTATGATTTCTTAGCAATGTTTCTAATGTGATGTTAAAAATGGTGATTTGTGTGTCAAAAAATTAATTTCGGGAAATTAAACTATTTGAAAACAGTTACCATTTTGGGCTAAGAGAAGGTGTAATAAATTGAATTATATATCTAGATTTGCATTTGCAAAGAACGAAAAACTCGAAGTTCAAAATTAAAACAACCTCGTTAAAATTTCTAAAGTTACATATATAAATTTTAATTTTTTTATATTCTAAACTGGGTATATTAAGTTTGCCTCGTAACACCCAGAAGAAAGCCTCGGTGCTCTATAAAATATATATATAAGCTGATTTAGCTACGATCGTCTGCCTGTCCGTCCGTTTGTATATATGTACATAGTTCTTCAGTTTTTGAGTTAGTTTACTTTATGCAAAAGTTTTTCATTAGATAAGATAACTTCATTTCGTACGGATTACTATATAAAACAATGCCACGATCTCTGAAGAAATTGTTGAGACAGTACCACTATAACATATATCTGCCATGCAAACTGAAAGTTCAAAATCAAGTTCTTCTAAGGAAATAAATTTTATTCGACAAGATATCTCCACAAAATTTGGAATGGATTATTTTCCAAAGTATTACTATAATATTTGATTAAATTTATTAGATCGGACTACTATAGCATATAGCTTCTTTGGAGAAGGGTATTCTAGCTTCGGTCCAGCCGAAGTTTACATTTTTTCTTGTTTTAAAGTTCCTATGGGGGAGAGTTGTTTCAAAAATATTTCGTTTCAGAAATGTTTGTATTCACTATGTTATGGTTCAGTTTTGTCAGTAAGGACAAAACGAACCCTCATCTCTAACTTACGTATTTTCAATTTAAATTTTATTAAACCTTTAAGACCTAAGTTAAAAAACATCAGCATTCTCGAAACGTTTATCATGATATCCGGACTTTTAAAATATGGCAAAATACACTGGGAGGTTTCTGTATACAATTAATTCACACTGCCTTTAAGTATTAGTTCGTTGTTAAAGAGGTGATCAGAAGATCCGATTAAAGTATACTGAGCTAGCTTTAAATCTACTTCTTCCAGCTATACTTGGAAAAAATTATAATGACTATTGTATTACAGGTTAAATGAGTATTTAACTTTGGAGCAACAATCAACATTGGCTAGTAGGTCGCTTATTGGTCGAAAGCGGGGTGGAAAAGTTGTCTGCCCTTTCCAAGTCCCGCTATAGCCATCGTTACACTCATTGTGTTCCAATAAGAGTTTATTATGTAAATCTTTTTGTCATAGAATCAGTTTTTCTCAGAACTTCCTTAAAGGAATTCATTTCTAACAAAAAAATTTATTGCGCACTTTGTACGCAACATTGTTTGCAATAAGCTGTTTGTAGGTTTTTTCTGTCATGCAAAAGATGTTGACTTAAGATTGTCAGCTTAAAAGGAAGGGTTTAAAATTCACATATTTCTACGAAAATGTTATATTCATTTGTAAGGAGTACTTGCAATTTTTATCTCTACTCAGGTACTTAAATATCAGTCATTGTCTCCTTATTAAGCTACTTAAATAAAATGTTCCATTATTATTATTATTACTATTATTAAGCGATTACGTATGTAAGTCTGGCTTTTTGATATGTTTAGTTGAAAAATAACACAAATTAATTTAAAGGCACGGTCGCGCTATCAAGGCAAACAGAATGGGAAAATGAAGCGCGAGAAATTTTCAGCTTCATCACACACATACTTATTTATACACCTGTACATATACATATACAAGCGCATGTGTGCGTGTGGATATAACCGCGAAGAAATTCGTATAGCATGAAATGCAATGGTGTGTGTGGTAAAAGAAGAAAACACAGTTCCTGTGGCAGAGAAAGAGCGCAAGCACAAAAACCTGCTAAGTCAAGCAAGCGACCAAATCATTAAGCTGGGGGACTGCTCGCTAGCAACGCCAAGCAGCTGTTGGACAAGAACTGGCTCCAAATCACAGGCGAACGCTTAAGAAATCGTAAAAGATATTTTAACCGTCAGTCTAAGGTGAGCGCTCGACTAGTTCGGTTCGTGTATTGTAAAGCAAACGCTCGTTATTGCCATTCGCTGATCGCTGCTGTCGTTCCTTACGCGTTTCAAACGGAATTCCGCTTAAAATTTTTACCATTAACCCAAACCTTGGCTCAAAAGAGAAACGTTACATGCATAAAAATAAACATATAATTAAGAATTCCAAAAAGTCACACACATGCACACGTACATATGATTATAGTGATCGATAAGTGAAAAGTGAATTGAGATTTCTTTTTATGTAAATGTGCACATTTTTTGAATTGTTTATATTTATAACATAAAGGCAATTTGAGAAAAGCATTCGTGGAGAGCTGCCCCTTCGGTTGTGACTTTGTGTTCTGTCTTCTTGGAAATAACTATCTGCTGTACAACAAATACGCGCATTACCCAAAATGGCATACCGGTGCTTTTGGAGAAGCATAACCAATGTAAGTGACCCCATTAAAAAACGAACAGGGAGAAAATCGTGTAGAAAATGGATGTTGTTGATTCTCTGCTCACTGCTTATTGCTCATTGCAACAGCATGTTGGTGTTGTATTGGTGCATGGCTATGGTATTATGGCCATGAACGTCTTGAATTCTGTTGCTGCTGTTCCCGACTTCGGTTTCTTCTTCGGTGGCAAACCAGTATCGCCTTGTACAATTTGGTCTGCTTACTGTTTTATTTATGTATTATGCATCTCTACATATGAGTGTAGATTAATACATATTTAGGCAACTATGCGGGATTTTGTATGTTAAAAAAGTCAGCTTCACAAAAAGCTCTTCAAAGGATCCACATTGTCTATATGAATAAGAAACATCGCAGAAATATGCTCTGAAGTACTGTTCAGAAATCACTTTATTTACACACATGTACTTATATACATACATACGTGCATATTGATGGTGGCACGACTCATGTATTTAAGTTTCCAACGCTTTTTTTAAAAGCAGGTGAAGTTGGTTTCTGTTTTTTTTTTCTTTGGTTGCCTGGCCACTTAGTTCCCTAACAATTCTGTGAGCAATTTGCGGTTTACGCATAAAAATATTAATTAAGAAATTTAATCTTTAAAGAGCTCTCTTTATACTCTTGCAAAATGTTGCTACAGAGTATAATAGTTTTGTTCATCTAACGGTTGTGCGTTTCGCCTAAAATGAATCGAGGTATATAGGGTTATATGATCAGGATGACGCGACGATCGTAGCAGTAAGGGTCTCCTGTGGCCAAACAATTTTGAAAAAGGGTGCCAATCTCGCCCTCTAATACATAAGTTTAATGTCCATATCTCCTAAACTGCTAAAGCTACAACAAACAACCTGAGCGCAAATATTATAAGAATTACTGACAGTGTGAAATGAATGAATCGGAAGCTAACCCCGCTACCTCCCCACATAACGGTACTTTTAGAACTACTAAAAGCGCAATAAATCAATAACTAAATATTTCAGAGACATTAAATTTTACCTCCGAAACGGTATGAGAGGAATTTATAGGAGCTAGTGCGAAAATTGGACGATGGGCGTGGTACCGAACGATTTTGACTAAATTTAGTACATAGTATTATTCCCATATTCCCACAGGGCAAAAATGGGCAAAATCGGACTACAACCCGGCCTACTTTCCATATAGCACAATTTTAATTCCATTTGATTCCAGTACACAAAACAGGAAGTAATTAATATAGCGGGATAAAATTTTGCACTAATAACTCCTTTAAAGTATGCCACCTTATGCCCAAAAATTGCTCCAATTCAACCAAAACTATTTAAGCTCCTAGGTGTCGAATATGTGGACCCCAGTCAGAGCGAATCCTTTCCTGACAATAGTAACTTTTTGTATCAAAAATGGATTGAATAGGGTCAATACTTTGAGCCACCATATACCTAATATAAAGATTTTCGAACTTTCAGGCACAAGTATATATCGGCTAATATTTGGGTTATCTCAATGAAAATTACAGACCTTGGTTTACTCATAACAGTGTATCTTTGTGCCTAAAATGGCTATCTTTCGGTGAAAACTTGACCTAGCTCCCATATAACTAATATCAGGATTTTCTTACCTACGGCTGACTTTACGTAACTGATTATGTGTAAGATCCCTTGATGAAATCTAGGAAATATTTTTTAGTATACGGCATGATAAGATTTAATGGATTAAATCGGGACGACACTATCCCAACTCCCATATACTACATATAATGATTATCGTTTTTCTAATAAACTTTATGCCGAATATGTCGGTCAGTTTATGAGTTATATAGATATGTATATATAAAATTACTTGGATTCTGAGGCTCTGGTTGACGTTTCACATCGTAGGCATTTCCCTGGCTTTGATTCTTGCAACTTGTAAGAGTATAACTTAGGCCTTACTTACCTGTTTTAATTTACGAAGATAGAAATTTCGGTCTGACTGTCTATCGGTATAAATATTATTATTTTTGGTTTTAAGGTTCAAAGCATAATTTTAAGCTAAAAAGGGTATACATCAGCAGAATGCTACTCGCTGAAGGATGAGCTGCCAAAGCTTTTTTAAAACAAATGTTGTATGGCAATCTGAGCTATATATACACCATAAGTTTATTATAAACGATTGTCAATAACGGAGAATATCGAATCTAAGCTTCTTCACTAATGCAATTTTCGAAAGACTTTTCACAGAACAAATGCGATAATATTACAAATAAATTTTAAACAATAATCATAATAGAAGAATAACTTCGCAAAGTGAAATTTCATACGTTGCTGTTTCCAATTGAATTCACTCAAAATATACTGCTTTATTGAAATAATCTCAATGCGGATAATGAGAATATTATCACACATACATATTTGTGCGTACACCCATATGATGAGCGAGATAATTATTCGAATGATTCATTTCGAATAAATCTGATTGCGAGGAGAGTAAGAAACTAGGTTAAGCATATTCACGGAGAAAGAGTCATTTCCATAGCCAGCAGTCGAATTAACAGATTTACATACACATACAAATATACATACATTTACTGTAATTACATACGATATTATAAAAAAAAATATTAAAATATTCAAGCGTAGTGGCGTGAAGCCCAACCCATTAACAGCGTCTTTCGAGTGTTTTTAGGTGAAAAAATACGTATTTTGGGTCAAACATTTTTGGCGCTGAAGCGATTGCAGAGATTTCAGAAAATTTGCTGTCAAATGGCAGTAATTACTGGCGTAATGCCAATGTCGGGTACCGCTTTGAGACTTTCGTTTTGATACGAACGCACAAGTTGGCGGGCTATTCTTGTTGTTTTTGTTGTGGAAATGTGATGGAAAATGAACATTAGCCTCCTCCGTCATCACATCATACACATAACGAACAGCATTCAACATCAATCTTAACTGCTCAATGTACATACTAGCTGTGTACGCTTATAATTTGAGAATACTCACAGGTAAGTGTGTGTGTGTGTATATGTGGGGCTTTGGGGGAATAACTATTATGGACAAAGTGAAATTCCTGCTTAAGGCGTTTGTAAAAGTAACTGGTTACTGGTTAGAGAATTCCCACGACCATAGGAGTCAACGGTAAATGGAAGCATCCAAATATTTGAACATTTTGTCTTCAAAGCGCTGTTGTGCATATTTCTATAATATTGTGTGCAACTGTTAATAACCATAGTCATGGTTATTTGGTATGAGGCACTCATTCAAATCAACCGTAAAACGGGGAATTTAAAAATTTTATCAGTTGCGCGCGGTATGTTTTCTATTAAAAAACATTTATGTGAATTTGGTAGAGAAAAAATTATACCCTCATTTCACACAACCTCATTGAGTTACTAAACTCTAATATAGGCGTATTTATTAATACATACCTGACGACTATTCTATATAGATATGATTTCTTAAAGCATCAATGCCACAAGGCTCCTACCAGCATTCGCTTCTTTCTCCATAATACAGAGTTGACCACCAACGGGTATTGAAAAATTACACCATTTATGAGATCGTATATTTTATATGTCTTTTCTCCTTTTCTATAGTTTCAGTAGCAAAATTCATATTTCTGTTGACTGGTTTTACAAATTACTTAAGCGTTATGCAGTCATCTTCGATGCCATCACTTCAAACGTGAGGCGACACAAACCGGTACTGTGATGGATTTCAAGCGTAAAAGTGCTAAACGACTAGAAAATGTATGTGAGTGCAGACATGTTGAAGTGTCTGGTGGACTGAAAAGAAGTTTGTAGGTTGTTTGTTTAGCCGGAAGCCATTACAGAACATGGGACAACTGAAAACGGTATTAAAACTACTCGAAAGTATTATAAATGGAAGTGCGCTAAACTTTTGGCAGCCAGCAGAGGTAGCGTTATTTTCAATAATAATTGCATATAATGTTAAATATGTTGAATAATTATAAGATTGCTTATCGAGTAAATGTTGGCTGTTTTCCACATCTTATACATTAACCTGTCCAATTTGTTTGCAATAGTTTATTATTGCTGTGATAAGCTTTTATCAGTCGGTTCAAAAGTTAGCTGGCGAGATATCAAAAGACTTAAGAAACGAACTTGAACTGGTGCAGCTGAAGCGGTGTAGCGAAAACTACTTAAAATCAAGGAAACATGGTAACTTTTTAGGTAGAAATGGACGTGTGCAAAAACTGGAAGACTATTTCGCGTATTTACAGACAGACGAACGGACGGACCGACGGAGATGCCTAATATATATTTTATAGGGTCTCCGACGTTTCCATCAGGATGTTGCAAACTTCGTGTCATACCTAATATGGCCTGTTCAGGGTGGAATAAATTACGTAGGTTGTCTTTTATATTTCGTGATTTTGAAACCCTAGCTTGCAATCGGGCAACTCACAACCTTAACGTAAAGTTTAACATTTTTGACAGTATACATACTCGAAACGTTTTGACATACAAGCGCTTTTTGTTGTTTACAGTAACTTGAAATATTCATTTCGGCCAAAAAATGGAATTAAATGATTATTATATTAAATGAACTAGAAAGCTTTACCTATGTTAAAATATTGTGTATTCAACTAATGATATGAGGAAAAAGGATTTAATCTATAACTGAACGGAGACTTAATATCTTCAAATCAATTATAATAATTTTAATGTAACTATATATAGTTCTTCTGAAATGATTTTATAAAAAATAGATATATATGATAATTTAAAATATTACTTCAAAGCTTCTATTGGAACTAACCAGAGGTTATGAATTGCACTCGAGTATAAGCGTGTGGGTTTAAATTTGTTTACTATAAAATTAAAGATATTCGATTGATCGGCGTTGAAATCATTCGTATAGTTCAAATGAACCCCGAAGCTAACGAAGGAAGCTTTAGGGTCAACAAACAGGCATAATGTTAAATTTTTACTGATAACTTATGCAGTCTTAATCCCAAGTTTACCTAATTTTTTGTCCCATAAAATTTGCATAAAAAAGCATATTAAAAAGTTTTATACTTTAACATGCCAAACGGAAAAACAGCAAAAACAAAAAAAAATCTCATTATCAGTGGTCTAGTTTCAATCCAAATTACATTTCCTTACTGAAATGTGTTGCGGAAATGCTAAAGCATACATATGGTATATAATATCTGCAAAGCCACACATGACAACTATTTTTATTTAGTAGAGTTCGTAACAAGCGACAACTGATCACCAAGAGGCTACGATACTAATAGCTGTTAATGGATTTAATTGCAAGCAAACACATTCATTATTACTCACGCACACTCACAAACACTTCTGTGCGCGGATGTAGAATAGAGATCACTGTGCTCGGCCGTTGTTCAACATAAGCATTAAGAACTCCTCTGAATACAGGTATATATGTACATACATATATTGTACAAACACACTAGACTGTATATATACTGCATACATATATACTTATTATTGTTATTGGGTATTTATTTCTGACCGAACAGTAGCGGTGAGTATTTAATTTTGATCGCCAATACAATTTTTACTTCCACTTGACCATATATGGGTCATCGACCTCAATCTAACGGTGTTTGTCATTTTCTATATACCACATTGTGCCAGTATCATTGGTGCGTACGCGTATATTTCTAAACATACTGCAAGCGGTCACCACTTGGTGTCTTCAATCCCGAAAGCTTGCAGAGAGACAGAAAAATTGTACTGCATGCTCCTCTGTCTGCTTGGAATCTGGAGAATAGAAAAATATACTTTTTTGGTACTCAGTTGTCATTGAACCGCCGTGAAATACATTAATCCGAATGCCATTGAAAGCTTTTTTCTCTATTGTTATGAGCAGCTAATTATCAGGAAATACATACTCTAGTATATCAGAAAAAGGGCTGAGCATTTAGGAAAATTACTCCTAAAAAGAGCCAAGTAATGAAAAAGTAGTAGAAATTGAAAAAAAATTATCAAAATATGTTAAAAAAAATAATTGCCGATACTATTCAAAATAATGAAAACAAATCATCAATTAAGCAGTGCTTATAATAAAAGAATCTGCAAAATCTTTGCATTGAATGCACTCCAATTTCATACGTATTGGTTTGAATATTGTGAAGAAAATTGGAAATATTCTACAGGACTTCATTGGAACTCTTAATATCTTTTAAAACAACAATTATTTGAACAGATAAATAATTATAGTTGCTAACAGAGATTTCTTACAGCCTGTAAAAGTCAGTTGATCATTAGGCTCGATAGCGATCCCGAAACCAAACATATTACGGCTCTCGGGTTTTACAGAAACAACTTAAGCCGTTCTTTGTTCTGTCTATTTGTTTTGTTTGTTCTTATGCTCTGTAGTGTTAGTTAGTTCACTTCTGTTGTGTTTTCTTTCTATGGAATGTTAGATGAGTGTGACCAGCAAAAAGGTTACAAGTACAACAATGTCTCCGCACTTTTCTATGGCAACAATAGATAGCCCGAATAGAGCAGAGTGATTGTTAACAGACGCGCACGCGTGTTGATTTTTGCTCGTGCGGATACTTATATGTATGGTATATTTTATGCCATCGTGTTGACGGAAAGGCCTTCTATGGCTCAATGCATAAGTCTTTCATTCGTTGCTTAAGAAAACCGATCAAAAGAAAGCCAATGAAAAAGTTAAGCCCATTTATGGATAAGTATTAATATGCAATACGAAATTATTAAATGGTAAATAAATGACCGAAGCAATTTGTATATGTATATAATGGTGATATGTAAGAAGCCAAGAAATGAATAACCAATTGGGTTATATGATACCAGGTCAGTGTGTAAAAACGAAAGTGCGTGTTTTGATTATTCTGTTCGTATTATTATTTAGATGTCGATATTTATTCAGTTGCGTTGGAAAGGGAAATTATAATTTCAAGTAAGTAAAACAGTGTCGATTATCTACTCGAAAAGTTTATCAGAGTTGAGGTTAACGCAAACATCTCTCAGATATTTTATTGTAACTAAGAAAAAAAGTAAGCAATTTTTATAAGGTGTTTGGAGAAATTCAAGTGTAAGGCTCATTTTCAGTTGAAAATTCTGCTGGAAGTGTTCTTTTTATCAAAGATTTATTTTCCTAAGCAGTTTTGCGGTAACAGTCAATTTTATTGACAACCAAATGCCTTTTGACTTCTTACAGAATGCCTAAAGGCTTAAAGTAATGCGAACAATCCTTTTATGATTCAAACAATCAGGAAACATTTTAAGCAAATAGTTTCGCTTTTAATCACAACTTTTGTCATGCTCGTCATGTCGTGTAAATCCTGTCCAAAGTATGCGCTTCCTTTGTTTAATTTTATTTTAAACCTTTCAGCACCATATATAAGGTTATAATAACATACATAAATGACTGAAAAGTCCTGAAACTTACTATTCAGCTCTAATTCATCTACCTCGGTATTCAAAACTAAAATTACCAGCGGTTCAGTATCCATAATGAAAATAAGTTTTTCGCCAAGTAATGAAAAACGAAACCCTATTGAGCATTAATAGTTTTCGAAAGTTGTTAAATAAACATGAATTTCGTGAAACAAAGTTTTTATTATTGCTTTTTCTTTTATTAAATCTCAAAACATAGCTTTTCTTTTTAACATTGCCGCTAGTGTGTGGCATTAACGGCATTTCATTGTATAACTTTAATGCCTTTAAACCATGTAATAGCCGAAGAAAAAAGATTTTGACTTCGTAACTGATAATTATGACGATGACGATTGACTAAAGTAGAAAGTCTCATTTGGTAGACTCGAGAAATAAAACATACGGTAACATTGGTTGGTCATTTTATGTTCAGTGTCTTATATATTAAAAAAACCAAAAACAAAGCAAAGAATAAAAAATTTAGCTTGACAAGCTATTAATTCAATGACAACAAATGTCATTGCCCTTCATTGCAGGCTATTTACCTAAGCGGCTCTGCAGAAGTATGTATTTGCCTGCAATGTTCAAATAAGCATACATACATATATGTATGTATATGCATAAGTAATTACATGTAAAAGACTATTGCATTAAATAGTGTTTACATTTTAATCGAGTTGAAAAACTTGTACATTTACAGTAAAAAGGCGAAGAAGAAGAGAATCATTGAAAAATAACGTGCCGTTATGAGTCGTACCGTGGGCAGTGAGATGAAAGTGCCGGGTGTTGGCGAGAGTGATTCACACGGTAGGCCATTAAGTCATACAAATGTACATACCAACGGGTATTTACGAAGCATGTGTGTGTATGTGTGTGGTAGCAAGTGCTATAGCCACTAAATCACATAGACACGACAGACTAACGACTCTGCATGCCGTGCATACATTTGCATGTATGTATATACTCGTATGTATGTATGTATAGGCGGCAGTTTGATGGGCGAATGTAATAGCAAACTTGATCGTCTTCTTCATCAAGGCGACGGCTCGGCCATATAAAGAATTGAATAATAGAATTTCGCTTTCGTTTCTCGCGGCAAATGAAACTCAAACTACAAACAACTACAAATAAAGTGCAAATAAAAATTCAAGCAAATTTAGCAATTAATATGATTTTCCCTTCATTATTTTACTAAGCATGTACAGTTGAGAGAAATTGGAATAGTAAGAAAAAAATTTCAAATATAAAATCAAAAGTAATGAATGGACATTCGCCGCCGCTGCGTACGTTTTTGAGAAGAAAAGAAAGTTTGTCACTTGAGTCTTTCGTTGTATTCGCATGCCCAAGCCTTACTGCATGCCGATCACTTGTCAGTTCACAGAGTTTCATGTACAAGTATGTATGTATGTGTGGGTATATTATACCAACGAATATTATCGTATCATTTGCATTCTATAAACACTCTAAGCTTATGGAGGTTAGTGGGGCGGCATGCAGCAAATATTTACCGGCGCTGATTGAGTTCTCGGCTCATAAAAGTAATTAATTTGCTCTTTACTTTTACACTCTATGCATAGATCGGCCACTTATGCAGAATTTTCGATACATATAGCGAAAAAGAAATTTATTTCAATCATAACAGACAATTTTATTTCCCTTGATTTTAATTCAAAAGGAGAGTGTAATCAGTGGGCGCATCAGCAGCACGTCGAGCGAATTACATACTTAAATATATGATTATACCATACACACACACATATGTACATGCACACATGTCTTGCTTTTCGCATAAAATCGTAATTAACAACTTCTAAAAGAGGAAGTTTGTAGTGAAAGTGAATGAGCTTATACACTCACTAACTTGGCTTGACCTATAAAGTTTAAAGAAGTCTCCAATTGATCGCCATATATAATCAAAAAATCGCGAAACAAGTCCACTCTCTTCACTTATATGTATGTATATATGTATGTATGTCTATAAAGTGTGTTTGTATGTATGGACAAAATTTCGCGTTTTAACTTTCACACCAACTATTTCTTAGACAATGAAATCACTAACGAAAAATAAAACAAAATTGAATGTTAATAAAACGAGGTACAATAAATAAATATATATACATACATATTTACACTTAATAATATACATATGCATATAGTTTTATAGCAAAGTGTTAACAGTTTCTATAGAAGAACAAAGCGTTTGTGAGCAAACGAAAGTGAATTCATGACTCGGAGCTCGTTTTATGCCACTTAAGAGTTACAGAAGTCAAAAAACTCATAACAATTTTTATAATTTAAATGGCATTTAGTTCTGCACACAAGCACAATTAAACACTTTATATGTTTGATTTTCGATTTAGAGGTAATATACTAAGATGTTTTGCTAATAAGCCTAAGTAATAATTTTATTCAGGTCGCAACAGATAGAGAGAATATTTATTTATTCAAATAAATAAAAACCAGGAAAACTCCTTACACCGAAGCTATAATATTCTTCACAGGTGTATTTTTATAGCATCTTCTTCTTCTCTACTGGCGTAGGCACCGCTTACGCGATTATGGCCGATTTAACAACAGCGCGACAGTCGTTTCTTCTTTTCGCAACATAACCAATTGGAAATGCCAAGCGAAGCCAGGTCCTCTGGAGAAAGCAGAACAGGTCCATTGGAGAGGCCAATGATATCAATATCTTCATTGTCGCCTTGTTTGAAACCTCGTTTGGTATCGAACGGCTCGGAGAGGTCTTCCCCGATCGTGACGAAGCTTTTGGTATTGCTCAACGTCAGCTGAAACAGCCGTATTAGTTTTGCGGGGAAATCTTCTGAATTAGATTTCCCCGCAAATCGCGGCATAAAGACAGCAAACTTAAAATTAAAGTACACATGAAAAAGTTTTGATGATCAATAAATATTTAAAAAATATTTTAAAAATTCCCAAATAATGGCGTACATATTTATAATTACTCGAAAAAACCTCACAGTTTTTGTAACCTAACCTTAATCTCTATCAGCTAACATATTTGTCCCAATATTTGCTATAATTTTAGAATTGATCTAATAATATGCAGCTCAAGCTACCTCACAAAAACGAAGCTAGATTTCGATTTAGTTCCTCATACATTCTTTTAGTCATTTTCTCATTCTGTTTCAACTTAACCGCATAATTGATATTAAATTTTTTTTCTATTACAGATGAAGTTGGCTATCGTTGTAATTGCTTTAAGTATGCACGTTGCAAGTGCGGCACTTTGGTCGAATTACGATACTGAAAAGGCGGAGAAATGTAGTGGCGGTGCGGGGTTGAAATATTTGTCCGGCGATGCGCTAATTGATTCTCCCAATTGTATGGGGCCGAACAACTCGCCCTATCCAAGGTAAAATAGAAAAAGCTGTTAGACTCTAAGGTGAAAATTTAAAGTTAAAATCTACACCGTAATTTTTAGCGTTTTCTTAGAATAAAGTATTTATTAATAACTTCCTTTTTCTCATCAGTGCGGCTGTGGCACGAACCTTCTCGAATTGGAACGGTAACTCCAGGCGTGGGCGTCAAAGTAAATTCCCCTCAACGCTAGATCCGGCGATAACAACGAGTGCTCTACTACGTGCCTATGACGAAGTCAATAATGATCTTCCTACCAGCAATCGTTTTGGTGAGCTATTTCAATCCATTTGATAGCTGACAACTTTTATAATTTTTTGTTAAATTTTTTTTATAAATCACATAGGTCGCTCTTTGGGAAGTGCACCTGTCAGTCAATGCAGAGAAACACCATCTCGTCTGTGCAAAACACGCTACAATACGACGGCGCCAATGTATGGAGTCAGTTTGACATCTGGACAGCCGGTTACCATTGTTCAAAAGTTCCCTGATCTGTTACAACAAGTCGTATTCGAAGTTTGCGAGTAAGTCGGTTTAATAAGAAAGTTGTGTGATGATATTATGTAGCAAAATTCGATAAGAAACGATATTTTATTAAATGCTTAATTTCCTAACTCTTGATCCATTATGTGTTTTAAGAAGATTCCGTAGCTTAGATATTTTTATGACTTACACTTCTAGTATCTTTCAAACGATTTTAGCTCTTACGCTGAAAAAGCTGTGTTCTGAATAGATGTTTTGAAAAATACTTGACTTGCGTCAGAGCTTATTTGTTTTGCAACTCTCCATAACTCCTATTCATATATCTTAATACTTTTATAATTCATTTATTATTCTCCCCAGATCGGGTGAATGTGACGTTGTACGTGGTGAATGCACTCAGACATATGTGCCGTATCTGTTTCTTGTAATTCCGTTGGGTCCAGTCACACTGACTGGTCAGGACTACGTATTGGTTGAGAGCGGGTGTGTATGCAAACCCAAATATTCTACGGGGGCCGCACAGGAGCCAAATATGATACCTTAGTTTATTTTCGGAACCAAATAAAAGTTTAATTTGTTAACATCTGATATACTGCTACACAACTACATACAAAGTAAACTGTTTAAAATGGACATTTGTACGCACAAATGATGTAACTTTTCGCTGTATTATATTTGCTACGAATGCCCATTTTTACTCTAAATAGGATCGATTCAACAAGTTTTCTCTGTTGAATTTACAGTTATTAATATACACACATATTTAGTTGTAACATATTTATTATTATAAATATACATATTTATGAATTCATATTGAGATAAATATGAGTAAATATATTTCTCTAGAATAGTTGTATGTTGATTTCAAATAATTTAATTGAACAGCAAATTACTTGAATATTAAGGTTAAAAGGGCTTAAATGAATATTTGCAATATTATTCTTCATATACAAAATTTTAAACAAAATTTAGCATATTTATTATAACGATAAAAATCATAAATTATGTAAGTGGTTAAAGAAAACATGAATTTCGCCATGCTAATAACGAATGCAATACGATTATTTCTCGATATTCAGGGTTTTCTTTCAAAATAGTTTTTTTAAATATCGTATTTTCATATATAGTATTCTCGTATCTGTCTATTTGCCAGGATATTTTGGTTCAAAACAATGTATTTCAAATAATTCTTTATACAGTATAAGAAAAAAACATACAGACATATGTATGTATAATAAGAGTACATATATACAAACTAAAATAAATACGATATTTTAATCGCATAGATTTGTTATTAGGGGTTTCGTTATAAGTCAAGTGTATGTACGCCTTTCCGTAACAGTATATCAGAAATAATTAAATATACGAACAAAAGCTTAAGTTTAAGATTGCCTATTTATTGTTTGCTTAAAAGTTTTCTCTATTAAATTATATTTAATATGTTTTATGCTAATGACATATATACAAATAAATACAAATATCTATCCTAAATGAAAATAATATGTTATATATTAAGCTAGCGTTAATATTCTTGTATGTACACTCGTACCAAACGCACTCGCAAGTGCGGATTTGTTTTTTGCAAATGAAATAAAAAACTATGAATGTATGTAGTATAAGAATTAAGGAGGAAAACTAAATTTTGCATTTACGTATGTATGTACATATGTATTTATGTATCTGGAACATTTGTAACAAATAAATGATTTTAATAAACCATAATATCAACAAACGTTAGTCTACTTCTGAAGCGTTTTTTAATAAATTTCAATTTGATATATTTTTATAGTCTAATGAGAGTACGAGTACTTCTATCAAGACGATGGACTGTTAAATCGAAATTTATAGAGGTAAGTTAATTAAATAAGACAAGTTCTGTTCAATAGTTTCACACTTGATTTAATCCTCTCAATTCTGTTATTCGGATTAATATTTAAAATAGCTTAAAACACCTCTGTAGTAGGTTGTATTTAGTAAAGAATTATAGTAACTTACTGTGACGAGGCAAAGTACATTGGTATATTATTGTTGTAAATAATTCACATTAGCGGCAAGAAAAATGCCTCTTTAATATCACATTATAAAAAGTAAATAATAATCAACTTGATTTGATAGTTAAAATTTTATTTAAAATAAATTGAAGCTGGTGTATTATCCTCAACTAGAATTGCGCTGAAACTTCCTGTTCCTGTGAATTTTGACATATTCGTTTGACATTCTTCTTTAGCTTCGGCTGAAAATATATGTATGTATTTACAGGGAAACTTAAAACTCTCAACACATAACTTTAAGGGAATAAAAAATGAAATGCGTCTACACAATTATGATTTAAATTTTATCAACATTTAATATTAGTACATTTAAAAAAAATATGACGCAAGATTTTAAAATGTATGCATTAATTATAAGATGATCCTGAATATCGATGTCCTGAATTATAATAATAATTGTAGAATACTTTAAATAATCACTTTTTCCATATAAACTTAAATTAATATCAAATATATATCATTTTCTTAAAGTTCAATGGTATTGTAAGGATTTTACAAAACTGTAGTTATTTTTAGACAGCAGCTATTGTGAATTTTTCGTTTTGTAATTACTTTTGTATTAATTTTCCTTCATGAATATGGCAGCCCTGATTTCGTTGAATTTTTCGTTGCGTCGTCTCCATTTTGCAGTGCAGCAGGCCGCATTGAAAAATTTTTAATGTGCGAAAAAAGTTTATTACTGATATAATAAAGTAAAAATATGTGGAGTTAAGAGATTAAACGTTGTGGAAATATATTAAATAAGTTTATTATACTGAGTTGATAACGTTTGAGGTTAGTTTGTGTGC
This sequence comes from Bactrocera dorsalis, assembly GCF_023373825.1. Lineage (NCBI taxonomy): Eukaryota > Metazoa > Arthropoda > Insecta > Diptera > Tephritidae > Bactrocera > Bactrocera dorsalis. The sequence continues at coordinate 4,274,109 of NC_064307.1, forward strand.
TAAAATAACGAATGTGGTTACTTACCCCCGCCTCCTGTTTTTTTCTGTTCAAAACGCTGAATTTTACGCTTGCCGCCGTGTGCGTATCTGAAACCCCAGTTGCCGGGCGCAACTTTTTCCGTGTGGCAGAAACAACTAATTGAGAGTAATTAAGAACAAGGTATATAACTACTATAACTGAACCAAATCCATTAAAGGAAGATTTTGAAACACTGTCATGACGTGAAGGTGCTTATTTGTGGATATTTAAAAAAAATTGTAAGCCACTCGCAACTGTTAAAAAAAAAACTGCTTAAAAATGATGTTCACGGTAAGTAGTGTGATTACTTTTAAATATATAATAAGATGGAAATTAATATTACATCACTTCCTTTAATCAAATAATTAAATATATACAATTTTTAGAAGTAAATTTTTTCATCTCAATACATCATCTATTTCACATAAAAAGACGTATAAAATTGAAAATATGAAAGAACTTATGTTAAGAGAAAAATGCTACTCACACCTTATCGTATTTTTAATCAAAATGTTTTACATAGACATATTAAATATATTTCTGCGAATGAGGTATCCCAGAGGTTGATTACCCGCCTATTGCTATGCCTGTGAGAACTATAAACAAATAATGCGAAAAAATTAGGTTATGTCTTTAAATGCATGTTAAAACAATTTTGGATGTGAAGTTAAATTATTAAATAGTTACCACTATAAATTATTTAATATATGTTTAAAAATATTTTGTAATAGTTTCATATTTCATGACATAATTTTAATTACTTAAGGTTCATTACTTTCATGTAAATAACACAATCAAAGTAAAGTTAAGCGAAAAGAATCGCTCATGCTCTTGATGGATTAATGTGCAAATATTTATCTTTAACATTAGATTACTTAAAAGTCAATGTAAAACGTGCAATAATGTTGTATACGCTATCTTGTCTTAACATATAAATTTCTAGTAATTTGAATTGAATAATAATACATGCCTATTCCCAATATTTTTAATATTACCACTTATTTGTACTTATATTTACTTTGGGAAACTGGTGAAAATCATTCCTTTGAAATAAAAGTACACTTATTACTATGTCAAACAATTTTTGTCTGGAATAAAGTAAAAGGATGTGACGTTGAAATATGTATTATTTTTTTTTTTTAATTTTGAAACTACATATATTCTGTTTTGTAAAAATTAATTTATTCGGTAACAATAAATATTTCCAGGGCACCACCCAACAGCAGGACACTCGCTTCAGCGACAAGGAGAAGAAATTAATGAAGCAAATGAAGTTTGGAGACTGTTTAAATAAACGTGTGGATATGTCCAAGGTGAAACTAGATGTGTTGCGGCCATGGATCAGCAAAAAAATCACGGATATTTTACACATCGAAGACGATGTTGTGGTTGAATTTGTTTACAATCAGTTGGAGGAAGAAAAATTTCCTTGCCCAAAGAAGATGCAAATAAATATGACAGGATTTCTAAATGGAAAAAATGCACGACAGTTTATGGGTGAATTATGGTCTTTATTACTATCTGCACAAGAGAGCGAGAGTGGAATCCCTGCCGAGTTTATTCAGCAAAAGAAAGATGAGATACTTAAGAGGGAAGAGCAACAACGTCAAAATGATCGTTCGCGTTCACGCGATAGGGATAGAGACAGGGATCGCGATAGGGATAATGAACGCGATCGGGATCGCGATCGTGACAGACGCACCGGTAGAGATCGTTCTAACGACGGACAACGCGATGAAATGAGTCAACGTGAGCAGCAGTTACCACCAAGTACATTGAGCGCTATCGAGCAGGTTAGGTCACAATTATCAGCTAAATCTAGATCGAATTCGGCTGAAGAAACTAATTTAGGTAATGTTTCCCAAAGCAAGCAATTTGAGGGGGGTAATTCAGCCGGTGTGAATGCTGCGGCAGCAGCAGCTGCAGCTTTACTGCGCGATCGTTCCAGGTCACCAAATGCTAGTGCAAGATCTGCAGCAGCAGAAGCGGCCGCATCAAAAATACGCAATCGATCACCAAGAAAACGCTCCAGAGATAGATCAGTGGTGCGAAAATCATCTCGTGAGCGCAATTTGTCACCGCAGAGACGGCGCAATTCTCCCAGAGATAGAAGGCGATTATCGCGTTCACCGAGGCGAAGATCATCTGGCGGAGATCGTCGTCGTCGTCGCAGCACTCGTAGTCGTTCCAGGGATCGTAGTGTTAGACGGCCACCAAGCAAGAAACGTCAGATTTCACGCTCTAATTCGCCTCAAAAACGTCAAAGTCCGAAATCGAAAAGTCGTCGTTCGAAAGATAGACGATCGAGATCAAGATCACGTTCAAAATCACCTGTAAAACGAAAGCCATCCCCAGCGGCAGTAAGAAATTCCAAAAACACAACTTCATCTCCCTATCGGAAGCGTTCAAGCTCGCTACACTCTAATCCACATACACCTGTCAATGGGCATGAAGACAATGGACCTGCTAAAAAGCGCGACACTAAAAAGCGTACTCCCTCCCCGAATCATAGTGAAAGCTCTCGTGTATCTGATGGTGACCAAAGGGCCCCGGCACGCAAATTATCTAAAGGCCGTTCTCGTACAAGGTAATTTATACAAAATCTTTGTTATATAGTAACAACACATATTTAATTTAAAATGTTAGAACAATATTTTATAGTTAATATGTTTTTAGTTTTACATTGATACCGAAAAACAAAATAATCTGGTATATCCTGAACTACATGTGTATACGTATAATACGTTTTGACAACAAACATTTTTGGGATACACCATTTGAAGCTTTTATATATACACAAATTGTTCTTATATTTCCAAAAATAAGGAAAAACAATTTTGAAAAATATAACAATTTATAAAGTAATATTTAAAAGTAAGTATATTATGTGAAAAAAAAGGAAAAATATTTAAAAATAAACTAAGGTTCTTTTAAATTTACATATGTTTCTTAATATAAATTCTAAATATACATATATTTTTTATTTATATCAAACAATGGCTTATAGTTATGTACTATAATTTATAATTTTGATAGGTCCGCTAGTAAAAGATCAGCAAGAGGTGCTGTGTCTTCACGTTCACGTTCACGTTCAAGATCTTCTTCCCGTTCGTCAAGAGCTTCTGAACGTTTAAATAAAAAAGCTGTACGTCGATCTAGCTCACGAAACACCAGTCTTTCGCCATCGCCTGAGCGTAAAGAGGACTTTGAGATACGACGTAACAAGAACAGCGTTCAAAAGAAGCGACATTACCGGCATAATCGTGATTCTTCAGCGAGCTCCATGGATAGGGAACGTGACCGTGAGCGCGACCGAGACGGTGGGCGAAGAATGATGGCGGACAATAGAGGCAGACGAGGAGACATGCCTGGCCGACGATTCTCACCACATAATCGTAGTCCGCGAAATGATGGTGGTGGCGGCGGTGGACGCAATCAACGTTCTCGATCTCGTCGCCGTTCAAAATCTCGTAATCGTTCTAGATCACGAAATCGATCACGTTCTCCTATGCGACGTTCGCGTTCTCCTCGACGGTGAGTAATATTTTGAATACAGCAATATATTTTGTTCGATATACATACATATGTATATATGCATGCATATTTGATAAAAAATATGCTTATGGAAATTTTTTTATATTACAGTTTTAATAGACGCCGCTCTCCAATGATGCACTTTCGTGGTCGAGGTGGAGGAAATAATCGTGGTCGTATGAACTTCTGGCGCCGCAGTCCGAGCAGAGGTCGCGGTGGCGGAGGAGGAGGTATGGGTGGTCCTGGTGGACGCTTTGATCGCCGTTTCTCACCACAGCGCAGATACTCGCGCGAACGTGATCGCGATCGCCGTATGTCACCGATGCAAAATCAATTCCGCAAATTTTCTCCGCAACGGCGATTCTCTCCTCCCCAAAATATGCAGTACCAAAGAAGGTCAAGAGAACGAAGATTTAGTCCAGCTCCACGCGATCGCCGACCATCCTCTCCAATGCGTGACAACTCTCGTGATCGAGGTGGAGGAAACAATTTCGGTCGGTGGGATCAAAATAACCGCAATGTTCAAAAACCAAAAGCCAGAGCCTCATCAGAGAGTTCGAATTGGGAGGTAGACGATGAACCTGTCAAAGAAGCAGCGAACCGTCAGCCCAGCACAACTAAACAAACTAGTCCAATTAAAAACAACGGAGACCGTTCAAGAAGTCTCATACGGTCCCGCGATAGAAGCGGTCGGGATTCCAGTCAGTCTTCGGAAAGAATTTCAAAAGCTCGTGAAAATTCAGGTAACTATGCACATTAGAAGAATTTGACGAAATATTCTAATTTATAATCCATTCAGGACGACGATCATCTGTTGAATATGCAGGTCCCTCGGTCAAAACCATTGACTTATCCAAAGAAGAGCGTGGTGAAAATCGTAAAGCAAAGGTGGATGCAAATCAAAGTGAATCTCACCAAGTAAAGAAGCAAGCTCCGCTGACTGTAGCCGCTGCCGCTACTACTGGTTCAAATTTACGCAACGAGAAGTTACGTGATCGATACAGTTCGAGCTTGTCTCGCACACCGTCACCATTTTTGAAGCCTCACGAACGTGAAAAACTTCAGAAAAATGCGCTAAAGAAATCGCAAGAGAAGAAGCCACAAAAGAACCGTAAAGAAAGCTATACCTCGTCTTCAGATAGCTCCGGCGATAGTGATGACAGTGAAGATGAGGAGGAGCGTATTGCAGTTGAAAAGACAAGAGTGTCTGAATTGCGTACCAAATCTAAAAGACGAAAGTCAGTAACAAGTGAAGACGAATCTGACGATGATAGTGAAGATGACCAAGCTAAGAAAAAGTTGAATTCTAAAGGATCAAGCAAAGCTCAGATATCGGCAGAATTACCATCAAGTGGCAAGGCTGGGCGCAAAGAAAAGAATACACACGCGGAAGAGAATCGAGAAGAGCGGAATTCTGTTGAAGTGCAAAACAACCGCGGTAAAGGCAAATATGTAAACGAAGTACCAGAAGTAGCGGTTCAAAGTAGTTCGAAAGCACATAAAAAAATAGTGGTCGAGAAACATGCCCCAAGGGATAACGATTCATCCAATTCAAGCGATGATTCCGAAAAGGAACAGTCAGAAAGCAAAACAGCTAGCTCGAAATCGAAACAAACCGCTTCTCGTAAACGTGCAGTTTCTATTTCTGGTTTGAAAAAATCTAAGCGCGAATCATCGGATTCAGATGATGAACAAGTTTCAAAGAAGAAACGAAAGAAGGCAAAGAAAACATCAAAACGTAATTCAGACGATGATAGTTCTTCGGATTCCGAAGCTGAGGCAATGTCGAAAAAGAAAAAGCATAAGAAGCATAAAAAACACACCAAGAAGAGTAAGAAACACAAGAAACATAAGAAGAAGAACAAAAAGGCTGATAGCTCTTCAAGCAGTGACGAGGAAGATGAAGTCCGCGAACGTACCGGCAAGTCTACATCAGCATCTTTACTTCTAGGAGGAGTAAATGAAGATTTGGAGAAGCAGTTACGTGAAAGGGCTTTAAAATCAATGAAAAAGAACGAGTAAAGACCTGAATTAACAATGGTAGACAGACATGTGCAGGAACGACTGGATAATGTGTATGCTCCACATTTTATCATTTTCCCTGAATTATTTTTTTGTACTCCACAAAATAATTTAGTTTGTAACCCACACAATTATTAATACTATAACTTTAGGTAAGTAGGACTTTTGGAGACACCACCCCCAATAAGATCTAATTTTCAAAACGAATCCTACTTGCGTTAAAAATCTTGAAATTTGTTTTGAAAAACAATTCATCATCGCATGCTAAGAAATTTGTAACATACATACATGCCTACTTTTAATATAGCTGCAGAATGAGCAATTGGAAAAGATTTGGGTATAATTGCTGAACAGAAACAGCAAACAATACAATATTTAATTGCTACATACAAGATTTTACATTCTGTTGAGAGTTGTCAACATTTAATTGATTGATTTGAAGTTTAGGTTCTATTATTTAAGTAGATTATATATTATATAATGCATTCACGTTTGTCAACTCAAAGAAACAAACAAATAAACATAACTACTACGGAAAAATGTTTATATATTATATTTTTCTTAATGGAGCAAAAAGGGGAGTCAACAATTTGTCAAAATTGTAATTATTTATCAGGTTGACCGGAGACGGAGTAAGGTCGTTCGTCACACGACTCCTTAAAATCATAAGTCTGCCCCTAGATATACATATGTATGTATATGTATACATAAATATAACATCTTCCGACCGACAATTTTCAGGCTGTTGAGTAGATTATCTCACTAATCTACTGGATTAAACAAGATTTTGTTTGTTTTGAATGTTTACTTTTTGTAAATATTATTGAGGACAGTCGAGATAAGTGAACAGATTAAATGTAGTCCAATCATTTCAAATTATAAATTTACTTGATTCAACAACTATCTGATGAAATCCTAACATCCTTATATAGAATATGGGTTTCGGAAAGAAAACAATAAGAAGGTGAAGTTATTGATTCTTCCAAGAGCAAGGGGCCACCACATTCGAAATGCATACTTAAGTATTTATCCAATGTGGGGACATTCAAGAAGCTGTTTTAAATCCCTTATTCCTTCAATTAAAGCATTACATCTTTTTTCTGTGGTGGAGCAATCTAATTGACAAACAGCAAAACCAATAAAAAATTTAAAAATTACATTTAATAACATTCCTGAAAAATCATTCCTGAAAATTCAAACAAAGGTTAATTTATTTGTATTTGACAAAGATAAGTTTTCCGATAAGATTATAATACAACCTTTCATATTCCAACAAACTGTTTAGAGCGCCATCTTTCGCGAAATAGTAACAATAGGTACACCGGGTTTCTTAACTTCTTCTTTAAATAGCACTTAATAGTTTTCAATGTTTTTTTTTAATGCTCCTAATGTAAAAACTACAATTTAAAACATAAACGTTTAATATAGCGTTTTCCATATTAATTGTTATATTTTAATATTTGCTCATAGTATTTGTGAAATGATTATATTTCTTTAGAAATGGGGCGAATGTCTTTCAGGATGAAAACAAAAATAAAATAACTAAAATTAATTTTTGAGTGTAAATACATATGTACATAGAATATTGAATGTCTCCCATTTTTAAATAGCTATACTTGAAATTAATTCATAAATCTATTCAACACATTTATTACTTTTCAAATAAAGAATAAATTAAATTAAATATAGAATAAACTTACTTCACCCTTTGAAAACCACGACCTCGAGGTGTCGCTGTATATTCATTTTAGCCGGAGAAAATACTCTCCACTCCACTGAACTGTCACTGCATAATCACAACAAAGCGAACTGTCAAAAAGTCGATTAGCATCCGGCTGCGTTGCCGTCTTCCTTTCCTTTTCACGTATTTTGACAAGATGGTAGGTGGTGTAAAAGTTGCCGGGGAAATTCACTGCCATCGTACGTTTTAAATATACCAATTTATTGAATAATTTACAAAAGTGTTGCTGAATATTTTGCTTTAATGTATATGTTAATATTTCGAAGTTTAATGTACGGGTTCGTGCAGTTAACCAATAGTTTGTTGTCGTTATTTGTTGTTCGGTACTTGAGTGAAATAGCGAACTATTGGTACTTTGGTAGTGAAACTCGCAGCTGGCTAATGATTACTTTTAAAAGGATAGTGAGATGTGACAATGTATCAGTGTGTTTTGATTACAGGCGCGAGGTCCCAAGAAGCATTTGAAGCGTTTAGCAGCACCCAAGGCATGGATGTTGGACAAATTGGGAGGAGTGTTTGCTCCTCGTCCCTCCAGTGGCCCACACAAATTGCGGGAGTCATTGCCCTTGATGATTTTCTTGAGAAATCGTCTAAAGTACGCGCTGAATGGTGCTGAGGTGACCAAAATTGTTATGCAGCGTCTGATCAAGGTTGACGGCAAAGTCCGTACCGACCCAACATATCCAGCTGGTTTCATGGGTAATGCTTTTCAAATTTCTTGATATAGAATATTGTATATCATTATATTGAAATCTCTTATTACAGATGTCATCACCATTGAAAAAACTGGTGAATTCTTCCGTTTGGTGTACGACGTTAAGGGTCGCTTCACCATTCACCGTATTTCTGCCGAGGAAGCCAAGGTATGTTTCGTATTCACTGCTTTAGTAAGATTCAAATAAATTGGCTTGATCGAAGACCATATAATTATGATTCCGTACATATATGTGGTTCAAAAGTAAGCCAAAAGCAATTTTTGTTACGACGGTCACTGAATGTCTTGATTTTTGTGATACTTTGGTAACACTTACGTGCAATTACAAAACTTCTCGAAGAACTATGAAGACTCATGTTAGTTCTAAAAACATCAAATAATTTCTATTTCACTTATCCCTACAGTACAAATTGTGCAAAGTCAGGAAGACACAGCTCGGTGCCAAGGGTGTTCCATTCGTGGTTACACACGACGGCCGAACCATCCGTTATCCCGATCCTCTTATCAAGGCCAACGATACTGTTCAGGTAGACATTGCCACCGGTAAAATCACTGACTACATCAAATTCGACTCAGGTAAATACCTTGACCTAAATAAATTAAAATGCTGGTATATTCATATGTTGATTATTTTAGGAAACCTTTGCATGATCACTGGAGGTAGAAATTTGGGTCGTGTCGGTTCTGTTGTTAACCGTGAGAGACATCCAGGTTCCTTCGATATCGTTCACGTAAAGGACTCGCAAGGACATGTGTTTGCCACCAGATTGACAAATGTTTTCATCATCGGCAAGGGCAATAAACCCTACATTTCTCTGCCAAAGGGCAAGGGTGTTAAATTGAGCATTGCTGAGGAACGCGACAAGCGTTTAGCTGCTAAAACTCATTAAGTAGTTATTTAAGAACGGTTTCTAATTTAATGAAAGATGGAAAATTCGTAATAAATAGAAATCACTGTAGAATAACTCGGGAAAACTGCATTTATTATCTTATTTGAATAAGTTAAGATTTAAAGGTTAAACGCTATACTTTCCCCGTTGCAGTAAAAGAATTCAGTAACGCGGTTGTAAAACATACGTAGCAGATGTTATTTTGGCAAAAGTTGTGAATAAGCGAATATATAGTACGTGTGGAAACTGGTTAAGATTTTTCGCTAAAGTGCCAAAGCAAGAAATGAAAGGTTTTATGATCCCAAAATCGACCATACATAATTGTTATAAAGAAAGCGCTTGCTACAAAACCTGGAACAGCACCCACTCCTTAGAGTACATTGGAGGAGTGAGTCCTGCATACTCCTTGTTGAGGAGCATAGCGATATACTCTCCAAGCAAATTAATTCGAGGACAGACATGTCATTACCCTCCTTTTCGCTTTTCTAATAGATCTCATCCAAATGTTGAAAACAAATAACTGCACCAAAATTTCGACATTCTTTTTTTTTCTGGAGATACTTATACTGCAACGTTATTTTTTGCTTTGTTGGTCAAGAAAATTTGACCACACTTTGGGTGATACCATCCAAAGAAGATTCACCTTAGCAAAAAGATGGTCAGTAAACGTTGGGCTTAAAATAAACCCATCAAAAGTGGCCTTCATTCAATTCGCACGATGGAGATCTCTTTCATCCCTGAGAACGCTAACGTCCATTCCACTGAACAACAATTGGTCAGAATTGATAAAATAAAATATCTAGGGCTGATAGTTAGATTCAAAATTTAGGTGGTGTGCGAACGTCTAGCTGGCAGACTGGATGTACACAATGATAGCCAGATCAATGACCACATAAAGGGCGTCTAGAGTCTCGCTCACAACCGTTAAGAAACATTTGACAAAAGTGCCGAGGCTAGCATGCATTTGTATCAAGCGTACTATGTTTATGGGCTCAATTGCTGCACTTGAGGTGATTTTTGACCTCACTTTCCTCCATATCGTGGTGGAGATGAAAAAGGTCAAATTTAGCCCGCTGTCATCAGGGCATGGAGCGCCATTGGAGAGAGTTTACTATTGGCACCTTTTCCTAGAGGCGATTTTACTTTGCAAAAATAAAGGACTTTACCATTGAATAGTACCTTCGTAGTAGTACAATGCAACGTATACAGACGGTACTAAAATTTTAGCATTCAAGCTATGGCTTATGATTTGATGATTTGTTGTTCTCAGTGATAGTCAGGCGATACTTTACATAGTCTCGTCGGTTGAAATCCAATCAATAATGGTACTGGAATGTAAAAAAAAGCTTAGATGGGTTATCGCTAATAACAATATTATTAGTATGGATCGTTGAGCATAGGGGAATCAATGGAAATGGGCTAGCAGTTTTCCTTGCGAAGGAAGCTGCGACAAACAGCCGGTTAGTATCAGAACCGTTTCTCGCTTTAGCCCTCTACACGTTACGAGACCAGGACCAGTAGATAACTCCACTGGCAACAAATGTCTGCACGTTGATAGGCAAAGATGCTTCTTGAGGGTATGATACAAAAATGTTGTATCATGTTAAATAGGTCACATAATATTAGAGTGTCCGCAATTGCAAGAAGATGGATTCAGCCAATCGACCAATTAAATCCGCTGAGATAACACATTACAACCATTAACCTAGGAGCTTTACTAAGTCTCTTCAATGTTGAACAAATTGTTGTCTAAAAAGTTTTCCATACAAGAGCATGATTTTGATCAGACAGTTTACTATATATGACAGCTATCCTATAGTGGTCCGATATTGGTCATTGAGACAAAATTTCAGAACTTTATCTCAAAACTTAGGAGCTAGTTCGCCTATATATGTACATACAAAAGGAGAGACTCGAGAGCTCGTGTATGTATGTATATACAAGGTGCGTTCCAAAGAAAACAGGACTTTTTGAATCTAGCGCCCCTGGTGGTGCCATCTATATGTCGACTATTGCGTTTGAGTCTGCTATCTTTATCGATTGTCCAGTGTGAATCTCATGACATTTCATGGATTGGAAGTGAAGTTATTGCGTTTTAAGTGTCAGTATATTTGTTTTATCGGTGCGAAAATGAGCATCGAACAAAGATTATGGCGATGATTGCCTATCCCGTAGCAGAGTGCACGAGTGGTTTCAACGTTTTCAAAGTGGTCGTGAGGACATACATATGTAAATGCGATCAATATGTGAGGCAATCAGTATCCGTGATCACCGGAAATTCCATCGAAACTGTGCGTAAATTCATGAATAATCTGCTGAAGTCATCATTGAAATTCATGGAAATGAAATTGAACATCTCCAAAACATCGATTTATCGCATTTTGACCGAACATTTGGGCTTACGAATGGTGTGTGCACGGTTTGTTCCCCACAAATTGACTGGCGACCAAAAATTGCTCAGAATCCAACATTCGAAGGTCGATTATTTGACCAAAAATCACATTTTAACCATTAACAACTCCCCGTATTCACCTAATATGGGACCGTGCGACTTCTTTCTTTTCGGAAAAATGCATTTGTCTATGAAAGGAAAGCATTATGTAGACGAAAAGGCATTCAAAAGGCTTGCACCGGCATACTGGCGGCCATACCGGCCAACGAGCTAAAACATTCGTTCGACATGCTTTTGGATCGTGCAAAAAGTTGTATTGAAGCAGAAGGAGACTATTTTGAATAAAATAAATTGAGTTTGACGAAAAAACCATTTGTTCCGTTTTTTTTAAGGTCCTGTTTAGTTTGGAACGCACTTGGTTGCAAATTTTATAGTTTCCAGTGTTTCCTTCTGGGTGTTTCGTGGCAAACTTCATATACCTTGTGCAGGGTTTAATAAAGCAAAGTTTAAAAGATGGTTTTTCAAAATCTCAAATTTCTTTCTGAAATTTCTAGAACAAGAAAATTCGAAAAATCGTCTTCCAAAATCTTCGAAAAATTTCGAACATTAAAACTAGAAAACCGCGTCTCGACAAAATTCCAGATGTAAGAAAAACATTACATTCTAACTTATACGTATTTATTTTATTATTTACAACGATCTTTATCAGCTGAAAAATGGAGGGTCTTGATTTATTTGTGAAAAGTCGCGATTCGTCAATATCGTATGAAAGATAATTATTTTAAAAATATTTACATGCATATGTAATATAGAGTATATCTCTAACTGCTGGGATAATGCCACGCTATTCATACATACAAAGATATGTGCATAACTAAAATAGAAACACTTTAATGAAAGGCGCTTTCGATTTTCACTTTTTTTTAACAAACAAAACAAAAATGGTGGCAAGTTATGTCATAAGGTCTTGGACCAAACTTGTTTGGGGTTTTCGGATTACATAACACGACTAAAGGGAAAAGTATAAAATGACGATAAATATCTGGTTTTATATACATATGTACATATGTAATGAATATGTAAATGCTATGCGTTGTAAAGTCCTTTCATATTTCCTTTAAACTAACTACAAATACGTAAAAGATGATACAAAATGATGATGAGTGTATTTAACTAAATTTCATTCATTTATCTTAACAATTATTCACGATTTCGGTGAACTCCGTTTTGTGACTAATTTTCCGGAATCTCGACTATTAATGACTTCAGCATGGAATCCAGTCTCCCAATCAGCATAGTATTTGACTGTACGCACATTGCCATCGGGTTCCACCAGAGAGTATTCACCTTTTACAACATCACCGTCACGCTCTTCCTTTTGATGTTTGATATCGCCGGTATAAGGATCGTTGACACCATACTCGAAGGCGTATCTTGCATGATCACTCTGAAAAATTTATGAAAAGATACGGTCTTTTAGTACAAACTCTACATATTTCCTCACTATTGTACACACATAATGTTCGTAGTGCTTTTCTGGAATCGTTTTAATAACAGCTGGTTGTATTTTAAGTGCCGGTTGGGCTTTTAGGTACGCTGTGGGACTGGCACTCTGTGTCAGTAGGGGCGATACTGATGGCGCATATCTGTAGAGTCCACCGCCCAACGGTCCAATGCCGCCAATTCCATGTGAATAGCCACTAAGTATTTCTCCTTGACTCTTTAAAAGTGGCAAGGCTGGTTGGGTTCCTAATTTCAATGTTGAAATACCTAAATTACCCCCGAGTCCATGCAAAGCACTTTGTCCCGAACCATCTAGTTTCAAAATTGGTGATAGACCGCTGTGTCCTAAAGCGATCGCTCCATAGTATGAACCATGCGCAATGGGAGCGGGGGAATAGCCAACTGATGAATAAAAATACTTATTAATTTACAGTTTCGAAAACGGATTATTTTAAATATTTTTTTTTACACACATTTTGAGTTGGCCGATCTTGCACTTATCCGTTGATATATGTATTATAAAAAAATTAATAATTTTATAAATAAAGCGGGAAGGTCAAAACACAATTAGCGATTCAGGTGTTTAATATGATTGCCGTGTAAAAATTCGTTCTTGTAATTGTGTACGGAGATATAAGCATAGTGTATTTCTGACCTCATTTTGAATAATTCAAATTAGTTTGAATATATACTACTGTGATCAAATTGAAAGGTGAATTTTGTCCATTTAATCTGCTTCAAAGTAATCCCCTCCCTCTGCAATACGCTTACATCAACGAATTTTCCAGTCATCATAGCACTTGGAAAAATCCTCCGTCGTGATGGCCATCAGGCCCTTTTTCGATTCAGCTTTTATATCCTCAATTGAGTCAAAACGGTGTCCTCGGAGTGGTCATGTGAATTTGCTGAATAGCCAGAAGTTACACGAAGGTAAATCAGGCGAATGCGGTGGTTGCGGCACGATATTAGTTGAAAATGTGGCGAAATGATCACGAATAACCAATGCAGTATGAGATGGTATATTATCGCACATTTTTGTTCAAGGAAAAAACGAAGAATTCACTTTTAGAGCCTCACAAAACGACGCGTATCTCAAATACTAATGAATATTTTTACGTGAAATTTAGCATAGATGTCACTCACCAACTTACAGAAAAAGTTACCGATTCAAAAAACACGCGAAGTAGAAACTAAAAAGTCACCTTTCAATTTGATCAGAGTAGTATATAAGCCGTGATATATTGATATACATATTTTCAGCCCCTCACAAATTAACCAAGAAAATTGATTTCTATTCCAGCTAGCTTGCCCCGCTAAAGATATGCGATTCGAGGTATGAGCGTATGAGCGGGAAAGATAAAAAGTCTAGCCTCATGGATGCCAAGGCTCGAACTTCTGTAACTTCACGAACCTTAGGGCAAGGAGTTAACTGAAACTTATGTCTTTTTAAGTAATCTTAACCTCATCGACATAAAATAGCAATTATAAGGAGCTCAAGCAAACTGAAAGCTCATCAATAATATGCTTGTCTATATGAGGGTATAGTTAGTTCGAAGGTTTTATGTTACTTACTACATACAAGTATATCTTGCAGAATTAATAATATATAGGTATATTTACATATAGTTCAAAGAAACTCGGATATGTTGTTCAAACCCGTAAGAGGTATTTGCATAAATAATAAAGCATTTGGATTATATTTGGAGATATTACTAAATTAGCATATACATAACCTTTTTATTTTTCAAACAGGATTTATGAATTCTATTAGTAGGACAATAAAGAACTATGACAGGTGGGTTAGGTTTGAGGATTTCATATTTAGGTCACGGTCACCGGTTAAACAAATATAAGCAAGGATAATCGCAAGGATAATCAAATACATTTTATATTATTACTTGAGCTAAGCGGTGTTGAAGCGGAATAACTGTAGCTAGATTTGCCAGAAAGCGGTTGTGCCAAACTGGTTGCGATTGGAATTTGCTGCTGTTGTAGGATCGCGCCATTGGATAAATATTTACCCAAACCTAAACTGCCCGGTGAAGTTAGGGTTAGTCCAGCTATACCTGTTTTGGAAGATATACCGGAGTATTGAGTGGATATCGCACCACTCGTGGATAATCCACCTAAGCCAGTACTTGTATGGACCGTTGATGTTAAGGCAGGTGCGGCATAAGTTGCTACTTTAGCTATCGCAGGACTAGTTACCACTGTCGCGGCGGCGGGTGCTGTGTATGCGTTAACGTTGCTTATCGTGACGCTGGACCCCGATTGTAGTATGGGTTGTCTGGAGACGTATTGTTGTGAAAATGAGCCGCTGGAGCCATATTTTGCAAAGCCAGTACTTGATTGGATAGAGGTTAGGCCTGGAGCTGGATATGCTGACGTTTTTGTTATACCAAGTGCAGGCGCGAGATAACCTTTAGCTGGGGTTGTCAATGTTGCAGCTTGTGTGGCGAACAGCAGAGATTGTGCCGGCTTTGAAACTTGTTGGTGTGAAATAGCGCCTCCACTAGCGTAGCTTAGAGATTGTGAACCCGACTGTATCGATTTAATAGACGGACTGGCAAGTTGTATGGTTGCAGCTGCCGGAGCCGTGCCGTAGCTGTAGCCGGCTTGTGAAACTCCTAATCCAGAAGAATATTGGGTAATTGCAGGTGAAGCGTAAACGCCTACCTTTGCAACGGAGGGAACAGCAACTGCTGCTACTTTTGCCACAGGTGCTGATCCATAACTTACGACAGGTTTCGATACGTACTGGTGAGAAACTGCGCCACCACTTGCATATTTGACGGACTGTGCACCTAAGCCTGAAGAATATTGGGTAAGAGCAGGCGTTACTAAAGGCGCTGCGGCGGCGACTTTAGTTATTGCTGGGGACGCATAAGTCAAGGGCTCCGCTGCTCCGCTTGTTATACCGAGACCGGATGAATATTGCGTGATAGCAGGTGCGCTGTAGACTCCAACCTTTCCTACGGCAGGTATAGCAATGGCGGGAGCAGCGACTGCCGCTACTTTCGCCACAGGTGCTGACGCATAACCTACAGTTTTCACAGGCTGGGATACATACTGATGTGAAACTGCACCTCCACTTGCGTATTTCACTGACTGTAATCCCGTATGTACAGACGTTAAGCCTGACCCCGAAGAGTATTGGGTGAGTGCTGGGCTTACAATAGGTGCCACGGCGGCAACATTAGTTATTGCTGGGCTTGCATATGTCAGCGGTTGTAGGGGCTTAGAAACATGTTGATGAGAAATAGCTCCACTAGAGATTCCGAGACCTGAAGAATATTGCGTAGTAGCAGGTGCGGCGTAGACTCCCACTTTTGCAACGGCAGGTATAGCAATGGCAGGAGCAGCAACTGTCGCTATTTTTGCTACAGGTGCTGACGCATAACTCACAGTTTGTATTGGCTTGGATACGTACTGATGTGATACAGCACCACCACTTGCATATTTCACTGACTGTGATCCTGACTGTAAAGACGTTAAGCCCGACCCGGAAGTGTATTGGGTGAGAGTAGGCGCTACAACAGGCGCCACGGCAGCAACTTTAGTCAGCGATGGAACTGAATATGTTAAAGGCGTCGATACATGCTGCTGTGATATAGCTCCTCCTGAGGAAATGGATGGAATGGCTGGGACAGAGGCATAGGTACCATGCTGCGAAATTGATCCACTGCTTCCATATTTGATGGATTGCAAGCCGGAACTTATCGATGTTAGACCAGAGCCCGATGGGTATTGGGCCACAATAGGAGTTACAGATGATATCCCTGTAGCAACCTTTGCAATAGCAGGAGCTGAATAGGTTAATGGTTGAATGGGTTTCGAAACATACTGATGTGAAATAGCGCCGCTTGATATGCCATGGCCTGATGAATATTGTGTTACTGCAGGAGTCGCATAAGTGGCCACTTTAGCTATTGCTGGAACGGCAAGCGTCGGTACTTTTGCAATTGGAGCAGGTGCATAGCTCACTGTTTGCACTGGTTTGGATACATATTGATGTGAAACAGCGCCACCACTTTCGTATTTGACCGATTGTGAACCTGTATGTAATGAAGTTAATCCAGAGCCCGAAGCATATTGTGTTAAGACAGGTGCTACAACTGGTGCCGCTGCAGAGATCTTAGTTATTGAAGGAGCTGAATAAGTAACTGATTGTACAGGCTTGGAAACTTGCTGGTGCGATATAGCACCGGACGAACCGTAAGAAGCATAACTGCCGCCACTAATAGATGTTACAGCTGGAGTTGCATAGTTTATAGATTTCGATAAGCCTTGACTAGATGAATATTGGGTGAGAGAGGGGACGGCAATAGCCGGAACCGCTACCGGTGCCACTTTAGCTACTTGCCTTGCGACGTAATTTACAGTATTTAATGGCTTCGAAACGTATTGGTGCGAAACCGCACCACTGTTTTCATACTTGACAGATTGAACACCCGTAGGAATAGAAGTTAGTGCTGGTTGTAAAATTGGTTTAATGACAGCAACTTTGGGTGCTGCAGGTGCGGTGTAAGTTACTGTTTGCACCGGTCTAATGACTTGTTGATGAGAGATGGCGCCACTGGAAAGTCCGTGACCTGAAGAAATCTGAGAAATGGTGGGTGCTGCAATGCTGCCATATTTTGAAACTCCCAAGCCAGACGTATACTGAGTAATAGAGGGCGAGGCATAAGTTTCAACTTTACTTAGAACCGGAATGCTAGCAGTTGGGATTTTAGCAATTGGTGCAGCAGCATAGCTCACAGTCTGTACTGGTTTCGAGACATACTGATGCGAAACTGCGCCACCACCGGAATATTTTACAGATTGTGATCCTGAATGTATAGATGATAAACCGGAGCCTGTTGAGTATTGTGTAACTGCCGGTGTAACGACTGGTGCCACCACGGCAACTTTTGAGATCGCCGGAGCTGAGTAAGTAAGTGGCTGTAGAGGTTTAGAAACTTGCTGATGGGAAATTGCACCGCTAGAAATTCCATGACCTGAAGTATATTGTGTAATAGTAGAGGCTCCATAACCGCCAAGTTTAGAAATTCCAATTCCAGAAGAATATTGAGTTACTGTGGGTGCAGCGTAAGCTTCGACTTTTGATAGAGCTGGAATAGCAACAGTCGGCACTTTGGCTATAGGTGCGGCCTGGTAGCTTACTGTTTGTAACGGTTTTGAAACATATTGGTGTGAAACTGCGCCACCACTTGCATACTTTACAGATTGAGATCCTGAATGAATGGATGAAATGGATGGGGTTGCGTAACCTATCGGAGTTACTGCTGGCGCTACTAATGGTGTTGCTATAGTGGCCACCTTTTGTACACCAGGACTAATATAACCGACAGATTGTAGAGGTTGTGAAACAGCACTACTGCCAAGGCTTAGAGAAGCACCAGCGGTGGGATATTGTGCAATGGCTGCTGCTCCTATTCCTGATACATAGGATGTAGATTGCACTGGCTGTGAGATCTGTTGATGCGAATAGGCACCACTTGTTCCGTACTTTGAGACACCGGCGCTAGAGAGAACTGCTGGTGCGACATAAGATTGCACTTTAGATACTGCTGGTGCTACAACTGTAGAGATTTTGGGTAGAGCCGGAAGGCCGACGCTAATTTGTTGAATAGGTTTCGAAACATATTGGTGAGAAATCCCACCACTTGTGCTATATTTCGATAAATCTTGGGAAGACGTTAGATATTGGGATTGATATCCTGCTGAAGACGGTGCGGTTGAAATATATGTGCTTGCAAGCTTCGGCGCGTACGAGTAGGAGCCAAGTGGAGTGGATGTTTTTTCGGCCAACAAGTTACCTTCCAAATTCGTTAATGATATCGAGGCTAACGCATTTCCTAACTTTTGTGTGTATGGAGCGCTATAGGATATTGTAGGTGCATATGATCTTATAGGCCCAACCTGTAGTGGATTAACATACGCAGTGGTTTTCGAAATTGTTGGGCTGGACTGATAGTAAGAATAACCAGATGACTCATATGCAGCACTCTTTGAAATAGTTGGCGTAGACAAACTTTGTAATTGTATATTGGGTAATGGGGGATAAGATTTTGATAGTCCCGGTGAAGTAAGTGCAAGTTTTGGCACGACATTAGCGGCTGGCGGTAAATAAGCATTAGAGATCGTTTCCACCTTGGGCGGTAGAAGAACGGTTTTTGAAATAGCAATTTCGGGTTGTAAAATACCCGGCGTTTTGAGCGGTTGGTCTGCATATGTAATACCTCCCTCTTTTATTGCTGCATTTGTGGATATTTGTAGCAGTTTTTCACCAGCTCCACTCTCGTAATATGATTCGGAAGATTTTACCGTATCAACATTTAGATATCCGCCATCTGATTGACTTGATAATTTATATTTAGCTCTGGCAGGAGTCACTGAAAGCTGGACTTTTGGTGGTGGATAAGCATAACCGTCCGATGCAGCGAGTATACAATCTGGAATCGCAATTGGTTTCGTACTAGCCCACACTGTGCTACAAAGGCACAATAATGCTAATGCTACCTGAAAGTGAAAATAAAAAATACCATAACATGAGGCCGAATACATAGTTAAAAAAATATAATATAAGAGAAATTTAACAAACAATTTAAAGACCTTGGTGGCCAAAATGTCACTCGGTTGTAACATAGATGGTTTTAGATTACACACTTTTGTATATTTATACTCATGCAACATGTTGATACAGAGTATAATAGTTTGGTTCACCTGACGGTTGTTTGTATCGCCTAAAACTAATTGAGTTAGATATAGGGTTATATATATATAAATGATCGGGATCGAGACGAATTGAAATCCGGGTGACTGTTTGTCCGTCTGTTCGTGCAAGCTGTACCTTGAGTGAAAATTAAGATATCTTGATGAAACTTGGTACACGTGTTTCTTAGTAAAAAAGTGAAGGCGAGTTTGTAGATGAGCGTCCACAAAACGCCATTAATCAGAAACATATAAAGTGCCACAACTAACCCGTAAATTAAGAAACAGAAATCAAATTTGGCAGAACGAATCTCCTGTGGTTTGAAAATCTTTGAAAAGTGCGTGTGGCTCCGCTCTTAATAGTTTAATGCATATCTCTTCTTGTAATTGTGTGAAAATTGGTGAAATCGGATTTGACCCCGTTCACTCCCCATATAGCGGTACCAAAAGTGTGATAATTAAATTAAATTCGCCAGAGACATTAAAAATTATATCCAAGAAATCGGAAGAGGGCCGGTTTCAAAATAGGACGATGGGCATAGTACGCCCTTTTTTAAATTAAAATACATATCTCTATCCCTACTCAACCGATTTCAGCTAAATTCGGTTCATAAGATTCTTCTAATATTCCAATCTTGCAGTACTAAAATACTTCCCACAAAACATAATTTAATTTCCATCTGATCTTTTTACATTCTGGCATACAAGATAAAGCACCAACTAATGTAGCTGGATAAAACTTTTCCCTAATAATGTCTTAGCAGTGTGATACCTCAGTACTTTTAGTTGACTTTTTACCGAAAATATCGCTCATTGTGTGAGATATATAAATGAAATTCGGAGAGTGTTCTTTCCTGATAATAGTATGTCTGTGTGTAAAAAATGGGTTGTATCGGCTCAATACCTCTCTTAGTCACCATATACCTAATAGTTATAAAGATTTTCGAACATCCGGGTGTCTTATTAATATTAATAATATGTGTTATTGGTAAAAATACGTAAAAACAGGTTGATATTACCCTCAACTGCCACATTTTAATATAAAATTTTGCCAGAGCCTGAACGAATGTCGCAGGATTTGAGTTTTGAAAGTTGTAAGATCCCTGCTTGATATTTAACCGTACTCTTATTGTGTCTGGTATATCATGTAGCAAACAATTTTAAGTGTTCCGATTAATCTTGTTCCTCGCGTTAGTAAGGGAAATTGCAAAGCAATAATGCTGAGGGAGTCCCCAATGAGGGTGTTCCATATTTCTAGGAAATATCATCCTCATAATTTTCTTTAGAACATTCTATCTCCCACTAGATTATCAAATTAGCCAATAATTTCAAGGAGATTCAAAACTTTATTGCTAATTTTGAAATCCCTTTTAATTTACATGTAGCAAGGTAATAATAACTATTTTATATTTTATGCGAAGCTTTCTTCAAGCAAACTGATTTATGGAAAATTTCTTACGTTTGAAGTATGTAGATCAGAAGGATTTTCGAAAAAAGAATATCTATATTAGATTTATACTTAAATAAGTATTTGTAAGTGTTAATTTCCAAATCAATATTTTGATGGTACAATTCGGAACACACTCCACGAAGTATTCCTACACAAATTACATCATCACACATCCTTCAGAATTTTAAACATTTTCAATGAATTAGTTTCAGTTGTTTGTTATTGCACTGAAATTTATAAAATTTACACTTCCATTTATGGCTCCGACTAACTTACACACTTTCTACAAATCATACTCATACATATGCATGTAGATATGACGGATCACACCTCGACTGTTCTGTTTGTTTTTAAGCACTCACCTTCATGCCTTGTTCTCTTGATATTTTCTTAATTACAAACTGTTAATAATATAAATTGTTTTTTCGAAGACTTCGATTTCACTACATATTAAAAAGGTCCTTATCACATTGGACAGTCACTGGCAATAGATCACTGAATTCAATCTTTTATATTATATACACACACATATCCAATGATAGAATTGTTGATTTTGTCGCCGGCGCGCGTATCCTTTATAATGGGCGTTAACGGTATTATTTGCGCTCCAACGGACTGAAGCGTCGCGAAACACTACCAGCTAGCCAGGCCCTATTGTCGTTTATATACGGTCAATGTGGACCCCAAACGCTCACAGCATCAGCGACGGCGGCTGCATTGGCTGCAGTGGCGGCAGCAGCGGTGATGGCTGCGGCAGTGACAACAAAAATTGCCTAAACATCCAAAAAGGCTATGACAAGCAGCTCGAGATTGTGCATACACGCACGCACACACACATCTATGCACTCATATAATGGCATGAATCAAAATTATGAATTCGCAAAAAGGCGAAGCATGCGCCGAAACGCTTTTGAGCAAAACAAACAAAACAACGACAATTGGTGCGTCTATTACTATTGGTTGCGCCGACGCAATGCACTTTGCGGCTTTTAGTTTGTTTATTGGCGTTGCCGTTTGCTACACTTTGGTTTATGTTCTCTGCCAAGATTGTTACATATGTATGTATGTATGTGCAAGCATGTAATATATACATATGTATGAAAAAAACGAGTGCACGATTTTTCGGCAACCGAGCATGCGTAGCTGCTGCGCCGATACGGGTGCGTTGAGTTGCGTAGCTTTTCTTGCTTTTATTGTTGTTACTTTTGGTGGCAAGTTTTAGCTTTTCGCTTCTGAACGCATGCCCCACCTTCACCAATACTGACTTACTGATCTATGGTACATTATGAACGCGCCAGTGCGCGTACTATCTGCGCTGGTGAGTATGTCATGTGCACAACATATACACATGTACTTGTATAAGAGATGTTTGTGCATACATATGTGTGTATTTGGGTCCATGCGTTCTTTTATAATTTCTAGGAGCGTTTTCTTGAACAAAGCTAATTAGAAAATTGTCAATGACACAAAGAATGCATAATTTAGACATATCAAATTTAATGGCATGCTAAAAGGTGGTCTTCATATGCATACATAAGTACATACATACGAGTACATATATAGAATTCACATATGTGTACTTTATTTATGGATACTCAAATGTCGCGCTATACTTATGTATCTACATGCACATATGTAAGGATTGCCAAAAGGAAAATTATATTACAATTTTATCTTTTTTTTACATTCATAACTACATATGTATTTCTGATTACATGCTTACCAGCTCGTAAGAGAAAAAAAAGGAAGATAATGAAAAAAAAAATTTTAATATAGTATGATTGCATTATAGCCCTAATTGAGCGAAGATAAGTTCATAAGCACACCAAAGGAAAGAGGCGTCGGAAACCGGTTGATTTTTACGCTCCTCCACTTAATTTATCATTTAAATGTTTTACAAAATCTCTTAGGAATAATATATTAAACTTGTCTTTCACTTATTTCTTAATAATATATACATGTGGTATAAACTCCTTTTCGAATTAAATAGGCTTAATTAACCTAAATCACATTCCCTGGAAATCGGCGGATCTATAATAATGTTAGAAAAAAGCATTGCAAATTCTGTTACCGAGTAGTAGTTTGAGCTGGTCGACATTCATCAGAGAGAATGTAAAATTATCAATAATTTGTTTGACGTAAACAGCTGGAGGATGGAGTCCTGTGTAGAAGTTCACGCAGGGAAGGGAGTGGCCAGAAACGAATCTTTTACATTTGGCTCAAGCAGCTTATGACTTCCGGTCTTTGACCAAGTATCCTCTAGCTAATTGAAGGCTAGCTTAAAGTGAGAAGGCGAAACATTCCTTCCACAGAGTTGTGCGCTGGGGTTGGTTAGATGAGAGACCTCCCTTTTGATATAATTCGAGCTGCAGAACTTAATCGAGCAGGTACAATCTTCTATAGGAGTGTACAGCTGCTGCCGTATGCAGAAGATATTGATATCATTGGCCTCAACACCCGCGTACAAAAACGTTCCAGCTTTGAAAGTATTCGGCGCAATAATGTTGCTAACTTGGCAACACTCACGTAAGCGGTGTCTGCGCCAGTAAAGAAGAAGAAGAAACGTTGCTAATAAAGCTCAGTTAAATCGTTGGATCCGGCTCTACATTTTGAATATAAATCGAGATGGCATCCAAAGTGCGACCTACAGTTATTTAAGAAACAGCTTAGTTGAGTCTCAAACCTACTTCATATGGTATTGCTTGAAAAACTGGCATGTACTCGATACCCACAGGTCTTAAAGTGGGAACTACCTTAGTATATAGTACATATATATTAGTATATAGTACATATATAATCTCTTATTATATAGAAAAGAGTCGTGAATGCTGGACACTAATTTGTTATGATGTTACATTAGACTTCTTAAAATGCTGAAAGTAATTGTTTAGCAGCTGTTCTTATTGTCCATAATGTGTTTTTTACTGTAACGTGTTATGCCAGTGTCCGAGCAATTCCTGCCCTAATCCTTAGCAACATAATATCTACCCTCCGGTTATCAAATGCAACTGGTTATGTGTTTCTATGCAGTCTATAGCTTGTCATTTTGTGGTAATTGAAATTTTCCAAAGCCTAGCAATAGATTTAAGTGCGAAGGATGGAATATTTTCACTTATGCTTTAGCAGTGTGTTATCTCTTTGGGATAATAAAATTTATGTATGCAAGTTTAAATATTGCCTCATATAAATCTGCGTACATATGAACTTATGATCTCATGGCTTAATTACACACACACGCACACACCTCGATAGCCACAACTTCACACTTGGCATGTGTACAATTGTGTTTGCGTTACGAATTTACTGCTATAAATTTCAATAAACAAAAAACATTAAACTAATCCGAAATTTCGTCATGCAAATCGATATGAATATGTAATTTGGCGTTGGTCTGCTTTTTACACGCGCATGTGTCTGCGTGTTTCGCATCGTGTGCGTGTGTGTGAGTGCATGGAGCTATAAAGTACGGTACCGCAGGCAGTTCATAGTCTTATGTAATGAGAGATGCAGTTTTTCTCCTATGGCACATTCGCACTGTGGAAGGCGCAGGCGCAGGCGCAGGCGCAGGCACAGGCGCTGGCGCGTATGCGTGCTTGTGTCAACTAAACCACGCCAAGGCATGTTAGACTGCGTGCTAAAGCCAGCAGCACTAAGCCAAATGGCATGTAAATCGAATTGAGTTGAGATATACTGAACTGAAATGAACCGAACTGAACTAAACTTGTTCGAATTTAGGTTACACACGCACTTATTTTAGTTTATTTCGATTCGAGTGCAGAAATTAAAATTCAATCAAATTGCAAAACAACGCATTGCAGGACACTGAACTGCACTCCCAAGCCTCACAAGCCGAGCCAGCACACGCGCAGCCATATCGTCATTTGTCGTAGGTAACGCAGAAATGTTTGACGGCGAAAAATGTATGAATCTGTCGTATCTGCATGACCAAATAGTTTAAGCTGTTGGGTGCTAACTACGCAATACACACTCCCATGCATACATAACATGCGTGTACGTGAGCGTGTATGCATGTCGGTCCCGCTGTATGCTGGTCTACATTACGTAGCATATGCGTTTTTAATCTAAAGGAGCTGATCGCATTGGTCAACTGGGGCGGCGGTGAATTATAAAACGTGTTTATATTCAATTAACGTCTAAAATGAATAAGCAAATGAAATCGATATTCAGTTCGAATTCAAATGAAAAACTCATTTTTCTTTGCACAATTTTTGAATATGTGTATCAGCTTTAGACTGCGATGTGTGACCAGATCTGTTTCTAGGCAAGTCAAACATACTTACAATTACATACATATATATGTATATGAACTTGCAAATGTAGCTGTATTTGCGGATTTCTATATATTAAATAGATAAATATGCTTGACCACGACATACCGCAGATTCCACTTCGTCTTTCCTTTCACTTACTCTACTTTGCATACATATTGTATTTAACTTATCTGTTTTTGCAAATTAATGAAATAATTTTAAACAACTTACATATCTCTAAACTGGGTTCAAATGACCAATATTCAATAACGTAATCCACAATCTACAGTTCTTCCAACATGCTTCTTCTTATATTCAAGAAGATTAGACCACGAACCACTGCCTCTAACAGTCGTTTTTAAGCTCCCAAAAACTTCAAGGAAACATATGGTACATATGCAAACGATGACCATCCTGGCCATGGCAAAATGGATAAGTAGGACTTCACAACGATCTAGACTTCATTGACGTAATATTTAAAATAAAGAATATAAACAAGAAAAAATCTTTAACTTCGGTTGCGCCGAAGCTGGAATACCCACAGCACAAATAAATAAGTTTCCACATAAGAACTGGATTTTGATCATTTAATTTGGCAGTTATATGTCATATTGGTCCGATATCGGCGTTTCCAACAAATGAACATTTTCTTCAGGAGAAAATGACTTGTGCAAAATTTCGGATCGATAACTCAAGCAAGGACTAAAGAACTAGTTCGTGGATATACATACATACATTGGGCCACGTTTCCTTCTAGGTGTTAGAAACTTTGTAGCAACTTTAATATACAAGCACATAGCCTGTTCAGAGTATAAAAATTCCAAATACTGTGGTGGAGTGAGGTGAGGTTAGGTTAGATGGCTGATCAATGATCGCACGTGAACTGGTATATATAGTCCTTTGTGAAGCCATAGGAAAAAGAACTCCTGCATTCAGACTTACATATTGACAGAACGCTTTGTAGCCAATACAAATTTACAAAGGCAAAACCCGTTCCCATTCTATCGATAATGGTTTTGGGTGTCTTTCCTTGTTAGCTCATCAGCTTTTTAATAACCTGCGACTCCGTTATGGACCGGCACCCATGCCAGTCTTACCACAAAGACACTTGATGCTGTGGATAGTGATGTTAGGCACTCTTCCACCAATACTGAACACATTCTAGATGAGTTCAAGGCTGGTATCGCCGCTCTACTATCTGAGTGAATGGTCACTTCTCTAAAGGAGGCCGCACTCCGAGGCAGCAAATTTAAAGCTACCTTGATGGATGCAACCTTAGCCTGGAAGACCCTACAATAGTCAGGAAGTCTGAAACTGGAGTTGATAGAGGGCTTCAGACAGCCCTTCCACTAACCTTCCCACCAAGCTTTAACCTTCATCCATCCGTAAAGAAGCCCAATACCCCTCTCGTCCAACGGCTTCTTCCCACCTATAGCTCCCTCGTCGATATATGAGCAGAGAAGGAGCTGCCAGAGATCGGTTTGGCGACACCATGATCCAGGTGACCCGGTATGCAGACAAAGTGTGTGAGAATACGCGTTCTTTTTAGAACCTTATTCTCTGAGTCTAATAGCCACATTCGCGGCCATGCACCTTCCATGCACTCAACTTTAGTAGTGAGTTGTTTAGTCGGAGAGACAGAAACCCATGTCGTCGGGCATTATGTTCAGAATGACGTTAAGTGCCATGGTTGTAGTTGACCTTAGTGCACCACACATGCTGATGAGCGCAGCCCGTTGAACGCTCTTGAGTTTCTTTGCAAGTGTGGTCTTCTCTAAAGCCCTCCACCACATATAGGCTCCGTAGAACATAATGAGCTTGACTATGGTGTCATAGAGCCAAAGGACCACTTTCGATGAGAAGTCCTAAGACAGCGGTGCCACCTGGATCTTATATCTTCTACAAGGTATACAAAAAACAAAGGAGGCCTTGTCTATTAGCTTAAGTTCTCATAGAGCTTCTTGTTAGCCAAAGTCAATAAGCTGTGGTCATTTGCAAATAATGAGAATGCTAAAATATGTACCAAATATTACTGTTGAATTAGTTGCGATCTCTGAATATCAAATTAGTATTAAAGGTTACTCTTCTAGTTTTATTTCCAAACTTATGCCTGTAAATATTGTTGAGGCAGATACCAAGGAAGACAATAAAAAGTATTCTTTGGAGACTCAAAACTAATGAGATTTTCTATTTTCAATACACTATAGATAAGTTCCAGTAATATTAGGACATACTTACTCCATAACTCAGCAAAGGTGTAAGCACTAATTACATACTTATATACTCGAATATTTGTACATGTAATACTATAACATTAAAACTCGTATATACATACATAATTATATTTGATTTGAATAATGTTCGTGCATAAATTTTACTGGTAAGCAATGCATTGTAAAAATTCGAAACATCAAGAGTAATTAATTTTCGAATTTGTCAATAATAACTAAATATCTGTATCAGCGCAAGTATGTGATCTCGTTCTTACAACACGTACTTCATACAAAAGTATAAATAAACGAACACATAGAAGTAATTATAATCAATTCGAAATCCTTTAAAGCATCTGAATATCGGCAGCATTTAGAACCGGACCTGAAATTTAGGCGTATTTAGCCACATCATTCAATGGTAACCAGCAATCAAGTGACACTGTTTCATTTCGTTGGCTTATATATTCGCTTTTATTGGCATAATGTTGATTTTAAAAGCATTTGTTGGTGGCTCAGGTTACAGTGAAACTTTATGGAATGCAATTTTATGCTACCTTGGAATATAGTTGGGATTTGTTCAATAAATTTGAAAAAGTTTTCAATAATTTACGTGATATCAAAATAGTCACAGCTTTGGAACTAAATATGGGCGAGTAAAAAAAAAATTGGAAGCAAAGACCTGTAAGTTTTGCTCGTTGATAATAGTAGTCAGGTAGTAGTGGGGACCAAAACTCTCGAGACTCACTTTGATTAGTAATACAATTATTGGAGATATCTCTCTATTACTGATAAGTATAGTGAATGAAATTTCCCTTTTGAATGTTACCGACCTTTTCCGCAAAGCCTCATATAGCTTTGAGAGTCATGTCTAGGAATGACAATTTTTCTATTTCGTTGAAAAGCATTCCGTTTGTAGCCTTTACTAGTTATTCTTTATTGCAGAAATATTTCAGTACGGGCCAAACTCGATTAAATAGTATGCCAATAGTTCCTCTGAGGACTCAGAAGTCCACTAAATCACTGTTTTTTATCACTAAAAATATTAGGTATACCTTATTGACAAATACAACAGAATTAAATTTCTTAGTTAAATGCACTTATTTAATACAAAAACATTAAAGAAAAAAGTAGAGAATTATAAATAATAACATAATGATACAGAAAATGCGCTAAAGTGTGCCTTTGCTTGTCAGCAGCTGTTCAAGGGGTGTTATTAGAAGTGCGGCGGCGACACGACGTATGAGTAACATTTCATACTCGAAACCTATGAATTTAGGTAATTATTTGCAAACATATTTGTGAACAATTTACTTACCACCTATTAAAGTCTTTGAAAACACTGTTATGAAATAATTTCGCTACGCCGAGATACTGTGCACAGCTTGATATCCATACGACCAGCTGCAAACACTACAACAACAACAGCAAACAACCATATGCATCATAGCTTTATACAAGCTATTTGCTGTGCGGGTTTTTTGTTTTTGCTTTAGTGTTCGCTTTCAATTTAAGCTGCGTGTGATCATGCGTGTGCTATATTTATTTGCACTACACACACACACATACAAGCAGAAAACTATACAAATAGTCAATATTAAAAAGGTGTGTATGACAGGCTTAGAACTTTGCTTGTTGCTAATCTGCTTTGCTCGAGTTATTGGACGTGGGAGCACTTTGCGCAGATTGTGGGCTACACAAAATAAAAACAAATATTTATGCACGT
Source organism: Bactrocera dorsalis (assembly GCF_023373825.1). Classification (NCBI taxonomy): domain Eukaryota; kingdom Metazoa; phylum Arthropoda; class Insecta; order Diptera; family Tephritidae; genus Bactrocera; species Bactrocera dorsalis. The sequence continues at coordinate 4,303,296 of NC_064307.1, forward strand.
TTGCATGTCTGTGCGCCGCCTGTAATGTGTCACATTGAGGCCCAAATATTTTTTGTTCTATTAATATTTTCATGATTGTTGCAAAAGCATGAATGTATGCGATAATTTGCTGCAATTCACGCTTCAAAAGTTGCCTAGTCTTGTCGCCAATTTCTTGACTAGAACGCTACACACACACACACTGGTACAAATATGTAGATAAAGCTACGCATGCAAGTAGATCTGTCTGTGTGTGTGTGTGCATGTGAATGTGAATGCACTCGCATGTATGCCAAACTTATTTGCATTTATTTTAAAAGGAGCTTGAGCGGATTACCTAAATTAGCTGCTGATATGTGTATGCATATTTGTACATTGTACAATTTCATGATTGATAAATAGTTGGTTGTTCGAATCGAACAAGTAGCAAAAGACAGACCATGAATGATTGAAGTTAATTAGATTAAATCAGTTCGAACATACAATTGCACAAATGCATGCATGCGATAATATAACTTAGTTTTCGTCTACATATGTATGTATTTATGTATAGTTGTAAGTAATAAGCGAGTGAGTGGTTAATATTGCGCCCGCTATGTATGTACGTATGTATATTGCAACTTTGATATATTTTAATTAGGCAAAACTCGTATTTTGCTGTCGAAAGAGTAAAAGATAAATGTTCCCTGGTAGTGGCGTATGCACCAGACGAAAATATTGTGGTAATTTTTCCAAACTCAGTTAATATACATACATACCTTTATTGAATAAAGCAATTAGCTAATCTTGCGCTACTACACACTTTTTTTATATAAAGAATTATGAATTTTTCCCACACAAAACTCGACAAGAGCCGATCATTCTTAGTTCTTAGTTTTTTCTAGCAAACATGCATACTTGTATATGTATGCCATACATTCATAGATATCTGGCTTCATGTGCAATTAGCCAGAGGTTGGTGATCTATTAAAGTGACCTTGAAATTTGAAAACAACGCGTAAAACTAATGTATTTTATTTATTTATATATACACAAGTAATTGTAGTTGCACTATGCAGGCGCTTATGCAAGCACATACCGGCGTACAAACGTATTTTGGTGTGTTTCAATTCGCTTGGGTGTACTCGTAGGTGCATTGGACGTAGACCGGTAAGTTGGTGGTAAAAATAGGCTTTGCTTTTTACTTTTGTTGCATGTAAAAGTGCGTGTACGTATGTTTGTGCAAAAGTAGTGCAAACAAATTGTGCCAAATTGTTGCATTTAATACGAAATAAAAAACTTTACTACTCTTGGTCTAAGGTACGACTGCGAATTATCAGCTACCAGCAGCTGTGGAGATCAAATTTAAGTCTTAAAACTATTTATAATGTTTGAGCAAGAGTTATGACACAAGTCTTGGTAAGTTTGCGAATTACAAATTACAAACCCAATTTACAATATAACAGAGATCCGCTGAAATTTCTGACTGCACGTAGATCTAATTAAAATCACACCTTCAAACGATCGAGAGCTTAAAATGATTACAGTGAGTGTTACTGACCATCCGATGCAGTTCTCCTTGCTATTCTCAACCAACAGAAAGTTTGTTCAGAGTTCACTTAGGTTGGAAGCTTTCGATATCTTAGGTATAAAAAGGCTACCAATAAAACTTATAGTCGCCTGACTTACTCGTATACTATACTATGTAGTATAATCTCTACAGATTCTGAAAATACCTCATAACATTATAACTATGTACTTTGTGTGAATATATTTTTATTTATTGTATGGATGGAGTAGAAAAAATAAAGAGAAACTCTTCTTATAAGACTTGAGAGCTACTGTGAGTAATAGGAGTCAAGAAATAGTGTATAGGCTAATTCGAAGAAGTAATTCGTTTCGAGCTCAGAGAGTGTTTTTAAGTTTCGGCAGAAGTTCAAACAACGAAAATACCAAAGATTTCAAAATTTATTAACGTGTAATTGCTATTGTATGAAAAAACTTAATTCTAGAAAATAAATAAATAAATATACAGCCACATACGTATACATTTTCATTGAAATTCAGGATACTTTTTATAACAATTTGTACAATATCTATATGTGTATAGTAATAGAAATACCTTATTGATCTTCGCCATATAATTTTCCATTACACACGAGAGTACCTACACAGAAAACTTAACTATCCGTATAGTAAGTCTAGATTGTACGGTAGCGTTGATGACGATATTTGTCCGAGCTGTAGCGATTGGCATACATGGGCATTATATGCTTTCGGTCGAGTCGAACCATCGATTGCACCATTTGTGCCGAAGCTGATTTCTGTTCGTCGCCGGTATGATTCGGAAAGACCACAGGGCCTGCAGATTCTTTGTGATTGAATTTCTTGGTTTTGCGTTGAAAGTAGTTAATGTAATCGGGGCGATTTTGTGGCGAAGACGCTTTGAAATTCGACTGATATTTGTACTGCGATGGAGCCGAGTAATGTTTTGGTGTGGTTAAGCCAAATTTTTTTCCATGCGATATGTTGTTTATATTAGGATCGGTGTAAGAGGCATGTTGCCGTTGATGTAATGGTACGGACGCAATAAAATCGTTGCGCAAGCCATTGCCAACGCTACCAACATTGCCTGCACCGCCTACTCCAATGTTCTGAGCATTTTGCGCTATATTAGCGATAGATTGTTTTGAAGCAATGTAAGTTTCTGCATTGTGGTAACTATTTGTATTATGATGTGGAGTAAATAACGGTTTATATTCCGAATTTTCATTCAGCACTAAAGCTCTCCATTCATTTTCTTGACTGCTGTACGAATCTTTCGCGGGGGTGACTATTTGCTGTGGAGCTTGTTTGTGATAGTACTCATCTCGGGCGACTTGCAATCGTTCGCGCATACCCGGCTCCAATTCCATAGGCACTTGCTTGATGCGGGCGTGTGGTTTGAATTCAATCAAACTGGGTACTTTTGGATGTGCATGGGAGAGGTCTTCAATCGGTTTCTTTAGAGGTTTAATATCTGAACTTAGTACTATGTGTTCTTGATCTTTACTATAGTGATTTATTTTCGACTGAGATGTATCGTCATTGAGACTATTTTCACCGTGCGGTGAATCGGTAACGGGATGGGAGTTTGCGCCTACGGTCTTTACGACAGCATTGAAACCATTTTTCGAATCAGCTGTGTAATGAACAGTACGTATGGAACCATCTGGTTCGAGTATGCTGTAATGGCCCTTAATCGAATCACCCTCTCTTGACTCCCATTGCGATTTGACGTCGCCTGTGTGTAGATCTTTCACCCCATAACTAAAAGCATATTCAGGATGTTGCTGAAAAATTAGTGTACACTAAGTTAGTAAAAAATAAAATGTTTTGAAGCATAGTTCAAAAATATGCTTTCGAACAATATTTTTAGTAATTTTTTTGAATGATTATGGTTGTCGATACATTGCTGTCGTTGTTTTCATAAACTCGAAATCGCTCGTAAAAGTAAACATTTTTTAATAACAAAGAATTTCTTTCGAATTTAAAAAAATATTTGTTTTTTTAGGTTTTAGATAAAATAAACAAAATTTCATAATTGATGTTTATTTTCAAAATTTAATTGGAAATGCTAAAAAATCCACCACCCTAATCATTATTTGCAGCAAATGTTTGAAAAATTAATCCTGCTTAGATATGCGTACAAAAAGCCTATAAGTTTCAAACACTCTTAACTGTTTTACATATTTTTTAGAAATAACTTATTGGTTTGAAAATATATTTTACACATATTCACGTATGCATATATATTTATTTAATTTAAAGCGAACACATTTTCTCACCATTAATTTTATTTAGACATGTGGACTTGTCAGTTACCACGGAGGCTTTGCATAATTTACTGACATACAAACATTTGCATGCTGGTATATTGTAATCGTAAATCACTCGAGACCCACAGTGTGCGACAAATAAAAGAAATGCAAGTATTACTTAGTCATACAATATTTCATCATAATAAAAGATTGACATTCTAGAGTTATTGTCACTAAATTTTGACAGCCATGCAACGCCCATTTTGTACATAGTACACTCACTTATGACATTTAACGAGATATATTGGAGTGGTTAACAAGTGTTTGCATATTCTTATAATTTATTGGGGTAGTAAAATTTTTCTGTCGCTCAAACAGCAATGTACTCGTACGAATAACAACTACGATAATGCGTATATTTAATAGAGTATTTTGGTTAGGTTATTTGAATTTTATTTATATCATAATTCAGATCATAGTTATGCAATAAATATATATTTTAAGTTTAACTTCATGTGCTTTGGAAATTTTTGTTTGAAATATCTACAATTGAACTTACGAATTCTGGCGCATATTTCATCGTTCCATCATCGGTCGCATTATTTTCAGCGCTAGTTTCCGAATCAGCGTTAATCGCAGGCAAATTACATAATAACGGCAACAATATTATACATAAAGTTTGCACCTATAAGAGATAATAATTAACATATGCAAATATCTGTAGTTTCTATTTATGTTTCCTATATTTAACAATTGTTGAAATTTTGGGAACTGTAAATATTACATAGGTATTTAAATATTAAGACAATTGGTTTTTGATTATTTTCTCCTTTTGATTTCGACAATTTGAAGTGAGTTACTCTTAAGGGGCTATATACCCTTAGGGTTCTGGTAAATATTTTCGGAGTTACACGCAAATTTGAAAGGCGATTTAGAGTGCTTGGAAGTGTATTCCAATCTTTAAACACATTTTTATTAAATAGTGTTTTCAAAGTATAAAATATGTTTTTTAATTCTTAATCGAAGATTTTTTCTTACCGATAAATTTTTTTTTGTAAATAATTTAAAGTCAAAAATTTGATCACAACTCGATTTTATTTTTACAAATGGCTACTTTGTCAAAAAATTTTATTTTGTTTATTTGAAATATCTGACTTAAGGTTTTGATTAGTTGCTATATTTAACATCACTTTAACGAAATCTGTTTGGTTTTTTTAATTTCAGACGATCCAATTCCGAGATATGTATGTATGATATGTGAATATGTGTACTTATTTTTGGATCAATAAATTTAAAAGTTTTCTCCGAACAAATTCTGGAAAATCGTTTATTCATTTCACAAATCACTCAAAACACAAATAAACCCAATAGAGTAGCATCTGGTCAAATGTGACTGGGATCTAGTCCATCTGAACTGCACGCGCATTACCGAAATAAAGATTTTTTTATTTCGGATTCAACTTATACTTTATCACGGACTTAGTTATCAAAAAAATTTCCTCATGCGCATCGTCATCAGAAAAATAGTAGAGGATAGTAGTACCAAATCGTACCAAATAAACCTCCATATTTTGCAAAAACGTCGACTTCGAGTAGAGATGGCAAAAGAGATGTTTGACAACGTAAGTGAGAATCCTACAGAGGGGTTTTCACTATAATGTCGAAACTATCCAACAATGAAACGCATGACGTTCTAAAAATTTACGGAAACTCATAAAACCAAAATTCGCTGAAAGTACAGAAAGCTATCCCAACCGAAACATACAAATGTATGGAAAAGTGGGGTTAGCCTCAAAAGGAGACTATTTTGAAGACAATAAATCCGAGAACAACTAACAATGCAAAGTGCAGTCAAGTCTCCGTCAATTCATGTTTACATCTTCTACGCCTTAACTTTCTGGGATTAGTAACTGTGGACATTTTTATTGTTGCTTCTTCTCATGTTTCAATCAAACTCCAACTTCTGGTTTTCGATGTTCTTTGTTGGGTACATGAATAAGTAGAGGGAGCTACTCCAAAAAGTTTTTCGTAGTAGAAATATGCTTTGGCGGTTTGCGTTTGCACATATGTAAGTATTTTTTGTGTTGGCCTGTAGACTACACGGTAGCAATGCATACCTTTAACTTATACTCCCCAGCCCTTCAAGATACTTAATAACAAGTTTAGGACGTTTATAAAAGAACTTCTGGATACTTTGGGATGCTCAGGAAACGATATTAAGTCGGCGAGAGAATTATTTTATTCAAGGAAGATGGTTTCTCAAAAAAAGCACTATTCCTTGACATGGATGGTCGGAAAAAATCGATTTACATCCCACAAAATAAGAACAAAACATGCCTAAATCAAAAGAATTAGATATATAATATCGATATTTCATTCATTTCATTTTTGTGCGATATACGTAAAAGGAGTAAATGTAATCATGGCAAGACCTTTTTTGATAGTAATACGTTCACATCTAATAAATATTTACTAGCACTGATATAACAGATGATAATTCGCATTATCAAAGCATGAAAAACAATGAAATCTTAGTCAAATATAATTTTATAAGAATATGTTCACTAAGTAAAAGAAATAAATTATTTTAATCTTAAATTCAATCACAAATTTTACACCATTTTTATATGTATTTGTAAGGACCTCAGGCAATTGCTTGTTATTTCAAATTTTCATTCATTAAAGAAACTCGATTCCACTTTCACTTTCGTTGGAGAAAGTTTTAATTTTCATAATCACTTTACACACACTTTCTATTATCTATGTGTATCTGTAATTGTGTGTTTCTTATCATAAACTAAAACTCATATGTATAAACACAAAACACTCACAACAATCTTCATTATTATCTTCACGTTGTAAATTATTTTGAAACACTTCGCTTCTGTAATAAATCTAATATTATCAATTTTCCCACGCACTCCAGTATATGTACATATGTTTTTATTTAATGTTTGTCTTAATCCCCGTTGTATTTATGTTTGTTTCGTAATCCAATTGAAGTAGTGAATATTTTCCAGCTTGTGATGTGCGTAAGTCAAGGACAGATTTGCACTAAAGTTGCAATCTACAATGCATACGCTATTTATATTTGGCTTACATGATTATAAATATACATATATTTCCATACTACACATGTGTGTTGTGTGTTCATATGTTTGTATGAAAACGCTTGATGACGTCGTTGTGTGGGCAGCTTTGCGCTACTCGTCGCATCAGTTTCATCTTCCCAGCCGGCCAAACAACTTTCGGTTGGTTTGTTTTGCTACAAATTTTCACTGGATTGACGGGATTTTCTTGTGCACATCACACACTGGTTTAATCTACTAATTTTTTGGATAAAACTTTTAACTTGTTCGAACGATTTATGACACGATAAAATCAAATGCAGATGTATGGGTATATATGTAAGCTTAAGTTATTAGAGCACATTTCAATAAAATACGATTTAATTCAATAAAAAATTTCTTTTGACAATATATTTGATCACGCCTTGGGTAAGTTGAATTACATAGTTTGGTATATCACCATGAATAAAGAACTAAAAAATAATTTTAGAAAAGTTTACATATAATCATCAAAGTGATATTTTATCATTCAGTTTCATATTTATTATAAGCAAGGACATATTTTCATTACAACTTTATTCATAATTTTTCGTCGTTTACTGATAAAAATTTATAAAACTTACGTTCTCTTGCACATGATCTTGGCGTTTCTGCATATCCTTAACCATGGTATCTTACCCTGATCCGTCTGTCAGCCCTTTGCGTATTTTCTGTATCGGTTCGGTACCCAAGAGGATGGGAGTTTTGGCAAGCGCATGGGCTATTTCACTTCATTTAACTCTCACAACATGTCACCACAGAGTATACTAGGTTTGTTCGGAAAAAAATTGTCTATAGCTGTTCTCGATCGTATATTTAAACATTCTATCTCTTCCAAAAAAATTTAAATTTTACACAATTTCATTTCTCTGCAAACCCCTGTAGTAGTAGAAAACTAAATTATATGACAATCCTGGAAAACATTTGAACTAAGTTATCTAGTAACTGATTGAAAAGCGTGCGAAACAAGTTACTTGGTCGCAATTGTCAGTGACACTTGGCGAAGTCAATAACCCCAAGGTCCGCTGATATTGCTAAGGTTGCTGTTCTCACTATAGGTAAAAGGGTAATTGACCTAATAAATGTTGTACTGGCTAAGTGTCAACAAAAGGATCATAAACTTTGTGGAAGGGCATTGTGGTTCCCTTGAACCAAATTTATGTTCAGTATATTTATATAAAACCTCGGAAATTATTCTCAAAGCTTTGATTATTTAAAAAAAAATTACATTTTCAGTTGTTGTCAAATATCATAAATTCTGATGTGGATTCCACCAAAAGCAACCATTTGAAATAAAAATGACTCAAGGCACGATTGCATGAAACTTACTCGTGTAACATTTTCTCTATGTAAAGCATTCCCTGAACTACGTTGATCGGCGCATTTGCATTACATCGCCTTTCCCCTGGGACCCTTTCCCAAGGAGCCTTTAATCATAAAAATTTAATTCAAATGCTGAAAATTCAATAAAATTCAGGCCTTCCTTTTATCATCTGATTCTAAATGTTATTCCGCAGTGAAAAACTCATTTTTCAAATATTTAATGAGAGTTGTTTTTGTCCATATAAGACGAAATAGAAGCAACTAAACCAAAAAAAGAAAGAGAGGAAGAATTGCAATGCCAATACTTGTGGAAAAGGTCATTACGAAAGAGACTTGCCGAAACAACGAATAACCACCAATGTTGCTACGCCACACTCGGTAAATAGCTATACCTCTTAGTGGGTTCGTGTGTAATCCACTCGTTGCTATAAATTCATACGAAACAAAGCATTTAGTGCCGATATTGATTTTGGTTTGTTTTTTGTGATCATGAAAATCGCAACTTTGGTGATGAATGTTAGTTGTGCCACAAACTCACAATCAACCTCATTGCCAAGCAAAGAAAACGTGTTTTGTTGCATTAGGTGCAATCAAAGTGATCATGGCTGTCAATGCGGCAACTTTTTCTCAGAAAATTTCAGCTTACAATGCACTGAGTAACTGGAAAGTCATTAAATCGGTATAATATTGGAGACAACGAACTACTTTAATGTTGGCGTAATTCTTAATATACTATATACATATATGTATATATAGATATGAGTGTGTTCTACAACGGAAATATATTGTGAGATCTTTGAACAATTTTTTGGGCAAAATATTTTTTCAACAGTTTTACAAAACGTTAACCGAAGCTACAACACTAAAGTTTCTATACAAGAGCTTGGTTTAGTTCGGTCTGTTTGTATGACATCTATAGGTATGTACGTATGCAATAGTGGTCTGAACAAATTGTTCCTAGACTGTACCGCTTCCTAGGACAATAATCTATGCCAAATTTCGTGGCAAACTTATTGCACCTTGTTTGGTTATCAAATTCAATGAAAATCGTATACCGTATTTTGAGCCATTAGAAAAGTTTGTTTGGCGTATGATTTTTGTATGGCCTGCACTGTGCAACTGAGCTTTAAGCTTTGTGTTTCATTTTAAGTGGTTAAAAAACAACGATAGCAAGTTTTGGGCGAAACAATTAACAATCGCTTTTCACGCTGTACTTTACAGACTGACTTGTTTAAAACTTTCGTTTTTGAGATTCTAAACGACTGTTGTATTTAAAAAGCTTTACATTTTTTTTCCTATTAAACAAATTTCTTTGAATCAATCATGGTATTTTAAGTGAAATATATACATATGCTACCATATAACATAATTCGGGGATCACTTTCTGATTCTGGAAAATAATGTACAAATCTCGATTAAAGACTTTCGAAAACAATTCAGAAGACATATTTTGGATTTGATGATTTCTAAGCTTATTTAATATTTATAAGCGAAAATTAATCGGTTCAGAAAATAACTTCTTTTGATTGGAATTCCAATCAAGAACAATACCTTGTCACTACGTAACACATGACTAATACTAACATACTTATGGGATCAGTACATATGAGGATAGCAGGTTTAGTTCGGATTAAAATTCCACTCTGACATGAGGTTCAGTATTTCGATGAATAAAAGTATTTTCTCTTCAGATAATGTCAGACCTATAAATGATTTTTATATGAGAAAATATTAATGGTGAGTTAATACGAAACACCTACACATTTATAGATATATTCTTACCTTACTAAACATATTCTCACGATCGATTTAATACGCCCAATCACAGCTTCCAAAATACCCAGTTAAACTTACTTACAGGGTATCTGAAAGTGGGGCATAAGTTCCTTTAATTTATTATCCACTATCTGAATGTAATTGTGTAAAACAGGACTTAACCGCAATCCCGCATTGCATCGCGCGACTTTAAATAGGCTCCCATGCTGTGCATATAAGTACGTATGTATATCTGAATGTGTATACGTATGTAAGTACGTCAGTTGCGGTCAAATGTTGGGCTATTTAACCATGTAACTACATATGAATGTATGCGTTTTTTATAAAATGTTCTTGTACTTACTCAGGGCCGTATGCAGACCAAGTTATTAACCAGGCGCGAGGCGGTAGCGACAACCGTTTACGAAGGAATAATGCTAATGGATTTTCTGATAATATACATATAACTAGTATATAAAGGCGATGTATTGAACTAAATTCCATGACATGACAATGCAGTAAGCTTCTAACGGTCTGCAAAATTCTCATCACTAAAGCTTTCGTAGTGGTATAACACTAACACTGACTTTCTGCCTCTTCCGTGAATTTTTGAATGACTTGTCACCCTTGAGTTTTGAATAGTTTTTGAATCAGTTCATGACAAGTACTAAATAATTTTGTGTCAAATATTCTGCGGAACTTTAAATTTCTAAACCTGATCGCCCCTCTTACTTAGTCCGCCATTTTTAGAGAAAGCATTTAAATCCTCCTCTGTACACACAGCTTTATTGTAGTTTGTATCAGTGGCCGCAAGGACGGATGGAAATGATAAAGCACACTTTGTATTACAAGTTCATTGCAAAAACGAAAAATTAACTAGCTCATTCCTGCGAATCATCACTTCAAACTATTATTTTGTTCTTACACAACACATAAACACACATACTAAGTACATATGGTGCATACATACATATACATATTTCAAAGTCGCGACATGAGAGCTGTTTACATCGCAGATAAACAAGTATCTACATATGTACTACATAGTGTATGCTGTGTATACTTTGTGTGGTTACGTAAATAGGGCCTTGAAAAGTTGAGCGCTAAAGCAAAAAGTGGAAATAAATCCCAATTGTGGTTACTATATACATACTTTCATATCCTTCCAGCCATATAGCAATATATTGTCAAAAAAGAAAGATCTAGCTAGGTAGTCCCAAAAATTATTTACCTAGGTTTGATATAGGGAAATATATCTTTGAGGTTTAACTTTCCAAAAGGTTGGACCTTGGGGTAGATTAGAGTGAATATACAAATATTAATTTTAAGCGGGAAATTGTTGCTTCCGTAACGTAGTTTTGGAACATCGGTGTCAAATATGGATGCATCCTAACCGGCTACAGAATAAAATCCGCAATTTTACAAGGATTACCAACTCATTGACTGTTTCTCTGTTCATGACGTCTGTGTGTACTTCAAAGAAAACATTAATTTCAATAAGAAAAATCAAATTAATATGTTTAAAGAATGTAAAAGTCTTACCAATTTTAGATTAAAATCAAAAGCCTTTCCTAGTAGTGTTTTACATTCTCCAAAGGTAAAAAAGCGTTGTACTTGCAATTTACTTTATTTTCTGTGAGCATCAGTATAAACAATCGTGATAACATTTATACTTGTATGTATGTGTATAGCTTATAGCCATAAATATTCCATGTGCATTGAGTTATGTGAGGGCCGAGTTGCGTTTACCACTTGCCAAAAGAGGCGGTTAGCCAACAAACAATAAAGTGTGAAAGTAAAAACAAATAAACGATAAGAACGAGCATAAAATTAATGAGGCCATAAGCTTCATTCGGATTTCGAAACATTTTGTGAAATTGCAAACTAAGCGTTATTGCATCTGAAAAATAGTCAGTGGCCACACGAGGAAACTGTTACGAAGTAAGGTTTAGAGCATTGTAAAGTTCGTCACTTGGACACGTTAACAAGACTGTAGGGTAAGGTTTCTTAGACCAGCTTAATAATTACAATGTACAATCCTGCCGTAGGCAGAGATGGTGATGGATTTCGCAAAATTATCGTTTCGTCCTCGGTCGCCTTAACCTCAGAGCGAATAATCGGGTTAGAGATGTTTGAGCGAAAACTTTTCGATTATTGCGCTGGCATTTCTTTTGCTTCAATGGCGAGGCAGCATTATGTTAAAAGCCTAAGTCATAATACATTCAATGACCTCTGGAAAGGCTCTGAGCTATCAAGTATTCCCATATCTCTGATTCTTAAAGTTAGATTTTTAATATTCATACTTAAAAAAAATACTTAGATTTTCACACTAAAAAGCTTTATTTATACATGTATCTTTTACCGGTTTGAAGAAAGGTCTCTTTAATTTTGAGAAATAACATGAAAACACCCTCCACTTAATCGAATAGTTGGAACTGTGAGCCTGTCAAAGTTGTAAGTACCTTATTATGTATGTGCGTATATTTTTGTTGCAGATATTGCGATCAAATCCACCAAATGAAATTTATGTAAATGACTGAATACACATATACACACATATACTCGATTAAATTCGCAGAAGTACCCAGTAAGAAATGTATCGCATGCTTTAACAGCCAATAATGTTTTGAAGTTTAAAGTTTAAAATCTCTAATGTAGTAGATATAAGTATGTATGTAGGCGTTAAAGGTAAAAAGAAAACCGAAATAAAAGTATGTATTTATCGGCTATTTATTAGATATAAAATTTATTTAGCTGAAAGAGTAAGTAAATATTTTTTTATATTTTTCACACTCTTACTAATGCCGTATACATTATTTCCTATGATTTCTTGTCCACTGAGCATAATATTGCACATATCGTTGTATCTATTTTCTTAGCATTTACGTTAGACAACCGTAATAATATTTATTGTGTGTCAAAATAAATGTTAAGTCGATTCAAAAATGGCCTAGTCAATTACGCGAAATGAGGGTTTCCTAATACGCTGCTATTTGGCCATAATACTTATGTTTCGACCATCTCTTTTGCAATCACGTTGTATCGAATAATGCATACCGATGTGTTTTCTTCTGAAATACACATACCAGTATACGAGTCTATGTTATGCATGTTGTCATAACAGAGGGGTGCTCCGCGAGAAAAAAAGCGAAAAAGGGAAGAAAAGAACAGAGCATACCCTAATCAAACCAGTGACCGAAAAAGCTCAACGAACAATTTTTTCATATTTGATTTCACGCATCGCGTATTTATGAATTGTTTCCTCTTTCATTTACTTGCCTTATTTGATATATGAACATGCACATATGTAAATATGTATATACTTTTAAACGGAATATAATAGAATATATAACTTCATATACATATACATATTTATATTATAAAATTAACATACAAATTATACATTATAGTTTGAGGAAGCAAATTTGATTTTACAGTGCCTATGAATCTTTTCAGGAGGCGCCTGTAGATTATTCGCCCATCGTTAGCTCATCTCGAATGCTCTTACACCCACTTGCAATATACATACATATGTAGTATATATGCATACATTTAGCCGATATAAGCACGTATTTAAGTAAATTGGGTTCGTAATAATTTGAAAGAATAACTTGAATAATTTAAAAGTGCATATAATTTATTGTCTATTTATGTATAGGTTTTTGGTTACGTTGACATGTCGTTATCTGATGCCAGCATTTTGAGATTTTCATATAAATAAGCAAGTTTTCAGATGGATAACACAATTAAGTTCAGCTTTAATTCCGGGTAAATGTTTACAGTTGCAAATATATATAGTATATTTTCCCCCCGAAATGTTTCGGTCTATTGTGGTTTCGCGGTTGGGGCGGCACCAGAAATACTTTTATGTGCAAGGTGGTAACTTCACCGTGTGAAATCAATTTGACAAATTCGGATTAGGGGTGCGGTAAATTCGCTGTATTTGCCTACCAGGAGTGGGACTCTGGCAGTGCGTGTCCATCTAACAGCTAGCAGCAGTCAATGTGAACGTTTGCAAAATAAAACCTGACAATTTCATGACCCCTCGGATGAAACCATCTATTGTTGATGGCAACCAATTCAAACGAACTAAAAAAAGTAAGGAAAGTTGGGGTGTAAATGAACATTTTTTCTCTCGCAAGGTAAAGTGATATATGGACAAAATATATTTCAATTAAAATAGGAAGTACTGCATATATTTTTTATAATCATAACAGTAGTGTACTCTGTTATTAGGAGATTATTTCTGATTTTATTAAGGAAATGTATGAATTTTGACCGAGAGATGCATAGTCGGAAATTCGATAATATTCATATGTAGGTTTATGGGTCTAAGGGAAATATTCACGTGATTTTATCCATTTTTGGTACAAGGACAGACTGTTATCACCAAAATATTCTCCAAGAACTTCAATACTAGAACTCAAAATTGACCGATATGTTCGATAAAATATTAGAAAATCGCGCTAGGGTCCAGATATTTGGTGTTTAGGTTCTTAAAAAGTTATAGCCCGATTTCAACAATAAAGATTAAACCTTGAGGGAACTTGATTGATTTTCATACTGGAAGTGAAATATTAAGATCGAATTTAATTTTTTTTAAGGAAAATAGGCGTGGTTGTTGTCCGATTTCATCTATTTTAACAACGTATGAAATGGTTAGATAACCTCACATACCAAGTCTTGTTAAGATTGGTTGGGTAGTTCCTGAGATGTATGATTTCAATTAATGATGGACGCCGACTTTAAACTTAGCCAAGAAGTGTGCCTTGTTACTGCGATCCTGTGTAACAAATTACTGTCATGTGTCATAACTTAGTGCTTAGTTAATGGCGTTTTGTGGGCGAGGCAGTAGTCCGATTAGCCCTATCTTCGGTTCTAAGGAAATATATGTGATTTTATTCTTAACAGACACTGATAATCTCTAAGTTTTATTAAGATACCTCAAATACGATCATCTATCTTGCGGGTGACTTGGAAATGTGATAAATCCCATACGGGATGAAGAAAATTGGAGATAGCTTTGTCTACTATACTTGGGCGACGAGGGTATAAAGCGTGAAATTGTAGCGGTATTTGTGAAAGGATAGAATACTACCGATGAATATGTAACTACGGGAGTAAAAAGGAAGGTATGGACCAATGTTATAATAATGGAAGTCCTTCTTAATCGAAAATAATACTCTTAATTTCGAAGTTCATAAGGTTTGGAATCACAATTTCTTTTTCTTTGCGCAGAACAAGAAATAAGGAGCGCATCCTCGATACCTCCATCTATCCAGCTATCCGTGCCGTGTGATACTGAAGAAGGATTCGGGCCGGGGCCGTTGAAGCAAACAATTAGAATAGCAGAGCAAAATCCCTCAGACATAATGAAAAAGTTAATTGAAAAAAGACATAGATTTATTTTGCGTTTCAAATTCAAATCGATGAGGCAGTTATATGACAAATCAACAAGAAAAAGTCAAGTCATAGTTCACAAAGAATATGAAATTCTAAATGCAAGATATCCAAAGAAACGTATATTTATACATACCCCCGTACATTTAAATTTAACTTTTGGCTTAGGCTTAATTTTGATACAACTTGAGCATTGTCACAGAGCTGTTTCCTTATAAATTTGCATTAAGTATTGTCGTCTACGTCTGCTGTTACAACAACTTCACAGTTATCAAGTCAACTTTCTTAGCCTTACTAAGTAATGAAGTAATTTTCCACACCTTTATTAAGCAATACACAAAAGCTAGGCGAACTCGTTCTCTCGCCCCTTCGACCTCGAGATGACACCATGGTTGTTAGTAGTGGGGGAATACGCTGCATAATGAAAACATTAGTCGTTACGCTCATGAAATTAGCCCAGAATGTGAATAATTCATAAAGATGTAATTGGTGTTGCTCTTGTTGTTGTTTTTTATCTTGTTGTTGGTGGTTTTATGCTTATCCTTCTGTCATTGTATCCACCTGTCAAGCAACTCAAGATTTCGACAATACGCGCGAGCTACAACTTCCTTTGTTCGTAACCAAGCAGTACTTACTCGTACAATCCTTTCACACATGGCTCTGTTGAGGTCCTTCAGGCCTTCAGGACGGTGGACTATTGTTGTTGTGACTTAATTTGCTGCATTTTAAGAGCTTTTGGGTTAGAATGGCGCGTTGCGGCCCCCAATACATTGCCTTTACTGCTACTGTTACTGCTTCGGTGGTGTTCTCGTTGAGTAAACACAACACAATTTAAATTTTAAACAAAACCAACAACACTTGCACACATACATACACAATGAATATTGGGGGTATTACGCCAACAGACAAATCCCTGTGAGAGTTTAGTTATTTTCGTATAACATTTATAGGTGTATTCATACTTACAACGGTAACGTGTGTTTAAATGTGGATGTTCTTGCATATGTGTTTTTGTAGGCTTCTTTTTTAATATTTTTTGTTTTAATTACTCATTTTGTTGTTTTGGTTACCTTACAAGGTAAGACATTTTATCTGGGGTACGTTGTGCATACAACATTAAAGTTAACCCTCGGCAGATGTTAGTGCGTGTGTGTGTGTGTGAGGGGAGAAAAATATTATACAAATAATTATTTTGGCTTATTAACAAAGTTCACAGCCCAATAAGGAAGGTTTAAAGTAATTTAAGACTTAAGTCTTAAATAACAGTTACTGAGGATTACATTTTAAAACACAGGCGAAGCTTTTGTATGCCGTAAAACAAATTAATATGTTGGCTATTTTTGTTATTTTTATGGAAAAGGATAATTGGCATGCTTGTGACTTTTAAACTTAGATTCAAATATGGAATTAACCTTAAAGTGCTCTAATTTAATGTATTTGAGTGTGAAGTAATATTGCTTGGATTATGCTAATACCATATGCTATATTACTTTATGGTATTGCGTACTTTATAAAGTGCGCAAGTTCAAAAAAGCACCTTTGAAAAATGAAAAATGTTCCGTTTTACAGAAAACTAGTTTAAACTGTTTTCAAATAAGCATCAATCAGATCTCTGATTAAAGAGTTTTAAGCCCCAACAGTGAGCAGAACTCTACATACGCAGATATATGCATTTACACATGCATATAATATGGCATATAGAAGCATTTATCTTCACATATTTGCAAACGTGTACATCACAACATCACAAGGGGCTATATTTAATTGACTTCCTACACGAGTTTTCACTTAATGTTGACATTGGTAAGTCACGCATTTTGTACAAAACCAAAACAGCAATGGTGGCACGCAAATGGAGTTCGCCGCTCGTCATCAGAGCGAATTAGAATTAAAATTTGTGTGCTTTTGTGGACATAGCCCAAATATTATGCACCTCACACCTAAACATACACACTCAACGTGGTGGGCAGTCGTAAGGAGTGAATTGTGTAAAAAAGCTTGTTGCTAAAGATACAAGACCATCAACTGCAGTGATATTTCGTGATAATTTATATTAACGATGCAATTTTTTCATTCGTTTGGTGCCGTTGTAATTCAATGGGCCTTACACGTTTTATAGTAAACGCGTTGAAACTCATTTTTATCGCTTTTTCGAAACAGAAGTCTTAATAGTTTATAGATGTTTTGGTCCTGATAATATAAGGTTAACTAACGACGGGAAAAGCTGAATGGACAATAGAGAGTACGCAATAGCTTTTAATAGTAAAGAACTGAACTGGTTTTATGTATGCATTTTTATATACATATTTGATTTTCAATCTATCTGAAGACAATCAGCAAATTTTATAAATATAAGCATCATAACAGAATTGATTGGGCTCCATTGAGACTAATCAATATATTCCTAATTAACATAATTTGCTTAAAAATATTCTTAAAACTAATTAAAATCTATCTGGAAAGTCCAAAACATGAGTTATTTTTAAGCGTCTAACATCCACACTGTTATCCAGTAGATGTATTGACGTAAATTTTCATGAATAGAAAGTCTATCAAGGTATCTTCGACAAGTTTTGCTGATTTCGTCTTTTTCAAAAGATACATTTAACTCTTTGTGGATTTCGAAGTTGCTTACATAACAAGGAGAACTTACAATGATTCTTAAAGTCTTATATTGCTATCTTTGGAGGATTTCAATGTTGGATGTACTCGCCGTCCCCGTCCATACTGGTTTAAGGATTGACTTGTGAGTCGAACTTTATTTTCAAAGCTAAGTTGTAATCGCGATCCTAAAAGCCAATACATTTTTATTTTTCAAATTTGAGCTGCATCAATTTCTCTTTTATGTGTGTCTTCCAAGTGTGTTTTCTGTCCAAATAAAGAATTATGTATCTGATAGTTCCACTTTCAGGTATTGTAGAGCCATTTAATGATACAGAAGCACATTTTTCGGATTTTAATGTAAACATTTTTTGAATGGACTTCTGTTTATTTACTTCTATCTTCCAATTCTTAGGCTTTTTTCGACAATATTAAGTTGTTCTTGTAAATGATGTGAATTGTCAATATGGGTAAAACTTGCGGCAATAAATGCCGTATCATCAACATAAGTTGCTACTTCTAGATTATTGATGATCGGCAGGTCAGCTGTAAATATTGTATATTAAACGGGACCCAAGACGCTCCCTAGCGGAACTCCAGCATCAATTGAATATAACTTAGAAAATGCACCTCTTCCTTCGACTTCATTAGTAGATAGTAAGGCGCTGGGAGCCATTTTTTTATTTAATGAAGTAACCCTGGATGCCATACTTTATCGAATTCTTGTTTAACTTGCAAAAAGACTTCTGCACAGTATTGCTTGCGTTCAATAACCTTCATGATAATTTTAACAATTCGATGGAACTTCTCAGGTGTTCCATGTCCTCTTCTTATCCCAAACTGGAGTTGTATGAGTAATTTTTATTCAATTAAAACAATTTCAGAATAAAATGACTGTTCACCCCGCCTTCTTTCGTCTTAGGAAACACAGTAACTTCATTTACTGATCCCAGACGTTTTAGCGATGATTTCGATTTAGAATTATTGGCACACACTTCCGGGAAGCAATAATTTCTTTAACTCTGCCCTCTTCGGAGTAATGATCTCTTCTCTGGGACTCTGAGCATGCTCTTTTGAAGAAACAACTTTCGCTCAGCCTCTACTAAGCCAACAGTTCTACTCAGTGATTCCGGCTGCTATTTTTTGATATGGGTGAACAGCTTTCTGCTTTTTAACCCTAATTTTGGAATTTTTATAACCTCAAAATACTCCTGCAACCACTGCTGAAAAATGAAAGAATACCAATATGAATTTACTTTCTAATTATTGAATATTTTCATGCCAAACGAATTACGAACAAATATTTTGATAGTTTTTCGATTTTAGTTTATTTAAAGTTAAAAAATTCCTTTTTCTTAATAACAAACTTTGCAGGTGCACTAAATAATTAGTAGGAAACACGAAACTTTTAATGCTTTGACTTAAAAATGCTTTTAACGGAAAATTGGCAAAGGTTTCGCTTGAGTTCACAAAAGCGAATCACAAAGACCCATTTGCCACTAGACAAACTACAAGACCCAGTGTCATTGTGTTATTTTCGAATCCGTGACATACGAACTGTGGCCATTGTTAGTGCTTAAAACTGAGTACACAAACAATTGAAAAGGAAAATAGTTTCGTTGCGCAGTTTTGGATATTATCCAAAAATGTATAACCTGCAGAGGACCTAACTCCGTGCACTCATAAAAATTTACTTCACGGAAAAGAGTGAACGTAAGGCAACACAACATGTACAAGTATACTATACATGTAGGCAGAAGAATAACTGAATATACCCGGTAAGAAAAAATTTAGCTCCTTCACGATCCGAATATTTTAACGAAAGCCAGCTTCTGTGTCTAAATAAAATCAGCTGTAAATAGTTAGGCACTTTAAAACATAAAAAATATATATTATATGTAAAGAAGGCAAATTCTACTAGAAAAAGAAATCTTGTAAGTTTTCTATTCGTTAAAAACATTCATTAAAAACGAAGAACTTTTCTTAGTATTAGAAAATAATTTATTTAAATTAAATTGCGATATCTTCAACAGTCAAAAGTTTAAATAATTCGTATTTTTAGTCAGGTTAGCAGAACAAAGAAGCAAACAGAAGCTATTGTTTAGCCGAAAAGTCAAACACAGCATGTCAGTAACTGAAGTAAGTAGTTATAAGACATTGAAGTAAATCACTATTTTTATTCCCGCACTTTCGATAACACATTTTTCCTACTCGGTCAATACAAACGCTTGCACGCAAAATCATATTCACAATTAACTAAACTCAAGAACGTTGAATAAATACATTTGTTTGTTTATATGTGCGCTGATCTGTTTGTTAGTGTATTTGTCATGATTTTAAAGCCACTTAAGCCTTGGATGGTAAAGTGACTATGTAAATAAATCCTTTTCTTTGCCTTTTATGGACTGTGTCCATTTTGTCAAAGTGATTATGTGCATACAAACACACATAAATTTTTATTTAAAATGGAGCATACTGTTTGCAACTGGATATCTTATAGAAAACGGCGAGTATTTGCTATAAGGTTGTCTTTTGTCTGCTAATTGTTTATCGTAGAATATGTTTTAAGTGATATATGCAGTACAGCGCCGTAGCGCCGTGGGCGATGAGGTGATGCATGAGTGGAAGGCTGGGTGCTTAAATCGTGACTGAGACATAAGCTTCAAATGTACATTTTATGAAAGCTACAACTATAAATTTTATGAAAGTTAAGAAAGATTTGTTTTTCCCAGTAAATGTCTGACATTAATAAGAATTATAAAACAATCTGTCACGCTACTGTCGGTAGGCAGGAATTTTAAACACGATCTCAAACACGCAAACCGAATCAATACTAATTGTTTCCTAACTTACTCAAATCTTTTCCATATGTAAATCACTCTATGTTTAGGAGGTGTGTGTTTACGACCCGAAAAGTTTGTCTGACAATTTTTACCACTCAAAAAGAAATTGGACAACGAGTTTATTTGAAATTTTGTGTTCTAATGGAATCAAGGCTTCCGAACCGTAGAAAATTAAACAATTTTGGGAGATTACTTTTTCACGAGAACAAATATTTGAGTGACGCAAAGTATTCAGATCATAGGATCTCAACAATTCTTATGGATTGAGCAACACATACATATTGGTTGATGTTTTGGGTATGAAGCGTGTTAATGCTACAATTGTACTAAAAGACCTGAATCTTTGGCAAAAAGGACAACGAGAGATCGCAAAAGAGATGCTTGACTATGTAGCTGAGGACCGTAAATTCATCAAAAGCACCAATACTGCTGACGAGACAAGGGTTTATGAACACTGTTGAACTGTCCACTATCCTACAATCTAGCGAAAGGCGCTCCAAAAATGAGCCAAAAGCGAAAAATCGAAATTTGCGAAAGGTATCGAAGGCCACCCCAGCCGGGGCTTATAGCAAGTTTATGGAAAATTTTATTAAACGTTAGACTGCTTTTATTGTCTTAAGATGCAATAACAATAATTTGTTATTAAAATATGTGAAAATGTAGTTCTTTTTAATATTTGATCATACCGAAGTTTGATCATACCAATCATCTAGTTTCAGCAAACCATCGGTTACATTGATAGATTTATGTAAAACATTATAATTTGTGCTGAAACTGAAATTAAAGATAGTAATTATTAACGAAAGTCATTTCTCAGCAATTTAAGCAAAGCCACGAAAGACGAATAATTTATTCAATATTTTGTCATTATGTACATATAAAAGTTATGCTTACAATTTGTAAGTACCAAAACCTTGGCAACAAATCCGAGTATCTGTCATCTAAGCGTCAAACCCCTGGAGGCGCATTTCATTTATCTCATGCATTTATTCGTTCGTCTAAACTGGCAATCAATAAACTACCCAACTGTTAAAACTTCACCAAAAATATTTTATTAATTCTCATACACATTCACATGCCCTGTGTTTGTGTGACGGCGCATCTTCTATTTACCACACGCAAACGAGCAAGAAAATTGCCGATTAATTTGCATTTTATTTACTTTGTCACTTTGGCAGCAAAGCTACAAAGTGATTGAAAAATTTGCATCGCAAAGCAAAACCCAAAAGGACTGCTGGATGAAGCGTTCCCTTATTGCTCGCATTTCCACACCGGCTCCTCTCTGAGCCGTCAGTCGGTTATTCCTTGGTGGTCACATTTAAAGTGTAATCGTTCGTTCGTTTCAGTTTCTCGTTTTTGTTTTCGCAAATTTTGACTCATCTTCAAACAAAGTAAAGCCACATTCATGTGCATGCTCATTGTTTTAGCCAGCGTTCACCCCATGATGTGAAATATATGATGATGGCCTCGAAATTTTACTCTTTCGGTGAAGAATATAACTGGAACGTTTTTATATATTCAATTGCTTAACTTACTCGCACTGGATCATAGAAGGTATATCGAAATTCGTTTACATGCTAAGTAGTTGGTGCGTCGAGCGGGCATACCGGAACCGGAGGAGTTACGAACTGTATATATATATGTACTCGTATATGTGTTATTAATTTGATTTAGATGAAGAAAATCTGAAAACTTTGAGCAAGTAAATTTCCTCTGAGCGATTGCTCCTCTAACTATATTAAAATTTTTTCCCAAATTACTTATATTTAGGTCCAAATTAGTGCGCGAATACGCAGAAAAACAGT
The DNA here is from genome assembly GCF_023373825.1 of Bactrocera dorsalis. Taxonomy (NCBI): domain Eukaryota; kingdom Metazoa; phylum Arthropoda; class Insecta; order Diptera; family Tephritidae; genus Bactrocera; species Bactrocera dorsalis. Next base: position 4,325,888 of record NC_064307.1, read on the forward strand.
TTAGAAGGAAACTATACTCAAATAAAGTTTTAAAATCGTCTGAATGCTCCCGGCATACTCTTGTTTGGTCGATAAGAGACATTTTTGATTCTTTGCTTATCTAGTTTTATACTGTATTGTTATTAACAGACATTGTGAACTACGACTTATTCCGGAAATAGATTGAAATACGTCTCTCAGATTCGCACCGCAACTTGAATGGTACAGTTAACACAGAACTCAACGATTTGTAGTTACGCACGAGACGCATCCTGCTCTGACAGTCGGAGATCAATCATTTGACGTTGATAATTTCAAACGTTCCTATCTATCAACTAAGCCATTAGTAATCATTAATTATATCAACATATACATACATATGTACATACATATGTATATGCTGTGCACGAGTATGCATGCGTATACCCCAACAAATTTCCACTAATGTACGTTCTTTAACGATTTGCATACCCATACATACATTTTATGCCGAAGTATAGCCAGTAGCGGAGATTCGGTAGCGCCAAACGTGGCAAAGCAACAAATTGAGAGGGTCTAGAGAATTTTCACAAGTACGCTACAAATTTACGGAGTTTCAACTACCTGAAGCACAAATGTTAAATCACAAAAAGTGCTAGTCAATAAGGCGTATCTAATGTTGCCCAACTTTACAATTCAACGGCAGCGTAGATGCGCACCAACAAAACTCGAATGAAGTTTAAGTTCAACCGAAAATGCTAATGCTGCTGTTCCGATTTGTTGAAGGTGGTTGCTGTGTGTTTGGGTCTGTATACACACTCCCAGATATGTTTGTGCATATACATACATACTACATAGAGTGTAAAGTAGTGGCGGGGTCTTGCACTGGGGGCGGCGAAAGGACAGAGAATGAAGTGATGTTTCAGTTTTGCAAAAATTGCAACTAATGCTGAGCGGCTCTTGAAAAACATAATGGGAACTTTAAATTGCATTTCCCTTTCGAAGCCGAGTAGTGTTTTTTGCTGCATTGAGATTGCTACTGTGCACTTACATACATGTGTGTGTGTGGGTTTTCAAGTATTTTCAGTAAACAAAGCATTTTTATATCGTTTGCTTTCAATGAGCGAGTTGGTCTGCATTTTTTCCTTCCTTAATTGTGGCCCTTGGAGTCATTCGCGTTTTTTAGTATGTAGAACGAATTTAAATTTATTAGTTGAGCAATGTGTTTTTATGTAAGTGTGTGGGTAAAGTGCGTATAATATTTAAAATTGTGGAACAAATAGTGTTTTCGAAACAATAACAATAAATAATTCGAAATCCGGGCTTTCTAAATTAATAGTGATCAATTTTCTCAGGATTAACTTTAATTTTCATTCATTAAATGCTTCCAAAATAAATCTGAGTTATTTGTTCTTGATGTGCTCGCCTAGAAGTAGATTGAGCTTCGGAACACCGTGCGTAGATTGACTTAAGATCCGACTTCGCTAACCTGATGCTGTAAAGTTTTATTTTTCTAAATTGTAAGAGTTCACTAACCAAGCAAGGAAACCTTTAACATAGTTTCGTCTTAGTATTTGAAAGAGCTAATGAACTACTAATTGTGTGGCCCCTTTCTTAGTGAGATTGGGATAACTCCTTGAAAGTAAATTTTGATTAGATCATTCTCTTCTCTCGTCTCACTAATATTCAGCGCTGGACGTAAAAACTGAATTTTTACATATTGAAGACAAGAGTTATTTTTCCAAGATATATTTCTCATGATTCTGTGGGAATGAGCATATTTCATATCAGGAGACTGCATCTCTTAGAAAAGTATTGGTGTTGAAGAAATTTTATAGTCTAAATATATAGTTGTACACATTTTTTGAACTATCATTTTATGCATTTTCCAATTAAGAAAGTAATATTGCTCTTAACGCTTCATTTAAAAACTCCTAAATCTACATAAAATTCCTCGCAAATTTCAAAAATCCAAATTATAAACAATTATCTATAAATTAATTTATTTCCACATACAAACAATTTCATTAAGAACTTAAAACTGAATTAAATTTAAATATTCGTGCAATAAATAAAATATTACAAATTAAATTACGCGTTATAAAAATACTTTTTTCTATGTATATATCACTTATGGTCCTTTGAGCGGTGGCTCCGTGAAACCTTCATTCTTTGAAGCACAACGCACATCATATGGCTCATTTGGAAGTACATCACCACTTAGTTCAATTAGTTGGTCTAAGGGGCATTGAAAATCACAGCCTGGTACTGTCAGCTTCTCTAACGGCGCTTTGGCATGACTTCGGAAGTAAACCTAAAATCACATAAGATCGCATTGAAGACGATTCGACAGCTGAATTTTCAACTATTTGAATAACTCACCTCTACATAATACTCTCCGGTAATCTTATTCTTGTGCAATTCAAAAATAGTCATAACCGAGTAACGTGGCAACTGTCGCTTCCATATTTTTAGGCTAGACAGAATATTGACTACTGTCGTGTCATGTCCGGTGTAAATAAATATTTTGCGAGTCTGTGGCTTCAGTTTGCCATCTCGTTTTTCCTGCATTTCCGTAAACATTTTCTGCAAAAATGGTCCAGCCTTTATCTTTTGCATCTCAGGCGTAAAAACATTATAAATGTAACTTTGATCGGTTAGGAACTGCATTTGTTGAGGGAAGTAACTCTTCGTCCAATCCGGAAGTTTTAGACCAAATTCTTGCTATATATACGTAATTAAACTATTATAATTAGTATTTATTTCATTATTTTATGGGGGACTGAATAACTACCTCTGCTAGAAGTGTTAGGTAAAGCGATTGTACGTCTTCGGGTTGCGTTAAATTCATGCCGGTTAAGAGTGACAACTCGCTCAGCATGCCGAGGTATGGTTCAATTTCCGCTTTTACATTTGGCAACTCTAAAACTTCGCCTAAAGCCTCAAAATAACGCGGACAAGGTGTGCGCACCAACAGTAACTGTAAAAAGATATACAAAAATAATTATAAATTTCATATTTTGCACAGTTTTATATATATAAAATCGAATGCAGTTGGCACATTAAGATGTTAAAATCTCGACTTACAGAATCCTCATTGAGTGGCTGCGAAAATACCGGCACCGGCTGCCAATTATATTTCGGATGCCATTCCATGGGCGTATCTTTTGGGGGGAACAAACTCGCCAGCACCGTCTGCAGTGTCATGTGGGTGCGTGCAACACCCGTTGCTTGAGCGTGTGCCTGCTGTTAAAACAAAAAAAAAAAACAATAACAAATACTATCATTACATAAATATTAGTACAACCACGCTACAATCGTAGCAACAGAATTGCTAATAAAATGCATCCAAACATTTTTGCCGGCCAGCGCTTGACCGGAATGGAGTGCGCATTACATTGATTTTCGATGCTAAACTACTACCACACTGCGACATTCCGTTTCCGGTGTCAAGCGCTGTGCTGACCTGCCCTTACGTCTGGCGTATAGTATGGCGACATGAAGTCTGCGTAACGCTTGCGCAGCCACGTTCCAATGCCAAATAGCTCACGCTTGCCGTTCTGCATAAGAGGCAGGTTGTTGAAGTCCGTTTTTGTGAATAATGATTTCCGTCAAATAAATTTCGATACCATTTGTAGCATATGTACATAGAAGGAAGGAGGAGGTATATAATATAAATAAAAAGTTTGTTAGTAAAAATGTAAGTCGGAGGATAAACTATGAAACAACTAAAATATATTATAAAAGTACACGAAAATAAATAAAAATCGCATAATTTCCTTGCAGTAATTATCAAAGAAAAAATGACTTATTCAAGCTATGACTTACATTGGTTATGTGCCCCCATCCGAAAGGAGAGAAGGTCTGGTTAATGTGTGGGTCATTTGGATATGTGTCTGCGGGTGTTCGTGGTCCGTGTCGGAAAACCTAGAATTATAAATGATAATCATAAATCGGTCAATAAACATAAGTATACATACATATTTAGGTAATATATACAAGTAATTATATAACTTTGAATCTTTCATATATTCGTCTTTATACTTTAAGAAGGGTATATAAAGTCTGTCACGGAGTTAGTAGCACCCAGAAGGAAACGGCGGATACCCTATAAAATATTTATGTAATTGATCAGCATGATGAGCAGAGTCGATTTAGCCATGTCGGCCTGTCCGTCTGTTTGTTTGTCACTCAGTTTTTGAGGTGTCCATCTAAAATTTTGCACATGTCCTTATCTCCCCAAAAAGCTGCTCATTTTCCAGTACCGCCATTATCAGACCACTAATCCTTACAGTTGCCATAACAACACACCGAGTAATATCAAGTCCTTGCATGGATAACTTTATTATTTGACAAACTGCCTTCACACATTTTGGCAGAGATTAATGTCCGAGACAATGTTACAAAATATGCAGAACGACCGGGTGTTATTTTCTTGTATGTGAAACAATCACGGCGCTTTCGTGTGATCGCAATTAAAGAGTTAAGGGCATCGATAAGAACTGAGACATATGCGACGCGCGCTTTGAGTAAACATGGTATAAAAAGTGAAAATTGTACACAATGATGTGTGCATAAATAATTACATAAAAATATTAACATAATTCAAGGACAGCGTCATTATTGAATATAACTTTTCACTGGTCTTAAAACATTATGGTGTGCATTTAAATTTTAATGCAAGTCAAGGCGTCTTTAAATCGAAATAGGCAATTTGTGATTATACGATTTTGTGTATTGAAGAAACTCAAACCAGTTTTAACAAAATCTTTCTGGATGTAACTACTTCATGTGAGACTATTTAAAAAAATTGAGGCTTTAACAAATAAGGAAAATTTTGCAAAAAAATATTAAAAATTGAATTCACATTTATTATTGAATTATAGAATAGTATGTGTGTTTCAGTTTTGTTTTGGTAGTCACTCAAAATTAAAAACAAAAAAATTGTTGATGACTACAATATGTCCTACACACACCAAAAATATTGCCACTTCACCGGTAATGGAAAATCTTAGTCTGCATTTTTAGCATGAAAAACTGCTAACGAACCCCTGCGCTATTCGGAGGAAGTTTTAAATTTAAAGAACCCGCCATGTACCGACATACATACATATTAGTTAAAATGTCGTCGAACTCTACAAAGAGATGGATGAGCACGTCCTGGTATTTATTTCATTATACTTAAGGTGGCATAGTATATATGAGTTTATTTTACATTGCGAATGAATAATTTTTTTAAACACTGTATTTGTATTAATAGTATAAAATAAAATATCATTGAGTGCGCATTTGAAAAAGTCCGCTATTGAAATGTATTTTCTTATTAAACGTAAATCTGTCGATCACTTTTCACAAAAATAACCGCAGTTAAAACACGTCCAATATCACTTTAATTGTCAATCCGATTATATTGATGACTTATAAAACCAATATTATAAGTGAACACGAGCTTATTACATGCACACCCATAAATGCACTTCCCTCACATAAAACACTATCACTTATCACTTTAGAGATGTAATTAAAACAAAACTGTCATAGAGCAGTTTCAAGTGCGACTTTGTCATGTGCTGGAGTATTGCACCCAGCCAAACGTGCGTAGTATTTGCATATGTTTGTTAGTAAGCACATTTGCGCGTTTACCGTATTATCAACTCACCACATGTAGTAATTCTAAAGTATCAGCATCGGCTTTGTCTTCGGACACGAATGAAAGAACGTTTGAACTTAGCAAACATAACAATAAAAGCACCACCGCCACCGCTGCGCCAGCCATAGCTAGACGATGTTTATTAGAGAAATGTGTGCGCGACATTTCAGATTTTACTTTTATACGAAAATTTCAAATATTCTATATTATTTTTTATCAATATTGCTTGTTTTTAAGTATGATCGCTGTAGTACATATACATATGTTTCTTTTTCAAAATTGCTTGTCTTTAGCCTGCATCTACATATGTTTGTATGTATGATTGTGTGTATGTGAGAGAGGTATAGGTGTGCGGCTTAACATACGTACATATGTATGTGCATACATTCTAATCGTGTGAGTACTGTGCTTATTCCATATTCTAATGTAGTGTTAAAACCTAAAATAAAAAGAGAAATGATAATTATTAACACAGTTGGTTGGTCTGAGTCGCAGCTGAAATACACTACACTTTTATTTAGTTCGATGGACAGGTTTTTTTTGAAACTGTAGTTTTTTTTATTTTATATTAAACGCGTTCGATAATTAATGACTTGTGGTGGCAACGACTTCAATTTCTGTTTAAAATTTATTTTTGTGCCCCAAATAGTCTTCAAAAGGATTGATTAAACCTCAAATTCAGCTTCAAAGCATGCATTTACACATGTACTAGAGGTTAACTGTAAAATGATTCAAAGTTTCACAGCAAAATGTAGTTATGATAGTTTTCAACTTCAGCAGAAATGTATTAAATTATAATTTACATGCTTGCGCACTTACATCTGCACAAATGAACAATTCATCAATAAATGACTTTACAATTTGAAGTGTTTCAACAATACGGATTAAAATATTATAGATGCACTTAATTGAACAGCTTGTAATTATGATTATCAAAGAATTTGCTGAATTACATTATATTCACACACTTACATATATAATTACTATCGTTGAGCTTATGATTCAGAAAGGTGTATGTAAAATTAATGAATCAATAAGTATTATGCGATACTGTATTATATTGTTGAATATATGTACAATGTTTATTTGAAGATCAAATTTTTTTTGAATATTGATATTTTCTCCCTGCATTGTGAAACAGTAATAAGACATGAATATGACTATTGTGAAAGCGTAAAACATTCATTTCGGACAAAATTTTTTACAGTGTACCGCAACTTTTCTGTTCAAGCTGATCCAAGTTATTCAAAAAATCCTAGCTTTAAGAATCCAAGCAAATTTCTATATTAACCTTTAATTTCCTACCTCAATGGTCAATTTGGTCTGCTTTGAAATATGTAAAAAAAGTAAACTGTAACGGTATATAAAAATGTAGCTAGATTTAAAAATGCCTTAGAATGAGTTCTTACTAACATCCTTACTTTTTTTGCCAGCCAGATTGGAGCACAAATTGTTTCATGAAACTTCGATCCGCTAACAAGCACATTGAGGTTACTTTGAGTTAAAATGAAAATATTCTTAATTAGCTATGTAGAGATGTTTTGAAGATTATCATATTTCAAAACAGCCAAGCTTAGCCGCTGCAACAGCTCAAGCACTACCTTCACCTTCCCGTTCCCAAACTTTCACTAAAGCTTTACAAACGCTTTATAATTTTTGGAAATCCACTTAAAAGCGGAACGCGTGCACCTATTGTAGAGTGCCGGCCAGACTGTTAGCGTATGCATTAACGGTAATTAAATTTATAACAGGTTTACCAAAATTTCGGTTTGACGTAAGGTGAGAGCTATTAAGTGTTAAGATTTTTTACAAACACACAATATAAACGTACATATGGATATTTGTATGTTTGTCAAAATGTATAAGGCGTGCACTGATTAGCTAAACGTTTAATTAACATTCTTAATCATCTCCACAAATCATAAGCAATTCTTATTTATTTTCTTCAAAGCTGGCACATAAAACACATCTAGTTTATAGGTACATTATTGTTTACTTTTAACTCATTTTATCTGCATTTATATATACATACATACATAGGTCGCAAGAACTATGACACTTATCAGACACCTGGATGTCGTTCCCATTCATTCTCTACCATGTTTTGTTTTTTTTTTTGCACAATTAAAACACACACGAAAAGAGACTACAGAATAAAAGAAATTAAAACACACTAGCGATAATAAAGGAAACTCCGCAAAATGACAGTTAGTCAGTTCAACGCGCAGCGATTGGCAGTCGAGCGGCCGATCCGCGTACTCCGGCGTCGAATAACTGGCAGTGGATAAGTTAGATAGCATATGAAAACGCAGTCACTTGTTATCTTCGCGTCGATTTTACTGTTCTCTCATTATGATCTATTACATGTTTGTGTGTATAGGTAGGTATGTAAATGCGAGTACCTATTGTATTCGAGTTGAACTCTCCGCTCAACGTAATAATTTATTTATTTTGTTTAATTTGATTGTTGTTATTGTTGTTGTTTCGTGTACCTTTTTTCGCCAGCTCGATTGCATTCGAGCGAATTGAAAAGCACGAGTAGGTTTCACTTTGCCCTTCAACTCTAAATTACACCTTTGTAAGTCGATTTATATTCACTTGCTTATTTATTTATTAAACGATTATATATACAAGTATGTATGGTATGTATGTCAAGCCGTTGGTTGTTTGTATAAATTCATATTTTTCCGAATATAATGCGGGTGTCTAAACGCTTACACATGACGACGTATACCATATGCACAGCACTAATTTGAACTTAATATAAGGCAAAAATTACTGCCTCGCTCCCATTTAAGTAAAAAATTCCCAATTTAAAACCGCAAAATTAGCACATGGTCGCTGTCTACTCATACGAAGGAACTTTTGATTCAAGGAACAGCGCGAAAGCGGCAGCTGTGTACTTACACGCGTATATGTATGTATTGATGTGCATATGTGTTCTTAATGAAAAGGCCCGTGCTCACAGGTAGACAGGTAATGAAGTTATTTATACGCCTCTTTCAACATTTAAACAATAAGACCATTTTGTCAATAAAACAATAATTAATTGCATTTTATTTTGGGTAGACTGTTGAAAGATTGCAGGCACTTGTAATGAGTTATATGTTTATCGTTAGGAATCCGGCGGGCAGCGGCTATTATTGGGTGTTTGAAGGAAATTGCGATTGCAGTTTCAAAATTCTTCCGTTTCCTTAATCAAGCGCAACTTTGCTTGTATTTGCAATGTAACGTAAAAAGTTATGTATACATGCGGATGCTTCCAAGGCTCGACGTAAAAAAAATATTACGAAATTCACTCGGGAAGCACCACGTTTGGTGCTTTTTGCGCAATTTCAAGTGTGAGTGAAATAAAATAAGAATAGCGAATCATATATGAGTAAGCCATTTCTTTAAATACCAAGATTTTAGTTGCATTTCAAAATCAGAAAATAAATAAAGAAATGCATTTTTGAAGATTTTAAAAATTTTTTATTTCCTATATTCAATTCAGAGAAAAATGATTGTAATTGATCTTAACGGCTGTTCGTAGTTAAAAAAAAAATCATGTTGTAGAATATTACATGTATAGGAATATAGAGATATATGTAAAACACCTTTCCAGTTAGCCTATGTATGATCAATGCTTTTCCTATATCCTTCACCGTTCCAATAAATAATAACCGAATTCCATTCGTATCCAAGTTTTTCTAATTCTTCTCATAAAACTCCTGGGTTATCTTTACAGTAATGCTATATAATCACTAATAAGCGCAAACCTTTTCGGCGTAGCGCTTTTAAATACTCACAAACACATAAGCGCTTAAAGAACAGTTACGTTTGCAGTTGTACATGTTGTATAAGCTTGATATTATTAGTGTGTGATTTCTGAGAATAAAACATAGTTGGTCTTAGTCAGTTTGAACAGCACGAGACTTGCACGAGTAAGCTCGGCTTTTCTTACTAGGCAAAGCAAATAGGACAGAATGATAAGCCGAGTTGAGATTTGTCTTGTATGATAGACGCCAATATTCGCAAATTATATACATATGTAGTAGTAATTCAACTATTATTCCGCTATAATTAGAATTATTTATATTGAAATCAAAATCACATTTTATTTTTTTTGTTAATAAAGTAAATGAAACTGTATTTTGAAATGAAATCTACGCTTATCTTATCGCAGCTTAAATTTTGATTAAATAAAGCGCAGTTTATTTATTATTATTTCCTTGGGTAAATCATAGAGATCAGGAAATTGCAAATAAAATCTTTTATGTACCACAAGACTTAACTATGTATGTATCGGAACCTTTAATTCACTTTATAGTATATGTGAGTTGTAAATATGTATGTATGTCAACTCAGCCCAAATCTTAAAGGAGGATTGAATATAAAACGAGCGAAAGCAATAAAATTAATACAAACCAAAATCAATGAATTTCATTGTTTTGGCAAACATTTAAATGAAGATTGTGTCTGTCGACAACACGTGACAGTCTGGCATAAAATTAGAAGTTCGACTTAAAGCACACACTTGGTTAATTATTTAAATCTTATTCTACAATCTCTTGAATTTTAATTGTTTTGATAAGACTTCAATAACAATATCATTTGTGTATGCGTATTATTATATTAAACGATGTTTTGTCCCATACTCACAATGAGACAGCACATGTGTGGCCATAAAATTATGCACGTGTCTGAAAAGCATTAAGTGACGTCAATAATAGTTAATACAGTGACTTTGGAGGCATGAATAATTATTGAAAGAAACTGAAATTTAAACTCGTTAGGAGCAACACTAATTTTGAATGATAATACCAAGTGGAATTTAAACTCTTATCAGATGTATGAAAGTCTGAGAGCTGTAGTACATTTAAGTCATAGTGGAAAATGATATTTGCGTAACAGCACCTGAGTTTTTTTTTATCAAAAAATGACCTCGAGGTAAGATATTTCTACCGAACATTTGATAATGAACTAACTCTGGAAGGGAGACAATTTTCTTTGTAGATAAAGATACCTAATTCATGGCTTTACGTTATTGCTAGGATAAAATAATATTTTTGATAAGGCTGGATTTGCAATGACTGCTTTCAAATTCAGCCCTTTCTTTAAGCTTTTGGTTAATTTCCTGTAAAACTTCAAAAATAGTTTCTTTCTCAGCTTAAAGTACCTCGTACCACCTCTAGTATTTAATGCAGTAGCAGAACTTTATAGAAGGCGTCTTTTGAAAGGTTGCAATACACTGTTACTAATTAAAAATGCATTTTATATAAACAATATCACGTTGTGTTCGAATGCAATTTATTACCTTGAACCTTTCTCAGGCATTGCAATATAATATACATATATGGATGTACCTATGGCTTATCTGTTCTAAGCAAATAATGTTCATAAAAAAGACCGGTATCAGTGTCTTGCAGCTACTTAGCTATTTTAAGTCTTGTTATTAAATTTTAATTAGATGTTGTTATGTCATCACATTTGTGCAATTGACATCTCATTACGACCTACGACTCGACAACTTAGCGAGATGATCGTAAATAATTTTTATTTTAAATTTTCCTATGTCGTGTAGGTCAATAATTGTAAACAGATAACATTTCATAGGGATAGGTCGTTACTAAAAAGAAGGTGGTGGAACAAAATCTTATGAGAGCGGATAGGCTATACTATGTATACAATGTTATCTAGACGGCAACCTAAAACTTTAGGTTGAAGCGCACAAAATTGGTTCGGCTTCATAAAATTTAGGTGACGAGCAGCATCTCGTTAGTTTTTTTTTGTTTTAAGCGGAACAGTTAAAGGCATAGCAGTAAAAATCTCGCTGAAAAGGTATGGACCCTTATCAAGCAACAAAAAATTACGGATATAATTAAATATGTTATTTAGATGAAGAGAGACGACAAAATATATAACATTTGCATATGTTTATTTAAAATAGTTTAAGTTTAATTTTCATCAATTAAAAGTAAAATAATTAGTACTATTTTACTCTTACACTTTTCAACTAGATTCGAAAATACATAACAGTAATCATAAATTAAATATGTTAATACTTTCTGCACTTAATATTAATACTTGTTGTATACATAACTTTTACTAAAGTTTCGAGTTCGGATCACGTTCCACCGCACGCTTTGGCGGCTCAACGAAATTAGCATTTTTCGCTTTGCAACGCTCCTCATACGTTTCATTAGGTATGACATCAGCATTCAAGTCAATTAGTCTATCCAGCGGGCATTGCGCGCCACAATTCGGCACCGACAGCAACTCAGCACAGCCGTCCTCACTATTTCGTAAATAAATCTGCAAAACATCAAAAGAAAACCATTACTCTCCATGCAATTAAGTAGGTCCAAGTATGTAAGCATGAACGCACCTCAATATAGTACTCGCCGGTGTGCTGATTTTGGTGCAACTCGAAAATAAGTGTGACCGCAAAGCGCAACATTTGACCTTTCCACAGATTCAACGACGCCATTATGTTGCCTACCGTCCAGTCATGGGCAGCGTAGATGAATAGCTTTCGATTACCGGGACTAAGTTTGCCGTTACGCTTTTCCAACATCTCGGCAAACATCTTTTTAAGGAAGGGACCTCCTTTAATCTTTTGCATTTCTTTGGTGTATGCGTTATAGATAAAGCTTTGCTCGGCTAAAAATTGCAATTTTTCAGGAAAGTAATCCTTGGTCCACGAAGGTAAGGTGTAGCCGAACTCTTGCTAAATATTCAAATAAATAAGACTTTCATTATTCGATTTTTAAACATGAGAAATTGGTGCCAATTGGAGGGCATAAAATTACTTCAGTCAGGCTGAAAAGTTGTGAACTTTTTAAAGCGCCAAATCATGCGTTTGGTTAAATTATTTGAAATAGTTGTTTCTACCGATATACAGGTTTTGTCCGGAAAGTAATAGGACTGAGACGATTTAAAAAATTGCAACGCTGCCGGCTCGATTTCCAAGCATTGCTGCATGGATCCCCTTTGCCAGCGTGTGCCACTCGGAAGATTGCCACTTTGTCTCAGGATCATACTCAAAGAGTTATGACTCGTCACCTGTAATTACGTTATTCAAAAATTGGGGGTCACTTTCACGCATGTTAAAATTTTCTTGGCACACTACCACTCGTCGCAATTTCTGGTCGTCAGTGAATACTTTTGGGACCATCTTCGCGCACCTTGCGTATGTTCAAGTGCTCTGTCACAATGTCATGAACACAGATTTTGATAAATTTAACATCTGCGCAATTAAATGAATACTTAGTCGACGGTCTGAATTCAAAAATTAGAGCACACGAGTCACATTGTCGGTATTTATCGAAGTCGCAGGTCTCAAAGCACGGTCGTCACCAGCGATCTCTTCCCGGCCCTTCAAAAAGCCCTGTTGCCACCGAAACACAGCACTTCTTGCTAAAGCAACATCTTTGTAAGCCTGTTTGATCATATCAAATGTCTCTGTCGCAGATTTACCGAGTTTCACACAGAATTGAATCGCGTACCTCTGCTCTAACGAACGCTGCATTTTCGACTTGCACCACTCACCGAAACACGTCGAGCGAAAATGTTTGTCCTGATTCTCCATGTGCTCGGAGATAACTGACCAGCTGCTCGTTCGTTAGTTAGGAACGCTCTATACCGAATCCAGTCGGTGCGCGCACGCTCCGAAGTACAGACACGGCCGACGAAAATCAGTCGCTTTGCTTTCCGGACAAAGCCTGTATATATATCGATTACAACTATACTTCAACTTTTAGTTTAGGATGATTGTAACTTTTGTGTTGTTGTATTACAAATACAAAAAACAGCTTCCTCAATTTTTGTATAATCTTAGAGATCGGTATAGTGATTACTCACCTCCGCTAATAGAGTGTTGTATAAGGAATTGACATCATCGGCATTTCTGATAGGCACGCCAGTCAATTTGGTCAAGTTTTGAAATAGATCTTCGTGCTCAGCCAATTCTGCTTTCACCTTCGGTAATTGAAATACTTCTTCGCGCGCCTCGAAAAAACGCGGACAGGGTGTGCGAACCAAAAGTAGCTGAAAATCAATAAGAAATCATTTAGTACAAGCTCTAGGTAGTAACGTTTTAAATTCTTACAGAATCTTGCTCTAAGGGCTCTGAGAAAACAGGTATTGGCTGCCAATTGTATTCGGTATTCCATTCCATATCGGTACCGCGCGGCGGAAAGAAGCTAGCTAGAACGGTGGACATAGACATTAGTGCACGCGGCGATGCCGTTGATTGAGCGTAAACGTACTGGAGTGATGCATTAGGTAATTAGTATATATATTAATTTTTATGGTATTAAAAAAGTGTCTTTTAACGCATATTAAACATACCTCCGGTGAATAGTGCGGTTCCATAAACTTTCCATAACGCCTGTGTAGCCACTCTCCAAGGTGATATAATTCGATTTTTCCTTTCTGATATTAAGTAAATATGTAAAGCAAAAAAGTGAATTACAATACAGTTATTGTTACTAAAGTGAAAGACCACATGTGATACTCACATTTGTCACATGACCCCAGCCAGTGGGATGAAACGTATCGTTCACGTAAGGGTCATTCGGATAGGTGGTTACCGGAGTACGCGCACCATGACGAAACACCTGTGAAATATGGTTCATTATTATTATTATCCACTTTATAATTCAAGCAATATTGTCTGTAAAAATATTTTGATGTTAATATTTCGGGAATGTTTATGCGAAAATCATAAATAATTATTCCAATTAATTGCTTATTGACATTGCTTGTTCACATTTTTGAGATTTTACATACTAATTTGTGTGACCCGAAAATCTCTTAATTAAGATAAAAAAGAAACACCTAATTAAAAGTCCTGAGTGACTCAAAGACGAAACGAGAAAGTACATGTCCTATATATGTATATGTATCATAATACAAGTATAATAAGTGTACGATTAAAGGGACTTCCCCTCTTACTTTAATCAACTGCGAAATTCATTGAATGAATTGAACTCATTTTAACCATTTAATTGCTTCAAAATTATTTTCGTAAATATAATATATTTAAAATTTTGTTTTTATACTCTCACAACATGTTGCAACGAGCATAGTAATATTTTTTATTTGAGTGACCTCCGTATGTTCTGTTACCTCCGAACTTAGATTTCCTTATTTGTTAAAATTTCATGTTTTAAAAAAGGTGAAAATAATTTTCAGAACACACATTAAACCGGACTACAAAATGAAACTTTAGAGTTTCCAACTGTTCGAACTTTTCAACCGCCAAATTGTAATTTTAATCAAGTATGGCGAGTTGATTCGCTATGTTAAAATGTATCTCAGTATGTCATCGGTGCTTTTTCTCACTGCAAAAGCGGCAGATTTGAGTTGGGGTTTTCGCTCGCATTCTGATTAATACCAAAAGCCATAAATGCTTGTAATTATATTACCCATGAACATTTTATCATTGCATTTTTGTTCAGCTGTTATGACTTATTGCTGTTGATTTGATTTAGTTCTGAATTGTCTACTGGACCAAAGCTGCATAAAAGCACAAATACATACATGAAGATAACAACACCAGAATAATATTTCCATTGTTATTATGTGATGGAAGAGTAAATGTCTGTTAGGACCTTTTCGTGTCTATTATATGCAAAACAGCACTTATTGACAAAAGTGACCAAGGTTTATGCAATTATCTGATAGTAACAGAAATTTTGACATTATTGTACATATGTCAAGAGTACGCTGAATATATACATATATTGTATGTAACTGAATTATTGTTGTAACTATATTTTATCAGATATCGGTCTGTAATACTATAATTAATTAAGCTTTATTAAAATTTCGATTTAAGACTAAACTTTCTTTACCAACACTTACCATATGCACCAGCTTTAGCGTGGATTTCGAGGTGTTCACTGATACTGTGGGACAATTAGCGTCATTTATCCACCTATCATCTTCCCCACGCCGACCAGTGGTGGTGTAGAAATATATGAGAATTACAGCTATTACAGTACAAAGGCTCAGCAATATTATCACATGTTTGCGCGTAATTTTCTGAAGAAACATTTTTGAATAAAAAACACAATTACACACACGAAAAAGTTATTTTAAACTCGTCGCTTAGCCAAACCGGTCATTAGGCGGAAGAAAAGTAATTAACGAACAAACGAACAAACCAAAAGCTGACAATTAAAATTAAAAACGAGCTTTAAAGTATATTTGTATTAATTTTTTTACAGAACTGCACTTAACAGCTTCAAACACACTCAAATCAGACGTTTAGCTCCGCGCTTAGTGTTAAAATGAATAATTATTGTAAACTGCTGCGTGCTTGAGACTCGCAGCTTTGTTTGTACACACAGTTGTTGATAAAAGTGAATGTGTACCGACCGACACTGCACTGAACTGCTTGGATTCGCTCTTGATTCTAAACCTTATGACTGATTCGACAGTGGATTATATCTGAGAAGTTGAAATGGTGCAGCAGGCGCTGCCATTCAGAATTGAAAATGAATTTCTGTCGCTCGGCGGTCTGTCCGGAAGGGAAATCACAAATGCACCGAAAGTCTGATTTTCAACAGAACCGTTGAATTCTTTGAACCAGCTAACCTCCAGCTGCCAGCCAAACTTATGCTAGACCGAATGCGTTGCTTAAGTAGTATCTTATAATTTTGTATTTGTATATGTGTATTTGCTCTTAAATCTCTAGAATGATTCTGTAGATACGCGATTGAGGTTGTGTGTTTGTATGTATTTAAGTACACTTGGGTACATATCGCTCTTTTTACTAGTGGTGCTTGGTTAAAAATTTAATTGAGCCATTATTATATGGTAAGTATAAACAACTGCAAATATTCATGTTTATAGACACCTATGGACATACAATGTATATGTGGATATATGGTGTGATAGTTAAACAGAATTTCTAACAATTCAATAAATATATACATATATAATTATGCATATACAATGTGAGCTTTACTAATAATACAAAGAATGTATGTAAGTATATTGAAATTTAGATATTTTCATGCGAATTAAATCGGTGCATGTTTGTGTTTGGTGTGACATTTTGACCAAATTCTTATGTTTTGTGGACTTTTCGTAAAATTTTATTAATAAATTGAATTCTTGTAAGGTAACAGAGCTATGAGATAGTGGTGATTGATATAATATGTTATATACTTCTACTAAAATGCTTGTCATAAAACAATTGAGATTTCCAGGTCTCACCATTTGTTGGATATAAGCAAATTTGCAAAAATTGTTTTTCAGCAGTGTTGACTGACTGTTGAATTTGCTGTTGCTAAAATGACACCCTGTATATACTATATACGGTAAGTTAATGCATGTGAGTAAAAAGCGAGAGATCAAAGCGCTTTTGTAGTATATTTTGTATAGCTAGTATTATATTAATTTTCACACAATTGAATTTAGCTTAAAACACAGCAGGCATAAATTGGACATCACCTCTAAATATTTTAAAACATAAGCTAATATTTTTTTGCGGTTTTCTTTGATTGAGGTAAATAATTGTATGTAAATATATTTTTCTTGTCCTTTGAAGTATTTTAGCTTCTTTTAAATACCATTCGGTATAATGGGAAATCATTAAGAAAAATTTTAATTTATAATTTTAAAACTTTTTTTTTAATTTACTAAACTTTATACAACTATTAAATAGTAAGAGAACTTCTTGAGGATATGACGTGTAAACATTACTCTGAACATATATATGTATTATTATAACTATATTTGATAAAATAAATTATGTAAATATCACATTTTCACCACAGCTATATCTTAACGGTTTTTAATTCTTATGTACACTTTTTTATGCCAAGAAATACCATGTTCAGAGGTTCAGAGGTATATATCATACCTCGGATTCGATTCCAGTCCACTCAATTTAATGTTCTTATTCGGCTCCAAAATTGTAGAAACAGCAAAGCTTCGAACACAAATGGTAATAAAAGTTCGGCCAAACCTCTACTTAAAGAATTTAAGTCCGTAATTATAGTATACTCATAGTGGAAATGTGTGTTAACCATACATTTATATGATATGTACATATAAATGACGAGTATGTATATAGTTTATATGGGATTTAAAGAGAAATATTGGCGTTTCGCAGACAAAAGATAAGAGCGCTTAAATATTTCTCGCGGCAATTAACGATCATAAAGAGTATACCTATGCATTATTCAGTATATATACTTATATACATGTACACATATATATGTACAGATTTATACAAGTTAAATTACAATGCTTTTAAGTTCATTGGTTTATTGTGTTGTGAATCCTTAAGAAAACAGAGCTATTTTCTTAGTTGATGCCGGCGAATTACAATCAGCTCAGTATGTACGATGATTATGAGAAATAAATGTTTCCAACACATCGTAATTCTTCTTGCTCAGAAGTAGTACAATTACAAAATAAATAAACGAATAATAACATAATAATATAATAACAACTTTTAATAGCGTTTAGAGTTTCTAATTGAAATTAATATATGGTGAGTATATACATATATCATTATTATAATATTATCGAAAAAAATAAAAAATTTTTTTTGGTACATTGAAATTTAAATTTATGTGTTTGAAAAAATTTCAATTGCTCGAACAATTAGTTTTATTAGTATTGTTTTTATATTATTATTTAATATGTTATATAATTTAGTACGGTACATATGTATATCAGCAATATCGCACGCAAATTTATGAATTACGCTATGAATATGTATGCAAGTACGTATTGCATACATACTATATGTGCATGGCTAAAATCATGAAAGGCTTTAATTAATTTTATCGCGCCTACTTAACCTAAAATCTAATATTTATTTGCATTTTTATGGTGTTTGCTGTTTAGTAAGCGAAACTAAATAGTCTGTGAACTTTTTGCGATAGTTATATATAGTATATACATATATAAATGTATATCAATAAAAAGATAGCGAGTACTGAATGTACAAGCATATAAAAATTTCTATGCATGCTACGCAATGCATACGCCATACATACCCAGCAGGAAATAGCTAGCTTTATAACGCCTATGCTCAATGCTGCTGACACCATGAATTTCCCTAATCGTAAATAGCTTATGCTTTTTTGCCGTAATAGTTTCTTGTTTATAGTTTTACAGTTACATTGCTTGCAATTACCTAATTATTTGTGGTTTATGCAGTTAAAATATGATGCAATAATGCAATTCCATTGCATAATTACTTACTAGTTGATAAATAACACGTGGATGCATTTACACAGTGCGCGTATGTGTGTTTATTTGAGTATGTATGTATGTGCAAGTTAGTGCATTTTTTGTACAAAAAATACGTAGACTAAATTAGATTAAATTTTAGTAAAACTTTGTCTATATTTACAATTTTATTCTCATTTTGAGTCAAAGTTCCTTGCGAGTACTTAAGTATAACAAATTATTATTTTATTTACTAAAATAAACATTGTATTTACATTCTAAATATTTATTACAGAAAGCAGAGGGAACAATTCGCCATGTATTTGACGTGATTTTTTATTTGCTGTTGTCTTCGGAGTGGCGTTCTTTACAACAGAGAGCTTAGCATCAGATATACCAGATTTTAATCACTTAATCTTCTTGAATTTCATTAAATCTACTTTTTGGATGATTTTGAGTAATAAAATAACTAATACTTCACGAAGTATTGCAAATTAAGAACGAGTTCGTAAATGACCGTAAAATAGAACTGTGATTTGGTGCAGAGGATCACAGTAGTAAGGGGCATCTATCGGCAAAAACATGGGGCTTGGCTCCGCCTTCTTATAACTTTAATGTACATATTTCCTGAACCACTTAAGTGACAATAACCAAATTCACTCAGAATAAATCCTATCGGCACTGTAAAAATAGATGAAATCGGAAGAAAAATCCGGCTACTCCCCATATAACGGTGCCGATAAAAGCTACTAAAAAAAACGATAAATTAATAACTAAATACGACAGAGACATAAAATTTTACACCATAAATGGTTGTTAAATTTAGTAGTCTGCATTCTTCACAACCACACCCACTTCCTATATAGCGCAGATTTTAATTCCATTTGAAACTTTCCCTTTCCAGTACACAAATCAAGAAACAATTATTTATAGTTGACATTTGACCGAAAATATCGGAAAATGTATGGGATATACAATTGAAATTCAGATATAATACTTTTCTGATAATAATACATATCTCTGTGTATCAAAAATTGGTTGAATCGAGCCAGTGCTTTCTTGAGCCCCCATATACCTAATCTAAAGATTTTCGAACTTCCAGGTGACTTCATACCACATAAGTTGGCCAATATTTGAGGTATTACAAAAATTTTACAGATTGTGTTTTACCTATAACAAGGCATCTTTGTGCCTAAAATAAACATCAGAGATGTTCGGTTGCTGCCGAACTTAGCCCTAACTTGTTTATAATATTATATGTTTATATCAGACTATGTGACTAGAAAAAACTAGCAAAACCTTTTTTGTTGGAAGCAAACCGTTGGCCGGTTACGTTCTCTGATTTAGTTATACATATAGATGCTATGAGAATTGCTGAGAGGAAGGGTATTAAAGCCGAAGTTATCGCCTTTCTCTAGTTTCTTTTTTATTATTATTACTTTGAGTTTTTCATCCCCCCCAAAAATAAATAATTCTAATAATTTAATTTTGGTTGGGAAGATAGCTTCATACCCATTTCAAAAACTCCGACGAGCTACCGACTTAAGGGGTTCAACTTCCAATATGAATTATCTATATAGCTTGATTGTTATGATTTTTTAAACAACTTGTTACAGGTTAAAATTTACCTGTATATGTAGCGATAACGTTCATTTTGAAAATGCGCTCGCTTGTTGGCGTAGATTCTTATTTTAGGGCTTATTTAAATCTTAATTAAAAAAATCTGAGTATATAAATTAACTTATATACACATATTTAATCAATTTGTTGTTTATTTTTAACAGGAGAAGGTCTATAAGTCAAGAAATGTGAATGTGAGTAACTATTTTTAAGCCATTTGTTACATATTTCTGTGTACATGTGTACATACCTATAAATATTACTACGAAATCCTGAACCATTAAAATGCCTTTTAATAAACCAAAATGTGTAGAGCATAGAAACGTGCACACACACACAAGCACATACATATATATATATATGTAGGTATTTCATTTATTAGTTTATTTATATTTAATATTCCATAGTTAGTGACATCTGCTTTTGACGTAGCTACATGCAAATAATACGAATATGTGTATGTGTATGGATATGCATGTTATAAGTATAAGCTGAGCATGTGCGTTGAAGCAGGCAAAGGCTCCTTATAATCATTATACGCACTGTAGCACCTCGAAACTCAAGGGAAACGAACCTTTGCTAACATTTAATGAGAAAATATGTCGCACATTATGATGCACAACAAAATATTTAGTAAGCAACGAACATAAACAAATGTTTGTCAAGGCGCATGTGCGTTGAATGAGTATGAATAAAGTCATATGTTTTTCGTTTTTCAACATTTGTTATCCTACACAGATGGAGACACGAACATGGCAGCAAGCTGGCAAGCGGCTCGGAATGTTTTTAAATAATATATGTTGGCACTACACAGTGTGTGTGTGTGTGCAAGTGTATTTATATGTATATTTAGCGGTAACAATGTCAGTATGGAACTTCGGACAACACGTGCACAAAATAGTTTGGATAGCCGAGACTTTGAGTGGCAGACGTACTGTAGGTGCACACACACACACACACGCATATACAAGCACGTACTGTGTTTGTTGGCCTCTAAGCAGAATTCTGGCCGACCGTTACGAAGTGTGGCAAATATCAAGTAGAAAAGTCAAATGTTGCGAATTTCCAATGCATGCGCACCAAGCGTTCGCTGAATGTAACAAGGCCGACAGGCAGCGCTGCTGAACCATAGGCATAACGCAGGTAGGCATACACGAAAGGGACAGCGACATGGTGCACCTAGCAGCGAGCAGTAGTAGCCGCACGAATGAGGCACGAGCTGAGCTGAGCGGATGTTGGTTGTCGTCGTGTGGCGAGAGCAGCTCGTTTCGTTTACTTGCCCAGGACCAAGTAAGCGACTAGCTGTGCAAGCTGGTAGCGGTTAGTTCGAATAAGGACGTGAACGACGATGAATAGCAACGGTGCCGCATAGCCGACGGTGGAGCTAACGAGTCGCAGAGGGATACCAATAGGGATTTTGCTGAAACAAGTATGATGAATTGATTAAAGTGTAGGGCACGAAGTGTAGCAAAAGGTGACAGAAAAGTGGCCAAGGTGTAAAAATAATAAATCAATGCGCTGCAATTCCTGTAAAAAGTGTATAAATAGCAATAAATGGATGCATAAAGGGCATGAATAGTTTAGCAGGCGCTCAAGTGTGAAATAAAGTATTACAAATGTGTATATGTATACGTGTGGGTACCTACATATATGGGTGCCTCTAATCGTACACATATATACATACATACGCATCGCAAATACCTGTGGGTGTGAATGCGCAATCATTTCCATCACCATGCAAATCTTATCCAGTGCTCTAGCGTACATATGTGTGTGCTTGTGTGTGTGTAAATAGAGTTAAATTTTGCCAATTAGATTATGCTTGCATAGAACGAAACTTCACAGTGCTCAGTTTTTTTATGCCGCCGAAATTGGTACACCCAAAATGTAAATAATTTGCATCGATTGCGAAATAAATACGAATTCGAAGCAAGCAAAGAATAACAAAAACAACAACCAGTACAATTCCTTCCAATTCTATTGGAATGGTGTTAGTGCAATTCTTTGATCATTTGTGTTGGTTGTGGGCCCCTCGAAATTGTCAGATTAAAAATTTATTCGCGAGCAGCACGGGGCATGAGTGGATACACCCGCGTCAGAACTACCAAACGACAACCCCACACTCACACGCACTCACCAATAGTGTACAACTTGGTCAAATGTGTGCTCGTTTTTTGTGGACGCATGGAATAAGGAAAAGTTGAGATCCGCAGCGCTCAACTGCTCTTTCCTGTGCACATTAACGAATTTGTGTTATGGTTCGTTAGATCCTGGCGAAAGAAGAACAAGAGCAAAATGCTTAAAAAAAAGTGAAACAAAAACAATAACACAAACAAATGCACGTAACATAAGCGTACGCCATAAGAATTGAAAGTGATTGTAGAAAAAAAATCGAAAGTGTTTTTTTTTTTATTTTTATTAATTTAGAGGGGAAAAATATTGTGACCTGTGAGATTTTTAATGATGAAAGCAAAAATCAAAATTTATTAATTGTGTGTGAAATTGAGTTAGCATTTTTTTTATTTATGAAAAAATATATGAAAAGATATATATTTATTTGCATATATGCCTGCGAAAAATTATTTATAGTTCTGCATTGCAATCTTAGCCCATCGACACAGATTACGCCATTGCGCTGGCGTCATTAATTATTAGGCACCCACTTGCGCTGACTTTCGAGTTTCGAGTTGTTGTGCTAGCAAGCGAGAGTGTTAAGTAATGAAAAGGCAGTTTGTTTTAAGCCTATACCTTGTATAGCTATAAATTTACCCAAAAAGCAGTTCGAAGTTTAAAATTTCAATACATGAAAAGCAAAAGAAATTATTATGCGCCAAAATATATTAAAAAAAAAAATCAAAAATTTGTATCCATTTATAAAAGAAAATTGTTTGTATAAAAAAAAAGAAAAATAAATATTAAAAGAATGTAAATTTTCATTTTTACAGTGCATTTAATAAAATCAACTGTGTGTGTGTGTGCGTAACAGCGCTCCGGTTCATATCAAATATATGCCTTTATGTATGCTTTACATACATATGCGTGACTTTATAGATAAAAATTGCAAACCGTTATTTGTGTGGCAATACAAATGTACACTTGGCTTGGATGGCAAACGACGGCACAGTAATAAGCCACAACAACAAAAGCAACAATCAACTATATTGGAGACGCGAATTCGCGCCGCTTCAAAGCAGTGGACCACGCAACGCGCAAGCATAATTGTGGCTGCGTCGAATCTTGAAACTCAATTCTTGCACCCTCGTTGGCATAAAGCACAAAAGTAAGTGCAAAGACACTTGTATTTATGTATGTATATATGCTTCTAGCTATGCATTGCATGTAAATATGTTTGGCATTTGTATATAGGCATCTGTGCAATTATATAAGGACAACGAACTTTTACTTATTGACAAACATACAAATGAGCAGGAGTGCGCAAATCTATGTATGCATTTGTAGGCACACATCTTTGCCCGTTAACGCATATTCACATTTAACCATCTGCGTGTGTGTGCGTGTGCATATGTTCAAATGCATCTTATGCCATGCAACACACATGTACAAATCCGCATCAGCATACCTACACAATCACATTCACACAAACACGCACACAACCACACGCATTCTCACACATGCCATTACACACTTTATAGGCAACGAATTCGTGCTAAAGTATAACTGGAAGGATTTTAAACACTTTGTCTCGCCCACATGTCAATACTCGCAATAATTCACCTAAGGCTGTGTGCTTTTGTGCACAACACTCGCCTTCGCAGTGCAAATGTGCACTCGTGTACTGAAGAGAGCGGTAGCAAGTAAGAGAGGCCAAACTTATCAGTTGTACATTTGTTAGATTTTTGCTTTCTGTATTTTATTTACTTTTATTTGTTTACTCAAGTATTTAGTTATGGTCGTCTATTTTCAGATAGAAATTTTTAAAATCTGTCGCTGTTATATCGAATTCGTGTACATCAAACACTTACATTCTCACACTCTCGCACCTTAATTGCATACGTGCGAAGCATGAAAGGCATCGTAGGACACACCTTGCTGTCTATGGCTTTTTATTTAACACATTAGTACTGTGAATTCGAATGGTTGTACAATACTCACGTATAAAGGGGGGTTCTGAAGTCATACTCTCGTGCCAGCAATCAGCAATATATTATATACATATATATATTACACGAAAGAAAACAACTGTTGGGGACATCTTTTAAGACATAACCAGGCTGTTTTGAAAATGTTAATGCAGTATACTGCTTGTATCTTTCATGTTTCCGAAAAGCATAATTGGTTATAATAAGTGGCTTAATTTGCATTTAATACGGTTCAGATGCTGAGAAGCTAAATAGAATTGTTAGGAAATGTATATATGGTAGTAAATACAGTTAGTATGGTTTTCACAGCCATTTGCTTCCTTATTGAAGAAAAATATGGACAAAAATGACTCTAAAAAATGCAATAAGAACACTCTCAGTGTTTGTTGTCCTCTAAAGTAGAAAGTGGGGGTAACTACCTAAAATCCTAATGATATTGACAATAAAAATATAATTTTATTTAAAAAATGTAAAACTTTTTTGTTTTAAAAGCTTGTCTTTTACGGTCAGAGCACAGTCTCGCGGCAGTTATTACGAACACTCCCTTTGTATATGAGATTAGGCTGAAAAAATTTCATTATACTGCTAAAAAGGATTACAATCATAGTACCTTATATCATGAAAGCTTCTTCCGGTCATGAATTCTTAAGAAACAGTTACGCGACTGACATAAACAGCTGCTGTAAACACACTGGTTGACAGAACGCGCTATGTTTTGGCATCATAATTAAAGACAGTTCTACCAACCTAGGAAAAAAATTTCCTTGTTTTCCATATAAGCGGGAGATGAGCGGTGGAAATGAAGAATTTCTTCTTTCTTGACAGGGTGTATACCATACTAAAATCAAATGTTGGCTTTCGAAAAGTGGAAATTAGTACTCAGCTTGGTATATAAGACTGAGTGACAAATTTAGTTCTGTTGAATACCCTTTATAGCGAGCCAACGAATAGCGAATACTGTTTCTTGCATTTGTCCCGTTTTTGAAGAGCCATTCGCTAGATTTTTGGACAGTTTCGATATCATAGTCGTAAACCCACGTCTTGTAACCAGTAATGATGCGACTGATGAATACATTATCCTCAGCTAAGATATCTTCTTTGCGACCTTTATTCGAGATCTCGATCTTTTGATACAAGTCTACCGTTGCCATTTTAAACAACAATGGTTTTCATGAATCTCAGTGTGAAATTTTCAAGGAATCGATTATTTTTGTTGAATTATCGGGCAGTATACACTATAATAAACATTCTCTCAAATTTTGAAATCGAAATTCAAATTATTACGGCCGCTACAGCATTTTCTTTAGAAACGGAACAGAGTGGAAACATAGCGTTTTTCTCAGAATGGTGTTTTCAAAATAGTTTCCACTCTCCAAGGAAGAGTTTTGAAGATAACTAGTCTCAATTTAGAGAGAATATTTTTAACGTCATTCGCTATAGCGCTATGGAAGCTTTTTTTATAATGTTCATATTTTTTCTGCGAAAGCCTGTCGAAAAGAGGACCAAACTCGATACAAATAAAATAAGCTTCCATAGTTGCTAGCTCGATAGCGACTTTCCTACAGATTAATACTTTTTTTGAAAATTTTTTTTTAGCCCAAAATTGGTGGACATCGTACAGGATCTTTGTTTTACGTGTCATTTCAATAATTTATTTAACTATTATATATAAACATAAAAAAATTATTTTGTATTTCTCATGAATGTGTTTATTTATAAAAAATTAGACTGATTAGTTAGTTTCAACATTAAAAAAAAGCGAAAAACAGTGATTTTTCGGAGGGGCACACGATCCCTTAAACTTTTTCAATACTATCGTCATTAACTGAGATAAATGGCTTACTTGCATTAAGCAAGCTACCATTACTTCACAACTTTCACTGAAAGTTTTGTGTCACTCAAACTCTTGAGTTCGTGATAAAGTAAACTCCAAAAAAACTTGTGAAACACTTTCAACGATCCTGTAGCCGTGATTTTGTTAGAAACACAAAACTTTAAGCAAGATCGTTGTTAAGTTTTTTCATGTTAAAAATGTTCAGACAATATCACAACTGCTAAACACACATTACTTGACATACGGAGATCAAACTTCTCACGAACATAAGAAAATGTTGTATCAAGATAAGAACATTTTTTTCAATTCAATGCATACTCAAGGTTTAAATAGACTAGTCTGGATCAAATAATCAGATGGATGACTAATTTTATTCCAATACAGAGCTCGGTGCATTTCTAATAAAATCAACCAATATCAAAAAATATGTTAATACATTATTGATAATTAAATAATTATGGAAAATACTTAGTCAATAAATACTTTTTTACCTAAAAGATTCAGAAAGATTGGCCACTCGTTAAAGAGTTTCATTTACTGCCCAGTGTAACATGAAATTTGTATATAATTTTAACATTTCATTTTTATTATCCACCAGACTACATTTCACTAACGAACATCACTAATTATATAAAGTAATTCTTCAGCTAGTACAATGGATGCCATCACTGGTAGTTTCAGTACACCAAAATACGCTTAAACTTTTATTTTATGGTTGCTGTGTTAGACTACCTCGGCTTATTAACTGTATGGAACACAACTTATCGCCCCTTAATAAGGGTTCTGGGTATTAAAAATAAATTGGGACATATTTTTTGTTAACCCTTGTAGCGGAAATCTAATACTTTAAATAAATCTTAATTAGGACTGCTCTTCTTTCAAGGGCGAGACGCTTAACAGGCGTACATACCTTACTAAATTGGTTGATTTATACGCAGTAAAAAGTTTTATATACATATCAATAAAGGTAGACTATTTTATCTGGCTCAATTGTACTAACATTTAGCTTCACTAACGCAGCGTGTTTATTTTTATTTTTTGCACAGTTTTTCATTATTTCTTTTGACTTTTTGATTGTTGGATTTGTTTATTTTTCGGCTAAACTCTAAACTGTTACCTTAAGCTCTGGCTATAAGAATGAAATTGAATTAAATACGAGTGAGTTTTGTGAAGCGATCACAAATAAAGGAAACCCTCTTTCATGAAAAACGTATTCAAGTCTGCTATATTAGATGCAATGAATATTGCAAGTTCGATAAGAAAGCGCTAGAATAATTTATGGTTAAAAGGACAAATGATATTTTTAGAAATAGTAAGCATAATTTATGTAAGATGATAGCCATGTAATTGTTATAGCCACAATGAAATAAAAAGGTTTATTATTTATGAATACATTTTTTTTTGTAAATTTCTATATACATTCTTAGAATCTGTTTAATTATAATACACAACAACTAAATTTCATGAAAACAAAATGAGGATGAATTATGATAGTACGACATTAAATAAATAATAATATAAATTTAAATTAAATTAAATAGAATTAAATTTTTACATAAATTAGTCAAGAGGTGAGGTCTAGCGTTTCATCACCTGAACCTGAAAATAAAAGGCAAAAAATAAATAAAATTCCCTTCAGAACGCTTGTATATGTTGAAAACCCCGCATTGTTAACCGTAATATTTTGAAGTGACACTTAAAAAATCGATGGCTGCTTTTTAATGCAGAAAAACTTTTTAAGCAAACTTCTGAAATTGTCCGCTTGTTGGGAATCAGAAGCCAAATTGCTTTTGCAATCGAATCACGTACGAGATACGCAGTAAACATCGCTATAGCTCCAAGGCGTGTCATCATCGTACAGCATTGCGCAACATTCCCATGCATTCCCGGCTAAATTTAAAGGACAACCAAACACACTGCCTACCCCACTGCCCGACTGCCTACCCACCAATCTGCCAAGCTGCCTACCTAGAAGGCAACGGAACCGGAGCTAACCAAACCCCGAAACCAGTGCAGCATCAATCACCGCAAGGTGGTTACATTGCCATAAGCCTCAACTCTTGAACAAACATAAGTACATAAGTACACATTCAATGGTATGAATGCACATACATAAAAGTGCTTATGTGTTTCAACATATGTATGTGTGTAAGTTCAAGTGAATACTAGCAAGCGAAGAAATAATAAAAAGAGCAGCAATACTAAACTCTGACACCAAGTGAAGTACATACATATGCAGATACACGTGTAGACTTGTACAGAGTCATAAAGTGTATAATGGTAATGTGTGTTAGTTATTGGTTAGTCATTCACAGTTTGTCGATAAAAAGTCGTATTTAGAATCGTTTTTAAGTAAATAAAAACACTTTTCTCTTGAGACCAAAAGTTTAAGTTTCTTCGCTGAATAAACAAGTATATATATAAGTGTGATTTTGAGTGACTTTAAATATGGTCCATTTAGGATGATTTAAGATGTGGAGAGAAGAGTTTTAATCTTAAATTTCTTACTACTGCAAACAAAGTTTTTACTTTTCATTTTATATTTTTTAAGCTGATATTCAAATTCATATAAATTCAGAAGAATACAAGTACGATAATCATAGCTTATATAAATATTTATTTTAAATTTATTTAACGATCTTTATTTTATAAATAAATCATGTCAGCCAAGTTCTAAGATAGTATAGTGTATAACTAAGTATAGTTTACTCATTTTGAGATGGTTTAGAGATGTTTTCCAAGAGACTAATAAAAATGCGGTGCGCCTAAAAGTAGGCTTCCATGAACTACAGTGGCGAATAAAATAAAAGTGATATATTTGAATATTCACTAGCGCTTTCTTAAATGCAGCTTTTGAAATTACCGTTTTCTTATCGTAATGTTACGTATACGCCCCACCCGCGATTGATATGGGACAATATTACTCATACGCCCAAGAGCCCATTGTAGCTCACGGAATTAACATAAAAGAAATTGAAAAACGTTAGCTTCGGCGATAATACCCTTCACAGGTGCATTTTTATAGCAAAAAGGAGTAAAAAAAAATCTTTTGATTAAGTCAGTTTTTATGACTGCTATAAGTCATAGTGGTCGGAACCGAATAGTTTCTTCGGAAATTGCATAACTGTTTTACATAATAATCCTTGCTAATAAAGATCCCTCGCCAAATAAAAAAATATTCCATTCAAGCATTTGATTCTGATCGTTTAGTTTATTTGCCAGCTATTAGCTATAGTGGTCCGATATCGACGGTTCCCAAGAATGAATAGGGCTTGGTGAAAAAGGGACGTATGCAAAATTTCTGGTTTCTCAATTTCTTAATAACTGAGAGACGCAAATATACAGACGGACGGATGAAAATACGGACATGACTAAATCTACTACGCTCGTCACGCTTTCTTTCTTTTGAGTGTTACAAACTTCGCGGCAAACTAAATATACCATGTTGAGGGAAGAACTTTAAACCAGAAATGTAAAAAACCAAAAAAATATTTATACACCAAAATATTTATTAGAAAAAAGTATCACTTTGAGGGTTGTAAGCAGCACGTCGAGTTTAGTAAACTATTAATGAATGTTGATTGTATAGTACATATGTAGGCTTTTTCTCCGAATCCTGTAAAATTAATGGGTGGTAGAATTATCCTTCATTTTTTAAAAACAATAACTTATTCTGTAAAGTATCTTCATTCAAATTTTAGTTTTCCAAATACATTTGGAACATTTCACTTGATCCATAATTATTGGAGTTGTCGTGATAGACATCAATTTTTATCAGAAACAAGTAACTGCTTTAAATTTTTTGTATACTGACTTTAAGAAACTCACTTGAAACCACCTAAGGTACATAAGTATTCGGAAAATGACATTAGAGAGAAAGATGATCTACCATCAAAGACGAATGTTCCCATATGGAGCAATTTCTTTTCTTTATAATTTTCAACTTTATATTTTAGTGTCAGACTTTTGTGTTTTACTTCATATTGTTATTTTTCATATAATTTTTCTTATATTTTTGAGCAATTATTCTCATTTTCTGTAAATTTATAATAATTTTATATAATTCAATTAGTAGTAACTTGTTAACAAGCTATCACAGCTTGACCCTTACACAACTCAAAATACAGGTTAATTGAAAGATTTGCGTAAATGGCCAGCCACGAGTGTCTCGTTTAATGCAAAATACAAAATGGCACAAAGTTGGACGAAATTAGTCTACTTTAAATTTTCTTTTGGCTACTAACTAAAACGTATACTAATTCCTTCAAATTGTGTGTACAAGAAGCACATCATCAAACTTGGTACATATGTATGTATGTGCGAGCACTAGCTGAGCAAGTGAATTTTCATTGAAAATTATCGATTTGAGGCAAACTAATTGTATTGTTAAATATTGAATGCCATCATTATATACATACTATTTGTATGTATGTACTTATAGTATATTATGTAATAGCTATGATTGTTTGCGTAAGTTTATGTGTTTGTATGAATATTTGCTTCGGTCAACAATTATTTCATAAGGATCCTTATAGTTTCACTGCCACTTTGAAAACAAACTTCAGCTACAGTATGGTGCAACATTTACAAGTACATACTTAGCAATCGCCAATGTTAACAACACGAGTCAGCGATTTCTATCGAATGGATATTTAAAGGAGAAAAGCTTGAAAAGTAAATTGGTCGGTACTCGCAACAAATACTCACACACACACATAGCCACACAAGCACATTTCTACAAACGTATATGCAATAAAAATAAAAAAAATGAATAAAGAAGGTAACAACAACAAAACAACAAAAAGCGCACAACATTTAAATAATCATTCTGCAACGATTTCTCGCCTTCCTTTAATACCTTTCGCTGTGGCCCCATTGTGAAGCGTTTGTGGGCGCTACTTTTATTGTTTGTTAGTTGAAAAGGCGGCGGTATTGTTGTTGCAAGGCAAATGGTGAATTTGATGGCATCATTTGTTGGCGAGTTCCTGTTAAGTTTAGTGCACTTAATACCCTCGCCTCGACTAAGCCACCCGCAACGGCACCGGCACCGACACCGGCACTTGCTCTGACTCTGGCTTTGGCACTGGGGCCGGCACCGGCTTCAGGCTTCGACTCGATTCCTGCAGCATCAGTGGCCGTGCTGGGTGCATGAAGTGTCTCTCCTTCCACCTTGGCGGTCACTACGAACAGCTGCTGGCTGAATAAATGAAGCGTTTTGATATAACAAACACAAAGAAGGCTGCAGGATGTGCAGAGAGCAGGATATTTAAGCAATTGAAAGCAGGCGCGCTCGATTCGCTCAACCACAATGGCAGACCAACACCAAATAGCCACCAACATAAACACACAAACACCAGCATCGGCAGTTGATCTCACCCCTATCATCCCACCGTTTTGCACCGTTTCCGGCTGTTTGACTAAATAACGGTACGGCGTAAGCTGAATAAAGTTTGTGAATGCGCGGTGACTGTAGCAAAATGCACTCCATTGTGAAGCAGTGAGCGACCGCAGGGAATTGCTGTCAATTATAAATGTGGGTGCCCACGGTGGCATCTTAACCAGCCAGCAATGGACGGCGTGAAAGTGGCAAACTTTGGATGATTTCAATTTAATGCAGAATACATTCGCTATTTGAGAACTGAATACAGTAAATGAAATCGTTTACCGTAGCTGAATTCACACACACACACATATACACAAACATAGTCATATGCATGTTATTTGTGTATCAACTGAAATGTTATTTACATACATTATGCAAACATAATTACACACTCGTTTTATAGATTTAAGGAAGGTTAATTATTTTGTTGCTGTTTAGCCAAAACTCATTATGGTAATTAATGTGTTTATGATTTCGCTTCGCAGATGTTCGGTTACACTGGCAAATGGGGTACTTGGTTCACACTGATTCTGGTGCAGCTGGCGATTATGCTCGGCTTTGCCTGCCGCGTCTCTGAGTTTTCTTGCAAAGGCAACAACAATATTTGCATACCGCTGGACAAATACTGCGACGGAAGAGCGGATTGTGAGGACAACAGTGATGAACCAAAGCATTGTTCGGGTAAGTAATACGCCAAACAATAATAAATTAAAGTGAAGCATGCCAAAGCTATATTGAGTATCATTAAAAGTTGTTTTAAGAGATCACCAGTGCAATTATTAGCTGCTAGATCAAAGCAGACAAATTCGTTATTTTTCTGAGAAATCCCTTTTTAAAAAAAAAGGGTCACAATTCGACAGAAATCACTGCGAATGAAGATAAGTTTAAAGTTCATCTAATAATAGTTTTCTTTACGTTTTCGAATATAGCTGTGTGAGGATGTGGTTCCTCTCCAAAATTTCTTTGCATTGCTTTCTCTAGGGATTCACGAATGAGGTATTATTGGAAATGACAGGAAGAAGTTAATTTTGAAATAAATAAATAACAGTTCCCTTAAGACCATATTTAGGTTTTGTAAATGTTGCCGAAACTCTCCTTAAAACATCTCTCTTTTATGCATTTGAAGAGAGGTTGTTATGTCCATGAATATTGTCTTTATACTCTTGCAACCTGTTGCTACAGAGTATAGTAGTTTTATTCACCTAACGGTTGTATGTTTCATCTAAAACTAAGCGAGATAGATATATGGTTATATGCTTATATAAATAAATAACCAGGATAATCAGGAAAGTTGAAATCCGGTTGACTGTCTGTCTGTTCATCCACCCGTGCAAGCTGTAACTTGAGTGAAAATATATACATATATCTACGAGTATATAAAACTTGGGATGAGGCTTCCTTAATACCAAAAAAATTACGAGCTCGTAGATGAGCGTGATCGGGCCACTACCATGCCCAGAAAACGCCATTAACTGTCGGGATATACCGGAAATATGGACTCCAATATCGGTGTTGACTTTTGAAAGCAAATATCGATCAATGTATGGGATATACAATTGAAATTCAGATAGAACCATTTCCTTATAATTGTATCTCTGTGTATCAAAAATGTGGAATCGAGTCCGTTCTTCCCTGAGCCCCCATATACCAAATTCAAAGGTTTTCGAACTTCCGGGTGATTTTATGCTGCGTATATCGGAGTTATCTCAATGAAAATTACACAAAGTCTTTTAATCATAGCAATGTGCCTAAAATAAATAAAATGGACCAAAACTTGATCTACCCCCATATAACTTTGTTTGGCAATATTTCTTTATTTATGGGATCTGCTTTTTCTTTTAAAAGACTAACAATAGGTTATAAATTCTTAAATCTATTTAAAAACTAGACAAGCTCAAGCAAGTGAATGAGCTATTTTTGTTATACGTTGCTCTGTAGTAACTTTGCAGACATATATTTTCTTTTTATGCGAGTTTGATGGCAGGAATGTACTAAAGCAGTAGCCAATGGGCTTGGGTGATCTCGGAGTTTAGATATATGTATATTTCATTATGCTGAATATATAGGAATCCCAAGATCTTAATGGATATTTTCATTATGCATGTGCCATAGCGAACAAATGATTGTTCTAAGCATTTTCGAATGGATCCTTTGTATTATATCAATATTAGTTACACAGGACGTACACCACAGTTGAATGCCATACATCCAAATCGACTTTATGACCGCATTAGAGTTTTTATTTAAAAGCCAATTTAAATTTGCAGCTCTTCATGCAAGTTATTTTACTAGATATATGTTTACTCCACGTAAGTCTTCTATCTGTGTGAATACTAAGATAAGTTACTTCATTCGCTTGGGACTCATTTTTACTGCCGACACATTTTGGGTCTTAGCTTTACTACTGTTCATTTACCTTTATACGCCAGTTGGCTAGCTATTCTTCGGCAGAACTTAAGTGCTCCGCTAATATTCTTGATTTTATTATGTGGCATTTGTTACTGCTAACTATAGCTGTGTCATCCGCAAAAGTTGATGTCAATACATTATTAGCTGTTGGTAAATCTGCCGTATATATGATGTATAGAGTTGATCCTAAACTACTACCCTGTGGTACACCAGCCCTTATCGGTCGTTCATCAGATATGAAATCTCCTAATTTAACCATAAATTTATTATTATTATAAGACTCCAATGTTTTATAGAAGTCTAAAGGTAGAATATAACTAATTTCAGGATTTTCAAACATTCGACTTTGTTTTTCTAACAGATCTAATGCCGGATTTGTCGGTCAATGTTTGAGTTACATTGAGTATATGTATATATAATATTTCCAGGTATTTCCCTGCCTTTGATTTCTGCAAGTTGCTGGTGTATAAAATGTTCCCGAACTTAGCCCTTCCTTACTTGTATAATATTAGTTTTATACAAAGGTCCACTCTAATAGCGGGATTCTGTAACCAGTCTCTAGTCTCTATTTGAGACATTTTGAGACAAAGTCTCAATTTGAGACTAGTTACTATTAACTAAATAGTCTCTAGCGTTAGTCTCAAAATGTTGAGACCTGGTAGTTAGCAGGTCACAAAACTAAAAAGAGCTCTTGTCTGCCATTTTGAATATACTGAATAGAGTTCATCATAGATATTAATCGATTGTCGTTTCTTTATATTTTGTAAGCAACTCAAAACACGAATATATGAAAAATAAATCAATTTTACATAAATTTCGTAAATATTAGGAAACAAAGTCAACATATATATTTATTTTTATTGATAATTATGTGTTTTGACTATGGTTTAGGAAATTTAATATTTGGTATCGACATATTTATTTTCATTCAAGTGTAAAAACATCTCTGAATAATGAAATGTAATAGATTTTGAGACTGTCACTTACAGAATAGCAAAATCATCTCAAGTCTCAAAAATTGTCTCTAACTCAAAATCTCAAATTTAGAGACTTGAGACTGTCTCACGTTACAGAATCGCACGGTAAAGTTTATATCGTTTATAAGAGCTACAAGCTCTTTCACTAGTCAGATAAAATTTTAATGCCGGCGCTCAGTCTGAGCTCACTGTAGGATAAAAAAGTGAAGAAAATAATAGCGAAATGCCGTCAGTGTCCTTAGCCAAAGTTGGTTCAATCAGATAAACCATCAAATGATTGTCGCTGCATACGAGTATCTCTTCAATGAAATTCAAAATGAGAAGGAAGGTCACAATAGACATTAAGCATGAATATAAATCAAAATGACTATGTATTAGTTAAGAGGTAAAGAAGCGAATTAAATAAAGAAACAAATTCATTATTTTTTTCATCATGTAGTGGTAAGTAGCATACAAATTTGGATTCTCTGTTGTTCATAAACAAACAAAGAGAGTTAAATTTAAACTCAAGTTGCGCAGTTTTAATTCACGTAAAAAGTAATAAATGTACTTTTTGGTCAACACGAGAGGTGCTCAAGCAGTGTTGACGATTGGAGGCTCGTCCATCTTTCAGGCAGGATGTAATCAGCAAATATATAAGACACTCCAAACAGATTTCCGGCATAGAAAAGTTCTAAATAAATTCAGCTTAAAATTAAAGTTCTAAATAAACTCCTTATTATTCAAGCAACGCAAAGATATGAAGAAAACCGTTTACAAATTTTAGAGTTCACCTTTATATAAAATAAGAACTGAACTTACAATTTTATTGAAAAATCATTGTAAAACACTAATTTTATATGCACATATATATGTATGTGTTACGAGCGCATTGCCATGCCTATATACATAAATAATTTATTTTCAATTTGCAGTGTGCAACCGAACTTATTATGGTGACGTTGGCCGCACCTATACATTAAAGGTACCAACACCACAATGGAACCGACTGCCTTTTTTATGTCACTTAACATTCACCGCTTCTGGGCGTGAACAAGGCGATATTGTGCAAGTAAGTATACTATTGAGTATCGCTTTCAAATTTACTGACTATTTATAAACGCATACAAACCAATGCGAGCATTCACAAATGCCCAAGAATACACACATTCATATATATGCTCCATTTGGCCTGAATACTCGATTTCTAAAGAGTCAGAAATAAAATTTTAAACTACACCTTTACCAACACCTGGGCGCACAAGTACAACTTACATCAATGTATTCCATTTGCATACACTCACACACTTGCTAAAGTACATGTATAAATATACAACTGCTCGAGATATATGTATATAAGTGTATGTATGTACATGTTCTATTGTGCTTTACCAATATCCTTTGCTACAAACCGCCTTAAATAAACCAAGATCTTATACGCGCTTAGCTAAAGCAGTGTACTCTACAATATTCAAACCAAAATAATTGCAACTTTTGCATATCTTCAGATTATTTTCGACAGTTTCACAGTGGGCCGCTTTGATGAGGGCATGGTCGACTCAGATGTAGAAGGTTATGAGAGTAATGTTAACCCCGTGGGCGAGTTGCCGGGTTGTCCGGAGGGTTTTATGCAGGCGAGTTTTAATTTATTTGAATTTGGAAATATGTTTTGTTTTTAATTTTAAATTATTTATTGCAGCTAAGTGAACTGGGGCGTCCATTCACAGGAGGCTCTTGGTGTGGGAAAGCCACTGGTCCACAATTGTATTTCAGTGAAACAACAACAGTAACAGCTTCTGTTAAAGTAAGTAAAACTAAAAACATTTGAATGTAAAATATTTTCAGAATTCAATTGAAAATACAATATGACAAGAATAATAATAATTAAATTATAAATTATAACCAAGCTGAATATTGGAAATACTGGTTATAGCTGAAAACGTTTGGTAAAAACATTCTAATTAGTTAGGGAATAGAAAATACATTTTAGTAACAGTATATATCTTTCACATTAGTCGCAAATTTTTCTTTCAAAGTTATGTACTTAGACAAGAGGAAATATAATAATACGAAACTATCAGTCAAATATAAAAGGATTGAGATAAATAAACTGTTAGCTGAAATATTACTTTGAAATTAACAAATAAAATAAATGTATAAATTATAAAAAAAAACATAAATGTGAACGGAAATATACGTCCGGTTTGGTCTCATGCTTAAGAATTCAATTTATCAAATATTTGGTACCGCCCGACCTTTTCCTCTTTTATTTTCTATATCGACAAATTCGATAAACATAATTGTCATTTTATGAATATTTCAAACATTTATTCAACTATATTTGCAGGTATTTCATCCGCCCAAGAATATACACGATGAAAAGCCATTTGAATTTAAAATACGATACAAATTTATCAGTCAAACCGATGCTGTAGTTAGGTACGTATGTAAATAAGAATGGATATAATGGATATTTTGAATACAGTTTTATTATATGCATGGCGTAAATAATTTTGCAAAATCGCTTAAAATTTTCTCACACACATATTTATATGCAACAATTGCATTGTTTTGATTTTGATCAATAGGTATGGTTTGCCTGATAAGCCTTTGGAATTGGGTCGTGTTACGCCCGGCACTTATTGCACACGCCAGTTCGATGAGTGTTATCGCAACAAATGCCATTTGCAGAGTCCAAATTACCCGGGAATGTATCCGAGAAATGTAACATGCTATTGGACTATAAGGCAAAAGGAGGTGCCGACTAGTAAACATGCCATGATTGCCGTTAGTCAAGAAAATCAACACAAAGCTCTCGTCAAAAGGTATTTATCGTTTTTCAGCTACAATAACGGGTGAAACAACTACGCGCTACCAGTTCTAAGTAAACTTTCTGAATACTTATATTATATTATATGTATATGTTTTATTATTTGATTAGATCTATTGCGAGCTTCAACAAAACTTCACGTTCCATTCGGGCGTGGTCGGACTGTACAGGGGAACGTGATCATCTAATTTTTTATGATGGCAGTTCAACGAATGATCCGGTTTTGGCCAAATACTGTGGTGGGGATTGGTTGCCACGTGTGGTATCACGGTAAGTGAATGGGTTATATATCACTGAAAGAAATAAGCTTTTATTTAGGCTAGTTTTTAACCCCAATCAGAATTTATATTTAAATGCTTCTAAGCACTGCGGTCAACTTAAATGTTTGTGGTAGTTTCAAAAGACTATAATTATTCAGGAAGTAAAGACCTCGTAAATCAAATTTAGTTGCATTTCTCGTTAGATTAAGACCAAAATAGTTTTGGGAAATTACGAGATTATAATAAGTCGTGATCGGTTATAAGTATTTTATATTAATATACTTGTAGACTCGGCTATCTTGGAAACTAGAATTAGGTGTTAGTTTTTTATCGACTGACTGTGGATAGACTTTCGGCATTTTGTACTTACAATTTGATATGAATATATGGATATTTATAAATTCCAATAGCACTGCTGTATGGGAGCTCCTTGGTTCAGTCGGATTCCTTTACAAAAATACCATTCGTTAAAAAATGTACCTCTTTTTTATTTCCAGTGGCCCAGAAATGTTGGTGGCATTCCACTCCAGCCCCTTTTCAGCGCCTCTACAACAAGGTGTGCCTAATCGCGGTTTTGAACTTGATGTCGATATAATTTTCACAGATTCAGACTCTTACGATTTTGCACAAGGCACAAAGAATACGTGCGAGTTCCATATAAATGCAACAAATCCAGGTGAGTATAGAAACTAGTTCATGCTGAAATTATATGTAAAATTTAAAGATCTTTTAAAGTAAAAAATATTCAGAAATAATAATAATTTGTACTAACCGCATATTTTAAAACATTTCTGTTCGATCGCGCTAATATACGATTTATAAAATTCTTAAAATTGAATTATAAAATAATTTAAATATAATTGCTCTAGATGACGTGCTATTTTCGCGGAGAGGACGCATGGGTCGCATCGTAAGTCCTCGGCATACTCTACCACCGAACACAACATGCACATACCACTTCCACGGCTATCCAGGGGATCTGATTTGGCTGTCGTTCACAAGTTACAACCTGCAGATATTACAACAAACTATCCATGACAACAACACCCTAGGCAGGGTATGTATTAACTCTATTTTCAACTTCCTCATAAATGTTTACCCTTAACTTCGTTAACATTTTAGGCTGATCTGCCACCTTGGATAACACGACTAAGAATGTGGGATAGTTATGGCACATATGTTTCTTCCAAAACCACAACAACAACCGGACTACCGCCCTCACCACCACCCGTGGTATCATCCGCCGCCGGTGGCAAACCGACAACACTAAATCAAAGCTCGTATGGTAACTACTATTACAGCGCTCAAAATCCGAAGCTAGGGAAAAATATACGCGTAAACATAGATAATGCGTGGAACCCCGTGGACACATACATATACGGTCCAACACAATCGAGTATTTTTAACAATGAAAATAAATATAGTGGTTACCAGCAAGCTGGAACTGGGGTGGGTGGAAAACAAAGTGGCGGTGTTGTAAATGGTGGTATAAGCGGCATTAAGGAGAGCCTGAATTATATTTCCGGTAGCAGTAGTGGCAAAAGTAGCAAGGACGCGACGTCAGCCGAAAAGACTTCAGTTTCGTTGATGAGCTCGAAGGGCAAACGACGTCTAATGTTGGAAATATACGACTATGAGACACCTAAACTCTGTGACCACACTGCCATTAGCAATAACGCACTCGGT
Source organism: Bactrocera dorsalis (assembly GCF_023373825.1). Classification (NCBI taxonomy): domain Eukaryota; kingdom Metazoa; phylum Arthropoda; class Insecta; order Diptera; family Tephritidae; genus Bactrocera; species Bactrocera dorsalis. The sequence continues at coordinate 4,365,753 of NC_064307.1, forward strand.
TTCAATAAACTGAGACCTTGCAGTCCCTTGGAGAGCTATGTCAGTTCTGGACGGGACTTGGTAAGTGAAATAGTAACTAGTTTCTAAGAATTTAAAATTAATTAAAAGGAAGCATTTTATTTTTTGCAAATCCTGTTTCAAACAAACGTAAGTACATGTGTGCCCTCTTTTTGCAGAAATTGGAATTCCATACTCACACCGGCACTGCACTTTTCCCTGCTCAATTTTCTCTCAATTATGAATTCGTCGACACTGAGCAAGGTGGCGAATCATGGCTGGGACGTCGTGGTGAAGACCCTGTACCTCCACTTTGTTCACGTGTATTCCGCAAACGTAAAGGCAATATACAAGTGCCACGAAACGTATTTCTCTATGGGCGAGGAGGTGCCAAAAACCTGACATGTCTGTATCGCTTTGAGGCCGGTTCATCGGAGCGAGTGCGTTTGGTGTTACATAATGTTACATTTGGTGAGGGAACTACATGTACAACAGACTCCGATCTACACACCGGTCGACCACGTTGTAACCAATTGGATCCAGAGGGACGTATCACGGAATTACGTCTGTTCGATGTGCCATTTCGTGATGTGAAAATACAATTGGGTTGTTTCTGTGACAATTCTAGTACACTTTATAGCAATGCACCGTTAACATTTATATCCAATTCACGTGTTATGGAACTAACATTCACCGTTAATCGTTTAAATATATCGGAGGATTTTGCAGATGTTTTCTTTTTCGCTTCATACGAGTTCAAACGGGTTAGTGAATGTCGCAAACGTCTAAAACTGAAAGGATCCGGAGGTGAGGATGAAATTAAGTACCCAATGAAGTCACAAGACTCGAGTTGTGAGGGTCTCTCTTGGTGCATAGAAGCACAAACCTTGGAGCATTCACTCTTCGTTCAAACTTGGGGCTCTTATTTACCGATTGATCCGACGTCAGAGGATGCAATGCGTTGCCACACGAAAAATCGTTTAATTATATATGCTGGACGACCGTTGAAACCAATGCGTGTCGTTTGTCCGGCACAGAGTGGACCAAGACCAACTTCGTTGCATATATTCTCAGAAGATTGGACAAATGGTCAACCCTTGTTCACCAATAAGTAATTCACTTAGAACATATATACGAATATAAGCATTTAATTTAACTACCCTTAATTACAGGCCCGTTAGCTTGGTTTTGGAGCCCATATTAAAAGAACCAGGCGACATAGCTTTCACATGGTTGGAAATATACCGCACACGAAACTCGTTAATTCAACAATTGGACTTGCAAAGTAACGCCAGCGTTATGACTGGTGGTACCAGCGGTGGCAATGATACGCTGACCGACATTGGCTTTTATCCAAAAGAATCCGATTGTGAATATAAATGCCCCGAATTGGATGCGTGTATTGCGGGGAATCTGTGGTGTGACGGTAGGTAGATTTGCAGAAATGTTTTTACAATATTCCCAGTGAAATGTGGATTGGGCACTTTTTGAGCATGATAATATAGAAATTAAGGCAGAAATTAGTTTTAAATATCTTATTAGTGTACTAAAATTCCAGTTACATACAGATTGAGTAAAATTGGTTAATTTTTTATACAAATACAGGCCACAATAACTGCCCATCTGGATTTGATGAATCTGAACAGGAGTGCGGCTCGGCGCGCAAACTGCTCGAACTGCCTGGTGGTGTATTCGCGGCGCTCGGATGCATAGCGGCAGCTATTACAGCCTGCCTCATACTCTGTATTTTCGGTTTATTGAGAAAACGTAAAAAAACTGTTGGTCAAAAGATTACCATAAATGGTACACTCAAAAAGGACTTCAATAAGGAGTCATTATTTATTGATCCAGCCTCTTGACACGGGCTACAACCGGTCGAATATATACATGTCGATCGGGAAACGACTGTGTGATATGTTGCCGATGAATTTTAGTGCTGCTATTGCTGTCGCTTTAAAAATACTCCAACGAGTACGAAAGAGGGCGGGGCCTACGTCGGGGATGATATATCGATCCAGCATGCATGACCCAGTGCATTGTGTACGGTGTGCCCTAATTAAAAGATATACTTACAGACATACACATATAGTATACATAAGGAATTTTTCTAAGCGCTTGTTTTCAAACTACAACAATTACATACAACAACCAGAGAAAATACGAAGCAAAAAAAACTGTTAGAATTGAGCAAACGCAGCTAAGCTAATTTATGATAAGAAAACGATACAATCACTGCCTTTTGATCATACTTAACTAATCGTTTCTGTAATTAACTTAAACAATATTTTTAAATGATTACACAAAGTGACAATGCATATTCCGTCAGACGAAAGAATGCACGCTGAGTTTTAAATTCGAAATCCATTAAGAGAATGCGAGGTTATGACACAAATGCCATTTCACAAACTCAAATTGTTATTTTTTCAATAGAAATCGCCCTGCGACAACCAAGCTCAATCGTTCCATATATTTCTGGGAAAAAAACGGCTTTCGCAAAATCGAAAACGAGTTAACGTTTGTAGATCCCGCCATTTCACATAATATCAAGTAACGTTTAACAAATAGGGAGGAAATTCGGTCAAGCATCTAACATGACGATAAAGTTGGTTAAACAAATTTTCAGAAAATTCTTAAAAATTCGTATTGTAAAAATTTCCTCAGAATGCTCAGTGCTTTGGTTGTGAGTTTTACATTTTTAAAAGTTAAAAAACTGTTTTAACCCAAAAAACCGATTTTGAGGTTCAGTAGTTATATTTTCCCTGCCAGAGCAATACCACTCAGCGTGTTTGTATGATTAGTATGACCGAGTACGTTCAATTACGATGTGTAATTTCTAAATATTTATTTCTTCACACTAACTTGAGGGAATTTATGACTATAATAAGTTTGATTTACTCAGCTACAAAAGTTTTATTATGACTATTTTTTGTATAATAAAAACAACAGTGAGAAAACCGAACTCTAGACTTGTAGCAATAGTGGTGCCAAAATCAAAATGCCCAACAATCAAATAATTACGTTTTTTTTTATATTTTCTTATTAGGGTAGCAGTTGGTGTATTCAAGTTAATTGAAAAATTCAAAATTTCCAATAAATATTTCATAATTAAGTAATGAAAAGTCGTATGCATCACTTAAAAAGCAATATTCAAGAATTTCCGCTCTCTGTAAAACCCATACTCCTAATTCTCATGATTTGAGATTACTCAAAAATATTCGCAATACTGTGGTTTGGCATGAATTTCGCACATAAAAAGTTAATCTATTAATTGATTACTTTTTCACATTTTTTTATGTTGATTGGGTATTTTGAAAATATTAAATATTTGTAATGCAAAATTTACATTTAAGCTGTAAACTTAAGTATCGATAATGTTGTACGAGTATGTCCGATTGTAGCGAAAAGGTTGAAAATAGGAAAAAAAAATAAATAAGAAAACTATTGTAAATTAGGTACCTTTTAATTAATGGCATGAAGACTAGGTAATTATAGAAAGGATGAAAAACATAACAAAAAAAATCGCAAATTCTAGAGATACATTGAACAAACTAAAGTAATTTTATTAATATTCAGCCATTTTCAATCAAACACATTTGAAAACGAAACCAAAAAGGAAATACCATAATTTAATCTCGGAAAAAGTACGTTGAAAAGAAAAACTAAACAAAATAATATAGCGGAGTCATGAAGATGTGCTCACTTACCTAATTAAAGTATTGTATCTTAAGAAGGCTACACGCAAAGTATAAATTTGGCAGTTATGCAATGCATAGCAAAATGTCAGAAAAAATACGAAATTATGGGCATAAAAAATGATTTTGATTGGGTATGGACATGATTGATGGTACTATTTGCGTTATGCTGTTTTACGGAAATTCCACCCAAAATATATGTATGTAATATTAAGATTTATTTTGAATATATATTTATAATTTCATAACAAAGTTTCAATTGTATCTAAGTTTCTTACAACATATATATTATATGCAATAATTGCATATGGTCTGCATGGCGTATGAGTAACCTTATTGAAATATTTTTGTAAATACAAAAACACGTCTGATTCGTAAGATGCTTTATTACAAATGTATGAGCTTACTTTCAATTTTAATTATTTTTAAGAAATCAGAAAACTTTTATGATTTGATAAGTATTTATATTTTAAATCAAATTCGCTGTTTAAACCTATTAATTTGTTATCTGCTAACCAAATGTTGAAACTTTTAACAAAACTTTTATAGATTTTTATTCTTTTGATATTTTATTCACTACCTTTTAGGTATGAAGTTATTTTCTCTGTGAATATAACAATTTTAAAACATTATTGAAAAAGAAAATAAAATTTTCCAAAATTCGTTTTATAGTTAAATTTAATTTTAAATCGATTTATTTATTTTAATTTGATACTCGTATCATGCTATGAAGCTGTCAAATAAAAATATATGAAGCTTTATTTCTAAGCCTAAAATAATAATAATAAAATTAATTAGTATTTACATTTGTTTTAAGACTACTTTGTATATTTTCCATTCATCCATTTGTTTGTTATTGTTTAAAAAAGTGAGTCATAAGCGTTTTAAGACTCAAAAGTACTGTACTGCAAAGTGTAACTTTTGCATTTATGTATACTAAAAGAACTACTTACTAACTTAGTTACTTATTATCTAATTATAAGTAATATAAGTTTTTTTTCTATTTTACAGTAAGACACAAGCATGTACACCCTTTAAAAATGTATATATATAAAAATTAACTATAATTAGTTTTCTAATTTACCGACTCATATAAAAAACGTTATTCTTTAGTATCGAAAGAAATTTGTATATGCTTTTCAACAAAAATATATACATTCTCCGTAGAAGTCATGGGTAATTTTACTGCTTCTGATAATTTAAGGAAACTGCTAAAAATGCAGTGTAGTTTTTATAATTAAATTTGTTTTTTTTTATATAAATTTTATTGTGTCTGTAATAGAGAGAAGCAGACCCCTTTGTGCCGTGGAAAGGCCAAAAAGCAAATGGAACTTTAAGAACTAGTCATAATTAAGAGTAGTGGAATATATATTCTTTAGGGCACTTATATAATTAAATGAAAACACACGATTTAATGTGTAAGAGTATCGATGGCAAAGTGATGCAATTTATTTAGGATACAGATAAGTAAAGATATTAAATATCAACAAAGATATTAATTTTAATGTACTATAGTAAATAAATGGATATTTATGTTAATAATTTTAAGCAGCTTTCTTTTTCCTTAATCTCCCAGCAATTGGTACAACTATCTTCAAGAATGTCAAATAATTCGTTGGAAGTATTTTACCCTTTTATACAATCGTATGGACACTTTAATTTTTTTAATTCATAAATAAAATTTAGTATTTCTTAATACTTTAATCTGGTAGCAGTGCATATATGTATACAATATATGTCTGAGCGATAGGTCATCCCTACAACTTCCATCACTTTGCCATCGACGCCCTTTTCACATAAGAGAAAATATTCGTACAAGAATAAGAATATTACAAAAGAAATCTCGAAAGCGTTGTGACGATGAAGCACGTATGTAAATCTTATGTTATACGTAATAAAGACAGTTTATATAATAAGACTTACATTAACATACTACATAAATAAATGCATACATACATACATACTAGTATATTAAAAACACATTGCACTCAAGTACGTATGTACATTAGTAGGTATGTAATAAGTTATTGAAAGTATAGCCAAATAAGTACACATTTGCAAGGGCAAATGCAAAAGCAAATGAGAGCAATTACTATATACATACATTTATATATATATACATACACTGAAACATATGTATAGATATATATATATACATACATACGTACGTACGTACGATTATAATGTAAATCCCTGCACAAGTGGGTAACGACAACTTTGGTCTGTTATATTAAATAAAATAGATCATTATTTATAAAAATGCACCACACCTACGAGTAGATAACCAAACCTTAGAAAATATGAAAAAACGATGTTTCCAGCATAAATGTTTTAAAAACATATAATAAATAGTTCATATATATAAAAAAGACAAACATCACAAAAAATAGGCAAATAAAAACACACGAAAAATACAAAATTGCTTTAGTTTCTTTTTGTAGTTGAAGGGAAGTCTAATTTACTTCAATGGGGTTACGAAGACAAATATTCCGATAATATATGTATACAACTCTAAATAACGGTTGATCCAAGAAGAGGTAGTTTTTCAATAGCCTGTTTTTGACAGATCACACGTGAGTCGTTTTCAGCAGTCAAGTTATTTTTGTTCGGTATTGTTTGGCATTCCTTCATGGAAAAAATGACGCCTGAACAACGTTTACAAATTCTTCAACTTTATTCAAATTCACGTTCTGTAAAGAATGTGTTTCAGCCGTAGCTGAGTGTGTACACGAAGACCGTGAAGACTTGATTCGGCGTCGCTCACAGCATCTCGAACTGACGAATGGAATGACTCGGCGCCTTGTACGTCGAGATATTGAATTGAAAACGTACAAAATATAGTTTATGCAAGAGCCGAAGCCTTGACCTTCCCAAGCGACATCGCTTCGCTCTATGGGCTCTTAAAAGTTCCAAGAAGATCCGACGTTTTCGAGTAAAATTTTCTTCAGCGATGAGACCGATTTCTAGCCCAAAGGGTATGTAATCAAGCAAAATTGCCGCATTTGGGACGAAGAGCAATCTGAACTTTACAAGAGCTGCCAATTCAATAAGAAAAACAACGAGAGGGTGTAGTTTGTAGGCCGGCGGAATCGTCGAGGGCGAACGTTATCGGGAATAGATAGCCGACTATTTGACGCCTGAAATTGAACCTCGTGATCTCGGCGACATTTGATTTCAACAAGACGGCAGCAATGGATTTTGGGCCGTTCGATTGGCCATCAAGAACGTGTGATATCACACCGTTAGACCTTTTGCTGTGGGAATATGTAAAGTCCAAAGTCTATGCGGAAAATTCTGTTTCGATTTGGGCCAGCTACCAGTTGAAGTGGACCATCTGAGACGTAGTTGCGGCCAACATTTGAAAAAGATAATCTTCAAAAAATAAATATCAAAGATTAGTTGTTCTAGTGATAATAAATATTCCCCATTAAATTTGAAGTTTCCGTATTTTTATTTTTAAATACGGAGCTTTGAAATGGATCACCCTTTACAACGACTAAATCGCTTTTTGATCTGATGAAAAATAGAATCGAGATTTGGAATAAAATTCTACTTAAAAGGAAACGCTGCAATTTTGTCCATTTATAATTTTTTTCGTGGATCATTGTACGCAGAATATCTTTTAGTTTAACAAGAGGGTTTCATCCCCGGAGAATACCGGGATCACTGCAACAGTAAAGAACTGCTTCGCTTTAGGAGATGTCGTTTTCCATTGTATATTTTTAAAACATGTATAAACGTACTCTGAAATTTTCAAAAGAATCAATACAGTAGTTTCATTTTTAAACCCAAAAATCGATGTGTTTAGGTTGTCACAAGTTATTCGATCTCTTTCGATTGATTGTCTGGTATTCATCAGATAATACTTCTAAATTAATGTCGTCATTGCAACGTTGTTTCTTCAGATTAAGAAGTATAAATAGTTGAGAATGTTTGTTTGGCAAAAGTCTTGCTATATCACTGAGCGTAGTTAGTATGAGATATTCAAACTTTCGGCCGTCCGCATGACTATTTTTCGTTTAATAGTAATGTATTAAGTAAATAGGTTATATGCCTGATGTAGAGAGATCGTACTTGGACTGCTTTATGTGATCCTTCGTGAAGCCATAGAAAATAAGTGCTTCTGTGTTCCAACTTATCAATTATCAAAACGCTTAGTAGCCAATACAAATTTGCACAGGCACTTAATTTCCATTCCCGCCAGTTCGTGGGGACGTCTAAAGGTATGCGCTCCGAAATACTTAAGACTTGACCTCCCAAACAAGGGACAGTCAAGAAAGAAGTTATGCCATAAAAATATGCCAAAAATGTGCATAATTGCTCCATAAATCCACACCACATGCGCTGGTTCTACAATACATCTGATGATGATGATGTATTCTGGATATTAAAAAGAAAACATGCAAAATAATGCACCCCTTTTCTCAAACGTTTTGAAATTTCAAAACGGAAAGTTTGGAAAGAAATAGAAAAGTCAAATCAATTTATTTTTGAATTATAAAAAATTAATTTCTTCCGCAGAATTTCTTCAACGCCGATTCAAACAACATTGAAGGGTTAAAATGGATCTTTTGATTGCTTTTCGTTTTACTGTTATAGCAGTGTTGCTCTTTTTAACGATTATCGTTCTTTTGCTTCGTGTGGTAGCTACTTAATGTTAATGTTAATGAGAAGAAATAATTTACAAAGCAAAGGTAAGTTAATACTGATCAGATGCGTTTTGAGTAATAATTTATTTTTTTAGTTTTCGCAAATTTTGGGAAACCCAAAGCACAATATATACTTGTGTTCTAAATTGAAGAGCCAGGATAGATGGGCATAAAATACCAAACCAAGCAAGTTCACATACACATATGCATATGCGTTGCAAGCACTTTTAGATGTAGTTTCTTGTTCTTGAAAAAATATCTAAATACTTCTATGAAATGTAAACAGTAAAGATCTTGATTTCAGTACAGCATCGTGTATAGCAGCTCAGTTGCACCCTATGTTTCTCGCTGATACAGTTTTGTATTTATTGCCTTTAGTTATGTAAAATATATTGGTGAAGTAAATCAGTAATTACTCCGATCATAAATGTATCCCTTTCTGTAGTCGTTGATATTTACTTATCTCAGTCAGCGCTGCTGACCACTTTTGACTTCAGCACGAACATCATTTATGCAGTCGACAAGAAATGAAGCAGCCATTATTAGCGTAAAAGCTAACCTGTATAACCGAGACCTAGTGTACACATACTCAACAATAAAATATGGAACAATATGCCCAAAATATTGCAAAAGTAAGTTCTTTGATGAAGACGTACCTTAAGAAATAAATAAAGTTGGCTCTCTTTAGAGTTAAATTTTTTTATATGGAACGAAAATCTTACCAGTCGACTATTGTACGTTCAGACGCTTTGAAAGTAATAGGACTGAGTCGATTTAAAAAAATTTATTGAACCAACCGTTACAATTCTTTAAAAACTTCCAAAATGGGCTCCGGAATAGCCTTGAGAGCCGAGGTGCGTGCCGCTTGCATCCACTCTCAAAATGCTTGCTTTTCATCGGCCTTTTCAGGCAAGGAAACAAAAAGTCCAGGGGACCACATCTGGGCTGTAGGGCGGCTGCGGAAGCGGAAGCGTTGGGATACCGGCCTTGGTTAGGTTGTCGCGGTGCAACTTTCAATTGACTGCGATTTCTTGTCGGACCCGATTGACCCTTCGTTTGAGTCTCTTGAGGACTTCCACGTAAACTTGGCGTTGACGGTTTGTCCAGGAGGAACAAATTTATGGTGGCCGATGCCTTTGATGTCAGAAAAGACATTGAGCATCGTTTTAATTTTGAACATCAGCGAGCTCTTTCGGCCCTCCAAAAAGGTCTGGTGCCACCGAAACACAACACTTCTTTCTAAAGCAACATCTAGGTAATCCTGCTTGATCATATCAAACATCTCTATCGCTGATTTACCGAATTCAATGTAGTTTAATCACGTACCTCTGGTCTAATGAACGCTGAATTTTCGGATTGAGCCACTCACAGAAACACGTCGCGCGAAAATGTTTGTCCTGACTCTCCAGATGCTCGGAGACAATTGACAAGCGGTTCGTTCGTTAACTAGGAACGTCCCCTACCGAATCCAGTCGGTGCGCGCACGTTCCGAAGTACAGTCACGGCGGAAGAAAATCAGTCCTATTACTTTTCGAACAAACCCTGTATATACTTGCCTTTTGGAATCGTTTTGGGAGCGTCATTCCATAAAAAATTTATGTGTGCTTTTGTCTGTCAAACATTTCAGACAGCCACATTTTTTTTGATGATTCTAGCAATAAATTCTGCAAGTATGTATATATAAAGCGTTATCATCCACTTGACCTACGTCTACTTGCCAAAAATTCATTTGCATGCACTTGTGTATAAATACAGAAATGTTTTGGCTATTAACTGTGTTATGTTAGGAAGGCGAACTAAATGGAATAATTTCTCAATCGATTAGAAGCGATAAGCGATAAGAGCTAATCACGCATGCCAATAATATGCGATAAAGATAAAATGCCAACAGATTGCCATATAATTGTCGTAAAAGTAACGAATTAGGCGTACAAATAAATTGAAATACATACATACATACGTTCGTAAATGAGCGTTGTATTTAATCGTCGAATTATGATATAATATTTATAGGATTGCTTTCCGCTTAAATTATGGAAATGATTGGAGTACAACGCAGGAAAAAACCTTTAACTAAAGCAAAAATGAACTAGACGCATTTGCTTGTCGTCACGTGTGCTGAGATCTCGGACTATATTGCTAATAAAATAAAGCGGAACTATTGCTCTTAAACCCCCGACTCCCGCTTAGAAGCCGACTACTATATTTGCAGGTTGTTACCAATACCAGATAAAGATATACATACATACTTGTATATGATTCTGTAAAAAGGAAAACTGTTCATTCCAATAGTTACGAAATAGCCAATCATTCAGATTTATGAATGTGTATATTTAATTATACCATAAAAATTAAAAATTGCGTCAATTTAAAATAAAAATATAAAACTACTACAAAACAGAAATTATTTTAAATTAAAAATAAATAAATATGTATGTATAGTATTATTGCATTCGATAAATAATTTACACAATTTTTTCATATATTTTGTTTTCATTCCATAATTCTGTAACCATAACTGTTATTAGTTTTACTTTAGTTTTAATTTTATTGATCACTTTTTTGTTATCTTTGTTATACAAAACGGCAACATTTGTAGGGAGATTTTTCTAACAGCTCCACATTTCACTATGTTTGTATGTATAGGTGTAGATTTAAACTTTCTCTTTCAAAAAGATTTTCCTTCATAAATTGTATTCACTATTACGTACGTATGTACATGCACACATACAAAAACATACGTATGTATATGTATATAGGAAAATTCATATGTTTATTAGCTAATAACTCGATAGGCACATGCATATAAATACATATGTATGCACATATATGGCTGAGTATATTAAAGGCTGCTAACCGGCTGTAGTTTATTGTTGTTGTAAATTGCTAAAATTATTTAGTCTTTAGTCATCTGTTCGCAAATACAGAATATGCTTTCTAGTTCGTATCTACGTATTTATGTATGTGTGCATACACTAGTACATGTGTGTAGATTTATATTGTGTTAATATTTACAAAAAATATACATAATTCCATACATATAATAAGTTTATATGAATGTAACGTTCGTGATTTTGCTTGTTCTTTGGCTTTGGAAGGGTGGGTTCACTTGTTATATGTATGCCTGTGTATATGTATGTATGCAGGTGGAAAGTTAGTAGGAGTCTTGAGAGTATTTTCCCTGATTTTTTAGCTAAATGTCTATGTGTGTTTCTGTATATTCGTGTACTTGTGTGTGTGTGTTCGCATGCAGTTGCTCTGTATTAATAACATTGTAATATATATATATGTATTTGGTTTTTTTTTTTTTAACATTTTTCTCTCAATATGTCTCAGGTGCCTAGTAGAAGGAGCTACACCATGCATCACCGACCGTGGGGCTGAACAACCCAGCTGTGTGACTTGTAGTCGTGTGCACGTGTATTGGATGCGTGGTGGCACTAGCAGGACTTGATGCTGGCAAGCATTGGAAGCAGTAATTAGTTCCATAGTTGTTATCCCAAAACTGTTGGCCTTTACATTGGAAACGACAAGCAAACTCAATGCGCTGACCAATTTGCAAAGAATTACCAAAGAGATAAAAGGTAAATTTATCTGAAAAGCCGTCACAAGAGTTTTCAGCATAGTTTGCCTGCAGATCGGCATAGCTGCGCCAATTATCCAGCGTATAACGTATGTGCACTGACTTGTTGAAGTCCAAATTGCGTACACGCACAGTGCCGGTAATCGTCTGATTGATGTGATCCGTTACCGCGGCGTTCTCCAATGAAACTTGTTTTTCGCGCACAAGATCTAAAAAGTTCGGCAGTCCACCGGGCTGTTGAAAGAGCGGCATGAGCAGCTTATCAGATTTTGGTCCGAGCTGTATGGGCGGTTCCGATTCCAACACTTCCAAATCTTCAAATGCAGATTTCGGTATGGTTGGTATTTCGTCGAGAAACGTTTTGATATCGGCCAAATCGAGACCTAGTACATCTGCGAAACGCACAATCTTCTTGCGACCTGGTGTACCCGGTGGTGTTTTACCGGTTTTCAGTGATGAGCAGCGGCGCACACGTTGCGGCCGACAATCGTCTTCATCCTCTTCGTGTCCATCGAATGTGGATTTCTCATCTTTGGTTTTGTTGTGCAGTTGTTTAGTTTCAGTGGTTTCCTGAGTGCTTGTACGGGTGGACTCGTTTGTGTCTAACCCTATTTGTACTTCGTTTTGGGCGGTTTTTTCCGTATTGCTAGTTTCAGTCGTTTCAGTGTGCAATTGTTCAATATTGTCAAGATTTCTGTGTGCATCAGTTTCAGTGTCGCCATTAGAGAGATTAGTGTGCAAAGTTTCGGAAGCAGTACTGTTATTTTCGTTATTTGTTTGAATTTGCATGGATTCAATAATATTTCCAATACGTGCGCTGTGTTCTTGCAGTTCATTGATAATCTCATCTTGTATATTTGCCAAATCCACAGGTGTTAAAGTTTCGTCATGTTTCTGCGCCTCCACCAAAGGTTCTTCGGATAGTTCCTTATTTACAACCGCTGCATTGTCGACATCGTCCTCAGTTTTGCTGTTTTCTGTAGACACGTTGTCATGGTGGTCATGGACTTGGTCATTCGTGCCGTAGCCATTGTGTAGTGTAGGCGAAAATTCGGGTGCGTCGTTTAACGTTTGCTCATTGTGTATATGATCAAAGTACTGCACATCTGTGGAACCGCGACTACTCGAGGTCGACGCACAAACACATCCCGACTCAGCCGCCGAATTGTGTGGTGTATTCGATGCTGTCTCTATTAGTCGCAAATATTCACACTCATCCACCGGGCTACCTGGACTTTCCAGCTCACAGTCAAAATCAAAGAACGAATCGGACTCATGGCGCAGTGGTTGCAAGTCTGTCACCGCCTGTTCGGAGTCATTTGTGGTTTTCCATGTATTGGTTGTGTTGTTTTCATTAATTATCGACACCTCCTCAGGCGATAATTCGCCATCGTCATTCTACAAAAATATGTTTAACAAACTTGTACATTAATTATTTGCTATTGTAGATATTAAGCACCAACACACCTGTGTGCCCAATGTACGTAACTTCGATGATAAACTACGTGCAAAAGCCTCGGCTCTACCACGACATGATGACATGCCTAATGTGGGAATTACAGATATTATACTGCAGGATTTTGTGTCAGGGGTGCCACTGTTCTCATTCAATGGAATATCGCCGGGTCCGTTCATTGGCCTTAACCAGAATCACGATCTGAAAGATAGAAATAAAAAGATATGTTATTTATAAAATATTCGAGTAATTTAATAATCGTTAACACGTTCTTCACCTTTACAGCTAAAACCTATACGAGTTTAAGTTTGAGCTTCGTCAATTTTCTAAATTTTATAATTTATAATAGCTTGATTTGAATCTATGTATTTAGTTATAAGAATATAATACTAAATCTCAAATCTTTTTTTTTTTTAATCTCAAATTTCTGAATAATCAGTATGAGAATAGCAATTGGAGGAAATTTTTGCTTTCTGAGTGCCAATTTTAAACTCGTCCTTTGCAATTAATATCCAGTACTATATAATATCTTATGGAATTAAAGAATGTACAACTTCAATATTTTATAGTACCTTATTTCTTGCTTAACTGTGCTACAGCTACGCTCTTTCTAATCACAGATATATTCTCTTATACAGTCTTTAAAACTCGAAAGCAAAAAATAATACGCTTGCACTTATATTTAAAAATCAAAACGTTTATAACCTAAAACTGCGCTTGTTTTGAGAAATCACTCTTCAAACAGATGCATGCTTATATAAACTGAAAAAAAATTATCAAATTATGAGCAAGTTAATGCTTAATGCATTCGCTAATGATAACAACTTGTAATCTAATTGGCTTATGAATTATACAACGAGGCATTAAATAATGCAAAAATCAATAAAAACAAATGAAAATCGAAGGAAATTCAACAACGACTTTTCGGTGCGTTCGAATTTTGATTTTGTTTTTATTTTTTGTTTTTGGGTTTTTTGATCACACTCTCCTCTTCACAGCTAAAAATATTTCACTCTCTAACTTAGTGGCTTGTGGCTCGTGTTAAGAAAAGGAAAAATAAAGCAAATTAATTAAGATTACTTTTTAGTAGGTATTTATATATTGTTCATTGTGTGTTTGTGTGAGCACATGCAAATGTACGTTTATTTGTAAATAATGGCGAAGCGCAATTGTTAACGTACAGCCAAATAGCACATAAATAATTTTCATTTCGCTTTTTAGTTATCTCAATATGAAAAATTGGTGCAATCGAATTTGCACGTACATATGTATGTGTATGTACATATGTATATGCATGTATGTGTATAGATACTTAATACATTTCTGTTATTTATTAGGCGAAATAAATTCATAATTTAAAAACCGCATGGAAATGGAACTTTTAGTGACTTGCCTACATTCTATTTACCTATTATTATTATATGGTATACATACGCTTAATACCAACAACATATTTATCGTGAAGACAAGTTCTTCGGAAAGAATTATCATTCCCTCGCAAGTCAGTTTATATATACACATTAATCTAAAAGGAAATACTTGTATATATGCAAATAAATGCGTGTGTATATAATAAAACAAGTAAGGAAGAGCTAAGTTCGCGTGCAACCGAACATTTTATACTCCATCAACTTGTACCTAGGGGCTTGAATAGTTTTGGTTGGATTTGCACAATTTTTGGTCATTAGTGGCATACCTTGAAAATACTGTGCATACAAAGCTTTGAAAAATGAGGGGAATGCCACGTACCAAATTTGGTTAAAATCGGCCGGGAAAGGTACCGAAATATATAACTTCACCTAAAAGTGAGCGTTGCCACGCCTATCGTTCAGTTTTACCCCGACTTCTATTAAGCCCTCTCATATCATCTCGAGTATATAATTTTATGTCTCTGGCGTATTTAGTTATTGATTTATCGCGCTTTTAGTAGTGTTTATTAGCACCGTTATATGGTGAGTGAGCGGGGTTCTGGTTCGATTTGATTAATTTTTACAATTTCAACTCATCTCGTCATTCTTATTAGTTTTAGGTGATACGTACAACCGTTAGGTGCACAAAACTATTATACTCTGTAGCAACATGTTCCAAGAGTATAAAAAGGAAACCTTATTATAACGTATTCAAATCCACACGCAGTAATTACTTGTATTTGTATTTGTGTGGCTCCATTGTGGCCAAACCGACATGACTTAATAAAACAACTAGTCAATAAAAACAATTTCAAACTTTCTTCGTAGAGAACGACAAAATGATGATATTATCAAAGAAGTTTATGAAAAGTGCCCATCAGAAAATTAAAATCAATGTAGATGTGCTTCTGATGTACTGTATTCAGAAACTGGGTGGATGGTAAAAAAATGTTAACTAACAAATCACAGTTTTTCTTGTTGACTATGTAGAGAACAAAACCGATTAAAAGACTCCCTTGTTGAGTTAAGAGTGAAATTATTAAACATTTGATTATTAAAGAACGTAAGAAACCGTACAAATTTTAAAACCGAATTTAAATATCTTATATTTTAAGATTAAACTTCCGAAATTAAAAAAAAAAAACAAAGTGATTCAGTTCAAAGTCTCTACTAGCAGTAACAAAACCGAGTTTCAGCTTCCAATTCATGACTAAATTATTTTTTCTGTTAATTTGTAACTAGTATGATTTATCCAGAGTATACCGTACATGAAGCAATGACATAAAGTGTGTTCACTTTTGCAACTATCCTCCAATTGGTTACTTTGTAATACAAATTAGCATATACGAAATTATTTTACTTAATGCTGGTTATGATGTCATGCCATAAATACTGTAACGAGCCTCTATTACATAGCGCCAATAATTGAATAATTTTCTTTTTCACAGCCCATCTAATCAAATAACAATAGACAGCATTTTGACATGTCACTCGGCAGCTAACAGCTGGCATCTGCCAGCCGCTTTCGTCGCTGCGTAGCATATCAGCTGACAACCCGAATATAGACACATTCGAGTATACTAATTATTTCGACAAAGCATTTCAATTAAGAGTGATTCCTTTTCTCATTAACTTATATGGAAATGAGTCTTATGTAAAGATGTTTCACTCTCTGTTTGTGGAATGATTATAATTATATTTAGTACTTTTTGAACTTATAAAAAATATTTTGGTACTAAAATTTCAAATAAACTGCGTGAATTAATAAAATAAACATCGAATAAAGATGATTTTATCTGGTCTGGACTGTTATATATTTTTACAGACCTGCCATCCTTTCGTAAATTTGACTTTGCTATTATTGTTGCATCGTTCATGGTACTCACTATGTGGTCAGCCTAAAATTCGCCTATCACGTGAAGTGAAGTTTGTCACACTACGTTGAATCGAAAATATGTACATATTATATACTCGTATGTATGTACCTAACAAGCCACTCTTTATTGGCTTGTTGACTTTGAGCGAATTAAATCATAAACAAATTATTTTTAATTGCAAAAGGCAAAAAGTAAAGCATGTGAGAGAGGGAAACTTAAAACAACAATGTTTCTAAGCCCCAATTAAAAAGACAATAACAGTTTTGTTCTCAATATAGTATTGAAGTATTTAAAAGTTTATGGCATTTACAAAGTAACTGGAGAGCGATTTGCGAAATTTGGTTTGAAATGTTTGTTTTTTTAGAAATAGAATATATTAGTATTTCAGAATCCTACATTTCTGTAAATATATAATATTCGCTTTAATTATTTTGATAACTAAATTTATAAAACTAATTACATTGAAAATATCTCATGCTACTTCTTGCATTAAGACTAACATTTTATGTTTTAAATTAAGTAGTTAATTATTTTTATGAGCGTCGAAGAAACTTTTTGGGAAAAAAACTTGTGAAGAAATTTAATAGATTTAAAGTATTTTTTAATTATTGTGGCGTTAATTTTTACAAATGCATTTGAAAAAATATAATTTAATAGTAAAAGAACGCCAAAATGTAAAAAATAAAATAATTTTTCAATTCAAATATTAATTGTTTTAATAAATGAATTAATAGTCTTACTTCACGGTAAAAATGTGAATAATTTTTTCAAATATTTCAAAAAATATATTTTGACACATTTTGCTTTAAGATTTTTCATAATTCTTTATGCGTTTTTATGAATTTCAAAAAGTTTAGCATTCGTCGTTACATTGCTGGATTGAAACCCGGTTAAGTTTTATTTTCATGTGAAATAACTACTGTAAAATGTAAACAAAATATTGTACATATATTGAAAAGTTTCTGATATGTACAGGCTTATAAATAAACTGCTGTGTATATACAAACACATACTAGATGTGAGTAAATGTGCAATGTACTTCTGTGTGAAACTTTGGCAGCGCAGATTCCGGTTCAATATGAAATCAGCTGTCACGTTGCACCCGCCACCTAGCTTGTCCTTACCATTCAAAGCGATTAATTAATTTCACTGCGCAGAAATTTTTCAGATTTTCTACTTGATAAAAAATTAAAAAGTAACTAATTTTTGGCAAGAGTTTTCATAGTCGCCAATTTGAAATGAAAATTTATTAATGAAATTATTTCAATGCTAAATTTGTTTATTTATATTTTCTAATTTTTTTTTTCTTAAAAGTCACTTGTGGGCCGCGTGATATTATTAAATTTTCACAGCTGCTTCCATGACAAAGCTAATATTTTACTATTTTTACAAATAACTTTCCATTAGTGGAACTTGCGGTCACACAAGGCGGTTAAAAATCAAAACAAAATAGCAAAAACATACTCACACATACATACATAAAATAAGAAAATGACACTTACGTATGTATGTACATACATACGTAGTGTTTTTATATATGTAGGTATTTATGTGCAAATTCAGATGTATACACATCACATGAAATATACAAACAGACATAATACAAACTAAAATAAATTTTCGGCATTTAAAAATAGCATTATAAATTACACAAAAAAATCTCAAATTGATAGCGAATTAGAATTAATTAAAGCGATGACCCTTTGCCCTATAAACATTCGTTTACGCACTTATGTACATATGTACAATATATGCTAATATGCATATACAGTTAGTTGTATGTGACAAAGCAAAAGACATAACAGAGCGCAAAAATTTAAATTTGAAGTTAATATTTTCTTATTCCAAGCACATTTGTATGTATGTAGCTGTTACCACACTGTCTCTGGCGACGAGTCTGCTGCACCCGGTTAAGGAAATTAAAAGTACCTGTCATTCGAGATAAGCTTTCTTTGTTTATTATAATTATGTTTTAAATAGTTTTCGTGCGCTTATCAAAACAAAAAACAATTAGTTTGTTTAATAACACTTGCTCAATTTTGAAAAAATGTAATGATAGCTTAACAGAGACACTGCTTCACTTGAACGAGTTAACGAGTATTTGGATTTTATTTTTTACTTTTATTTTTATTATTATTATCAACTATGCATATACATGTGTACAGAGCATTTGGGGTTGTCCACCTTACGATTTTAGCTTTGACCTTGCGTAAAATTTCTCAAGTGAATTGACACAGATTTAAAGCAGCCAGTTGTGAACGTTTATGATTATATTGTAGTACATTTTATTTTAATCAATTTTAATTGATATTTATTTTCTTTAGCACATTTATCAATATTTTTTTCTGTTTTTACTTTTATTATTATTATTTGTAATAAGCGAAGGCATGAACTACACGAAAAGGCGAAAACACACAAAGTTCACTTTTAATATTTGACTTCTACCGTTGCGTCGCTTGTGTGCTCGTCTTCATCTTGGACACGGTGCGCACAATAAGAGTGTCATTCAAGGGTATTGCAAGGTCGTAGCGCGCAACTTGACGGGTATGGCTCGTTGGTATACGAATCCACGGCGCTTGCTTTAGCGTCAGCTATAGTCCTCCGCTCTCCGTTTATTTTTTGTATCTCATTTTGTTTGCAAATATCACCCTGCTCGCTGAATTTCGGTAGGTAGGTATATAACTTTTTTGTTTTGATTTTTTCGTGAATTTTCTCTTCTGACATTCGGCACGAGCACAGACTTTAGATACTCCCAATTAGATTTGTTCAGATACAAATTAACACAACACCTGCTATACTTAATATATGTATGCACATATGTAGAAAAACAACACAAAATTGACTTATATGTCGGCAGCATACAGTAACAACTGGCACAATTATTCACGTGCGGCTTTTATGTATGTAGTTAAATATGCAGTATGTGGTACGTGCCACAAGTACCATTCTAAGTATAAGCGCTAAACTTTCTCAGACGAAATTTGGCATTTGAGTGGGCGCTTATACACATATATTTTTAAGAAAAGCAAACAAGGCTGCTCACCAAAAATGCGCTACAGTGCTACTTGCATTTGTACATACAAACAAACTTATATTTGTAGTAATCATTTATGTTTGAGTTAACTTGTGTACTCTTATCTCTCCGGTGCGGTCCGGTAGGTCGGCGGTCTCACTCTCATTTGCCTCGAACTTGTATCGTGTCTCCTAACAATATACGCATGTTTATTTCTCGGTGGCCACTGCACTCCTTACTTTCGCTTTCAACTTTAGCATTTCGATAATAATTTGTGCGTCTCGCTTCTCACTATAATGGCATTACGCTGCAATTATGTAGAGTTTCATATACGAGGTACTCATACCTATGAAATTACTATCATATTTATTTGTTTATATGCTCGTATCACACCGATTATAAACAATTCCAATATTTGCAAAAACCTTTGCACTTGCACTGTAGTTATGAGTATTTTAAGCGTACTCCGCATTCATATTCTCAGTTGCTCTTCTATAAATACGAGTGCAAATCATAGGTAGCAGCGGTACGAATACAACAAGGGTGGTGTAAGAGAATGAGAGCGAGAGAATCAAGTGATTTTTATGTTCAAAACAAATAATGAGTGTGAAACTTTTCATCGTTGCCACTAAAATATAAATATTTTATCACCGATATTGATAATCTTGATAATTCGAAAGAGTATATAATTTTTTACTTTTCCTATTTCCAGCATTCCATATTAGACGCTATTTGTGTATG
Organism: Bactrocera dorsalis; assembly: GCF_023373825.1. Lineage (NCBI taxonomy): Eukaryota > Metazoa > Arthropoda > Insecta > Diptera > Tephritidae > Bactrocera > Bactrocera dorsalis. The sequence goes on from NC_064307.1 coordinate 4,386,170, forward strand.
GTATACACTATTTGTACAGCGAATAAATGAAAATATTTCAAATATTTGTGCTGCTTGTCGAAACTAGCAACGAAAGCAAATTGTATGCATGTTGTATTTGGCAAACATTTGCTATCGATAAATAACTCAAGGAGAACTTTGACATGAATTTATTATCTCTCACTTTTACATGCGAGAGTAAAGTAAATTGTTTTAAGTAAAACGAGGTTTACAAAATAAACATTATAGTTACTAGAAGTATCTTGGTCGAACAAATTGATTAAAAAAAACTTAATTTCTTATGTTACAAAAATGCCTACAAATGTGGCTTAAAAATTAAAATCGCAGAATTGAAGTAGTCAAGTTTTTGTGGAACGTAGATAGAACATCGCGATGTCAAAAATGATAATGGTAATACAAATTTCAAATATTGGCTACTAGTTCTACTACCATCTTTTCTATATAAAATATTATTTTAGGTAGTAGTGGTTTTAATTCCATTTGTCATAAAGAACTCAGTACTACATAGTTTCATTTAGGCTATGTCAGCTTACATACTATATGTACATATGTATGTATGTATGTATGTGTACATGTACATATATTATTGAATGCTAGATTTAACGGTCATTAAAAATAATATGATAGTTATGATTCTATAAAAACTATTTCTAATGTCAATATAATTAGCAAAAAAATAGAGTAATGAGTCAAAGCATGAAATGAATTTTAAATTCAACCAAGAAGTGTCAGATAAGATTTTCTTTCCGATAACATTTTTGATTAGGCAATATTATTGTTAATTTTTTAGTAATAATTATTTAGTACATACCGAAAACTGGCTATTTTCAAGCTGAAACGATATCGTTTCTTACAAAGCATATTAGATCATATATTCACATAAAGCTTATATGCAGATCATCATATGCGGTTTTAATTGTAATAGGTCAAATAATATTTATACGAATCATTCTTCATTAAAGCAGAGAAAGTGGAAGTATAATATCTATAAATTCAAATAAAAACTGTCACACTTTTAGTTAACGTACGGTTCGATGATTCTGCAATAAATAATTCAATCTCTAATGGTGATTCCTAAAAGTAGTTCTCGAATATACTAACTCTTTACTAATAATGATTGAAATCCATACCTTTTCATATCACTGAAATTCTAACTAAATATATTTCTGTTTTTTTTTCGTTATTTTCAATACGTACTTTATATGTATGCAACTGTGATTAAATTGAAACGTGAATTTTGTCCATTTCATCTCCTTCAAAGTAATTAATTCCCCCTGCAATACACTTCTGCCAATGAATTTTACAGTCATCATAGCACTTGGAAAAATCTTCCGTCGATTCAGAATTTATATTCTCAATTGAGTCAAAACGGTGTTCTCGGAGTGGTCATGTGAATTTGCTGAAAAGCCAGAAGTTACACGAAGATAAATCAGGCGAATGCGGTGATTACAGTACGATATTAGTTGAAAATGTGGCGAAATGGTCACGAATAATCAATGCAGTATGAGATGATGCATTACCGCACTTCTTTGTTCAATAAATTCAGACATACATATGTAGTAAAAATCGAAGAATTCACTCTTAGAGCCTCACAAAACGAGTCGTATCTCAAATACTAATGAACATTTTGAAGACAAATTTAGCATAGATGTCACTAACAGTACTACCAACTTACAGAAAAAAAATAAACGATTTGAAAAACTTAATTAAAAATTCTCCTTTCAATTTGATCACAGTAATATGTGCATCAACTAGCTCCTTCGTTTCTTTACACTTAAATCTGCTCTTCGTCCACTTTGTAAACATATGTAGGACTGAAAATTTGTTCTATTAAAGTTGATATTGCCTAAAATGACTACGGAAATTCGTTTATAACCGTACCTTGTCGTCAGCGTTAGCTAAGTACGAGTAAGTAGCCAAATAACGAATGCTAATGATGAGATTGCTGAAAAAAACCCTTACCATACCATTTACGTAAAGAAAATATCTTGATTTTAAGTACAATAATATAACAGCATTTAATTAATTGATTATTAACATAAAGAAGCAGGAATTACAAATACAAAAATTTACAAATGTGCCATGTCAGCCGATACCGCTCAACATTTAAAGAATAAGTGATATTGATCGCTATTTTAGCTGGAAATAATTATATAAATGTAAATAATATAAATTAATGTTTGAAGACTAAGTCTTGTTGAGTATATAAGTGGTTTTAATGATTTGTCGTAATTTTAAAATACATAATAATATTTAAAATATTTTGTGCGTACGAATAGTTATCAAACCAACTGTTATTTGTTTAAAGGAAAGTAAAATGTTTTTTTTAAATATTTTCACTGTTTATTTTTCTGCCTTTGAAATAATTAAAGTTATTGTTGGAAAAATATCATATTTCACCCATATACATACGTTTTAGTTAATAAAGTTGAACTTCGCCCTCGTACACACATCCATACACACATAGATATACTATATGCATACGCATTAGCCTCAATCTAAATAATATAATCTGAAAGTGATTACTCTTCTTGCTCCTACAAAGATAATTGTCATACACAAATACACAAACATATGTACATATTGATTTTCGAATCCGCACAAATCTAGATATGCATGTAATTTAAGTGTAGCCACAAAAGTAATGAAAGCTGTGCACTTTTCACGAGTTTAGCCCTCGAGTAAAATCTCTCATAGAAGTTTCAAACAGTTAACTAAACCATATCTGAGTATTTTCAACGTATGCATATATGCAGTCATGTGCATACATATATACATACAGATAAACGTTTATAAGTTATTGACTAGAAATTTCGCATCATTTTTTTTTTCATTTTACTTCCATATATATGCACTTATGTGTGTATGTGTGTTTGCAATTTATAACTACATATGTTAATATGTATGTATGTTGTACTTTTTACGAGTGTGTAGTGGCTTTAGATTCTCAAACTTAGTTTTGACAAAACAACTTATCTCGACTTAGTAAGCAGTAAAAGAAATTATTCTTAAGTAAATCGAAACTCAACAATTTTGACAAATTATTTATGTATTGTTTAAGGAACCATCTTCTTTATTTAATTAAATAAAATATTAAATGTTTCATTAAAGATCAAATTTAATGTAATCAAAGAGGAACTTGCTAAAGCTAGAAAAGTTGTTTTGTCAAAAATTGTCTGATATGTGTGTGTGCCTAATAAAAAAATATATATTTTCATTTCAACAAAAATTAATATAACTGCAATTTCGCACTAAAATCACTATAATACTGGTTAATTAAATAAAACAAAATAATAATAATTATAATTTATTCCAGCTATTTACAAATAAGCTGATCAAGACATGCTCTTTGTGTCTCTGCGAAATCTCACTGGAAATCTGACATTTAGCCATGCACAGCAATTAGTGTACAACAATGCAATAACAACAATCCATCTATCATATGCGAGAAAAATTTTTAAGGTGCCAAAATCTTCTGCGGAATATGTGTGGCAAGGTACTGTTTGTGCAACCGTTGTAAGCAGAACTGATAGAACTCGATCTCGTTTGTGAAATTATGTCGCACTATATTTTTCACCTTCTCACTCACTGGCGGTTTGAAGTTGTTCTTATTGATCTTCGTTAAATACTCCGCGCTACCTAGGAAAGCAATAAGCAAAGAAATATTTTCAACAGGATATAATAAAGATCATTATAATATAGTAATTAATAGTATATTCATGGTTTGAATAATGATATATTTCCACTTTTAAAATCATATGTTTCTATTCGGTCTGCGGTAACAAAACCAATTTATTGAGTAAGGTCTCAGGTGATCATGAGATTAGTCTTGTTAATATGTTAGAAAATTTACTAATCGACTTTATATTTATATAAATTTGTATTTTTCTGTTGAAGAAAGTCCAGACCCAGATAACCGGAGCCACCTTTAACAAGCATGACCTGACATTTTCTTAATAATGCTTGATAAAATATACCTTGCTCACAGCTAAAGTGTCTTGATATGCATACTACATTGAAGTTATCACTGATCTGAGTCGTAGCGTTAGAAATAAAACTCATTCCTTCCTTCTTGACCCACTTGTTGCTACAAAACTTACACCCCAAATATACCTGAAACTGTATTTGTATACGTACTTTGGTAAATATCTCGAACACCTTCAAAGAACCGTGGTATATATTTCTCAAATACAGATAGGGTCGTATTCATATCCTCCAGAACACCCACAACAGCATATTGACTCTCAACAGCGAACTTGGCGCGCTCCAATGCACCCACCGTATTGAAGGGGCTGCAAAATCAAAATTATTATGCACATGCGTATATAAAATTCAATATTTTTATTCTCACGTGCATTCATAGGCATGACCACAGAAGAATAGACTCTGTCGCCGGTGATCACCTATACCTTCCACGGTCACACCCTGCGTATAGGTACATTCCTGATCGCCGGATAGCACACAAGTCTCGAAATCTTTTTTCAACCATGCTGGGTGTGGTAGCGGTAAATCGGGAAAGGCTGCTTTACGTTCGACAAAGTACCAGGGAGCGCGTACGTAGTAAAACCAACTAATCACACGTTCAATGGGATCTCTTACGACATTCACATAAATCGGCATGGGCAAATTGTATTTTGTAAAATTCGTGTAGCATACGTGCTTGATGAAAACAGATGGTTCAGGTAGATCGCTTATCACTTCGGCAAGCTCTTGCTGCTGATCATCGGCCAGGCGTATCGTTTCCACCTTTTGCACTGCATCTCGATGAAATTGAAAATTATTTCGCTCCGATAGGCGACGTAGAAGTTCCATAAATGTTTGACTGCCAACTTTTGGTACTCGATTAAAGAAAACTATACCCAATTCGGCTTTTCTCGTGTTGTTCAGCTCTAGTGCATTTAATGATTGCATCTAAGTGATTAAAAAATATGCGAAATTATTAAAGTTTTTATCACAAAATACCTAAGTAAAGAAATGCTGGGAACAAAAGTTTGTTTTATCCATTTCATGGTGCCCTTTCAAAAACTACTGCACTTATTCGTAACTCAAAAGGATTGAGTAAAAGAGATCCCTGATTCAGAGATTGTCATAATACTTACACGGTTCCTTTTATACTAAAGCGGTTATTCAACCACTCTTCCTCATCACGTCGCCAATATTTTTACTAATTTCAACAAGAAGATCTGTGTTTTAAACCTTTTAAATAAACATAATGACTTCACATCAAAAAATTAATCTGAATCTGGACAACTTACGATCACTCAGATTTTACTTCACATCTTAATTTACCATAAATGGTTCTCCTTCACTCAGACATTATTTTGTTTCATTAATTTTTTAAGAAGATAGTGTAGGCTGATGGTTCCAACTGTGTGAAGAGGATTACAACAAAATTTGACAAAAACAACAACATATTTTAAATATTATTTTATTTCTTATAACGAAATTTCATCTAGTCTAAATATAATTTTAATTAATCGGAAACTCCTTATGATTAAGAGCTAGATATTGCTTGAACAGCCGCTGCTTACAAAAGTGATAAAAATCGTATTCATTTGTAAAATTCTTACGTATCATCTGTTTCACATCTTCTGCCACGTATGGTTTCCGATTATTACGATTGCGATTTTCGAGACTCTCCTTATTTACTAAAAAACAATGAAAATAATATAATATTCAATAATATAGTAAAAGAAGTAAAATTGTGTAAAATTACAGTAATAAACGCGTTTTGCTCCGCTGAAGAAAAGTGGAATGTAGTTCTCCAAAACCGTTAAAGTGACATTTGTCTCCTCCCACGAACCAACAACGGCGTATTCACGTTCCACACGATCCTTCGCCATCTGTATTGCATATGGAGAATCGAAAGGCCTTAACAGCGATTTGGAAGGTGTAAATATATTTCATCATATAAGTTTACTTTTATCAATAATTGGTAGTATTTACATATACTTACAAGCAATCTAAATTTTGACCACAAAAGAACAGCGATTGCCTTTTGAAATTTCCTGTACTGTCCACAAATGTGTATGGCACGTATTGACATTCGGGATCTCCACTGCGCACACATTCGTTGAAATCCTTTTTAAACCATACAGCCGACTTAAGATTTGCATTTGGGTTTTTGCGAAATACCCAGGCATTTTTGTACGCGTTGCGTGCATAGAAATACCAACTGATCACCCGTTCCACTGGATCGCGCACTAAATTTATATAGATCGGTTTCGGTAAACCAAAATCATAAAAGTTTATCCACGAGATATGCTCAACATAAGCTGACCCGGCACCCAAGCGAAAGACATAGTCGGCAACTCTCTCTTGTTCTCTCGGAGGGAGGTTACGTCTGGTTCCTTTGCCCGGGCCAAAATGGTCAAGGTTGAACCCATTAATTGTTTCCAAATTGCCTAATAATTGGATCATCGATTCGCTTCCCACTTTTGCGCAGCGATTAAAAAACAGTATATCTATATCCGCTTTTCTTGTGTTGTTCAGAGATGAGGTGCTTAAAGAACGCAGCTAATTGAAGTAATGGAGTTTATGTGAGCTTATATTTTTACAAGTATACATACATATTTCATTTTATGCACACATATTCTAATGTAACTGATAACACTCTGCAGAGTTAAATGTTTTTAGCGAAGTGCTCTGACTTTATATGGTGGAACGCCAATATGTGAGTAACGCTCTTCAACATTAATGTTCACATATTGTACATATACATATATGTATGTTTGTATTAAAAAATTTAAACCCAAGTTATGTATTATTTACGAATGATTAACTCTTACTTATTAGGATACTGTAATGAAATGAAACGATTGTGTTCGTTTGAGACCACAGTCAACATGACATGAATTCTTATGTAATAAAAACACAAAAATACATATTGTGGAACAATAACATACTATATACTCGTATATGTGTAAAATGTGGATTAGCCGTCTAATAACTTTAAATAGCCGGAAAATCAAAATGGTTGCCGAAATCTTGGAAATATCTTCCTTGTGAATCTCAAACTCCAGAGGACGTATTTTATTCCTTATCGCTATTAATCGATATAAATTAATTTTTCAGCGAATTTTGTGAACTAAACGCGATATATTAAGTCCATTCACTATCCATGCTACTAACAAGGCCTGAGAGCAACTTTGTTTATTTCCCTGAATAGTGAATCCCATTCTAAACTACATATTTCTACTCTGCAGAAAGAAATAAAGTCAAGCAGGAATAATATATAAAGCAAAATTTATTTTTTTTATTTTTATTCGTTATGTATTTATTAAATCCAAATATTAATTCAAACTTTCTATGGTCTCTATGTTTTTAAGGTTCACAGCCAAATATTGTTTGTAAAGACGTTGCTTGCAGAAGTAATAAAAATCATACTCGTTGGTGAAGTTCTTACGTATCATTTCTTTGACATCCGCGTCTATTTTAGGTTTTCGTTTGTTCTTATTCCGGGTTGTTATTTCATTATTATGTACTGAAATGGGAATACAATTATAATCGAAAATGAACACGTTCGCTATATTTGAAAATACAAATTGTTTATTAAAATTCGAAAACCACATACTCTCAAACAGAATTTTCGCTCCCTGGAAGAAACGTGGTATGTACTTCTCAAAAACAGTAAGCGTTATATTGGTGTCCTCCCAAGAACCAACCACCGCATAATCTCGTTCGACATGCTCTTTTGCCATCTGCACAGCTGCCGGTGAATTGAAAGGTCTAGCGAAACAATTTATACAATTAATGCAAAGAGGTTCTCATGTGTCAAAAATACATCCAAAATCGCAGTTATTCGTTTTTCACTTACAAGCAATCCTCATGATGGCCACAGAAAAAGAGCGTTTGCCTTTTGTAATTTCCAGTAAAATCCTTGGTTGTGAATGGCACATATTGACACTCTGGATCACCGCTTCGCACGCATTCATTGAAATCCTTTTTATACCATTGCGTTGATCTTATTGGCTTATTGGGATCCTTGCGATATTCAATGGCATTCTTATAAGCACCGCGTGCATAAAAATACCAACTAATTACACGCTCCACTGGATCACGCACTAAATTTATGTAGATCGGTTTTGGCAAATCGTATTCTTCGAAATCAATCCAATTCACATGTTCTATATATACCGAACCATCAGCGAACCCAGATATGGTTTCGGCCAATTCAATCTGTTCTTTTTTCTTCAATTGACGTTTGGTAGGTCTACGCAAACCTTCACGCTCTATAACCAGGTTGTTGAAGTCTTCAAGTTTGTTAAAAAGTTCAAGTAACGATTCGCTACCAACTTTAGCACAGCGATTGAAGAAGATAACATCAATCTCGGCTTTACGCGTGTTATTCAAACGTTCAGCACTTAGTTTCTTTAACTATAAAAAAATGTGGGCATCCTTTGAAGAATGTTTGTAGAACGATATTTATTTGCGATATGACTACCGCACCCATTAATTTTCGAATGCCGTTATAAATTAGAAAATCTGCATCTAACTATATTACTACAGAACATATGTATGCCAATAAGAAGTGAAGAGGTGAAAAAGAATTGAAAGGATATTTTGAAATCCCTTATATACCCCGTTCCGTTATGAGAAATCTTGTTAAAGGAAAAATATAGCAGAAGGCCTAAAGTTCATATTTTGAAAATGTCTACAATTAATAGTAACTTAGAATTTAGATTAAATTTTCGCTTATTATTTAATTAAAGATGTATTCTTTTAATTCCGTTAAATTGTAAATATTTATTTATTCTCTCAAAATACATATTTTCATATGATTTAATGTCAAATTATCACTTAGTCTGTAACTTGAATATATTTATAAATTAGTTCAAATTCGGATTATTGGTACTAGGTAACACTATGTTCCCGTTTCCAAGCATATTGCGTTGTAAAACAAATCAAATGTTGAGCTGAGCAAAAAGTTAAGGCTGCAGAGTCGAAAAAATATTTGACCAATGCCAGTTTCAGTAGTCTCAAAACATATCACTACACACTCTTAGCTTTCACACATTTTACAAATAGTAAAATTAAAACAAGAGAGATATTCAGCATTCCAGCAATGAAATTGCGTCTCAACAACCCGCAACCGAATGAGCCCCAAGATAATGTCATTATTTGTTTTAAATAAAATTCCGATTTAAATTATTCTGTGAATATGAAATGGTAATTTTTAATACAACAAATTAATCTAATGTGATTTTGTTAATGTATTTTAAGTTCGTGGCGCTAAATCACGTGGTTCCTGCAAATCTTTATCAACCTGTTTAAGATCATTCAATTTGAGGGCTATATATTGCTTATGTAGACGTTGGCGGCAAAACTGATAGAATTCAATTTCGCGAGTAAAGTTTTTGCGTAACATATTTTTGATATCTTCACTAATGTGTGGTTTCATCGGATTATAATTCCGGATGTCCTTATTCAGACCCACTGTAAAAGCGCAAATATGTAAGGGTTTTGATTTCTATAATTTATTATTTACTCACTGTAATACATATTTTTAGCGCCGCGGAAATATGATGGTATGTAATTTTCCAAAACACTCAGTGTCACATTTGTATCCTCCCACGTGCCCACCACAGCGTATTCCCTCTCCACCGTTTGCATAGCAATTTCCAGTGGTAATTTAGTATTAAAGGGACTGAAGTTTAAAATACCAAAAATTAATAATAATGTGGGCGTTACTTCTAAACCAGCTCCAACTGGCATAACTCACGTGCATTTGCGCTGATTGTGACCGCAGAAGAATAATGTTTGCCGACGATGATCTCCTACTTGCTCCATAGCCGAACCCTCAATGTACGTGCACACTTTCTCTCCACTCAACACGCACTGATCGAACTCTGTATTCACCCATTTCGGGTTTGGCATTTCTCTGTTACTTTTGCGGCGATTCGGTACAAATATCCATGGCGCTCTTATATAGTAGTACCAACTAATGACCCGCTCCACCGGATCGCGCACCATATTCACATAAATTGGACGTGATTCGCTATATTTGGAAAAGTTTAAATAATTCACATGGCTAACAAAGACAGTGCCATCCTCTAAGTTCGCAATATTATCAACTAATTCTTGCACTTCGTACTCGTCGAGCAGGGTACGTATGCCGCCAACCTGCGGATCGACCTGCACCTCAAAGTTGTGTGCTTTTCCCAGTATGCGCATTAGCTCTATTAACTGTATGCTACCAGTTTTGGGCACACGATTGTATACAAGTATATCTAAATCGGCCTTAACGGTATTATTCAAATCGCGTGCATTCAAATTGTGAATCTGTGAAGCAACATTCGGATTCAGTGTTTTTAAAAGTATTATTTCTGGGATGTAAATATATTTGCGAATATTACTATGTCATGAAAGATGTGGCGACGCACAGGTACTACAAATGTAGATATGTACAGTTTAGGACTAAGTGGATGAAAATTGCCCGGTTTGAAAGAGAGAAATGATTCGTACATAAATTGGAACAAAAGTTGTTTCTTCTTATTTAAAAAATGCAGTGAAGGAAAAGTAATTCCGAATCTGAATATGCTCGAAAATATCATATATTTATGGTATTAATCTGATTTTCTTGAAACCCAGATATTATTGAAAATTTATTTAACATTTTTCTGCCACCAGTAATTCAAAGATATTAGCATGTAAATAATTGATAAGTAGATATTAAAAAGGAAATTAAAGCGACGAAATGTTAAAGGCAATTGCAACATAAACTGGGAAAAGCACATATGAAAGAGCTCCAAAAGGTACTAACGGTTTAATTATTAGGTCTACAACTTTGCTTCCGCCGTTTTTTTTGTAAATTTAAGTCTTTATTGTATAAAAGCGGTCCAAAATGTTTTCCCTTATTCCCTCAAAAAGCAATGCTTAATTAACACACGAAATGCGTTATGATCCATTTTTTTGTAAAATAACACAAGTTGCTTTACAAAAATTCTATATTTTTTTATACCTAATAGAAAGCATATAAATGGTAGTAGTAGAGTTATAGTATTATCTATGTACATACTATGTGTCAGCCTCAGTAAAGCGTGGACGGGTCCTCAGCTGCACTTTTCTTGGAATTAAAAAAGATAAGCGAAATTTCCCGTAAATGTCGATAATTCGGCTCAAAAAGTGACATTTTCAGTTGGGAATAACTTTGGGATGCAAACAGACCCCTACAAATATTTTGTTGGGTTAATGTTGACACAAATGTCCAAGATCGATATAAAACGATTTAATCGATCAATATTTTTAAATAAGCCCTTTAGAAAAGTTGTGAACATTATATTTAAAATAAGGACGAATTTGACATTAGAAAATGCGTTTTTGCAGGTTCTTTAGAAGTTCTTCGTCGTATCAAAGTAGATATTATACTCGTATTACTAGAATTCTAAGAATGGTATAACTAGCACTCGGATTCTTTGTTTTGTTGTAAAATCCAAATAGTTGGATTATATTTTTTCAACTATGGCAATGCGGTTAGTCTTACAATGATATATAAATTATATCATATCCTCGACATCTGATGCCATACAGTTCCGGATAACATTCGGATTTTCCCACTTGAATCATCAAATCTTTTACTTTCGATTGTTGAAAGATTAAAAACCTGAACCTAATCTATACAGAAACGTGCACAGTTAGAAAAAATATACTTTTTCTAAGACGCTACAACCAAACATAATAAAATATTGAAAAATCAGTAAATTTGTCAAATCGCTCTATTATTGTCGTATACTCGTAATATTAATTTAAAATTTGCACATTCGCAGGTATCCTGAGCTTATTTTATTTGTACATTATTCTATATGTATCGATGAAAATTCAATTAAATTATTATATATACATATATAGGACTAATTGAAATGTCTCATCATTTCATCCTTTTTAATGGCAATGTATTGCTTATAGAGACGTTGCTTGCAAAAATTGTACAATTCGATTTCGAAGGAAAATTGTACTTTCAAATGTTCTTCAATATCCGGATCCAATTCGTTCTTGTGTGGTGTGGCATTTTTATGAAAACGCTTTGGGTCACCTAGTCCAGAGAAAGGCGGTATTAGAGGAAGTGGTTTCGCTTTTTAATATAAGTGCGCAAACAGTTTTGCACTTTAACAGCTATTATTCGAATCTAGAAGCTTGTCAAATTAAAAATACTGTAAACTGAAGCCACGCTAAAATTAGAACGACAAAAATCATTATTATTTGCAATACTATAAAATTTACTTGATTTCGTTCAATCACAAAATCATCTTCAAAAGAAGCACTAATATATTTCCTCAAGAAACATATAGTTTTCGAAAATTAACCCATTATATTTGACATGCTTCTAGAAACAAAATAAAACAAACACACATAAATTGGCGTACACTTCAGTGTGGGAAAATAATTTAAAATATTATATGTGTCTTTACCCACCCTAATGTGTCACACATTTTGTATGATTGTTAAGAAAATTATATGTGAATGGGTAAAAAAACATACTGTAAAACACTTCAGTCGCGCCACGGAAAAATCTCGGTACGTAGTGTTCCAAAACTGTTAATGTTATGTTTGTGTCCTCCCATGAGCCGACTACCGCAAATTCGCTTTCAATATTACGTTTGGCTATTTGTGTGGCAGTCTGAGAATTAAATTGCCTGCAATATAATTGGAGTTTATGGCCTTTATGACTTTTTGAATTTTACTTATTGCATAGACGAATTCTTTCATAACCCTTTAACGGCATTATATTTTATTTTGAAATGCTTTAAGCTAATTCGAAACTTTTGATAAATATTCAACTTTTAAAACTTTTTTATTACTCAACCTAAAACTTATTTATAGCACTTAATTTTATTAATTTTCCTCCGCTAAAGGGTTAATTTAGAAATACCTTAAGAAACATTTGTCTGTGCATGTATGTATACATATATTTATACAATGAGTTAAAAACTCTAAACTTAATACTTAAATACAATACATAATTAGATAAGGAATAAACCATAATGTCAGTAATAACGTTACTGCTGCGAAAAGAAATTACATTTCATATACAATCAAAACTCAATAACTCGAGCAAGCATTAATTCCATGTAACAAATCTGTGAGCCGAATGTTTACTTCATGCACTTTCGTGTAAATGTAGATTTTTGGGACTTCTTCAAACAAATTTTCATATGTATAACTGTTAAAAAATTTCGGAAATTCGATAAGCTTTATCTATCAATAGTCCGAGTTATTGAGTTTTGGTTGCATTTTTTGGTAACTTCCACTTACTTGCATATCTCTATATTGCCGCAAAAATGCATAGCAAGTCTACGCCAGTCTGCGTTGTACGGATTATGGGAGTCAAATATACATTCTTTACGCTTTTGTCTTATGCAATCGTTGATATTCGTATCGAAATATTCCTTATCTTCCATTTTATGCCCGTTTTGTACGTAGAAAGCAAAAACAGCCGGATGACGTATATAATAGTAAGCGCTTACTACTTTGTCAATTGGATGGCGTACTAAATTTATATAAATCGGTTTATTATGACCAAATTCAGTGAAGTTAATCCAATTGATATGTTCCACATAAGAGAGTGGTTCATTTTCGGCAATTATCTCTTCAACAATTTGGCGCTGCACATCAACGTCCGTTAGGATAGCGGCATTCTTTAGCGGTGCATTACGGTAAGGTTCAAAATCATTTATTCTCGAGAGCACATTCAAAAGATCGGACATTGATTGGGAACCGACCTTTTCTACGCGATTAAAGAAAAGCACTTCTAGCTCGGCATTTTTGGTATTATTTAGTTGTTTCGCGTTTAACGTGTAAAGCTTTATGAATATTTTTGGAAAAGAATTGGAAACAATGGGAAGACTCAGTAAATCCTTGCATTTCTATGATGTATATTTTATGTTCAAACATGTGCGGGTTAATGGGAAAAAATTGTCAGAGTTGAGCTGAGATGAAATGGTACCGCTACTATGTAATGCACCTCTACTTATTGTTTGTGTTTTTATGTGGCGAATTTGAATTAATTGAAATTTCTAAAATCTAAATAAATACTTGTTAATAAAGTGCGGTACTCAAGTACCAAGATATTTTTTATTTTCTCATTTAATTTCTACACGATTCAAGCCGAATTGACTACCGGCGAATAGAGTCAAATTTGTATTCCTATAATATGTTTTTTTATAATGCGGAGACACCACATTCTCATCCAAATGTTACTTTATGAGATTGAATTTGACATTATGCAAACCACGCATACATATTTACTTACAATGCATAATGCATTTTTTTTATTTGGCTCTTTAAAGTGCATAGACTTATCTATCATCTATATATGCCTAAAAAAATAATTAAAATAATTACGAGCAGGTATTAAATTTACATTTTGCGGTTGTAACAAAATAGCCATTTATACCTTGTACATATGCAAGTAATATTTATGAAAAATCATTCGAAATCCACTGGATTTTGATCTTCTAAAACCGCAACGATATTAACGTTTTTTTTTAATCTTTTACTAAAACTTCAAGACATAATTTTGTTGAAATTTCGGATTTTACGATATCACTAATCTTATTATAAAACATACTTTTATACTTACACTAATACTTAATTGTATAATTACTGTTAACACAAAGATACCTAAATACATGCATCAGATAGGGTATAAAGAAATTACCAAAATGTATATTTTAACATAACTCAAGAATTTATATCTATGCAGCCATATACTGTACAGAAAAATACGTACTTGCAAACAGGATTATTTCCACAGAAATGCATCGAAAACCGGCGCCAATCACCGTTAAACTCAATATGCGGATCAAATATGCAATCGGGTATTTTGCCGGCTCGTACACAATCGTTGAATGAAGTATCGAAATATGCGAAACTTTGCGTCTTTTTTTTGGGATTTCTCAACAATCCATTGTTATAGATAAAGGGATGTCTCATATAGTAATAAGCACTCTTGACCTTTTCAATTGGATGTCGAACCAAATTAATGTAAATCGGTTTCGGCATATCAAGCTGAGTGAAATTTATAAAATTCCTATGCATTGTATATGCACTGGGTACGCCGTAATCGAAAATTTCATCGGCTAATTCTCTTTGCTCTTCAATTGTATCAAGCATATTGCCAACGGTGCGCACTCTGATGTTATATACAAAATGATTAACCCTTGATAACGCCCGCAAGAGTGTGCTCATCGACTGGCTGCCCACTTTTTCCAAGCGATTAAAAAACAAAATGTCGATTTCCGCTTTTTCGGTATTATTGAGCATCCTTGGGGTTAATGCATTGAGCTTGTTTCATTGAGAAAGGTAAATTTTTTTCATGAAATATTTTTTTCTATGAAATTTTACAAATTATTGCCATAGACGTGTGAATGAAAAGAATTTACATGTTGATGATTCGCCACTTTGCCGAATTTGAGTTGATGACATACTATACGAACCGCAATACACAGCAACTCTTTCAATCACGTTTTATGAGAATTAAATGATTAAAACATTTGTTTTGTTACTGAAGAAAATATTTGGTTTAGTATGGAAATTCTTATTGTCTTTCACTACCTCAATCTCCACAAAAAACCTAAGGCTGAACATTTTTAAGTTGTTTCGAAAAATCAAATTACACTTAGTAAAATATTTTTTAATTTTATATTTAAGTATTTTTCTACTATTATACTATATACTCGTATCATTACTAATAGGGTTTATTTATTTTTAAAGATATAATTCTTAAAATAACTTCGCAAAATGCATTTAAAAACAAGTATCAGAAATGTATTTTGTTGGGCATCATACGTAAATCTAATCTTCGTTTAAGATAACCGTTGTATATGTAGAATGGTTCATATGTATCAGATAATAATTTATGCTCACTGGCCGAATGACCCACAATATCACTTAACGATACACTTATACGAGGTACTTTCATTTTCATTGCCTCCACGTTTAATGAATTCATTATAAAACAATCACAATTTAATGACCGAGTTAAAAAATGTTTTTGCATATATGTACGAGTATGTGCATATACATGTAATATGCTTGCTATTTCAATAAATCGGTAACTTTTGCGATTATCGATTTAACAACTATTACACCATGTAGCACTGATTATTAACAATTGTTACGAAATGCCAAAAGGCAATTAACATCAGTCGAATAAGCAATGATAAGTGTGGATCACACATATATACGTGAAAGAGTTTTTATTATTAAGTTATAAATTTGGCATATTTTTAGGAATGGTTTTACTTTTCATAGCTTTTTATAGTAATTAAAAGCACAGAAACTATTACAAAATTCATAACAAAAAATTCAGAAATGCGGTGCATGGAGTGCATTTTTGTACGAAAAAGAGGGAATACAATTGAAAATGTTGCTTATGTGGGCATATCACTAATTATGACTACTAATGAGTACAAGTGGGTTACCACATAACTACAATAGATTCAGAAATATTTTATATATTTATTGATTTGAATTGTTTTCAGTGTATTGCTTGCATTGCGAAAATTTTTATTAAAATACTGAGTTGCAGACATCGAAAGTCCAAGCCAACCAAAAACTTCTTTCTCTTTCATCTCTTAACTTCAGACAAACCATGACTGTTTTAGACGAATGATCAATAAGTCACCACTAATTCACTTAAATATTTTTTTAGTATTTATTAATTGAATGCTTTCATGTTTTGCAGTGCATAATACTGCTTATATAACCGTTGTTTACAAAAATTATAAAACTCATATTCTCTTGTGAAATTCTTTCTAATCAGTTCCTTTATGTGCGCACTTATAGACGGTTTCCAAGGATTGACATTCATTGGCGTCGATATCATTCCATTTTCAACATCTATGAAAAATATTCAGTAATGAAAGAATGTTATACTTGTGAATCCAGGTCTTTATGTATAGAAGTTAAATTGTGTGAAGATCATCGGGGATGCCAAATGTTTCTTTAAGCGATCTCAATTATATATGTATATAGTATTTTTAGCAAAAGTTACCGTATTTTTAGATTTTATAATTCTCCGTTAAACGAAGATATTTTTCTTTCTAACATCGATACAAAAAAAATTTAATATTTAAAATGATTGTTTAACCTTAATGTATTATACTTGTAAATAATTGTTTTTAAGAGTTGCAAAGAGCTTATAGCTCAGCCAACTACAATGACCTTCTTCAAATATATGTAAATATATCAACTCTTGGCATCCCTAAAAATATATTTTTGAAAACTATTTCTCATTGTTTATAAGTTACTTAAACAATTTATAAGTTCTGTGAATAAAATGAGCTATTATGCGTTCAATTTACCAAAATACAGTTGCGTTGCACCTCGGAAAAATCTCGGTATATAATGCTCGAGTACTTCTAACGTAACATTCAAATCCTCCCACGAACCAACCACAGCGTACTCATTCTCTACATGCTGCATAGCCAATTGTAAGGCCCCGTTTGAATTGAAAGGCCTGGAATTATTTTAACTATGTAGATTCAAAAAAGACAACCGCGCTACCGGAAAACGAACATACTCGCAACTTGGATCATGTCCACAAAAAAATAATGTTTGCCGCTTATGATCCACAACGGAACTTTGAAATTTGGAGTCTACCTCATAGCGACACTCAAGATCACCTCTCACAACACAGTCTTCGAAGCCCTTCTTATACCATTGCGGTTTGCGGAATTTCTTAGTTAATTTATACATTTGCACAGCAGTCCAAGGTGCACGCTTATAATAGAACCAACTGATAACACGCTCCACCGGATCGCGTATCATGTTGATATAAATCGGTTTTGGCAGTTCGAAATGTGTGAAATCAATATAATTCACATGCATTGAGTATGCATAGGGTTCGCCAAAACCGAGAAGCTCATTGGCCAGCTCCTCCTGTTCATCCTCATCGAGACGTTGCCGCACAGGTTCGGAAAAGGGTGCACGACTTACACCGAAGCCATTGCGCTCACTCAACCGACGAATAAGTTCAATTAGCTGTTCACTGCCAACTTTTGGTACACGATTGAACAAGAGTAAGTTTGTTTCAGCAAATTGTGTGTTATTCACATCCTTTGGTTTTAGCGATTGCAACTGCGCCGTGTTTTTGGCAGAAAAGAAGGTAAAATAATTAGGATTTTTGTCCTTTTTTAAATATTTGCCTAATTAAAGCTTTTATGGTTTTCTAAAAAGCTCAGAAGCATTCATTAACATGCATAGGCGAAGTTGGAAAAAGCGAGCGAAGTTGAGTTCGAAAAATTAATAGAATGCCAAAAACTTTGTGTATATTTTGTTTTTAATATCTCTTATATTTATAATGCATACAAACAAAAATACTAGGGACATATATATACATATATGTACATATGTATTAGTAATCATCATCGTATATCTCATCATCATCACTGTGCTGCGGTAGTAGCACATAGTCATCATTGTCTATTCTGCCGAAATTACTGATCGCACTATATTGCAAATACAGACGCTGTTTACAAAACTCATAAAACTCAATTTCATTGGTTAAGTTCTTGCTAAGGATCTCACGCGTTTCCTGACTCGCTGATCGTTTCACCGGATTCTTATTAACTTTCGACAAGTGCTCTTTACCCACTGAAATATTGAGAGATTTGTATTGAAGATTGAATAAGTAAACACATTTAAAAATTCCTCTTACTATAGTAAACAACTTTCGCGTGTTTGAAAAATTTCGGTATATAATGCTCTAATACGGATAGGGTGATATTTGTATCCTCCCACGTTCCAACCACTGCATAGTCTTGTTCTACCGTACGCTTGGCTTTCTGCATTGCCGCAACAGAGTTGAAGGGCCTTTAATCGTGTAGAAGAACAATAGTCGATTTGAATTAATGTTTCCCTCTTACACTTAAACACATAACATAACTGCAAATAAACACGCTTGTATGTACATTAGGGCGGGAGGCAAAAAAAAATATAATAAATTTTACTAAGCCTCAAAAGCTTACAATGTGAAGTTTCCTAACTACATAATCACTACCACCGCAAAAATTAATCATATCTTTGGCTTTCAAGGCATTCGCTTTCAACAACAATTGAAAAAGACTAGGAAACTGCACAAAGAAAATGAAAAGAAATAACTCAACTATAAACTGGGAAAGTATTACCATAAATAATAAGTGAAATTTTCTCAAAGATCGGTGATTATATAGATATACATATTGGGTTGTCAAAAAAGTCTTGCGGTATTTTTATTGAATCAATTCGTGTGGCACCCATACATTGAGCTTCTTAGTGACTCCAAGCTTCTTCAAATGGTTTATAACGGTTTGATGACTACTATGCCGGTCTCTTTCGACCAATTCAGCGATTTTATCGCAATTTTCGACGACAGGCCTTCCGGAGCGTGGCGCATCTTCGACCACCTCTACACCAGAACGAAAACGTTGAAACCATCGTTGTGCGGTGGAAATGGAAACTGTATCGGGTCCATAAACTGCACAAATTTTATTGGCGGCTTGAGATGCATTTTTACCTTTATCGTAGTAGTACTGTAAAATATGCCGTATTTTCTCTTTATTTTGCTCCATGTTTGCGACGCTATAACTCCCGAACGCCTTAAAAGAAACGACAATCAATCTAACACGTGTTAGCGCGTGAAATGAGCTTTCGGAAAAGGTATAGCATGTCCCGATGCGACGAATAAAACTAGAACTACGCGCTTTCAGCGCCAACTAGCGAAAATACCGCAAAACTTTTTTGACAACCTTATAACGGGTGATTTTTTTGAGGTTAGGATTTTCATGCATTAGTATTTGACAGATCACGTGGGATTTCAGACATGGTGTCAAAGAGAAAGATGCTCAGTATGCTTTGACATTTCATCATGAATAGACTTACTAACGAGCAACGCTTGCAAATCATTGAATTTTATTACCAAAATCAGTGTTCGGTTCTTTTCTTTTTTATCGACAAATTTTGTTCAGCGATGAGGCTCATTTCTGGTTGAATGGCTACGTAAATAAGCAAAATTGCCGCATTTGGGGTGAAGAGCAACCAGAAGCCGTTCAAGAACTGCCCATGCATCCCGAAAAATGCACTGTTTGGTGTGGTTTGTACGCTGGTGGAATCATTGGACCGTATTTTTTCAAAGATGCTGTTGGACGCAACGTTACGGTGAATGGCGATCGCTATCGTTCGATGCTAACAAACTTTTTGTTGCCAAAAATGGAAGAACTGAACTTGGTTGACATGTGGTTTCAACAAGATGGCGCTACATGCCACACAGCTCGCGATTCTATGGCCATTTTGAGGGAAAACTTCGGACAACAATTCATCTCAAGAAATGGACCCGTAAGTTGGCCACCAAGATCATGCGATTTAACGCCTTTAGACTATTTTTTGTGGGGCTACGTCAAGTCTAAAGTCTACAGAAATAAGCCAGCAACTATTCCAGCTTTGGAAGACAACATTTCCGAAGAAATTCGGGCTATTCCGGCCGAAATGCTCGAAAAAGTTGCCCAAAATTGGACTTTCCGAATGGACCACCTAAGACGCAGCCGCGGTCAACATTTAAATGAAATTATCTTCAAAAAGTAAATGTCATGAACCAATCTAACGTTTCAAATAAAGAACCGATGAGATTTTGCAAATTTTATGCGTTTTTTTTTTTAAAAAAAGTTATCAAGCTCTTAAAAAATCACCCTTTATTTATAAATCCGTTAGTAATGTCTAGAATCAAATTTCATGATATAATTCCAAATCAGACGTATTTATAAAGCATTCACGTTAATCGAAAAAATTGATGAACAGACAAAATATTAGTACACCAATTTTTAATAAGAAAAAACAACATATTATATAACATAACAATGTTAATAAATCACAATATTTAAAAATACCATGGCTTTCGTTTTAATTGTTCAAATTCGGGATTATAGAAAGATTCTCAAAACATTTTTCTGCATTTTATCTCTAACAGGGAAATTATTCTTAAGCCGTGGAGAATGTGTTCTCTAAAAACAAAAGTTTATTACGAGCGCCCCACCCTAATGCACATATGCGCGTTTGATTGAACTATGATTGTGAACGTGCAAAATCTTCTTTGCAAATAAAGCCTTTTGGTTTTTGTACTATAAACTACTTACATGCACAGTTTTCTATTTTGTCCGCAAAAGAATAGCGTTTGCCGACGATGGTCACCGGCTGGATTTATTATCTCATCCTGATTGAACTGACAGTATAAATTGTTTGTTTTCACGCAAGTATCCAAATCCATATTCATAAATTCATCTGAAGGTCTTGGTGGAGCTTTATCTCCCAACTTATCCTTCATGTCTTTGTAATACCACTCGGCACGAACATAATAATGCCAACTTATAATACGTTCGATGGGATGTCGAACCAAGTTAATATAGATCGGTTTTGGTAAGTGGAAGCGGGTGAAATTTATATAAGCTAAATGTTGACTGTAAGCATGCGGTTTCGGCATCGTCAATACCTCCATCATCAATTCACGCTGGCGATGTGGTCCAATTAGAACAGTCTCGTAGCGTTTACCCGAATCACGTGATGTGGTGAAACCGTTAAGTTTGCCCAAGCGAGTCATCAGTTGCATTAACGACTGACTACCCACTTTAGCGACTCGATTGAAAAGTATCAAATCTACGTCCGCATTCTTGGTATTATTCAAGTCGTTAGTGCTTATGTCGTTATCCGCAGTTTCCTCATCATCGTCACTATCGTCGTCGCCTATTGCGTTTGCTGATTCACGAGTGTCTTCGAACTCGTCGTGATTATGGGAATCCTCAAATTTACTAGTATGTTGCCCATGTGGTCGCACTTTATGTAATTTTGAGTGAGGATGACCTTCCTTGTGTACCTTGCCGCCATGGTGCGCAGCATGGTGTCGTTGGTGCCCCTCATCAATATTATCATTATTCAGATTGTGAATATTATTATTAACATGATGTCGCCTGCGTACATTTCGCGGATTGCGCTGTTAGGGGATTGAGTTGTGGCAATAACATTCAGCAAGAACTTTCTTATTTCTTATCGTAATGAGACCGACTTGAACCTCAACCATTAATAGGCTTACAAACGATTATGGACAAAAATAAAGACGTAAAGCAGCTGAGGTATAATGATGGAAAGCTATTGGAAACAGGGTGTCCACTACGTGAAAATCAACGACTTGTAAGGAGATTAGTAGCACAAATGTATATAAGATGAACATAACCGATAACAAAAACGTTTAGGTCAAATGTGACAGCACATCATATACGTAAAACTAATCCAGAAGTTTTCAAATGTAATTACCTAATACTTTTTAAGACTCAAAAATCTCTCCAACAGTACCACTATTTTTTCCAACAGAGCATTGAAAATCATGATTCATATTCCAAAAAGAACATTTCTTTATTACGGGAGAAAATCTTATGTAACACTAATGAGTAAATATAAGTTCTTCTTGACAATTCTTTAATTTTTTTCGAAACTATAGCGTTTATCACATGTCAAATAATTTACGAATTTACTACTATTTTGATTATAGAAATAGAACATTTAGTATGCATATATTATGAGGGTCGACCTTCATAACTCAGAAAGAAAATTGGAAAATAAAGAATGTTTGTAAGTGGAGTAAATAGTATATGAATACCGCTTCGATAGTAGCACGAAAACCACTGATCTAATATAGTTAATTGAAATTTCAATTACCATTTATTCATTAAATTGAGAAGATAAAATAACAAATTAAAAAAGTAAACACAAAGTAAAAAGAGGAAAGTAAAAAATTACAAATTATGCTACATGATACTTAGTTGTTTATAAAGCTCACAAAACATATGTATGTCATATTAAATAAAACTAAAAACTCTTTCTTTCGATATAACAGCCTTTCAAGAAAATAACTTTGAACTCAAGCTTCTTATGATAGTAACATCCTTTCAAAGCGAATTCAAATTTCTTGACGTAACGATTTAATAGCAATATATTGTTTATAAAGACGTTGTTTACAGAAATTGTAAAATTCAATTTCATTCGTTAAATTCTTATGCAATATTTCGCGCACTTCCTGTGAAACACTGGGCTTAATTGAATTCCTATTAACGTGATGTAGACGATTTTTAGCCTCTGAAAATTTAAATGATATGATAAGTAAAATAAACATATTGAATAAATATGAGTAAAAAATTGCTTAAAATTTTGTTTTCAATAAAAAAACTCAACCTTATATGAAAATCAGACAGAGCGGATCAGAGAAGCACAGAAGTGCTTAAATTTTACGGAAACATCTAAGCTTAATGCAAGACGTGGTCTAAAATTTTTAAAATATCATTTGGTATGTCTGATATGGAAGCTTATATCGAAAAAAATAAATCAATACCACAGTTTTAAATTCATGTAACTTCATATGAATAAATTAGAATACTTCCCAAAAGCCAAATGTCTCGGAAGTAATTATAATGTCTCAACTAGTAGTCACAAAAAATTGTCAAAAATTCGTTCAACTTGGCCACAGGGTTTCGAAAATTCTCAAAAGTTGTACGAAATTTTCATATCAGCTTATTTCGATTTCATTTAGGCCTGCTTTTATGGCGACATTGAAATTTGTACATGTAGTATGAAAGCAAAAACCTGTATATATAAATGTAAAATAAGAAAAATGTATTACGGTAATATGTCTCCGTTGCTCCTGAAAAGAACCTCGGTATATAATGTTCCAGCACTGTCAGCGTAATATTAGTCTCTTCCCAAGTACCAACCACTGAATAATAATTTTCAACATTTCTTTTAGCCCGCTGCATTGCCTGGTATGAATTGAACGGCCTATGTGTAAAAAATATAAAAAGAAAAACATAATGTCTTTGCTTACTAATCTTTTTTCTCAAGTTCATTTCCCTCATCTATTCGTTAAAAGTAAATTTTAATATATTTTTCGATTAGCTACTCAAAAACTGAAATCCAATAACGACAAATTAATCTGTATAGAATTTCATTTTAAAATTATAGAATGAAGCAGAGAGTACTCATGCTTATGAAAGAAAATCTAGTTTGACCGAAGAAGTTGTCATATAGAGCCTATATAGGCAAACAAGAATGAAGCCGCCCAAGTAGTGAATGAATCGACAAATAATGTGTAAATTACTTTTCCACAACAATCGGTTATTCTCATCTATAAATGTCACTTGACGCAAAAACATTACCTACAAAAGTTTTACTCACATGCACAACTCTCTATTTTGCCCACAAAAGAACAGCATTTGACGACGATGATCACCCAAACTATGCTCTTCACCTTGCGTAAATGTACACTCCTCATGGTGTTGTAGTACGCAAGTTTCAAAAGATTTCTTCAACCATTTTATGGTGGGAACTTTATATTGCCCGGGGAAATTCCGCACACGTTCCGCAATGTACCAAGGAGCACGCACATAATAAAACCAACTAATTAAACGTTCGACCGGATGACGTACCAGATTTATATAAATGGGCCAAGGTAAATCTAGTTTCCCGAAATCAATGAATGCTACATGTTTTGTATATGTTGTTCCTTCCCCTTTCTCCATAATCTCATCTGCTAAATTATTTTCGAATGTCTTTGTCAGCATTATGGTCTCCATTGGAGAGGGCATATCGCGGCGTGCCTCGAATTCATGGCGTTTTGAGAGTAAATTTAAAAGAGCCATCAACGTTTGGCTACCCACTTTGGGAACACGATTAAATAGGACGATCTCTATTTGAGCTTTTGATGTCTGGTTGACACTTTCCGGTGTCAAATACGGCAACTGTCAATGGATCGAAGTGGAAACAAGCGAAAAGCAGGGCTTAGATTATCATATATTTTACTGTTATGTATTTACATATGTACAAGTATGTACATATTGATTGCTACAGCTTTTGTTAATTTGAGTTTATACCAAGTTATGAAGACGATCAGGCCAACCCCAAAATTGTTAGCGTGATGATTGCGAAAATATTTAAAATTTGTACGATAACCGGAAAGACAACTAACTCTGCTGATAAAGGGCTTATTACTGGTCTCATACGAATTTTGCTTCGACTTGATGACAAGTATTTGTATTGCCAGTAAAATACCTTAAATAATAACTGATACTTACCACTTATTTATATTTGAGAAATATCGAAAAATCATATATGAATAGGAAATATATATTCGAGCGTGCAAGCATATATAACAATAACGTACATATGGTATACGTACACAGAAGATATAGTGAATGAATTGTTAAACCAAAAAAAGCTCAACGCGTTGTTTAAGATAATACCAGTACTTAAACCAGCTTTGTTAATTTAATTGGCCATAGTCGCTAATTTGTGGTATACTTTCTTTTTATAAAATTAACGAACTACCAAGCCACCTTGTAACAAAATACTAATCAAAGAATGAAGAAACAAATGATAATATTCTCATAAACTATGTAACGGGTGATTTTTTTGAGGTTAGGATTTTCATGCATTAGTATTTGACAGATCACGTGGGATTTCAGACATGGTGTCAAAGAGAAAGATGCTCAGTATGCTTTGACATTTCATCATGAATAGACTTACTAACGAGCAACGCTTGCAAATCATTGAATTTTATTACCAAAATCAGTGTTCGGTTCGAAATGTGAAAATCCGCTTTTTTATCGACAAATTTTGTTCAGCGATGAGGCTCATTTCTGGTTGAATGGCTACGTAAATAAGCAAAATTGCCGCATTTGGGGTGAAGAGCAACCAGAAGCCGTTCAAGAACTGCCCATGCATCCCGAAAAATGCACTGTTTGGTGTGGTTTGTACGCTGGTGGAATCATTGGACCGTATTTTTTCAAAGATGCTGTTGGACGCAACGTTACGGTGAATGGCGATCGCTATCGTTCGATGCTAACAAACTTTTTGTTGCCAAAAATGGAAGAACTGAACTTGGTTGATATGTGGTTTCAACAAGATGGCGCTACATGCCACACAGCTCGCGATTCTATGGCCATTTTGAGGGAAAACTTCGGACAACAATTCATCTCAAGAAATGGACCCGTAAGTTTGGCCACCAAGATCATGCGATTTAACGCCTTTAGACTATTTTTTGTGGGGCTACGTCAAGTCTAAAGTCTACAGAAATAAGCCAGCAACTATTCCAGCTTTGGAAGACAACATTTCCGAAGAAATTCGGGCTATTCCGGCCGAAATGCTCGAAAAAGTTGCCCAAAATTGGACTTTCCGAATGGACCACCTAAGACGCAGCCGCGGTCAACATTTAAATGAAATTATCTTCAAAAAGTAAATGTCATGAACCAATCTAACGTTTCAAATAAAGAACCGATGAGATTTTGCAAATTTTATGCGTTTTTTTTTAAAAAAGTTATCAAGCTCTTAAAAAATCACCCTTTATAAGTCACCTATCAGTTAAAGCTTTATAAAAAGTTTTTGAGACTTTTAAATGTCACCGAATTAACAAAGTAAAGAATCGAGCGAAATCTTAATTTTTATAATATAATGTATGTTCACTAAAGCGGATCAATTTTTTTACTATGAAAACGCGCATGCGGTAAATATTCAACGGATCCTTCTAAACAACTTGCCTAAGAGACTATGGATCTAAATTGGATTCCGTGACAGCGATTTTTAAAGCAAAGTTTAAAAAAATCTCAATAATCGATTCTATGGGAAATATGCCGATTCCGACAAATAATCAACAGAACAATAAAATGCTCCTACGTATGATATTGAGATAGCTCAAAAGCTGCCGAACAAATTTTTATAGTCCCTAAAATCTTCGCCTTAAAAACCGCTAGCTCGCAGCCTCTTTTAGACCCAACGGTAAAGTTGTTTAGAATGATACATAGAACATTCCCTACATACGAAACTTTTTTTTGTTTTTTGGCTCCCTGTAAATCGAACCGCTCTAATATACACATCTGCATGCCACAAAATAGCTCACAAACGAATTACAAATAAAGCAGCAAATAAATTTTATTCTTTAGAAAAAAAGAATTTTACCCAAGCAAATATTCCTCAAATCCGTAGAATTCGACCAGAGAAATAAAAAAATGGCGCAATAGATCACAACCACTCTTCGCTCAGTACAAAACTTCTTTTACCCAGACGTTTCTGGAGGCAAAACATTGTTCTCTAACTTCGATATATTTAATAATGAATATATCTGAAAACCTTAGCTAAACTCGTAGCATTTAACCGTTAATTGTTCACAAGAATGCATACACGAAACTAACACTCTTATACGATTATACCTATGTACGTATGTATATCACACTATCAAAAAGATATAATCACTCATATATCAAATATCCATATGTTCATATGTATGCATATGTATGTACATGCATATGAGCCAATATAAGCGTAACTTTTTGAAAGACTTAAAATAATAAAATAATTACTAATTAAATACACTTTATTGATTTCAATTGCTCGAATTACAACATATTTTTTCAAACTGGGCCGATTTAAATAACAAAATATCATTGACATCGATAAGTTGTTGGTTTTTTATTTGCAATGCAATACTCAGCGCCTACATATGTATATACAAGAGTATGTATGGAAATGTTGGCAAGCGCAAACTAAAAATAATACAAACTGTTTCTCATTCAACCGGAAAAGTTGGCGAGAGCAGCAAGTTGCAGTCAGCTGAGCCAAAGTAAGAAGCCACTTTTGGAGACAAAGACATGCGATATTCAAGATGCCATAGAACCACCGTTGTGGTGAGCAAGTACACTACACCAAGTGTATGTGTGTGTGTGTGTCTTAATAAAGCCTACTCAGAGCTTACATATGTCAAACCACTTTATTGGACGATCTTGAAAATTCAGGTATTCTATACGCCGTGGCAAGGTCAGGGTAGCGTACTACTTCGAATGGTGTCTTCCACACTGATGGCAATAGTTATTACGTTTGCAGAAAATTAAATGAGCACCTGACTATAATTCGAAACATAAGTATGCAAAAGAAAATTAATAATTGGTGAAAATTTAAATATTTATGAAGACGCATGTCTTTAGTGCAACATAACATTGCTCTATTACGCCTTCAAAATGTTGTAAACGAAAATGATTTAAGTCGTCAAAGTGAACATTCAATAAATATTATTCTTTTAAAAAGCAGAAGGGTCAAATGTATAACAATATTTTTCCCTTTTTTGTTTAAGATATACACCAACACGCATCGTTTTGAATTTATCATAAAGTCAGTAAAATTATGAGAAAAGGGTGAGAGTAGACGAGCATATACGATTTAATGATGTAAATCTAATTATCAGTCATCGAGACTTGAAAAAATTGAACACGACATTTTCAAATTGCAGCAATTGAAGCATTATCAATTTTGTCTTAAGTCCTTTGCATTAAGGGAAATGAATTGATAATTTATAGCAAAGAAATATATATTCATATTTATGTCCATATGTTAAGGAATCCACTAATTTTCAAGAACAATAAGTACAAAGTCTTATTATGCCGCCATGTGTAAAAAACTTTCACATTTATTCATATATTCATAGTTATGTATATCTTCTATGAAAGTATTTAATATATTGTAAAATTTTTAAGGAAAAATATTTACTATAGCAAAATAATTTTCCCCAAACAAAAATTAAAAAAAAATAAGTAAATGTGGCAATCCGCTTTAACGCTACCGTTAAATATTTTGAAATGATGAAATTAAAGCGTTTCTTATAACTAAATAACACATTTTTCTTGTGTTTTATAGAAAGTTATTCCAAATTTGCACACAAGAAACTACCAATTCACTTATAAAAAATCAGTTAAACTCACACAACAAATTTCTGCAATACACTTTGTCACACTAATTCGCACAAGTCTATGTATAATTGTGTAAATAATTTTCAGCTTCGATTGAAATTATTTTCGCCTTGAACTTTTTCAAATACTATAATATAGTTTAAACCGCCTACCTGAATTATCCGAAATTTATAATTTTCCTTTAAATTTTTCAAATAATTCATAGACCCTGACACAAAGTTGAAAGGTTAGTGAGTGGCCAGAGACATGCAAAAGCATAGTCCAAGTAGAGTAGAGAATAGAGAGAACAGCATTTATAAATAGAAGGTATGTATGGTATGCTAAAGGCCAAAGGAGTAGATGGTTTAGAGCTAAAAGGCGAATTTTCGTGCATTGAGATGTGAACTTCAATCATTTTCAAATATGTATATGTGTATATGTGTGTAAAATATAGGATGTATTTATGTATATGTGTTTAATGTGTAAATTGGGCGTTGATCTGCTTTGGTATGTATGAAAATGTGTAAAAGTGTTTCTGCGGGTATGTATGTTTGAGTGTGTGTGCTCTTTTAGAAGGCCCCTTAAATATTCAATGCAAAAACAGAACATGTGAACGATGGATATATGTTTTTTATTAATGTCAGAAGGCAGATATCTTTCGCCCGATTTTTTGTACACAAACATTCCACGGGATCAATTACAAAATATACTATTTTGCGAAAAATTATTGAACATAAACTTTTATATTTAATTAAAACTTATTATGGCACTCAAATATTATTAAAAATGTTTTAATAAATTAGCATTCCGCTGTTGTAATTTTTTTATTAAAAATAACATATACTAACAATTGCAAAAAAAAATGTTTTTTGATACTTTTTTGAATCTTCACTTCTTTTAAGGCACATATTTTGCTTGACATAATCTCAGGCGAAGATATACGATACTCTTCGCACACACACCGAACAATGCATATGAAAACATGAAGATATGCATTTCAAGACGAAGTAATGTCCCGTACCACTAACGCGAGGCGTGCAAGCACTTCAAAGTAACCGATGTTGTATGGTATGAACGACATAAGATCTATTATAAGTATGTATATGCATACAGTTGGACCAAAACAATATATGTCCAGTACCATGACACCATGAAATGAATAATGGCGAATTTATGTAATGGCTTCGATGATTAAGCAATATAATTTTCTCTTTCTTTTAACGCTAAACATACCTGGCCGGTGCTCTTGAGATATTGATAGGTGCCATGAAGTGTGTTGATATTATCACGTCCTGAAATCGAAGAAATAAATATTGATTAAGTTACTACTATGCTCAGTGTACATAACTAGATATATGTATATATTTCTTAATATTTCGCACAATCTTTGTATGGGGCGTATACGTAACATTGCATTTTTCATTGATTTTTTTTTTTTTTTTTAATTACTCTAATTTAGCTTGTAACAGTATTCCACACAAACCAACTTATTTCTTTTTTTAATCTCCAACCCTTTGTATCTTTGGCTTATGACAAATTTCCCTCATGCATGAGCATTCAAAAGTGTTAGAACTACTAAAAATGTTTTTGAAAGGCGTGGTCCTCATAGGTCAAAATATTAGTAAAAATATAAATGCAAGAGCTTTCGTTGGTTATAACTCTTTTTTTTATTACTCACTTGATGACTCCCTAGGACTGATTTGATTGCCTGTTAAGCCAAGCGCTGAGAACTCCGATGGTTGAAGTTTGATTTCCATCTCTTTGAGGCGACTGTTTAGTTTATTTGTATGCATGAAAAGGAAAAATGTGCATGATATTGCCAAAATAGCGATGAGTTCAACGGATCTGCAGGAAAAAGAAGTCACAAATATGTTATTTAAATTATAAAAAAGAATTAAAATACATAAAAAAGTTATGAAAATATACTTTTACAAAGAATTTTAAATTGTTAAATAAAGTAGTATGTTGGCTCTTACTAAACTTGGAATAGTAAATAGACGCTTCAGTAGCGAACGAATTTACATCATGTTTATTCAACCCCAAAATTTAGTACTTATGCAAATAATCGAATAATTTTATA
The DNA here is from genome assembly GCF_023373825.1 of Bactrocera dorsalis. Classification (NCBI taxonomy): domain Eukaryota; kingdom Metazoa; phylum Arthropoda; class Insecta; order Diptera; family Tephritidae; genus Bactrocera; species Bactrocera dorsalis. The sequence continues at coordinate 4,416,974 of NC_064307.1, forward strand.
GGAAAAAGTCATCCTTAAGTGACACTGTCTATAAGAAGGCAGCAATATGTTAACCAGTGTGATCTCCTTTATATAAGATATCTTTCTTCACTAAAAAATATAAAAATGTTAAACCTGAGCACTGACAACATTTGAATGCGATGTTTTTGAGAATCACAAGAAAGAATCATTTGAATATTTAATTATACTCGTAATACATGTATGTACATATAACCATTTCTCTTTAAATAAACTAAATTTTGGAAAAAAATTACACGTCGCGGAACTAATGCTTAAGCTATTTTTTGATTTTTTTTCTACAGAAGTGGGATAGATCGCAAATTTGCTTAGAGATATTTCTACAGTCTTGTTGTAAATGTAAATGTAAAATTATGTATAATAATTCACTCTGGTGCTGCTAATGACCTAACAAAAAAAAGAACAGTAGTCGTGTTTGTTAGCAAGCATATTTTTTCTTCGAAAATTATTAATAAGCATCTCAAGATATTCAAATAGGTCTTTGAACTCAAGCGTACGCACCCGCAGGCAGGTGATATGGCGGTTAGCAGAATGAAAGCACGCAAAAACAAAGATAAGTCAATAATATCCATATGTTTGCATGTAAGTATGCTGTTTGTTTGTCTTCTACACATTGCAGATCAACCGTACAAGAGTTCAAGCACCTATGCCTCTTCACGAATAGTTGTTCAATAAATTATTTAAGTGACCAAGCCATGGGCCGACTAAGCAGCCGAACCAACGATGAATCGTCAAAACTAATTTGAATAATGAAGGTAAGGGTCGATTTGAATACCGGTTTGATGCATAATAACTGTAAGAAATTTAAATGAAATTTAAACCGGCGAAAAAAAGGGTCTGTCTGTGAGTTCAATGAACGTCTTGACTCCGAACGCATGTTGGACGCTTAAATGAACTTGCCAATATGTGAAACAACCCATTATACAATATTTTACGCTAATCCGCAAATTTTCATCTTATTAATTTAATTTTTTTCGTTTGATAAATACTTTTTGTTATATAGGAAGATTTATTTAATAATGACGAGGGTATGCTACTGTAGTATAAACTCTTACTAGAAAAGAAGTCTCACTAAGCTTTAAACATACAAGTATACTATATTAAATATTTTCAAGCCAATTAAAAATTTATATTTTCTTAGCGGGGTAATTTGGCCTGGGATTGTGGTTTTACTTCCAAATTTTATTAATTTTAAATTTTCTAGGAATTTCAAAATATATAAATCTCATATTTTAAAACTTATACCACTTTGATGAGGTGACATTCTTTCTAACATTGAAATTATTTGGCACAATTTTTAGTTGTTTTCCGTTAACACGAGAGCAGAGCTCAAACATAGCGCGCTCAACAAAAAAGTTGCAAATCAACAAAACTGAATTAATTGAATTTACACTTAATTTACATACTATTAACATCAAATAAAAATTATTAAACGCAGCTTGCCGTTACATCACTAAATTAAGCTATTCATATTCGGCAAAATAGAAATATTGTCATTATCTGCCAAATAAGTGCATAAGTGAAATGAGACTAATTTTGACCTATATCTATATTTAACTAAAATACACTTATTAGGTTGTCAAGTGTGGGTGTCAAAAACGTAAGTGAAATTTCGAACATTTTTTTTTAAATAGATGACACCCAAAACTTGTGAAAGTTTACATTGCGCTTTTAAGTGGTATAAATTAGCAAGATTCAAGTTGAAAAAAAAATATAATAAATAAATGAAAACAGGCGGCAATACGCAGGAGAAAATTCGCAAAAAGCCGTGACGAGAGCACATAATGCTAATCAATTTGACGGTAGCACACAACAACCAATCTTTAACGGCATACTTTGTGCATATACATACATACATATATATTTAAGTATGTCTATATGTATACACATATGTATATTATATGAGCAAAACCATTAGCATTTTGCAGACGTCGGTGTAAGTATCAAGATTCATATTTTTTCTTCTTTTATGTAAGTAAATTATTTGCAAAGTCTGAACATTTTACGTCTGTGCCGGATTTTATCTCAAAATCATTAAAATTACGCAAAAGAGCATTAGAAATGTAATGAAAACAATGAAGTGAAATGTTACAAAATTCACTATTGGCAGTCAACTTGCAGTTGAAAGTGAACATAGAAAGCGGCGACAAGATTTACATTACGGATAGGCAGAAGACCTTTGTTTATATTTACGGTTTTCAGAAAGAGAATAAAAATTATACTTATCTTTACATACATAAGACACTTTTAGCATAAATAATCCTGAATTAAATAGCTTAATATTTATAATATTTGGTAAGGTATCAACTCAAATAGCCTTTCATGCCCCACCTTCCAACTATAATTAGTGATCCAGATTTAATAAAAGCGTACAAACATGCACTCTTTGTAATCAACGAAAAATCAGTGAGAGAACAATACGTGTATAGGGCATGGAATATTATGCTAGCAAGTACTAAGTACTATATTTGATTGCTATTATTATGGGAGTTCTACAAAAATATTCGAGAGGTTAAATTTAGAACTGATCAACATAAACGGCTTCATCTTCCATTGGAGACAACGCTCGACCACACATAGCTTTGATGACTCGACAAAAACTGGGAAAGCTTGGCTGGGAAGTTTTGATGCATCCACTGCGTAGCCCTGACCTTGCACCATCGGACTGCCATTTGTTTCGGTCAATGCAGAACTTCCTTAATAGAGTAAAGTTGGTTTCAAGAAAAGCCTGATGGAATAATGTCTCTAGCGAAAGAATGGCAAAAAGTGGTCGACCAAAATTGTACACACTATCTTTAGTTCATTAAAGTTCATTATAAATATAAAAAAATAAGCTGAAGTTTGACTAGAAATATGAAAAGGCTTTTTCGACTACCCAATATGTATTGTAAAATGCGTTTCAAAGTATTTAGCCATGTAATTTCAATATTTTGCTGGTGCTGCTGCTGCTTTATGGAGACAAATTATTTAGCATCAAAGGTTCCATAAAACGGGTTGGAAATTTCATCAAATATATATGAAGTTAGGCAAAGGTATACGTAAAGGGGGATGGGAAAAAGTTTTTAAGTTCCTTACGAAACTTTCTTATATTGATAATTAATAAACGACCTTGCTCTTCTCAATATCCGTTGAGATATTGATATTTCGAAATTTTGAACATTATGGCTTCACAGCCCAGAAGACTGGGGACTGAAGGGGACCCCTGCAAGACTTTTACTAACCTTTATACTCGTATTGCTGCTTTTTCTCCTGAATGAATGACAAACCTTCATACTATACATCATCCTTTGAAGAATCGTAAATAATAAACAAAGCAAGATACGAAACTTACATTCAACGCTGAGCCCAGTGCTTGAATTATTTGTGGCATTTTAGCTGAAACGAAGTGATCAACCCGTAATCTTTCGTATATCTTCGCGGTTAAAAAAATTCGATCTTTCCAATTTCCATTTGTACCGCCATAGCCTTAAAAGACATGGCCAAAAAATGCACAGCTTTTTGAGAAAAAATTATTATTATTTTTCCAATTATTTATCAAAAATAGGTCCGAAGCATGAACGAGAGATAAACGACCTCTTTAATATTTTGCCGAATTCTACAGATTTTACAAATATTCATGGAAGGAAATGAGACGTGTTTTTATGAGAATATTGTCACTGGTTTCGCCTTGCTTTATTTCTGCAAATTTATTGCGTTAGAACCATTTCTGAAAACATTTAGAACAATTAAGCAGAGTTGGTGCGTTCCGTTGCAATGTGCTAGCAAATGTATCTAAAATGTTTTCATACTGACTTGTTTGGCTTAGAATGTTGAGTTAGCTATACATTCCGTCCCTACAAGTAAGCAGAAATGTTTAAGAAATGCATAAAAGGATTACTTAACCGTAGAAGCGACAAAGATAAAACCCAAAATCAAATTTGGCGCATTTCTGCACCAAAGAGAACGGCGACGAGGTATGGATGTCAAATTATCACAATTAAGTGGATCGTACACCTGTAATGCGCAAAATTGAATACATTTATTTGTATGTAGCTGTTTGCGCGTCTAATTCAAAAATAATGAATTTTAGCTGCGCACCAGTCGCATTAACTAAATTTGCGTCAATTATTTACAGACAAATTATATAGTAGTATTATAGCAAAGAAAAATGCTCGCCTAACACTTTTCCCAGTTGGTGTGTATAAAATGAAAATGGAGAGTATCAAAGCAGAGATTTCACCCATCTGGATGTTAGTTTAAGTTGCTCGAAATCTATAAGCCAATATTTATGTACGTATGTATATGTATGTTTATGTGCATAGATAGTTAGGCGTGTTCGTAGATTTATAAAATGCAATTCACTTTTCCACAGCCCAAGTGTGCTGTAGTCGCCTTCAAGCACACGCATATTTGCACTACATAGCCAACCAGTTATTATTTGCAACAGCCAACTTCAACTTTATTTGGCCGTAAATGGCGCTGTTGGCAACACGTACACATCTATGCACGTACATAGATTAAGTGTGCGTCTAAAACAATTGATACCGGTTTGCATTTAATTGGAAACTAGGTGATATCAATTTGGAACACAGCTCCTGCTGTAGTCCACTGCCACTTGCTTAGTTTCAATGATTTTTACTCCTCTGTTTTGGTGCTTTCTAATGCTTTCAATGTTTTTGTTTCTATTTTTTTTTTTTTTTGTTTTCTTGGTTTTTCTTCGGCCTTTTACCATTTCTGTAATGTCATTATGTTAGGAGTACAAACGTACCGTTTCGGTATTGCTTTATGGCTTCTTTTGCTCTCGCTTGGAGTCATTTCAATTTGATGACTTCAATTCGAGTTTAGTAGGTTTTATCTAGTTTTTATAGTGATATTTTTTTCATTATACTTTTTGTAAATGGGTGAGAGCGCGAAAAATTGGTCAATTGTTTAGTTGTGCAACTGACCACCAGGAAGCGGATTTTTCTTTCGAAAATATTTACAAGCTTTACAAAATATTCAACAGGAGAGCACACTCAATCCATTATAAGTACATAGTGCATACTATATATTATGTGTAATAGATATTTATCATATTTCCTGTAACACTAGTTTCAGTAGTGCGGACTTTGACAAAACTGGCCGATTCGGCCGCTTTAAAGCGTTTAAAGTGTAGACTCACCGTTTTGGGTATGGTATTCGGCGGTATTTGAAAGCGTTTTCCATGTCTCGCATCCGCATTTTGAACGATTTTTCCCCGCCCAAACTCATTTCGTCGACGCGATCTTGGCAATGGTAAAAATGCTATATATGTATATTTGTAAATTGTACACACGGAAATGTTGTTAAATGTGTATTCTAAAAAATCACTTCAACGTTTTGCAATAGTTAGTTGTTTCTAAGCACTTTAATACGCAAATATATTGTATTTGATTTGTTACACACACATCTATGCACATAAGTATGCACGCGCGTTATTAAAACAATTAAGAATTATTGCATTTGCGACTTTGTAACATGTGCATTCAATGCTTTAAACTTGGCTATTAACTCGATTCAATTTTTTTCTTCGAACTGTCTTGATATGTGAACTTGAAGCCAATGCAGAAAAGCAAAAATATTCAAGACCGACTTCCAACACAGTAAAACTTTCAAAGACAGAATGAATGTAAGCAACGAGGCGCCGTTGATGATTTTAAAAAACGTCTTAAGCGATTGGCAATCGCGGTTAAACTGAAATTTTCTGTCGGTCTCTGACCGCTTTTTGGCCAACTTGCTAGCTAATTATTGTCAGCAACAGCAATGAGCAGCGGCGGCAGCGGCAGCAACAGCAACAGCAACAGCCCAAGACATAACCATAGGCAGACAGAACCGTCGCTTCGCGTCAAGTCGCAGCAACTCAGCGTTTCCACTCGGTGAAGTTATGTGCGCTCGCTCGCTCGCAACGCTTCATGTCTTTGCCGCATTTCTACTTTTTCAGCTGCGATCGTTAGTGCGGCATCATGCTCCTATTACAGTTTGTGTTGTTGTATAGCTTTCATTTTGCTTCTTTCATACCATATTTCTTTGCACAGCTGCTGCTCCACTCAAAAGAGTCAATATACGAGTGTGTGTATGTATGCAAGTGCGTAAAGGTGTAGACAAATATGAACAGACTTAAGTATGTTGGATCTTGCTATGAACGCAGTGCATTTTTACCGTCCGTAACAGTTAAGCTAGAAGCTGAAGCTTAGAAGTAAACTGAAAAGCCCAAGCGTAGCATCGGGGCTCTCTGACCGCGTAGAAAAGTTGGGATACTTTTGCACATGATCAGCCCACTATGGGGCATATGAGTAAATGTACATATGTATGTACACTCAACGAATATTACATACATATATACATACATATGCATTTATGGGTGCTATGAGCTTAGTAGTAGCGTGTCGCTAGTATCTCCTTCATTTTGCTCACCTTCACTATTGGGGCAAGGTAGTAAGGAGAATTCGCTACAACTTGCCTAACAGTTAGCTAAAGGCGGTAGTTTAGTTTGGTTTGTTTGCACTCAGGTATATGCACATACATGCATACATCTAAATATAGATACGTACATAAATATGTCTAACTAAACATGTACAGTTGTTAGCATACAATAAGAGAATGGTTACCGTTTTGTAGAGCATGAATATATTTCTAATAAGAAATATGTGCATATGTACATGTACAATGCATATATGCACGTAAATATTAACCATAGTTGCAGCATTGCATGCACAGGTGTAAATGTTTGATCAACATATGTACATACATGAGTTTGTAAAATGTAGTACAGAAGTGCATAACATCGAGATGCACATGGTGGCTTCGTACGCGTTTCAAAGAGCATCACAGCAGCTCTGAATATATTCACGACCCTATGAAAACACACACAGAAGCTGCTTATTATTTCCTCCATTTGTGGCACATGTACGTATGTATGTATGTGCGATAGTGGAACGGTTTCAGCACGAATGAGAAAAAAAATTGCTAATCACATCAACGCTTATTAATGTTACGCCAGCAGTTCACTCCATACGCAGAAATGGCTAACTAAATTCGGTTATGACATTTGATGCGTGGGCGCCCTTATTTACAAATATACGAGTTCAACCGACTGTCTTTAGAAAGTGTTTTTATGCATCTATGGAACTTGTGTGCCGTTTTCGCCTCTGAAGAGATATCAACAACAGGATAAAACATATTATGCATAGAGGTTCCGCTCAGCGTTTATTTATATTTATATTTAAAATTACCTATCAAACGCTGAACAGTTTCTCATTTAGTTATTGTAAATTAGTTAGACTCTTTTCGTTCATCAAACCAAATCAAGTAAAAATTTCTAAGCAGAAAGTGCAAATGTTATATTTTACTGTATTCTAGTTAGCATCAAAATGAGTGATACTCTAAATATATTTCTTACGCATATTTTAAAATAGGTCACATGTTTTTTTTATAAAAACAAACCGAAGGAAACACCCATCAAACTGAAAACTTTAAAAATATCGTCCGTTCCACTACTAAATTAATTCGCAAAAAAAAAGTACCCAGAAATTGTAAAATAGCGCAAAATATTTAATTTTTCACCAACATTTATTATATTTTGTCGCCTTCAAAATAATCCCCTTCAGATGTAATACACTTATGCCAACGAATTTTCTAGTCTTCGAAACACTTTTCATAGGCACTTTTTGGTATGATTTTCAGCTCTTCAGCAAATTTTGTTTTATCTCTTCGATCGACTGAAAACGGATACCACACGAAGCCAAATCTGGAGAATAGGATGGTTGATCGATGGTATTCATTGCGTTTTCGGCTTTAAATTCGGACACAATCGTACTCTTTTAAAAAAACAATCATCCTTTGCAAATATCCTTTACTTTTTTAATATTTTCACCAGTTGAAGAGGTCGAAGATTATCCAGTACGTAGTATGTCTTCAACGATCTCTCGCCCGTCTTTGAAGACTTGGTACCACTCATAGACTTGTGTTTTTAAAACATCGTAAGCCTTTTCCAACATTCGCAACAATTCCGCTCACGAAATTTGATTGGAAATACAAAATTTGTGACAAATTCTTTGTTCGATATTTTTATCCGTTATAAAAATATTAACGGCTTACTGAGATGTACCGACTTAAGCAATTACTGTCAACAAACTGGTTGACGGATCGCGCTCATATTTGACATAGTAATCAAGGACAGTCCTACCAACCCAGCAAATTATCATATATCCGGGAATTTAATTACAATTTCCGGGTGCTTTCTTGTCACAATGTAGATCCACTTATATTTACTTGCGTACTTTGTAAACTATTGAAACAAGTGTTATGAATGTCAAACATTTGGGTAAATATACCAGAAACTTTTTACTATTAAGTTTATTTCTTCCAGAATTTCACCTAGATAAATGTTCAAATAAATAGGGCATTAAACAGGCTGTACTTTGTAATTTGCGTATAAAAAAATATATATATATATAAAAGTATACATTTGGTAAAATATGTACTTTATATTGCTTTCCATTCATTTTTTAATATTTAATCATTTTTAAAAGAACATAAGTATTTTCTACGATAAGTATTATCAAACAATGAAAAGGAGATTGGGCAAAAATTGTGCCTCCTTTGAACAAACCTATATTTCCGCAAACAGTATATACCTGTATTTATCATCTCATCAAATTTTACCCGCACTGGTTCATATAAATTGATACAAGTTTTTTCCTGGCAGGTATATTCTTTTTTATATTCGTGTGGAGTTTGATCTCCAATTAATGTATGAGAGGAGCTAAAATTTGGTGGATTTCACTAAATTGTGTCACATTGGTAATTTTCTAAACATATTTGCACCGCAATATTTTTATGTACTTTGGTTTGCATCTAAAATTTTACAAAATCCAGAATCCTTGGCAGCATGCGGTAAACGAAGAATGAAACCTGAAACGAAATCCCATACGATGGTATTGATAATACATTATTAAACAATCAGGAACAGTCTGTAAAAATGAGCGTAAACAGACCGACCACTGTAACACCAGCTAATGCAACCAAACATCGTGCTGTGGTTTTATCTAGGGTTCTTGGAAATAAAAGGACATTCAAACATTCTACTTAGTCTTTCTCAGTTTTTCTGACAACTGCTCAACCGTAAAAACAAAATAAATTTTTATGTCATATATAACCTACCAACACCTGTGTGAAAAATAATCGCAAAAAAAACTGAAACTATAGAAACCTTTCAGTTAATTCTTTTAAAAATGCAGCTGAGCGATTTCAGGTGCGTCTGTGTACTGTTCCATGATACGAATTTCTAACAAATTTACACAGATGTTTAATGACAGATGTCAGACCAAGCATGTCGGAATTATGTGCATTATTTATGCCATGCAGTCACCCTGTAAGTGTGTTTATGTGAAACAAATAATAAGCAATTAAGAAGATATAGTTCTTGCAGTAAGTTCAAATTTCTTGATTTTCCGTGTGAATTCAGTTCGATTAAATGTTTCTGGCTATTACAATTTTTTTGGCATCAGCAAAACATATAGATTATTTTACGCCCATAAAGAAATATGGGTTATATGCACTTTGCAAAAACTGCCATAAATAACGGTAAGCAAAAATCAGAAAATTACTATAGCAATACGCAAGTGCCTGAAAATGCTTTCGTTAGCATATTATTGAACATGTTGTTTTGATTTGTAGAATTACTTGTAAATGTGGTTTTTTGTTTCAATATAATTAGCAAAAAATACATTAGCTCTGCTCATTTGCAGTAGAACATCAAAAGCTTAGTAGGATTACCTTTTCCCTAAATTTTTTTTCTCATTTTTTTTATTTTCAGATCGACATACATATGTATGCATAGAATTATGACATTTGAATAGTTTTTGTTTAAATTAAGTTTTATCTAATTTATAAACTAAATCAATTAAAGCAGTCGTATACTTATTCCAGCTTAATTACTTCAATACCAAACCAATTACTGTCTACTGGCTTCACTTTTATTTATTGGACTACTGCTGCAAACACAGATTTTTACGCTAACAAACTAGCAATGTATGGTACATATGTGTGTATGTATGTGTATTTTAAGTATGTGTGTCAACTAGAAATATGCTTAAAATTTCTTTGGGTATTTCATTTTTTTCATGACTTGCGTAATACCAGCGACCATTGTCACCTCGGGCATTCTAAGCTTCGAGTCTTCCTGGAAATCGCAACGACGAGACAAATGCAACCATGCTCGTTCAGCATTCAAAGAAAGAGGTGTTTGAAGCCAAGTAATGTAGTCGATGTTTAGGACACCGCTGAGCAGCTGAAAAGAAACAATTATTTACATATATGGGGTACTACATATGTGGGAGTAACAGTGAGCACATAGGACTTGAAACAGACAGCGAAACGGTGGGATTGTTAGAGGGAGTACTTTTTATATATAATTTAATTTCAACCGCCCTCAGAACTTCATTAAATTGAAGGTCATAGAATATTTTTGTGGGCATTTTACTATTTCTCAATAAATGGATATGTTGTTTATAACTTGTCTTTAGTGACGATTACTTAATACATAACTAAACTATTTATGAAAATTGTTGATTTCCGAATAATGGGAAAGTATAAAATGCGCATAGAGCTCGTTAAATAATTACATATAAAAAGTAAAGATTACTAAAAACCATAAGATATTAATATCCTTCAAACACCCAGGCTATTATTATTTATTATATTTATTTCTTCATTTCTGTTTCTTACCTGGTCAAACGTATGACTTCCAACAAAAAACATTGTTGACAATATCGAATCCTTTGGTTCATTGATCCTTTGTCCCGGATTTGGCCCACTAACAGGAACACCTGAACCCAATTGTTCCTCTAACCAATCTGCATTATTCTTCAAATATCTATAACTTGTCTTTAGTGCGAATCAATGAAAATATGAAGTGTTATAAGCACTTATTAAATCTCTCATTAGATTTAAGATTACCTTTAAAGCTTGCCTTCCAATATTACTTGTAAGTACATCACTAACCAATATGTCTGCTATATAATCTGCTATTCCCACATCTAGCTCGGAGGCATAATTTATCGGTGGACTTTGTGTTAATCGTTCGGTGTTTGTGTTATTTAAATCATCAATCTTCACCGTACTTAATGTGCTCACCCAACTGCGGGCTCCACCGTTAGATTCAAAATGAGAATTTGTTTCGACAGCTATGGAGTCTCGTGCTTGCTTTAAGAATAAATCGATTTGATCGGTGTGTTTGTCGTCTTCGTCTATACAGCATATAGCTTCGGAAATGGAATAGCAGGTTGATGCCTTCTCCATTTTGTTTTCTATAATAAATATTATTTAACTTTTATCAACAAATTATTTATTTAGAGAGCATTATTAGAGAGTAAAGCAAGTGAAAAAATTAGATATTTATGTCTCTAGTTATATTGGAACGAAATAAAAGCCCCCAAAAGTATTCTTGTTTACACACAACCAATAAAAACTTTAAATTATTACTTACCCTTTTCATAAAATTTAGCTTTTCGAATAAGGTCTGTGTATAAAGCTGCAAAAACTACTTGCATGAGTACCGAATCGCCTTTATAATAAACAAAAAAGGATATATAATTATTATTTAAAGAGGGTCAGAGCTTATACTCTGCTTTTCGCTGCAAATACAAATTGACTACATGATACTCCCTGAAGTACCCTATATATCACACATATAATATATAATTGGAATTAATATTGGCGAGCATTTACGGCGTTCGCAGAATATACATACCAAGAGGACGAGTTGAAACTGGTATGATGTCTTGCAATAAAATTGTTACTTTGTAAAGGCTCTCTGGTATACAATCCCACATCTCGGAAACACATGTTAAAGCTAATGACATTGCCTGGTACATACTAGCTCCCGCTTCGACAGCATTAACTAACATGTCAACAACACAATTCAGAAGCGGATATACAAAATGCATGATTGCTTCCAGCCAAGGTGGTCGCTTTTGATTCCAAACCTGAGTTTATGAATTTATCAATATGAAATCAAATATTTCTCGAAAAAATTTTGATACCTGGCGCTTGTCAAGACAGTCACTCCAACCAGCAGAACTCTCTTCTAGGGTTTTAATGAGGCACGATTTAATATCGACAGCTTTTCCTACCGCCACCAGCAGATAAGTTAGGGATAAAACTATTTGGTAGTTAGACTGGCCGACAGGGTCTGCATCCAGAAGTCATGTTTAAATAATAAATACTAATTATGTTAAAGAATTTCACTCTAACTAATTCATATGAAAACATCTTTGTCTTGTGTATATTTGTACCAGTAAGTATTATGTATACCAGTACCAGTAAATATATAAAATAGTGTGAGCCATTACTTCTTTCATGCTGAACCTTAGAAGAATATTCAAATAAATGTTATAATAATCTTAGAAATTCGGTGGGGTTTTGCTTAAACCACGTCGCCGTCGCATTACGTAATATTTGGACCCACATTGTATTATTCATGACCTTACCTGCTTGATTTCTAATTTGATCCGACAAATCTAAACATTCACCCCGACATAGAAATGCCTCGCATTTTTTCTGTTCACCAACGTCGCTGAGAAATGAGCTGTTCTCGTTATTGAAATTCTCCGGTGATGGCAAATGTGAGAAAATATGACGAAGAATTATACCGGTCACCTGTGCGTTGCGCATTAAAAGCACCTTAATTGTAAAAAGAAAACTATGATTAACAAACTGCAAAATAATTAAAATATGTTTGGTCACAAAAACAACTTTCGCTACTTTTCTCATCGAAAATATTATAAATTTATTTACCTTCAATAAGTAGGCCCAATCCGCTTCGGGAAACGCCAAAAGTACCTTCAATTCCAACGATATTGCAATTCTCGCGCTGAGATCACCGAACTCAGTTACCCACTGAAAAGTCTTATCCGTAGAAAACAGACGTGGTGATGCAAATAAGATCCAAGCACATGGTAATCCTTGTCTGGATGAAAACATTTCCATGTTTTCAATATTCTTACGACAAAGCTGAAATGCAACAAAATTGTTGACTGCACAAATTGCTATATTCTACTATTTAAGGCGACACGTGGAACTATTTTTGATACTTAATTTTACATGCCAGATTTTAAAATAAAAACACACTAAACTTATGGGCATGCGCCGGACTATTGCAGTTGCTAATTTATGATATCGGACTCACTAGCTAATATTCACTAACATTCCTCTCTTATACCGATACAAATCATTTCAGATTTTTCGTATATATTAAGAATTCTATTATTGAAATACAACCATTGGTTTGAATAAATATGTTGAAGTCAGCTTAAAATATATCATCGAATAATAATTCGTTTGCTCCCCCAATCTACGCAAAGGCAAGACTGTGGGATATCTGACCCAATAAAAAGCCATATCCTATGTTAATATAAATTCAGTGGCTAGTAAGCATGCATATGTACATGGAAGTAGTAACTAACCTTTGACAACACTCCTAACGGCGCACCACGTAACAAAAGGCAGTAAAACAACTCTCGACACTTAGCGTGTACATCGCGGATTATAGCATTTTGAGTAGGAAGCTGTAGACCTGTTTACGAGATCCATAAAATACACACGTATTATATGTACAGAAATGATGTTTAATAGCAAAATTTCCATTTCCTACATTCACTCACCTATATAGGCTTCACCACTTTCACAGATGAAAGGCAACAATTCTGCCACGCAAAACAACATATTAGAGATATCTGCCAAGTGTAACTGAGCTCTTTCGACACTAGTTAAAATTAATGAATAACGTGCTGTAAGAACACCCAGAGTTTCATTTAAAATACCCGCAAAAATACGTTGGGCCATTTTTGGTGGTACTGAATTCCACAGGTCGTCCTTAATGCCCTGAATGTAGTGCCACCACATTTGTATGGTGTACGAACCGCGCTCTGATTCAAAAAACGGTTGACTATTTTCCCAATTCAGACAATCTGCATCTTGTATGATGTACAACAACAGCAGTCTGCAATGTAAATCTAATAGCCTTTCCGCTAGCGCTTCAGCCATTTGTAAGTATTGCTTGTAGGACAATCTTAATGCGCCGCCCTTTTCATTGCCCTTTGGGCGATAGACTTTTACATTAGCTGCTTGCATGTAAATATTTAAACAATTTTTTATGAGCGCCGCCGCACCAATTGTTGCAGTCAGCACAGATAGGTCGGCATGATCTAAGGACTCCTGCGATAGTATATGTAGATGCTCCAAAAGCATATCAGCCGACCGCGTTACGAGATTTACGAATTTTTCCGGATCTGATGTTTTCACAATAACAGCTGTCTAAACGTGACACGTACGTAAGTTAGTGCTTTTTTAGTTATATTTCCACCATACTCCTTACCGGATCATGTGACAACAGATCCCATTCTGCATGCAATAATCCAGAATGCTTTTGATAGGAAGCATAATATTCATCTTCCCACCTTTGTAACCGAAATGATAACCAAAATTTGTTCGCAATTAATAAAAAAATTAAGTTCGCGACATACTACTCACCATAGAACAATTTTAATCGCGGCAAAGGAGGCGTAACGTGGAAAATCTAATTTACCTCCTACCACACCAAGGCAAATGCGCTCCTGCAGAACTCTTTGATGTGTCTTCTCACAGGTTTTTGGTAGGTATGTAGATAAATAAAAAATTCAAAAATTGCATAATATCATCATAAAGCAAAAGCATTTACAAAAAACGATTGCTTTTTTTATTTTGCTTACCTGGTAAAACTGTAGATCTCGCTGCAACAATACTGGGACCCTGTCCATTAAATTTCCTTCTTCCATAACCTCCATCTTTAAGCCTTTTTAAATTGTTTGTTTTTTATTTAATTAATAAGCCAATTCAAAACTGAGCTGAAGAACAGCGCTGAAAGAGAACGAATTATTTATCGACTAAATAGATCGAAAGTGTCCATGGAAACTCCTCAAAATGGAAAAGTGATTTAAATTTGTAAGCCGACGAGCTGAACAAAACAAAAACAAGAAAAAAGGTTGGGTGCAACCGAACATTTTATACTCTTGCAACTTACTTGAATCATATCGACTAAAATCAGCCGGATGTTCGAAAATCCTGATATTAGTTATATAGAGACTAGGTCAAGTTTTCACTCAAATTTATCTATTTTAGGCACAAAGATACACTGTTATGAATAAAACACGCTCTCTTATTTTAATTGGGATAACTCACATATTGGCCTATATTTGCGTTACAAAGTCACTCCGATTTTCGAAAATTTTTATATTAAGTATATAGGGGCTAAGGGAAGTATTGGTCCGATCCAACCTATTTTGGACATACCATTATAAGAAAAGAATTATCCCTTAATTTTAGTTACATATATGTATATCACACATTGACCTACATCTTCTGTATTCTGTATCTTGGGGCTTGACCGATTTTCGTTGTATTTGATTAATATTTGGTCATAAGATGGCACACACTAAAGTCATTATTTGTGCAAAGTTTTATCTTGTTATATTAATTGCATTTTGATTTGCATACTGGAAACTGAACGAATTAAGTGGAATTGAAAATTGTGCTATATAGGAAGTAGGCGTGGTTTTTATCTTCTCATGCCATCTCGATGGTAAAATTTAATGTCTCTGGCGTATTTAGTTACTCGTATTAATTTATTGAGCTTTTAGTGGTTTTGATCAGTACCGTTATATGGGGAGTGAGCGAGGTTATCATCCGATTTCATCTACTTTCACACTCTCGATAGGAGTTCTTATAATATTTGTGCTAGGTAAATTTGATTGTTGTAGTTTCAGGTGTTTTCGGGATATGTACATTAAACTTACATATTAGAAAGCGGGCCACGCTCACTTTTTCAGAAATTTTTTCACACAGACGGCACTTACAACTGCGTCCTCTGTGCCAAAATACAGCTTTATATCTTAATTTAGTATTTAGTTATGGCACTTTTTGGGTTTTCGGTTAATGGCGTTTTGTGGGTGTGGCAGTAGTCCGATTACGCTTATCTAAGGAACTCGAACTTTATTTTTTGTACTAAGAAACCTGTGTATCAAATTTCATTAGGATATCTCCATTTTTGCTGAAGTTACAGCTTCCGAGGACGAACGGATATACAGACAGACAGTCACCTGGATTTCACCTTCTCTCGTCATCCTGATCATTTTTATATACAAAACTCTAAAACTATCGTTGAACAAAACTTATACTCTGTAGAACATGTTACTAGAAAGAGTATAAAAACGATAATTTCAACTAATCGGAGATTGTAGCAATGCCTTTGATAATAATCTTTGCCAAATTTAGCAAAGATTTTTGTGAAGATATTTTGTCAAAGAAAAAAGTTTACTATAGAAGGACTTGAGATTGACAGGAATTTCTAAATCCTCCCAGCTCGTCACGCTGATGATTTATATTTACAGTATAATTTAGGGTTAGGAGCTTCACATCCAATTATTTCGTATACTTTTTTATTTCTTTTACAATATAAATATAATAAAACATTAAAAATCCCACCATTTATACAATTGATCTCTACGAAATCTACACATTTTCTACACAAAAACACATACCTACACATTTATGGTATAACAATAAAAAGTATTTCATTTTTTCGTATAAGTACGTATCGTTTATTCTACATTGAAAACCACACCTTGTGCACATGCTAATTTACCGGAATGATTCAGTGTTATTGTCGAACGTTTGCAGTATTGTTTCCATGCATCGGAACCGGATTCTCTACCTCCACCGGTGTGTTTTTCGCCACCAAAAGCACCGCCTATTTCCGCTCCATTAGTTGTAGTATTTATATTTACTATACCACAATCAGAGCCTTGTGCGCCAATCCATTTAAAAGCATTCGATATGTTCTCCGTAAATATCGCTGAAGACAGACCTTGATCTACTTCGTTATTCCATTCGATAGCCTCTTCAATAGATTTAGCTTTCAGAATGTAAACAATTGGAGCAAAAGTTTCACGATGCACCACTGGCGAATCATGTGGCAAATCAATTATTATAGTCGGTTCCACATAGAAACCTTCAGACTCTATCACTTTTCCGCCAAATGCAACTTTTCCGCCGAGTTTGACAGCTTCGGCAACGGCGGCTTTATAATGTTCAATATTTTGTTGAGAATGCACTGGACCAACCAGTGTATTGGGATCTAATTGATGACCGACCTTTGGAAGAACCTGCAACATATTTATATGTAAATCTACGTATAGCAACAACGGCATATAAATAAATATACCAAAGACTGGATTTTTTTATATAATTTTCACAGTCTTTAGCCATTTTAAGAGGTCGAAAATAGTACAAAGCGTACCTGTTTGTATTTGACTACCAATTCCTTAACCAGGCGGTCATATAGTTTCTCATGTACGATTATACGACGTGTTGTGGTGCAACGCTGGCCGGAAGTGCCAATGCAACCGAAGAGTGCAGCTTCTAATACCATGTTGAAGTTAGCATCCTGGTCTACAATCAAAGCATTATTACCACCCAATTCCAGTATAACTTTGCCAAAACGTTTTTGGACCTCCACTCCGACGTTGCGTCCAGTTTCGCAACTGCCAGTAAACGACACAAGTTTCACTCTAGAATCGTTAACAAGTTTCTGACCCACATCGGCGCCTCCTTGGCAAAGCACTGCAATGGGTGGTAAATTATTACGTTTCAAAACTTCTGAAAAGATTTTCATGGTCGCCACTGAGACTAGAGACGTAGTAGGGGCCCCCTTCCAAAGAACGCTATTTCCTGTTGTCTGTACAAAAAACAAAGAATACCATAGTAAATAGCTCAATTGATACTTATGAATATAAAGAATTTACCAATGCGATTGCAGCATTCCAACCAAAGACGGCATTCGGAAAATTGTATGCCGATATAATGCCCACTAAGCCTAGAGGACGCCAAGCTTCTAAAATTGTATGCTCCGGCCGTTCAGAATTGATTACCTGTCCTGAGTAAATTCGCGAAAGCCCTGCTGCATAATCACAAATATCAATAAACTCTTGAACTTCACCCTGTCCTTCGCTAAATATTTTTCCAACTTCTAAGCTGACAAGCTTTCCCAAAGGCTCTTTATATTTGCGCATTTCTTCGCCGATTTGACGTATAATATCGCCACGTACAGGTGCTGGCACCTGACACCATTGCTGGTATGCATTCACTCCAACTTTTATCGCCTCATTCATTTCTTCAGATGTTCCCACACGTACGTTAGCGATCTTGCGCCCGGTTCCTGGGTCTATAGATGTTAATACCTCCCCAGAACCTTTCCACGATCCATTATATACACCACAGTTTTCGCGTTCTATACCAATATCCTTGAGGAAAGCATACTCAGGTGAATCAATTAGATAGTCATTCTTAGATTCTAATGAAGAGCTTTTGTGAAAGAAGCATGAGTGCACCACCAGTGCCGTCTGATTGCGCTTCAGCAAGATTGATCGGTTCAAATGCCTTACCAGTGACATCCTAAAAATATACAAATAAGTCATATTTTAATTAATAAAATTTTTATATTTACACTGATCGATTGTTATCCACGATATAAATTAAAAAATCCGAAATAAAAAAACATATTGCAAGGAATATATACATAATTTATCTGGATCAATACAGATGTAATAATACCTAGGGGTCTTAGTGTTATTTATTCGTCAATCCAGTCAATATATTTATCAATTATCTGTACTCTCCAAGTGTTCCTTACATTAAAGGATATTTATGTATGCATAAAGCACTAAATTTCTTGTTGGGGTTTTACCGGCATTATACACACATAATTCGAAGGAACAAAGTTTTAAATTGTTTGTTTGAATTTCCATATACAACTTTAATACTGCCATTTCATTCTTATCAATAATCCACAATCTAGCTGAAATACTTGTACATGGCATAAATAAATTAATATATGTATGTATGTATGTATGGGTGAGCAAAATCTTTATCGTTTCTGAATGCTGCGGTTATCTTGTTATTCTGAGCTGATTTATGAAGCAAAAACTTACGTACACACGCATCTATTGTCATAATCTCAAGTGTTTATTATATAAAAAGTACACACGTACATAAATCAGGCATTTTAGTTTATAATTTAGATAGTTGCTTTTCTAAACCAATTTGGTATTTCTAGTACTATACTTTGTTGGAGTGAACTGCAATTTCACTTGTTGTCATTAAAGTCGATCTTAGCATGTCAATCAATCCTTTTGTATATGCAAATTATATCAGATCAAGCAACTGCATATGTATGTATGTACTATATCAATATGTGTTTGTATGTATTTACAATCAACGATTAAGACATCAAGTTTATTGCTATAAACATTTTTTTATGATTATCTTCAAAATAACAATAATTAATTAAGTAGGTACCTAAGATTGTGCCATTTAGTGAAATATATCTGGGTAAAAAGGCAAAATCAATGTTTTGATAACAAGTTTAGAAAATGAATTGTTCTTAATTTATTTGCCCCACTAAATATGTATGTAGTATATTCATATATAAATACAGACATTTAGATGTTTATCCAAAGAAACCTTTTACAAAACATGCTTATGAACTTTTTAACTAACACACATACACATAGACATATGTATATTTAAATTGAGCATTTCTCTACTTACATGTAAAAGATTTTTTATACGAAATTTTAAATATTTTTTTTTATAAATTAACACAGGACTGTCTTAGCTTGCGTTTACTTCCGAACTGAGTGCTTTATACTGTACTCATAGTTGAGAGATGTATACGGAATGGACCTCCTGCACTGATAAGCAAACTTCAGCTGTCGTTATCTCTGACTGATAACAATATATTATTATTTAGTGGCTTATGGTGTAATCCCAAAGTAATGACTGACTGGTCTACTTTTCACTAGTAAAACTTTTAAGCTCTCATTGTGGCATTCGAAGTTTGAAGTCACATTTCATGAATATGCGTCTTTCACCGGAAACTGACAAATTTCCGATTATAACAACTTTTGTTATGGAAGGAAGCTGAGTATTAGCAAATTTTCAAATCGGAAAGCAAATATTCCGTATTTCTCATTTTAATCTATAAATTGTATAGCATTTTATAAAATATCTCTTTGAAAAAGGAAGTATTTCTATCAGGTGATTTCAGCAGTGAAATATTATCAAAAAAACCATATGATTTATAACAAATGACTTCATTATCACATATCAATCAGCAACAGAAAGAATACCACAACATAATTGTTATCGATTATTAAAATCGTTTTATTTATCGATATTTCACCACCACCACCTAGTGTACTTTGTATCAACTAATCGTCTACAGCTTGTTTGCAACCTGTTGGCACTTTCTAAATTTAGTAATTTTATTAATTTTGAATGAGAAGTTTGTAAAATGGCTAACACTGGAGACGTTTATATTGTATCCGCTGCGCGTACAGCAATTGGTAATTTCATATTCGATAGAGTCCTCCTCTATATGTGTTAATTCGGATCTAAAAATTATAGGAAGCTTCAATGGATCACTTTCTAAATTGAAAGCATCGGAACTGGGTAGTGTAGTTATTAAAGAAGTGCTAAAGAGAGCTAATGTTAACGGTGGTGATGTGGACGAAGTCGTCATTGGGCAAGTGAGCAATATTTGAAATTAAAAATTTCATGTCACTTTAATGAACATATTTTCTAGAGTCTTACCGCTGGACAGGGTCAAAATCCCTCACGACAGGCTACCCTACAAGCAGGACTTCCTATAAATGTCCCTGTTTATAATATTAATATGCTTTGTGGTTCAGGATTAAAGTGCGTACAAAAAGTATAATTCGTATATGTATGTCATTTTATAGTATGCTTTTATTTTCAGAACTGTTGCCTTGGGTTTCCAATCTATACGATGTGGCGATTCTAAGATTTCTATTTGTGGAGGCCAAGAGAGTATGTCTTTGGCCCCACACGTTATCCATTTACGAAATGGTATCAAAATGGGTCCTGGAACAATGTTGGATACAATGACTCACGATGGCCTCACTGATGCTATGCATAACATACATATGGGTGTCACTGCCGAAAACCTGGTAAAGCAATACAATATTACTCGTGACGAACAAGATGAATTTGCGGTTCACTCGCAAAACCTGGCTGAGAACGCGCAAAAAAATGGCTTCTTCGAAAAGGAAATTGTCCCAGTCGAATTGAAAACTCGTGCGGGTACTCAAATTTTTGAAAAGGATGAGTACATTAAACCAGGCACAACAATTGAAGCTCTCAAAAAACTGAAACCATGTTTTATTGAGGTAGGGAAGATATTATAAAAAAAAGTGTTAATTAAAGTTTCCATTTTGTTCAAACATATGTTTGTGTAGAATGGAACTGTAACAGCTGGAAACGCTTCAGGTATTAATGACGCGGCTGCAGCGGTATTATTAATGTCAGGGGAAGAGGTGACAAAGAGATCCATTAAACCAATGGCGAAAATTGTGGCTTGGGCACAGACTGGTGTAGATCCTAAAATCATGGGAATTGGACCCGTGACTGCTGTTGAAGCGGTTGTAAGTAAATTTTAACGCATTAGGCTTATACTGGCATTGAATTCAATTTCATTCTAAAGTTGCAAAAGGCTGGTTGGACAAAGGAAGAAGTGGATCTATTTGAATTAAATGAAGCATTCGCAGGTCAATCTATTGCAGTATTAAAGGAGCTAAAAATCAACGCCGATAAGGTGAATGTTAATGGCGGTGCCATTGCTTTAGGTCACCCTATCGGTGCATCGGGATGCAGAATTCTAGTTACATTGTTATATGCGCTTGAAAGGTTGAATGTCAAAAAAGGCGTCGCATCATTATGCATTGGAGGCGGGATGGGTATCGCCATGGCTATTGAACGTGTTTAAAAACGAGAATAATTATTATTTATATTGATATGATAATGAGACATATGTGTATGTAAATTATTTGTTATAACGAAAGTCAATTGTTATTAGAACTAGAAATGCAAATATATGTATATATGAAGCTTGCATAACTATTTTAGAATTCATTCAGTAAGCATACAGATTTTGGTCAGAGGAGAGTAATTTACGTAATGTTACCTTTAAACCTGTGTACTTTGAATTAAAAACAACAAGAAAGTTTGTGGTGAGCTTTTCTTATAAAACTTGTGGTGTTGTATACATATATAAAGTACACATGAATATAAAACTATATATAGTATCTGTAACTAGATTGATATTGTTCAGAGTCTATCACCAACGCTATTTGATTACATGTTCCACCGTTGCCTATTTTACGCTCCGAGTATACGTCGGTTGAATTATAAATAATATTTGCCGAATGAAAACCCATTAACGAGTATAAGTAACAAAATTCTAAAATCGCAAGCGCCTGTCTACTGTTTAACATATCTATACAAAATATAGTAGAATATATAGTTATGTATATATTTTATTCATTGTACTTAGTCATATATACATACATACGTTTACATTATGAGAACCAATGTAATATAAGTAATTCAATAATAAATGCATTTTGAGCTTATTTATGTAGTTGGAATAAATTAATGTGTCTTTTAAATATAGTTTTAACCAACAAACGTACGGTCACCAACATAAAAGCTTCAATTCTTTGGTACGCTTTCAAAAACTTCAATGGACCGCAACATTAATTCCATGGCTACTTTTCCAGATAATACACCATTCCATTCCATATAATTCCACACAGATGCCATGAAAATGCAAAATAATAAACCACCTGATATGAAGAGTTTCAATATTATGCACAATGTTCTAAATCCTAATGGAGATGGATATTCCAAGAAAACTACTAAAATAAACGCAAGAATAAGAGCGACACTGTAGTAAAATATGCGATCTATATTCAGTTGATCTAGTGATGTTTCGCATAACGATATTGATTCATGCAAAACAGCTACACGTCTCGATATAAGACATCCGTCAGCTTTAAGCGCCGCTTCTTCGCTAATGTGATGCTCTTTATTTATAGAAGTAACAATACATGCTCCTTCTCCAATATTATGATCAGCATCTCTTAAATGCAACTTTGCTAATACAGCTTCGTGGTCGGAATAGCTGAAATTTTGGCCAGGTACAGGTTCGGTCAACGGCAGTCCATAGTCAATAATAGAAAGAGCAATATTTTCAGGGCTTCTTGCGAATATATGATCGATATGAACTCCAGGTGACATATTGTTAATAGTATTAGAAGCAGTATACGAATTTTTTTGATATTCATTTGTTACAATATTTTTAGAATTGCAACAATCTTTCATTTTTGATGTATACAAGAGAACCCTAAAAGTAATAAAAAGCAATATATTAGCGATTAGTATTTTGAATAAAAAATTTACATTTAAAATTAGTAAGTAAATACATATATGTATATATTTATGACTTTTTGAAAATATTGTATTGTAAATTTAGTAATAAAATTTGGATATTAATTACTTGTATGTCAAATCATGAGGTTGAGCATTTAAGTCTCCAGCAAGAACTTGTAGAACAGAGTCACCTCTTGTTGCACGAATAAACTGTGCTGTATCAAAAGCCTGAATTACCCGATGAGTTTTGTAATCATCATTGTTGTTATTATATTCCGCATGAAGCTAAAATTATTAATATAATAACACATTTAATATATATACGTATATAGATTACTAGACTATATATGATATTTACATGAGTATTGTACAGATGTACCACATGCTTATCCACGAGGATTCTACATAAACCAACTCCTTTGCCCCCAAACCAATCAGCATGCTGAATACGGTGAAAATAACCATTAACACTCCAAGGATGAAAGAAAGAGCTTAAAATAGGATATTTAGACAATACCAGGAGGCCTGAACCTATAACACCACTGAAAATAACACAGAAATTTGCTTTAAAATTATGAACAACTCCTTAATATACACCATGAATTTTTACCTGTAGAAATAGTGAGCGTAAGGTAATACTGACTCGGTAGCGTTTTTCAGTGTTTCGCAGTCTTTAC
Source organism: Bactrocera dorsalis (assembly GCF_023373825.1). Classification (NCBI taxonomy): domain Eukaryota; kingdom Metazoa; phylum Arthropoda; class Insecta; order Diptera; family Tephritidae; genus Bactrocera; species Bactrocera dorsalis. The sequence goes on from NC_064307.1 coordinate 4,440,991, forward strand.
GAGACCAAACTTCTTGCAGAGAAACTATATCATATTTGCCTGAACTAAGCTCTAAGCCTATTGCAGCTATCCGTGCCTCACGGTCCTTTGAAATAAAAGGAAAAGGAATTCCCCTGGAATATTATAAAACAGATATTAAAATTTCCCTGGTGTTGACATGATTGTACTGCGACAAAAATACATACCAAACATTTAGTGTCAAAATACTTAAATTTAGCAACATATTTATATAAAAAAATATACATATAGATATGTAACAAATATATTTATGTATGTTTATGATAGTGATAGTGATAACAGTATCGGAATAGTCGGAACACAATAGTCGAAAAGTAAAATTTTGTGTTGATCGACGATGTCATCAAGAATTTATCAGCTCTAGTCTGTACTATTTTTTATTGCAAGGATTTTTAATATTACTCATTTATATAAATAATTAATATTATATAAATAAGTGATCATTGTAAACTTCCACAAAATGAAATTAATACAGCATTAATTTTACAGTTTTGTTTTTCAATTGTAGTTTTATGCACTTACTACTTCCACTTCTCAAAAACTACTTAAATATTACCTACCAAAAATTCTCTAGTAAAAAGATTAATTTGTTTCATTGCCTTTATTTAGTACACGTTAAAATCAAATTACATTGTTATATTTTATATTTAAAAATGTATTTTACTTAAAAAAAAAATTATTTTCTATTGAAATAAAACAATTTAAAGTTCATAATCGCCATTAACACTTTGTTCTTGATCATCTGTACCAACTTCTTCAAAATCTCTCTCTAATGTAGCCAAGTCTTCACGAGCTTCCGTAAACTCGCCTTCTTCCATTCCTTCGCCAACATACCAATGCACAAATGCACGTTTCTTAAACATTAAATCGAACTTGTAATCCAAGTTACTGAATGCAACAGCAATAGCAGTTGTATTTGATAGCATACAAACCGCACGAGGAGTCTGGGCTAAATCTCCTCCAGGTACGCATGCAGGCTTCTCATAATTAATTCCAATTTTAAAACCTGTTGGACACCAATCCACGAATTGAATATGTCGCTTAGATTTTATAGCCGATACTGCCGCGTTTACATCTTTTGGTACAACATCCCCACGATAGAGCATACAACAAGCCATATATTTTCCAGCACGTGGATCACATTTCACCATCATATTTGAAGCTTCGAAACATGAGTTTGTTAATGCCATTATAGTATTGTGTTCATGCGATGCATTTGATGAAGACACCAGTGGAGCGTATGCAACTAGTGGGAAGTGAATTCGAGGATAAGGTACTAAATTTGTTTGAAATTCATTAAGATCAACATTCATAGAACCACTGAAACGTAAAGAAGCTGTAGTTGAACTAACAATTTGTGCAATAAGGCGATTCAGGTTACGATAATTGGGACGATCAATATTCAAACTATTCTGACATATTTCATAGATTGCTTCATTGTCAACTATAAAAACGCAGTCCGAAGTCTCCAAAGTCGCGTGTGTAGTGAGAACTGCATTGTATGGCTCTACAACTGACGTTGAAACTCTTGGTGACGGGTACACTGCAAAATCCAATTTACATTTTTTACTATAATCTGCAGTTAAGCGTTCCATAAGTAAAGAAGTAAAGCCCGATCCAGTTCCACCACCAAGACTATGAAATATTAAGAAACCTTGAAGACTTTCACATTGTTCAGATAATTTTTGAATGCGATTCATAACTTTATCAATTGCTTCTTTTCCGATAGAGTAATGGCCACGTGCATAATTATTGGCTGCATCTTCTTTTCCAGATATCAGTTGTTCTGGATGATACAAACTCTTAAGGTTACCTGTACGTACATCATCTATAACTGTAGGCTCAAGATCAACAAAAACAGTACGTGGTACATGTTTGCCCAGACCAGTTTCTGCGAAAAAGGTATTCGAGTCATTCGTGGTTTCATTTTTAGTATCTTGTGATAATTTATTCGATCCATTTGTATTCTCTGCTTTACTTTTAGTAGAGCCGTCAACATCAATGCCGTGCTCCAAAAGGTACAATTCCCAGCAAGCATTTCCGATTTGAATTCCTCCTTGCCCGATTTGTATTGATATTACCTCACGCTTAAAAAATAATTATCTTTCATAAATACTCCTTCTAAAAGATAGCAATTATTGCTTCATCTTACCATTTTTAAAGAATTTGTATGTGAAAGTTAAAAAGGCGCCAATATTTCAACCCCAAAGCAAATTACAAAATAGCTGCTTTGCGAATATCTTGTATGCCGTTAGGAAAGATAATGTCCTTAGTGTCAAGGCACAGTTAAAGCCTAGCACATTAAGCTTATTCGCGTACATACTTATGCCGTAGTTTAACAAATGGTATATATTCTGTAGAAGGGAGGAAAACCGCCCTGACTGCTTTTGAAATATTTTTTCGCGCCATTTTAAATCAATTACACAATCGGTATCAACGTAGTTTTAACTATAGTATAACATTTAAATTTTTTAATTGAATAGACATATGTATGTACATACTATTTGAAATCAAATTTCATTTATGCTTTTATTTATATATGTATATTTATATAAAAAAATTGATATACATATTGTTTTCTTTAAAAGCTCAGAAGTTTAATTAATTTTACTAATTTTTAAAAAATATTTTAAATTTATAGGCTTGTGTGACCTCGACTTAAATGTATAACCAATAATTATAATGGATAACTGTTGTATATGTAGATAATTATATAAATAATTTAAATAATGATATAACTACCCGATTTATTAACTGGTATTAAAAAAGAAATTGTTTAAAATAATTTCTATTATTCAAATTTCCGATTCTAATTATCCAAAAAATCATGGTTTATTTAAAATATATTTTTAATATAGTTAGTACTTTCATTATATATGAAAACTTTTGCGATGAGGGAGATCTCTCAATCCAGATATATTCGATATTTCCAATAGTTTTCTATATTGCCACGTCGGAGAGAGTTTTCATTAAAATTTCGATATATCGATAAATACATTCGATAAAACTTTACTTAATCTTTACATATCGCTTATTAAACAATTTAATAACTGGTTTTAGGAAGATGAAGGAAGGTTTTATCAAAATCTCTGGTGGACCCACTCACGTAATTACTTGGGGACGTTGGATAGAAGAGCCCTTGGATGATGTGCCCGAGATTGTGATATGTATTCCAGGTAATCCCGGCTTAGTTGGCTTTTATACCGAATTCCTGCACTTATTGTATGAGCAATTGGGTGAAAAAATTCCGGTTTGGATAATTGGTAAGATTCGCAGTTTTTAAATTGATTTTTTTTTTCAATTGCTGTTTTTGTTTTTAAAGGTCACCTGGGACACGAAGAACCTTCAAAGGATTGCAAAACGGAAGTTCCTTGCCTTAAGGGAAATGAGAAAATATTTGATCTAAATGGACAGTTATATCATAAAAAGGAATTTATTCAACGTTTTGTGCCACGCAATACAAAAATTCATTTAATTGGTCATTCAATTGGAGCATGGATGGTGATGCATTTGTTAGAATTTCAGGATATTCGGCAGCTGGTCAAAAAATGTTACCTTCTATTTCCAACAATAGAGCGTATGATTGACTCATCGAACGGTTGGAATTTCACCAAAATTGGAATTCCACTATACACAGTTCTAGGATTTGTAATTCCATTATTTAATCGGTTACCAAAATATCTTCAAATATGTGGAGTACAAATATATTTCTGGCTCTTAAACATACCGAAGTCGTTTATTGAAACCGCTTTAGAATACTCGAAGGCTCCTGTGATGGAAAAAGTAATATTTTTGGCAAAAGATGAAATGGTTCGGGTACGTGATTTAGATCAAAGTTTGATGGAGAGACATTTATCATTGTTAAAGATGTATTATGGTACAACGGATGGGTGGGTACCAGTCGAGTACTATAAAGAAATATGCAGAAAGTATCCCAAAATTGACGCCGAATTAGATAAAGAGTCTATAGATCATGCATTTGTATTGAGAAACTCGGAGGCAATGTCTCGTATAGTAGGTAAAATGATTAAAGAACATTCAGAAATTTTGAAATGAATGCATATATGGATATACATATGTATGTAGCTTTACTTATATTTTCTTTGCCATAAAATTAATAATATAAAATAATTAGAAAAATGTTTAGATCCATATACATACATAGATATCCATAACTATCATTATCGGATCAAATTAGACTAATAATTATATATATTAAATGAAACAAATGTTATTGACATTTTACGCTGAGGATGATTTATATATATATATATTTAGTGGTATTTTGGTTGAATTAATACATAGCTACATATATTAAAACAAAAAACATAGTATTTTATTCAGATTCTGAAACCGATGGACTGCGTGAATGAGATTTTACTGAAGACTTGTCCTTTGTACGTTGGGGTGAAGAAGAAGGTGAGCGCGAAGCAGATCTCGACTTTGAAGGCGATCTAGATCTTGAGCTCGACTTTGAACGCGACCGTCTTTCAGATCCACTACCAGAACGTGATCTAGATCTAGATCTAGACCGGGAACCGGAACGAGATCTACTTTCACTATGAGAACGTTGTTCTGACGGTGATCTTGATATACGACGCACGCGCTTGGACTCAACACTACCGTCACTGTCACTTTCACTTTGATCTCTGTTAGCAACATGCTTTCGCTTGCGTCCACCAGCATCGCTATCGGATTCACTCGTGGATATCGTAGCTTTCGAAACAATCTTAAGCCGTTGTTTGGCTGACAACTTTTCTTTCGATTCCTTTGCCTCTTTAGCCTTCTTATTTTTCTGTTTCTTTTCTCTAGGTTGGATTTCACCATCACTGTCACTATCATATTTGTCTTGTGCCGATTTTCTCTTTCTACCAGCACCCTTTTTGCGTTCCTTGGGTTTCTTCTTAGAACGTTCAGCACCATCAACTTCTCCAACATCACTACCAGAATCGGAAGCATAACCATCCTTGCGTGGACGACCACCTCCATTGTTAAATGTAAATTATATATAATAAATGCCAATAGATGAAAATTATTTCTATATATAGATTTTACTGTACCTTTCTTGCGTTCTTTGGATTGAGGCGGATTTTCCGAAATAATCAATATGCCCTTAGTTTTCTCAACATATTCCTGGCGTTTTACAAGCATTTGTTCTCGGGACATCTTTTGTTCTTCTTCTCGGCGTTTACGTTCTTCTTCTTGTTTCGTCTTAAAGGCCAATCGTTCCTCTTCCTGCTTGCGACGCAAAGCCTTTTCTTCTTCATCGATACGACGAGCTCGGGAAACATGATATTGGGCTTGAGACAAGAGATCCTGACACTGATTGGCCTCAATGCCAGCAATCTCAATATTGAAACGTGTTTTATCACCACAAATCGAGAGGTATTGAAAATATCTTAGAATTTCAAACAAATGTTCTAATTAGCAAATTTTTCACATGAACCTGATAGAGAAAGCTTCACAATACCTTTGCGCTAATTCCAATTCATGAACAGCTTGCAACACTACATCAAGAGTTGACTTTTCGTCTTTAAGGATAGCCATAGCCAAACGTTGCAGTACCACAGCAATGTTGAAAAGTAATACCTGTAAATTTGAGTTTAACAAATTAAATAATATTAAAAATGTCTTGTTATTATTCGGCTGCACCAAAACTATAATACCACACACTGATGTACCAGAATTTAAAGATGTAACCACCCATTTTACTTAGGGTACAACTATCCCTATTTCATTATCTTACCGTATCTTGTGGCGCAACCCTTCTCGCTTTTAGCAGGACTGTTTTTGCTTCTTTGAGTTTACCTGCACGCAAGTATGCACGTGCCAAATACTGCATCACCTCGACATTATGATGTTTGTAGAATTTTTTCATACAGTTCTCGTACATTTGTATTGCACTGATGTATTGCTTCTGCTCAACATATATATGAGCAATATTTAACCAAACATCTGAGAAGTCAGCCGTTGCCTCTCGAACCTGTGCGAATATATCTCGTGCTTCTATAACACATCCTTTATGCGCCAATACAGCGCCGATGCCATTAGAAGCCCAAATATTTCGAGGATCATTGCGCAAAACCTGTCATTTAAAAATTTATAACGTAATGTAATGTAATGTAAACGGGTTGATATATCTATGTTAGTACGATACCTGTTTATATATAGATAAAGCTTTTTCCTGATGTTTTCGTTCCTTGTCCTTATCTCTGATCGGCTGATGAAGTGTTTGCAATGAAAAATTTCCTAGTGCAATCAACGAGTATGCATCCGTAGCAGTTGTAGGATTTTTCAAGATTGTTTCAAAATTTTTTTGTCCCAAAGCAAATTGCATTTTTGCCAAATGTAAATTTCCTAACAAAGACCTAAATAACATTTATGATAATTATCATCATATATGTATGTATATCAATATTAACCCAATTACCTTGCATCGGGGTTATCGTTATTGATATTTAATGCGTCCTTAAAGAAATCAGATGCTACGAAAATGAGACCCTTGTCACGTGCCATACATCCCAATCGTAAGTAGCAGTCAATATAATTTGGATGTTCTTTTAATATATCTTTGAACAATTTATCGGCTATATCAAAGCTGCACATAGCTTCATTGAGACGAGCTAAATTATAGGTCATTGTCACTGATATGGAATCATAATATTGTTTATCTGCATTCGAGCTATCTGCTTCCACTCTAGCTCTTTGTATTGCTTCGTTTAACTTTTGTTTAGCTATAGTTAAATTACCAATTCGATAATGTAGAGCGGCGACATTATTTAATATTTCTGCCGGTAATTCTACTTTAACCTTTTCGGTTAGAATATTTGATGCTGTAGCGTAGGCGTTTAGAGAAGCTTGAAGATCATTTTGTTCTAAAATTTGGGCTAGCTCTATCCAAGCTTCTACGTCATCAGGAAACTGTTCAGTAACCTTCTTTAAATGTGACTTTGCCATGTCACGTTTTGCTTGTGAGTTTGAGTTTGCATAAAGAGAGCCCAAAATCTTCATTGTTTCGTAGTTTCCTGGTTGAATTTTCAACACTTTTTCAAAACATTGAGCAGCCTAAAAAATAAATAAATGTAACTATATTTTAGTGGTTAATAACAGAGTATTTCTTACATTTTCAGTATCACCGCGATATATATACATCTGTCCGAGACCATAATGAGGTAACACAAAATTAGCAGGTGCGATTTGGGTTGATTGATAGTAGTATTGAAACGCTTGATCATAATCACACTGGGCATGGAAACTGCGTGCTAATTGGTAACAACTCTCTGCTCGCATCGCTTCATTTTCGGTGTTATGAAAAGCATGCAACGCCAAATGTTGAACTTTTTGGTAGTCTTTTTTGAAGAAAAAGTGGTTTGCTAAATGATTTAATACCATAGGGCTTGTAGAATCAATAGTATAAGCTCGGGATAGCATTTGGACACCTAATTTGTTTGAGTCGGGTTCATGCAAATTAAGTTTTAATATTGCCAACCCAATTAAAGCCCCAACACAATTAGAATCGAGTTCTAGTGCTCTTTCAAATGCCTGTTTAGCTTTTTCTTGATTGTTCATTTTAAGGAAACAATGACCCATGCCCATACGAACGTTCGCTGGACAATTCGGATTTGTACGTAGTGCTTTTTTATAAAAAGCTAAAGCTCCTCTATAGTCCTTTTTATTGAAGGCGATGCATGCTTTGCCCAAAAGCGATGGAATATTTGCAGGTGATTGGTTGAGTACGAAATTAAATTGGGCGTCTGCTTGTTCCATTTTATCGCCTTCTAACAAGCAGAAATAAGCTCTACCCAACAAATGATTTTGATCGTACATAATAATTTTATCAGCAGTTGTGTACAAGTTTGTGGCCTTCATAAATAACTCTCGCTTTTTCTCTTTCGATTTTTCCCGATTTGCTTCCTGTACGTAATGTGCAGCCAACATATCATATGCACGCATTTGATCTTTCTCCATGTCACGATAATCGGTATTCCCTTCAGTTCTAGCCGTTTCCAAAAGCCTTATAAAGTCTGCTGTTTTTTTCTCCTTGTAGTACGCCAACTATATATAGATTATGATATTAGAATATATACATTTATAGAATAATTGATATATAAAAACTTACCGCCACGTTCACCCAGGTATTTAACTGGGAACGCTCTTGGCGTAAAATAGCTAGTACTTCCTGACATTCTGGTAACTGATCTGGATGAACCTCAATAACCTGATAGCATTAAGAGAAAAAAAATTCATATCTATAAAACAATAAACTGCATTATGTTATATTACCTCGTCAGTATCCCGCAATGGAATTTCAATAGGCGCTGACATGATTTCTAATAATCTTGAAAACGCAGCAACCAAAACAACAAACTAAATTACTTCGCCAATGCTGGTTAACGTTGAGAGCAATATATCGATTATAAAAACTATCGACTAATTTACTTAAGCTAAGGCTGCGTGCCAAACGGTACAAAAATGAAAATTCTGACAGAGGAATGTGAAATTTTGACATTTTTTGTGGTGAATTCGAATGCTCCCGAGCTGAATAAACTTTTGACAATTTATAAATATGAATACAGACATGCATTACGCGAAACGAATTTAAAATAACAGCAGCATACATAACATGTATGTTATAAAATATGTTATTAACCTGTAATTATTATTTGTTTCATTCAATGCATTCTGAATAAGAATTTAATTAGTGGAAATAAAAAATGAAAAATTAAGAAGATAGAATTAAATTAAAAATAGTGTTTTAGAGTAGCAAATTTTCTTTTTGAATTTTTCAACTAAACGACTTCATGGTTTTGCTCTCAAGAGCTGTTAAAATGTGTACTTATTTTTACGTTTTAGTTGGTTTACACACCGCTACACATTTGTTTTTCAGAATAAGCAGCTCTTGGATTATGGAAAAATGACTTCGAAAGTATGCAATTCATTAAAAAAAAATTGCAACCCGTACAATATTGAATTTATGTATATTTTCCAACAATGAATATAAAGCAGTGAATGAATTTGAAGTAATCTACATTTGACATGCGAATATTAACTTCTTCTTCTTTACTGGCGTAGACACAGCTTACGCGATTATAGCCAGTTTAACCACAGCACGCCAGACGTTTCTTCTTTTCGCGACGTGGTGCTAATTGGAAATACCAAGTGAAGCCAGGTCCTTCTCCACCTGGTCTTTCCAACAGAGTGGAGGTCTTTCTATTCCTCTGCTTCCCCCGGCGGGTATTGCGTCGAATATTTTCAGAGCTGGAGTGTTTTTGTCTGTCTCTTAATTCGCTAAACTATGTCAATGTCATTTGATCGTATATCTCATACAAATCATCGTTCCATCGAATGCAATATTCGCCGTGGCTAAGGCGCAAATGACCTTAAATCTTTCGTAGAACCTTCCTCACGAAAACTCGTAACGCCGATGTTGTCATCATCCCTGCTACTGCACAGTCATGAACAATTATAAAGGGGCTGTGTGTTAGTGGGAGGATGGGGTCATGTGTAGAAGTTCACGCAAGTGAGGAAAGTTCTCTGATCGCCATTCACTTGGGAGTGGGCAGAAACGATTATTTTACATACATATGGCTCAAGCAGCTCACGACTTCCGGTATTTGGCCAAGTATCCTCTGGGCAGCCTAAGAACATCCGTTTTAAGGTGAGCTAAAGTGAGAAGGCGAAACATCCCCTACATAGGGTTGTGCGCTAGGTTTGGAACCCGCCACGTAAAAAAAAAACACCCAATGAAAACTTCGGCTATAATCGCGTAAGCGGTGTCTACGCCAATTAAGAAGAAGTGTGTTAGTGAGTGTGAAATTGAAAGTTTTGACATTTAAAAGTGAATTCAACATTTTTCGTAGTCTATATAGAAGTTAGGATCAACATACCGAATTAGTTACCAGTTTAATAAAAAAGTAAAAAGTGATAAGATTTTTTAATTTGAGTTGAAGAAACTAGTCCACATATGTGGTTTTAGTTTATCGAGGTATGGCTTATAAGACTAATAAAACTTTAACGCATGTATCATCACGCTTATCGTCCTAATAATGAAAATTTTGAAAATCCTTAGATGTTTTCATTCTGTATGAAGGCTTTTGGATTCCTTTGATTTAATATATGACATTGTCCAGTTAAATATATCAATCACAACGACCCTAATATTCATAACAAGTGCTTATATGTATATCGTGCTGTGTTAATAAGTGTTTTATATTTTGTATATATTTAAATAAAGTATATAGATACATAGGTGTGAAAACTTATTAACTGTAAGTACAACAACGTTAAAGTCCAACTTATCACACAAGTTGGCCCTGGTTTAATACATTTGAGTATGGTTTAAATACAATTCATTGACCCATAGTTAAAAATAAAATCCGATCCTTTTTAATATTGGAAATTGTAGAATTTCAAGTTTTTTTTTTGAAAAAGTTCCCTAATAATTTTAAAATACATTTCACTTTTAACTGTAACTATGGGTATATATTTTAATAATTCACAACTGATTAAATTAATCGATTATTAATATTAGTTTCGTCGTCATGAACACCTTTATAATACAACATATTCGTATTTTTAATAATGATTGCTACCACGATCTGAGTATTTTCCACTAACTTTGCTTATCGAATAATGGTCTGAATAACCGTCATATTTGTTCCCTTTATAAGAAATCTCTTTGGTAGGTATATAACCGATGTTATTTTGCCAATGTCTTGTCCAGTAAAGATTTTCATTACGCACTTGAGAAGGTGTTTTGGCGTCTCTGCAAACATGCACGCAGTATATCATGCACCCAATGAGAGTGAGGAATCCAAAAATTAAAAATATAATCCCAAGTATCCTTCAAAACAAAACAAAAAAAAACATTGGGGTATAATAAAGAAAATGAAAAATGAATGAAACTAAGAAATGCATACCACACATATAAGGGATCATAAAATTGCACAACAATCACAAAACCCAAAGTTACGAGAATTAAGCCCAGATTCAAAAGCAACATAAGACAGCAAACTCCTTTTATATTAGGGCAAAAAGGGTTTGGCGCTGACATCGCATCTATTTTTACACCTCTTTTCGTTGTTGAATGAACACTTGGTCCCGTCTTTGCTGTGCTTGCCATCGAGTAAACACTATGTGATGCCGCACGTGATTGTGGTCGATGGCTATACCGACTATGAATGGAATAAAAAGGAAACAAATTAGCAAAGAAACAAAAAATTATAAGATTTCCATTGTGTAGGAGCAACAAAACGTTATTAATTTTATAATTACAATATTTAGTATATACGTTTTTATATTCACCTTATTTCTGAAGGTTCTTTATAAGCAGCACTAGTCACATAAATTTCACTGCTTACATCACCCCCTTGGTCATAAGTAAGCGTAGAAAATGCGCGGGCTTGCGGTGATCCATTTGACCATTTTTGATTATAAATTACACTACTCTCCTCAGCTGGACTTTGCTGGTTTTGATATAAATTTGTTTTGCGTGCAGAACTGTATGGATACTCCTGTGAAACTGTATATCCCGCCGCCGATGCTGCATTATGTGATTCTTCACCATCAGTAGAGTAAGCGCGATTCGAATGCGTATATGCAGGGTATCCAACGGGTTGACTGTGTGTTGCAACATAATGGCCACCTTTAATTCTAAAGGAGTACAGATAATTTAATCGATTTGGAAAAACTATAAATTATATGTCACACTTACTTCTCAACGCGTCTCTCGTGCATTATGTCTGTGTATATTTTCTTATTTTAGTTGCGCCGCATTAATGTAGCAAGGACCTGGAAGAACATTTTTTAGTAAGAGTTTACAGACATCTTTACTAATATGTTATCAATTATAGCTATTATTCTTAAAGAAGTAATCAATGAAGCAGGTGTTAAACCAACAAATAACTTCAAACTAAACATACATATACATATATGTACGTGTGTGAAACTAAAAAATATATTCGTAAATGGCATATTCATATAGTACGTGGGTATGAAAATTGCAAGAAACAATGCATGAGGAAGCAGTCATACATAACTTTATACGTTCGCTTGTATGTAAATATGTATTTCAATAACCACGGGTACAAATTTACAAACGCAGAGGTATTTGCAAGTGGATTTTACCTTACAAAATGAATTTTAATTTTGAATAATTTAAACCGTATATATGTATGTATATTAAAAAAATAGTAGCAGGATACAAATGGAGTATTATAATGCAATATAAATGTAAGCACAGCAAATGCATTGTCTGCCCACCTATCTATATATGTACATATACCACATACATATATACATACATAAGTATGAAAATACGCGTAAAATAGCTGTTTAACATGTGTTCATACATGTATATGAATAACTAACTACATATATGAGTTATACACTTCCAAACTGACAAAGGTTCAGTGAAAACTGTATGCCAAATTAATCCAAAATGTCTAAAACTTAGGCGGAAAATAAATCTTTCGCACATACATACATATGTACGCCTCCACCTACGTGTTTTTGCATATTTGCTTGTAGTATATACAAAAAATATGAATAGTTCCTTTTTATATGGTATACTTACGTAATAATTTTAAAATAGCACCAACAAACACTTGTAAACTAAAGTAAACACTCACAGATTTCAACTCGCCATCAAGGTTAAATATTGAAATCTCTATTTGAAAAACTTACACCTAGAATTTCAGTCTATTTTCAACTTATTTATTTATGTTTTATATATTGTAAAACACTCCTAAAAGTAGCAGAAAATATTTTCGCAAATCTTATGTCTACTTTGTTCGCTGTATATGTATCAACAAACTAACTATTCTCCATTTTCTTATTTCTATAATCGAAAGCTTTTTATTATTGCCAGGTTATAAGAACCTACGCGTTTAGCGTCAACTCTAATATCATCAAGCAGAAAGTCGGCGCTTTTAGCTTTAAACATAAAATGCATTTGGAAACCAGTTTTGTACGCCAAGCTTAATAATCCCAAGCTCTAAGCCTGAACTTATTGTTGCTAAAAGTAACCGATTATTTGTTGCGTTGTTTAACTTTATCACAAGAAACAAAACTTACGTCACTATAAAAATCTTTATTTTACACTTATATCTCATTTTATATTTATATCTCTTACAGTCTCTAAAACGTAATTTTACTAATATATACGTATATAAGTTTAAGAACTCAAATGTATTGATTGTAATGTGGAATAAGTCCTCCGTAGTTAAAGTCCAATAATGCCAATAAGATGACACCTCTTCGATTCACTTCGGAAATGGACTTGCTATTTAGTTGCTAAAAACAAAAAACATTGATTTAATACAATTACCTTTAATGTGAAAAATATTACCTGCTCCTAAAATCTAAGTCGTAATATTCCAGATTTTTAATAACATTTCATAGGAACTTTTTTAAAATATAGTTAATGAAAATGATTTATTTAGCGCTGTATGTGATATATTATGACCACTTATACGGGGGTGCGTATTAGTGTTTGCTCGCTTAACTCCGGTAAAGGTATTAAGATTGAACATACCATTGGTAGAAATGTCTCCTTCTGTTGTTTGAAAATATTTACTGAAATTCAAAAAGAAATAAAAGCTGAATGAAATGAACTTTTATTTTAATGTTTACTTGGAAAAAATATGAAAGAAAATTCAGATTTTACAAATTGCAATTATTTTCATTATTTTTGAAACTATACTTCAGAATTTTTCTCATCCACAAAAGACTTAAGCACCAAACGTGCAGTGATATGTGTGTGTGTTCAAAAAACAACGGGAATTTAAAAATTAAAGCTTTGTGGGATTGGAGAATCCAATCGTCAATTTTTTTATTATTTCGATATACATACAACTGAAATACAATAAAATTTTTCGTTGTATTCATTCCTCTCTTTGTTGAGCTAAAAGAAATGGATCAAAGAATTTGTTCGTAAACCAATACTGTAACGATGTGTCATGCTTCATATTCATCAGACAAGGCTGAGTGCTCCTTTTCCTGTATTCAAAAATAAAGATAACCTTGAAGGGCCGTCATTTTACGAGCATAGGTGACATTAAAAGCGCATCGCTGAACCAATAAAGGCTATCACAAAAATCGAGTTTAAGAAGTGATGGCATAACTAAAATATTTCGAAGGCGACAACTTTAAGGGGTTTCACGACTCGAACACATTTTTTATTGTCTTCTTTAATTATACTCAACCGATCTTGATGAAATTTTACACAGGTCTTCGAGATATAATTTACAATGTGTTGAACGAAGGTTAGGTTCAATTATAATTGTTTATAAAACAAACAAACAAATTACTTAAATTATATTTTTTTATCGAAATGTGCGCGCAAAAACACACACTTTTTTGTTTTTCCTTCGTCCAATACCTAGTTTATGGTCTTAATTTGATGATCCTGTAAGAAGCTCTGCTGTCAACTCGGAGACACTTTTTTCCGAGAAACTGACGGAGATGACATCGTAGCCGAGTTTTGAATATTTTTCATTGCAAATTTCACAAAATCTTTGTAAAAAAAAATAAGTTTAAATAAAATATTTCATTTTTTAAGAGAAAGAAATATTGAAAATATAATTTTTTTGCTCTACCAAACACATGTAACCCCTTAAAGTAGACAAATTTATCAATTTTTTTCAGAAACGAAAATTTCCGTTACTTTTTGAACACACCTCGTACGCTGTCTGACACAAAAAATCATCAAAACAATAAAAATTACTTTGATTAAAGCGAAATTGCTTTCTAAGATGAAATTATTATATAAATAACGATATTGGTTACATATTTATATACATGATTTACACTAACAAAGTTATACTTGAAATCACAAGGTGATGCAAATTTTTCCAGTCCGTTTGACTTTAAATTAAGTGCACATATAAATTAATAAATAATTAATAAACACCTTGAAGCTTTCGTAAATATAATTGAATTACTATTTGAATTAAACTCTAGTTTTACTACCTCATACCGGATTAAAACAAAAATTAATTAAAGAAATCGGATTAAAATTTATTTTTAATTTTAAACTTCAAATATCGAATTTGAAAAAAAAATGTAATCCCATTTTTTCACGTTTGCGTACTTCAAGTTCTAACATTTTCATTATTAAACTTTTTTTGAGTAAAAAAATTTACCACTCTGATTATTAGCCATTTCTTACTCCTTACTCTTTACTAATTTACTTTATTTGTTTATAGATACAAACCTTTTCGGCTGCAATTCAAATTTCTTTATTTTAAGTACTTCCCTTTCCAATTGTTTACGCTCATATCGCAACTGCTCGTATTTTTCGTATTTCTGCTTTGAATTAATCTCCAAAGCATTACACTTTCTTTTAACTTTTTCCATTTCAGTTCGCTGAAAATTAAATAAATAAATATAACTGTATTTTGGTATGAATACTATCATAAACTACATTTCATTAAAGCTCAACATTATTGCGATAAAAAAAAAATTATAAACTACATTAATTTTAGAATTAGTTTCTACATTAAATAGAGGATTAATTTTTCATTTTGGTGACATACCTTACGAAACATCCCTATTTTAAAACTTTCTCGCTGTTTTGTCTGAAAATTCAAGATGCGTTCATTGGGTTCACGCCATGGTTCAGGATTTAAAAGCTCTTTTGCATGTGCTGGCATAACGTTGCATAATACTCGATAACGCTGTGTTTTATTACAAATTGGACAATTTACTTCACTGGACACATTTATATGATTAATAGCGAGCGTTGTTGTACATTTTTCGCATATCATATGATTACAAGATAGCAAGAATATTCTCCTTCGCTTACGTATATATAATTCTAAGCAACGGTTGCAGTGTATCCAATATAAACCCACATCTTTTGGCAATTTTAAATTTGAATTTGTATTAAGATCATCGAACGATTCTCTCTCCATAGTTTTTATTTCAGTAATTCAAATTTAAAGATGTAACTGGTTCTATAACTGTTTGTATAAATGATGTCCGTTAAC
Organism: Bactrocera dorsalis; assembly: GCF_023373825.1. Taxonomy (NCBI): domain Eukaryota; kingdom Metazoa; phylum Arthropoda; class Insecta; order Diptera; family Tephritidae; genus Bactrocera; species Bactrocera dorsalis. The sequence continues at coordinate 4,456,998 of NC_064307.1, forward strand.
ATTTGTTAAGCTCATTTTACACAAGATAAATATCACAGTTGGTTTGTGCATTTTTACTCTAATGCCTGATTCACATACAACTTTGGCTTCGCTTTGCTTCAGACTTTTGCTTTGACAGCAAAGTTTGATGTATTCTTTTGTATGATTATTTGGCAAGCAAAATATTGGGCAAGTCTCATCTTTTTACGCATTGCTAAGCAACAGAGACTTCGTTGTTAACCGAACCGAATTCGTACTGGTTTAATGCTTCGCGATAGAATTCGGCTTCAATTTCTTGCAGACCTATGATTTTATTGATAAAAAAGTTTTATAAGAACTTACACAAACAAAGTACGTTATTATAAAAAGTTTTCAATGTGATGCAAAGCAAACCGAAGCAAAATGTTGTACAATAACCAGTTTCAGAAATATTAACCAAATTTATACATTTATTTTATAAGCAACATTAATATTATGTATTAACTGAATTGTATATATTTATGTATATTGCTTATTGTTTATAAGTATTTATTTATATATTTATGAATATTATTTATTGTTTTGACGCGGAAAGTCGATATTTCATTAATTAAACTGTGCATCTACACATGTTTTTTATATTTTATAAGTTTATTTTGAATAAGATGATATTAAATTCCATTTTAATGTTACATACGTAATATTAAGAGCTGCCAAAAACTAATGAATCACCTTAATATGTTATATTATTATAGTTATCGATTATTAAATTTTATCGGTAAAGTATTATGTGAAATAAGGCGGGAAATTTGCTGAGTGTGCGGAAAATATTAGTAAACATTTCAATGTGTTTGAGCACTCGAAAAGGAAAATTAGGCAATAAAACAAGAACTATAAGTGGAATATCGAAATAAAATGGAGAAAACTCTGGTTGACGAAAGCAATGATGATAACATTGCAAGCTCAAGTAATTTTAAGGTAACACATCCATATAAAAATATATCATTAAAAACATCTAACTCGAACAAAAACATACACATTTTGTAGAAAATAGTGTGAATTGAGGGGTTTTACGTTATAATTTCATATAATGACATGTTTATAAAACAAAACAATAAATGTAATTATTTCTATCAATATGTAGGAGATAGAAGATGATGACCCCAACAATAAAAATAAAGAGGACCAAAATAATATTTTTGATTTTGATGAAGGAACACACAAAGTGGAAGAAGAAAATATTTCTCATGTTCCGGAACAGGTGGAAAAGGTAAAATTAAAATTAATAAGGGTGTATGTATATATTTCGCTCTTTATTGATATAAAAATTTATTTTATAGCCATCGATACCAACTGATAAGCAAACCATTCAAAGCCAACAACAGCGTCTACAAAGAGAAGCTCAATTTAGGTAAGAGCACTGAGATTTTATCTACCGTATTTTTTACATTTAATTGTATAGCATTCCGTACCATAAGCCAAAAAAATATACGTTGAAGGAATTTCTAAGTCGGCGTACTATTATCAAACCATGTGAACCCACCAAAGAGAACTGTTTTTCGGAAGCCTTGGGAAGATCAAAAAATTTGAAAATGTCCAAAGAAGAATTAGAAATTTATTCGTAAGTCATGTATATTAGAAAAAAGAAACAGTTTTATTTTGAATCTCTTCTATGTATATAGGAAATTAATGGAAGACAGAGCCAAAGAAGCATCTGAATTCTTCAAAGATGATAACACCGATGATTCAAAACAGAAGGGCAGCAATTGTGAGGAAAAAGTTTCTAATAGTAAACATGAAACAAGGAATGAAGCCAGTACCATTTCACAAAAACTCAACGAATCAAATGAAAATGAAAAATGTCGAGATGAAAATGTGTCGAATATTGTAATTACGGAAATTGTAGAGCTTCCAAAATTGAATATAAGTGATATAGCTAAGGACTTAAATTTAAAAAATATCATAAATCAAACATTGATGTCCAAAGAAAGGACAGAATTTCCAATAGAATCAAATTCAAAAGTTACTCATCTATTAAAGGCGAGTCCTACATTAAACGGAAAACAGGACATCACATTCGATTTGATATCGACTGAAAATGATACCCCTAAAACAATTAGCAGGGCTAATAGTTTGCTGGAAAGACTTATGAAAACGAACACTTGCCATAAACCTAAAACTAATGACACTATTGGGTGAGTGGTTCAAAAGTGAATTTATTATCTTTCATCATCTAAGAATATAAAAATATCTTTGTAGAATTAAAAGAACGAAATGTAAAACAAATACTCTAATTGATGAAGCTGAAACTTATTCGAATAAAAAACCTGGAGAATCGTTTTTAAAATTGAAAGACAACCTGAAGTCCATCATCTTGGAAAAGCGTAGAGAAGAACTGAAGAAAAAACAAATGGAGGAAAATAATACGAAGAATGCTATTGATAATCCTGAATATTTTGAAGATTATATGGAATGCGAGGATAAACTATCGGTAAGAATGTGTTTGCAAAGTATTATATATAAATGCTATATCGATTCGTAATATTCATTCTAGCGCGATAGCTCTGACAACTCTGAATCCGAGACCGACGGAGAATCTGTACATGAAGAGCATTCGGAGGTTGATGATGAAGACGATGCGGTTGATAAAAACCAAACACCTCTCTGGGATTCTAAACCGTCAGACGTTGGCACAATTAATAATTGTCTCTTAAAAATTGACTCTGATGATTCCAATGAATCCCAACATTTTAACCCATCAGTCATTAGTCAAGTACCCGCAACACAAATATGTAATCCAGATGAGGAAGCAGATCAATTAATAAATTTATGTTCTGGCACTTTTGAAACGCAACCGACTAATACACCAAATGAAACCATCGACAAAGAAATTCTATCATCAAGTGAAGAAAATTCTCCACATTCAAGTGGTAAAAATATACGAACTAAAAAGTTTACAAAGAAAATAAAGAAATCCAAAATGAAATTGGGTTTCTCTGATGATGAGGCTGATGAGTCCGACGACCCTGACACAAATGAGGTCACAAGCGAAAAAAATTTTTCCATTAATGACGAACCTGATACTTATATTGATTATGACTCAGAAGAAAATGAAATAACTGTGGAACTGACCAAGCAAGACTGCTTAAAGAAAGCAGAAACCTTTTTCGAAAGGGAGGCAGAGCTTTCTGAATCCGATTGGGGTAGCGCAGATGAAGACGAAAAGAATTTGGATCAATACGAGAATGAAGTAGGGGACGAAGATGTGTTCGACAAAGAGGAAATAAGAGATGAACTAGGGAAAATACACGCGTGAGTATTGAACGTAATTTGTCGAATTGTATTTAATATAAATTTGGTGACAAATGTCTAGGCGTAAAATGTTAGATGAGGATTTGCGGCAAGTACATAAATTGCAAGAAATTCTATTTGAAGATGAAGACGAAGCTGCACAACGACAACGTAAATTTCGGTGGAAAAATTTAGACAATTCATTCAACCTTGAAATTAGTCAAAACAATGTCACAGAAACAAAACCGGAAGAAGAAGGTAGTGATGATGAAAACGAGCATTTATGGAGAAAAATTCGTTTTGAACGCGAACAGGCGATAAAGGATCATTTTTTAAATGAAGTATGTTATTCATAAGTTTGGTGTAGGTATTACTAAAAAAAAACTTATTTTTAGAATGTCTTAGAAGCGAGCACCTCGGATGTTACTTCCAAAATAAATGATATTAGAAATGTCACAAGGGTAAATATGTCGAAATCTATCGTCGATGGGTCTGAAGAAAAAGAGAAGTCGCCATTTTTGATATCGAAAGAACTTATCAAATCTGAAAGCGCCAAAGCTCGAAGCTCATTTCTGCTAAGGAATAAAAAGGTTTTATCGAGAACAATATGTTCGGTTAAAAGCAGTAACAACGATGTAAATACGTCACCAGACAAAATAGGAGTTAAAACGACAAATTCTAACAAATTTGTTTTTACTACGTTAACATTTGAAGAACATGAGGTATAATATCACAGCCTTAATCATATAATATCTAACGTTTATCCCATATTTATCTTAGACTTTAAAAAGGAAAGCCGATGATACGAATGGAGGTATCGACACCAAAATTATTAAGAAGACTAAAACCGAAACAAAAAAGGGGGAATATTTAATAGATAAATTATTGTAAATTTTATTTTTGTCCATAACATTATTTTTACTTGATTTAAATTTAAGAAAACACATGCACAAATAAGCTATATATAGTAGTATAACACATTTAATAAATTGGTAAAGTCTTTTGCTTTAAAATAAAGTTTTTTACACACAACGAACGAAAAAAAAAAATTTACAGAAAGGTGGTGCAGGATATATTTTTTGGAAAATATTGCCTATTTCATGGGTAATTATGTTCTCCTGACATTATTTGACTACCTAAGCCTGTAAATTTTTAGGTGTTTGTTTATTCAAGACTTTTTCTTCAAAAACTACAACTACATAAAATAAATTCGCATAACAAACAATACATTTTGATTATATTTAAATAATACAAGACAAAAATAACGGTAATTAATAGATAATTACATTTAAAGTGTTGCCAAGGTAGTGTACAAGTTTTGCTTGGCTGCTTAAAAGCGATGTATTTTATTTTTTTGTAATCTTTCATATCAAAATTAATTTATTGTTAAAATTTTTATAAAATACATTATATTCTCATATTGTTACTCTTGGTTGCAGTGTAAAAGCTGAAATAGTTTAAGAGAAAAGCCCTTTCAAAATCAATGCATTTCTGCACAAATATTCTTTTTTGGATGACAGTACGAAAAAATGTGGCAACTACGCGCCGTAACAATGTGAAAACATCACTAATGAGGTGTTCACGCTTTCAACATTTCTTATATACTGAAAACAAAGTTTTTTAAATTTAAAAAGCCACATTTGAAGCATGTATAAGTAATTTATATTCTGAGTGTCCGAAACCATAGCATAAAGTTAGGTGTTTTGTAATCATGAAGTGGAATTCATACAATAACCAAATCAGCTGTTCCTCATAACCACCAACGTCAGAGTATACAGGTATATATTTTATATGCCATTTCCGTTGGCATTAGTTGTAATTTCTTTAAAGTTAGAGCTATCATGTGAATATATATTTTAGTTCGAACTTATTCAGAAATTGTAAAGTAGTATATTGCTCTAAAATTAATATTGAATTTTGTACCCGTTTTTCTAAACATTTGTTAAGAAATAATAATTTTATCTGGCAATGCTAAAAATACCATCGTGTATAGTTGAATAACACGCATGTGGCTTTTGTCGCGTTTTTATCGGAAACAATAGGGGAAAATATATTGGAAACAAAACACACAGCGGCTAAGTTTTCGACATTTGCAAAATCGGAAAAGCGCATTCGAATTGTTAAAAATAACTTCAATGAACCGCTTTTGTTTTTAATATTTTTAATTTAAATAAAAATTTGATTAGAGCAAGTGATGTTTTATGAAGTTCCATAAAAGTGTTATCGAGAGAAAATTTGATAAACCCAGAAAAAAATTGGGTATACATTCTGTAATATACAGACACGCAAATGCTAAAGGTCTCGTTTACGACGTAAAGTTGTAATTAAAACAAAAATTGACTACATCAAATATAAGCGGCAGTCATTAAAAGGCTGTTTGATTAGATCTGTGTAAATTGGAATTCCGCCATAAATCTACTTTATACCCATGCCAGTTTCAGTGTGTGAACCAGTGGCTAACGTTAGCGCAGTTTTGCGGGAATCACTGGGAAATGGGTATTCAAGCAATGGTAGAAACATTTGTAAAACAGGAGGTGTGGGCGACAACTACAATGCCGATGATGATGGATGCCTACAAGCAAAACTTGCTGTTACAGCAAAACGTGTGTTACTATCGAAAATAGAATACGAGGAGGTAACAAACTACGGTCAATCTGTTTTAGGCGCACTAAAATCAAAATATGATATATTAAAAGCTAATACAACTAATAAAAATTCAAACTATGATTACCTCTCTCTTGGGAAAAATTCGGAACAAAATGGTAAGTTGATAGTGCATATATACATACATATATTATCAAACAATAAGAGTTTTTGTATATATTGATTTGAGCACCCATTTGTCACTAATAAAAAATTAATTCATACAAAAATAAACAATTACTTAATAATTATATTTCATCATCCAAAACAGACTCAATTACTAATGCAGCGCCGAATGGTGCTGTTGGAACTCCAAAGCGACAAAATCCTAACGAGTTGCCACAACCAAAGCGAGTGTTATATCCACGAGAAAATGTTATAATTGGTTGGAAAAATTCAGTACGTAAGTGGCATGTCGGAGTCGGTATGATGAATGTCGGAAATACATGCTACCTAAATTCCACATTACAAGCCCTATTTCATGTACCCTCTATGGCGAACTGGCTAATTTCAGATGCCAAACATATAGACGAATGCAATTCCTCGGAGAATTGCATAATTTGTGCAATGATTAAAACTTTGGAGGCATCACAGAATAATCAATCAGCGATTCGCCCATACTTGGTTTATTCAAAACTTAAGTTTATTTGTAAACACCTACTTATGGGCAGACAAGAGGATGCACATGAATTTCTTAGATATTTAGTGGAGGCAATGGAGAAGTGTTTCCTTACCCGTTTTCGAAATTACAAAGAATTAGACCAATATAGCAAAGAAACCACACCGCTCAACCAGATCCTGGGGGGTTATTTAAAATCTGCTGTACGATGTTTAGCATGTGGGCATGTGTCTGTAACTTTCCAACATTTTCAAGATTTACTATTAGATATAAGAAAAGCAGATACAATTGAAGAAGCCTTAGAAGGCTACTTTTCCAGAGAACGTCTTGAAGATATGGGATATAAATGCGAATCTTGCAAAAAAAAAGTGAGTATGTGATATGTTTCTTTCTTAATTAATTTTAAGAAAAATGAGAAACAAGTTGACTAAATTTTATATTATATTAGGCATACACATGTATGCACATATATAAATAACTATTTAAGTTTCAATCTATTATTAATTTTATTTAATAAAAATTAGTTTTTGTATAAATATGTTCTGCACATCTATTAATATTTGTCTCATAAATTCCATATTTTTTCCACATTTTTAGGTATCTGCTACCAAACAATTTTCATTAGAGCGCGCACCAATTGTGCTTTGCATACAGTTAAAACGGTTTTCAGTTATGGGTACCAAGCTTAATAAACAAATTACAATCAAACCACGAATCGACTTATCTAAATTTGTTTCTCGAAAAGAAGTCGGAGAACAATTAACTTACAAATTAGTTGCTATGGTTACCCATTTAGGAGCTTCACAACATTGTGGTCATTACACTGCCATTGGTTTGACCGAAACTGGCTCTTATTACAACTACGATGATAGCTATGTTCGCCCAGTTTCTGTACAGAATGTATGCAATACCAATGCTTATATTATATTTTATGAAATAGATAAACACCAGCGTATTCCAAGTAATACTGAGCCAAGCAGCATAAGTGAAGTTGTTAAGGAAAATTCACAAAAACAAAATGGTTATACAAAAAATGAAAATATATTCCCCTCGGAAATTAGTAGTTCAACAAATTCACAACAACATCTTGACAGTAATTTATTCACCGGAGGTATTAAATCATCACCATCATATATTAATAAACCGTCCACTAGTAATGGATCCATATCTAGTAAGTTATCCGTGAACCGTCAGCTTAATTTCAAATCTCAAACCACTAGCACACCTTTGACATCGAGTGATTCACCATCAACCAAATTCTCATTGCATTCAGAAAATAGAAATATTATTCAACGACCTTCGGAGCAAAACACTAGTACTTTGCAAGGAAAACATTATGATAATAAAGATGTGGAGAAAAAATTAAACTCATCAACTAACGATAACCATGTGGCTTTATCTATTGAAAAAAAGCGTAGTAAAGGTTCAGAGTTGGTACCGCTACATAAAGCAAGTGGAAGCCTGCCAAGTATGCCAACTTTATCCGATGTTCAAAATCAAACTTTAAATCAACCTGCCAAATATTCTGCAATTTCAATCACGCCTTTAAAGAGCCTTGTGCCGTATGAATCTGAAACCGATGAAGAATCGGCGTCAGAAATAGGTTCGGGAGAGAATGAAAAGAAAAAAAAAGATGTCAAAAGTGCTATTAAACGACCTATAGATAGCCCTTCACAGAACACTATCGCAACCATGGAAAATGTAAAGCAAAAAAGGATGGCTATTTTGAGTGAAAATGATTGCAATCCTGCTCCTAAGCAAACAATCACATGCAAAACTGATTTGAATACCAACAAAGCAGACGAAACAAATACCAATCGCTCAAAGGGTAAACATAAAGTTGATATATTTGATGAAATTTTTAATCAAAAGAAATGTGTTAGTAGCAAGGATGAGGATTTCATAAATAAATCATCACACGATGAGGAAGAACGTGATGATAATATAGTGACATCGAGTGTATCTCGTCCACCGTTTGTACGTTCACATTCTACACCACCATCACCACCTGTTATTAAAACGAAAACAGGTTTATGGCAAGTTACTACATTGCAGCCAGTGACTGCGTGTATCAGTCCGCCGGAGAAAAAAGTTTTAAAAAATGTTAAGAACCCATTCGCCAAGAAATCATTAGATACGTTCAATAAACGTCCGAAGCCCAAATCAGAAGTGAAGTCTGAAAAGACTTTTGCCGGTAATGGATATAGATGTAGCAATATAACTGAAGATTCCGTATCGGGTTTGTTGAAGCAGTCCCATCGCGGTTATGGAGTTCCCGTACTTTCGTGGAAGGGAGAACAAACAAAAATATCTAAAGAGGTAAACGTTTGTTTGAGGATTTTAGAATATATGAATAGTTTTTAGTGCTTTTTGAATATTTATGTACATGTTTATTATTGTTTTTGAATTTTGAATCTCACCAATTATTTTTATTTATCTTAAAAAAGGTGGAAATAGATGCTCAACAGCAACGGCAACACGACTGGCATAACGATGAAGATGCTGAAATCGACCGTGGACGTCAGAAAAAAGTTAAAAAAGAAGAGTCTTCACATTTGGATAATCGAATCCCGGGATGTAACCCGTTTCAAGAACAAGAAAATCAAAGACGTTGGAGAGCCAGCGGGGCCACAAATAGAAACTATAGCGGATATGTTCGACATCAATTCCAACGCAGCAAATTCAAGTTTCAACGGTTCAATTCAAAGTTCCAGCGAATGTCTGCGATGTCTTATAAGCGAAATAATCACAGATTGAATAACAGTTATACACGACGGAACTCATAACATAGCAATAAAATGATTTCTATAACTATAAATATTAATTATTTTTCAATATAACTTAAGTGACTGCTCGATTAAAATAGCTGAATAGAAATTATCCTTCGACAGAGACGCAGTAAAAAATATTTATTAAGTAAAAATAAGAAAATAGCACACAGTGCAGAAAGTATATAATATTAAGTAGGAATGTATTTAATAGTGTAGGGGAAATTGCATTACCTACTTGTAAATTTTTGCGATTTCTTCGGGATACTGCATATTATATAACTGTACCACCACTTATAATTTCCGTCATTAATCTTGCTTTATAATAAACAATAGTTATTTACTTACAACTGAAGTTGAAAGTTCCACATAAATTGTGAACAAAAGACTATATTGTACAATAGATGAAATTTTAATCATTTTTTAAGGTTTCAATTAAAATAAAATATAAATATTATTATATACATATATAAAAGTGTATCTGATTTTTTAATGCTGAAAGCAGCATACGAAAGTTTCGCCCGATTTAAAGATTATATGTGGTATATTACTATCTCCGTTTTCCTCGTCCTGAAGAATGGCCTCGCTTGAACCGATTATGTTTAGTTTTATTTCCAAATGTACCATTTTCGTTTGACTTAGATTTATGCTTCAGTGCACGTCTAGCTTTGTGTTGTTTCTTCTTATCCGCTCGTTCTTTTTGTTTGAAAATCTTGCTTTTTTTAAATTCTTTTAATGCTTTCTTTTTCTTTAATCTATCTAACGTTTTTTTGTTTCCTATTTTTCCTAACTCTGACAATGGGTTGTCTACTTGTTTGGGTTTCTTCTCCTTTTCTTTTTCTACTGATTCAACATTCAATTCCATTCCTGGTATAGAATTTATATGGAAGCCTTTGTCAGTGGATTCGCTTGAGTTAGAATCATTATCGCTTTCTTCATCCAAGTTTTTATTTCCTGGTGCCAATTCTATAACATTTATTTCGACCTCATCGTCTTCATACTCCTTTTCAAGTACCTTTTCCTCTATTTCGGGATCCAGGACAAGTGGTTGAAATGTTTTCTTCATATTTGCCATGCTGTTTTTAATATCATTTCTGATCCTCTTGCGTTCCTCTTTAATTTCACGCTCAAGTTGTTCTTTGGCACGAGCTCGACGTTCATTTTTTCGTTTTTGGAAACCAGTCAAAAAGTTTCTGTATAAAAACGTTAATAATTATTATATAAATACACATAAAGCTCATCTATAATAATAAATAAATTTGTAATGTACTAACTTCCTTTTTAGTGAATCAAACACAATTTCTTTTTTCTTCATTGTAGCACATTTACTTTTTATAAACTCGACCGCAGTCTGAACCAATATATTACAAATATCGATAAATTTTGCTGGTTATTTTTGGAAAAATCGATTAATCCAAATGCTTAATAAATTCCGTTGCTATTCACAATATACGAGTACATCAAGAATGATGAGTACATCTATCATTCTTGCGAGTACATCAATTGTATTTGCTTTTTTTTGTTGTACCAGCGGAAAACATAATTTTGGGGAATGCTTGAATTCTTTATTGCAAAAGATTTAGCATTACTATTTTTTCTTGAGTTGAGGGAATAGAATTTTCAATCTATAACCACCAGCATATTGTTACATTTTAATATACTCTTAGGTGCAATGTGATCCCTATTTGGAAACATCGATTCCAGGGCTTTTATGCGCCCGCAAACTGCTATGCATTTAGCAGGTGTTCTGGAGTTTTAGACTCCTTGTAAATTTTATTTAACATTAATAACGCATAACTTTTTGCACACTAAGTAGGAAATATTTATTTGTGTTCATTTACATATTATTTTAGTCAACCAGATAGCCAGAATTGTTATTTTAATTGTCGAAATGCGCCGTATTCTTTATTCCACTCTATATATTGAGCTAAGTCATCTTTTGACACGCTCGGGCGCACACTTTGCAAAGCTGACATAAAATCGTCGATATTTACTGGGCGCACCTGAAACAATATTAATAAAAGACTATTTAAAGAATTTTTAGGATCGCTTTCTCAATGTCTTGTTGGTGGCCATCTGACAGTTAAGGTAACCAAGACACCTTCTTCCGGTAAAGAACCTTTTTTTTTAACCAGAACTTACTGACAGATGGCTGCTAACAAGACATGAAAACTGGCCTTAGGCTATTACATTATCTTTTACTATATGGGGAATCTGGTCCGGTGGTATTGAACGCAATGGCTCCATGGAAGCTTCACGGCAAAGAATATCCATGTCTGCACCGGAGTACCCCTTAGTTTGATTTCCAACTTCCTGTATATTACTTTCATCTAAATCATTACATACAGTTCCCAACAGATTTTTTAGAATTTGTTTTCGAGCACTTATTTCCGGAAGGGGAATGTATAAACGTCGGGCAAAGCGCCTTCGTGCGGCATCATCTAACTCCTGTGGCCTATTAGTAGCGCCCACAATAAGCACCCGATCTTCATCATTCGTTGCAGCACCATCCAATTGCACCAAAAACTCGTTCTATCAAGATTTTTTTTATCAAACAAATTCCTAAATTAATTAATGTTTTTACATTTAATATTTAAGTACATACTTTTAATTTACGTGAGCTATCATGTTCAGATTCTGAGCGTTTTGACAAAAGAGAATCTACCTCATCGATAAATACTACCTTTGATAAAGGAAAATGCAAATAAATTATTCAAATAATTAAAAAATAATAATAATAAATGAAAAACTCACCGACGGTTGATAAACAGCAGCCACGGCAAATAGCGCTCTCACCATTTTTTCCCCTTCACCAACCCATTTTGATGTCAAAGCAGAGGAGCTAATACTAAAAAATGTTGACTGCGATTGAGAAGCAATGCATTTACCAATAAGCGTTTTTCCCGTGCCTGGAGGTCCAAAAAGCAATATACCACGAGGAGGACGACGTAAACCAGTAAATATATCAGGCCGCAGTAAGGGGTAGACTACAGCTTCTTTAATAATCGATTTTACGTATTCTAAACCAGCGATATCATCCCAATCTATTAAGTATTAGCAAATTTCAGAAAGGTTTTCATTTCTAATATCATATTTGCATACCCATGTTCTTATATTTGTGCATTATTTCATTTTTAATTAGATCAACCATTTTTGAATCTATATTTTTAAGTCTCTCATCAATGTCTTCAGGGGTTGAATTCAGTGGTGGTGATTGGGTATGATGCGGTGATGAATTCATACTAAATGTATTGGTCAATTTTGTTAAAACAGAAAGATCAAACATAATTTTTTACTTATACGACATATCTAATATTTTAAAAGCAACCTGTCTTTTGCTACTGGTGAAACAAATCCTGACTTCATTGTCCTACGAGAGCCCAAAACCTTTTTTGTTATGCCATAATTAAAATACATTGGTACTTCTGCTTTCTTAGGAGGATTTAGCATGTCTTTTAAATCATTGTCGCCACTGTTGCTGTCATTAGTATTTGCTTTCTACAAAAATCTGCAAGATCTGAAACGATCCTAAAAGCAAATTTCTAAAATAACCTTACTTGAATAGTTTTAGTCAATAGTATTTCTCGAGCTGTTCGAAATTGGTTTTCTCCAATAGACGGTTGTTGTTCTTTAATGTTGGCTTTTCCACAGCTTAGGAATTCTTTTGTAATTTTATTGTTCGATGCCTCAACACTTTCAATAAGTTTAGGTTGGGTTTGTTGATGTCCAAAGCTTAATGCACTTTTTCTCGGATATACGTCTTCATTCTGATTACAGAGTGTTTCAGGTTTTTCTCTGTAACTTGAATTTTGCAAACGCCTCAAATCATCGTCAGTTACTTCCATTTTTTTACAACTTTCATAAACACCGCTACATGAAGACTCAAAATCTGAGTCTTCAAATACGTAAATATTTTTCTTATAATCCTTGGACAGGGGAATGTGATTATTCTTTTTCAAAAGCGATTTTACCGAATCCACACGTTGCTTCTTATATTCGTCTAGGGTGTTAGAATTCAAACGAGCATAATGATGTTGTAGTAGTGCGTAGACTTCAGTTTTTGGCAAATTACTTAAATATAAATAAATAGTTAATTGATTATACTAGTTTTGATAAGCGTACAAGGGAAACCCACTGTTCTGGATCTTGTAATAAAATAAGCTGCCGTCGCCATGCCGCTGCTTTTTCCGAAGCACTAGAAGATGAAGAGTTCCAAATATTTTCATCGACAACATATTGCCTAGCGCAATCCTTTCTCTTTTCGCACATTTCCTTCAAATTGTTCAAAATCAAATACCCGCTTTAAAATTCTTGACATAAACAGTGGGCATTGCCAGATAAAACTGTGACGTTCAAATTCAATCATAAATATACTAGTTCACAGTAAATATTATTTATTAACAAGAATGTTTATCAGTACTTTCCTATCGATAATGTTTGAAGTATATAAGTATGTACTGTCAAAGATCTACGAAAATAAAATACCAATATGTATGAAGATGAATATTAATCTTGTATTTAAATGTACAATAAATAGAGTTGACAGAAGGTTCGTACTTGTTGAAGCTAGTATACTATACATAATCTATAGAAACCAAAACCATGACCAAAAGCTTTCGATCTGCCGATATAGACGACAATAACTTAGTAGTCGAATACAAAACGTAGTTAAAAAATTACTACCCAATGACGATTTCAAGCTTGCCTACTGAGGTCACGCTCCAGTGCTCAAGCAGATTACTCAAGGCGATGATGCTACAAGGATATCAATTTGTTGCACATCTGCCTATATATTCATTCAACTTACAATAAATAATTCTATTACCAAATGAAAAATTATGTATGAATTAATTTCATATATGTATGTATGTATGTAATTCGATGAATTTATGCATATAGTATTTAACTTCACCAATGCTTTTGCTAAGTTTTAAAGTATTCTATATTCATACATATATTATTACACAAATGTAGATATTGTTTCGCAATGATTATAAATATATACACAAATGTATATAGGTATGTACATAAATGGAGCCTTAGTCGGCAACTGATTCATATTTTCTATGTATTTTTCCATTTAAGGCGATTCAAGTAATAGAACATATTTGATTAAAAAAAAAAAACAATTTATGGCTAATCCTTTTAGTTTACAAATACTATTTCTATTCTATACTTATATATATATAATGTAAAATACCAGCTCCTTTACGGTCCTTTAAAATTGAATGGAATCGCCATCGTTTGTGGGCTAGTAAATTTATCCAAGTCGGAATTAGCAGTTTCTACGGGATCTACCAAGTGACCGATAGGCAAGTTCGACGAGGAGGGACTTGGTTGATTCTGCTGACCCATATAATTTGGTAAGGGCCGGGGCATTCGATGAATCGGGGGATTAAAATATGGTTGCACCCCAATTGCCATATGTGGGTTGTTTGTTTGAGCTATAGATGGGGGCACAGTGTAATTTTGATTAAGTGAATGATGTGGATGTGTATTTTGTAGCATTGTATGTGGAAATCCAGGCATATATGGTTCTGATGTAGCCGACATTACTTTAGGGACTACTGTTGGTGGTACACCTATAACTGGAATACGGGTGTGTGATGTGATTGGTGTATTTTGCGATATAGGAGGGTGAGTTACGGGTAAAGGTAACAATCCCATTGAAATATTTGTACGTGTGCTAACAGCGTCTTTTGGAGAATCTTGTCGCTTTGGTAATAAATGATTCGCTATCGGCCCAGATGAGATTGTATGAATGGTGTTACCCTTTATGCTATTAGGCGATGTACTCGGCAATGTGACATTACTAATTTCTGTGTGGTGCACATTTTCGATTGGCGAATAAATTTTAAGATTTATTTTCGGGCTTCCAGTCTGTTGCAGTGCTGAAGTTGAAGAAATCACTTTTGGAGAAAGATTTTCATTTCTATTCGGGCGGGTGAATGTTGCAAGGGTATCCTTTTTACTTGTATGCAAATGTGGTGCTACCGCGGTAATTGGTGACTGCATGTAAAGTGGAGATTGTGAATCAGCATGAGTAACTATGCCAATACTACTTGATGTTAAACACTTCGGATTAAGAAGTCGTGGAGGTATTGGTCTTTCCATTTGCGATACATACATTGAATGAACAACTCCATCGAAGTGAAAGTATAAAAGTGGTGTTGGTGTATGAGTTCGCAAATAAATTGGCTGCTCCAAATTTGTAGGTGGAAAACCATTTGGGGGTGGCGGTGGCTGTTGGTCCTTTTTATTGGAGCTTCCTTTTTGCTTTTCTTTACGGACTTTATCTTCGAACAAATTATAACATGATGGCGTAATCCCATGTTTCTTCTTCAATCTGCGCATCTTCACACGTATTTTCGCTTCTATCACCTTACGGTCTTCTTCGTCACTATTGTGATTTGGAAAGACTCCATCTTCGAAATTTACTTGTTTCTTCTTCGGTGCACTGTAAGAATAAATAAAACGGACTTATGTATCTACGAATATTTGCAATAAACATCAGGTTTTTTTTTACCTCACCAAGCCGGTCTGCAATGAATTTGTTTCACCATCCAATGCCTTCAAAATACTGCGTTTGTTTTTCTCACCGTTAGAACCGGAATTTTCTTCTATAACCTCTTCATTAGAACTATCTTTTTTTATTCGATTTTCACTATCGGCATGTGTATTTCCTGCGACGTTACCTGTTAGCAAGTCACTACATGGAACAATTTCAAGTACATTTCCCTTTTGCACTGCTACCGTGGCTTTGGGTAGCTCCTTTAGTAATGGTGACGGTTGATTATATCCGAAAGGCTGTGTACCAAAACGATTGTAGTAAAAGTTGGATGTATTCACGTTCATGTGCTGCTGTATTGATGAAAATACCTCTGATTCATCTGTACCAACAGGTCTAAGGTTTGGGTATGACTGTTGAATGGCATGTGTTGGAGGGCCACTAGCTCCAGAGTTTGTAATGTGTACGTATTGGTTTGCGTAAAAGCTATTGGTGTCGCCTGGTAAAGACATATAAGCTGCTGGCCCATACTGACCATAATGACCGTAATCTTCGTATGCTTGAATGTTATTGTTATTTTCATTGTTACCAGAAGACGGTCCATTGAGCACGATATTTATACGGGCATCCAAAGATATTCTATTCGGCGAGTGATTGAAGTAATATGATGTGCTGCTATGGTGGGTGGGATGTTGTTTATAAAGCCGATGTTTTGGTGATAATGATCGATGTCTGCTACTATCGTAAGATTTTTCAGACGGTGATGTAGTTCTCTTACTCGGTGAACGGGAGATAGAACGAGACCGTCGTTCTGGAGAAAAGCTGCCACGGCGTGAGACAGTTGGAGATAAATTGGGGTCTGTGGGTGGAGAGGGCGGTTTAAAAGGCAAAGGCGAACGAGAATATCGACCACCGCGATGGCGATTAGGAGGCGAACATGGAGATCGAGAATGTGAGCGAGAATCCCTTCTGGGTGAATGTTTCCGGAATCGGTCGTCGATATTTAAAAGGGATCGACGTTTTCTAGGAATTGGGCTGATATCACCGGAACGCCGACTAATTTGCCGGCTGAAACTGGGACTACGACTCCGGCTTCGGCGCTCGAAATTACGGTAGCGTGTTGGCTTTGAAAAACCACTGCGTCTTTGAGGCGATATGCAGCGTCCGCCACTATTTCTAGAGGGACTCACAGACAGTGAACGCACTCGTCCTCGCCTCGACCGAGACCTTGATTGGAGAGTATGGTGGGATATTATTGGTGATCGGCGACGTTTTTGATGATGAGCAGATGTTGACTCCTTAGTTTCCATTATAGGCTTGACTATTGCAACTTCTTTTGCGGGTTTTGGTAGTTTAACCGTAGAGTTATTTTTCTCAAGGGAATCTATTGCTTGTTTAGAATTTTCCATATCATTATCTACTTCGAATATAGCAGAAGTTTTAGGCAACTTCACAGGAGATATAGTCAATTTAATTACTTCTCGATTTGTGCTAAATATATTTGAAACTTCGGGTATACCGTCCTTGTTTGGCAATTTTTGTAAGGACTGCACGAACTGTCCTCGCGTGCATGAAGCCGATTGTATTGAGTCCACTGTCGGTTGGATGTTTGTATCCAAATCGCTGTGACTTTCTTTTTCAATCTTTACTGATTTATTTGCTGAAGAGTCCATAAATTTATTTAAAATGATATTTTTCTCGTGTAAGAAAAGTTTCTCCATTTTCAATAATTCATCGCTTATTTCATCAGCTGAATCATAATTAGCGCGCATCATTTGTATTCGTAATAAGTTTGCTTCCAGATTTTCTAATTTCTTTAGATCTCTGGCAACATTTGGCTTCGAATCATCCTTTGAGGCGGTAAGCGGTGTCGCTTTTTCTCCATCAGATGAACGACGTTTGATGACTTTTTCGGATGCGTTTTCATTAATGCATGCTGCATTTGAATCATTGTTTTTAATAATATCCGTATCATTACTATCGTCCGATGCTGAATCACTTGAGCTCGTAGTACTAGACGAGCCCGATGATGAGACCGAGGAATCAGATGATGAAGAGGAAGAGGACGAATAAGAAGTGGATGATGTCGATAATTGTTCGATTTCTTTCTCCTTATTAGTCTTGCTGATTGACATGTTTTCACTTGACCTCAGATCACTTTCAATATCAGCATTTTCAACACTTTTCATAAATTGATTATATAATAATTGCATATCTTTTGTTTCCTGACAAACTATATTTGGCCTTTGATGTTTTTTGGAATCGTAACTGAATTTCGGTGAAGGGCATAATTGAGGAGGTGGTGAATTTTTTGGAGTTGTACTTTGCACTTTTGAATTTGAATCTGATTCTGCACTGTCCAGAATACTTGACGATGGACTTTCCATTCCGATATTTGTGACATTTTTAGAAGTTTGCTGATTTATATTTGGAAAAACTGAGTTTAAATCCATTTCGTCATCATCATTCTCCCAATTATCCGAATAGTCATCTGTATCTGGACTGCCGTTGTTAACACACGTTACAAATTTCGAAAGCACACAAGGAGAATCTTCTAAAGAACTTGTAAGTTTGTCAGATTCTCTTTTTACAAATTGTGAGTTTTCAATTGGTTTTTGCTTAAAATTTGACGAATTTAGATTGACAGAAATGTTATTAACACTTTTGCCATCAGAGCAATCAAGAGAATAATCTGGATCACCTTTTGTATTCTTCCCTACATCAACCTTTGATTCTTCGAAGATATCGAAAGATTTGCCTTTTAATTTAGTTTCGGTTAGGGATTCATGTACCAATTCTTTCTCTTTAATACGTTTCTTTGAAAGTTTTCCGGGTAGTTTGTCCTCTGTTTTTGAACTATTAGGTGATGTGTTACCAATCGGCAAGTTCAAGCCCTCACATTTTTTTGTTGAAAGTTTCTTAGGATGACCAATTCCTATATGCTCAAGAGATTTTTTTAATAGTTTTTCCTTAGTTGCTTGTATGACTTCAAGTTTAAGTTCATCATCATCAAGTAGTCTGCCTATTCGATCTTGAATTTCTTGAAGCTTGTTTGTTATCTGAATATTCGATGATGAGTTTGAAGAGTTTTTCACGTCGATAGCCGGAGAATCTTGCTTTGGTGGAGTCAAACTTGCAAACATATCCAAAATTTGAGGTTTCGACGAGTTGACAGTTTTACTCGAAGCATTTGTATTTTCGTTATTTGTGTCTGCTTGTAAAGAACTTGGGACTACGCTCTCTGCAATTGGGTTTTCATAGCTGACGTTTGGTTCTGAATTATTAATTTTCATTGAAAAAACTTCGTCATTTGCAAATATGGAATTTTTTAACGGTTGTAATTGTAATGTTTCTCGAATTTTTCTAATTTTCTTTCTTTTACTCGATTTTCGTCTACTTTTGGGACTTGACTGACTTGACTTGCTTTCCTCCCGCTCTTTCGACTTTTTGTTCTTTTTCTTTTTCGAAATATTTAATTCCGATGCTTTCTTACTATTTTTAGAAGAATTCCTATCATGTAAATTGTATGCATAAGATATGGAAGGTTTGGTTTTGGTCCACCTAAATTAAGAAATTTTATATTATGTAGTTTGTTAAAAACTTTACTATAGACTTACAGTAACTGTGAATAAGGTATAGTGGGTTGAACTATTGAATGGCAAGACTCCTCCGATGGTGCGTTAAAACCCCCTGGATTATATTGTGAACGGAATCGTGGGAATCGTGTACGGTTGTGTTTGTGGAAATCATCTCCCCTATGCCGGAAATCAGTACGGTAAGTTCTCATAAATGGATTATATGAGCGATAATTCGTATTGTTATTCATTCCTGTAAATCCACGAGAAAAATTGGACGCTACATTAGTTGTAGGTGTAACAAAATCCAATGGCGGCAATAGTGGCATTGAAACAGCACTACCAATGGATCGCATGCTTTCGAATGACTCTACAATAGGTCGAGTAGAATTTATATGATCTTCATGGATGTTCTTCTTTTTAGTTTTTTTTATAGAATCATCTTGATACCTATCAGGAATATGATCTGCAGTGGCGTCAACCTTGTTTTCTAAGTTTATAAAATATATGGGAAAATATTCTTATTCGATATTTGTAATTTTTGAATGAATGCCTGTTACCTTCTTTAGTACTTTTGTGTCTCCTTTGTTCCTTTTTCTTATTTTTATTTTGGAGTGATAAGAACTCCGACTTCTGTTCTTTCTTACGTTCTAGTTCTTCCTTCCGTTTAATTGCGTCTAATTCCAGTATAGCACGCACTTTCTCTGCACATTTGTCAGTCTCTTTCTTAGAGACTGATTTCACGAAGGGTAAATATTGGTGTGTACCACATTTGGTATTTATTTCCTCAGACGTTTTTGGCTTCATTGACTCAGAGCCATGTGGAGGTGTTTTCACTTCACCAGGTTCTAAACTGCTGTCACCCTCCTCCATTAGTATATTGGTCTTCGCACTGTCTTCTTTGCAATTGATTAAAGACATGCCTTAATTCAGTCCGCTTATATACTAAATATAAATACGGTGATATTGACAAATACAACTTGCTTATCACTACAACTATATACTTTTCGTATGTAATATTGCAAATGGCAAAAGTTTTACAACGTTCACACTGTCACCAGTTAAACCGTAGTGAAAAATGTAATTGAAAAATTAATATTTTCACATTTTTAAATATCTTCAAAAGAACTAAACTCCAATCTAAAGATTTGTACATAAGCAAAGATAAAATCGAAGTTTATAGTTGTGAGCTAAACCTATCGAAATATCGATTGCAGCGATTACTTCATAACAAATAACTACAGGAACACACTTAAAACATTCTTGACCAAATATTTAAAAATATCTTTTAACAAATTGACATAATTGTTACCAAAATGCTCATAGGAGCGTATTTTATAAGTCTCGATGGGATGCACTGTCTCCATTGTGTTTCAAAACTAATATTTTAGGAATATATTTGAAGACTTGTTTTTAAAATCAAGATTGCTGAAAGTGAATATCATTACTTTTAAACTTTTTAATCTGGTATGCTAAGCTACTAAATGTGCTGTATTATTTCCAATCTTCTCTCTAAAAGCAGCCCTATAAAAATTATTATGCCTTCCGCAAAACATAGAACACAAATGTTTCTCTTTTTTCGTCATACTTAATATATGTATAACTTATATTTTTAGTGGCGACGAGATTTATGCGTTGAACATTTAATTACAATAAATAATTCAGAGTTGGTTCTAAAGAATTAACATTTAATTAAATTAAATATGAAATTAAATCGAACCAAAATACTAAATATACGTGGAGTTTAATAATTACAATAGGCTGAAGGGCCAAGAAGATTATAATATACGCATTCTAATCTATTTTAACATTAGAATAGATTTTTCGTACAAATACACTTGTGCCCAAATACCCAACAGTACCACATATAATTCCTAAAGCACCGCTGAACAATGCCATATATCCAAAGTAGAAAGCAGTTTGAAAAAGACCATACATTCTGAAAATAAATGGAAAAACATTTGGTAAAATGATGATATATTTAGAAGTATTGTTTAATTTGCAAACAAACCGGTGCTCGTGATAAAGAAAATAATCTAAACATAATAAAAATACTCACTTTGTTTTAAAGAAGAAATAGTAGAACGAATAAGCGTAAACGTAAATTGAAGTTGATGCCGCTGACATAAAGCTCGTCCACTGCCACCGATAATCCTCTGCGTTTAAAAGGAAATAAGTGCATACAATTGTTACGCATACCGTTACAATCATTAATATGGTGAAAACTAATAGCATGAAACCATACACGTAGTAAATTTTATATGCCCAAAATGACGTGAAAATAAAGTACCTGGAAAAGAGATTGTCGAATTATTTGCATATAACTCATATTACATTTCAACTTGACAACTGTTGATCATATTAAATTACATTTCTATAAAAATTGAGCCAAATGGTAATACTCCACCAAGTAAAATTATAATAGCTGGTTCCATAAACCACTTCTTTTCGGGTATTGGACGAGGCACAGCGTTCACTCGACAAGGATGATCTGGCTGTCCATCTAAATTGCGTCCTACCACTGTGCCTGCTAATGTAAGTGGCAAAACAACAAAAATGCATATACACGTGACGGCAATCATTGTTCCAAAAGGTATAGCACGCGATGCATGATAACCAATAGCAATAAAATTAATAAAGAATGCTGTGCCGCAAACAAAAACTGGAACCATAAATGCAGACACCAGCATTTGACGTATCCACATTCGGCCTCCTAACCGAGCATATAACGATCCACCAAAATATCCATTGACAGGCGACGTTGCTGCGTACACAAATATGGCAGTAGAAAGCATTGATCCACGCCTATACAAAAAAAGAAGTGGAAAGCAAAGAGCAGTTGATGATTCGTTCCATTATTGTATAAACTTTGTTTAAATATTATACTTACTCAGTGTATAGTTCCCCAACAATCGCAAATAATATGACGCCAAGCACTACGGAAATTAATTGACAACCAGCTCCTATTACAGCAGAAAATACTAATGCGTGCGGTGGAGTTCTAAAAACATCACCATGTACTTGCTTCCAGCCATATTCATCTCCTAAGTCCCGTTCCTGTTGTCATTAAGTGGATTTAGCTCAAAGTTTACAATAATTATATTAATTTAAACCAACCATGTCATCTATTTCTTCATCTTTACTGTAACGAGCGTAGTCTTTACGCAACGTTCGCATGAGAATCATTGACACCAATCCAACCAAAAATATTACCATCATAAAACTATTGAAAATACTGAACCAGTGGATCTGTTAAAGTGAAGTTTTATGTTGCTTAGTAAATGGATATATAAGTATAAATTAAAAACACATGACATCCAACTTACTCTATGTTGAAAAAATTTAGGGTCCAAATATTTATCAAAACGGTTTTTGAATTCAACTGAACTCTGTTTCCAGTTAACTTCATAAGAAAATTTAATCTTAGCTCCTGGTGTCAGTAACTCTTTTTTCTCGTTGTGAAGAGTTATGTCAACAATTTGTTGGCCATTGTAGCCAATTTCAAATCTTTTGTGTGTGAAAATACCATACTTTTCTTCCTGATCGTCCTTTTTACCAACTTCACCCCAAATAGGTAAACCATCTATATACATTTGATACCAGTATTGGTTTTTAACCGCATATGTAAAGGCTTTAACTTTATCAATAGTTAAATCGATCATGCATATTACGGTTGGTGATACGTCCACTGCACAATTCTCAATTAATTTTTGAAATTGAAATGTAATCCATAACACCCACCTTTAAAATCAATTTCGTAGCCACTGAATTCCAATTCAACTCCTTGTAGCGCTTCGCTAAGCGTCTCATGATAGTGGGAGATGCTTTGTTTTGCACCACTACAGAAAGGCAAAGAGAAGTATGCATATGTTTCTTGCCGGTTGTGATATGGGCCAACTGTATTCATCCATAATACGACTTCTTCACGGTCATTGTACTAAATAAAGGGTTTGAAATTAAATTAATAAAACATATATATTTTTTTTTTAACTACCTTATGATTATGCTCATCCGCCACTACACACCAAGTGCTCAATAATAATATCAAACAAATTGGGACCGCACTTATTAGCCACATCACAGTTTATTTGCAATAATATAAAACAAATAAGATTTTTCTATAGAATTATACTTGTCTCATTCGCATAACACTGTTGTCAAACTCGAACATTGAACTCCTTATGGGCACATATACAATCGTTCCCTTCAACAACAGCTATAAATCTTTAGGACATTTAAGCAGCTGGAATGCCAAGTTATGCTCTTTAAATTTTTAAGGTAATTGTATTCCTTTAAGTGGGGTAATACAAATTTAGGTCTTTCGGGAATCCAAAGACAATACACGTATTGAAAATTCTACGCAAACA
Source organism: Bactrocera dorsalis (assembly GCF_023373825.1). Lineage (NCBI taxonomy): Eukaryota > Metazoa > Arthropoda > Insecta > Diptera > Tephritidae > Bactrocera > Bactrocera dorsalis. Next base: position 4,480,727 of record NC_064307.1, read on the forward strand.
CGATAACTCGATATATGATCGCCCGGTCAGAGATTCAGATAAATGTTGTTATCGGACAGAGTTGTTAACTTTCTTTATTTCAATTTCTAAAAATTTTAGCATAGAGTATAGAAATTTGGATCTAGATCATCAGAGCTACGTCTCAAGTGAGGCAAAGCTGGCGACACTCCAATACCTTGACGGAAATCCACGCATACACACAGAGCGTAAGAAAGGGATGAACGATTACAAGTACACAAGAGTTTCGGTTGGATGTGTCAATTCGGCATTAAGAAACTCATAGAAACTTAAACAGAAATATTATTGTAGTGGCAGAATTCTGCCGAGTTGACTATCCTTGACCGGACAAAAAATCCGTCCCGGTCCAGAAACAGAAATCGCTGGTAGTAATGGTGGGTTATTAACCGGTGAATTAACCGACAGGTAGCTTTACGCAGATAAATATTATACTTATGCAGTCCGTGTGAAAAGGGGAGGGCCCTCAGCTCTCAGCTACAGTACAAACGTAATTTGTGGCATTCCATTCTATGCCATGACATCATTTATGCACGAAAGAATGAGCACATTTTTGTAAAATTGTAAAATAAAGATAAACTTGTTGAAATTATTGCTAATTGAGAATTAATCTATTGATTGCTCTGGTATGAAGTTATACAAATTTATGTTTAACTTTTTGAAGAAATCTTTTTCCCACTACGCTCATTTCTAAAAACAAATCCACTAATATAATTATGTCATTAAAAGCCCGAAAGGTCCATTCGCTTTACTTTTGATTTTCGGCACTAAGAAGATCAGGAAAATATTTACACAAAATTTTGTAGGATGTCTTGTAATTCAATGGATTACAGCATGACCAAAAACCGGATTTTAAATTTATGTTAAACCCTCTTTCAGAATTCAGGAGGTGGAACTGTACTTGCAAAACAAGAACAACAAAAACTAATAGCTAATGCCTGAATTCCATTTTAATTTTTGTTTTTACTTATAGTACACTGAATACGACTTATGTTAGAAAACAAAAAGATCCTATAATATTAATGCTTTATCCGCGATATATCAAGTTATCTATCAAGCGGCGCTATTTATCTGTTTATTATCATATATTGAAGAGGCTGATGCAGAAGACTTAAATAAAAAAGATTTCTGATCACTTCTTAAAAAATACTTTTTTTAATTAATTAATTGTCTTTAGCAAGCAAATTAATTTTGCTTTATTGTTTAAAGCTTCAGAAAGCGAGAGAAAATAAAACTATGAATTGATTGAGACAATCGAACACTGTTAACGAATAAAAAGATGCTTAGACAATTTCATTTCTCACATTAAGTGATCAGTTTGTGGAAAGTAGTCACTTGGGTCAGTGCTTTGATATTAAAGTGTGCATAGGTAAGAAAAACCAAATAATCGGGATTTTTTAAACGAAGAAAGGATTTTTTCAAACATGAAAAATCTGTGGGAAGTACCACCTACATCTATACATATCTATCTTTGTTATTTTCTGTTCAGTGCATGGATATTAGTGTATTAGAGTAATACTAGAATCCTTAAAAGCAATTCCTTTTAAGCATTGTTTACCGAGTTTCATAGTTAAACGACTAATATTGGAAGATGAAGTAAACGACTGATAAACTAATATTAAATAAATAATATAAAAATATTTTATTTTATTAGGAAAATTCAAATAGCCGTGGAATACAAATAACATCGAGGCAAGTAAGGAAATGAACCCAATATCCACATTTGATATTAACAATCTTATGGCGCTTATTCGCGTTATATTGAATAATAAGATAATTTTAAATATCACATAAAAAAAGAAAATTATAAATTTTACAAACAAAATGTAAACTCGCGTATCATTAAAAATTTTTGATAATTGGATAACATTAGTGGCGTTCAAAATAGAAATAAATTGTGAAAACTTTAGTGTTATTATTTTTCAGGAATGTTCGACTTGTATTTCGAAAACCAGAATGCATATATAAACTAAATTCTTATAAAAATGGCATAATCGTCATTTAGCTGCATTATTAACTTTATCACTATTTAATTATTTATATTTATTATAAACTTTCGTGTGCAGGAGTATAAACAGAAACCTTCGCACAGAAATTATTATTCTCAAATACCTCAAATATTAATTAAATTAAAGATCATATTCAATACTGTACGATTTTGGGTGATAAATTGGCTGAGAGGAGCTAGAGGCCGAAGGTGCATACGCTCATATCTTCTTTTACCTTTTTAATATGTGCAAAAGTTATGTGAAAATATTTAGAATTACTCTTTTTAATATTATGCATTGGCCATTGCCGTCAATTAATTTAAATTAGTGGCAAAGTTCAATAGTTTCGGTGCACATCTCTGGAAAAAATACCTTAAACGTTAGAGTGAGAGAAAGAAAAAAATAAATTGATTTGGAATGGATGTGTCAATACATGATTACAACTGTAGTGGTAGATCTATGCGTGACAAATGCGGTAATTTCTCAAGCAAACTCTATTGTCGTTACTTTAAATGTTTTTATTTTTTTACCATTTCAAACAATTTTAGACAAATTTAATGAAAACCTTTTCTAATGGGTCTACAATTGAACAAAATTAAATTTTGGTGATAATATGATTGATATTTGGATATACATAAGCCATTTTCAATCACTTACGTGAATACAAGAAATAATTCACTTATTTCCTGAAAGGCAGTACATTTGACTTATATCAGTTTTCTGTTCCATTCGCAATCCTTAAAGCCTTAGTGAATCGAAGACGATCTATAGTATGTTATTCTATGTTTAGTTTTAGCGCGCATATGACTAGAAAGAATATTTAAATTTAAGGGATCAGTAGGGTAATCTTTCAAAATTTTTTTTTTGCATTTTCTGTTTCGTTATATCTTTAGAATTAATGTAGAAACCCACTTTACCATTGGAAGGTTTCGAAAAAAACCAAAAAGAATAATACCGCTCGACGTTCGGAGCTCTCGGAGTGCACACCTCAAACTTTAAATACCTTTTTCTCAAAACACATTTGAGGTACTCACAACGTGTCCTAAAGCATCGTAAAATCATCAATTTTTATACTAGTTTAAAAAATTTGTTATGGGATTGCATACTAAAATACGTTTACGCAAATACAACTCTGAACGCTTATAACTTATGTGAAACCCCTTACCTTTTTAAACTGACGGACATGATTCAGGTCGAACTACTCAAGCGATTTGCTTAATTTTTTTTTTAATATTCAAAAAACGCCTGGCTATCGTCCCTACTAGATTCATTATTTTATTGACAATGTTATGACAAAATTTATGTACAAAAACATGGGGAAAAATTAAAAAAAAACGTTAATTACTTTTTTATTTATCAACATTTTTTCATGATTCTAGTAGGGACGATAACCATTCATGTACATTCTAAGAATAAATTGGGTTTTTGTGTTTAAGAAGATCCAAACATTAGAAATCGTGTCCGCTAGTAAAAAAAAAACGCATCTCATTCATCCAGCCAATTCTCCGACAGATGTCATCAAAAAATTCCGAAAAAATTTGTTTATACACTCCATGATATACCTCGTGATATATATGTATATGAAAAAAGTTCTATTTTAGAATAAAAATTTCTATGAACAAAAAAAAAAAAACAGGCCAGATTACCCTACTGACCCCTTAAAGAATATTTTTCTGATCGTACGCATTGTGAAAATATTTATATTTAAGATCATCTATAATTACTATATTTGCTTAACCTTATTATAGAAAACAATTTGAAATCAATATAAAATAGGCATTGACTACAAAATTTAATTACCAAAGAAATTAAAAAAAAATATATCAAATATCGTCACCTAAAACGCAAACAACGTATCGGCTAAAAATTACTAATGAAATTGAATTTTTCGTTAATTATGATCCTTTACATTATATTACACATATGTATCATACAAATTTCTGATATACCCAGTTATATCCAAAATTCAAGATTTCCTTTTCCTCTAAACTTATGAAAAGTGATGTTCTGTCATTTTGTATTTTAGGTGACGGTGCCTCCACATTAATTTTGCAGAATACACTTATAATATAACCATATAGTATAATCAAAATGAATGGAAAGGATGAAAACGACTATGACGAAAGGACATCCGCGGGTATGGAAGAATACTCAGACGAATGGGAGCATGGAAGCAAACGAACCATAAGTTTTTTCAAACTATATCGATTTTCATCGGCTTTTGAAAATATTCTACTATTTATTGGATTAATAATGTCCCTTATAAAAGCGCTTACACTCCCAGCAGTGGTAATAGTTTATAGTGAATTTACCGCAATGTTAGTCGATCGCACATTGGCAATTGGTACCAGTTCTAAAACGTATGCACTACCCATTTTCGGTGGTGGCAAAATGCTGTGAGTTTTTTTTTAATGTCATGTATTTAAAAGAGTAGTGTGTTCAAAACAGTTAACGCCAATATTCATGTTAGCACCTTCAAGGTCACTCTTTAAGAAACAATATCTACACTTTGGGCAACGCTTTTTTTTTCAAAAAGTATATATTAAAAGTACGTGTTTCGTAAATACCTTTCAGTATTGCATTTATAACACCTCAATTATGACAAATTAGTGGCTCTTCCATTGCAACAATTGGGTCTTGCTTCGAAATGATTATGATTAAGAGAAAGAAATGCTCCGGAGCTAAATGAGCTCGTCATTTAACAGATCACAACATATCTAAAAAATAGTATGCCATCTTTGCACGAGAAAAGATATCTGCCGCATCAGCATCTCCTCTGCTTCAGCGATTCCCTAACGAAATATTATTCACTCTTTAATGCATTCGCCAATTTTTGAAACACCAAACCGGTAGTAAATATGTACATAAGTTCGGCTTCGCCTTTGAAACATTCTCTGAAAGTCTTCATACTTTTTGAACACACCTCAAGTACAAAGTAAGAATATAGTATAGTAGATTCAAATATAGCCAAGCTAATTTTCAGAACGAACGCAACAAACGAAGAGAATATGTCGGAGTTGTACAATGATTCCATTTCTTATGGCATTCTTTTGGCAATAACATCTATAATTATGTTGATATCGGGTGTTCTAACTGTGGATATTTTTAATTTTGTGGCGTTGAGACAAGTAACCCGGATGCGAAAAATATTATTCGAATCTGTTATTAGACAAGACATTGCGTGGCATGATATGGCGACTAAACAAAACTTCACGCAGCAAATAATAGAGTGAGTAGATTGGAGAATTGAAATTATTACGTTTGCATTGCCTTTTCATAATGTAACATTTTTTTAATATACATTCATTATTTCAATGATCTTATGGGTGTTTTGTTTATTTTTAAATTTAGTGATGTAGAAAAAGTCAGGGACGGGATGTCCGAGAAGGTTGCTCACTTCTTATACCTCATATTTGGATTTATTATAACAATATGCATATCGTTTGCTTATGGTTGGAAGCTCACATTGGCAGTCAGTGTATACATACCAATTGTTATTTTACTGAATTATTATGTGGGAAAGGTAAGAAAAAGCAGTATCGTGGTATTAAACTTATTATTTTTTTATGATAACTGAAATTTTTACAGTTCTTAAAGTTTTGTGGGTAGAAAAAAGATTAAAAATACACCCAACACTTTTTTTACACGGTAAATACGTTCCTCAGAAATCCGTGTAAAAAAATAACGTATAAAAAAGAGCCTTGCGCCGTCGACTTTTTTACAAAAAAAAAAATTTTCAACCTTGTAAAAAAGAGTTGGGTGTAATAATAAATAACGATCAATTCAGTACAATTCTGTATTTAACAATATTAAATTATAAAAATTGGACCACCCTGTTAAAAACGAGAGAAAATTTTCATTACTGCGGTGTAAATTTCGCAAAATATATTTAATAATAAAGAAAGAATATCTTTATACATATGTATATGTATATCTGACTGCACTAACAAATTGTCTCCTAATTTTTCACTGTATTTTTTATATCGAATATGGTGCTTCAACAGTATCAAAGTAAGCTAACCAAAAGAGAACAGGAATCCTACGCCGGAGCCGGAAACATTGTGGAGGAAGTTCTTACTGCTATACGAACTGTCGTAGCCTTTGGTGCGGAGAAAAAGGAATCCGAGCGCTATGATAACTATTTGATACCTGCTCGTAAAGCCAGTCAAAGCAAGGGTGCGTTCTCGGGATTTAGTGACGGTGTTTTAAAATCAATGCTCTTTCTTTCTTGCGCTGGCGCATTCTGGTATGGCGTTAACTTAATTCTTGAAAATAGAAATTTGGAAGACAAGGAGTATACCCCTGCAATTTTAATGATAGTAAGTACTGTTACATAAATTAAGACAGCATATAAACAATTTTTTATCAAATATTCGCAAATTCATTAAATTATTACTTAACTTAAAATCAATACAAATTATACCCACTACTTTTGAACTCTACAAATTCTAGGCATTTTTTGGAATTATTGTTGGTGCTGATAATATTGCACGTACGGCACCATTTTTAGAATCCTTTTCTACTGCACGAGGTTCGGCCACAAATATTTTCAAAGTTATCGATACGAAATCAAAGATTGACCCATTATCCAGTGATGGCAAACTACTTAACTATGGATTGCGGGGAGAGATTGAATTTAAAGATGTATTCTTTCGGTATCCATCTCGTCCAGATATTATTGTACATCGCGGGCTGAATTTCAAAGTTAACGGGGGTCAGACTGTAGCTCTCGTTGGTTCATCTGGTTGCGGAAAATCGACTTGCATTCAACTTTTGCAGCGCTTCTATGATCCAATTTTCGGTTCAGTTACTTTAGATGGTTTGGACATTAAAAAATATAATATCCATTGGTTGAGATCTAACATGGCGGTGGTTGGTCAAGAACCGGTATTATTCCAAGGAACTATAGGTAAATATAATAAACAACTATATTCAATGCTCACACAATTTAATGTCCCATACATATGCATATGTATGTGGGGATCGAGTCTCGACGTTATGTTGCTATCAAATAATTGGAGTCGGAAGTTTCAAGTTCGAAAAAAAAAGATAACCAAATTTTTAGTACTTTAATTTAAGTCGACTTAAGCTACTTTAAAATATTTTGATATATTTATATCATATATATTATATACCATATCGGCATCAAAAAATAATAATAAAAAATACTTACTCGTGTAGCGGATAATATTAGTTATGGCAAAGCAACCGCTACTCAACGAGAGATAGAGGCTTCAGCCAAAGCTGCTGGTGTGCATGACTTTATTTGCAGTTTGCCTGAGGTGATTACTAAATCAGTTGTTGCATATATTGTGTTACGAAAACACTGTTTCAATAATTTCACAAATATTTAGAGTTACCTTACTGTTATCGGCGAAAAGGGATCTCAGCTCTCCGGTGGGCAAAAGCAGCGTATTGCTATAGCGCGAGCTCTTATACAGGATCCTAAAATACTATTGCTGGACGAAGCAACATCTGCACTAGATTATCATTCTGAAAAAGACATTCAACAAGCTTTGGACTTGGTAAGCAAAGGTCGAACAACCATTGTTGTATCTCACCGGTTATCAGCTATACGCGGGGCGGATAAAATAGTATTCTTACATGAAGGCAAAGTATTCGAAGAGGGTTCACACGAGGATCTCATAGCATTGAAAGGAATGTATTATAATATGGTACGCGCTGGTGATATAAATGTAGCGGATGCTACTGAGGACAATGCAATGGAAGAGAAGAGTAAGTACGAAAGTTTTACGAATCAGTGAATTTTGAGCGAATAATCGAGATACAATTTGACTTAAATTGGACTTTAAAGGCCATCCATCCGATTTTAAAAATAATTTCTCAAGTGCTTAAAACTATTTCCCATTCGTACAATTAAAAAAAAAAATTAAACCCTTTTCCAGAAATTAATGTCAGCTCGTTCGAGAAATCTTTCGAAACTGATTTAATAAATTTGGATAAAAATCATATTTCATATGAACACCCAGTCTTGCATGCCAATCATAAAGAGAAAACAACAGATGATGATGACGCTTCTGGAGGAAACTTCTTTATAACGTTCAGACGAATTTTAAAGATTGCACGCCCGGAGTGGTGTATGCTTCTTTTTGGTGCCGCATGTGCGATAGCGTTTGGCTTCACTTATCCAGCATTTTCGGTAATCTTTGGAGAATTTTATGCCGCTTTAGCGCAACCTGACGAAGAAGTTGCTTTGCATCGCACTTCGCTTCTATCAATTTACTGCTTAATATTGGGAGTCTTAACTGGTGTGGGCTGCTTTCTACAAACATATTTATTCAATTATGCGGGTGTATGGTTAACAACAAGAATGCGCTCAATGACATTTATGGCGATAATGCGACAAGAAGCGGCTTGGTTCGACCAAGAAACTAACTCTGTGGGCTCACTCTCAGCGAGATTAACCGGCGACGCCTCCGGTGTACAAGGCGCTATTGGCTATCCACTAAGCGGTTTACTGCAAGCATTTTCTAACTTTGTCATCGCATTAACGCTATCACTTTATTATTCATGGAAGCTGGCTTTAGTGTGCGTATGCGCTTGTCCCGTTATAATCGGATCCATCATATTTGAATCCAAGTAAGTAAATTAGATTACATACATACTATAACGAATCAGTTATATGCATGTATACATTTATATTAAAACTATTGTAATAAACTTTGATCTTTCGATCTATAAATACGAGTATTAAGTAGTATATTTATACCGGTCTGAGATATGCTTCCTTCGTTTTTATTTTAGATTCATGAGTGCTTCTTTGGTACACGAGAAGACAGCTTTGGAGGAGGCGTCTCGCATTGCAACAGAAGCCATATCGAATATTCGAACAATCGCTGGTTTGCGGCGCGAAGCTCAGATTATCGAACGTTATAACCTGGAAATTGACAAAGTTAGGTCAATAATCGGACAAAAGTTAAAGTATCGAGGTTTGATCAATGCATCTGGACAAGCATTCGTATTCTTTGCTTATGCAGCGGCCCTTTGCTATGGGGGAGTGTTAGTGTCAGAAGGAAAGGTTCCATTCCAAGATATTATCAAGTATGTTAATGTATGAATATTCTGTATGTATTGAGTGAAATCATGCACGTGCATGTACTTAAATACACCATTATGAATTCAAACTGCATGGCTGCTAATAAAGGAGAGACGACGGCGATTGGGAGTATCTCGAGTATTATTAGTAGGTACTTGCGCACTCATGAATAATATTTGTCACACTTTCTATGTATGCATGTATGTACATATTTGTTCTATATGTTAACATCCTTATATTATACGAGTATATCATACTAGATCATAAGTCTGCCGTATTTTAGTTTCTGATAGGTAAAAACATTTAAGCAAGTTGTCGCTAATTCACATTCAGACTCTTGTTTTAAATAACTGTTTGTTCATTGTCACGTTTGAAACTTATTGTATTTGTCATATATAATTGCAATTTACAGAGTATCAGAAACACTTTTATATGGGTCCATGATGTTAGCTCAATCATTAGCCTTCGCTCCGGCCTTTACTGCTGCTCTAGTAGCGGCCCATCGGCTATTCCAAATTTTAGATCGTACGCCAAAAGTTTTATCTCCTCATGGACGAGAGAACACGACCGCAGGGAAAGGGCCAATAATGTTCGAAGGTGTACGATTTTCAAATATCGAATTTAAATATCCCACACGACCGGATGTGAAAATTTTAAACGGACTAAATTTGGAAGTGCAAAAGGGAAAGACTGTGGCTCTGGTTGGACGTTCCGGCTGTGGAAAATCTACGTGTATACAACTTTTAATGCGTTTATACGATCCAGACAGTGGCACTATTGTAAGTTTAATTTTCTTACCACTTTATTTTTGTATTGACAATAACAGTTTCATTATTTTGAAACTCAACATATTTTCAAAAATTATAATTATTGAACGGTACTTATTTCTAAGCAATGTACGTGAAAAGTAGTAAACCAGAACTTCATTTCTTAAATAGGGTTTTAGTTAATTATTAAACCGATAATTAAAATTATTTGATCAGAACTGAAAAGTGAACCAATTTTAATAAATGTTTGTGGTTCATTTGTTTTCTCCCTATAAAATCCTGCCAACAATATATAGAGAACGACTCCAACCTTTCTCTATTCGTAAATGGCTTTAACACTGTTTTATAGAAAAAACGTAGAAACTTCAAATTTATTGGTGAATTTTTATTATTCGAAAGATCATTCTGTGGCATTTATTTTTTGAAGATCATCTTTTTTAAATGTTGGCCGCGGCTACGTCTCTGATGAGTCCAATTTTCGATGACTCGTTCGAGCATTTCGACTGTTAAATAGCAAATGACACGCGTAATGTGTTGCTCCAAGGCTGAATCGAAACGGGATGGTCCACATAGACCATATCTTCACAGGAAAAGTCTAATGGTGTGATATCATACGATTTTGGTGTCCTATAGACCGGCACAAAACGTTAAATTATCTGCCCGCCGAAGTGTACTCTCAAAAAACTCATTGATTGATGCGATGAACGGGAAGTGGAAACCAACTGTCGCCGAGATCACGAGCTTTAATTTCAGGCATCAAATTGTCGGTTACCATTGGGTGATAATGGTCTCTATTGACGTTTACGTTGTCATCACACAAAACCATTATTTTTTCTTCTCGGATCTTCTTGAAGCTTTTCAAGAGCGCATAGAGCGAAGCGATGTACAAGCTGTATTTTAAATGCGCCAAGTCGTTCCACACGTCAGTCCGAGTTACTCTTCGTGTACACTCTCAGCTAAGGCTGCTATATTTTCTTCACTGCGTGCTGGATGTCGTCTATTCGATCTCAAGATGGGTTGCAAATAGTACGGTCAGTAGACCGACAGTGTTGACCATAAGCCGAAGACCGAAGACCGAAGCTCGCGAAACACATTCTTAACAGAACGTGAATTTTCAAAATAAAGTTGAATGATTGGGAAACGTTGTTCAGGCGTAAGTCTTTCCACGATGAAAAACCAAACGATACGGAACAAATATAACATGACAGCTTGAAACGACTCACGGGTGATCTGTCAAAAAAGGTTATTGAAAAAGGTACCTCTACTCGTATCACCCGTTGGAAATGTTATACAAATTATATTTTTTTTTTTTGTTGGATTCCGAAATATTGAAATGGTCCGAAATTATGAAACGGTGATCCAAAACCACTTTAATGAACCAATTAAACATATATGCACATACATATGAATATGCGGCAGGAACCTCTTGAACCTAACCGATCAAATTCTCAATCCTATTAGTATAATTTAAACTAGATTTTTTTGATTGTGTAACTTGTACGGTCGTGTTGGACAAATTTAATCTTTCGGCAAGCTATTGAGTTGTTATTCAACGATTTGCCTCGACCAACCATTCATTGCCTTGGACAATAATCTGTGCAAAATTTTGTGAAGAAATATCACCAACAAATCTACTTTGACATGTACCTACATATGGCCCCTATATATAGAAAAGCTTCTTGGTGAGAAAAGGACATGGGCAAAATTTCAGATAAATATCTAAAAAACTGTACATACTTACTATATAGTCGGAATATTATAAACTTCATTGGTAGTCAAAATAAATATTTCAATAAACATAATTGCGTAAATTAATATTTATGCAATTCCATACATTAGATGTTGTTTGTATGTATAATAAATTATCTTTCTTATTAAATATGAGTTATAAAACGTTTATGTTAACATATTTATGATATGAATGTATAATTTAAGAGATTGAACGACGACGACATTCACAAAGATGTATCAATCGAAGGTTTGAGAAGAATGCTAGGGCTTGTCTCACAGGAGCCATCTCTCTTTGAGCGTACAATTGCTGAAAACATCGCATATGGTGATAATTCGCGCAAAGTGTCAATGGATGAAATAATAGCAGCCGCGAAATGTGCCAATGCACATTCGTTCATTGTGTCTCTGCCAAATGGATATGACACACGCTTAGGTGCACGAGGTACTCAACTATCTGGCGGTCAAAAGCAGCGCATTGCAATAGCTCGAGCTTTAGTGCGGAACCCCAAAATCTTGCTATTAGATGAAGCAACATCTGCTTTAGACTTGCAGAGCGAACAGCTAGTGCAACAGGCTCTAGATGTAGCATGTACTGGACGCACGTGTATAGTTATAGCACATCGTCTATCAACTGTTCAAAATGCTGACGTAATTTGCGTTTTGAAAAATGGTAAAATAGTAGAAATTGGAAACCATCAGCAACTTATTGCACTTAATGGAATTTATTCAAAGCTTCACAAAATGCAGAGTCACGAAAAATAATTCTTAATTGAATTAGGTTAGGGGATATTGTATGAAGGATTTTTAACGTGATGAATTCGATGTGATTGGAAATATCAAATTTGTATGTATATTTAAATGTATGCTTTTATGTTTACTAAGTGTAAAGATGAAAAATGTAATGTAACGTATGTATTTTGATGCTATAAATCCTTTTTACTTTGACATACATATACAAGTAAAACACAAACAAAAAAAATTAGACAATGTGGACAATTTTATTTGACAGGTTTGCATGAAATTAACAATTTTGAAAGAAACATAAAGACCGCTAATTGTTGCATATAATAAAAATGTAAAAGCTTGGATATTGCTCACTTAATTAATCTATGGTAGTCAAGTAAATTTAATACTAAAATAACATTTGAAATGTACATTTTTGGAAGCTAACAAAAATTTTCCTTTGTGATCACTAGGTGATTATAAGAAAAGAATATCAAGATGTCAATCTCTTAAGTAACAATTCAGCTTTTAGTGGTAGTTAAAAAAATTATCTGCCGAAGATATGGACTTTATCCTCAGCTGGGCTATGGAATATCCTTTCTTATAATAAAATTTGTTCCCATGCGTAAAAATTTATTTGAACATTTCGTTTCATAACATCTCCTTAATCTTTTGAGTGTATTGGTATCACAAATTTGTGGCCGAAGGGACTTTTGTATTTGATCCCAGCATCACGATAAAATTTATCTGGTATGCCTAAATTACATAAATATAATTTTCCGTAGTTATTAGATGAAATGCCATTTAAAGGTAATATCGGTAAGATAGCATATTTTATGCAAACATCATCAATTCCATCTGGGGGAGGGTCTACTGCAAGGACAGATGCTCTGAAAAAAGAAAGTTTATAATAATTCAATTTTATAAAACTAAGATGATCTATTTGGAAAAGCAACTTTTTTTTCATTTTGGAAAAGTTGTGTTCAATAATTTGCAGATGTATAAAAACAAGACTTGATACTCACCTATTTTCACTCAACCATTTCCTTACTTGGCTATTTAATTTTTTTGAATCCGTAGATAGGATTACAAGGTCCGGTGTAGGCAATTCTATAAAAAAAAAAAAAAAGTGGTATGTGTTCAACAGATACTTATTTGCTCTTTCTATATATAACCTACCATCGACGGAGTAAACAATAACATTGTCCGTAGCTTTGAAGAGACCAATTTCCCTGCTTTTGTTAGTTGTATTTTCGTTCTCCATATAAAGTAACACTTTTAAACCATGGGACGCCATTTGACGTCCAGTTGCAGCACCAATGTCACTATTCCTTTACAAATTAAAAATAATACATGCGTCAGAATGCAGTTGTTGCCCTACAACAATGTTACTGACCTTAAATTAATTGATTTTGTACATATTATTACAACTTTTGGCCATTGGTGGTAGTTGGTTGGTGTAAGTCTCCTAGCGCCTCCTAATATTAATATGGCGAGATCAGTTACTCCTCTTGCAAGTATGTCCAATTGTCGTGGGAGGGAAAGTCCTTCTTTTTCAGCTAAATTTTCAATTTTTGCACGTACAAAATATGGTATAGTTGGTATTATTAGTCCTTCATCTAAAATACATTAATTTTATTAACATTAACAAATTTTTCACTTAATTTTACTCTAGAACTCTTCACCCGTAACAAAATCAGTAGATCCATCGAAAATATTTTCAATTTGTCTCAGTCTTACAGGTTCACTGACCAATATATTTTCATCATGCCGGTATTTTTGCATTGATATTGAAGTTTGACGCACCAAATCTGGCTTTTGCTCAGACTCAATTATGTCCCAAATGGCTTGTTTATTAAACAGTGCTAAATTGCCCTCAAAATCGAAATCCTCATGTATCAGCGGATCATCGACTGACGTGCCAAATGTTTGGCTATGTTTCATGTTATCTTTTCTAAGTTGTTTTCTTTGTTTACGATTATTGCCATTGTTATTTGAACCGTTATTAACATATCGCGTTTTTGTATTTCCGTTTCCGTTACCAGGAATATCGGGTGCATTTGGAAACCCACCATTTAGGATTTTCTTTGATTTTATATCTATGGGTTTGGAACAAGAGGCCGCTTCTTCACCCACCATATTCGCAGTATCAAAGTTATCAACATCGTATACGTTCACAGAATTTGGTGAGGATGGAAATTGTGTACTTCCCAAACGAGCCTCGACTTTTGGCGGTAGCAAGTTTCCGAAAAATTCTTTAACACTGGAGTTAAAATGCATTTTTCCATTATCAAATACTTTACTTTCTAAACTTTGTACACTATGGGATATAATGTTAGTAATTATTATCAAATGTTAAAATTTTACTTACCTTCGATATTTGCCAGAGTCAACTTTCACTTTTGATATTCCTTTTGCAAGTTCACCAACAGGATTCTCATCTTTTGGAAAAGTGCTATTTGGTAATGAGGAAGCCTGATCTCTTTCAAATACATCATTTCTCTCTGGTAAGGCCAGTGCAATTTTACCAGCATTAGCGAAATTTGGCAGTTTTACAGATGCAGGTTTTTTGAAATCAGTGGTTGTGATAGTACTATGTCCATTGAATGTTGGTAATAGGGAAATGTTAATGATATCTGTTGATCTGTAATTACAAAACTTCGTAAATTTATTATAATTAAGGGAAAATATTTAAACATACCGTAAATTCACCTCCGCATCTTGCTTTTTTAATGGTATACCATTCCGAAATGCTCGTACAATAGTTATTACGTCTGCAGTTATATTTTTGATAACTCCTTGAAATACACCTAAATTTGCGTCGCACTCTATGGAAACCGCTTTGCCTAGCCAACCATCTCCCATTTCTTCAAAGTTTATGATTTGTAAATAAAATTTTTAGGTATATGAGCTATATGTATATATTTTCACTTATGTTTACAATGATAAATTATATTTGTTATAAAGCTTTTAATGTTGCAGGGGGTTTTGATCTCAAAAGTAAAAATTCATTTAAGTACCCGGCTGCAAATTAGCCAACCACTATGCAGTCAATATTAGAGATGCGTTAAAATATCGATATTTGTAGGCAATTTATAAAATTTCATCCAATCAAGTATTGTATTTCTAACTGAATAATAAAATGACTACGAAAAAGTGACTAAAATCTTTTAATAAATGATAAAAATTACAATACATAAATAATGCCGTTAGAAAACATTCTCGCAATATATCATCAATATATAACATAAATAATCGACTATTCATATATCGAAAAATACCGTAACATTGGTGCGATGTTTATCGTAAAAGCAATCGGCAAATTTGGCAAACTGGTAAGTTTCTTAATGTCTTATAAGTCAATGACAAAAACAAAGTTATATTTTAAACCCACCACTTTTATGGTTAACCATTGTATCTGATGAAAGACCTCGCTTCTCAAATTAATCGATTACGGAAGTTATCGGATATATGCATAAATACCCATTTACACCTAGAATAAAGAGCACATGCTCACGTATGCATCTACAGTGGATTCAAAAATAACGTTTTTCCTTCTATCTATACTCCCAACCATCACATGACAAAACATTTCAATACATTTTAAATTTCGCCTTTTCTTGTTTTACCTTTTTGTTAGTGTTCTTGAAGTCGGTTAAATGATTTGCGCTCTCATTTTCAAGTTAGGCATCTCTTTATCTCCGTTGAGAAACGTTTTCCTAAAGGACTTTAAACAAGTAAGGAAGAACCAAGTTCAGGTAAAACCAAATATTTTATACTATGCAAGAATCGTAGCCAGGGGAATACCTTAAGGTGTTGGAAAATCTGTATTTTAAGCAATGCTTCAAATGAACTCGACGAAAGGGTTCAAGGATTACAATCATATGTCGTTCCTATTAAGTTACGTACATATATTATAGTTCATGTACTCACTTAACCTCATTACCCTATTTTTATTTCATATCGGCGATATATGTAGGTACAAAAAGCGACATATGTATGTAGTTAACTCAAACAAAGTACATGCATACCATGTACATATTTGATTTAACTCAAGCAAAGGGACTACATATGTACATTAAATATGTATATTTTATATAAGAGGAAAATATAATGTCATAATCAAAATGTTGGGAATCGGGTGCTACTTGTAGTAATGACCCGATTTCATTCATTTTAGACAATACAATGTATTATTGACAGGGAAACATATTCTATGAATTGTCCACATTTTCTTTATTTGGGGGCTTGAACAGTTTGTCATAAAGGCACTATTGGTGTAAAATTGAATGCC
The DNA here is from genome assembly GCF_023373825.1 of Bactrocera dorsalis. Lineage (NCBI taxonomy): Eukaryota > Metazoa > Arthropoda > Insecta > Diptera > Tephritidae > Bactrocera > Bactrocera dorsalis. The sequence continues at coordinate 4,497,302 of NC_064307.1, forward strand.
CTTGGCTTATCGTGCTTTTAGTAGTTTTTAACTTAACCCTGATATGGAGAGTGGGGGTAATATTTTAGCTGATACACTCATCACAGTTTCCAGAAGCCAATCCAACGGAGGATGTTTGGGCTTTAATAAAAAAAAATATCAAGAAAACATGTAACGTCAAAAAAAGATTTCATTCGGTTACTCGAACATATCTGGCGGTCTCTTCCTATGGAATATGCTTAAAATGTAATTGCAAGATGTCAGGCTTTAATAGACAATGCGGGAGATTGGAGCAATTATTGAATACACTCTGGAAAACCGAAACGTCATTTGGAAATTAATATAAACAAGGCTATATTTCTTATTCATCAGCTTAGTGATTCTGTATTTGAAACAAAAATTGTTTGATATAATTTGGTATTTATATTTTTATAACAGGAAGTTCGTAAAATTATTTTTATGTAATAAACAGAAAAATAAGTACACAAGTCAGCGTAAAAGGCCTCGACACCGCGCTTTATCTTATATGGCGGATTTTTTCGTTGCTATTGGGAAATTTACAACTACTACCAGAGATATTAATCGACTCCAGCAAAGCCTTGACTACCCTCAATAGCTTTTACTAATTTATCTTTTAATTGGACGTAGCCTTCATAAGGTGGTAAATCCAGACGATTGAAACTGAAATAAACATATATGAGATTAATTTTCAAACCATTTGTAAGCTAGTGTTGAATATAAATACCAGGTATGTGCTCGAGGATAGTTATTAGGAGTGCCCCACTTTTCAATGGTGAACATTTGTGGGCCATTGGAACCGTACAACTCCTTAAAGCCATTCATTGGAACGCGTGAAGTGCCAGTTACAAACTGTAATAAGCGCGAACGCATCTCGTTTGAAAAGGAGAGTACAGCGCGCCAAAACCATTGTATAATTATATGATTTTGGTGATAATCTCCCTTATAGAGAGTATTTTCTCGCCAATCTTTCACATCAATGTTTTGTATTCCACACATTAATAACTCCAACTCGTGCTCATCAAATATCTTAATTAAATTTAATGGAATTATTGAGCCAAAGCCATCCAAAAAAGATGACATCTGTTCTTTAACACGTGCAACGAATCGCCATTCAATGACAAGCCTGGAAGAAACAATAAAAATAATATACTGATAATATTTAAGTTCATAACTCCTCACTTTATATATTCATCCTTGTTCTCATCCGTAACCTCAATATTAGAGCCTCCCGGCTTTAGTTCGTGTTGGCTCTTTTGGCCAAACGTGTCTTCGTCTAAAGAAAATGTCAATTCCAATTGCCGTGGGTCGTTCTCTTTTATCCACATCAAGGAATTATAATACTCGGTATCAACTGATTCCATATCTTTCAAATCAATTGGCTTTTGCAGCATCATTTTATAAAATGGACGTATGAAAAATGCATCTAGCAGTTTTCCATGGTAGACAGCCATACCGGCAATACGACCGATGAACCTGCAAGATATTATGTAGTTGTTTACTGTACTATTTGAAATATATTCACTAAAACTAAAAAAGTGTCATTCGGATAAATGTGTGTAAAGTTTTTGATGATAATTATCCGAAATTTTTTATGTGTTTCCAAATATATACAAGTAATTTTTCTATAAAATGTGGTTATCAGCCTAAGTTTAAATGCTAAAAACAAACTATTTTTTACGAACTTGAAATAACTTAAGTGCTCCTCATTGCACAAACCACTGCCATTATTAATTTGTAGCGTATAATTATCCATAGCTGAATACTCAAAGAGTCCATAGTATGGGTTAAACATTTCCTTTGATAACAAATAGAACCACTCTCTTGCCAGACCTCCATAATCTAAAAAGAAAATCACTTTTATATATTTTTCAAAAGGAAAAAGAAAATATTTCACTAACCCAATCCGGTTTCACCTTCGAACTCTACCCACAATTTAGTTTTTAATAAATCGGTTTTGGTCACAGAGTTTATGATTCTGTAAGAATCCTCTAAAATTGAGGAACGGCGAATACGAATCTCAAATTTATTCGGAACATTTGTCTACAAAATAAATTTATGAGAAATTTATAAAATTCTAAAAGATAAACTTACGGGTTTTCGAATATGACTCTTGAAATATTCATACTTTTGCTTGTAATCTCTGGAATATGGTACAGCTTGGCCAGCAATATTTGGATTAGATAATCGTGGATCTTCCCACTGGGTGGTGCGAGTATCTAAGAAATTATTCAATTTAATTTTAACAATCATATATACATACATACATGTAGTTTTAAGCAATGATTTTCTAGTTCAATACTTACTATGATCAATGTAAAACACTCGTCCATCTGTATGAACACGTTCTTCCCAACCTTCCGGCAAGGGACCCAAATCATCTTCAACTCTTCGTGTTTGATTTGGCATTGGGCTAGCACGACCATTCCTTGGATCTATCCATGTCGTACGCCGCGCAGCATGATCTATAAAGAAAGTTCTACCATTTGGTGCCACCTGCATTGACCAATTTGGCGGTAATGCGTCTTCATCCGATCTAGGGGTGACCTACAAAAAGAAAAAGAAATTCAGGAAAAAACGCCTCTATATACATATGTATATTTTTTCAGGACTTACTGGAGGTCGGCCAGAATCCGATTCATCCACACTAATGTGGAAACGTCGTTGGAAATCAGAAGCAGCTGCTTCAACGTTAACATTACTGTTGTTAGTTGCTGAGCTAATGTTAAAGAAGATTTGTTAAGGCATCTTCATATATTAAGAAATTTTTAGTAGAAAGTAAATAAAATTACAATAATTTTTGCATAAGCTTAATGAAAAGTGAAAAATAATTAATTGGGAAGTTAATTTAATACAATACTTACACTAATGGGCGTTCCCACTGCGTAGTCCGTGCAGTATGATTAACATAATACGTTCTTCCGTTTGCGTCTTGCCTTTCTTCCCAGCCCGACGGTAATGGCTCGTGGTTAACACTGGAGGGGAATTGGCCCTGAATAAAAAAGTAAACATTAAACATAAATCAGACAAATAAGCAATTTACTTTTACCGTTGGAGTTTCGCCCATCCGTGAGACAGTTTCCATATGCTCCCACTCTCCGTCAATGGTGTCACTTTCACTGGTCTCCCCTGTTTCATGTATAAATGCATGATATATCTCTAGTGTGCCTTTTATCCGTGACTTTGCGCTGCTTGAATATTAATGTGCATATTATAACATTGATATGTATATATATATGTATATTTTATTTCATTAAAACAAAAACTTTCGAAAAACAAAAATTAAAACAAAAATAAACAAAATTAATTTTTAATATATGTATAAAGAAACGAAAAACAGATAACAGATCTTCGGTGTAAAAAATACAGTTCACTCCAGTGCATCTTCTTTAATTCAAAACAAAAGGAATAAAATATAATTGTGTAAAAAATGAATTTAACATACCCTACTGACCTTCTCGGTCTTAGTGAATAAGATTGTGGGCTTATAGTGGTATCTTCTTGCTCTGTAGGTAAGTTATTGAGCGTTAGTTCAACCATGCCCAAAAAGTCATCACGTGTTAAGCGATTTTCGTCAAATACTTGAAACACTAATTTGTGCTCGGAAGGTTTGACCTGGAAAAGGATAACGAAATTGTGCACAAGTACAACTTTAATGTAGTTCTTTGTTTTCACTAAAAAGTTAATTTACCCTGAATACGAATTCTTCATTCCAGGTAGGATTGAGTGTCTAAAATACAACGATTAGTTATATATATAGTATATTAGATAGTCCTTAAAAAATTGTTAACACGTACCTTCTTTTTGGTCTTCGTTAAAACGGAATCTATATTTATATCACCATTAATTGTATTTAAATCAATCCTTACGTATGGGTCACTAAAAGAAAAAAAATATTTTTTCAAAACAAATTTAAGCAACATAAATATTTTTAATTAGAAATATCACATAAAAGTAGATTTAAAGTTTCCCATGTAATTTCAAATAAATTTTAAATATGGGAACATATAAATAGTAGTAAAGCAATCCTTACCTCGCCCCAAATATATCCTTTTTTGCTAATGATTTTCCATTAATGATTATAATACGTAAATGGCATGTATCACTTGAGTCGTTCTAAAAAAGATAAGAAAAACAAGGTCCATTCATAGAAAAGTACCACATACTTTATTAGCTTTAGTAAATTAAAATATTATCATCCATAAACAAATTTAAATTTATTAATGTAACTAATACTAATTACCTAAAGTAATAAATGTAACTTTAGTCTTAATTATACACTTGTTGAAAGCAAAAAATGGTGTAGGAGTAGATTAATAAGTGGTTCTCTATTAACTATTGTGAATGAATCACAATTTTCACAAGAACTAAAGATTTGGGATAAGTTTATAAAAAGAAACAAATGATTTTTAAATCTTGAACACCTTGTAATATATTAATTATTTAGCAATAACACTTTTATTTTAACTTACATCATGATAACCATGAATTTGCTCATTCGCTGCCGCCTCAGCCATATTTAAAACAAAATTAATATATAGTATTTTTTACAACGCAATGCAAACACCAGTCAATTATAGATTATTTAAGTTCTTCGTATACGCTCTCTAAACCACCAATGCTATAACTTTTACTAACTAATAAGTTACACCAATTTGTAATTTAATTAAAACCGTACTTTGCATTTAGTTTAGGTTTCATACTTATAGGTGTACGATATTTTCAATAATTAATTGGCCACTGTAGTATTTTTTTAACTTTTGGCTTCTCATATTCGCAAAAAAATATATGCATACACCTTTGCTATAAATATGTGGAACTTAAGCAAAGCACTTGGCCTGACGGTGTAATTGATTTATAACAAACACGTTGCAAAATTTACGCCCAAAATTAATTAAACATTGCTCATTTATTACTTTCGTTGTGCAAATTATCATCTGACAACCTACCGCGGCATACCCACACAACAACACTTTAGTAAACTTCACTTTCTTGAACAACCTGCCAATTATGCATTTCATAAGTGTAGCCACTTTTTACAATGTATTCAACATGGAGGATTTTTGAAATAAGCTCAGTTCTTTGTATACGACGTTATTATGTCATTCTCAACAAAAGATAATAAAGATAATTAACATTTCGTCACAAGCAGTAAATTTTTTTTTTTTTTAATCAGTGACTCTACAGCAGTTACTTAGATTCGGCTTAAAACAAGTGTTCCTATGGTTTTAAAACTATTGTTCAGTTTTGTTAGAAAAAATAGTAGAATTCTAATTGTTATAACTTAATCAAATTATAAATACTTCTTAAAAGTTTTATTATAAATATTTTTTAATTTTTTCTATTTTGTTGAACGCGCTCTTTCCAGATATTTGAATGCAGTAATCAATGAAAAACTCAAAATTTGACATGTTATCGAAACGCGTTAACATTGAAAAATATCGAAAATTCGCTGCAATAACATAAATTTCTTCTCTAGACAAGGTTATTGTGTGTGTTTGGGGAAAATATATATTTCGATCTTAAAAATATAAAATAAATAGATAAAAGTATCAAAATGTCGGCCACGGATCAAATGAGGGCAATGCTTGATCAGTTAATGGGCACAACTCGCAATGGAGATGATGGACGCGGTCTTAAATTTTCTGACGCCCGTGTGTGTAAAAGTTTTTTGCTAGATTGTTGTCCCCACGATATTCTTGCTTCAACTCGCATGGATCTTGGAGAGTGCCCAAAAGTTCATGATTTGGCATTTAGAGCTGATTATGAAAGCGCAGCCAAATCACATGACTTTTACTATGACATAGAGGCGATGGAGCATTTACAGGCTTTTATTGCCGATTGCGACCGTCGCACAGAATCTGCTAAACAGCGACTTAAGGAAACACAAGAGGAATTAACTGCTGAGGTGGCCGAAAAAGCAAATGCAGTACATGCATTAGCTGAAGAAATCGGAAAAAAACTGGCTAAAGCCGAAGCGCTTGGGGAAGCTGGAGAAGTGGAAGAAAGTATGTCTTTGATGAAGGAAATAGATGAATTGCGAACTAAAAAAATTAAAGCAGAACACGAGTATCGTACATCAATGCCTGCATCAACGTATCAACAGCAAAAGTTGCGTGTATGTGAGGTTTGTTCTGCCTACTTAGGTATTCATGATAATGATATTCGACTAGCTGACCACTTCGGTGGTAAGTTGCATTTGGGATTCCTCACTATTCGTGAAAAGTTGGTTGAATTGGAAAAAACTGCAGGTCCACGTAAAGCAGAGCTTAAACGAAGCGGAAAAATTAATGAACGCAGTGATGATAGACAAAGATCGCGATATTTTGTAGGTGGTCGTGAATTAGATCGACGTTCCCGTGTACATAGGTCTAGATCTAGAGACCGAGCACGCCGTAATGAACGGGGAGGCGGAGCAAGTAGTTCTGATAATAGATCCGAGAGACGATCAGAAAAGGACAAAGAAAGGGAAAGGGATCGTGACCGACGAGTAAATGCTGCTTCTCCTGTGAGGGAAGAAAGAAAACGGTCAAGATCACGATCCCGTGCACATAACTACAGTTCTAGACGGAGGTCACATTCACGTGAACGTCATCGTCGTTAAAAACAGATTTTGTTGAAAACGGAAATGCAACTGTATCCTACAACATCATCATATGATTTAAATGTGTACATGACGATTCCGGTAGCACGTATGTAATTAATAAAAATATTTTCCGCATTTTATTATGTAACTAATCATAAATTCGATTGAATGTTTTCTTTTTGCGATTTCTTGAATAAAATCTCTTTCTCGATTATAGAAAAATATCATAAACCACCATTGTTCAGATTTTGGTATGTAAAAACTTATTGCTTATAAATTAAATATAAGTACGAAAATAGTAAACTTATCTAGGTAAACTAATGACTGACCAGAACAGTAAGCTGAGTGGACTATTTCAGACCCAGGTGTCACGAAAGAGCGTGTAAGAGCGTGGTCTTATGATTTCAGTACTTATGGTTCACAAATTCACATTCTAGTTAAAATGATTTGTCTTGGTACATATTTTACTGATGGTATGTAGTAACTTCAAATACACAAAAATTTATTATGTAAAATGATTTTAACATCATTAGCATTGTCACCGGCTACCTAATTGAACTTAAACCAAATTCAACATAGTATCCTCTTTCCTGGGAATTTGGGTATGTATTTGAAGTACAACAGTTATTTGAAAATAACTGAGTTTTTTTGTAGCCCCCATCTATGAAATATTAATATGGTTGGGAAATGAAATACCTGTCTTATTGCGTATAGAGTTTTTAACAACCTGTGGATAAGAAAATTCTAATAAATGTTACAATTCAATTGGCCCTGGTATGTATTTAAGTATGTATTTTGTACAACTTTTCAAATATACATAAATCACAACTATTATAAATCTGGTTTTCTCTTTAATCGTTTTCTGCTATTGTAAAGTACTTAACTGCGGTAGGAGGTGTAAAAGATATATTTAGTAGTTTTAATTCAAGAAAACAAGATAATATAATTGGATGTCCAAAAACCAATTGATTACCTAGATGACAAAATATAACTATTTTTATTTATAAATCATCACAATGGAACAATTTTTGATGTGAGTAAATGTAGAAAGACAAAAGGAAAATGGTAAGCTTGTCCACTACAGATATATTGTATTAAACACATGAAATTAATATTAAGTTTATTACACAATTTGTGCGGAACTATCTTGACCGTGTTAAGTCGACAACTTCCGTGACAAATATATGTATGTAGGTCTGTATACGATATAATATATACCACATGAATACTGCTGAATTGGTACAGAAAATGTTGTCGTTTTGCTTAAGGGCAAACAAAAAAGAAGAGGGAGTACATAGATGACCAACATCTTGTGGATATACAAAACTATTAAATCTCTTCGAAAAAATATACATTTCATTAAATTTAATATGTGATTTAATAGTGAAATCAAGTATTAAGTAAAAACATCTCTTATAAATATATTAGTTATAGCTCAGTTACCGTGCGTCGTGGTGTCTTTCTAATTGTCAAGAGTGTCAGAAACTTCTATAAATAAATTAAATCGCAAAAATTAAAGAATGTCAATTATATCTGCTTATTTAAGAAAGTAAAATATGGCAACCATGAAGACTTGAAGAGCTATCAGCTGGCACGGTTTTACTGAGAATTACGAACTGTTGCATTATTTTCTATTCTCGCCATATTAGGCCAATTCACATAGAACTTTTGCTTCGCTTTGCGTTTGACATTTGTTTTGAAAGAAAACTTCTATGTACACTTTTGTATTGTTTTATATACGTTCACACAAAAAGTTTTCAAAGCGAAGCAAACTATAGGTAGGAGTGCAGCCCTATCGGGCTCAATTAGCACTGATGTGCCATTTTGATAAAGCAAACTATAAGGCAACAATCTTTTTTCGGATTGCCAAGCAAATGTTGTTTCAGTATTACTGTCACGCAAAGCGAGAAATGTAATAGGGTGACAATATTAACATATGTAAATACCTGAATTGCTTACTACGCCGCAATGCCTCAGTTAGTGACTGACGCAAAACCGTATCTTAAGAGAACGCAATGTAAATGAACATTCACCACCGCTTCTGCGATCCGTGTACGCAGTTTAGATATTTTGACTTGAATTTATTTGAAATGATCTTAAAGTAACTCATAGTCAGTGTCGAATAATATACCTATTTATAAATAGGTATATCATTCTTTAATAATTGAATTTTAGTTTTTTTGCAAAATTCTGTATATAGATTGAGTCAGTCTTCAATTCAGTCCTTGGATAAAAATACGAGTCTGTTTCGGTTCCGTAGAGTATTTACTTCACACAGCGTCAAAAGTTTGATGTCATATATGTCATACATATTCCGTATACGCATAAGAATGTAAACACATTTAGTCACAACATTACGAAAGTGCTAACTAGTCCATAATCAATGCTTGATTGATGATATATTGAACAGCCGTAACAAAAAAGTTTGTAAACTCTTAACTTAAATATCAGATGTTAAATAAAAGTTCTGAATTTTAAATACTTATATCAGGTATAAAACTTATATTATGCCTGGGCATTATACAAATAACAATTAAATATATTTTAATTTAGATAATTTTGTTCCCTTACGCTAAATATAACTTGTTCTTGAAGCACATTTTTTTGATGTTGCTTGTTTGTGAGTTGCATCTTGTAAGGAATATCATAAATGGCGAATTTTCCTACTTTAGGTGCTCAGCAAGGTGAAATATAATTTGAGAAAATAATTATCCTGAAGTTAATTTTGTATTGTGTTTCCTTGCGTCTTAGAAACGAATCGTAAAATTCTGGAGGATCTACAGTTAAAAAAACAACTTTTACAAAAAGGTAACATTCCAGGATTAGGTACTGGAATATCCACCAATACGCTTTACCAGGTATATAAGTTATATTTTATAAAACAAGCATATGGGTAAACATGCTCGTCTGTTAAATTGTAGATTCCTGCGAGCCAATTATTACCATCGTCGGATTTTTCTCAAAGTAGCGGATTGGCAAACGCGCCTCGTTCGGTGTTTAATGCAACTACATCCACAACGTTAGGGTATTTCGTCTCCCAGGACTCTTACTACGGAAATACCTTCATACCTGTGCTACCACGACTCGATCCAGTGCCTTTGAACTAAAATAATGGCTTGTATAAAGCTAAAAAAGTTGGAGGAGTACTTACATGGAGTAGATACATTTGAAAAGCCGAAAATCAAATTAGAACAATACATAACACCGCCCCACATAGCTAGTTGCGTGCTTTATAACATTCAGGTCGAGATCAAAGCCAAACAACTGCTGAGAAATAAGTAAGAACACAACCACCACGTTGAAACTTTTTATTTGAACATAATTCATGAGGATAGTTTTATCTTACCAATGACTAAAAGTTGTCTGAAAGATATCTTAAAGATTTGCATGCTATATGTTTCAAATACTTTGTCATATTTTGTTTCTAACTACTAACTTTTAATGTTTAATTCCACAGTTTAAGGAAATACGAGTACATTAATGTCGTGGTTGTGTTCCTTCCCAGTTTGTTTAATATTTCACACTTGAAATTGAAAGAATTTTGTTTAAATTAATTCCATTTTTAGACCCTATACGGAGATATTGAAGGAAAATATGTAGGAGACTTAGGGTGTGGAAGTGGCATGCTAAGTATCGGTTCATTCTTACTTGGTGCTGGCATGACCACAGGTTTTGAAATCGATGACGATGCTCTAAATGTAATTAACGTAAAACAAAAATTGAAAAAATGTGTATATGTAATAATTGTGAGTTTGTCCTATTTTTTTTTTTTTTTATAGATTTTTCAAACCAATGTAACAGACATGGAATTGCCTGGTATAGATTGTGTTTTATGTGACGTACTAACGTTGTCTAACAATGAAAAATGGGAAAACGCGTTTGACACAATTGTTACCAACCCTCCATTCGGGACGAAAAATAATAGTGGAATCGATATGTTGTTTGTTCAGACTGGTGTAAATCTAGCTTCGCGAGCAGTTTATTCATTTCACAAAAGTTCCACACGGTATAGATACATATAATCATATTTATGTTCATGGCTTTAAGTTTTCTTTAGTATGACATCAAAATTTATATATTTTTAGCGGCAGCATCGAACGCACATAATTACTAATTATTTGAATCTATTCACTGTATTATTCTTTTTATTTTCACAGGGACTACATTCATAAAAAGGTGAAAGATTGGAACGTAAAAGGGAATGTGGTTGCGGAACTGAAGTATAATATTGACACCAGTTATTCCTTTCACAAAAGCAAAAGCGTTGACATCAATGTGGATTTTTGGAGATTTGATGTATCTGAGAAAAACCTTTGATTTGATTCACTACATAAAATATTTTGAATTTATTCTTTCATTTATTTCAAATACCAAGAAAATGTATACATAAGTGTGTATGTACGTTTGTGTTTATGTTAAAACTAGAGTATCATGAAAAAAGGCAGACGTGTGTTTCTGATCACCCGCTTATAGCATTTTTCGAAGCATTTACAAAAATATCAAAAACTATTTCACTGATGACAGGAAAATAGTATTTTTAACAGTAACATTTCCTAGAATTTTCTATATACAAATGTACCAATACAGATGGTTAATAAGGACGATTGTTTTTAAACAGCTTTTATACAGGTACAAGCTAGTGTAAATAATAAGCAAAATATACGTATACATGAAAATAATTTTAATTTAATACAAGCTTTCAATTCATTTATTTCCTGTAGATAATATGGCATATGTACACACATGCAGTAATTTAAATTAGAATTTGGATAAGACAATAAAAAATTTTATGAAATCAACTTAAGAAAACTAGAAAATTCGTAATACATCAACATATATGTAATTGCTTCACGAATATATATTTCATTATTCTTAACGGCTTTTCTTTTAATTCATTCAACTCATTTATTACTTGTGGCTAATATGTTTAAATAACATATGTACACACATGCAGTTGGTTCAATTAAAAATTTGGATAAAACAAAATCAAAAAATAATGATATTAATCTAAGTCAACGAAAAATTAGGCAATACATGTACGGTTACTTGTAGGAAATTTTTGTTTAACGAATATGTTTCATTATTCTTAACGTAGGCTTTTCTTCCAAATGAATTTTTAGTTATACTAAACTAAAACCCTGAGTTTGTTGAATAGCCTGAAGCAATTTGTATTTTAAACGCTCTTTAGTCTTGTACTGAGGCAAATCTAATAGATTGAAGCACGTGTGGGCTACAGGAAGAAATCGTTCATCATTTGTTGGCTGTATACAAATCTGAAAATACATAAAATTAGAATTTAGGTCAACAAAAATAGTACTGGTCTACTTTGATCGCTTTCATTCCTTGAATGGGAATTCGGTCGCTTCCAGTCAAATATAGGAGAAACTTTTTCTTTTCACTCTCCGGCAACTCATGGAATACTTCCCAAAACCATCTTATCTAAAAGGGAATTATCAGTAGAAGCATGTCATACAACAACTTTTCTTTTCTACATATATGAATGTACTAACTGTTTGATCGCCAGAGTTGTAACCGTTTTTGTATTCACACTGTAGCTCGAGAGCCTGCCAGTCGTATTCCTCGTTTCCCACAACCACAGCCATTAATTCATCAGGTTTGAAAATTTGTAACACTCGTCCCCAACAAACCTATTAATTTTTAATATTCATTATTGTAATAAATATGGATTAATTTTTCTGTCTACCTTCATAAATCCTTTGCGAAAAGCTTTAAACTGAGTTTCTACCGCTTTGTTAAATAGAAAGTCAACATATAAATCGACAAACTCCTTTCTGTAAAAATTAAAAATAAATGAAGTCAGAAATATACCACAAACTAAGAATAATTTTAGTAAAAAAAAGGTGAACAACTAACTTATTTTCCAAAGTGACTGGTGTTTGGCTGCCATTTGGTTTCAATTCCTCCGTTTGTGATTCACCGAAAATATCGCGAGATATTTCAAAATTTAAATTAAACACTTCCTCAAAATCAAGTTCGTCGTATTTTAGTATGGACTCCATCGAATTTGCCAACGTTGGCGATAGGTCACGCAAGTCAGTTAAATCGACAGGTTCATCCAGGAGTTTTTTATATAACGCCAGCGGGAATGGTAGATTTATAATTATAAAATTATATATTGCTAAGCCGCAAATTACTCCAATCAAGAAGTACATATCATCTGTTTCAAATGTAACATCCGCAAACCAAAGTACGTGTGAGTCTTCATATTCTTTGAACATTCCATATTTCGGATCCAAGAGGTCCCTTAATAAAAGCATGAAAAATTCTTTTCGCACACCACCGGCATCTTCGGCCTCCTCGCCATGGAATTTGATCTTTTTTAATTGAAATAAATTTATACGTATCAACATTATTTTCTTAATTTCTATTAAAACTAAGCTGGCTTAAATTACCTTAAGCGGCTTTTTCAAGTCACTTTGATTATACTGCATAATTTCCCGTAAAGTGTCCTGCACTAGATTCTCACGTGAAACATTCAGCACAATAAATTGCGATATAGGTGTTCCAAATGTAAGAAGCGAGAGGATTCCCTAAAATCGTTAAAATTAGAAATTAACCGTTACTGACATCAAAATGAATTTTGAATATACCGAATTGGCAGCATTTTGCATGGCGGTGTGCATTTGTATGGCTTGATCTGTTTGTAATAGTGTGGTTTTAGCAGATGCGTTGAACAAAAACGGATAATTACAGATGTTAAAAGCTTCAGGCTGCAATGGTCATTTATCATAATGATAAGTTTCATTCATTCATTGCGAGTAGTCAGTAGGGGATACTTTCACTTACATTTTTTTCGAATAGCCAATGTATATAGTCTTGTTGGATATCAACGTAATCTGTCAGCTCTGGCCAGTGGAAAATGTCACAATCGATTTTTTCTAAACGCTGTTTGTGATTTATTTTATGTAGCACGACTAACAGGTTTAAAGCCGCTGACAAATTAGAATTATAAGTAACTAACTATATGTGAATGAAAAAGTGCATATAAAAATTATGTAAAATTTGATTTTATATTAATACTGGTTACCTTCTTTTCAAAGTGGCCGCCAGAGTTTGCAGCAATTTTAAAACTGATTATATGAGCTACCACGTTTTTGTAGTTCGATACCAGGTTTTCGAACCAGTCTATCGGCGTCTGGGCCCACCACATCACAACAATTTTTCTAGGTATTTCTTTAAGTCTGAGGACAGCATTGCTGAAGGGTGTATGTAATGTTTCATAGTTTTTAGAATTGACAAATTCATGATATAATGGCAAAATCAGATATAGTCTCAAAGTTTCAACGTCCGCTGGCGATGGCATGAGTGATGCAATTATTTCATTGCATATTTTGTCCCAAATCTAATATGGATTATAATACACACAATATCTGATGTAATTACATCCTTGCATTGAAGTTACTTACGATTTGCTTAATGCTTTCATGTTCCACTTTGCGTATAAAGTCAAAAGTTTGTTTAACTTGCAACAAATCTACGCCGGGCTGTTTTGAGGTACAACAGAAATGCTTATTTTCTATCAAAAATGATCCGTTGAGGCAAGCTTGACTTTTAAATATCACTTCAATGGTTGTTAATAAGTCCATATCGATCGACGAATCCTTCTCCACCATAGCACACTGTTCAGCCAGCTCCCTGGTCAAACACATAATTTGAGTCCGTGGCCTGGAAAGTATTTCCATTAATAAAAGGCATTAAAATATTATATTATCATTAAATAATTACTCGCTAATTCGATAATCTGCGGCAGGAATTTTATCACCGACTTTTGTGGTTAAGACAAATGAGTGATTGCCACCACAAAAGATTTGTCGTACTAAGAGGGAGCCGTCTATATTTTCTTTGGTATCAGTATCTACTAGTTTAGAGCTATTGGGAGAAACCTGATATTGGAGATATTACAGTTTTGTTGGAATGTTCACATAAATAAGGTATATATAACAAACCCACGGTCCAACTATAACATGCGGTACAGTACAGCTATTCACTTTTCTTGTGTCAAAATTTCCCATACAACCCAATCCAAAACCGTAGACCCGCCCTCGAGAAGGCACTAATGCGAGAGTATGTTGCGCACCACACGAGATTTGTGTAATAGTACTTCCCATTAACTCTGATACTTTGCGAGGCAGTGCTTCGTTCAAGGTACCACCATGTCCAAGTTGACCGTGTGACCCTTTGCCACATGTAAATACACCACCGTCGTTGGTCAAAAATACGGAATATTGTTCGCCACATGTTATATAACGCACGCATAAACTACGAAGCGTTCTCAACTGTGTTGGAAAATGTCGATGTGTACAATCGTTGAGTCCCAATTGCCCACAATTATTGCGTCCCCAACCAAACACAGCACCAGATTTCGAAATTATAAATGAATGATTGCCTCCACATGCTATAAAAGCTATAGGTATGCCAAGCAATGATTCCACCAGGCGAGGAGAAGTGGAGTGGGCCAATTCATTCGGCGGTGATATGCCCAGCTGGCCATAAATGTTTGAACCCCAAGCGTATAAAGCACCACCTATAAATGCCAATGGAAAATATATTATAATAATAGAATTAATTATAAGTGTTTACTAACAATTGGTTAACGCAAGGCTGTGATTATAGCCACTGGAGATTTGAATAACAGTTTGAGCAGCAAGCTTTTTCACAATTTTTGGTGAACGTACAACATCGGACGAATCTGGCAGCGCCAATTGACCATAGTCATTATGTCCCCAGCTGTAAATCTGACCCCATTCACTGAGTGCCAAAGAATGTTTAGCGCCACAACTTAAATCCGTAAAGACAGTATTTCCAAGGTCACTTATGAGTTCTGGAATATGAAAGTTGTTTTTAGTTTGTTGTTGAGGTAATACCTATTGTCTAAATTAGTGCTTGAAAAGATTAATTGCGGTTTCAAATATATGTATTAGATGACTAAAATATGCTGAATAAGACAACGAAAAACAGTGTAATAAACAACATAACTAGATAAAGAATGTGAAGGAAGAGATATGTGGTAATTGTGGTTTTTACATTTTACTTTCATTGTTACGTTGTTGAATTGGGTTTTGTTAGTAATATATATATATAAACTAGTAATCCTTGTTAGAAATAGGGGACACAATTTTTCAATCACAACTTTGGATGACCTAATCCTTGACTCAACTATTGTCATTTGTTATACCACGCACCTGCATACTCAGCTATGGTGCTAACATTGCTAAAAGTTGTTGAACAATACGTTCAAGGGAAATATGGAAAGATTAAAGTTTTTTATATCACATACGTGGCCGCTTTGTCATCTGTTGGTGACCCAATTGACCATAATCATTACATCCACTTGAATAAACTTTTCCGTCTTCCGTTAAAAACAGGGTATGTTTGAGCCCGCATCCTATGCTCACTACAGAACTTTCTGGATGCCAGGGTATTTCACGCGGTTCCAATATCTGAGAAATATATGTATCACTATAATTTCATTTTCAAGATAATTAACTAACCTCTTCTTCTTCAATGCCGCCCAGACCGAGTTCGCCATGCTCTGTGTTACCCCAGCAATATATTGACATGTTGGGTATTTGTCGATTATTTTGAAGTGAAAAAATTACTTTTATGATAAAATGTAGATAACATTTTCCAACAGAGACTTTTTGTTATATTATGTGCTCTGCTTTCTTCACACCAATGTTATTCAATCTGGAAAATTGGTGTTGAGATTTTATTTTAGTAGATATATTAACAACTTCTAGTTGCTTCGAATATTTAGAAATCCCACATTTCCTAATAATTATTTCACATTAGAAGTACAATTTTATGGAATCAATAATTTTCAAGGCCATCAAAGCAATATACAAATTTTTGAAGCCGTTCTCACGATTAATTTTGTAATTAGTCTAAAATATCATACCTTAAATCTTAACAAAGCCACTAATTTAAAATTCTAGT
Source organism: Bactrocera dorsalis (assembly GCF_023373825.1). Taxonomy (NCBI): domain Eukaryota; kingdom Metazoa; phylum Arthropoda; class Insecta; order Diptera; family Tephritidae; genus Bactrocera; species Bactrocera dorsalis. The sequence continues at coordinate 4,513,842 of NC_064307.1, forward strand.
TGATAATTGCTATACGATAATCAGAAATATCCAAAAAGCACATAAAGATGACTTCTTCTATTTGTCTGCTCCTAAGAATTTTGAAATGAAAACAAACATATAAATTTGACAACGACAATGGGAAATGTCACAACTAATGAAATGGCAGAAAACCTCTTAAAACTATATTAACTGGCAACATTGTAGAGTTGCAAGGCTTCCATAAAAAAGATTTATACTGTTAATTTTTCTGGAACAAACCTAAAAACGGAACAACTTATTTTTAAGAAATCCACCAATAAGAGTAGGAGCTTAAAATGTATACAATATTCAGAATGCTTGTTTTTGGTTTACGAAAACTTTTTTTATTTAACGTATTTTTAATATAGCAGTTCCCTTGCGAAAATTCAGTTATTATAGGACACGTTTTGTCTTGTGCACAAAAATGGGTATAAGGATAGTTGAATTTACAAAAATGGAACTGAATGTTTGCAAAGAGCAAAACATTGCCATACACTTGTAAAAAATATCATTTAAGAGAAAATAAAGTCTGAGAGGCGGCAGAGTAGCGCTAAGCGTACGATCAAATTTGCCTTTTTCTAGTTTTAGTTTAAGTTTAGGGGGTGTTTTAACACCAATAGTAATTTGAGGGATTGCATTCAGGTGACTGAACTGATAGATAAGCACATACAACTTTGGTCAATTTTTTTCAGAAATTACATAAATTTTGCGTTTCTTCAGTGTTTACACCATCTTGTTTACTTTAATGCTCTGCACTGTTTCGAGTTTCTGTTATGAATAGATAGGTATTTATTTTGTTTTGCAGTTGAATGATACCGGAATAAATAACATATTGAATAGTTCTTTTGAAATTAATGTTTTGTTTGAAAATTAGCTCACTTCCAGCTGAAAATAGAATCAATTAAATGAACCATATGTGACAATACAATTTATTTTGCCCATAATTTTTTATATTTTTTTTCGTAACTTAAAGTATTGCGATTTCTCTACAATGAAGAAAATTTCTTTGAATTAGTAAATGTAAAATTGAAATGGAAACATAAATAACCTACATATGTATGTGTAACACGAATATTAACATTTACTACATACATACATATATAGGTATTACAAAATAGTGTAAATTCTATGATAACAGCTTTTGAAAGTTTTGAGATACAAGAAAATGATAAAAAAAATTACAACTTACTACGATGAAGCCAAAGGCAATGTGAAAAGTCTTCTGAAATTCCAACAAATCGTTTCTACTAGTCTTTAATTGTGAAATAAACGTTCTGCCTCTTTCTTTGAATGCTAAATAGAAATAACAAATAAATCAGAATTAAATTGTCTAATCAACTTACCGTATTACCAAAGCGTGCAATAACAAAATTTGTAAAAAAGAAATTTAAAATACATACATACATAAATATTTGTATGGTGCAGCTCTGACCTGTTCGACATGTCGTATGAGTGATGTCTTGTATATTGCTGTCTCCTTTTAATGATTACTCCACACCCAGAGGTTATCTGATTTATATATTTTTTGTTGTTTTTGAATTTCACGTCGTTTATTGTGTTTTCCTGTTTATTTTTCGCAAGAAAATCAGCTCAGCCCTCGGTCTGCTGCGCTGCTTTGCACGAGTATGGCAAAATATAATTAGGGCCGCAAGCAGCAAATTGTTAAAATTGTATTTATTAATATTACGGGTGTTTATGTCATGTTTTCATTGCCTTAAAACATGTGAATGAGAAAGGAACACGTCCTCCACATGCAAAATAAATTAAAAAATAATTGCACATTTTCGCGAAATTCAGAAATATGTATGTGTGCCTCTATACTATATCGTTGTATATATGTATCATATTGTATTCTTGTCTTATATATGAAAATATATTGTGAATTATACCCCAAACAGGGCTGTTAAGCATAAAGTATATATAAATGATTAGGATGATGAGCTGATTCGATTTTGCCATGTATTTCTGTTTGTCCGTCCGTCTGTCTGTAAATACGCTAAGGGGTCCCTAGGTTTTTGAGATATAGGTCTGAAAATTTTTCCCAGAAGTTCCATATTTGTTGGAATCTTTAATATCGGACCATATAGTATAGTATATAGCTGCCATAAAAATTTTGGTTTATCAAAATAAAGTCCTTGAACGAAAAATTCTTTAATTTGACGAGATATTCTCATGAAATTTGGCATAGATTAATGTCCAAGGCAGTGTTACAATTACCGAACATATTGTTCAGACCAAACTGCTGAACTGCTGTCTTGTAAACTGAACGATCAGAATCAAGATAAATATCTCTTTATACCCTTTTAAGCTATGAGAAATGCAAATACTATATTATCACACTATATATTGGTTGTCAAAAAAGTCTTGCGGTATTTTTATTGATTTTTTTTTTTATTGAAATTGAAATGAATTTTTGATGACTCATGCCCAGCTCTTGACCGATGCTACGGCTGCTACTAGGTCGGTCTCTTTCGACCAATTCAGCGATTTTATCGCAATTTTCGACGACAGGCCTTCCGGAGCGTGGCGCATCTTCGATCACCTCTACACCAGTACGAAAACGTTGAAACCATCGTCGCGCGCTGTATCGGGTCCATAAACTGCACAAATTTTATTGGCGGCTTGAGATGCGTTTTTGCCTTTATCGTAGTAGTACTGTAAAATATGTCGTATTTTCTCTTTATTTTGCTTCATGTTTGCGATGCTATAACTCACGAACTACTTAAAAGAAACGACAATAAATCAAACACGCGTTAGTGCGTGAAATGAGCTTTCCAAAAAGGTATAGTATGACCCGATGCGACGAATAAAACCCGATGCGAAAAAAACGAATAAAACTTTCAGCGCCAACTAGCGAAATACCGCAAGACTTTCTTGACAACCTAATATTTTCGGTGTTTTCTATTTCTTAACTAAACGCATATTATATGTATTTATTTTTATGTTTTTTAATATTTTTCGGCGCTTGAGTTTCAGATTCTATATATAGGTATATATATAGAATCGTACTTTACGTGGTTTCGTTTGAATTGAATTTACATACATTGTAAAATAATTTCTCGCATTTTTCTTTTTAATAAATTTGTAGGTAAATTCTTTATAATTTTTTTTTATTTCTTTAATCTACTCTTTCTTCCTTTGTGCACACACAATATTATATATAAAAAATTAAAAATCAAAAATTATTTCATCTAATTTTAAATGTGCACTTTACCAGCTTCACAGGTATGTATTTGCTCTCTTGTCTGGCAACAAGTGTGTCTTTGCTCTTTAATATTTAACGCACCCTTATTTAACCCAAGTGCCTCTTTAAAAATACATGTAATAATGAAATTGCAAACGAGTATTTTAAAGAATGCGCTTAACAACCGTATTCGTGGTGAGGGTTCCATTCATTTGGAGGGCATGCCAATTTAAGGGAATGGTATATATACCATATATTACATTTTAGATTTCAAAAGCTTTGGTATTGATCAGGGACTTCGCCATGGAAAATACTATATGCATTTCATAAAGTCTTGTTAAGTACGAAATCAGATTTTAAATGGTATGTTTTAATGGCGATAAAGTGATTTTTCGGCTTCAGTCGGCTATTCAGTATAAATGTTTAACACCATGTATTTCTCTAGTTTAAGAAATAAAGCAAGTTGCACGAGCTAAAAGTTGAAGCAATGAAATTTAAGTTTTTATTAATTTGGAAATCATATTGTGGGTTTTAAATATCCATTTATTTTATTCAATAAAACCGAAAAATTGCATCTCTTGTATCTTTCCAAAGCGCAATTGTGTCAGCTATTCCTACTGTTCGCTTCCATGGATTTCTTTTTTAATGGTGATGTATTTAGAACTAATTGAGCTGCTTTCGAAGTAGAGCTAACTTCGATCTGGGGTTGAAAATGATTCAGACATAACAGACATATTAGAAGGCTCAGAACTTAAATTTTGAGGTGCTCCAATTCGTAAGCATACAATATTACCGCCAAGTCTTTGTATGTTTTATGGATTTTTTTCTTTAGCTAGCTAGACATAATCTCGTATGATTGCGATGTTGAAAAAGTTTAGAGTCATTTGGGCATATTTTGATATTCGAACTACGATTTAAATTTTCGCCGTATAAGATTTGCACCTACAGTTCTCTGAGTGATGGTCTCGCTTGCAACGTACTTGACTGCGGCGGTCGCCCGCAAGTGTGCCTCTATTCATAAACCTACTTAATTAACGTTAACGCTTAAAACATCTTTAGATCTGAAGTCGCAATGGAGTAGCAATTCATCAAGAGGCTTAAGAATTTCACTCACGTACATTTTATACCCACCTTTTAACAACTTCCTCGCCGAATTTTTAGCCAACGAAATGCACCCTCTGAAATCGCTCGTATTTGCTTAAGTTTATTTTATGCGCCACCTAATATGATACACTCTTCCACAAATACTCATATGCAATAAACGGCTGCCATTCGCAACAGGTCTTAGCCTTAGACACATACTTATGTGTATACCCTACACACGTAAGTATGAGTTTGGGAAAGTAGCTCACCTTTGACTTTGCATTCGCAATTTGAATTTAGTCCAAGTTGAACTTTTGTCGTCACTACAGCAAAGTCGTTATTTCCCCGTAAATTATTTTACGCATAGCCATAAAAAAGTTATAGCCTCCGCTGTGTGCTTAAGGAATTGATTACCACCCACTGTGGTACCACAGTAATTGCGGTAAGACAGTAGACGGTATGTTTATGTCGTTAGTACTCATGTACTAGCTGTTGTCCTCTTGTTCCTTCACAACTGTGTCTTCTGGCTTGTGACTTCAACACACAGATATACTTGCATATGTGTATGTATGTCTAAGAATTTATGTGTTGCCTTCGCGCCCTCGATGTTTACCAATTAAATACAAAAATTTGCTGTCGCGCGTTCCACTGTATGCTATTTTATACAGTATTCTCTGCTGCTTTGTTCTTGGTTCATCAGCGTTTGTTGAAAACAGACGGCAACATTGCTTGTTTTGTTGTTGGCAGGTGAAGTTATGGCGCAGCAAGTGTCTTTGTTGGTATGCTTATGTGTATGTCTGTACGTGTTAATGGCTAATTTTCCCTTAATTAAGTGTAATTACTGGGAAACTGCATTACTCAAGAGAAGTGTGATTTACCTCAAGGAACTTATGGAAATTTGTAGTTGTTTGAAAACCTTTCGAAGTCTAATGATGCCATATGATATCGATGCCGGTTAAATAATTGATTTGCTCTTGAGAAGAAGTTTTTTTACTCTACGACGAAAATGTTTTAGGGTATTACAACGGCATGGCGGGATAAATAAATTGCTCAATTTATAAAAGTAGTAATATTATACTTCAGCTCACGTAATGTGTTATTTATATAGCTTATAAAGATCGATGTTAAGCAATAATTTAAAGCTACGAAATAAAAATGGAAAATTAGCAAATCGAAATACATTACGTTTTCGAAATAACATAATTAAACATTGAATTAGACTATCGTAATGAAATAAAGCTGAATAGAAAGAGGTTATATTACCCAAAGAAGCACAAATCATGTCAGTTTTTGACTTCATGTTTTGATGAGAATTCTATTCCGGTGAGGGTGTTCTACATCGTGGCCAGAAGAGGCAAGGTCTTGGTTATAAGTAAGTTGTTTTCTAAATAGTTTTTAACCGATCTCGTAACAGGAGTCCGAGCGATGTCATGACATTTTCCGAATAACCACTTAACATTAACGGCCCATGAAGGATGTCACATTTAGAAAATAGATTAGAAGGTGCTATAATGTTTACACAGTTTACTTGAACAATAGTTTTTTTTTTATTAACCAAAAGGATTAAAGTAAATACGGCCCCTACAATAATAATTTTCAAGAATAGTACAATAGGAGCCAAATTTATTTTGTGATTTCACAAATTTTAGGACAATTTTTATCATAGTCTATTCCCGATGCCCTTTTTATTGGTTATACAAACACGAGAGTTGTTTACGAAATCCCATTTTTGTTAGTTTTATTGTGTTGTTCCGTTGTCAACAATTAGAGATTCCAAGTGTAGTCAAGTTATCTACCTAATCTTTCCAACGAAGTGGAGGTTTTCCTCTTTCTCTGCTTCCCTGGCGGGTACTGCGCCCAATACTTTCAAAGCTGAAGCGTTTTCATCCATTCGGTCGACCAGCGTAGCCGCTGTCTCTTAACTCGCTGAACTACTTGTATGTCAATGTCGTCGTATACCCCATTCAACTCATCGTTCCATCGAATGCGATGTTCGCTGTTGCCAATGTGCAAAGGAGCATAAATATTGCGCAGATCCTTTCTCTTGAAAACTCGTAACTTCGATTCATCAGATGGATTTCGAAGCCTGTTGGTGGTGTTAATACTGATTCTAAGATAGATGAAATTACCTACGACTTCGAAGAAATGACTGTCAACAGTGACGTGGGAGCCGCGAGTGTGACGACTAGTAGTTTGATGACGGGAGATATTTTGTTTTCTCTCGCTCACTACCAGACCTATTTGCTTCGCTTTCGGCGGCTGTTTCCTTCTTTTCATTTGTAGCGTTTTTTTACGTGGTGGGTCCTAAACCGTGCGGAGGGATGTATCGCGTTCTCACTTTAGCTCGTCATCAAACGGATGTTCTTAAATGTTTCTGGCCATTCTCAAATGAATGGAGCTCAGAGAACTTTCATCACTTGCACGAACTCCTACACATGGCTTCATCCACCGAGGTTTTGTATTGATTTAAATAAAAAGGCAAGTATATATTTTTAAAATAATAAAAGTATATACATATATGTATGTATGTATGAATTTAATATGTGAATATTTCAATGAATAAACAAATTAATAAATTGTGCTATTTTCTTTTTACAATTAAACTAGTAAAACTTTTACAATCTTAAACGCTTAATAGCGCGGTAGTGATAGCCATCCTTGGCCAATACAGCCGTCTCCTCGGGACCCTCAGCCTCAGTCTGGCCTTGTTCCAGTGGTGGTAAATACTCACTGTCGAGTGCCTTCGGTAGAGCCATCTCTTCGGCGGGTTGCTTGTAATGATAGCCATCATCCATTAAAATAGCGCTATTTTGGGGGACTTCCTCCTCTCCTTCTTGTGAACGCACTTCTGGTTGGGCGTGTTCTTCTTGCTGCTGCTGTGCTTCTTCTTCTGGTACTGCTGGTGGTTCAGTCTCGACTTCTTCCACAACTATTGGCGCTTCGGTGCTCACTTCCTCTGCCGGGGGTGGCAAGTAGACTGGCGCCACTTTCGGGACGGCTGCATTTAACTCTACCGTATCATCGGCATTTGGTGGCAGATATGATGGGCTGGGTGGCAAGTAGCTTGGTGACAAGTGTGAGACGTCACGACGTACACGTTGACGGTATTTCAGACGACGTACAGCGCGATATTCATAACCGTCGGCACCGAGTACAGCGCTTTCTGGTAAGGGTTCGGGTTCTGCGTTGGCAACGGGCGTTTCAGTCTCAGCAATGATAGCCTCAGTTGTGGCTATTGTCTCCTCAGGCAATGCTAATTTAGGCTCAGGTGGCAGATAATTGTAGGCCGGCTGCTGTGCCGCTACCAACTCGGAAACATCGCGCTGCAAGCGCTGATGCGGCAATGCTGAAGCAATTGCTGTGGCTGCAGCCAGCACTAAACAAGGTACCAGAGTGAATTTCTGCAGAAGAAAAAGACGTAAAAGGTAGTAATCAAATAGTTGTCGGTTTATTGAGGCTATCTAGTGATTATATTTTTCGAAGTTCTTTTTACTATTTTTTATATTAAATCGTTGATTTTAATCTTAGTCCTTCTTTTTCATGTTTTTTTATGATAACACTGGATTTATATATTTCATATTTCCAACTTTTTAAACTGTCCTAATTTTTTGTTGAACTTTTATATTTTTGAATTGTAAGTTTTTTAATTTGAATTTCAAAATACACGTTTAACTATTATCTCTGTTTTACACACCATTTTTTATTGCTCCACACACAATTTATTTCGACTTTTATTAAATTTGAATGTTTTGTGAGCTTGCCGCTACAACCAACAGATTGTTAATGATATCATTACCGCCAAATGCAAACGTTTTTATACTAAAATATGACATTCAAAATTATTACTTAAAAATAAATAGTCAATATCAAGTAAAATTCCAGTTGAAAAGGCATAAACCAACGTAAAAAGGAAGAATTCATCGATAAAAGCTGAAAATCCAACTCATTCAGCTATAGCAAAACTAAGTGAAATAAGAGCAACAACAACAACAAAATAGCTCAACCTGTTCATCGATACCACAAAGTTTGCAGCTCAATTGCTCCGGTTGAAAATTTGAAGTTGAAGTGTCCACTTCGGCTGCTCTTAAGTCGCACTTAGCACGAAAATATTTCAAAGCTATGCATACATACATATGTACATAGAAATATATTTTTTTACACAGCCGCTTCATTTACTTGCTATTGTATAGATTTTGGCATGAGACCGTAGTTTTGTTTGTAAACAGTATTTACGGCGTTTAGGGCTCAATGTGTACATGTATGTATGTATGTATATATAAATATGTATGTACATACTTGTGTCAACCATTGTATTCATACTTTGTATGTCAGTTTGTATGGCTATTAACACGTATTCACGTGTTCATGGTCTAGTCATAATTTTGTTGCAATGTCAAGAGCACCACTTGTGGCAAAGCCAAATAAAACACATTGTTCTTCTTCCAGATTTGTTTTCTTTGATAAGAAGGCCATTTTCATAAGTAATTCAAAAGCAGTTTCTTTTTGCTGTTTAATTTTTATACTCTATTTATTATAATCTTGCAACATCTTGCTACAGAGTATTATAGTTTTGTCCACTTAACGGTTGTACGTGTCGCCTAAAATTAATCGAGACACATATATATACATTAATAATCAGGATGACAAGTCGAGTTGTGATCCCTGTGATCCCGGTCTGTAATTTGAGTAAAATTTGAGATATTTAGATGAGACTTGGCGTTCCTTGACAAAAAACCTGAGTACTGAATATGTGGACCCCAGAGCCTAAAGTTGACATTTTATCGAAAATATCGGTAAATGTGTAAGATATTTACATGAAATTTGGAATCCATTCTTGATAAAAGTATCTGTATGCATCAAAGATGGGTTAAATCAGGTTAATACTTCCTCTAGCCTAGCTAGATGGACCTAATATAATGATTATCGAAATTACGGGCAGGTTTATATCTCATATGTCGACCAATATGTGAGTTATCTTAATAAAATTGAGAAAGCGGGATTTTCTAATAATGGTTAATTTCTGCTTTGAACGAATACAAACGGGTGAAAACTCGCTCTAGACCTCATATAAATAACAAGATTTATTTAGCTAAAAGTATTACCCCGATTTTAGTCCTTGAAAGTTGCAAGAGTATGAAAATATCGGTTGCACTTGAACTTAGCCCTTCCTTAGGCACTCATTACACGCCATTTGTAAATATAATTAAATGTTATGTTGGATTTTGTAATCTACCATAGTTATGAGTAATGTTGTGGGAACTTTTTCCTTAACCTAAGAAGCAAAAGAAATCATATTAATTCACATATCGGCCATCAGTTAATCTTGTCTATATATATTATGTCATTATTTTGTTGACCGAGTGAGTTATAATAATTTATAGTCAGTATTGTGGCAGTCCCTTTAGTATCGAATAATCACCAAAAATATTTTTCTTCATCTTACAGCTGGTTAAGTGAACTTGGCAGAGCTCATAAGAGTGCAAAAAGTATTTCCTTTCTCGGATAATTGTCACTAATTCAAAACACTAAATATAGCCAAGTTACTTTCCACGTTATTCATTCTTGGAGCAACGATTTCTTCGATTAACTGAAGAGAACTCCCAAATCGCGGGAGAGTGATTCACGTCCGTAACAGGACTGACAAAGCCAGATTTTGTGCCCAAAGGCTAATTATTTTACTTGTTGTTAGGTGCAATTTCCCCTAAATCACATAATTTCTCTCATCCAATTATACTTGATGTGAAACACCGAGATGTTTATCGTGTTTTCATTTTCGTTATTTACAGTTAATCACTACTGGAACATGAGTACATACATATGTATGTATATCCCGGTGTGTATGCTGGCTGTCATTTTAGTAGCTGTTAATACTAGTTAGTAATAATGCAATTTATGTCACTCGAATTATGTGCGGTTTGGCTTTTGACATCAGCCCGCATTGTTCTGATCATTTTCGGATAATACATTTTGCATAAGTAGGTGCGGTTGTGCCACATATACACGTGTATGTACTTATGTACTATATAATCCAGGTTCATTAATGGAGTATATAGGCTCCATTGTTACACAGAAAATTAATAATTAAAAATAATAAGTATGTAAAGAATTTATTAACTTAATTGAAATTGCGTTCAAAATTATTCCGTTAGTATTTACTTACTCACGCTGCACCATATCTAATATTTGAAATAATAAAAATGGCATTATCCTAGGGTGAACTTTTTGGGGGGAGTCAATAAAGATTACTAAAGGCCATAGAAATCCCAGCATGACTTCTTGCTGTTTGCTTTCTCCCTCCTGCTGGGCAAGTTTCTAGTAAGGGTCGACTTTCGATTGAAAATCTCAAACCAACGAAGTTTTCAATAAATGAAATTTGTCAAAAATTGTTCAGAATCGCAACTAGCTCGTCGAAGTTGGCCGAAACTGAGTTTTTTAAGGTTGTTTTACCGACTATGCCAATTCACTACATAAGGTTAAGAATTCATTGATGAAATTTTCTAGATATTTTCCCAAGTAATACGTATTTATCGCTAATTATTGAGCAGATAACTCCAAAATTTTTGACCACGATTCATTTTCAATTCAATGGTTGCTATTAAGTTTTCCTATTCCTTGCACTTTGTATAGGCTACTAACGGCAGTTCAATGTGGGGATTAAACGCAATTTTCCCACTAAAGGGTGCCTCCTTCTTGGTGTGTTTTTGCTGGGAGCGTCCCAAACTCGATGAGAAAAAACTTTTTCTCAGTATAAAAACAAACGACTTTGTTATGAAACAAATTACACTTTATATCACATTTTTATTACAAATCTAAGGTAATTTGCTTTTAATTGGTCACATGAGGTTTGGATTACATAAGATACAAACGGTTGACTTCATTAAAACAAATTGTCTTGAACTGCTTTTGTTAGGTGTTTTTATATTGCTATCTAACTGTTTAACTATATACTCGTACACACATAGCTTCCCATTGTACTGTCAGCTTCACACAGTTATATGGGCAACACATGAGTCAAATGGTCCAGTCCTTATTGTAATATATGTGCTATGTGCGGAAAAATCAATTTAATTACTCAGTAAATTGACGCTAATTAGAAATTACGTTCATTGAGGCAGTAGCATCAGCTCACATGTATTCATGTACATATGTACTTATGTTTGGGTAGCCGCATTAATGCCTTCTTGTATACTTAAGTGCAAATTGTATTGTAATTGTAGACTCGTGTCATCTCATTTGGAGTCTAATGGCGCAGATTAAACTGATGTGTTTAGCAATTTTTGTATTGTCCAGTCATGATTAAGTTTTAAAATCACGGCAAATATTTTTAATATTAACATACGACAAAAGGAAGTAAGCAGAGTTCTCATTTCAATCATTTTGTACAAACGTTGAAAATTTTCGCTAAAAGCGGGGAATATTGTATCGGCTTCTAGAGCTGATTTTTTAGATATTGTGATATCCAAGTTAATGGCTTCGAATCCAACCAACGTAAAATCGGTCGTTTTTTTGAAAAAGTCATACGAGTAGTGGTAGGCGCTGGGCTGAATTCAATGATAAAGATATTATATTGGTTTTAGTAGCCGCCTTGCCTTTGAAGTCGGATGAAACTCAAAGCTCCTTACAAGAAGGCGCACAACACAAATGAGAAGAAGATCAAACAACGAATTTCACTAGTTTACAGTCATTTTGTAATTGTGGTGTTAGAGGCTGTTGCTAGCTAATTTTAGGTTGCCTAAACCGAAAATGTTAGTAAAAATTTCCTGACACCTGAGATTTTTCGTGTTGTAGTTAAGAGGTGTAGGGGTCAAATCACCACTATTTACTAAAATAAACTCAAATTCATAATCGGGACACCACAAATACTCCACCGACCTCTTAGCACATTAGTTGACAGTTTTTCCTTCAGATTTGTTGAGTAGTGTTATGAAAAGTAGCCGTGCTCAGAGACGAATATTTTGTCCACTTTCGACTAATTATTTATAAAAAAGCAATTTTTTTATTTTCTTAATCGCGGCAGGGAATTGCCAGTATTTACTCGATTGCCAGTACATTTCAAAAACGGTTGTCCACAAAAAGCATTGAAACAACCGCCATTTAATATACACATGTTTATATACATATGTATATATATATATGTACACATTGTAAATATATCGCAATATTTGTTTACTATACCACTAAATATATAGACATTGTATATGACTGTATAAATTAATTATGCGATAATGCAAATGTAGTCACAAATTTTACATCAACGCAAATATTTATGCGAACGTGTGGCAAATAAACAAGTAAATTTTGGTTAAACACAATAAATTGTTAGCATCCCAAATTATTTATATACAGAAACAAATCGGCGCGCTTCCTGCGATATAGTGTGTGTGCGTATTTTATGTGTGTATAATAAATGTATTAATGGCTAACAGTACATATTACCACCGCCCCCTCGTTCTGCGTTTGTTGCATTTGAATAAATTCACTTATTTATAGAACGCACTGCAAAACGTCGCGAATGCCAGTGCCAATGAAAACAAATGGACTTGTCAGGTACTACAACGATCCGCTATCTATGGTATACCAACTACAGTGGCACGAAGGTAAAAACCTTATTTGGAAATAAAAAACTATTGTCTATGAATACCCTTAACATATTTCTTCGAAAATAGCTCCTAATTTTATTGAAAGTACTTATATGCTTCGACTAGCATGAAGGGATGTAGGGTACACACACATGAAGCGCTTTGAATTAGAAGACACATTTTTATTTCTCAACAGTGTACCGGTTTGTTTTTCTACATTGTAATTTATTTGAAATTTCGCATACTTACTGTGCTATATTGCGGTTTGTGTTTAGTTGCCCAAATTTTGAACAGAAAACAGTAAATCCAGCCATGAATTATTTCACCGGAAACGGATGAGCGATGATACTCAATGGGTGTAACAAATTAATGGATTATAATTGAATCTAAAAATGTGGTTAATGTAAATGTTAATATAGGTAAGTATGTAGGTAGGGAAAAAAGTTTATATAATTTTATGCTTTTTTATATACTATGGCTGTGCATTAATGGCAAACCCAAATATTATATTTTCAATTTTATGCTCTTCATTATTTTGAAAATTTCGTTTTACTGCTGCTTAGATATTTTTGAGTTTTTATTCTCCTAGAGGAAATGAGGTTTACATTTTTTGGAGTTTCTTCTTATTTCTTTTAGATTTGTATTTTGAAATATAAATACTAAAAATCGAATAAATTGGATATTTTATAGACAGATTAGTAAAAGCAGCCACTAAATGAAATGTTTTGTCCACCAGTTGCCTCAGCAATAACGTTATCGCTGGCAATACCGTCACTAAGGCGATTATCTTTTACTATTCGTTTTGCAACAATGTTCTCACCGTTTTATGCTATTTTCTCTCACCTAAATGATACCGTTCTTAATTGCTGTTTTTTATTATTCTTTCTCCATTCGGAGATTTTTCGAGTGTTTTCTTAAACTTTCGTTTAATCCAATTCGCAGAACTTTTTTTCATTTAATTTACGACATACCGTTTGTTTCAAATTACCTACTTGTATAATTGTTAACCGTAAATTTACAACAATGAACGCTGTTGCCTCTATGCTTAGTTCAATCAAATAATGTTTCGGCCATTGTTGGTAGTAAAAGTCCATTTAATTGTTATGTAACCATAAAACAACCGTTTATCGTCGCTTACAATAAAACAAATTATTGCCACTTCACTCATCCCACCCTGTAGACAAACGCAAACAGCCTGTGACCAACGGCCAATACCTGAAATCATAAAAGTTAATGATTCTCCGTTGGACAGGCGCTTCGGGCTATTTCCGCAATTAGCGAGGAGGAGTCGGCTAATAAAAAATGCTTTGTATGGTATCGTATTGACCCAAGAAGCAGCCAATTGAGTAAGGTAAAAACGGTAAAATCAACAACAATGAAAAATAAGACATAAAATGACAATAACAACACCGTTAGACATATTTAAGGGAAAGTGTTCGCCGTTAACTCGAAAGGACGACAAAAGCGAATTGGCATGAATAGCCAGACCGTAGTTGATCGAGCATAACTGTTTCACAATGAACGTGTTTATGTTTTCACGGTGGTGACAGTTACATATATTTTCGAAAGTTAGCAAAAAAAATCATAAAAAAAAAATTTTATTACCAAAAATCATGGCAGATTTCAGCAAAATAACAACGACGATTAACATAAGCACTTACATTATTGCTAAGTATTACTTTGGCAAAGAACATATTGCTATAAAGTCGAAACAAATAATGAAATGCATATAAATTATAGAAGTTGTTCGTTCAGGCTGGTAAAATGTTCAGTTTTTAAAAAAAATTCTCAAACACTAATCAGGAACCTCATTGATTGTGATTGTTAATGCCACCACTTTATAGTAGAGTGCGTACTGTGGAATCGAAACGATATTTAGAATTTAGAGGCACGAAAAATCCCCTTCTATGCGTGATCTATTTTGAATTTCTTTGATATTTTTATGATTTCTTCTTGTTCTTCAATATGTTGACATCTACATACATATGTTAAGTAGGGCTATACTTACCCCAGAAGTTCGGGTATGATGTTTAAAAGTTCTTACTCATATTTTTAAGGAAATTAGTGTTATATATTTTGTTTAAAAAGTGAAAATCCCGTTCAGAACTGTTAACTGCAATTTCAAGAAAACTCTATAGACTTTATACAACTAATTATTTTAGATTGGACAATTGCCTTGTGCTGTGTAAAAAGGTAAGTGTTGATCAGAATTTTTCCACTATTGAAAGAACACTTTCTATTATTTTCTTCAAACGGGTGGAGAAATAATTCAATCTTCTTATTAGAAAATACTCCAGTTCCTTGTCACGCACCAGTCCTTATATAGGTACATATACATAGATCTAAATGTAAGTATGTATCAGCATAAAGTAAATTAAAACGGCATGTAGTGAAACCAACTGAATCTCTCGATCAGTTGCCAATGAAAGGTGAATTCCCAGGCCGATATCGAGTGCAATGCATATAATTTCCCCAGACACATCTATTTAGAACCAATAACAACACAAACAAATTACAAGCCAATTGCAGAAGAAAGCAATACAATATTTTAACATTGGACAAACAACAACAACAACAACAGGGTAGCTTAAAATGAAAAAGTCGACTGTGTCAGGAATGTTTGTTTACACCGAAAAGAAAAAAATAAACAATAAACAATTGTCAATGTTGATTCTGTCATGTTTATGCAATTTTATGAGAGTGGTTGTTGCCGCTAGTTAGTATACTTTGTGAAATTCCACACTTTCTCACCGCCATGGGTCAACGCCCTGCCCCACTACTGAAGCTGAACATAAGAATATAACACATTTTCCTGGTACTTCTGAAGTTTTCGGTTTTGTTTGCTTTCGCTTTCTTGTTTAACTTTCTCGTGAACATAGTTACCTGTGAAGCAAGTCTTGCACGGCGCGTTGAAGTGTAATTTTGTACTTTGCTGTCAAAATATGTACATAATTATATATGTATGAATGTACATATTTACCACGCAGTGCAGTTGCGGTGCGTCCTATGTAAATACTTGTTTCTGCTTTGGGTGGCGCCAATTAGAAAGTCCAAGCTGTGACAGACACTTCTCCATCGCAATATATTTGTATAAGGTTAAATATTCAACTATAACCGCAAGGAGCCGCCTTAGTGTTTGTAGCCATTTTTATGATATAATCTTAATAAAGTAACGTTTTGTTCTTAGATGGCAGCTCCGACGAAAGAATATTCAAACAGTTGTTCTTTGAAACACATTGGAAGCCGCAAAAATATTGAGCTGACTTGATTCGTACCTTCATCGCACTCCGAATTATGTATTTTGAGCAGTTTCCTAAACTTAGAAACAACATTAAATTACTCTTGCTACTTCGATAGAACTTGATCCCCCACTTGTTTATAAAATTGATAACTGAAAACCATTATTGCAAAAACTAACTTCAACACCAAACCATTCAATAGGTTTGCTCATGTCATTTTTTACTATAACGGTTTTCAGTTACCACTTTTATACAAGTAGTTTGTACTTATGTATATGGGTTAAATAAAAATAGTGCCTAAATTCAAACCCGCAAATTGAAAGAAAAGTTTTCAAATTATAATGATTAGAAACACAAAAGTTGGTTAAATTTTCAAAAGTTGCGTTGTTTGTTTCAACCACAATTCCACAAGTATAAGTAATATGAAACTTTTCATTTCCTTTACCTTTATCTATTTGAATAGCTCAAACCGTTTTTAAATTTTCACACAACAACATCCATATAAAGCTGGTTGTTTTACTCAATACTCTGCCATTGAATAGCGTACCAAATTAAAACTGAATTTTAAATAATATTTAGGCTGCCAGTGAGTTTGACCCTTTTCGGTATTATGCAAATAGCGGAAATGGAAGTTTCTATGTTGTAATGGTAGAAGGATAATCGCATGTAAATTTTGTGCGAAATGTTGGCAAGCTGTGAAATGAGTAAACGAGTAGTTGATGGAATTGTAATGAGCCGTACATACTTAGACTCATATGTATGTGAATCCATATGTATTTGTAGAGGTACTAATATTATATTTCGAAAGTTTAAAACTCTTTGTTTTGGTATAATGCTTTAAAAGCTGGGATGGAGTTCTAAAAATAAAAGTTATGAGAAAATTGAAGGTTAAAATTAGATTTTTGTCAAGCAACTTTGGAGAAATATACATAAATTACAAATATGCAAATAAATATGTTTCACCTCCCATGAGCTCTCAATAAGAACTCTTTCATAAGAATAACTAAATGTTAAAACGCTATTAATAAATAGGTTAGATTAGGTCAGAAGGTCGATCCTAAGAAGAATCTCATTTAGACAGCTTAGAACGCCGGGCCGTTGTGGTACCTATAAACTCCTTAATACTGGATATAAGACCCTTAGAAATCGATAAAGTGCTTTGAGCCTGTTACAAATTTGTTGAAACAGCTAATATCAATTCCGACTATATCTTCTGGTTCGCCGATAAATTGGTAAGTTTCTGTTATGTAATTTTATGTAAATTGTGGACTTTTATAAAGTATAAAATTATCAAGTGAGCAACAGCTGAATTTATTTCAATTCCTTATCATCTTTAAAAAATATAACAAGTGGTTTGAAAAAGGTTAAGTTATCGGTAATTTTCAAACCGTTTCAGGGTATTAACGTGATTCCAAATATCAGCAGAAGCCAAGTTTTCCTCTCTTCTCTCCAACTGCTAATGAAATAATTGCTTTTTTTTGGCTTTACAGGAGGATAGTTCTCATCCATCACTTACCGGACTTCACCATAAAATTCTGGATAGTCATACATCACCTAAACACAGATACTTGCCTTCCAGTCAGACACTTAAATGTAATCTCGAACATTTGTAGGTGTACTATGTCAAGTGCAAGCGGGTGTTAATTAACTGTTAAGCACTCGAGCTGCAAGTAAGTCCTTTCAAAGTCCATTGTAAATGCTCAGCGCCTAGCCTCAAAGCGCTTCACTAAGCCGCACACATATGCAAATCCCTATTCGTTTGCCTGTGTATGTGTTTGTAGGTGGAGGAAAGATTGAATTGAGGGCAAATGCCAACAGTTTCCAGCAAAAGCATTGCAGATTAAAGTTAAGCGCCGTCTATACGCCGAAGCAAAGGTTATGCCGAGTGGCTATGTAGCCGTACTTGTGGCACCCCGCAGCGGTTAATGTGAATTTTTAAATAGCGCGCAATTACAAGCGGTTGGCTGACATGCACAAATGAATGAATGGCTTAACATCATCAGCCGATAAGTGTTTGCGGTGCTTGGACTCTCTTTGTGGCGAGTTCATTAGCTGTTAGGTTCTTTAGCATTAACACGATATAATGAAGACGAGGGCGAAAGCTCCGGCTGATTAAAGAATATTTATTAACTAAATTGAATTTAAGTATTGGTTCAGTCTTCTATTTTTGTTGTAGTTGTATTTTTTAGTTCTTTAAAAATCAGGGAACAAGTCGATATGAAAGTTAGAGGAAAGCTAAGTAAACCTTGACAATTACTTCAACAAGGGAACCCAAATGAATATCTTTTGATAAAAGCTGTGCTACAATCTCCAAAGAAATTTCTCAGATGGGAACACTCCAGCATAAAGCTGTTGTTAAAACTGATCTATCAAAATCAAAATAAAGATCTCTTTATATCCTTTTGTCCTACAATGAATGTAGTTGTGAACGGTCGAAGTTAACGGGTTTTTTTGTAATCATGCTCAGTCTAGAACACGGCTTCTCGGGAACTACTGAGAATTTTGTCACAAGAAAGAATTAAAAACCAAGCTTTGTCAAGCTTTTCTTTTCCCAAAGAAGGGAAGTCATGGGTGTTCAAGATTTCAGTTAAATATGCTTATGGCGGGACTTAAAATCAATAATAAAATATTTTATTTTGATTTGGTAATAACAATAGATTTTTGATTTGTTCTATACTATATTTATATTTTCTTGTAAGGCTACAGGCTATATTACTATTATCATTATTTCGCCCGACCACTTTGTTTGCTAGCCCAGTTGGTATTAACCTCTTATTTCTGACCATAACTTTTTTGGTCCCATTGCATGTACCCCAGATTACCAGTTGCCTCAACTTCTTCTCTAAATCAATTTAATAGAATAAAACCCGTCAATGTTGAATAAAGTATGTCGGTATGTCTTAAGTAAATATGTATATATATGTAAGTATATTAGAGTGGGTAAAAAAAAATTTGTATTTTCTCTTTGTACTCTGAAAAACAGATGCTTAGACCCTTATAAAAAAGTTCCTCGAAGTATGAGCCTTTAATTGTTACGGGAAGGTCCTGCGCCTTACAGTTTTCTATATTTGTTTTTACTTAAAAAAAAATATCTCGCCTATAGCTTTTGTAGGAAATTGAATGCTAGAACCTATTTTTCAGATTATCAAGCGAAAAAAATATATAGGTTTTTTGATAAATCCTAAAATATATATAATATACTACAAGTGCATTGAAGTTAAGCCATTAGGTATTCCATTTCAACTTTCTCTCATAGGCATGTATGTATGCAAATGTAGTCGTGCGTAGTATATAAACATTGACACGCAAGTAGATCACAACTTTATGCTTACTTCGGGCTCCGCATGCAAGCCAATAAAAGTCACTGCTGTTAACGACTCCAGCGCCACGTTTTATCGCATATTTACACACTTGAAGTTATTTTGATAATTCCACATATGTAAAGTAAATTTACTACTACTACAAGTGCACACAAATACATATGCATGTTTATTCACGCCTAATGCTCCTCCATTTGTGGCGTCTACTCGCGCATTTGCTGCTTAAAAGGATTTTCGTGTTCTCACTTTGATTTGTGCGCGAACAAAAATTGTTATCCGCGAATATATTCAATCAGACAATACAAGCAAATTTGTGCACATAAGTAGAATATATAAATTATGTAAACGATTTTGAGCGAAAGTTAACAGCCTTTATTTACGATGCGCTGAAAATCGTGTCGAATTTACAATGTTTTTGTTTTTGTTCTTAGCATATGTAATGAAAATAACGACAAATGACTGCCGTTTTTCATGCTTGCTCAATTATGTAAAGCTTAAATGGTGAGAGTATGGAGGAGGGAAAATAGAGAGGTGAAAGGTGTGGTCTAAGGAAAGCTCATTCATTTCAAACAGCCGTGCTGCGGATTATGAGTGCTGAGTTAAGTGTGGCGAGTACTGTGCTGAGCAAATATATATTTTCAAGAAATATTTTAGAGTATTTTCTATTTTATTTTCATCAATTTGATTCTTGTAATCAGCCAGGGCTAACATTTTTCGACGAAAATTACGAACGACATTTTTCGATTGCTTTATTAACCATAATTAAATTGATTTGATATGTAAGCAAAGCTCAGGTCTAATAGCATACAAGAAAATATCAATGATCACGTTGGTAATGATACTGTCATCAGTTTTATATAATATATATATTTATTTTTGCTTCCTCAAATCGCCGCTAACTGGCTAGACTCGCATTTTGGTTGACCAACCTAAATACAACTCGATCAATATGTTGTCTGTGATAAACAGCCCCCAACAAAGCCCTTGTATCAGTATCTTTATAAGCCCACGCATATTTAGTACAGCTTCCCAAATTGTGGGTTGCATATTCGAGTTATTTCACAAAAGGTTCAAAAGTGAATTTCCCTCTTAATTTCAACTCAGCCAAGTTCAGGCGGCTCTTTACGCCTGCAGCGCTGTTATTCATTGACTTTTTGTTGGTATAGCTGATGAATGTACATAAATATGAAGATATGTTTGTCGTTTCATCTCTGCAAACTGTCATAAACAAATTATGGGGAAGCAGTGAATGCTCATATGACGATGTGTAACCCTTGGCGTATGAGCAACCCACCACTGACATCCTAATTTCATTTCCATACATCCATCATAAACATGAATATGTCCTGCGGTGCGGAAAAGGCAAATAGTGACTAAATTGTAAATAAATAACTGTGTTGAAAGTGAAAGTTCAGAAGAAGTCAATAAATTGTTTTGTTTTCGTGGATATCAGCTTGATAAATACCAATAGCATGTATAATATTAAACGGCCAACTAAACAGAGCAAACGAAACTTGTGTTTCTTGTCACAGTATTTAAAGTAAGTTTTCCGGAAATTTTCACATTCATTTCCAAATTCTGCTGTTCGTTTGCGTAAATGCCTGCGCGCGCCATTTTTTTCCTATCTCTCTTTTTTCACTCTTCAACTTTTTTGCGCCTAATTTTGAACATACAAATACTCGTATACATAAGTTCGTGGCAAAAAATCATAAATTTTCATAAAAAATTACTCATATTTACAGCGCAAACCGCATAATGAAGTGCGCTGAATATAAATATATAATAATTTATGTAAAATATGCGTAATATCAGTTTGTGCGCCTAATGGTATGCTTCGCATCATACAATATACAGACAATGGAAATGTTTCACAAACGCATACACCTACCATGTTTTCAAACTACGTTAACAATTTACAGCTATTTTTCGGCTACTTAGCGGTATGCGAAGTATGTATGTATTTGTATCCGCTTCTGAATACAAAAAATAAAAAAAGAAAATGTGCCATTCATTTATGGTTTTACTTTATTTACGATGAATACTTCGTTTTGGGCGCTTCCGCGTAAAATAATTCAATTCAAACTGCGCTGCAAAGCTTTCTCACATACATATATACACATAAAGGTTACGAAATATATATAAACTTTTTTCTCGAAAGTTTGTAAATTTTGCATTTATTTCATCAAAAAGCGTACGATAATTTATGGTTTCGCCGGAAATGGTTAGTTTTTTAAAATTACTCAGTTTTTAAAAATAATATTTTGCATTTGCGAAAACTTAATTTACATTATCGATTTTCACGTTTAAAGTAGTCTTCATCTGAGAGCGTTGTAAGTAATAGTTTATTTGTAAATATTTATTATAAATATTTGTACATATTTATTATATAATTTAAATTTCCACAAAATACCACAATTCATTCACATTCATACTTTCCATGCATTTCTGCAATCCACTTCGACTTTAAATTGGTTTGTTCTCCATCAATGGTGTAATTCAATATGCATTCCTCTAAATGCTCCTTTCCTTTGAAATTTATGCAAATGTAATGGCGTCGCGAGCAACACTTTAGATGCACGAAAATCGATGGGACATACTCGTAAACACGTGAATACACACACACATGTGCTTACATGAACATACGCGGATAATTCTTGATGCGTCTCGAGCGCTTAACGTTAATACGCAATGTTTTGAGCTCGTGTGGGACTAACTTTGAGTTGGCGCGTTATTTTTGAACTTAGCCGAAATGGTGAAAACAAAAAATATGATATTAAGAAAATTTGAGTGGAATTTGTGTCTTCTATGATTCATAAAAGACAAACATTTTTCCATTCGAAGACAGTTAGTCGTCAATACAATATAATATAAAATATATAAAAAGCGTTTTGTTTGCGGTGAAAATATAATTATTTTATTGAAGATAAACTTCCTCTGTTGGTCAAATTTAATTATACTAAAAACTAAAATTTAAAGCTCGAAACTTGTTTTACCATTCTTTGCAACCATTGGCCGCTTTTTTCATAAATCAAAGTATAAATATTTTCCAATTTTAATTAATCGAAGGATAAATTTCATGACTATCCAATTTAGCTTCACTTCTGCCTTTATTAACGTAAATGTGAATGAAACATTTCCGAAATTTTCTCATTCTACTTCTCAATTAATTGAAAGCCGTTAATTATTACAGCTTACATTGAATCTGATTGAAACCATGTCCGAAATATTGATTGAAATATGGGGTAAGCGAACTTGCGTTTAATTTTTTTTAGATATTTTAGTATTCTGGAATTTTAGCAATTAATGGCTTCTAATTAAAAGAGATCCGACAAATGCAAATCTCAGCAATTATGTACAAGAAAAGTTCCATAAAGAAACTCGATATTCTTCAAGTTCAAAAGTAGAAATATATAATATCTAAAAAGGTCACAAGAAAACCGTTAGGGAAATTTAAGTTACGCTTTCTTTTGGTATTCGCGCTAATTTTAGAATTTTTAGGCCCTTTTTCTCATTGCGAATTTGGTATTTGCTTGCTCCTCGCCAATTTTAATATTAAACGCAAATGAAATATAGGTGTGTAGAAGAGTGAACTCTTTCAATTTCACAGTTGTTTAATTAAATTCTTTTTATTTTTACACTACATAAGTGCGGGTATACTTATAATAAATATATTTGTGTATATAAATCTAAAATAATTAAAAAATAATAAAGTGCGAAAATGTTACTTTGGGTTCGACCTGTTTACAATATAAAAATATATGCAAAATTTCCATAAAAGGATACTCGTATTGACTCACTAATTTGTAATGAGAGCACTCAACCTTTCCATTTGGGAAGACTCTCCAACGCTTACATACGCGTTTTCGCCATTTTTCGCTTTATTTGCCAACCAATCTGGCACAATAAGCGCTAATCAAAGTCAATTCAACAATAGCCACATCAATCAAATACGCGCTTTGTGGCTGTTTGACCACACCAAGGCTAAACACTAAAGTTTTCATGTTTGGGAAAAGAGAAATTGATCTGCTTTGCAACTCAACAACTCTTACAACAAAGATATATGTGTGTATATCGTAATATCGGATTGCCAACTCGTCAAGGATTACAGTGTAAGAAGATAGCGTAACGAATGAAAAAGTTTGCCTTTGACTTTTTCTGACTGCTGGATAAACGTGGTAGTGCCACAGTCATTAACGGTTGCTCTTCGTAATTTGCGCCTGCTGGTAGGCTATACTTTTAATATCACGCAGCACCCAGCTATTGGCTTACTCTTCAATGCGGCGCCTATAGAATGTCCAGGCAAACAAGCAAATGCTTACATACATATGTAGATATGTGTGTACACGGTTTGCTGGTCAGCTTAACTGTATTACGCGCATTTCGCTTGTTGCTCTTTCCAAGAGAAAGGGGGGTGCGTTGCATAATTGCCACCGCAAATGTGACGATTTTTGCCTTTCATCAAATGGCTGCAGAGCGGATGTTGAATTTTAGTCACATGACTTCAGCTGCTGCACTTCCCTTCCACGTCTGACTCGCTTGCTCAGCTATTTGAAACTGAGACTTAAAGGTGTACGCATGCACGCCCATTTACTGCACGTCTTTTTATGTTTATATTTATATATATATGTATGTGTGTGTGTGTGTGTGTGTGAGGAAGTTGGCCAGCATGCATTCGTTGCGTTGCCTATTTATTGCCTGGCTTTCGATTTTAATTTCGAATGCAACACCATGGCCTGCTGTGTGCCACTTTCCACTTTGCCGTGGCCATTGGTGCAGCAGACGCCATTATACGGCTCGTGCGTATGTACCTTACTTGCATTGCGTGTATTTGACATAAGCAAGGCATGCATAAAAGTTTTTACTATCGCATTAAATGCAAAGCCGGCTTTGCTTCTCTAATGCAGATGCTGGTTTAGAAGTAATATATAATCAAAATAGGTGCGGTGAATTTGTTATGAATGAAGATGGAGGAGCCGCATGCAAGTAAAGTTAAATTTCTTCGAAAGTCGGTCGGACATGTGCAGAATGCGTAAATACCTTTTTTTGTTTATTTAATAAATTATGCTCTAATTAAAGAATGCGCAGGCTAAACTGATTAATATTCTTGGTGAGTGAGTTTTTAGTTACTATTTCACAGAAATATTTATGCTGTGTTTGGGATTTCATGGATGTGATGATTTAAGAGTAGTATTAAGTAAGGGAAAAAATTCAAAAGGCAACTGGCAAACATTCGTATTCTATTCGGTCATAATATACTTTTAAATCAATGGTGTTTCAGAAAATTTCCACGAGTTTTTATTTTAATAGCAAATCAAGATGTCTTTATTTATTTATAATGAACTTTAATGAACCAAATATTTACCATTTTTGTCGATAATTTTTTGCCATTTTTCCGATAAAAATTTTTCTGGTTTCTTGGTGAAAAACTGCGACAAGTAATTTTTACAGGCTTCTCTTGAAGCTACCTTAAGTCCACTAACAGAGTTCTGTATTGACCGAAACAAATGGTAGTTCGACGGTGCCATATCAGGGCTGGGTGGATGCATCAAAACTTCCCAGCCAAGCTCTCTCAGTTTTTGCCGGGTAATCAAAGATACTTCAAAATTTTATTATATATCCAAAAATTTGCATGCGATCGGTTTTATTTCTCCCATAAGTGGGAAAAATTATCTTTTTTTACGGTATCCTTCCTCTTAAAATATATCTGCATTTTCTTGCTTGACGTAGCCTACATTCTACGCTATTGCTGGAAAATATTATTCTTAAGAATCAATAAGCTTAGAGCTACTTCACTGAAAAATGTGGATGTTTGTGACATTTCTAATTTTTCAAGCTGAAAAATTAAGAGATCTCTCTACGTCTGGCGAAAATTGATGTATGACATTTATTATGAAAATAAATCTCACACATTCGATTAGCCTCACCATCATTTCATCTCTCTCTGCTCTTTTTTCTTCAAGCATAAATAAAACCAGCTTCGCACATACATATTTTGCACTTGCAATTTAACTTTTGAAAGCCGTCTTAATTGTACCAATTACAAGCGCAATGTTACCGCAAACTTTCAGCAACCTTTTGCCAGCAAGCTTACGAAGTTCACTCAATTTCTTCACTCTCCTACTCTGCTTTATCCACTCGCTTACTTTTCACTGCTGGCAGTTTTTGTTTTGTTTCTCAATTCAATTTGTTAATGGCTTAGAAAATTATATACGCATCGCATAATTTCTTTCATTGAGTGCACAACGCCGCGGCGGACTAAGAGTAAACTACAAAAGCAACAAAGGCAAAACAATTTTCATTTGGATCCTTCGCGCATTTATTTAAACTATGTTGTTTATTTACTCTGTTTTGTACATTATAAAGTTAATGCTCGACTGGTTATTGGAGGGAAATCGCTTGAAATTGCAGACGCCAAGAGAACGGGCAAGAGAGTGTTTGGAGATGATGGAGATCATTGTTTTCGTGTGTTTAGAATTTGCTATATATAAAAAAATAAAAGAAGGAGATTAAAATTGGAGTGTGATATTTTCCAGATTTTCATTAATGACAGAATTTTACACGGAGCAACTATGGAATGCCTAGTATTCGTTAAGCTAGATTGAGACAGTGCAGAATGGGTGTGTGTAGAATTAAATATAATTGTATAGAAAGAAAAGAAAGAGCCATAAAAGTTTAGAAAATATTATTATACGGTTATATAAAAAAATTATAATCAGAAAACTTTTAAAAATTATAATCTTTGAAGCATTCTTAACTCTGAAGAAACAATTACACAAAATTGAAGTTTCAAAATTGTTTAAACACTTTTTTCAATCACTGAGAAATATAACTTTGCACAGTAGCCACTCTTTAACAATTTATAATTAGTACGCCAGGACAGTCGTCACTAACCCCGGCGAAAATACTTTTGCATTATTTTGCACACGGTTGAGCGCATTCTTCCCTCATTAGCAAGCACCTGCGAGCCTGCCAGGCTTAACGGTACAACCTCAGTGAAGCAACTCTGCATAACTGAAGCGAATGTTAACGAACTCAAAGAAACAGAAAACCAAGAACGTAGAACACAAACAGCAAACAAAAAGGGTTTCGCATTACATAGCGCCAGGGATCAACACAAAAGTGCTGACACATTTCGGAATAAAATACGCTTTAGTGATTCAAGTACGTACAGGTCTGCTACACAAAAGGCATAAATAAGTGGAGTAAGGATAAAACAACCGCAGCACTGAGAACCATCAACAAAAAGCTTAACTAACAACGGCAAAACAAAACAAAAACAAATGATTGCGTGAAAAATTAAATTTTATTTAAAAGTTTGTTGGCTAAAACGATTTTCCTTTTCTTTGCCAACATAAAGTGAATTAAATACTTATTTACAAGGATCAGTGGTTTGTACGAGTGCGAGGATTAATAAAACCGCAGTCAAACGTTAGTGAGGGTGTGCGCTGGGTGTTAGCAAATTGCGGGTAAGCTTGTGCTTAAATAAGAACAAATGGAAAGTAAAACATTTCATTAAAACTAAGTTAGAAAGTAAGCAGTTAAGTAAACATTGTGAACTGTGCAAATGCTGTGTAATGCACTCTTAACTCTTGGCGCTGTAAACAAGGTGGGCTGTCTCTACACTTCAGTCTTTTCAGTTGTCGTGCAGGATGCTGTGGCGTATGAGCAACATTCGTGGCGCAAATAAACACAATTCGAGTTTAATTTAATTATTTTGCAATGCGCGGCGTTGGGGCTGTAGAGGGGATTGCAAAAATGTTCTGATAGGTTTTTTACTATTTTGAAGGTGACGAAATAGTATTGCGGCTTCGAGGGGAAAATTAGTTTCTAAAGCGAGTATTCTATATTAGAGGCCTGAGTTTCGAGTGTTTTTTATTGATTAAAGAAGCACTTTATAATTTTACTACCCATTTTTTAACATTTGTTTATTTATATTTGAAAAGTATACAAAAAAGAGACATTTATTCATCCCCCCGGTCCAGTTTCCACGACACTAAAACGGCCATAACTTCGAAAATAGTTTGAATTTTGAAAAGTTCTTTTAGGATGATATTCTTGAATATATTAGCATCGAATTATAAAAAATATAAAAGAAAGTTTTTTTTTTTAAATTGCGAAATTTTCAATAATTTTTTTAAATTTCTATAAATTTAAATATGTAATATATTAGAAATCTTAACGGTGTTTTGTTTTGTAAGCTTTTCATGTTGCGCAAAGATAGGAAATTCGGAACCTGGTATAATAGCTTCGTCGGCTTTTTTATGTCGGAAATATCCTCTTTTTAAGTGTCTGTACATCCTTAACGAGAGCACACTATACTCAAGTATACCTCTGGCTCAACAAACGACTTATTTGATTATTATTATTGGATAAGAGATCAAGCGCTTAGTGAGCCGTTATATTCGAGTTCTTCTTTTCCAATGCCCTACTCAAATCCATTTCGACTTATCCCAATATAATCATCAGCCCAATCCATCCTTTTAAGCCCACTTCCTCAGTCTTTTCGTCACATTTTCTGTGCTTTAAAACTAACAACTAAATCACTCCATATTACCATTTACACACACAAGTATTTCGCTCCGCGCCCAAACACCGAAATACTCTGCCAAAAATGTCACGGACTGCCATTATTTGTTTACAACCAACAATTTGGAAACAACTACGAAAACAATTTCAATCGAACACAATAAACCAGCATAAGCCCACATAAAATCCCCTCAACTCCCGACCTCAACAAATACATGATTTTTATGTGTTTGTTGTAGTCAGTTGTTTGCTTGGTGCTGCCACATTGCGTGTGCCACCAAATGTTGGTGTTTGCGTGCGACGGCGGCGCCAAATATGACAAAAGTAATAGTGAAACGAGTGAATTCGATTGTTTTTGTGGGTTTGTGCCACTTCGGCAGACATGATGGTGTGGATTAGTGTAAATTGAAAAAGTTGCCTCTACCGTGGGCGGTGGTGACCGGGATGCATTGGATGGCGGTATGTGCCCGGATGCAGAAAAACGCTGTATGAGTGTGAGTATGTATGTGTGGCACGAGGCACGTGTTGCACAGCGGCACGTGAAATGCCAGCACGAGCTTCAAATGTGCGCCAGGGGCTTCCTATTTTTATATTTTCGCTCGGCGTAAATGCTTGTACATATGAGCTTGTATTCATAGTCACTTCTATTTTCGTTTCGAATAACAAGCGAATAAATGGCTTGCGTGTGTTTTGTGGAAAAATCGCAAAACATTGAATTTAAGAGTTTTGCGTGAGTAAACTTTCAATTTCACGGATTGAATGGCTAGACTCCGCTTGCAGCCTCACAGTATTAAGCATACACACATATTTATACATACATATATATATATATATGTAGCAAAATAGTTAAAAGTATCTGGTGTACAGTTAGATATAATAAAAAATTATTTTCTTTTTACAAATCTTCATTGCTTTATTTTGCTTAGTAACTGTCATTTAGCATTGCAAGGGGAGGATAGAAATTGAATCACAAAAATGAAAAGTAACAAAGAAAGCGCGCCACAGGCATCTCTCCTTACCCACGCAGCCATCTTGACTTAATGCGTGTTGCAAAAGATTCCCGAAGAGCTATTTGTGGCAGCAAATTGGCCGCACAGCAGGTATTCAACACTGCTGCACTCAACTTTACCACAAATTGCTGTTTACGCAAAAGTTTAAACTACAAAGAAGCTGCTAACTTGTGCTTAGCGTCTTGCAAAGCTTCAAATAGCTGTGCAGCAAGCTCTTAAGGGATCAGAAAAATAAGTATTTGGTACTATGGGCTTAAAAGGCAAGTTTATCGCGTGACAGTAGCATGAAAAAAATTGGCTTGGCTCTTCAGATTGAGGTATAACTGAATGATTTTTTTTTAATCTCTGAACAGGGTATACTAAGGGTTTTTTTTAAATATTTTTTTCAAAATCTTAAAAAATTTTAGTTAAGGTTAAGGTAAAAAGTTTAATTTTTGGCAGACGTTTTCACTAAAATATGTAAATTTTGGCGAACATTCCACGTTTTTTTGTTTTTTTTTTTAATATACCTTCTTTCAAGACTTTGTCAATTTTCTAAGATTGGTTCAGTAGCTCGCGAAAAATCGTGATAATTGACTTTGAAAACATAGTTTCGAGGAGAAGGAGTTCAAAGTTTTAAGGAGCTGGGTGGGTTACAAAATTTCAAAAAACGCTTTCATCATATTAAATTGTACAATATGTTTAAAATATTTTCCCAAAATTTTATTTCGATCCGAGTAAAATTCTATGATATAGACCCTTCGGAAGTTCCGCCCATCGCACCTCGTCGGTGAAGCGCACCAACTTTAAATGCGTTTTTCTCAAAACTCCATTTTTGAAGTCGGTACCAAAAAAAGAGATTTTGTGTTCAAAGTCTAAGAAAATATGAAAAATTTAATTTTTGTTCTTTACTCAAACACGAGATTTATGTGTGTACTAACGGAATATTTTATTTATTTTTAGATGAACCAGTAATAAGTTATGCTGTCAACGGAGAGAGCACTTTTTTGTGAGACACCCAGGGAGATGAGGTCTCAACAGCTGAATTTTCAAAATTTTTATATCAAAATGTCAAATATGTACCTTTGGTATGCCATATTATATTTTTGGAATATACGATTATTTATATTAAAAAAATCAAAAAATACCTTTTTTGTACCTCTGAAACCCATCTAACCCCTTAAGTGACAACATAGCTGACCTCGAGCGTGCAACTTGCGCAATTTCCTGTATGGGTATTTAATATAACAAAATATCTTATTGACATTTGGCAAAGATTATTATATAAGACTACACTCTCCAAACAAATTTTTCAGATTGGGGCATACAAATTAAACGATTAAAAAAATGCTAAGACAACCTAATTTGTAACATTTTCTTTGCCTTTCATTTAATATTTATCATAATTTTCGCAACCTGGTATTTTATAATTGACGACAAAAAGTTTCATACTATTGCAATAATCCATGGCTTGTAAAGCTAAATCTACTTGGTCGGTTCTAAATAAGTGATAAAATATTTAATTTAGCATTTTAATGAATACTTAATTCCGTTTTTGTCATTCTTGGAAAATTATGTACTAACGATTTACTTTTAATCGAAATAGTATGAACAAAATTATGTACACATTGTATTTCTTAAATGACTAAGCTCTAACAATTGATATGTATATTCATAAAAACAATCGCAAAAATAATAATAATACAAAATATCAATTAAAGTTAACCACAAAATAAGTTGTTTTGTTTGTAAATTATTTTGATATGGATATTTCCGACTTTGTTTAATTGTTTTCCGACAAATTGGCGGCTAAGATTTCAATCGTCTCAACACTGCTTAAAGCTGATCACGATTTCTGCGCGCTAACAAGCATTCCACAAACAGTGTACTTTTTATTATTTGCAATAAATTGTTTTAAGTGTTCAATAACTAGAGGCTGTCAATATTGGCAACATGACAATGAACTTTTTGCCAGCACCAATCTGACGTCGGTGCGTTATAGGCCAATGGTAAGTAATAACAGCAAAAATAATAAAATATTTCAAAGTAATTGAAAAATGAGGAAATATGTGCGCATTCATGTTGTTTTAAGAAATATGTATATATTTTTTTAAACAATGTTATTTTGTTAAAATTACTCAAGTAATGTTTCCTCAGTCATGACGTGCTGACCCGAACATTCTTGGGACACTGACGTCTTATTAATATTTATATATTTTTACATTTTTATAATTGAACAAAAAATGTACGCCTACATCAACGAAGTTTAAAATTATTAAGTTAGCTGAACTGTCGATTTTTATTTTACGCTTTTCAAGTGCTTCAATTTCGACTTTTTGTTTGTGTTTGTGTTGCTTCGGTTTGTTTTTATTTGGTGTTCTTTTTGGCGTCGTCTACTTTTGTTTGCCTCTTCAGCTTAAGCGCGTGTCTCATTGCGGTTCTATCGCACTCGATGCCGCGCTTTTCGTTATTTCACTCTCATAACTGTGATTTTGTATGCCATACACACATAAATACAGTGCATGAAGCATTATTTTTTGTATATACAAATATTTGTCTTCGTTTTGCCCGCTGTACTGCTATTGACATTGAGTTTCGACGCAGCATAACGCTCATTGCGCTTGACATTGACTTGTTCAAAGTATTCCAAATGTGCGTTGAATGGAGTTGAATGAAGTTGAATAGAAAAAATGTGTAAGGCAGCGTTGAGTTGAAGCTGAAATTCGGCTTCGAGAGATTTGTAAAATAAATTTAAGATACAAACGTGTTATTTTCTTTAAAATGGATGACTCTTGCAATTTTTATTTTTATCTTGTTGGGAGAAGTGCTAGGAATTCTCTAATACTTTTTTGCATGCTTCTGAGTCTAATTCAATTAAAAATAAAGTATTGTTTCCCAACATTTTTTTTGTGATGAATGCAGATTGTAGTGATGTTATCAGCTCAGCATTCGCTATTTTCATAAAATCTTATGTAACAGTTTTCATGCGTTAGCGTTGAATAAAAGTATAATACCTTACATAAGCAAGGTAACCTGGGTTTCATGTGGAGTAATAACAATCTGCTTATTAGAGATAAAAAATGCGTATACAGTGGGCTGATACTTGATAAATGTGTTACACTTTTTCTGAAGAATGGTATATGAAATAATTTCCGGGTCGAAGGTTGGTTCCACGTATATTATTTTTGCTAAAAATCTTCCTTTCGCAGTACTTCCTGCAATTTTGCCATTTATATAATGCAAACGTGAAATAAAAATATCACATTTTTTTAATCTGTTGAAATTTCCAACTAACTGCATCAGAAGATCGAAATAAATTTGTGGAAAAGGGTTGTTCTAATGTTCGAATTACTCACATGTTTCATTTTATACTTATTTAGCATTCTTTTATTGGCAACTAGCTTGCAACATGAAGACAAGTATATGATTTCAGAAGACTGCAGTGTTTAAGATATATAATTAGTGTTTTAAAGAACAATTTAGTTGATGAAGTTCAACAATTTAATTTTTTAAAAGAGGAAATTTTTAATTTTATATGCGTTTTGCACCACAGTGCAACACTTTTAGAAATTTTTAATAACTAGCCATTAAACTATTGACAGTTCTATGAAGCAATATTGACAGTGTCAATTGTAGCGGAACGAACGAAGTTGAGAGCGTATATTTGAAAATAGCAATCAAATAAAGAATTATATAGCAACATTTAAGAATCTTAACATAATTACATGCTTCTCAACTCATTACATCACAAATGACGGCATTAAAAGCAGCAAATAATGAGATTGCAAAAACAAAAAAAGAGTTTGGGCATGCGTCACAGAATTATAGTGTTTAATCGATGCTTAATGGCTTTTATTTCAATTTTTTTTCATACTTTACTACATAATGTGCACTAAGTACCAAGTGGTCTATGACCGTGGTTCTGCATTACATGCCAAGCATTTAAAATCCAATTTTGGGTATTGTGACATTCAAAGGTCGCGAGGTGAGCCATTACACGCTTGTCAAAGCGTCAAAGTGCTTGGACCTAAGCTGAGTGTTGATCGAGTGCCAAAGCGGAAGGCAGCTGATGGATGCTGCCGACCGATGAGTGGTTAGATAGCAATAGATGTGCGTGTATATAAAACAGGTGAGCATATATCAGATACTACAATCCCGAAAAGGATTATACATACTATTCTTTGATTATATTTAGATTCGGAAATATGTCACGTTTTATTTTTTATAAGTTTGTAATACGAAAGGTTTTATATTTTTGTCAATTCGGGAGAATTTTGCCGCTACAACAAGAACAATAATTTGTTTGACCTATTATATATGTACTAGTTTCCAAAATTTTAATAATTTATTTAGACAACATTTTTTAGTTCGCTTTACTAAATTAGTCAAAAAAATATATTTAAAAGGTATTAGAAGCTTTCAAATATAATTTATATTATAATTTCTAACAAATAATTTGGTTATTTTTTATATCATATTCTTATCACTCTTTAATAAAAAGTTTTGAAATTAGGTTCTTAATGTGTGAGTCCAAAAAACGGAATCGGAACGTATTTTAAGCTTACCAGTTTCTCAAATAGAAAAGTTTATTGAGTTGAACACAATGTATCAATAGTTCCATGGCCTTTCATTTTTGGGATTTTCTTTTTTATTGCCTTTAGGTCTCAATCAAAAGGGTTTATAAACCATATATGAAACCAAATTCGGGATCCCGTTTTTACTTGCAAAAATCCCGAACCACTCAACTATTTTTGTGCATATGTACTGGCACACAAGCAGTAGAGTGTGTCTAGCAATCGTGCGCTACAGTGTCATATTCAAAAATGCTGCGGCGTCTATAGGCCCTCAAGCGAAGGGAGAAATAATGTGTGCTTGACAAAACGTGCGAGATGAGTGATCGATTTGTAGCGATCGGTAAACCATGGATGTTGACTGAATTCATTAACACTTGGCGGCAGCGCATGCGTACATTTTGCAGACAATTTCGATAATGCTCTGCGCACCTTTAACGCTCTTCACAGCGCTCAATTGGTTTGAGAGTTCGGCCGCTGCTTTTGCCGGCTGTTTGCTCATTGAGCGAAGTGTGAAAAGATACAGAGTAGCGGCAAATGAAAAAAAGAAAAAAAACGGAGTGCAGACAACCCACAATAGGAAGAGTTTACCGTGGATGATGGCAGAGATCGAAGAGATCGATTGTTGATTTTAATTTCATATTTCTTATTTTGGGACAGTTGCGTTGATGCGTTAATTTCTCGTATAAATAGAAATAACAATTTCGTCATCAACATCATTCGATTGC
Organism: Bactrocera dorsalis; assembly: GCF_023373825.1. Taxonomy (NCBI): domain Eukaryota; kingdom Metazoa; phylum Arthropoda; class Insecta; order Diptera; family Tephritidae; genus Bactrocera; species Bactrocera dorsalis. Next base: position 4,548,061 of record NC_064307.1, read on the forward strand.
GTTCAGTTCAGTGGACCATACATCCAAACAGCAAAAACAAAAATCATAATTTTTGATAATTTATAATTTGGTTACACCGAAAATGGTAAGTGGCGATAATTAAATATTAAATATAAAGTAAACAATTCGAGAAATCAGATTGAAAATGTTACAATAATTGTTTTAAAATATTTTACTCCATCTGGCAACTTTAGAAAATCGCATTCGTTACTTTGTGTCTTGTGGCAGCCGTTGCGGCTATTCCTTTGCAACAGCAACAACTAAGGCGTGATGTCTCTGAAATTTTAGCAGAACCTTTAAACGAATACCTACCGCCAGCATCTGAGGCTGCTGAACCACAAAATATCTATTTGCCACCCGTGGAATCGGTCACCGAACCAGCAGAGCCAGTTGCTGAAGAAGTTCCAGCTGCAGAAGTTAACAGCGCCGTAGAACCTGAAGTTGTCGAAGCCGCTGATGAAGTAGTACCCGAGTCCGCCGTCCTCGGCGAAAATGGCTATGTATACCGCACTGTGCGCAAGCTTCGACTCCGCCAACGTCGTGATGTCTCACATTTAAATCTGGGTTATTTGCCACCGGTAGCAGCTCCAAAGCTGGCAAACAGTTATTTGCCGCCCCATTTAGATGTGCCAGAGGAAATTCCCCAATTGAAACTTGCCAACGAATATTTGCCACCTGTACATGAGCTCCCAGCTGAGGAAGCCACTACGGAGGCAGTTGAAACTGAAGCGCCAGAGACAGAAGCACCCACTACTGAGGCAACAACAACTACAACCGAAGCACCTACCACAACCGAAGCAGCACCTGTGGAGTCAGCAGTATTCGCAGATGATGGCTATCACTATAGAAAGCCAGCAGTGTTGCCAGACTTGGGTTTGTTGCCTTTGGTTAAAGTAGCTGAGCCAGACGCGGCGCCAGAGGCTGTAACTCAGCCAGAACCTGTGCACGAAGCGGAAGTTGAAGCAGAGCCCGAACCAGCGGTGATGCAAGAGCCCGAGCCAGTTGAAGACTCCGAGGCAGTTATTGCAGCTGAGCCCGAACGCGCTTATTTGCCTCCTCTAGAACAGGGTGTGGTCGAAGCTGAGGGTCCTGAGGGGGAGTCAGCTGCATTGCTCGATGATGGCTATCACTATCGCGTGGTCAAACGTGTTAGATTGTTTTAGAGCAAAATAAGTACAGTTATTAGAATATTAAGATGTCGCGACTTTATATTACTCTTTTTTCTTATTCATAAATTGTTGACTTGTTTTTAGCACACATTTCCAACAAACATGCCAACACGTATATATTTAATTATTGAAATTGGTTATTCATCATATATATGAAAAATACACATACATATTTACAAGATAAATGTATTTGTTCTTCTTTTTATATCTAAAGAAAAATTGTATTATACAGTATGGTTTATGACTCGATTTGGCTGTACAGGTACGTATGTATAGCTACATACATATGTAGCTCATAGACATATGAGTTCAGATTCATCTAATTTGAGAACTGACGATTGAACTAATCTCGAAGAATATCGATCTCTGCAAATTTTTTATAGAGTAACATATCTATTGGTATAAAATCTGATCAAGTACAATCTGGAACTGGACTCAAAATATATTGAGTTGTCGAAAAAGTATTTTGTCAATAGATGTCGTAGCAGTCGTATATCTCCCGTGCTACCAATCACATTTTGTCATACCGTATAGTGTTGGAAAGGTAGGATTTTAGGCTTCATTTAACCAAAAAAAAAAATTAAAATCGGGGAAGTTGAAGAAAAGTTACAGTTGTTCAAAAATGACTGAAAATAATGAAGATTTTTGCTATATTTTGAAATTTTTGAATAAAAAAGGGAAGTATGCCAAATAAGCCACTAATGAAACTTATGAAGTTTACGGAGACGATGCTGTTTCAATTAATTTGTGTAGCACAACAACAATGGTTCGCTCTCTTCCGTTCTGGATATTTCTTTGTGAGAAATGCACCTTGCTCTGGTCGACCTCTCGTTGAAAAAGTCGATGAAATTATGAAAAAGATTGATCAGGACCACATAAACACCCATGAGATCGCTAAGAAACTTAACATTCATCATCAAACAGTTTTGACCCATTCAAAAAAGGCTGGCTACCAAAAGAAACTCAATGTTTGGGTACCACATGAATTGTCTGTGAAAAATGTAATGGACCCAATTAACATCTGCGATTCTTTGCTGAAACGAAATGGATCAAATACGAAGTGGGCGAAAAAGATCATGATCCAAACGTGGTGAAGTTCAACAAATGGTCGCAAAGCCAGGACTGATGCCTTGAAAGGTTATTCTGAGTGCTTGTTGGGATTGGAAAGGAGTCATCCACTATGAGCTGCTCCAGCTTAGTCGAACGATTAATTCTACATTTTACTGTCAACAACTTATAAGATTGGGGCAAGCAATCGGAAAAAACGGCCAGAACTGATCAACAGAAAGAGCTTCGTCTTCCATCAGGTCAACGCTGGACCACACACATTTTTGATGACTCGACAAAAACTGGGGGAGCTTGTCTGGGAAGTTTTTATGCATACATATAGCCATATAGCCCTGACCTTGCACCATCGGACTACCATTTGTTTCGGTCAATGCAGAACTCCCTTAATGGAGTAAAGTTGGCTTCAAGAGAAGCCCGTGAAAATTAGTTGTCGCAGTTTTTCGTCGAGAAACCAGACAATTTTTACACTGATGGAATAATGTCTCTAGTGGAAAAATGGTAAAAAGCGGCCTACCAAAATGGTACATATTTGGTTCATTACAGTTCAAATACATAATTTACATATAAAAAATATGAAAAAATAAGAAATACGAAAAGACTTTTCGACCGCCCTTTATTTATATAGTGTATATTCTATTGTAGGCGTACTGACACCTATATCAAAATGAATCCAACTTTGACAAACAAAGAAGAAGCTAGGTTCTCTAAAGATAGTTTTTAACCGCTTGGTAGGCAGAGCGAATCGTTTATGAGCTGACTCGTTTACATTTCGGCTCTCATAGTTAATCAGAGATCTCGATTGTTATGGTCATCTAAGTTCCCAAAGAGCCGAAAAAAAACAAAAACTTTTGATTTTACAGTTTCAGAGAGTAGTGCAAATTGATAAATTATATTTTTGTATAAGACGCTTGTAATGCAGCGTAAAATAGTTCCATTTATTTAAATTACAATATTTATTCAAGTAAAGAGCATATCAAACCTATATTCACGTAACAGAGCCAAGCCAGCAATGTTTCAGTGTATTATAAATGCCATTTAAGCATGTTAACTCTGTGGAAATATGTTGAAACAAGCTAAGTTTACTTAAGCTAAGTTAGGTAATTTGGCTGCTAAATAAAGATTGATCACTTTCTTAGTATGTTCTTTTATTGCAATATTCAGCTACCGAGTATAAGGATTCTTCGGTTTTAAAAACAATATCGACTCTCGAATAAGTTAGTCGAAATAACCCAAATTTTTGCCAATAATTTATGTCGATTTACGTCACTTTAACATATTGCTATAAAACTACATTTGCGGCTTCGCAAGCACACACACATACACATACGCAGCAAAAAGCTGATTATCTCGACTCGAAATGATTATTAAAGTTTGACAGCTCCCAAAGCTGGGAACTTTTGTAACTGTCGGTTATTTTAATCATATTTTCACATGCTCATAAAGCCGTCGGGTCGATAGGTTCGTAGGTACACACACATATCACAAACATAAGTTTGCAATGTGCATATGTATATATATATATTGACATGTATGTATATATTGGCAGCTACTACCAGCAGGTTGTTGCTGTTAATTAACTTGAAGTTTAATGAAATTAAAATCACACATAATCACGCAGCGTTGGCGCGAAGGGTTGGCGAAAAGAGCGCTTAAGGGTCGTTATTGACGCTATTGCGAACTGGTCAGTTATTCGGTGGCGAAAAATGATTATATAATTAACATGCATAATGCATAATGCATACATGTGTCAAAATATGTCAAGAAAAGCGGAAAAGTAGAAATTGTGTGGTAAATTTTATGAAAAAACTGAACCACAATTTAATTTTCGGAAGCTATGGCCGTGAGGCCGAAAGTTCTGGGTGAAAAATTTTAAGGTAACGAAAAAAAATAAAAGACATTTAAGATTTGTATTCTTTGAAATTGAAGTGAGGTTTCTAATGTATTGGTGAGGTTTTGTTATTTAGTATTGAACTTAAATTATTAAAGAAATAGACAAGTGGCTACAGGTGAAACTTAAAGCTGCAAAATGTCCTTTACATCTTATTGTACTTTAGAGGCGGTTGTACTACTGTGATCAAATTGAAAAGTGAATTTCGTCCATTTCATCTCTTTCAAAGTAATCCCGTCCAGCTGCAATACACTAAAGCCAACGAATTTTCTATTCATCATGGAACTTGGAAAAATCCTCCGTCTTGATGGCCATCAGAGCTTTCTTCGATTCAGCTTCCTTAATTGAGTAAAAACGGTGTCCTCGGAGTGGTCATGTAAATTTGCTGAATAGTCAGAAGTTATATGAAGATAAATCAGGCGAATGCGGTTGATCACGAATAACCAATGCAGTATGAGACGGTGCACTATCGCACTTCTTCGTTCAATAAATTCAGATATAGTAAAAATCGAAGAACTCACTTTTAGAGCCTCACAAATCGACGCGTTTCTCAAATTCTAATGAATATTTTGACGTCAAATTTAGCATAGATGTCACTACCAGTACTACCAACTTACAAGAAAAAAATTTAACAATTTAAAAAACCCGCGAAGTATAAATTATAAACTCACCACAGTAGTAATTTAGGCTCGGCTACACCGAAGCTATATACCATTTTCAGGTGCATTTCTTATAGAAATTATATGCATAAGTAAGCCCGATTACGAATACACAAACGGTTGTATCTTATGCTTTTGCTAGTCCACTCTAGCCACCTTCAAGTCGTAATAAAATTAATTTATAAGGAAAAGGGATCAGTTTTGAAGATCTATATCTTAATTTTTATCGATCAGTTTGTGTGGAAGCTATGTGCTTTAGCGGTCCGATCTGAAAAATTTGTTCGTAGATTGTGGTCTTGTCTTGAACGATCATCAGTATCAAATTTCGTGAAGATATCTTGTCACATAAAAAAGTTTTCCATATAATGACTTGATTTTTATTGAATGGAAGTCTTATGTTATAGTGACCCAATAGCAGTGATTCCGACAAATGAGCAGCAGAAAAGGACGTGTTCAAAGCCTCTAAAGGATATCTAAAAAAATCAAGGGACTATTTCACGTATATACAGACAAACAGATGGACATGGTTAAATCGACAGAGCTCATAATGTTGATCATTTACAATATATATTTTATAGGGTTTCCGACGTCTCCTTCTGGGCGTTACAAATTTCATGACAAACTTAATATACTCTGCTCAGTGTGTAAAAACCCAATGTCGATTAGTGATGCTAATCAATTCCTTTCTTTGAGAAGTATTTCAGTATACTTTTATAGGATATTAATTTCAAAGTATCATGGGTTTTAAACGTAAAAAGTTGTAAGGTTAGCTTATTTTGAATTTGCGCGTGGTAAAACTTTCTTTTAGAAATTTCTGTATATCAACTCTCATTGGATATATTTTTATAATATTCCTTTTTGCTACTTGGTGCCAATTGGATATTCCAAGTGTAGCCAGGTCCTTCTACACCTGGAGTGAAGGTCTTCTTCTTTCTATGCTTCCTCCGGCGATTATTTCTTTTTTCAAAAATTTCTAAAAATTATTTATTAATTTGCTCTTGTCTAAGTTATACTTTCATTTATCGCATTTTAGAAAATTCAAGTACTTCAATAGTTCTTCGTTAAACATTTTTTGGATAACTTCTAAGGCATTACATAGACTATTATTATTTATATTTGAGTCATATAAATGGTACTCTTCTCAGCAGGCGGTGTAACGGATGCAGAATTGATCAACAAGTGGGTCGCTTTGGAGGTGGCAAGCAGCGAAGCAGCACACGGCATTACAATATTCTGTTTACTCAGCTCCTGAATTTACTGAGAGAAGAGCGAAACTTTGGTATTTGCTACTTTATTTGTTTTTGCCTAATTTCCCAACGCTGGTTAGCGGCTTTTGCTGGCAGACAGCTGTTGCGCATTCACAGCGTTGTATATTCTCTTATATAGGCGGCTAATGGGATAATGGCTAACGAAGGGTGTGCGTGTGATATTATTACTTCGGCGTGTGTGTTGCAACCAATTTTTGGCGGCAAAATTATTACTCATTTAGAAAGCACTTTAATAGTTTAATGAGAATATTGAATCGAATTAAATAATACACAATTTATTTTAATGGTATTTCGTAAAACAAAATAATTGCTTGCTGCATTTTTTTCGGAATATTTTATTATTAGAACAATAAAAAAATAAACCGGGGGAAAAACTAAAAGAAAACTGCTAATTTTTTACGAATTTAATTCAGAATTAATTTCCACTTTCATTCCATTAAATTTATTATATATGCTAAATTTGACATAAACAAATTTTTACCGCGAAAATTTGCCGGCACATTCGTATAAGAGCACCTTTCGCCGACTGTCGAAGAGCCTACGCACGGCATGTGAGAGCTTTTCCGTTACTGCGCAGCTTTCCGCACACATAAACAAAATTTCCTTATTCACGGACAACATATAAATTCAGGCACCGACGAGGAGCAACTTCAGTTGCGGATTTTACAGCGTTCGGAACAGTGCTAAAATGTAATAACGGTAAACGGACGCAGCGTTAACAAAAAAATGAGTCAAATATAAATAACAAAAACAAATATTATACTTACAGCTCTACATATACATACAAATTAATGTAAATGTGTTTACTTAGCAAGTAAAGTAGTGTGTGTATGTATGTGTATGGGGTGAAAAGTGCTTATATATGCACAAAGGAGTAAGAAAAATGTACTTATATGCTAATGTGCATATGTGTAACTAAGTGTCATGTTTAAAATAAATAAAAAATAATGAAGATAACCAAATTAGTTAAAAATTATTAACCGCCTATAAACAGTTTAAGTGAAACAAAAAATTGAAACAATTATTTAATTTGTGGTGATCGACAAGAGTAATACAACTTGTTTAAATTTTTTAAAGAAATCCCTTCTTTCTACTAAAAATTTATAGAAAATAGGATAAAAATATAAAAGTTTGTGGTTTCATGTTTTAATGATTTTAATTAATTAATTTAATTTAATAAATTATTATTAAAAATAAATTTTTATATTTTTTTAACAGCTTATCTATTTAATTTAATTCAGCTTCTAGAACAAAAAAAATTAAATTTTTTAAAATTTTAAATTAATTAAATTAAAAATTAAAAAATTAAATTAAAAATTAAAAAAATATTTTTTTTTAATTTAAAATTAAAATTTATTTTTTTTTCTTTAATTTAAGACATTTTCTATATTTCGTGTTGCGAATAATACATTAAAAAAAATATTATTAAAATTTGAATTAATTTTTTTGTTTTTATTTTGATACCTCTAACACGGGATTAATATACATATGTAAAATTTTAACCCCGCATACCGGAAAAAATAATAAAACAAAAATATTAATCTCAAGCATATAAGTAAGAGTTAAAAAAAAAATCGCGTTTACTAAAATTATGAAATACAATTTTCAATTTTTAATCCCAAACAATTGCAATTTTTAATTTTGAATCAAAACTTTGGGAAAAAACGAAAACTTAATTGTTATTGTAAATTTTTTTAATTTAAAAATTCTGAACCCTGTTTATGTTAATAATTTCTGATTTAAAAGATTTTAGATCGCATTCTATATAAGTAGATTTGAATATTTTATTTTTTAATATTTTTTATTTAGACATATACTGGTAATTTAATTGTTTTATTATTAAAAAAACAGTAGATAATAATTTTAAAAATTATTTTATTTATTTTTTTAGCGCTAATAATATTGAATATATTCTAAAAATAAAAAAAAAATTGTTTAGTTTTAAATAAAAATATAAAATACTGTAATCAAAAAAAAAAAACCAGATTAATTTTAAACGTGCTTGTATTTTTTCCTAAAATCCAAATAAAAGTTTGATTTCATTGCAAAAAAAACATATACAGTTAGTTTGGTTTTTGCAACCAGAAATATTTCAAAATATTGAAAAGAAACCCAAAACAAATTGTGAAAGTGTAAGATTTTAAACAGGAGTGTATTAAAAATAAAAGTGTAAAGAGAAATAAATTTAAAAATTTAAAAACTTTTCCCCAAGTTTCTTCCGGATTTTCTACAAGCAATGAACACAGCTGTCAGTGAAAGTGAATAAATTGTGCCAAATATTTGGAATATTACAATTTCTGGCGTGTGTAAATGTAGGTGAGAGCATGCATGTAATTAGAAGGTCGAATTTCAAAATTCCATTTCCAATTTGTTTTATATTCACCTTCACATTTAAAATACGCTTAGTTCTTTTTGTTGCTCCAATCACTTTATGCCGCCATTAATGTAGCAATAGAATCTTTATTCGATTTGCCTAATAGCCTTAATGCAAACACATTTTTATTTACAATGAAATTTACATATTTACAGGTTCGATGCTCATTATTCTTGAATTGTTTGCATGAAATGACAAGTGGCTGTGTATGTTCCCTTATAAATGCTACAAATTTGTTTTTGCTCAAGTGATTTCGAACAGACAATTGTCTGTGAATTTTGATTTGTTTACATGAAAGTGAATTTATGAATATTTAATGTACGCAAAGACACACGCACATACATACATACGTATTTGGAGCAGCAGCGCATTTTTTTTTTTCTATTTTTGTTAGATTTTTGCTTAAACGTTTGAGGAGGCAAACTATTGTTAAAACTGTAGCATGAGTGCTAAAAGAGACTTAATCTATGAACAAATGCTTTCGACAAGGATTTGGTGTTAATATAAGCTATGTAAAATTATGAAGCGTCCGTGGAGGGAACTTCTTACAACTGGGCACTTCAGTTATAGAGACGAGTGCATATATAGTAAGTACTTCAATATTGACTCAGTACACATTTTAAGTAGCTGATTCGAGTCTTCTTGCACCCGGTACATTTCGAAGAAATAAATTTTTGTGGACTTTCAACGCCAAAGTTGCTTTGATATCTCAAATTCAATGTGCTATACACAATTAAGCAATAGGGCGAACCAGCGCCACTTGTTGCTGCAGTTCATAAAAAATCCGCTCTAAAATCAAGTTTTGGTAAGGTAAAGCATCAAAGAAATGTTTATGAGACTCTTGAAACTGCAAATAGAAAATCTCTACTTTAACAAGTGAATAAAGTTTCCATAGTTACACTATCGTTGTTGATAAATATGTATGTGTATTTTGCCGCTATTTCTCATGATTGAAAAAATAGAGCAATATAACGGGTGATTTTTTTGAGGTTAGGATTTTCATGCATTAGTATTTGACAGATCACGTGGGATTTCAGACATGGTGTCAAAGAGAAAGATGCTCAGTATGCTTTGACATTTCATCATGAATAGACTTACTAACGAGCAACGCTTGCAAATCATTGAATTTTATTACCAAAATCAGTGTTCGGTTCGAAATGTGTTTTATCGACAAATTTTGTTCAGCGATGAGGCTCATTTCTGGTTGAATGGCTACGTAAATAAGCAAAATTGCCGCATTTGGGGTGAAGAGCAACCAGAAGCCGTTCAAGAACTGCCCATGCATCCCGAAAAATGCACTGTTTGGTGTGGTTTGTACGCTGGTGGAATCATTGGACCGTATTTTTTCAAAGATGCTGTTGGACGCAACGTTACGGTGAATGGCGATCGCTATCGTTCGATGCTAACAAACTTTTTGTTGCCAAAAATGGAAGAACTGAACTTGGTTGACATGTGGTTTCAACAAGATGGCGCTACATGCCACACAGCTCGCGATTCTATGGCCATTTTGAGGGAAAACTTCGGACAACAATTCATCTCAAGAAATGGACCCGTAAGTTGGCCACCAAGATCATGCGATTTAACGCCTTTAGACTATTTTTTGTGGGGCTACGTCAAGTCTAAAGTCTACAGAAATAAGCCAGCAACTATTCCAGCTTTGGAAGACAACATTTCCGAAGAAATTCGGGCTATTCCGGCCGAAATGCTCGAAAAAGTTGCCCAAAATTGGACTAAGACGCAGCCGCGGTCAACATTTAAATGAAATTATCTTCAAAAAGTAAATGTCATGAACCAATCTAACGTTTCAAATAAAGAACCGATGAGATTTTGCAAATTTTATGCGTTTTTTTTTTTTTTAAAAAGTTATCAAGCTCTTAAAAAATCACCCTTTAGTTTCGTTGTTATTGATTTTTGTTCAAGAAGCTTTATTTAAATGTTACGTATACGCACTGTTGCCATCAAGTACTTTAGTTGAGTATTTATTTTTAGTTTGAAATTTTATTATGTTTCGTGGAAACTAGCAGATTTTTGAACAAGCGTCCAGTGACACCTAAAATTATTACGTATACGCGGTGTTGCTCTAGTGAGTTTTTAAAAGTAATAACCATTATATTGCAAATATTGGCAGAATTAGTCTAAAAAATTATACTCATGAAATTAAGCAAGATTTCGAAAATAAAAATTAAAATTAAAATATGGTTGTTCTAGCATTAGTAAATATAATGGCGAACTAACTGTCGGAAATACAATCCACTAAGCTTGTCAATGAAGTATAATGCTGTGTTAGTAAGTTAACTAAAACCGATGGCATTTTTGAAAATTGAAGGCGCTATTTCTTAAAAAAATTTGCTGTTTTCAAACACAAATTTGCGTCTACAGATCTTTTAAGCCGCTAATCAAGTGTAAATCTTGAAGTTAAATAATTTTTTTAATTTCATTCTCGCAGTAATTTGCAGCTAGTTGCCCTTGCAGGATGTTAAAAATATGTTTTAATAATGTATTTGAAGAATATAAAATTTAGCATAAAATATTGCGTATACGCACCATATTACTTGTATTTCTTCTGTGCGCCAAAAGCACTCTACTGTGAAATAAATAATAAATTTAAAGAAAATGTAAACAAAAACTGTTGCATACATTACCTAATTATATAAATTGGCTTGAGTTTGCTGCTGAAATGCACCTGCGCTTGAGCAACTTTTAATTAAATGCTGTGCAGCCCATCAAGCAATTAGAGAGTTTCTAATAAAATAATTAAGAGTTTGTGTATTTTGACCTTCATATCATCGTATCACGTTACAATCTAATTTTATATGCAATCGGTGTATTAATTATGCAAAATATACCGAGCGTGCGGAAATTGCACGAAACTGTAATTATAACGCTATTAAAAAATAATACGAAAGGCGGCAGTGTCGATAACAGTTAGACAGATGGATTGGTGGGGTACCCTAAACAACTTTCTTAAATATATTTGAGATGGTTTTTTTTTATAAAATTTATTAATCTTTTGCTTGCACAATTTACTCATATTTTCACGTTTCGTTTATATTTGTGGAGTTATTTTTTAATAATTTATTCTCAAAATAAAATTTTTGGTTTTCTATTTTTATAATTGTAGTGTAAATTAAAAAAAAAACCTATTGAAAAAAAGGAGCAATTTTTATTTAGTTTTCTGTATAATTTTTGTCCAAATTTTTTTGAAAGTTTGCTCGGCATTATTTGTGTTTATTTAGAAAGAATAATTGAAAATCTCATTGTGTTTGGCATGCACACTCGCTTGCCACAAAATCTTCTTTCGCATACACATCCAAACCATTTTTGAAAGGCCGACAATATTTTTATGCATGAATGCATGTGGTATTTGTTCGAACCATCTTTTATAGAAATCCACATGTAAATGCCAACATACATGCAAACTTATGCATTTTTCTGTGAATGTAAACATATCTGCTTTCATTTGTATGAATGTACACATGATTTTTTAATTATTTGTGTCGAATACAAAACAATCGATTTACTGTAACTGGAGTTTAACCACAAAATCGCACACAGAAACAACAGCTCTGGTAAATATTATATTGTTTTCATAACTATTCACTTGGTTGCATTTTAGGTGGATTTGGAACTTAGAATATTTTCCGAATAACAGTAAATTTTTTTTTGTATTCTGCCTTTCGTATTATTATGCTCCAAAAAAGTTGTTAATGTGATAGTTTTATTTTCGTTAATACATTTAATATTCTCCGACACAGATACTATAAACGGTGATCTTCACCATTTCCTCTGCCTTGTATTTACTCTTTATATGTTTGTGAATAGAAACAAAAGCTAGCGAGATTTTTCGTTTATACGCCACAGATTTATTAGCTCTTGTGACATTGGTGCCGGCACCCTCTGTTTGCCTTTGTGAGCGAATCCTTTCTTTGTTGTTTATCGACCCTTTTGATATCTTGAACACCATATTTTCAAGCTGCTTCAAAGTAAGGCTTCAGCATGCCTAAATTTCCATTTACCTTCAAGTGAAGCCTATAATTAATAATTCGCAGAGTTTTGATGAGGAAAAAAACACAGTTTCCTTTTATATTTTCCTCTTTTATGTTAAAAATTCATAAAAATTAACTCTCTTTCAAATTCGTTTCCACAAAACCAACCAAATATTTCATGCAGTTAAGAAGGAAATAACCGTAAAACAACAAAAGCAAGAAGAAAGAGACACTCGCATGTAGCCTTTCATGTTCCAACTTCGCATTGAGTTGTAGTTCTTGTAGTCTCGACATTACCGTTGTACAAGCGTATTACACAGGTATTATCTGTTGCTGTTAATTAAAACGACGTCAGCTATATAAATAAATATCACAAAGCGTTGCTTTCGCTTCTCTCCAACGTTTCCCGTGGAACAGCACAAGTTCGCATCGCTCTTTAAACATATCCTTTGAGATTTCCTGCTTATGCCATTTGTTCGCTTATATTGATTGGTTTTTGTTTTCCTCGCACAACCACACGTGCATTATTGACGCAACCAGCCTTTTGTGTTGCCTTGGCTTTGCGGTTTTTCCGGTATTCGCAGCTTACATTTCCGGCTTTGTCCGCCAGCACATTCGAGGTTGAAATGTATATGGCTTAGCAAATATACACATACAAATGCCTACATTCGCTTGCACTGCCACTTCATTATACCATAACTAGGCACACACACACACACACATTCGCAAATATGAATGGGTAGACGTCAGTGATCGGTGATTGTGGGAGTTTGTGTAAGCATGTGCTTTATGTTGCTGGTTTCCTACTTTCCGCTTTCATGTTTTGGCATTTGGTATTTTGGTTTTTGTTTTAGCTACCGATTGAGTTTGTGAGTTGAAAATTCAGACAGTGAGTATAATGGAGGGATATTGTCCTTTATTGATGAGTTTGTGTTTTGAAAATGTGGTGATTTTATAGCGCCATTTACTTTACAGTGGAGGTTAATTTCCAAGTTGTTTACACTCGGTCGAATTTGTTGCTTTAGCGGCTCTGGATTCGATTCGCTTGCCTGTGGTCAATTACCAAAAATTATTATTTGAAACTTTAAAGACAAATGGTTTTCTATACGAGTTTAATTTAGGTAAGAAATGAGCAGTTTTCCCACTGACTCAGTTGTACAATTGGTTTTAGGTTTTGTTGATTTGTGAAGGAATGTTTTGTTTGGCTGAAATTAACTATATTTACGTCTTGATTCTATAGAGTTTAAGTCATTTGAGTTACCGGGAGAATTTAAAATTCATCTCTCACACACACACTACCAACGAGATATCATCATAAGTAACTTCCCGGTATCGTTATACCACGTCTTACTTTGGGTGAAACGGGTGAAAATAATGAAGAAATTCGCTATATTTTGTAATTTTTGTATAAAATGAAAGATTGCCACGCAAGCCTCCAATGAAATTTGTGAAATTTACGGAAACGATGTTGTAACAGTTCGTGTATCACAACAATGGTTCGCTCGTTTCCGTTCTGGAAATTTCGAAATTTCGATTTTAATCAGGTTCTAATATAAGTGCCTTTGTCAAGTCAAAAAATATTCACCACATCGCCTACCTTAATTTGTATGTACTTTCGAACACCACCCGCAACATGTGCTTTTGCGCGTATGCTCCAGTAAACAACCACTTTCAACAATCATTTCCAATTTTCATTTTCATTATATTGATTGCTTCGATCCTCACGCCAATTGTTAGCGTTTTTAATTTTCCAATCTCAATATTCTGAAATATGAATGCTCTTGCCTTTCTGCTATACGAGCATTATACGAATACATAAATACAGACGAGTACGTTCGTTAGCATATTCACGCTAAGTCAGAAGTCGGTGCATGCAAAACAATTACTCGGTTGCTTTCTGGTTGATTGCTTCGTTGCACTGATTGTTACATTTCGTGCAAATATTTATTTTAATGGGAAGCACTCGTATTTGTTTTATTTGCACATTTGCCATATTTTATAGCAATGTTATTCTCGTTGTTGTTGTAGTATTTCCACAACAACTAAATGTGCATGCGAGTGTATCAAATCCGCGCCTAACAATCGGACTTAGAATTGCCAATCATTGTGCTTTGTTTTATAGTTAATCGCACAAACACAACAAGCAATAGTTTTTAGGAGTGATTTTAGGAGTATGGGGGCCTCATTGTATACCATAAGCCATTCTATTTTTACTGGCACTTTATTAATAACTTACTCGAGCCTATTGAGGCAAATGTCAACAGTTTTCTCAATAGTAACTGAACATCATGATTAGATTTTACTTGTAAGGATACTTGAAATAGCAGGGTTTTCAGATATAATACTCTTCTGACATGTGAAAACTCGGTTATTGTCAAAGAAAATGCTATAATGCCGAAACAAGAATTATTTGAAAAGAACTAAAGTTTATAGGGAAAATTACAAAAATAGATTGATTTTTTTTAAATTTCTTTCATATCCTCCTTAAATTGGTATAATTTGAAATAATTCCGTAGGCAGTAGGATCTTAAGATCCAAGCTATTTTTACTATGATATCAGAGAAAATTTACCCGAACTAATTCTTTCGTATAATATTTTAAATTTATAAGGTTAAGTTAGGTATTTTTGTCTCGTCTCTTTATTTATGTAGAGCTCACTGTTAGCTTTCTGCTTACGTACATGCTTGGCAATCATTTCCGCTTGCCCTCTTTCGCAGCAACGAATTTGTGTGTTTGTTATTGTGTCGGCTAAAGAATTGCAAGCGCAACAACAAAAAGTAATTGCAACTGTCTACAAATCACCAAAAGATTTTGCAGTAAATTGCAAGGCACTTCGGCGACAAACTCTAAACTTCGGTCTGCAGACAATGGCGCCTGACGCTCTTTTGCCAGCTACTCGGTCTTTTGGCAAAGCTCGTATGTGTGTCAGGGGATACGATGGCGAATTTGTGCCACTCGAAAGTTTATCAAAGCGACAATTTTCTATCGGCCTGCTGCTGCTTTGTTTTATTATTATTTATGGCACTTTGCTTATACAATATACATATATAAATATGTTGAAGTTAGATATAAAAACCGAAGCACGCTTTGACGTTGAAATGGAGAAACCTACTTAAGAAGGAAATAGATATAATATGTTTATATTATGATTAAATTTGGCTTGATTCATTGAACTGAAAATGAGAACTTTTTTCATAGATTGGCCGAGCATTCTCCGCGCTAAAAGGAAGATAATTTTTATAGGCTGCCATATATTTCTTTAGGAAAATATATTTGTGTGGTGATATTTTCTTTTCAAAACAGCTTTGACAATATTTTTGAATTTGAATTGCTGCTTTGGAGTTAAAAACAAAATGTGTTTTAGCAAGTTTCCTTTGTCGAGATGGAAAGTGTTGGAGGGACATGAAGCATTCACTGAGATCCATGATGGCGTAATAAATTTGACTTAAATGAGTTTGTGACCTTTGGGAACACAAAAGTTATGCGATTATTTTCGAAGATCATTGTGCTGACATTCATTCTGACATATCATTCTTTGAGGATATAAATTTGCCACCAAGAGGCTATTGCGATCCCGAAAATAAACAAACGAACACATTAATAAAATTTACTTAGAGTCTTTGCTCGCTAGAAGTTACTAATGTGCTGCTGAAATTATTATACATATGTAGAAGGACCTAGGATTTGTTTACAACCCAAGCTATTTTGACTACGACGAAAGCAACTGTGATTTCTACAAAACCCGTAAATATCTATGAAATTTAAAACCTCAAGCAGATTTGTAAATGTTTTTATGGACCCTCCCTGCGAATTCTTCGTTTTGTATCAAATTTGAATTAATGCATTTACACATTTTCAGATTGTTTTCCGTCGCCCTACCTCTTCCTCACTTCTTTCGGGAAAATATTTGACTGAATATTAGAAATTGTTGGCAGACTTTTCAGTAAATTGTTTTGTATTTGTTTATGAGTGGCAATTATATGCCAAAGTCGGCATTCCATGTTAAAAACACGTGCAACTGCTGTGAGCTACTGTCGCCATTGTTGTACTACACCACCTCATACCCAACACTTTAGGTACATACAAACATACTTATAAATATGTATATACGTGCTTTTGTTTGTGTATTGCTTTGTTATTGTTGCTGATAATTAATTGGCTTTGATGTGCCGTAGGCGGCGACAAATGCCTTCGCGATCGATATGTAAATTAACAAACACACCTACTTATTTTTGAATATAAGCGCCGGCAATATATACATGCATAAGTACAGCGCAGCAAATGTCTCTTGAATATATGTATGTAGTTAAACATTGTTGCTAAATGTTGCGTGGTTGTGGCACTGCTGTAAATGAGCGGTAGTAATAGCATTACAGCATCAAAGTACACGCACTCTTACTTAAATACATACATTTTTACATTCCTTTTCATTTCGCCATCTATTTTTGACAACTTAGACTGCCGTTTTGAATGTTCGTGTCTCGGCGATAGTGTTGTGCTTTTACACAGTCGGCCAGTTTGAAATTTTTTTATAATATTTTTGAAAGCCGACAATGATTAATTGGAAAATTTCTTTTATTATCAAATATTGGCGAAAATTAATAATAAAATGAATAAATTTTCATTTGAAAATATGAATAATAATTTCTCAATGACCAAATATTGTAAAAAATAAATATAATATGAAACTGAATATACATGTATGAATATCTCCGTGTATTTAAAACCCTCAAAAACCTTACATTGAAAAAGTAGTCTAGTTCTTAATATAGATAAAAACTTCTTGACTGTTGATATGTAATAACAGGAAATACTCATAATAAATCAATGGTATTATTTCTTAAAATTCAATTCAAATATTTTTCATATAAATTATTTATAAGAAAATGTCAATAGAACATTCCAATACAGATAACTGGGTTTTTATTAAACTTGATTTTTTTCGCTCGTCTAGAATTTATAGCTAAATTCTCTGTCATTTAAGTTACTCCTCAGACCACCTGGGCGTATGAGCGATTTCGCTGAATGTGACTAGTCAAAAGAAAACTGATTTATAAAAATATTTTAAAATGTAATAGCTGGAAATACTCATACATAATAAATCAATGGTATTATTTCTTAAAATTCAATTCAAATATTTTCCATATAAAAATTCCAATTTTTCCAGTGTATCGAATTTATTTATAAAAAAATGTCAATAGAATAGATTTGCGTTTTTATTAAACTTGGTTTAACTTTCTCTCGTCTAGAATTTATAGCTAAAACCTCTGGTTACTCCTCAGACCACCTGGGCGTATGAGTGATTGAATGTAGTCAAAAGAAAACTATTCTATAGAAATATGTATTAAAAACAGCTTTTTAAAAAATGCATAGAAGGTAATACAGCTATACAAAAAATATGTTTTGTTTGTTATTGTAGCATATATTTATGGTTTCAGGTATCCTTACATGAACATAATGAATCTGCTCTTTTTTATGATGTTGCATTACTTAAATTATAATATTTTATAGGCTGGTTAGTAATAATATTATTTTTTCCCGTCATTATTGGGGTTCAGCGCATTCCTTTTGCTTATACATTCATAATTTGACCCCCACTCTCAGACTTCTTAGCGAAAAAATTCATGTAAGAATTTATTAAAAAAGAACATTGAAACTAAAAGTCTACAAAATGTGCTATTATATTCAATGAAAACCTTCTTTTGCGTTTCAAAAGTTATTGGCATGCTTTCGGAAACAATTATGTCTAAGAAATATGTCTACCAGTGGAAGTCCCATTCACATATTAACTCTAAAGTTGTATTATAAAAGTAAGCCTTAAGATTTTAAAACGTCATCCAGTAAGAAATAAAAAAGCGATTTGTCAAAGCGATGGGCGTGTAAGGATATTGTTGGAATTGATTTTATAGCATATTTTTGAGTAAAAAATGAGTGTTCACGAGGACCTTTAGATGTAAGAAATGTATCAAAATTATTTGAAAGTTCAAATGATGGCAGATTATTGCTGATCTTTAAAAAAGATTGCCAACTGGAAAATTATAAAAGAAATGCTCTTAAAAGAAGTCTTATTGTGATATCAAATATATTTGCGACAATTTTCTTTTTATATATCTTCAAAAAAACTGTCATTATGATAATATCAGTTGCTTTGAATCAGAAGACGTGAATCTGATTGTAATTTAAAATGTAAATAAAGATTTGAAAAATAAGCGTGAGCAAATATTATAAAATTAAGGTTAATTTAATGAATTTTGAGCAAAAATATATATGTAAACCCAAAATCGGTCGTATATCTATGGCAACAATACCACTATAGACCAGCGTAATCTGAGTAATAAAAATTGTCTAAATACTTGAAATCGAGTTGACTTCATACGTTATTGAAAATGCGCACATATTTACAAATTTATAAGCACGCAGACATTAATTACATTTAATACACTTATACACATTGTTTTCTAAAAGTATTTACAAAGTCACTTTCCACTACAATTATTAATTACACATATTGCTGCCAACTACAAACATATACCAACATAAATGCATGCAAATTAACCGTTCCACGTTTACTAAAGACGACTCAGGCAAAATAAGGTAACCACAGCGTAGCTATTTTTACACACTCGCGACCACATCAACACAAGCGAGTCCCCTAGCAGCACACGCCACAACATTAGAATTTACATTTTAAATTGCTTACCAAACTCAATTTGTATCTTAGTAGAACAGCACAAGTAAGCGCAACACAGCCACTATCATAAACACTAACAACAACAACAACAATATTAAGAAAAACACAAGCCAACAAAGCACTAACCATAAAACAATGCAACCAAAACACAGACGAGATATTGAAAAGGGTATACTCCGCACACGGCGAGCACATACCATCACATGTACGTAAACACACAAGCGCACACATATGCGCATATGTATATGGTTGTTGGTGGCAATAAATGCAGCCAGCATCTATTGAAAATAAATGGCAAGGTTAACCAAATAACCGCAACATTAGCGAGCTAAAAGGCTATGAGGTGGAGCGAGTGTGTGAGTATGCGCATGTGTGCTTGTGACTGGCTGCGGGGCGAGCGCTGCATGAAGGTTAGGAAAGCGAAGTGTGGATGGAGATTGTGGTAATTTGTGGAGTACATGAGCATAGACGCTTTTAGCTAACCTCACTGTGATATTTGACTTGATGCATCAATGACACATGATCAAGGACAAGGACACGGAAGATTTAAGTATGAGCAATGAAGTTAGTGTGTAGAAACATTTAAAATGAAAAAAAAGAAATAGTATGTGTTCTTACACACGAAATTTGTTATTACTTAGAAATGTATGTACTTCTCAGTCAAATATTGGTGAGAATTAAAGGCTAATTTGAAAGTGGCTGTCGAAATGGTTGTAAATTACTTGTAGTAATTTTAAGACTTTTGCAGATATTTTTTGAAAAATATTATTGTTTTCTTTGTATTTTTTGAATATACAAGTCCGTGTATATCTCGAAATTAATAGAACAATTGCGTTTATCGATGCATATTGATTACACAAAAAGGCAGGTAATTGAATAATTTCTTGCGAAATCTTCTTATATTATCAGGAAAGTGCTTTGGATGAATTTGTTCTGAGAATTTTAGTAAAATTTGGTGAAATTACATTGTTCAAAGCCATAAAAAACAAAAAAAAAATATACTCTTCACAGCAAATATTAGTTTTTTTGGTACAACCCATGAGATCTCCATTTAAAATCCACAATCCCCAAATTCCCAGAAATTACAAATCAATTATTACACATTTCTGATTAATAATTGAAAGCAGGCATGTAACAAATTCCTATAACGAAAATGTAGCAGCGCCAACAAAAATTAATAATGTAAAAACATCAAAAGCGACACCAAAAATCCCATCAATTCATGAACTCCTCAGTCCTTTGCTTATTTCACGCAACGCCACGCAAAAGAAGGGGGACCCGCGTAGAATGCAATAAAAAATATTAATTTCGAATATACGGAGTCATTGTGTTGTTGTTGTTATTGTCATTGTACAACAAGTTTGTCAATTGCCATATACAGGAGCGTTTACTTTGTTGCTTGGTGCCTGCTGCCTAGACATCCAACAACTCAATTGCCTTTAGCCCGTTTACCGACGCACTTGAACCTTTTTAAGGCCCTTTAGCCTTTAATTTTACTTGGCATCCCACCACGAGAACAGCTTTGAAACCCCATATCTGCCACAGTTGGCATCCAGTTCCCACCGAACATCATAAAATACACAGTAATTGGTTTTTCTCTCGGATTTTTTTTATCCCCCTTTCTGGTGTTTGCGTGCGTTATTTGCTTTTCGAATCCTTCCACGGTGTTTTTGTGTGCCCTTCTGCACGTTCATTTGGTTTCTTGTTGCTTTTACTGCACTTTGTTTACTCAAAAATTTTCTCTTTTCACACTTTGTTAGCTTTTTTCGTCACCCAGCAGTTGGCAACTAGTACACGCATGCACACACACACATGTTTCATTCGCAAGTTGATGAAAATCTGCCAGGCAAAATCACATTTCCGTGTTCTTAATTTCTTCCTTTTCATTTTGGAGTTTTTCGCTGGCTTTTTTTTTGCGCCTTTGGATCGAGTAACAAGTTCTCAGTGGCGGGTTTCTTCAATTTTCCGCCGCTGCAAACATTCTGCTGTCAACCAGAAAAAATCCTAAATCAACGGCTTCATTTTAATGCCATAGTTGACCCGGCAGTTTCGCGGTGTGTTACGATTTTGTTGTTTTCCTGCTGCTATAGTTAAAGCAAAAAATAAGCGGAAACATAAGACAACAATGACAAACGGTACAAGCGGCCCTTTCTATCTATGTCACTTTGAATTTGACGCGACGCTAGTGAAAGTTTAGGTGTAAGGAAAATGAAGGTGAGCCGCCAAAATTCGAAAATAATTATGAAGTATAAACATGCGTAAAATGAGAAAAATGTCATCCTTCCTAAAAAAAAACAGTTAAGTAAATTTCAAAGCGAACGCCTTAAATGTTAATGTTGGGTTGGGACCGCTTACACCGCGCTCATTGACACACACTTGCAAATGAACAAATATATTTACATCCATTTAAAATTTATTTGTTTGTGTGCTTCTATTGCTGTTCAGCTTAAAACGACAACAACACAAATTCAGTATTTCTTTTTTATTATAATTCCAATTTTTTATTTTCGCCGCACATTTCCGGTCGCATTTAAAAGTGTTTTAAGGTTTCGCGTTACATACAAACTCACGCTCACAATCGCACATTGGTGTATGTGTGGGTGTGACTCAATGCTAATGCGAAACGAATTGAAAATTTTATTGTTATAAAAGGTGTGCGGGAGCTTGATTTTGCTTGGTGTCAACAATCAACATTTAACGTTAACAACGCAACCGCTTCGCAACAAGTAACGGTGCTATCGTTTAGCCATCTTCAAATGAAGACATAAAATTACCATCAAATTATCATTTGGCGTGAAAGAATTAAAAATGAATTCATTTCAATTTGCTTGAGTGGAAATTGTGGGGAACTGTGGGTTATAAAGTATTTAAATTAGAATTATTCTAACAAAAAAGTTAATGTTTTTTATATTTTAGTTCTGTATTTGAACGTGTGTAGTATAGTTGATATGTATAATATCTTTGAGCTGCAATATTCTGTATCATACATATTAGCCGGGACGTTAGTAGTCACTTGTGCAGAGTGGCGATATTTTAAATGATTTCGAAGTTTTTTTTGCTTATAGAGACTTCTCTAGAAAAAGCAACAGGTCTATAGATGAGGTAAATAAAATATATTTAGCGGCTTTCTGGGTGTCTCAAAATCTTTGCACTTCTCTATCAATTGTAGTCCGCTTTCATACACAGGTTCACTTTTATATTTGGGGATTTGACAATCCCAGTATTCTAATCTGCCAACGCACAACTTTATCGTAAAATTTGATCTCTAGTGCTATTTATAATAGTACTCGTGATAAGTCCATTATTTAACTTCGACAAAAAAAGAATAAAATCGGGAACATTTCTGAGCGATTATTTTTTTTCGACGTAGATTAAATCAACAACAGTGGATGGGGTAACTTTATTAAACTTTTGGGAATGAAGCACCATCAAGGACCGGTATGATGATTTTAATCGAGTTCGTCAACGGTTTTCGACACCCGAAGAGGCGGTGCGTTGGTGCGTTTAAAACATATGTTTCTGAGATACCTCAATCAGCATGCACAATTTTAAAAATCTTAATAAAGAAGATTTGTTTGAAAAACTAATCCTGAAATATGAAAGGCAACCCTCGTGTTTTCTCATCAATTTTATTAATATTTGTTTAACAGTCCTCTGGCTGTCTATGGCTTATATCTCGGGAATGTGGATTTCATCAAAAATATTACGATCAGGTAGTTTTTGTTTTATAACAGGTGTTAGAAGAGCACCGGCTTATCGTCTGAGCTTTTCAGGTTATATTTATATTGTAAATTGATACTGTCGTTCTATCAGGGTAGTAATTCTATTTTTTCTTCTTTGTTGGCGTAGACCACTTACGCGGTTATAGCCTAGGTTCAGCGCGCCAGTCGTTCTTCCTTTTCACTGTTTGGCACCAAAGGCTATTTTGTTCTTTTCATTTAAAGTGTTTTTTTCCTATGCTGAAATATAGTACTACAAGGGTGTCGGCAAAGTTGGTTTGCAGCAAACCATTTGGGGATGTTTCATCATGGATAGCTGTATTTACAGACCGTTGTGCGAAATAAACCTCTTTTGCCCAACCTGGCATTAAAGCCTGATTTGGACATCGCGGCAGCTCTCATAGGTGCGTTCTAAGCGTTAGATATCAACCAGATGGGCAGTGGCACAAGGGATCCTATATTCTAGGTGTATTTCTTAAATCATAGTCCCTAACACGCTTGCAGTAATCGCTATCGAAAGGAAGGTCTCTCTTCCGAGGCTGTTTTGATTTTTTCTTTCGGTTTTTTTGTAAGTGGCGGATTTCAAATCCAGCGCACAACCCTGAGGAGGAATTGTTCGTCTTCTCACTTTAGCTCGCCTTTAAATGTATTGTTGGCTATCTAAAGAATACTTGGTTTAAGACCGGAAAATGTCTGCTCGAGCCATATGTAAAAGAATTATTTCTAGCCACTCCCAAGTGATTGACGCTTAGAGAACTTTCCTCATTTGCATGAACTTCTACTCTTGGCCCCATCCTCCAGGATATTAATTGTATAAGTTTACTCCAAACCATCTTCACTGCAGATTTGTATGTGTGAATTATACTCGGTTAAAAATTTGTCATTTGTCAGTCTTTCTTTCCTTCATTGCATATGTTTTGTAGCAACTTCATCATTCAATATTTTTATGAAAGGACCATAGAAGACGAATGAAGTGTGAGAGGTAAGATTAGATAAGTCCTCAAATTAATTATTGTGTGCGAAAAAGGACGAACTCAACAGCAAAGCAACCAAATGAATTGACATTTCAATTGCTTGCTACTTAACTAAATCCGATTTATTTCATTATTTTTCATTACTACAAATTCCGTTTGATAATTGAATTTCAATGAATTTTCATTTTTGCTTTTAATTAATTAATTGCCATTTAATTGAAAGATTACTTTTGTGAGCAAACTGGACAGGGAATGCTCATACCCTGAAGTCTATTTAACTGGTAACTTCCTTTTCAACTAGTTGAAATCACAGCTCAAGATTGTAGTTTTTCTATACGAGCTTAAGGATTACCTACAATTGAGTTGTCTTTCGGAATCATGTCCAAGAAATTAATATTAGTATGCTTTTTCTGACGATTTTTAGATTTGATGACGACGCTCCACCGAAGTGTAATTGTAATAGGAGTGGACTTTCATATTAATACTGATTAGGTATTAACTTAAAATCATAATTTTTGAGAAATTATTTTTTCAGTTGACAGTAAACTACTCAGCGTGCTTCATTTGAAGATTTCTCTTTCTGATAGCTCTTTGGGGAAACATTTTGGGAGTTCTGTCATCAAATTCACCAAAGAATTTATTTATACTCTTACACCTTCATCAATTGTGTTTATAAATACTCAAAAATGTTGTCTACATAGATGTTTGCACATCCTAATGTTGGTAGGGAGATTAAGATCTTCAGATTTTAATACACATACTTGCACGTGTACGTTGTTGGAAGCATATTTCTTCAAAATCCTTTCAAAATTAAATTAAATTTAATGCCAGGACACGTTCTCACTTGAGACTTAATGCTAGCTACTGTACGCTAGCATCGATATACTCATTGGGAAATGCTTGCGACAGATTTTACACTTGAGAAATGTTTATAGCAAATACAACACAGAAATACAAGTATTTACTTTTTAAACACGAAGCATGCTCATCTATGTAAATATTTTCTTTATTTTGACCTAACTGTTTCTTTTGTTAACTTAATGTGTGGGGTTCGTGAAAATATTCTAACATTTGTTGTGCCTTAACCTGAAAATATTTGCCAACAACTCATGTAAAATTGTATGCAAATATTTAAAACCGGTAAAGGGTTTGTCAAAACGCAAACAGGAGTAGAAAATTTGGAGATGTAATAATGCATTTTTTTTTAAATTTGTTTGAATTTTCAGAAATTAATTTTAGATTTAGGAAAAAATATTTCTATGACTCGGTGTGCGACTTTGCTAACACTTAGCTAGAAAAAAGCCTAAATGTAGGCAATATTTTAGCTGTAACGCTAGTTTGATTAGTTTGTTTACTATAAATTGCCTGCATTTAAGATGAATTTGCGTAGAAATGGGAATGAAAGTATACTGTCACCATTAGAAAAGTGAAAAAATTGATTTTTGAAATACCTTATTATTTTACCAGATTTATAATTTTATATAAGTTACGCAACACCCTTTTTCAGCAAGTATTATACCTTCTATGGCTGCTGAAAAAGTGATAGGCACATTAAAAGACCGCCCATATGCAAATTAGTTAAAGTGACAGATGTGGCAGCATAAAAAGCAAAGTAAATATATATGTACCTAAGCACACAAACATATTTACATATTTGCTTTCAACGACGGAAACACACATTTTCGGTTGTAAGCAAGTCATTTGTGTGTGAAAGTGTACGCGTTTCAACGAAGCAGCTGCTCTAATGTCGGCAGCAAAGGAGCAGAATGAGCTTAGAATTATAAAAATATATATATACATTGATATGCACACATACACAGATTATCGTGCTACTTTTGCTGTCACAAAAATCCATCTTCGCACTGACGGTGCTCCAAAGGCTCAACGTCAGCTGCAAAGCATCAGCCGAATATCTGATTTGTGTAATTCTAGGAGACTTAAGTCGCTGTGCCTTTAATCTACGATTAACAGTTTATTTTAAATTCTTAATGTTTCATTCGGGGAATTCACTTTGTTGCTTAGCTGATGCTTTCACGTAATGTGTTGCCATGCCTTGCTGCCAAGTGTTAGGCAATATAATTTATGTTGATGTTATCGGCGGTCATTAGCTTCGTTATTTTTATTGTCAGCCATTTATTGAGAAATGTGCACCCCACCCGATATTTCATGGCGCTTCCTGTGTGCCGCATTTCACATTTCACTTTTCTGCCCATATTGCGGTAGTTAATCTGCTTATCACCAATTTGAATTATTTTATATCATTTCATTGCCTTTCAGCGCTGTTTGCTTGACTGCGTGTAACTGTCATTGTAGATATTTTATTTTATTATTGTCACTTCTGTTATATGCCCGTTTACTTGGCAATCTTGCAATGTTGCGTTATTGTTGTTGTTTATTTGATAATTTATTTTGTTAGTGCGCACATGGTGTAGTGGGTGGGTGGCTGTGTTTACACCGCCATTAGCCTCATTAAAATGATTATTTACCAGGGGATGGGGAGCTTAAACGAATGCACATGTCTGTATGTGTATGCGTGTGTTTAAATGTGCTGGCATTTCGTTGCTGTAGCTACTTTAGTAGCTACTTTAGTATCTACTGATGTTTTCTGCTGCTGTTTAATTTTCATTTAAGCAGCTTTCAATAGATTTTTATGTGTATATAAATTTCATGAAAAAATGTTGCTTATACGCCCCGTGTGATTAAATCGCAGTATTTGCATACATATAGGAGACTTTTTCTTAGTTCAAAATTTGAATACTTAATAGTAAATGCTTTAACAGACCCTTAAAAATTCGTGACCAAGAGTTTACTTTTATACATCTTGTATATGTGTTATAACCGGTGATCCAAGTAGATGTGCGTTTTTCAAAAGCCTTTATTTGACAGATCATGCGTTGGTCGTGTCAAGCTGTCATTTACGCCTGAACAACGTTTGCAAATCCTTCAATTTTATTACGAAAATTCACGTTCTGTAAAGAATGTGTTTCGCGAGCTTCGCTCAACTTAGGGTCAACCTATTCGGCCTACTGAACTATTATTACTTTTCGCAACACCATCACCTTTCTTGAGGCCCAGCATTCATTATTGGATAATTTTCGACTGAGTGGACCACGTCGAGCACGCAGAGAAGAAAATATAGCTACCGTAGCTGACAGTGTACACAAAGACCGTGGAGAGTCGATTCGACGCCGTTGACAACAATTTGGACTGACGTATGGAAGGACTTGGCGCATTTTATCTTAAATTGAAAGCGTACAAAAAACAATTTGTGCAAGAATTAAAGTCGCAAGACCCTTCCAAGCGATATCGCTTCGTTCTATGGGCTCTTAAAAAGTTCTAAGATGATCCCACGTTTTCGAGCCAAATTTTTTTCAACGATGATTCCCATTTCTGGCTCAATGGGTATGTAAACAAGCAAAATTGCCGCATTTGGGACGAAAAGCAACCTGAAAAGATTCAATCGCTTCCCTTTATCAAGAAAAAAAAAACAACGGTTTGGGGTGGTTTGTGTGCCGGTGGAATCATCAGTTCATATTTCTTAAAAAAATAAATGCCAAATAATGTTCTTTTGAAAAATAGTAAATATTCCCCATAAAATGCGGGAGTTCTGTGTTTTTTCTTAAAAAAAAAATAGGGAATCTCGAAATGGATCCCCTTTAGTTATGGCTTATCTATCCTATCTCTGGCTTAATGGCTTCATCAGCAAACAAATTGTCGATATTGGAGTAAGTCAAGTCCTCGTGTGCTTCAGGAAGCTTAACTGAATCACCAAAAATTTACCGTTTGCTGCGTATTATAGTATGTCGACATCATCGGGTTTTATTTCTTTTGAAATGAAAAATAAAATCTGGTGCTCTACTATTATTTCACCTCTGTTAATAACATCTGTTTAGGCAATCACTGAAAGAGATAGCTATGTTACAAAGTGCTCTCTCAATGAAACAGTCGTCTCACAGCGCTAAAATATGTTTAATTTCAAGTAAAATAACGGTAATTAATTTATTTTTCCTTAAACTTCAAAGATTCCGAACGGGTAGTTGTTGTTGTTGTTGAAGCATATTTGGAATTTTCGGTAATTGCTGACATATTTATGTATTTACGCACATTT
Organism: Bactrocera dorsalis; assembly: GCF_023373825.1. Lineage (NCBI taxonomy): Eukaryota > Metazoa > Arthropoda > Insecta > Diptera > Tephritidae > Bactrocera > Bactrocera dorsalis. The sequence goes on from NC_064307.1 coordinate 4,575,965, forward strand.
TGCGTTCATGTGTATTTTTGTACGAGCGTTTAGCTACAACTATTGAGGGTAAACAACAAACAAACATTCGAAGTGCGCTGACAGTGATTAATAACCTAATTTACGTTAAAAGAGTACGGTAAAACAAAACAAGAAAATATGTGTATAAATAAATGTAAATACATACACAGATTCATACATATCTACATATATGTATGTGTATAGCAAGCATAACTTCTGCTTTCACTCGGCTTCTGTGGTAACTACTGTAACGGTGAAATAATGCGAGGTTATGTTTTCGAGTTCATGGTAGGCACAAATAAATGTTAGGAACAAAAACAACAAACACGCATATAGTATATTATAAGCTGATTGTGAGTTTCATTAAGAACATGTGCATGAGAAATGCCCCCGATTATATTCCAACATGAAACCCGATTCTTTTTGTCCCATCGCAGATATGTGTGTGTGTATGCCGTTTAGGGGGTGGCACCTGTGTGATTCTGCTTGGCTTTTTCGCCCCTGTCTGGCTGATTAAATTGTTTTTTGACAGCTGTGTTTTTATCGTTGTTGTTGTGTTATGTTGTAAACACAAATTTTCATTAAATGCCTGCAAACAGCCACTTAATAAAAGGTGAAAAGTGAGTGTCATTATTTCATTGTTATTACACGCCGCCTTTTGTTATTGTTTTTGGGCGAACTGGCGATATAAAATAAACTTACGAAAGTTATACTCATCTGCTCGCCTGTCTGTCTGCCAACACCGTTAGTCGCTTCGAGCATTGCATAGGTCATTCGATGTTTGTGTTGTTGGATATGAAAATACTTCGCTTTAATTCGCTTGTGACTGGCATAAATTGTTTGTGAAGTGAATTAAACTGAATTTAATTTAATTCTCAAAAAATGCATACATATTTATTATAACGGCCAAGTTTCGTCCGTTAAGTGTTTAGTTGCACATTTTCGTTATTTATATATAATACTTGCCTATTATTTTGTATCTCGTGCTGCTTGAACAAGTGGATTGCGTTAAGCAGCTTAAAGTGTTATGTTAAATCGATTGCTGAGTTTCGCCTTTGTGTTTTGGATGTTTGAGATTTTCTTAGCCAAATATTTGCCATTCTTCTGAGGTGAATTGCAGCATCTATTTTCGTTCACTTTGCCTTTTCATTGCTGATTTTAAGTTGAATTATTCAATACAACAAACAAAGTGTTGAACAGAAAATATGTTTCTTTTGCAAATTATATTTAATATTTCAGAAAATACTTGTAAAAGCATAAAATTAGCTTGTGTTATCCTAATTCATAACTCATCGAAAGCATAAGGTCTATATCTATTAAAAGATTTTGATAGGAAAGTCTGTATAACCAGTTATGTTATTTCGGATATTAAAGCTTTTCCTTGCTCATTACTTCAAGCCAAATTTTGTGAAGCTGTCTTGTTAAATGAAGTAGGTTTCCTTGTAAGGAAAAACCCAAGACCAGTTCGATTGGTATACAGATGGACAGCCGGAAATGGCTAATTCACCTTAGTTCGTCAAACTGATCATTTATATACATACAAGGTGTATTCTAAAGTAAACAGGACTTAAACAAAGACAGAACAAATGGTTTTTTCGGCAAAAGCAATTTATTATATTCGAAATAGTCTCCTTTTGCTTCAATACAGCTTTTCGCACAGTCCAAAAGCATGTCGAACGAGTGTTTTAGCTCGTTGGTCGGTATGGCTGCCAGTATGCCGGTGCAAGCCTTTTGAATAGCCTCTACGTCTGCATAACGCTTTCTTTTCATGGTTAAATGCATTTTCCCGAAAAGGAAGAAGTCGCGCGGTGCCTTACCAGGTGAATACGGGGAGTGTTTAATGGTTAAAATGTGATTTTTGGTCAAATAATCTGTCACAAGCGTCGATCGATGAGACGGCGCATTATCGTGCAACAAACGCCAACTTTCATCTTCGCGAAATTCGGGTCGAATACGGCGCACCAAACGCTTCAAACCGCCAAGGAAGTGTATCGCATTAACGTTTTGGCCAGGTGAATTTGAGTTTCAATGATGATTTCGGCTGATTTTTGATGAATTCACGCACAGTTTCGATGGAATTTCCGATGACCACGGATTTTGATTGGCCCACATGTTGAACATCACTTATGTCCTCACGACCACTTTGAAATCGTTGAAACCACTCGTGCGCTCTGCTAGTATAGGCAACCATCGCCATAAACTTGTTTCATCAATTGAAACGTTTCGGTAAAAGTTTTACCAATTTTAAAACAAAATTTAATGTTGGCTGTTTGTTCGAAGCTCATTTTCGCATCAATAACAAAAACATACTGACGCTTAAAATGCAATAACTTCACTTCCAATCAATGAAATGTCATGAAATCCTCACTTGACAGTCGATGAAGATAGCAGATTCTATTCTATCGAACTAATCGACATATAGATGGCGCCACCAGGGGGCGCTAGATTAAAAATTACTTTGGAACACACCTTGTATCTGTATGTATATAGATTATATGACCTACGATGTGTTCTTATGGGTGTTACTTCGTGGCAAACTTAATGTACCCTGTCCGAGGTATGAGTATATGATTGGAATGTATAGGCATATATTAAACAGAATGGAACATTTTTTCAATATATTCGTTATGTTAACATCAATTTTGAAAAACTTCACAAATTCGGTAATAAAATTTTTGAGTATTGGTGAGCGTCTTAACTATAAATTGGCAGGCTCTAAGCAATATACAAAATCCTTCTAAAAAAGGGTTTTATAAGAACTGGAGCTCACTATTTATATTTTAAATAATATTATGAAAATAGAGTGCTAATTCATTAATATTTGTTGTGAAGCTCTATTAAATTTAATTTACATTGAAATAATGCGATTTAAAATGATTTCATAAGCGGATCAAATTTCAAAAAATTGGCAAGCAAATTGTACGCTTTCGAAAATTAAATAGTGAATGAATGAAACTAGAGGCATTTGTGTTGCAAGAATTTTTATTAAGTTGGTAGAATCCAAAATACGTACAAATACAAATATATTGATTTAAGCATTTTGATGCTGGAAATTTAAATAGCTTTATTTGGAGCATCAAAATGAATAAACATAATAATATACATACATACGTACATAAGAACAGATTTATGTGGCATGTTTATGCAAAGCCTCCACACTTTATAAGCAAACGGGAGCCTGCACTTACTTAAAGATTTACGAACGGAAGATTGCGATTAATGGGCGCTCTTGCAAGCGGATTTACATATAAGAAAGGAAAAGCGCCAACAAGTGAAGAAAAGACTAAATGATAAACTGAGACTACACAAATAACACTTACAAGCACACCCAAAAAGTTTGAGAGAAAGAAAAAGTTTGGAAAGAAGACACAAAACAGATATTTTCTTTCCTTGAGCCAAACAATGGTCAACAAATACTCGTGTGAACCAAATTTGTTTAATTGCAATAAACTTTTTCTTAAGCTTTCGACAAAAAGTGGCAACAAGAGGAAGAGCAGCAGCGCGTGAGAAGGAAAAAACCAGTGGTTGAATGATTAATTTCGAAAAAAAAAAAATCATTTGGCCGCAAGCAAAAAATATTCAGCAAAACAATTATTCTATTTTTTCCTCTCTTCCGCAGAGGACTACTCACGCTTCTGTATGCCGGGGTTTGTTTATGCAATCGAAAGTGAGAAAAAGCGGAATTAATTGGAAGAAGCAAGAGGGAAGAGCAGAGCATGAAAAATGACCAAAACCTTTAGTAAACTAGTATTCATGCTTGTTTAGTTTATATATATGTGTGTGTGATTATTCATTCCTGTTTATTTATAAGATTTAATGATTTGCTTTGGGCAACATTTTCTCGAAGCGAAAATTCTTTGCCGCCATGGGCATTAGCAAAACAATTCCCACAATAATTTCTCTTATTGATTTAATCGAATTGATATAAATGAAATCATGAAGTGTGTTGTTAATTGGATTGAATTTTCTCCCAGCTTTTGTGTTGTTTTTTGTGTGAAACAAATATGAAAAGAGGTCTGTTAGTATGTAGGAAAGGAAAAGTGTGTAATTAGCTTTAATTATGAATGTATTGTCATTGTCATTAATGGTATATTACATAAAAATTTCAATCAGTGCAGTATATCCCAGAGCTGCTTATGGTGAAACAAAAGTAATATGTGCAAGTTTTCTTGAAGTGCGAACATATTGACTGTGATTAAACATTTTAGAAGGAAACGGTGGAGCTTAAAGTATATACATAAGTGATCAACTTGATGAGCTGATTTCATTGTCATGTCCGTCTGTCTGAGATATCAATCTGTAATTTCGGAGACATTCTTTTTTACCAAGAAAGCCGCTCTTTTGTCGAAACCGCCGATATTAGTTATACAAACTGATCGATCAAAACTAAGTTCCTGTACCGAAGACTTTTTTATTTGACAAGATAGTTTCACGAAAATTTTTATTGATTAATTTTTCCAAATAAAAAAATTAAATATGATTCAGTATATATGTAAATAAAAAATCCTCTTTTCTTGCCTAAATGTATACTTAGTTCTAATTAGTATGGTTTATGACTTCGCTAAAATATGCCTAAATGTAGGCTGCTTGTTTACAATTGTGATGCAGCCAATAATAAAGCCATTTTGTAGTATGAGCATCACAAGATGAAATACTTTTAAAAATAGTCTTACTGATAAATAAATAAACTAATGATATACCAAATATCTTCAACTAAAAGTAATTTGTGCTTAATTATGCCGCTTTTATTAATAAATATAGCACCATCCAGGCCTAATATTTTAAGTTTATTATCTTATAAAAATACTGCACAGTAGTCAATAAATCATCTGCTTGTTGTGTTATCATTCTCTATTGCATTAATAAGCGCAATAAATCACATTCATTATTTTTCATATCGATTTCACTTCCTTCTAACCCGTATCCGCATCTATATTTGTTGCTCATACGCTCTGTTGGTCATGACTTAACAAGCAGTGAACGTCTGCAAGTGTGCGAGAATTCCACTTGAATGTGTGAATATACTATACGGAAGGCTGGTGCAGAAAAGGCGAACTATCTGAATTGTTGTTGTATTGCCTTACGTTTATGCATTCATATGCCGGCATATATCTACTTAATAGTCATATGTTTGTAGGTCTGCATGCCTGTGGTGGTAAATGGCTGACGTCGAAAGCTGCATCAGCAACAAAAGTTAATCAGTTTTGTTCAGGTGTCAGGGCAATTTAAGGCGCTTTCTGACATCACAAAATACATGCTTACACATGTGTTTGTATATGTTTGAATGAGGCTTTCCTTAGCGATGGTTTTCAGTGCATATATCATATAGTATATTGAACTGCCGCACATTGTAATAGTGCAACTGGGTATAGTTTGCATGTGCTCTTGTGTGTGTGCGCGTGATCAATTTTTCACCTTCTGTAAGTTCAATGTTAAGTGTGCTGGCTTGCTGCTCACTTGGCACAGCGCCCAGTGGCAATTTGCTTCGGCTACTCAATGTTATGGTAAATGAGCAGAGAAAATGAGAAAAACAATGCCTTAAATTAAGCAGAAATATTGATTTTCGTGCAGCTTTCATACAATCAAACTTTTTTTTCGTCTTTAGCGTGAATAATGTCTGTGTATGCATAGCAATTTTAATTGAAACTCTAGACACGTTGGGGGCTATGACTTGTATTGAACTGAATTTTACTGTAGAAAGCTTAATGCAAACACACACTAGGTCAAATTTGAAATATGGAAAAATCCAAAAAGCACAGTACAACATAGGTATGATTATATTTATTGATTGAATGATATTGAACCTGGTTTCTTTTGTTCAATCTTCAGTTGTGAAGGCTTTATTTAAAATTAACAAATTTATCTCCGCCCTTTCCACAGGAGTGTGTTTACTAAGTAAGCTCTTCATTTCACATTCAAAACTCTCGGAACCATAATCTTATTATTTCAGCAACGAAAATCAAATCGGCTAAAAGTATCCGCTTTAATCTTCAAAAATTATCAATATTTTGGACGACGACGCAATCATACTTATAGCATAAGCACACGTATATATTCGTAAAAACCCACTGACAAATTTATTGAATAACTTAATAGGCAGTTGCGACAAGTGTCAGTAACAGAACACAGACATTAACCCAGATATACATATATACATATATATTTAGATATTGTTCTTTGTTTACAACGAACTTTTCGTTCACTTGCGCAGAAACTAAGCCGTCTGAGTATTTCTATTTTTGTGCTTTGCAAAGCCGCTTTTTGACAGCAAAATCTTCGAAAATCCTTAACGATTTGTTGCTGGAATTTTCAGCAGCCCTTCTGCTTTGTTATATCGCGCTCATCCGGCCACGGCTTAAAATTTTCATTTCAGAAACTTCTTTCTTCTTGGATCGTTTACAGCACTGCCATTTTGCCTACAACACCTGACCTTGCGCCAGTAGCACGGCGTTACTCGGAAATCCACTCTTTCTTCTTCTACATGGATTCTTTTTGAATTGTGTTGCGTTTATTACACACATATACTATTTAGTATATATATATAAAGATAGGAAATCGTATCGTATGAAAATGCAATGAAATGAAGGCGAGTATTAAAGTTCTGCCCGAATTTTCATTGTGAAAATTCATTGAACGATTTTGCCCGCTCTCATTTGGTTGTTCTGAATTTTTATGATTATTTGCCGCTAACAATTGATTTTAATGCTTATTTGAATGAACGAGCGTTGCTAGTGGAATGGTTCTTTTTTATCTTCTCGCATGATTTATGTATGCACATAGTTTTTGTAAACAAATTTCCGCTTAAAACAGAAATATTTTCGTTTTCCTGTCAGCAGTTTCATATATTCGCGAAAATATTTTCGTTTTGTCGATATTTGTTGTTTCGTTGCAAGAAATGTGTGTATGTTTAGTGTCGGTGGTAGTCATATGTGTATGATACACAGGTGAATTGAGGCTTAAATGTGTAGAATTTTAAAATAGATTTTTAATGTATTAACTTTGTTCACACCTTGTGTTAAATTTAAAGCTTGGATTTGTAGACTGTTTCTACTACTCTACTAGTTGATCTCAACAGAGATTATTGTGCCAAGCTGGGATCACTTATATTAAGAAGACTGAAGCCAAATATTGTATTGTTAATATATGAAGATTTGGAATATAACTTTAAAAAGTTAAAGGTTTCGAATAAGGTTAAGTTATGCAACCGCAGTAGCCGAGTGTCTTGAGAGCTTGCTCAGATTAGATAGTTTGTTGAAACCCCGTCCGAAACTGATACATTTTTGTGATACATTTTTGTGACTTTCTGACTAGGAAAACGGCAGTTCTTTAGGGGGATTTAAAATCATTTCAATTGCTAATAATATCAAGAGTGGAAGAATTAAAGGAAGGAGAAAAGATATGTGCTAAATAAAATAAATAATTCTAAAATCTTTAAGGATCATATATCCTTCTCCTTTCATCGCCAGATTGTTCTTCGAGTTGAGTTGTATTTTAATAATAGATGTACAAATCTTAAAGTGAACAAAGCTGTCATAGCTTTACAATTTTAACCTAAAGCTTATCAACGAAAAGCTGTAAACAGCAGAAGGAAGGGAGTAGTAGAAAACTGCAGTGAACAAGAACAAATGCAGCAACATTAGCTGCTCCTTGTCAACACTTTTTATTGTGCCGTCATCAACTCCTTTGTTTTAGTTGTTTTTCCGTTTGATAGCAAGGAAAAGGTACTTACAGTTATGAGCAAATATCCTTGTTTTTTGCTAAAGTCAGAAACAGCTAACAGATGAAGGATGAAGGTTGAAGGTTGAACTGCGCGCCGAAGCGGTAAATGGAGAAGCAAAAATTGGGTAGTGGAGAAATAATAAAAGGAAAACAAGAAGAAAATTCAGTGAATCAAAGGCAAATGAAAACTTATTTATTGTGAGACAGTGCAATATTTTGCCAATGAAATTAGATTTCTGCACAACAGAGGATGTAATGAAGCTTGAGGCGATTGCGACAGCACACTGTGCGCACCGTGGGGCTTGACACTTAATAATTAATTTATAAATGAAACAAACTTTGAGAATAAGAGAAGTTTTTTATCCCTAAACATACGAAAAATAGGTGTCCGAAGGGGTTGATGCAATTATTTCACTTACGAAATATTAGTTTTTTTGTCTTTACTAGTCTAGTAGCTAAATTATTTAATTTGAATTTATTGTGGTCAGATCAGCCCAAATATGGCATTGAGTCTTCCTTTTGGCGTATTTTTTCGTTAGCAAATCAAAAGTAATTATTAAAATAATTATTATTGTTATGACCTTAACTTTAGTATTATGAAACTGGAAAGAATGATAAATTTGATGAAGAACACTAAACTATCAGCAGTTAGCCACACAGTTGAACAAAAATAGAGCTCATTTGCAAACACTTGTATTGAGTAGAATTTATCCATGAGGCCTACATATAAAAATTTTATTACAGTATTAACATGCTTCGATTTGCAAGTAATTTAATTAATTTCCTTTCACTCTTTTGCTGCTGTTTCTGCCGTCCCTTAACTAGCCGCTACGTTCTCTTTGAGAGTAATAATAAATAATTTACAGTTATCTGTGGGAGAAGTAAAGCAACTTGGCTGTAAAATATAATAAACAATGCATGCTGAGGAGAATTAGTATACTAAAGGCGCATTGTTCGACTACAAATAGCAGCTACATAAATATTATCTGAATATTAAACCAATAAACAGCCAACAATTTTGTGCCCCATTAAAACGTCAATCAAACAGCCATGCATATACCTCGATTATGTTCATATAGAGCTGTTGCTGGCAGTTGAGCTGGCATATTTTGTAGTAAATTTAGTAGTAGTCCTGGGGTATATTCCGCTGTTTAATAGCCACAACGATTATAGAACTTCGCGTTAATTCACTACATTGCCATGATATAATTTACATTACACAGATATGCTCTGTGCAAATATAAATATCTTTGAAATTATTCTGTATTTTTGTAATCCGAACGATATTTGATTAACTCATGGGCCTTTTATTAGCCCATTTATCGTTAAAAATCGCATCAGATGACTACTTAAATAAGGAAGTAGGCAACATACAGGTGCGCCATCTATACTTATATAATATTTTATTTCGATACAAATTTGTCCCTATTTACCGTTACATAAAGTATCGATTTTTATACCCCTTAATACCCGGGTGCTTTGACACGATTTTCGATTAAGTATCTTTCTATGATTTCTTTGATTTTTATAAGATTTTTAGATAAGCTTGAAAGTAGGCAACAAATTCAGAGAACATGTTGATTTAATACAGATGTGACATCTCTAGTCCCAACTAAAACATGAAAATTTTCAATTTATTTATTTTTTAATTCAGCGCCAGAAAAAAAATTGTTTTTTTTTTGTTTTTTAAAACATATTCCAAGTATATACTGTTATCATTGTTATCGTTAAGTTTATTATGTTTCCAAAATATTGTTTTGTGTGTATCAACTCAAAGTCATCGTTAGGCCAGAAATGGTAGACAGCAGTGTCATTATGGTACTATATGTTCTTCAACAGACAAGTATGTATCAACGATTGGTTTTGTTTATTAGAGAAGAAGATATAAACAATTTACGATTTAATAACGTTACATATTTTTAATAGATTTAATGTTTATGAAACTCTGATAATAAATTGAAGCCATCACTGTATTCATATTATGAAGCACTTCATATAAAATCCACGTAAACGTTAATGTAGTAAGAGAGATATATGATCCCTTACTGTATACTGAATTTAAGTATGTATCAGCAAACACTCATAAAAATACAAATTGTACTATAATTAATAAATTCATCAAATAAATCTGCAATAAAAATACAATTTTATTCTCGCCTTTTCATTATATTTCTCTACACTTTGTAAACAACTCACTTATAAATTTATATAAAAATATTTGCATCGCATTCCACACCCCAACGATTTCCTGCTGGGATAAGTACTTATAGTTTCCACATGTGTATGTTAAGTGCACAGTCGGTGCGCTGTATAATTGAATAGTTGGGAGAATACCTGTCGTAAATGTTAAACGTCAATTATTTTATATGATAGCAGTTTTAAGCCACGACGGCTTAAAAAGAAGGCACATGAGCATATAAAGGCATTTATATTTTTAGTGTGCACAATAGTGGAAAATCACAAGTATTTAAGCAGACGTTTTCGTATATCATTCAGGCACAGCATGTGATAAATGGGCTTTTGCACTTCATGAGTAGCTAAATATTCTTTTTTTTTGTTTTTAAATTAACTAATCGCAAAATATTTTTACCGACTTTCTATGCTGTGTAAAACAATAATTATTTATTTGAAATTGGTATGTTATTATTTATGGTAAAAATTAAATAATTGTGTACTGTTCCATTGAAAATTACCTCAATTTCTTTATACTCTTTAACGCTTTTAATTCGAAGTATCCACTATTTCCGTCGAAAATTTATTTACAGCGACCAAACACGCCAAGGGTGCTAAGGGAATTCACTTCTAAATTTTTCAAACACTCCATAAAATATTTAACTTTTGTTTGAGTACAAAGCGTTACCAATCGTCTTTCCCTTCTTTGCATAAAGTGTTGTTTAACATTATTGCCAAAATGATTGCGAATACTTGCTTTGTGTTCTCATTATTTTGGCAATCGCGTGTTTGGCGCTCATTGATTAAATTGGCTCAGCGCAACAACAAACACACAGGGGAAAACCTTCTTAGGCGGCACAAACAGGTGTAGGAACAACAAGATTAGAAGCACTTCAGTGCCGTATAAACACAACAACAACACACATACTTGCTTTAGTGTTCATGTGTAGCTTACCGACACAAAAGCAACAACATACGCGCTCAATTCGTAGGCATTGACTTCTGGTTGCCTTACTTATTTATGCTTGTGTGTAGTAATTTATGCCGTTATCGCTGTTTCGAAAATTTATGTTCCCTTTTATTGATATTTACGGTTAATCGTAATGTCTGCTGTAATCGAATATTTGTGTTTTGCTCGCATGTTACCTATGTTTGGCCCAAAACTACTTTAATTAATGTCGTTAATGGATGTAAATTAAATGATAATTAATGTTATTTATTAAGGTGACACAGAAATCGGTTGTATTTCGTGATTTGATAAGGTGATTGGTGCAAAATATTTAAATGTCTTGTATTGTCCGAGGTACTGTGTTGGTTTAAGTGACATTTTTTTTTTGAAAAAGTAAGTGTAGGATCTGATAAGATTAAGAAAAGGCGAATATCATGAAATGACTTTACACATATATTACGCGTAAAGTCAACTGAAATTTAGTTTCTAAATCTAAGTGATGACAAAACTGTTTTATTTTATCGAAAATGATTGGAAGACTTTCTCTTCAACTATGTGCTATATTCTAAAACTTGTAGAAAATGTAGAACCTGCAATTTCTAATCACTTAAAAATTGTTGTAAAATATTTCCAAACTAATTTCCGTGAATACCACTGTATACTCTGGGAATTTTATGTTGTACACAGCGTATAAGTAACCAAAACCATACGGGTTAAAATAGCTTACAATCTATGAGGTTTGCTTTGTTGGGATCAAATATGTAATTTCACATAAATATCTTGAAAGAATTACTGTTAAGCTGCACTCCATACCACTCATCAAAGCAATCGCTACTTTTATCTTTTTATTAAATATTCGCTTTCAATCGCTAAAAATAGCATTCTGCTTTCGTTTACTTTCAGGACGCTGCGTCGCTTCGTGAATACGACCAACCCATTTTGACAGCAGCATGACGACATCCGCAACCGCCACTGCCGCAGCCTCGGCACAGATCTTTCGTTCGCTGTCATCGGAGAGCCAGAAAAATGATTGGTCCAAGCGTTTGTCGTTGCGCGGCATGCGGCGCGGTGGCAGTGCTGGCAGCAGCAACATCAGCAAAGAGGTAAGTACCTACACACACACACACACACTTATATAACGCTTGTAACAGTAAGTGCACTCCAAAGCGCAGACACCATTAACAAGCCTGCACATAATATGTTTTACAATGTTTGGCGAGCTTGTCGATTCCTCTTCCACTTGACAGCAACGACATTCGCGTTCGCGTTCACGTTCGCTTTTATCTTACTTCTTGACTCATGACAGACAAACAGTGGCAGCGCTGTGTGGCCTTGTCTGCAAATAATGTTGATTTGCCAGTTAAGCTTTCTCCATTTGTGGAAATTTTAAGAGAAAGCTTTTGAAGAAATTAATTTTTGCTTTATTCTTGTATTTATTCTCTCGAGGAACCGAAGCTCAAGCACAAATTCTTTAATCGCTCTTCCTCGTTGAAGCATGCTAGCGCTTCAAAGGCCACAATGGAACTCCAAACGCCATCACAACAAACATCACACCAACAACTGGTGCAACAGAACTCGGCCGCGACGCCGAAAAAGTCAAACTGGGAGGTAATTGAACATTTCAACACGAGCAGCACTAAGGGCGGCAAGGCGGTGGTGAGTAGCAGTTTAATAGCGGTAAGTAAATACCGTCCATAACCACATATACATTTACTATAATAAAATGCTAGTTTTATAACAGATGTGCGTATTTGACTAAGAAAATCTTTACTTGTCAAATTTTGGGAAAACTTTTTTAATACGCTACTCTAATTTTCGGGAACAGGGAGGTGATTCCGCCACCTCCATCCAGATCGTGAAATTTTCGAGAGTTAACACATGTTTATCAACTGAGATTGGACAGAGCTCTTTCCTTTATTTAATATTTTCTTTAGTTTTCCAGTGAACGAGTGATCCAGGTGTCCAAGAGTAATCGGTAAACGGATAGCCGAGCCTTTATTAGTTGCTGGAATGGTCTCAACAAGGGTGCTTGCTTTGTTTTCCTTCCTCCTATTTGGGACAAAATAGTTCGGCAACAATTCCTTTTTTTATTAGAAAAATTCAATTATTTATTTCAACTGTGCTCTCAATATCTCAACCCAAACAATTTAGTCTTCTTATTTATTCACTATTCTATCATTTTACTTTAAAAAATTTTGTTATTGACCTGAACGGATAGGCTCTGGATCATTTGCAAAGTTCTTAAATTTCTTGAGAGTAAGAACCAATTATCGAAAATCATCAAAGTGGAATTCAGAAATTAACATTATTTTAATTGAATTACACACGAAAATTGTGTGTCTAGTTAACACTTGTCTAGCGAAACTTTGGAAATATATAATAGCCGATATAAACTTTCGGAGCTCGTTTGTCTATTCACTGAAAATTTATTAGTTCGAATAGAAATTCTTTCAAAATGCAAAACTTTCGGCTACAGTGAGAACTAATCTCTTTGTCTGCGAGAAGCTTGTGTCTCAGTTCATTAATTGAATCAGCTGACTTATTTCTCACTGCTGGCACGAAATATAGTGTAGCAAGTAAACCTCTCAGTTTCTTGCCACTAAATCAAAGCTTGACCCAAAATAGAAAGAGTTTGTCGGCAAAGTGTCTCAACTTGTTGAACAACTGCCAAGTTTTGTTTATTTTCGCATAACATATTGCCACACAGTCACATCTACGATTATGCATGTATGTGTGCGCCTCACTTGCATGTGTATGTGTGTGCTGGTAGTTCAAGCAAGCTGTGCGAAAGTTTAACAAGTTTTGACAGACAATTCCCAAGGTCATAACTACCCGGCGCAGCGGGAGTAGAGCAATTGAAGTGTGCTGAGATTGCTTAAGTGCGTGTGCGAAACACTGCCACACACACACACACACAACCATGAGCGAGTGAACACACTAAATATTTATGTTTATGCGTTTGTGCGCTGGCACGCAGATGACAGTAGGTGTAACGAACGATGAGCATATTATATAAATTTAAATTGACTTTTATTAAAATTTAATGACAGCAATTTGCTAAACTTATGCGACAGTTAAAACAGGCAACAACAAAAACAAAAGCGCAACCAAACTGGCTACTAAACAAAACAACTTATAAAGGGTTAGCATGCTCTTGCGTTGTTGTTGGGTAATTTGAAATAATAGCATGCTTTGCATGGTGAACGAAGATTTGGAGATTGAAAATGAGTCTGAAGGTTCGCCCTTAAAGGTAATGTGTCAAAAGCAGATTGAGGAATGCTAGTGACAATAAGTGGAGTTGTCGAAATATTTTTTAAATTGAAATGCTCGCAAATTAGTTAGGATAATTCAAGGTATTCATGTCAGACACATACAGTTCGTTTGAATGCATCAAATTCCAAGCCTGAAATTAGTACTGTTTCACCAAGATAATGTACTTTGTCACAAAGTCATAAAGAGAAGACTATGGCGAAAATTCATGAATAAGCTTTATTTCGTTACCGCAACCATCATATTCTACAGATCTGGCTACTAGCGACTTTTTCCTGTTCTCAAATCTCAACAGAATGCTCGCATGGGAGAAATTTGCCTCAAATGTGGAGGTGATCGCCGAAACTGAAGCCTTTTTTGAAGCAAATGACAAATTGTATTATAAAAATGGTAAAAAGTTGGAGGGTCGCTATAATCTGTGTATTAAGCTTGGTGGAAACTATTAAAAAAAAAAAAAAGCCAAAAAATGTATTATACTGTGGTAGGCCCGCAACTTTTTCTTCGGAACGCTCAGCTCCTATCCAGTATATAGCTGAAAATATAGAAACATATTCTAGAAAGTAATGCTCTGGGGTTTAGAGTAAAAACAGTATAGGAGAGAGTGGTGAAGATGGCTCTTATGGGGTACGCAAGGTTCACCAAATTCAGCCAAATTGATTTAATAAGCTTTGCCTGTCTATTCTTTTGTGTAAAACCTATATCAGCTTATGCCAAAAAAGTCTTATGCTGAAATCGTAGAATCTTGTTCTTATCTTTCCCTTGTCGTAGATATTAAAGACTGTAATGAAATATCCTTTATATCGTTCTATTATACCGTCTCTATTTTATATTTGTGTGAATATAACTTGGCAAAGCTTTCTTAATCGCTGTGTTCAAGCGCAAAACCATGCTTTTACAAACATTTAGTTGGAAATTTATTTATGAAATTTATTGAGCAGTCTTTTGCTAATATTTATCTGGTGTGGTATAGTTTTGGAATAACTCCAACTTTTTGCAATTTTGTGATTCGATAAAAAAATATGAGCGAACGCAAATATTTATTCAACATTTATCTTATCAAAAACTGTTTTTTTGTGTTATTTCAGGCGGGTATAACGCGCTGCAACATAGACGAATCGATCGATTCCACCAACTCCAGTTCAACGTGCCCCAGCCCCATGGTGTATCAGCGCGATGAAGCGCATTTACTGCAGCAAAGTAAGCGAACACGTTCAAACAGTTTGGTGTGCAATATATTGCATGAACTATTTTTTTATCTCCACATTTAGGTTATATGCGCATTTTTTATTGAAAGCGAAATTTGTATTGTGCAATTGCTATGAAATAAATGTTTACGCTGTATTTATATATATTATTTGATTTCTAATTGATTTTAACAAATATTGATATTTGAGAATCCGCTTTTTCATGATGTTTGATTCGCAACAAACATAGTTTAATTTTTTGTTTAGAATTTTGGTGATTAAAATCAAAAATACTGTAAAATAGAACACTTTTTTGATCGGCCTTTATATTTTGGTAGCTTAGGAACGTTTTATTTCAAATAACTTTAACAACTGTCGTGTTGTAGTAATAAAATAAAAGTCTAGAACCAGAAAGAATTCATACACATTTTCACAGACTAAAATCAATTTCCCAGTTTTCTTCCAATTTGTTTGCTAAGCACGCATGCGTAGCTAAAGGATGTGCAGCCTTAACTAATTCACAACTTTAGTGGAAGATGGAATACTTGTATCCTCATAACAATATGCCATTGTTTAGCATATTTCCCAAGACAACTATTGTAGTTGCGTCAGCAGCTGCCTTAACTCATATGAATATACATACAATATTTCTGAAAATGCTGTCAGGAAACCTCGCACATGCAAACACACATCTAAGTTAGGGCTTATTTCAGCATTTGCATGCATTTCCCTTCTGTTTACCTACCGTTTGCCGGATTTTTGCTTTGTTGGTGTTTTAATAACAAATTAAGGTAGCATTTTATGATTGAATTTTAATAAACTTAATTCTATTGCAAAGGAAGTGCTGACAGCCACACACACTTTGCTTTGCTGTACAGTGTAAATTATAGTGATTAGCTTGGTAGTTTTGAGAAAATTAAAATTCCTCACAGCAGACGTAGTTAATAGTGACAAGAGGCTTTAGGAAGAGCTTATCATCCTTTTCAAGGATGCTACTGAATGTTTCACATGTCATTGTTATTAGTTTTCAGGATATAAGCACACAGCATACTTGAAAATCATTTTAGATTTATGCTTTGGTCCAGCTTAACTGCTAAAATTTTACATAGAGCAGTAAGTGCAATATTAGGCTATGGTGCAAGTCTCCAATGGCAAATTCGTGTATTGAATGTTAAACAAATGCACACACGAAATTGCCCTGCACTGCTTGCCAAAAATTTGCACGTTTGCCTTTTCGGCATTTGCCCGAGATTGCTTGCGAGTGTGCACTTGCAGTTCGAAGTAATCCGTGCTGCAGGGCGTATACGTAATCATATTTCCAAATGCTCTTTCTCTTTGCATTTACTTGGATTACTGTGGGAGTATCAGTTTTTCATTTGGATTAGTGCTGATTTCCTTATATTCTTGCAATGTTGTTGCATTCGAAGAAAGTGTTGAGTTTAATCATAGCCTTAAAAGTCGAGGAAATTAAAAAGGTGACCATTATGGTTTCCACTGGCAGGATTGATGGCAAATTATTGAACGATCGCAATTAAAATCAAGTGTTATAGTTGTGGTATTAAGTGCTGGAAAAACTATTCAATAAAAGATTAGATTTTTATAATGTTAATGCCATAATAGAATAATTTGAAGGCCATGTTTTTCTTCAAAAAAAAGAAATAAATAATAATAAATTGGAAAAATTGAAAATTGTTCGCTACGACTCAAAATAAATCCTTACAGGTTTTGCAGCTGCTGTAAGGTTTCTAGTTTTCTCAACTTTATATAAGGTTTGCTTAGTTTTTAAATATAATTTGTTTCTTTGATTCTTGAACTTGTTGAATGTTGTGGAGGTGATATTATACTGTGTCCACTTGAAATTTTCCAACGGTCTTTTTAGATAAAATTATCAAAGACATACATTTTTTGATAATATTAAATGTTTTAAGCCACTCTGAAGAGTAGGGTTTTCTACAAAAGAACGATTTATTTCTTTGGAAAGCTACCAAACATTTTCATTCATCTATAAGTATGTATGTCTAATACCTGTTTTTGTCTGTAATTTAAGCAGAATAGTTTTCTCAACGCCAGAAAGTTTTTTCCGAGACCCTCCTGGAGATCGGCTCTGGTAATCCAAAATTTTTGGAAACAAATCGTTTGTTTTTGAAGTAAATTAAATTCTGTAAGGATCTATGAGGTGGTTATAAAATGATGTGCACACTGTGGCTGTCAGCAGGATAAGAGAGCTGCTCGTATGATGCGTAGTCCTATGTAGTAATAACCGCGGGCGTCCTCAAGCCTAACGGTTAACTATGTATTCCTTGTTTCGTTTTTTGTCGTATTCGTTTCAGCGTTGCTTGTAAGCCAGGCGCAGCTGACTTGCTGAATTGCTGACATGATGTTGCCATGTTGTATTAAACGTTGACATGTAATATTATAATATATTGTGGCTCGACCCGCAATCTACATTTTTCTATTAAATAAAAGGCCTCTACGAAAAGCACGCGATTTATCTGACTCGAAAGATACAACCCCCTAAATTGGTTGCATAATACTACTTGATGGTTTCGGATTAAATAGTTTGTAAATATAATACTTTTTAGTTTTTAAAAATTACAAATAATTAAAAAAATATTACTGCTTGAATTGAAAGAAAAACAACTTTAGCCTAAATGTAGTCAACGTTTTCTTAGATTATTTAAATATTTTCGACAACAGCGATTTAAGAACGAATACCCAGACTAAAGAAATTTTGAGAAGAACAAGTTCAAGTTTGTCGCATACGAATATATTATACCTGGGTTCAGTTATATTTCAAAGTTGTACGCAGTTTTCTTTAAGGTAGTTACTTTGATGAAATTTCTTAGCTTACTTGTGATTTCTTCGTAATTACGAAAGTGCTCGTTGTAAGTATTGAAAAAGTTGCTAAGCTTTTCTGTGGTAAATTTCAGTAGAACTCCATCTGATTTACGAAAGCGAATAAACGTATAAGACTTGTTCCAAATTGCCTTTGTGGCTAAAATTACACGCGTATTCCGGATATGCAAACATACGCGAAAGTAGAAAGTTTGAAGTGCATCGCTAACTCGAATTTACATTTGAATTTGCTCAAGTATACAGCCATCCAAACACTTTTCGAACAAACGTCTAGTGTCCTGAATATAGATTTAGTTAACACATACCGTACACGCATATATCTATATCCACTAATGTTTTCTAGTTAGTTTGCTTGTCTGTATAGTTGCCACTTCTTTCTCGCTCAACAGATTTCGAATCGATGGATGGACGCAACACAGAGGTGGGCAGCAATGCAAATGGCACCGGTGGCGGCGTGGGCGGCCTCAGTCCGACGATTTCATTTTGGTTTCGTTTGAATCGTGTTATCCTACGCCTTTGTACAACACATCAATTTAAAAATCTACAGGTACGTATTTACACACATACATATGCGCATGTGTGCGGTGCACGTGTGTTTGCATGTAGGGGACGCGTTTGCTCGTCCAACCAATCAACTGTTTACCATGCACTACCGAGACTACTTAGCATGAAAAATATGTAAATTCAAATCGCACGAAGCGAAATGGAAGCGGCGCGTGACCGGAGGAGAGGGAACGGTTGAAGTGCTGCCGGTAATGTGAATGCAAATTGGCAGTTGGCAATTGAGCGTTAATGAATTGTTGTTGTCTGAAGCGGACCCAACAAAATGGAAAATTCAAGTTTTAGGGTCACTTAAATGCATTTTGAAGTTTGTAGTTTAAAAAAGGATTTTTACTAGAAAATATTTATAAAAGGTTATTTGCAATTTTTTTAATATTTCTGAAAGAAATATAAAATCTGCTACTCAACAGAAATTATAACGCAAAAAGTTCCATACATCAGGTATACTCGCATATGCATAACTTTTGCCGACAATTATGGCCACACATACACCAGCTCAAATGCAAATATATTTTCCGCATTGCATACATATATTAACGTCGGTAACATTCTACAAAACCAATTTCCGCAGTGAGCTTATGCTTTCGCCAATGTAATTACATTTCGTTAATGTGTTCACAGCACGTGCTCCGTGAAAGGATAATAGGCCTGCACCGCAACATGTTTACCTTTGCGACCGCAAATGTGTGTGTATTTTCCAGTGGGACTTTCGGGGCACTATTTAACGCTTATAAACATATATTAATGGTGTTAGTGAAATTAGCACGAATTCATAGCAGTAAACTAGGGTCAACTGAAGTGGGCGTTAACGAGCCCTCGATTATATTATAGAAGCCGAAGCTACTTCTGCTACTTGATTATTTGGGGGTACAGATTATGGGCTGAGTGTAAAGCAAAACTGCTCATAATTGCACAACATGTTTTCCAAGTGTACATATGCCGAAATTAGTGGATTTTAGCAGTAAAATCATTTGTGAATCTAATTTCGCTTGGAGCGTACTTGAATGTGTTTAGATATTTTATAGATTGTACACATATTTGATACATGATAGCCTTGGCGAGGTTGATTATGCATAAAAATCTGTTAGTCTTCAGTTTATTTGAAAGTTTAGAATCTTCTTTCTGCTTTTAGATAAATAAAGTATTGCATAAAGTTCTCAAATATGCTTAAAATGTATCTCTAGAACGTCCCAAGAGGCGCCTGAATGAAATTTCATATACTTAGCCTACTCTTTATGGGCTTCAATGATCTTTTCTAGTTTCATATAGTTTAAGAATTCAGAAGCTGAATAATTTTTAGATATCGAAAACTAGATTTTGGCAAAGACAGACCAATTGGTAGACCATTGCTAACAACTTTTAAGTGCAAAAAAAAATTAAATAACAGTGCGATGAAACCTTTTGGAAAACGCAAATAAAATTAGAAAAATGAAATGTAATATATTGGTTAGTCGAAAAAGTATTTTCGTATTTTGTCAGTAGATGTCTTTGCAGTCGTATCTCCATGAAATTTGTGAAGTTAACAGAGACGATGCTATACCAGTTCGTGTAGGATAACAATGGTTCGCTTTCTTGCACTCTGGAAATTTCGAAATTCCGATTGACACTGATGAAAGCTTATACTGTTGGAATAATGTCTCTAGCGGAAAATTGGCAAAAAGTGGTTGACCAAAAAAGAAGTTGAAGTTTGATTAGAAATACGAAAAGACTTTTTCGACTACCCAATAGTATAAGGCCGAGCTAAGGTTAGCAAAAGGAAGGGGAAGAAGTTTGTTGGATTTTCAAGTGATAAATTTTTTTTTTTACAAAATTTCAAAGTTTACTTGAAAAATAACCAATTTTCCCGTCTTTTTCCAATGGATTTCATCATACTATGATTTCTTCTTTTTGTGATGACAAAAAATATTCCCAAAATAATTTTGAAGAATGGATGTAAATTTTGTTTACTCAACTCCGTGCACACAAAAATAGTAACCTCGGTAGCCACATATCCTATACACCTGCAGGCTTTTCTTCATAAATAAACTAGGCTCAATTTCCTTTCAGTCATTTAAGTCATGCTTGAATGCCTAAGCCATTCTTGAATACGTTAAGTTTTTCGCTCTACTTTTCTGAACCATTCTGCAACAGCCTTTGCTCTATTCAATTACTTATCCTTCGCTTCACATAATTTCCCGGCTAGTTTATCTGCAAAGCTGTCTATTCTATTATGTAGTTTTGCAAGTAGCCCGTAGAGCAAATATTTTCCCAAGCGTCTAACTTCATTGCGAAAGTTTAACGCAATTGGCAGTCAGTGGCTTAAGAGGCGGGGGAGGCTGCTGCCGCCAGAAATGTTTTCCGTGTTACTAATTCCGCAACACAATTTTTGCTGCTTCAAACTTTTCCACTTTACGTATTATGCAAGAATGTATGTATGTGTGTGTGCGTGTACCCATTGAGCTCACCGCAGCGCGCACTTTGCTTTCATTGCAGGTGGAAATGCTTTATCAGCGCTACTTTCTGCGCATGAATCAGAGCAACACGACGCACATTCTGGCGTTGCTGCTGGCGTTGATTGTGGCTTTGTCGAGCGCGCAAATCGTCTTCACCACGCTGCAGCTGCGTCGCAACACGACAGGAACAACTTTCGTCAGAACGAACGACACGCGCAACAATGCGGCTAACGGCATGAGCGGCGATGGTGGCAGCCACACTGTTGCTGGTGGCGGTGGCAGTGACGGCGTAGCCATCGGCGTGAGTAATGGCAGCGCGACAGCGGCAACCTCAATTTTAACATTAACGGAAATGGGCAATCACCAGGCGCAACTCTTAAGCCGACATTCGGTTCCAACTGACGCTACGCTGAGCGGGTCCTCAGCGCAGCCGTTGTTCGGGCATGTAATCGTTGGTGATGTTGCTGATGGCTTAGGCACGACAGTGAGAATTAGCGCACAACAATTTGTGGCAAGTGCGGCATTCAAGCAAACTCCAACATTGCCACCAACATTATCATCGGTTACATTACCGCCGTTACGCCCAGCCACCACCATTGCACCGCCTATAACCACGAAATCATCAACTTACCTGCCGTATGCGGCACAAGACTGGCGTGATCCGCAAATTTTCTTCGCACCTCAGCCCCTCAGCGAACGCGCTGCTTATGCAGTCGACCGTCGAAGCAGCTCGGAGTGGTGGCTGCAAGCGCCAGCGGCTTTTAAGCGCCTTAAACGTAAATACCATCAACACAGCCATTGGCCGAAGTTGCATCGCTTCAAGCGTTCCAGGTGAGTACTCATTTATAGCTTGTGCATAATGCAAACTGTTGTTGTTGTTTGCAGTTTTCTAATAGGAATTTGTTAAAGCGAACTTAAGCAAGTGATTTATTTGGTTTGTATAATTTAGTGCTTTGACGCTGTAAGGATTTAGTGTACCTTATTATTCAGTAGCTTTTCAAGTGTCCAAAGAAATTTCGCAGTATTTACGCAGTAAAGATTCGGCGGCTTCAGGGGTAGATGCAATGAAGTCAACTTGGTTTCTTATAGTTTTTTTCCAAGAGTTCGAGATTAGATTTAGATTAAGAATAGTGTGACTATTGGAATCTATCTGCGACTGTATACAACATTTTTTGAGGTTTCAACTCATTTAGATGTTTGGACGAGTTTCTTTTCCCCACTTTCGGTTGCATACGGTGTGTGTATCACCTCTACGAGTGACTGCAACTAAGTTTTCTCATTCATAATTTTACAAAAGTCGTTCTAATGGAATTTATGACCAGACACTGACTTAAACATTCTATGAACTCTTAACGCCAATTCCACTAACAATGCATATATAATATATTCCGTTCTAGACAGAAAAGTTCCCACTACCATAGCAACCGATTGCGCTGACGCTATTAGACCGTCCTTAAGCTCTAAAACGATTTTGTCAAATAAAATAATTCATCACATATAAGAATTTATAGTATTCAATACATATATGATATTTACGCTGCTGAAAATCAGAAGGTATCGCGTTTCTCTTAAAATACCAACATACCGCAATTATATAGAATTTCATCAGCTCACCTTTTACTGAGCAGAGAAGCAGCAACGATTGGATTTCCAACGCGGAGAATTTGACTTTAAAAGCAAATTTATGAGCAACGCGATATGAAAAATCTATTTTTACATTCTCTTTGTTACTCCAACAACAACCGTTGGCATAAAGCGTGGGAGCCCGCGCATAAATTTCCGCGATAAGATTCGAAATGCCGCAGAGACGTCAATAAATATTAGGCGGCAAAAGCAAATTCCAGAAAAGGTTGACATTTAGGGCCGTTAAAAAGAATTAAAGTGAAAAATATGAATAAATTCTATGGTGGCGCAGCAAATAGGAAATGTTGTGGAAAATAAGAACGGAGCAGACAATAATTCAATTTACTTTGACTTGAGTAACTGTGAATAAAAGTAAAAAAAAGGAGAATGCGTATGAAATATGGTCTTGTGCTTGGCTTACAAATCGCTATTGACATATAAACACTATAACCTAATGAAAATGGAATGTATTGGCAATGGAATTGGTTAAATCAAATAGCTGAATAAATTTAAACCTTTAACTGGGTTTAAAATTACGACAAAGTATGCTAAACTGAATATTAAAGTGAGATTATTTCGATCAACCCATCTTCAGTCATCATTGAGTAAAATATTTGTTAGAATAAGATGTGAAATAATGAACTTAATCTTTAATATCTTAACCAGAGACTAGCGAATCGATAAAAGAGCAATGTAATCGTTTGAAAGCAAGCCAACTCTCGCAGGCAGAAAATTATGTCAAAGCCGCTTTGTTATCACTAAAAATGCCAAAATTCAGATGAAAGGCGACGCTTATGGCCCAGACAAGTGTATCAAACACACGCACAAGCTGGGCGTCCAAAAAGCACATATTTGCCTTAACATTGTGTTATAAATACAGATACCCAGCAAAAAATTACAAAAAGGAATGCTGCTTTGATATGATAAGCCGGCCAGAAAAATAAGCAGGCATATTTTGATACTCTTGCAACATGGCGCTAGAGAGCACAATAGTTTTGTTCACATAACGGTTGTACGTATCACTAAAATTAAGCGAGATAGATTTAGGCATAAGTATATAATAAGTATATAATAATGACGGGACCGAATTTCAGCATGGCACCGCCTACTTTTATGTGAAAACACATATCTCGAGACCCGCTCGATCGATTTCTACCAAGCTTTGTACTCCGACAGTTTAATGTTACAATGTGAAAATGTGCGAATCGGACTACAGCCACCACAAATTCCTATATAAAATAATTTTAAATTTCATCTGATTATTTCCTTTCCAGTGAACAAATCAAGAAGATTGTATGAGTAGTTGAATGGGGTCAATATTTTCTTTAGCCTCATATTGTACCTAATATAAAGATTTTCAAACTTCCGAATGACTTTTTATCACGTACTATATATCGGCCTATATGTGATTTGTCGTAATAAAATCGAGAGCGTGTTTTTTTGTGCATTTTGTGTTTAGAATGAATAAAATCGGATGAAAACTTGCTCTAAACCCTATATAACTAACAGCCCTTATGTACATGAAGGTAGTTTCCTGGCTTCAATCCTTGCAAGTTGCTGAAATGAGAATGCACCCGAACTTAGCTCTTACTTACTTGTGATGTTTGTTGTTGTTGTGCATGTCAGTTGGCAAACTAAACGGGTCATAATTTCTTGTGAGAATTAACTTTCTGACATATCACAAGCTTTCTATTTTTCCACACATTCCGCACCAACTCCTGCAGTTCTCGCAACAGCAAGGGAGCACCTTCAATGTCAGACTTTTTCAGGCCTTCGGCTTTGGCTTTCTGTGTATCTGGCTTCATTTCAAAAGTGCTGAATTATTTATTAATGCCTTCTGGACGCTGTGCACGTTTTGAAGTATTGTTTGTTGTTGTTTTAGTACATGAAAGAAAACATACATATTTTTTTAGGACAGTATACTCAATGGCTATTTGCTAAAATTCTTTTTTAATTCCATTTTTCTATATTTTCGTATGGTTTGATTATGATTTCTTAATGATTTGAAAAAATAATAATAAAACCTTATTTTTTTCATCGATTTACTTTTATTTGGCTTTGATTTTCAACAGAATACAAGTTTGTCGGCTCATGAGCTGTTAATATTTCTTAGAAAAAACACATAAGCTTAACTCTTGGCCCTTAAAGTTAGGTTAAAAGGTCGAGCCAAAAGCAAATCCCATTTGGGCAGTTGAGACCGCTGGTCTCTTTGATACCTAAAGTCGTGGACACACTTTTAGCATTTCTAAAATGGGCGTGGAGATGTGTAAAAACTCTGATTTTATTAATTGTTTTGTGACATATGATTCTGATCTACTTTATTTTTTCTTTTACTCAGCTTTCTTCTTGCAACAAATATGTCATGTTATGCAATATAAATGTGTGCAGTTAATTTTATTTATTACTCTATGACAAATGATGCAGTAACTCGTTTATATGCCCTTATATATACACATACATATATTTGTATACTGATATATAAATCTGATTTACGTGCTTGGTGTTCTTTCTTTTCAACCTCGATCAATACAGATTGAAATCACCACATTACAACAACAAACTGCTAGTGGAGCATAACGCAGCGGCAAGTGCGGAGATGGAATATCGACGAGCGACAACGAGGCGAGTGCGAATTATGCGACGCAAGCGAAATCACAGCAATGCTCTGGGAATGCCATGGCATGTGCGGGGCTTCGCGCGGAAACAGGACCCATCATTGCCCGAATATACTAGTTATACGAGACTGATAAAGCGACACGAGCACGCGAGCCGATTAGCTGCGCCCATGAAATACGAGCAACAATTGGCAGCAGGACCTAGTATAAGTGAAGCGACAGCGGAAGTCACAACGAATGACGGTGAGGATTCACTTGACGCTGGAAAAAATAATGAAAAGATTTATACAAACAACCATAACAACAACAATTACAAACAACATATGGCACGTACTGTTGATGAAGTGGAGTATAGCGTGCGCAGCAATGGAAATGTGACAACGACGATGACGACCGGGCACCACGACGCCATAAATGAGCACACGCTGGACAATGCAACCAACACAATTGCGGCGGCAACAACAACTGCTGATGAGGCTATGCTAGCGAATGCTGGTGGTGGCAAACGTATGGCAAATCTGCTAGCTGCGAAAGCTTCATTAGAGCAACGGCAGCAAGTCGAGCCGTCGGCAATGCCCGGTGATGTGGAAGAAATCACAGCTGCGCCCGGAAATGTCGCATACCCCGACTTGCGTCTGTTGTTCGAAACGCTGTCAGCAATTGATGAACGTGTACTGGTCTTCCTTGTGGTGATGACAATTTGTGTGCTGGTCTATGCATGTGAGTACACACTCGTACAAATGTCAATTGGTTGAGGGACCAATAAGCGTGTCACCAGTAAGAAGTGAAAAGTGGTTAGCTCGTTGTGTTGGGTTTGGGGTTGGGTAATGAAAGCTGTGAGGGTCACAAATCAGTTGAAAGCAAATTTCTAAAATGTCGGCTCTTGCTTTTAGCACAAAGCATGTTTTACTGTTATGTAGGATTTGTTGCAAGTAAAGTGAGTTTTTTTGTAGAAGAAAATGCGAAAAATATGCAGGGTTTATAGTATTGTAGCCATGAGGTATAAAATTATGAACGAAACAGTTATATGTCGAGGGAAAGGATAGGTATCTGAGACCTAAGATATATGTATCAATTATTCAAAGTACCTAATACAAATTGAATACAATAGTTACCACAGTAAAAAAAGCTATAATTTCACATATTTTATTACAAAGGTTTATTGTCGTCAATACTTAATCCAATTTTTCATGTTTGCATCAATCATTTTTTGTTATCGGTTCTTTTTGCGCGCTCAGTCCGGGTCAAATTTGATCGCATAGTAGAACTGTATACTACTATGAGCAAAAAATAGAAAGACTCTGTTCGTTCAAAATTTTAAATTTATTCTTCAAAATTTATGTCGTACCCTTCAAAGTAGTGTCGAAACAGTTGTTAAAGTCAATTTCCATAATATCCGGAAATATCGGCCCATAATTCTGGGATCTTTTTACGAATACTCGTAGCTTCCCGCAAACGCCGCATAACTCTCAAATAGTATTCCTTGTTGACAGTTAGGTCGGTCGGAGTGCGTCACACCTCAATAGGGGAAGGAAACTGTCAACATACCTTGATTTTTTGCCGGTTTTGACGTTGTTTATTTTGTCTTCGGCTCACTTTTGCCACGATATTCGACCGATTGATCGTTTCTTTTGGGTCGTAAGCATAGATCCAACACTCATCGGCTTTAATAATACGTTTCGTGACATCCTGGTAGTCGGAAAGCACTGTTTCACAGACGTTAACGCTGTTTTTCAAAGAAGTTTAGTGATTTTGGAATAAACCGTGCTTCCGTTTTTCTTAGGTCGCCAATAAGATCTCTTAATTCTTGATGTTGATGGCCGTACTGGACGTGGTTCGTCGTCAACACGTTCCAGGCCCTCTGTAAATAATTTGTACCAATGAAAAAACCTGCTCTTGGCAAACCATTATCTCCGAAAGCCTTTTCCAACATACTGAACGTTTCGGCACCGGAAATTTGATGCAACTTCTTTGTTGAATAATTTCACTTATGGCAAAAATCGCTGAATGCATTTTATGTACTTCAAAAGGACGAGCATATACTAAACACCATTGACTATTTTGACAGCGACAGTTGGCACAGGTGCCACTGACAGTCAAAGAACCTAGAAAAAAATATTTCAACGAATGGAATTAATTAAAAGTCTTACTATTTTTTGCCCACACTAGTATGTAGCGATATTTCCAAGTAGCCAAAGGAACAAAAAAAAAAAAACTCAGAACTCAAAGGGATTCGAAGAAGTACTCGAAAACTCGAAGTTTTGAAAAACACTCAAAATTACTAAGAATTTTCTTATATATTTTATGAAATTTCTTCAAAGTAAGTAACGTAGTACTAGACTCGGATATATAATAGTTAAGTTATAGTATGCAGTTCCATATAAATCAATAATTCTGGAATAATTACGTCCACTTTCATATTTGAAATGGTCAATAGTACTAATAGATTTCCGTAGAAAGTTTCATTTCCATTTTGCGTGCAACTTGTGGAACCCTTAACTCAATTCATGCGAACTCAATTAAATCATATGGAAAATTTTATTGTGCAATATTATTTGTTTATTTATTTCAATTTAATTTCTATTTGCCATCTGCTGCAGCACTATTGTGCATACTCTCGAAACCGGCAATGAATGAGATCTTCCTGGTGCTGGTGTCTTATGTAATTGTGGGCACATTTGTTGCCATCGAAATCGCCGTCGGCTATGCGACGTTGCCAAGGTGAGTATATGAATATTGAACATCGATTGCCTTGTCACAAATGATGCTTCCGTTATGTGTGCCGATCGTGGGCGCATATGTTTATTTGTATGGATTTATGTGTGAAGTGCACATTTATAAGTGTGGATTTGTTTTGTTGCTATAAATAGTACACACATTTGATTTTCTTGTTCGTGTTCAGCTTATGAGCACTTTTGTACTCACTGTAATTGAAACGTGGGCGGAGTTTGTGAGCATAATAAGCTGCTGATTGCGCTTGGTTGCATTTAATATGTTTCAGTGCTGATATTGTTTGCAGCGAGTCTACAGAACTTCAAGCTATAGCGCAAATTGCAAGTTAATAGGCAGCAACGCTATGCATTTCAGCTATTAAATTTCATAGATTTATGCAATGCCTCATTAGAATACGAGTATAATTGGTGTAATATGCATTTCTGTTATGAAGTTAGATGCATTTCAAGTTAAGCGCGCCGAATTGGCGTATTTGTACGCTAAAAGCTTATCTGATTGAGATTTGGTTTTGAATTTTACTTAAATTAAATCATTTAAGTACGAAACAAAAAAAAAATAATTAATTCCATTACAAATGCTAAAACTTTATTAAATACTTCATAAGTATGCCGAATTACTTAATTTTTTTGGTTAAAAAAAAGTATTGTGTTGCTGATATGAAAAATAGATGTATATAAATTTGAATATAATTAATTTATTTCATAAGCAATTTAAAATATTTTAATTGCGTCATATATGTATGCATAGTCAACTTTTTCATTTTCATTTGCAAGGAGATTATTAAATGTTATAAATTTTTATTTGCTTTATTCTGATTATACCCTGAACAGGGCATATTAAGTTCGGATGAAGTTTGTAACACCCAAAACAAAACTTTATAGTCCTTATCAGGTGTATGTATATATAAATAATCAGAGTGATAAGCTGCGTCGATTTAGGCATGTCTTTCTGTCTGTATGTATGTACGAACTATTCCATTAGTCATTGAGATATTGATCTGAAAGTTTGGATACGTCCTTTTCTTCTCAAAAAAAATTTGGCAGTGGAAAACTTTCTTAATTAACGAGTTATCTTCCTTAAATTTGGCTCGGCTTATTGCTCAATATCACGATACAACCTTCCAAAGAAATTGTTAAGATCGGAGCACTATAGCGTATAGCTGATATACAAAATGACCGGATCTGTTCATACATTTTTATGCTATAAGAAATGTCCATATGAGGGGTATTAAAGTCACATTGCAGCCGAACTTAATGTTTTATTTTTTGCTTGTAATATGAAATTCATGCACAGCCATGTTGTTGACATTAATTAGCGCATTTTATTTGCACTTACATTTTAAGCATTTCATAATACATTTATGCTTTGTCTAATTAATAGCTGTGATTTCTTGTTCGAAAGCAAAAACACGCGCAAATGAAATCCCTCGCACGAAAACAATTTGGTTTACAATTTTTTGTTGTTAAAAACTCGCTCTAAAGCGCATTGTTTTTCCAAAGCGCATAACAAAAGTACTGACACCCGTGGAGTATACGCAACATGCGCTGCTTGTTGATCATATATATGAATTACATGTATTGGAGTATGTATGACTTGCATACGCTCACTCTGTAATGCATAAAAACCACACACACACCAATAAATATACAAGCATACTTCATTAAATTATTATTTCTTGCGCAATACCCCAGGAGTCTCTATTTATCTCACTTATTTCTTTATATTTGTGTGTGTCTGTATGCGTTTGCTTATGTTTTCCCCTCTGTTTTGCAGCAAGTCGTACAATGGCAGTTCCTGTTGTGTTGTCTTCATCTACATGACGTACACAATGTTGCCGCTGCGTCTGCGTGAGGCCCTCATCGGCGGCATCGTGTTGTCGTGCATGCACATCTACACCAGTCTGCGCTACACAGAAGCGACGATTCATTGGCAGGAGGTGAGTTGCAACGCACACATGCACATGCATACTAATATTACTTTACGCTAAAATATATATATATATATACATATACACACTTATCATAATAATAAAGTAATATTGCAGTATTGAAGAGAGTGCAGTCAATTTGTTGATGTAGTTTATTATTTCGCAAGAATGCGACAACGCACACACAGCCAGTTACCTCACTCTAGAAGTGGGTATATGAGCAATGAGTGAAAATTTTTCTATTTAATGAAGTTCCCTCGCTCCGAGAAAGCAACAGGCACACATCTGCTTCTTCTTCTTCTTATTTCAATGGCTTTGCAGTGGCTTAGTTGTTTTGTGCGGTTGTTGCACATCGCATGACTTCTGGGTTGTTTGTCTCTGTCGCTGTTGAGAAATGTCGCAATGCGATCGCTGCAGGATGAGTCGTTATGTTTGCGCGTGGAATTTTTGTCGCTAGAAAAATATGTTGGAAGACGACAGATTAAGTTGATGATATTCACTGCAGTGCAGCGTGTTTATAGTGGAGTGTGTTCTTATATATGATTACAAGAGCTTATTACCATATACTTTACGTTTGGTTGGTGGGGATGACTGGCGCTTAGAATGCAAATCCTTGAATAATTTAAACAGGGTAAATTTTTCTTTTTAAATATTTTTAGACCATCTTCATATTAAATAAAATGCTTGTATGTTGAATGGGAGCACTTTGCTAGCTTCTTTGAGTTATGATAGAAGGTGTCATCCGATCGTAGCAAGTTATATATTGCAGCAAGCCATTTCCACAAATTTGATCTAAACTGACGAAAAAACTACATTTTCAGGTCTCTTGCCAAAAATCTTTATTATCGCCCTCAAAATAGGCCTCTGAGCTAACACAAGCACCCTAACGCTTATTTAAATTTTCCTTACACTTGCTATAAGCCTCGTTTGGAATAACTTTCCGTGTCAGTGTCTTCAGAGAATTTTGATATTTTTGGTTTCGAATTATCACTATATTGTTGGACAGTTTTGACGTCATAATCATAAACCAACATCTAGTCAACAGTAATTCAGTATTTCATGAAAGTAGGGTTACGTTGTCAAGCAACTATTTGCAACTCGACGTTGTTTTTTGCAAAAAATTCAGGTCTTTTGGTATGAGTCTGGCATGGACAAGTTTTATACTCAAAACGATAACCAAAATGAGTTGGGTCGGTTCATAAGAGACATTGAGATCCTTTGCTATCTCTGTAATGTCAATACGGCTATTTATAAGCGCTGTTTCAAATCTTCGAATACTACGTGACCTTCACTGTTGCTTAAATGGTCCAATCCGAATCAAATTTGATCAGATGTCATTAGCTGCTTCCTCAAATTATACCTTGAATTATTTAAATATCCATAAAGATCGTATTATTATTCGTAATTTTGTTTCAAAGAAACGTTTTGGTGAACATTGGAGATTATAATTCGACATAATTGGTTCTATGATAAAATTCAGTGTATACTTCCAGGCTCCTCTATTTTACATTTAGTGAAAACGGATTTAATACAAGGGTCGTTCAAAAGTAAGCAGGACATTTTGAATCTAGCGCTCCCTGGTGGCACCATCTATATGTCGACTGGTGCGTTAGAATCTTCTATCTTTATCGATTGTCCAGTGAGAGTTTGATGATATTTCGAACAAAGAGCCAACATTAAATTTTTTTTGAAATTGGTAAAACTTTTACCGAAATGTTTCAATTGATGAAATAAGTTTTTGGCGATGATTGCCTATCCCGTAGCAGAGTGCACTAGTGGTATCAACGTTTTCAAAGTGGTCGTGAGGACATAAATGACGATCAACATGTGGGCCAATCGGAATCCGTGATCACCGGAAATTTTGACCAAACATTTGGGCTTACGAAAGGTGTGTGCACCGTTTGTTCCGCACAAAGTGACTGGCGACGAAAAATTGCTCGCATCGATCGGCGCTAATGAGCGATTATTTGACCAAAAATCACATTTTAACCATTAACCACTCTCCGTATTCTCCTGATATGGCACCGTGTGACTTCTTCCACTTAGGAAAAATGCATTTGCCCATTCAAAAGGGTGCCACCGGCATGATGGCGGCCATATCGGCCAAGGAGCGAAAACACTTGTTCGACATGATTTTGGACCGAGCAAAAAGCTGTATTGAAGCAGAAGGAGACTATTTTGAATAAAATAAATTGATTTTGCCGAAAAAATCATTTTTTCTGTTTTTTTTTTTAAGTCCTGTTTACTTTGGAACGCACCTTGTATATGAATCGTTTTAATATATAATATAATTTCTGTATTGTATGTTATTTCTTATTTAAAATTAATACTATTTTCAGTAAAAATTTTCGTGAATGAAAATAACAATTTTAATATGATTTAATTAAATAACTTGTTAAGTATATACAGGTGCGAGTTCTTTACAAATGTTATTTGTTCATTTTAATTACACAGAAAATGCTTTTGAAAATATGTACTTACATTAGGGTGGTGCTAGTAAGCTTAAGATTTATAGAACAATTAAATTGGTTGGATAAATTTTGATGTTGACTTTGGGGCTTTAGCAAGCAACTTATGCTTGGTATGCCAATGTTTACGAAAAATGTAAAAAAAAAAATTAAAAATATTTTTTTTACTAATAACGAAATAGCAATTTCATGTGAAGCTTCATCCTAAATGTAAGCAAGAAATCTTAATATTGCTTTAAACAAACTAAGTCAAAAAAGAACATAAAAAGGTTACTTGTATTTTTTACATAATCGTTGAATCCAAATAAGGCCGGATTAATTTTAATTTACAAGTATGATGTGATACACTAAGAGAAAATTACCATAAAAATTCACCCTATTTAATTTTTGCACGCTCTAGTATTTGTATTGTACGTGTGCAAATGAGCTTGTCTGTTTAAAAATATTTAACAGCAAACTCAAATATTCAGTTTGCATTTTAATAATGTAATAAAGGCATACAACCGCAGTCAGTCAATAGCAAAAAATTCACTTACATAAAAAACCGTGTTATTTTTCCATTGATTTAAAATGTTCTGCACAAATGTGTACGTACAATTACATATTCGTACATTATACGTTTATATATATACAATTATATACATATATATGTATAGATATAGATGCATATATTGATATACTAGTATATGCTCTGATTCCTGCCAACTTCATTGACTTAAATCAATCAGCTGTGAATGTAATTGAAAATTCTATATTAAACGCATTTGCAGGTTTTGCATGGTAGGTATTTATATACACAGGTATTAACGGTTGTTTGCGAAATGCTGTTATAATGCCTGCATAAGTTGTAGGAATTAGCACACGAGCAATGTTGTGTTGGCCGCAACAATACAAAAATATTTTCCATTTTCAGGGCATGCAACTTTGGATGAAAGAACATTAAATGTTTAAAAATATTACGTGCGCTCGTACGACGAATATAAAAACAATATACACAGTTAAAGGTTAAACCTGTAAAACAATTATGATTAAAAACCTTAATCAAATTAGTGCATCAATTGCATTTCGAATGATTCTATGGCGATTATGTGGAAATGCGAATATAGAAACAATTTTGTGAGAATAATTTTTTTTATTTCGAAAACGATTTTAATTAATTTTAACAGACATTTATTTGACAACTTTTGTTGTAAATTATCCAATAGAATATTTATTATTAATAAATTAAATAATGGATTTGATGGATTTTTAAATTTCTTCTTTATGAAAAAAAAGCAAGTATACCTTCTGTAGAGCTTTACTAGAGAAACGAGTTTTCGTTTTTTTTGTTTAAATTTCAAACCGTTCTCCATGTTATTATGGAATCCAACTACCGTTCAAGTTGATTTTAAGCATTTTTTCTAGTTGTTTGTTCGATTCACAGCTTTTCATAGTCTGGCGAATTACAGATAACTACAATATATTTAAAATTATATGATATTTTTCATCAGTTAAACAGGGTTTGTCTGTAAAGTAATAGAACTGATCTTCTTCCGCCTGTAGATCAGTTGTCTCAAAGCACCTGGAGAGTCAGGGCAAACATTTTCGCGCGACGTATTTCTGTGAGTAGTGCTAGCCGAAAATGCAGCGTTCGTTAGAGCAGCGGTATGCGATTAAATTCTGTTTGAAACTCGGTAAATCTGCGACAGAGACGTTTGATATGATTAAGCAGGCTTATGTTGCTTTGGCAAGTTCCGGTGAAGACCGGAAGAATGAGCAAAACCAAAGTGAAAATGATGTTAATTGTCTTTTTTGACATCAAAGGCATCGTTCAACATGAATTTATTCCTCCTGTACAAACCGTCAATGCCAAGTTTTACGTGGATGTCCTCGAGAGACTCAAAGAAAGGATGAATCGGGTCCGACAAGCCATGGCAGCCGATTGGAAGTTGCACCAGAATGTCGCCGCGGTTCACACTGTGTTTCTTGTGAACAACTACCAAACCAAGGCCGACATCCCAACGCTTCCGCAGCCACCCACTGTTTTTTGTTTCCTTGCCTGAAAAGGTCGATGAAAGTCAAGCATTTTGACACGATCTAGAGGATCCTAGCAGTATGCACCTCGGCTCTCAAGGTTATTCCGCAGAATGCCTTCCATGACGCCTTCAATGCTTGGAAATCGCGCTGCATCGACGCCGCATTTAATGATTGCTTATATCTTAGCAGAGGGGATATAAATGACGATCAACATATGGGCCAATCAAAATCCGTGATTACCGGAAACTCCATCGAAACTGTACCTGAATTCTACAAACATCAGCCGAAATCATCATTGAAATTCATGAAAATGGAATTGAACATCGACTTATCGCATTTTGACTGAACATTTTGGCTTACGAAAGGTGTGTACACGGTTTCTTCCGCACAAATTGACTCACGACCTAACATTCAGAATCCAACAATCGAAGGACGATTATTTGATGATATGGCACCGTGCAACTTCTTCGATCGACCGACCGTTGATATTTTATACATAATCGTAACTGTTATATGATTGTATGCAATATATACATATACATTATGTAAGGGAGTAATTCCACTTAAAAGCGTTCGGAAAATTACTCTGCGGAGCGAGAAAGAATATTCTTATTTGATTTTACGCCCAACTTTTAGCCTTTCCGTCTGATTGTTTGCTTTCAGTATTTAGACTTTTGGTTCAAATATGTTGTGGTTTTACTAATTGTTTGCCGGTTCAGAGGACCTAAACATGTTCAAGAAACTTAAAGCAGTGCGCTAATTGAACAAATTGTGGAGAAAAAGCAATATTTGTATGAAAGATAGAAAATCTTCTGAATCCAGTTATTGACCCATAAGTGTACACACCCTTCGAGACATCCGAAATGACTATGAAAATACTAAAAATAAGATTCGTTTTCGTAAAATCCTAGAACTTTCAATGTGTAGAGTAGTTCACACACATACGTACATAAAACGAAAGCACTCAGTGAATCTTCCAGTACTCAAACAAGTAAGCTACACAAGAAAAGAATAAGTGCAGGGAGCCATTCAATTTGCTGGCGGCAAGAACAGATGTACAACAATGGAAACTGACAGGAAATTACAATAAGCACGGTAAAATCTGTTAAACGAGCACTACGTGAAGCAGCAATATGTATAAACGAGTACATACATATTGTATATTACATACGACTGCACCAAAGGATGCGCCATGTACTTCTGAAGAATGCTGCAAACACTTGTAGTTCATGCATAAGACTAACTTAATAGGTCTCTGGTTGTGGACACAAAAAACGAGCATACACACACATATGGACATAGATACTGAACTCACGTGTAAAAGCGACAAATACTCCGCCACAAATAAACCAACGCTTTCACTTACGATTGCAATTTCTTGTGGCGTGCCACATGCATGGCTTGCGTTCACAAGGCAATTGTGTTTGCCTCTCTTCACCACAAACATGTGTCCGCTCACACACACACACACCTACAATACAAAATGTGTGCACAGTGGCACTCTGCGAGCTATTCTTAAACGTTTCTCCCCACTCGAGCTGTGTGTGCCTAGTTGCAATAATAGCTGCATATATGCGCCGAATAGAATGTGATAAATTGTTCCTTGTTGCCACACATTTCCACATGCTTTCACCCATTTATTCATTTACTTTATAACAATTTTCTCTTTTCCACTTCTTGGTCACAACTCAACGTGCAACAGTTGTTCTGCAGCCTCTTGGCATTATTCCTCTCCAATCTGACGGGCATTTATACACACTGGCCGAAGGAGAAGGCGCAACGGAAGGCGTTCATCGAGACGCGGCAGTGCATTGAGGCGCGGCTGCGTACACAGCGCGAGAATCAGCAACAGGTGAGTAGTCGCAATTCGTATTCGCTCAAAAACGGCTCATAACTTAAAAAGTATGAGTGGGTGTAGCGGCATGCATGTACATGTATGTGTGTTGATGTCACTTTGACTTTATACTATTCCCGTATTTGTTTGCCACTTGTCAAGTGTCGGGTGATGGTGCTGGGGGAACTTCTTAAAGTGTTTGTAGAAATTTCGGAGACCTTATCTCTGATACTTTACAAAACAAGTTTTGAATCTAGTGCAAAAAGATAGAAATAAGTTATATGTACTTGATTTAATGGGTACTC
The DNA here is from genome assembly GCF_023373825.1 of Bactrocera dorsalis. Taxonomy (NCBI): domain Eukaryota; kingdom Metazoa; phylum Arthropoda; class Insecta; order Diptera; family Tephritidae; genus Bactrocera; species Bactrocera dorsalis. Next base: position 4,612,629 of record NC_064307.1, read on the forward strand.
GCACATAACTAAAAATAAAAATTAATATTTTAATGTACTTTTATAGTCGGTTATGCATTTTATAAAATTTTCGATTCATTTGATCCCGTAGTCGATGCTTGCGAAAGTCTCAGAAAAGACATGTCTGACGGTGAAGAAGGGTTATTGGCTCTAACTTATATCAATTCAAAATTCAAAGTGATGGATATGAATAAATACGGGTAATGGATGAAAAAGTAGTCCGAAATTTGATTTTTGAAAAAGGTGTCTATTCAAAAAAATTTTTTTTTCTGCAAAAAATGTGCACTAAAGAGTGTCTTAAAAGTAGAAATTAATATAAAAAATTTGTATTTCTTCGATCATTACCTGAAAAATATATTTAAGAAGCTCGGGTTAAAATTTCAATTCAATGAAGGCCAATACTGGGTATAACCCAATATATTTAAGCGTAAATTTGTTTGTCTTTTATTTTCAATGAAAACGCCTTCAACCCTAAGCTGGATGAACAAAGAAACTTGCGTGTTGACCTAACTAATTATTTTTTTCTTTCCGATCCATCTAAGCCTTAACAATCACCCGCCAACAGCCAGTAATTCAAACCCACATTTCCCTGCAAGGGCTTCATTAGGAAAAATTTTCCACATTTGCTCTGAGTTCCGGCGTCACATTCACGTCGCCTGCAATTTTTTGCACTTTCGCTCGGCATTGTTTGCTTTCAGCGGTGCCGGTTGGTAAACTCACCAGCCACATATTGTTTTAGTGCATTGCTCCCTGGGCGCACAGGTACGAGTGCACCTCGTTAGCGTGTTGGTGCTTGCACGTGCGTGTGGGCGTGAGAGCGTGGGCATTTTTCACAGAAACACACACACGCGCTTATGTGAGTTTGCTTTTGTTTTTGCTCAAAAGCTTAGCTTTGTATTCTTCTTTTGTGCATTCTGCTGCAGTGCGTGCAGGGCGGTACTCCCACAGTTGACACCTCGTAGTGCACAAATCTGCGGTTTTCCACTACACATCATTCACCGGCAGCTTAACACATATTTGTCGCTATTCACCAGCATTTTGGCTTTCATGTCACATTGCATATTCATGGCAAACCAAATTATCGGTGAGTATGTGCTGGGGATATACAAGGCTTGCGGAAAGAGGATATATGGAGGATAAGCATTCAGAGGAAGTGAAGTTGAGAAGTTTTCGTAAGCTGACGAGCCTGACGAGCTTAGTGAGCTATTCATGTTTGCTTCGAAAGCTAATTTGAATAGTCACATTATATAGATTGATAAATTTGTATGTCTATGTGTATGCTGGAAAGACTACATTAACATTATGGAATTAATTAAGTTACACAAAAGCCAGTAGCTATTGAAATGCGAATTTCAGCCTCTAGTTTCTTACTCATAACCACTTATTCCTAAAGCAGCAGGAAAGCACTCGTGTATTAGTTAATTTGCACTATAATAGCTAAGAAAAGTTACATAGGAGGGCCATTAAGCTTTACCTTTGGGCATTTAAGAATAAATTTTGAATTCCCCCAGAGGAAAACTCGTTTGGAAGTATTTTCCCTTTTCCATTCCAATAAATAAATCAAATATAAACAAAATTGGAGACTTTTGTCAATAACCAGACTTTGGCGCCATCTGACAATGGTCGGCCAATTTCTTCGAACTCGGTCCTGCGGAAGATTTATGGTCCGTAGTCGATGGAACGATGAGTTGTGCGAGATAAACGAAGACATTGACATAGTTCAGCGAATGTTGAAAAGGCTTACGGTAATTCAGTTTTATCAAAAAACATGCTTACGAGTGGTACGAAGCCGTCAAAGACGGTGGAGAGTTCATTGAAGACATGCGTCGTACTGGACGACCTTCGAACTCGTCAACTGATGAAAATATTGAAAAAATGAAGGAAAATGTGCTCGAAAATAATCAGACAAGTGTTAGAGAGTGGAGAGAATGTTCGACATCTCTGGGGAGTCCGTTCGAATAATTTTGGTGGATATTTTGGGTACGAAAGGCGTCCCAATAAAGGTTAACTTTTTTTCAAAAAGAGTTCCGTAATGATGTCTCTTTGGGCATGCTTGTTCATGCGAATTCCGATCTCACATTCATGGAGAGCATTAAAACTGCCGATGAGACAGGGGTTTATGAGTTTGACTGCAAACAAGTCAACAATCATCAGAATGAAACCCGCCTTCGGTCGATCGAAGAGATAAAACAAAATTCGTTGAAGAGCGGAAGGCCATCCTAAAAATTGCTTATGAAAAGTGTTTCGAAGGCTGGCAAAATCGTTGGCATAAGTATTATATTATATTTGGTGGAGATTACTTTGAAGGCAGACATATAAATATTGATCAATAATTAAATCTTTGCGTTTTATTTACAATTTCCGGTTTTTGTCGGAATGTATATACTGGTCCTTTGTACTCGTTTCTAGTATTTTTGATTGCCAAATTTTCCTCGCAGCTTTAATGCGCTTTATTAGATAAAAGTTATGTTTTTTGTTTTTTTCCGAATGTCAAAGCCAAAGGTTAGTCAATTCCCCAAATAAGCTGATGGCGCTTAGTTACTTTGAGTCAGTGCTCAATGCTAAAGTGTACAGTGCACAATGGTGCACGATTCTTCCTTGACCTTAGCTTCGCTTTGACTTTACCAATTTAAAAGCGCCGCAAATAATCAAAATGCCGCAAGTGTATCTTGTTTAGCATGTAGTCCGAAAGCCCTAAGCGAAAAACTGCAAGAAAGTTACATTTTGTATAATATTATAACGGAGCCAGTAGTCACACTTCACCGAAACCAATATGCAGTAGCGGCTGGTTGGACGATGTTGGAGATGGTGTTGCAATTCTGTTTCCATTAAAAAATGAAAAAGCAAGGCAAAAGAAGAGTGAAAGTAACTTGCATGGCATGTGCTATATGTACAACATATTAAGGTTTGTATGTGTGCATGTGTGGGTGTGTGGTTGTGTTGGTAAGAGATCGCATAAGCTGAGCGGCGCTGTCTGAAGCCAAGTCTACCAAAAAGCGCAAAAGTCGCCAAGTTGCCGCGAAAGCACATAAGTACATAAGTAAAAAAGTTCAGAAAGCAAATAAAACTTTGAAAAGTCGCTCCAACAAAAAGAAAAATATGTAAGTTATAACAAAAAGAGTTTCACCATTGTTCTGCTGTGGAGTTTTTTCCATCGCTAAATTGTTGTTTATGTATTATGTACATATGTAAGCATCTGTTTAATTTTAACAAAGTGAAATAAATTTTTTCTTGCTCCCCAATATTTAATAAAAATTTTCTGTTACATTTGTTTCCACATTTTTTTTCTTTAATTTGATTTCTCCCCTTCAACCGCAATTCAATTTATTTTGGGATCAATTATTCAAACATTTCTGCTTTAATTTATTTAATATTTAAGCCAATTTAAATTGATTTTTTCTTCGTATTTTTCAAAGTGTTTAATTTCATGTTGTTGTTTGTAATGTTTTTGCATTGCCGCAGGAACGTCTGCTGCTGTCGGTGTTGCCGCGTCACGTTGCCATGGAAATGAAGGACGACATTGCAGGGCAGCCACGTGACACGCAGTTTCACAAAATCTATATACAACGACACGAGAATGTCAGGTGAGTCAAGGCTAAGGCAGCAGAAAATTGAGTTGGACTGATATTTTAGCTAGTAACTGTATAAATATACAGCCATGCATAAATCATGCTCACGGACCAAATCACGTATGTTTTAAGAAGTACGAAATGCCGGTTTTTATTGTAAACATTAGCGTAAAAGCTTGTCTGAACAAACAGTTTTGCTGTTCTGAGCCTATTATACTTGATTAATGGCAATCCATGGTAATGGTGGCTGTATAGTTCTAATTAGTCACAACTGGTAGAGAATTAACCTTTAAAATCTCCAGAAATAATGAAGACCCATCCTCAGAATAACCACTTTTTCATTCATCTCCACATTGTGATGAAAATACCATTCGTATTCTGATATTTATTTGAAGGTAATTTCTGGAAGACGAAGCAACTGTTTAATTTATTAAAAGGGAATAAGTTAAATAAATTATTAAAATTTTATTGGTTTGTTAGTGTTGAGTCTCTCAGGAACATCAAGAGGTCATTCCTCGACCACATTAAACAATATGCCGACTAGACTTCGGAAGCAACAAACTTCCGACATGAGTCATCAGCACCTGCACAAACTCTCTTACCGTAAACGACGCACTTAGAATCAAACCACCGCCCATTGCAGAGGAAGAGCACGAGTTGTCGCGAGAAACGAGAGTGGTTCTTGCGCTGCTTCGTTCCGGATACTTATCCAAAATAGACCCCGAATTATCCAATATATGCCCTGCGGCCAATGAGTTTCCGCATGATACTGGCCAGCCCTCTGCATGCCCCACCAACCCCACTCATCTGATACACCTCTCCCTTTGGTCTGACTCTGTCGAAACAGGACGTTTCTTGGGCCTTACGATAGATTAGTTGTTAAAGTTAATTTATGGAATAGCCTACAATGCAGGTAGCGATTTTCGTTTAATGTCTTCAGTTGACTCAGAACGGTTTTCCTGTTTATGCTGAAAAGCCAGAAATCACACGGAGTTAAATCCGACGAATACGATGGTTGTGGCATGATATTGATTGAAAATTTGGCGAAAAACTCAGTGCAGTATGCGACGGTGCTTTGTCGTGTTGCAAAAACCAGGAGATGAAGGCCTATAATTTCGGCCTCTTTTTACAGCCAACATAGCCTTGATTTTTGACTGCTTTAACATGGTTTTTCGGCTTCGAAATTTAAAATAAGAAGTCTTAATATTTTTGTAAGTAATAAATCCCGTATAATGTAAATATTTGGTTAAAGTATCTTCTTTTATATGATCCAGCTACAGGACTAAAAACTTCTCAAGAATCTGCATTGTTTTTCGCTTACATAGTAAATTTTATGGACGAGAAGGTGATTGACTATATTTTCTTAAAAGAAAGAGGAAAGCAAACTTGACACGATGGCAGAAAAACTTTGTAAGAGAGTTATGCGGGATCCCACCAAAGGTCTTTTTTCGGCTTACAAAATTTGATTGTCTCGAATAATATTTTCTCCAAGTTCATAATAGTCCTATGGTTGCCCTAGAGTAGAGTGGATCGTAGTTAGTCTAAAAAAAACCGAAATATTCAAAAACGAAGCTGTTGCGTTTAGAAATCGTTCCTAAATATTTACTTGACCCCGGTATTGCTAGACTGGCGAGATAGAGTAAAAATCGCAATTTCTATTTTAAGAACTATTCGAATATACAAACACATTTTTATCTCTATTTTCTCTATTAGCCAACAAGTTGAAATGCCGTTCATTCATCAACAATGGCATTTTTCTATCCGAGTATAATTACTAATAATCTCAGGCTACATTCTGCAGAAGTAGCAAATCTCTTGTGCCATTGCATGCACAGCCCCATAAGGCGTCTGTACCGTTACACGCTCTCAGCGATTTTATGAAGTGAACAACAATTTTCTTACAATTTCCTATTGCCACACAACGCTCCCCGACCCCAACAACAAAAGTGTTATGAGTTAAGCTGTTATGACCCACGACGACACATACATTTAGCATATTTACCAGCGCCAAGTGGGGAGGGTGCGTAAAAAAGCGCAAAATAAAACGCGTCAAGGTGATTACTATGTGAATTGCTCTTTTCCTGTTTTCTGAATTGCCACTTTGGCGGAAAACGGAATATGCGCGAGGGGAGCACACAAATATTATGTTCGTAGGCAGGTAATTTCGACGATGCCGTTTCGCAGAGAGAATGAGCATTCATGAATATTTGTGGATATGTGGGTGTGAGCAAACAAAAAAAAAAAAAGAAAATCTCGTGCGAAATCTCGCAAAAGAAGAGCCTGAGATAAATTTACTTCTGCGAGTCTGATTCGCTGAAATGCGAGTCACATGTACATATATGTATAGATGAATAAGTGTTAAGTTTCGAAATATTTCTGTCTCGATATATTTATCAGTTATGAGTGGCCCAGTCAGTAATTGCATAACTAATTGAAATAAAGCTTCTTACATAGGTGTAGGAAAGTGGGGGGGTTTGGAGAGAAATGTCAGCATTTAAACTATTATGAATAATTTATGGCTTTGTAGAATCTGAAGCCAAAATTGTAATTTGTAATTAGTAAAAAAATGCTTTGAAGTGGACAATGTATGGAATAAATAGACTTTATTTCTTCGATATGATCAAAATATACTGCAAATTAACTGCATTCCTTTGCCTTTGCACGTGTTATACAAACAAAGCTTGACGCCAAAAACTGTAAGTATACTTACATTCCGAAGGCTTGTGTCATACAGTTGTCCTGCTGCATGGCGTTGGCATGGATACACAAATACAGAGTATATTACACATACAGTTGCATATTGCCGATAACTTTCGGTTATATTTAGCTTGTTCACTGCTTTGTTTAGTCATTTGTAATTATCGTTGGCGCCACAAAATATAGAGACAGTCATGCTGGCTCCGGGCGCACTCATGTGCTTTCAGGTGATTTGCAACGTATTTCAATTTCCAAGCTAAACCGATAATTTTTCCAAGCAATTAAGCATTGATTATACTTACTCCAAGAATTGGTATGTGGCAGAGCACAAGTGGTGTGCAAGTAGCTGTGTATGCAAAGCAGGAAACAGTGGAGAAAATGATTATTTCCTCAACATGTACGAAAAATTGAGAATTTTGAAACGGATTTGTTCAGATTAGCGTAAGAATATTTTTAAATCGTTTTGATATACATATACCCATGACTTTGAACTCTTTTAGTAACCTGGTCTATATAACAGGTGGGCTGAAAAATACGTAAGCTAACTTAGAATTTTTTAATTGATTTTATTATTCAATACAGTTATTTTCGGAGACAATACAACGATTATAGCGTCAAAAATTTTTTCAATACTATTTTACAATACATTGCCTTAAGCCTCAATATAAGATTCTGCGATTACCTTTTCTTTGTTTCTTTTCGGCGAGCATCATCTTGAGCTCACTGGGGCCATGAATGGAGAATACGATGGATGCCGAATCATGGCAAAGACTAATTCATGTAATTTTGACATCTTGTTCATTGATTTGTGACTCGGTGCGTTGTCTTGTTGAAACATCGCTTTCTTCTTCTTAAGGATGATCGATGAATATTACACTATATGCATATGATGTCATAACCTTTCCAGCCGACTTTTGCGTTTTATTGTGATTCAAGAGCTTCAGATACTTCTCAGAATCAGCAACTCGTTGTTGTTTTTGTCGCATTGTGATCTTGCGCGGCACCCACTTTGCACAGTATTTTCGCATACTCATACATATCATCACGATATAGCTTTAGAGTCTTAGTTCTCTCGAACAACTTCACGGGTATCCGAAATTATTTCGTGGACTTTTTTTATGTTTTCGTCGGTAAAAACTGCTTTCCTTTTATCCAATATTAAATTACGAGTTGCTGTGGTATACATAGATTTTATACTATTATTCATATTATAAAATATTCAATACAGTGAAATTTTTATTTACCATTAAAGGCGAAAACGTTTTTGCCGGTATAAGAATCTAAAGGATTGTACTTGAAGTTTAATTTTGAATACATACATACATTTCACTGAAGAAAAAACGAATTTAAGGCTACTTTCTCAATGCCTTACTGCCCAGTTAATAGAGCTGTCCGCTTAATAGAGCGCCCATTTAATAAAGCTTTAACTGTATTTTTTATTTATGAATGGTTTTTATTATCCTATCTTTTGAGTTGGTTCGAACTGGACACAGTGTGCTAAATTTTACTAAAATAGCTTCAGTGATTTAGGAGTCCATCGCGGACAAACAACGTGACACGAACTTTTTATATATAAAGATTAAATTACATGATATCTGATAATACTTCCATCCATAATAATTATTTAAATCTTTTCTTTCGCTCTCTCCGAATAGCATCCTCTTTGCGGATATCTGCGGTTTCACCAGTCTCTCCGATCAATGCACCGCGGAGGAGTTGGTACGATTGCTCAACGAATTATTTGCCAGGTAAAACTAAATACTGTTTTATTCAATAAAAGTTTATTAGAAATTATTCCATGTTTAAAAGACATACCTATATTTTTCGGATATAAAGTCGTATTCGTCATTTTTGAGATATATGTAAGGATTTTGTTAAGTTTATTTTGTTAGAGAATGCATCCGAAGGCCAGAAATACAAAATGCATCTTAAGAAGAAGAGATGAACCAAAAATTTTTGAAAAATATAGAACTTTTCATAATTACTTTAAAATTGTTGACTATTTGTTCTTCACTTTACTCCAAATATGTCTCTAAGCAAAATTTTGGCTCATCCTTGACAGAGAAATAGCCGCAGAAATGACAAACTTTACAAATATTTTGTTTGCTCCATCTTTATGTGTTTACGAGCCTTTATATGGTATACAAACATCAATTTTCAATGGCAGGTGTGTGTTGAAGCACAAGTGAGCCATAAATCCACAAAGCGATTTGTCTTGATCAACAAAACAAAATAATTAATTGTTATACCGTAATAACATACGATAACAAATAATTAAACATAATTTGCTTCTAAATTGTTTCAGGTGTACGCATAAATAATAAGTCACATGTGACGCTCACACATAGGCTAGAAATGCATTTGTGTAAGTTAAGCTGTCTAATCGCCAGCTTCGGCATTGTAAAATGATTAATAATTCGATGTGTGTCGAGACGGTGCACAAGTCATTTGAAAAGTTGTCGAAAGGCAACAATGGAGGCCAAAATGTGCAGTAAACTCATAAATAAGTACGCTAGGGTGGCTCTTATGAGAATGAGAAAGTCTCTCTCAAAAAATATACAAAAATTAGCACGAAGAAATTCATGTGGCCATAGATATTATCGTGAACCTTCACTTTGTATATAAAAATACATACATACATATTATATATATATGGAATAATTTGGGATATCCTTATTATACACTTATTTATCAGCATTACCGCTTTTTTTAATTTTCGCAAACATGTAGATTTGATCGATTGGCCGCTGAGCATCATTGTCTGCGCATTAAACTTTTGGGCGATTGTTATTATTGTGTTTCTGGACTGCCGGAGCCGCGACCGGATCACGCACACTGTGCCGTGGAAATGGGCTTGGACATGATTGATGCAATAGCGTAAGTGCAAGGAGCTTATAAACATAATTTGCTTACACCTAAATCTTCTAAGAAAATAAGAAAGAAAAAGAAAGTCGCTTATGTGGTTAGGGAGATTATTATAAGAGCGATTGAAATTGCAACATACATTTAGGCGCTTGAACATGTTTTGACACTTCAATATGGTACATCATTCCCATAGACGTTTTGTCAACATTTCGGCTTTATTGTGAATATTTTTTGGTATTTTTATATAAAGAAATAATGAAGAAAAAATGTTATATATAAAATAATTTTTTCTTTAGGTACACAATATTTTTTTATTATATAGTTTGTTTTTGTTATGTTTTATTAAATACACGAAGCGATTTCGTTTAACTTTTTTTACTAAAAAATATTACATTTTCTAATAATTCCGCGAATTTTCATATTTTCGCCCCAAGGTCTTCCCTTTTAAGCCGAAATTAAATATTTTGTATATATTTTCTCTGACCGACATTGCTTTTATTTACTTTATTTACTCGAAACCGTAGGCTTGTTCGCGAAGTGATGGCTGTCAATGTAAATATGCGTGTCGGCATCCACACCGGACGTGTGCATTGCGGTGTACTTGGTTTGGTCAAGTGGCAATTTGATGTGTGGTCGAATGATGTGACACTGGCCAACCACATGGAAAGCGGCGGCATACCGGGGTAAGTGTTTAACGCCAGAAATTTGCACAAAATATACAATGTAACTGTGTGCACATAAACATAATACATACATATACCGATGTATTCTTACAAAAATCTACTCACACTTGTATGGAAATGCAGTTCATTGGCACTTTGATTAGTAAGAGCCAAATAAATCTAATAAAATATAGAAAGCGAACGCTGAATTTTGCCATCAATCACTTAGTTTGTAAAAAATTGTTTGCAATTCATATAAAAGTACAGTTTGTGTGTGTTTAAGAAAACTTTAGGAAATGCGTTGCTCACGTATGCTCCACAGTCTATCTTACTTGACTGACAGCGAACACAATAACCAAAATGAAGTGGCGCGAACACCTGGCTTCTGAGTTTGGTGCAAAGTGGAGCACACTTTTCCGTGGAGTGACGCATTGGTTCAGACGAGCTGGCAGGTGCACGCGTTGCAATTCAGCAGCTCTATGTTCATTTCATACTAATGTTTCAGCTAATTTTTCCACTCTTTCACCTGGATGGAGAAGGAAATTTGTTTTTTTTTATTTAACATAAAGTTATACATGTCGCCTAAAGCATATTTAATGACTTCTATTAATTATACCCTGGATGAGGAAGTTCAGTGATGTACAAATATAAAATGCGATATTTTAACTATAGAATAAGAATTTTCAGTAATGAGGACTGCACTCCATATTCTCACATTACCAAAAAGAGACAACATATTTCCGGTGCACTGAAGTATCCTGTATTCATAACAAGTTTCGTCTAAAAACATTCCCATCGTAAAGAAATATTCTAAAGTATAAGTTCTCAATACTTATCATTTACAATTTTTCGCAGAATTTTTTTTTAAGAATCTTTGCACTGCACCCCCATGGTTGAATTCCGTATCTCCAAATGGGTTTTGTATATTTTCCTTTGTATATGCTCCTTCCTCTTCAACTTTGCATCCAGCGTCATACCAAGATATTTCGCCGAGGTGGATTACGGTACTACTTCATTCGCAATATGTGAGGATATATTGTATTATATGTAACACTTTTGTTAGTGAAGTTTATATGGATAGACTTCAACTAGTTTAAAGTAATGCACCATTTCTGAGTCCATTCTACAATTTTATTATTTAAAGACTGCATTCTGTTCCACAACACAGCTTCATATTTTCCGGTCGTAATGATGCAGGTATCATCTGGAAATGTTGCGATTGTCCAGCTTGGCAGCATAAGCATGTCGCTGGTAAACAAAAACAAAACTGGTTGTAGCGTAGTGTATGATTGTCCCTGCTTAATTCTGGAGAAGCGGTTGCTCAGGTAAGAGGCAGCTAGGTCGGTTAGATGCTGTGGAAAGAGAAGTCTTAATTTATGAGGTAGACCATGGTGCCATAATCTATCGAACCCATGGAATACGTCAAGAAAAACAACTGTGCAAGTGTGCTTTTTTCCATGAAGTCCTCTTATGTTTCCAGCTTCAAGTAGTTTGGACAAAATAGGCAATAGTGAGATTGGACCTTATGACGAGACCTCATGTGCGCTTTTGACTGATTTTTGTACTATAATGATTTCAGATACTTCCATGACAATGGGAAAAAATTCGTTACTATCGGTTTAGAGGTTTCTTGATGATTTGCCGCAGTTTCACAGATAAAACTTTTCGTGCTGATGAACTTCATCAGAAGCATTTCGTGGTTCAGAGAGGAGACATTAGAGAGGAGAGATTTTAGTCCCGGTGGTTTTACAATGGGCTTCATAAAGGCTTAGGTGCGTAGTCAGACAGCCACTCTACCTACCTATCTAGATGATAGTGGAGATTAAAAACTTGTTTAAAATTCGTACAAGGCCGTACTTTGATATGTGGTGAACATAAAGATTTCGTTCAGACAAAAAATGAACCAATTATTGGGTATCGGAATAAATCTGTGTATCATTTTTAATAACACATTGATTTTCGACATTGAAGTGCAGCCAAAGATTAAAAATACCTTGGGCACAGCTATTGAAATTTTCTTGATAGCTGCAGTAGTATTTGGGCTAAAATATTGCACTCAAATTTAACTGTTGCCCGTATATCGATCTCTCACCACTCTGGTTTTACGTACGTAAGTATTGACTCTAGAAAATAATAACGAGGCATTCGTTGTATTTTCTTGCATTTTTTCCGAAATTTACTGCAATGGATCAGCAACAACTCGTGTAGTGCTTAAATCACCAATTTCCCACTGAATCCACAAAACAAAATGTGGCTCACGTGATTTCACAAGCGCTTCAACATCACCACAGCTGTATGGTTGTATGATATGCACCGATTTTTTAACTGATGTTATGAGCATAAAAAGCTTGCTCGCCCATAATAATTTTTTATTGACGCAGCTTGCTTTGTAGCACCCGTGAAATGGTGGTAAATGTGTGAAATCGTGAAATAAAATGGTTGTCAAGCAACAGTCGATGTTAACGATGCGGATGCTGTCACGTGGTCGATAAACAAAAAAGACGTTTGCTTGACGCATGAAAACCGATTAAATTTCATTCTTATTTAATTGAAAAAATAAAGCCGTTTCAATTTCACTTTTTGCTCGCTGAGAAAAACGCTCACAGCTCATTGGTCAGCGCGCGCTGGTGGCGGTGATTACGCGCTACGTAAATGCGATTTTTTAATCGTGAATTAAGCGGCATAATGTCAGCGTGATGCGCGTGCCTTTTTGCGCAGACGGAAGGTGTACACACATGCATATCTTTTGTTGACGGATAAATACACTTGGCTGTATTATTCACTCGCTGGACTTTATTTGATTAACGTATTGGATTAATTGCGCTTTTGTTTGACGAAAACCGCTTTAAAGTTGCAACGGAGTTGGCTTTAATTTTCATTTCCAATGAATTGTAAAACAAATGCATTTTAAATTCCATCAAGAGCTGGATTCTCTTCTCATATTTGTTGGTATTTACTCGTGTGTATACAAATATACATATGTAAGCGTTCACATGGCATGGATCTTTTGCTGTCGTACCTCAAATATTTGCCATAATGGAATATGTCTGTGCGTTTGTGTGTGAATTGCAGCTAATTTACTATAAAATACTCAACTTCATGTTATATTAAGCGTGAAACTGAAATAAGGCCAACATAGTGGCCAAATGGATTGTGTGGTACGTGCCGAGTAGAGATGAGTAACTGCGTGTGTGTGTGCATGCATGTAACGGGGTCATGCGTGTATGTGAGTTCAATCACGTGGATAAGTGTGGCTTTGTTGTTTTACAATGTGCTACCGAGCAACTCAACCGCAACAGGCGTTTACAACGGTAACGATAACGAGATAAAACAGACAGACACATCGACGTACTTAAGCCATGCACATACAGAGACACTTTCATAAACATATATATAAAACATACATATATATTACACATACATATATACACAAACACACTTGTTCACAAATACCGAAATTAGTACTTGTTAACGCTGAAATAACAACAAAAGGCTGCAAATACACAAAAAATGGCATTGCCATCATTCGGCAAGAACAACAAAACTGTAATCCTGATTATTATTGGTTATTTTAGGCTCAGCCAACATAAGTACATACGTGCATGTTGCCTTTTTAATCTTTTTCCACTTTGTTAAGTCTTCGGCTTATCGTTTCACTGTTCAAATAACAAAATCATGTCCAAATTGAAAAACACCGTTCGCATCGTTTGAGGAAATAATAAAACGAAATCCACTAAAATGAAGCCAGCAAAGTGACCTTTTCATTACCTCAAAGAGAAACGTGAATTCTTTTGTGGCATTTGACCGTAGACCAACAGCCGTGACTGGGCATTAGACGAGCTGTGCAAAGGAAAAGTTTTCGGCACGCACTTTTCAACAATTTATTTCATTCATATTTTGAACTTTCAGTATTGTTTAAGCATTATCATAGTCAAAATGCGTTTTGGGGATCTTCAAACGTGAAATGATTTTATAATATTTAATAACATAAAGGTAAAAAAAAAACACTTTTGAAGATTTGCATTTAGGAGAATTTTAGGGAAAGTGTACAAATGGAACTATCTTAACATTGGTGGTAGTTGCTATTACGATGTTCTGTTATTGGACAGGGGACTAAATGTTTGTAGAATGAGTATATATAATATTAGGTTGTTAAATATCTCCCTTCCGTTTCTTTGCTTTTTATTCAATGCTCTGTAAAAAGTGTTACAGTGATCGAATTTAGTTCAAATATACGTCGTTTCGTACAATAATCTGCTTCCATCTAGACGGCAACTTCTTAATACCCCCCTCGTAGAAGCGAAGAACCCGGACAGCCACTTTTCACAAGCCTTTTTTGAGTTCAACTTTACATCAACAAGGACGATCGCCTTGGACAGGAACAGGTGGTAATCACTTGGCGCTATGTACAGGCTATATGGTAGAAGCGATAAACCCCCCATCCGAGCTCCCGTAGCTTCTGACGAGTCATAAACGAAGTGTGTGGTCTGGTGTTATCCTGGTGGAACACTACACCCTTCCTGTTGGCCTTTTCTGGACGCTTCTGGTCGATATCCTGCTTCAAGCGGTCCAGTTGTTCGCAATAGATGGTAGTGGATGATTCCCTTCCAATCCCACCAAACACATAGCAAAACCTTCCTGGCCGTCAATCCCGGCTTGGTCACTGTTTGAGACGATTCACCGGCCTTCGACCACGAAAGTTTGCGCTCGATATTGCCGTATGTGATCCATTTTTCGTCGGTTTCGATTTCGATCATTACCTGACAAATATTTCATAGAAGGGTGGCTGCGAAAGCGTAGATATGCCAGCCTTAGTTAGGTAGCTGCTTACAAGAAAGGCGGTGTGAGCTGGGGCGTCGTCTTGTCGGACCCGATTGACACTTCGTTTCAGTCTCTTGAGTATCTCCACGTAAAACTTGTCGTTGACGGTTTGTCCAGGAGGAACAAATTCATGGTGGATGATGCCTTTGTTGTCAAAAAAGGCAATGAGCATTGTTTTCATTCTCTCAGCGCGGTCTTCATCAGTGACCTCATCCCAGCCCTCCAAAAAGGCTTGACATAAAGAAACATTGAAATTGTTACTAAAATTATTAAAATTAAAATATCCGTTTAAAATAAAACATAGAAAGTTTCAACAAAGTTGCGTGTAACGCAAAGTGTGTTATATCCACATTAAATGAAAATTTTGAAATTTAATATGGCCCAACACAGCTGCCCATAAGGACACATCCCACCCGGTCGTTGACCTGACTTTCTAATATTCACACAAATAAAGACGTCTACAAAAAGCTTATCAATATTTCTACAACAAAATATTTCAGAGTGTCTCTGTGTGTTTGTGTGAGTGTGTAATCGTCGACTATCGGCCATCGAACGGAGGCTTGCGTGTGCCAATATCGATTTTTAGTTTGGAAAATTCAAGCATACTTTAAAATAATTAGAACAGTTATACCACAATCACACGCACACACACACCCGTACGAACACTCACCCACTTTATGGCCAATGTGTGTTGGTGAAGAAATCTAAGCAATCACTTAAACTAGTTTGATTTCACTTTCATTAGCTTAATTTAATTTTAGACTAGCGCATAGTTTTCTCAACCGAACACGACACGCACACTACGGCAGCTTAAAATTCAAACGGGCCACACACACACTGACACACCCGGCGGTCGGTGCTTCACCGAACTCTATTTGATTCGTTGGCGTTGTCGGCACGAAATCAATTTCTTGCCTTGTTGGGCGCTCAAGTGCTTTAATGGCCATTAAAGTATAAAAGACGAGATATAACACAATTTAACGACGCCGCCCAACAAAAGCGAGCTCAGCAACCACATGGACGCGCTGTTACGCTGTTATGTGAAAAGTTGAGGAACCCTCGAAGTTGTTTATGCTTCCGCTTGGGTTTGCGCGCTTTCTTCCAACCGTCTTTGGCTTGATGTCGCTCTCTTGCGCTGTCCGCCGTGCCTTCCACATCGCATGTTGAGCAATGTCTCCACGATTTTTCGACCGGGCATGTGGTGGAACTGGCGCAACTGCGATTAAATTCTTCTTTAAGTTCGTTTTCTGCTGTTCTTTGTGTGCGTTTGCGCGTGTGGGTGTTGGTTTGTGGCGTAAACCGTTACTGCAGATAACAGTGGCTTAAAGTACGCTGACACTCAGCAACTATATGTGGCATGCACCTGCTTTTGCTTTCTTCGTCGCTAAGCATGAAAAAGTTCGAGCATGAATTTATGGAAGAGATAGCTATTTTAATTCGATTGGACTTTACAACTACTTTAAGGCACTTCACCTTCTTCTTTCGCATAGTTTGAAATTAATTTTGCGTTTTTATCTCGTGGTCTTAAAAAGCTTTAGTTCAAAGTTTGCGACTTAAGAAAAAATTAGGTGCGCGACAGTTGACGAGGTTGCGCCATTAAAGCCCGATAATTCTTCAGTAAAACAATTTTTCATAAAAGTTTTTAATTCTTCAAAGAAAATATTTTTTTATTTTCGCTAAAATCTGTTCGGTTTACTTCATTACTGCACGATTAGCCTTCGCATTAATTACACTTAGCACTGATATTTGTATGGGTAAAGCCATATTGACCAATATTTTTTGCCATTTATGTGAATTGTAGGTTTGTATTTAAAATCCTTATCCACTAGCATTAAGTATGTATGTATGTATATATAAAGTACTATATTTAGATAGAAGCATATGAAAAGCTCAAAGATATCTCACTGCCAGAGATTGTACTTTTGCGGCTATTGCTTTGTCACTTCTCTTTATTTATGTCCTTAAATGCATTGCAATTCCGTTATATTAGCATTGGCTAACGGAGTGGATGGCGCAGTTGCTGCGCTGATAATACTAACGTGTTTTTATTCCTTGAAATCTGCGGTTTATTGCATTTTGCCATTTCACCATTCCCTGTCTTCGCTGTGGTTTCAATGACGACTGTATTAATTTTAAATTTATGTGGCAGATATTGCCGCCAAATAAACTGCGACATGTTTTTAAAATAATACAAGGTGCGTTCCAAAGTAAACAGGACTTAAAAAAAGAACAGAACAAATGATTTTTTCGGCAAAATCAATTTATTTTATTCAAAATAGATTTCTTCTGCTTCAATACAGATTGCACGGTCCAAAAGTATGTCGAACGAGTGTTTTAGCTCGTTGGCTGGTATGGCCGCCATTATGCCGGTGCAAGCCTTTTGAATGGCCTCTACGTCTGAATAACGTTTTCCTTCCAAGAAGTCGCACGGTGCCAATCAATTGAATATGGTTAATGGTTAATTCTATTTCCATGAATTTCAGTGATGATTTCGGCTGATTTTTGATGAATTCACGTACAGTTTCGATGGAATTGGATTTTGATTGACCCACATGCTGATCGTCATTTATGTCCTCACGACGACTTCGAAAACGTTAAAACCACTCGTGCACTCTGCTACGGGATAGGCAATCATCGCCATAAACGTGTTTCATCAATTGAAACATTTCGGTAAAAGATTTACCAATTTTAAAACAAAATTAATTGTTGGGTCTTTGTTCGAAGCTTATTTTCGCACCGATAATAAAAAAATACTGACACTTAAAACGCAATAACTTCACTTGCAATCAATGAAATGTCATTAAATTCTCACTAGACAATCGATAAAGATAGCAAATTCTAACGCAATATAGATGGCGTCACCAAGGGCACTAGATTCAAAAAGTCTTGTTTACTTTGGAAAGCTCCGTGTACATATTTTAAATCGAAAAATTAGTGGCTAGGCATTACAATAATATTATTGGAGTTTCTTTTTAAGAGAACAAGGAACTCCGCTTTCAGAACTTCGTAACCAAGAAAGCGGCCGAAGTTGATCTCAAAGAGTCTACTTCAAAATGCTTTTACATAGTTAGTGGAGAACAGATGAATAGAAATTGTTTCTAATGTTTCCTGAGGGTGCGTATCAGAAAATATAACCAGTTCTTCTACAGAAAAATGTCTTTCTACATCAAATAATCTAGGTGGCTTGTGGCACCTGTTCATACAGTAATGTGCCGGTCTTGATCATTACGGAAGAAGTACGGGCCAATGACGCCGCCGGCCTTTAAACCGCACCATACCGTAATTTTTTCGGGATGCAATGGTGAGTGATGGAGTATGTGTATATTGCTGCCTTACCAATAACGCATATTTTGCTTACTGACAAAGCCATTTAGGCAGAAGTGAAAAATCCCGATCATTTTCAAGTTGTTGCTCAGCCCTATTTACGAATAAACGATAATTCTGGTTGTCTTGTAAGGATATAAACCATGATCTTCGACTTAGGACTGATTTGGGTTTTCCTTAACTGATTCGCTAGCGGCAGAAATGTTCTCGACACCGGTACTTCTTTGTCTCACTGCCACGGGAACATTTTGTGTTGTGACCGTGGCTTCAAATTTTTTACTAGACGCTCAATTGTTGATCCGACAGGACGATTATGATGACCATAAATTGGGCGTAACGAACTTAAAGTTGAGGCCATTGACTCCGAATTTCCGTAGTAAATTTTAATAATTTCAATACATTGTTGGATCGTATATCTTTTCATGAGAAAATGAGAAACCTTACTGAAGAGAAATGTCAAAAGAGCGGGAAAAATAAGGCGTCGTTTGCTGTCCCTATCGGTATACTTTTGTAGCGTCCGTATTGAAAACCCATTCTCATATGCTTTATGCTAAATCTCTCTAAAAAAAGGTTCTTTTGAAAATGTGCCTGATGCTCATGCCGTCTCCTAACCAAAACTTTTGTGTAGTATGAAGGGTTTCGGTTAGTCTCTCATTGACAAGGAATTCCATAAATTTTTTTTTGTAATATTCTATTTTTGAAATCCAAACCTTTTCCTACTCTAAAAGGGACTTATGTATGTATGTCAAGTAAAATTGCGGCACCGCAATAACCAATAGTCTTGAATTAGAATGCGCTAAATATTAATATATTTATTCAACTATTTCTCATATGACCAAGATAATTTTTTAGTTTTAGAATTTTCATCAAAATTTGTATGTGAACTATTCAGAAACATTATTTAAATTAACTCATTTAAAATCAGCGCCACCTATCGTAACTTTTTGGTTTAAATTCAAGGCACAAACATAGATAAAATTGCTTAGAGATACTTGATTACATCACATATACTTAGATATTAATATTTGAATCTAAATTACTTGAGCATAATTTGGTAATATTTGACCGCACTCAAATGTGAAGAAGGTCAAGTGAAATTCAAATTTCTAGTTCATATATTTATATACTTGTATCTATACTCATGTGGTTTTTTGTGTGGAAATTATATACGTTATCAAGTAGAAATTTGTGACTTTATCCAATTTGTTTCATTTGTGGCAATTTTCTTATTAACATAACTTTTCACAACATCTCTCTCACTCACACACGGCACTCACATACACACAGACGCGTGCACATCACCAAGGAGACGCTCAAGTGCTTGGATGGCGATTACGAAGTGGAGGAGGGCAAAGGTGCGGAGCGCAACACATATCTGAAGGATCATCAAATCGAAACTTATCTCATAGTGCCAGGTGATATTTATCGACCGGTAAGTGTAGCTGTGTATGTGTGTGTAAATATACAAAAATGTACCAATAAATATAGAAGTAGTTCTTTGACGATTGCAAAGCTGTGAACACGACTGCCAGTCACTCGACACGGGGCACGTGTTGCACACGCATGACCGCACACACATACAGGTGTACATGCGTGTTTCCAGCGGCGCAACCGAATACTCGTATATGCTAAATAAGTTATATCTTCACATGATTGTTCGCACACAAGCACACAGACGCAGGGTTGCATACGCGTGGGGCGGGCGGGTTATGCAAAGCGTCAAAAGGCAATGAAATAAACGCCTAAAATAACAACGGAAATAGAATAAGAAATACGCTGCGAGCACAATAACACATATGCACACATACACATACATATATGTATGTATGTATGTACAACATATATCAACATAGATAAATAGAGAAGCACCTGTGCCACACGGGAAGCTGTGCGACACACACTCTCGCGAACGCAATTTTTTATAACAAGAAACATTATAAATATTTTCTATTTTCATGTTGGCGTGTTGGCGTGTCGGTATATGTGTGTGTGCAGCACAAAAAATCACGCAACCGACTGCAGGTGAACGGCAATATTTCGAAGGAGCTGCGAATGATGGGACATGCTAGCGCACAGAAGAATACCTCAAAGTGAGTACGCGCACACCTACACACATACTTATTTTCAGATTCGCAATATGTATGATTTGGCATTCGAGCAGCTCAATTTTATACACCAACGTTTGTAAGCTGCCCTAGTTGCTTTCCCTTTTTGATATCTTTTCATTTTTGCTTTCATTGCTATTCACCCATTTTTCTGTGAATTCTCATTTGTTGAATTCGAATGTTGTTCCAAGTAATGAATGTGTGAAAATCTTTACAGATTTGGCTTCGGCGACAGTTCGGAGGGTGCCAAGGATCCGGAGGACGAGGTGAACGAGTATCTGATGCGTGCGATTGATGCGCGCAGCATTGACCATTTGCGTGCGGAGCATTGCCAATCGGTGTTGTTGTCCTTCAAGGACGAAGCGCTGGAAAAGAAGGTAATACAACAAAAAACACTTGTGACTACAAAATGTGTGTTAAATTGAATTATATTTATTTATGGTACGAATTTTTTTGTTATTTTTTGCATTGTCTCTTTTATTTTCAGTATGGCTCGGAACCGGATCGCATGCTGGGAGTATATTTCTACTGTAGCTTCATTGTGTTGATTGCCACGACACTTATAAGATTTTCTATATTTAAACCGTAAGTAGCACTATAGTAACCATTCTATAGCGGAAATTCACAAATAGACTATACTTTGGTGGTAGAGTTTCTGCACTTTTAAAAGAAAACCTTTTTCCTTTCGACTATAATTAATACAATAAAACTTCTGGGGTGCTAGTTATTAAAATGTTTTTGAACATCTTGAAATGACGGCTGATATACAGAGATTGCATGTGGACCTTGTATTCGAACTAATAAATCAGCAAAACGCTTAGTAGTCAATACAAATTTGCGCAGGCACTTTATTTCCATTCACGCCAGTTCGGTGGGATGTCTGAAGGTATGCGCTTTCCAACTCATCTTCTTCCATACAGCTTCTGCAGATGAGGTCTGGTAAGATTCCAAGCCTTACGGCATGGATGCCAATAGGGCAATGGCCTGGTAAAAACCCCACAATCAGAGAGAGGCTAGCCATACTGAGAGCTAAAATATTACTAAATCTCTTGTGATCGATCTCGGACTAAAACGTTTCTGCGACAGCGCTGGCCAAGCTTCCGCAAAATCCAGTAGTAGAACACAAGAGAATACGGGAGCACCGATCTGCTTCCATTCCACCGATAGCTGCGCAATGGTGCCTTTCCTTGTTAGCTCATCAGCTTTACAATTTCCTAATTTGTCCTGGTTACCGAAGTTAGGCACTCCTTGACCACCCCGGAACGCAGTCTTCATGAGTTCAAGGCTGATATCGCCGCTCTGCTATCTGGAGCTTCGGGGCATTAAATTTGCTGTTACCTTAATGATTGGAACATCGACTTGGAAGGCACTGCATTTTTTAGGAAGTCTGAAGCTGGAGTTAATAGAGACCTTCTGACAATCAACCCCTCCACCAATCTTCCCTCCCAGCTTTGACCCATCCGTAAAGAAGTCCCCCAACGGCTTCTTCCCGTCCACAACTCTCTTGCCCTTATATGGGCAGAGAAGTAGCCGCCAGAGTTCGGTTTGGCGACTCCATGATCCACGTGATCCAGCATGTAGTCAAAGTGTGACTTGACTATGATATCGTAAAGCCAGAGGACAACTTTCGGTGATTGATCTCTCCTATTGCTCCTCTACAGCAGTATAAGCCTTTTTTGCTCTTTCTTCGATATACGGCTTCCATGAAAGCTTCCTATCCGGAATGAGCCTAGATATTTCACTGTATCTGCTGGTTGCAGACGGATGTCTCTCATTTGCGGCAGCGATGCCACCTGGATCTTGTATTTTTTAGTAAATAAAACCATTTCGGTATTATTTGGAGCCAGTACTGTACTTCACCTTTTTTCTGGTCACCCATATCCCATATATTTATATAAATTCAGAATAAGGTAATAAGTGGTCAGATAGACAGATAGCGCTTTGATAAAAAAATATTATGTAAGGATTACAGGTTAACAGACAGGTAACGTCCATTTTTCAATTGATGTATTGGAATAAAAAACAAGGGATTATATCTACTTCCAAATCAGAAATTCCTCATTTTTTAAATAAAAAAAATATTTTTATTTAATAAAAGCTAAGAACATTTATTATGTTTAACGGTCTTTCATAATGGCTGATTTATTTTGAAAATTTATTGATTCCCTTGATCCCGTAGTCGACCGAGGAGGATTTTTCTGTTTTATATATTTATAATCCCAAAAATTATTCAAAAAATAGTTTTGCAATAGATGAATACAGCTAAAGATCGAAGGACTGGCATAAGTTGCGATTCTTGACAAAATGCAGCGGTCGTTTTTGTGAAAAAATTCACACTACAGATTTGTCTAAAAAATATATATACATATGTATGTATAAAAACCTTATTCTTTCTTATACCTGAGAAATATGTCTAAGAAAGATCAGTCCATTTGGAGAAATTTTCCTAAAGAAAAGCTGTTTTTGCAAATAAGCTCATATCTCTAAAATTGTTTACTGAATCATCTAAAAAGTTAAAATGGATTAATTATTTTAAAAAGAATGTGATATAGAATATTTCAAAAAAAGAAATTTGCTCACCTATTTTAAAACTTTTTCGTATCACATATACTTATTGAGAAAATATTCAAATATTTCATTTCAGGAATTTACTCACAGTCATCACCTCATGTGCGACAATTGTTGTTGTGCTGCTGATTTCGCTGCTCGTCGCCGCGCATGTGATCAATATGAAAGTACGTATACGCAATGGCAGCCAAGTGGCAATAACAATTCACATTCGTACACAATACATACAGACAATTGCACCTTGATGAGCGCGCTTACAACATCAAATGTTGTTAGATTAAAGTACATTGCTAACTTTGGCATTTAAATATATACATATACATACATACCGACATTTGGAACATATCTACATCGGTGTTTTGTCCACACCATTAGTGCGCAAATCGAATTACATTGGAAATACCGTTATATTCAATTTGATACCATCAACTTTGCTCTGCCTTTGTATAGTTATATGCTAAAACAATATCACACACACACACTCACATACATTTACATATGCAAATAAAATATGAATGTGCGTTTGTTGCAGCCGTTACAATTCTCAGTTGTTGTGTTTACTTGCAGCTACCGATTGGCGTCAAGAGATTCTCTTCACGTATTCATAGCGATCGCTTGTTGGCGCAGTGTTTTGCTTTTTTAACCGTTACGCTGATTGCCCTCACAACCATATTGACAATGGTGAGTAGCAAATATGTGTGCATTGATTACGGTCTCTGTGTATTTTTTCCCCAATGGGATGTTTAATTTTAAATGCATGTTTTTGTTGTTGCTGTTATTTGTTTTCAACAATTTATAAAATTCTGCGGGGAAAAACTCTTTTAGGGCATGACTTGAAAATTAATACTTTTCGTTAGTTTATTTTAATTAAATATCGGCTGGAAATTTGAGTCGGCGGATGGGAAAGATGTAATAGTAAAAAATATTTGAGTTTTCCAAAAAAAAAATAAATCATCAGCTTGTCCAAAGGGTTGGTGTCAAAAATATTTGTTCGATTTCAGCAACTTGAGTTCCAAATAAAATTGAAAAGAGTTTCGGTTAGTTATTCAGTTAAATTTTTAGTTATCAAAAATTAATTTTTTTATTTTCAAACAACTACAATTAAGAATTTAATTGGTTTAGTACACTGCGACAAAAAAAAAATACCCGAAAAATTTAACGCAAAATATTAAATCATTCATCATTCATTTATTTTGTCGCCTTCAAAGTAATCACCACCAGATATAATACAATGATGCCAATGATTTTTACAGTTCTCGAAACACTTTTCAAAAGCAATTTTATGGCAGGCCTTCAGCTTCTTCAGTGAATTTTGTTTTATCTTTTAAATCGACTGAAAAATGGTTCAACGGAGAGGCAATTTCAGTTTGGACAACAAAAAAAAATCACACGGAGCCAAATCTGGGGAACACGGTGATGAGTGGTCGATGGATATGTTGGGTTTTTCGCTTTAAGTTTGTTCACAATCGTGCCTCGTTGAAATGCTGCATTGTCATCATTTAAAATTCATGAATTCTTCTTCCACAATTTCACCCGTTTTCGACAGATGTTCTCAAGCAAACGTCTCAATACATCCAAATAGAACTCCTTACGGACAGACGGTCCCTCCAGCACAAATTCATGATACACCAAACCACGAATATCGAAAAAACAATGAGCATCAACTTGATTTTTGAGCGGCTTTGGCGTAGTTTTTCGGTTTCGACTCGTTTTTTCGCTTCTTTCCGATAATTGCTGACTTGCTTGACCAATCTTTTATCGGCAATTATACCGCTCTCTATGAATGTGGCATCGGTATTCGTTCGATCAAGCATGTCCAAAGTGACCTGTTTACAAAATGTCTTCGAACGGAATCGCGGGAGATGTTTAGCTGACTTGTCACACCTCTAAAATTTTTGGGGATTCAAGAATACGAAGGTCGTGCAGAACGAGGCATATCTTCAACGATTTCTCGATCATCTTTGAAGGCTTTGTACGAAATTGTGAGCAAAAGTAGACCGGGACACAATGACTTCATGTTTTTTTTTGAGGGAACAATTTTCATAATCACTCGTATAATTTGGTCAAGTTATTCCTTCAAATCAAAACAACTTAGGGATCTTACATATCTTGTTGATTAGAAATATTGTGGAAGAATTAATAGTGAAGTATTTTTCTGTTGCTCCAACACGAGTAATAAGTAAAACAATAATAATACGTGGGTAGTTTTTTGTATTTTATGAAAACACTTTCCTTATATACACTTTTTCATACCAAAAGAAAGTAGTAATTTCATGGAAGAAAAGGCCTGTAGAAAAGGCCATTTCATTTAAATTTAAAATCTAAAATTTTGATGTGAGAATTTTTGAATGAATGTTCAGGTTTTTTCGATTTTTGGTCGAAATACGGCTTCCTTCTTATTACAAAAAAATACATATGTACATATATTTTCAACATAAGAAACTAAGTTTACGCCAAAGTTTATGAATAAAAACATGTTTTTGTAAATGTAAAATCGGCAAAAACTGTGTTATATCAGTTTTTCACATAAATTTTGAGGTTATTTGAAAAAAGTCTATTAAGAGAAGTTATAGATTTTTCCATTACCTGAAAAATGTTACATAACATTTTTTCATGAACTCGTTATTTTGGCGGAAATCCAGATAAGCAATTTTCAACCTTTAAAAATTCAACCACGTCCGTGCTCTTCCTTTTACCGACCTCACATCGGCCGTATGTTATTTTTCCTTTAATCTTTATTATATTATCTTCCATTTCCGATGGGTTTCATTCCACTATAGTTTCATTGTTTTCAAAAAAAATCTACTCTGTTCTATGTTTGGTGCCATCTTAATTCCTATGTACATATATTGCTCATGTCGTTAAAGTAAATAATTACGCTAAGAAATCTCTTAAGTTGAGACAGTGACAGCTTTGTGCCAAAAATCGTTGACTTACTTTAATATAATACTTTTGCAATTGAAGTCTGGAGGCTTACCGATGGATGAAAGCAAAAGTCTTAGTCGACTTTAGTCGTGTGTTCGACACATGGCATTTGGCAGACGAGTATGTGCTTAAGTAAATAAGTGTAAGAGCATGCGTTCATATACTTATATATGTACATAATATGTACACGGTTATCTAAATAGAAAGATAAACAGTAAGCTGTGCAAGATGTATCGCTGCGCTGCTGCCGAGTATTTTGGCATATATTTATGCATTTATGCAAAATAAATGCGAAAGCTCCGAAGTGGCGCTTTTGGATTTGTGTGAAAATTTACATTACCATTTCAATTTGAAGGGAGCGTATATCAATTTGTAACACCTCAATCTTTACAAACACACACACAAACATATGGATGTGAACAATTTGTATAGCGGTGAAAGCATACAAACCTTTTTGTGTGTATGTGTTAGTGTGAGTACGGCTGTTGCGTGTGTGTGAATAGTTTTTTGAGGCGAAAGAAAAGTTTACATCAAAGGTATTTATTTAAATATATAGTGATGATTATCATTTTAGAGTCTAATCA
The DNA here is from genome assembly GCF_023373825.1 of Bactrocera dorsalis. Taxonomy (NCBI): domain Eukaryota; kingdom Metazoa; phylum Arthropoda; class Insecta; order Diptera; family Tephritidae; genus Bactrocera; species Bactrocera dorsalis. Next base: position 4,638,749 of record NC_064307.1, read on the forward strand.
CGCATATGAACTCGGTGATGCCAGCTCTTCAATTCATGTGCGAGAATCACACGTGCTTTGTGCTAAAAATATATTTTTGAAAAAAGTTGCAAACAAAATCCTTTTTTTTCAATGAAGCAAAACTTCATGCCATTTTTATCCTAAATAGGAAATAATAACAACATTTTACTGTTGAAAATCTTTAATAAGTTCCAAAATGTCATTGTTGACTCGTTGATGTATGTAAATGTAGTTTAGAATCTCACCTTTCCAACGCTATAGGGTATAACACAATGTGATAGGTAGCATTAGAGATATACGACTGCAACAACATCTACTAACAAAATACAAAAAGGCTTTTTCGACTACCAATATACATATGTATATATTTTTGATGTATGCTTAGGCATATTGTGTAAACAAACATATAAAGAAGTGAAAACAAAAATGCTACAACAAAGTCTGTGTTAAAATTTCATGTAGCGGCAAAAGTTTTTCCATTAAGGTTTCACCGCCGCAACAAACACTTTGCCCTTGGCTTTATGCCCACATAACTCCAGCAAAGCTAAGCAACACACACACGCAGTGCGTTGTGCGCGCCCAAAAGTGTGCTAAAGTATGTGTGGGAAAACCTTCGAGCGGCAGACACGTTGCTGTCAAACTTTTCTTCTCACTATTCCACTTGATTTGTAAGCAAAATGTTGTTACACAAATGACTAACGGTGTTTTTTCATTTTTGCCTTGCTACTTTTCGTTTACAGTTCCAATTTGTTGTTTCTATTTCTGTTTTTGTGGCAAAATGGTTAGACCACACATTAACCTTTAGACGTTGGCGTCTTAATCACAGTCAAGCTGAAATATCTCATCAGTCATTAGGACCGTTGACCAACAGCTGTGAGACTGACAAATGTGTATAGTCGAGAAATAGAAAGTATGACTTGTGTAACTCAGAGTTTTGTAGGTTTGACTACTGAGTCACCAAGCAGACATTTGCGAATCAATTCGGATTATTTGAATACTTATGTCAAATAAGTGTTTTGGGTGTGCTTTTTATGAAAATAAGTTGTTTCGCAATAAAGTTTTGAGAAAAAGTATTCTTGAAGTTGTAATGACAATGTACTTTGGCTTTCCTACATGGTCTTTGGTCCACAAACGCACTTAAATGTACACTTAATCGCACATTTTCAAAGGAGGAGCCATCCAGAGCAGGGCGCAACACTTGTGTCAAAGCTAACGAGCACACTTGTTGTTGTTTGTTGCTGCCACTCGTTGGCATTTCTAATAGTCTTAGAGCAAATGACCTACGTTTGTATGGCACTTAATTCATACAATTCTTTTCCGTTGCCTGTTGCAATTTCTCCGCTGAAACTTTTTTGGGCTACGTCTTTGTTCTTTATAGGATCTGCAGTTATACTTGGATGATTTTTTTGAATTTTTTTTTAAATCTATTTTGCTAAAAGCTTTCTTTTCTTATAAATTCCATCAGCTGGTCGAAAATGGTGGAAATCTCGTAATCCATCAACCAAAATGTCAAATAAGAGGGTTTATCTTGTCGAAATATGATAAAATTTAGGAAAACTATGCCCATGACAAAATACACATATTGCCATATACTTTGATTTGGCATAGAATTCATACATAAAAACATTGCGATACTCTTTTGAGTGGGTTGGCTTTTATATTTAGAGATTAGAGAACATCGCTGTATTGTTTTTCAAACTATTCTCCGATAAAATCAATACACTTTTACACGCGTTCCAATTAATCGTCGAAGCACTTTTGACACTCTGATTGAGGTACCTCCAAAACATGACTTTTGAACGCATCAACCGCCAAAAAACAGCGTACCATTTGCTTGGAAGTCTTCGTCCAATAACAAGTTTTATTTGATTCAGCGCATCTTGGAAAACCCATGCAGTTGACTGCTGTTTACATTCAGGCTCATACGTGTGAGTCCACGATTCGTCACCTGTCGAAGCACTGGTCTCTTATTGTTTTACTATTTCTTTTGACCAATCGACACGAGCCTTTTTCTAAGGGACTGACAAATTGTGTGGGATAAACCGTGGACAAATTGTTTTACAGTCAAGCTTTCATATAAAGCTGAATGTATGCTGGTCTCACTAATGCTCATTGTTGTTTCTATATCGTCACATGACGATCTTATTAATCACACACAGCACAGCAACAATAGTTTCCAGAACAACAACTGGTTTTGGATGAACTCCACGAATTTCGAGTTCGGTGAGCCTCACTCTCTCTCTCTTGAAAAATAATCGCGTGAAAATGTTGTCGATTTAATTCCATTCTTTGGCTGAGATGAATATTTTAAGTTACTGTAAACATCAAAAATAGCACCCGTATGCCAAAACTTTATGAGTCGTCAGATTGCAACAATGGGGTTGCCAAATCCTGAAACATAAAAGGCAACCTAGGTAAATAAAGCCCCCAAAAGCAAAAAAATGGCGAGTGAGAACTTATTTTAAAGTTAAAACAATTGTTTTGTTGCTAGCGCAAAACAATTCACGACCCATACACTGATTCTATAATCTAATCTTTCTTCGTAAAAAATTTTGGTCTTCACAATTTGCATTTATCTCGACCATTTTTCTTGAAATATATTCAACTTGCATTCATTCTTAAAGATTTTACATGTCACCTATTAAATGCCTTCATAAAGACTTGCGCCATTTCATTTGTGGCACGGAGCTACTAATAGCTGCTCTAATGCTAGCAAGAGTGGGGGAAAGAGCGATAGTGCGATAGGCAAATTGGTCGTCTAACGGTATTGCATGTCGCACCACGTACAAATTGTCAACGGAGCCCATTACTGTGTGCTTTCAACAGAATTTACGCAAAGTTTTCGCTTTTTACTACAAACATTTAGCCATAATAGCTTTCGTTTACAACAAAGCAGAGATCTTGTTTTGCTCTTCTGGGTTAAGAGTGTGCCATCTTAGTCGTTATCGCCGTTTTATGGAGTTTTAATGAAAGTTCTATTATGGCAACTTGTTGGCTCCTGCAGCCTCGATGTTATCCCCTATTTTGCTGTTGTTGTAGTTTTTTATTATGATGTTGTTTTCCTCTTGTCATTTGTGTTTTCTTGATAAAGCCACTGTTTGCAAGTAATTTCCGCACGGGATTTATAAAAATTTTGTTTGCGCTGAGTGTGAGTTTCATTGCAGGCATCTGCTCTTGGTAATTGCCTAACACACGATTAATTAAATGTGTCATACGGCGTTTCTCATAGCGCCTTACGATCATACTTTTTTCTTTAAGAGGGAGCAACACATCTCGAGCGGACTTTAATTTAAAGTCTGTGCATTACGTTTTCGCAGATTCGCGATTGTTTTGAATTACCTGTTACAAGCTTTTGGAGTAATATCAAAGAAATCGGAAATTCATCATTCACTGTTAAATATTACCATATAGTGGGTAGTCGAAAAAGTCTTTTCGTATTTTGTCAATAGATGTCGTTGGAGTCGTATTTAAATTCGGGCAAGTTGAAAAAAAAGTTATAGCTGTTCAAAAATTAGTGAAAATGATATATAAATTCTCTATAATTATTTTCGTATAAAAAAGAGAAGAATGCGATTCAAGCCACCAATGAAATTTGCGAAGTTTACGGAAACGATGCTGCATCAGTTCTTGTAGTATAACAATGGTTCGCTCGCTTCCGTTCTGGAAATTTCGATGTGAAAGATGACTTTGACACTCTGGTCAACCTATCGTTGAAAAAGTCAATCAAAATATAGAAAATATTGACCAGGATTGTCACACAAGCAGCCATAACATCGCTAAGGAACTTAATATTCATCATACAAAGGGTTTGAATATTTAAAAAAGGCTGGCTACAAAAAGAAGCTAAATGTTTAGGTACAACATGAATTGTCTGTGGAAAATTTAATGGACCTAATTAACAACTGCGATTCTTAGCTGAAACGAAATGAAATCATGAATAACAGGAGACGAAATGTAGATCAAATATGACAATAATGTTCGAAAAAGCGCATGGTGCAAACGTGGTGAATCTCAGAAAATAGTCGAAAAGCCAGGATTGACGTCTCGATAGGTTATGCTGAGTGTTTAGTGGGATTGGAAAGGAACAATCCACTATGAGCTGCTCTAGCCTGGTCGAGCGATTGATTCTACATTTTACTGACAACAATTGATGAAATTGAAGCAAGCAATCGGAAAAAATACGGTCAGAACTGATCAACAGAAAAGGCTTCGTCTTCCAACAGGACAACGCTAGACCACAAATATCTTTGGTGGCTTGGCAAAAACTGGGAGAGCTTGGCTGGGAAGTTTCATAGCATCCACCATATAGCCCTGACCTTACACCATCGAACAACCATTTGTTTTGGTCAATGTAGAACTCCCTTAATGGATAAAAGTTGGCTTCAAGAGAATCCTGTAAAAATTACTTGTTGTCGCAGTTTTCGCTGAGAAAACAGCAAAGTTTTACACTGATGGAGTAATGTCTCTAGTGGAAAAATGGCCAAAAGTGGTGGACCAAAATGGTACATATTTGGTTCATTGAAGTTCATTATATAAATATAATATAATTAAATATAAAAAATTGAAGTTTGATTAGAAATACGAAAATAATTTTCCGACTACCCAATATAGGACTAACTTAGACTTAAAACACGTGTTTTTTATATATTTTTTTATGATCGAAAATTGTTTCTTTTTATATTATTGGTGTCTTTGATTTATTTCATTAACCATTCACTTATATCTTTTCGTTTTATTTGCAGGCATATGAAATCTTCTACAGTGTAAATTTCGAAATTTCACCAATTAGTAGCCAAACTATTAAACCCATACTTCCGGACAATGCTACAACGCGTGCAGCTGAGTTAATTGCGTTCGATAGTGATTTTGCGTCGTTTGAGAGCGCAAATAGTCCCGAAGTGGACGATTTTAGATGTGATTATTTTTTGGCAATAAATGTAAGTAAAAAACGGTTACATTTAATTATTAATACTTAAATAACAACAATAAAAAATGTTTACTACAAAAAATTATAAAAAAAAAAAAATAAAATAGAAGTCTAAGAATCCTGCCAACTTTACCATTTAGTCCATCAAAAGTACTTGCTTAAGTTGTAACACAATTAAGTCCGTTAAGGGCAGTCAATTTCCATAATAAGTTGTTGCAGCTTATTGCTCGTTATTTATTGATTGCCTTTTGTAGTTCAATAAGTTGTTTAAGCCCCACTCAGACAACGCTTCCTCTCTACACTCTGCCCTCAACTTGAGATATGTTAATATTTAATTTTTTTCTCTTTGTCATCTCTCTCTCTCTCACACACTTTGTTGTTTTTGTATACTCGCACTTGACAGACTTTCTTGCTGCTGACGCTGCTTTCGATGATGACTTGTGCCACTTACCAGGTGTTGCGACTTGTATTGAAGTTGTTATTGTTACTGCTTGTTGCTGCCTTCTACACCGGTTTCTCGCTGTATTTGTATATGCGCAGGGATGTGCGCTTCATGCTGGAGTGAGTATCAATTTCAATTACAATCTTATCATTGACAGAGACAAGCATTGAAATATTTCGTAGAAATTATTTCCTTTAAATATTTAAAGCACTTTTTTGTAACAAAAGTTTTTGCAAGAAAAGTGCTCTTAACAAAGTACACCATTTAAAATACTCCTTACCTTTGTCATGTAATCAACTTAATAATATAATTGACCTTCTCGTGCTTTCTTTTCAATATTTGCCTCATATATTATTTCACTTGCCTTCAATCTGCCGTCCGACTATTCATCAACGCTGCACTCAACAATTAACATCTTGCCTGCATCGGAAAACTGCATGTGCCTGTATGCCCACAATTATCACCAACAATGCTGTTGAATTCTTATTGAACGGTCCGGTTGCCATTCGCACACGACTTGACTTGACAATGCCTTCAAACAGCATGGAGGAGGCTCTGCTGCGTTACATAATTGATTTCATTTTCCTGTTTGCATTCATGTTGGCGCTGATTTTTCACAGTCATCAGACGGAGGCCACTTATCGTCTCGATTTCATTTGGAAATTACAAGCCACAGGTGAGTAAGCGAAGGCACACAGCGAAAGTGAAGTAATTATTTGCAAAGATTTTTAACTCAAATCACTGAGGAATGGCGTCTGTTTTCTTTAATTGAAGAGTTTGCTCAATAGCTTTAAAGAAATTTCTGCTGCAGCGTTGAAATCACAAAAGTAATGCACTAGGACGTATACGTAACGCAAGTTAATATTATAGTTCAACAGTGCGTATACGTAACTTACTAAAATGCTGCTTATTTAGTTAAAGTTCCACCTCTATTTTAACAGCTGCAATGGCTGCAACTGTTGGAAAAGTTAATGACTACTTAATATTCCATGTTTCAGTTATTGCAAACTTCTCTTCTCAAAAGTTGTTGCGCATATAAAACCGGCACACGCTGGCAAGCGTGGTTGAGCAAGTGTAAAACTACAAAAGTTAAGTGGTGCAAGCACTTAGGGAGCATGAACTATGCGTTTTTATATATACTAATTGATTAAAAGATAAAAGAAATCAAAAGTCTTTATTAGGCGAAGCTTTATCTGCGTGTTTTTATACCCTGGGTGGCGTTTATTAGGTTGGCCACGAAGTTTGTAACCACCAAGGAAACGTCAGATGATGTCAAACGAGCTGAGACGATTTAGTTAGGCTGTCTGTTGGTTGTACGAACTAGTCCATCAGTTTTTGAGCTATCGATCTGACATTTTGCAGCCTCCCTTCTTCTCGTTGCCATTTTGTGATTTCAAGGTTTGGTGCTTGATAGATTCGAAGTGTTCTGTGTCGGATCTGCGGGCATTCATTGAGAAAGTGGAAAATTGTTTCCTTATTCTGTACTATTTCGCAGCCTCGGCAGATGTTGTTGTAAGGCATATCCAATTTGGACGCATGTTCCCAAAGGGCCAATGCTCTGTTATGGTAGCAGTTAGTCTTTAGATACTTTTTCGGGATCTATTATGTATTACATATTGGCCATAACTGTTTAGTTATATTGCATTTTGTTATATTTTTCCATCTATTATTTGCTAATTGTTGAAATTGTATATTAAGCTCTCTCCAGATCAATCCTAGTGGACTTGGTATTAGCTCTGCCTCGGATACGTTTAAGAAAGCTCCTGCCTTTGCCAACTCATCTGCTTTTTTGTTGCCGAAAATGTTCCTTTGGCCCGGAACCCACTTCAAGTCTAGGTGGAGCTTGTCTTCAAGTGAGCACAGTGTCTTCTTGCAGTTAAGGGCTATGCTGGAATCAGTCATGGGCGATGAAAATGCCAGGAGAGCTGCTTTATATATGTTTAATAGAGCCTCGCAGGCCTTCTCTATGTCCAGTACTTCCACTTAGAAGATGTTAGCCAAGTTCAGTAGACGGATAGAGAGATAATATAATCTTCCAACATATTTTGTTGATCGAACCACTTTATGGTATAAATAGATTCGATTTTATTTTGCTTCTGGTTTTCTTTAGTATTTTAAATTAGAAGTTTAGCGAAGGCTTTTCCAAATTAGAAACAATTGCAATAATAATTGTAAATTAGCTAAAAATATAATATAGAAAAACGTTATAGCACCAAAATGCCTTTCCATTAACTTTTAAATATTTCGACTGAGTCTACACATCGTTGCTTATATAATCCAACATACTGCATTTTAAAGTTTCTTGCGAGCAAGATTACTTTCTCTTATTGCTCTTCATACGCTCTCTCTCACTTACATTCTTTTGTTCATAAAATTCTACTTCGCTGCTTTAAATATTTATCAGAGTTGTCTGGCACTGCGATTTCTCTCGCAAAAAACGTTGTTCTCTGCCATGGGAAGATTTCTGCCTGCCACGTGGATTGCCAACATTTAACTAATTAAGATTTCATTGTAGCGCAAACACTGCGAAAGTGACGACAATTGAGTTTTACCCAAACTTCCATTACATGCAGACATATTGTATTAAATATTTAGGTGTCGCGTATACGCCATGGCGTACTACGCTTTCCCGAAGCAATGCTTTTGTTATAGCTGCGTAGTTTACAGTTGATTTTGTTTTTCACTTTTTATTGAAATTCAATTACGAGCGCCTTGCTACAAAGCAGCAACGAGTAAAACAGCTCGGCAAACTGCCACAAAGAACCAAAGCGAAATGTGGAAATAAAGATTCTGCTGAAAATAAAAGTTTCATGGCGAAACACTGAAAGAGTAAAAGAAGCGCGAAAACATTTGAGACTTTTCCTGCGACTTCTGCCACGCATCAAAGAGCTGCCGTGCGTTACGCTTATTATTGTTGCACCGCTCATAGTTGTCGCAGCGGCAACATTATTGCATTCCCTCTGACAACTATTTATGACGTTCGTTCTGCATAACTGCAACGCAAGAATTCTTATTTAATTTGCATACACACACCCAGCCGCCCCCAGTTACATGGTGAGCCAGTCAAGCCGTCAGCTACCAAGTCAATCTAACAGTAACTAACCGGCAAAGGTTGGCAACAGCTGTCACTCCAACTCAATATACCGAGAACCGCACAAGCTGTAAGTCATTTCTGCAGCAGCAGCATCGTCGTCGCCATTCATGTCACCATTGCAGCCACCAATTCACCAATACTTGGGCAACGTGCGACCTTCGCTTGCTCCCCCCATTGCAATGCAGTGAATCCTTCGGGCGACCCGAACACAACAACAACATCAAATATATTTGCACAACTTGCCGCAATATTTAAATGCTGATGCAGCCAAGCAACAGCGTCAATCATGCAAACTCAAACACACAAGCATGCATACACACGAACAAATGCAGAAATGTGCGAATATTGTGCAGCGGTGCGCATTTCAGCATTTCTCCGTTGATATTTATTTATACGATTTTTCTGCCAACGCTCATATTTGCGCAAAAATATTTCCATTCATATTTTTCTTCAAATTTCTCTTTTATGCTTCGTCGTCGGTTTGGAAACCCTGTACCCGCCTGTTGTGTTGTTACAATCTGCGCGCTGTTTAGAGGAGAAAGAGGACATGGAACATCTGCAGGCGTACAATCGCAAGCTGCTGGAGAATATATTGCCTGTGCATGTGGCGGAACATTTTCTGAGTCGGGACAAAAATATCGACGTAAGTACTTGCACACACACACACACGATATTCATAACCTATATATTTTTAACCTTTTTGATCACCACAATGACATTTCCCTATAACCAAAACTATGCATTTATGTAGAAATTGTATCTTTGGGGACATTGAATTTGCCTAAATTGAAGTAAGTTCGCTGGAAATACACAAGGTTACGCGATATTTATTTTGGTAAAAAATTGTGTGGAAGTGCTGAGCAACTCATCTCTAAGTTCAGTGTAGAAAATAACAATATTTCACATATCTTTCTGACTAAGTTAAAAGACTTATGGCTTATAAATATTTTTGTTCGAATACACATAATCAGAGATGCTTTGATTTTTTTGATGGTTAGGCGGAATAATATACGCTTATCTGAAACCTTAATACACTCGTCATAAAGCTGAAACAGTGAAAAAAGGATTTGGAATAATTCATTCTTCAATCAGAATCTTGTTCCTGTCGCCTTATCATTAGTCTCTTGCCATAAACCAATTTGCTCTTAACGGGTAAGAAAGAGCTCAGTTCGGTTGAACCGCACATTTTATACTTACGCAGTTTACAAAGATCGAAGTTGGGCGAATATTTTTAGGAGTTGACAAAGGGCACGCTAAGACACTCTGGACTACTGTGCCCAAAAAATAAGGTGACATTTGAATTTAAACTGCGCGCGTCGAAGGATTTGAAGAATTATTTTTTTTTAGGTTGGTAGTACTGTCGGACACATTTATGTCAAATTTCATGTCAAAATATTCATTAGTGTTTGAGATACGTGTCGTTTTGTGAGCTGCTAAAAGTGAGTTTTTCGTTTTTTGCGATGTCGAAATTTGTTGAGCAAAGAATTTGCATTAAATTTTGTTTACGGAATCAATTTTCTGCTGCGGATACGTTGAGGATGGTGCAGAAAGCCTCTGGTGATGAGGCTATGTCTAAAAAAATGTTTACAAGTGGCAGAGTGAGTTCCAAGCCGGCCGTGAACGTGTCAAAGACAAAGAGCGTTCAGGGTGACCATCAACCTCAACCGACGAAGCTCACGTGCAACAAATCAAAGATTTGGTGTAGAAAAACCGTCATTTAACAATTAGAGACCTCGCTGATGAAGTTGGCGTATCGAAAGGCTCAGCCAATACCATTTTGAAGGATGTTTTAGGCCTCAAGCGCTGGTACCGAAAACATTGAATTTTTTGGGAAAAAGACATCGCGTTGAAGTGTATGAAACGATGCTTTCCGACTACCAGGGTGTCATGAAATGCATTATAACTGGCGATGAGACTTGGATCTATGCTTACGACCCCGAAACAACCGATCAATCGAGCGAATATCGTGCCAAAAGAGAGTCGAGACCAAAAAAAGCGCGCCAAAGTCGCTCAAAAATCAAGGCCATGTTGACTGTTTTCTTCGATTATCGTGGTGTTGTGCATTATGAATTACTTCCAACCGGTCAAACAGTCAACAAGTAATGTTATTTGAACGTTATGCGTCATTTGCGTAACGCTATCCGCCTAAAAAGGCCGGAATTGTGGAAAGACAATTCTTGGTTTTTACACGAAATTTATTTGGAAGAATAAATAAAGAATTTTCAAAATAAATACAATGTCACCTTATTTTTTGGGCACCTCTATCTCCTTCTTTACCAAAGGAATATGAAGATTTTTATGAATGTTTTCATTACGCATGTACCAGGGTGAACCAGTGTTTGTTCTAAGCATTTTAAATTGGAACCTTTATATTATATCAATGTTAGTTGCACAAATCGTTTTTATGATTGCATTGTATAACAGGACTTTATTGTCTAGGCTAAGTTTACAATATTTCATTAAAAGCCAATTTAAATTTATTGCTCTTAACTTCATGCAAATTATTTTACTCGCTATATGTTTTCGCCACGTGAGCCTTCGATTCAGGTGAATCCCAAGATAAGTTACTTCATTTACATTGGGTACTCAGACATTGTTTATTTTAACTGTCCGACACGGTTCTGGTCTTAGCGAGAATGTAACATGCTTGCATTTTTGCTCATTAATATTTATACGCCAGTTGGCTAGCCATTCTTCGGCAAAAGTTCAGTGCTGCTCTAATACTCTTTCTGTGATTTGTTACGGCTTACTAGAGCTCTATCATCCGCAAAAGTGGATATCAATACGTTAACAGTGGTTGGAATGTCTGCTGTATATATTATGTACAGAGTTGGGCCTAGCACGCTACCCTGAGGTACACCACCCCTTATTGCTCGTTCTTCTGATATGAAGTTTGCTACTTTAACTGAAAATTTCCTGTTTCTTAAATATGACTCCAAAGTTTTATGCAATTCGTAAGGCAAAACGTTTTTGATTTTCCATAAAACGCCTTCATGCCAGACCTTATCAAACGCCTGAGCTTCATCTAGAAAAATTACTGAACAGTACTCTCTGTGCTCGAATGCTTTCCTGATTTCGTTGGTAATTCTATTTACTTGCTCTACAGTGCCATGTTTAGCACAAATAACGAATTGTTGCATTGGTACTATATTATTTTTGTGGAGGGAAGGAGTCATCTTTGTTAGTAACACTTTTGCAAATATTTTAGAAATAAATCTGTTATTGGTCTGTAGAAAGACGGCTGTGTTAGGTCTTTCCCAGGTTTCTCTATCATGATGACTTGCGAATTTTTCCACGAAACGGATAGGTAATATATTTGGTAGCTCTATTAGCTTTTTTGGAGTAATATTATCGTGTCCTGTTGCCTTTTTCGGATTTAGCTCCCATATGATTCTAGTAACTTCAGAAAATAATTTTCAAACCCCTGAATGCACTATTTGCGCAAATTGATTTGCCGATGTCTTTACTAAGGCTTGATTTATACACTGTAAAATAAAAGAATCTGAAGGAACTTAAAACTGTGTATGAAAAATAAAAATACCAACAGTTCAGGTGGTATAGGATTCAAACTGGGTAGCGCCACGCCTATTGTTCTATTTTATACCAGATTCTATAAAGTCATTTCGTAGAATCTTAGTTCGGAAATTTAATACATCTGATGCATTAATTTAGTGAATTATCAAGTATTTATATCGAATTTTCTACATAACCGTTATATATCCCACATATTACGTATTTACCAAATTCTCTATATAAGTTTTCGCTAAATAGCAGTGGGCGTGACAGTAGTTTGATTCCGTTCATCTACAATACCAACCTTCTTTGGATGCCAAGGGGCACGTATACCAAATTTCTCAACTTTTGGGTAGGTTTTATCCTCTTGGAACATGTTGATATAGAGTATAATAGTTTTGTAACACTGTAAACTAATCGATATAGATATTGTGTTACATATGTATTAGGATTTTTCATTTAAAAAATTTTATTTATGTTGAAAAAAAAAAATAATAATTTCTTGAAGTTTGAGCCCTTTATTTTGACTTAAAGTTCATATTGACTAGTTCTCCAAGTATTAAAGAGACATTACTACTAGTGTGGACCATCTCACTGTGCTTTCAGAATTTCAACCGCAGAAGTACTTCCATGGAAAATTATTTTTAGAAAACACTCCATAAACTCATTATTAGAAAAGTTCCAGTGCAAATATTTAACTTATATGTAAACTACAAAAGAAAGTTTATGCTCATAAATCATCATTATGATAGTCTTAATGGTACTCACGCGAGTATTTCAAAGACTTTCCTCTGCAACTTTTCCAAAAAAAGTATGTTTCGTTTAATTTAATACTGGCAAAAGCTATACTGCGAGGTTACAACAATTCCCTTTTAATTTCCGGCGTTCTCCAAATAAATAATAAAATAATCAAAATTAAACTACCGATTACATCTTCCTGGTATTATTGTAATTTCATTGCCACACGAAGAGCATATAGTATTTCCATATGCACAAATGTATAAAAGCCAAACACATACGAATTGTGCAGGCATAACTGTCACTCCGCCACTGCACACAATAAATATTAATATTATTTCATTTACATTTTATCCCCCGCGCTACCAAACAAACAATTGCCAACCGCTGTGCATGTGTGTGTATGTGATACGGTATATGGCCCTACAACACTTCCAACTTCACGTCCACCAACGCCGCTGCGACCACTAAATCAACAATCAACACTTGGCTGCCACTCAATGAACGCCACTAACGCCAACAAATGCCGAATAATCCACAACAACTGCACCGTTATATCCGCTATGCGCAACATATTCTGTATTGTGTGCGGTTGCTTGCACTGATGGACCATTCACACTGCCACACCATATTCACACTGCCACCATCTTCGCCATCGCGTCAATTGGCCACACCCTTGCAACGGACATGCAGGATCTCTATCACGAGCAGTGCGATAGTGTGTGTATATTATTCGCCTCGATTCCGAATTTTTCGGAGTTCTACGTAGAATTGGAAGGCAACAATGAGGGCGTGGAGTGTTTGCGTTTGCTCAACGAGATTATCGCCGATTTCGATGAACTGCTCAGTGAGGAGCGTTTTCGGTGAGTTTTAAGCGCAGAATTATATTCGTACAAATATAAAAACATGTTTGCTTGTGTGCGTAAATTTTGTGTAAATTATTTTTTTGCATGTAAATCGAAAGTTTTGCGAGTAATCCTTAAAATGAGTATGAAATATTAAATTATTTATAAACACCTAAGTAAATTATAAAAATTATACGTAATTTGCCTGTGAAAATAAATATTCTTATTTTATGTAATTTTTTTTACAAAAATGTTGCACGTTTTCTGCCCAGATATATTGAAAAGATCAAGAGTACGGGCGCAACATACATGGCTGCCTCTGGTTTAACGGCAAACACCTGTGATCAAGTGAACTTCGCCCATGTTACCGCTATGGCGGAGTATGCGCTACAGTTATTCGACAAAATCGAAGAGGTCAACACGCACTCATTCAACAACTTTCGACTGCGAATCGGTAAGAAAGATCCCAAACTACTTAAATAAAATAATAAAAAAATATATACATTAAGTATTTGATATATGTAAGTAAATATGTTATGTTATATAATATATATAAACAAATGTGTATAATATTATAAAAATAGCTTCAAGCATAAACCGAACATTTATGAAAATCTTTCATTTTCTTTCGAATAGGTATCAATATCGGTCCAGTCGTTGCTGGTGTTATTGGCGCACGTAAACCACAATACGATATTTGGGGTAATGCAGTTAATGTGGCATCGCGCATGGACTCCACTGGGTTACCGGATCATATACAGGTAATTAAATCGAAAAAATTTCAACTTTCAAAAAGAATGTATAAATAAAACTGAATTTCCCACCTGAATTTTATAATGAAGGTCGTACAAATCAATATTAAGAGATTTTCGTCGCAAGCTATACAAGAGACTTTTAATTGATCACAAATTTTTGAATATTATACTAACTTACATATATATTATTAGCTTAGTGTTATCCAGCTCAATTACTTACATAGCGTCCATAATACGCGCCTTTTGATATAATCTTGAGTTCTTTCAGCCACACATTTTTGATACATTTTTATTTTTAATTTTTTACTTTTCTCATCTCCTTGGCTTTGCTAGTCACTTATATCTGTTTTGCTACTGATGTAACTTTATCCAACTAACATGAAGAAGTGTTCATCAAATAGTTCGAAATTGATATCTTTTCGCCACTTCTAAAAGAACGTATGACAGGGTGGACTTATAAAATGGAATCTAAGTTTGCAAATTTGAAAATTCAACTCACCTCATCTTCTACGTCTGATTTTTGATTACAAAATGAGTTCTTTTAAGACTATTCCATATTCACATACATATTTTTCCTTCAAGAAAAATGAAGACGTGCTTTCTTCAAATATTTCGCTCAACTGAAAACTCATCGCCTCCAACGTGGAAAGAGAAGTTACTTTCAGTCAAAATTGCGTCTTAGGCAAATAATCTTGCACTTTGCGTGTTTGTGACTTTCCGAGTTATTGCTTTTGTTCATTCCAAGAAAAATTAATAAGAGAGCTGAGATGAATAAGGCAAAATAATAAAAAGGTCAATGCTCTTGTCAATTGCCAATTGGAGATAATAATTTTATCCAATATGTTGTGGCAATGCAAGTGAATGAATAGAAAGGGGAGAAATAAAGCAAACAAAGACTTAATAAGTATATTTAATTGCCACTCATAAATTGATTCTGTTGTGGTCTGCATTCAGAGAACTTCTCGGTTAAGGTAAAAAAATATGCTTTAATATTTTCCGCACATATGTATGGTGCATTTATATACTTCTATCAGAACTAACGGCGCGGATGTTAAGGACAATATATCAATATCATTGGCGTACGTCATCGGCTGTACACTCTGGTACCTTCTCTAATCAGTTCTGCAGCTCAAATTATTTTCCCCAGGAGTATATTGAAGAAGTCGCACGATAGGAAACTTCGCTTGGTATCGAACGGCTCGGAGAGGTCCTTCCGATTTTGATGGAACTCAACGTCAGTTTACACATATTAGCTTTGCGGAGATACCAAATTCAGATATAGCGGCATAAAGGCAGCTCCTATTTGTGCTGTCAAGAGCAGCTTTGAAATAGACGAAAATGTGGTGTGTGTCGTTCCTGTCAGTTTGCTGACGGTGGGACACAATACGCTCGATATGCGATATGTTGAGGAGGCTTATCCCACGGTAGTTGGCTTGTGGGGTATCACTTTTTGTGGACTGGGCAGAGCACACTTAAATTACAATCGTCGGGCAGCTTTCGTCCGACCATATTTTACAATCAATTTATTATTATCAGTTATTCGCTGCCGTGTTTGAGAAGCTTGGCCGGTAATACGTCCGCCACGCCTCTTTGTTGTTCTTCATTCAGCAGGCCGTAAAAGTTTTCCCTCCATATTTTCTGTACGCTCAGGGTATCTAGATCACCTCTGGGGCTTCTACAAGAGAAGGATCCGATCGTGGCAGCATTGAGTCAAGTGTAGAAGTTTACGCAAGTAAGGAAAGTTCTCTGATTGCCTTTCACTTGGATTGACTGCAAATAATTGGAGAAATATGTATGGTATAGTAAAGTCAACTCGAAATAATAATTAGCGACTCTTCGTATGTGATTCAAACTATTAAAAATTCTTTGTAATGTCTACAACACTCTCAAATTTTCCTTCGTCGATGACGATTTGAAATTTTTTCTAGATAAGCGTTTATACAACTTCTTACCCTCCAGATATATACTCTAAAGTACATATTTAAATTTCAGAAGCAGGAAAATAAGGCGCTGAACAATATCCGTTGATTTTCAATCATCTAATTACTTTCTATGGTAGACTTATAGGTGTCCCAAATTATTTATTTGCTAAGTCAGGTGGTACAGTATAGTCAGTTAAAATTTTATAAATATGCCACAATCACATTAAAAAAAAAAACACTTGTAAAACTGATCAAATAATATGATTATGTCGAACTCTGTTCCTATAACTGAAGTAATCATTAAATTACTCCCCATAGAGAGCATTTGCAACTAACTTGGAACGCATTGCTTAGAGGAAACCAATCTCATATGCCTCTTACGTAATTTTTATACACAAAGTATTGCTACATTTCGGTTTCAATTTGTGCTGACGGAGCCAATCCAATAGAGTCAACAAGTTGTATTAGTTATTTACGCACGAAACTTTTGCTTTATTTCAACTTATTGTTTTCCCGCGTGGCTGAATTTACTCACAGCGAAGCTAACTTACTTACTACCACTTACTTATTTATTTCATCAGAGCACCAGAGATGTATGAGGGACATGTTTATAACAACACTGCCAACATTTTCTCTTTATTGTTCTTGAGCTAATATAAAAAAGATTTGTGTGCTTTGCTGCTTTTCCAATCAACTTTCCAACACATTTACACAATTTCCACACTTTCATATTTCATGTTATTTCGCCACTCTCCCCCTCACTTTTGATGCAGGTGACACAAGAAATGTATCAAATATTGGTTGGACGTGGCTTTGAGCTCACCTGTCGTGGCAGCGTCAATGTAAAGGGTAAAGGCTCCATGATTACATATTTTCTGAAAGGAAAGTCAACGCAAATACCGGAAGTCCCAACGGGCAATTTCAACACAGCGACGTCGCTGAGCGAGACCAAAGATGAAAGTGTCGAAGACAACAAAAAACTCATTGAAACAACAACTAGTCTACCAATTACCTCGCCTCAAGAAGAGAAAACTGCAGCAAGTAACATTGAGATCGTTGATAAGAAGCCGGAACTGCTGGCCACAACGCAAGAGCCCAGCAAAACGGCTGAACTATCCAGCATACTACAAAATGAGCACAACCAGACCAGCATCGACTCTGGCGATGATCTCTCACCCGACTCGGAGTTGAACTCTTACATGCAGAGTGCCACGGCGCAGCGGCGCAAGTCACTCTGTCGTCAACACAACATATCATCTTCCTTCGGCACAACAACCAGCTCGACGTCAGCACTCACGCCCACCATGTCGAGCAGTTCCAGTGTGGTCACAATAGCCGTAATGCCCGCCATCGCCAAGACTGCCTCCTCATCCGTGGACAACTCTACGGAGGGCAATTTGGGGGGCGGCTCCCTGAATACCGCCACGCCCGGGAACTCGTCGAATGGACGCGGCAATAGCCAGCCACGCACCTACGTTGACGAACTGAAAGAAGAATACAAAGATGACAGCGACAAGGCGCCACTCAAGGACTCCATTGAAAATTTACAAATTCTACTGAAAAACAATATAAGTTTGTCGGATCTCAGCAATAAGCAGCAATTGAATCTCAGACCAAGCGATGCCAAAATGCAACAGCTGAAAAAGGAGACCATTGTCACATTCCGCACCGAAACGCTTGCCTGCCGACAACGCAATTCGATTACAACGATCGCCACGACAACGCGGCTGCGCAGTTTTGACGAATGCATCACTTCTGTCTTGACAACGCCAACAACAAAAGCAACCGGCGCTCCCAACAATACTCAGTGGACAAATGGCAGCGCGCATAAAAGCGCCGAAAACTCAACGAACGACAAGCAACCGATGCATAATGGCCCGCAACAACGTCCACAAGACTTGTCGGGTCGTCAACGCGTCGACACACATCGCAGTCCCATCAGAAGTTCGCAGTCGATGAGTCCCATCGGTCTGACCGGCAGCGAAGTGTTCGTGCTGCCCAACAGCCGCAGCATGATCGTGTTCAGCAGCAGCGGGAGCAGCAGCAGCGACGCCGCCAGCTCCAGCAGCGAGAGCAGCAACACGGCCGCCGACAGCACGATCGCCTATATGCTGCAGGACGTGAGCACCTAAGCCCTCGTGGAAATAATGTACCAAATTGTAAGTTTACTGTTATTTGCTGTAAATTATCCAAAGTTAGCATTTCAATTGTAATTACGTTAAAAGTATTTGTTGGAGCTTGTGTACAGAGAAAGAGAGGTTTAAATACTGTTAAGTAGAAGAAGTAGAGTAGAGTATGTACAAAGCTATTTAAGTAAGTAGTCTAATTAGCGATCGTGTATATATAATGAACAAACGAATCAAATTGCAAAGGGAAAAGTGCAGGTACATTAGTTGAATAGGATGTCAAACATACTTACTATACATACACACTTAGTGTTAGGTCATTGTTCTTCTTCATTAGTGCTTAGTTTACTAGAGATCTCTGAATTACGCCATGCTTTGCCTCCGATTTAAGTTTGTGTATAGTAGTCGTATGATGTACATAAATGCAAGCTGGAAGTTGGCTGGCTGGTTGATTGAAAAGGGATGTGCCAGAGTGTCAGACCACAGGCGGTCGCACTTAGGCCAACAATAGGTCAATTGTGTTCTCGCCTAGTAACCTAATCAAGCCTTATCCAGCAGTTCATCGTATTTGGTTAAGCTTAAGTTACTCTTCTTTATTTTCCTTCACTTAATATGAGTTTTCATTGTTTTCATTTATTGGTTAACTAATCACTTAAGAGATCTTCTATGACTTTTAAGGAGATACAATTCACTACTAAACGAGAGGACTGCACTCATCTAGTGCAGGCTTTCTTCTATAGTTTCATCAAAAATCATTCTACATTGGCGTTCAATGTTGGTTTTGCTTTCGGTGTTTATATTTGTGCCAAAATCAATGAAGTTAGCAACAGCCTTGAGGTGTGGCTGTCATAGTGGCATATGACTCAAGTCGTAAGCGCGTTGACTATTTATTTAATAACAAGAGATAGTAAATTCATACACCTTTCTCCATTTGTCGTGGGCAAACATTTTACAAAAATTAAATATATTTTTTTTAGTTACAAGAAAATGGTTAACCCGAACTTATTCAATTTTTTGCTTGAATTGATCTGTCAAAGTTAAAATTCTACTAATGATCTAAAAATAAAGTCTGGTTGTTTTGAGGAATATAATATGGAAATAAAATATAGAATAAAGAGTAGGCTATGAGATCCACTACTATACTTGACTAAGAATCTATCGTTATTAACATAAGAAAGTTCTTAATTTATTCACTTTCTTTAAGGCAAAAGTCTTAAGAATCTGTAAAGTTATCAAATTGCTTCTCATTGAATATCCATAAGAAGTTTTTGAGTTCAATTGTCAACAATTGTTACAAAATTTTTGTTTAAACTAGTACGATTTAAATAAAAAACTATCATTGAATTATAATTTTACTTGAAATACTATTTTTTAGCTAAAAGTAAAGTCTAGATATCTTATTTCTTAATAAACTTTTTTCGAAGAGAATAGTTTGTAAGGGCCACTGCTTTATCGTATACTCTCTTCTAAGGCCATATTTAACTCTCCAGTCTCCCGATCTCCGCATATGAAGTTCTTAAATTACTCACTTACGTCAAAGTGAACATTTTGAGATTCCGAAAACGTACCACATTGGATTTCATGATTTCATTAGTTACTTTTAAAAATATCACGTGATTATGATTTGCGCAATTTTTCGAAGAGATTGTTTTTTCACTAAGTAATAAGAGGGTAGTTGAGGTTCCTAAGAGTTAAAGGTACAGCACATCGAAATATATATGTATAGAGCTAACGGTGCTTCTTTGAAAAAAAAAGTTTTGTTCTGAATGACAGCGTATGTGTTTGTAAATATATGTATAATTAGCATATACCACAAAAACTTATAATTTTGTTATAGAATAATATTATATCACATATTAGAAATTGTATTCTTTTCGGTTTTCATTAAAAATTAAAACAAGTTAACTGTAAATATTATATAATTATGTATATATGAGGAATAATAAGTAAAATGGTTTCAAACCCAATTTAAAAAACCCTAAAACTTAAGCTTGAAGCAGTAAATTAAATTGCTTGGATCAATATGAAGAAAAATATCGACGATTTTAAGGGCAATAAAAAATATCACATTTTTTGAACAAAAATACTTCAAATTATACTGATTAGCAACAAAGTGAACGCCCTCAACAGCTAAATTATTTGCTTTTGATTTAGATACAGTTAATTTCATTATAATATGTAGGAAGCCCATAGGTCAGCTGTCTAATGCTGGGGCGCCAATGAAAAAGCTTAGCGTTATGCATATAGTAAAATATTGGCTGCAAATATATGTACATACATACAGGTATAAATTTGTTAATTGCAGTTAATCAGTGTTTTTGTGATTTTTAAGTACTTATTTATTGTTGTTGTTGTTAGAATGATTGCAAATCATTATTCCCAAAGTATTAATAATCGTTCAGATGCAAATTGCATTAAAAGTGAATTAAAAATGCATTAAAAAGCTATTTAATTGAAATAAATCTATATTAATTAAGTACACTTAAGCAGTTATAAAATATTACTCTGCGCTTATATGTGTGCAAAATAAGTATAAGCATTAAATATTTAAAACTAACTGTAAACCTGTTGAGGCAGCTAAGCTCTTTTTAGGCAAATTTAAGTGAATAATATTATGAAAAAATGCAACTCTGTCAATTTGTGGCTGTATACGAAACACGTACCGTTCATTTCCACCAGAAACAAACATATATACTTACAAACAACAAGTCACACATATACATACATGAATTAATCAACACATACTTACATACGAATATATCTAAGTTTAACTCACGCATACAAGCAGTATTGTGTGTGCAAATAAATTTAGTAAAATTGAATGTGTACAAAATAAATTACAAATCATTGTATATACATACAAACAAACATAAAAACACACTTGCTATGCAAATTATTCAAATTTTATATACTCGATTATTGCATTTATTTACAACCACATGCATTCACACCCCATTTATTATGATGTGAAAATAGAAATTCTTTTATGCAACTCATCTTCAATGAGTGAGTATACTGTGCGTCAAATGGAGAGTTACATGAAGCAAATACTTGTTGTTATATAAAGTATGCTTATATCTGTGTGGATCGATTATTTTGGGTTGTTAAATCTTAAATAGTCATTTAACTTCCGAATGCTCTCTCTAAATGGAACTTTCTAAACTATAAAATATTTAATTTTGAAACTGCAGAGGTACATTAATACAGCTGTGGTAATCATTTTCGGGTAAAATAAAGTTTATTCTTCGTCTTTGCTTTGATATGATTATTTTAGTCTTACAGACCATGGGAGACCTTTACACTTGTTTAATATAAAAGTAACATTTTGTCGTCGAAGATTTTCCACCAACTTCCCACATAGTACCGAAAATGAAGTGAACCCCACTCAGCCAGTTTAGATAAGCTATTCAGTTCAGTTAAGGGGTTATATGCACTTGTAAGTCAGAAAAAATTATTGTTTGTAATATTTTTTCAAAGTTACTTTTTATTTAATAAATTAACAAAAAAAATTAAAATTACATAATTCCATATACTTTGGTAATATCCAGGAGAATTATCGAAAAAAGATTTCTGATGTTGAGGAAATTTTTTCTGCTTAAAATTATCTCAAATCCAAAATCCAAAATATTGTATCAATACATGAGTACGGGTAATGATTGAAGAATTTATCAAAATTTTAATTTTTGACAAAATGACGGCCTGCAATAAAAGTATTTTTTATCAAAAGGTAGGGCGAATGGTTCCTTAGTTTTAAAAAGGAACAAATGTCCCAAAAAGTTTTTCTTCAATTTATAAGGATCCAGTTATTCTATATTGCATTATTTTTTATTATGAACATTTTACTTATAACCATTTTTTGTATATTAGGATCTTGTGATCAAAGAATTTTGGTAGTAGTATGTCGGACCATTGTCCTATATAACTTTAATATAACCTTTAGAAGCCTTTTGCATTTTACTAGACGGTCATTCTCCTTTTTTTTTGCACTTCAATTATCTTAGAGTGACTTGCTGTCGCACAGTGTACTCATCATTTATTTATACATACATATATCGCTTCGCTGTGGTTGAAAATTACTATTTTATTTACGAAACCATGAATTGATTGATCAAATTAATTGCGAATTATGCAAATTCAAGTTTTAACCGAAAAAACCAAAAGTTATTTATTAAAATAATTTATGCAAATAAATTTATGTAAATGTAATTACTGGTAATCAGTGTTGTAAAATACACCAACAAAACAAAAAAAGCAAATCGCTAACGAAGCATAAATGTACAAAAAGCACCTAAAATAGAAAAAAATATGTCTAAAATACCCAATGTCTTACTGTGATTGTATCTATGTACCACTAGTATATCGTATATACATAAATATAAATAAATGCATATTAGTGCATATGCGAATATAATTACGAGTAAGAGTGTATAACATAAATTGCCTCAAAGTAAAGTAAAATAAATTTATGCGCAAACACTTTAAGTGAATTCTCTTTCGATTTTCTATTAATTTGCTTAAAGAAGCCACTGACATTGTTTAATTATTAGTATCGAACAGGTTATCAATGCTTATGAACTTTTATTACACTCCCTCTTTTATGTTAGATCAAAGCTGACACATCCTTGACTTAATGCACTAAGTCATATAGAAAAGGAAACGTATAGAGACTGCTTCTGTTTCGTTGTACTATGTACATACAAGTAGTACTAGTTTCACACTAGTTCAGAAACAGTTGGCTGACCGCCTCTCTCACGACAAGAACTCGACATACACATATGTATATACTCATCATAATAATGCTACTTATCGCAGGATTTTTTACAAGGAAAGTTTTCAAATTGTCTATCACACTTGTAACATAAGGTCTTGGTCCGATAAGTGTACTGTTTACAACAATGCGATTCTTCGATTGAGAACATGCTTTAGAACATTCTTTATGCATTCTTAAGTAAATTTTTAAACTAGTTCACACACTTTCCTGTAAAGCTTTCTTCTTGAAGATACTTATGGCAGTTGTAACAGATTTCCTCAAACAGTTTGTACACTCGATCATCACTACTTATGATGGCCAAAGAGAGGTTTTTCACAGGTTCAGTTTTACTTTAGTTAATGCTCAACCTCCTAACAAAAAATCAACATCTTTTTGGTGTCGATCAAAAATCTCAATCGACAGAGTTATGTGCTCGCAGACAGCCGCCTGTCTGCTGACTTAGATATTGCTGCTGCTAAAGTGTCCATGAGTTGTGACCAGCTGCTAATGGAATTTAATTTGTGTTTTATAAACTAATTGAAATGTATAACGGACACAGTGGCATTGCGGCCAAACGATGTCTGGTCTGACGGACAAACATATGTATACATATGCATATGTATGAGTGTATTATATACATATGTACTATATGTAAGTACTTTGTCGTATGTGCAGGAAATAAATGCTTGGTCACTCAGATTTTCAACTGAACTCAACATTTCACGCATTTTCCATTAAACATATCATACATATGTATACATGTGTGTATATCTCTACCATATTTTTAGCGCTTTTTCGGGAAAATCTCCCCACGATGACTGTCACATTTTTAGCATAGCTTAAATGCTTAGCAATTAATAATCTAAATACCAAAACAATTTGTTGAGGACTCTCAAAGCAATTAATTTCACATTTGCGCTTTTAACAAATAATTAATTACGCTTTTATTAACACAAAATATTTTTAGAGACTTTTTTTTGGGGATTTCAAACACTTTTCATTAATATGACAGATACAAAAGTGAAAGTTTGCAAAAACGAATATTTAAGAGAAATTCACAGAATAATGTGAATAGTGCATATGTATATGTATGTAAGTATATTTGTATGTATATAATACTGTTATATTGGTGTATATGTTTATGTAGTTTAAGTGCAGAATACAAGGAAAATATTGAAACTCATATGAAAAGTTATCTATATTTGTATCATACAATTTAAATACATAAATGTCTGTGCAATAATGTTTATTAAATGTTAAGTACTATTGTATATGAGAGAATTTTAAATTTTAAGACTAAATGTGCTGTTAATTAAAAATGGAAAATATTTACAAATGAATAAAGAAACAGAAATTAAAAAAAAAAAGGTTGTTTAATGTTGAATGAAAACCTGAGTCCTGGTGACATTCTTCTCTTACTCTCTTATTTACGAAAAAGGTTACATGCGTTAAGCAGCTTGAGAGTGTTCAATGAGCGGCCCTCATTAGCACGTCTGGTGCCGCAAAAGTTACTATCGGTCTCAGAGAAGCAGATGATCTAGATAATAGTTGTGTGCCTAGACGCTCCAGAATCCTCGCAAATCTTGACTTCATTCCGGATTACTATCCACTCATGTAGCAGGGCAGCAATACCAGTTTTGTGTTCATCACAGTAAAATCGTGGTGTGGTATTGGAAGTTGTTTGGAAAGAGACGATGTAGCATCATTTTAACACTTCCGAAGTAAAAGTGATGATTATTCCCATTTCCTCAAATAAAAGACTGTGAAATAAATTGAGGAGGGGTTCAAAGCGACTTAGCTAGACTAAAACCCACAGCTCTGGTATCAGAAATGATTCTGTTTAACAAGAATATTGTCAAGAATTAACTCAATGGCTTTGGCAATGCCAAACTAGTTTAATTATATTTTCTGTAACAATTTTATATAATTCTTAAACTCGAATTTATACCTACTAAGTAGTTTTCCAAGAATAGTTCACGTAGAAAAGTGTAATTTTGATATTTTTCCCGGTATTTCATTAGTTTTCTGGCAGTTTCTCCTTGGCTTGCTTAGGAGGACCAAAACCATACCCATCTTCTTCTAGAATCGTGATTTTAGATAATAAAACCCAAAGTTATTTAAATGTGAGTTCAAAGTTTTGTTTATTCTTCTTCATAATTTCCAAATTAGTTTGACCCTCTTCATGAACTTCACGAAGTGAATGCAAATAAAACCGCCAAACCATAAATATGTAAGGATGATAGAACACACCTTGGATGGCAATAAATCTCATTTAAATAAGCATATTGGAGGCAGTTCTCGCGCAAAATGTAAATATAAAAGTATAATTGTTGTAAATATGCGATTGCTAAATAATAAAATAGAAGGGATGAAATTCATTTAACAAAACACACGAAGTTGAAATTTCACGTGCCCACATCAAAAAGTCTTGCGTTCAGCTTTGCCTCGCGGCGACGCAACGGCGCAGCTTTCGACGGTTGACACTCCATTAAATCTTAAATCTTCTTAGCACGACGCCACAGACAGTAGTAGCCCAAAATGTGGAAGCCAAAGTAAATAGCCACAATCGCCAGCAAATTTCGGTAGAGGTTCGACTCATTAAAACTGTATTTGTCCAGCACATCCTGACCGGTGTGGAAGCACGGCAAGTTCTCGCTCTCCTCGAAGCAGGCTGCAAAACAGGTTAAGAAAACATTCGTGGAATGAGAGAAACCAAAAAAATATGAAACAGGAAATTAATTACCATTAAAAAATGTAGGGACGCTACGGGACTGAGTGAAAGTAAGGTAGAATTGTGGGAGTGGGAACGCTTATGCAAATAAGGCAAAGCAGCTTAAGTAAATTTTAAATTGGCAAAAATACGCCGAGCCAATGGCCGTTACAAGCGCAGCTAAGTAGGCCAGTGGCGACTGAGAGAATGTGAGGCAGAAAAGGTAGAACTTCCCGCCGAATGTATGGTAAAGCAAAGCATAAACTACAGCCAGCCGACACGTTGAAATTAATGAAATTTAAGGTGAAATTATGGACACAGGTAAACAAGACTTTTGCATAAGCGGCAGATGGAGTGAAGTGAGGAGAGAGCGAGAGCAAAATTAAGGTTAGTGAAACATGAAAATATGGAAAGCATTAAATAAATAGAAATTTGGTTTAAAGTAGAACTTATCTAAGTGCGTAATAATCTTTCGGTTATAAATGAAGAACACTTCAAATAGATTTAGCTTACCTTAAATAGATATAAACTTAAATTTCTTTCAAGTAGTAGCATAAGCATAGATGAAAATTAATATTATTAGGGTGGCGTGTTTTCATAAAGTCAGGTGGGAAAATATGTATTAAAAAAAAAATTAAGACAGTCGGAATTTTAATATGTACGGCTATTTATTTAATGAAAATTGGTGCATATGTTCCTTAGCATCTGAAAGTGCCGGTATTGCAAATGAGCATAATCGGACCATTTTCACGCCCACAAAATAATCGAAAACCTATAAATTGTCATAATGTAAACACAATCTACATAAAAGGTAAACAAAAATGTAAACAAAGGGGCTAGTGATCAGAAATATAAAAAAAGGTTGTTGACTTGGCTAAGTATAAACAAAGGTTGAGGACTAGGCTAAATGTAAACAAAAAGGTCATTGACCTCATAAAACGTAAATAAAGGGGTCATTGAACCACAAAATTTAAATAATAGGTTTAGTGACCCCAAATGTAAACTAAATTTGGACTTGACGAAGTGTAATAAAGGGATGTTGACTTGGCTAATGAAAACAAGGGGTCATTGGCCTCATAAGGTCTAAGGCAAGTTGCACGCTTTTTTTTAAACTCTTCATTAAACCGAAACCGAAACCGGTGATTTCGGGCCACTACAAGATATAGCTGCCACACAAAGCAGTAAAATTTAACAAAGCGGTAAAATTTAAGTCTTTGTATCTACTGATTTTAATTGACAAGATTTTGCAGGGATTATTGTCACGTTGCCTTAGATATAGCTGCCATACAAACTAATCGGTTAAGATACAATTTTTCTAATGTAAATTATCTGTTCTCACTTTTTCCATATAATTATATTAAAAAATACTCATCTTAAAAATAATTGCGAAAAAATCTTAAAATACGCACCCACCCTACTATGATTACTAAACAAAAAGAGTATGTAAATGTAGGTCGCGCAAATATGATGCCAATAACTCAGTGCAAATATGAACACACTCAAGCATTATTGGTGTTAATTTAAAAATAAACTTTTTTTAATATACACATTCATACTCACTGATGTTTTGGACGCCGGACCATTGTGCAATCGTCATCGCTTCATTTGCATATAACATCCATGACAGGAATTGTGTCCAATAAAACGCCATTGGCAAAGTGCTGCAAGTTAACCGCAAACATATGTACATACACGTCTCATTAAATATTTATGTGCACGCGGGTATATAACCCAAATAAATGTATGTGTGTGCGTGTGACAAGTGAGCACGTTGGGCATTGACAGCAACTCACCTAATTTTAATGAAAATTCCAGATGTTATCATGAAAATGTAATCGACGGGCACCAAATAAGCCATGGCCAAAGGAACTGAATTGAACGCTGTGGAAAAGAAGCAGCCGCAGGCTGTTGCCACATTCATAACCAGAACGATTGATATGGCCGTTATGCTGAAGGCGAAGAATGTGGCACGCAAACCGGTTATCCAATAGCAGATTATTACGAACAGCAGCGGCTCAATGATCATTCCAGGTAGCTAGAATGCATAGAAAGATGGTCAATTCACTAAATATGAATTCTCTTTATTATTAAATTCACATTCTTTAAAGGCTTCTTCCAAAAAGTAAACCCTATTTTAGAAGGTCAAAATCACAAATCTGGTCAAAGTTTTTGCCAAAATTACGTTTAAATTCACTTACCATCGCCAGTATGTTGGCCACATAGTATTGTGCCGTCGAATACATTCCAGAACGTGTTTCGCGTAGAAATAGGGGGAAGCCCTGTGGGAAGACATTCAAAACGGAATACATCGGATGATAGGTATTTTCGGATATCATAACGAACAGCGCACCCTGTACGGCTTGCACTCCCAGCTGTGAGACCGTTATGGTGCCGGCAAAACATGCGCCTATAATAACGGCCATAGCCATTTTTTGGAAAAATCGCATACGTTGCACCGTTGGATCACGCATTAACGACAGCGACGCGCGATACCAAATCATATGGAACTTTTTGTACCAAGCAGCCGAACGAAAAGTATCTACCTCCACGTCGAAGGGATAGTCACCCGTCTGCGCCATATGAATCTCCAGATTAACCAGCATATCGCGTTGTTTCGCTGCGCCGCTGACCGCAAACATATCGCACAAATGCTGCGCGGAACGTTGAGAGGCTTGCTCATATCCCGGATCCGTGGCCAACACGCCAATCAAGAAGTCCGCCGGATTATAAGCCTCCGGACAGTGATAACCGTTCTCAGCGAAAAAGTTGAGCGCATTTTGTGGCGAACCAGTGAAGGCCACACGCCCATCGGCCAAGAGTAGCACATTGTTGAACATATCGAAGAGCTGACTGGAGGGCTGATGTATGGTGCATAATATAGTAGTGCCCTTTTTGGCCAGGTCGTAAAGTGTTTGCACTAATTGTTGAGCGCTAAACGAATCCAGCCCGGTGGTGGGCTCGTCACAGAACAAGATGACCGGATCGTTAAGCAGCTCGACAGCGAACGCCAGCCGCTTGCGTTCGCCACCCGACAACATTTTCTTGTCATCGCCGGAGCCGATGCGCGTGTGTGCGACGGACAGAAGACCGGTGCGTTCCAATAGATCGTTTATAATTTCCTTGCGTTCGCGACGACTCACACGACGATCCAAGCGGAGATGAGCCTGCATTAAGTAGGGATAACAAAAGGTAAAGTGGAAATCTAAATAAAATTAAATTGTGTCTACTCACCATGAATGTCATGTGCTCCAGTACGGTTAAAGTGTCGATAAATAAATCATCCTGATATACATAGCCGCTGATACGATGCATAAATGGGCCAATGCGACGGCCGTTTATCAAGATGTCACCCTGAACAATGGTGCCGGCTAAAGATAGCGTGCGTGAGATAAATGCAAACGGAAATAAGCGATATCAGTGTTATCTTAGGCATAGCCATGAACATTCAAGGTACACAGCGTTAGTTAAATGAGTACATTGGTATGGTCGAACGTTAGGGGTGTCCTTTTTTTAAATTTGCTAATAAAATTTTTTTGCGCCGAGTTTGAGGGTAGAGGTTGTTGCAATTGTAATACAAAATTACTACCAATAAATCACAGAAAATAAATTTTTACCAGATTTTCTTTGACTAAAATCGTCATAGAATATGATATAAGAATCTCTAGAACACCGAGCTGCCACACGAAGTTCTAAGTTTATTAATTATGCCATTGACCTGATGGATAGAGTTGAGTTTCTATCACTGCATTGTTTTGACCTCTTGCATGGCTTTTGGCTAGTGTTAATCATTGCTTTTCTCCAAACAGTTTTGAGAACTGCAAACCACACTGAATCCGTCTTCGGACGTCTGGTTTCTGGATTCTACAGCTTCGTTCATTCCAGCATTCATTATTGGATAATATATATATTTGAATGAAGAGAGCCGTAGCTGAGAGTGTACACGAGGACCGTGGAGAGTCGATTCGGCGCCGTTCTGCAACAGCAACTCGGACTGACGCATGGAACGACTTGGCGCATTTTATGTCTTATATTGAAAGCGTACGAAATATAGCTTTTGCGAGAATTGAACTCGACATTCCCAAGCGACATCGCTTCGCTCTATAAGCTCTTCAAAAGTTCCCAGAAGATCTCACGAGCCAAATTTTGTTCAGCAATGAGGCTGGCTCAACGGGTATGTAAACAATTACCGCATTTGGAACGAAGAGCAACTGAAGAAATTCAAGAGTTGCCACTTCAATCAAAAATAAACAACGGTTTGATGTGGTTTGTATGCCGGTGGAATCAGCGGTCTATATTTATTTTAAAATGATGCAGGTCAAAGGCGACCGTTATCGCGCCATGATAACCGACTATTTGATGCCTGAATTTGAAGCTCATGATCCAACGACATTTGGTTTCAACAAGACGGCGCCACATCCCACACTTCGCATCAATCAATGGAATCATTGAGAGACCACTTCGGTGGGCAAGTTTTGAGCCGGTCGATAGGCCACCAAGATGGAGTGATATCAGCCCGTTGCAGTTTTTCCTGTGTGGACATGTAAAGTCTAATGTCCATGCAGATTCAGGCCAGTCGAAACGCTCGAACGAGTCATCGAAAATTGGACTCAATGGATGAACCAACTTTTGAAAGAATAATCTTCAAAAGATAAATGACAAAGAATGTTCTTTCGAATGATAATAAACATTTCCCATTAAATTTGAAGTTTCTGTGTTTACTTCCTTAAAAGTTGCAAACCTTGAAATGGATAATCCTTTATAACAATATCTGGACACACCAGAACTTATCAGAACTTCTTAAAAGTTGTTTAATATAATATCAATAAAAGTCATCTTGGGCTTACAAACTTAATTAGCATTAAAATTATATCTTGCATATACTAAACAGCAGCACTAAAAAGGACACCCTTAATGAAAATAATTATTTTGATATATGCATAATATTTTACAATGTACGTATGCATTTATATACATATGTATATATTTTATCTATGTGTTGCATATTTATTTACTAACCTGGTTGACGGAAGGCGAGTGTTGACATCAGTGTCGTCTTACCAGAGCCACTGTCAATGTAAGTAAATTATATTTTCACATTTACATATATGTGGCATTTTTGTAATTAGAGAAGAATGTGAGTTACCGTTTTTATATGCACACAAGTGTGTAAATAAAAAAAAAACAAAGCAAAGATAAAAAACTTAGAATACATTGACCCGCAAACGTAAATCTCTCTATACACGACCACACACACACTTACATATATGTATATTCACTGACGTATCGTAGAATGCAAAAAGTAAATAAAACAATTTTATTTATTTGCATGAACATTTGCCCCACTGGGAGGCGTTCGCCATTGAAGAGCACTTGACAACAATTACACTCGTGCAGCATGGCTTTTTCGTTGCATCCACAGAGGCGTTGCATATTCACTATCTAACTGTTGTTCAAGTTTATTTGCATGCTTGCGCACTCGTTCGCTGTTCATTGGCATCACTCATGTTTTCAGGTAATTAATTTTTATGTTGCTTTCAACTGCTTTTAGTGCTTATCACAACCGTTATCTCTTATGTTAGAACATAAATAAAAAATAACTTATGTTTGTGGCATTTAGAGAATTATCTCCATTTAACGCAGACTGAATGTGTAAACGTTTCCTAGCATGGCTTAGACATTTAATATTTTTTTTCTAAAGGAGAAGTGGTATGAGAGCAATCCATGGACGCTCGTTATACTGTGGCTTGTGCAATCTATATTGTCACCTTTTTAAAAGGTAGTTCATAATCATATACGCTATTTTTAATCAGCATGAGGTTCCTATCTATGTAAAGTAAAAAACTATCCGTAACAGATTTGTTTACCTTCAATTTGCAGTTGTATTACAAATTTTGTTTCATAAAAAATCTCACAAATTTCTGACAAAATTCATGAGTACAAATTCGCCTCGACTTATTCCGCTCTAAATGCATTGGTGATATCAATCTTGAGAGCTGTAAAACGTCACCATAATTGCATTTACTATTCTCAAAATCATTACAGTTATTTTCCGGTATAAGAAGTCAATGACTTCTTGCTTGATTACCAACTCTTTTGCTGCTAAACCAGAAGCCCTATAAATAAGTAGTGCAGATGTAATTCGAAACTTGACCGCATTCAGTGCAACGAATGCAAAGCCAAAGGAGAAGGCGAAGGAAATTGCGTGAACTCAAGAAACTCTCTTACAGAAAGCGGCAGTATCGGTTAACGGTACAACAGAGTCTTTAAACATGTACATATATATGTATGCGCCATTAGTTGTAATTATTTTAAATGTGATTGACTAATTCAATATAATGATTGGATTAAATAGTAGTAGAAACGATAAAAATTTGTTTTCGAGATTGGCACAATCTTTTTGATTTCCGTGTGCAAGCAGTGTTTTTAAATTTTTTATCGATTCAGTCTGTTCCGACCGGTCCGGGTCAAATTTGATCTTTCGTTGGTAAATTAAAATACCAAAACACTCATGTAAGGGTTCTTTCTTGCACCATTTTATTACTAGCATAGATTATGTTCGGGATATGTCTGGAAAATTCACAATCGATCGATTCGAAATTTCGTCGACTTCAAAGCTGTTTTTGACAACACGAAAAGGCAGCTCATTTCCTTTATGTCGCTATGTCTGAATTTTGTATCTTCTCAAAAGTGTTGCCGAGTAAACTGATGTTGAGCAATACTAAAAGCTCCATCAAGATCGGGAAGGACATCTCCAAGCCGTTCCAAACGAGATTTCAGACAAGGCGACTCCCTATTGTGCGACTTCTTCAATTTCCTCTTGGACAAAATAATTCTAACTACAGATCTGAATAGAGAAGGTAAATCAGTTATAAGAGTGTATAGCTGCTGGCGTACGCCGATAATATTGATATCATTGGTCTCAACAACCGCGCAGTTAGTTCTGCTTTCTCCAGACTGGACAAGGAAGCAAAGCAAATGAGTCTGGTGGTGAATGAGGGCAAGATGAAATATCTCCTGTCATCAAACAAATAGTCGTCGCAATCGCGACTAGGCACCCACGTCACTGTTGACAGTCATAACTTTAAAGTCGTAGATAATTTCGTCTATCTGGGAACCAACGTTAATACCATCATCAAAGTCAGCCCCGAAATCCATTGCAGAATAACTCTTGCCAACAGTTGCTACTTTGGACTGAGTAGGCAATTGAGAAGTAAAGTCCTCTCCCGACGAACAAAAGCCAAACTCTATAAGTTGCTCATAATTCCCATGTAGAGGCTTGGACGATGACATCAACAGATGAGTCGACGTTGAGAGTTTTCGAGAGAAAAGTTCTGCGAAATATTTATGGTCCTTTGCGTATTGGCCACGGCGAATATCGCATTTGGAACGATGAGCTGTACGAGAGCTGATACGAAGACATTATCTTAGTTCAGTGAATTAACAGACAGCGCACTGGCGAGGTCATGTGGTCCGAATGGATGTAAACAATCCAGCTCTGAGAGTATTTGACGCAGTACCCGCCAGGGGAAGCAGAGGAAGAGGAGGACCTCCACTTGCGAAATGCCAGGCGGAGAAGAGCTTGACTACATTTGAAATCTCCGATTGAGATCGGTCAGGATGAGACTTTTTCTTTCTTGAATTTCCAAAATTCTGATTCTGAAGAATGTGTAATTTTTTAGGTCTTCGATGTAATGAGGTCATAAATGAACATTTTAAAAATATATTATCACATCTAGAGTTCGCAAATTTTTTATCGCTGTAAACCACGCCGTGAGCAGCTTAACCAACTTTCGACCACTGTTCCAACGATACACGTTAAGATGAATATGAGTGGATCATTCCAAACTTACTTTACACAAAACTATAACAGATTAAATAACTTTTATTTGCACTTTTTCTTTCAGCATTTGCAAATCTATTTGCTTATTCATTTAATTACAAGCAAAACGCTTATCAATATAAGCGCAAGTTGATTTCTTCACTTCACTGACTCTGACTCTACATAATCTAATACGACCGTCTAGAGGAATTCGATGCAAAACAAACAAACAGCGAAAATATCTCAGGGCTAACCAGTTAGATTATCAAATACGCTTATCTCACACATTCACACATACAGTGTGTGTGTGAGTGCGTCTGTGTGAGATCAGTGATAGCAAAAGCAAAAATTCAAATTTCAAGGATTTTCATGAAAATTAAAATCATTTTCACATGTTCACACATGCCATGCTAGGCCAGAGGTGAATAAAGCGCACGCCTCGGTCGCCGAAAAGCCGCAAAAAGCAATCTTGATGAAGGTGCGAATCGCCAGTGACAAGTTAAGAGTCCTTCATTGCGCGCTGCACAAACCAAAATACACACACACACACGCGCGCTCACTTAACGCACACAAACAGCACCGTTACACAAGCGTATGTACTTGTCCACCCACCTGGAACCCATTAGCGCCATCAGATTGCCCGGCTGCACCGCACCTGTCGAGTTGTTAATGATGCGCTTCATTTTGTGCAAACTGCCGCCACCGCTCGCGCCATTCGGCTCGCCCGTCGTGTAGACGCACAAGTCGCGCCACACCAACGTGGCACCCTGCTCCGTGGGCGACCACTTGCTGTAGCTGCGCAGTGGCAGACTACGCTCCGAACTGTTGCGCGTGGAGGCGGTGCGCGGCGGCGTGGTGGAGATGTCGGTGATGGCAATCCGACTGCCCGCGCCACTCGCGCCAGGACTTCCCTCGGCGCCGCTATTGCCATTCACACTGCTACTCCTGGCGCGCCCGTTATCATTGCTGTGCTTATTATTGCCGTTGCTCGGTACTCCAACAACGTCCTGCAACTCAATTTGCTCAGCAGCATCCATGTGGTTGGTGTTGTTGTTGTTGTTATTGGGGAAGATTTTCCCGTTCGTCGCGTAGTCAGCGCGTGGCGGATCAACGCTGCGGGTTTGCTCCATTGAGATGAGATTATCTGTTGACATTTTTATTGTATCCTTAAGGGATTTATCGGTTTTGTCTTATTTTTGCCCCACTTTCACTTTGCACTATTTTCACAGTAGAATCACACACATACATACACATGCACTCCTGTCCGTTAAGTGCTCATTTGCAGTAGTTAAATGTGAAGTGGCAGCGCTCGCGTGTTTGCTTGGTTCCGCGCGTGGCGAACAACTGATTGTGGGGTTTCTTCGAAGCTGCCTAGGTACCGTGTGAGGCAAACACACGGATCTGTGGAAAACATATATAAATACCTAAGTACGTGTGCGATTGTACTGGCTTGCAGCCGTAGTAAAGGTGTGTGTGTGTATCTTTGAGTAGTTTGCTTTGGGCTAAAGCTCAACAGTAAACACACGTCTATCACCTAATCCCACAGTCTGAAGATACGCCTGAGTGGTATTCTAACTGTTATATGGCTATAGAGGTAGACATATTTGTTTGTACACACTTCTCACCTGTGTAGGCCAGACAGTTTGTTAAGCAGATCTTTTCGAACCACTCAACCACTGAACATAACGGCAAGTTGTTTGAAATGTGACAGTCTAAAGAGAGGTAGCTGCAACTGGCCTAATTATGATAGAACGGAAGGAGTTAACAACAGATCACTTTTATTAAATTTGAGGCGTCATAACTGCTATCTGAAGGCAAGACCAAATTTTTTGACACAAATTATGCATTTCACAAAATAGAAAGGCCACTCGTCCAAGCAGTAGACCAAGGAGTAGGCAAAATGGCCTACTGGACGCAACCGTTATTGCAAGTAGACGCAGCATACACGATAATTTCAACATTTTGCCTCGAGTCTAGTTGGAATTAACGATCCATTAAGTACTAATTGCACAATAAGTAACGTCGACAGAGTGATGTAAAGCGAGAGATAAGCTTGCTAAATATGCAACCGAAAGCTCAGTTCGCGCAATTGAATTATTTGTGTCTTGAAAAGTAACATATTACAAACTATTTCACTTACATATATTTTTTGGTTTCTACATAATAACAACATGTTGTCGAAATGAGGGGAGCACATTCTTAAATCTAACTGTATGGTTCCATAAACTGATAATAAATTGTAAAAAAAAGGTGAAATATTTAATTATTTATCAATATTTACGCTTTCAAAGTAATTCCCACCGAATTTAATACACCTACTACTGTGATCAATTTGAAAGGTGAATTTTGTCCATTTCATCTCCTTAAAAGTAATCCTCTCCCGCTGAAATATACTTTGTCAACGAATTTCCTAGTCATCATAGCATTTGAAAAAATCCTCCGTCGTGATAGCCATCAGAGCTTTACTCAAGAATCAGGCGAATGCGATGGTTGCGGCACGATTTTAGTTGAAAATGTGGCGAAATGATCACGAGTAACCAATGACCAGTATGAGATGGTGCATTACCGCACTTCTTAGGGCTTTACAAAAGGACGCGTATGTCAAATACTAATAAATATTTTGACGTGAAATTTAGCATAGATATTACTAACAGTACTACCAACTTACAGAAAAAGTTTACCGTTTCAAAAATGATCATTGATCACAGTATATACCAACGATTTCTTCATTCCTCAAAACACTTTTCATAAGGTTGGCCTTCAGCTCCTTCAGCTCTTTCGGAGAATTTTGTTGTATCTCTTGGATCGTCTGAAAGCGGGTTCTACGAGTCGGCAATTTCAGTTTGTGGAAAAAGAAAAAAAATCACACGTAGGGAAATTAGGTGAATACGGTCAACCGCCGTATTTATTGTTTTTTGGCTTTAAATTCGGACACAATCGTTCAGCTTTCAAATCACCAAAATATCCACCAAAATCATTCGAACGGACTCGCAAGAGATGTCGGGCTCTCTTGCCATGTCTCTAAGACTTGCTTGAAGATTTTCAAACATCATATCCTCACTTTTTTGTGTTTTTGATGAAACCTTACGGTGATTAAGTTTTCCAACATTCGCAACCATTCTACACGACAAAATATTGTTAAAAATACAAAATTTGAGACAAATTCTTTGTTCGATTTTCTTATCCATTGTAAAAATCGTAACACCCTACTAAGGTGTACCGACTTAAGCAGTTGCTGTAAACAATAATAATAAGGACAGTCCTACCAACTTAGCACTCCACATTTTTTTTTTTGAGTTTTCGTTTACCCGGGAATTTGATTACAATTTCACGGTAATTTTTTGTCACAATGTAAATTGTTTCGACGGCTACTCTTAATTACTTGCTCATCTATTTGCATTTGTATTTAAATTCCGATTTCAGCTCGTTTGCAATTACTGCAAAAGAAATATATGAAGTTTACTATTATACCGTTATCACTATTTACTTCGGCTGTAAACGGACTTCAAATGCCTAATGCCACATAATAATAAAATGAATAAATTAAATTTTCCAAAGGCGCACTGATTAGATGCTATTAAAATGTTTTTACTTTGAAGTACCAATACATACATATGTATGTATGTATGTAGATTACACGCAGATATTTCAATGAATTTCAAAGGTAATTTATTTCTACTTACTATATGGATTATGGCGCTACACATCGATAATTTGTGAAAGCTTCATTGATTGATTCGTATATTATTAGATGAATGAATGAAGCCGAAAGGATTGATTTTCTGTGGGAAGTAAACGAGCTCTTCGTTTGATTTTGCCTATTCTGAATCTTTAATGAAAGATCAACTTAAGGACATTATGTTCCAAATTGGTTAAATTGTACCTAAAATTTAGCGTGGTCCCATTCAAAGTAAAATTTTTGAACTGATCCATAAACTCTTACATTATTCTCATAAAATTTTATTTATAGAATATTTTCAATTTCAAAGGTACCGGCCCGAATTTGACCACTCATAGCAATTGTTTCAGAGGCTTGGTCGAAAAATGTTATAAACATTCGAAATAAGAGGGAAACGTAGATGATATCTATGTTTCTAATTTTCTAGAAACTTAAATATTTATTAATATTAATAATAATATTTTTAATAAGCTTGATTTAAAACTTCGAAGGAGCATATTTCAATTTTGAAGGCCAATTAAAAAAAATGGAGAATTTAAGTTAAAAAAAAAGTTGGTTTGCTTCAATACCAAGTCAAGTGTTGCACAATGTGAGGATTGCTTTAGTAGACAGTAAAAACATGAACCATAACCAGTCGCTGCTTGCATTCTACATATCAGATTTTTATTCATTGGTTATGAATTGTTCTAAGAGATAAGATTGACTGCATGTTTGGTTCGTCGATCGTTAATTTGTCTTGAAACTATACCCTGTTTGTAGTATATCACCTTGTGGTAAACCCATCCCTCATAAATCTGTTAATGGTGTAGCTCATTCGATATTTTATTTATGTCCGCAGCCAATTGTGTGGAATCAGATTTCATAAATTCACTGCCATAGTTAAGAGCTTAAGAATACTCGTCCACATGTGAATATCGCTGCAGAGATCGCTGAGCACGAGAATGACTGTGCTATTTGAATAAGTTCTAAGCGCTCGGCGACCATTTGAAATTTATAAAATCAGTTGGAACACGATCAGCGTAGTGATCGGTGCGGCGTATCAGCTCAAGTGAATGAAATTATGGAAAGAATTTCAAACTCGTTGTAATTGCTGTTTTTGTTTTGCTACGCTCGGAAACCGAACACGTTTGCCTAAAAAGTGAAAAAGTATAAATGTAAATAAAAAATAATAATTTTTTTGCTATGCAAAAGAGAGTTGAAATATTATAATATTATGCAAAATAATTACAATAAAAGCAACAAAATTAATATAAATTAATATTACGAGTATATAGCGGCTATATGCGTCATTTTTTTTATGATTTGAAGTTGTGTTTTCCAAATTTTTTATAAGCGGATATTGTGATCTTTAAAGAAATAGTTATAGAAAAATAAATTAATAATTAAAATTCCCCAAAATAAATATATAAAAATATATTTAAAATACAGTGCACTCCCGTTAAACGAACAAATTAAAACCACTTTCGTTGAAGAAGTCATTTTTATTTCATTTGAGATATTGTTGGTCTACAACAAACGTCCTACAATAAGGTAACAAAGCACTAAAACGTTGAATATACTTGGATTTATGGGTTTACTTTAAATAAAACAGCACGTATCTGATAAGCTGTTATGCACGCGGAAGTTTTATTTATGGCAGCCTGATATCTCGCCAATTAGCAACTAAAACGGCGCTGCATCTCATCTTATCTTTCAATTAATTAACAATAAGTATACAGTAAATGGGCGTGGCGTTCAGCTAAGGTGTCTAAAGAACCTGAAAACAAGCTATAAAAATATCTTGTGGTTGAGGTAAATTAATTTAGTTTGGAGATAAAAAAATTCCTGCAATTTTCGATAATGCATGAGATGTCAAATTTTCGTTCTAAAAATGTAGAAAACCCCTCCATAATTTACCTCCACAAGCTCTTACTACATACATACTATGAATGCAAATATATACGAGTGTTGATTATCACTTATCGACGCAAGTGTAAATATGCGTCACGTAATCTAATCGCAGATGTCATTAATGTCGGGAAAAACGTAGTTCTGATAGTAAGACACAACAACATAGCGTCGCGACCCGGCAGTCGTCTTCACTGATGGCTTCTTCGAGCAGCAAAAGCCCCTGCATTGCTTGTTTATTGGCCTTATCTTTGTTTAAACACATTATTCTATTAATGAATTGTATTTATATTTGTCTCTAGACTGTCAATAACTATGGTTTATGTAAATCCCATATTAGCACTACATATTGTACTCATAAGCTCATAAGATAATGCAAACAATAATAATTTGATAATAACCCCACATTTAATAAAGCACAACATTTTATTGAAAGGAGAAGTGTTTATTATTATTGAAACTAACTTGGTCTTTTATTTCAATAAAGTTTGAGGCGGTTAGAGAGTGAACAGTGAACTCTACTAGTCGTGGTTGTAACGTTGAAAACGTTCATTGCATGTTAATTTTCGCTCTCAATGCAACCCTCTGAAATTTTTAAATTAATATTTTTCAGTAAATTTTGAACTAATATTGGATCAGGATTACCACATGGATTGAAAAGCCTTTAAAATAAAGAACCTTCTTTGAATGAAAATACATACATATGTGTACATATGTTGTTATAGCTTCGATAGTCTAAAGCCTCGAAGTAGCCACAGTAGGGCGGACTTAAAGGTTATGGCCACTGTGAATTTTCAAAAAATCGTTTAATTATTTTTCGCTGAAACCAAGCTTCATAGTTGTTACAAAAAAATGTTAACTTCAATTGCACCGAAGCTATAATACCCTTTAAAAATACAAAAGGTGTCTTATAAGAACTTGATTTCGATCGTTCAGTTCGATCTAAACGGTTTCTAATTTCTTTGGAGAACACAATATTGCTTTAGATCCAAGCAAAATTTCTTGAAGAAATATCTTAAAAAGAAATACATACATATGTACATATGTAGTTTTCTATTCAAGCAATTGATTGATTGATTGATAGTCCAGTTTGTTTGTCAACTATATGCTATAGTCCAATATCGGCCGTTCCGACAAATGAGCAAGCTGCTTGATAAGGAAAAGATGTGAGCGAATATCAGATCGATATCTTAAAAACTGATGGACTAGTTCATATACATACATACATATGTACATACATATATTTTTCAAGGTCTGCAATGTTTCCTTCTGGAGTATACAAACTTCTTGGCAAACTTAATATACCCTGTTCAGAGTATTAAAATAAAAGACTTTAACCCTTAAAAGTCTGACGGTTCTTCCAGGAACCAATCGCTACTTTTGTAAGATTTTCATGTTTGAACATGCATTTTTAAACATTGCATCACGTCACATGTTGCTTTGTTATCTCCGTCATCTTTTAGCTTAGTCGCTACTCGTGTGTGAGCTTTGCAGTCATTTACTTTTTGACTTGAGTAAGAGTGCATCGAAGAAGTAATTTCAAGGAAAATTTTGAATTCTCCAGTGACTATTGTGAAAGTAATAATAATTAATTAGTGCTGAAAATTGGGAATCTGCATCGTTATTACACTTTAATTTGTAAGTGTTGATAAAAAGTTTACAAGTTTAAATTTAAATTTTATGAAATAAAACTTAAATGGTCCTTTGAGGAACCATCAGGTGCATTTGAGCATCCTAATTGTTCATCACGCACGCAAATTTATTGCATAAAATGTGGTACATCTGCTTGTTTATCGTCACAGCAAAAGTGTTTTCTGGATTTCCATACAAACTAATGTATTTTTTTTTATCAGTTTAATAACAATTTTATTGAATTTTTAATAAAATATAGATTTGTGTAAAAATATGTACTTAAAATGAGCACCACTCCTCAAAGGACCAATCAATAAAACACCCTGTAAAATTTAAAAGAATGATTTTTAAGAAAAATCGTACAGGAAATTTTCTGTGTAATCGACAATTATAATACATATTCAAATTTTGAATGAATCGGAGTTATCAGGCGTTTAAGGGTTAAGCGTATATGGTAAGCCAACATCCTGCTCAGTTATAACTTTATATGAATGCTTTTTTTTCAAACCTACTACAACTGGCGAGATAAATAGCTTTGACTATCCGATCGACTTCAAATTTTGAGATTACCTTTAGAATAGGAATTTTTTGCAAAACTTTTTTATGGCCAGTTTATTATGAAATTTTCGAACAAAAATTGTCTTGTCTATAAGTTTTGAAGCGATCATTATTTTATATATTTTCCCATTTTATTTTGTCCCAGGACGAGAATTTGTGTAAGAAAATGTTTACGCGGCACGTGAAAATATAAAAATTTTGAAAACATTTTCAGATTTTTGTATAAATTGGCATAATTCAGTGTAAAGTGTAACAAAATATAAGAATAAACGGCAACCCTGCAGACAAAAGCGAAATTATATGATTTAAAAACAACAAAATAAACAAAGTTGAAAGCACGTGTGACTTTATCAGCCGGTAAATGGATTCCACAAACGAGGTGAGTACAAAGGTGTGAGAGACATAGAGCGAACCGCGCTCAATCCGCTCACCATGGTGAAAAAGTTTGAATTCTTGTGTTCAATTAGATATGTATGTATTTACAAAAATATTTGCCATAATGCAGCCGCAAGTATCCGCGCATTATCGATACAAACATTCAATGTTACGAAATATTTGAATAGATATTGGCAGTGATAGTGAACCACTCATAAAGAATATTCGCGCTTATAACATCTTCAATAGTTTCCGTCTAATACTTTGAAGTGTACAGAGCACTCAGTCGTTTGGCGCACTAGTGAGAGAATTAGCGCGGTGTTGTGTAGCGTTTCTGCTTGGAAATGTTGATTAAAGATTGACTTTCGCGAATTCATTGTAAACAAGTGGAGATTCGCTCATAATACCAGCCACAGCTGCCGAAACTATCGTGTTACGTGGATTTTCCATGAAGAAGTTATAACATTGTTTAGTGACGCGCTAGTTGTGTGTTTACGCCATTAGGGTTGCCAAGTGCCCAAACATTTTTGTAAATAATGGCAAACAGGCCACGGGTGAAATATAGCCCCACAAGCACAAATGATGTGAGTTCAGTGAATACAAATATATAATTCGTTAACATTTAATAATAATAAATATTAATTTGATGAGAGGAGCTTTTCAAAAAAGTATATTTTAAGAAGATGTCATTCATCAAAAAATATTTCGGAGTTTATTTAAAATTTTGAGGGAAAGTTTGAGCCGTATAAGAAAAAGATACGTTATATAGCTAAAATAGCACTTACAAGATTTCCCATGAGCTAC
Source organism: Bactrocera dorsalis (assembly GCF_023373825.1). Taxonomy (NCBI): domain Eukaryota; kingdom Metazoa; phylum Arthropoda; class Insecta; order Diptera; family Tephritidae; genus Bactrocera; species Bactrocera dorsalis. The sequence continues at coordinate 4,681,325 of NC_064307.1, forward strand.
ATTTCTTCTGATTTTGAAATTGCCAACTTAGTTAGTTCGAGATATCTGAAGGAAGCTAAACTATAATTAAATCTACACTACTATACTATACTATATGTTATAATTCATCCAATGTAAAATTTTCAAAATTTTGTTTAAACACACCAACAACGTTATAATACCGAAACATGGCAACTCCGTCCAAATTTTGTTTGCGCATGTCTTCTACAGCAACGCATATGTGTGGAACATAAATAACAGCTGTTTCATGTTAACAAGAAAGTAAATAATAGTATACTTTCAGGATGTACGTGTGCGAACTGAGCAATCCAACAGCCGTTGGGCTAAAACCAAAAAGAATTGCATGTCACCATGGTACAAAAAGGTGAGTATGTGGCGTGGTATAAGTTCAACCCTTGAAATACGTATGCGATATTTTATATTATATTTCAATTATTCATTTATTAGGTGTCCGTTGAACCCACAATGTTCCTGTACATGTTTGCCTTCATGATTACTTCCGTGGTGGAACAGGACTTTTTCGTACAGAAGGCGTGTCGCGTCAATAACAATTTTACCGATGAAATCTGTTCGAACATTCAAGCGGATGAGAACGCCATATATAAAAAACAAGTGCAGGTAATTCAGTTTAATATGATAAAGGCTTAAAAAAATTAACCAATAAATAAAAAAATAATAAAATAGTAAAAACAATTCCATATAGTATGGAAAATTAATTAAAAATAAGTTAAAATAAATAGGCTAATTAACAAAAAATTAATTAAAAACATAAACTCATTAAAAAAATTAAAATTAGGTTTTTGAAATGAAATTAAATCTTACCTTCCATACGGCAAAAATATAAATCAAAAATAATAATTTATATTTTACGTAATATTAGGTAGTCGAAAAAGTCTTTTCGTATTACTAATCAAATTTCCACTTATTTTTTATATTTATACTAATAAATAAATAAAAAAATATGTACGCTTTTGGTCGACCACTTCTTAAAAATATGAAAATGAAGTAAAATTATTGTTCAAATTCCAAATAAATCTCTAAATACCGATTCATAAACAAAATTAACTGTAAAAAATTACAATCCAAATATATTTTTTTTATAAAAATTTTATTACCAGATCACAACGGCGAAATTCCATCAAATAGAGTCGATTTCAGCACATATTTTCCCCATTATACTGGCGCTCTTTATTGGTTCCTTCTCCGATCGGCGCGGTCGCAAATTTCCGCTCCTCATGGGTCTCACCGGCAAACTTATCTACTCAGTTATGATCGTTGTGAATGCGCGCATGAAGACTTGGCCATTGGAGTACGTCATTTACACAGCCACACTACCGTCGGCGCTAACGGGTGCGGACGTTGCCATATTCGCTTCATGCTTCGCCTACATCTCGGACATATCGACGCTGAAGAACCGTACGCTTCGTGTAACCATACTGGACGTCTGCTATTTGAGCGCTATGCCAACGGGTGTAGCATTAGGTGAGATTTTAATGAAGTCAGTGTGTAGGGTTTAGAGTTTGTCTACAAATATGAGGGAATTTTCAGGTTCCTACCTCTTCTACAATGCATTTGATAACTCGTATGCGGACATGTTTACGGTGAATGCCGCATTGTTGGCGCTTGCTATAATTTATACCGTATTTGCGCTCAAGGTAAGTTGTTGTTGTTATTAAATAGGTTGAGTGTGGATTGAGTAATGATGGAACAATTTTAGTGGCAAACTACCGCTAAGCAACGTTCTCTGCGCGAACTCGGCTGTTGCGGTTTCTTTCCGGATTTCTTCGATAAAGAACATGTCAAGGACTCTTTCACTGTTTTGATCAAAAAACGACCTGGTCATCGACGTCCCTTCCTCATCATTTTACTGATCGCCATGGCTTTGTATACATTCCAACGTGATGAGAATCAGTATTTATATCTATACACGATTTTCAAATTTAAATGGAATGTCGATGTGTACAGCACATTCAAAACATTCAAGTCCACTGCCTACGTCGTTGCCATGTTGGTGGCGGTGCCGTTGATGAATAAAGGATTCCATTGGAAGGATACGGTGTGTGCGCCTGTGTTGACCGCATTGCTTGAGTTCTAAGTATTTTTTCGATTTTTTCTTGCAGACCATCATCTTCATTGGCGCTTGGGCGCACGCAATTGCTCGTCTCTTTTACTACTTCGCACAGACTGGCACATTTTTCTATGTGGGCGCGCTAATTTGTAGTTTGGGACCCATAGTCGGTCCAATGATTCGTGCGATGACCTCGAAAATTGTGCCCCAATCCGAGCGTGGCAAGGTCTTCGCTCTGCTTGCTGTCTGCGATAATGCCGTACCCTTCATTAGCGGCGTGTTTTATTCCCAGGTCTATCGCGCTACCTTAAATGACGATGGCAAAGGTGGTCGGGGTGTTTTCCTACTGACCATTGCCACACAGCTAGCCGTCTTCGTACTGATACTGTACGTGCATCTAATTATTTTTTTTTTTTTTATTTTGATAACATGTTTATTTCTACAATTTCTATTTTGTTTTCAATTCTTAGCGCTATTCATATCATCCTTGGTGAACAATCTCTAGCCGTGCCGGAAATTAGCGAAAAAGAATCTCAACTCATACATGAGAATGAAGCTAACCCCGCGACTAAGAATTCTGCCAGTGCCATTGAGCCCGTTCAAGTGCCTGCTATAAGCGCAAATATTGCAGAGAAGAATATTTCGACGGAAGCCGAGAGTGCGTAACCGAAACAAATTTACATCTGACCGAGCGCTGCCACGCCAATAACTTCTTCAAATTACATATTTACATATGTAACTATATGGGGTATGTGTTATGCTTTTATAACAGCAACAATAACATGGTAGCGAAGTATCGTAGAAGTTAAGTTTATTGTACAATATAATATTAGTTATACTAATAATAAGAGCTTATATATGAAAAACATTAATATTACTTTGTTTATTACATTTATAAGAAAAGTTTTGAGATAAAATATATATAGGCACATTTCGGAACGAATAACCGATGCATGAATTAATTATTGATAATATCGGGAGGTACATTTATAACAGCTAAAGAGAGAATTTGAATCGTAAGGCACTAATGGCACTTCATGAAACGGATTCACATCACCAAGCCAACATTGACAATTCTATGGGCATTGATGAATCCTGAGTTGCTAAGATAACAATTATTACCACATTCTGTGATTCCACGACGGCAAATTCTGAAAGAAGCACTCTTGTTTTCTAATTAAGTTAATTAATGTTTCATGGTTTTAATTGCTTAAAAAACTGGCTTAAGTCGATAATAGTAAATTTGGATTGTTTTCTTTCTAAGTACAGAGTTTGTCCGGAAAGTAATAGGACTGAGTCGATTTAAAAAAATGTATTGAACCAATCGTTACAATTCTTTAAAAACTTTCAAAATAGGCTCCTTCTGCGTCGATGCAGCGCTGCCAGCGCGATTTCCAAGCATTGAAGGCGTCACGGAAGGCATTTTCCGGAATAGCCTTGAGAGTCGAGGTGCATGCTGCTTGGATCCCCTCTGTCGTCTTAAAATGCGTACCTTTGATCGGCCTTTTCAGGCAAGGAAATAAAAAAAGTCCGGGGGCTACATCTGGGCTATAGGGCGGCTGCGGAAGCGTTGAGATGCCGGTTGCCGGTTGGTTAGTTGTTCACAAGAAAAGCGGTGTAAGCCGGGTGGTCGTCGTGGTGCAATTTTCAATCGGCTGCGATGTTTTGTCTAACCCGATTGACCGTTCGTTTGAGTCTCTTGAGGACTTCCACATAAAATTTGGGGTTGACGGTTTGTGCAGGAGGAACAAATTCACGGTGGACGATAGACCCCACCGAAACACACCACTTCTTGCTAAGGCAACCTAATCGCGTACCTCATAAACCTCGGCGAAAATGTTGTCATGACCTCCATATAGTAAACATACGAGGTATGACAATTAAGTAATGAGACTGGTTCCATAAGAACCGTATATTTGAAAATTATTCTACAACTCTGCCATCCCCTTCAAAGTAGTCCCCTTGGGCAGCTATACAGCGATTCCAGCGCGTTTTCCATGCTTCGTAACATTTCTGGAACGCTTCGACTGGGATGTCCGCGAGTACCCTCGTCACAGCCGTCTGGATGTCCGTAATCGATTCAAAATGGGTTCCTTTGACCACCGATTTTGTGTTAGGAAACAAAAAAAAGTCAGAGAGTGACATGTCGGGCGAATAAGGCGGCTGTTGCAATCCCGCGATCCCTTTAGAGCCAAAATACTGAGACACGCTGAGGGCGGTGTGGCACGGCGGTTGTCGTGGTGAAGGATCCAGTTACGAGCGATGTCTGGGCGCACCTTGTTGAATAGTTTTCGCAATCTTTCGAGTACTTGACAATAGTAGACTTGATTCAGTTTTCCCCGGTGGAACGAATTCTTTTTGGACGATTCAAAAAAGGCAATAATCATCGTTTTCCCCTTCGACTTGCTCATGCGAGCTTTTTTTGGGCGGGGAGACAACCATTGTGAGCTTTGGCACGACTAAGAGCACTATCACCATACACTCTTACAAATGTAGCTTACGTTTCCGAAGCTGTTTCGCCCAATCTGGCGCAAAATTTTATCGCGACGCGTTGCTCTTGATTTCGTTTTTCCATTTTCGTGACGAGCACTACAAACACACGTCTACTCAACTTGACGCAGTAGGCGAACTAAATAAGCTAGAGCAATGGTACATATATCAATGGAGAGGGGAGGGATGCCGGAAAAAGAGGGAATTTCAAGGTCACAGGTTTACTACAAGCGAGGCAATAAAATCAGTCTCATTACTTAATTGTCAAACCTCGTATTTCCAAAAAACATCACCTGAAATTTTGCGTCGAAAGGGTAATCGCTCATATCTATTTATTTATTATTGTCCTGTCGACCGTAAAAAAGATTGTTTCTTTGTTTAAAATGATTATTCTACTCGAACTCTGAATCCAGCGACAACTGGCCACACAGCAGAATGACTTTAAAATGAATGTCTTAATTCAGTTACAAAATTTATTCAAATGAAATTACAATTTTTAAAAATGAAAAATACACAAGCACAAATGGAAAACATGGGCATCATTGGAGAGTGAGTCTCATTTATTTTTCGACAAAGTGCGCTGCTTCTCCGCATGCTCGACAACCTTGTCGTCCACATAGAGTCCTTTGCGTCGGCGCACGCTGTCCATGTATACTTTGGCACGGTTCGCTGAGTCTGCCTTCTCGCCATAATGTGCAATCTCCTCCTCGGTGGTCGGTACCCAGAACGGATCAATGTTGATTACCTAAAACGAGAATTGAATGTAAACTGAGTATGTATGTGTGTGTGTGGGCTTGGTATTAAACGTTTCTAAGCTAGAATGGGATTAAGTGAAAATCTGCAATGATTCTGGCATTGTGTGGCATGTGGCGCAAAGCTGATTGGCAATGGTAATGGTAATGCCCTAGAATGTTGGAAGCGATAAATGAATGGAAAAGGAAACTATATTGCAGTGATGTTGCAAGAGTGCCAGTGCAAGTGCCAGCAGATGTAACGGTGGTTGATGTTGGCCGCCTGGTGACATGTTGCACGTACAGCAAAACGTCATTTCCTTTGGCTGCAGCCCGGCTAATGCCTGTTTGTGTGTGTCTTTCACGCTGAAGTGGCACTTCTCGGCCACATTTTCATGTTCGAACTCTTCACGCTTCATTGAATTGCTTTGTCAAAGGCTCTTAGCGCTCAAGTGTCCTTTATGCATTTTTCTTGTGGGTGCTTAGGTGTACGCAGCACCGAAGAGTGTGAATTTGCGTGTCATTACACACACACACACACATATTTACACGCGGACACCTTCATTGCCGCCTGTGACGCTTTCAAGTGTTCGTCTTTCGATTTTCATTGAATTTACGTGATTTTCGTAAATTTCCAAGGATACTGCAACACCTTGTCCTGCGTCGTCGGCACCTTTCCAGCTGTGTGCGTCGTTCGCCACGCTCGTTTGTTTTCGACACATTGCCATTGTCGTCCTTTATTACACCTCGCCGTCGCTGGCTGTTTGCGTGTGCGTGGGTGTGTGTGTGTGTGTGGCGTTAAGGTCCTTTGTGCGTTTCAAGTGTCCTGCGTGCGGAAATGCTTAGCAATGACGCCGAAACGAATTCAATTTCTTGTGATGCTTGCAAAATTGCATGCACGGGTGGGTGTACCATGAATGGCGACTATGTGTTGGTTAGTGGACCATAGGCGGTCTCCAGAGCACACCTTCAATGGAGCGAGCTGTGTTGGTCGCGCGGTGAGCGAGCGAATTTTCACAGTTGCTCTCGATAGGACACGACAGGATAAACAGCTTATCTCGTATGAATGGCCACCGCAACGCTTTCTATGTGTGTGTGTTGCATGCTCGGCTAGGTGCAAACATAAATTCATCTACGAAAGCAGGTGAGTTGGCACTTTTAGGAGCCATCAACTTTGTTGTTTCTTATTTTTTTTTTTGCTTATTGGCATAAAGGTGTGATTTTCGATTGATTGATGAACTTATTGAGGCAGCAACAGCAAGTCGCCGCAGGAGATCCATCATAAGTGCGCAAAACGGGCATTCAGAGAAAATGAATTGTCATTCACTTAGCAGACAAGATAAAAATGTAAATTTTCATAAATCAAAATGAAAAGATGCTAAAAACCGTATTGTCGCATTTTCAAGGTTTTACATTCACCTGCAGCTTCTTAAAGTGCTCAATGAAGAGCAATGTATTGGTTCCCTTTTATTCTACTTGAACTTGATAATACATTTTAAGGGTTAACCTTAAGCATCATTGAATTGATATTTAGTTTAGTTATTTTAGACAAATAAGTTTCTTGAGAAAACATGGTCGATATACTACTACGAGAGCATAGAACACTAAATGGATCTCAATCTGTGACTGTAATAGATTTGTTTTATACAAATGTACTCCAATAGTTTAAGATCTATGACAACCGAAGGCTGGGTGTTGGCTTTCTTGATTTTCTTTTGTACCCTTTCAATGGTATTCTAGCCTTTTTTAACACCAGATCCTCAGTGGATCCCGGTTGTGAAGACATATTGATCCAAACAAGAACTTTATTTAGATTGGTCAGTTTATACGGCAACTACGTGCTGTAGTGGAGTGAACTGAACAATTTGTTCAGAAATTGTAGCACCGCCTTGGAAAGTAACCCTTATCAAATTTATCAAATTAACGAAAATTTTCCACATAAGGACTCTTTTCTTTTTTGTTTAGTTTGTATGACAGCTTTATCCTATAGAAGACCGATATAAGAGGTTCCGGGTAAGCCGCTTCTTAAACAGAGAATAATGTGTTAAGAATTCCTAACTATCTCCTAAAATCTGTAAGAGCGCTTCGCATTATAGAACATGACCGACTCAGTTCGTCACGCTGATCATTTCTATATGTGCTTTATAGGGTTTCCGAAGCCTTCTACTTGGTGTTACAATCTTTGCGGGTTTATTCGGAATTTAATAGCGATGAGAGTACCAGAAGCGCTTTAACCGATAATCAGATCTAACTTAGGGCAAGAACGCAAGATTGAAAATAAGAGCAACTATTGCCGGCCCCCACGAGCGACTTTTCGGAAGTAGAATTAATTGAGGTATGCACTGCGACCTTGGGTCTACTCGTATTGTGCCCAGTCGGAAGTAGCTTCATGTCATATTAAATGTGATTGTCAGAAAAAATTTTTAGAAATCAAACGAGTTGTCAAAAAGTTCTATGATCCGAAACAGTTGAACTTTATTTTGCTCTTAGGTCAGAAATAAGAGTTAAATGAGGAGATAAGAGTGTGAATTGTATATAACGGGAAGAACTCCGGAAAAGTTTCCATGTTTCTTGCTCAGTTTTATTTAAAGGTGTCTCCCATTTATTGAACATAGTTGGAATAATCGATATAAATCAAGTCTAATCGGTTAATTTCAGTTCACTTAACATCGAGATTCTCAAAAAAAGTAATATTTCTAGAATGTTGTTCATCGCATTACTGATCGTTTTGCCCAAATGTCTACATTCCATGTCTTCATAATTTCCAAAGACGCAAACAAAAAGCTATTTGAAGGGTTCAATATGTTCACCATTCATAGGTTGTAATGATTTAATAGAGATTCTAATGTAAAGGTGTTACACCTCTTCACTTTTGTGAAAAAGGTGTTAAAACTGGAACAAAAGTGTATCAGTTAACATTTGAGTATGCGTGGTAAAAAAACTTAAGCAATACCGTCTTCCATGGAGCGCATCGGATCTTTCAGCAAGAGACTGCGCCAGCACACAAGGCAAAAACCACACAACAGTGGCTTACAAGTAGATGAGGAGATATCTGTAAGTTCAGATTTGAATCCATTGGATTATTGTTTGAGAACAGAGTTGGAGAGCATGGCCTGTCATATACGCCACAGAAAATTGAAAAGTCTCAAAAAAACTTTCGCTCGAGCAGTGTCGTCAATACCAATAGAAACTGTGCGTGCTGCTAATGATCAAGCCGAATCGTTTGAGAGCTTGTGAGAAAACAAAAGGTCACCATTTCGAATAAAATTTTGAACATGGCATGCATTATGAAATGAAACTAACTTCATTAAAAAATTAAATCAAAGTCTAATTTATAGAACGGCCTGAACTTGTAACAGAACTTATGGCACGATTAAACTAAATTGCACTTGAGTGGCGGGCTTTAACATATTTTAGTATTAAATAGCTCCCAAGAACAGATAAAATTAAGTCCAACGAATTAAACCCTCAAATATTTATGTATTCAATAAAAATATAAATTCAATAAATTAGGTGAAAAGAAAAACCCTATTTCAACTTAAAAACATCTCAGCTTAATAATAAATATCAGAGCTTAACTAAAATTACATAGAAATCCGCAAACCCAAACACACACATATCTACAAATCAATGTAAGATAAGCACTGATTGACATCAACACCAAGTTATCCTAATCAGACACTTCACACACACATCCCCACCGACCTATCAGCGAGCAAAAGGTAAAAGAGCAGCGTAGCAACAAAACGTAGACAACCACAGGTGAGTTCAGGTGAAATTGAGTGAGGGATTTTTACTGCTGCGCAATTTCGTCGAAGTTCGAACACACCTTCGAACGAGCAGTGGTACCGTACCATCCGGGTATGCCGTCATTGGGGCCACTTGGTTGCCTGCGGGCACCACCACCAGCTGCCATCACATACAAACTGATCATTATCTGCCAACACTTTTGCTTGTTTATCACACCAAAAATCACTAGAAGGGAGTAGTAAATGCCATGCAAGCAACAAAAAAAAACTCGGCAACAACAACAAAGACTACAATGAGATCAGCCAATTGAGGATGCATACGAGAAAATGATGAACCGTGACAGCGCACAGTGACGAGCGTTGGGATAACACGTAATTCAACTCAAATTATGCACACACACACACATATGTATGTATGTACACATGTATATGGGCATAGTATGTGTGTATGTGTTTGTTTGCGAAAAGGATATTTCAAAGGGGAGAAATTGAAATGAGCATGAGTAGGTGATCAAGTGGCTCGTAAATATTCATAAATTTCGACAAGTCGTGATTGTTATGCGAGGATTCATTACAATGCCTTAATAACAAAAAGAACACAAATATGCATTTATGTGGACCTCTATAGTATTTATATACTAGTACTCGTACGCATTAGGGTGTGCTTGAATTCTTCGGCTATTCGAATTAGTTAACTACATGTAGCATCTGATCAAATTTGACCCGGACAGGATCATTTACTATAAACTGTGCCCGTAAATCGAGTCTGGGAACTAGAACTTCCTTTATGAGGAGCTAAGCTTCCTACAGATCAATAACCAATCGGAATCTCAGGGCGTATGTACTATATATTCGTTTTTTGGAATATTCGCTTTATATGGAAAAAGTATTTACGAATTTTGTCAACAGATGTCGTTGCAGTCGCACATATCTCCACATTGTGTCATACCATTAACGCCTCGAAAGGTTATGCTGAGTGTTTAGTGGGATTGGAAAGGAATCATCATCAATGAGCTGCTCCAGCCTGGTCGAACGATTGATTCAACATTTTACTGTCAACAACTGATGAGTTTAAAACAAGCAATCGAAAAAAAAGGCCACAATTAATCTACAGAAAGGGCTTCGACTTCCAACAAGGCAACGGTAGACCACACACAACTTTGATGACTCGGCAAAAACTGGGAGAGCTTGGCTGGGAAGTTTTGATGCATCCACCATATGGCCCTGATCATGCACCATCGGACTACCATTTGTTTCGGTCAATGCAGAACTGCCTTAATGGAGTTGGTTTCAAGAGAATCCTGTGAAAATTACTTGTTGCCGAGAAACCAAAAAAGTTTTACATTGATGGAAGAATGTCTCTGGCGAAAATATGGCAAAAAGTGGTTGACCAAAATGGTACATATTTGGTTCATTAAAGTTCATTATGAATAAAAAAAAATATGTTGAAGTTTGATTAGATATACGAAAATACTTTTTAGACTACTCAATATTTTCGGTGGATACCCTGGAGTACGTCAAATGTTCTTCTGTTACCTTGTGATCCTCTCCTTATTTTTTTAGAAAATAAGGTAACCGATTGGTATGCCAAATTTCTAATTCTTTCAAAAGATGGTATATTCTTAACTATATCCCTCAAAATTTGCATGTCTTCAAATATTATTAGAATTCAAAGCAGCCATTCGTTCACTGCAGTGTAAAGAAGGGCTGTAGATTGGTAAAAAACTTTGAAGCAAACTTGAGATTTTCATGAGAAAAGAACTACATAACCGGAACGGACACAGATTTATACACTATACGATCTTGGATTGACATATCTGCAGTGTTCCCAACATTAACTCTGGAGAGGTTTTCTACCATAAAAGCAACAACAATAAAAGCTTTATTATCTCATTTTGGTCTTTCAAGCAACACGATCCCAATAATGTGGGATTTCTGTCCAATTTGTCTTCGTTGCTTAGATGAAAATGTTATTAGAACCGTCTAACAGCAGATTAGCGACCAACAGACCATACGATTGCTTTGAAGACCAGTAAAAATTTTATAACTGAGGCTTTTCGAATATCCACCAGAGTAGAGTGTGAAATGTTGCATAAAACCTAATTTCTCTAAAAAAAATAGTAAATAAAAGCAAAACGAAAATCGCCGCGTGATGTCTTAAGAGCACACGCGCTGGACACATGACATGTGTTTGACGTAGGAAGCAAGCATACACAATGAGTTGGAGTATGCATATTAAAAATACAACAGCAACAGCAACAACAACCGAAGGCAGTTGAAGCAGCAAATAAACGACGTGACCGGGCGAGAGATTATGCGCAGAGGATCGGCAACAGGTCCAACGAAAACCGAAATAAAAACAAAAATTGAAGCACATATGCATATAGATAAGTATGACGCTTTAAGAGGATGAGGCAAGTGTGTCCTTCACGAGTGCAACAACAACCAACTGCAAACAATGCAAACCAACATTAAGAGGATTGCAAACACGAGAATATAATACACATGTGTGTGCGTATGGATGTGTAGAACGTGTGTTCCAATCTCTACAATTTGAGCGATCGTAAAAGATATGCATGCGCAAGATGACTGTGTCCGACGGTTCGGGGTACGGGCGCGAAGGGCTGCCACCACCATCGCCGCCGGCTTTCAGGCTCAATTTACGCGGTTAGCTACCGGGCTACGCACGGTCAAGAGCGTGGAGATCATAATCGGCCCAGCGGCACTAAACGAACATACAAACTCATACACACACACTCACACAGCTATATATGGGCGAGTATGTTTGTAGCTCTGATTTGAAATGTTGGCAAAGGCAAAGACACGATGTGGAAGGAAATTATCACGCGCGGATCAGAGCGGCATGAATGTCGTTTTGACAGCCACGACTGCACGCGCATGCTATGTACGTGTACGTGTGTGTATGTGTATTTAACAAATGGTGGCATGTACATACACACAAACCCGCATACAGGTGTTAAGAAGACGCTCAAGTGGCTGGCTGACTGGCTGGCTGGCACTGCGTATGCGCTCGGACGCACTGATCTAAATATTTTAATGCACGACAGCTGCTATGCAGATGCACACACACATGCGCAAATGCTTCCACATATATGTAAAACTTATATGCTGCATTACCTGGACAGATTATTGTTCTACTTGGATCGACATACACACATACACAAGTGTTCGCAGCAACTCATGTATGGACATTGGTGTATGTGTATGATTTTTGTGATCGCTTGGGTATTATCAATCGCCTCCATTGTGGTTAAATCGAGAGGAAAAACGAAAACAAAATCAAATCTCACTTATAATTGTATTGAAAGGTTTTATTACTCTTCAGTTATGCTCCACATTATTATTGATATTGTTGTTGTTGTTGTTGTTGCATTTCTGTTAACTAAATAAAAGCCGTTACTACTACAGCATAATAAATGATTGCGGAGCGCATTAGTGCTCGGCTTACAATGGCCAGCACAACGCTTTGAAACACGCACACACAACAAAAGCAACAACGCACACATCCACACACACATAAATCGGCATACAAATACAAAAACTCTGATTTCTTGGTTCCAAAAACAAGGAATGACTGGAAAGGAGAAAGAGCGCTTCTGCGTATAGCCAGCAGGTAGTCGGCGGACAGCCAACCGGCGGTCGCTTTCCTACGCAGTTACCTGCCGCGCGTCGAACACATGCCGCTACACAAATAATTTCTTATCAGATTATTCATACTTTACTCCTCACTTTTTTACGTCTGCGTTGTTGTTGCTGTTGCTGTTGTGGTCGTTGTTGATTTTTACGAGCGTCTCTTTGCTTTGTTGGCCTCTTGTTGAGATTAAGCGCGCTAAGCATTGCAATCCGACCGCGTCAACTGAAGTGTAGCAGCTACCGAATTTGTAGCGTGAGGCAAGAAAACAAAAACAAACACACATGCATACCTAATACACTCGTAACCTCCGGCAACGCGGTGTTAGGCCGGTCGCTCCAACTTGTTGATATGCGCGGCAATGAAGTGAAGTAAAGGTTGCTTTTTGAGGAAATCATTGGAATGAACAATTTTTTGTGAACCGAAATTGAAATTGAAATTTCGATCGTTTCCTCTGTGGCATGAACAGCCGATTGATTTGCATTTAAATGGTTTTTATCTACGTGAATCTTAATTAGTAGATTATGGAATCGGTATTTCTCGAAATTAAATTTTAATTAACATAAGTCGTTAAGGCATTTGTGTATGTGAGTATTTCAGTGTGCCTAGATCTAGCTTAACGTTACATTATGCATCGGAAACAGCGCTCACTAATTCCAAGATCACCCCGAGGTATTAGATGACTCTAATAGAAGATCGTAGTAAAATAATGTTCTGAACCAAACAACCAATTTCCTCAATAAATATTTTCTTTATTTAGATTTTCCTTATATACAAATATATTTGCGTATGTATTTGCATGTCTAACCTCACTAACAATAATATTGACGGCAGGTGACCCATTTTACGACCTAACCTTATAACATTGATATGGGTAAGCATATCCTTAGCAAAAAATCCCATATTCACAAATAAATCGCATTACGGCTCGAATTCTATTGAAGCTTTTTTATATAGAAAGTAAAGTTTCTCGTTCCTTTATCTACGTGCCTATCTTCACGTACAAACACTGTTTCAATCTTGTTATGTGTGTATGTTCATGTTTTCTTTATTTCAATCTCCATCTCTATCATTATCGCGATCTTAACTCTATTCCTATCTACCTCTATCTTAGTTACTCAATCACTATTATCATGTGAATTTTAATTTCTATTTTACTTTTATTTACATTAATAGGTCCTCATCTCTATTTTTACCTCCCTCTGCCGCAACCTCGACATCTCTTTCTGATTATCTCTCTCTATCTTCACCGGCATCGCTGTCTGTCTCTTTCGCTATTTACTCCTCACCTGAATTTGCAACGACTTGCATAGCTTTAATTGTTATTTTCTACAATAGGTATTTATTACCTCATTGTGAATTTCAAAAATAAATATTTTCCATAAATATACGTAGGTGGCCTTTTATATTTCGGGATTTGGCAAAATTAGTCGTAAAAAGTTTGACATTTCTGGTGAAATGAACGTTTTGACATACGAGCGCTATTTGCATCGTTTACAGTAACTTAAAATAATCTTCTCGACCAAACAATGTAATTAAATCGCGATTATTTTTTACAACTTTCGACGTGGATCAACTCAGCAACAGTAGATCGATGAACTTAATTCAAATTGTCATAATGAAGCTCCATCAAAGACTCGTGTTTATCGATGGTATGGTAAATTCAATCGACGTTGTAGATCTCTTCAAGGTGAATGTCGGAAAGGTATACTAAAATCAGTTGTTGCTCCGAAAACTATTGGTGCTGGGCGCAAGCTGATGTTGAAAGATTAACATGTGACCTATCGTAAGACGGAGACCATTATAGATTAGCTGGACTATCATACATTCAATACTGTACATTCATGACTGTAAAAAAATGTATTGACGTTGGACCCCACAAAATGAGTTAAGCGCTTAAAAAAGGATTATTAGTCGAAAGAAATGTTAAACAAAATAAGATAACGTTGCTTCGAAACACGTCTATCACATCGTCACATACAACCATTTGTTTGTCAGTTGCCTTTCAATCAGAAAAAGTAACCGTCTAAGACGGACTACTCTTCACCAAGACAATACAAGCTTTCACACCTAGACTGAAACAACTGCATTTTTGAGCACTCAAAACATCGATTCGATGAGTCTTCCTCATATAGTCCTGACCTAGCACCGAATCACTTCTTTTTATCCCCGTTTAAAAAGAAATTAATGAGACTTGAAGAGACGGTTGATGCAAAAGACATGTTTTGGAAATACCTTAATCAGAGTGGCAAAAGAGCTTTCGAAAATTAGTTTAAGAACACGCAAAAGTGCATATCGTCACTTAAAATGCAAAATAACGTAACATCATTTTCAAAAATTTACAGGGAAAAGAATGAAACACGTAATGAATTGGAACATGAGTAAAACAAAATTTAAATATTGGTTAAAACTGGGTTATACATATCCGATAAAAGAACCTTAAAATGTTGGGCATACGAACTCAGATGTATATAATTTGAAGTAGTGGATCATAAGCAATGAAACACTCAATTTCGACTTTTTTGATCATACGTTATTTTGCATTTAAGGTGACGATATGTAGATCTTAATGGAGAATATTTTGAAAAACAATAAATCGATTTTGATGATTAAAATTTCTTTTTGTTCTCGAATCCCGAAATATAAAATAAAATCCTTTCGGTTTGGAGATATGAGCAAATTTCTTACATTTTTTAAACTTTGTGCAAGTGGTTTATTTTTCTCGAGGAACAAATTTCGTTTACTTGTGGCACTTTACGCCTACTGTAGACTCAAATATCACCTATTCAACATGGGTAAAGTTTCTTGAGCTAACTACCAGTTCTGAAAAATGGAATTGGAAACTCCCGAGAACCTGACGCCAGGCTGCACGGCAATAAGTACGCGCAGGATAAAGGCTCTTGAATGTACTATGTATGCGAATAGGGATCACATTGCCTTTTCCTCATAAAATTTCACATGGAATCGTATTTTTTCTAACTTGAAAAAGTACTTCTTAAATCAGTCATATGAGGGTCTCCACATATTTTCTATGCTAATGCTATTCTTTTCGGGTTGCCCATGCAATCTATGCAAAGTCCACATCCTTCCTTCAATCCTTGACAAGCATAGTTTTGCCTTTGACCTATTTTCTTATTTTTGGTTTCCTGTTGTATTTATGCTGCCTCAGCTCATCTCATGCCCATGTCGGTTAACGAGTTCAGGGAAATGTATAAAAGAAATGACAGGTACTATTTTAGGTATCCACGGTATTCTTCCATATCATGGAAGCACAACAAATCTACATATGTACGTGCTTACAAACGCACACACACATAATTCATTAGTGGGGCTCGTATGCTTCTGAAGACTTCTGCAAACTTTCAACTCGTGTTGCGCACGAGGCGAATGACAAATGCATACATACACACACACACACACACATGTGTGATGCCGAATGCTAGCAGTTAAAGCACAACAAAAATTGAGAGGTATCATTAGCAGCAAAAAACGACGGTTATTCTGATTCGACAACGCAAACAACAACAACAGCAGCAGAAGCCGCATCATCATCAACACTGTCCGAAAGCAGATGAAGTGGAACACAAACAACTGCAGCAACAAGCAAAGCAGAAAATCGCATTGAGCGCAGCGAAATGGACAGTCATCAACGCCGCCGAGAAGCATCACCAACCGAAAGACAACAACAATAACAGTAACTAAAACAATCAACACTGCGGCAGCATAAGCCGAGTGGAGTCACAACCTGTGCTCCGACGCTGGAGGATCCACTCGTAAGTCCACATGTATGCATGTATGTGTGTGTGTGTACTTTGTGTTAATATCTGTACAAACAAGCAGGCTGATGGTGATATGCTCATATCTCTGCATATTTGTTTGCTTGCATGTGAGCGTGTGTGTGTGAGGTGTTTGTGGTGCATGTAAGTGCGACTGGCCGTACGTGTGTTGCGCGCATGCGCGTAGCCCGGTAGCCGTAACAGTCAACAGCGGCAAGACCGGCAGCCGTGGCAAACGAGCAAAGAAATAAAAAATAATCATAATAATCAACATGAGCACCAACAACAATAACTAATAACTGCGAGTACGAGCACAAACCTTCAGCACTCAAAATAAGCACCGGTAGCCGCCACAGCAAACCATAATAATAATAACAATAAAGCGCAAGCGCAGTGAAAAAAAAACGGTTTTGTTTATTGTCTTTCGCTTGTCTACTCCTGAAATTAGTTTTTGAATATTTCCTCAATTTTATTTTATTTTTTTTCGGTTTTGGTTTCACCTCCTACAAAAGTGAATGCTAAATTAACCGCAGAAAACTGCAAGGACAGAGGCAAAAGGGAAGACTAAAGCTAGTGAGTTGTTAAATAAGCTAAAGTTCGGACGGGATTTCGTGCTACGAACGGAGGGTAGACTAATAGTAGTAGACGTTTACATATTTTTGGGAGTTGAATTTTTAATTCGACCTCGGATCTGTACCTATATACGCTTCCATCTGAAACTTATCGAGGCAAAACATTTTGGAAGCGAAGAATAGATTGAACTTTAGACTTTCAGACCCATATTTCTTTCAACGTTCTATACTATCCAATCCAGCCTTCGATGAACAAAAACAATATAACATTAAAGAAAACGTTTTTTAAAGCGTCTGACCTTTGATATGCAGTATCGAAATCTCGGGAGTTTCTTTGTCATTGATTAGCCTTTCACAAAACCCATAGGTTCGGAACTTGGTTGAAGTGAGAACCCGAGAAACAAAAACGAGAGACGCCACAACGTACTGTTATTCACTACATCTCGCTAAAGTTAACGTTATTAATTACTGAACTTCTCCCAGATATACGCCAACGATATACGCGGAGAAAGCAAGCATTCTTTTTGGCATCACTAGGTGTATCCTTCATAATCAGCTTCTTTTTAAAATATGGTCATGCATGCCCGATGATTGGAATTTAAGTGTGCTCTGTATAATCTAGAAAAAGGGAGACTCACAATCTGCGCTAACAACCGTAGGATAAGCCTCATGAGCTGATTTCAAAGCTGCTCTCGACAGCACGAAAAAGAGCTGCCTTATGCTGCGATATCTGAATTTGGTAGACCCGCAAAACTGATACCGCTGTGTAAATCGACATTGAGCAATACCAAAAGTCGTGAGCTGCTTGAGTCACATGTAAAAGAATCGTTTCTGGCCACTCCCAAGTGAATGGCAATCAGAGAACTTTCCTCACCTGCGTGAACTTCTACACATGACTCCATCCTCCTCCGAATGGTGGCAATCAAGTCAAACCTTGGCTTCAAAAGAATTTTTTCAGCCAAAATGGATTGGTTTACTAGCACACGAAATACCTTTTAATAAATTTTTTTAGTTCGTTCCCTCAAAATGCTATATCTCATTAACTAATAGTTCGACAGTTGAAAAATCTACAAGTATATTTCAAAAAAGGGGGTTATCAAAACCATATGGATTTAATACCAGTAGAGCCATCTACTACTGTTTTTTCAGCCCTCTTCATACTAAAGACTTGATAAAACGCTAAACAACGACCGAAGAAAACACATGATTGATACAGTGATGGAGACACATCCAAACCGCTAGGCGATTAGATCGCCAATCAAGCAGATGTGCAAAGGAATACTGAACTTATTTATGCTTCTTCACATAACCACAAAATTCACCAGCAAGTAATTAAGCTAGTGAGAGATGCTCTCTAACCAAAGTATGTATTAAAAAAAATTTTGAAGCTTTTTCTTTTAATTATGTAAGTTGGCAGTGTGACCTCAGCTGGCCCTCAAGTCCGCGGCAAGCAGTAGCAGCAGCTCAAATGCCATTCAAGCAGCTGGCAGCCCGGCCGAGTGATGGACAGTGATTTGTAAATTCTTTCAAACTTCGCCCAGCGAAGCCAGCGACTCCCTGACGGTTATGCAATGTGCGCAAATTAAGCGACAGTTGGTTTACTTTGTGAAAAAAAGTCTAGCTAAAATACGCGTACTATCTGCATATACATTATATACATACATACACATACCCGTCTATTAGTGTGTGTGTCGATTTGGCATTCGTGCAACAGGGCCAACTGGCTAAGAAACTCAGTCAAGTTGGTGCCTTGTAATTTTAGCCTGTTGCTATTGTTGTTGTTGGGCTGTATGTTATGCAAATGTGAACGACGCAGGTATAATGAGGCAACAGCAACAAAAACACTTGCCTAAAACGCCAACAATAGCATATTGCAATGCAATATGGCACGAACTGAGGTTGTTTCCTTGTGCCACATGTGACAAGAGCGACAACGACAACAGCAGCAGCAACAACAATAACAAAAGCTACAACAACAGCTAATGCAAACACAAACAACATTATCAACATCAACACCAGCGACACTATCACCGCGACATCGCGGACAACATAAATATTTAAGAAGCAAAACAACTACACAACAACAACAAAATTAAATTAAATAAAAAGCCAATGCGTTGAGAAAGAAGCAGCAGCAGCGGTAAACAAGCTGTGTTGGCAAACAATCAACAACATTAATAATAATAATAAAAGCAACATGCAACATGCAACGTCATGTGTCAGCTCCGCCTCAACGGCAACGCCGTCTCCTGGCAATTGCGTCGAGGCTTCATCACATGCTCGCATGCCAAGCACTCGTCTGACGTCGGCGCATGCCCGGCCGTTTGCAATGTTTGCTTGCGAGGTAATGCAATTATCGTGGCCGGCGCACGTGACAACTCCACCTACGCGCCGGCAGCACACAACAGCAACAAGAGCAGCGCGTCAACTTCACAACTTGACAGTGTGAGCAACCAGAAAAATAACAAAAACAACAGCAATAATAATAACAGGAGAGCAGTTGTAATAATGACATGAACTTGCCGCGCATACAAAATGGCTTTGGTTAACGGTTTTAATTGTCAAGCTGATTGTCGCACTGTCAAGTGACATTTTTATTGCAAACAATGGATGGGCGAACGAAGAACGAAGAAAAGAGTATGCGAGTTGTTGTACATATGTATGTGCTTGCAAATGTGTGTTTAAGACCCAAGGGCTGGGGACACTGCGAATTCATTTTTGCAGCAAAAGCATTACAGGTTTTTGACCATATCATTAGTTCTCTGGCCTTAGGTGTTCCTCGCTCTGAGGTTATAATCTAGTTGGTAGTAATGTACCTCTCTTTCGCACAGTTTCAGATTCCTTCGTTAGGTTAGGTTTAGGTAAGTAGGATGACATTTGGTGAGTCCATGCATAACCCTACTTGGACAGCAAGAGACGCCTGTTTGTTGCGATGCCCAGAAATCCTACGTATAGATCAAAAGGACTGTCGCATACCGACAAAGCCTGCGACAAATTTACTAAGACGACTAATATCAATTCCAGTCAATTCGGCGGGTTCGTAAAAATTATGGAAACAAATGGGTCTGGTAGTGAACGAGTGCAAGACGAAATATCTCCTGTCATCAAACAAGCAGTCGTCACACTCGCGACTTCGGACTCACGTCACTGTTGCCAGTCATAACTTTGAAGTTGCAGATAATTTCGTCTATCTTGGAACTAGCGTAAACACCATCAACATTGTCAGCCTAGAAATTCAACGCAGGATGACTCTTGCCAACAGGTGCTACTTTGGACGGAGTAGGCAATTGAGAAGCAAAGTTCTCTCTCGACAAACAAATACCAAACTCTATAAGTCGCTCATAATTCCCGTCCTGCTATATGGTGCAGAGGCTTGGACGATGACAACAACCGATGAATCGACGTTGCGAGTTTTCGAGAGAAAAGTTCTGCGAAAGATTTATGGTCCTTTGCGCGTTGGCCACGGCGAATATCGCATTCGGTGGAACGATGAGCTGTACGAGATATACGACGACAGTGACATAGTTCAGCGAACTAAAAGACAGCGGCTACGCTGCCTAGGTCATGTTGTTCGGATGGACGAAAACATTCCAGCTCTGAAAGTATTCGACGCAGTACTCGCCGCGGGAAGCAGAGGAAGAGGAAGACCTCCACTCTGTTGGAAGGACCAAGTGGAGAAGGACCTGGCTTCGCTTGGAATATCCAATTGGCGTCACGTAGCGAAAAGAAGAAACGACTGGCGCGCGGTTGATAACTCGGCTATAATCGCGTAAGCGGTGTCTGCGCCAATTAAGAAGAAGAAGAGATGCTTCAATCTCAGTTAGACCAAAGGTGGACAGTGGAGGACAATGTGTCTAAATGTGACTGTGTCCAGTTAGAGTATCTATCATTCCGGTGACGTGAGCCCTTCAAGAACAGAAGTTGAATGAACCTTATACCTTTTACTTTGTGCTTTCGAAACTCCACAAGTTCTACTTGCTGACCAATGCTTATTAAGCTCGCGGGAGGCCTTTAGAACCCGCGTTCGAACGATCGAAGACAGGCAATCTCATCGGCTTTACAATTTCCAATTAGGGTATATGGAATATGGTAAATCTCTTCCTCAAATTAAAGAATAAAATCCAATCCGCTTAATATCCTCAATTGTAACTGATACCTATTTCAACAGTCCCAACAGGTGATGGCTGATATTTTGACACTTTAGAGCATGTAAAAAATTCAAAGACGTGTGTTCCTAAAAGCTCAAATATCTATAATTTTGCATGTGTCTACATGCAAATCAGTGAAACCGTAAAAGTCAATAAATTTACAGAATTCACAGCTGTTGCTAGTCTTGAGCCTACAGCTACAACAAGCCAACGAAACGAATCAGAATTCATAAAATCAATAAAAAAAAATGACTTTAACAAAAAAAAAAAATTAGCAATAACATCATCATCATAATTATAAACGGGCACATGTCGAGACGGCAAACAGGAATGGGTTTGACCAACCGATATTTTACCAAAATAATAAGAAAAAAATGAAAAACTCTCCAAGCAGCTTGCAGACGTCAAACTGAGATTTCAAACATAAAAAAGCACATAATATTAGTAACGCGACATTAATTTGCAATATGAAATCGCTTGGCAACACAGACATGCCCCATACCCGTACACCGCTGGGCATGCCGGAGGTGAAGGCTTTGGGCGACGAAAGACGAGCTAAGAACCTTTGGTTAATCACTTGGAAGGACGCTGGCAATTAAAACAGCTGCCAGCTTCGTAGCGACGGACCGACAGAAGGGCAGCGCAGCAGATTGAGCCACCACAGTGTGGCACACGGTGATTTAGAGCATTGGTTCTGCTTTCAATTTTAGCCCTTCCATAATTAGTAGGAAATATGGTAAATGGTATTACGACACGGTATTAAGTTTCCAGAGATGAGACGGCAAAAAATTAGACAAAAACAGCACACTTTTTCATAAGTTTAGCGTTTGATGATTCTCTTATATGATCAATCTATTTGAACAGCTGATTTAATTACTCGGGAAGAAGTCATTGGCTTTGCATCGACCAAGCGTGACCGCACACAGTCGTACCATCATCCACTCATGTAGAGATTAGTCACTGGAAATTCATTGCTTCGTTGCGGAAAATTGGCAAATCGACATGCGATATACTCGCGTTAATAGCGCGATTGATCAGCTTCCGAACGGAAGCGGTGTTTTATTGTGAGAATTCGCAAGAAATGATTGGTTGCGTCAATAAAACCACATTAAAATGCAGTTATAGCAATCCGCGAGAGAAAAGCAGAAAATCAGAACGAATTCCGATTACTGCGCCGATTTCGACTTGCAATCGGCATCGCAGAATAGGAAATGTAATGATGGAATGTTAGATGATGACTTGTGATTTTTCCAAGGAGATTTCTTACGGAAAATTTTGTTTGTACTTACCTCCCAGTGGCTGAACATCAATTGTGGATTGGCTAGTCCTGACGTTTGTTTTCGTATTTCCTGTGCAAAATTGAACGATTCAATGACGGGTAGAATGGCCAATACCGAAAAATTGCCACTGCCTTGGATTGAATCGCCCGAAAGAATCTTTCCATGCCGCCGACCAATTACAGCGTACATTTTTCCTGAAATAAAGAGAGAGAGAGAGAGAAATGAGAAACTGAAATTATTGAATGAAATGTGTTTAGTAGATTTGGAAATAAGTTTTCGAAAAATTTGGTACAAAAAGATGGCAACTTAGAGCTTAATTGAGTAAAACGAAAATCATCTAGTAAAAAGCAATCGCAAATTGTTGTAATACTAAATTGAAAGTTTTAAATTTAATTCCAACGGCGGTTCTTGAACTGGTACTAAACTTGCCACCTATAGACCTCTTTGCTGAAAACTGTGCTGCAAAATCTGTGGACGATTACTGGCGGCGGGAGAATTTACATATAGAACCTTCGGGCATAGGTCGGTGGGTAATGGCGGTTGGGCAAACACCGACTACATGACCCCACATTTCAACTGGGAAAGAAGGTTCAAAATAAGCATAGAAAAAGATGACTGGCGTAAAGGTATCTTAGTTATGCGCAACACTCTCAACATTTATACTAATGGCTCGAATATGGTACGATGACGGTCATGCGGGTATATACTGTCCAGAGTTAGGCGTAAGGCAACCTTTTAAGCTGCCAGACCACTGCAGTAAATTTCAATTTAAGGTCTTTAGTGTTGCAAAAGCTGCGGAGCTGGCCTCCAATGCACCAGCAGGCAATTCCAGAGTCAACATCTATGTAGATAGCCAAGCAGTAATCAAGGCAGTAACCTCGTATCGCATATCGGCCAAAGTGGCTTGGGAAGCATGGCAGAAGTTGAAAGTGTTGTCAGAAGTAAGCAACTTCACTTCTATCGAGGGCGATGAAATAGTGGACGAGAATAAAATAATGGTGTTCGGCTGACATCCGAAAACGTGATCAACTTTGAGAAACCCATGCATTGTCTATACGACGATCTAGAAAGAAG
Source organism: Bactrocera dorsalis (assembly GCF_023373825.1). NCBI lineage: Eukaryota > Metazoa > Arthropoda > Insecta > Diptera > Tephritidae > Bactrocera > Bactrocera dorsalis. The sequence continues at coordinate 4,704,865 of NC_064307.1, forward strand.
CGTGGTGAAGAATGTCAAAACCGATGAAAAACGTTAGATCGGAAGTACACAAAATTCCTATTGGCATTCAATAGAAGAGACTTTAGGAACATGATGACAATACTAACTGGTCACTTTCTGGTAGCGACACACGCCCGCAAAATGGGGCTGACAGATCGAGAAGACTGCAGAAAATGCCTAGAACAAGTCAGCAGGGAAAAGTCTTTTGTGCAATTGTCCCGCATTGGCAAGACTACGCTGTAAGCATTTGGGGTTAATCCAGTATGATACACTGAAAGAGGTATCGATAGTGAGGCCGCAGAGTCTGTTGAAACTCGCGTCAAGCACAGGCATCCTTAACAATGACTACTCCTCTTGGACTTAGCAAGTAAACTCCATCTGGTATCGCAAAGGTACAAAGTGGTCTATGCCTGCCAACCAGATTAACCTAACCTAGCCTAACCTTGGCCAAGGCTGGCCGTTTCTAGGCAATTGGTTCTTTCAGGCGGTTGACTATACAGATCCGAATCAATAGTTTGAATATAGGGGTATTTGGGGTATAGTTCATAATATATGATTTCCCGCATGTCCCACACCCCAACAACCGCCAAACTATTATCGATATTTTCGGCAATTTGCCTTTCGATAAAATACGGAACTTGCCCGAAAGCTCAATTGTGTTCAAAGTGTCTTACAGCCAAATTTGCCAAGCTCAACTCTAAGAATACTCTTAACGAAAACAAGGTCGATACTTTTTTAGTCACGAGAAAATGCTGACTTTGCAGTCGTTAAAAATAAAAACGCCGGAGACTGTCTAAGCACGCGGACAGGAAGCGCTTGACGACCAAACTATTCCTGTTTTTCATTCATTCATTCATTATACAGCATCCCAAGTGGTTCTTGTTATTGTTATTGTTATTATTGTGGCCGGTTTGGCATGCGCACATTTAAAGCAAATGCAAACAACAAATCAACGCAGCTGGAGATGAAGAGCAGCGGCCTGCCGCCATAGCCACATACACCTATACGCAAGCCCTGGGCTTCGGATGTTTCGCCAAGCTCCAAATGAGCCAATGGAGCGCGCTAAAACAACAACAACCACAACCGCGTTCGGCATGCTATAACTCTAAAAAAGACAAGCACACACAAACACACACATATGTACATTTGAAGGCATACGACAAAGCAACAACACCAGCAATGTTAAGTGCCAACTTCGCGCTGCCAGCATGTAGTGGTCAGAATATTCTTGAAAGTGAGACGAAAGCGTAGAAGCAGGTTGACCGGCGCTGGACCGGACGTTGTTTGGCCGATTGGCACTCGCGCCAACTCGCCGCGCGATGTCTTGACCGCGGCCGCAGTGCTTGAATGGACGGAGTCGGCAAGCGCAGCGGCGCTCAGCAACGCAACAGGTAAGCAGACCATTCAAATCGAAGACAAATAAGATGAAATGGAGAAGACCATAACAACAACAACCATACGAACGGCTCGAACGGCGTCAGCAGCGGCCGATCGAACGATCGGCATGCGAATGACTCGGCAGTACCAGCAGGAGTAGTGAAAGAAATCGTTAAAAAAAACCTCGATAGAAAAAGAAAATCAAAACATCGCCAAGAAATGATAGCAACAACAAGCAAAGCGCGTAAACAAGACGGTGAGCGAACCAAACCGAAACAGCTAAAGATGAAACTAAACAAACAACAACAAAAGGAACTAGTTTCCGGTCGTAGTAAAAATGACAAGCCAAGAATGTGCCACAAAAACAAGAAGAACAACAGCACAGCAACAACAACGATCACTTCATAAATTTAACAAAAAACAGCAACAACAACAACAGTTACATCAGCAAAAAAGGCGGAGAAACGCGTAGTAGAATATCACGACGACGGACGGATGGACGGGCAATGAGCAGCAACAGCCGCACAACGGTCGAAAAGAACCGGGTCGGGTCGCTGCTGGACGGACACTCGCCGAATGAATGGACACCAGATAAGTAAACAAGTCACAAAAACAGCAACATTGACGATGGCAACAACAACAACAACAACGGCAAGAAAAAGAAGTCAGCGTAGTTTCAGAGAAGACGATTCAATAATATCGAAGCAGTAACGACAATAAAATCAACACGACAACAGCTCGTCCACTGCAGCAGCAGCCGCAGAGCCCAAGTCGTTGGACATCCGCCGTAGGAACGTTTGAGTTTGCAGACCGAAGACTGCACGGCTAAGTGAGTGTGGATTGCCGTCTCGACGGTGTTGAGGACGTCAGGCGATCTGGCGAGTGGGCACGCGATCGAATTGTGGACAGACTGTTGTAGAAATGAAACATATTGGATATAAACATTTAAGAGCTTATTTTCCCAGAGTCTGCGCTCTGCCTCGCAAAGTGGAATAATACACATAACGAATCAAAGTCTCCTTGATTAACTCAAAAAAAAATATATATATCTACATTTATGTAATGTAGTCACATATCTTTCTCGAGAGAGAAAAGTTCAAGAACTTTCTGCTCCACAAAATTAACCAACCACCACGTCCTTTAAATATATTTATGTACCTACATACTTCTCAAAACTAAATATATTTTCATTTAATTTTTAACTCAAACACTCGGCAACCCTAAGCGCGTACACTTTACGGCTGCGCAAAAGTGAGCTCTAACCACCAACTGCTGGCTGGCTAAAAATATAAAAAATCAGCAGCAATCTCAACTCACTTTAAAGCAACAACAACAACAATACAAAAATGAATGCTCTGTTTCTAGAATGAGCTGAGCATCGACATCGGCGGTGCGTTGGATGCTGTGCACCGGCAGCGACCGCAGCAGCAGCAGCGTCAGTATCAATGGAAATATGGCTGTGTGAGTGCCTGCGCATGATTAGGGAGAGGAGTGCTGAATGAATGAGCAGCACATCGCAGCAGATGCAAGCGAGCAGCAACGCGACCGCTTACGATTCATTCATACCTTCGAGCACTCATTCATGAAACGCTCGTACAGCAAGTGGCAGAGACGAGCGGAAACGTAACCGCAAAGATATGTGAGTACGTGAGCAGCGAAACTGATGCTGCAGCGAGTGGCCCCTGTAGGAAATCTATAAATTTTCAACTGGATTTTTAGTAAAGTTGGATGCCTGAAATCATAGATCGAAGTCTGTGCCTACGTTTATGGCTCATCTTCGAAGCTTTAACGCTATTTGTGAAAAAGTAGAGCTTTTTTAAGACTGTAAACATTTGTAGGGGCAAAGTGCCGTTTGAAGGTCCACTATTTAAAAAAACGGTAGTTTTGGTGTTTTCTTTTCTTGAGGGATACCTAAAACCAAAATTTTTGAAAAGTGCTTCAAACATTTGAAGGCATGAGTCATGTGCTGCAGGAATTTAAAATTTGTCGATTTTATCTTTGAGTTAAGGTTTTTTTTTTAATTGTTAAAATTTTACTAAGAAAGTATACATAATTATTTTTCATTAATATTTCTCATAATAGAAAAAATATATAAACCTTTAAAGTAAAATAAAACGGTATTCTACACCTCGATCTAGATTAAATAACGGTTGTCAAATCACTTTTTCCTACAGACCATCCAAAAATAGGCACTCACACACTGAAACTCAAAGACTACAGCGACGACTACGACCACGAGCGTTGCGCAAGTCGCCACTGTGTGGTGCAGGGTATACGTGCGTTGCATTCGTGCCATTGCAATTGCATCGAACAGGTAAACAGCGAACACACATACAAATGCGACTCTGTGTGCATGCAACAGCACGTCTGCCGACTGCCACATTTGTATGCCTGTGTTGGTTTTCATTCAAGTTTTCCGTTGGCGACGACTAACCAGCGTCTACGCTAACCACAAGCACGAACGAACAGCCACGACAACCGACAAACGATGATCAACGATTGACAACGACTACCGACGACTGTGACTGCAACTGCGACGCCGCAAGACGTCCGACGCCCGACGTGCGACTTGTACTTGTGCTGCTCGCGTCGACGACATAAGACGGCAGGCGCACTGCTCACTTGGCGACGAACGATAAGCAAATGCGAACGTTGCTGGGTTTCGTATCTTTCAGTTTGTTTGATCAGTTCGAAAAGTGAAGTCGAAGTCGCAAGCGAAAATTCTACTTTGTGCGTTGAGCGAAAGACGCCACAGGCAATACAAGAAAAATATAGAAAAAACGAAGACGAATTAAATACGAAAAAACATATACGAATGTGGCTAAAACCTAACTGTAGTTCGATGCATAACTTTTAAGGACTTTTGCGCGTTGAAGCCTTGATTCGGCGAACATTTTTAAGTTTTTCGTGTGACATTTTTTCGTTGCCTGTTTTTTTGAGAAAACCCATTGAACACCGTTCGTGCGCCGTGAAGTTGGTGTATTCGCGCACACGAGGGAGTCAAAACTCTACCAGCCTGTTAGAGTGAGTTACAAATTTACGTGTGTGCATAGCTACACAGTCGATTTTATACATGCAAATGTATGTATGAATGCGTGTGGTTGTTGTTGCTGTGGTGCGCGATCAATGAAGTTTTTTATGAATGAATGGAAACAAGTTGTAAATGCGCGCGCGCACTTCATTCAATAAATACTTGCCCATAAACTGCCATGCGTTTGTGTGTGTGCGCACACATGTATGTGCGTGTGTATGTATGTATTAACTACGGAGGTTATTTTTTCACCGACTAGTTTTTCGAGTTACGCGGCTCGCGACCAAATGCGCCGACGACAACGTTAACGGGCGTGATTTCGATCTAACGAATATTCATCTGCATGTGTGTGTGCGTGTGTACGTGAATATTTGGACAAGTGTTTTTTGATGCCAATTATTTTGAGACCGACTTTGTTAAATTAAGTATAAAAATATGTACGTGTTTTCGTGTTTGTGGAAAACTGAAACTGCAAAATCTTCAACTGTAAATACGAAAATAACACACATACATACATACATACATATAGTATATGAGTTAGTTGAGGAGGACAAGGAGTATGATTTATGAATAATGCAGAAACTTCATTTTTGTAAAATTTGTGTTGGAACTGTTGAGTGCTTCGTGCTGATTGGAAAATATACGCTACAATAAAATTTATTTATAAAAATTTCCTCGAACAAATATATTTCTAGCCTGTTTTCGGTCTCTATTAAGCGCTTGCTTACATAGCTAATTAATTTTCAATTCCCAAGTTGCCGGAATGACGTGATTCTCAACTAATTTTCGCCGTCAATCAGCCGGAAAATAGTTTAACTAGCGCGGCAATTAAACGACCGAAAGTTGAGCAAAATGGCCAAAGTAAAAAAATAAAAACAAATTTGAATTACGACAGTTTTATAAGCGAATGGAAGCTCGCAAAACACACGTCGGTGAAAAACAGTCAATTACGCATTTGAAAAAGGTGCTTTGTTTACAACTAAAATAGCGGCGCGTCAATGCAAATCTCAAAAAAATAAAAATCCATAAAAAATACTGATGGACATGTACATATGCATATGTATAATAGCGTCCATTAATATATATACAATAACACATAAACTTATTTGTAAAAGAGCGTGCTAATTTAAAAGAAAAATATAAAGATAATATTAAAAAAATTAATAAATAAATAACAAAAAATATTATTTGTTTATATTTAAACAATATACATACATACATACGTATTAGTTTGTTAATTAAATAACAAATATTTATGCTTTTGATTTAAATATACATTTTATAAATAAGTCACAGTTGATAACCAGTTTTTTTCGCAGAAAATTTATAAATCTTAAACATTTAGATTTAATTTTTTATTTATTTTTTTTCTTTATTTCTTTAATAAAACAATATAATAATATAATTTCAAATTGGTTAGACTTTGAAAAAATTTAAAAATATTTATTATCATCAATTTTACAATTTTTCATCACGCATAAAAACAAAAAAATTAAATATGAAATATTTTCAAAAATTTTTAATTATTATATAATTCAAAAAGCAAAAAATAAAATAAAGTTTTTAAGGTGGTAGTCTGGTAACTTGGGTTCAAGAAATCTAAAAAATTGTTTGCTTAATTTGAAAGTATAATACAATGTCTTGAGAATATACTGTGAAAATTTCAGAGAGAAATTCGAAATATTTCTGGAGTTATAACGAGTTTCCTAGAGCGGCTCGGAGTCTTCTCTCTCGCAGTTGTTGAACTTTAAACGCGTTTTTCTTAAAACATTGTTTTTCTGGTCGGCCCGGGTCTCAACTTTTAGCCAAATTTAAACTTTCAGCTATCACTCGAATTGCCATTAAACGAATTGCATTGACCAAATACTTTATTTTAACCACATCGGCTTCAAAAGGACCTCCAAAACTTGGTTGAACGACATTTTTACCTATTTTTTAGTAAAAGAGTAATTCCTTCCATCTGATTCAATATTCTGTAGGAATCAAAAACTATTCCAAAAAATGTAAGAATTTTTTTTAAAAGCAAGCCATATTATGTCAGTTGTTCAAATATATAACCGTGAAGCAGTTAAGTGTGAAGTTGGCTGCGAAAAAGATCAATACGATTATTACTTAGTGAACGATCAATATAATATTTCGAGGTTTTTGTTTATATACAAGAGCATGACATTTCTAATAAAATGCAAAATACCGTAGCATTACTTTTTATAAGTTTACAAGCGAAGCAAAACCATATAATATTGAAATAAAATTTGAGTTTTCGTTATAAAAGGTTTATATATTAGTTATATCTGACAGCGGAAGCTGAATATTTTATGCTGTATAGATGTAACATGATATAGTGAATCGAAAGCAATTTAAAACTCAAATCGATTATTTTGTTGATACGTTGTTTTACATTTTAGGAGACGATATATTTTTTAGACGACGTCAAAGGCGTTAAAAAATTAAAAAAAAAAACTTGTTAAAAGTATAGAATTCAAAAGTGCATTAAACGATTTGAAAGAAACCTAATAGCTTTAAACAGGAAAGCAGACACACAATAACCTTATAAAATAATTAAAATTATTATGAATGTTATTACGAAAATTGTGAATGAACGTGTGGAGAGACAAACATATATAAATACGTACATAAATCTAAACACACATGCATTCATACATACATATATATGTGCATTAATCATTACACGCAACAAACGCAGAAATGTTGATGGGTGTTTATAAAAAAAAAATATTAAAAAATTATTTATTTAATTTCAAATTTTTTTGCATTCTAGAAGACACATACATATAAAAGAAACACTATCACACAAGTAAAAAACATTTAAATTTACACAACAACTGCAAATCAACACTCAATACGTCTTTAGGTAACGCATTGCAGAAGAAAATTGCAGGAAATTGCAAAATTTGCAAATCAAAAACTACTTAAAAGCTCTCTGATATAACATATAGATTGCCATATACGTATGTATGTACATATGTGCACGTCAAGCAGGCGATCGCTGCCAATCGTTTATGAACTGAAGCGCATGTGAATCGAGTGCCAATGAGTGATTGAACAGAGGCACAGCGGCAGCCACCAACGGAGCGCTATAACTGCACAAAATGTTGGCGAGACAAATAGCGCCTTAGTTGCTAGAAACAGCCGATACACGCTATTTAAAATAAGCAAACAAAACAAACACACACATACATACACTTAAACTACAAACAACAAAAAAGACAAAGCAAAATACAATAAATAAACAGAATTGTGCAAAACACGCTCAAGGTGCACGAGTGGAGCGTTAAAGTGTCAGTTACAAACGGCAAAGTGTTGCTTAAGTAACAACAACACCAACAACGGCAACAACAATAACGAAACTCATAATAAATTCGAGGCGACAAACAACAGCTCGAAAACAACGTCGAAAAATAATAAGAAAAAAATTATATTTTTCCTCAAATCAAAAAAAATTAAAAAAATTTACAACAAAATGTTGCCACACACAATCCTGCTAGCGCTGCTGCTTTGCTGCCAACAGCTCAGCCCCGCACGGACGACACGCCTGCCGCTGGAGGTGTACGAGCTGACGGCAGCCGCCGCAGCCACCGCCTGCAGCGCGGCCGATGACAGCAGCGCCGATACGCGACACAGAAACTTGGAATATGCCACAGTCAATGCGAAAATGTTGCAGCAAGCCGCAGCAGCCAGCAATTCGGCGGTGTCAGCGACAACAACAACAATAGCAACGCAAGCCGCCGCGGCAATTGCAACGGATTCACAGCATGCGGCAGCAGGTGCGCCGTCTGCAAACCAACACACGCAACAACAAGCGAAGCAACAGAGCGATCTGCTTCTGGATCAGCGACGTTCACGTCAGATGTTGGAGATCATCGAGCAGCAACAACGCGAGCATCAGCAGCACAATTACCATCGTGAAACGCTGTTGCAGCAACAACAACAGCAGCTAAAGCTCTCCAAAACCGCCAGTCCTTTCGCAGTATACGAAAAGGATAACAACAGTTATAACCGGCAAAGACACGGCGCTGGTCGTGCGGGCGTACAAGATGTACGCGTACTTTACCAAGTCGGGGTAAGTCACAACGAAGAGTAGCTTAGCTTATTAAACTGTAATAAAATGTTTTTATATTTATGCTCTTGAGACCTATCGGAGCTAGCAAGTTCTGTATTCACAACTCGTACTATTTGTAATTGAAGGCACTGCTCTCTCGCTCATATCTTCGGGGAAATATGCGTACTGAATGTCCTTGAATTGATTTATTGAGCGTTTTGCAGTGCTTCTATGGTCCAAACGGACTACAGATCCATTATATAGTCCCTCAAGCACTCTGTTTTTATATAGTTAATGCAAGCACTTCTATACATTAAATATTTGATCGTTTGTTACAACTTCATATCAGGCGTTTTCAGAAACTCTGGTATTCAGCGCTTTATTCAGCTAGCATTATCTAAAGCTGAATAGCGCTGAAAACCTTGTGGAAGTTTTTCTTTTCTTGTATAAATATTTAAAAAGAATTAAAAACAAACCTCATTTGGAATATTTTCGATATAAATTTGTTGTGATGTCTTGTTTGTTGTAAGCAGTCAGTAATGATTCAGAAAGTATAAGAATATATTATGATTCTTATAAACATCTTAGAGAGCTGCGCTTATAAAATTTTACAACTAATTTCGACTCTTGACAGATGTGAATACAACAATTGCACGATGTTGCTTGAATTGAAATTATAGAAATGTTGTTTTTTCTCGGATTTCCACTTCCTGTACTTTTCTTTGACATTCTTGAAGCCGAGTAAGAACGAGAGTTCAAATAGGTCAGTGCTACAAACACGTCATCAGCAATAATTCCGCCAGAAAACGTGAATAACTTAGAGTATTACTCATGGGCTTATCATTAATTATAAGCCAACTTTGGACCCCGTTGACCCAGCAGTGACCTTATTCTACCAGCGGCATTTCGCATTTATGTGTATGTATGTATGTCAGTATGAATATTTACTTCCTTTCTTCCGATCGCACATTTTGATGGACGCTTACATACATACATACATACATACATACAAATGTACTTGGAATTCCATATATACACTTGAATGAAGCTCTGCTTGGCCGTTGACTTTATTCCTTGACTTGCATCTTCGCCCCAATTGGACTGAAATAGAAGTTAAATTGTGTGCATATGCTTTTTCTCCCCATTTGTGTATGTATGTATGTGTGCGTGTGTTTTTGTGCACGCCTATGCTAACGCGTCTTTGCTATTATGAGTTGTAACTTTATTTTTAATGTTCCACTTTATTATCTATTATTCAAACTGTTGTTCGTGTTGTTGTTGCTTGATTGCCTAATGGCCTGCTCCCAATTAGTGATCTTCACCATCAACGCAGTGACTGACTGTGTCACAGCTTTTCGCCCGTTGCATTTGAATTCGCTGCCCACCCAAGCATAATTTAAGCAGCAACTGAGAGCGCCGCTTGGGCGCTTGACTTTGGACAAGCCATAAACAATATTAACTATTTTTAGCTTAGAAAAATAAAGGGTGTCGCAATTGGTGCATAAGTAGGAGATAAGACATTAAAGAAAAATCGCCAAAGTAATTATTTATATGCAAGTAATATATTTTATTAAGTAAATATGTGCATTGGTGCTTTCATATAGTACATACATACATATGTACACGTGTATATTTTATACACACTGTTTATTATATACCCACTATGTGCTACCTACCATGTATACAAATATTGCTCAACATGTTGTTTTCCAAAAGTTCTATTTCGTTACTCATACACATACGCACACGCATACAAACATATTTACACATATGTATGTTGTAGTCTGCATATCAAGATGTGTGTGTGCTCTATCTTTTTCATGCTGTTATTCAATTAAACGCTGTCAATTAATATATGACGACGTACGAATTGAGCAACTGTTCAGCTCGTAGGCACCTTTGGCCAATTATAACGGAGGTTGAAAGTTCAAGTTTTACATATTTATTTATTTCTATGTATTACACAATGCTCCTACGATTTGAAACGATGCTTAGATCCGCTGGCGTGTTTCTCTTACTTATTGTGGGGTTTCTCGAAAACTTCTAATGACGATTGCAAGATGACACATGCACACAAACATATATACATACGGGGGTGATACCCTAAGGGATCACGAAATTATTAGTAACATGTACAATGAAAGTATTCCAAGAAATAGCGAAATTTCCCAAAAGTTTACTGCCTAAGGAAGGCGGGCGCAAAATAAGCGCCTGAGGGCTAAAGTGAGCAGTAAAACTAAGCTAATGATTGATAGCAAGATGGAGAGAGAATATAAAGAATTATATACTTTATTTTTTATAATTTATGATATGAAAATAGCTGTCCATACAGGAACATGATTTTGATCGGCCAGCTTGTACGGCAGCTATATGCTACAGTGCTCAAATCGGGACAATTTCTTCGGAGCTTACAAACATTCTTTGGATAATAATCTGTGCCAAATTTCGTGAAGATTTACCGTTAAATAAAAAAGGTTTCAATACAAGCACTTGAGTTTCATAGATTAGTTTGCATGACAACTATATGCTATAGTGGTCTGATATCGGCCATTTCGACACATGTGCAGCTTTTTGAGCAGAAAACAAAGTGTGCAAAATTTCAGTTCGATATCTCATAAACAGAAGGACTATTTCGTGTATATATAAATAGATGTTATCGGATAAATCGGCTCAGCTCTTCATAAAACATTTACATATCTACTTTTTGAGGTCTGGATGTTTCCCTCTCGTCGTTACAAATTTTGTGGCAATCTTAAAGTACCCTTTTCGGGGGATAAACTATTAATATTCCTTTATTAAATAGAACTATATACTTGTATATCCCTAAAAGTAGGCAATAAAAAGGAAAACGCAAAGATAAGGGTGATTTTTTAAGAGCTTTTTTAAAAAAAAAAACGCATAAAATTTGCAAAATCTCATCGGTTCTTTATTTGAAACGTTAGATTGGTTCATGACATTTACTTTTTGAAGATAATTTCATTTAAATGTTGACCGCGGCTGCGTCTTAGGTGGTCCATTCGGAAGGTCCAATTCTGGGCAACTTTTTCGAGCATTTCGGCCGGAATAGCCCGAATTTCTTCGTAAAAGTTGTCTTCCAAAGCTGGAATAGTTGCTGGCTTATTTCTGTAGACTTTAGACTTGACGTAGCCCTACAAAAAATAGTCTAAAGGCGTTAAATCGCATGATCTTGGTGGCCAACTTACGGGTCCATTTCTTGAGATGAATTGTTGTCCGAAGTTTTCCCTCAAAATGGCCATAGAATCGCGAGCTGTGTGGCATGTAGCGCCATCTTGTTGAAACCACATGTCAACCAAGTTCAGTTCTTCCATTTTTGGCAACAAAAAGTTTGTTAGCATCGAACGATAGCGATCGCCATTCACCGTAACGTTGCGTCCAACAGCATCTTTGAAAAAATACGGTCCAATGATTCCACTAGCGTACAAACCACACCAAACAGTGCATTTTTCGGGATGCATGGGCAGTTCTTGAACGGCTTCTGGTTGCTCTTCACCCCAAATGCGGCAATTTTGCTTATTTACGTAGCCATTCAACCAGAAATGAGCCTCATCGCTGAACAAAATTTGTCGCGAAACACATTTCGAACCGAACACTGATTTTGGTAATAAAATTCAATGATTTGCAAGCGTTGCTCGTTAGTAAGTCTATTCATGATGAAATGTCAAAGCATACTGAGCATCTTTCTCTTTGACACCATGTCTGAAATCCCACGTGATCTGTCAAATACTAATGCATGAAAATCCTAACCTCAAAAAAATCACCCGTTAATAACGAAATATTGATTTTTTTAATAATTTCTTTTCCTTTCAAATACTTCCAGCTTTGTACATATATGTGTATGTATATAGTATGTACATATCGACTTATTTTTTTATATCTTCATGGTTTTATACATATGTATGTATGTACATATGCCGGTCCCTGTGAATCCAATGTTATTTATAAGCATTTATGAAATCAAAGCTCAATGCGTTAAAAAAGAAAAATAAACACACATACACATATGTATGCATACATATAGAATTTTATGTAAGCTCGTGGCAAGCTGCATTTCGTCAAGTAATCTAATGTCAAGTCATAAACAATGCTTTCGCCAACAGCTGCAAGCAGCAGCAGCAGCAGCAATCAATTACAATAACAAATGGAGCAGCAGCAATAGAAATAGCGGAAAGGAAGATCAATAAGTGACTAATAAGACCCATGAAAAATTGCTGCAAAACATAACAGTGATCCAATTGAGGCACATAAATTGTGGCCAACAACTCATAAATTAAAAAATAGAAAGAAAAAAAATTGAAGAATTAGTGTTTGGATTTCAAAATCACGCTATCATCAAGCATGCCAAAACGAAAGAAGTATTACAGCATCGTGTATAAAATATTTTAGAGGCCAGCGATAATTATGCTAATTTGTTGGAAACTAACATTGCTGTGTACAAATATACAAATATGCATATTTATATTGGAAATATTGAGATATGCGCATATTTACCTTTGCTACGTGCGAATGTGTGTAGATATGTATGTGCATGTGTAAGTGTGTGTTGGCCATATCGTGTTTTATTTCATGATTTATTTAGACAACATTCCATTGCTGGCTGTTTACGGTATTTAACGCGCAACGAGCGTGGGCCGATACCACGCCGACGACCGACGACCGGCAGGCAACCAGCAATCGAAAGCCAACAACTGCACATATGAATTAGTATTTACATATATACATAGTATGTGTGTGTTTGTATAAAAGTAGTTGGCTGATCTGCCATTGATGTTGGCTAAAATACAAATATACATACTTATCCACATATGTTTATATGAAAACAATCAGCGCCGAGCCGGGTGATAGCGCTCTTATGCTTTTTTAATCTAGGCAGTCAGACAGACAGTTGAGCAAACAAGCAACTTGCTATAAACATATTAGAGTGTGAGTATATGTTTGTATATGTCAATATGTGTGTAGAGTGTTCATTGACTGAAAGGCTTGAACTGTTCCATGAGCAGGTGTATCTCTAATTTTCAATGTTTCTTTGTATTGCATAAATTGTATTAAAGAAGTTGTCCTTTAGAATTAAAGCCTATAGAAGTTACCCTTCTGGAAAGAGCTCAAGCTACACTTTCCTTAATGCATATATGTATCTTGAAGATGTCCCACAATAAGGGAGTTTTCGTCTAAAAAGGTGTGTGAAATGACGGACATGTTTACTGCTAGCAATATGATATAGTAGACCGACCTGACAAATTTCTTCAGATATTGTACAGTTACTAGTACCACGGACAATAATCTAGGCCAAATTTCCTCTAGATTTATTGCCAAATTAAAAAGTTTGCCATACAAGTACTTAACTCTGATCGTTCAGTTTGTATGACAGCTATATGACATAGTGATCCGATCTCAAAAATTTCTTCAGATATTAAAGCATTGCTATAGTCAATAATTCACGTCAAATTTTGTGAAGATATTTCGTCGAATATATAATCTTCCATACAAGGACGTGATCCCGATCCTTCAGTTTGTATGACGGCTGTATGCTAAGTGGTCCAATATCGTCAGTTCCGACAAATAAGCAGTTTCTTGGGGAGAAAAGGACGTGGGAAAAATTTCAGATCGATACCCCAAACTGACAGATGGGCGGACAGACGGACAAGGATAAAACAACTCAGCTCATCATGCTGATCATTAAGATGTATATTTTACAGGGTCTCCGAATTTTCCTTTCCTGAACATATAGATGCATACATATTTTATAGGGTCTTCGTATTTTCTCCGAAATGTATGCATTTTAATTCATTTGGAAATCTTAATTTTCTAAGGAGATTTGATCAATTTTAAATGTTTAGTTTGAAAAGATTTCGAAGGATTTTAAATTTTGTTAGCTGTGAACAATTTTTTTAATTTTCAAAAACTATTTCGAAGCTAATTCTAATAGTAATCCCAACCTACTTCGACGCTGCTTTTAGTATTGCAACACCAATAAATTAAAACAAAACAACAACATTGTGTCACAACAACAATTTACTGTAGAAATTCGCAACTTCCGTAAGCATTTTTTTGCTATCCGGTTTAACGTGTCAAACGAACACACAACCAGCCGCCCCATTTAGCGTGCCGAACGCCAGGCAGCACAGAAGAGGTGACACATAAAAAATGAGAGATAAAGAAGAAAAAGTCGAAACGAAGACACAACAATGCATTTATGAATGAAATATCAATGATCCATTTCTCCGTCGCCGTTTGCCACACGAATTAACTGGCAACCGGCCACCACACACACACACACACACAAATGAGTACTATGGCAACTATGCAGCCGCATGGACTGGCAAGTATGTTTGCTATGTTGCACGATTGGAATTGGTGTTGGCGACACTAAACAACGGCAAAAACGACGACGATGCCCAAGCATTGACTTCGATGACAACAACAACATGTACGGCAATCGACACAACAGTTGGGACACCATGACGCTTTTGGCTGCTTGACAGAGCTTTTGTTATTGTTGTGGCAGGGCGAATTGTCGCTTTTTTGTTATCTTCGGTGCTTGCTTTAATGCCGCAATGTTGCATTTGGCGTCGTGCGTCACTTGACTTGACTTGACTTCCTTTGGGTGCTTTGTTTTTTTGCTTTTCGTTTGTTTTGTTATGCCGTTGAGCAGCTGAATATTTCCAATTGGCCGAGTGGAAGTTGCAACAACGAAGCGCACTTTTGCAATTTTGCACTGTGTGTGTGTGTGTTCGTAAGTGTGCAACAGTGTGTCAACAATAATAACAATAAAAACCGAATGCAACGACAAAAACAATGACAATAACAACAGAAATAGCTTTAGCATAATTTCCATTCATTTGACTACTTAAGTGGCGCATTCGTTTCCGCTCATTGATCGGTTGGTTTGTTGCGAAAAAATCCACAAAAGGAAAAGTGAAGTGAACAAAGCGAAAGAAAAGCCACGCGCTTGCATTCCGTTAATAAGCAAGCAAATCGGTGGTGTTGCAAAAGGTGTTTATGAAATTGAAACTTTGAAAAAGTTTGGAAAAATTTTTGAGAAAAAAATTCTATAATGTGGTAGGAAAGTTAAGTAAATATTAAAAGAATTTCCAGAAATTTCAACAGGGTCTTCTGTGACATACTAAAAGCCCTTTTACAACTAAAATCAGACATGATTAAAAGTTTTCAGTTACAGCTGGGGCTTCGTCATTTACACTGGTTTACATTCATTTTGAGGTTTTGATATTAGAGGCTGTTTCCAGCTATCTTTGGGTTGCTAAAACCAAAAGGGATAGTAAAAATTTAATAGCGCGTAGGATTTATTTGTGTTCTAGTCAAAGGTTGTAAGGGTCAAACCACCGCTATTTACTAAAATGACAAAATAGCTGTACGTAAAAATTTGGATCTCAGATTCGTAATTAGGACACCTCAAATACTTCACAGATCTCTTAGCTTATCAGTCGCATATTTTTCCTTCAGATTTGTTGAGTAGTGAGAGATTCAGCTAGAGCAGAAGGCATCGGAAACTCTTTCTTACAACTATAAATTCTCTCTTCGTCCTCAAATAATCATTGATATATAATATTTTTGTCAAAGAGCAAAGTTTCGAGAAATATCTCAATGGAGCCCTTATATCTAATATATGTATGTACAGAAGATCTATGTATTAAGGTGTTGCAAGTGAATATGCTATAATTAAAAAAAAACTTTCTTCGCTTATTTATCGAATGTGAAGCTATTTGAAAATTTACCCGAAAAATTTAAATAGGATCCAATCAATAGTTTCGGAGATATAACAGTATTCGAAAATATGTTTTAACTCGGTGTAATCGGCGTTTTTCTTGAAACCCTGTTCTCAGCGCCGCTGACGAAAATGTCTCTGAAACGGCTAAACCGATAGATTATTAAAGTATATTTTCATTTATTTATTAAATAAAATTTCTCTTCACAAGAAAAATCACAGATAATCCTTTTTTCTGACTGGAAAGAGGATATAATCACTTAAGTCATTGAGTCACCGTGACCAATTAATTGTAGAAGAAAG
This sequence comes from Bactrocera dorsalis, assembly GCF_023373825.1. Lineage (NCBI taxonomy): Eukaryota > Metazoa > Arthropoda > Insecta > Diptera > Tephritidae > Bactrocera > Bactrocera dorsalis. Next base: position 4,721,377 of record NC_064307.1, read on the forward strand.
CCGTTTCTTTGTGAGTCATTATCGTTTTTGGTTTAGAAAAATATTTCAAGAAAAATATCAGGGATGTTATGCACAGGCCTTGTGATTCTACAAAGCTTCTAAATATTTTAGTCTGCTTTCTTCTGCCTCTGTAAGAGAGGTCCCACCAGCATAAAGAGAGATTAAGTAATGTTTATTGCACTTTAATTTATGATTAACTGCTTAATGTGCCTTAACCTCTTAGTTAAACATTTTATTTTGAAGAATTCTAAATGAAAACTATGTTTAAGATTAATTATCTCACACCTGCCGCCAATGTTACAATTAGTGGCAATAAAAAGAAAGAATAACAGATTTAATGATGCCAGGGAAAATGGAGAAACACCTTTGCAAGAACAAAATTTGAGTTGAAGAAATGAAATAAACAAAAAGAACTGAGATTGCAATAAAAAATAAACTTACTTTAGCTAAAGTGGTACATTTATGGGGCACTTAGGAGCTGCGGGGCAACAGCAACAACAATAAAAAAATAAAAATTACCATTAAAGTGACTACTATGAAAGCAAAAACACAACAAAAAGCCAAAATAAAAAGGAGAAAAGTATCGTAAATAAATAAAAAGTAGAAGGAATGTAGATGTAGATGCTTATGAGGCGAAAAAGTAATCCGTTGTAGTGGAATTGAAATAATTTAATTTGAGTGAAATTCTTGACCGGCGTGCCTTCGAGCACAAATACCTGCAAAGACACATACAAGCACACATACACACTTGCAAGTAACTGTCCGTTTTATTATTTACACGAGTGTGTGTGAGAGTGTGAGTGAAGATGCCCGAGACGTTTAAGTGCCATTCACGGAATTAAAGTAAACAGAGCCACACGGCTAAGAGCGGACCGAAATACACACGTCCCTGCACACATACAGACACATAAGCAAGCGGTTCGAATAAATATTGTATGTGTATGCTAATGTTTAGTTAGATTTGCATATGGACATGCTTAATCGTTGCCCATTCATATATGCATGCTTGTACAGTTGTGTGTGTGTGTGCCTGCACATCCTCTGTGCACACGGCGAAAGCCAAATATTTACCAAATGAATCCACGGCTAACTGCAAGCACACAAACGCGCACACATTCCAACTCCCATATGCATACATGTACATAAACGTATATGTGCATATGCATGTGTGTGAGTGTGTGTAAGCGCGCGCTGCTGGAGAGATACTTGAAGTCTCTAAGAAAAACAGCTACCGGTGTTACGGGCTCTCGATTTAATGACCATCATTAACATATGCCGGACGAAGGTAACCATAGCAACAACAACACCAATGCTACTGCAACAATATTACCAAAAGCGAAGTGAAATGAAATGAAAAAGGGGTAAGGGGTACGTATAGGCCGAAATGTGTACGAGCCAACTGCGCGGAGAGAAGAAAATATGTGAACGCAAAGCGAAATTCCAAGCCGAACGGCTCAGCGGTCAATATTATATGGTCCAGCAACGCAAGAAAATAACTCGGAGCAAAATAAAGACAATAACAAAAATCACAAAAACAGAAAAGTCAAGAAAGAAAAGCAAACGAAATTCATTTCAGTCCAAACGCGTTGCCCCAAAAATCAACCAGCAAGCGTACAGCGCCAAAACAACAACAAAACAGAGAAGCAAAACCCCACTGCATGCAACAACGAACGCTTTTGATTGAGTTTTGAGGCCAAATGCTCACATTGCCTCACATATGCACACCCATGTGTGTGCCGCGGTGCGACAGCTGTTACCACATGAAGGCCGACTGCGAGCTTTGGCCAGTGCGTCGGTCACATTAACGTTAACTGTTTGGTTAGCCAACGTATGGGGGTTAAGAAAATACTCGAAATACTCTCGAAGCAGCCGTAAATTTCGCTTCAATGTTGTGATAGATCAATTGAACTGGCGCAGAAGCACAGATTTCTTATGTTAGGTATAAGGAATTTGGGGTAGTCATTTGTTGAATTTCACATTAGTTCTGAAGAAAATCACTTTTTTGGCGACAAAATTCAAATTTTTCTTTGAAAATAATTTCTGGTACAATACAAGCTAATTTTCAATGCTGAAAATTTGTAAATTCTACGATTTATTTTGAAAATAATTACAAAGTATATTAGGGCGGATAAAAAAAAACGAAAATTTTGTTCACTTGGTACTCCAGAGGAGTAAATTATTAGACATCTCTAACAAAATTTCCGAAATATGAGCTTACTGCCTTACCGTTATCTATTTGCTTTTTATTAACAAATCAAATTTTTCTTTTTTTCTTATGAATTATATAAGTAAATTAAAAAGAACATTATAAATTGGAAATGTCATAGTTCTAGATGAAATTTATAATTTTTCGGTTAAGTTAAGCATATACAAGATGTTCATTGTAAAACATCAAAGCTTACCATATACATATAGTTTTTTTATTTTGTAAAGTATAAGAAACCAAACGACAAACAATTTTTTTTGACCCACCCTAATATTGGGTAGTCGAAAAAGTATTTTCGTATTTCTAATCAAACTTCAACAAAATATACATATGCAAATTATAAAAAACCAAGCCACCAAAAAAAATTTTTTTGGTCCACCCTAATGTGCATGCTTTTCTATTTGTATTTTAATTTTGAGTTTTAAAAGTTTCAATCGAATTTCGTAATAAACAATTTTGCAAATTAAATTTTAATTTCAAATCTAAAAATTTATTATTAATAGCCCGTCCATTGTATACTTTTAAAATGCATTTCCGCTCCCAGGCTAGCTCTAACATCTTGTGCACACATTTTAAAATGCTAGTCTTCTGCAAATGACCACTTAACTATGCGCAATTTGTCTATGGAGATCTGTTTTTATTGACATTAAATATTTATTGCACAATTACAATAACACTTTATATAAATGTCAATAGCAACGGGATCGCTGCATACAAGTGTGTCTTTTCAAATAAAATTTAAGTGGTCTCAATGAAACTTTACGGCCTACGCAGCATAGCGAAAGGCGATGTGAAGTTAGGAGCTAAGATGTGTGGTAATGGCTGGTTAAGTGGGCAAAAAATATGTATATATGTATAAAAATATGCAAATACATATTTTGCGAGGATATGCAAGGATTCTAAAAAGGGAGAAAAGTTACAGAAAAGTTTTCAAGCTGAGAAGATTGAAATTTTAATTTTATAAATTCATATTTCTTTCTTTTCATAAACGAAAAGTTAGTTTCGAAAATAAGCTAGCTCTTGAACACCAAAATTTTGCTGAGCTATAAATTGTTTAAAGCGTGCGTCAGCAGAACGTCAGCCACATGCTGATCCCGTCAGCAGCGTGCAAGCCAAGAACTATAAATAAACGGTTCACAGATTGTTTGGGTGTTGTTGTTGTTGTTTTACACTTAACTACCATATGTACCAGAGTGCAGAGTGCAAAGTGCAGTGCCGGTTTATGTTTATTTTTTCATGAATCCACACACATACATACACACATATACAAACATTTAAGTATGAGTGTTTGTGCCTGACAATCTGCAGACACCTGCCACGTACCGAACTGGTTGCAGCAGACGGCGTCAGACGCACACACACTCACACTTGAACACACACACACGTGCACCATTGTGTGCGAAGCGAAAGGTTTTCTGGGTTAAACCGGAAGTCCGGAAGTGATTTAATGCATTCCTCAATATAAGGATGCAAACAAAGCAGCAAAAAAATGTGAAACAACAACACCAACAGCAATAAACGCTTAGAACACTTGCTCACAAATACAAACATACATATATACGAATTTTATTTTATAGTAGGGCTATATATGTGTGTATGTATGTGAATATGTTTGTGAACCCGGAACAAGGATATACAAACGCGGCAGCAAAAACAACCAGCAAATACCCAACAATAACCGGAAGCACGGAGTAGGAAGAACATGTGCAACAACAATAACAACAACAACACGCTTGGCCACTTTAAAAGGAGATTAGCAGCAAATGTGCGGATAGAATGCCAAGCGAACAGGTTTCTAAAATAAGGCAGAGAAAATAAACACGAAACAACAACAAAAGACGAATGAGAAAAAAGTAAAATAAATCACTAACAAAGCAGGAGGAACAAATAGAACAAATAAGCATGCTGGGAATGTGTCAGAGAAATTAGAAGACGACAGCAGCAGCAGCAGCAACAATAACAACAACGGAACAAGAATCCGGAAGTACGGAAGTGGATTGAACTGCGTTCGTCCGGCTGGTGGCTGCTGCTTTACATACACACACACACTTGAACATTCTTATATGTGCTCTTCTACTTAGTGTTTAGCGCTGTTCGTTTGTTTGTGCACCGATGAAATGCCGGGTCTTTGTTCTTTATTTGGTTCCGAGGCTATTAACTGTACATATGTATGCAGATGTAGATATGTCTGTGTATGTATGCGTGTGTGTGTACAACTAGGTTGCCGTTGTTCGATTTTTCGTCTTAGTAGCGTCACACTTCCGGATTGCGTGGCATAAGCGAGCATCATTTGCTGCACAAAGGTGTTCACACTCTCTTACATACACAAACACACATATATATGTATGTATAAATATAGGTATATGCAAGTAAATACACACAAATATATATAGCCCAGCAAATGCATCACATGCTTGTAGGTATGTAAGTTGTCAATTTCGAACTGCTGCCGCCGCTGCTTCTTTCTACTTCCGTTTCTACCGCTCTTCCCCTTTCCTAGTTGATTTACACATGCAATCGGTTTTTTATCTCATTCACTTCCGATCATAATGTCAATGCTGTCGCCAGTTGGGTTATGATCTTTTCTTGCTGTTGTTGTTGTGATTTTTAGAATCAGCAACAGCCAGAACTGCAGTTCCGGTATTAATTACGTTTCTATTTGGCTGCGATTTTTTAGTTGTTCTTTCTTTTTTTATGAGATTCGCCTTTGACGATTACTTCCGCATTTATGCCGTTTAAGTAGGGTGAGATTGTCGAATAGCAAATACCTACATATAGGTTACTTATAAAAGTGCTTATATAGATTTGATTTTGTAAAAGTCCAGAAGAACAAGATGGTATAAAAGGCTATACGAAGTCTGCCTCAGAAAGTAGCTTCACAATAAAGTATTTGCCTAACTGATTATTGTGCCGAGCTGAAACGATTTGGTCATGTCCATCTGTCTGTATATACACGAACTTGTCCCTTATTTTTACAAATATCGTTCTGAAATATTGCATACGTCCTTTTCTTTCCGAAAAGCTGTTCATTTGTTGGAGTCGCCGATATTGGATCATTAAAGCATATAGCTGTCACACAAATTGCTCGATCAAATCAAATCCTTGTATGGAAAACTTTTTTATTTGACAAGATGTCTTTGCCAAATTTGGTATAGAATATTGCTCAAGACAGCGCTACAACCTCCGAATAAATTGATCAGATCGGACAATTATATCATATAGCTGTCATACAAACTGACCGACCAAACTCAAGTCTTTATATGGAAAACTTTTTATTTTGACAAGATATCTTCACAAAATGTGGCATAGATTGTTATTGCAGGCAACGATATAATCTCCGAAAATATTATTCAGATTAGTCCACTATATCTTATAGCTGTCTTACAAACTGGCCGCGCGATGTCAAGATAAAAATATTTTTATATGATTTTTTACTCTAAGAAATACAGCCGTGAGGGAGTAGCTTCGGTGGAGTTAAAGTTAATATTTTTTCTAGTTCTTTTTAACTAGATTCGTTAAATTTTTCCAAGAACTCATTTTAACACATAACACAGCTCATTCATACATACAATCTCAATTCATATTCATCAACAATTATATACACGATTTTATGTACTACATATGTATGTACATATAAGCATTATATATTTGCGAGTCAACCAATTTTCCGCTTGATAAATCTACAAAACACTATTTCCGCTCATCGATTTCATTTTCTAGCGATATTTTCTTTTACACATAGTTATGTTTCCCGCTACTACTTCATCTACAGCAGCTAAATATGCTTAGATGAGCCACTATATGCACCTGTTATAAAGCAACAATACGTCCGCACACACACCCACACACACACCCACACACATGCAAAGACTCGTGCATTCAAATTAACATCCTTTTACGTAATAGTAGTGAACGTCGCCACAGCATCCCTCACCTGCGCTAAGAGCCAGTTCAACCTTTTTCCATAGATCTTACTCACGCCATGGAGTAGCGATGACCTACATACACGCACACACACATATAAACTTATAGAAATGACTTACAATAGCGTTGGACACACCTGCCAGCCAATTCTTGTGACAAACAAATCACACAAACAAACATACATTATTATAATGAATTCCCGGTTCTTTAAGCGTTACATAACATGAAGGGTTCCTTTCAAGGATGAATCACAAGCGATGTATAGGGAACTTTTACACTCCCCCTTCCGCAAGTGTTTGACAAATTCTCAAGAGTTTTTTTCAATTTGTATTTTTATAATGAAATTCTTTTATATAAGGGCTCTTGCGTGCGTTAGTTGGGGCTTGTTATACATATAGGTATTATACAATGCCACATTAGGGGTGTACTTATTTTTAGGGATTTGAATAAAAGAACAAGAAAACGTTAAGTTCAGTTGCACCGACTCTAATTTTCTTGAAGATATCTTATCAAACAAAAAAGTTTTTCACACAAGAACTGAGTTTCATCGATTAGTTTGTATGGCAGCTATATGCTATAGTGGAAAGCATCTGCTTTATGAGAAAAGAACGTGCGCAAAATTTCATGTCGATATCTCACTACCTGAGTACAACAAACCCAACAACTAACTTTGGTCCATACATATATGACTGTCTGATTTCGAAAGCTCTGCAAATAATATCAAAATTATGTTGCACAACAAATATTTTTGTAATAATTATAATATAAAATATATTTTATAAAGGGTTGCCACTTATTTATTATATCAAAAAAAATTTGAAAGTTCAAAAAAAATTCAGTAATTAGAAAAAATTCCCAAAATTCTGAGCATCCCTAATATTTAATACATTACGCAATTAACATATAGTAATCCCGTATGCTGACATGCTTGTGTGAAACTACAATAAGAAAGGGGAGAAAGCCTGTGATTTGGAATTCTTGTTGTTTGTTTGTCTTCAAGGCAAAAGGAGAGAAGAAGCACGCAAGGATTTCTTGGCATGAAGTGAAAACTTCAAAGCGCAGCAGGGTATTAATCGAAGCACTATTTAGTTATTGTATACTTAAGGGGTGTCTGTCTACTTAAGAAGCGTGAGAATATGCTCCTGGCGTTTGTTTCAAGAACTTCAAGTTGAAGGATGTGCAAAGTCTTCCGTCTTCCCTCGTCGACTTGTAAATATTTGTGTAGTCAAACCTCGCTAGCTGGCATGTGAAGAATTAAACACTTATGCAAGTGTGTATGTGGGTGCAATCAATTGTTGGAATGGGCGCCAAATGTTTAAATTAAATCAAAATTATTCTTCTTCTTCTTTACTGGCAAAGAAACCGCTTAAATCAAAATTACAATAGGAAATTATTAATTATTACATGTAATAATTATCTAAAATTAGCAGAGGTTTAGTGCCAATAAATAGTGCCACAACTATTTTCATAAATTAACCACCGAGTGGCAACATTCCATTATTCATTTTCGAAATATTTTACAGTAATCTGTCAAATATGTAATCATTAATAATCTGAGACCTCAATCCCCTAAATCGCGCGCCTGTTGCCTTTAGAAACCCGCCTTAATATACAATGATTACTTATGTGGCGAGTAATGATGTGCAATTGTGTGTATTTATGTGTGTGTGTGTGTGTAAATACAATTTATGATATTCATTGCAATTGAAAGCAAAATTCTTGTGGAATTTTAAATGCATTCTTTTGGTCTGACCGAGACCGTAAAAGGAATTTGATATGCCAACTACCAACGCATACATACATACATATGTACATACATTAGTACATATACTAAACTGGTTCATTCATTCATATAAAGCTGTTCTATATATACGTATGTGTATGTATATGCAGCAGAAACTTGAGTAATAGTAACTGATTCATTAACTGGCATATTACCGTCTCTTCGAATGACAAATTTACTGTGCTCGCGCTCTAGTAAGGCGCTAATTTGAGCTTATGGGTATATTGAAGTATTGGCGATTGAATTTGGAATAAAATTTACAATTTATGAATTGAGAATCTCAACATTTTTTCTACTTCTCAGTGATAATAAATTTTGGAGTCGTGCCTCAGCTTTTCGATCTACAAACTTTATTTATTTATTTCTTATATTTTCCAACAATTTTTGGATCACATCTGTTTAGTCAGGTATGATTGGGTTTCAATTGAAATTTTTGTGAAAATTTTATTATTTTGAATTTGAATTGAAGGAACTTAAAATTATACTTAGCGCTAATTGGTTCACCTATCACTCAAATCCAACTTGAAACGCTGGACTAATGCCGCCACAAACAATTTTCAATCTGGACCGATGGACCTGAAATTTTCACACGACCTTCATTGATATATTTATGTATTTGTCAAATAATTATCAAAGACATACGATTTTTCATAACAAGTTCGAATTTTTATTCCACCCAGAAGTACAGATTCTTTTCAAATCACGGATTTTCACAAAAATCAAACTTTTGACTGGTCCTTCGATTATTCATCTCCTGTATTCATCTATTCCGATAACAAATTCTTAAAGTTTTTGGATTCGTGAAAGTTTTAAGCAGAAAAATCTACCTCACGCTACTTACATTCTCTCGGAGGCTGGAAATCGGTGACGGGATAAAGGAAATCCAAAACTGTTTATTAAAAAAAAAATTCACAAACAAACCGTTATTTTTGATTTGCAACTAAATACAAACACATCTTCTAATCCGTCGTTGCTAGTTATTCAACTATCATGAATTTAATTTAGATGTCGGCTGACACCTAAGAATAATACCAAAATATTTCCACTACTTTTTGACCTCCCTTATAAATACCAACAACAAGGCAGGATAAAGTGACGTATGCAGAATGGAAGTCAGCGCATTTGCTGTCAAGCCAAAAGCAGTCTGTGCCACTAGGCATCAAGAAAAACAACAACTCGCCAGACTTAGTAAGTGAGTGCAGCAGCGGCAGGCCGCGCCTGACATTGGCTATGGTTAACTTGGTTAAACTACTTCCTATAAGACACACAAAAGAATGCGCATCTTATGTATGTGTGTGTGTATGTACATTTTAATGCTATGCGCCGTTGTGTATTTGTGCTGTGTATGAAACTTTGTTACTTGGCTTGTTTGCCCATAATGAAGCTCGTATTTCAATTTCCCACTAAAACCAAACTTCCATTAAACTGCAGCCTGCAAGTGGCTGTGTGTGTTAGCGGTAAGTGTCTGAGCGTAACCAACAGTTGGCTTGAATGGATGAAAGAATGAATGGATGGATCATAAGTAGTGACTGCCAGGCAGCTCGTCCGCCCGTCAGCCAGCGCGCCACTCAGACGTCCAGTTAGTCAGCCGCTGAGTCCACCGTTTTAGCTGCTCGGTTAGGCAAGTTTCCGTCTAAGTGAATCAGTGGCATACCCGAGTTGAGTTTGACATTGACATAAGATGTAAGAATGTTTGTCGCCGATAATGGCATGCGAAGCGTTAGTCGCGGGAAGAGGTGGAAGAGCTGTATGGAGAAGCGCAGCGACAATGACACGAGGTGCACCATTTTTGATGTTACAAAGTTTGGACTGCGAATGCGGCTAATGACAGCAACTGCCAATGTGGGCAATGCAAGCATACATATGTATGTAAATATGTATATTAAGTGGAATATTCATATATATTTACATATTTGTTATGAATATTTGAGAGCAATTAGACGCAACAGCTGGACATATATAGATAATAGACGGTCAGTGGCGGCAGAGAGGTTTCAGCTGAGATGTTTGCGAATGTATGACGCATTGCAATATATATTATGTATATAAATATGTATGTGTATGCGTGCAATGTTTGCATTGGTGGCATACTTTGAGCGACTGCAAGCACTGCAGTTGACAACATAACCAAGTAAGCATGCCGCAATGCATATACATATGCATATGTGTGTGTCTGTATATATGTATGTGTGAGGATTGTTAGTTGAGCTGAAGATTAGTTGCTGCACTAAAATTAACCGCAAAATGCGGGCTCAGCCCAACACATACACACTGCAATATATACTATACATACATATATATACAGATGTGTGTGGATATAAGCATATATATAGTATATATGTAGCAAATATGTATGTACATGAGCTTTTGTGCGGTTTTCTTTACATTGCTGTACGTTTACGATGAGCACTTCCGGTGCGTGTTGCAAGTAGCAAATGCGGAATTTTACGTACCTTCATAAATATGCTGCACGTATGCGAGCATTCCTTCGCACACACACACACAATGCTTATTGAGAATCCGATAGCCGTTAAAGTGAGCGAGTCGCCAGTATCTGGGCACAGTGGTTGCAGGGTTAATTTAACAGAAATTCTTTACAAGACAAATATTTTCGCTTTCGACGTTACGCTGCGAAAAGCACACATGAGATACATACAAACAAGTATGCCTCCATAGTCCTCACATATTTAACTGCACGTATATGAGTGTGTGTGACTGCGTTCTGGGAAGCTTTGCAACTTCCGTTACCGCCATAATCCTTCAATGCATGCACACGCACACTACAAACACAGGCGATTATGTCACAGCCACCCCTTTAAGCTAATTGTTTTCCCACACACACACACATACATGTATGCGATGCTATGCTTACCTGCATAAAGTTAAAAGTTGAGTTGAAAATCATTTGTGTCGGCACGTTTCACTTCTTCTGCATTCACACGCCTCATATTGTTGTTATTGTTTTGCAATTTTGCCCCCCTAAAGTGGCTTTTGCTTCCGGCTTTGGCATTTTTTCGTCATAATATGCATTTTTGTTGTATCTGCTGCCTTTGCCCGTCGTTTTTGTGTGGCATTTTTGTTGGAATTTTTCATATCTACTTGGAGAGCTATTGATGTATCGGCTAAAAAGGTTTTCATAGTCAAGGACATACACGATTTTTTTTTTGTTTGTAGCTATGTCAAGGAAGTGAAGTACTTTTTTGCTTGCAGAGTTTTCGCATAAATTTTCAAATTAATTAATTTTTACATTTTTTTTTTAAATATACTCTGAACAAGTTATTACTATGAAGTTGTCTGTCTATAAATAGTTCTTGAGAGTTCGAAATTTCGATCTGAAATTTTGCACACATCCGTTTCTCCCCAAGAAGCTGCTCATTTGTCAGCACCACCGATGTCGGACTATTATAGCATATACCTGCCCTACAAATTGAGCGATCAAAATTAAGTCTTTGTAAGAAAAACTTTTTTATTAGACAAGATATCTTCACGAAATTTGGCGTAGATTATTGCTTAAGGCAATGGTGCAATCTCGGAAGAAACGGTTCAGATCGGATCACTATAGCATATAGCTGCCAGACAAATTGACCGATCAAAGTTCTTGTAAGGAGTCTTTTGTATTTGTGAAGGGTATTATAGCTTCAATACCGAAGTTAACCTTTTTCTACAATTTACATATTTAATTTAATTTCACGTAATTGAACTAAAATTAAAGATTTTAATTACAAAGTCTTATTGTTGACTCATTTTCGTTATTTTGTATTTTTCAAGCGCTTTTTACGTGCTTTTTATCGCCGCACGCTATTTTCACACCCGGTGACGTATGCTGTTTACGTTTTTGCGCTTCACAAAACGCCCGGAAAATAAGCGCTGAATGAATGAAATCATCGAAAATATATGGTATTTTGGTATTTTAGCAATCGCAACAACAACATCTGTGAATGGAGCAGCAACACGCCACGAGCAGTTGCTACACGCGAGGCGCAGACAGCTGCTGCTGAAGTCAGTCATGGATGCACACACACACATACAACTGCGTGATTTCAAAAATATCGAACAAATTAAAACCGAAGTTGTCGGTCCATTTCTCGTACGCGCTGGGCTTTTATGCCGCAATGGCCTGTAGGCCCGCAGGCTCGCCGTCTAAACAACGGCGTAATGTTCAATCAACCATTCATTCAAACATTCATTTACCTCCTTAGTCTGCCCGCTCAACGCTCTGACTGTCTGTCTGTCTGTCCGTCCGCATGTATGTATGTAGGTGTGTGTGCGTGGCTTGTAGACCACGTTTACTTTGTAGTCTTCTTGGCCCATCTTTGGTCGTTGCTGTGGTTGTCTGCACAGACGTCTCTTTTTCATTGTTTTGTTGGCTTTTATGCGTGTTTATTGTATTTTTTTAAATATCCATTCGTTTTGTTGATTTTATTGCCGTACGCATTGTTGTTGTTGTAGGCGCGCTTCACATTCCTCAATAATGTGCGACCAACACACACACAATCACACAGCATTCCACGGGTATGCACCTCCCCCGCTCTATGCCGCCACACACTTTCGATTCATTCATAAGATTTCATCGTCGACTGCACACACACACACACACGCACGCACACAAATGCCGTCGTCGTCACACAAACACTACTATTTCATTCATAAAAATGATCGTTCATTCATTCATTCATACAATCAATCGCCGTAAACACACATTCCTCTTTGTTTTTGTCTTTTTTGTTGGTTTTTTCTTTGCCCCCCGCTCGCGCTAGCGTCAACCTTGCTTGCTCGTACAACACGCCAGATCGGCGAGAGCATCCACAGTCGTGCTTATCTGCGCATTGTTGTTGCCGCGCGCCACCCGCTCGCCCCTGCGCCACCACGCTGCTGCGATCTGTGATGTTTGACAGCTTTTTCTTCGATTTGGTTTATTGTTGCCTTACTCATACATACCTAGTTGTTGTTGTTGCGTTCTGGTTGCTCGCCGCTGTTGTTTTGCCCATTTTTTGCTTCGCCGCTTTTCCGTTTTACTGCCTTTTTTCCATTGGTTCGAGTGTGTGTGCTGTTTAATGGCGTTTTGTTGTATTTGTCATTTGTGAAACGAGAAAATGACTTGTGTTCTTCCCCCACCGCGTCCCCATCTCTTTCTCGGCTTGTTTGCTTTAAGACCGGAACCAAATCTTAGCGGCTCTAAACGACCAAAATTTCTTCCGTTCTATTGAACGACTTGTTGTTGTGTTCGTTTCAACAAATTTTATTCTTTTTTGTGATGCATTTCGTTTTAGTTGGTTTTTGTGGGTTTTGGTTAATTTTTACGGGTTTTATGGAGCTACGACTAGCTTGTTTGTTAGCTGCAACGGAAATGGTTAGTTGAGTCTTAAATTGACAACCGATTGTGAGATATATACATACATATGTACTTGTATGTTTATATGTCTGTATGGGAGCTCTCATCGTTTGACAGAGACTTGCAGAGTGGTGAATCGAACAATGAACTGGTGTAAAACAAGCATATTTGCATATTATATAACAATGCAATACCGATGAGGTTACCATACACTACTCTTGCTGCTTTGTTGGTCATTTTCGAATGCATATTTTCTGTTTGGAACCTTAACTTCAAAAATAACAATCAGAAAAGTAGCGGTGAGTCAACATTTGTCTCCTTCTGTTTATGTTTTCTTATTTACTAAGCCGATGTAATCTCCGAAGTGCGGTTTCCTTCAGAGAGGTGTACATTCCTCCGACAGTCAAGTGACTATGTATACTGTTTTTGAGCTCAAAACTAGCCAGCACTCCTTGGCATCATTAGCAGCTTCAAGCTTCTTTGTTATTGCACTCGTCTGGGTATTCGGTCACAGCGGAATCGCAAGAAACTGCAAAGTCGATGAGTTGGCTAGGTGGGGTAGCCTTTCCCCAATTTCATCTGTTTGGAGTCTAGTCGGTCCGATGTCTGTTTCTGTTCGTGCGTTGGCCTTTGGATCTCCAGTGATCTCAGCAGCTGATGGTCAACGTCCAGAACATGTGCGACTGCGAGATTTTTTCTGGTCCAGAGTGACCCATAAGAGGTCATCCGAAGTACTGGCTCTTAGCAAAGTCAATCTCGCCGCAATTATAAGTTTCCCGACTAGACATTTCCGTTAGAAGCTCTTTGCCAAAACTGGAAGGCGAAGTAGTCACTTTTTGTCACATTTCATCGATTAAAGAGTATTTGGGGATCGACCTTTTAGGAATAGTATGTACAGCGAAGCACCTTCCCGTATTCCCGTAGGAGTGATTTTCTTAGAGGCATCTAGGAACGTTGTTTTCACAGTACCAAGCGAAAAAAAAATATATATTTTTTTTTGTGACCACCCCTAATGTATATGTGCAATATATATGTATACAAAATATACTTATTTTCAATATAAAAAAGATCAAAGCAGAATTACCAAACAATCAATGACATCACAAATAAAATCGTGAGAAACGCAAATCGACAAAACGTTTCTGACAGCAGAGAATCGAAGAATTATTTCAACTCACTCCATCTTAATAACTTCCGCGACGCACTTCCGTTCCACGCACAACTACAATTATTCACACACTCACATACACATACAAGCAATAGCTGGTAGAGCCGCATCCGGAAGGTGTGTCGATTTCTAACCGCAATTCTAACACTAAGCACGCCAATCGCCTAGGCGATGAAAAGAATCTGGCATTCTTCATAGCCCACGGCTGCCGATTTTAACACAAGACGAGCGTTTCCAGATAAGCGCAGACTACACATGCATATGTATGTGTGCATATGTGCGCTTTGGACCAAAGGTAACAAGTGTGTTGGCCACACGACTGTACGACAAGCGGGCATTTCCCACAGCACAGAGACTCCACGCCAAACTACATGCATGCATACATGTACGTGTGTGTGTGTGTGGCTGTAGGTTTGCGCTGCGAGTCGTCTGAAAGGAAAGTCGCTGGTCGAGGAAGTAGACTTATGGCACGCCGTCGTCGTCGTTGTCGTGAGCTGAAGAAGAGTTGCTGGTTGCTGTGAAGAAAATTGTCGCCGGCTAGACAGCAATCTTGTAAGTGGCCAGTCGCCAGCGGCATAAAGATATATAGTAAATGCTTACTTGTCTCTGTATGAATGTATGTATGTGTCTTCTTTAGATTACCACTTCCGCGAAGACTTTAAAATAGGTTCACTCTAATAAATATCTATATGTATGGTTGTGGCTATCGACAACCGGAAGGATAGTTTTTGAATAGTTTCATGCAGGGATTGAGAAGTTGGTTTGCAATGACAACAAAAGGAGAGATCATTAAAACTAACACCCACTAAAATTTAGTGTTTTATACGAATAAATCCTATAGTTGGATGTAAGCTAAGCGTCCAGCTAGGTTTGGTATTTCACCTGGATGTCTAAGTGCATGAGATCGGGTTTGCTTTTATAAAAAGCTGGGCATTCGAGGAGGAAAAGTTGAGAAGTTTCTTCTTTCAAACAGTTGATGCATATAGCATCCGATACGATTCAATCCTACTGCATAAATCCCGATGAAATAGCGTCTATAATCTCTACAATCACCGAAAAATGAATCTTGCTGAATACCAAGAGCTCCTTTGACCCCTTAATATTTCACCAACGCTTATTGAGCTGATCTGTGGACCAACGGTTTAATAGCAAACCACAGGAAGCCAACAGAGCTCCTACTCGTTCCTACTTCGCAGTTATTAGAATCGAAGTACCTGTCCTAGGAAGCTAATCAGTCTAACAGTTTCCTACAATATCGCTGGGACCAGCCTTAGTGGCCAATCTAATCATAAAGTAACTTAATACTAGAGATATGGTGTCGAGACGAGCCTTCCCTAGTCTAGAGCGCACAGTCAGCGAACTCAAGACTAATATCGCTGTTTTACTAGTGGATAGTTAGGAGTTGATAGTTATTGGGTGCATATAAAGCAGTAACTGTGTCGGTTACGAAGACTTGACTACCAGAAAACCTGCTCTCGAGCAATTTGATTTTCGTAACCTGTCGATTTTAACTGTTTTCAGGGTTACTGATTACGATGCCTTGACCAACATTGTTGACCAAAAACCAGTTAAGTTTTTCAACTTTTTATGGAGAGTTATCAACCTCTGGCATCCTTCCTAACCACGGGTATACATATGCACTTACATAAATACAAGATACATATGTATGTCATATGCGATTACACCCGAGGATAAGGCAAACTGCCTGCGATAACCAACAATCAATCAGAGTAGTCAGTAACAAGTACTTCGATTTAAGTAAAAACACCTGTTGCAGTCAAAGCATTCATTTTCAAAAGATATCAATAACAATCGCTGACCTGCTGCTGCTGGAAGTCCATACACGCACACATGCACAACTGTGATACCATGCAACAGCAAAAACAATGCATCGGTAAGAAAGAACATATTGCCGTTCAAGCGTAACTCAATGCAAGCACACACACATTCACACATACATGCAGACACTTGTAAGTCTCTGTATGTGTGCGTGTGCGCATGTGCATTAAGCAAATGTTGCTGCAGGCAAAATCAACAGAGAGACTAACAAACACACTGAGGAACACAACAGGAACTGTCAGAACAGCTGTGTGGCAGGCAACAGGCAACAAAAGAAAAAAAATCAAAATGAAAACTAAAATCGAAAATAAATAAAAAAAGAAAAGCAGATAGAAAACGAATGTGATTTGTATGTAGGTGGAGGAGGAGCAAGTGCGGAATGCGGTGTGTAGGTGTGTACCCGCACCAACAGTTGTCAATGCGAGCGGTGATAATCACCGTTTGACGCCGGGCAGATGAGACCAATGGCAAATGTTTGTATGGAGAAAAAAATAGAAGAAAAAACCGAGAAATCATTAATATGTTTTTGCTTTTGAAAATTTCAAACGGAAATCTAAAAATCATCGCCAGTCAGGAAATACTTATTTAATGCGGAGCAAGAATTCGAGTTTCCCACGCTTCGCGGCCAACTGGCACAAGTGTTCGCCGAAGAAGGCGAACAGCTGAACGGTGCAGGCGCAAGGAGGATTTGTAAAGAAATGATTTACTGCGCATGCCTGGCGCACTTTGCCGTTGCGCGCGCAGTGCGAACGAAAATATGAATGCGTGGACTTGTACATATGTATGAGTGTGTGGTTTGGGTTGTTAATGCTCCTACCGAGAATTATAACTCTTATGCGCGCCAGTTAGGCAAGCAAACACCTGCTAGTGCCGCTAAGAAAGCAGTGAAATGCGACTTTTTGGGGGAAGAGCCGGCAGCAAGGCGATTCTTGGGAGTTTGAGGGTGAAATGCGGTGTTTTATTTAAAGATTAGAGAAAGTTTCGATTTACTTCATTTGATTCAAAATCGAAACGTCAGTAGGGGAGCTAAAATGCCAAGCTCAAAGAACTTTTGTATATTTTCTCAAGCAGCAAAACTTTAAATTGTTTTCACAAAGGGAAATTAAATCTAAAAAAGCCACCCGAAATGGCATTAAAACTAGCTCCACTTAGATAAGCCAATTAATTCAATTGTAAATGGTCTAGTTCAACACATTTTTATCACCCAAAAAGCGATTTCGAACTTTCAGTTCAACTTCCTCTAAGTAAACAACTGGCACTCGGCTAAAAAAAGTTCACTTCCGGTACGGCACATTCCATTCAAATGCCGTATTTCCTCATCAATTAGCATTTCTTTGCTTGCCACATCAACAATGGCCTAACAGCTAACAAAATAAGATAAGCATAACAACATTCGACAACAACAACAATGCCGATTTTATATCTTTTTCTTCGTTTGATATGTAAATAAGCATCTTCAGCATGAATAGAATGGCAGCAATTGTAAAAGTTTACTTGAATAATAAAAAGGTGGAGCTGCACTAAGAAGTGAGAAGAAGGTGTGTACATTTCTAAATAAACTTAACGTTTTTCCTAATACACACACACACAGAAGTACGCATGCCAACATACTAAGGCAATAACAAAAAGGCGTCAGAGAAGGCGCGTGATGGGTCATTAAGGGAACGCATCCAAAAGCACGTGTAAATACACAAACACACACACATACATGCGCACCTACACACATGCGTGCAGTTGTAAACATTTAAGTTTATGGCTTTGTGTGTGTTGGTTTGTCAGTTTGCTTTGTAAGCAAACAATCTCCATTCGCGTAAATACACACATCAGCTGAAGCTAAACTAAATGCGCGTATATGGGCATGCTTACAGTTGTTGTAGCAGCATTTACAACAACAATAGAGGAGGCAGCTGCAGCCGCATCACATATTACTCCATGTCATTGGCACACGGTTGGTGTTGGAGGGGGCAAACGGAAAACCCCTCGGAAAACTGCACGTTAATGAATGAGTAAATGCATGCTTGGATGAATGAATGGCTGAATGAATGAATGAAAGAAACAATAAATAAACGCTAAAATGCGGCGAAGTTGCTTACTTACTTCATGCCAGGCACATTCCACTGGTGGGAAATGCCGAAGTGCAAAAACAATAACAAAAAGTGACTTCAGGGGAAGCAGAATGACAAAGGAAGTTAAGGGAAGCTTACAAAAGAAAAAAAAATATAAAAAAAAAAAATAAAAATTAAAATATAAATAAAAAATAAAATAAAAATAAAAAATAAAAATTAAAATATAAATAAAAAATAAAATAAAAATAAAAAATAATGAAAATATATAAAACTAAATTATATTAAAAATATAAACAAATTGACTTTGGCTACACCGTAGCTAAAACACTCTCTACAGGTGCATTTTTAAAGCATAAATGGTATCAAAGATCTGCAAATTTATTTTGATCGGCCAGTTTGTATGGCGGCTATGTGTTATAGTTGTTTGTTCTGAACAATTTGTTCGGAGATCATAGTGCTGTCTAGGAAAATAACACATACTAAATTTCATGAAGATATTTGGTCAAACAAAAAAGCTTTCCATACAAGGACTAGAGTTACATCAGTCAGTTTGTATGGTAGCTATATGCTATAGTTGTCCGATCTGAACAATTTGTTCGGAAATAGCGCTGCTTTGGAAAATAAAATACATCAAATTTCATGAAGATATCTGGTAAAATAAAAAAGCTGTCCATACAAAGACTTGATCAGTCAGTTTATATGACGGCTATAGGTATAGCGGCTATATGTTATAGTAGTTCGATAACTGAGATATCGACAAATAAGCAGCTTTTTTGGGAGAAAAAAAGTGTGAAAATTTTCAAATCGATATCTCAAAAATGTAGCAGCTTTATACCAACAACCAAAAGGACAGAAGAAAATTTTCAAAAACTAAAATCGAAAGGACTACGATTTAAACGCCCCATTTTAATATTACAAAAAATATGTTAACTAAATTACAGCCTTAACATTGCACTTCAAATAATTTATGACATCTTTTTCAAATATAACAGAATATCTGACGCATAACGGTGGCACTGTCAGAGGCCTTGAGCGAATCATCACGCATAAGTGGACTTGAAATCGCCAGACGTGCGCCACTCAGGCAAATAGCTGGACATGTTTCACCGCATAAAAATGCAAAAAATATAAAAGTATTTGAAAATAAGAAAGCTTCTAAAGCATTGTGATGCTGCTGAACGTGAAAACACGATCACATCTGCTTTGTTTAAAAGTCACAGCGAGAAGCTCGTAAAGATTTCGTTTTGAATTATAAATAGCAAAGCCTTCATTCATTTCATATTTTCATTTAGTGCGACGTGTCATGCATTGCTTATGCACCTCTATACCTCTATGCATCGAGTAGGCGTGACCACTGATTTCGCTTTTGTTGTAATGCAATTGGAATGGAATTGGTCGTGCTCATGAGTTTGAGCGAAGCGATTTTTATGTGAAGTAAAATGGGTTTTAAATGATTTGCATCGAAGCAGGCGGTCATTTATATATATTTATATAAACAAATGAATTATAATAAAAATTATGTAGGTATTTGCTGGTACATATTTGGATTTTTAACGAGTGTCAGCGCGGCCTTCAGATGGGAAATCGTTTTAGATAGCCAAAAGCGGTCATTCCGCAGCTATATTTAAACCATGTGACAGCAATGAGTGCAGTAAATTATTTATGAAATATGACAGCAAATTGTTTGCGTGGGGTTACCCACTTTGGAAAATGCAGGGGAATTACGTGTGCATAAATTACACGACTCAGACTAATAAGCACTGAAAGAGAGCATTTCAAAATAGTAAAGAATTTAATTTTTAGCATTTTAAAAACAAAATCTACGATTCTCAATAGCTTTACTAACTCTACTCTTTCCCTTTATCCCACTCTTCAACACAGGACTCCGAAGACGATCTGCCGATATGTGCGCCGAACGCCGTTTGCTCCAAGATCGACTTGTACGAGACGCCGTGGATTGAGCGCCAGTGCCGCTGCCCTGCAGTTAATCGCCAGCCACACATCGTGCTGCACCACCACGCCCACCACAGCGCTGGCGATGCAGGCGTACTGACGTCACATGCCGCTACTGCTGCCGCCGCGCACGACAAATACCGTAGCTACTATGAGCGGGAGCGCCTGTTGCAACATAAACGACTGCTGGTTGGTGATTACAACGACAAGAAATTCGAGCAACTGCATTTGAAGAAGCTAATGCAGCGTCTGGGCGCAGTCTATGAAGAGGACTTGCACCTGCCGCCTAGTGATTATGCGGCAGCATCAGTTGCCTCACATAGTGAGGATAACGATGCGCTGCCGAATTCGCAGGAGGATGAGTTACTGAGTGAGCTGAGCGACAATGAGTTTCCACATACGCCTTCGCGTCGTAATTACTACAGCGTTGAGCCGAGCACGGCGCATATGCGGCACTCGGGTCACAATGGACATCGTGCAAAGGAGCCGATCAACTACATTGGTGGCTGTCCCAGCGGTTTGGGTGTGGAGGATGGGCACACCATTGCCGATAAGACGCGTCACTATAAGATGTGCCAACCGGTGCACAAGCTACCCGTCTGCAAGTGAGTAGAAGCGATTCTGAAATTTGAAGGTTATGTAGCATTTTATTAACTTATTGACTTTTTCTGCTTTTTTGTAGGCATTTTCGCGATTATACGTGGACGCTGACCACTTCGGCGGAGCTGAATGTGACCGAGCAAATAGTGCATTGCCGTTGCCCGAAGAATTCAGTGACATATCTGACGAAAAGAGAACCGGCGACAGATGGCGCGAGTGGCTACACATACCTCTTTGCATGTTCACCCATAACAGTAAGTGTCTGATGATGAGAGTTTCGTTATTTTTTAATTTTTTAATTTTTATTGATGGTGTTTTCCAGTTTCATTTCAAAATAATTGCATTTTTCGCGTTTCTTCATTGACTTATTTTTTAATTATTTTAACCTTATTACTTTTAAATTCTTATTATTTTCTCCTCACTCTTTCCAGCGCATACGCTGCCAACGTAAGCAACCCTGCAAACTTTTCACGGTACGAAAGCGTCAGGAGTTCCTCGACGAAGTAAACATCAACGCGCTGTGTCAGTGCCCGAAGGGACATCGCTGCCCCAGCCATCACACACAATCGGGCGTTATACCCGGCGAGAGCTTCCTGGAGGACAACATTCAAACCTACTCGGGCTACTGCATGGCCAATGATTGATGGTCTTCGGCGGCACCGATGGGCAAAAGACGACAACAACGAAAGCGAAAATTCAAAAAACATAAAAAGCAAAAGCAACAACCACAGGTGAAGCCGCTGCAGCAGAGCGAAATGAGCACTGGGCAGCTGACCACATTCCAACTACAGTTATATGTGGGCATTACAGTGCAGGCGACAGCAAGGGTACAAAGAAAAACATTTGATACAAATTAAAAGTAAAATACACACACATAAGAGTAATAAGAAGTGAGAAGTGCGAGTTGCAAGCAGCCACAAGCGAAAATTTAGTCAAAAGGAGAATGTTAAGGAAAAAGCAACAAACAAATAGTTGACTGAGCCAGTTGAGTCTCGTCTTTTTTATGAATTAACATTTAAGTAAATGCAAATTAGTGTTAAAAATTGTTTTGCTTACTTAAAATATTTAAGTTAAATTATAATTAATTTATAAACAACAACAACAAATATGAATATGTTAATATTTATTTAATTAAGCTATTTTATTGGTAAACTAAGCGCAGCTACGGGGAGTAAACGACGAGTCGTTAGTAATTACACACACATAAATACAACTAAAAGTATATAGCTTAACACATACATACACAATTATTGCCTTTGCCTAGTATAGGGTGTGCAGAAAGTGGAGTTTTGTAAATTGTAAATAATTTAAAGTCGCGTAAAGTTAAACTATTATTGATAAAGTTACTAAAATACAAACAAGAAAGGCTAAAAAAATTTATAAAAATAAAAAGAAAAATTAAGAAAAGAGAAAATATTAGCCAAGCGTGCCAATTATAGGGTGCAGTCTTAATTAATTCTATTAAGTTATGAAAATCAGGTACTCAGTAACTTACCAAGCAAAGCAAGAATCAATATGAAAAACGAAAAAACACATAAAGACAAGCTGAATTGTACCTGAAAGCAGTTTTAAAGGAAATAAAGCGCAAAAAATGCGAAAAGTAAACGAAAGAAATAAAGTAGCAGGCAGATAGTTACTAACGTAACAAGAATAAAATAAAGCAAAATAAATATTGAAAAAAAAATAAACTGAATATGTAAAAATATTAATTTGTAAATATAGAATTTAATATTTAAAAATTCTTTTTTAATAGAAAAATAATATAACACAATAACTTTTATAATGAAAAACAGTATAAGCATACTTCAAAAAAAGCAAAAAAAAACAATGAAGTAAAAATATTTAAACCGTTAAAAATACAACAAAATTTCACTGAATTTTTTTTCTTAGAAAACTTAAAAAATTAAAAAAAAATCAAAACAATAAAAATATTAAAGTAAAAAAATGTTCAAACCATTAAAAAATACAAAAAAATTTGATCTGAACTTTTTTTTTATAAAACTTAAAATTTTCAAAACAAAACTTAAAAAAAAGATAATAATGTAAACAAATTTCGAAACCATTAAAAAAATACAACCAAATTGCATTGAAAACTTTTTTATAAAACTTAAAAAATTTCAAAAAAAAAATCAAATACCATTTTTTTAGCCTCCACTGTGCCTACGTCTAAATTACACTAGCATATAATAATTTATTCGATTAGCTTTTATTGCTTAGCCAACTATTTATATGTGTAAATTATTAATTTAAATTACAAATATATAAAACGAAACGAAAAAATGCAAAAAATAAGCAGCGACACGCGCTAGCACTTAGCCACAGCAATGCTTCCAACAGTCTTTAAGGCCCTTCACATTTGAGCGCAGCATTAATTCATACAGACACACACACACACGAAAACATTTAAATTGGCACCAAAATTAGTTCGTAATGGAAAAATGCATAATTTAAAAATATTCAAAGTTAATTTTAATTTTAACACACACATGCACATAGACACACATGTGTACTAATGTTTAATTTAGCTGTAGACTCCACTTTAAGTTGCGGTGTGATTGAGTTTCTTTTCTATTGCCTTTATATATGTACATATACATATGTACATTACATTTATATTTTGTTTTTGTATAAAGACCTATTTATATGGAGATTTGAAAATTTATACATAAATATATACGCAATGATGATTAACTTATAACATTTATTATTATTAAATTATATGAATAAATAAAAAAATGTATCGAAGATAAAAAAGCTGTGTTTTCATTAAAAGTAATTATGCTTATGCATTTTTATTACTGATATTCCCTTCCCGAATTCTGTCGAAAAAATAATTATTCAGCCTTAACGACAATCAACACATCACTTACATAGTCTTCTAATCGCCTTATTTCCGACACGACGATAATTTCTGCCTCACAAAAAGAACTTGATTCTGATCCTTCAATTTGTAGGACAGATATATATGGGGATTAAAAAATAATAATAAAATGGCAGAAGGATCCTAAAATAAAAAATTTTTACAAAATTTCTACAGCAGTTAATTTTTGTGAATTTTAAGGAAATCTATAAATAAATTCAATATTTGAAATGTAGAGAAACCTTATTTATTTATCGTTCTTTTCATTCTGAACATTATTTATGTCATTTTGAAACTCTCGCTAAATTCTTACGAAATTCACTTTTATTTGCGAAGCAATATACTTTTTCCATTGAGAAATATTGCCATTTAGGGCACGGTATTACAACTTTAACCTTTAACTGGGGACGTGACAAATTTATAACACTATAAGGGACGCGTAGTCTCACAGGCTACTACTTTCAAAGTAATTTTTTGTTGTAAAAATCAATTTAAATATTTTAAAACTCTGTTTATTTTTAACCATTGCTTTGTAATAAAATATCGAACTAGTTTTAATCAGCGGTTTTATTATGAAATATTAAAAAAAATACAATGAACACTTAATGGTACTTTTGAGCCGAAATTGACTTTGCAAAACGCGCGACGTCTGTGAGGCTACATGTCACCAGTTAAAGGTTAAGATCGAGAGGTAGAAGTATAGCAACTTCTATGAGTTATGACTACAACACATATTCCTGATTAGTTGCGATACCAGGGAAACGGAAAGCAGAGCTCACTTCCTTTAAAAGTCCGAACTTAAGACTTAAACCCTTTGAAAATTCAATACAATTTTGCTGACACTGGAAAGTCACTATTATATCTGTTATACACTTTGAGCACCTAGAAGTATGCAATGTTGTTTACCGATCATACGATCAGCGGTTCTTGTCTCTACCAGCAATCTTTCACACTGCTGGCGAATATTAGTGGTTTGAAGTTTGAGTTAGCAAATGGTAACCAATGGTTGGTGACGGCCTGGTTGGTAACAAATACTGGGACGCGATTTGGTTTCTATCACGAATACATACCTGAAACGAAAAAAATGAAATGTTAATGAAATGATGAAATTTTTAAGCAGTGAGAGAAAAAGTGCATGTAAAAATTTCAGCTAAAAACATAAATAAATGAAAATTTAATTTTTTCTAAAAACGAAATTTACAAAAATATTTTTAGAAAAAAATTTAATTTTTCTAGACGAATTTAACCCGTCGCACAGTGGCATTTCGGCGGAAAAAATAGGATTTTTCCACTTTCCAATTTCAAAACTTTAATGATTTTGTTTTGTAAAGAAATATTTGGATAAGAAAAACTCAACAATGGTTTTTATAAAAAGTGAAATTTTATAGTTAAATAATCTAACAGAAGTCGACGGAAAGTTATTCAATAAAATCAGATTAAAATTATTGTCCAAAAAAAGAATTTTTTTGTGTGTAAGTTTACAGCTATGGCTTTTCTTTTATTTTTTAGTGAAAATATAGAACCTACTTGTTTATAAAAACAAAAATTTATCGAAATTGGCAATGTAAGCTAATTTTTATAATTTTTCAAAAATTATACTAAAAAATATCAACTTTTCATTTTTTGATGGAAAAAAACTTTATGTGCTTTGCCTTGCTTAGCCCTCTTACTATAAAAAAATGAAAGTTCCAAGTCTGTAATTTCAATTAAAAAAAAAAAAAATAACCGCCAATTAGTAACATCGATTTTAATTTCAAAAGTCACTTCCAATATTTCATACAAATGGTCAATAAGACAAAAAATGTAGTATACTTTCAGGCTCTCATGTAAAGGGCAAGGAAATTAATGTATTACACAAGCTCCTTTTTACCATGCTGGATGGTAAAACCGCTCAGATAGTGACACATACTACTGCAGCAGCAGTATGCTACATTTGTGGAGCGAAACCTACTGAAATGAACAACTTAGAGTTAGTTTCCATGAAAACAATTAAACCTGAGGCATATGAATTGGGAATTTCATCCTTACATGCTAGAATCATGTTTATGGAATGCATTCTATATAGCTTATAACTTACCATTTCAGAAATGGGCTGCAACCTTCCAAAACAAAGAAATTAAAATACAAAATAAATTAAAAACACAAGCGGCCTTTAAAGATAAAATGCGGTTGCGAGTTGATTTTGTTCAACAAGGTACAGGAACTTCTAACGACGGGAACACAACAAGGCTTTTTTTTTAAACCCACAAATGGTTGCGGATATTACTGGCGTCAATGAAGACCTTATCGATCGATTCAGGATAATTCTTCAAATAATTACATGTGGCGAAAAAATTGATAGTGACAAATTTAAATTATATACGTCGGACACTGCGAAACTGTTCGTACAAAATTATAGTTGGTTTTATATGCCTGTTACTGTGCACAAAGTACTAATGCATGGTAAGGATATAATGGATGCTGCCGTATTACCAATAGGAATGCTTTCAGAGGAAGCCGAGGAAGCCAGAAACAAAGACTACAGGAAGTATCGATTGATGTTTTCGAGAAAGTGTGATCGAATTTCCACAAATACTGATGTCTTCAACAGACTTCTTATAACTTCGG
This sequence comes from Bactrocera dorsalis, assembly GCF_023373825.1. Classification (NCBI taxonomy): domain Eukaryota; kingdom Metazoa; phylum Arthropoda; class Insecta; order Diptera; family Tephritidae; genus Bactrocera; species Bactrocera dorsalis. The sequence continues at coordinate 4,747,715 of NC_064307.1, forward strand.
ATCCTTACATAAGTAGCTTAAGGCGTCATTCGAACAAAATTTCTTTAGAACTAGATCCCATTGTTAAAGATATGGTGCTTGCATAATATTACAAATAAAAACTAACACAATTTTTCGCCTGTTACATATTCAATTAAAACATTGCATATTATATTGGATTTTTATCAAGGTAAAGGTATAAATAACGTCACTTTGTGTTTAAGTTATAATCTTTTTTCATCCGGAGAACTCAATTAAGAAGTGTCCCGAATTTCAAGTCCCTAGGTCCAAAAATAAAAATTTTGACAATTGCAGTTATATGGGAGGTGGGTGTGGCAGTGGGCGGTTTTCCAAGATTTTTTCAAAATTTCTTAATTTAGTCCAGAGAAGTGTTTCTGCAAAGTTTCATTGTTGTACGACCACTCCTTCTATTTTTTTACAAGAAATGTATGGAGCGGTGCCACTGTGCGTCGTGAAACCCGTCAAAATTATTTTTATATAAAAATACACTTTTTTATTATAAAAATATCGACAAACAAAGCCTGCCTGTCATCACTGCGCATATTAAGTTCATAAAACAACAAAACGACAGCAGAAGCTTGACCAAATAGCTGTCAAACCAATATGTTAGTCATATTCCTATTTTAATTAGTACGAGTATCAGTTAAATGATTTCTACAGAGAGAAGTTATCGCGCAACCTCTTCTTTCGCTCTTGTCTTACTAAGAACACATCTTACATAAATACTTGCGGCTAATTGTAAGTTTGTGGCTTGCCTGAGCAATTCTGTGGGTTCTGTTTTTGGGTCAGTTATTAAATTAATGACCCTACTTAGTAAAGTAGCTGATGATTAATCAATAAATCTACACTCCCGTTATGCATTATACGAAAGTGAGAACAACTTATTGAGTTGTACATTTGTAATAAGCATTTAACTGTCGAGTTGTACTTCTGTATGTTTGTACATACATGTACTATATACATATTTATATGTCTGCATGAGAATTGTTTGTAAGTGTTTCAATAGAGGTGTATACATCGATAAAATCGAGGGCTATTAGCTTTTGTGGAAAATCCAACTGTTTTAAGAATCTTCCGTTGAGATTTATAACTACGTTTTTCGTTACGTTTTTCATTAAATTTAGTTAATGGAAAGAAGGTATATCTAGGTATGTCTGTGTATATTATATGAGTACATAAGAAGAGAAATTTCTAAAAATATATGTATTAGGGAGAATGGAGTCCTGTGTAGAAGTTCACGCAAGTGAGGAAAGTTCTCTGATCGCCATTCACTTGGGAGTGGCCAGAAACGATTCTTTTACATATGACTCAAGCAGCTCACGACTTCCGATCTTTGATCAAGTATCCTCTGGGTAGCCTAAGAACATCCGTTTGAAGGCGAGCTAAAGTGAGAAGGCGAAACCTTCCCTCCACAGGGTTGTGCGCTGGGTTTGGGACCCACCACATAAAAACAGTATCAATTAAAACTAAACTACAGCCTTGCTGTTGTTAACTCGGCTTTAATCGCGTAAGCGGTGTCTACGACAGTAAAGAAGAAGAATAATAATATGTATTAGGGTGGGTCAAACGAAAACGAACATATTTTTCCTCGCTTGGTGCTCTGAAAAGTTGATTTTTTAGCACCTTCACGAGTTTTCTTAAAGTTTTTGTATGTACTTAAAAATTGACGCCTGTAAAAAATGTTTTTTTTATATTTTTTTATTAAGTAAAGCGTTTGAGATATTCATTCAAAAATCAGCAAAAATGAAAATTATAAAAAAAGACATAATTAAAAAAAAATAATAAAAAATATGAGCTTTTAAATTTTTTCTATTTTTCAGAGTACCAATCCTAAATAAAATATTAGCTTTTTGACCCACCCTAATAAACATTGATGTAAATAAAATATAGTGATACATTAGGGGTCTAGACAAAATGACTTTTTAGATTAAACGATTACAATAAAATCATACAATAAACCCATATTGACGGTTGTCCTGGACGTGGTGCGTCATCAACGCAAACGCAAACAAAATTTAGTGGAACTTCTTTGTTGAGTACTTTCGCTCATCCTAAGAGTCGCAGAATGTACTTTATGTACTTCAGAAAGATGAGCGTATACTAAATACTAATAATTATTTCGATGTGACTTTTGGACAGATGTCACTGACAGTCATAGCAACCTGGGAAACAAATTTCGATGAATGGGTTTTCGCGCGAAATAAACAAGTTCTTAACTGGTGAGCTTTTTTTTCTCAATTTTACGTTATATAACTTATTGTCGCTAATATATATTTAGTACAGATTGAAACACGTTTTTTCTGAAAAAAACTGAACCTTCATTAGAATGACAGTTTTTACTGTTCATCAATTATCACCATCACGAGCACATACAAAAGGCAGCAGACGTGTCAAAAATACTCATGAAAAATGCTAAACTATTTTTCGCTGAAATATCAATTTATATGTAATATGCACTAAATGAAAGAATGCAAAGGGGAAATGCGAAGATTACATAATAATAAAGACGAATTGAGCGCGTCCTTAAATCGACTCTGTGCATGCGCATCGTGAGCACTGCAATAATTGGGGGACACCGGCCACTAAACGCCTGGCTAATTGCGCGCGCACGCATGTCCGGGGCTCATTTGCCACAAAGGTATGCCACACAGAATGCATGGGTAACTGGGAGTTGCTCGGCTGGGTTACGGCAGACGACCGGCGAGGCAACAAACGCTTGCTGATTGCCGTTTTGTGCTCTATCTAGCACCAGAGATCTACTAATAACACAATTAAGGCAACATGACAGCTACTAATAGACCTCACCATGCTTGCCGAGGGAGTGCAAAGCGCTATGATACACTCGCAAGTACACAACAACACACAGACACATCAATAGAATTGACTTGATAGCTGAGCTCGTGGGCATTTTCCATTACGATTCTTAAGCTTTATGAAATAGTTTATTAACAGTGTTTGCTTGTTGTTGTTGCATTTTTTGTTTAAGAGCCAAGCTGTAAGAATCGCTGCAGCAGCAGTGTAACAAAGGCTTGTGCCAAGTACTGCTTTTTAGGGCAAGTGGGGGCGCGCAGCACCATTGAATTGTCGAAGCTTTACGGTCACAAACGACTTTGTTGTTGTGTTTATTGCGCTTATTGTTACAATTTGTTGTAAGAGTCGTTGCAGCCAGCTGGTTAATCGCTTTAAACCGTTGCTGGGCAAATTACTGGACTCGGCTGGAAGCGCTGAGACGCTCTCCGACGACCCTTTGTAGCGGCTCTATGCTCCCAGAAGGGGGAAAACGTGTGAGACAACAACAAATAAATTTAACAAAAACAATTGAAATAACCAAAATGCAAAAGTGAAACATACAACAACAACAACAAAAGCAACGTGTACAACAAAAGAATGCCAAACACCAAAGAAAGTTAATCACAAAGCGCACAATGACGATAATAAATAAATAAATAATTACAACTCTTGCCGCAAAATGAGAGAAAAATAAAGCAAAACATGAAAAGGTGGAATAAAATTAAACAAGGAAGGAAAAGTAAATTTTCTTCACCTTCAGCAAGAAGTAGTTGTTGTTGTGGCTACTTTTGTTTGTTTTCATTTGGTAAGCAGTTTTTGTTATTTATTTTCATTTATTCTCTTTTCACCTTCTTTTGGCCAGTGAAGCGTGCGCCAAATCACAGAAGACTCACTTACCGTCACGCTTTTCGCCAAAACCGTACGTCCCCGTTTACTCAGTTGGTTTTGGAAAAATTCCAATCAGCCTTTAAGCAGACGGCTATAAGTTAAGGTTAAGAATGGCAACAATAATATAAACTATAGGTACGGCAACAACAAAACAGCAAAACTAATAAAGAAATAAACAACAATTTGAAGTCAAACAGGCCGCGGTCAAAGTAACGACAGATTGGTCGGCCGGTCAGCCAAATAGAAGACCCAGCCATCCGTGCACGAGTATTGGTTGAAGAAGAGAAAGTTCAAATGTTTACCTACACACACACGCACACACACATTCCAACAAAGCTGACAAGTAATGATAAAAAAAATTTAAAAAATACAAAATTACAAAACAAAAAAATTGTAATGATTTAGTCCAAAAGTTCGTGCAAAAGCAAATTGAGGAGTTAAACTTTGTTGGCTGAGCAGAAGAGATGTACATCAGCATTCTAAAGTGTATTTAAATCACTTAATTAACAGTTGGTTTGAAGAAATAAAAAAAATCTTTTGGATTATTTTGTGGTAGAAATATTTATTTTGTAAAAACATGCTGGGCATCTTATACAGAAATACTACCTTTCAATGATAAATTACATAATAGCTTTTCAGATTCTATTGGAGTATATTTAACAGCTTGTGCAGGAACTGAAGTTTCTCGACCTTCCCAAGCGACATCGCTTCGGTTTATGGGCTCTTGAAAAGTTCCAAGAGGATCCGACGTTTTCAAGCCAAATTTTGTCCGGCGATGAGGCTCATTTCGGGCTCAATGGGTATGTAAACAAACAAAATTCAAATGCGAAAGGCAACCTGAAGGAGATTCGAGAGCTGCCATTTCATCCAGAAAAAACAACGGTTTGGTGTGGTTCGTGGGGCGGTGGAGTCATCGACCGATATTTCTTCAAAAATGATGCCGGTGAGAGCGTAACCGTCAATAGAAATCGATAACCGACTATTTGATACCTGAAATTGAAGCTCGTGATCTCGGCAACATTTGGTTTCAGCATGACGGCGCCACTTCCCACCTTTTGCATCAATGAATGGATTTATTAAGAGGGCACTTCAGTTGCCAGTCGAAATGCTCGAACGAGTCATCGAAAATTGGACTCAACGGATAGTCCATCTGAGAAGTAGCCGCGCCCAACATTTGAACAATCGAATTTTCAAAAAAATAAATGCCAAAGAATGTTATTTCGAGTGATAATAAACAATCTCCATTAATTGAAAAGTATGGAAAAGAAAGGCAATTCGAAAGGAAATCTTTAATTCCAAAAGAAATATCCCACATAATAACAGAAAACGTTTCTCGGATGGAATTATAACTTGAAATATTATGTATTTAAAAAAGCAACAACTAGAATATTTCAAGTAATTTTTTCTTTTATTATTTTTATTATTATTTAGTTATGCTTCATACACGTGAGCTATTCGTTTGGCAAAGCTTTGAAATATTCATGCATAAATATTTAAAATTAATAATTTATACATTTTCATATATTATATACATATTTATATGTATGATATATGTACTTGTACACCATGTTGCATGTAAATTGACTTCCCCATGATTGTGCATTTCTGTGTTCGCTTTAAACCCTCCCCTCTCTCTAGCATGCTCTCTTATGCTCTTTGTAGGCATATTTGTTAACAATTTAATTTTAACTTTTATTTTCACTTCTTAATTTCGCTTTTATTACGCTTTTGTTTGCATTTTTTCTTAACGTCATTGAACAACTAACACTTCAGTTAAGCTTTAAACAACACTTCAAGTGCTACCGCATTGCATTCCACTTCAGCACAGCACAACATAACATAACATTACAACACGATTACTCCACCGCTGCACTGCGCTCCACTTTAGGATTGCAGTGCAGCAGAGTTTCCTCAAAAGAAATCAAAATTATCAAAAGATATAACAAATGAAACCTTTCACTTGCATTTGTCTTAACCAAATGTACATATGTATCGTAATAAAAAATTTAAATTAAGGCTTCCTAATTTCTCAAAGAAGGAATACAAATGTTTTCTATTGGCAATACTAGTCTTGATATGACTATATAGGCATATGACATCTTATGTTTTAAATTTCAATGAATTTGAAAATTGTTTCCAAAAATATGCTACAACATGCTAGGCGTCATCCATCTATGTATTTATCATCATCAACTATATATAATGTGTTTTTATAGTAGAAGGAAGCATCGAAAGCCGGAGTGCGGGACTTTAATCCACTAAATCTAACCTATTCCCATCTCATGTCTATCTCACGGGACACTGGACAAAGTATTACTTCATGGGATAGAAGATGACATTTAAATCTCCTCTTTGTGCCATCTATTTATATGTAAATATGTATCTATGCAAGTAATATGTGTATTTCATTATATTAAAAAAAAATCTTGACCACCTTAACATATTCCAAAGACATACATATCTTCCATATATTAAACGTGTATAGGTATGTATATATGGAAGTCAGCTCAAAAAACCTTCATAGGCACACTCCTACATTCATATGTATTAATATATAATAGTAGAACAAAAACAATGACTCTCTCTCTTCAATAACACGTGTCCAATAAATAATAATTCCGTTGAACTTCAACTTTCAATTTCATTTCAAAGGTTCAAAGGGCTTTACTGACATACATACATACCTACATATGGACATGAAGAGTATGTATGTATATAAGCATATGCGTTTTTATATTCTTTATTTGGCTTTTTCATTTACACATCCATAAAATATACTTGTATATGCGTGTGCAGGCACTTACCTATGACATATCTTTTGTTTGAATGGATGTATGAATGTATGGGCGCATGTGTGTATTTTTGTTTTCAAAAGGCTTTGAAGTGATTTGAATTGTGCGACAGCAAAAGGCATCGAAAATCATTTCACTCTCGATGGCTTCCTGTTGTTTGCACTTTTTTCATCACGCACATATTTTTCTTTTCGGAAACACGCAGACAAATAACTTTTATGGCTTTCCATTTATTTTCAATTTTTATTAATACATATCAGACTGGTTGTTGTAGCAGAGTTTGTTTTGTATGCATGGCACACGTGATCTATTAAAAGACTTATTTGTGTTCTCTCGCTATACTTTTTGAATACGCTTGTTAAATCTTTTTTCGTAACAGAGATGAAAAGCGCTAAAGAAGTTGCGGGATTGCATTTTCGGGATCCCGAAATATATGTACTATTGTACTCGATGGTAAACATTTTTTCAGTAACAGCGATGAAAAGCAACATACAAGTTTCGGGATTTCGGGAGTGCATTTTCGGGATCCCGAAAAATATTTTAACATTTACGTTAAACAAAGTAAAAAAAGTACTAAATATTTTTTATTACACAATCATTGAATAAAATTTTGGAAGAGCAATTATTTTAAAATGAGTGTTCTCCAGGCAAATATTTTTGGAGCATGTTACGGAACATCCCTTCAACATAATTAAAATTAAAATGAAAATATAATTACATATAAAAACATATGATGATGTTGTGTGAAAAATATATTTGTTAGTTATTTTGCTTAACAAATATATAAAATTCTAATTTCGGTATCTCGGTATTTAGCAGGATACGGGACTTAAGGTGATACATTTAAGCATTGATAAATTTACACTGAAATGGTTTTCATATTTATCAAAGCAGAATTCCTTACATAGTTTTAATTCTATTGCGGAATTCTGAGATTTTTTCGGTTTTAATTTTTTTTATTTCACTGAAGTGAACTTTGTCAATAACAATTCCATAAATTCCTCGTAAAAAAATTGCAAGTAAAAGCAGAAAGTATCAACATTCCGAACTACAATCAGCTCATCAGAACAATGAATCACAAACAATTCAAAAAACTGCATTGAACACTGAAATATTATTAAATTTAATCTTTAAAAGTCTTTCACTGAACTATGTCAAAAATAGATTAAAATGTTAATTAATTATAAAAACTCCGAAATATCAAGATCCAAAAATTTGGTAGTCATTGGATATTTTTGTAAGTCTTTGTTATTATCCATCCAACAATCTCTAATAAATGCACAAACAACATAATTCCTGTTGTTGACATAAGAACACAATAAATCAAAATATGAATATTCTCTTCGCAGCCGACATTGAGAACACTCGCAAATTAATAAGTCCATGCCGAGGCAATCGGCAGCAAAACTATGGGGTCAATGAGCGTGGAATGCTCTACTAAAAGCGTGCCACTCAATCTCAGTTAATATTTACATATTTTCCTTTTATTAGAATAAATGTATTAATGATATTTCTAGACAGCCGAGGCACATTGGGAAAATTTCCTAGACCGCAAGTGACATCAATAATACCGTAATGGCTTGTACATTTCACAAATCTGTATGTGTAATCCCACTGCGACGGTGGTGTGGGTAAGTAATGTTGATGGAAATAATGGAATTATTGACATTTTTGGTTTTGGAAAAGTAGCACATAAGCAGACAAATTGACAAGCAAATCCACACCGCTGATACGTTAATGCGCTGGAAAATGAGCTGTGGGATGATGTGGTCACCACGCTTTCGATGTCTCAATAAAGTCGAAGTGAATGAGGCGTCTGAATCGGCTATGGTTGTGCAGTTGGTTGAATGGCGCGCTGGTTGAATGGATGGATGGATGGATGATTGCTTGATTTGTGGTTGGCGCAATGAGTTGCGATGTCAGGCGAACACTTCATAAATCATAGCAGCACCCAGTGCAAACACACAAACAACAACACGAGAGCTGTGCTGCTATTTTGCATATCAAAGCATCTTAATGCTTGCGTAGTTATGAGAAAAGATGCAATCGGCTTTTACGACGACGACGCGAACATAAAACGTGCTTAAAAGTGCACAAACAAATCGACGGAGGCGGCATATGCAGCGACATGAGAGTATGTACAAAAATATTTGAATTTGAAGAAAATAGAAAGAAATAGGTTACTGTAAATCATGAAAATTGAAATGAGTTCTTTTTTAGGTCTTAAGGCCAAATTTATCCACAAGAATTAATGTTAAGGGTAGAATTTTTCTAAATTTATTAGTTTGGGAAATATCAAGCGTATTTCTGAAACAAGTGATAGCGTAACTATTACTTACAATGGAATTATTTAGTGCTGGCTTATATTGAGTTATCTAGTAGGCTGAACTGGCCGGCTATGATCGTAAATAATTGGCCCTTATGAGGATATTAGAGAAACACAATGCGATATATTATTGTTATTGGGTCTATAATTATATTCGTGCGGGTTACCGCCAGATGATGATTTGATTATTCCAATATACCAAACATGCTTTGGAAAGTTTCAGTCCTACTGCGTCTTTTTCAGTATAATAGTCTCATAAAGGGTGATTTTTTAAGAGCTTGATAACTTTAAAAAAAAAAAAAAACGCATAAAATTTGCAAAATCTCATCGGTTCTTTATTTGAAACGTTAGATTGGTTCATGACATTTACTTTTTGAAGATAATTTCATTTAAATGTTGACCGCGGCTGCGTCTTAGGTGGTCCATTCGGAAAGTCCAATTTTGGGCAACTTTTTCGAGCATTTCAGCCGGAATAGCCCGAATTTCTTCGGAAATGTTGTCTTCCAAAGCTGGAATAGTTGCTGGCTTATTTCTGTAGACTTTAGACTTGACGTAGCCCCACAAAAAATAGTCTAAAGGCGTTAAATCGCATGATCTTGGTGACCAACTTACGGGTCCATTTCTTGAGATGAATTGTTGTCCGAAGTTTTCCCTCAAAATGGCCATAGAATCGCGAGCTGTGTGGCATGTAGCGCCATCTTGTTGAAACCACATGTCAACCAAGTTCAGTTCTTCCATTTTTGGCAACAAAAAGTTTGTTAGCATCGAACGATAGCGATCGCCATTCACCGTAACGTTGCGTCCAACAGCATCTTTGAAAAAATACGGTCCAATGATTCCACCAGCGTACAAACCACACCAAACAGTGCATTTTTCGGGATGCATGGGCAGTTCTTGAACGGCTTCTGGTTGCTCTTCACCCCAAATGCGGCAATTTTGCTTATTTACGTAGCCATTCAACCAGAAATGAGCCTCATCGCTGAACAAAACACGCGCGCGAAACACATTTCGAACCGAACACTGATTTTGGTAATAAAATTCAATGATTTGCAAGCGTTGCTCGTTAGTAAGTCTATTCATGATGAAATGTCAAAGCATACTGAGCATCTTTCTCTTTGACACCATGTCTGAAATCCCACGTGATCTGTCAAATACTAATGCATGAAAATCCTAACCTCAAAAAAATCACCCGTTACATTACCCGGACCCGAAAATTGTAAATAAAACCAGATAATAATACACTTATGCGAACGATTTTCCAAGTCCTTGAAACACTTTTCATTAGCACTTTTTGGTATGACCTTCAGCTCCTTCAGCAAATATTGTTCTATTTCTTCGATTGACTGAAAACGGGCTCCACGGAACGGCTATTTCAGTTTGGGGAACAAGAAGAAATCACACGGAGCCAATTTTAATGAACACGGTAGTTGATCGATGGTATTCATTGGGTTTTAGGTTTTAACTTCGGTCACAATCGTGGCTCGATGCGATGCTGCATTGTCATTGTGAAAAATCCATGAATTTTTAATAGATGTTTTCACGCAAACGCCTCATTACGGCCAAATAGAACTCTTTATTTACCGCCTGTCCCTCCGGAACAAATACATAATGCACAAAATCACGATTATCCAAAAAAATAATGAACATTACCTTGATTTTTGAGAGGCCTTGGTGTGTTTTTTTTTTGGTTTCGGCTCGTTTTTTTTCCTCCATTCTGATCACTATTGACTTATTTGCATGTAAAACTGATAAACCCACGTCGCATCGGAAGTTTTAATGCTCTCCATGAAGGTGGGATCGGAATTCACACGATCAAGTATGTCCAAAGATACTTATTTACGATACTCTTTGAAAAAAAACAGCTTTATCGAGATGAGTCCAGCAATTAAACTTGGGATGGATTAAAACTAGGTATATTTTAGTCAGATAAAACCCTGTGCCGTGGGAACTACCCCAACACATACTTGTATGTATGTATCTAACGCGAATGAAAATTAATAGGGCAGGAAATTTTACTGGTATGTCATTACCACTGTGTCTAAATGTCGAAACGAATGCAGACAACAAGTAAACTGACAAAATCCGAAGCAAATCAAGTCAGTAGGCAGATGAACGAAATCGAAGAAGACCACCATCACAACGGACGACAGTTCAAAGCGGTACGAGGAGCACGCCTGTGGCAAGCACAACAAACGCCAGTCAATTAAAGCCATCATTGACCCACTTAACGAAGGCTCAGAGACAAAATCCACACCAAAGGCAAATAGAAGCAAATTAAATTAGAGCTCGGCTGAATAAGTAAATACGCCACGGCGATGGATGGATGTGTGTGTAGCGAACCAAATGTGTGCGGGGACACAAACATTGAATGAAATCAAATCATTTCTGGAGTGGTAAAGCGAAATGATTACCGTAATGCCTAGTTTATAGCGTACGACTGGTGGTTGTGGTTCAACACATGTAGATGTAGGGTATATGGTAGCAAGTATTTGCCACAAAGCCTTAGAGCTCAAATAAAAGCTGCTCGTAAGCGATCTTCTGCCTCGACGACAGTATGGGAAGCACAAAGATACATACTTACATACATACTTATAGGTAGAGAACTGGTATACTTTATTGATGGGAAATGACAAAGTCGTAATAGTTAAGCTGGATTGTTTAGAACTTCATTAGCGAAGAATTTTTGAATAAAAGCGTGTTTTTATTACATTTTTCTCATAACTTCTTTTAGATTATGACACAAACATATGTATGACTGGCGAAACGCAAACCAAAACAACAAGAATAATAATGTCATTTGCTCTTCATGCATTTCTCTTTCTTATGAGGCTACACACACTCGTGCATATGTATGTATGTGCGTGAGGTGACAAACAAAAACCACGCAGACGTAAAAGAGTACAGTGGCACTAATGCCAAGCTTCGGTGTCACATAACTAGAATACAAATACAAATATAAAAATAAAAGCGCAACAATTATAAAAACAAGAATGACATAAAATGCCAACACCAGAAGCTTCCGAAGTCATGGCGATTAAATGAAGCGGCATGAAGTAATCAAAACATAAGCAACAGTAAATGTGAGTACAACAAAAACAAATATAAATAAATAAAATTAAACCTGAATGACCCCAGAGTTATGGTTAATTAAAAACGCCAAGTCCAAGACCAAACGGAATGAGGGAAATACTCAAGACATGGCTGATGACACATTGGTGTTTATATAATATACATATATGTGATATAAATTTTAGTGTGTGTAATACTTGACAATGACGGCAAGCTTTTTGTACTATGCATGCATCACATGTGTAGAAGGCATTGACACCTGGCTGTGTAAAGCAAATATTATATGTAGTTGACCGGCAAGCTACACAAACAAACACTTGTTTATGTGGAGCGAAATTAGAGTGTAACGAATGCGCTTACGGAACTTTTCACGCCCCTTTTGCAACTAACACAAGTATCAAATATTTTCGCTTCGCCTTTAATGCCCAAAATATACTGTTATTCTGGCTGCTGTAGGTGTGAAGCAACGGTCTGCTCGTCCGTAATAGTTTCGACTGGTCACTGACACTTTGGTTATGTAATGGTGAATAGGTTTTGAAATAAAAGTTAAATAATCTTAACAGAATGTAACTAGTTGTGTTGTTGTAGCGACGCATCGTATATATATGTATAGTATTATATAATGTATGTATTTATTTTAATAATTGTTGGCCAGTCAGCGAGTTTGTTCCTTAAGTCTTTTGTTTTGTGGATAATAACATGAGGCCTAGTAAAATTAAATGCATTATTTTTGCTCTAAATTGAAGGTTTTATTTAGCATAGTTAGATTGACCCAATTTAGATCAATTCCGGAGCGTTTTGGTCGATAAATTTTTACTATTTCGAAGGTAACTTTATAATGGCAATTTCATATAAACTTCTGACCGATTGCTTTCCGCAAACAATACAGGTCTGAATTAAGATTGCGAATATAGGAGAGCAGTTCATTGTAGATGATTCTCCGCCAATCTTATCAAACACATAGCAAAATCTTTGTGACCGTGAATATTGGCTTTTCCACTGTTTGCAGAGGCTATCCCGACTTAACAAGGATCGTTTTTACTTGACTTTATCGACGGTAACTCACTTTTCATTATCAATAATCATCCGCTTTGATATTGTTCCACTTTGTTGTGATTCAGTACCGCTTCGCAAATGGCAATTCCGTCCATAAGGTTTTTTTGAGTTAATTAGTCTGACACCCATCCAATGAGCTCCTTTTTATATAGACGATTTTTAAGCCATGTTTAGCTCCTGGGCAATGGAAATAGTGTTAATATGAAAATCGGATTCGACGATTTCCAGTATTTTATGTATTTCTATGAATGCATATCATCAAAACTAAGTGAGTGGAGTCAAAATTGTGCATAATCGACTCTTACAGTATCGGAACCATATACACCTTCCACATTTCAGTTGTCTGGCTTGCATTTTCGGCTTTATCGAAAAAAATCGAAGAATGTTATTAACAGGTGAAGTTTGGTTGTACAAAATCTTAGCTTTCTAAACTTAGGCCTTCAACAGTGATTGATTCGATTTTCGAGAGAATAATGTGCTGATGGGGATCTCTTCATGAGCATTTTGCTATTGCCACAGAGCCAATATGATGTCTTTGCTTCTAATTCTGCGTTTGAAGAATGTGAAATGTATATTTCTATACTAAGTAAAATCACCCTGAGTCAGCACTTAAGGCATATTAGAAACGTTTTCTTGATTAAATGAAGCGAAAAATATATCTCATAAGACATTCCATAATAGCTACATAGCTTTAAGGCCTCCATTTATGTCTAAAACCACGCCGAAATCATTACAGGCCACCATTAATTTCGCCAATAAAGGCTGCTTGAGTTTAATTAACTGGCCCGTAGAATTAAGTGTACCTTTAATACAGCTAATATATGTGCTTAATGTATATATAAAATCACTCAGTTGTCAGCATACAAATTACAGCATTGTTGGACGTGGAAATAGTGAAGAGGATTTGCCCATAGACTCCACCTTACGGCCACTTTTGGAACGCCCTTATTGGCTGGCAAAAGCTAAAATTGTTATTAGCTGCACTTACCTAGTAATTAAGGCTTGCATAGATGCATACACACATACACACACACACACTAAGGTATGAACAAATGTGTGCAGCACACGCGTGATTTTCAAACACGAGCGGTTTATATGGGCGAGCAACTTTATTACTTAAGTAAGGTGGGCTATGGCTATGTTGCGGATTTCTTGGATCATTTAAATGTCTTCGAATTGTTATCTGCCAGTTTGGCAGGTTGTCATGTTGTAATACATGAATATTATTCCTCTTCCCTCTTACCTTAAAAACATCTTTAATCAAACGTTGCCTACATTTCAGCGCGGCCAAAAAAAACTTTCTTCTCAAAAGCTTATTTTCGGGTTTTTTTGAGACTTGTGATCAGTATATAGGGAATTCGGGAATTCTCACCAATGATAAAACGTGTGAAAAGAAAGGAACAATCGGCTTGTAAATCAGGCCATATAATTTGTTCTATTTAAAATGTTCCACTCTTGAGTAATATAGTTCTAAGACTGTCTTAGCCTTGAAAGTTTCATGCATGCAGGAGTATAATTTATGCGATCAGAACATATTTCCTTAGAATAAAAATTCAGTTCTTCCTTTAAGAAAATGTAAACCGTTTAAAGTATACATATTTTATCTCGATTTGTGGATCATCATTTTAGCTCGATTCGGGCAAACCAGTTAGAATGAAGGTATTAAAAAATGCGTTATAATAAATTTCAAGGGTTTTTGAATCCCTCAAGATACTTTGAATTTGTTTTTCCAATTATCTGGATGGCACCAGTTGAGATTAAAGCCTCTGTAAGCTCCAAAGTGAGCCATCGCAGATATCATTTAGTCGCATGAGCAAATAGCTTTTCTCATGATCTTCGCAGGATCCACATAAGGTCACAATGAAAACTGCTAACTGCTATAAGCTACACCTCAAAGCTGCCTACAGCTCCATAACTACCTAATAGCCGCTCATCTACTCAGTCTGTTTTCCTACTGTTTTCTTTTTCGCTGATTGCTGTGACTTCACTTGCACATTTGCATAATTAGAGTTGATGTCAGTCAGCGAGCTAGACAGACAGCCTGTTAATCAGCTGGTTAGTACTTTAGTACCTTAGCGACGCCAACACTCTGGCACTTCAACTTGACTTTGAGGCAACCACTGCCAGCCCAGCCACAAGTACATGGGAGAAGCAAACCTAGGCAAGCGAATGGCCGAACGAGCGCTAAGTTCGTAGGTAAGGTGGCTCATCTCGTGGTAAATTATAGTCTGGCATGCATATATTTAAAGCTTAATCGCCACTCGATTTTTTTCTTTAATTAGCCAGGGGCCATTGTCGGTTGGTATGAAGTTATCTATCAACTCGCGCTGATGTATGTAGCAGCCAACAGCCGATCTACGTGAACTCTATGCGATCGAATGTAAAAGATTTTTCACCTAGTCGTTGTTGTTGTAAATACCAGCGGCATGACGGTAGTGGGGCGTAGCAACGACAGGGGTGAAGGCGTAAAATTTGAAATAATAGAAATTTGATATGCAGGAAGTGAAATCTCACATTCTGCCAATTTTCACTGCCAGCGCTTGGCGGGCTGCGAATTGAACGGTGGAGCGTCGGCCTTAAGCCATCATAATCAGCGTGTTTGTTTACTTACATAAAAGTAGTGGTGTTTTAACTTCGTTTTATAGACGTACAATCAAACCAGCTACTTGCCAATGGCGTGCCGCCGAAAGTGAAATTTCGTCTGTGATTGTAGCTTTTTAATTTGATCTTCATTAATCTTTCTTATTGCGGTGGAATGCCGCGGCTTTTGGTGCTTTTTGGAAATCAGTAAGTACTTTGGCGAGTTCAAAATGCTCAACGCGCTTTATTCTCTTTGTGCGTGTGTGTTACTTGCGGCTTTTAATTAAATATCTATGCAGATTATGCTGTCAGCCAACGACTAATTGATTGTAAGCCAGCTGCTTCAGAGGCACGAAACCAAATTTTCCGCTTGAGCAGTCATTAATTGTGTATCAAATATTGTTATTCATTATCCGGAGTTGATGAATTCATTGCCTCTGCAATTAATACAGAATTCCGTTACTTTAAACTCCCAT
Organism: Bactrocera dorsalis; assembly: GCF_023373825.1. Classification (NCBI taxonomy): domain Eukaryota; kingdom Metazoa; phylum Arthropoda; class Insecta; order Diptera; family Tephritidae; genus Bactrocera; species Bactrocera dorsalis. The sequence goes on from NC_064307.1 coordinate 4,763,692, forward strand.
TAATTCAGCGCTCGATCCGTTGAAAACCGAATAATTGTTACTTTGAAAAATAAGTTAGCTACAGCATAATCGAAATACTCAAAATATCTTGGATTAGAAAATATGAGTTTTGTCTGTCCACAAACGGTTAACTTAAGGTTTTTAAGTTTCTAGGGACTAAATTAATACATACTCATAATAATTAATAAATACAGTATGACAAATTGACTTCAATCTATTCCGAATTGAATTTACTTGAAAAGATTAATTAAATTCTCATAGAAACGAGAACGCGTTGACGACGAACCACGTCCAGGATGGCCATAATATCAACATGATCAACACGTCAATAAAATAAAGGAATTGGTGCTGGAGAATCGACGATTAATAATATACTAGCATCGTTGGCATATCGAAAGGATCGGAGGATTGGTTTTAAAATCACCAAATTTGTCCGAAAAACAGCATGGCATTGACGTCTGTGAAACAGTTCTTTCCGACTAACAGAATATCATAAAACATATAATTACTGCCGATGAGTCTTGGATCTACATATACTTACGACCTGGTGGTAAAGATGAGCCGAAGCCGAAAAAACCACATCAAAGCAGGTCAAAAATCAAGGTCATGTCGAGGTGTGGTGCAATCCGAATTACTTCCGACTGTCCAAACTTTCAACAAGGAATACAATTTGAGTGTTATGAGTCCTTTGGGCTAAGCTATTCGTAAAAAGAGGCCGGAATTATGGGCCGACAACTATTGGTTTTTGCATCAAGATAACGCACCGTCGCGTACTGCATTGATTCTTCGTTAGTTTTTCGCCAAATTTCCAACCAATATTGTGCCGCAACCACCGTATTTCCCTGATTTAGCTCTAGTTATGGAGGAAATTTAAAGAAAGAAGTATATTTAACAAAAGCAGACCCTTATTAAATGGCACCAGACATGCAATAGAAGATAGAGCAAGCTATTTCGGACTAATTTTTGACAGAAGCTTTCATGAAAACCAAGCTTAGTCAATAGGGTAAAGAAAACAGCTATACCACTTTAAGAATTGGCGTCTTTTCAATAAAATTAGACACCATAATCGTATACCAAACCACCGTAGTGTCTTCCAATCCGAAGATCACTGCAGTTTAGGAAAAGCATCTTGTTCTGACAAGAAGTATTTAAACAAAGAATATTTGTATGCGTTTGGGTATATACAATTCATCTTGTTTTTTTTTTAACTATTATGAATATTTATATAAGAAAAACTGGTACAAATAACATTTTCCCATTCTTTTGACAATTTGTGGATTCCATATCGAAAGATGACCTGCTTGGCGGCTAAGAATGAATCAAGCTGATACCCTTTTTTAATGTGAACCTCATTCCAGTGAGGGAGTTCGGTATCGGCCGGTATAATTAGTAGTCAGAAGTAACAAGATCTGTGGCTTAAGGCGAGTGAGCCAAAACTTTCAGTCGCTGTTTTTCACAGAAGTTTCAACCGGTGTTGCAACATGAGGCCGTTTCCGGCAATTACTCGCTTCAGTTTGATGTCTTGTTGTCGGTAGCGTTACCTTATTATCCCATCAAATACAAAACAACTATCTTTATCCTGAAAGCTCGATATCATAGTTCATCTTCATAGTTTTTATTGTCGCCCAGAACATTCGCTCAGCTGGAACAAGTTCATCTGAAACTTCTACCAAAATACGACGACTTTCGATTGAGCTCCCGAAAAAAAATTTTCAGGCACAAAATCTATTGGGAGATTTTATAATGATTTATTATAGTTCTCAAATTTACTTGCTAATTAAAATACAAGCTTGAAAATAGTTATTTATGAATTATAAAACTAAGCCATTTACTAAAATCTGAAGAGTAGCTACTTTTAATTCAAAACTCTAAACATTTTGTAGTTCTTCCCACAAACCCAATTACTTTCTTAAATATGTTGAAAGGGGTTAAATTGTATAGGCAGACCTACAGTGGCAAGAGCTCGACGCGTTTTACAGTTTAACCTCGTTAAAGAAATTTAATGCTTTAAAATGTAAATTGAGTGCAACTAAGCGAAGTTCTCACCAACTGTTTGCGCATCTCTTGTTGTCGAAATGGATTAAAGAAGATATTTTGCAAACGAATTGGCTGAAACGGTGACAGTGGCACTTGGGTAATTGGGTAATCACCAGCAACTAAAGTAATCTGTGAAGATACATTTAGAGCGGCACCAATAATCCACATTGCAACGTGAAAGAAAGAATGAAAATGTGAGCGATATAAAAATCCGAAACTGAGCAAAAAGCCACTGAAAAAATTTAAAATGTTTATAAAGAAGCCGATTTCAAGCACTTAAACAAAGGAAAAATTAATAACGATGTTCATGGAAGAGTTTCAAATCTTAGCTAAAATTGAAATTTCTTGTCGCATTGATCAAAGCGCCGTCAACCACGAGCAGTTCAAACGGCGAACAATAACAGTAAAGTGTGACCCCAGTTTTGAAAAATAATAAATACAGACACTTCGCAGATATAAGTCGCTGGGTGATCATTGCTAATAAAAGAGCTTCATTCAATGATGATTGCATTTCAGAAGTCAAATGTTGCTCTGCTGGGAAGCAAACAGTGTGCGGCACATTAAGTTATGAGCTCGTGCAGCGCAACAACAACAAGCAGCTTTGCAATAATGAATTATGAATAAAAGAAAGTTTCGCCGATCTTTGTTTATAGCAATTGATTTCGTTTTACGACAAGTTTCTGTCGCGATTTGGTTTTGTTTTTGTATTTCTTTTTTTCTTTTTGCATTTGCTTGGTACCCACGACTAATTGCTGCTTAATGAACGGAAATAATGTAAATTAGATACTTAAAAGTGTAAAAGTGGTGAGAATATCTTAAAAGTGAAATAAAGGGATGAGAAAAATCATTTGATAACATACTTATTTTTTATGATCAACAGTTTTCAATAAAATGGCGCCGAATATTTGCAATTCGGATTTGAGCCCGAAATCTAATCGAAAGCGGTCCAATCAAAATAAATGTTAGTGAATTTAAGGGAATTTCAAAAAAACATTTTTTTTTGCTTGTATTGCGAATGTAAATATGCTTATTTGAAAATATTATTCGAAAATTTAAGGTTAATCCGGGATTTAACTGGTTCTCCTAGCTTTAAACGCGTTTTTTTCGAAAATTTCTTTTCAGAATTCGAAGCGGTCTGAAAAAAAAATCATGTGTGATAGACGAAAGACACGTCTCCTGTGTTTTAGACGTGCTAAAAAGTCCTAACATCGACTCGGACTACTATCTTGTTGCAGCCGAGATACGCACCCGCCTCAGAAAACTCGACTATAAAAGCGTAAGCGGTGTCTTCGCCAATTAAGAAGAAGATTCACTGCAGTTTATCACCAAAAATATGAAATGAGTTCATGATACCTGAAAAAAACTTAAGTAACTTAAAAACGCTTTCGTTTAGACATCTCAGCTCGTAGTTTTTCCTCAACTGGTCTTCGTACCTATGTACTGTTTAGGCTCTCACAAAATTGTTCTTCAATTTCAGGCTCATAGTAAAAATGGTACCACTTAACACAATAGGATGGGTATTTCCATGATTAAAAAAAAAATATTTGTTTGTGTCTAATTCTATAACACCTCCAGAACATTGTCCAAAGTACTCGAGTTGATCCGATAGGTTTGAAAAGAAGAGCCCTTGAGGTCAGCTAAGAAGATACCTAAAACTTTAAAGGCGTTTTTTCAGAAACTGTGATTTTCAAAGTCGGTTGTCAAGATTTCTCATGAACTTTTAATGAAAATTTACATATGTACATAGGTCTTCAAGATATAGTTTACAAGGTCTTGAAGCAGTTACAACTATTTAAAAAAAACGGCGAGGTGCTTATTTGCTTTTTTTGTAAAAACGTCAGCCAAAAATACAATTTCACTTTTCTTGGTTTTCCCTAGTCCAATACCTAGCTTAATTGAAACAAGTACAAACAAGTTTTTTGTTTACATTTGATGATCCTGAAAGAAGATCTGCTGTCAAGTGACCACAAAGGTAAAAATCATGATAATCGTAAAAAAATAAAATTTTTAACAATTGCCAACATTCTAGCCTAGAATACATCAATAAAATGATTAACGTTTGCTCTGAACGCCTAATCCTTTATATAAAAATTGGATATTTTCCTGTAATATTTCAGTTGCTTTTGCTAGTTTCGGCATAGATAAGTTTGTTTCACAACACATTAGCAGCGATGCGCAAAATAAAAGCCACTCTCACTTGGAGCTATTTAAAAGGCATTAATTTACACCCAAAAACAACCCAACAAACATATGTATATGTGGACATTTATTTATCTAGATATATTTGCAAATTGTGCGAGCACACAAGGCGGCTTTAATGATTAGCAAACAAAAGTACACACTTCTATATATGTACTTGTGCATGTATATTTATATTTAATGAGTTTTGAGTAAAATTTTTTTCGAACAACACACAGATCTTCAAACAAATGCTGACATCGCGGAAGGGCCACCAAAGCCAACTCATTATCACCAACAAAAAAAAAGTGCGAAAAAACGGGAAGTAAAAATCAGAAAAGCAAATGTTGCAAGTCTCAACGCGTCCAGCTGCCAAAGACGTCAATGCCAGTTTCGGCAGTAAAAGTGTTCACGAAAATATCGACTAAATGGCGCATATCCGTTTATGAACTCCACCTCTGTACCCATAAACAACAAAACTATTCAAGCCACATCCAAACTTGCATACGTGCGTTTGTGTGTGTGGGCAAATACTTAATATCAGTCATCTATTTTGACTGTTACTTTCGACTTTTGCCACTATTTTGGTTGTTCGCATGTTTTTTGCTCGTTTTTCCCATTTCCCCCATTTTTATTGTTTTTGGCAATCGCATGTGAACTGGGCGGCTCCGGGTCTGCAGCAGCGGCGGTAGAAAGTTTTGCATAAATATTTTGGACATTACGCAGCAACAGCTGCAACAACAACAACAACAATAGAAGTGGTAGTGGGGCAGTGAGGCAGTGGTGGACTCACCAACAGAGGCTTACTATTTAGCAGATTTTATTTTGCTTTTGGTTAACTACTTTGCAATTGTTTTTGTAGTTTTTTCATGTTTTTCACCTGGTGTGGAAAATTAGAGAACAACTGCAAGCGAAAAGGTGTCCAAGGCAATTCGGGAAACATCTGTTTCTATTTTGGCGCCAACATTAAAGCATACCCACATTCATACTTACATACTTACATGCATATACATGTATACACGGTTATGTGTAGGTACATAGCAGTTCATTGCGGTAAAGTTAGTTGATCAAGTAGCCGCTTGCTTTGCAGTAATTTTAGTTGAACGAGCATAGTTGAAAAGTTAGCACAATAGTTGGTTGGGTTTGAACTTCTCACGAGATTTGGCAAATTTATCAATGCTGGCGCAACAGCACGGCATAATTACATACATACACGGGAAACATTTTCACTGTTCGTTTTACTTTTTAACTCCGAATGAGACGAAAGTTCGGTCAGCATACACAAGGGCATCCTCGGTCTTTTGAAAAAGGAAACTTTATTTTAGAGTGAGGATCTTGTATACAAACTTAAAGACAATATACCTTTCTTACGGACATTAGATAATATATTAAATCGGGCTTATATGAAGCCAAGGTAGCATGCAGATCTGAATAATAAAATAGGTCATGATACCAAAAATCACTTTTACGAAACCTTACATATGCCTTCGTGACAAAACTAATCGGAATATAAGTCGATTTTTTCGATGTTGATTTTTTGTTCTTCTAACAAGCATTACAAAGATTCCCAAAAAAAGGAATTTTGGCCATAGTCGCCATCCGTAAAATTTGAACTATCATCACTAAGTTAAAAATGTCGAAGTCTTCTAAGTTCGTTATATGCCGAATAACGAGAAATTGGTTACGACAGGTTTAAAATGTCATATGAAGCTAACAACAATTTCTTAATTTGAAATTCAGGTATTGAAAAGTTGCCATATCATACCCGGCTTATGGAACTTTTCATTTTTACGTCGGGTTAAGACTTGAAGTTCAATGATGCATTAATATTCAGCATGAATATATCAAAACCGGCATCTTATGGAATCTCACACGACAAATTTCTTTCCAGATGGACGAGCTGGTGCACTGTTCGACTTGAGCTAAGAGTCAATCGCTCCAACAGAAGTCAATTAAAGTTTGAAAATCATGAAATCGAATTTGTCGACATATTTTGCCACCTCGAAAGGGTTATAACAGCTGATAGAGGGGCAGTAGCGGCAGACAACTGTAAAATAAACTAGGCCATGGAAGTGTTTTAACGGTCTAAATCAGTGTGGACAAGCTCACAGATCTCCAGAAAAATAAGTGTCTGACTATTCTTTGCATGCGTGAACCCGACGTTGTTTATGGAATGGGAATATCGCTTGTCTTGAACTACAACCCTTAAAAACTTCAAACATTTATCAAAAATTGCTTACGAATCATCTGCAATACTCTGACTTCCAATTATAGGTATGCCACTGTGGACAATGTAGAAGAAAAGATCACCCACCTACGTGGAGTAGGTAGGTAGGTAATGCGCGAATTAGACGACGCCAAACTCAGATGGCGACACCTTGTACAGGTGCAATGCTCTAGAAAGGAGAAAGAACGAAATAGGTTTTGAAAAATCAAAGCCTGTTTTTGGGTGCTTGAAAATGGCACGCTTGAAGTTCCATCTTAGAGGTGAGATGAACTCGCAGCAATTACTTAGAGAAAGAGAGCAAGTTTTCAAAACAAAATTTCTATCTTTATACATTTTTCGCTTTTTCAGTTGAGAGTAATCCTAAATCCTAAATTATGCTTAAGCAACAGAATAAAAATTTTCGCGCTGTGTAGGCATGCCTGACGCATTCACCCATAGATTCATGTTAACACTTTGTGGCGGAATTTCGAACAGAATTTTACACTTTCATTTAGGGAAGTTTGCAGAGCTTGCACTTTTTTCTTGTTAACCTTTCCTTTCTGTAGTTCGTTTATTTTGTGTTTTACGCTGTTTTACTTTTGTACATATGTATTTTTGTGTGAATATTTGTATGTTCCGATGTGGAAGTGCAAAAAATTAAGCATCTGTGTGTGTTTGCGCAAGTCTTTAGCGGATGAAAGTTGCTAATTTAATTTACAATCTTAATCAGGCGAGCGCGTACATAACACCAAACACACAAATACAAACAAACATGCCATATAAATATAAGTGCGAACGATTGCAAATGGAAGTGTGCGAATACTAATGACTGGCTTCGCTCCTAATTTGATGTGCCGTAATGCGTCTGTCATGTGAGAGGTGTGATGACAAAGCTCGTTATTTTATTGCCTTAATTAGCTATAAGGCAAATTTTGGTTTGTCTTCGGGAGAGACTTTTTTTAGAATTTGTAGACCAATATTTGGTGTATCGTATAAAAGCATATCGACAAGCAAATTTGTTTGTAGTTTTGGTTAAGTGATAGGAATTTTACTTTCTATACTTATTTATGACAGAGCTGGTCAATAATGAGGAAATAATATTCGGTGTGTAGAAATATATTTATAAAATTCATTAAGAAAAATACTTTTAGAATGACGCTGATACTCAAAAATACTTCAAGTGTTTTATAAAAGTTATCACTGCTGAGAAATTTCTCATCTCTGTCATTATAAAAATTAATTGCGGAATTCCGCTAAAGATTTTCTAACTAAGAACAATTTGTGACAGGTCGGTTTTCATGTTTTCAGGCTAATTCCGGATAATTCAGACTGATTCATATAATAATTTTATTTAATGAGTTATTATTTTCATCTCAACATCTGTTTTCTTCCAGTAATCTTGACAAATGCAGGAGGGAAAGACTCCCGGGACGAGAAGCCACGGACAGGAGCGGCACCAATGTTTAGCGAAATCGCTAAACCTGTAGGCTCATGGTATTTGACCGTAGCAGAGGATGGGACCATCTCCCACGATGAGTGGAAGCGTGTAGCGGGGACTATAACTTCAGCTTTTATGAAAGTGGTCATGGGAAATCTCGGTATGAACCGTGGAAAACCCATAGTCCCTGGCGACCAACAATACAGGTAGACCCAGAACTTGTCTGTTGGTCAGAAATCAGCAACGAAGATGTTGACACCGCTGAGGTAAATGATGGTGCCGGAGAACTCTGGGCTACAGCCTCTCGACGACAAGGGGAACCACATCCTGAAGTGTTAGGGAGATCTCTGACAGAGGTAAGGCAAAGGAAAGCAAATGTAATAATTGGTTCGGACGCAAACTCGAAGCACTCGGTCTGGGACATAGATGCTAAAGGTGAGTCACTTTTTGATTTTATTTGTGTGGATGATCTATTTATTGTAATTGCGGGCAGGGAGAATATTCTTGCCCTCACCCTAGTCTAAAAAAAGCTGGACTGGACTGGAGGGTTTTGAGCGACCACCCTTTATATGATGATCATTAGTTTCAGTTTGGACGGCGCATGTCCAGTTAGCAAACCTTATAGGAATTTTAGAAACACGGATTGGTCAAGAGAGTTTCATGGATATCATTCTGCGAAGGCGTAGAAAGGTGTCACGAATTCTTAAATTTTAAGCACACTTTTATGGGTTATCTTAGAAATGAGGGTGCAGACTGGACTTCGACTGCAGCCATGGACTACTGTGACGCAAAACGTATTCGTATAGCCATCTTCTTCGCACACATTGATCCTCCGAGAGCCATGTAGGTGAGGCACATTAGCCACTTCAATCAACTTGGGGCTCACTCTAAGCGTTTTGTCGATATGGGACGGTATTTTTGTTCCATACCTAGGAGTTCTGGGCATCACAAAGTAAATATAAGCGTCTATAGTAGTCCAATTGGACTCATTTGTGACCTGACGGGTATTCTCCCTATTTACCCCACCTCCACAGTACGAAACACTTCAACATAGTATACATAATAAGAAATTTTGTCCATAAAAACGTCGAACGATCTGCTAAACTTTTTCAAATTTAAGTTTGCGAAATTGAATATGACAGCCGATAGGCCTCTGTTTCCTCCAATGCTGGCAGTGAGCTGTTGGAAACATGCTTTAAGCCAACAATGAATTTCTTGGAAAACAAAAACAGAAAAATCCGACTACAGCCACCTATCGGGATTTTGGAATATCTATCTATGACTCACTCCAAAAAACACTAAAAAAAACATAGAAGAAAAGAACGCTTATGCTAACAGGCTTATTACCAAATAATATCTACTTTAGTCGAACATTTTATTGTAATTAATACAATTTTTTCAGCTTCCACTGCAATAACCGAAAAGTAGTATAAAATATGGCCTACATTTCAGCGCGAAGGTGAAAACAGCACGGCTGACACAATGTTCGAAATGCTTTGAGAGCGTAACTATACACATGTAACTAATTTATTTGAATTGCTAAAAAGTTTACATATGTACTTACGTACATTAATAATCTCAGCACTTAAAGTTTCAGTTAATGTTTGCGGCATTTAGAAAAGCACGCATAAATGAGGTTATCTGCTAAGCGAGCTGGTGGATAGACCCTCCAAGACACTTTTAATATAACAATTTTTATATATTTTTTTTAATTAAAAAGCGAGAAACAGTAAGCGGAGAATTTATGTGTTTGCTCGAAACGGTTTACGATGATAAATCTTGATGAAATAAAGAACTAAACATCACTTAAGTAAATGCTAATCTAAATTCACATGCTTAAGTGCATTCACGCAAGTCATTGTTCGGGCTGGTGCGCGCTTCTAAAAACGCTAAAAGCCCGCCAAGGAATTTAATTAATTTTTTTTCTCACATGCTTAAAGATTATAATTATTCTGCTCATTAGCTTTTATGTTGACACCTTTTATAAACTTAACGAGCTCTCGCAGACAAACAAACATCACATCTACGCAGGTAATTATAATTTAAACTGGCTTAAATGGGTCGAAAATTAACACCTTTCACAAGAACACAAAATTTATTGAAAAAAATAAAAATCTTAAAACATCTCTTAACGCCGGAAGAGAAAGGTGTGGAACAGACGCAACCGGCGAAAATAACCGCAACAGCGGATAAGTTGAATATGAAGAGCAGCAGATAAGCTTGGGAGATAGGCAAATGTGAAGTGCGGCGACTAAGTAGGCAATATTTTAAAGCAAACCGTGATGGTGACAGTTAAGCCGTTTAGCCTCAGGCGTTTTGGTGGCTGCTAACTTGGTTGGGTTATTGTTGGTGGGTTGGTTGTTGTGGTAATTAAGAGCGTGAGTAAAAACACATTGGACAACGTTAGCGTTGCGGTCCGATCTAATACCGTAAAGTGATTTATAGGCAGGCGTGTGTACTTAGTGTGACGGCTTGCATGATTTTTATTGTTGAAGCAACGTGTTTGCTCACCGGCGAAAGTTGTAAGCTATTGCGAAATGCTTTGATTAGAATGATAACAATTTAAATAAATTAAAGGGAGAATGAAAATAGTGTGATAGTGATAAAGGGTTGGACTGTCTGAGTGGCGTCTACGAGAAAAGGTTATCGCTAGTGTCTTGTAATACAACAAAATGGAATCAGCTCAACACTAAATAAAATGCCTAAGTAGATTTTGATGGTCAGCCTAGAAATCCAACGCAGGATAACTCTTGCCAACAGGTGCTACTTTGGACTGAGTAGGCAATTGAGAAGCAAAGTCCTTTCTCGACAAACAAAAACCAAACTCTATAAGTCGCTCATAATTCCCGTCCTGCTATATGGTGCAGAGGCTTGGACGATGACAACAACCGATGAGTCGACGTTGCGACTTTTCGAAGGAAAAGTTCTGCGAAAGATTTATGGTCCTTTGGGCGTTGGCCAAGGCGAATATCGCATTCGATGGAACGATGAGCTGTACGAGATTTACGACGACATTGACATAGTTCAGCGAATTAAAAGACCGGATGAACGAAAACACTCCAGCTCTGAAAGTATTCGACGCAGTACCCGCCGGGGGAAGCAGAGGAAGAGGAAGGCCTCCACTCCGTTGGAAGGACCAAGTGGAGAAGGACCTGGCTTCGCTTGGAATATCCAATTGGCGCCATAAAGCGAAAAGAAGAAACGACTGGCGCGCGGTTGTTAACTCGGCTATAATCGCGTAAGCGGTGTCTACGCCAATTAAGAAAAGAGATTTTGATGGGTTGAAAGTGTTTTGTTGATACAAAAGATGCAACTACTGGACTTGTCTTTAAAAACTTAAGCGCGACCCTCATACTGGGCATCAGGCAAAGTATCTAAACTAACATTTCCTTCTAAGTTCACGCCTTTTCAATCAAAATGGTTTTGTCGAATTATACAGCGGGGGTTGCACAGGGTGAATCGAAATATATTAGGTGTCGATACATGTTGGATTTTATGTATGGATTTTAGAAAAAAATGTGTATTCTTGGTGGTTTTAATCTAAGCCATATTGTCTAGTCCGGTGGTTATATCTCATTGATAGCCTGCGTAGTGTCAATCTGTTTCGATCCACTCAAGATCTGATACATATTGTCCTCCGTGGAAACATAATTGTAGCTTGCTTTTTCGTATTGAAGACAGGGCTGCCAAAACCACCAACCACACCGTTATATTCCCTATGCTTTTAGGCATATCGAAACGGTACATTCATTGTATGACATGTTCTCAACATCAAGCGCTTCATATTTTTTCATGCAACACACATCTGCAGGTATTAGTGAGAAGATCAATAGACTCTAATGGCTGTGACAGAGAAAAACTTTCGCTTTTCCGCGACTAAAGTTTATTGGCAAAATTTCATGGCATTATAATGAACGTAGCGATAAACCAACACTGGTGAGAAAACTACGAAAAAACACGAGCTATTGTTGAAAATCACACGAAGAAAGCAATAAAACCTTAGATTAAGTTCCAGTGATATATTTGTGTGTGTATGGGTGTACATGTCTGCAAGTGAGTGGTAGTTCACACATAGAAATGCAAAAACAAAAAAAAAAACAATTGATGATGCGCTTTGGCCCAATTAGGGCTGCATGCAACATGAACAGCAACAATGCCTACCACAAATTTGCAACAACAATAACGTAACTACACACACACACACATACATATTTACATAAAACCTACGAATGCCGCGTGGCACATTTGTGATTTTCTCACGGCGACGCAATGCAGAAGTCGCTGGCGATGTGTTGCGGTTGCGCGACACCATTCCGCCAACACCAATATCGACACCAACGCCAGCAGCAACATCAGCGGCTACAACAACATGGCCAAGAGAAAAATGGCTAGTCACCGAAAGCAACAATGCCGATGCGGAGCTTAGCTGTGCATTAGCAACAAGTATAACAGAAAACACAACAAAACCAAAAACAGAAACAGAAACAGTAAAGAAACAGCCAACTCATCACCACCATCAGCGCGCCACCGATGGCGGCGGCACGCAGTTGCATACAAATTCGAAATTCAAATTGTGGCAACGTGCCGCAACGATGCTAATGCGCAGCGCGCCGCACGGGGGCGTCGAAGAGCCGCAATCTGCACACCAACTGCTGGCGCGCTGGCAACTCGCACGGATGCGCTGTAATAACTGTAGTGATTTTCACTGCCACGACATAAGCAGATGGCAGACGGCAGCCAGCCTCAGCGCGGCGCGGCGGAGGGGCAAGAGCCCAGCAGCTCGGAGGCAGCAGTCGGCAGTTCAGCTTCATTTGCCAGCTAAATGGGAACGGATGATTGTGGTTGCACGCTGGCGCTGTTGATGAGACAGCGCGGCCCTACAGGCAGGGGCGCGCGCGCGGGCAGCCGCCCATCAAGCAGTCGTGTTGGCGGCAACGTGTGCCGTTGGCACATTTTATGCGCACATTTTAATTATATGACTGCCATAATTTTGCGCTCTCAACAATTTCATGACAGCGTGCTATGACGCATAAGCAGCCAGTCAGCCAGTCCGTCATGCAGTCAGCCGTTCAATCAGTCAATCGCAGTGCTAAAAGTCAGCCGTAAGTAATGAGCATCAAATCAGCATGTGGCAAGTAAATCAAGGTGCATAGAAAGATGCCACTAAATGCAGCCTACTGTCTGTTGCACATATGATTGCATGTAAGCAAAAAATATTTTCGTAAAGTGTAAAATAATTGATAATTTTTCAGGCTTCTAGCTAAATCTGTTCAAACGTGGCTTAAAATTATAAAAGCTTGAATAATTGTTGTGTGGATATAATTAAGGTGGAGCGCGTTTGAAACATATACATACATATGTCTATATGTGTGTACGTGTCTCTGTGTATGAGGTAATAAAATGTGTGATTATATTTTGCAATTTTATTCTGCAAAAACATAATAAATTTATATAAAATGCCAACTCATGTTTAACGGCACTTTTATGCTGTCGTGTTTCTGTCTAGCGATTCTTAACTGTTGCTGCGCTGTTGTTGTAATTTTATTCTAAAATGATACATTGTTGCAGCTTTACGCTTTGACGCCGCTTTGTGCGCTCATTAAGGGCGCGCAGTCGGCATGAGATTAATGAAGTGCCAACCGCGACATTTGCAACTGCAATCTGGAGCAACTCTGGCACTGTTTATGTCACTGGGAAGATTTCCCAAATTTAATATTAACGCGTCAGAGAAATAATGCATTTAGAATTTAATTAAGTAATGAATGTTTTAATCACGCACCACTTTTTCCCACTAACCGTTACTTTATTATGAGAAATATAAGAAACATACATTACGTGTCTTCAGTAGGGAAATGACAAAAAGAGTGAAGAAAAATCTTTAAGAACTTGGAATAAGACACTAATAAAGATATAGATTTGAAGGTAATGTCAATTCAGTGCCGCTTCGGCTCCATGAAACCCTGGTTAAGCTTATAATGTTTAATGGGATCGTTGTTGGTGTAGGCCGCTCTAAAAAAAACACTAACTAAGCAGCGTGTCCCAGGAACGATCCTTATTGACATCTGTAGAGCAAAAAGGACAACCACAACAATGGCACTCAATACTATTCTACATTCAGACATAGTTTGAGTATTTTTGAATACATTTACTATACAATGACCCACGATTTTTTTGATTGGTTGAAAATTGTTAATTTGGTATTAAAAGAACGGTCATTTTTTACCTAAAAAACGAAAATTCACGAAAATCGCCTAATTTTTCATGCGTCACACTGGTATAGCCCCTTAAGGTAGCAGAATTTGTATTCCTGGTCAACAACTGCGAGATAGGACGATTACTTCTGATGGTGATCAAAAAATATCACTTTCATTGAAAAAACCAGAACGTTTGTAAGAGTATTGAGTCATGGATTTGAGGTAGACATATAGCACCTTCTGAACTTTTGCCGACAAGTGCTAGGTTCTGCCGAGGAAGCAATGGATAAGTTTGAAGCTATAGCTAAGTTCGGGTGTCACCGAACATTTTATACTCTCGCATGATAAAGTGCTCGATTATCACTTTCATTATCCGTCATTTATATATTTTTTCATTTTGCTGTAAAATTAATTAGATTAGTAGTTCCTGAGGTGTGGTTTTTGGTCCATAAGTGGGCGACGCCACGCCCATTTTTAATAAAAAAAAAAGCCTGGGTGCAGCTTCCTTCTGCCATTTCTTCCGTAAAATTTAGTGTTTCTGACGTTTTTTTTTAGTCGGTCAACGCACTTTTAGTGATTTTCAACATAATCTTTGTATGGGAGGTGGGCGTGGTTATTATCAGATTTCTTCTATTTTTGAACTGTATATGGAAATGCCTGAAGGAAACGACTCTATAGAGTTTGGTTGACATAGCTATAGTAGTTTCCGAGATATGTACAAAAAACTTAGTGGGGGGCGGGGCCACGCCCACTTTCCAAAAAAATTACGTTAAAAGATGGGAGGGGCATATTCCTTTGTGCCAAAATTCACTTTAATATCTTTATTTATGGCTTAGTTATGACACTTTATAGGGTCGGTTTCCGGCATTTTGTGGGCGTGGCAGTGGGCCGATTTTGCCCATCTTCGAACTTCTTCTTATGGAGCCAAGAAATACATGTACCAAGTTTCATCATGATATCTCAATTTTTACTCAAGTTACAGCTTGCACGGACGGACGGACGGACGGACGGACAGACGGACGGACAGACAGACAGACATCCGGATTTCAACTCTTCTCGTCACCCTGATCACTTTGGTATATATAACCCTATATCTGACTCTTTTAGTTTTAAGACTTACAAACTACCGTTATGTGAACAAAACTATAATACTCTCCTTAGCAACTTTGTTGCGAGAGTATAAAAAGCTGCAAAAATCAGAGCAGGACACGAACAAAAAAACTGATGACGTGGCATTAGTGGGAAAAATGAGCTGTTGCGAACTTTAAGCCACGGTAACATAAGAGAGGACCAATATACAGTCAATACGTAGGCTAGCGAAGTGATCCAGCAAGGATGTGCAGTTTTGAACTAAGACCGTATGTAGTACTGGCAGCAAAGGAATCTTTCAATCAAGTGGGAAATCTTTAGTAGAAGATTTTGTCTGAAACCAAAGATCTGATGGAGAAGATTCCTTTACTTTTCAGTAGTGATTATATTGGTATGTTTTGTGGTTACTCTTGGAAAGCTTGAACTGTTTAGTCATATTAAACCCGAACTTCAGCATGGATTTGTGGCAATAGAGGAAAGATAGTGCCATCATTCTACTCTGCAGTGCAATCGTCAATCATCCGAGTGGTATGTATTAATTTGTGATAAGAGACGTCTAGCTGTTACAAAGCGATATTGAGAAAAACAGTATCTTCTGAAGAAGAGAAAAAATGTTTCAACCAAGATAATGCATCGTTTCACATATCAATAAAAACGTTATGAACTTGGGCGACAGACTCTTTGGATTTGACCGCTAGTGAATTTTTCCAGCTCTCAGACTTTAAAAAAAAGGTCGGCTGATATAATTAAGTAAGAAAAGAGGTTATGATGTGTCTTTGCTTATTCCATATAAGAAGAACTCTACCCATCCAAAAAAAGACTAAGTATTCATATTGCTTGTATTGGATGATCCCAGTTTCAGGCTAAAGTAAAAGTTGCCACAAATATCTCAAATTAGCGTTTGAAAATACCATTCGGCAATGTACAGTTATAGTAATATGTAAATTTATTGGGCCAATAATAATAAATGGGATACTAATAAGACAATGCAATGACCGCAAAGACCAAAAAAAAAGAAAAGGAACATAGTGTTAGATTGAAAACAAGTTCTAGTAAAAATTGCTGCGTTTAAGCGAAATATGAAGTCACTGTTATGCTTTTGCTATTATTAATCTGGTAACTAAAAATAAGCATAAAAGAATTGGCTAACAGCAAAGAAGGAAGCACAATAGACGAGATATGACCAACAATTGGTCAACTTATTAGTTGAAGCGGTAAAAAAGCAAAAACAAAAAGTAGACAACAAAATTCACGCAAACAGCTCAAGTGAAAAATATTCTTTGTTCTTCAAAAATTCGCACTAACCGCTATGTCATATTTAAAAACGCACATACAGACACAAAACGCTAATTCCACGCTAGTCCATGCTTTCATTCATACATTCTGCCGGAGCTGAAGAGCGTACGAGCGAGCAGCGAGTAATAAAATTCGCATTTCTAATTCGCCATGGCAAAGCTTATATTTTAGTGGCTTTTTGTGTGCCGCAAGCGTACCAACAACAAACACGCTGATAAAGACAAGGCAAAAGTGCTAACCCACACACACACACACCCATCTATTATACCGCCATAAAAGTTCTAACGATGGACGTATGACGAGTAATGGGAATCCGTTTCTTTTTCACACAAAAATGTCATAAAATTAAATTGATTTGAATCACTGTTACCTACAAAGATTTTGTTTGGCAGATTTCTGCGAGGCGAATGCCGGTAGTGTGTCATAAAAATCAATATGCATCACATTGTTTGTGCACACACTAGCGCGCACACGCACACACGTGCATGCGAGCATTTTAATGGCTTTGAGAACAGTTTGATGGCCGTTTGACCGTTGCTGATAACAAAAGGGAAGTGTGAACAGCAAGTAGCCCACTGGCCCATATTCATGTGATTTGCCATGACAAACAACAACAACAACACCAATTACTATAACAATACAACGTAAACATACCGATATGTGATGTCGTTAGTGTTGATGGCTGGAAGAACCGGCGGGAGCTTGCCCCCATTTTGATGTGATTTAAAGGTTTTCGGTTTTGTTTTCGGAAACTTTAAAAATTCACTTTTGTTTCTTTCATTTAAGAATACCTCGATGGCACGTCTTCGATAAAAGGATTTTAGAAGAAGCAAGAAAGTGAGGTAAGAATCTAAAAGGAACTTTGAGAAATTTAAATAGAGGTTGAGTGCTATTTTAATGTTTGTCTTTACAAATTCAGATATATTTCGAATAAGAATCGACATTAGTCGAAATTCTGAAGCTCCTTCTTAAACTGAGTAAACGGAGTAAATTCACCTTGCTACATTTTCCTAAAAATCATGAAGAGTGTACCAAATTTAGCTTAAACTCAGCTGAAAAATCAGTTTTCTGAAAATTTTTTAAATCAAAATTTGAGAGATCCCTAATTGGCTGGTCAAACCGTGACACGACAAGGTTGACTGTCGATTTTTGACATAGAAAAACAAATTGAACAAACACTTTGTCCAAAATTTTGTGTTTCCCATGCATTCACATCTACGAAATTCTTGAAAATGCAACAGAAATGTTTTGGGGAGACTACTTTATCGCAAACCTATGCATTCGAATGTCTTAAAGCATTCAGTGAAGGTCGTGAAGTCATCGAAAACTTGCCTCATGCGAGTCTGTGGAAAAAGTTCAAGAAAGAATGCTTGGAAATCATCGCATTGGTATCAGAGAAATAACAGAGAATCTCAACATAAATCGACTCAACACTTTATATTTAATGTTAGACCAAGAGACCTACATCATTTGCTAATACAAAAACATCGAACAAATGATATCTCCTGGTGTTTTCCATTGAACAGCTTCACAGCGACTGACTCCATCCCGGTGAATGGCGTACTTGGAATCCAAACACCAGTCATAGCAGAACAAGAGCTCGAGTTGCTGAGCTGAACCAGAGTTACTGCTGTGGAACGTCCTTTGGAGTATTGTAGCAGGTTAAACTCCTACTTGTCCAAAATAGAACCTAAAATACATAACCTATGTATATCATGCATGCAATAAGTTGCCACATGACACTACGAAAGCAAATCACTTAACACCCCTATGCCTATGGTCCGAATTCGTCGAACGGTTCGTTTTTAGGTCTAAGTTAAGTTATTTCGAATACAGTTAACTTATTGCATTACAATCGATACAATTCAGTTCTGGATATAGCATCATTCAAATTCTTTTGTAGGAACGAATTCTTTGAACCCAACTTTGGAGTGCTTTTTCCACTAAAACAAGTCGTATGTCATGAACAGCACTTTAAATATTGGCTTTTAAAACTTGAACAGAATCTGGTTTATAGCTAATTACCAATGACTTCAAATAACCCCACAAGAAATAGTCTATAAGTGTTAAATCGCAACTTCTTGAAATAATCAAATCTCCAAACATTTCTAGCAATATTTCGGTTGTTGCACGTGCTGTGTGGCCTTCGTCTTGTTAGAACCAAATATTGTCAAGTTCAACTTCTTCCAATTGCGGTCATAAAAAGTTGATTATCAACGATCTATGCCGCTCTCCATTGAGAGTAACGGTGTCACCAGCTACATTTCGAAAGAAGTACGGACCGATGATTCCATCCCGAATTGTCTATTTAGGTGAAAGTAATGGTTGTTCATGAATAACTTGTGAATTTTCTTCGCATCTGAATCAACAGCTTGGTTTATTTACAGCACCACTCAGATGAAAGTGAGTCTCATCGGATAATGATTTCTAAACAAAAAAATCGTTATTGTTTTCAAGTTGTTCTAAGGCTAAATCAGCAAGTTAACGACGTTTACGGTGGTCCAATGGCTTCATATCTTGAGGAAGAACGGTTGCAAGCCAAAATCCTTTCTTAGAATTCGCCAGGTTGTGGTTTGGGATAGTTCTAATTCTTGAGAACGTCTTGGAATCGACAAATCACGGTCTTCAATGACACTTAAAAGTCAGATCAGCTACTACCAGAAAACTCGGTATATGTTCCGACAAAAGCACAATTACATTGGGACCTATTATGCAGAAATAATACATGTGCATATGTTGATCAAGGACTTGGAACTATAATTTTTAATATAATATGATATTTCCCCCTTACAAATTTTAAAGACTAATTCATTTTATTTTCTGTAAATGACCGCTTTCAACAAATGCCAACAAAGCTCAGAATTAATTGAAATTTCCACATGAATTGATAACCCGCCCTACAAATAACAAGGAAGGCAGAGGGCAATCGTATCGTTAATTGAGTAAAAACATAACACAACATAGAACAACAACAAATTACTCGTCACTCACGCCACCAATCGGTAGCTGCTAATAACTCATTGTGTGACATAAACGACAAAAATTGTTGACTGCAACGGGGGAACAAAAACCTAACACAAACAGACGCACGTAAACGCACAAACACACGAAGCATAGATAAGTGTGAGCATACAAAAAGCCAACAACGGGGTCCACCGCAAATTTGTGACAACACCAACTATGACAAATTACACAAAAACAATAAGCGCATTACACACATCGCCGGCGCTGCAACAACAATAGCAACAACAAAGAAGAACAAGTTGTGGCGTGCAGCGCTGCGAGGGTCCAGTGTTGCATGTCGCCGCGATAGTTTTGTTGCAGCGAAGCGATTGCGGCCGAGCGGCAACAGTTGCCGTGGCAGAGGCAGCAGGATGCATGGCTCAATGATTTTGCATTTGGCTGCGCAGCAAGGAAAGCTGACACGAACGCACACTGAGAACGTGATGCATTCTTTTCTTTACCACCGTTTTTCCGAACTTTTCCTTTGTTTTTGAAATATGAATTTGCTGCTAATTATTTAAGAGTTAATTGCCGCCATGTAACATCATTAGGAGGGCAAATCGTGCGTCCAACACGCATATTTCACTGCTTGGCTGCCTACAACAACGCTGGCTAATTGTCGGGAAAGATAATAATCTTTTCTGGTGTCAGCGACGCAGGTAATAAACTGAGTAGAGACTATACAAGCGTCACCTCTCTGAGTGTTATACAAGTTATACTAATCAATCTCTGAAGAATGTTCGATGGTCAAATATTTATTTGAGATAATCTAAACATATATATATATATACATAAAGATATCATATTAGCATCATCCTAGTTAAATTGTTGAAGAGGTTCTTCTATGGTAATTTGTTGTAGCAGATCTACAGTAAAACTTTGTTCGGCAGATCTACGCCAAGTGTGATTAATAGACGAACGAAATAGCTTCTGCAATAGTCAAATAGTTATCGAATACCTTCGAAAAAAGAGTTGAAGAGCGGTTTCCGTTAAAACTTAACAGCTAACAAATGGTATGTGCATTCCTTTTCGTGTTTTTTTTTGTTTTTTTTTTTGTTTGTTTTTTTTTCTGAACTCAAAGAGATAAAACACGAAAAAATAGAATAAATTTTACTCGTTTCCTTGGAGCGCCAGTGGCAATTTTGCGTTTTTGAGTTCTTCTCCGTTTTCCTCGTTATCGCATCGGTGTGATATAAGAAAAATGCAGTTTCCTTTTGCTTAGTATTTAAGCCAAATTATCAGCTGCACTTATGATTAGCCGCGTAAACATTTTGTAAGCTGTCAAATTAGTAGAAATATGTAGTAATTAAATGAGAAAATTGGAAATATACTAAAGGTTGCCCAATCTGCCAGTTTCCCCAAAAACCAAGATATTGGTACAGTGACAGAAAATTTCAGTATGTCACGTATATCTATAACAATTTTATGTTCAATATTTTTGAAATCTCTCTATTAAATTAACACAAGTTCATTTAATTTCCTAATAATTTAGGTCTTCTTATTTTTGAGTCTTGATCTTTCCCTACTTAATTCGAACTCTTTACAATTCATCTTTTTCATCTGATCAAATATGACCCGGACTGACCAAAGCGAATACATTTGCATATACTTTAATATGAATCGCCTTCAAAATAGGTTCTTGCACCAATAGTTTTGTTGATTTTTCCCACATCAAATTTATAAACTCACGTCTCGTTACCAGAAATGATGACGTCAATTGTGCAGAAACCTGAGTCTAGCATTGACACGCTTCGTAGCCAAAACATTAGCCAAAATGTGCTTAGTGGATCCATAGGAGATCCCCTCTGCTATCCTTTATCCGCTTTTTCACTATACGATGATTTTCAGGCATGGTTTCTTTAACTTTAACAGAAAGGGCCTTTCCAAAATCGAGGACCAACATTACTAGAAAACGACTTTTAGTCATTAATAGAAAATTTTTTTCTCACCGATAAATATTTTTTTCTATAAATAATTTTAGGCCGCAATTTTGGTGAAAACTCAATTTTTTTTAATTTTTTTTGAGAAACCGCAATTTTGTCAAAAATTTCATTTTGCTTATTCCTTCAATTAATCACTAGATTTAATATTACTTTAACGATATCTTTTTGGGGTTTTAACTTCAGAAGATCCAGTTCAGAGATTTAGTGGTCACCGCAAAACGTCTGCTTCGAGAGGAGCTCCCGGAGATCAGCTGCAGTTCCTTTCTAAATAAATATTTTTACTAATACTAAACTTAAAAATACAGTTAAAAGACACCATGTGTCACAAAAAATTCTGGAAAATTCGTTTCTGTCGGCCTTTAAACTGTTTTCCTCTTCAATTCATCAGATATTTACGAAGTTGCGTGGTTGAAAATGTTCTGAGTACATTTCTGAGTTGAGAGTACATGTTGTTTTCAAATCACTCACACATTCTATGATTTGTGAAATTTCGGTCGGTAAGATCTGTCGTTAGAATTTCTGGTTTCATTGTTAAACCAACTGATTCAGAGGGTCTCGAAATCTTTTTATATTGTCCGAAGCCAAAAATTCGTTATTCTTAATTCTACTCTGACGGTTTCGAAAGCTTCCGCGCTCGTTAAACGCATCATTGTCTGTATGAAGTCAACATGTTAAGATAGTTGGCATAGAATTTAGATCTCTTGAAATTTTGTTCTCAAGAGTTATGAATTTTGTTTCACAAAGTTCTTCCACTTATTACCAGATCCAATCTAATTGCTGTCAGCGCTCAACAATTTCCAATTGGCATCTATGCGCCCAACAGCAGGCAACTAGTCGAACTGGTAGACAAGGTAAGTGGTCTATTAGAACGTTGAAAAAGTCAACCAGGTTTTATAACCACAAACCCAACCGCCGACCAGCTGAATAATCAACTTTTTCACGAACTTTCTTCACTCGGCGACGAAGATGCCATAAAGTTGGCTGAGTACGAGTGGTGGCAATGCATGCAGCATAGAAGTGTAGAAAGAAAGACCGCAAACAGCCACTGAATGCAACATGCAAAACAACAACAACAACAACAGCCACAAAATTGATAGACTGATAGCAGCAACAACAATAAAAAAGTCATAACCAACCACACCAGAAATTACAATTACAATTATAATAAGATTTAGAGGAGTAAAAACACATTGCGAACAATAGCAACAACAAGTCAGGCGTTGCGATGCTTGCCGCAACTAGCAATGAGTCGCTTGGTGCGCACGCTAGTTTTTGCAGCTTGCAGCAGTTGCAGTGAGAATGGCCGAGAACGTGTTGGTGCCACAAAAAGCAGAACGACGCATTCAATGCGCTGCTGGTGCTGTTGGTGGCGGTGGCAAAGCGATCATAATCGTCATCCACCAACGGCGAGATGACCGACCGACCAATAACTTGCAACTTGGCCGACTGGCTGGCTAGCTGGGTGCGGGTTTTAGGCGGCGGCAGCTGATCTATGTCATCAAGAACTACCAGACAACAACAACAACCAGACTGCTCAAGCACAGAATGTTTGTTGCAGCGTTCAGCGCAGCGGCAATCAGCACGCGTTCACAATGCGCCGAAAGTAGAAAAGTTGGTGTTGCGAGTCATTTGTTGCAAGCAACGATTACAATTTGAAAGAGGCATTGCAATATGGAAATTAAGTCGTTGGTGCAACTTTTGCCGCAACGCCGTCATTATGGTCGCTTATCAGCAGGCAGCGAAATGGAAACTTTTCTTTGGCAGTTGTCGGTAAATTTCGCATGTTGTTTGCCACTTGTGTTTGCAGCAGCACACACCAAAAACAGCGACTAATACTAAGGCTGCGCAGCCAACCCACCAGCGTGTGCCATGCGGCCGCAACTAACCGATCGGCCAATTTCACTATGAATGACTCGGTGGAAGCTTTATTTCCACGCCACAACCGTGTTGCAACTCATCAATTCGTATGCGTGAAGTGGTTATTTGCACCATCCGTAGGCGGCAGAGATGCAATCGCGTGTATGCTTGTGGCATGGAGTCGATGCATAAGTGTTGCAAAACATATTTATTGTCGATGTTTCTAATTTCCATGCGAGAAGCCAAATGCAAACATGTTTTTAGCTCATTATTGTGCCACTTACACGCCTCTTTAGCGGCTCACGCACTGCACGTACGCACACCAATACAAATACAATTGGATTTTTTGCTAGTTCACGGCGCTTACATCCGAGCTTAGCGGCTGGTAGCCCTTCTGCTATGGCAACATTCATCAGCGCCGCGCTTGTCGCTTTCCAGCCAATCGCTTGCATTCGTGTCAGAGGTTTATGGGCTGGCAAATTGGCATGGAAATTATGCCAAAGCAAAAAAGTTGTGAGGAAAAAATTTTAAATAGAAGAATTAGACGGCGTCAAGCTGCGGTTTGCCTCCGCATCCACAAATACAAATTGCCATCTTCACTGCTGCAAATATCCCCCATTCACAGTAAAGCGTGTGCGTGTGTGTATGTGTGTGTGTGATAGCTGCAATCGCGCTTTCTTAATCAACATCGAGCTTCTGGAAGATTATGGCTGCCATTTCTTTCTTCTTTAATTACAAGCAATTTGTAGTGAACAACATTCCCAAGTAGTTGAGCGCGATCTCGGTGAGCGCGGAAGTTCGATAACCTATAAAATTGATTACAGTAGAGTTCATGCGTTTATCTACTCTTAAGAAACTACACACATTTGTACATATGTGTGTGTATATGGAGTCGATCATTGATTTTGCAATATAATATTTATTGTACTAAGAAACATCTTTCATACTTGTACTTTTATGCGGGTTGCGAATTTGTTAAGTGGGTATTCTCCTCCAAAAATTTTAAAACATAGGCATTTTTACCATGATTCGATAATTTAGATGTTCATTTTTCAAAACTGAAGTTATTTCCGAAGTATTAGCCGTGTTAGCGCCGCAGCAACTGGACTGATCTCGCGGACGACGAAACTTCAAGCGCGTTTTTCTCGATGCAGTTAGCACAATATTTCAAGTTCTAAGCAGCCGATTTACTAGAAATATGGCATACATGTTCCTTGACATTCTCCCTATCACATGAAGCAAGAAAAAATAAGAAACTGAAATCTAGATAAGTATATATATATATAAGAATGTCGTGCTGGTTACATTATCTATAACTCAGGAACTCAAGAATCATTTTATTACTTAAAAAAAATAAAGAAATAATTAAAATTATTTATTACTATATGTGTACAATTTCAAACTGATGCTTCCTCAAAACTAATACAATTGCTGAATATTGAGAAGAATAGAGCTGCAACCAAATACTCAGTGCAATGAATCATAACTGGCTCAGTAATCAGTCGATGAATATTATACCACGTGCATCCCAAAAGGCTGATGCCATATCCTTGCCACTTGGCTGACTGTCGATTAAACACACCGACGTTTATTACGATTAAAGAACCCTCAAACATTCCTCATAATCAGCAATTCGTTTCAACTCTTTAGGGCGTCCACTGCCTTCATTGTAATCGGTGCTCATTTCGCTTTTTTTCAACTTAGCAAATCTCTTTACACGAAATGCTTTTTGATTCATTTTTTGTAAACTAACAGAAGTTGCTTCACCCAAAATGCTATATCTCATTAATAGTTCCTTAGTTGCATAATTTGCATAAGATTCTTTTAGGGCTGACTAAAATTCATATAGATGGTATTGGTAGTACTATCTAGGTATCAGCCACAGTAAAGCGTGGACGGGTCCTCAAGTAATATTTTAAAAATAAAATAATTAGTGAAAAATCTACCTTTATTTCTGAGTAGCTGCCATTTTATGCATGTTTCTCAGTTTAGCGCCTTCTTTAAATAGATATGTTCATACGAATTAAGAGTCGGATGGAACTCTTTTTCCTATTTTGGTGTGTGCTTTATACTGTCCGCGATCGAAAAGTTATTGATCGCCTCTGAATGGCTAGTGACTATCATGAGAATTATTTTCACGTAATTTTTGAGTTGAATGGCGACCCCTAGCTACAATTGAAGTTACATTTTACATGTTCCGACAAATGTGCAGCTTCTTGAGGAGAAAAGAACGTGTGCAAAATTTCAGATTTATATCTCAAAACCTGACTAAATCGACTCAGCTCGTCACGCTGATCATTCAGATACGGTGAAATTCCTCATAACCCATTGTCGCTGTTTTTGGTTAAGCTAGCTGTCTATATATGGTGTCGTGAAAAAAACGTGTGTCTAAAATGTATTCCAGCGTCAGAAGCTGCAACTCAGAACCATATTTCTATTGAACTAATAAATGCGAACCTGTCAGCCAGTAGTGAATGAATGACAATTATTCCATTAGTTTCCGTTGAGTTATCGCGAACTAGACGGCACCAACGCAGGACAATTTGTTTACTGTGTTTTGAGTGAGTTATTTTTAAAAACAATATGTTAGTTCTTAAAAATAACAGTCTCAAAACATCAACAATTATTAAGTATTCAAAAAAGCAGGAAATATTGTCCAAAATAACCTCCGCCTTTGGTCATTGGAACGTACTCACGACCGCTTATAGGAATTGGTTTTGCCAGTTATGGGAGATGTCCGACTATTAGTACTGTCCGTAATGCGGAATTTCACTATATGTATGGTACTTTAGAAGGTCTCCTACGTCTATTTCTAGGTGTTACAAAAATTGTGGCAAACTTGATATATCATGTTTCGGCTATAATAATAATGTATCAGAATATGACTAAAGTTTGAAGAAATTATCTGTCTAGAGTTAATAATAAACACTGGTTACTTAGAGACATCCATGGGACTAAATTATTACTATCATAACATCTGATGAAGAAACGTTTTAGCAGACGTTCCTGTGATTTCATAATTCATGTGCAACAATTCCTGAATCCATTGCCATATTATTTTTAGAATATCAGACCTTTCTGTCAGACCATTCAAATTTGAGACCCACAATCTCACAGGATTATTATTGAGTATTGTTTAGAAAGCTTAGAAAGAGTTCGAAATAAAAATCTTTGGTTTGCTAGATGTAGCAAGTGAGACCGAATATCCCCATCACTGCAACTTTCCATTTTGAAAAATTTGTAATATCTTTTGGCATACGAGTCTCGGCAGTGAAAAATAATAACTTTTTTCGATAACTATTTAGAGTTTATCAGTAACTGCCATTCGCGTTTATTCTTAAAAATTTCTACTTTTAACACAACAGCAATAATAATTTGAAATCCTTTAGGCCATGAATATTCTATAGTATAATTGTATGCAAAACGAAAGTGAGTAGAAAGGTGGAAAATTTATGAACAAATTATTATTAAAAACGGTAAAAATCGACTATTAAATAAAAATCTAAGAAAAATCATGGAAAAATTATCAAAAGTATAGATAAAACGGTGAACTAATCTCCGCGAAAGCATCGGCAATTATCAACCGAAACAACCCCACGCAAATACCACCAAATCTAAGCACAAATTACACATGCAAACGCCCAATTGAAATGCTTGGCAACGCAACGCAACGCAACGCTCCGAGCCTGCCATTTATTAGCAATTTCATGCCGCAACTGTGTATGCATGTGTGCGTGTGTGTGTTAGCATCTCGATATTTACATGCGGTCATTCAGTTCGCCTCCAGCGATTTTCATTAATAAACATGCGCGCTGCGAACACAAGAGCAGCTTGTTGTTGCTCTTGTTATTGCTTTGTTGTTGGCGCTGCAGAAGAAGCGCAAAACGGGCGCAAACAAGTTAGGAAGCTGCCGCCAAGTGCAAGCCATGCGACAGGAACAAGATTAATGCGAGCGGCCGCTAAGAAAATTGTCGTCTTGCGCGCAGCCAACGGCAGCTGCGGGGAGGAGAAGGCGGAGGGAGGCAACGCAGCAGTGCCGATGTTGGCTGTACAAGCAGTTGACCACAAAATTGCGCGTTAATAGCAGCATGGAAGAATGGCGCGGTAAGTGAGCCAAGAATTATGGCGGCGTGGAACGGCGCTGAAACGCTAGGAATTCGCTAGCGAAACAGCATTAGCATTTAGCGCTTGCCACATATGGCCACTTCGGTGTACGAGCATATGAGTGAGTGCCACCACAAAGAGATATATGTGTGTGTGTGTGTTTTAGCGCTCATAAATTACAACAAATATACATTTAGCATATGAGCAGATATATCTTTGAATTTATTGTTGCTGGAAAGGCAGCGCGCATATGTGTGCCTGCATGCATGCATGTACGCATGTGTGTGGATATTTATGGACATTATACAGTGTGTTTCCCACCGCCGCGGCCAAACGGTGACATTTAATTGCGTGTGGTGCAACCAATGGCACTCTACTAATCAATTAAGCGGTGCTGCTGCGCCAACAACGGATACAGTTTAGTTAAATATGTGGCATATAGAGCACGAGGCGGCGCTAAGCATGGTACTTAAGATATGCTGTATTGCAGCAGCGCCGGGTTATGAAACCGAGCGCGAGATATTCATTGTCGCTGCCTCATTCTATTCACACATACATATATGTAAGTATGTAAGTATGTATGTATGCAAATGCTTAGTTGCGCTTGTGTTGGTTGTCTGCGCGATTTGTACCGGTACGCTGTCAGCAGCACATAACGGTATTTGCTTTGTCTCATCGAATTAGAGTCTTCTAAGTGGAGCGTTATCGCTGTTTTTTTTTCGAATAACTAAATCAATTCTAATAAATATTAGCATATAAATATGTCTGGAAAGCTAGAATGCTTTTAAATATTGCCATAAATTAGATTAAAAATATATGTTTCAGAAAATGCGGGTAGGCGGGTGACAATCGGTAAATTTAATAGATTTACATGTTTAGTTAAACAAAATTATAATTTGATGCCTCGGTTTGAGTATCAGCTATATTCAAACACGCCCCTCCCATGACCTTTTGACGACTTCAATTTGCCCGTAAATTATTTTTAGTAGCTCTACACCTACATACATACATATGTATGTATATACATACGGACATACGTAAATTGATTCAGGCTTTTGCGCTGTCCATTTATATATAAAGGCCCCGCTGTTTCCCGATGGGTGTGGAAATCCAGCCAAAATAGCAGTGTTAGTTGTAAATTTTCTTAGTTCTACATAGTTTGATACCCATTTGCACTCATTTCTTTATTGCAAAAGTAAACAGGTGGCAGCCCACTAATTTTTTCTCAAATAAAATATATACTATGCTTATTTTATATAATCATATAGAAACAGTACAAAGAATATCTTAAAATATTAATTTTTGTAATAACAAAAAAAGAAACAGGTGGCAACGCTCCGCAAAACATGCTAAGCATTTCGTTTTACCGCTAAAATTTTGTATTAAAAATACTCAAAAGTGTTCACTATTTCATCTGTGTTCCAATATTTTAGATACATATACATATCTCATAAACAATTAGCATGTTGCTAGCAACATTTTGCAATTCCTATTTAGGAAACAATTATTGCTAAAAGTGTTTAAATTCTTTATACATCGCTTGTTTTCCAAAATTCTATTTGTATGCTTATTATAAAATTTCAAAACAAACCATTTTTATAAATCTCACTCTTAATTACGCTTCATAAACAAATCCCAAGTGGCTGGCAACATGCTGCACTGCTACATTGCGTATCTAACGCAATACAGGTACACGCAACCAACTCTGCGATCGCATAAATGTTGCTAGAAATACCAAACACAGATTCTGTTACAACAACACACCTCGCAGCTCGTTGAGAGCGCGCTAGAAAGTGTGACGAGTACTGGCGCTCAGAGCGCCACAGAGCACGCAAGGTCGGAGTGAAAGAAAGTGCAAAAGTTGCCAAGCGACAACAGTTAGTACAACAGCATACGCAAGCTAGGGAAATGAGAGCCGACAATCTCTGCAGGAGAGCGTATTAAATGAGAAAAACCAAAGGGGACAAGCAGGCAAACCTGTGTAACTTGCTATGGCACAATCACAGCTTTGGCGAGACCAAAAGAAAAGCCAGCACACAAAGCGGGCCAACAAAGAAATGCAGAATATTGCGCTGAGCATATGGCAATTGGTTGCAAGCAACAAGTTTGATGTGCGCTTCAAACTGCCAGTCAACAGTGAAAGAACTGACGGCAGAAATGAGCGCGCTGTGACTTAGCCATGACCAGTTGGCGGTCACGGCCAACAAAGCTGGGAAAATGCTTTGCAACAAATGCCGCTGACGAGCTTGCGCATGTATGTATATGTGTGTGGCGCGTGTTTGTTGCTTCAGATATTTCTTACTTGGCGTGCTCTCACAACCAACTTGTGCTGGCGCGCTCAGCAGCTGCGCGCCTGCTTCGCTTTGTGGGCTTGGTGACGCTGTTGGCACCCGTGCTGCCTCCCTGGCTGCACTCTGGTTGCAGATGGCCGTCGCAGATGGGTTTGGTTGAGCCAAAAGAAATTTTAAAAGACGCTGCAAAATCTGTTTGCTGAACATTTGTACCGCTGCGGTGCTACTAGTTACAGCTCGTCGAGTTCGTCGCTTAAGTCTTTCGTTTTAGAGTTTGTTTCATAATTGTTAAATACTCTTTTGTGTCTAAACGTTTGTGTGCTAACTTGATTTTTTCCTCGGTTCATAAAAACACTGATTGGACACTATTTTTTAAAGCGTTTTTTGTGTGTGTAATCACTTGACTGTTGGTCAAACGGGCACTTTAAAGCAGAAAATCCGATTTTAAACGAGTGAACTAAAAAAAGAATGCCAGAAATCTTTAAAAGTAATTTAAAAACATAGAAAAAGAATTAAACGGGCATTGTGTGTAAATGTTGATGCTACAGACATACTTATATATAAAGAGACTAGCTGCTTGAAGTGGATGTGGCAAGCGTAACGCCGTTGCGGCATTGCACGCGAAGTGAAGTAACCGACCAACACAAAGGTGGAGGCTTAAGCTTGAAAAGAAGTCAAGAACAGTTAGTTGACACTAATACGGCTTGTCGCTGAATTTATTATTTTATTTTCATTTTTTGTTTGGCTCGCAGCAGCTGGCAAAAGAATCAGCAAGAAGCTAAAGACAAAGAGTTGTGTAAAAAGGTGGCTGGAACTGTGAGTTGGGCAGCAGGACTACGGCAGACGTCATTGAAATGAAGTAAATGTGAAATGCAGAAGGAATTAGTGGCGCTGGTTAGATAAAAACGTGTGAACGAATAAGAATTTTATAGAGATTTGAAAAGAATATAAAAACATAAGTGAAAAAAATAAAATATTTTAAAATTTTATTGAAAATAGCTAGGCTCATATTTTTTAAACTACTTGTAATTGAAGTAATTGAAGGAATATCGTAAGAGTTTTTTCCACAAATATTACAAATAAAAATACTAAGTGCTCCATACCCAAATTAAACAAAGCATAGAAACTAAAATTACATACCACGGATTCTTAAGCAAAATTGCACAACAAAAAGTAACAATGAGATACTCGCGTTTATCCTCACTGGCAATGCTGGTTGCTGCCACATGCCTCACCAGCTTACTACAGCACTGCAGCAGCGCCAACGCTGAATATCCTGGCGTTATCGAGCTAGTCGGCTATAGTAATCGGCGCGCCCGCACACACTATATGCCGCCAATTGGCGATAGTCCCACACTGGCGCCACCCCCGGCCAAAATACAGGCTGATATCGAGACGGTGAAAGCGAATATCGAAAAATACAATAAACTGCTGACGCTGGATACGAAAAATCTGCCAGAATCGCAAAAGGATATGCTGGAGCGCATCGTGGAGCGTGTGGCACGGCTCAAGGAGTCGCTCGACATTAATGAAAGCGAGCAGCAGAGAGCTGCTGCGAAGCCAGCGGATAGTGAGAACAGCAATAGTGAAGCTGCAGCAGATAAAACATCGTATGCTACCACAGAGGCCGCAGCAACCAACGCTGAAGCCGAGACCGATCCCACTTTGGTCTTGGATGAGACTACACTGCTACAATTGCAGACCTCTATGGATGAGTTGGCTGCGGCACAAGCCGCTGTCACTGCACAAACCTCGGTTGCACACGAATTGCCAACCACCACGGAATACAATTACAATGCTGGCAGCGATGAGGTCGAACAAACGGAGAGCGCCACAGATAGCGCTGAAAATGAGGATACCACTGAAGGTGCATTGGCATCTGGCGCTGATTATCCCACCACCACAATTGATCCACTCACCGACGCCACCGACTCCGACGATCAATTCGTTGCAGCACGCTCCAACAACAACATAGCAGCAGCCTCAATCAAAGCCGAACCAGAGGATCTGAATGGTGGTCTTACCACAATTGGCAGCCAACGCACGTTAACCACCAGCGGCAAGTTGACAAAGACGCGCGCCACCAAGAGACCCGGTTCTGGCGGTATTACCAAAACGGGACATACCTCGAAACGTGGCCAGAAACCTGGCACCACTGCGAGCCTGCATCGTCAACCGGCCGGCAATAAGCAGAAATTGGCCACAACCACCACGCAACCACTGCAAACCTATCATCATCAACAGCAGCCACAACAACAACAATACGTGCACAAACAGCCACAGCTGCAATATCAGAAGCCCCAAACGGCGCAACTGCCGCAGTCCGCTTCCTCGCCCATGTACCAAGCGCACAAGGTGTCTGCGTTGCCGCCTGCCACACAGTCCACCGATAAGACTTCAGCTGCCGCCGCCGCCGCTGCTGCTGCCGCTGCGGCTTCTACAGCCTCCATCGCTTCGCTGCCGTCCACTTACTCCTCCACGCCGATCACTACTACCTTGGCCAACAACTATGGCAATGCCAATAATAATAATGACATGGACTACGAGCCCCAAGTGAATACGTCGGCGTTAATTGATAGCCTGAATCATGCACGCGAGGAATTCTACCAGCAGAAGCAAGGCGTCAGCAACAAGGATAAGGTGAGTTCACTACTCTTAGCCTGGGCGGGATGAGGGGTATGGTCAGTGCTAGTTGCGTGCGCGCTTATGTGTGAAATGGTGTCACACTTGGCGGCAATTGGACACTCGCTGAGATGTCTGACGGCGATAGGCCAAGTTGGCTGTGCTAAGTCCACACACCTACTTGTTTGTCTTATTAGGTTCACTCCCGTTAATGGAATGTTAATGAATACTATTTATGGCAGACACTGCTTATTATTCGCTTTTTTTGCTTAGAAAATTGATATATTATAATTAACTATATTTTTAATGCGACTTCATTTTCGACTCACGCAATAAATGAAAGCTTTGAAATTAGATGGTTGCGGTGGCGTCTGCGGCTCGAATACTAAAAACCGTTATGAATTCAGAAAAAAAGCTTATAAATCTATTAAATTTAGTACATTTTCTATATTGCGTTTTAACCTCTCTTTTCTAGAAGATTTACATCTTACACGATGATTTTGAAACTCCATGAAAAAATCCTCAATTCATTTTAAAAAACAAGAAAAAACGTAAGCCTCAGTGGCACCGAAATAACCTTCAGAAATAAATTCCAAACCAATACATCATTTTAATTGGTCGGATCCAATCTCAACAATTTTTTCAGAGATTGTATTTTCTTCTTTTTTATTGGCGTAGACGCCGCTTGGGCGGTTATGCCCACGTTTACAACAGCGCACCAGCCGTTGTTCCTTTTCGCTGCTTGCCGCCAATTGGCTAGTCCAAGTGTAGCCTGATCCTTCTCTACCTCGTCTTTTCGACGGAGTGGAGGTCTTCCTCTTTCTCTGCTTCCCCGACGGATATATATTGCGTCTAACACTCTCAAAGCCGGAGTGTTTTCATCCATTTTCACAACATGACCTAGCCAGCGGAGCCGCTGCCTCTTCAATTGCTGAACTCTGTTAATGTCGTCATATAACTCATACAGCTCATCGTTCCATCGAATGCGATATTCGCCGTGGCCAATGCGCAAAGAACCGTAAATCTTCCACAAAACCTTTCTCTCGAAAACTCGTAACTTCGACTCATCAGAACTCATCTTCCATCCCTTTGCACCATAAAGCAGAACGGGGATGATGAGTGACTTATAGAATTTCGTCTTTGTTCGTCGAGAGAGGACTTTACTTCTCCTACTTAGTCCGAAGTAGCCCTGTATTTGAGAGCTTTGCAATCCTAAATCTGCTTTGAAAAATGTTTTTGACGCTCAATAAACGTAAATCAAGTTCACCTCCCAATCGCAAAATCTGACGCTTATAACCAAAGGGACCAGCAGATTCTTCAATGTGTCTTGTATACTTGTATGTATGTTCAAAATATCTCGTTGAAATTATGAGATCAACCAAAACACGCACACACACTTGCAAGAAGTGGCAAGCGACTGCAACAAAAGCACGAGTAATAACAGTATCTATTGACCGGGTATAGAGTAGTGATTGCCTGCCAAGTAATACTACAAATATGTGCAACAACAGCAACAACATCGGCAACATTATAAATGCGTGTAGCGCAAGGCAAACGATTGTTTCGGTGAATGCCACTTGTTGCAATCGAACAAAACCGTTTCACAACATTAACAACAACAAAAGCAACAACATGCAGCCCAACAACAAAAACAACATTAAATTCAACTAATGCTATGGCGATAGTTGCAACTGCATTCGACTATTATTGCTGTATTTTCAATACAACAATGTTGTTGTTGTTGCTGTAGTTGCTATGAATTGATTGTGATTGCTCGGCACTGAACTCGTGGCCTTACCGTCGCGCTGCCGCGCCGGAGCAACAAAGTAGAAATTATGAAGAGATATTCTTGCCGCATATTTCTCTGTGTGTGTATATGTGTGTGTGTCACAATATTTGTTGCAACGCTGTGTTGCTTTGCGCTGATGCTGGTGCTTTCAAAGTAAATCGATTGTCATAAAAGCAACTACACATACAAGTATATACTTCTTCAGTATGCAGGTATACATATATCTACGTAGCCATTGACAACAACAACAGCAATCGTGCCCGAAAGCAATTGTTATAAACGTACGTATAAAAGCACAGTTTGCACTGGCGAACTAACGGCAATTGTAATATCAACTGCAGCAAATAGCATAATGGCACATCAATAAACAACAGTAATGAAACAGTTGAGGACAAGTACTCGCTACTCGTTGCGCTCTTCTATGCTCGTACAATGTATTTATATGCTCTCGTGCATCTATTCGTCTGTGGCGAAGCAGAATTCGCACACAAGTGCTAAAAGCAAATCGTACGCCGCATTAAAGAAGAGTGGAAATACGGTTGATCGATTGTGCACAGACGTTTATGGCACACTGTAGACGGTATAACTGTATAGGTATAAGTTTTTATATGCTCACTTTGATATACATACATATATAAGTACATATATACCCGTAGCAACAAATATTAGAAAGTTATGTCTATGTAATTTTAGCCACACTGAAATGACCAAGGAACTCCATAAGAAATATAACGGCGTTGCAGTATATGTAGCTAAGGTCACGTGCAATAAATTGCAAAAAGTTTAAAGTGAGACATAGGGAGATGTAGGTATACAGAAGTAACAGAAATATTTCGGAATATTTAAAGGTTCTTTCACGCATTTCTTCAGCAAAATTTATTCGGAAAAAATTGCCGGAATCGATGTTTAAATTTAGCCTGAGCAGGGTGTATTAGGCTTGATACGAAGTTTCTAACACCCAGCAGGAAATGTTAGAGACTCTATAAAGTATATTCATATATTGTATAATCGAAAATGATCTTCGTGAAGTGCCGATTGAGCTTTCTTCGCTTCCCAGTCCGTCCGCATATGTTTGAACTAGTTCCTCAGTTTTTGATATACCGACCTGAAATTTTGTACACCTGCTTTCCTCCCCAAGAAGCAACTAATTTTTTAAAACCAGCGTATAGAATCACAATATCATATAGCTAAAGTCTTAAATTTAACAAGATATCTTCATGTGAATGGCTTGTTGTCCAAACGCTAGAATGTCCTTAAACTCAACCATAGAGATTAAGATAAAGATCTTTACAAAACCGAATTTTTCGTCAAAATAAAAATGAACAATGAAGATTATGTTTGCCAATACCACCAAAGGCGCAAAAATTTATTTTTTGACTTCAGAATGAACTTCCCAACTCGGGTGGAGAAGGTTATGATGTATCGAAACATCTTCGGTCTATGAAAACTCGAAACGAGCAGTATAAAACGAAAATAAAATATCGCTAGGTAAGGTTATGGCAAGGACCACTGACATAAAAAATAAGGTCTGCAGATTTAGATTAGCAACTCACGCTCTCAGATTAACGTTGCCACATTATTCTTATATTTTTTTGTCAAATTTTCATTTTTGTTTATTTCTCTCACTATTCCTATACGTTCTTTGCATTTCTGTAGCTGCGATTTCTTTGCTTCATTTGGAGGCTTAACAACTTCAAGTACTATTAATTTCTTAAAGGGGGAGCCTGCATTAGAGGCTTCAAAAAATCGACTTTATGACAATTTCTTTGGGAGGGAAAGAAATAATTGATTAAAGCGAAATTTCTAGGGTTTATAGTTATATATTTAAACATCATTCCCAAATTTTTTGGATACGAAATCTTTGATATTCTGCCTTTTTGAAACAATTGCTCAACGCATCATGCATGTCCATTTGTCGGACGGCGGGAAGGATGCAGGTCGCAATTTCTATCGAAAAAAAAAAAATTCAAAGAAATTTATATTTTTTAATAATATACATATCTTTTAGTTAAACTAAAAAAAAATCCAAAAAATTGTAAAATTTTAAAAAAAAATTTAAAATTGGAAAAAGGATGGTTTTTGACAAAAAAAAATTGATTTTTTGAAGCTTCTAAAGCAGGCTCCCCCTTAATACAAAATTTCAGTACTAAAAAGTGTTGAAAGGATTTTGAAAAACTGTAATGGGGAGCAAAGACAGATTTTTATAGTTGGAAAATGCAAAATTATGAATAATGCTGCCATATTTTCCAAGTTGTCGCTGCTTTAATTCACATGTTGCGAGAGCATAAAAATATATATGTGGAGTTAATGTAATAAAAATATTGTTTTGGTTATTAAAAAATTTGATAAATTACATATTTTCTCCCACTTTCATTAATTCGCAACACCTTCATTATAATAACCTGATGCGCGATTGCTCATCCTAAGCACCTGGCAGTCTCTAACGGCACCCATTGAAACAAAGACAGAAATCAAGAAAACTCGCCAATTTCGATCCAGCAAACCGCAGTGGGTGTTGCAATGAGCGCCGACGACTTTTTCCAGCTTTCCATTAGCCATTGCACGCTTTGTTTGGCGCACACTGTGTCTTTATGCAAGCACATTAATATACTGTTGTTGTTGCTATTGTTGTTACTTTTGTGTTTTTGTTTTGAGAATCCAAGTGTGGTTTGCAATTTGTTACTACTGACCTATAAATTTAATTCATTCGCTATGGTCAATGCCAACGGCATTTGTGGTGGTGGAGTGGCCGTTGCCACATAAATTATCCGCACCAGCGTATCTTCTGCCTGCCCGCGCCTGCAGCAACACCAAATGCCGCTGCGGAAAACCACAAAAGCGCTGAGTGTGGTGTACAAATCAGCTACATCTTCGCTGATTTTTGTTATTATTATTGCTTTTGTGTGTGAGTGTGTGTGTGAAACTGCTTGCGTCGCACACTTCAATGGACATTAGTGCCAATATCTGCGGACATTGAGTGTGTGTCTGCAACGTCATCATCATTGTTTGATATTCGATAGAAAATTCTCTCGTTGGCAATTGTAATGCAATCGCAATGGCAATAACAACAAAAAGCACTGACAATTGTTGCGGCAACAACAACGCCATCACAATTGTGGCAAGCCATGAACTATTAATAAAAATGTCAATGTGCTGGTGGCATGCCTCACGTTCACCTACACTTGTTGCTGCGACTGTCGTTGCTTGGACATTCGCCTTATTTTTGTTGGTCAACAAGTCACACACTCACTCAACGGCAATTCGCAATTCACAATCCATCCACTCGTAGCCTGCGGCTCACACACACACACACACATACTTACGTACGTAATTACACACACGACTTGTGTCGTTGGTACACTTCTGTTCGGCGGCAGCAGCTGTTTTATTATGCCACATTCTTGCCTTGTCGTCCGCCACTCGGCATCAAATGGTATTTATGGTTTATTGTCGATAGAGAAACGTCTTTATTGGACTTACCTGCAAAGAGAAGAAAGCGAAGAAAAATCTTTAGCATCTTACGGTGATAAATATGGAAAAGCAAAGCAAAATGTTTTAATAATACTAAATGGCATCGGTTCTTCGGTTTTCATTGTTCGGCGCTTAAGACAAAGACTAAAGTATTTTTTAATTAAAATAACAAAGACCGGTTGTAACGGCTAACTGTTATTAATTTGATGTTCATTGGAGTCTATTGTTTTATATTGAGGGCATGGCGAGCACGTGCTCATGTCTTTATTGTGTTATAATGATTGTAATATACTTAGTAAATTATTAGTTTTATTATTTGAATAATTATTTTCATATTTTTATCCAAATTAATAAGTGGGAGCGTTACTATGATATATAATTTCGATTTAATTTAAAAAAAATCGAAATTTCTGAAGGGTGGCAACCATGTTCTAATTTTTGTTGATTTTTATGGCTTTGTATAAAATACAAAGGGTGGCAACCACGTTCTAATTTTTGTTGAATTTTATGACTTTGTATAAAATACACACTTTGCACTGCAATTTTCAATAAATTAGCTGCTTTAAAAAAATTTTGAAATAGGTGGCAACGCTAAGAAAAATGTTTTTGCCATAAACGAGTTTTTTAAATTTACCAGTATTGCACAACTGGTTAAATTTTTTTTTATATTATATAAATTTTTTGTAAAATATCTGGCAACACTTTTTTAAGTAATTTTATATAGATATCAACTTAAAAGATGTTTAATTCAAAGAAAAATAAAAACTTTGCACTGAAATTTTTAATAATTTCAGTATTTAAAAAAATTTGAAAAAAGGTGGCAATGCTATGAAAAATAATTTTGCTATAAATAAGTTTTTGTAGTTTACCAGTATTGCAAAATTAAATTACATTTTATTTATATACACAATTTTTATTAAAACGTCTGGCAACACTTTTTTGAGTAATTTTATATACATAGATATCAACTCCAAAGATTTTTAGTTCGAAGAAAAACTGGCTACAGTTTCTAATAATTTCAAACCTATTTTATAGATAACTGCTTAGATTCACTTCGGCTACTCAGTATGGAATTGTTATTAATTTGAAGATACAGAGGCTTCTTCTTTTATATATCAGAAAGCAAATTTAAAGTCAGGCTAACAATTGATACCAACTTTTATGTAGATGCCATATGCGAAATAATTATACTTAAATTAATTTACTAATGAAAATAAAAGACGTTAAAATAAGCTAAAAAGCTAACGGTACTAGTAGAACCTCAAGAGA
Source organism: Bactrocera dorsalis (assembly GCF_023373825.1). NCBI lineage: Eukaryota > Metazoa > Arthropoda > Insecta > Diptera > Tephritidae > Bactrocera > Bactrocera dorsalis. Next base: position 4,802,479 of record NC_064307.1, read on the forward strand.
TTAAATGAAATAATTTCAGTCCAATACAAACCTAAATGTTTATTATTACTTATACATTAACGTGTAACAATAGAAGAGCTTAAAAAGAAGCGAAGAAAGTTCTTCTCCCTAACCCTACCATTTTGTGCCATAACACCATATTTCACTCTAACCTTAATCTCAATGTTTATGCATTGCATATTTCAACAGATTTTCACTTTGTCTACCACATAGCGTAGATCATCAGTCTAACGTTAGCTATAACGGTGTTCTAGTGCTAGTAATCAGCGCCTAAGATAATAATGTGAAAAAGTGTCAGTTTCAAGTTGATCGATCGCCGCAGACACAAACCACAGCAGACTTAGTTGTAGCTACCGATTGTGGTCAAAGCGGGCACACACAGATGTACACACATGTATATGTATGTATGCGTGCGTTTTGTTGTAAAACAAAAGTGTGTCACCAGCTGTGCGGCTACAAATGGCACATTGGTTGGCCGGGAGAGCTTTGTATTTGGAGCGCCGCCGCCGCTCCCCGCACACTGCAGGGCCGCAAATACCACAGAGACAAAGCCGTTTTTAGTTACAGTATTTAGCTGTTTGGAAGTAACTGTTCTACAATAGCGATTGAAGAAAGAAGAAGTGAAAAGAAACCGATTTTAGTAAAAAATGAAATAAGTTACTCATCTAATGGGTCTTTCTTTATCTCACTATTGTAAGCCCTCGACATTTTTCGGTTTCTGCTTCACGCAAATGTCAAACTCGCAAAGATCAAAGGGCGCAGCTTGTAGATAATGTGCATGAAAATTTCGTATTACAATTTTTTTTGTGATTTTCTTTCAATTTCCAAATCCATTTTAGCGCTTAAAGAGCTGGCAAGTTCAGAAAAGTGTGTCTAAGTATAAGGAGGGTCTTTTTTTTAATAGAAATGTGTACAATCAGCGTGTATGCACTCAGATTCCCGCTAGTGACCACGCTGCCATCAAGCGCGTAGCACTTCAAAGCAACAACAAATATGTATGAGTGGGCGCCATTCGTTTGACTCCGGCAATTGCTTTGTTTTTATCCGATTTTTCGTGTCAACAAATTCACTTTCTTTACAATTTCGTGTCATTTGACAAAGGGCAACAACACTTTACGTTTTCGCCATGCCGATGGTATGTGTGTGTTTTTAAGTTGCGATACATTTATGCGGAATTATAATGTTATGCCCGGTTGATTGATAAAATCGTCAAATTATTGCTGTTGACTGAGTTTGTCGCCTACACGCAAGTGAGGAATATTCAAAGACAAAGCTAATAAATAAGCGAGTGCGAAGTGGTTGCCATAATGGGAAGAAAAATGGAAAAAAAACCAATTTAGAGTTCACTAACTGATAGGCACTTGTAAATGTAGGGGGTGTGTTAGATAATGATGGCTTTGAGAGGTATGAACTGCGACAAGAGGGAAAGCAGCCAGCTATTCCAGTTCCGGTTTGGTGATTGGTAGTAATATAATATCATACATTCTGTCAAGAAAGTATCGGGAATTCCTCATCTCAAATGAAATTTAAGATAGTGTTATTTCGGAAGTAGGCGTGGTTGTAGCCCGTTTTCGCTCATTTTCACATTCTAACATAGGAATATTAGAAGAATCTTAACTTAGTGTTCTTGAAATCGATCGAGGAAGTCCTCAGATTTGTGATTTTACCTAAAGGTGTAGGGTGTCACGCCCATTGACCACATTTTACCGCGGCTCCTTTAAAGTCCTCTCATACCATTTCGGAGGATAAAGTGACTTAAGTTATCACGGACGGGCAGACAGAAAGTCAACTCGTCTCATCACCCTGATCATTTATATATAACCCTACACCTAACTCGTTTGTTTTAAACTGATACAAACAACCGTTAGGTCAACAAAACTATAATGCTCTGTAACAACAAGTTGCAAGCGTATAACTAGCACGACATAACTCTAGGACTCATGCATTAAATCATTGACCCCGTTGTTCTTGTGATAAAAAAAAAGTTTGTACATATGATTTTACAGTTTAATTATTCTACAGCTGTTTTTTTATAATTGCTGAAGAATCGCAGCGCTGCATTCCGCAACATAATGAAATAATTAAATTAACAACTTCATTCAACAAGCAAAACAACAAGCGAGTCCTTTCACCGTAACAACCGAAGCGCACTAATGACCGCAACAGCATTCTCGCTGCAAATAACTCGGCAATTGGAGGACAAATAAGCGGCAGCCACTACAACTGCTCTTGGTGAATAGAATTTTAATTGGCACAATGCACAATTAGACAGTTAGTCAGTCGAAAGCAGCAACTACAACAAAGAGCGGGCACTGGCGCACACATAGCGGTTGCCAGCAAAGCTTTATGTCTCGCAAAATGGCTAATGGCGCTTTGACATGTGGCACACAGCAGCGACACATACATATGTATGTGTGTGCACACAATGAATTGTAAGCGCACAGTTAGTTGACTGTTTGATCGCATGTCGTCGGCATTTAGTCGAACTTTCGCCTCTATCAATGGCCAATCAAAAATAAATCATGCTCAGAACAAGAATTCTTTTAACAAAAACAACACATTATTTGCAACCGCTGTCGGCAGCCAATCAAAATACAAGCCAACAACTCAGTGACTTTCTACAATGTACTAATTTCTATAGAAAATTTCCGCTGTCCCGTTGCATTAATGCAAAATAAATAATGGTTCAATAAAACTTACATTCTAGCCGGCTAACTACTGCTTGATTAATTAATGGAGAAGGAGGCTTTTGCCGCAATGTCACTTCCACTTAACTGGCAACTATCAAAGCCACAAAATGCTATGGCAATGGCGTGCTTTCCGCTGCGCATGCGCAAATGACGCTTGCCTAATTGTTGCGGTTTTTTATTGAGTGGTAGTTACTTACTAAGCCGTTGGCTTTAGCATGTGTTGTAAAATGTAAAAATGTAGATATGTATGTACAATGCTTTCGGTTGACAGGAAAATGTTTTATTTCAAAACAATATTAGAAAGTTCCGTTAAATTTAAATTTAAGCGAAAGAGGGTTAAATTTATAAGATTAATATTCAAATTTTTTTTTTATTTTGAAATTTGGAAAATTTTATTTTAAAAAAATTTTGAAATTATTTACTCCAAAAAAAAATAATTTTTTTTTTAATTGGAGGACAAACAATTTTTTTTTTTTAATTTATAATGAAAGTTTATAGCAAAAAAATTAAAATTTACATTTTTCGCGACTGCATACTTCCGTAAGTCTACCATCTCCAACTAGAGCTCTCAGAGAGAATACTCAAATTTTATATATAAATCGGCATTTAAGTGTGACCTTATATAGTGAACAGTATGAAAGTACCGTTAAATCTGCACACAAATCACTTCCAAGCCTTTCAAAATATGGAAAGAAGAGAAAGATAAAAGAAAGGGTAGCATGTGCCAGCAAACTACTATCAAATGCATCGATCTGCACAAGCGATGAATCAAATTTAAGCGAGCGATAAAGCAAAAGCGCTCCAGGCAAAATAAAAAATATGTTAAATGGGTGCACTAAAAACACAAATCAGTTCAGTTAAAAAAAAGAGCTGGCCACTGGCGGACAAAAGCCGATACGTCCGACCAGAAGCGGATCGCCTAAAATCATTTCCACCAAACCATTACCATATAAGCCGGGATAAAGCCAACCGTTTGGTTTGTTCTCACAGCAACAACAATGGTTTTCTTCCGGCTATGAATGCAAACCAGCTGTCACAGCGATAACTGTTTGGCACTGGAGCTGAAAGCGAGCACATATGAGACTCAGCTGGCGATTGTCGCCCAACGCGACGCTGTAGATCGCTGGTTTTATGCTTTACGCCGCTTTGACTTTTTAGGTTAACACATACGCACACACTTGTATGAGCAATATATAATTTTATCAAATTTACAGTAACAATAAAGTCGGCTTGTTGCCGAATACTTGGCTTTTTCTAATTTATCTTATTTACATTTGTTTGGTTTACAATGTTTGCTTTGATTTGCGCCTCCGCTGCCTTAGCAGCTAAGTGGCACCCTATACACACACACATACATACAAAACATGCGTATATATGCCGGTGCGGTGGCATGTGAATTAGTAAACAAAGTTCGCTGCTTAAGTCTTTCGTTTTTAATGCCCACGCTAACACTTGACTTCCAACGCCCGGCGCGCTATTTCATTTTCATTTTCAATCTATGCTGACACGCTTTGTAGGGCAACAGCTGTTGCTGCTACACTTGCCGCCGCCACCGCCGTCAAGTGCGTCTTAAGCGATTTCGTATGCACTGCTGGGTTTTCATAAAAGACAACACGGCGCTGCATACTAATTTCACTTTTCGCTAAGTAAAAGTGCTGACAAGTGTTCTGTCGTACTTTGGGCATTTACATGCATTTCTTATGTATTTATAATTTCCTTTTTCTTGATTGTCTCTTTCTTTTTCGATTTTTTGACTTTTTTACAGATGCTTTAAGTGATAGTTTTCCTTAAGTGGGAGTTTAAAATAATTTCCACTGTGGGCTCTCGCTTGTTGATGTTGTAGGTAGTGATTGCCGGGAGAGCGCAACTTTCATATTTATACAAATAATGAAAATAAGAATGCACTATGAGCTGTTGAAGACTTTGAATGTAACTTTCTTAATCTCTGAATATTCTTGACAATCTTTTTTTTAAATGTTTAGAAAATTTTCATTAAAAGTAGTACCAAACATGGTACCAATACTAGACCTTAGCGAACTACTTTTGGTACTATTCTTACTGAAATGTTTCTCATTTTCAAATTAAAATTCAAAAATATATTAGATCGCTCTCTATTATACACTTATACGTTATAATTCTATAACGGGCAAAGACTATTCCTGTGTTTAGTTGTATTCTTTTGGAATAGCCAACCTTTTTCTTCATAAGGTATTTGAATTTGGGAAAGATTTTTCTAGTTGAGATCTCATTTGATCAAATTATACTGGTAACGGTTCTAAATAAGCAACTCTAACCTAGATTAACGTCTTCATGAAATTTCTGATGTTCAATGTTTGACAGGATTGCCAATTTTAGGTATTTTCCATCTAATTTCTTCTTTAGAATAGTGGTCAGACGTCTTGAAATGCCAGTTGAAAAGTCCCCGGACTGATACATAGATAGTGCTACTAGAATTAAATTCATATGATTTTTAGTTAGCCCTAACCTTCAAACGGCACGTGCATACATTGGACAGTTGTGGAATCATTAGTTTGTGAATTACATCATTTTGAGTTAAGCAACTTTTGTTATTGTGAAAAAAAATGATAAAAAGAAATTTCGCGTGTTGATAAAATATTGCTTTTTGATGGGGAAAACACAGTTGAAGCAAAAACTTGACTTGTTACTGATTTTCTAGACACTCTCCTAGGAAAATCAACCATCAAGGATTAGTATGGCAAGTTTAACGTGATGAAATGAGCACCGAAGACGGTTAACATAGTGGACGCGAAAGAGAGGTGGTTAGCAACGAAAACATGAAAAAAAATCCACAAAATAATTTTGAATGAACGTAAAGTGAAGTTGTTTGAGATAGCTGAAACTCTAAAGATATCAATAGATCGAGTATATCATATCATTTACTAATATTTGAGTACTAAAGGACCCGCTTACGTTTTTACTGTGGCTGATACATAGGTAGTACTACTAATACCATCTATATGATTTCTATTAGTCAGATTATAAGTATTAGTTAAGGAATAATCGCATTTTTGATGAAGCAACAAAAATTAATCAAAAAGCATTTCCTGCGTTAAGAAAGATGTGGTTTTTGGGGTAAAAATACTATTGAATTTGGGCTGTGCATGAGTGAAATCAATCGAGTCCAATCGATTGTCAGCCTGGTGGACTGTATATTAAGAAACGGTTCTCAAGCGTGGAAAGACCAAAAAATCGGCTGGCAAGGTTAGGCATCCTTCTTTTTGGATGACCGTGGTATATAATTCATCGAATGATAAATGAGCCAGTTTCAATCATTGCATTGTGTATTTGATTGCATTTATTCCCATTCCCAATATTTAGCTATTTTATTATTTTTCAGGAAGAATCACTTTGAAATTGTACTCATAAATATACATATATATTCATTGTTCCCGTTTAAATATTGCATTGCTCTGTGCAATGCTTCGAAAGATTTCTGTATATCTCAAATTTTTATCACACTTCAGTTATTTTTTTTTTTTATGCCAGACCTTTTGCAATTTTAAATTGCCTGTCAGGGGTATCTTAGTCCTATAGTTGACAGGTATGAAAAAAATGTTATAGTTACCCATAGATGTATTGAATCACCCAATTTATTACTTAAGAACGAAAAACTCTGTCCACAATATAAAAAACTTGATCCACAGATGTCGCCTTTTACTTTGGCATCGTTTTCTTTAATGAACGTTTACGCCCATTTAAGGTTTGAATATTGGATACTGCGATGGTAGCGCCATCTATCGGTCAAACATTAATAATTGATTAAAAATGAAAAAATAACTAAAAAAACATTTTCCAGTGGACCAAATTGTAAATCTAAACCATTCTCGAATCTCCTTGAACATACACACAAAATTTCATCAAAATCGGTCCATCCGTTTAGGAGCAGTTCAAATGCAAACACATGGTCAGAAGATTTATATATATGAAGATAGAAAGGCTCTGTACAAGGAGGGTGTCGCGCGAGCTTACTTTTAAGCAAAAACAAGGACGAGTTGATGATTCATAGCATTGTTTGGAGATGTTCACCGTAACAAACCCGAATTCTTGCGTCGATATGTGACAATGGATGAAATATCCATCACTTCACTCTGAAGTCCAATCGACATGCACACGCATGAAGTCGCTCCAATGGGTGGAAAACCGAAACAGTCGGATGGCAAGGTAATGACGTATATATTCTGGGATGCCCTTTTTGTTTTTTGACTACCTTGGAAAAGGAAGGATCATCAACCACTACTATTGCGTAGCGTTATTGACCGTTTGAAACGAAATCGCCGATAAACGGCCTCATTTAAAAAAAGATCAAAGTGCTCTTTCACTAAGACAATGCGCCGTGTCGCAAGTCTTTTTTTTTGTTGAGTTCTCCATAAAAATGCCTCCGAATACAAATTATGGTTTAGTCAGATTATTCTATAAATTTGAACTCAATCACTTGGGATATAATTTACGTGACCGAAGAGCCAATGAAAAGAAGGAAAGGAAAGAATTCTTGTGTTATAAGAAGCTTAATTTCAAAGCGTTAATAAAAGTTTTAATAAAAAAAATTTACCCACAAATGTTTTTAAATCAAAGAGAATTAAAGACATATACACAGTAATATTTCTATAAATATGTATAAAAACTATATATTTCATTACCAAAAAGTCAGAGCAACAGCTTTCATCTTCAAATACAGACTAACTCATTCACTTATTTATAAAGCACATAAAATATTTATGGATTTAGCTAACAAAGCGCGATAGCGAAGTGCACGAGTGAATGAAAGTGACGGTCGCTACTGCCGGTGCCGAAGCTGGTGCCGATGCCAAACTCTTTAGTTCTGGTCTATAAATTTTGCTTTCTAAATAAGGCGCAGAGGCGCTCCTCCTTTCGATTGCGATACTGAAAAGCAGAAAATTGCGCGAAAGCAACAACAACACGTTACAGATAAAGAGGAAAATCAAAACCAAAACACAATAAAACAGGCAATGAAAAATAAATAAAAAAAAACAAATGAAATAAAAAGTAAAGTAAAAAATAAGGGGAAAAAAGTAAAATAAAAATAAAAAAGTAAAAATTGTAAAAAAAACTGCAACAACAAAAGCCAGAGCGAACAACACAGCAGTAGCTTGTTGGCGGTATTGAAATCGGCTGGCAGCGGCGGCACCCTGTTGCTTGCCAACTGCAACTCGCTGTGTGGCTTTCGTACATTTGACGCTATTTTATTTATTTTCCGCTTGTTTTGCTTTTTTTTCTTATTTTGCTTGCTTTTTCGTCATTTTTTATTTAATTTTACTTTGAAGCGGCACTTTTCCGCACCCGTGTCTCTCTGCTGCAAACGAAATCTACAAAATCTAGCCAAGCGCTTGTGTGCAAAGTCAAAAGACTGTAACAACAACAACAAAAGCGTTGCTTAGAAACATTCAGCAGCGATTTCACTGCATTGATTTCCTCATCGAAAGCCATGAGCCACAAACGGTTGCCATTTAACGTCTAATAAAAGCCAATTTCGTATGCTTCTTTCACTGCTTGCAACCGAAGGCATGCTGCTGCTGTTGTTGTTTCTGCATTGCTTTTAACTGTCGTGCATGATTTGCAGCAGCCAACAACAGCAAAAAGCAGAAATGAATAGGCAAAACACCTTTAACCCTTAGGCTCATTATTGCTTTGATAATACACACACACACATACACACATGTAAGCACATATAAAGTGGTTTCTTAAAGGCGCGGCGCCGCCAAACCGAAACGCATGCCTAATCAGTGCGCTGCATCTTAATTTGTGCGCGCCGGCTCTTTCCCAGCCGCAGCCGCAGCCGCAGTCTTGTAGATTTGTAAGACTGTGCGCTAACATCTTTCTCCCAGCGCTGGCTTTTCCACCCTCATAGCGCTGTGCGGATTCTGCAGCTATGTTTCTCATACTTTTACTGGGCAACGCGAAGAATGCTGCTTTGATTTCTTTTTCTTCTGCTTCTTCTTTCTACGTTTTATATTTTTTTGTTTGTTTTCTTTTTCCTTGCCTCGCCGAGGTAGCGCTCCCATCATTACAAGCTTGCAGTTTGCTGCATTTGTTGTTGTTATTACTCAGTAAATTAACTTTTTTTTCGCTAAAAAAAACTTTCCAACACACACACACCTTACCACTTGCACACACACACACATCTACACATATGCACTCCCTAGTTACACTCCCTAGCTGCCGCGGGAATGCCTAGTTTTAGGCTCTGCGCCCGGCCTCCGAGACGAGGCAAAACGAAAGCAAAACACACGCAAAGTTCAAAGTTGCCAGATTTATCATGCTGATTGCGGCATTGACCAGACAGCGTACAATGCGGAATGTTTCTCTGCTTTGCCCCGCGCAAGCCATCGGCACTTCAGTCAAGTCGCTGCTTAGGTCGGTGTTTTCCACAGTGATCATGTGTGTGTTTGTGTGTGGGTACTTTGCTGATTTAAGGTTTTTACAACTTTGTCTGCTTTTGGCTTTTTATCGCGCAAGTTTTAGTTTTTGCTTTTATTTCGCTCTTCATAAATGAGTGTGTAGATGGCTTATCGCTCGATAAGCAACCACTAGAAATTGCTTAGATATTTATTGGCATTTTATGGCGTTTTGCTGTTGTTGGCTTGCAAAAGCTGTTGTTGCTGTTGCTGTTGGGAGTAGCGCAAATGAGCCGCGCGGTTGTTTGATGCCAGATAAGCCGAGGAGGTAGCTTGTAAGCACTTTTTTCACCACAATCTTTTTACATTTCTAATCTTGGCTTCGGTTACCGATGCCACCACTTATGCCGTTGCTTTGCCACGGGATGGCAGGGGAATATATATGATCAAAAAAGACAACGCTGTTAAATTCCTTATTGCAGAAAAGTGCAGCGCTACCGAGTTGGACGGTCGTTGGTGCCGCAGCTGGAAGTTTAATGTACGATTTTTATTTCCCTGAAACTCAGAAAGATGCAAACCGATTAGCTACTGTTGTTAATGGGAAAGCAAATAAAGTCATAACTTTTTTAATTATTTTCCTCGGCATGCTTAGTTGAACACAGCTAATTTTGGGTTAATTAGCGTATAAAAAATATTGATTTAAGTACTTGATTTCACCGCGATTCATGAACTCACACAAGAACCAGCTATTCAAATCGCTAGTCAGAGCCGGGCGAATAGCACAAACAATTGGTATATACATGTCTAATTTCTTTGTCAAGAAAGCTCAAACGAACGAGCAGAAATGTGGCGAATGGAAGACATTTAATTATTTTTCGTTACAATGAAAAAACAATCATTCGCGATCAATAAATCTGTCAAGTTTAGTGTTGAGCTGTTTAGTCGAAGAGACCGAAACCCGTATCGTCGTCTTCCTTTGAACTCATCACTATCACTCTTCGCACTAAACGCAAGTTGAAACATAATATTCTGATTAGATGTGTCAAAGAATGACAACTAATAGCATTTTCTGTATTCATAGTGATTTACAGAGTTGTTTTTTACTTAGTCAAATTAGTGGCGGGCCGGCCATTCAAACTGACCGCGAAAACCAAAAACATTGAACAAATTTTCTTGAAAATTTTGCCTTTTTAATTGAATTCCGGTTTTTGGGGAGCCTACCTTCTCATGAACACAGCTAAATACACGAGTATTTGAGTGGCGGTTGTAGTTGTAGCGGAAGAATTCTGCCGAGATGACAATCCTTGACCGAAAAGAAAATTCGGGTCAACTGTTGGGGAAATGGTATTTGAATGGCTCAAAGTATTCAGTGAAGGTATTGAAGTTTTCAAAAACTTGTCTTGTGCGTGTCGTCCTTGTAACTCTGCTAATAATGGGATACCATCGAAAAACTAAATAGATGGACACAAGATATTTTGGTTAATGTTTTGAGTATGGAGCGTGTCACGGGTAAACTCGTGCCAAAAGACCTGAATACGACGATAGACCCCAGCAAGAATTGGATTGACTTTCTGACACCGTATTCGTCCTAGGATTTTTTTCTGTTTTCGTTACTGAAAAATTCGCTACGAGAAAAGTTCCTTGAGTCCATTGACCTGATGTATAAAAATTGCCAAAACAATCATAAGGGCAACAAAAATATTTGGGGTGGTATACCCATTTATAACCGTCCACCAACCACATATTGACAACAAAAATCATTAAAAAATTATTAAATTATTAATCTGAGCTATTAATATTTTGAACAAACAAGGTGCATCACATTAATCATTAATTGCTTCGATAAATTATTCCGACCAAAAATCATTTTTTCACTTGCCATTTGCCTCCTCACTCATTCACAGCACATTCGTATGTATATATTTATGTAGAAGCAACCATTTGTTGTTCGCACTTCAATTTAGTGCTTTTACACTGCGCTGCAGCAACGTGTGGCAAGTGAAAGAAGGCGTGGCATGACATGACGCAGCGCCTATCAGTTAGCGCTGTTATAATTTCACAGCAGTGGCATAATCGATTTGTAGTTCGACAATGATTTTTAGCAACACAGCGTGCAACAAGCATTTACTATTTGCACTGCAGCGGTTGCATGTTGCAAGCTGCACGTTGCACTTTGTTATTTAATTGCCATGCGTCGTTCACATGTTCAGAGGCGGAAAACGAGCTTTGCTTTTGCCTGACTGCCGCTTCGCCTGGCTCACTGCATCGATTTGGCAACAATGAAAAGCAAATACGAGTAGTCCCAACTCGCCCGCTTACCAGCGAATCGAACGCGCATCAGCGCTCATTTATCATTTCAATTGTATTTGTATTTTGCCATTTATAAACTTGGCTGCCAAATTGCTGGTTTCGTGTCGATGGAATGCAATGCAGTAGCACTTAATAACTGTTCAACAGTGAAGGTAATACATACATACATAGTTATATGTATATGCACTATCGGGAATACAAAAATAAGGAAAGTCTAAAACGATCAGCTTTAACTGATGAGTAAATCAAGGGAATCATTAAAAATTATTTTTAGTTTTCTACAGCTTTTCAGTTTGAAAACCAATGAATTAGTTACCAATTTTACCAATAAATTAGCTACTACACCGTAACTCGAAAATTTTTCAAGAATAATGAGCATGAGATTTGAAACTCCTATTTCTAGATTTTTTATTGGACAAGTAAATACTGGTGTTTGAGATTCTTCTATAATTATCCGTTCGTATTAGCTTTAATAAAAGAAACGGTACCATTATAAGAGCTAGAGCCGGTATGTTTATGCTCGTATGAAATCAGAGATATTTAAATAATATATATTATATGTATATATATATTTTCTCAATTTCTAATATATTTTCTTTGTTTTATATTTTCAGGTATGTAGAACAGTTTATTCGAAACAACTTAGACTGTGGTTTCAGCAAAGAATGTGAGTACCAAAATATTACGATCAACGAATTTAATTCTTTTGTCTTCATATAAAAAGAGCTCACAAAAATTCGTATAATTTTCGAATCGTTTTGGATTGAATTGCTTGGTATCATTTTCAAGGAATCAATGTTTTCATTGAGTTATATCATAAAAAACGAGTAAGATAGGGCCAAAAATTCAAAACACTAGCTTTCACTAAACATTTCAGCAAATCATAAAGACTACAGAGAGCGATAATACAAGTAAATATATCACGGATTTTTTAGAACAATTAAATGAAAATGGCATTTAGGGATGCTTTTACTTTTGCTTAAGTGACCTCTTCAGTTGGAGAATAAGTATTTCAGTGACGAGGTTTGTTAGTATGGTATTCGATATTAGCAAGACCTCAAGCAATTTTTATAGTTAAATGGCAGCATCCCTAATAATAATGAGAATTTAATTCACCGCGGTTTAATTTTAATATATTACAAACAAAAAGCACAAACACTTTCGGTTTTTCTTCGCGCAACTCTTGAATAATCCAACGTCAGATTTTTTATATATTGTACCATAATGAGTACTAAAAAATGTATTTAAGCGCGGCGGCAAAGAAAAATGAAAGTAAAACAATTTTTTTCGAAGACTTGATTTATTATTTGGATGTTGAGTGAAAAGGTAAATAAACTCGCTGAATCCAACTTTAAATATCCAAATATTATCTAATTGCACTTTAATTGCGAACCTAACAACCGAAGTTGTGCGTTTACAAAAGTAATTATGTAAATGGAGTTAAATACAGACTATTTGCGTGAGCAGTTAGTAACCTTTCGCTTTTGGTCATTTCTTAGACACGCGCGAGGAAAGTAAGAGTAACAACTGTTGTTGTTAGTGGGTTTATAGTCAGGTGATTTAAGTGCTGAGGGTGAGAGAGAAGCTGTCGAGCAATGAGATAAAGGTATCGGTAATTTTAAACTATTAAAAAAATATATACTATAAGATTATTTGAATATCAATAAAAGATAATATGAGCAAAGATATTTAAAAATGCCATATTAAATAATTTAGTGAAATCAGAGACTATCTGTGTATATAAACCACAGGCATTAAACAAAAGTTATTACATACGAGTATGTGTAATAAATACAGTAGCAACTCAGAGGCAAGAAAAACTAGAATTTTAAGATATTAGAACAGAAATTTTCCAATTTCAATCGAACAATAAAAAATATGAAATAAGTAAAATACCGGGTTTTCTACTGGATTTTCAGGGTCGTTTTTGCTATTTTTAATATGTCATGAACTATAACTGTATTCTCCAATGTTTACAATTTCATCATGGCAAGAACAAACACATTTTGGTGTGGTTTTTGATCTGGTGGATTCGTTGGTCCATACTTTTTTCGAGATGAAGCTGGTTCAGCGTTACTGTGAATGGAGAGAGGTATACATAGATCGATGAGCAATTAGAAGAAATTGATCCTGACATCTCAAAGCAGTTTCTTATGGAGACATTACATGACATGTGGTTTTAATGAATTATTTCGAAGCATAAATTTCTAATAGGTTAACTTAACCTCATATATTAATGCAAAGACGGGTAAAATATTTTTCTGCAGGGTTGCCATTAAATAGGTAAATGAACTGATAAAAAAAAAATGCAGGGTTTTGGAAACTAGAATTTTGGAAATCAATATAGTATAGATTTTATGCCCCGATATACCCACTCTGAAAATAACGAAAGTTAAATAAAATAAAAGCCAACATAAAAACTATTGAACATTAAACTGGAGAAATCACAAAAAATCCATGACAAACTGGACTTTGTGCTTCAAGATACTCTTTTCCAATCCATTTAAAAACCATTTGATCAGCTCAGCTAAACAAAGGAAAAAATTAAACGATTAGAAAAAAAAATAGAAAAACCTTTTCTAAAGCATTTTCATGGTCGAGACATAAATGTCAATGGCACAGCAGCGCAGCGCCTGACAGGCGGTCACAGTTGTTCGGCGTATTTTTCACAGTCACTTTTGATTGATGGAAAAAGTCAAATTTGAAACCGCAACCACACTGAGCGGCGAGCAACTAGACAATGCTGTCATACCACCATGGACACTTTTATGGCATATATCAGCCACTCGACGCAGCGCGCAGCAAAAATGGGCCGAGCCGGGAGGCTGTGCTGGCGCTTTCGAGCGCACTTGTTGCATATGCTGAAAGTTAAGCACTCGTTGTTGTTGCAGCATTGAAATGCTAAAACGCTTGTTGCCAGCATAAAATTTCGTATTTATGAGTTGAATTTAAAGAGAAATGAAAATGTGGCTAAAGAAAATATTATAAAAATCACAATGGGTGACTGCGCCTCCATATCGAGTGACGTTGTTGCCACGGCGCAGCACTCTACTAAGACTGACGGTAATTGTTATAGTGACGGCGCCGTTGATGGCGATGGTGACGCTGACGATGATGGTGATGGTGAGTGACTGTCCTAGGTGATGGCCGCCGCTGAGTATGTCAATCGCTAACTATGACTCTCGAGAGTGACGACGAGTGCGGTGCCGTTTAACTTTGTTTTTGTTTTCCATTCGCTGTATGGGGCAGTGGCGACCCCTCCTTGGCAATGCAAAGTGCGCGCTGTACGAGTGTGTTTGCGTTTATGAGGCGCAGACGCGACCAATCTGACCTTAGCCACTGGCATAATGAAAAATGCAAAAGAGAAATTGCGCATTCATGGCTGATGATGTGGCAAATGGAAATACTACAAATACATGCATATACAAAAACAAAAACAAAAATTGTAAAGATATGCAGCACAATTACACAGGCGTTGCAAACCGCATAGAAATGCTTAAAATACATCCGCGCGTAGTACTTATATAAACTTATATAGTTGTATATATAATTACTTTTAAGATAACAAGAAACGAGCTGCGGCCTTTGTGACGAGATGAAATGCTTGTAGAAATTGTTATTGTTGTTGCAAACAAGCTTGTTGGTATGCAGAAAATTTAGCGCGCAAATTAGCATTTCAAATTATATTTGTTTTTGTATCAAACCGCATGGAATGCAGTACAATTGCGGCGACAATGTTGGAAAGCGTGAAAAATGCGTGGAGAAAAAACGCTTTTTAGGTTTTCACGGTTGCTTATTTTCTGGCAATCAATTGCAACCAGCAGAGCAGAAGAGACCGATATCAGGATTGGTTTTGTTGTGGTGTTCTTTAACACTCTTCTGATCTAACCGCGATTGATGACGGATTCTGCAAGGTTTTTTATATTAAGATATGTATTCGGAGCTGTAGAGATTCGCTCCCAAGCATTCTTAGCTTTGAAAGTAAAAGAAGCGATGCTTCTTTGATGATTTCTTGGAGTATTTCTGTAGCCTTAGCGGTCGAAGACACACAGGATAGTATAAATTATGAACTGTTTTGAATTTTCTTTTATGAAAATTCTTTCTAAATGGATAAACATATTTTATGGACTCAGAGAGACTCTCGAATTCTCTTGGATTCAACTTTGGAATAATATACTACTACAAAAACGGAAAAACAATCAAGACAAAATTTTTCAGCATAAAAGCAAACTATATCAAAGCGAATCCAATACTTGAAAAGATATCAACCTTAAGCATAACCTAACTTTGTCTATGCTATGGCTTAGTCGCTTACACCCACAATTATTAACTTAAGTATATATGAAGATGGTCCTCTATGGTATGTAAAAGCTTACTCGCCAGCTGAATCATGAGTCACTGATTCAAAATCCAATAATTTGTTCTGAGATTGTGGGTAAAAAAAAGTAAGACCTTTTAATTTAAATTTTAATGAAAGCCCATTCGTCGAAATATATTTATTTTCAAAAATCAAGGCTATGTTGCCAGTTTTCTTCGATTATCGAGGTGCACTCCGAATTCCTTCCGACCGGGTCAACAAGGAACACTATTTGTTGAGTTATGCGTCGTTTGCGCAAAGCTATTCGTAAAAAGAGGTCAGAACTTTGGACCGACAAGTCTAAGTTTTTGCACCACGATAATGTACCAACGCTTGTGTATTGATTCTTCACGATTTTTTCCCCAAATTTTCAACCAATATCGTACGTAACCACCGTATTCACCTGATTTACTTCCGTGTGACTTGTGTGATCCGATATTTGGCAGCTTCTTAGAGAGAAAAGGGCATGTAAAAAATTGCCATATCTCAAAGACTGAGAGATTAGTCTTCGTTATACAGACGGAAGGTCAGGCAAACGTAAGGACAGACGGTGATGGCTAGATCGACTCAGTCTGTCATGTTAATACATAGAATATGCACTTTATAGGGTCTCCGATGATTCTTTTTGGGCGTTACAGACTTTGTGACGAAGTTAATATTTACCCTGTTTAGGTTATAAAAATATCTAAAAGCTAAAAACCTATATTTTTCTTTTTAACTCATAACTCATAGAAAGTGATCTTCAAATGAAATCTATTCAAAGCAACTGATGGGAAAATGTGTAAATAAATTTTTTGACACATTCATTCAATCTAATATGTCGCCATTGCTTTTTTCTATTTTATTGCATACATTTTTTTAGACTTTCTTTCAGCGTTGAAGTTCTCAGGCGATGAGAAAATTACGAACTCAACTATGTGCACCTCTTTTGTATGTATGTGCGTATGTATGTATGTATAGATGTGTGCGTGCGCATGGCATGTGCTTTTTCAGTTTCTCTCACGAAAAAAACGGCTGCAACAGCAACAACAACAATAATAGCGGCAAAATTCACAGCACTCATAAAAAGTGAAATCTCATTTCCGTAGTTCCTCAATTTTCTACTTCATTTGTTTTACACAATTCGCGTGTCATGCACAATGATGGTGATTATTACACTCTCGGCTTTCCTCCAGCACTACTTGTGCTTGCAACAGCAACAGCAGCAGCAACAACATGAACTAACACTGCATACCAACAGTGTAAAGTTTGCATTTTATTTGCGATGTGAACCAAAAACACCCAAACGCACACACACACACATACACAGGCAATGGAGCAGGTAATTGCAAATTCCAGCACAACTAACTGCAGAAGAGGAAGAAGAACCAGAATGGTGCTGACAGCATCCGCAAATAATTTAGTGCAAAAACTATGTTCATTTGTAACTGCCAACAACAACAACAAGTAAAACAACAAATGAGAAGTACACGGAAAGTGTAAAGTACAATTAGAGGCGGGACAGAATGTGTGTTGGGCGCGCTGCATAAAGGCGAAAGGTAACTCCAACAGCAACAAAAACAACAAGCGCAATGAATTAGCCACTCGCTCAGACAAATTGCAGCGAACGCAGCCAACGCCGAAGCAAATAATTCATATGAGCCAACTAACGACACTGGTGGGCACAAAACGACACTTCGTGTAGGTACTATACATGTACATATGTATATATGTGTGTGTGTGTTTGAGCGCATGCGTTGCAGAAAATTGTAGGCTTGCTACAACGAAGCTGGCGAAAGAACACTAAACACTTGCACCGCTATTCACGGTCACGACAATTGCTGTTTTTCTTGTTGTTGCTGCGGTGTTATCTGCAACTTGACAATGAAGCTTGATATTACGGCTTTGCAACTTTGTTGCATTAGACTAACATGTTTTTTGTTTACCTTTCCTCCTCTCGCGTGTACTTGATGCGATTTGACCTCAATTGAACTTTCATTTTTATGTAAATGCTATAACGGTGCTTTGCTTTTTAATCATCACCTTTACTTGCATGGACATTAAAACTTAATTTTACAGTACTTAATCAAAGAAAGCTTGCATAAAGCAAAAACTAATGCTATAGTGAGCATATTCTCATCGAATTCGAGAGAGAAAGAATGCAAAATCAAATATAGGCATTAAAGCCTTGATAAGCCAACAGGGGCCTATAAAGAGCCGATCTGAACAATTATCAATGCAAAATTTTGTAGAAATACGTAGCCCTTCGAGAATAGACTGGACCATTTCGTGAGATAATACGTTCACCAAAATTGGTTTTCAATTAATTGATTGTGACACTCGGGCCAAAAATATTTGGTTATCATTGAGCGATCGCGATTCCCATTCACAGTGACGTGCCGGTCTTCATCATCACGGATGAAGACGCCGTCGGCCCATAAACCGCACCAAACCATAATTTTTTCAGGGTGCAATGGTGACTAATGGAGCACGTGTGGATTGCTGCCTGATCAATAACGCATATTTTGCTTATGAACGAAGTCATTCAGCCAGAAATGACCCTCATCGCTGAGGATGATTTTTCGACGAAAATCTGAATAATTTTCAAGTCGTTGCTCAACCCGATTTACGAACATACGACGATTATGTTGGGCAAGCGGCTTCAGTTCTTGCGTCAATTTGATCTTGCAAGGATGTAGACCAATACCTTTTAGCAAAATTGAACACAACGACGTCACAGAGATGCCCAACGCTTGAGAACGACGTTGGAGAAACTGATTTGGGTCTTCCTCAATTGATACTCTAGCGGCAGCAA
The DNA here is from genome assembly GCF_023373825.1 of Bactrocera dorsalis. Classification (NCBI taxonomy): domain Eukaryota; kingdom Metazoa; phylum Arthropoda; class Insecta; order Diptera; family Tephritidae; genus Bactrocera; species Bactrocera dorsalis. Next base: position 4,821,004 of record NC_064307.1, read on the forward strand.
TATCCTCCACACTACGGGCACTACTTTGTCTCACTGGCACGAAAACATTTTGTACTGTGCCTGTGGATTCAAATTATTGATCTGGCAGGGCGATTATGACGACCATAAAGTTGAGGCCACTGACTTCGAATTTCGTAAGTAAATTTTAATTATTTCGACCTGTTGTTGGATCACATATCCTTCCATGATGAAATGGCAAACCTTACTGCAGAGAAATGTCATAAGAGCGGGAAAAATAAGGCGTCGGTTGCTGTCCCTTACTTTTGTAGCGTCCTTATTGAAAACCCCATAATATATACTTTATAGAGCGTATCCGACGTAAATTGTAATAATTTGAAATTAAACTACTTGTGAATGAGCCTGGGAACACAGCTAGTAAAAAGCGGCTAACTTTACATACCAACCTTTATCATGCCTGAAGCATGTAATCCCAATTATGCTTTTAAAACCTTTCCTTCTTTATACGATTTAATAATCAAAAAAGATTTTAGTAGCACAAAAATTTCCCAAAAATTTCTAAATCATCATTCTTTCATTTGCAATAAGTACAAGTAAATAGGTGCATGGAAATCGCAAGAAGGAACAAAAAATCTGGTTCTAAAATAAATATCCTTGCATGAAAATTACTTTAGAATCGATTTTACATTCAAAGGAAAACAAAACATCACTGGCCGAAAAAAATAAGAAGACTTTGAACTAACGCTCTCGTCCATATATTGAGCACCATATAAAATAGGGCTCATGGTAAGGAACAAGAGGAAGACGATTTTTGTCAAGCAATCTCCTTTGTTTTCGATAAGATTTGAGATTTTAATTCACACAAAATTCATAAATAAAAGTAGGAAACAACGGAATTTTTTCAAATATTTAGTTTTCTGCTGGAAAATTTTCTTTCTAAGACTGCCAAAGTGGCGGTTGGTAAAACCAGTTAAGGTTGCAGAGTCGCCGCGCCTGATTATGACTACACAACTTTTCCACCGAATTCATTAAAATAACAAATTGCACACGAATCAAGTACTGACCTAACAGCTACAACAATAGCAACAACAGCAGCAACATTATTGGCTAGAATAAACCCAAAATGCTTACAACATAAAGGTATTTGCCCTTCACCAAAGAAATTTAAAGGAATATATATGCGAAAATCCAGCAATCATTTCCCAAAAGCGCATTCAAAGCAGTCTCTTCAATGCACACACACAAACGTATGTATATGAATCCGTGTTCTTATGAGTTTGGTGTGTTTACTTGCAGTTGCTCGTAAATGGCACGTCGGCATGTTGCTGCGCTTCACGCTGCAATAACAACAATAGTACGGCAATCAAAGCAGTTGGTAGCAGCAATAAGAATGGTGGCATAAATAAGCATAAAATTTATGAAACCGTTGCTTGCAGCCCGCATTCCTTGCTACTTAGCTGCATGAGCCAGCGAATGTTTCTTTGCATACATGCCTTGGCATCCAATACACATACACACATATGTATATATGTATTCATACATACAAACATATGTACATATCTGCATATACGGTATGTGTACATTTGTTGGTGCAAGTAGGCATCGGTTGGATGTTGCACGAGAACTTTATGCATAATAACTGGAATAGCAGCAACAACAACAAAGGAATGCTGGTGGTCTAGGAAGAGCGGCAGCAATAAGAAAATTTAGAAAATTAAAGGAACACAATGAACTGTACCGTTACGTTCAGAACATTGTGTGTGAGTATGTGTGTTGCTGTAGTGTTATGCGATAATATTTGCATTGAGTAGAGAAGTGCAGTGCTTTTCGGGATTCATCAGCATTATAGTATGAGCATAAATGCAACGGGATTAATCAACGCAAACAACGCAAGTTAAAAAGAGATCAGTAAACATTATTCACAAAAATAAAAATAAATAAAAAATTAAACGTTGCCTACATTTAGGATTAAAATCGTTGCTCTAAGAAAGGTATTAATCAAAAAACAATAAAACTTTATGTATATGACTCCATTAATATGGGACATAAATTTGTGTATAAAATCAATGGAAGCTTGGACTTCCTACCAAAACAATCAAAAGTTAATTGAAGGACCCTTATATATTTTTGGTACATGGAAATGAAACGTTGCCTACATTTAGGATTAAATAATTTTAAGAAAGTAAGTTATAAAAAAAAACTTAATTCACAATAGGAAGGCAATATTTTCAGTACCAGTAATAAATATATTTACTACGCTGATTTAATCCTAATTTACAGTTTTTTCGATATCGTTTCACATGTCTTAAACTAATTATTTTTATCCCCGCTAGCTCTGCCCCATCTGAACGCTGCTAGTTACTTGAAAACACATTTAAGAGTCGGTTCTACCCAAACAATGCGCATCCTTACTGAATTTTTTAATTACCAACGCGGCGCCATGCATTACATAAATTATACGTGAGGTCATACGCTCATCTAAACCATTACACAACAACCGTTCATCAGTTGGGTTACGAACATGGGGGCAATAATCTCGGTGGAAAGCATAACCGATATGAAATGCATTTTCATGGCGAAAAAACGCTTTAATTAGAAATTTTTAATCGCATTACATAAATCGCCTCATTACAACGTGACAACTAGACGTAATTAACTTACGTAATAGGGTTAATACCACGTTTTTTTTTACTTTTGTTGTACATAAACGTTTTCAGCCAAACAACTTAATGCCACGAATTATGATCACAAAAAGGAAAAAAATAACAAAAAAAACAGAACACAGAAACGCTGCTTTTGTGATGACTTAATTAAAGAAAGCAAAGAAAAGCCGGCTCCCGGCCACATACATGAGCACGCACATAGACGCATGACTGTGTGTGTGTGTATTCGGTAATGATGCGGGTTGAAAAGTCATTAAGTTTACCGTAACAAATCAATCAACGAACTGTTAATTCAACTATTTTTCCACGGCTGCAACACAAGAACAACACAGCAGCACGCTATTTCACGCCTATAAATGCGTACGCGTGTGACCTCATATTTGTGTATGCATGAATGTGTGTGCGTGCATTCAATAGTTCAGCTGCATGTGCACTCGTCATTAACTGTATTCTTGTTATTAGTGGTGTTGCTGATACCAAAGCTTTGCACCATTTCACAGCTATCAATCATAATTAAAGAGCACACACATCACAGATGGAGCTTAAAAGCTAAAAAGCCACAAAATTAACCGCAACTACACCTACATATTATATACGGTATATACATACATATTTACATTACTAGGGAGTAAGGCATGCAATAATATGGATTTAGGTTTATGTCAGAAGTGCAAAGTGCAAAGAGAGTCCAAAATTCTTGTTTGATCTAACTGAGTCAAGTTTAGCAAAGCTACAAGAAACATACCAAAGATCTTTAAAATCTGGAAAATCATATTTTTTCATTGTTTTGAAAATATTAAATTTTCTAACGAAAAGTTATGATTTGCGGAAAGCATTAATTTTTTGTTTCCATTTGAAGAAAAGTATAGTCGCATCGAATGCTTGTCGAGGCTTATGACGATCATGCTCTATCAAAAGCAACAAGCAAAAGATAGTTTCAAGGGTTCAGAGATAATTATTTTGATGTGAGAAATTGAGATCGTGGAAGACCAATAAAAAGGTTTGAAGTTTGAACTGCAAGCAATATTGGATGAAGATGATACTCTGAGTCAAAAGCAAAAGGTAACGTTGTTAAATGATGCAGAACTCACAATTTCAGACCGTTTGAAAGTTATGGGAAGGACCCCAAAGTGCGGAAAATGGGTGCCGCTTGAATTGAATGAAAGCCAAATGGAATACTGGAAAAACACTTGTGAAGTTTTGCTACAAAGACACGAAACAAAATCAGTTTTGCATCGAATTATCACTGCTGATGGAAAATGGATTGATTTTAAGAATTCTAAACGTAAAAATAAATTATCGAAACAATTAAAAGATCGACCGCAAACACAGATCAGTTTGGTAAGAAGGCAATGGCAATGCTCTGTGTTTCGTGGGCTCAGAAGGGTATGGTTGATACTAATCGGTAAAGACAATAAATGATCAAGTTGAATCAAGCATTGATCGAAAAACGTCTAAAATCGGCCAGAGGACACGGCAAATTAATTTTGTTTCACGACAATGTAACTGAAAATAAAGCAAAATCGGTTCAGGATGAAACTTGGGTGTCTGATTGGTTTGCTTCAAAAGACGTTGCATTCTGTTGGCATGACATCCTCAAATTGGTGGTCAAAATGTGTAAAAAGCAATAATCAATACTTTGAATAATTTTCTTTTTTTTGCTTTCCAATTCAAAATTAGTACTTAATTTTCACCCAAAGCCGATATACCCTAAGCGATCTGCGGGACGAGTTGATTTAAGCATGCCCTTCCGTCGAGAACTAGTCCCTCAGCTTTTGGATCACACTTTTTTCTCAGCAAGAAGCTGCTTATTTGTCGGATTCCCTGATATAGGACTTCTATAAGATATAGCTGGCATACAAACTGATCGATCAATTGATTTCATCGATTTTTGTATTTGACAGGATATCTTTATGAAATTTGGCACAGATTATTATCCAAGGTAAGTCTACAACCTCATCATAAATTGTTGAGATCGTACCACTATAGCATATAGCTGCCATTCAAGCTGTTTAATCAAAATCATTATTAAGACCTTCATCTTCATTAGAAGGTCTAGAAAAACGTTGTCCGTTAGATGCAAACAGAAAGTCTAGCGCTTGTGAAACGTGTTATAGCTTCAGTGCAGCCGAAGTTAATGCTTTCCCTTGTTCTAATAAAATTTACGATACCAAATCGCTTATTTTCGAAACTTATATTGGTGAGAGAAGATCTTTCAGCCGTTACAAGGAATTCGATTCTCGTAGTTGTACTGATTTTACGAAATAATTTGGAATACTATATGGTCATTCAGTCGTAAATGGACAAATGTCATAATTGGCCAAAAATGTTTGATGTTAAAAGCAAGATAAATACTCGTATTTTCCAAATTTTTTCTGTTTTTATTAGAAAAAAATATTAGAACTTCGGAAAAATATATATTAATATAATATATTATATAATATATTTTTTATAGTGCCTTTGAACTAAACTAAAAATGCAACAAAAGTATGTTCTCTCCCATTAAATAACAATAAATAATGCAAATAAGATTTTCTTCACACAATAAAATAATATTTTACAAGACCACATTGAAAAGATACTGCAGAATAAGCCACCGAGCGCTTAACATACAACTCAAACTAGAAAATCGACGAAGCGAATAAACTTGCATAAACACTAACACATTCACTTACACACAAAAAATATAAAAAATACGAGTCAAACCAGCGGAATATTTGGAAAGCATGCAAATAAAATGCGAATTGCGAAAAGTGATTTGTGAATTGTGATCTGCGCGCTGTGCACTACGAGCAGTGTGCTGTTGGCTGCGCGATGCCCATAAATTCCGATGCGTCTTTCGCACTTTCATAGCCAGCAGTGGCACACGCGAGTCCGACATTCAATACTGCCATTTAGATTTCCTCCGTTGTGTTCTGGCAGCGCTTGCCTTAACCCCCTTTTTCAGCTGGCGATTTTTGCATACATTTTTGTCGCGACAAGTTTGTCGTGTTACAACAATTTTTCCATCATCGCTTGACACCGGGCTTGCCTTTGCGACAGCGAAAATGTTGCAAATAGAATAAAGAAAACGAGAAATGTGACAATGTAAATTTGCGCACATTTTGTATGCCCTACACGCAGTGGACCCCAAACACAAGCCTCAATTTTGGCAACAACAATGTCTGCCACTAAATTTGAAATTCAAGAAGTCGCTAGTGAATATGCACAAATGTCGCTACACGCTGTGTTCAATTCTTATTTGTGCGTTTGAAAATCTCTCGCTCGTACACATGGCTGATGGGTATAGTTTTATGACAGCGAGCTGAAACTAGAATTTATCATTTCATTTGGCCTCTATGCATTCGCGATTGCTTTTGATGCGAAAATTATAGACTTGCCACAGCTACTATCAGCAACAATAACAATAACGGTGCCAGTAATGCAATGTCAGTGTCAGTGCGAATGCGAATGCGTAGTGCTGGTGCCAGCGCCAAAGCCCCAATCGAATTCCATATTCGCACAAAGCCGACAGCGCGGCGATTTTCACTTTTTATACAAAATACCACACACCCACATGTACATACCATCATGTGTGTGTGCGGTGTCCGTTGCAGTTGCAGGAAAATTACAGATGATTTTATGCAGATATGGTCAATAGTCAATGGCCAAAAGCCGTTTCGGCATGATGGCGCGTTGACAGCTTTGGCTTCGCTGTGCGCGAAATTGGCAACGCCAAAAATGGATTTTGTAGAATTTCCAAGTGCAGTGAAAACGAGCGATTTAGATGTGTTTGTGGAGCAGCGGGCGCAGCGAATTTCTATGCGCTGACGGTGATGACTGACTAAGTTGAGTTTAATTGAGAGTTTCCACTCAAAATTCGCTCTAAGCTCTTCTTTTATTTTACTCGACTCAATCAATCAATGTGAAAATATGGCAGTGCGGATTTATTCTAAAAAATGTTTAAATCGCTTCTATTCATTTTTGTTAGTCAAATAAATGGCTATGGAGAGATACGATATGCAGAGAAATTGAATAAGACTTAACTTTTTCCACTTTAGTGAATTTTTAACTTTTGTTTGCTGAATATTAAATAATAAATTTTAGGAAAATACCTTTGAAATTTGATATTTAATAGTTTTTGACGTTTGATGTTAATATTTGATTTAAGAAACATTTTAGCATAATATAAAGTATCAGTAGAATATATTTTGTTGTCTTCTTTTTAAAATATTAATACCCGATAAATATCATAAAAAATATTATATGCAATCCCACAAAAGCACGTTTATATAATATAGCTTATATCTGGTCAAAAAGAAAAAAACTATCAACAATTCTATCGGGTAGTCGAAAAAGTATTTTCGTATTTTGTCAATAGTTGTCGCTGCAGTAGTATGTCTCTAGTACAACCAATCACATTGTGTCATACCATACGAGTATAGTGTTGGAAAGGTGATATTTTAAGCTTCATGTAACATATCAGTTCGTGTAGCACAACAGTGGTTCGGTCGCATCCGTTCTTGAAATTTCAAAAGCTCTAGTTGACCTCTCGTTGAAAAAGTCGATGAAATTATGGAAAATATTGACTGAGAGAGCTTGACTAGGAAGTTTTGATGCATCCACCATATAGCCCGGACCTTGCACCAATGGACTACCATTTGTTTCGGTCAATGCAGAACTGCCTTAATGGAGTAAATTTTTCTTGAAGAGAAGCCTTTGAAAATTACTGGTCGCAGTTTTTCGCCGAGAAACCAGGAAAGTTTTACACTGATGGAATAATGTCTCTAGCGGAAATATGGCAAAAAGTAGTAAACCAAAATGGTACATTTTTAGTTCATTATAAATATTAAAGAAAAATAAGTTGAAGTTTGGTTAGAATTGCGAACTTTTTCGACTAACCAACATAAATTAAAATAAGTATTGTTTATTCGAAAATATTTCGCTTCAATATTAACTTAACTTCCCTCATAACTTAATGCTCTCGGCCTCTTGGAAGAGCATATTTAATTGCATGTTCATCTAACCTATTAAAATAAGTTAATTTTAGGTCAACTTAGAGCTCTACCCATTCACATAAACACACATAAAACATACTTATACAGGCATACTACAAAAACCGCATAAAAGTCTACATAAAATCAAAGCTAAACTCCTGACTTACTCACAACTCGTTTGCTTTTAATCACCGAACAGTCGAACAACTAAGCAACAACAAAAAATTAATTTATGTGATTATTGATTATATACTCGCCATCATGTCGCAATTCAATAGTATTTACCGTTTGTTTTTATCTTCATTTCATTACAGGTAAGATGACGCGTGATAAGACAAAGACGAAACACTGGTGCGGTGATTGGCATGAATTAAATGCGGTGAGCTTGTAGAATTTGATGGCACAACATCGTTTTAATCTATTCAAGTCGATCAAATTGAATACCAATTTGCTTTATTAACCGACTTAATAGTGGTCGAACTGGTAAGGAATTCGGGCAACACTTTCTATTTTGAAAATAAACAAAGCGAACAGCTGAATAGAAGGCTTGAGTGGGCAACAAAGAAAACAACTACTTGTATTCAATAATTGATGCAACTAAATTTGCATAAAATTAGGTCAAGACTACAGCGAGTAAATATAGAATGAGAATGGATGGAATTCTTGTTTTGTAAGCGAAAGTAAGCGCAGACTATTCGGCATCAGAAATATTACTTTGATATATGAAGGTTCTGGAGACTAGGCGACGTTCGATTAACAGCCCAACCAATTTCTTGTATTCGGTGTTCTGCCGCTTTATAGCTGATAGCTAAATTTTTAAATGGTCCGAGAATTTTTGTCTACTTGACCTAATCTGGGATTAGTGTTGGCATTGTATTGTTGCCATATCGCATGATATTTTGAGTAAAAAAAATAAATCTTTTCGTCATGTTATTCATTTTCTTGTCCATGTCATTTTGATTATATCGACAGAGGTGGAAGGTCTTCCTCAATTATAGTTATGGGCACTGTAACTTTTTCAAGCAGAGATGGGTAGCAGTTGGGTCTTTGTTGTCCTCTTGCATTTCAACGCTGATCTTCTGAACTTCTCGTGATCTAAGCAAGCGCTGCTCAACAACTAGGTCCTAAGGTTGACCTTGCCGCAATTGTATGAGTGCTAACTGCTCAATACACAACAGGAGTACATGCGATAAGGCTGCGAATTTTGTCGGGCACTAACTTTCAAAGTGAGATAGAACAATCCAGGCACTTTCTCCTTCGTTGTCCAGCTTTTACAAGACTGAAGCTCGAACATCTTGGCAGTTATATCTTCAGCGATTCTGGTGATATCACAAATTTGTGGTAGGCTCAAACCGTTTTGTCGATTTTTGAGAGTATTTTCGTCCCATACTTGGGAATGCATAGGTGTCACAATGAACTGGTGTTCGCAGCTATCCAAGTAGGATCCGGTTTTGGATTGACCTTTAAACCCATCAAAAAAAAAAATACAATACAAAAATTAAGGATTTAAACTAACATTCGACTTCAGTTACTACCTTAAACCCGTTAAAATAAGTTAAAAGAGAGTGCGAAGGGGAACACAAACGAGCAGGAAGTTGCCTGAATGAGCAATTGATGGCATAAATAGTAATCCCGTCCGCTCGACATGCGTGCGTGTGCGTGGAAGTTGTGTGGAAAAATGGTGCATGACATACCGGTGATGCGTGTATCGTGTAAATTGCAACAGCATTCAACAACGCAAAAGGAAAAGTCACAGCCGCAGTTACAAATGTAACTTATTTAGTTATGAATACCGCTGTGAGCATAATAAAAATTAGCTAATCTTGTAGAATTATAAAATGAGACGGCGAGACTGGCGACGCCTACTTGGAGTGACAAATTAGCCATTGTCGCGTTTTTATGCCGCCGTGCCACAAGGCATGTTGTTAGTGTAGCAAAAGCTCAGTTAAGTAAGAACCGCATAGAATGTTCACTTAAAGGCAAGAGCAACTATAATAATTATGGCAACAATTATGGCATTTACACATACTTGCAGCATGTACAATAAAAAAATTGTCTGCATATTACAAAAACATCCCGGCGATGTAATGAAGTGACTGCTTAAAGCAGCGAGTCAAACTACTTCGAAACGCGTTTTTATAGCACACAAGCACACATACAGGCTATAAGGTACTACAGCAATGTAACAGCAATAACGCCAAGTACTGTTATAACATAAAACGATTTGCACAGCAACACTTATAGCAACAACAACAACGTTAGGCAAAGTGTGACAACATTAAAGCAACGTTACTTCGGCGACAAACTCGCTTGTCAACGGTCACCTAGTTGTAGGTATTTAATATCTTGTTTGCACTTGTAGCTATTTGCACCACGCTGAGCCGATGCGGGCCGGTTACATGCCACAAACAAATAGCTACAAGCGGAAAATGCGTGCGACACTTAAGCGCAGCGGACAGTGTTATGCCTGCAGGCGATGCCACCACACTTGTTATGGAGTTGGTACACATGTAGAAATGTGGTTGTTGCTTCCACACATTATACATACATACGAGTACCTATGATTTTATGCTGCATTTTAAAAAAATATACAGTTTACACTAATTCTTCTCACTTAAATCAACATTAATGTATAATATTACATTGAAGGCAATTTATTTCATTTCAAAAAATATGTGGTGCGTTAGGCCAAATATTTTAAAATTTTCCATCATTTAAAGCACAAAATATTTTTTTTTCAATTTCCGACAATCCCAAATGCCACCATTTCGACGCATTTCTACTCTAAAAAACGTAATTGGCACGTGTTTAAGCAAATCATTGTGCCAAATCTTGCCAATTTTGCAATTATTTTTGCTAAAACGTGCGGCGGATAAATGTGAGAGAACATCATAAGAAAGTATAGATTTGACAAACAAACAAAGAAGCGATTTAACAGTAAATTATACAAGCAAGCGGTAATTGTAACAGAATCCATTATTCTTTTGGCAGCGCAAATAATTAACCAAAGTAAAAGGTATTTAATTAAAGAACAGTTAAGAAGCAGAGACATACCGACTGAACAAAAGACTTAAGCGACAAACTCGCGCATGTTACGAGCATAGATGGAAGTAGAAGCGCTGACAAAACGAAAATAAACAAGCAAATAAACTATTTTAGGCACAAACTCAACAAGTTGGAAATGTTTAACGAGGAAAGCAAGCAGCTGTTGATCTGTTTATATTTTTCCTATGAAAACGGTCATAATTTGAAGATTACATAATTTTTAAAAAATAATTTTTTGTTTTAATTTAATTTAATTTTCACATTTTTTTGGTTCTAATATAAATTTAAACAAAGTCGATGAGAATTTAATTTTATATTAAAACCAAAAAAAAATAAATAAGTCAAATTTCGGCCAAACAAAGATCGAAACAAGAAAAAACGTTAACGTTGCACCGAAGCTAGAATACCCTTCACAAATACAAACGATTCCTTTCAAGATTGAACGGGCAGTTTATATGCAACTATTGGGTAGTCGAAAAAGTATTTTCGTATTTTGTCAATAGATGTCGTTGCAGTCGTATGGCATATCTCCAGTGCTACCAATCACATTGTGTCATACCATATAGTGTTGGAAAGGTGAGATTTTAAGCTTAATTTAATTTATGCTGAGTGTTTGGTGGGATTGGAAAGGAATTATTCACTATGAGCTGCTCCAGCCTGGTCGAACGAATGATTTTGCATTTTACTGTCAACAACTGATGAGAATGAAGCAAGCAATCGAAAAAACGGCCAGAACTGATCAACAGAAAGGGCTTCATCTTCCATCAGGACAACGCTAGACCACACCTTGCACCAGCGGACTACCATTTCCTTTGTTCGCTTCAAGAGAAACCTGTGAAAATTACTTGTGGCAATTTTTCACCATAAAAGTTTTACACTGATGTAATAATGTCTCTAGCGGAAAAATTACAAAAAGTGGTCGACCAAAATGGTACATATTTGGTTCATTAAAGATCATTATAAATATAATAAATATGAAGTTTGATTAGAAATACGAAAACACTTTTTCTAGATGAGAAAAGGACAAATACAAACTTGCCAATCAATATCTCGTAAACAGAGCGACTAGTTCGTATATATATAAACAGACGTTCAGAGGGACAGACAGTCGGATTTAGCTCAATCGAATTTTCTCGTTAAGCTAATCAAGTATATATAAAATTTATTTTTTCAAAATAATGTACTCTCTTCAGGCATATTGAAACAAAATAAAAAACAAATAATAGGAAAAATAAATTTAATACAAATTTAAAGAATTAAGTAGAAATAGAATACAGCAAAATTATATACAAAAGAAATATAATTTAAATTTTTTTATAACGTAAAAAACAAAATCCAAATCTAAATTGGTCGAAATTACCGAAACTTGCATTAAATAAATCAAGTGCTACTTGCAGGAAACTCCAAATACAATAAAAATGTAAACCTTGATCAATTAACTCCCGTAATAACCGTTATTATGTAAAAATTATATTATCTATTAAAATCGTTACAAACTGTTGGGTAACAAATTTCACCAAAATCACCAACGAAGTGTTGCAAAACAAAAAACGAAAAAGCAACAACAACATTCAGGCCAGTATGCTTTCTTTCGTGCTCAGCCATCGATGTCTTTCGTAATTGTGCTTTCAATTAAAGTCATTTTTCATCGCTGCAAATAGGCTTTTCATCTATTTTATGCGGCTTCTATTTAAGCGACGCCATTTTCATTGCAATTGTCATGCTTTGTTGTAGTTACTTTGTGTCTTCTGCAGACAGATTTCACGCCAAATTAACAAAGCACATTCACTGCGCCGAGCATGTGAGCCCAAATATGTACATATGTATGTATATACGATATGCGTGTGTATTTGTGAAACCGGAGGCAAACACCCATCGCAATTGTTGTTATTTGTCTGTACAAACAATAGTTTGTTTGCTTCTGTAATGTAAGGCCGTGCAAAATTTCATTTTCACTACAATGGAATTAATGTATACACATGTATGTATGTCGATAGGTCGGTGTGTGATGAAAAACACTTTCATTATGCCGCAACAAGATTGTTGTTATTTCCTCGAATATTGCTGATATTGCAACAATTTACAATGTGTAAGCAAATTAATCAGCTGGCTGGAAGTAAATTTCAATACAAATTAAAAATTTTTGCTCAAAGCTTGATATCAAGTGCTCATTCAGTGCTTTTCACGTTGGTTAATGGAGGAAGGAATGATTGCTTTTGTACAGAAATGATTCAGAGATAATTGTGAGCAGTTTTGCCTGCTGGGTATTTCTGAGGAAATTGAGTCTATGCTTTGCTTTTGAAAATGCTCGCTGATCCGCTAAGGCGGTATATAATTATAAGTAAATCATATGAAAAGCAAGCAAATGAAACAAAAGCGTGCAGTGGCCAACAGCAGCGTGTGAAAAGTGATTGAATTGAGTTAATTAAATTATTATACATATTTATCTACATATATATGTGTATATAAATATATGTGTGGATTCCCATTGTATTGTTCAATATCTCACACTTTCATATGCAATTGAGTTAAATGAAAAGTGGTCTTTACATACATACGATGTATGTATGCTAAGATTATGGGAACTTCAAGAAAAAGTGAAAAAGAAAAGAAAGAAAAGAGTCGCTATTTTATTATGCCAAGGCGCCAAAATGTAGGCAATGTTTATAAATATAGACTTTTGGTTATAAATTTTAAAGTTGAGGCCAATTACTCCGACTTTTAAAAATTTCGACTCGTTGGCATGAAATGACAAACTTTCATGGCGTCTATTGAAAACCCTTTACTTTACATGGTTGCAAATCTCCACCGAAATTAACGATGAACTTTAAAGTAAATTTTCCTTATGTATTTTGGACCACTAAAGGGCCACTTTAAACTTATACCGAAGTTGTCTTTTCTATTTCAGGATTTGGTAACCCTAGTATTGCAATCTGAAAACTCACAATTTTATAGGAAAATTTATACAAATACAAGCGTTATTTGTGTTGTTTACAGTAACTTAAAATATTCATCTCGGCAAAAAAATGGAATTAAATTGCGAACATTTTCGCGCTATTAGTTTTAACAAAACTTCAACGTGTTTTACCTCATCAACAGTGAACTTACTTGACTACATTTTTGGCCATGAAGCTCTATTAAGGACCAGTATTTATCGATGGTACTTTGAATTCAATCGAGGTCGTAGATAACTCCAGGACATTTTTGAGCACTCAAAACATTAATTTGATAAGTCATCCACCGTAAAGTCTTGATTTGACACCGAATGACTTCTTTTTATTTCCCTGCGAAAAAATTAACTAAGAGAGCAATGTTTTTCGATATCTCAAGAGGCAATTTGATGCGTTCAGAAGGCACATTTTGGAGAAACCTCAATGACGAAAATCCTTCGGCAATTTATTCAAATGCATGCAAAAGTGGATACGTAGATCTTAATAGGTAATATTTTGATAAACAATAAAGCGATTTTAATAATTAATATTTATTTTTGTTCTCTAATCCTGAGATATAAAAAGCAACCCTCGTATAACTCTCCATTTTCGGCTAAAAACAAAGACAAGCTAAATATAAGCACTTTTCTGCCATAGCCTTTTATACCCTTGCAATATACGTATTTTAAAGGGGAAAACGCCTAAAGGTCTTATAGAAAGTTTTGAAAAAAAGTTTTTACTTCAGTACAACTTTATTGTTTCATTTTTTTTACAATTGCGCTTTGATTATGTTTATCATAGTTATTATATAAAGCGAAAATTACCGAAACTCGCTGACGAAAGCTCTAAAATTAAGAAGCATAAAATTGACTAACATGAGAAACTGAATACAGTACAATGACTCTGCTTAGTTATAAATAAATTTATTGCTTTATCATTCACCTATAAATATATTTCCATAAACGCGTACAATTATGCATTTAACTGTAAAATTTATTATAAAAGCGTTATTTGAGTGCATTGCGCCGATGAAGAGAGTGCTTACAGTTTATTACCGTAATAATATGAGCATTTAATTAATAAATAAATGGAAATACCGCGAATCTAATCTAATAATTATAAAGTGTTTGAAGTCTTGAATAAAAACTGTGATTAATCAGACTAAACTTTTCAATGAATTTTAACTGAACTTTTGGAAAATTAAGTGGACTGAAAAAAGGTTATGATTATCGCTACATATTTGTAAAAAAATATTTTATATACAACATTGAAATATTTTGTTGTATTTGCTGTATTTTTTATAATTTTTTTTTTTTTTTCAAATCCTGAAATTTCTTCAATTATATTTACAACATAATTGTTTATCTCAAAAATTCATTATCCCTTTAATAAATGTAAAAATGGAATCAATGAGACCTAAAACCCTAATTTTTTTATAATTTTTGTAAAGATATTTCGTAAAAAAATACTATCATCGGAAAGTGTCTTTCTGTAATTTACACACAATTAAAAATATTATCCCAAAAAGTCAATTATTGTAAAACATAAAATAAATATGGAAAGTCAACCTACACAAATTTCTCTTCACCAAAGTTTTCACGCGAAAGTGTTGAGCAGCAAATATACAATGTAAAATGGTGGATCCACCATAAATTTTCTTAATGAGCCAATGGCAATGTTGGGCTGAGTTATAGACCTAATGGGAAAGTTTGTAATCAAATATGCCATTACTTATCAGTAGGCGCACTTATGTGCATGTGTATGTGTAGGCGAAAATGAATGGAGCATAAAATTGCAACACACGCGTACATATGTTGCAGTTGCAACACTGGGTAATAGTTTTTTCCAACAGTGGACTGACTAAATGCATATGCATGAAAAACGTTCATCAAAGAGAAACCGCCTGGCTGCCTAGCGCGGGGTGGCTGCAGTTCGTGTAGGCAAAAAATATGCAGCACTTCAATAATTACTTACCACAGACTAAAATGAAATGCAATGCAACATTGCTCTACTATATGTTTAAATATAAGTGGAATAGTTGGGTCTGGTTCGATTTACATTATTTTTCAAAGCTTCTAAAGTACTTGCCACTGCGGTGCAGTAGAAAATGAACAGCAATTATAACAATCACTCAAAACATTTAATCGCCAATTTTAATAACCAACAGGAAGCTGGATATTGTCCAAGTCTATATCATTTAATTTGGGCCAAAAATATTCGGTTCATTCACAGTAACGTGCCGATCTTGATCACCACGAAAGAAGTATGGCCTAATAACACACAGTGCCGCACAACGCACCAAACTTTTTAGGGATGCAATGGTGACTCATGGAGTAGTAGTGTGGATTGCTGTCTGACCATTAACACATATTTTGTTTCTTGGCGAAGCCATTCAGCCAGAAATGAGCCTCATCGCTTAAGATGATTTTTCGATGAAAATCCGGATCATTTTTAAGTTGATGCTCCTGAACTTACGAAGATTTTGGTGCTCAAGCGGTTTCAGTTCTTTGATCTTGTAAGGATGTAAGCTAAGATCTTTTCACAAATTTCGCCACAACGACGTCACAGAGATGCCCAACTCTTGAGAACGACGTGTGAGAGACTGATTGGGACTTCCTCAACTGATGCGCTAGCGGCAGCAATATTCTCGACACTACGGGTACTTGTTTGTCTCACTGGTACGGGAACATTTTGTACTGTGCCTGTGGATTCAAATTTTTCCACTAAAAGCTCAATTGTTGACAGGACGATTACGGCGACCATAAATTGGACGTAGCGCTGTTAAAGTTGAGAGCACTGACTCCTAATTTCGGTAGTAAATTTTAGATCGTTGTTAGATCGTATATCTTTTCATGATAAAATGCCCACCTTTACTGAAGAAGTTAAATCAAGCTGAAGGCATAAATTGCACCAAAAAATAAATTTTAGACCTTGAAGCACTACTAAAATGACTTCAAGTTTATCTATAAATTTAAGTTTATTATTTAACATGAACTTAAGCTTGTCTTTCGGGTAGTCCATTAAACTAAAACACAGCACACAACAAGAGCCTCACTACTCAGCACATTTAAAGTCTTCTTCTTTGATTTCACTGAAGAGCTGCTCATTCCTTAATGGCGCAAAAAGTGTTGAGTTGGTCGTTGAAATGTTCCCATACACATTTGTAGTAGTCGCTAATGGCGCAGTGCGACTTTTGCCACAAATTTGCACGAATTGCATATTAAAATGTTTCCACAACCCACACAGCGCCACACAGTGCCGCACAACGCT
This sequence comes from Bactrocera dorsalis, assembly GCF_023373825.1. Lineage (NCBI taxonomy): Eukaryota > Metazoa > Arthropoda > Insecta > Diptera > Tephritidae > Bactrocera > Bactrocera dorsalis. Next base: position 4,837,846 of record NC_064307.1, read on the forward strand.
CACACACAGCCCGCCTTCCACACGCTTGCGAACGCCTGTCTGCACTTCAGCAAACACTTTTCGCTTTTTTATTTGCATCCGAGTGCGGAGTTGCGATTTTCTCTTTTCATTAGGAGCGTTTTTGCCGGTTTTATGGCATGCCATTTCAGTGGTGCCGCGCGCACCAAACGGGGTTAGAGTTCAAGCAGTGGCTCTGGTGAATTTTTTTTTGTGATTTTTTCGAGCTCTCCAGTATTTATTGATTACTTTGCTTCTTTCGATTTTTATTTGAATTTTACTTATCGACAGACAACACTCAATCTTTGCTGCAATTGACGTTGCTGTCGTTAAGTTGTGTTGCAGTTGGGTTTGTTGTTGTCACGGCAGCGATAAAATCGTGTCTGACGTTGTTGGTTTTAGTTGGCGAAAAGGCAAAAACAACAAAACACAAGCCAGCGCGCGTTCTCAATTATCAACCAGTGCGGAAAACTTAAACACGAACGCAGCAATACATACACACCACATAAATATATACAAATAGATATATTTTTGTATATGTATATTGAAGCGATATGCCGATAGATGTCGTCAGATATATACTATATGTTAGGTATATTTAAACGTGTAAGCACAAATTCACACAGATTCGGTTTCAATTGCAGTTGGCGTTCCTCCAGTTGCAACCACTCACACACACGCAATCCGCACACTTGTCGAAGTATTGGTGCCTGTTTGCAGTTTGCTAACCAATATTTGCACTGTTTGATTCTCTCGCGCCACCAGCGACTTTTACTTTTTTTCTGCGCCGCTTATTTGCATTTCGGTGCTTTTTCGACCGCTCGTGTGTCGTGTGCCGATGTTTGCTTCTTTTACGACCACGAACACGCTTTCCACAAACGCCTTTTTCTCTTCGCTGCAGTTCGAGTGCTTTTGGCGCGCTTTCGTGTCATGTCGGTTTTTGATGATATTTCTGTCATTCACCATTGATTTTTGTGTTGTTTGTGGACTTTTCCTGACTCCACGTTCGCTGCTATTTAAACTCAAGTTGAAGTTGAGGTTGAAGCTGACATTGTTGTTGCGGAGATTGAAAAGAAAGCGACATTTCCGCTGCTGCGTTTGAGCTGATTTTCAAGAGGTCTGTCACTTGAACTTTGAAGGTGGTGAAAATCCGTGCAGACTTGCATTTACATATGTAGATATATATAGAAACTCCCTTCGAACATAAAATGCTTAAAATAGTTGCATTTTTGCTTGTCACTCATATTTATCTTTTAGGTTCACGGAGTTAAGGTCTTTTTATTGGCACGAAGAAAGCCACGGGACTCAGTTCGACCCACACTATTAATCATTATTATGCTTTCACGCGAATTGGTTTGATTATATTATATCATTGTAACATTTATGTATTTATGTAAACATATTTTAAAGGCGAGTATTTTATAGTTTTGTTCGCCTAACGGTCATCTATCAAACTGATCAGAATGTATAGTCAAACTGATGTTTCGAGCTCTCGAGAGAAATTATACGATCTATGTTAAATATTTACTGCAAGTTCTGCTCTTTATGCAATGATATACCTATTTCTCTATAAAATTTGATAAAAAATCGAATTTCGGCAGGCCAAAAGTTATCTAAGTTTTGGGTATTTTCTATTGTAGAACGACGCTATTTTGTTAATGTTTGATTCTTTTCAACGGAATTGGACATATTGTTATTTACAGTAACTTAAAATATTCAATTCGGCCAAAAAATCGAATAGAATCCAGAAAATTTTCGAGAGACTATTTTTCATCACTTTCGACGTGCTTTATCTCAGCAGCAGTGCCTGATGAACTTACATTAATACACTTGCTCCAACGATCCTCCAATCTGTGGATCCTATCCCTGAAGTGAGAATTCGGAAGGTCTACCGCTTGCCATGCATAAATTTTTTGAGATCTTTAAACAAATTGAAGTTGCTGGGGGCCAAATCTGGTGAATACGGTGGATGCTCCAATCATTCGAACTTTAATTCGTGGATTTTAGCCATTGTAAAAATACAATTGTGACACGGTGCATTGTTCTGATGAAAAAGGTTTTTTTCTTCTGCAAACCGGGTATTTTTCACGAATTTTTTCCTTTAACTGGTCCTAAAGGTTGCAATAATATTCAGAATTAATTGTTTTACCAGCTAGCTAGTAATCCACAAGCAAAATTCCTCTCGCATCCAAAAAAAAAAAAAAATTATGTCATAACCTTCTTGGCCGATTTCGGGGCACGAACTCGTTTCGAAGCCGAACAACCAGGTTCACACCACTCTTTAGCCTCTTGTTTTGATTCAGGATCATGGTGATAGACCCAAGTCTCATCCATAGTGATGAATCGACGCACAAAATCCACTTTATCCTTTTTAAAACGCTCCAAATGTTGCTGAGAAAGTCGCATTCGAATGTGTTTTTGTTCCATTGTTAGCGAATGCGGCACCCATTGTGCACACAGCTTTCTAAAACACAAAATTTCACTTAAAATATTACTCGCACTGCTTAATGTGATGTGTAGAGCTTCTACTAAATCTCTCTCAGTCAATTGACGATCTACTAAAACCATATCCTGTATTTTGGCTATGATTGTTGGTGTTGATGCGCTTTTTGGACGTCCTTCACGTGTATCGTCTTCAAGGCTTGTACGACCACGTTTAAATTCAGCATCAGCCATCTTTCTACTACTACAATTGTAGGTGAACAATCATTAATTAATTAATTTCGTTTGGTGTTACACCTTTCAAAAATAAGAATTTTATCACTGCACGATATTCAATTTTTTCCATAGTAAAAAAATACTGTGACACGGCAACACTAAATGGCTTGTAAACAAGAATGATTTGACAGATTGAAATGAAACTTCACAATACGCTCATATGAAAAGTGTACCAACAAAACAAAACAAAATTTTGAGCTAGTAGCTACGCCTTCTCTTATCGAAACACAAAACTTATTGAACAACCTGGTATGTAGATTTCAAGAGATCGTCTCAGTGTGAAATTTTCGAAAAAAATCGATTTTTTTGTTGCATTATCGGATAAGTAGTATACACTGTAATAAACATTCCCACAAATTTTGAAATTCTAGTAGAGAGTATTTTTGAGGTTTCATCCACGCAGAAGGCCGAAATTACTATGGCAGAGAAGGATGGCTTTGGTGCATTCAGAAATTGCGCATAACTCGCAAATACTCTGATTCGATTTTCAAAAAAATTATCACCATATACATATGTTCCTAAAATATTTAAAAGAATTATTACAGTATTTTTTTTTATTCCTAAAAATAGTTGTTTGTTAGGCTACCACGCTAGGTATGCCCCTGAATGACGTTTTTTATTACAAAATTTAAAAAAAAGTGCAAAATCATAAATAATAATAAATTATACAATTAATTATCTTAGTACAGTGGACAATAATTAGGAGGGTAAACATCGACTTCGTCATATAAACAAACACACTCCCTTTTTTACTACATCAAAAACAATTTTTTCGAAATTCGCTGGATTGATAGTTTACATGCAAAAATTCAATTACGCGAGTGAGTGCGCCACAACAATCGCGGTGCACAGAAATAAATTCAACTATATAAATAGGAGGTGCAACGTTGCCACAGAATGGATATTTTCCGACATCAAACCGGGCGGGAGAGTGGTGTGGTGAGTGGCACAATGGGGCATAATCGAATGTACATATGATTAAAAAATTGTTATGTTGCACTTTGCAATAAGCATTTATAGTATATACAAGTACATATATGTATGTGTGTGTGCAAACATGCAATTTCACGTGATCATCTGCGTGCGCAATCAACGCTCAACTCTTGCGTTGCTATCTTTTGTGCTGACATGAATAGAGGAGTGTTTGTATATATGTGTGCTTGCTGCAAACAAGCAGCGAGCCACACTTGCAGTTCGTATGTACATACGCCATCACATAAACACTCACATATATGTAATCACATGAGTGCATTTCGCCTTGCAACTTGCCAGTTGAATATCGGTGGCCATGTGTATGTGTGTGTGTCCGCGTGCAAAACGTGAAATTTAGACGTGTGTGAAGGTCTTGATTTTGATTAACCTCATTTTTATGCAACATGAGGCAGGCACTTAGGAAAAAAAAAATACACCAGAACAACAATAGCAACAAATAATTGAATTATGCGCCCAACACGCGCCCGCGCACATGCCACACTGATAACAACTGTCGGATGTGGCAGATAGACAGGCGGACGGACAAGCAAATATACGCGTGCGTGCATGCGTGCGTTAGATATGTAGATAGAGTGAAGATGGACAGGCTAAAGCGCTATCAGATAGTTATATATTTGCTTGTGTGTAGCAATACTAAATAACCGACGGCTTCAAGTCCTAGACAAGTTCGTGTTGCAATGTAATCTGGCTACTTTCGAAGTGTTCTTTGATATGAAGCACTTGTGCAACACGCCAAGGTAAAATACACATACTCATATCAAAACATTTGTATGCAATGGTGGCAACAGTTTTCCTCGGTGGTGTACTGACCTGCTTACAAATAAATATAATATTGATTGCCTTTCGCCTCCATTTTTATTATCTCATAAATAATTTTGACAGCTGTTTACATAGTTTTTGTACTAATCCACATCACATCCGTTTTGCACTAGTTACGAATTGGTACAAATGGAAAGTGGTACGCAACTAGTGTCGTTGATTATAAAATCGTAACATTTACTATGGCGTCTATAGTTGAAGTATAAGTATAGGCTTGCAAATATTTATGAGCTGTTATGTTCGTGCCACATGTGTGGCAGCTGGCTTCACTCACCGCAGTTAGGCTGCGTTTCAAGTGTGGCATGCCAAACGGCGGTAAAGTAAAAACTTCGCATTTCCCCCAAATGCCAAATAATAACAAGCAGAAGCCTCGTCATTCTCACCTTACAAGCTTGAATGACTTTCCCACAGAGCGTGCTATTTCGAAGGAGGTAGTTCATGAAGCTTGCGCTTAGTTGAGAATTTGTGAAAGTTGTGATGAACTTGAAGAGTTTTATTGAAAGAAGGACTCCAAAATTTAGTTAATAAGGACTCCAAAATGTAGTTAATAAGGCAGTAGGTGTTATCTCTGCCAAATAGAAAAAGAACTCAGAGACAAAAGCATCAATGAAATCGATTTTGAACAGAGTATATTAAGTTTGCCCATTTCTTCTTCCTTCTATGGAAAAAGTTTTCATTTGAAGAGATATCTTCACGAAATTTGACAGAAACTACTTTCCAATGTAACGGCACAACGTCCGAAGAAATTGTACAAATCCGACCACTATAGCATATAGCTGCCCTACAAACTTACCAATCAATATCGAATGCTTGCATGCAATCGTTTGTATTTGTGAAGGATGTTATAGCTTCGCCGCACCCGAAGTTGACGTTTTTTTTCTTTTTTTATAATTTATGACCATAAATGCGTGTGCATGCTTAATTTGGCACTAAGTTGCAAGTTTAAGTTCAAATATTCACCCTGTCTTCACAAGGAAATCTGCAGCGCGTCGCTTATGTACCGTATGTCAATATTGCCACTTTATGCATTGTGTGGCAAATATTTGCACTTGCATTTAACGTTCAATGAGCAAGCAAATATTTGCGAATTTTATTACTACTGTGTGATGAAGTGCGTTCGGATATTTGCAAACCGCAGTGATGCAACAAATTAAGTGTTGCTAATGGATGGGAGTGATGATACGTGTTGAGTGGGTATGTATACAATATCTACATATATCATCATGTAATCGCATAATAATAGATAATATAGTCAGTTTCAAATATACAATTCTCTATTGCACCTGATTTTTTGGCAAAAATAAGTATAAGAATTTTTTATATGTATATCTTATTATGCATACCAACCACTATTTTAATTGTCAACTGATCCACTAAATCTTGGAAAGTGGCGAATCAAACAAACAGCTCTCATATATATAAACATAATTGGAAACGAAACTTTTTCAGAACGTTATTGGCAATTAAAGGCATTTTAAGACATTAAATATTATATTCTCAAAATATATAATGGGTAGTCGAAAAAGTATTCTCGTATTTTTTCAATAGACGTCGTTACAGTCGTATATCTCTAGTGCTATCAATCACATTGTGTCATTCTATATAGTGTTGGAAAGGAGAGATTTTAAGCAGGCCACCAATAAAATTTGTGAAATTTACGGAGACGATGCTGTATCAGTTCGTGTAGCACAACAATGGTTCGCTCGCTTCCGTTCTGGAAATTTCGATGTGAAAGATGCACCTCGCTCTGATCGACCTATCGTTGAAAAAGTCGATGAAATTATGGAAAAGATTGACCAGAACCGTCACATAAGCAGCCATGACATCGCTAAGGAACTTAACATTCATCATCAAATGGTTTTGAACCATTTAAAAAAGGCTGGATACAAAAAGAGGCTCAATGTTTAGGTACCACATGAATTGTCTGTGAAAAATTTAATGGACCGAACTAACATCTGCGATTCTTTGCTGCAACGAAATGAAATCGAACCATTTCTGAAACGAATGGTAACAGAAGACGAAAAGTGGATCAAATACGACAATAATGTGTGAAAAACTTTATGGTTCAAGCATAGTGAAGCTCAACAAATGGTCGCAGAGCGAGGAGTGACGCCTCGAAAGGTTATGCTGAGTGTTAGTGGGGATTGGAAAGAAATCATCCAGCATGAGTTGCTCTAGCCTGGTCGAACGATTGATTCTACATTTCACTGTCAATAACTGACGATATTGAAGCAAGGAATCGTAAAAAAGGACCAGAACTAATCAAGAGAAAGGGCTTCGTCTTCCATCAGGACAACGCTAGACCATACACATTTTTGATGGCTCGGCAAAAACTGGGAGAGCTTGGCTGGGAAGTTTTGATGCATCCACCATAAAGCCCTGACCTTACAGCACCGGACTACACTTTGTTTCAGTCAATGCAGAACCCCCAATGGGTAAAGTTGGCTTCAAGAAAAGCCTGTGGAAATTACTTGTCGCAGTTTTTCGCCGAGAAACCAGAAAAATTTTAAACTGATGGAATAATGTTTCTAGTGGAAAAATCGCAAACGTGGTCCACCAAAATGGTGGAAGAGTTCATTATCAATATAAAAAAATAAGTTGAAATTTGATTAGAAATACGAAAAGACTTTTTCGACTACCCATATCTACACATTTTTTTAGTTCTTGATGGCAGTCAGTGACTGAAATTGAATGAAAATCGGGTGCTACTACCTTTACACACTTACACATAACTCTCATGCCATCAAAAATGCCTTTAAAACAGTGGTCAAACGCTTCAAATCCTTTACACTATGCTACCTGCCTACCAGTCAAGATTTACGTTTTTTAGAAATTATTTGCTCACAAGCATAAGATTTCTTTAACAGCAGCAAATTTCGCAGATATTATGCGCATAGGCTTAATTGATTACTCAGTGGTATTTTAACAATATCATTACACTCGCAATCTTTATACACAAACATACATACATATATACACATATACACAGTGTAGATAAAAAAAAACATTTAAGCACTCAATTTCACAGGAGTTCCATTGGAGATTAATTTGTTAAGCAAATATGCAAGCAATGCGATGCAAAGTGGCAAAGCCAATCGCCGCATTTCTGCCATGCCATTCATGCCGCCGCAGCCATGCTATCCGTTTTATTTTCTCATTTAAGTAGTAAAACAAATTACTAATCTCTTTCCCATTTGATTGTGTTTAACTTTATTTTCGCTTTGTGTTTTTGTTCGTGGCTTCATTGCAGAAACCATCGGCCACCGCCAAGCCGACAAAGTATCACTACTATCCGCACAATCAACATATCTACTTGCTGCCCGAGTGCGCGATACAGCAGGTCTGCAATGCGGTCTATGTGCGTCTGAATTACACACAGCCATTATGCGCCTGTCCATCAAGGTGAGTACCACAACGAAACAACCTAAATTAGCAAGGATACATGTAAGTGCGAATGCGAACGTGTGTGTGTGTGTGAGGCAAGCTTGAATCGACAACAACAAGCCGAGGCTTGAATAGACACATGAAGCAGTGCTTTGGAAGGCTAAACGGACAAGCCAACAGACAATCAAATATACAAGCTGACAGCCAAGCGAGCGTTGAGCGGGACGCGACCGAACGTGCAGCGAGCGCGAGCGGAACGAAGCGGCGTGGCGCTGGTTGACTGGCCGTGTAATGGATACAACAGTCTGCAAGCTGGCAGCTGGAAGCTCGGTTGCGCTGCCTAACATGCCACTTGCAACATGCCACATGCCAGCACCAAGTGCACGCCACAACCATGCTGCCTGTTGCATGAATAGAGTTAAATAATTTCACAATTGATTATTTCATTTTATAAAGTGAATGTTGGAGCTCTTGTTTTTCTGTTTTTTCTGTTTTGCTTCTGCAATTTAATTGTGTTTTCACAATTGTTTTATTGTTTCTCTTGTTTCATTACTTCTATGTTGGGCCACCAGATACCGTGATCCCTGCTCGGCCAGTCTGAATGAGGACGATCAGCATACAACGAAATTGGTGGGCGACAGCAAGAAGAAGGTAAGTGGGTGGGGTGAAGCGGTGGCGGCGCATGCAGTTCGCTGCATTAATGGTTAATTCTGTGCAAGTGTGTATGTGTGTGTGTGTGGTTAAATGTGTTGGCGTTGTGCGGAAGTGCAGCAGCAAATTGGAAAAGTACCAGGCTAACAAGGAATCGTTAGAATTACTAAACGCGCGGCCAACGGCAGCACAAGTTGGTGAGGGTGGGAGTGTTGGAGAAGCAATGCGAGGCGTAAGCTTGCATTTTGCGGCTTTCGATGCTCGTAAATAACAGACGGTGAGAAATGGAATTAAACGATGAATCTACAAGCAGTTAGAGCTTATTTTTTTGGTATTATTTTCTTTTGTTGTTGTGTAATTATTTTAAATAAGCAGTTAGGCGTAAGATTAACCTGCACTGCAGCTTGCTTAACTAGAGATTAAGTTAGTCAGGAGAGCACATGGAGCATTAAAATTAAGGAAAGTATGAGAAAAGTTCTAAAAATACAAAATTTTCAATTATTTTGATTATTAAGCAGTTAGCCCAACTAACCAAGCCGGAAAATGCTTAACAGTAATACTGAAAGTTCAACTTTTTCTCTAACTTTTGAAATATTTGGTAAATAGATAAAGAAACGAGTGAGAAGCGAGCAGAAGAGGAGGGTTCTTAAATTTAGTTTCATGTTTGTTGCTACAAGTGTTTTAAAAATGCGCTAGATGGCGCAGTGATCATAATAATCGCAGCAACTTTGTTTTTATTTGTTGGTTTTTTAATCATTCCAAGAAAACAAAAGAGGTTTCTCTTCCGCGGCTGTTTTTTACTTTTCACGGGCGATTTTTTTACGTGGCGGGTCCCAAGCCCAGGGCACAACCCTTAGAAGGGAGCCTTCTCACTTTACCTCGTCTTCAAACGGATGTTCTTTGGCTACCCAGAGGATACTTGGTCGTAAGGATTACGGAAGTCGTAAACTGCTTAAGCCTCGAAATCCAACGCAGAACAACTCTTGCCAACAAGTGCTACTTCGGACTGACTGAGGATGGAACAATGAGCTTAACGAGTTATACGACGATATTGACACAGTTCAGGTGGAGAAGGACCTGGCTGCACTTGGTATCTCGAATTGGCGCCAAACTGCTAAAAAAAAGAAATGACTGGCGCACTGTTGTCAATTCGGCTAAAACCGCGTAAGCGGTGTTTACGCCAGTAAAGGAGTAAAGGTATATGCATACATACATAAGCTTATGCAATTTTATGCACAATTCAATGCTAATAAATGGATATCAGCCCGACTGAAAAATTGCAGTTTACCGCAGATCTTAAATCCTTAAAAAGGGCCACAAAAATGTAGAATAATTTTCATCTCAGCCTTAAGTGCTGCAGTTGACGTAACCTGAACACATACATTAGCTATACTACAGTTGCTTTCCTAGCATCAGCTATTATGGTAACTAAAGCGTTTAAGCCAAGTCCCTTCGTGCAATTCTTCAATAATATTCCCTAACCGCTTTTCAGATCATTAAAACACCAGCTTGATCCATTATAAGCACTAAGAGCATTTAATTCAATTACCAGCTGCCGTAGAACGCAATACCCCCACACGCTCGGTTTATATAAGTGCAGCCCGAGGATGACTTGTAAACCGTTTCTGCACATTTTAGCGCCGCAATGCATTTTCGTCTGACTTAAATTGCTTTATTAGGCATAATTGCGAGTATTTTGCATTCAACAGCTTCATATCGGCTTCAAGTCGAACGCGCAACATGTGTTGCACAATCAGGCTGCAAGTCTATGAGATTATAATGAGATATTCTACTGCCTAGCATATACTTATCTGGCTCAATTCTTCTTCGTGTTGCTACGCCAGTTGTTCGTGCGTGTGTGTGTGAGTGCGATAATCCACCAGAGCAGACTTCGGCACTGAACGCACTTAAATGTAAAATAATTTGCCTTGAGTGGCATCTGGTGGTGAGGCAATGTAAATTACCGGAGCTGCTGTGGGGATGACAAGGAAACGGAAATCTGGCAGTCCATTAAAGGTGTGAAAACTAAATTATTGCGCTTGGCACTAATATGCCGCAATATATTGCTCGCACAGCCGCTGAGCTTGTGACCGGAACAGATGCCCCTTTGCTCGCAGCTGTTTAGGAAGTAAATAATGTAGTTTTAACAACTTATGTGTCTTTATTTCGTAAGCATTTAAAGTTTTTATTCTTCTTCGGGACGAAATCCTAAATGTCAAATTTACATATCAGCAGTTTTTCATAGATTTCGATCACTATTAAAAAAAAACTCGGCGAAAAAATGGAATGTTCAACTTGTCAGACGATAGCATTCTTGCCGATTTACTATCCGATCAAATTTGAACCGGACTGGTACATTTCAATCTCGATTAGCTTACACTGGTCCTTGATAATGTCAGATGGAGGCCCAGGACATCAGTGCTTCTTGTGAAGTTTAAATGATACCTGATATCTAGTTATGATATTTCATCCACTCGCTTAAAATACGAGCTCCTAGATATCGAAGCTCAGAAAAGGCAGATGAGGTGTTCCAGCGAGTATCCCATATCTACTTCTCTGCACTTTCTACATATGCCATTATTAAAAATGCTCATACATCTCACATAAACTGTGACATGTGACCATCTTGCAGTATTTTTGAGACCATGGGAGCAGAAAGCTTGGGTGATGTCCTTCCACTCCCTTGCACATGACCTTTGCCATCCTGCGTGTCCCTAAGGCATTTCACCTTACCCAGATCCGCCAGTCAGTCCATTCGAAAAGTTCCTATCTGAGACTCTATAGTCATTATTCATCAAGCGCATCCTAACTGGTGAAGAGACGTGGGTTTATAAATATAACGTCGAATCTGTCCAACAATGTAGCGAATGGCGCTCCAAAAATAAGCCGAAATCGAAAAAAGCCAAAGACCAGCCTGGGCTTATAGGAGATTTATGAAAAATTGTATTAAGCTCAAGATTAAGGAAAGTTTGTAAAGGCTCAAGAGCCTATACCAGGTAATAATATAGATTTGCATTAAAATACGAGAAAGTGTGGTCAGTCCGGGTCAATCTTGATCAGATGGCAAAATTAGGTGAAAATTGAGCGGTGATCGGTCATCTAACATTTTTTTCAGACAAATTAGAATATAAAGACACATTAGAAAACCATGCAGACCATTCATATATCACATTGACGCTCTCATAATGGACCCACAGACAGGTTAGACATCCCCGTCACAAACAGAAATCAAACCAGCAAGATGCAAATGAGATTTCATTTGGCGATCATCCCGCCGCCTCAAACAATATTTGTATCACTCATAAACCGCGTAATGATAAGCCTTCTTCAGCATCTCATTTTCGACCATTTAAATGCACTAAAGCATTAGTAATAGGACACCGCAATAAAATATGTGAACACACGGGCCCACAAAGCGGCAAACAAACAGAATCTGCACTAATTGCATAAATAAAGCAAATTATTGTGTGTCTCCCCAAATCACCAGGTGTCCGCCGAACGTCGCTGCTGTCAATGCTACCGAGCATGGTGATGCTGATGCCACTCTCATTGTTATTGTTGTCGTTGATAGTGCTGCTGTTGTTGTTGTCTACCATTCTAACAACATCGCATGGCATCGCGTGAGACAGAAAAGCCTCACAGCTTTGGCGTAAATTAGACGGCAATTTGATGGTAGCTGGAAGTGGCTGGAGCCACGACAACCCAACGGCAGCACAGCAACCAAACAACAACAACTACGGCAGGCGCAGTCATATGCATACATAAATGCCAGCAGGCAGCAGAAAACATGCAAAAACAGATGCCACAAGAAAATTAGAAAAAACTGCAAAAAAAAACAACAGCAACAAAGTCGGAAATAAAAAACAGTGGCAGCGAGGCTTGCGGCAGCGCGGTCGGGGCACATTGCTGGCCTGCTTCGCTATTTCACTGCGAAGCCAAGCCACGGCGTAGCTGTGGGCCAAGTGCGGCGCGGCGGCATGCTTGCAGGCGCATTGACTTATTCCGCAACCAGTTGAGCTGTTGCTGTTGTTGCAGTGGCGAAGCGCCGGCAGGCAAGCCGAGCTGTGCGCGATCTGGCCTGTTGCCGCTGGGCGAACTGTAGCAATGCTTTTTTGCAGTGTTTTCTTTTTTTCTGCATTTCGCCCTGCTGCACTTTAGTAATTGCTGCTGCTGTTGTCGTTGGTGTTGTTGTTGTTGCCGCTGTTTCGCTGGATAGCCGTGCATGTGCAGATATTTATTGTGCTTTGTTTGTTGTTGTTTTGGCTGGTGTTTCGCCTTTTAACATGCACTTTAGTTGCGGCGTTCGCTTGCTCGCTGGCAATTTCTTCGCGTCCGCACGGCGGCGTGTGTGGAAAAATCGTGATTAGCGGTTTTATTTGTCATTAAATGAGGTTTTAATGCTGTGCTGCCGCGGCAAGGCGCCCGTTTTTCAGGCATTGCGCCACAGAACTTCACTGGCGGAACGCGAAATTCGCCAAGAGGGGTGAGAGCTAAGACTTTATGACCAGCAGCTAAAAATATAGCGAGCTTGGACTTGGTGGCGCAGCAAAGAATCTATCTCTGATGTGAGTAAAATGATAATTCGCTATCTTATGGAAGGTTTCAAAGGTTATCTGGAAAAGTTTAGGGTTATGGAGATAAAATATGCAGAGAGATGGAAAATTCATCGAAAATTGACTTTACAAGTTTATATACTTCAAACCAATGGGTTAAGATAACATTGTAGAGAAAAAAAAAGAAAGATAGAGGAAAAACACTGTTCGGGTCTGTAAAAATCAACTAAGATGGGCGAATATCTGAGCCGCAGAGGTGACTGATAAGGATTCTTAATCAAAGTTCGACAATTCAAAATAAAAAATAGGGATTCCTGACGTTGTCTAAGCATTTGTCGAGGTCGCATCCGTATAAAAAGAGGAACAAGCGATTTATATGCAGGATTGAGGGTCTCATAAAATCAGCTATAAATAGCCACATATCGGAAAGGGTCTCTTTTAAGACAGATGGTACTCAGATATCATATTGGTTACTTATTTAGCGAAAAAACCGTAAATAACACAAGAATAAAGCGAGAAAACGAGAGTAAAATGAGGATACGTTGAGAAGAAAAAATGTTTATTGGAAATATAATAACAATAACAAAATCTTCAGAACCAAAATTGAGCAACTCATAAGGTTAGGAAAGAAACTCTACTCATTATCTTATCAACTGCTTGAAACAGGGGTCACGACGTAGCGGAAGTTTTTACTGCAGCACCGCACTCTCTGAAAAATAATGGATGTTTCAGTCAACACTTTTAGACCACACGCAGCACATTTTTCCATAGAATCTTCTAATTTATACATTTCCTTAACATTTGAGGCAATCTAAAAAGTACACGTACTTCCCTTCTCCGCTCTCTCCTTTATCAAGCAGGCAATCACTTTGGCGAAGACATGCGAGGCCACCACCGAGATGCGTGAGTGCAGCTCACCGAAGGACTGGTCTCTATTGGCACTGCAGAATATACGCACCGGCAAGTCGCACTATCTAATCATCTGCAGGTGTCCCGACCACTTCAAAATGGGTAAGCGAAAACGAGGCAGAAATGCAGAAATGCAGAAAAATTCAGAATTATGCGCAATTAATAAGCAATTTTGCAAAGCAATCGACAATAAAATGTTTAATGCCGCAAAATTGCGAAATAATTGTGGATAATTACGATTTAATTAAACTAATACACATTTCATTATACCCCGAACGCGCAGAGGGTCCCATGGCTCACGATCAACCCAAGTACGCCAGCGTGCCCGGCATACGTGTCTTCGGCATGATGTGCGTCAAGCCCGGCTACTCGGTACGCAAGCCATCCGCACAGCCACCCAAGCGCTATCAGCTACAAAAGCCATTCTACCGTCCCAGCACGCAAAGCAGCAGCGCCTACATCAACGTACCACAGTACGGCGCTAAAGACACCTATGGCCGACCGAGCTCATCATCGTACGCCGCCGCAGCGCAGGCCGCAAGCAGCAGCAGCAATTACCATTCGGAAAATAGCTTTGCTAGCCAACACGGCCAGGCCGGCGGCTATCAATACTTGAACCGGCCGGACAGTAGCAGCGGCATCAGCAACATTAACCCACATCAATCGGCCATTAATGTCGGCAACTATCGACCGGATACGCTCACTTCGATTAACAACTTCCAAACGGGCATCTACGGACGCAACAACGAACGCAAAGGCGAGACACCAATCGAAGCGGCCAAAGATGAGGACAAGTCGCTAAATACGAGCACACAACAGTCGGCAGAGACGGCAGCTGCTGCAGCTGCTGCAGGCGGCGGCGGCATCGAGGAGACAACGTCGAGCGGTGATTTGGCGGCGGCCAAGTCGCAGCAGCAGCAAAATGAAGAGGCACAATTGCGCGCCAGGCGTTCGGTGAACGATATAGCGGCCAACGAGTGGGACGATGACACACCCGAGTTCCCATGGGATCGTGTTATGGAGTTTCAGCAGACGATCGTTTGGGATTGAGGTGAACGTACGTAAATACATGAACTCGGGTGAAAGGTGAGGACGTGGCGTATGAGTAATTCTTTTTTAATTTTAGTATAGAAGTGATCGAGAGCGATCACGAGTGCAGTGGTAGAAGCAGGAATAAAAACAAAAACAAAATTTTAATTGATAAAATCGCATATTATATAAATACGAAGGAGTTAAATAAAAGTAAAACTGTAAGAATGTAAGAGTATAAGAGCCGGCAGTTCCAAGCGGCGTTCAGGTTTTGTGAGACAAAACTTTAAAGTGAAAGAGGCGAGTTTTATAGAAAAATTACTTAATCAAACGATTACTGTGACTGAATGAACGATAAGAAAATTAAAAAAATTATATTAAAATTAAAAAAAAATATTAATAATTAAAAAAAAATTAATTAAAATTAAATTAAAAAATATTAAAAATTTAAAAAGGAATAATAATAAAAAATGACAGCAATAATAAATACAACAAAAGGCAGTATATAACGTAATGAGCCTATGGTATATACCAACAAATATTAGAAATTCACGGAAAATTAGTGTTTGCTCAGCATAACCTTAAATTTTTAAGCAAATAACTATTTTTTAGCTTAAAAAGAGGAGTTTATTGTAATCAGTAAAAACTGTAACACATTTCAAATCAAAAACTACATAATTTCCCATAAATGATTCTTGGAAACAAAAATTTTCGTATCTACCCTAGAAATATTGCAATTCGTGGTAGTTTCTTTTCAGCGACACTGAAAAGGTACAACAACTTTGTACTAAGAAATTATTATTTTTAGATGACAACTAAAAGTAAATTTACCGTATCAATTAAGTTCCACTATCGATAAACGTTTATCGATATACTAAATTACTTTTAGCGCGAATATATTTTAGCATTTTACTTTATCTTATTTTTATATTTACTTAAATATATTAATTACATACACATTACAAATTAATTGAAGCATTTCGCGCTTGTTTTTGAAGTGCTTCGATGAATTTGTTTTATTTGTGCGCAACGCCAAGGAAACAGCTATTTTATTCATAAAAAGTATGCGAAAAAGAAGAAAAAATGTAACGGTTTCTAACGTTTGCGAATTCGAAAATCGAAATTCTTAAGCATAACACGATTTAGTATTTATATTATGCAAATATTATTTATTTTATACATTACATTTAAGCCGCATTTATTAGTAACTAATTTTAGAGATGACAGAAACGCAATCGATTGCATTTTGTACGATCCGCTTGTACTTTGTAATAAATTATTTTTTACTAAAAATAAAACTGACGGTCTTTCATTGGTCAAATAACGGGTAAATGCAAGATTTCAAGCCAAAGGAGTTTCAAGGTCATACTGAGTTGTGATTACAGATAAACGATGAAATTTAGCATACAGATGCATTAATGCTTAAGAGGAAAGCTGAAGAGGCAAGTACGTTCTACAACGGTAAAGAGTTTACTACAACACAAAGTGAAAGAAGAAGCTAAAAACAAAATTTTGGATGCCGTTATCACACAATTCATTGCCTTATCAGCTTCGAGGCTTTGACCGACTAGAGAATGAAGATAACTTTCGACCTCTTAGTAACCCGCCGACCGGTTGCCTAGAAAGTTAGCAACAAGGATTCTTTGTCTTTTCGCCATGAACTGCCGGCTAGAGCCTTGAGGATTTCGCGGCGACTCAGTACTTTGGCAGTTATTGCAGTAGCACAGACTTTCGAGTGTTACGCATCATAAATCATAGAATTATTGACAGTCGGAATTTTAACGTCACAGATACAGTCTGCACTACTTGGACCAGTTCGTGAACATGAACGCTGTGGGTTTAGTGGAGATAATTTTCGTCGTCTCTCCAGCATTTGGAGGTTGATTTCAAACGAACTTTTTTTTATAATAACACTAATTCCTGTACCGTTATAAGCTTAACCACAAATAATTAAAGCAATAAAACAAAGAAAATGTAAACTTTGACTCACCTAAAACTTCTGCATTCACCACAATTGTAGAACTGAACATAGGGCTGACCAAACGTTGCGGTTGCGCCTGGAATGCCATGCGACAAGATTCCTTCACTGCAGTCAACACTTGTCCTTGAAGAAGTAACGCATATAGGTTTATATAGACGTACCAACAACTGATTCCATTTGACTTACCAGAAAATGGACCAAAAGACTTGGAATTCAAATCATCTCCCTCCTCGACCGACCACTGGAGCACCACAAAAGCAACGCCTTGCATCGGCTCCTCGCAAAGTGGCCCAGCAGCGGTCGCCAACTGAAATCCATTGACAAATGAGCTGTTATAATCTCTGCGCACGTCACTCGTCACTTTAGTAGCGGCATCATTATCCGTTTGGTTCGTCAGCGACTGCCAAAAATTCGGTTGCTCATAGTCGCTCAAATTGAACAGTATATTAGTACCGCAATTGTGCGGACCGAGAGCCCAGATACGATCCACCAACTTGCTCGGCATTAGCTCTGACAGACCCTTAAGGTCTAATTCACACAAAGTGTTACAAATTTGCCCTCTTAGCTGAGCTAGAAACGTGACGTATTTTTCAGACACTGCAACGCCTTTGCTATTTGCTGTCAACTCTTTAAAGAAGCTGTGATATGTTTCTAGCACTGTAACAGTATGTTCTGGCAGCGGCAACGCTATAATGCGCAGTGTGCCCAACTTGTTGGCTGTTTGCAGGGTGATGATCTTTTTTGTTATGTCTTTATCGCTGGCCGTCTTTACTATGGCCATATTGACCATATCCATTGTAGCTTCAGGTACTATGGTCTCACGGAAAGACACTATAGGTTCAGAGACATTGATTTTTATCTTGGCATAGCTCTCTTCCAGGTCGCGCACACACTTCTCCACATGCACTTCGCCCAGAGTGGTGATAACATGCTCGCCGGTGGGCGCCATCGATACTTGCACACATGCATCAGCCTGCAAGTTTTGTAGCCAATGTTATATATACAATTTTTTTTAAATTTTCAAATAGCATCGCTTACCTGATTCAACAATTTAAGACCCTTCACAAGTTTGGGTAAGTCTTGCGGATTCACTGGCTCAATAGCCACACGCAACACAGGCGTAGCCATCAGGTTGAGTTCGCTAAACGATGTGCAGTTCATGGTGCTACTCAATGTTGCTGTCTTGATGATATCGTGATCCAGGCCGCCAATGCCCACAATGTTACCAGCTGGCACTTCGTCCAGCGATTGCAATTCGCCGCCCATAAACATGTACAGATCACCAATCGTCACCTCGCTTATGTAAGGCGAGTCCAAATTTAACTGACTAAAATATTTGTAATGAACTTTTAATAGTAAAGGATATGTAAGTGTGTGTGATAAGTGCGTACTCTTTATTTCGAGGGTCATGTTTAGGTGCTAAGTTGTACAAGCGCATGCCCGGTCGCAGAGTACCACTGAAGACGCGGGCAAATGCAACAAAAACGTGATCAGGCTTTTCTGGTTCTTCTTGTCTGGACTCTTCTTGACATTCACTGCTGCTTGAAGGCACAACGGACGTTTCTGCAACATTCAATTGTTGTACGCCAGCCGTAAGATTTTCTAAATTTCCATTTTCTGCCGCTTGTTTGCGCGCTTCAATGCGTCGGCGCACTTCTTCCCGTCGTGCTCTCAGTTCCTCTTCAGTGAGATGCTTCTCCTTATTTTGCGGCAGATGTGAGACATGCACAGGTGCCATCTGAAGATAATGATATGGTAAATGAAGTCGACTTGTAAAAAAGATATAAATAGAAACATACCTTGGAAACAAATACAATGATGTTTTCACTTTTGCTGTTGCATCTTTTGAACTCTTCTTTAAGCAATAATGTCTCCGGTGGATAACTGTCTAACTTGGCATTTTGTTGAAAAAGTAGCCTTTGGGAGCGCTCATCGGTGATTACATTTGGTGCGGGTACATGACGCACCACCATCTCCAAGACGGTGCGATCGATGGGCAGCCAGTGACCGAGCACAGCTTTTATTTGAACTTTGGGATCGGTGTTACGCAAATCACGCGCTTGCAGTCTAATGCCTAATGTGTCGGCGACGTTTTGAAGTTTTTCCATATCCTTACGGAATGCTACAACATCGTAGAGACCCCATATATTATCAAGTATGCACTGTACGAATAACGGTTTCTTTGCTTTTTCCTGCGCACCAGGAAAGGCACGTTTCTTTTTAACATTGTAATAAAAGTCGCCCCAAAGTACTTGTTGCAAGTCTACTGGCGACATTTCTAAACGGTCTGCAAAGATTCTAACAAAGTCGCTCACTGAGAAAGCCCAGCCGTCATATGCAGAGCAAAAAATAACATTTCCCTCAGTTGGAGAGAAGTATAATTTTGAATCGTCTGAATCTTCCAACGCCGACTCATAGTGGTCCTTTGAAAATATATTTAAATATAAACAATCAATTGAAAAAAGAAACGGTACAAAATGTTCACTTCACACACACCTTATTAGTGATATCTTCCTTTGCAAGCACATCCGAAGCAAATATACTGCCGAGTACAGCATTTACTCCCTCTAAAACTTGGCGTATGTGATAATAGGCATCTAACGGCTTAAGCTTCCTTTCCATTATGAGACGGTCAATTTTATTTAGAACCAAAACAGGCTTCAGTTGCTCTTTGTAAACTTGTTCTAAGCATAAACGTGTTTGTGGACAAACACCTTCAATTACATCAACCTGTGCGCAGAATAAAACTTTAGAAAATTTCCAGTACTTCAACACCCTATTAACTTACCACAACGATTGCACCATCGCACAAACGCACAGCTGTGGAGACTTCACTGGAGAAGTCAACATGTCCAGGAGAATCGATCAGATTAACCAGATAGTCTTGATCGCGACCATTTCTAGCATTGCCACGGTAATACAACGATATGCTGCTGCTCTTCATGGTTATGCCACGTTCCTGCTCATCTTGACGTGTGTCCAGGTAACGTAGTTTTCCTGCCATACGTTGAGAAATTATGCCATTGCTAGCAACAAGTGAGTCAGCTAGTGTGGTCTTTCCGTGATCGACATGTGCTAAAATGCAGATATTACGCACACGTCCGATGTCTTTTTGGAGATTTACCAACGAATTTGGGTCTATTACGGGCATCTTTATTCAATAGAATTTAAACACAATTTTATATGAACGATGTTTTCACTCGCGTACTAAGAAAAGCAAATGAAACGAATGTAATGCAGTCGCACCGATATGCACGTGTTTTGTTTACAGTTAAGTATTTCGTAAATAAACGGAATACCAATAAGAATGTGAAATTTCGCGACCAATCAGATGTCTTTTGTTTACATCCAAATGGTGAAATTGGAAACTTCACCATTCACAATTGTCAAGGCTGTTGATGATTAATTAACACAATGAAAATCTGGAAAATTACAAGCACACTAGTGTTCTGTTCTGAAGCGCTTATTATTTGAATATGAATTTTAAGCTAGCGCAACGCCAATCTACTATCCAGTTAAAATAAATACTTTGTGAAACTAGCAGTTTTGGGAATATAAATCGTAAGTAGTTAAGAACCTGGCAGCTCTGCTCGGGTGAAGCTCAGCTGAGTGGCTGTCATAATATGCTGACGTTTATTTTGCACGTTGCTACATTGCAATCGGTATTTCTTTCACGAAATTCTCCACTTGAAAGTGGCAAACACTTTGACTCATAGACATAAAGTAAAAAAAGAAAAAATAATAACTAGAAAGTTACTTCAAAATGGTCGAACTAACTCCAGAGGAAAAGAAACAGTTGATCACCCGCAACTTACAGGAGACACTGGGTGAAGATAAACTTAATGCAATACTCAAGGAACGTGATTTGAAAATTTACTGGGGCACTGCCACCACAGGCAAGCCACATGTAGCTTATTTTGTGCCTATGTCAAAAATTGCCGATTTTCTCAAGGCCGGCTGTGAGGTAAGGAAATTCTCCTAAACCAAGTATCTTCAATCACTAACTCGGCTTCATTTTTAGGTCACTATCCTCTTTGCTGACTTGCACGCCTATCTAGATAATATGAAAGCCCCATGGGCACTACTCGAACTGCGAACACAATATTATGAAGCAGTCATAAAGGCAATGCTGAGCTCCATTGGTGTGCCATTAGATAAATTGAAGTTCGTTAAAGGTACCGATTATCAGCTGTCGAGAGAATATACTCTGGACGTATACAAATTAAGTTCGGTTGTAACACAACACGATGCGAGAAAAGCTGGTGCCGAAGTGGTAAAACAAATAGAATACCCGTTGCTTTCGGGTTTGCTTTATCCTGGGCTGCAAGCTTTAGATGAAGAGTATCTAAAAGTAGACGCGCAATTCGGTGGCGTTGATCAGCGCAAGATATTTACATTCTCTGAAAAATACCTGCCACAATTAGGTTATGAAAAACGCATACACTTCATGAATCCAATGGGTAGGTCTACATATGAGATTTGTTGATTGAAGAACTAAAAATTAAAATTTTGTGCTAATTGTAGTTCCCGGTTTAGCCGGCGGCAAAATGTCCTCGTCCGAAGAGGATTCAAAAATAGATTTGTTGGATTCGCCCGCTAATGTTAAAAAGAAGTTAAAGAAAGCTTTTTGTGAGCCCGGAAATATTACGGACAACGGTCTTTTGTCATTCGTGAAGCATGTGTTATTTTCGCTTTTTAAGGAAGGTGAAGGTGTGTATAAAAATGAATTTATTTCTCTGATAACATCCAATATATTTATATATATGCCACGTATACGTATTTCATACAAAAGCGATGTATTTTTTACAATAATAGATTTTAAATATTTTAAATAGGTTTTTCGATAAATCGTCCTGCGGAATTTGGTGGTGATGTAACATTCCTTACCTATAGTGACTTAGAGAAAAGTTTTGCCGATAATGAGCTCCATCCTGGAGATTTGAAAGCTGCAGTAGAAAAGTACATTAATAAACTTTTGGAGCCGATAAGAAAAACTTTCGAAAGCCCGGAGCTACAGTAAGTACTTGATAGTTTACGTAATTAATTGCATTCTGAAATGAAATTTATTTCAATGTAGAAAGCTTAGTGCAGCTGCTTATCCACCACCAGGTAAAACGAAAGGTGGAAATAATGCGAACAACGCCGCAGTCGTTGAGGAGGATGGACCCCACCGCTTGGATATTCGTGTTGGAAAAGTCGTCGAAGTGTCTCGCCATCCAGACGCAGATACCTTGTATGTATTAAAAATCGATTTAGGCGAGGAACAACCACGTACCATTATAAGTGGGTTGGTGAAATTTGTAACAATCGAAGAATTAGATCAACGATTAGTGGCTGTGCTGTGCAATCTGAAACCATCTAAGATGCGTGGAATATTGTCCGAGGGCATGGTGCTCTGCACATCGAAGTATGCAAATTAATATTTCGATCTAAAAATGTAACTCCAATTTATGCAATTTACATATATAGCGCTGATCATACTGTGGTAGAACCCATCATTGTGCCAGCTAGTGCTACACCGGGTAGTCGCTTGGCTTTCGAAGGTTATAGCGGTACCCCTGATGAGCAATTAAACCCCAAAAAGAAGGTACGCATTTTATATTATATTGGCAAATAAAATTTTACGGTACTATATGTATTTTAAGGTTTGGGAGAAATTATCTGTGGATTTAAAAACAAATGCCGAGGGTGTTGCTGTCTGGAAAGAAAACTTTTTACTTACACCCGAAGGAGAGAAACTGACCAGCAAATTAGCGAACTGCAACATTAAATAAATGGAATAAGTTATGGGTGTTCACGTGGTGTAGTTTTAGAAAGTCGTTAATGCGTATATAGCCACTTTGCATCATTTAATATTTGTTTGCAATATTACTTTTATATATGGCATAATAAACACCCGCTTTCTATGGCAGAAAACTCAAAGATTGTATTGATTATATACATACATATATTATAATCAGAAAGTAACGAAATTATAATTATTTATTATTAATTTTAATGTGATGTTAAGATTCTGAATTTGTTAAACCTTCCTGTTTATATAAAATCCAGTTAAACCGTTAGTTGGGGATAACGGAACTTCTGCTATGTACTAGGTTGAGCTAAGACGTCGTCAGAAAATGTTTTCATTTGATTGGCTTACGTCAACAATCTAACTAAATATTTATTGGTCCTATACCATAATAAACCCCAAACTTTATTTATTTTATGTCAATTATGCAGAAGAAATCAAAAATGTATTAAGACTGTGGAATTAGTTATTCAGTGATTCATGCTTCAAAATAGTACTCACCCAAGGTTATTCGTACAATATCTGATATTTTTAAACTAATATATGATTAGTCTAAACTTTTACTCACTTCCTTCGAACCGACAAAGACAAAACTGACACTTCCGCCAACAGCTCAGTCTATTGTAACCTAATAAAATAAAATCACAATGGAGTAGTTCGATTTATACTTTTTATTTGCGAATAATTATTTTCTTGACTTCTGCGAATCTATTGTGACCTTATTTTCAACTTTTAATGTCGGAACAGCTGACGTGCGTAAATTTTTCTCAATTATCGCCGGCAATTAGAAAATATACAAATTTTAATTGTTTTGAATGAAATATTTGCAATAAATGTATTCCCAACGCGGATTAGTGACGCTTTTAACACAATACAGTCTCCGAAGTACAAAGCGATGGACACATAACGAAGTGCGTGTGCGTTTCGCGCCTAGTCCAACAGGTTAGTAGCTGAGAATTCCGACATACTTTTGTAAAATAATAACATATCAACACTTACAATTTCACCAAGGTCACCTGCACTTGGGAGGACTTCGCACAGCATTGTACAATTATTTATATGCACGTAATAAAAACGGGAAATTTCTGCTACGAATAGAAGATACAGATCAAACGAGACTGGTGCCAGGTGCTACTGAAAGTTTGGTTGAAGATTTATTATGGGCGGGCTTGCAGATCGACGAAGGACCGGGATTTGGTGGAGAACGTGGTCCATATGTGCAAAGTCAGCGTATGACATATTATCAGTGAGTTGGCAGTTTCCTTGCCTTACATATATAATTATTAGATAATTTCTTACAGTGACGCTGTTCAGGCTTTGCTAGAAAATGATACGGCTTACCGCTGCTTTTGCACCGAACGACGTTTGGACCTGTTACGTAAGGAAGCACTACGTACACGCCAAATACCACGATACGATAATAAATGCCGCTACTTAACACCCCAACAAGTAGCCGTTTTATTGGCGAAAAACACTCCATATTGCATACGTTTTAAACTAACGTCGCATGAGGAACCATTGCAAGACTTAATTTACGGTCCAGTATCGCATAACGTTAGTGAAAGCGAAGGCGATCCAGTTATTATAAAAACCGATAATTTTCCAACATATCACTTTGCGAACGTAGTGGACGACCATTTGATGGGCATAACACATGTATTTCGCGGAGTTGAATGGCAGATATCGACTACAAAGCATTTATTGCTCTATAAGTGAGTGTGTTGAATTTAGAACAAAAGCTGTGATCGAACGTACTTCTCTCGATTACAGAGCATTCGGCTGGCAGCCACCAATGTACGGCCATCTTCCGCTTTTGGTCAACTCCGACGGCACAAAATTGAGTAAACGCCAAGGTGATATTGGCATTAGACATTTCCGCGAAAAAGGTTACTTCTCCGAAGCGCTTGTGAACTATGTGGTCAGTGCTGGCGGTGGATTTGAGCGTACACCAGGACAAAAGCAACTAATTTATTCGATGGATGAATTAGCAGGAAAGTTTGACATTAAGCGCGTTAATTCACACCCCAGCCGTTTAAATCCTGATCTGCTAAACGACTTCAACCGTTTGCACATACTCAAAATGCTGCAAACCAAAACTAGTACAGAGCATTTGGTACAAAGCGTGCAGGTGTTGGTGCGGCACGCTTATCCCAATGAGTACGTTATTTGAATGTGCATAAAACTGACGGAAGTTATTTTAACATTTTCTTTTTGCAGACGAAATCTAGATTTGGGTGATCAACACATTGAAAATGTCCTAAAATGGGCCGCTATGCGTTTGACATTCATACAGGACTTGACTGCGTCGAAGCTAAGTTTCCTTTGGGTCCGGCCTGCAGACTTCAAACTGAAGCACATAACAAATGGTAAGCATCATGTGCCTAATTAATATTTTTTTAAGATATTTCTTTTCTAAATTATATTTTGTGTGTTTCACCAGATCAAATGCAATCGTTGATAGACAGCTTAGTGGGTGTGGAATTCACAAAGGATAATCTTAATCAAAAATTAAAGGAATTTGCTGAGGTAAATCATCTCAAATTCGCTGTTTTCATGAAGACACTCCGTTCAGCTTTAAGCGGTTTGAAAGTAAGTATTTGTTTTCCGTACTAAAAATATAAATTAGCGAAAAACCGAATCCGGAAAATTATAGGAAGGTCCAGGTGTCGCAGAAATGATGGATATACTTGGAAAGGACTCTGCATTGCAGCGTCTTAAAAGCACTTTAAATGTGCCAAGCACGACAGAAGCGGCAAAAGCCGCCAAAGAAACATAGCCCTTGTTAATCTGTAAATAAAAGTTAACTACTATTTAAGAGAAACAAATGCGTTTTTGATTTGGCGTTCAGCGAAATTTTAATATTTATCGTTCGCGCTTTGAGACTACTTCCTTTAGATTATGTATATAATAAGTTATGGTATGTATTTAGTACACTTGCACTTTTTGAATATATATTGGTTAAGAGCATTCGCTTGCATATATGTACGAATGTCTGTTTATAGAGTTTAATATACTTTGATAAGGAGTATCATCATAGAATCATCACATTAAAAGATATATTTCCAATATTTATGTAGCTCACAGACAAGTAAGGTTAGTAATGACTTCAACTTATGATTGTTCGACTAATCATAGTAATTTATACTTGACAGCGTCGAGTTCTTACTGAACCTAAAGTTCTATTTAGTTTGTTGAAATTAATTGTATGCCATCAAACTCTTTAACTAAAATCACGGTTAGTTAGTATTATGGGTGCCACCAGGCTCCAACCGTATATGAAAACTCCAAGCCAACTGGATATTATTTTAATCCACATCGAAGCTGCATTGGCGTTGAAGAGCTCAATGTCGGAATTGGGTCTAAAAAATCAAGGAAACCATTTCACAATTATGAACAAACAGCACACACACAAACACGAATACTTACTTGTACCAATTTGTGAGCGTCATCATAACATAGAGGGAAGCGCAAACAAACACAATATGGAACATCGACCAGGAATAAGTAACACCCTCATTTTCATTATCGGTTCCGTTCTTGCCATCACCATTGCCGGCTTCTGAATCTGAGAGAGCTTCTGTTAAGACTTTGTTAGTGCATTTGTACAACAATTTACAGTCGCGACAGTAAGAATTACATATAAAAATATGAAAAATTTAAATGAACCAAAATAACCAAATCCGTAGCACAGATTTTTGAACCGTTGCATTTCGCATGGTTGCATGTTAGTTCGCATTTACATTAAAGATGACCGAGAGTTGAAATCATAATGAAATAAAATGAAAAAGATAAGTGTTAGCAAATTGCATTAAAAAGTTAATTGTGTTTATACAGTGTGGAAATTCGAAGTGCGTCGGTGATACAGTAATGTAAGAGTGCGAAATAAGCGTAAATTCAGTGGTGCTCATTCTTAAGTGTTAATGGTTTAAAGAAGGAATGTGTTTCAAATGCTTAGAATAAATTGGTAATGCTTTTTATGGGCATAGTTGATTGATGGTTAATTGGTGAAGCGAATGTCTTTAGTTATATCATAAATGAAACCACTTACCACGTTTTTCGCCGTCATTATTGATTTTGGAAACCTCAACAGCCGAACTAATGCAATTGTAGAGAATGCAGAACAACCAAACTACCAGACCAATTATATTTGTTGTGTCAAATGTTACTTTGGAGTTGTGTGTTGGTGGTGCAGTGGTGGTATTTCCAGATGTAACACCACTGATAACACCATACAAGCCGGGATTGCATTCTTTTTCTGAAAGAAATTACACATAAGTTAATAATTCGTAAATTTATCAAGTGGTTTATCCTCAGCCTAACCTGGGTTATTGGCAACAGCGGACCAGGTCAAGTAAATGGTGTAAATTGTGACTAAAGAGCTTTGCAATAGACCTGAGTGCGGTAAACGATCCTGAACAGCTGGTAAAACCGATATGATGCTCACAATAAGACAGAGTATAAGATTGAACGAAATGAAGAATTTGTTGAGACCGCAACCGCTGGACTGAGAATGTGAAATAAGGTGTAAAAATATTTAAAGTAAAACAAAACAAAAGGTATACCTTACCTGGGTGAAGTAAATATACAGCAACGAAATGCCTACTACGGATAAGGCATAACTCACTAGTGTAACTCCGACTAAAGCATAAAAGTAGCCTTTATTATTTTCGGCATTTTCTGAAGAAAGACAATATCAGATAAACAACCGTTTGCAAAATGTAAGTACTACCAACCAATCCAATTCTCCGCAATAGAATGTGCAAAATCCACAATTATCACTAATTGTACCAAAATGAAGGCTAAACCACCTATTAATCCTACCCACATCATTGCCGGACCGAAAGAGCCATCTGGTATGAAAATAGCACCAATTGCAGCTCCAAAGCAAATTAGAAATTTCAATCCCCAAAATTCATTTTGTATGTGCGAGCGCGGATCACGTGAACTCTTTACGCCCAACATGATTAGTGCCATCAACATGAAGAAACATGCGAGTCCAAAACAAAGGCGATAAACAGCCATGTAACCGAGTGCATATTCACAGTCGACTTGTAGATTTCCAGAAAAAGATAGTGCCTTAGAGCTTATTGTGGAGGTTGAATTTATACAGAAAGGTAACTTTTTAAGAGTATCCTGAAGACCCGGCGATAATGCAATAGCACCTAATACTGTGCCCACCAGTAGCATGAAGGCATACATAAAACGTGATGAAGTCGAGTTCTTGCAGGAGGGGCAAGCATTACAGCAGCAACTGGCAGCTGTACCAGTGCAGCATAATGCGCACTAAAAATAGAAGAGAAAAGTCCATATGGGAAAATCAAAATGTTTATTTCTAAGAATATTTTGTGATGAGTAATTATGGGAATATCTATATTCGTCATTTAAAATAAATTCATTTCCACAATTAACTTATTAGATATGTTGTACAGACATATTTATAGTCACATCTCTAATTTGTCACATAAAATATTGATTTCTGTATTTTTTTTTAACACACGAAGAACGTAATTTCTTTAAATATGAATTTTCATATTTTTTTTCCATTTTGACTATACTCACTTGAGCTGCGGAGCATAGGCCTAGAACGGCTCCCATTTCTTCCAAAAATCAGTATCCTTTTTAGCAATAAATCTGTAATTTGTGAAATTACACTTGAATTAATTTTTGCTTGTCGTAAGAAAAATAATCTATTTCTTTGTATTTCTTGATTTTCGCTTTGTTTGTAAAATGTCAACAAACCTAAATAACGCAAGGTTGCTTTCTGCAATCAAGTAGTGTTCAGACATTTAACAGACTTTTATTTGAAGAACGCTTTTTTTATCTAGCAATTTCCTGAAAAATTGTAATGAAACACAATCACTTACATATAAAACGTTTTGAAACCCTCATATATACTCAACGAAAAAGAAGTAGTCAATTTTTGTGTATATTAAAATAACGCAATGGTTTTCATCTTCAAAAAAATTTATAATAATATTTTCGATATAAATTCAAAATTAAGATGTCGATTAGAGCAATTGTAAGTTGGGCTAAAAATTGGCTGTTATAGTGTTAAAGGCCTACCGTGTTTAAAATCTATTCTCATTATGCCTATTCTCATTTCGCTGTTTTCATTCGTAATCTTCGCAAAACAGCTGACTTTGGATTTATTTGACATTTTTTTTGTATTTATTGTTTGTATTTAAGAACACTTCAAAAGTGATGTTTTTAAAGATTGTACACTCCCTGGAATAGCAGTCTTAAACTAGTATTAAAACCACATTTATTTATTATCTTCCTACTTTTTTATTTACACTTTCAAAGAAGTGGCGGATTATCGACAATTTCACTGTGTTCTCGAAGTGATTTGTTAATCTTTCATTAAGTTCGTGCGCGCGTTGTGTCATCTAACGAAGACGTGCACAGCGAGAGGCATCAACTCTCACACAACGTTGTTCTTTACTATATTTTCAGTTTGCTCGAGCATTTCTGCCGCGCGGTTGATTTTCTATTAAACGTCATCAGAACATATTACCTAACTGAAAGAAATATGTCCAATTCTTTGTTCGAAGCTGTTCAAAAGGGACCAGCCATAGAGGTGTTCGCCCTAAATCGGGCATTCTTGGAGGATACCGAACCCAAAAAAGCTAACCTCGGAGTGGGAGGTAAGTTGCGACAGGGAATGTGGTAATGCAGTAGTAAAAGAAATCGTAAAAAGGTGAATGCACGCGAAGCAACAATTGTTCCAACTCGGCAATTTATCCAACTTACACCTACACATATCAGGTATTTCTTATTGGCGAAGTAGTGAAGTTGTATAGTGCTGGATTTTATGAATCAAACTCGACAAAATCACATATTTGCTTACGTGACTTTTTTGGCATTAACGCCTAGTTTTTGGATCTTGCCTTTTACCTATTTCTTTATGGAGTCACCAAAAGGTCACATCAAAGGTCAAATGTACTGTATATACACAAGGCAGTATTTGCCAAACATTTCGCTGTTTGTTAGCAGAATATCCTTTGCACTTTGCGTGTGCAAATTGCTTTTAAATTTTGTTATTTGTTATTACAAGCGTTTATGTAGCCCTGTATGTTTATGTTTGATTGAAATTGTTTGATTACCGGCATTCTTTAATAGTCAAAACAAACAATTATCTGTCGGCTGTATTAATTAAACTATAGTTGTATTCTCATCGATTCTATGTATGATATAAAAACATGGCATAAATTTAAAAACACATGTTTTAAATTAACATACAAAATGCAAATATAGAAGCTAGCAATTTTTGTTCATTCCTAACAGCGTGAAAGTATTACATAAGCAGACATGCTAAGAAAGTTACATTAAAACCTGTTTTTTGCTGACTAGTTACCAAAATTTATTTACAACCTCTATAATAAACGAGTATATTTTGTTAAATTTGCTCAGAACGAATTGAGCGGCGTTTAGGTCATTAACTATAAGTTGGGTCAATGTACTTTAAATTAGTTTTGCTAACTAACATTAGAAACTGTGAAGCTAGCTTATTATTCGTAATCATGAAACAAATATAATAAAATTAATTTTTTTCATTTTAAATTTTTATATTTGTTCATTTATTAGTATAGTTATAACCGAAACCCTTTAGTCGTATATATGTGTTACATATAACTTTATTAGAATAAGTTATGACAAAACATATATTTCTTAGTGTACTTGTGTGCGTTGTGTATGTATGTACTTACATATGTTATAAGCGTATATATAACATTTAACAACTTTTTATCTGTCCTGCACTTCTATGCATGATTATATACGTATGTTAAAATGTCACATCCTCCTTGTCGTCAGAATATTTCTTTCTATTTTTGAATCTATAAGTAAAAATGTGCACGTAGCCACACATCAGTAGAAATAATATATAAATATCCAAACTCATATGTAGGTGTTAGTAAATACTTTCATTAGTACCTTTTGGCATTGATCTTGCGAAAGAATATTTACGGTAGCAATATAAAGAAAGCTGAAATGCAAAAATTTGAAAACATTTCATTTCGTAAGCAGAAAATAAATTAAAATGCTGATTTCGTTTTTAAACTCACTCATGGAAAAATAAATACATACAGATATTAAATAATTTATTGATTTTGATTTCGAAATTCTTTTCCCAGCATTTTACTATTTTTTATTACATGTTATATAATCGCAAACAAATAACTTTTACTTTCTGTTCAGACAAACATCTGTGCTTTATTTATATTAACGTATTCTTGAGGTAGGTATTATTTGAAATTTCTATTGTTGTTAATTTTATCTTGTTGGCACTTCTTGCCCCCTGGGATATAAACTGGTGCAACACCGGCATTGCCAATTTGTAAATGTAATTGTTGCTTGTAAATAAATATGTAGTTCTTGTATGCATACAAATATGCAAAAAGAAATTTACCTGGCGATCTGCCGACTTTAAAATTCCTAACATTTAAATGCAACTTTGTATTATCATTTTTTTACGATATTCCACGATCCATTTATCTGCATTATTTGCTATAAATAACAATTACTAAATGCTCTTCCTGTCTTTGAGTAGTATACAGTTCAATGTTTTTTATTTATTCAAAGTGGCAATATGAATAAAATATTCTAGTATCGTTTGCCTCCACTTAGCTGCGCAATTCTATTAATTATTAGTACGGTTACTGCACTATAACCGACAATGAGCAATAAGTACTTACGTGTGTTGTAAAAATTATTGTATCTACAGTTATGTTCACAATAATAGCATTGCTCGTTTTGGAATGATAAAAATTAAAGTTTTCACAATTTAATTTAATTTTAAATCAACTTGTTTTCGGATTCTAAAATATGGTCGAATACCTGCATATATAAATTACATAATATTCTTTACTTTCTTTCGAAAATTAATTCAATACATGTTTAATCGAAAAGGCTTTATTCCGGGTTCAGGCGGTACATATTCGTAGGATGGTGTGCATTAAACCTCTGCACATGCCATTTCAATTTTATTTTTTTAAATTAAACTATTTTGTTCATATCTCCCCACATATTTTAGATGGGTTTCTAGTATTGGATGTGATTTCTGGCTTTTAAGTTGGAATTAAACAAATGTTTTCTGTTTGTTCCTGTGCTAATATTATGATTAAACTCTTTCCATATGAGAGCTGTAACGCGGATGCCTTCCAACAAATTCTATGACTTTTTCGTTCAGCATATTCCTCTGTCTGGCCTTTTAGGGCACTTGTTGTTAGTTTGTTTAGGTGACTTGAAACTATGTACTTTTGTCGAACATCAATAATTTTTTATATATCCCTGTTTTCCGTAAAATTTTAAAATTTGTTATTAAATTTTTTTTAATATGCAAATTCGCGGCGTAGCAATCATTTGTCTTGGACAATTTGAATTGAGTTATTTTAACAGTAATTTTCTTTGTTAAGGTTCATTATACAACGAGTAGTTGAAGACAGCGCTGACGTTATAAACCATTGTAGAAGGTCGATCTGCATGAAAAACGAATAAAGTAGTTTATTTCTACTAAACATTAATTAGTATTAATCATGTATAATGTGTAGTTGTGCTAAAAACTCATTTTTTCAAGTTGGGACTGCTGTTAGTCAATGTTTTGCATTAGACCATAGCTCACACTGCTATTGATATGAGCAATACTGTACTTGTATATTATAGAGATGAACACTTTTTACTCGACTCGCTGTTAATGACTTATTTTATCGGATATTTGATAATATTTACTTTTAATTGGTTGCCTTCCTCTGCACTTGAGCTCATTTGGTAACTGTAGTTAAAGCATTAATGCAGTACAGTTAGAATTTTCTAGTTGATGTGCTAAGTTTTGCAACAACTGAATAATATCAAAAAATATAAAAAGATGCAGCAATCCGTCTTCAGTAAAGTCAATAAAGGTGCCGCGATCGAGGTTTTCGCCTTGATAAGGGCGTGTGCTAAGGATACATCCCCTAGTAAAGCCGATCTCAGTGCGGGAAGTATGTGGATAACGCTTATAAAATCGCTTGGCACATGTATAAATATTTTTCATACAATGTTTGTATATGTGTCTCAGTAGGTTTTTTTCATAATTTCAAAATTCGTTGCAGGTGGTACAGTTTTTAACAATAATAACGCTTCACGAAAATTAACGCAGGCGAATCACACAATAAAAGTGCGAATTATGTGTTATCACGAGCGTGTTAAATAAAAGCTCTCAAATGTTGATTAAAATACAACAGCAATAACAAAAAAAAAACTGAAAACATAAATCAATAACGTTGGGGTTAAACACGTGATTTCCGAAAAAAAGATTCATTTTAATGTTTACATTTTCAACTAAAATGTTTTAAAATTAATGTGGAATGACAAAAGCCGTTTGTAAATAATATTTAATAATATTTATATAGTTTAAAATGACTGTCGATCACTCCTTTATACATACATATGTGTGTATGTATATTTATGTTTTATTTTAAAAGCAACCAAGAAATGCCAACAAAATTGCAATGTCAAGGTCCACTTATAAAACGCTCTAGTGCGTGTGACGTCAATTAATTTATTTAAATTACTTTCGTTCTACAAATTCATTATTATGGCGTTTATTTATATTTCTGTTTCTTTATATTTGACCCCTCGGCTGGGTAATCAGCTGTTCTCTTTTATATTTTTAGTTTTTGTTGATAAGAGAGGGAGTACATACATATATGTGAATTGCTAGTTACGCAATTATGAGCTAAATTGAGAATCAGCAAAAATGCGAAATCAACCAGGCAAATAATTCTGTTAGCGTCATTCAAAATACATATTATATGTGATATATGTATGTACATATGTATGTATGTATGAATATGAATGCATGGGTGTACTCACGTAACTAGCAATAATATCAGCACTGTCAACATTGATTTGCTCTGTACATACATACATCCGAGATTGTGTGACATATGCATATGTATTTAAAGATGAAAAAATATTTGTGAATATATTGCAGTGGTTAATTTTATTGAAGGTCATATTTCTTTATTTCTGGACAAAAGCTCTGATAAGAACGTCCACACATTGTAGTTGTTTTCTACCTGAAGCCAACAAACACAAACTGCTGTAAGTAGGCAATTCAAGTAATCTAACAAGATTAGTATTATGGCTTAATTTTTTTTCTGTTAACAATAATTGTGTTACCAAGCTGAAATAAGTTTCCTTACAACTCTTTTGCCATAAAAAATGTTATTCCATGGAGACTTTGAAAAATTATTAATTACTAATTTATTTTACCATTTACGTTAATACATTATTTTTTCTCTGCTTTTTCATTAATTACCTCCTTTAGGATTCTATGTGCTTAGCTGTTCATTCATGCAAACTCCCATATATGCAAATATACTTACATATGTACTTATGTAATCACTGTTTGAATTGCCACTCGGCCAGCCGTGCAAACAATCCAACTCATTAATGTCAGCCATCTGTCAATGCGGCTAATAACAAATAAATAAAGCGGCAAAAATCGTTCAGAAACAAGGCTATCACGTGTCAAGCTTAAAGCTGTGCATTTCTTTTTATGAATGAATTGAATAATTGCTCTATAAGTGCATATGTGATATATTTTCAATGTCATTCATCTTTAAGCGGCGATTCAAATTGCCATGAAGATATTGCCCGTGCTACGTTTGAGAATTATTATGTAAGAATAAATATATTTCTTGTTTGATGCAATAAAAAATGCAATGCAACGATTATTAAGTAAAAAAATTATTTCAAAGCGAAAGAATTACAGATCCTCAGTAAATTTTTTTTTTAATAAACGGGTCTTAGCTCGTGGCCGGATATCTAATTCCTTTCTAGTTATTTAGAATAGATTCCGCACGACAATGGTTATCTTGCCTCTAATGGCTTTTTATTGGATTTTTGGGAAAAATTGCTTTAAAATGGAGTAACTTATAGATAAGTATATTTATACTTAAAAGGGCAGTCCTAAGCTATAAGGGTTGTTATTAAAGTAGTTCCGATCTGTTCAGCACAACTTTGGAGGAGAATCCCCGAACCAAGAGTCCAGTCGGCAGCATAGAAATTGCTCCCAAAAATTACAGAAACTTCATAGCGATTCGCGACATATAAAGAAGCGGACAGTAAACTTTCTTAGTTTTTGTAAACAAACACTTCTTCTCGTTTCGTTCATATCTCACCTATAGGGTTTTTGTGAAATTCTCTCCAAAAACAAGAACCAGATCGTTCTTGCGAAGCAGACACTTCTGTGAAATAAACGATATTACATCAAAAATTGCTTTTTGTCAGAAAACTATTTTAAAGACGTAAAGCTGAGCTTAAACATATGTATATATGTATTTTAAAATTTTTTTTTGGAGAAAGTATGTGTTAAAGTTAAAAATATCTTGCTTCATAAAAAAAATTCGTATAAAAAGTATTATGTATAAAAAAGTATATACATTTAAATGATAATGTTGTTATGATAAATGGTAATAAATGCATTAACAGTAAAAAGCTAGAAGCATAAAAAGGAAACCTCATTAATACATTCATTCACCTATTAGTGTAATAAATTATTGCTTTGCGTCGCTCACCTTTAATTGAATTGAAGCAGTTTTTGTAACTGTAATTTAATAAAACAAAAAACATTGTAATATAATTACCATAGATTAATTAATGATTTTTTAATTTTTTACTTGCAGCCTACCGCACTAATGAGGGCAAGCCCTGGGTGCTGCCGGTGGTGCGTAAAACCGAAATCAAAATTACCAGCGATGAGACAATCAATCACGAGTATCTACCAGTATTGGGTGAGTGTAAAAAACACTGCGAGCACACATACATACAGACGTATGTATATTAAATTTTCACTGTTATATATTATTATAAAGTAATGGATTCCAATTGCCTTTTGAGTTAATAAAGTAAAATAAAAGGCAGAAACAACTAAATTTTCATACAAACAAAACCAACACACTGCATTGACTAATTTACATCGTTTTATTTCAATTAAAGGCAATGATGCATTTACAAAGGCCGCCACAGGCTTGTTGTTGGGTGATAACTCGAGCGCTATCGCAGACAAGCGCGTAAGTAAACATTAATTGAGTTCCGTAAAACCCTAAAACTATTTATGAAATTGTTGTTGCACTCTTTCAGGCGTTCGGCATTCAAACGCTCTCCGGCACCGGTGCGCTGCGTATAGGCGCACAATTTTTGCGCGTCATACTCGATCGCCGTGTTGCCTACTACTCAAATCCCACATGGGAGAATCATCACAAAGTATTTGCGGATGCTGGCTTTGAAACGCTGCGCTCGTACCGCTATTGGGATCAGGAGAAGCGCACCATCGATTTTGAGGGTCTCTTGGCCGATTTGGATGCCGCGCCCGAGGGTGCTGTTATCATCTTGCACGCATGCGCACACAATCCCACCGGCTGTGACCCCACACAAGAGCAATGGAAGCAAATTGCCGACTTGATGGAGCGCAAGAAACTTTTCCCATTCCTGGATTCGGCATATCAAGGTTTCGCCAGTGGCGATCCGGAGAAGGATGCCTGGGCTGTGCGCTACTTTGTGGAGCGTGGCTTCGAGT
Organism: Bactrocera dorsalis; assembly: GCF_023373825.1. Taxonomy (NCBI): domain Eukaryota; kingdom Metazoa; phylum Arthropoda; class Insecta; order Diptera; family Tephritidae; genus Bactrocera; species Bactrocera dorsalis. Next base: position 4,874,232 of record NC_064307.1, read on the forward strand.
TGTTTGTCGCCCAATCGTTTGCGAAAAACTTTGGCCTTTATTGTGAGTAAAAGCCCCTTGATGTGGGAAATATTTCATTGTTTTTAATGTGCTGTGTATAAATTACATTTTAGGTGAGCGTGTTGGTAATTTGACGGTGGTGCAACGTAACGCTGCTTCGTCGGAAGCCGTAGCATCGCAGTTTACTTGGTTGGTGCGTGGCATGTACTCGAATCCACCAGCGTTTGGCAGTCGCATTGTTGCCACAGTATTGAATAATCCAGAGCTGCGTAAGGAATGGTGAGTTATTTTCGAAATTCGAAATCAAGTTCGAAACTGCGTAGTTTGAACTGTTACAATTGCTAAATGAAATTCTCATTTTTAATCAGATCTGTTTTTTAAAAATATACCGTTATTATTGAAACTTATAGCTCATTTCGGCTTTATTCTGATTGTGTTGAATTATAAACCCGATATAATTTCTGTTTTTTTCTGAAACTTTATAATTGTTTATCAATTCATAAAGCAATCATAACCTTACTAAATATTGCGCATTTTAAGCACACTAATTTCTAAATTTTAATAATTTCCACAGGATGGAGTGCATTAAAACGATGTCTGGCCGCATCATCAAAATGCGCAAGGCGCTATTCGACCGTCTCACCGAGCTACAAACACCCGGCACCTGGGATCATATTGTCTCGCAAATCGGCATGTTCTCATACACTGGCTTGAATGGTGCGTTAATTGGAATTCTCCAACTGTAATTTTAAACTTAATCAAATGTAATTTTCGTAAATTTCACAGAGAAACAAGTGCGCGTGCTCATCGATGATTTCCATGTGTATTTGCTGAAGTCGGGACGCATCAACATGTGCGGCCTCAATGAGAACAACGTCGACTATGTGGCACAGGCCATACACACGGCCGTCACGAAAGTCATTTAAATTCCATGCGTGTGTGTGTGTGTAAAACTCAAACCAGCATTTACAAATGCATTACAAAAACAAGAGCAAACTATAAATAATGTCGATGCGAGGAGGTTTATAGTTTGCCGAAACGCCGATATTCAAAAGCTTTCAAACGTGTACACATAAATTTATTAGGGAATGTTTATACGTTATATAACTATATATACATATATATACAAATACATAAGATGCTAGTAATTCATAAGCAGTTCAACAGCGAGCAAACCCCTACAAAACCAACTAACAACCTCTAAAAATGTTTTTCCGAACTCCCCACAGAGCAAAAGAAAGAAACAGAAAACAAATACAATAATATTGTCGTAAAACAACAAATATAAGCAACCTATAGAATTTATTTTGTATTAGTAATGCAGAAATGCAGAACCGAAATCAAAGTAAAATACAAATATTGAAAGAAAACAACAACGCCAAACAGTTTTGTAGCGAGCGTAGAAAATGAACAATAAATAACCAAATATGAAGTTTAGGAACACAAACAACGCTATGTATTTACACAATAATAAGAGATAATATTAGAAATTATTTAAATAAAGTGCTAAGCAATTATACTCTACTTTGTATTGTAATATTTAGTAAACATTTGTTGAGCGTTTAGCGAGCAGGTTCCTCATAATATTGTATGTCAATGTGTATGTTGAAATAAAAAAAAATCAATATATAATTAAAAAATGGTTTGAGTTTTTTTATAAATAAAATAATGGCATTTTAGGGTAATTTTTTATTGTTGCTTTCTCGGCGCCTTATAGAGGTTATGTTCTCTTAAAAAAATTTTTTTCTGAAGTTTAAGTGATTCGTACTTCAGCGCCAGAAGGACGGAAGGCAGACGAAAATTAAAAATAAAATAAATTAAATTAAAATTTGCTAAAAACAGGGTTGCAAATGATGCTTTAAAATAAATAAATGTATTATTATTTATTTTTTTGTGATCCCGAAAATGGAAAAAAATGTTTAACTGAAAAAATTATTATAATTTCATGTTTATAATTAAAGCATAAAAAAATTGAAAATTTCGAATTTAAGTGCAAACTCCTACGTTCAAACGATTTATATTTTATCAAACTTTTAGTCCGATTTTAGGACTAAAAAAATAAAAAAAAATAAATATATTTTCAATATTATTGAAATTTAAATTAATTAAAAAAAATTTAAATGAAAAAAAAAAATTTATTAAAAATTACAATTTTTTTTTAGTCTACCACAATCTGTAAAAACATGTTTCAACATGTTTTATTATTTTATAAGCCGCTCAAAAAACTACTAACAACCTAAATAACGCTCGTGGAGTTGCAAGTTCCGAATTAGCAAGCCTACCCCTCATCCACTTAGCGCTTTTTCACATCTATTTGGTTCCCATTTCGTCTTCTTGCTTGCTTAATTTCTTATTTTCAATTATTTTTGCCATAATTGCCGCGTCAGCGGAAGCGCAAGTCCAACAATATTTCCCCCCAAGCAGTTAAAAAAATAATAACAACAAACAATAACAACAACAGCTCCAAAAAAAAGGAAGAAACTGAAAAATAAAATTATTACTGTGGAAAATGTTGAAAATGGAGCATAAAAAATTGTAACTCGTGTACCCGTCGCCGGTTTGTTAGGCATCCATAATTATGGCTGCGCGCGCACAGCACTTCTCTAACGCCCCTAATTGCCATGTTGTTACAAATGTGTGTGTTTTCTATGTGTTTTTGTATGTATGCAAGCAATTAGATTTTTTATATGCACTTTTTAGTGGCTTACTTACAAGTTCATTAATCTTCGCGCTAATACACTCTTGATTTCTTTATTTCGCTATAATTTTTTTCGAAAATCGTCAGTCGGCCGCTTTGCTGGTGGTCGAAAAAGTGTTTAATGTTATTTATGTACATATGTATTGGCTTGTCCGCTACAAATTGCACCGTAATTGGTTGGCGGAAGCCTTAAAGACAAAAAAATGATGTTTTTAACCATGGCATTGTGCTCGGTGGCCTTACAACAAAAACAACATTGATGTAGTTATGTTTTATAGCAAAATTAAGCCTGCTAGTTAATTACACAAAATTTTCTTGAATGGACTTAAAACCAATCCTTGATTGCCCGGTACCACAAAATATATACAAATGAGTTTGCATTGAAGACATTACGATTTTCTATACTTTATAATGTATTTCCTATACAGATTAAGCATTCCCAGCGTGGTATAAATACGAGTGCATTTTCCTAACCTCACTTTAGCATTCAGTGATATCAGCAGTGCTTCGAAACCTTCAACATGCTTCTTACGAAACTGATATTGAAAGGGTGACGTCGAGAGATTGGATGTGTGACTGCAAATTTCAGAACTTAAGGGTTATATTCACTTAAAAATTCAAAAAAAAAAAAAAATACTTTTTGCATATTTTCTTCTTCTTTACTGGCGTAGATACCATTTACGCTATTAGAGCCTAGTTAACAACAGCGCGCCAGTCGTTTTTTCTTTTGGCAATGTGGCGCCAATTTATGATTCTAAGCGAAGTCGGGTCTTTTTCCATCTGGTCTTTCCAACGGAGTGGAGGTCTTTCTCTTCATGTGCTTCCCGCAGCGGGTACTGCGTAGAAAACTTTTAGAGCTGGGGTGTTTTTGTCCATTCGAAAAACATGAACATAAATATGTCAATGTCGTCGTATATCTCATACAGCTCAGCGTTCTATCAAATGCGATATACGCCGGGGCAATCTGCTATAATGAAGTGACTTATAGACTTCGGTCCTTCGTTGGGGTCTCCTTTTTGTGGATTGGACAGAGTACACTTGAATTCCAATTGTCGGGCATGCTTTCGTCTGACCATATTCCACAAAAAAGCTGATGCTTGCTCCTAATCAGTTCTTCGCCGTCGTATTTGAATAGCTCGGCCAGCGGCCACCGCCGCTTTGTTGTTCTTCAGATGGGTAACTGCTATTCGGACTTCTTCATGGTCGGACAATGGAACGTCTGCTCCATCCTCATCGATTGGGGAATCGGGTTCGCCTTCTCCTGGCGTTATACTTTCACTGCCATTCAGCAGGCCGGAGAAGTGTTCCCTCCATAATTTTAGTATGCTCTGGATATCGGATCGCTTCTCGGGTTCTACGAGAATATGCTCCGGTCTTGAAACCTTCTGTTAGTCGACGCATCTTTTCGTAGAATATTCCAGAATTACGCCTGTCGGCCAGCTTGTCCAGCTCTTCGTACTCACGCATTCCTTTCTTTTGTCTGCAAATATGCCTCGCTCTGTCTTCAACTCTCGGTATCTATCTCATCCCGCACGTGTTCTGGTCGATTGTAACGTCTCTCCACTACGGCACGACACTCCTCATCTTACCAGTTGTTCTCTTGCATTTTCCGAAAACCAATGGTTTCGTTTGCAGCTGTACGTAAGGATCTTGAAATGTCGTCCCACAGTTCTCTTATACCGAGTTGTTGACGAGTGCTCTCAGAGGGCAGGAGTGCAAGCCGAGTAGAAAATCCTTCGGCTGCCTGTTGTGATTGCAGCTTCACGACTTCGAACCTTCACTGTGTTGGTTGACGTGCGCTTTTTGTTGCACAGAGGCGGATAGGTATCTTGGCTACAACAAGATAGTGGTCCGAATCGATGTTAGGACCTCGGAGCGTACGCACGTCTAAACACTGGAAACGTGTCTACCGTCTATTATAACATAATCGATAATCGATGGTTTGTGGCTTTTCAATTTGGAGGGAGCCAGGTAGCTTGATGTATTTTCTTGTGCTGGAATCTAGTACCACAGATAACCACCCTTGCGTTAAAGTCGCAACTCGGCACCAGTAATTGAAATTGCTTCAGGAATCTTTTCTGCTACAACAACAAGAACAATAATCCTATAGTGATCACACGCTAAATCGGTTGCTGAGGTTAAAGCTGATTGTAGTTAAAAAAATTTAATTAAAAAATAAATATTGTGATCTCTCAATCAATAATTATGTGGCGACCCAAGCAGAACATTCAATCTAAGTTATATCCATCTAAATAATTCAACACCCAGTTCTATGCAGGCACCTACTTGTCAACATCAGACTGCCTTCAGCACTCATAGATTTACATACATACATATACACATTCAGAAGTGCATAGATATGATAATTTGCCTCCATTTGGGTTAAATATTGCACTCAAATGTCTCCACATTCCAACATTCCCACATATCTTTGTTAAAAGTATGTTAAAACCTGCAATTAAGTGGATCGAAAACGACTCCACAAAAATGCACAGAAAAACAAAATCATAAAAAATAGCATGAAAATATGTATGACACTTATGCCCGACAACAGTTTCGCATTGGCGATCGATTAACAACTCACTTAAATGCTTTTCAACACCATTTAAAGGCCATCAAACAAACGGGCCAGCCAGCGGCCGATTGGTCAAATGGACGATTGGACGATTGGACTCTTTCACTTTTGCGCGAAACTCTATTAAAACTACTTAAAATGCAAAACGTTATCTCGTCATAAATTATTTCGTTCGCTTTTCATAGCAATTTTCCTATCAATAAATGCAACGTTTCGCTGCAATGTTGTAAATAGCAAACAACTCGACTCACACCACACACACACAGACACACTCGCACAGCCATCGAACAGATAGATTATGTCCAGCTTATTGCTGTTTAATGCGTTATAGTTTTGTAGATTGCTGTCGGCTTGTTGTGCTCGTTGATGGCGTCAATGTTGTTGCTATTGTATTTAATTAATTCGGCGGCCACTTAGAATGCCACATCAAAATTCCGTTGAGCAACAAATTATTGCATTGCTAATGAATTGTTATGTAATAAAAAGCGAAATGGACAAATTTATGAAGTTTTGCAAAAGTGGAAGCTGAAAAAAGCTGTAAACATTCAATTAGTCCGTACTCGAGATCACTTGCAGTCAGCGACTGTCATGTAATTCGCGGAATTAGGAACGTAAAAAGGCTAGTTCTGCCCCAAAAATCTTATGTCAATGATATAAGTCTCTCTGGCTCTACAGCTTCTTAAGAAATTCTAAAGAAACAGCATAGTATATGACCTGACCAAGTTCACGAATTTTGTCGGTCCTTCTGATGTATCACTTTAGACTCAGAAATTATGGCGTACCGTTCACACGACAGTCAACGTAACCGGAACCGACCCGGTTTTCATCCACTCAAGGATTGTCAACTTGGCAGCAATCTTCCAAACTACTTTAGGGAGGTTTTATGCCAAATATTGGAAGCATCACCTGAACAATTTGAATTGTGTATGGATGCAAATGTAAATTGTTGTGGAAATATGTATTTAAAGTCACATTAAAGGGTTAGCGCCCTTCGATTTCGAGATGGAGTGTTAGCTAGAGACTCTATAACTTTGGGCTCTCAAACCGCCAGCATTGTGATTGCATCGTCATTTTACTCATTGCCTTGATCTTCTGTACCCTTTACTTCATCAAGCTATGGATGTACATGCCTACGGCATATTTCCGAATATATTCGGTGAATGATAGTTTCGATAAAACCAGATTAAGGTTCTGTTGACAACAGAAGCATAGTCTCCGCCTCAGCTCAGTATGAACTTCAAAGAAATATCGCAGTTGGACTCATGCTTTAACCGTGATACAAAAGATAGGTCCATTTAAAACTTTTTAAACTTTCTTTAAGTTAGGTTAGGTAAATTGGCTAATTCGTGAGACTACGAATAATCCCACTTGGCTTAACCATTGTGACGTCCAGAACTTCTAAGTACGAATCAAAATGACCGTCATATCTACAAATAGCCTAGAGCCAGTCACAAATTTATTGAATCAGCCAATATCTACTCCTGACAATTCACCGGGTTCGTAGAAGGTATGGCAACTGGATACCTTAGTATGGCGCAAGCTGGGGAGTGAAGTAAAAAGTGTCTGAGTGTTTCTACCTCTTCTTCCTCCCTGCAACTATGTCAAGTTGCGTTCTCCAAAATTTTTAACCTCACCCCATGAGTGCCGATAAGTTTAGTTAGGACTCCTACCATTCTGGACAGGTGAGCCTTGCTAAGGACTAGTAATTCCATGGACCTTTTGGATTCGCTCTGGACCAGAAGCCTTTCGAAACCCCACAAGCCTGGTTGCTTACTAGTGTTTACTGAGCTCGCGCGAGGCACATATCATAAATCTGGCAGTCAGATCAAGGTCTGTATATCAGTAGTTGTATAGTTCGCAGACCTTTTAGAGCTCTTAAACCAAAGATTCAACAGCACGACCGTATAACTTTAGTGTCACTTTAGAGCAAGACTTCGGCCAGTTACTATTCTTTAGAAGCTCTCATTGGGTATAAAGAATTGTGTTCTCAATTGCACAAATCATGGGTATATTTTCGTTGATTTCTCATTTAATTTTTAATGCAGTCAACATTATATTTGTATTACCTTTGTCGCTGCTGTTGGCATTTTCTCATAAATAAAGCACTCAATTACTTGGCAACACCGCCGATCGAAGCATATAAATGTAAGTTTTCGATGGCTTTTCCACTTTTTCATACATTCCCGCATAATCTACTGTTGACACACATCATTTGACGTTCGATATGCTTGGCAGGTCGCCACTCGCAGCGCCTGCACACTAACCAACTGCCAAAGTAGTCGAACAGCTACTCCACGGCACTCCACTCCGGGAAGCCGGTGGTCGGCAGCCGGCAGCAATGAGCGTTTTTCGTTTTTAATTAAAATGCGAGCGCGTTAAAATTACAGCAACGAGCAACACGTTCAAGTCGGAAAAGCGCCGTTGCCACTCAAATCATAACTTGCAACAGGCGGCGCTGCCAGTGACGGGCTCCGGCTGACTGCTTGGCTACTGTGCGCCAATTGCAGCAACACTTAAGCTGTGTGCATACGAATTAAACGCCGCTGCGTCGCGGCCAACTGGCGGTTTTGGGGGATCAACGCTTGATCGGCGTCGGACAGCGAGTAGTAATTGCTTGTTATGCCACCGCATGTCGGAGCGACGAACGCAAGCGGGCAGGCAAGTGGCCAGGCGTGAAACCGAAGACAGTAACCGAGCGCTGAAATCGAAACTCAGACTGTAAATAAATACCAATTGCTAGTTGCAATGCCACAAAGTTGGACGGACCGACCGACCGACCAACCGTCGGATCGAGCAAGAAAGCTGAGCTGCGTTAAGCTGCAAACCGACATGAGGGTATTAAGCGATTTGGCGCATGAGCCGTTCGCCGTTTGCCGTTTGCTGCCTGCCACATGCAACTGTAATTTGTGCGCCCGACTATCTGCAGTGTTTGCTGGCGTGTTGTTGTCTGGCGTAGTTTTTGCTGCCGCCGCTGCTGCTGCTGCTGCCGTTTCTTGTAATTTGGCTGCGAATACCACTTAACATACATACTTAAGCAATCAGCACAGTCACTGGCGCGCATGCTCGGCACTTCAGCGCTCTGCGAAGGCAACAACAAAAACACCAACTGCACATTTAACCACCGTCATCGTAATCATCAATAACACTAGCAGCAACAACAACAACAACATACCAGCTCATGATGATCATCAATAGCGTCGTCATTGTGTTGCAATTACGTCACAGCTGCAATGAATTGTTGTGATGCCGACACAAGTGTCTGCAGGCATTTATGCAAGCGCCTACGTGAGTGTGTGTGTGTGTGTGGTTAAGCGCCGAAAAGCGCATTTTGGCCTCTTTCACTCCTCCTTCACGGCGCTGGATAATCGCTTCTCAACCATGGCAGCCGCTTGGCGTTCCCCCCACCGCGGATGCGCTGCTGGCATTCATTTGCGATTGACTGGCAGTCACCGCATGCGCGCAGGTGTGTGTGTGTGTGGTGTTGTGTGGGGGCTGTTGGTGTGCTCGTGGAAGCGCTTAGTATCACGCAGTGTATAATTTTTATGGTATTTACCATAGCACTTAGCCGTTCCCGGTTGTAATAGACTGTTATCGCATAGTGAGATTTACTCACTTTAATTCGATTTACAGTTACGTTTGTCCATTGTGTACATGTGTAAATAGCTTAGGATGCTATAGCAGACTACTTATATGGAATGTATGTAGGTCACACTGGGTGGGCTAATCCTATTAGGAGTGAGGTTAGAATGGAATTAAACTTTAGCAGCAAGTCTACAGAAAACTTCCGCTTCTGATATGGAACAAAAATCTCTGGGATGTAGTGCTAAGATATAACTTTTGGATCTTTACTTGCGGCGTCTTGAATCACAAATCAGTGTTAAGAGCATATAGCAAAGAGATCACCTGATCTTTTGCCATCTTGTGCCAAAAGGCTTTTGCGACCGTGCATGTACCGATTGTGTCCCAGCGCTGACCATTTAATAGTAGACCACAAGAGGATAAGGGTGCACCGATCCGCTCCCATTATACCGATAACGTCTCTAGGGTGCCTTACCTTTACAGTTTCCTGCTATTCCGCTGTGGTCTGGCACCCATATCAATCTTATCACAAATGCATTCGATGCTATTGGTAGCGAGATTAGGCAGTCTTCCACCAGCCTTGAAGGCACTGTAAATGAGTTCAAGGGTGGTATCGCCGCTCTGCTTCTGAAAGAGGCTGCACTCCGAAGCAGCAAATCTACTGCTACCTTAATGGCTGCAACCTCGGCCTGAAAGACACTGCATAGTCAAGAAGTTTGAAACTGTAGTTGATGGAGAGCTTTCGACAGTAGACCCCTCCACCAACCTTCTCCTCAAGCTTTGACCCATTCGTGAAGAAGCTAACTGCCCCTCTCTACGGACAATATGTTCAGCATAACGTTGAGTGCCATGGTTGGGGTAGACTTTAGTGCACCACACATGCTGATCTGAGTAATACGTTTCTAGATTACAGAAGTATAGAACTTTACGGATTACATTTATTTGGTTCATATAAAGAAAGTCATATAAAGAAAGTTCTTTCCTTCAGCGGTTGTATTTTTTTGAGCGTAGGAACTTTCAATCACTTGATAAAGTGCTTTATTTGTAGATCTTAGAATCAGAAACTCTATAACTTATGGAGGTACGAGTATTTCAAGTTTTTCCAAATAAACATTTTTAGGTTATATCGGCAAGTCAAAGCTATAGTCTTCATTAAACAACAATAACTTATTTTGATGTGAGATCTAAGTGGTTAGGTTAGGTTATATTAAGAAGTCGATCCTAACAAGAATCTAACTTGGACAGCTTAGAATTGTGGTCCTTAAAACTCTGTAGATCATGAGATCCTCATAAAATCGACAATCTGTTAAGGCGGCTAATATCAGTTTCGGCTCTGTATCTTGATTTGCTGAAAATATGACTGCTGATATGTTTCAACCCCAGTCTTGCAAAAGTCGGATAATGGAAGAGAAAGTTTCTGGATATTTCCACAACACCTTATTCCAGACAGCTTTGATAATTTAATTCCGACAAGATTTTTGCCTTACCACCCGAATGCCCATAAGAGCTCCTACGTTACGGTAAGATGAAGTTTGTTGAGGGAAAGTTACTCAGTAGATCTCGCAGTCGCACAGAAGTTGGCCGTCGACCAACGCATGCAAAGCGCGGTTTATAGTTGCAGAGCTTGTTGTAATAGGTCGGCAGCGCCATCTCGCACAAGGATATAAGTTTGAGACTGGTTCTACTAAGGATGGACTAAGGACATTTTTCTCAATTTTTTCTGTACTCACATATGTACATCACTCATTATTACCATGAAACTGTCGTATTAGCAGGACCGCTAAGAAGTCACAAAGTGTATACACAGGCATACAAAGGTCTGACCTTCGGCCATCAGCAGCAACTTTTTAAACCAATAAACAGAATAAAAAGACCAACAATAAATTAACAAAAGGCCAAAGGGGCTTTATCGAATTTGTTATATTGCAACACTGCAAACCGCAAAACTGTAATAAAGCTGACAATAAAAAGCTCACAAAATCCAAACAAGTGGGCTCCGAAACGAAACCACAAAAACTCATTGAAGATAGCCCAAACAGTGTGCAGCCGATGCGAGACCGGTCCGCAACAGCGCGCTGCGTTTACTGCTTGTTTGTGTGTTTATGGCCTCTCGCCCCCTCTTCTTGTGGCAAGAGTCAAAAACTCAAAAAACAAAAACAAATTCAGACGCTTTGCTACACCTAAAAAATTCTGAGGTTTGGCAAAAATGAGTATCAAAACAAAAACACAAAGCAACAAGCGCAAATAAAACGAAAGTAAATATAAACTGAAAAGAAATAACAAAACACAAACAAACACATAGACGCGGTGGCAGTCAAAACACAACTGAGCACACAACTGTTGCATGCGACGTTTTGTTGTTGGTGGCGCTGTGACAGCACCGTAAGCAGTTAGCAACTATTTACATACATACATACGAACGCAACCGTGCATTCTATATATTGGTAATGTTGTTGTTGTTGTTGCATGTTGCATGCTGTCGTGTTTGCATTGACAGTCGCTGCTACCCGCCATAGTGAGACAGCTTGCCACCTCTATTCCGCTCGCAGCGCCGTCGCCACCAATCGACTACCAAAGGCACACAGCCACACACACACATACATCCGCACATCCACCAGCATTTACATATGTTTTGCCATTCATGCGCTCAGGTGCTGTACTGCGTGCTGCATATTCATTTACGACATCCGTCCCTGTGCAGCCGTTTTGACGTCTGTGACTTCGAAAACGGCGAAAAACACACACAACAACAACAACAGCGAAGTCTTATTTAAATGTTAAAGTTTGGCTTGATACTTAAAAGTTGAATGCGAAAAATGCATGAATGGCACACAATTACAATTCATTCTGTGCACTTTGCATGTTTCGAATACTTTTTTTTGTAGATTTTTGTTTCACCCATTCAGTACTCACCAAAGGAAGACCGGATTTGAAGGCGAATATCGCAAAACACTTGGAAGTGCTTAAAAGGCGTTTTTCTTTTCAGAAAATTTTATTGAAGTGTGTGTGTTTGAGGCACGTGATGTGGACGACGAAAGCGGAAATACAGGAAGCTATCAAAAATCATCCCTGGGAGTCAGTAGCTTACGTTCAGCTTAATATGAAGTCTTATGCTAGGTTAGGGTAGAGTTTTAGGTTATTGCTGTTAATGGAAATTGATGCTAATATACCAAAAATAAATGAGGAATATTAAGTAGTTGACGAAATGAAAAACTAGAATTGCTTTACATGTTAATCGAGTTCTTTGAGTCGGAACCCTGAACTTCTATGAAGTTTAGAAAGACATTATGGAAGAATATTCAAGTGAAGCCATTCATCATTTTAACGATAAAAAATGTTCCAACACTCTCTAAAAAGTTTCGAACCTGAGAAATTGATCTCTATATATTATATACATACATAGTAATAGGATCTAGAAAATATGTTCGGGGATTATATAAAAATTCATACCAAAAACTCGTGAAGATAGAAGAGAAAAACCTAATTTTGGTAGTTATATGTTATAGAAGTCCGAGATCTCCGGAATAGCCTTGAGAGCGGAGATGCATGCTGCTTGGATCCTCTCTTTCGTCTCAAAATGATTGCAATTTCTGGCAAGGAAACAAACAAAAGTCCGGGAGACCACATCTGGGCTGTGGGGCGGCTGCGGAAGCGTTGGGATGCCGCCTGTGGTTTAGTAGTTGCTCACAAGGAAGGCGGTGTGAGCCGAGGCGTTGTCGTGGTACAACTTCCAACCGGCTGTGATGTCTTGTCGGATCCGATAACCCTTCGTTTGAGTCTATTGCGGATTTCCACGTAAAACTTGTCCAGGCGGAACAAATTCATGGTGGACGATGCCTTTGATGTCAAAAAAGACAATGAACATCGCTTTCACTTTGGATTCTTCCCTTTTTTGGGCGTGGAGACGGAGTGTGCCACTCGGAAGATTGCCTCTTTGTCTCGGGATCATACTCAAAGATCCATGACTCCCTGACATCTGAGTAAGCCTGTTTGATCATATCAAATGTTTCTGTCGCAGATTTACCGAGTTTCACACAGAATTTAATCGCGTACATCAGCTTTAACGAAGCTGCATTTTCAGCGCCACTAACAGAAATACGTCGCGCGAAAATGTTTGTCCTGACTCTCTAGGTGCTCGGAGACAAACGACCAACCGCTCGTTGTTAGTTAGGAGCGTCCTCTACCGAATCCAGTCAGTGCGCACACGCTCCGAACTACAGTCGTGACGGAAGAAGAGCAGCATATATTACTTTCCGGACCAGTCCTATATATGTGAGAGACTGGTACGTATATACAGACCGACAGATGCACGGACATGGCTAAATCGACTCATCTCACGTCACGCTGATTATTTACTTGCTGGATGTTACGAACTTCGTGGCAAACTTAATACACCATGTTCGTGTATGTATGTGTATATGTGTGTGTTTGCAACTATAATTTTATTTCAAATAATTTCCGCTTTCATTTCGCTTCAAATTTAAATTCCTTCAGCGACACAAGTGTGGCGAATTTCGCTGTAAATGCGACAGCACGTTCGACTCCAATGCAGGAAAGTTTCAATTTCTTTTCTGTTAGAAACCGAAGACCAAAAGCAAATCGAAGAAACCGCCGTGCAATTTCCAAGCATAAAAAGCTCCAACTCAACAAAGCGAGGCAAATGACAACGGTCTAACCAAGCATAGCTCCAACAACAACAACAATAAAATAGTCAACAATAAAGCCGCAACAACCACAACAACAATAAGACAACCAACAATAGTGCCATCAACAGCGCCAACGACTTGGGCAGCAGCAGTAAAAATGTGGTGGCCAAACAACAGCAGATAACCTGCAACTTACAAATCGCTCATTGCCGACTGTTAGCATTTGCCAGCGATAGCTATATAATGCCAGCGCCATACCCGGCGATAGCGACGGCGCAAGCGCCGGCTCACACAAAGTCGATCAACATGGTAAGCACGATTGCGCTGCGTCAAGCACTCAAGCGCTCACACGCTCATTCGCTTAACTTCTGAACGCTTGCTTGCTTTTGCTTTTGCTCCGGCTTTGTGCTTCATTTTACAGCGTTAAGTTCAACTGTCAGCGCGCTTAGTTGAGTATGTGAACCAACTTCAAAATCTACAACCTCTTCAACGCTTTTGGCCAAAGCGCGACCACACCACAACGCGTCGCCGCAACAAAAACCCTCCGCGCTGCGCTCCACAAACTGCCGCACTCAGTGGCGAGTAGCGAGCGACCGCAGCAGAGCGATCGCTGTATGGGGCCTCCACAAGCGCTTGCTTCGAGTTGGGCTTTTCAGTTTCTTACAGTGTGTCAGCGCGGATGGCAGTGCTGCCGTCTTCATTTGCAATACAAATTTGTTTTCGTTCGTCGACGCGTCTACGTCTTCATATGCTTTTAAGGTGTGTACGAGCATACACAGCATAAAAATATGTTTGCATATGTCTGCATATATCCACGTAAATACAAAGCCAAAGCGTTCGCAGCCCAACCGCTCCGCGCTCATTAGTGTTGAACAAATTGAAATGCGCCCGGGCGCGCGCGCGCTCTAATCGTGTAAGAATGCATATCAACTGAAACGTACTACAAATGGAAATGCATATGCGCGTGTGTGAGTGTGTGAACTGCTTAGTGAAATAGAGTAAAAAACGGAGGTAAAAGGTAAAATAACAACGCGGAAAAAAGCACGTTGCCGCGCCATACGATTTCAATGTAAACGTAACAGGTGTAACAGCGCTGCTGGCGTTCTGCTGTCAACGTTGTTTTTGTTTTAGCCAGTGCTGTTATTATGATTGTTCGGGTTTTTTGCATTTTTTTTTTGTTTTCACCTCATCGACATCGACTGGCATTGTTATTGTGAATTGTGTTTTGCGGGTGCTGATCGACGCGATTAGAAACGGCGCGGCCGCGTCTTGGCCGCCGCTTAGCCAAATGTCATGCCGCGCCATGTGTCGTGCGGCTGGCCGCATAGCCGCATAGCCACAGCGCAGTAATTTGCTTAGCGCGCATGTGTGTGTTTGTTTGTGTGTGACAAGCAACGGACCAAAATAACCGTAGCTAAATAACTGTGCCGTTGAGTGCTTTTTAAGCTACGATTATGAAACCGTAATAGTGCAACAGCAACAACAAAACCACAACAACAACAAAGCGAACTACATTGGTTGTTACAAATGTGAATAAACAGCGAGAATTAGAAGTTCACAAATCAAGATCGAAAAATAATAGATATATTCACAGAACAAAAACAATAAATAATGAAAAGGCGACAGTAGAAATTAAATGAAAACGAAACACAATGGAATGAGTAAAAGCAGCAGTTACTGCTGTATAATTTATAGAACCACACAAACATATGTATGTACATATATATTTACATACATATCTATACAACTGTCATAATAGTGGGAAGAAGTTGTTAACAAAACTATTAATCTTTGGCTCAATGAAATAGATGAAGTGAATACAAAACAGTTACAGACCACAATTTATATATAAAACAATTACGTAAACAGCTAAGCAATATGAAATGTAGAGAATCGTAATGAGAAACATACATATAATATCAAATAGTTACATATAACTTTTATGACTTTAAGCAAGTAGTTTCTACGTAGAATCTTAAAACGTTAAAAAAGCTTGAAGAAAAATTTCGCCTTTTGTATGTAATTGTTGCATTTATTCAGTAGCTCGCGGAACTTTGGAAACATGGTCTGCTGTTGAATGACAGAATTCTTATTAGATTGCCTTTGATTGGGATTGTCATATGCCACGAGAACTCATTGTGTTCAAAGTATAATTGTCAGTAAGAAAATCTTGTTCTCTTAGCTTCATAGATCTTCTCAAAAAACATGCTCAAAACACCCGAAATGTTAGCAAGTGCTTTAACTGGGAGGCAGAATAAGTAGTATGTATTGATGAATTCACATTTCCACGGGAGAAGTCTCTCCAAAGAGATATCAAAGGTTTATTTATTTCAAATTAACTCTTTTAATAAAATTACATAATACATTGCTATTCCTTTCTTTGAGTCATTGCTGTTCTCTTAGTCGCACAACTTTTACTATCCTCCAGATGTAGTGAATAGCATCCAATATCTTTTGAAATACCAGGTTGTTCAGTAAGTTTTGTCGTTTGATAAGAAAAACACAATTTTGTGATTCAAAATACACTTTATTATTCAGTATAATCTCCCTGAACATTAATACTTTTGCTTCAACGATCGTCCAATCTGTGGATCCCACCACTGAAGTGGGAATCCGGAAGGTCTGGAAAATACGCTTCAACTGCCGTTTTGACGGATGAAAAATGCTTGCCACATATAAATTTTTGAGTTCTGGAAACAAATGGAAGTCGCCGGGCGCCAAATCTGGTATGCTCCAACAATTCGAACTTTAATTCATAGATTTTAGCTATTGTCAAAATGTTCTTGGGACACGGTGCATTGTCCTGATGAAAAAGAGCTTTTTCTTCTGTAAACCGGATATTTTTTCTCGAATTTTTTCCATCAACTGGTCCAAAAGGTTGCAATAATATTCAAAATTAGTTGTTTTACAAGTTTTGCAAGTAATCCACAAACAAAATTCCGCTCGCATCCCAAAAAACTGATGCCATAACCTTCTTGGCCGATTTCCAGACACGAACTCGTTTCGAAACCGAACAACCAGGTTCACATCACTCTTCAGTCTCTTCTTTTGATTCAGGATCATGATGATAGACCCAAGTCTCATCCATTGTGATGAATCGACACACAAAATCCACTTTATCCATATTAAAACGCTCGAAACGTTGCTGAGAAGGTCGCATTCGAATGTGTTTATGTTCCATTGTTAGCGAATACGTCACCCATTGTATAAAATATGGCTCACACTGCCTAATAAGATGTGTAGAGTCGCTACTAAATTTCTCTCAGTCAATCGACGATCTTCCAAAACCATATCCTGTATTTTGGCTTTGATTTGTGATGCTGATGCGCTTTTTGGATGCCTTCACGTGGTTGTCTTCAAGGCTTGTACGACCACGTTTAAATTCAGCAACCCATGTTTTTACTGTTTTAATTGTTTTTAGACGCCCCAAATATATGAGGGATATTCGACGAACCACGATCTTCAACTCTGACCACAAACTGCAGTCCAATGAATTCACACTTCCAGTTTTTTTTCTACAGCTATGAAAGGAGAAATATTGCATTTGAGCCCTTGCTAGGCGGTTTTTGCCAAGTGTGCTTAAGATGATTGTATAATCTATCTGGAAGATTTAATGCTCTTCATCGAAGAGAGCAGTGCTTAACTGCTTTACCACGACTTCTAAAACATCCGGCTGCCACACTTTTGCTCCAATTTTACTAGCTTTTTCACAGGGGTAAAGAGGTGTAACGTCTTTACAGCAGACTCCCCATCAAACCATTACAGCAGCAACGTCTTTGGTAGTTTTTACGTAGAATTTGTCGGCTTGCCTTTTCAAAACTTCTTCAACATCAAAAATGTATTCTTCTGTAAAAAGGATAATTTCATGGTTGCTGCAATGAAGAAGTGGATTTCAAACGTATTATCAGTTGACTGACGGTAGGCTTTCATGCAGAGACCATCTCAAGACAAGTCTTGTCGTTGATCTTTTCGATTTATCCGTTTCGCTGGATATAACTTTTTTTTAAGGGAACTTCAGCGAATGTGCTCTCGAACAATTTCATGGTTAAATTGGTTGGTTGCACGCTAGGGCTTCTTTTTCTGTCATCAACTATAGACCTTTGGAAAAACCATCATTAGTGCGGTAAACAAATATCGAAATCTTATTTTTTTGTTTTTGAAAAGCTCAAACATTTCAAATAAAAAGTAGTTTGTGTTTTATTCTAAACATGAACTATGTAGATCAAAGTTTCATATACAAATCCACCACATTATTAAAATAACAGCACATTTCGGCATTGTGTAATAACCTCATAAACATAAGTATTAACAACAACACTTCCGCCACCAATGTGTAATAATTCTCTCAGCAGGTGTAAAAGCAACCTAATTCACCGTTATTTATGTGGAAATTGTCAAACCCAAGCTGCTGGCATTTTTATTATTACTACTTTATTTAGAATGTTTTTGAAGATTTGTGTGTTGGCTCGGAATGTGTCGTTAGTAATTTCTTCATTGACACGTTTGGGCATAATTTTTAAACGTTGAACATAAGTGAGCGTGTAATTTCCATCCGCTAGCTCTCTGGGCTATTATTATGATAATTATTGTCATCACTACTTTTATAGCTTGTTTTTGTTTTATTACGTTTCTTCTTGGAGTTGCGCTGGTTCTTTCACCTTTTGCGTTGCTGTGGCTTGTAAGAACGCTTTTGTGCGCATATTTATAGCTCTGCGCCGTCTTCAGTTTTATTGGTGTTGACTTTGACATTTGCATAAAATGCGGATAACAGAATTGAAAAACACAGCAGCTATTTTGGGTTTGTGTTATAGTTCTTTAGAAATGTTTCAGGAAAGGTCGCTGGTATTCCAAAATCATAGATGTCGAAGAATATTTCACTTGTTATGTTAAGACTGGCTTACATTCGAGACAATGAATTCAATTGTCTGTGCAGTATTTTCGATATTATTATAGGTTGTCAGCAATTACTTTATGATCAGTATTATTCGATTTTGGAAAACCAACCACATTTTTAAAAATAGTATATAGTAGTATCAGAATACAATACCCAAGATTACAAGGTTCTGAGCACCAATTCTGGTAAAGATGGCCAAATCTCCAAGTGTGTTTTTGAGGTTAGGAACCTCCATCTTCTAAACCTCTGTATCTCTAAAATCAGAGCTAAGCGAAGAAGCTTTGGATCTACAGAGTGTACCCTTCTGCAATTCTGTTCTTATCACGAGATTTTGTCTCCTAATACGAACGGATTTTTGAATAGAATTAAAAGGGAACCAAATATTTATTAGAAAGCAGAAGGCGTTCTCAAATCTACTCCATTTCTGAGCTCAAAACACAAATGAAAATTAAAATTGACATAACTTCGAAGCCTTGTGTACTTAAAGTCTTGTGGTTTATTCAACTTAACGGTGCGTTCAGCTTAGTTACGGCAGGGAGGGCAGGTCAAATTAGTAAAAACACTGACATATATGTTCGTATGAACGTAAGTATGGCTTTGTTTGCTTGGAAAAAGTGTGTGCTGAAAAGCCATTCATATACCATGCAGCCATTTATGATCGTATGTCTTCACATGTGTGGATGTGTACGTGCATGACTGTTGCCACAAGAGGTCTAACGGTCAGGCATTCAACCTGAGCGGCAACGACTTGCAAAACACACAGCACCGCCAAGCCACGAAGCTGCTACTAAGCTTTAAGCGGTCACCAAAGCGTTAAGCAATACGCTAATGAGCGAGCAAATGAGTCGCCTGTGTGCGGTAATGCGTTTCGAAGGGGACGAAAAAAATACCGGCGACTAAGCTCAGCTTAAAAAAGGCTGAAACGCAAATGACTTCTTTAAACTTTTTTCGTTTCGGAAGCGTTGCTCAGTCTGTCGAATAGAATAAATAGAGAATGAAAAGTGTTTCTAATTACAACAAAAACGAAGAATGCTCGTGGCAACAGTAGCTTAGCAGCCAACAAGCAATATGTACAACAACCTTTTTTGCGCTGGCAATGAAATAAATTTGAAAAAAGACAAAAAAATATTAAAAAAAAAATTCAAGTAAATAAAGTCAAATGTCCAATAATGAAATAAAGTTGTACTCGTGGAAATTGCCTGCACAAGTTCGTGACGAAGTCGACAAAAACTAGTACTAACTTATACAAAAGTGGCATTTACACACATACATACGTATGCATAAGCAAGTAAGTATGACAGTGTCCAACGTTAGATGATGTAGTGTTCTGAAGTTATGCGAAATGTAAAAAAGTCTGCATTTTCATACACCTATACATAGATATACGCATATGCATGCATGTGTGTGTGCATGTTGTTTTGAAAAATTCTACACCAAAAGCCATAAATCTTTTAACTTCCATTTAACTAAGCAAATGGGCGAAAATGCCAGCGCGAACACAGCGCACATGCGCACTGCGCATTATGAAAAACTGCGAGCACACGCACACAAACTTACATGCCCTGTTATGCTCATATCTCATAAATATATGTACATACATAAGCTGTTCAGTGTTTTAAATATTAGTAATAAAAATTTAAAATTTAGTTAAAGTCTTGGGCATACTTTGTGGGCATGCCACATCGCGTCTTGATTAATATGACGCAGCAAAAGAACACTCGGTTAATTTTATTTTATAAGTTTAATATAAAAAACTAAGTGCTTAAGCAAAACTTTTGTCAAAAGAATAAATTTAAAATTAATAGAAAATTAATTAAGCGAAAAAATATATATTTGGGGTACTCACAACCCGTCGTAAAGCATCGTAAAATCATAAAATTATAAATTTTTACACTGGTTTAAAAAAATTGTTGTTGTATTAGATACAAAAATGAGTTTACACATTTACAATTCTCAATGCTATGTTTTCGGATCGTTATAACATATAACTTTACGAGACTACGTGAAATCCCTAACTGATTTTCAAATTTTTTTCACATACAATTGCTAAGTAGAAAAAATTCAAATATCAGTAAAAATCGCTTAATTTATTACCAACTTTTCTCGAGTTGTAAGTTTCTGATCTATTCATTTCATAAGGTCAATACAATTATTATTAATTTGTAACCCAATCGTTCATTGGAATTACCTAATTTAGATATTTCCTACTTTAATTTAGCTTCTTTAAAATGGGGCTAACCGTTCGGTGCAATTAACAATTAATGTAAAGTCGGAAGGAAATCTATTCTAAAGAAATAATAGAGTTTAGAAAATAGGGAAAAATCGAAGCTACATATACCAGGTTTTTCAATAGGTTTTGTCGTTTCATAAGAAAAACACAATTTTATAATTTAAAATACACATTATTCAGTATAATCTCCCTGAACATTAATACACTTGCTCCAACGATCCTCATATCTGTTGATCCAATCCTGAAGTGAAAATGCGGAAGGTCTGCAAAATACGCTTCAACAGTTCTGGAAACAAATTGAAGTCGCTGGAGACTAAATCTGGTGAATACAGTAGATGCTCCAACAATGCGAACTTTAATTCGTGGATTTTAGCCATTGTCAAAACGCTCTTGTGACAGGCTGCATTGTCCTGATTAAAACGGATTTTTTCTTCTGCAAACCGGGTATTTTTTACGAATATTTTCAATCAACTGATCCAAAAAGGTTGCAATAATATTCAGAATTAATTGCTTTACAAGTTTTGCAAGTAATCCACAGACAAAATTCCGCTCGCATCCCAAGAAACTGATGCCATAACCTTCTTGGCCGATTTCCGGACACGAATCCGTTTCGAAACCGAACAACCAGGTTCACACCACTCTTTACCCTCTTGTTTTGATTCAGGATCATGGTGATAGACCCAAGTCTCATCCATAGTGTTGATTCGACGAACCAAATCCACTTTATCTGTTTTAAAACGCTCTAAATGTTGCTGAGAAAGTCGCATTCGATTGTGTTTCTGTTCCACTGTTAGCGAATGCGGCACCCATTATGCACACAGTTTTCTATAATAAAATCCAAAATTTCATTTAAAATATGGCTATTCACTGCTTAATGAGATGTGTGGAGCCTCTACTAAATCTCTCTCAGCCATTCGACGATCTTCCAAAATTATATCCTGTATTGTGGCTATGATTTGTGGTGTTGATGTGCAAGTCCTTCACGTGGATCGTCTTCAAGGCTTGTACGACCGCGTTTAAATTCAGCCACCCACTTTTGTACTGTTGGTGCTACACCTTCCAAAAATAAGAATTTTTTCACTGCATGATATTAAATTTTTTCCATTGTAAAAAAATACTGTTACACGGCGACACTAAATGGCTTGTAAACAAAGAATGAATTGACAGATTGAAATGAAACTTCAAATCCGTTCATATGAAGAGTGTACCAACTAAACAAAAAAAATCTCTTCACAGGGTTACCATCAAATATTTATACATTATGTGAGGCCTTTTGCAATGTAGGATTAACATTAACTTTGAAACTACATATGCAATAGTAATCTTGGAATTATTCTATTTTTAAGACTTCATGGAAAGAGGTCAGGTGAAACTGTAAAATAGATTAGAAAGTAGTATAGAGTAGAAAGTTTTTAATATCTTTCTCCTTCAGAAAGTGGTAAGCTCTCGAGCGCATTTCTGTCAAGAAAAATGTTCTTAAAGCTGACTTAGCTCTTGTACAATCAATGCTCCCACCAAATATTGCAGTAGAAACCCGATCAAGCATTCGTTGGAAGACACGACTGAATTTTTGGCGAATACTATATATGTATATATTTTTTCAATTTAACAATCTGGGTCCCTCAGCCATACTACATAGTGGGCACTCTCAACAGGGCTTAACATTATTTATGTGAATGTGTGTGCGCTGTTTTCCGAAACTAAAACACTGTGCCAAGACATGCGTGCCGACATTCGTGCAGTTGTTGTAAGGTAAATGCGCGTGAGCGCGTGTTACTTCAATAATCTCGCTGTTTTTCCATTTTATCCAAGTAATCAAGATACATGGCTTTTTAATTAATGTAATTCAATAAAATAGTGAACATGTCAAAAAGCGAAAAAGGAATATAGTTAGAAGCCAAAACAGTTTCATTGCAATTATTTATGTATTTAATTCGAAATTAATGCAAAACAAACGAGCCAATAATGAAAGTGGACCAATAATTCATGAATTTGCATTGAAAAAAGTGTGAAATTAAATATTATACGCGGTAAAAATGAATTTTTCTACAAGTTTTGAAAGATATAAGTATGAGCAAAGCTTTTTATGACAAAAACAACAAAAATCATAACACTAATACGCAATAAGAGGCGTTAATAACATAACCGCAAAATGCAGGTGAGTTGCGTTCGAAAACGGTGGCAATCTGGTAGCAAAAGATCAACTATAATACAACAACCACACGCAATTATATTACAACAATAATAAGCTAACGCATATTGTATGAATGGAGGTGCAGAAAGTGCAAAAAACTACAAAATAAACTTTAGAGCTCCAAATTGAATGAAATTAACAAAAGTAACAAAAATAACAACAGAAGCTGCAAGCGGGACTTGTAAGTATTTTAAGGTTTTCTTTCATTTACACACACAAACGTAGTGTTTGTTTGGTTACACCGTAGCTATATTTTTGAACTATTTGTACGATATTTTAACTATACTTAACTGTTCTGAACAAATCAATTGTCTGGGACAATTTATATTTTACTTTTTGAGTTTCTTTAAGGCTAAATTGTAGATCTGATAGTGAGAAGAGTTTCTGATGGAAAATTGGATCCAACCTACTAGTGTTCTGCCTTGATCATCCCCATCGGATATTTTCATTGCCTTCGTACAATAGCTTTGAACCGTATTCTAAAAATTATTCTAGAAATTAGTTAGACCAAACGGTCGGACAGCTGTAATATCCTTCACAAATACAAAAGATCCCTTACAAGCACATGATTCTGATGGTTAAGTTTGTATGGCAGCTATATTCAATGGTTATCCGATCTAAACAATTTTTTCGGAGATTCAATCAATGTCTTAGGCAATAACTCACGCTAAGTTTCGTGAAAATATCTCGTCTAATGAAAAGGTTTTTCATACAAAGACTTGATTTCCATCGTTCAGTTTGCATAGTAGCTATATGATACAGTGGTCCGATATAGACAATTGCGACAAATGAGCAGCTTTTTTGGGAGAAACATGCAGACGGACGGACAGACAGAGGGACATGGCTAAATCGGCTCAGCTCGTCACGTTAACAGCTTATATGTATATATAAAACTTCGTGACAAACGGTATGACGGCGCAGACAGCTTGTTGTTTATTTCAATATTGTTTTTTCAATCTCCTCAGAGACTTCATTATATGAATATTTCCCAAGGAGAGTTGATTTTCCGGGTGTCTGTTCTAATTAATTAACAATGTTTCTCACAGTGCACTCACTCAAAGTAAGTGCACAGACAGACACAAAAGCTTTGTAAGCGCTCAGCAAAACAGTGGCGGCAAGGCGAACAACAACGGCGGCGGCGGCGACCATGGCTGCTGTGGCTCCGTGCACAAATGCGTGTGCGCAGAATTTTAAATGAATTCGTGCTTTCACGCGTCCAGCGTCCAGTGTTGGCGACACCACCAACAGACCCGACCAAAGCCCACCACATTGCTGCTTTTGTTGTTGCTAGCTGCTTTATGCGCAACCATGACCATCCAGCGGCGGCAGTGACAGTGGCAACTACAACGTCAACGACAATTGCTCACAAAGTTGTCGCCACCTCACAAACATATGGACGCGGTGAACGCACGCTCGCTCCAATGCCATGTTTGCCGCTTGTCTTACGCCGTCTAGCTGTCGGCGCGCGGCATTTGTCTTATCTAGCTGCCGTAAGTGTCGGTGCGGCGCGTCGCGGCGTTGGCGTTGTGGTTGCGGCGACGGGCGCTGGCATTGCCGCTGTCGTGTTGGTGGTCGCCGTCGTATTTTTCCAACTAAATTTAATTTCTATTCAATTGCTTGGCCATATAAGCGCACGCACACACGCACACGTGCACATGCATGTGTATGTACGTGTGGTTTGCTGATTTCTATGTGGCGCGCATGGCTCTAGAAATGGTCTGCTGCCGCTGCATGCATATTCTAGTAGCGGCAAATTGTCTTGGACTCTTCAGCTTCTTGCAGCGCGTCGCATTTGCAGCTCTGCCTTTGTCCTGCCCTTTGCTTAGCGTTGTTTTTTCTGCGGCGGTCGTTAAGTACTTCACTTTTATGAATTTTTACTTTCGCTTGGAAAAGGATTTTTTTGCTCCTTCTGGCACTGTGTTTATTTGCGTATTCGCAATGCATTTATTTATGCCATTTACTTATTCAGCTGGCGGCGTGGCAGAGGGGCGCTGAACGCGGCATGCATATTATGTGCCTGACTTGCATGCTTATCAGTTAGACGGCACACACACACGTGCGCGCGCATGAAGGAAAATTCATTTTCACATTAAACGCTTTGTTGACATACGCAAGTGTACTTGCTGCTGTTGTTGTTGTTTTTTATATTTTTTGAATGTTGGTGGATTTTTTCTGCATTTCTGCAGAATTTTAATGCCGTGCGGCGCACATACTTATCCTCTTGCACCAGCTGGTAACCTCACAGCTCCAGCGCCGCCTCCACAGGCACCACCGCAGTCCGCACCTCGGCCCCGCAGCGTCTTCGGAGCGTCGCTGCGTCCATTGCGCCACCAGCCAGCCACCTCCGCAGACTTGGGAGTGGCAGCCGCCGCTTGTTTGCCGACTGTTTGACGCAATCGCTACTCGCTCCTACCTTGTGACGGGCATTTCTGCAGGTTTTTCTTAAGTTATGCATAAGTAGTTTGCATTTTTGTTTGCTCAATTCTTTGATTTTTGTCCATTCTCTGGCTGCGACTTCTTTTTCTTGTATTCTTTTCTTTTTTTTTGTGGTTTGGTGGCACAACTTGGCCGTCGCGCCGCTGGCAGTTGGCAATTTTTTCGCGCGGTGCGTCAATGAATTTTGATTGCGCAATGCATTGCGAATGCCGCATGGCAAATTTGTGGCTGTTTGTTTGCCTAACTTGTTTCGCCAGCCACTTCTTGCTCTTTAAACTTCTTGCTTTTTATTTACTATTTGCTCGGCACATTATTTTATTAATTTCCACGCTCTTGCGTTATTCTGCATATAAATCAAGCAATTCTGCTGAGTTTCACTTCAAGGGTCCAGTGGCTTGACACTTTGCCACTCACACACACACACACTAATGTATATATTTTGCTGCTACCCACGTAAAGACTTGTTAATAATTGTATGTGTATGCGTGTGTGAGGCTGTGACGGGTTTACAGTGTTTTTTCTGCTTGCATGCAGTTTACGGTAATTGAAGCTGTCAAATTGTTGCATAATAAGTCAATCACTCGCGCTGGAGGCGTTCGTTTTTTGTTTATTACTCAAAATTAATTAAAATGTCACATCTGTTGCTACAGAATATGGGTCATGGATGTTAATGATGTGATTTTTTACAAAAAAGTTCAGTTCAATCTTTGCCCATCGTTGGAAATAGAAAAGTTGCCAGCGTTAAAAAAATATAAATAATTAAGTGGCAAAGCGGATGTCGACATAATGTTTTAATACTGCATTTATATATAATAAATATTCTTTTTTGTTCAACTTTGCTGTTTATAAGAACTTTTGATGATGTATGTCAGACCATTTCGATTCTCTGTTTTTATTTTCATATTCTAGAAGTAGGTGTTAATGCAGAAGTTGAAGAGGCGTCCGGAAGACATGACCTTAAGGACCATAAATCGCAGAACCGCAGAACCTTTCTCTCGAAAACTCGTAACGTCGACTTATCAGATGTTCCCTCTGCACCATACAGTAGGACGGAAATAATGAGTAACACTATAAAGTTTGGTTTTTGTTCGTCGAGAGAGGACTTTACTTCTCAATATCCTACTCAGTCTGAAGTAGCACTTGTTGGCGGGAGTTATTCTGCGTTGAATTTCAAGGCTGACAGTGTTGTTAATACTCGTTCCAAGATAGACGAAAGTATCTACAACTTCGCAGTTATGACTGTCAACAGTGGCGTGGGAGCCTAGTCGACGACTGTTTGTTTGATGAC
This sequence comes from Bactrocera dorsalis, assembly GCF_023373825.1. Lineage (NCBI taxonomy): Eukaryota > Metazoa > Arthropoda > Insecta > Diptera > Tephritidae > Bactrocera > Bactrocera dorsalis. Next base: position 4,900,772 of record NC_064307.1, read on the forward strand.
AAGAGATATTTCGCCTTGCCCTCGGTCACTACCAGTGCCAATTCTGAATCGGTTTCGTAACAGCGTTCACAGCCTCTATTGGTTCGCAAAGCATGACCATAGATAGTGTAAATGCAACAATTTAAAGTTGGTTTGTATTGAAGAAAAAAAGGTTTGGATTGTATTGGCAGACAAATCAAAAAGAATTTTTTTCTTCTGATGGAAATAAATGAAAAATAGTAAGCGACAATTTCTCATATTCAAAAATTCATAGAATATTTTAGTAAAATTCGAATTAAGTCCTCCGCTGAAACCGTATATTTTTTATCTTTTAAAAGTTCTTTATAGTAGTTTTATGTCTATTTTTCAATAATTAAAAATGGGTATGATTATTATACGAGTAAGTTTCTAGTATAACAATGTCACGGCCTTTTTGCCATTATATACATATAAAGTAATTCTAAGAGAAATCGGAACATATTTCCTATCAAGGAACGTACTTAACATACAAAGCAATCTATTGTGAGCAAAAAATACTGAGATTTTTAAGTTTAAATTTCGAGCGAAAACCCATTCGTCGTCATTATTTTTTGCTCATGGTAGTATATCGTGGTTGTATCTTGCACATATTGCCAGTGAACATAGCCAAAAGGTGTATGGCTGCGAATGTTGCCATCAAATTCAGAGAGTCTGGGTCATTTTAGGAGGTTCTATCTAGCATTTATGAGAGATGGAATAACCACCATTGTTGCGAGACAGATTTCGAAACATTTACTAAACGAATAAGAACCTCGATGTTTTAGTTGGTTATTGAGGGACTCGATTTCAGTCAATAAGAAAATTGGCTGCACAAACAATTAAAGCTTTCAAAATCTTTAGAGAGAGAGTGTGCATAATATTCCCAACTAGTTGCTATAACCACTAAAAGATCTGTCGATTATGTCTCTTTTCTAAAATTATTTTGTGTAATATTATATAAGTGTTAAATTGAGGCGTAAACTAAAATCCCTTTTGTCTTACAACTGTGAAGTCATTCCGAGCGACTCTGTTGTCATTATACAAGATTACTGTTATCTTTTGTATTCCCATAAGTGCCGCTGCTTCATTGGAGCGTTGCTCAAGATATTGATTCGCTAAATTTGGCAGCGCGTCATGCATTATTTGCCAAAAGTCAACAATCTCTTTGCTCATAATCCAAAGGCTGTGTTTTTGTTTTTATGCAAATTGATGGTGTAAATACAGAAATGGAGTGAGTGAATGGCCTGCTCCAACGATTTGCATAATTTCCTTATAGCTGCAATGCTAAAATTTAGCGCACAATGTTTGGATTGTGTGTGTATGTGTTTCCTGTTCAAACTCAAGTTGAATGAAAGCTTTCTTTAAAGCAAGTGAACTGAAACGAATATCGAAAATTTAATAGTTATCAAAAGAGTGTGTGTGTGTGTGCGTTGGTAGAAAATAAAAACGAACGAGACGTAATCGTGTATCGGAGCCTGAGAAAGAAAACTTTGTTGGCAGGACGGCCTAATTGGATCCTGACGTTTTGATTACATACTTTGACTCATATGTTTCCTGAGTGCAGTTTCAGTATCTGCTTTATGAAGTAAAACACATTTTATACCCTAAATAAGGTATATTTAGTTTACCACGAAGGAAATTTCGAAGGCCCCATAAAGTATAAGGTAACTGCAACGACATCTATTGACAAATTACGAAAAGACTTTTTCGACTACGCAATGTGTACGAGTAAATGATAAATTGACGAGCTGAGTCGATCTCTTCGTACGCCTGTATATAAGAGAGGAACTTGCTGTTTTAGATATCGATTTGAATTTTTGCTTACATCATTTTCTACTAAAGAAACTGCTATTGGTCGGAACTGCTGATATCTGACCACTTTATCATATAGCTACCATACAAACTGATCGATCAAAGTCAAGGTCTTGCATCGAAAACTTTCTTATTGGTTTATTTATTTAACGGAATTTGTACGGTACAATCTTTGAACAAATTGTTCTGACCAGAAAACCATAGTATATGTTTAGCTGCCATACAAACTGACCGATCAAACTCAAGATAATTACTTTAATATTTTTTTATGCTTTAAGAAAATTTTCTGAAGAGGGTATTATAGCTTCGGCAAGGCCGAAGTTACTGTTTTTTCTTATTTCCCTTCACTTCAGTCAAGGATAATTAAACTGTTATGTCTGAAGTTTCAACCAGGTGGCATTCATTGTTGACTCATATGCATACGCTTGCGATTTTCATACATCTGCTTTGACTTTTATTCCAATCAATGTTGATTGATCAGGCAGAATGCTTCAGTAAGGTGTGATATATGGATGACGTATGCCAAATGGTGCTTGTGGAAATTAAAAAAAAATAAGACCAAATATTAAAAATGCTTTTATTACACCATTATTATGATATATTGAAAAAGCTATTAAACGAACCTTTAACCGACATTTTTAATTTCTTGTCCACGAGTTTCTACCACAGACACACACGCAGCATCTTGCAAAGTACTTATAATTTCAAAATTGTCCGCCAGCAGGTGACAGCAGTTCATTTTTACACTGTCTGAAATAAATATGTTAAAAATATCGAAAGAAAACGTATTATTTATCAACTTTCACCATGCCAGCGTGGTTAAAATGGCATGAAAAGTGGAAAATTTTCACATTTTCTTCATTTTTAATCTTTCCGATTTTCCATTTATAAGCTTTTGTTGATATTAAAGTGAACAAATGAACGCTTATATATATTCGAAATGATGTAAAAGTTTAACACACTCACACTTATACACATTATATATGTATGTATGTAGAGTTTATAGTGTATTGCACATACATATATCCAACTTCATACATTTTCGCCTGTGCTACAATTAAAGATTTATGCAGTTTTATATAAAAATACAACCGCACCTACATATATATACAAGTACATACCATACATACATGAAAGCCATGCTGCAAGGTGGCTTACGTGCAGTTGATTGTGTCGCTGCTCATCTCAAAGTTGGTGATAAATATTTCTCATACTTACATGCCATATATACACATACTCATATACATGTGCGTATGTGCGTTCAGCTGCCGTGCTTCTGCGCTGTCATGTTCATATTGTCAATATGAGTGATCACGTCTTTCCCACACATGTCAGTTGTCTCGTCTCGATTTAAGCGTCGGGCGCTCGACTCTTACAACAAGTCCACACAGTGCGAAGCTGGTTGTAAACATATGTTTGTATATTGTAAAACGTTGTTTGTTGTAGTTGTTGGCGTTGCATGGGTTAATGCTGCCGTTACACTTCGTTAAGTGGAATCATTGGCGTGACAGCTTTTTGTAGGCATTGCGAGCGATTAATGCCACCATTTAGGGATAAACAGCTTCAATGTGACATTACTTACATGTAGATGTACATACATACATATATGTATATATATATATGTATAAATTTATATTTATTCATATATATTTGTATTCTGCTGAATTGGCAGGTGGGATGTTGCACATTCATAATAATTTTTCTTTTGGTTTAATCAAACCGCCTCGAAGTGTGAGATTTTCTAACGGAGTATGCTGTATATATACATACATTATGACAAAAAGTACCCGGAAATTGTAAATAAAAATCACAATATTTAATTATTCATTAATATTTATTTTAAAAAGAAGTCGCCACCAGACATATACATACTATGCCAACGATTTTCCAGTCCTCGAAACACTTTTAATAAGCACTTTTTTGGAAGGCCTTCAGCTCCTTCAGCGAATTTTGTTTTATATCTACGATCGACTGAAAACGGGTTCCACGGAGCGGCAATTTCAGTTTGGAATGCAAGAGATGATCATTCGGATCCAAATCTGGTGAATGGAGTGGTGGGCCGATGGTATTCATTGCGTTTACGGCTTTAAATTCGGCCACAACGTGGCTCAATGCGTTGGTGCATTATAATCGTGTAAAATTCATGAATTGGTCTTTCATAATTCCGGCCGTGTCCACGGGTGTTCTCAAGCAAACGCCTGAGTACATCCAAATATAACTCCTTATTGACCATCTGTCCCTCCGGAACAAATTCATAGTGCACCAAACCACTAATTTCAAAAAAACAATAAGCATCACCCTGATTTTTGATCGACATTGGTGATTTCTGTTTCGGCTCGTTTTTTTCGTTTCATTCCGATGATTGTTGACTTGTTTGTATTTCGGACTCATAAACCCATGTCCATCGGCAATTATAATGCTCTCCATGAATGCTGAATCGGAATTCCCTCGACCAAGCATGTCCTATCTTTGGATCCTGTCCTGTTTACAGCTTTTATTTTGGAAAAGTTTAGCTTTGTTGGGATGAGTCGAGCAAAAACGAGTTTCATAAACAAAATATCCTCCAAAATTATTCAAATCTAATTTATCACTTTTTACTATTTTCATCAGTTGAAGAGATCGAAGATCGTCCAGAACAAGGCATGTCTTCATCGATCTCTCGAGCCGCTTTGTACCACTCGCAGGCTTGTGATTTTGAATCACCGTAAGCATTTTTCAACATTCGCAAAGATTCCGCATGCTAATGAGATTTACTGACTTAAGCAGCTGCTGTAAACAAACTGGTTGACAGATCGTGCCCATATTTGGCATACTAATTAAGGATAGTGTTCACAACTTAAGAAATACATATTATTATACTTTCGCAACAAAGTTGATAAAGAGAGTATTATAGTTTTTGTTCACATAACGGTTGTTTGTAAGTCCTACTAAAAGAGTTAGATATAGGCTTATATATACCAAAGTGATAGGGTGACGAGTAAAGTTGAAATCCGGATGTCTGTCTGTCCGTCCGTCCGTCCGTCCGTCCGTCCGTCTGTCCGTCCGTCCGTCCGTGCAAGCTGTAACTTGAGTAAAAATTGAGCTATCATGATGAAACTTGGTACATGTATTTCTTGGCTCCATAAGAAGGTTAAGTTCGAAGATGGGCAAAATCGGCCCACTGCCACGCCCACAAAATGGCGGAAACCGAAAACCTATAAAGTGTCATAACTAAGCCATAAATAAAGATATTAAAGTGAAATTTGGCACAAAGGATCGCATTAGGGAGGGACATATTTGGATGTAATTGTTTTTGGAAAATTTTGGAAAAGTGGGCGTGGCCCCGCCCCCTATTAAGTTTTTTGTACATATCTCGGAAACTACTATAGCTATGTCAACCAAACTCTATAGTTTCCTTCAGGCATTTCCATATACAGTTCAAAAATAGAAGAAATCGGATAATAACCACGCCCACCTCCCATACAAAGGTTATGTTGAAAATCACTAAAAGTGCGTTAACCGACTAACAAAAAACGTCAGAAACACAAAATTTTACGGAAGAAATGGCAGAAAGAAGCTCCACCGGGCCTATTTTTAAAAATTGAAAATAGGCGTGGCGTCGCCCACTTATGAACCAAAAACCATATCTCAGGAACTACTCGACCGATTTCAATGAAATTCAGTATATAATATTTCCTTAACACCCTGATGACATGTACGAAATATGGGCGAAATCGGTTCACGACCACGCCTTCTTCCAATATAACACTATTTTAAATTCCATCTGATGCCTTCTCTGTATAATATATACATTAGGAACCAATGATGATAGCGGAATAAAACTTTACACAAATACGGTATCTGAGCTGAGGTATCCCTTGTGGAAAAATTGTCGTGATCGGTATATAACTTTTCAAAGTCCCTGATATCGAACACGAAGAACTCAGTGCCTAACCTAACCTAACCTAATTTTTCACCGAAAATATCGGTAAATCTCTCAGAATTTAATTCTAATGAATTTTACAGCAAAATAAAAAAATATGTAAATGACGGATAATTAAATCTCGATTATCACTTTATCATGCGAGAGTATAAATGTTCGGTGACACCCGAACTTAGCCTTTCCTTACTTTTGAAATATCATTTGCCCGAAGAATTTACTTACAATTTGTATATGTGTTATATGTATACCTAACAGCAAAATTCTTTGGCTTTTTATGTAAGAAAACACTTCAATCTTTGGATTTTACAAATGTTGATACTGAGGGTGTTGCCTACATTTAGGGTTTAAGGGGGTAGTATGGTAAACATTTTTCAAAACATCGTAAACATTTTGTTTGCTGTTTTGATTACTTTAAACCCTTAATAACAATGTAAAAATCTTTTTTAAATGAGATCCCCCACTAGGTGTCTTCGCTCGAATCACAAAGCTGGCGATCTTTAAACGCGTTCTTCTGGAAACAGTGTTTTTTGAACTGGTACCCACGATTCCAGCCAATCTCCTGAGATTACATGCTCCTTGGCCGTTTTGTCCCATTTTTTTTTTCAATTTTCAGAAAAGACTTGGCTATCTAATGACCTATAATCATCATTGTTAATAGATATTTGACAACATTATGACACAATTAGTAACAAAAAACAGGCGAAAAAACAAAAAAAAAAATTAAAAGTTGCACTATTCATTAATTTATCAATGAATTGTTTCAATGGAAGTTCATTAGAAAGCTATTTATAAAGGGTGATTTTTTAAGAGCTTGATAACTTTTTAAAAAAAAAAACGCATAAAAATTGCAAAAATCTCATCGGTTCTTTATTTGAAACGTTAGATTGGTTCATGACATTTACTTTTTGAAGATAATTTCATTTAAATGTTGACCGCGGCTGCGTCTTAGGTGGTCCATTCGGAAAGTCCAATTTGGGCAACTTTTTCGAGCATTTCGGCCGGAATAGCCCGAATTTCTTCGGAAATGTTGTCTTCCAAAGCTGGAATAGTTGCTGGCTTATTTCTGTAGACTTTAGACTTGACGTAGCCCCACAAAAAAATAGTCTAAAGGCGTTAAATCGCATGATCTTGGTGGCCAACTTACGGGTCCATTTCTTGAGATGAATTGTTGTCCGAAGTTTTCCCTCAAAATGGCCATAGAATCGCGAGCTGTGTGGCATGTAGCGCCATCTTGTTGAAACCACATGTCAACCAAGTTCAGTTCTTCCATTTTTGGCAACAAAAAGTTTGTTAGCATCGAACGATAGCGATCGCCATTCACCGTAACGTTGCGTCCAACAGCATCTTTGAAAAAATACGGTCCAATGATTCCACCAGCGTACAAACCACACCAAACAGTGCATTTTTCGGGATGCATGGGCAGTTCTTGAACGGCTTCTGGTTGCTCTTCACCCCAAATGCGGCAATTTTGCTTATTTACGTAGCCATTCAACCAGAAATGAGCCTCATCGCTGAACAAAATTTGTCGATAAAACACATTTCGAACCGAACACTGATTTTGGTAATAAAATTCAATGATTTGCAAGCGTTGCTCGTTAGTAAGTCTATTCATGATGAAATGTCAAAGTATACTGAGCATCTTTCTCTTTGACACCATGTCTGAAATCCCTACGTGATCTGTCAAATACTAATGCATGAAAATCCTAACCTCAAAAAAATCACCCGTTATGTACTCTAAAATAAAAAATTATTGAAAAAAAGGTTGCTTTTACGTACCATACTACTCCTTTAATATTAAATGAACATTTAAATGAATTATAAAAATGGCAATTTCTCTCTTAGGTAAGATGATTAAACACTATTAGATTACCTTTTTTAGTATATGTCAAGTGAATGGTCTATGCTGATAAGAGAAAAATGGCTGATCAGATGGAAAACCAATACTAGACGACTTATCAGTTGTATTTGGGGAAAGAGTATGAAAATTAACCGCTTTAATCTTTTACCAAAATGAAATAAACACCGTTTAAACTAAGCCTCTTTTTTACCATTATTACATAGGTATTAAAATTAAATATGCACATAATATATAATATTATATAATAATAATTAAATTAAAGAAATTAAGCTTTTCACAAAAAATTTTACGTTAATTTTCTGTCAAAATCATTTGATATGCTGGTTAAGGCAATTATTATTATTATTATTCTTAATATCATCGTTGTCATAATTGTTGGCATTGTTTTTGTTTTCATGATATCGGCGATTAATATTAATGATTGGAATTTAATTTGTGCCGCTTAATTTGAATTTGATTTCGCTTTTTTCGTAGCTCGCAGCCACATGTTCGGCGCATTTTGTACATTTCGCAGTCCTTTTCACTCACTTCGCTCCTGCCACATGCCAAGCACACGTCTACAATTTCGCAAATAAAGAGAAATTGATTATATTATTATTATAATTTCAGCAAGCATGTATGGCACATGCAAACGCACACACAAACACTCACACGCACACAAATGTATTTTGTTTGGCGCACGTGCTGTAATGCTGAGGCAAATGTAGGTACAAAGCCTGCATTAAAATATGCCCACCAGCCATTAAATATGTAGGTACAAATACTATACTTGAATGTACTCGTATGTAAGTACACGTGAATTAGTTTGATTTTGAGATTACATGCTCAGGCATATTCTAAATATAAGCATTGGCGTGCCACCGTTGGCTTCTCAGGAACCCGATCATGTTTTGAGGGCTCAAAATACCAATCAATGAGTCAACAACTGTCAACTGACAGGAGACAAGCATTGACGGCGATAACAGCCGTTATGACACAGCTTGACGGCCGTTGCATTAACCGTCAACAAATGTCTCAACTGAATTCATATGAGCTGCAAACGTCGAAATATTCATACATACTTCAATATACAAGTATATATACATAGGTGTATTTCAATATCTCTGCTAACAATATTGGTATTCATGAAGACTTCAAGGAATTGCACAGATGAAATAATACACACATAAATATTAATAAGCCACTTGTGGATAAACTAGATATTAAAGAGATTGCATGTTATTATTTTTGAAGGGTGGAAATCAAAGAGTTATAATGCTTTTCAATATTTAGAAATTTAAAAGTGAAAACTATTGAAATATTAGATGCGCAACTAAGATCTCACTGTTTTTAATGAAAGTGCAATTTCATTGTAAGGAAAGGGTTACAAATAAATTATTCGAAGTATTATTATTCCCATCCTTCTGGCAAAGCTCGAATACCATTACGGCAAAACTGTTCATCTTGTGATGCTAACCAACAATCAAGCCGTTTTTCGTTGGCATCTTGTGAGTGGAACTGCTTGTGAGCAAGACCTTATATCATCGACCGAAATAAATAATAATTGGACGGGAATATAGCGGTTGGTTCCTACCTCGCCGTCTTACCTTAGCTCGCATTCAAACGGAGGGTTTTTGGTTCCCCAGAGGATACTTGGTCTACGATCGGAACACGGAGCTGCTTGAGCTATATGGTGGAATAATCATTTCATCAGCTCTATCCAAAAAATCGGACACCCAAAAGTATATTGCACATAAACCAAGTCACTAATGTGGAAACGCAGTTTCTTTTTCAAATATCTAGGTTAAGTTTATCACTCTTCGGATATAATAAAATCGATCACCACTAACTTCTGGAGTCATCTATTGACAAACAGCCGTAACTTAGTAGCGCACCTAATAACATATGTATAAGAAGAAACCACACTTCCATCAATCCATCATTCAAGGTATTGCATCCATAGGTATAACCTGTGTGGGGTAGATTAAGTTCGTCAAGAAGTGTGTAATACTCAGAAGGAAACGTCGGAGACCATATAAAACAAATATATAAATGGTAAACATGATGAGCTAAATCTGTTAAGACATGTCCGTCCTTCCGTCTACCTGCATATACGCCAACTAGTCAAGACCTTGTTTCTGCTGCTCGTTTGTCGAAACCGCCGATAGTTGACCACCAAAGCTATAGCAGACATACAAACTGAACGATCAAAATGTTCTTGTGGGGAAAACGTATTGATTTGAGGAGATCTCCTCCCGCAATTTGGCACAGGTTATTATTTAAGATTAGAGTATAATTTCCGATGAAATTGGTTAGATCAGACCACTACAGCATATATCTGCCATACAAACTGCAAAATGCAATCTCAACATATTCTTTCTTTGTGACAAGCTCCAAACCAATGCTGACATTCGAATGCAACTGGTTCGGCGATTGAAACCTTAATCTGAATTCCGAAATTGAATACTTTAGCTCTTAAATTATTTAGGGTAAATGGGTAGAATTATAGACATTTATTCACCTTCAAAGCCTTGAGCAAAGGCCTCCAAAGCTTTTGCTACTTAATTACACTAAGATGTACCTTTCTGGAAAATAAGTAAGAAAAGCTAATACATTTCTAAAGCAGACAGCGCAGCCTATTGATTTCCCTAAAATGTCTCGGATACTAATTAATGCATGTACATATGTATGTGTGTTCCATTGTGTGGACTTCCATTGAATTGTACACATTAGCGCATCTGTCATATTCACACAATCACAATCTAGCTTAATGTGCCAATATGTCGGCTGGCAGATGAAATGATTGCCGCCACATCTCGATAACACGGAGATCAAGATACGCAGAGGCGGAGCAGAGTATGAAGGTGGGGCGGGTAGGTGGGAGGTTTAAATTAAATTGTAATTTCGTTGTCAGCTCATGTTGCCGTTATGTTTTGATGCGTTGTTTGTTGGCGTTGTTGAAGTAGATGTTGCTTGTCACTTAAAAATCAATTGCCAACACAAACAAGCAACCACGTACAACCTAACTCACACGCACACACACACCTATCCAATAAGGCACGAATTATTGTGTAAACATACGTGGCACCAAGAAAGCATTTACACACACATGCACACTTGTAAACACACACATAGGCATGCAATCAACCAATTCACAGCTAAATGTACACAGCGTATTGACGAGATAATGAGCGCAGCGCCTTCAGAGGAAACTGTTTTCAAGTGTGTGTGTGCAGGTTTGAATGGGAGTTGCTTGAATCATAAAGTATGCGAATTTACGTGGCAGATTTTGAAAAAGTTGTCAACTAATTAAATTTCAACTTTCGACAAGCCACAATTACAGTTCGTTTTCCAACTGCGCGCGACTCGAAATATGCACTGAGAGAAATGAGTGTCTTACAGTGAAATTGAGGGAGTTCAGATTTCGTGGTAATCCTTTCTAATTTTAACTAAGAGATTGCATCATTGTGTCGAAGATTGTAAAGGGTGATCCATTTCGAGCATTTTGACTAGTAACTGGCGAATGACACGCGTGATGTTTTGCTATGCCAATGCCTGAATCCAAGCGAGATTGTCCGGCTTTAGGGACAGGTCCGGAAAGTAATAGGACTGATTTTGTGCCGACCGACTGGATTTAGTAGAAGGCTTTCCAGGCTAATGCAAATGAGCGGCTGGTCAGTTATCTCCGAGCACCTGGAGCGTCAGGACAAACATTTTCGCGCGGCGTGTTTTTGTGAGTAGTGTAAGCCGATTCGCAGAGCAGAGGTACGCAATTAAATTCTGTGTGAAACTCAGTAAATCTGCGACAGAGACGTTTGATATAATAGAGCAGGTTTACCTTGCTTTAGCAAGAACGATTGTATTTCGGTGGCACCAGGTCTTTTTGTAGTGCCGGAAAAGGCAATTAAGTATTCCTTTAATTGCCCAGATGTTAAGTTCATCAAAATCTGTGGTTAACGACATTGTGGCGGAGCACTTGAAAATGCCCAAGGTGTGCGCGAAGATGGTCAAAAAGACCAAAAGTGCCAAAGATCCCTGAAAAGACGGATAAAAGGTAAGCATTTTGAGACGACAGGGGATATCTAAGCCGCATGCACCTTGGCTCTCAAGGCTATTCCGGAGAATGTCTTCCGTGACGACTTCAATGCTTGGAAATCGCACTGGCAGTGCTGCATCGACGCAGAAGGAGCCTATTTTTAAAGTTTTTAAAGAATTGTAACGATTGATTCAATAAATTTTTTTAAATCGACTCAGTGCTATTATCTGCTCACCGAACTATAGATCCATTGATTGATGCGGTGTGTGGAAAGTGGAACCGTCTTGTTGAAATCAAATGTCACCAGGCTCCCGAACTTCAATTTTAGTCATCATATAGTGGGTTATCATGGCGCCATTGACGGTTACATTCTCACTGGCATCACTGAAGAAATATTGACCGATAATTTTATAGGCCCACAAACCACACCAAACCTTTTTTTTTGAGAAGAAATGCCAGCTCCTGAATCTCTTCAGGTTGATTTTTGTCCCAAATGCGGTTATTTTGCTTATTGACATTCTCATTGAGCCAAAAATGGCCCTCATCGCTGAACAGAATTTTCTTCGAAAACGTCGGAGCTTCTTGAAACTTTTCAAGAGTCCATAAAACGAAGAGATGTCACTTGGTAAGGTGGAGCGGCTTCAGTCTTTGCACAAGTTGTATTTTGTACGCTTTCAATTTAAGATCTCGACGTAAAATGCGTCAAGTCGTTCCATATGTCAGTCCGAGTTGCTGCGAACGGCGCCGAATCTACTTTCCACGGTCATCGTGTACACTCTCAGATCAGGCTGCTATATTTTCTTCACTGCGTGCTTGACGTGCTCTATTTGGTCGAATATTATTCAATAATGAATGCTGGGTCTCAAGATGGCTGTCGGTGCGACGAGTTGTACGCTCAGTAGACCGATTATGTTGACCATAAGTTGAGCGAAGCACGCGAAACACATTTTTTACAGAAAGTGAATTTTGATAACAAAGTTGAACGATTTGTAAATGTTGTTAGGGCGTTGTCATTCCATTTTCACAAATAGAAATAAGAGCATAAAAAATTACGCAATCAATTTTGTTGGAACAAATACACCGGTCATTAAGACAAATTTAAGTATCGTAAATATATTTTTCCCTAAATGAAATAGTTGAAAGCTTTCGCCTCCGCAGAGATTATAAATAGATTGATCAAATACTGTTTTAATAAAAATTGTTTGGCTGAGTTTCACTGCACTCCGGACATTTGTACACAAACACACACGCGCACATAGTCTCATTTATTATATTCTCTGCATGGGTTCAACTTTGAGTGTCGCCAACATTAGAAACAAAACATTTCCTAAATAGAGTCTCATTAGATAAAAATAGATAAGGAATGTTCTGTTATAAATAATGCAACGTGCGGCGCCTGCAGTTGAGTAACAATACAAATGTGCACGGAGTGTTGCGAGTTTGGAGGTGTTTTGTATTTCCGTTAAGAAAATAATTTGTCTCATTTGTTTTGAGTGTGTGAAGATGAAATTAAAAGAGTGATTCTAAAGTTTTTCAGAACAAGGTTTTGAGGAGGAAAAATTAAGATGTGCAAAATAACATTTACTTTGGTTATAATCAACGTTTTCAAATTAAATGTTTACAATTTCCAAAGAGATATGAATGACTTATATAATAGACCGCCGTAACCGAGGCTTTTGAAAACTTAAAGAGGTAATAAAGTATTTTTAAGAATTCTTAACAGTGTACCAGAAGGCTAATCTTTTCGCCCACCCGCCGACACGTGCTGGAACATTTGATTACATACTTTACGGCTGTGTGCGTCATACGCCCAGGTGCCTACAGTGTTTCTGGCTTACCGCTATGTGTGGCTAACTCAAATTGAGTCAACGCTCAATATTTTTTGGTGGCTTAAAGTGCGCTACGAACCAAACTACCAATTGCTGCAGGTGAGAAAATCACTTTAAGGTAGAGCACCATTTATAACCAACCAACCAGTGAACCGCAAGTTCCGCAAGCACCACAAAGCCACAGCAACCTCTGCAGCAACTAGTAAAAGTCAACCAAGCGCCTAACTTTTGTGGTCCTAACAGCAGCATGAAGCGCATATGTTCACACACACACAAACACACACCTACCATACACATCTGCACCGGAGCAGGTGTATGTGACAGCGCCCCAGCGGTGGTGAAAACACCCGAAGTGTCACATGTGCCGGTGCTGTTTGTGGTGGCGGCGCTGCTGGTGATGGGTTTAGTGGCGGCGAGTCGAGTTTCGCACCGAGCACAATTGCACTCTTTGGTTAATATAATTCTTTCGAGCACAAATAAAAATGTCGAGAAGGGAAATTTAGAACAATAAGCGAGTGGAGAAAAAATCATGTGAAATGTGGTATATGATTTCATGCTTCGGCAATTCTAAATGTCATGCCACAGCAGCAATTGTTACTGTCCGCTTCACCGCTCCGTCGCTTTTGCCAGCGTCTACGGACAAAACAATGGTTTTGTTGTTGGCTTCTTTTTGGTTTTTGTTGGTTTTTGGCGAAAAAGGACTACAGCCGTCAGTATTAAAATGAAAAGGCTGGCAAAAACCAACTAAATAAGCCGTGAGCTTTGCAATTCATAGCTGAATGCGCTGCAGAATTGAGTCCGAAAAAAGCAACAAAAACAAAACATGTGTGACGTGGTACTTTTTGCATCATAACTCAAACTGACCTCGCTGCCGCTGTGACGTGAGTACAGTGGAGGGCAGTGGGTTTACGGATATGGCTCGGCCGAAAACTGTGATATCGAGTTCATTGCAAAGGGAGTTTGTGTTTTTTGTTTATGCCTAATCTCTAGGTAATAAATTTTGAGCTTAGCTCTTATCTTTGGAATTTAAACTCGTTGAAGTAATTCAATTTTCTGAAAGTTGCTGACAGTTTTGCAGTTTTAAACGCACGCGTCTGATGTGAGTTGCAGCGTGTTTAGCGCCTAAAGTTTGCTAGCCCTTTTGATGTGATATTTTGTCTAGATCACCTTAAGCTGGTGCAAGAAACTGTATTTAATAAATAATCTTTGGGAGAAGTCGTTGTTCTTTTATTCAGAAAAAGAAAAAATTGCATAACTCTGTAGCTCTGCAGTTTCCGATATGACTCTTTACTTATATAACAGGTGTTCCAAGTAGAGATACTTTTCCAATAGCCGTTTTTTAACAGTTCACGCGTAAGTCATCTCAAGCTGTTATGTAATTTTTGTTCATATTTTTTTTTAATTTAAAATCTATTTTAATGTAATGCAATTATTACCAAATTTGTAGTGCTTTGTTAAATATATTCTTAGTAATGAAGTGATTTGGCTTTAATACAACGATTGTGTATCCGATACTACGAATTTTCTTTTTAATTGCTTTATAAATTTAGTTTGTTGCATGCACAGTAATTATCACGCAATCACCTAGAAGCGCACGAAAGCATGTCACGTAGCTACATTAAACCAAAGAATGTCCGAGTGAGGATATGAACAATGAAGTCCAACTCGGACGTTCTTTGGCTTAAAGTTCTTACAAAATTCAACGGTTCTTGGTAGACTTAATAACAACACTAAATAAAAGCATATCGATTCAATTCTAATTGCGATCGGTCATAGAACGACTAAAACACGACTAAAATATATCCGATCTATACCGAATTTCTTAAAAATGTGTTGATGTATGATATGATAATGTTTTATATACTTGCGTAGTTGAGTAATAAGTAAAGAAATAATTAAGATTTCTATTTCGTTCCTGAATAATTAATCATTTCAGTTCTCTGGCAGCCGAGCTTAATAAAGCTTACTTCGGCCGAAAGTTCAGGTTATTTATGATGTGCACGCAATACAATTTTATTACTGAACACGATTTTAAAAAACTAAGCTCACAGAGCTGCTCAAGAATCATTGTCGATGTAGGTGGCCTGACATTGCCCTGATGGAATACGTTTTCTTTATTATAGACCAAAACTGGCCGCTTTGGAACGAACTTTTCCTTCAGAATTTGATTTTGCTGCGAATCAGCAGCGATTCACATATGTAATTTCTGTCCATGAAGTTTTTTTGAGTTAACTTATGTAGCACCAATACAATGGATTGTATCCAGCGTTTTTTAAATTGTTTCGAAAACTTTTTTTTTGTAGTGTTTAGCTCCTGAGGAATCGGGACAAAAAACTCTACAACAAAATTACCACAACGGAATCAAATGATTGGTTGTTACTGTATCAAGACCATAAACACTATTTACATTTTCAGTCGCCTAGCTTGCGTTTTCGTCTCTTTCGAAGAAAAGCTTTAAAGCATGGCATATTTACTTTATGCTAGTGTCGACCGTTGACATATGTTCAAGCAGGTAAATAACGGATTTATTTTTACTAGACCTATATAAGATAATTACACATACTAAATAGACAGATTTCGTGGTTAGGAAGTAGTATATAGTACCATAAACTGGAAATAAAGTCAGTGTCCTTCTGTCGCCTAGATACTTAGCACAAGTTCTTAAACTTTATTCCCTCTCAACAAAAATATCACTTAAACATCACTTCACAAGAAAAGGTTTAAAAGAAAATTGCAATAATAATCATAAGTGCTTTTAAACTGAATGCTAAAGTAATCAGTGATGTGGAAAATTGTAATATGAAATAATGCGAAGAAGGAACACAACAACGAAATCGAAGCGCAAAAGCTACGTAAAATGCATACATTCAAATATAGACTGTTGCTATTAGTGACAAAGGAAATGCTGACAGATTTATTCGAATTATAAATAACCGACAAATTATTGATACACAAACCATACACACAAACATAAGTGCATACATATGTCCATTTATAAGTACACGCATACAAATTGTAACAAACGAAGTGGCAATTTTGTCGTCAATGCGCAACAACAAAACACATACAATATCAAATTTGCCACCAGCATCGGCAATTTAATAATAATGACAAAGAATTAAAACAAGAGAATCACACACACACACACAAACATACGCCCATGCGTACTTAAATGCATTCACCTGATGAGCTGCAAATGAAAACATGCATGCATACTCATAAGTACGTTGAATAGCTACAACAAACACACACACATGCACATATACATTCGTGTGTATTTATAGCTTGTGGCAACCGCAAAATGTGGAAGAATAGTAAATATTGTGAACACCGCCTGACAGCGTATAATTAACAAATTGTCAAGC
The DNA here is from genome assembly GCF_023373825.1 of Bactrocera dorsalis. Lineage (NCBI taxonomy): Eukaryota > Metazoa > Arthropoda > Insecta > Diptera > Tephritidae > Bactrocera > Bactrocera dorsalis. The sequence continues at coordinate 4,917,570 of NC_064307.1, forward strand.
GTAAAAATTGTATTTGGAAAAAATTCCCACTCACGCGGCTTTCCATATTTTATGTGCTTGTGTGCATGCACACTCACACACACACAGCGAAACACATAAGTAGCTACATATGTACGTATGTGTGCTTTAATGAAAAAGTTCTGTGTACTTTCGCTGTTTTTCACGCTCATCGCGCGCACAGAGAGAGGCGGCCCATATGTTTCCTGCCCCTGCCGCCGATCGCAGCCACAACGGTATTTATACGGCAGTTTTTTCCCATTTTTTATAAAATATTAAAATAGAAAGTTTTCAACCTTCATCTGTATGTGTAAGTATGTGTGTGTGTGTGTTCGAGTGCAGAATAGCAAATGAAGGTAGCGTACGGGTTTCAGATGGAAAGCAATAAAAGACAAATCAAAATTAATTTACTAATTATTACAAAGGTTGTTAAGGCAAATTGTTCACAAGTTACATACATTTGTGTTGTTGTACTCACCTAAACACAAATATTGATTAATAATAAAAACACGTTGTCATAGATATGTTACGGAGCGCCGTTGTTGTATTTTTTAACATATATCTCGACCAAGCGACACAAGCCATTCTTTTCAGATTAAAAAATTGTGTGGGATCCGGTTTTTTACAGTCAAATATTCATGCAATATATATATATGATCCCGGTAATGTCTATAGTTGTCTTAATCACATCATAAATCTCAAGGCGATCTTGCAATACCCGTTTGCACACAGCGAGTATAGTTTTCGAAAAAACAACTGCTTTTGAACTAAGTACCTTTACAAAAGCCGTTTTGGAGTGATCTACGACCTGGACTAAATTCACAATATCATCGATAAACATTGGTCCTTGATGGAGCTTCATCACCAAAAGTTGAAAAAGGTTCCATTGATGCACTTTTGCTGAGTGAAGCGCGTCGAAGGTTGTAAAAAATAATCGCGATTTAATTTGTAATTTTTCGCCGAGATGAGTATTTTAAGTTACTGTATACAGCGCAAATAGCGCTCGTATTTATAACAAGAAAAAATATAACTCTCAGAAGGAATGTCGGAGAGCCTAAGCGTGACAAACTGACACGATTTAGCCATATCCGTCTGTACTAGCCACTCAGTTTTTAAGATATCGGTATGAAATTTTGACTTCGTCGTTTTTTCTCGTAGTAGCTGTTCTTTTGTCGAAAACGCTGATATTGGATCAGTATACCATGAATATAGTTGCCATATAAAATGAAGATAAAAATAAAGTTCTGTGTGGTAATGTTTTCTACTTGTCTAGAAATTTTCAAAACATTGTACAAATCGGACCACTGTAACATTTAGCTGCCGTATAAAATGTCTCTTCAAAGTCAAAACAAAGTTCTTTTTCCTTTTTAAGTAATCTAAATTTGACCTAATATCAAACAACGTGACAAGAAAGAAGTAATATTGGTTACCGATTTAATTTAGGCTTTAAGTAGTTATTTACAGTTTGTGTTTCATTTCATTTCTTGCTATTAGTATATTTTCGACAATGTCAACTTATGTTAAAGATTTAGAGTGGTACAAAGCCTCCAAAGGCGGCCGAGAGATCGTTGAAAATATGCCTCGTTCTGGACGACCTTCGACCTCTTCAACTTATGATAATATTTAAAAAGTGAAGAACCAAAAGAGCTCGATATCTCTCGCGAGTTCGTTCGAATGATTTTGGTATATGTTTTAGGTATGAAACGCGTTTTTGTACGACTCGTCCCGATAAAGCTGAATTTTTCAAAAATACTTCTTTGAACAAGCAAGCAAAAAAGTCAACAATCTCCGGAATGGAACCCATTTTCAGTCAATCGAAGAGATAAAATAATTCGCTGAAGGAGCTGAAGGTCATTCAAAAAAGTTCTTAAGAAAAGTGTTTCGAGGACTGGAAAAATTGCTGGCATAAGTGTATTTTATGTGCTGGGGATTACTATGAAGGCGACTTTCTTGTCAGAATGTACTCGTATATGTATATACCTTCGAATTCCTTGAACTTAATTTCATTATAAGTTTCAATAGACTATGGTATTCAGTTTTCAAGCGGTAAGGTGTCTTATTCCGGAACTGGTTTGTTTTAAGCACAAGAACTAACAGTTCAAGAATTTACTGCCAAGACCTAAGCTAGTTCTTAAGTATTTCGAAAAGTATTAAATAATCAAGGAGACGCTATCAAGTCTTTTGCAAGCCCGACCTTTTTCGAAGGACAATCTAATCGAAAATTGAATGAGATTTAACCTCCCAGCTCATAAATATGGGAATTAATTCGGGATTCGAAGTATGCAAAAATTATTGAATATAAAATTAAGAAGATTGTTTAATTTTATAGTACATACGATTCAATATGTTTGCTTATACTGAATTGCACGCAGTTCGCTTGTCCGCGGGCCGAGGTTTCGCTGTTGCTCATACAATGGGGCATGTAGGCAGACAGAAAAGCTCTTACGTGCCCGTTTATAGTACATTTTGGAGTAATTGGCTGCACGTACTTGTTGCTCATAAACTTACAAAGACGCATACATACATACTTAAGTAAACGCTCAATCATAAATCTTTTCTTATATATACATATGTATGTATGTCTGCAGGTTGGTTTGTAGTTTTCCCTTAGCCGAAAGAAAAAAGCGAATAAATAAAGTTGAAATATAATAAAAACGTGAAGAGCGCACGAAAATTATATTTACGCGGGAATTGGAGCAAAACCGGCACTGCCGTCAGCGGCGAAAAGCCTTTACTCTCCACCACTTCCCCTGCCACTTCCACACATCAATCTCGGCTTTATCTGCTCCCCACATTAACCTAGAGCGTAATTACAGTGTGGAAAATTAATTATCATATAACTATAAAGCAGACGCCGCAATACACGTGTATACACATACACTCACACAAGCACACACGCGCGAAGAAACTTATATTGTTACTTGCCTCTTTAAATATATTTGTACTTTAACACTTATTCATACTTAAACATTTATTGTTCATATCATTCACGCTCAACCTCGCCGAAAGTATAAAATGGCAACAAAGTTGCTTGCGAGCAAAAGCTATAAGCAATACACATACATACACCAACAATACAAACAACATATTAATGTGCGCGTGTATGGGAGAGTATGTGGTAATGCCTGGAGGAAATTGAACAAACTTTTAAATTCACTTCATATTCTCCACATTTTTGAAACATAAATAATAGCATTCAAGTGCACGACAGTGGAAAGGTCAAAATTTTTTAAATTAAAGATTAAAAATGTTATGGGTTAATTGTTACCTGAACATGGTGTATTAAGTTCACCGCGCAGTTTGTAACACGCAAAGAGAAACGTTAGACGAACTGTGTCGGTTTAGCAATATCCGCCTGTATGTCTCTCTCTGCGTTCGTCTATCTTTAAAAACGCGAACAAGTACCTCAGTTTTTGAGATATCACTCTGAAATTACGGTACGACCGATATCAGCGCACTAAAGCATATGGCTGCCATGCAAACTGAACGATCGGAATAAAGTACTTGCATGGAAAGACTTTTCATTTGAGGAGATATCACAAAATTTTACTTGGGTTATTGGCGATGGTGTAATCTCCGAGTATATTGTACAGATTGAGTCACTATAGCATATAGCTGCCTCGAGACTGATCGAACAAAGTTTTTGTTAGGAATCGTTGGGGTGTTACAGTGCAAGGATGAAGTCGTGTGTAGAAGTTCACGTGAGTGAGGAAAGTTCTCTGATTGCCATTCACTTGGGAGTGGCCCGAAACGATTCTTTTGCATATGACTCAAGCAGCTCAGCCAAAGAACATCCGTTTGAAGGCGAGCTAAAGTTAGAAGGCGAAACATCCCTCCACGTAATAAAACACCTACCGCTGCCTAACTGTTTGAAGTCCTAGTCAGAGTGAAGGCGGACATCACTGTCGTCCAGGAAATGCGATAGACGGGACAAGGACTGAAGCGAGTAGGTTCTTATGGCGTTTAGTACAGTGGTCATATAAATGATGGCAAATTCGGTATGAGATTCGTGGTGCGAGAGAGACTTCGTCGCCGAATACTCTCATTCACCCCGGTGGATGAACGTCTAGGCGCAATCCGCATCAAACCGAAGTTCTTCAACATATCTCTGACTTGCGCCTACGCCCCGACGGAAGAGCACGACGATGAGCGCTTGGAGCGCTCCTATGAGAGCTGCCCCCGCCATGATGTCAAAATTGTTCTTGGTGACTTCAACGCCAGGGTGGGTAAAAAAAGTATCTTTGGCACAACAGTCGGTAAATTCAGCCTCCACGAGGAAACATTCCCAAATGGGTTGAGGCTGATCGTCACCGGGCCTGAAATATGGTTATCTGTAGTACTAGATTCCACTACAAGATAATACATCAAGCTATCTGGCTGTTTCCGGATCGAGAAGCCACCAACCAGATCGATCATGTTGTGATATATGGAAGACACGTCTCCAGTGCTCTAGACGTGCGTACGCTCCGAGGTCCTAACATGGACTCGGACCACTACCTTGTTGCAGCCAAGATTTACATCCGCCTTTGTGCAAGGTTCGACATTGAGAAGCTGTAATCACAGCCGAGGGATTTTCTACTTGACTTGCACTCCTGCTCTCTGAGACCACTCGTCAACAACTCGGTATAAGGGAACTGTGGGACAGCATTTCAAGCTCCTTACGTACACCTACCAAAAGAACAGTTTGTACGACGAAGAGTGCCGTATCGCAGTGGAGAGAAAACAGACTGATTACTTCGCAACATTACGATCGACCACAACATCATCGGCATACGCCAGCAATTGTACATTATTATTACAATATACCTTTTATATTTAGCTCTATGGCTATATATATATATATATATATTCTCCAGTATCTGTTTAAATCCATAAGTCGATAAGAAGTCACCCTGACCCAAGTGTTTTGTACCAAAAGATCCAAAGCGTTTGGATGCCAACTTTAAAGATAGCGGAATAAAAGCAACCTTTTCGTCAGTCAGCTTGATTAATACAATACCTTATAAAACTGTGGACTTACCAGGTCCAAATCCACACGTATAAAGTCCAATCAGCTCGTTGCCAATGGGCTTTGGCTTCTCACACGCTATATGCGCTACCGAAGAAGCTGTACTGTTACGTATATTTATTAAATAATTTACAAATATTTTGATTCTAATTTCGAGTCGATACATATTTTATCAAAATTTTCCCCCTTCGAAAATTGGGCTTTATTTCCTGAAGGGTTGCTAATCGGCTTGTGTTCGGCGTTATGCGTACAAATGTGTGTGGTCGCACGGGGAATTGGACGTTAAAAGTTGCCGTATTCGCATATGCAGTTATTATAGGCAATAAAGCAAAACGGGGGCTTCTGCTTAAGCTAACTGCCGACTTTAAAGACGAAACGATCGTTTAAGTTTTAACTAGTGTGGCGTGAAATGAGGTAGAAGAGCAGCTGGCAGTCGGCAGCCAGAAGCCAGCAATACAAAGAGCCAACCATTAACTTCGACAGCACCGCTTCAGTGAGAGGCGAGCAGGGCAGTGAGCGCTGACGGCTATTGGTCACTTTACAGTTTCATTGAAATTGTGGCTTATGCTTCTTCTTTTTCTTCTTTCAGATGCTTCTTCGCAGTCATTCTAGTTGCGCAATTGTTTGAAATTATTTCGTGGCTGTTGCAATCGGCGTTCGCGGCTTCATTCTAGTTGTTAGCACTTCTGACCCACACTTACGCTCGAACGCTCGACTGATTGCTTATGGTGTTGCAGCAATAGCGATCATACACATGTGTATATATACATATTTATAACCATTTCATTTCATTATTATGGCCATCAGCAGTCAACGGCAACAGCCACAGCAACAAAGCTTGAACGCGTTGGCAGCTGAAATATAAAAAAGCGCGTAGCAGCAACCGCAGCCGCAACAAATGCCGCTCGCATGCCTTTATTTGTATGTGCTACATATGTGTGTGTGTGTGTGGTTGCTTTCGCTCGGCGGCGATATTCTTTTTATTGTTACTGTATCTGCCATATTTCGCCATTTATGTCGAGTTTATGAATGAGTTGCAATAATAAAAGGTATTTTATAACCCCTTTTACGCCGCCCAGCGACCTTTGCTCACACATTCGTGCATATTTTTTGTTTGAGCATTTTTATTTTATTGTTGTATATACTTTCGCGTTTTATATTCTGCGCATACGAGCATTTGTACTTTCGACGTTGTTCGGCGAGTTAATGGCCGGTAGACCCAGCAGTTCAATGGAAGTGGCGCAAAAGCCGCACTGCATTGCCAGCTAACGTTGTTGTTGTTGCTTTATTTTTCGCGCTTTAAGCCGATATGGACACACATATAGTATTGTATATGGAATTAAGCTTTAAAAATCGTTTGCTTTTTAAGATAAGAATCCATTCCAATAATCCGGCATAACGGTAATGAGTGCTGTAGTTTCTGCTTAAAGCGCATATTTATTTACCGTAATTATCAAATAATGTTTTCCTATAAATGCAATCTTCTTAGATATATGTAGTAAATATATTTCAATGCCTTCTCCAACCCTCGAAGCATTTTCCGATGTCTGGTTTTATGCTTGTTCTTGACTTCTTACGGAGAAATTGTCTTCTTTGACAAGGCTTGTAGTCTTTCAAGCTGCTGCCAACTATATGATTTTAGGGGCTTTAAGTAGCATTTGACTTTAACCGTCCAAATGTGATCCTTACCTTGAAGTTCATCCATAGACCTTACCTAACACAACCCTTTAATGGTCAGGTAATCAGGTTAAAAACACGATTTACCGGAAGTACTACATTTCTATTACTATGCACCACAATGTTCTTTGTTTTAAATTAATACTCGCTTTCAATTTGCAAAAAATAGGAGTCAAATTACTCGCTATGCCAGCCCAAGCTCTCACACTTGAGTTCAAGAAAACGTCAATTCGATGTTTCGATGTCTCGACTGTTCGATGATTCATTCTAGTGATCTCAGATAAAAAATTAATTGAAAATTTCAATTGTAGGTTAGTTTTTGGAAACTCAGTTATAATGAAATAATGGATTTGTATACAAAGCAAAAGCAAAATCTATTTTTTCTAACTAAAATATCAAGCGGAGAGTACTCTTATGCTTTTTCGTTCACAATTTCGATACGCATATACTAGTATTCTTTCTTAAAACCTCATAACCACAACATCTAAAATACTGCAATCTATGTAGATTCCTTAGAGAAAAAAGTTTATAACTCCCCCCATTTAGGTCGCAAAACAGTTTCTAGAGCAAAAAATTATTCACCAATAAGTTTGAAGCACGCAAAAGAGCAAACTCAACAATAAAGTTACCTGTTTTTGTAATGTTTCGTGTACAGTGTGCTTCAAAAGTATGCAGAAATGTAAAATTCAATAATACCAAATATAATGCAAGCAATGAGTTTCTAAAAAAAAAAAAAATATTAAAAAAAATATTTCAATTTTACATTTTATAGTTTTAGTGAATAAAACATCTTCTCCTTCCACTTTCGTCGACTGTTACTCACAGCTTCTTTGCCACACTGTATTTGTGCACTTGTGAGGAATATATTTTATGTATTTTCCAATATTCAAAGAGCTGCCTTCGCTGCTTCCTCTTTCAAACACTTCTACTATGCCTTTGTGGCCGTTACCTTTTTGTCAATGTTGGCACTCGGGTTGTTATAGCCATTGTTGGCTGGCAACTTCCTGTTCATTCATAAAAGCATCGACGACAATGCAACGCTGCACTCCGCTTGTACGCACAGCGCCGTTACGTGCAGCGCTAGCTGAGTACATGCATATATGGATGAGAAAAATTTAGGTGGAAGACAAGAGCGCAGTTGGGAGGAGAGGCAGTGATGGGTAAAAAGTGTCTGGGGCTTTAACACTCCTTCAGTCTGTAAAATTTGTGACCTCGAAAGAGTCTGAAGAAGATAGGTTTAAATCTAAAGAGTATTTGAGCGATTATCAGAAGAAAGAGTGAGGAGTATAAAGTAAGGAAAATATCGCCGAAGTCACATATGTGATAGAGAGATGAAAATCTTCATATTTTGAAGCGTACATTTATATTTTTTCCAAGGTCACAGTGGTCTTTGATCTGCAAATACAAACTATATAAATATTGGTTAGTCGAAAAAGTCTTTTCGTATTTTGTAATATGTTAGAAGAGGTGAATTTTACCCGCTTTGTGTTATAGAACTGGCTATGAATCGTTGGATTCTCGATTTACAAAGCTTTTTCTAAGTAGAATGTATATCAAACCGTGGCAATAGTGCCGACTGGGTTGACTCTTTAATTACCTCCTAGAGGATCATTGGTAAGTTCGGAGAGAGAGCTGTAATGTTGGAAACTCGAAATTGTTAGAAACTCTCCTTCTCGTTTAGCGTTTAGAGCCGCCTATGCCTAACTAAGCCCACATCGCAAAAATCATATGTGCGTCCACACTTCGCGCCTCACTTCAGTGTGCACTTTTTACATCCGTCGGCCACTCGCTCCATTTCTTCGCTTCGCTTCACACTACAAACATGACAAGCAGTTTTTGTGTGTTATGCTTCATCTTCTTCTATTTATTTCTATCAACAACATTGTGCTCATTCATTCCTAAGCTATCGTCTTCGGCGCGCACTTCTTGCACTCCGCCAATCAGCTGGGCTTTGGCTTTAAAGAATTGCAGTGCATGCACACACTCACAAATACATGTGCACATGCCTGACCAAATCTTGTAGCAGACGCGCAAATGGTTACAAGCGTTTTGGCAATGACGTGTGTTTGTTGTAGCAACATTTAGCGAATGCGTACTTACAACTCACAGCAGCAAGCGTCGACGAACTGCAGCGCAAGTGGACTGTGCACAAGGCCTTATCGGGATATCGACGTTTGCTGGAGTGTATCCGTGTATTGATGTGCGGCGAAGTGCTTGTTTGGTCGCTGACGCAGATACTTAGATACAGTTTTGTCCACACGACATTCTCACATTTCCTTAATGCGGCAGCAGTGACAGCAGCAGCGGCACTTGCTGAAAAAGAATAAATCGTTGCTTGGCATTTTGCACTCAATTTTTGCACACTCGAATGTGTAGACATGTACGGACATACATATGTATGTATTTGTGTATATGTGTATGTGTGTTGTTGCATCGGATGGATGGCTGACTTGATGGTCAACACAACTGCGCAGCCAACCGACCAAACAAACGAATAAACAAACAAATAAACGAATGAACAAATGCTCAGAAGGACAAACGGACAGACGTGCTACAAGCCATCGGACAAATAGCAAGCCGATCGAATCAATGCACAGTGTTTAATTTTAGTTTAAAAAGTATGCAAACTACAAGTGGGAGGGCCGCTGCCAGGTCGGTATATATGGAATTATAGCAAGATTATAAAGCTTGCAGTTTCCACTGATATAATTGAAAGTGAGGTAAGAAATGAGCTAAGAACTAAATTTTATACTTTCGGTGTGAATAGTTGTCAGCCTGAGAGAAGAAACATTGGATCAACCGTTTTCTTAGTGACATGCTCCTCATATGCTAGAATGGTCAAAACTTGAGTTTCTGGAATGTTGACAGTAGTAGGTTCCTCCACCAACTTTTTATTGGGGTTTGAAACCATAATCTCGTTCAATGCTTCTTCGCCACACCGCCATCATTATATTGTATATACAGTGTTTGTCCGGAAAGAAAATTTGAACATGTGTGGAAGTGACCCCAATTTTGAATAACCTTATCACAGGTGACGAGTCATGGATCTTTGAGTATGATCCGGAGACAAAGTGACATTCTTCCAAGTGGCGCACGCCAACGTTTGAGGAAATTCAAGCAGCGTGCACCTCGGCTCTCAAGGCTATTACGGAGAATGCCTTCTGTGACGCCCTCAGCGCTGGCAGCGCTGCATCGACGCACAATGAGCCTATTTTGAAAGTTATTTAAAAATTACGATTTGTTAACGATTGGTTCAATCAATTTTTTTAAATCGACTCAGTCCTAATACCTACCGGACGAACCCTGTATACATATACTGCTAGTGTAAATGTAGAAAAAAACCGTCAGAAATAACATTCATCATGCATTGATCTATTTTAAGAAGGAATAGAATCAAAGTTTCAAGAATTTCGCAGTCTGCCTTTTACTGCAACCATTCCTTCGCATAATTTCTGTTGACGTCACAAATAATACCTCTCAAAACACATATATTTCGCCGAACAGATTTGCCTTAAATTTGACTTTAATGAGACAATTGACTTTGTGAGAAACCCCATGTCTCAGCCAACATCTTCCTCACCCTTCTCTTAACATTAGACACCAAAGTTACCACGAAAGTTACCTCTTTTTAATTAGGGCTTCAATATATCGGTGCGAGAAATGAGATCCTTCCAATAATGGAGCAGCAACCTCTAAAATGTATGGCTGTTGGTGAATAGGACGAACATAAATTTTCAAAACCTTGAAGAGTTGCGAACAATACACCCTCAAGAAAAAGTATTACACCTTTACTCATTTAAGAGGTGTAAACTCAATTTAGAAGACACCAAGACACCACTGTAATGAAATTAAAGTGTAGCACAGTGTAGCGCTGAATCTAAGCGTGAAACTATTCTATGCGCAGAGCTTCTTCATTACGCTATTCACATTATTGCCACTCCTTTCGTTGCTGCCCCTTGACTTTTCACAACATACAAGTATTCTCACTTCCGCTCATCATTGTCAGGCAGTGCTTCATACTTCCGAGCATTTACCCTTTTTCATGGTTGTGCCACACAATAGTTAAATAAAAATAAGAAGAAGAGCGCAATGAAAGCAAGTAATACGCAAACAAAAGGAATAAGAGTCGAAGTGAAGACCGAAAAGGTTGTTGAAAAGCGCTAAGAGAAACAATGTCAGCGCAGCATAAGAAAACAGCGACGACGACTACTACCCACATGCAGTGGGAATAAAAGCTGCTATAAAATGACTGAAACCGTATCATATCGCCTCATGACCGACATCAATCCCAAACGCAGTCGAAAACCATCGCTCACACACACACAAATACACATGCAACCGCATCGTATAAGAGAATAGTATTTACGAATAAATACTCGTTCAGCGCGCGCTAAGTGTGTGCGGAAGCACCGAAGCAAATGTTCTTCATCGACACCGTCATTGACATCCACATCCACGATGGCTTTTCCACTCACCCGCTCTCCCGCGCTATCGCTTTTTGACTTTGTTGACTTTGATGTTATTATTGTTGGTGTTTTGTTGTAGCTGCTATTGCAGTTGTTAATGTCATTGCTACGGTGTTACGTTTCTCAACCCACACACACACACGCACATACTCATGCACACATGTAGGTTTTCAGCAATTGTTCTTCAATGACATGAGCTGCTGCTATAAATACGCGCGCTGGTGTATTGTTGCCTTTGTTTAGCCACCAAGCATTGTTGACAGTTTTGTGGCGTTGGTGGCGTTTAAACTTTTGATTTTCGATTCCGCATGTTGATCTTAATTTCATTGGCATGACAGCATACCGTTAAATGCGTCAAATGCGTCAAATGCGTATCGCCTTTCACTTTAATGCCGATTTCTTAAACTTTATAGCCGCAATGCATCAAAACGCCTCGGAAACGAATGCGCAGTGCTGGAAATTTTACTCAAGTAGAGTTTTCTTATTTGATTTCCAAGTGTTAAACGTTGACACCACTTCCTGTCGTTTGAATTAGAATATAATGAGAACAATTGAAGTGCCATATAAGGCTTTACATAACGGTATTTACAATGATTTCTTCTCGATCTCGGTTTTCCGGCATCACTTTGAGTCGAGCTACAATTCAGTACACGTAAGATATCTTAATTTATAAAAGGTAATACGCATATATGTACTTTATGCCGCCATGTCTGAATTTGGCTGTGTAAACTGACGTTGAGCAATGCTAAAAGTTCCACAAGTTTCAGACAAAGCGAGTTCATATCGTGCGACTTCTTCAATCTACTGCTGGAGAAACTTATTAGAGCTGCAGAGCTGAACCGAGAAGGCACAGTCTTTTATAAGAATGTACAGCTGCTGACGTACGTCGATAATATTGATATCATTGGTCTCAGAAACCGCACCGTTAGTTCTGCTTTCGCCAGACTGGATAAGGAAGCGAAGTAAATGTGTCTGGTAGTGAACGAGGGCAAAAGGAAAGATCTCCTGTTATCAGATAAACAGTCGTCGTACTCGCGACTAAGCTCCCACGTCACTGCTGACGGCCATAACTTCGAAGTCGTTTATTATAATTTCGTCTGGAACCCGTATTAACACCAACAACAATGTCAGCCTCGAAATCCAGTGCAGAATAACTCTTGCAAAGAAGTTTTACTTCGGACTGAGTAGACAATTGAGAAGTAAAGTCCTCTCACGACGAACAAAAGCCAAACTCTATAAGTCGTTCATTATTCCCGTTCTGCTATATGGTGCAGAGGTATGAACGATGACAACATCTGATCAGTCGACGTTATGAGTTTTCGAAAGAAAGTTTCTGCGGAAGATTTATTGTCCTTTGCGTGTTGGCCACGGCGAATTTCGTATTCGGTTGAATGATGACCTGTATGAGTTATACGACTTTAACATTGTTCATCGAATTAAAAGACACCGGCTACGCTGGCTAGGTCGTAGCTCTGAGAAAGCAGTGCTCGCCAGGGAAAGCAGAGGAAGAAGAATACCTCTACTCCATTGGAGGGAACAGATAGAGAAGGAACTGGCTTCGCTTGGAATCTCCAATTGGCCCCAAATTGCGCGCGCGCTGTTGTTAACTTGGCTAAACCCGCGTAAATGGTGTCTACGCCAGTAAAGAAGAAGAACATACATACATTGGAAACCTTGAATTCAAGAAGGAATGAAGAATTGGAATTATCTACATCCTTCATTGCCAATAGTGTTTAACAGACAGAATATGAAGTGAATATTCTCTAATTCCCTTCCAGGGTCGCTGGAGGTCAAATTGTAAGTTTTCCTCCTTTTAACGGGATTCGACCTTTCAGATCAGTTAGTATTTAGATTTATTACAATACTAGAAAATCGGTCTTACAGTTGAAAGGTAATTAAGGCTTTAAGTGAGTAAACATTGTAATCTTCATCTAGTTACCAGTGCAATGTTGGATTAATTGAACAATATCTAAAGTAAGGAAAAGAAATGAACCATCTCACTGGCTCAATATTTTCAAAAGCTTATGCTGCTTTATTAATACTACAGTTTCGCTGAAGATTATGACGTTCTTTCGAAGACATTATTCATGGTAAGACGTCTATGAGACCAAGGCAAAACAAAAAACAAAGCAGCATTTAATCGTTTAAAGTTTCGTCATTGCAATAAGTTTTGTTGTAATCTAAAATATCAAAACTTAGAAGAATGCTCATATCTTCTTCTTCTTCTTTACTGGCGTAGACACCGCTTACGCGATTATAGCCGAGTCAACAACAGCGCGCCAATCGTTTCTTATCTTCGCTACGTGGCGCCAATTGGATATTCCAAGCGAGGCCAGGTCCTTCTCCACTTGGTCCTTCCACCGGAGTGGAGGTCTTCCTCTTCCTCTGCTTCCCGCGGCGGGTACTGCGTCGAATACTTTCAGAGCTGGAGTGTTTTCATCCATCCGGACAACATGACCTAGCCAGCGTAGCCGCTGTCTTTTAATTCGCTGAACTATGTCGATGTCGTCGTATATCTCGTACAGCTCATCGTTCCATCGGATGCGGTATTCGCCGTGGCCAACGCGCAAAGGACCATAAATCTTCCGCAGAACTTTTCTCTCGAAAACTCGCAACGTCGACTCATCGGTTGTTGTCATCGTCCAAGCCTCTGCACCATATAGCAGGACGGGAATTATGAGCGACTTATAGAGTTTGGTTTTTGTTCGTCGAGAGAGGACTTTACTTTTCAATTGCCTACTCAGTCCGAAGTAGCACCTGTTGGCAAGAGTAATCCTGCGTTGGATTTCTAGGCTGACATTGTTGGTGGTGTTAATGCTGGTTCCTAAATAGACGAAATTATCTACAACTTCAAAGTTATGACTGTCAACAGTGACGTGAGTGCCAAGTCGCGAGTGCGACGACTGTTTGTTTGATGACAGGAGATATTTCGTCTTGCCCTCGTTCACTGCCAGACCCATTTGCGTTGCTTCCTTGTTCAGTCTGGAGAAAGCAGAACTAACGGCGCGGGTGTTGAGACCGATGATATCAATATCATCGGCATACGCCAGCAGCTGTACACTCTTATAAAAGATTGTACCTGCTCGGTTCAGTTCTGCAGCTCTAATAATTTTCTCCAGCAGCAGATTGAAAAAGTCGCACGATAGGGAGTCGCCTTGTCTGAAACCTCGTTTGGTATCGAACGGCTCGGAGAGGTCCTTCCCGATCCTGACGGAGCTTTTGGTCCCGCTCAACGTCAGTTTACACAGCCGTATTAGTTTTGCGGGGATACCAAATTCAGACATTGCGGCATAAAGGCAGCTCCTTTTCGTGCTATCGAAAGCAGCTTTGAAATCGACGAATATGTTTTAAAGGGGGGTCTCTCATCCGAGGCTGCGTTTGCTTTTTCATTGGGGGTGTTTTTTTACGTGGCGGGTCCCAAACCCAGCTCACAAACCAATGCAGGGGATATTTCGCTTCCTTACTTAGCTCGTCTTGCAACGGATGTTCTTAGGCTACCCAGAGAATACTTGGTCAAAAACGGGAAGTCGTGACCTGCTAGAGCCATATGTAAAAGAATCGTTTCTGGCCACTCCCAAGTGAATGGCGATCAGAGAACTTTCCTCACTTGCGTGAACTTCTACACATGACTCCATCCTCCACTCTATGCTCATATCATACGGCACAAATAACTTAATATTTAACAAATCGATCATCCGTTCTCACCTCCCACGAGGTGTCAACGTTAATGCAAGAGCAACATCACCTTCCTTATCAGAGTCCCACAAAATTAAAAGGAAATTCATCATCGACAATTTAATGATTTCGATTCTTCATGACCGACCGACCAAAGACCATTAACCACTTCCAACGCCATTTCCCGTTTGCCGTTTGCGACGGAACCCTTAACTGGCGGGAGAAATCTCAAATGGCTGAAGTTTAAAGGCTTACCATTTCAATCTCCGGGTATGGTAGGGTGGGATGAAAAGGTATATACGTACTGTCATGTGTGTGTATGACTGTATGAGTATGTGACATCATATGTGTGTATTCTCATGCACTTCGTACAAGTTGACTTGTGGTATGTTCCAATTGACTAACTAGGTAAATGACAGACCGACTTGACGGACTAGTTGTGAGATCGACCAACTGGCTGACTGACCCTTCTGACTGATGGTTACGAAGGGTTATTTATTGTTCGAACAATTTTGTTTGCCCCCCTCTTTCCGTATCAGTGATCGCTGTGTTCGCTTATCGTCTCCGATAGAGCTGCGATGGCAGTAAAATTGTAGCAAAAGCTGTAAAAATACGAAAATGCACACTGAAAGCGAACAAAAATACCGAGCAACACACACGCGCACACAGCCGAACGGGAGGAAACGGTGCGGAGATAAAAATTGAGTTCGCTTAAATTGCATTCGTTTTCAAATTTAATGGAGTTTTAACTGTTTGGCAAAAGGGGAATATTTTCAGTGCTTAAATGCTGACAGCGGTTTGTTGTTGGTTTTGTTCTTGTTAAGCTGCGTTGCTGCGCTGGACACTTTAGCAGCTGTCGATCGTAATGATTGTGAGCAAGAAATTTAATTTAAATACAATATTATATAGTTGAATACAGGGTGCATTTGCCAGTGTATTAAATACACATACACACATACACAGATGCATACATATGCGACTGCATAAATTGCATATCCTTATGAATGTTATACGTTGCTGCATATTTAAGTGGCCACATTACGCAAACGTAAGGTTTCGGCGTTATTATGTTATAGAGTTGCTCTTTGTTGTTGTTTTTGTTGTTGTTATGCACAAATGTGTGTGGGAAACTGTAATTACAATTTCTGTTGAAGCGTTGATTAAAAACCTTACAGCGAAAAGGCAAGCGAATGTAAATATACTGAAAAGGTCAAATCAAATGTATTTATGTGCAGAAGTATATATACGAGGGTTGCCTTTTACATTTTGGGATTAGAGAAGAAATATAAATATTAATATTCGAAACTGATTTTTCTTCAATGTATTATTAATTTATTGTTCTTTAAAGTATTAACCATTAAACCACTCCGATTGGTGAAAAATGTTAACCTCTTAGTTTAATTTCTACGTACGGGATTAAAAGGAATTTTTTCGGTTCCAAGTTCCCCATTACGGTGGATGACTCATTAAACCGCTCCGGATTTTTTGAAAGACAACTGGCAATCCAATAGTTGTGAACCACTTCGGATGAACTGCTCTGCATTGCTTCAGTGTTATGGTCGCGATATGTCCAGTTTTTCCAAAAACCAGTCAACCATTTGCTTAGAAGTTCTTCAAGCACGAATACATTTTTTTGGATTCATCTCATCATGAAACATCGCTATTTACTTTCGGGCTCATACGCGTAAATCCAGATTTATCACCTATCACAATTTCATAGACGTATTTCGAAGTACCACTAAGCAATTTTTTTTAATATTTTTCCCGACCAATTGGCAAACTTTTTTTGGGCGATTGACAAATTGTTTGGGAGTCAACATGAACAAATTTTTTAACAATGTAATGAACAAAATTGTATCTATCCTAGTCCCACTAATGCCTATAGTTGTCTCAATCTCTTGATAAGCCACATGAATATCTGGCATTATCAGTTTGCTGCAACAGTTTTCGGAATTGATTTTGCACAACTTTCACGAAACTTCGTCTTGTTGTGATCTACAATCTCGATTGAATTCGATAAACACTGGTCCTTGATGGACCTTCATCGCCGAAAATTGGATAAGTTCAGCTCAGCACTGTTGCTGAGGTAACTCACGGCGACTGTTTTTTCAAAATCGCTCGAAAATGTAAGCGATTTACTTCAATTTTTTGAGTGAGATGAATATTTAAAGTTACTGTAAATAACAGAACTAACGCTCATATACCGAAACGGTTTGAGTAAGTATAACATCACTTTTGTCAAACTTTACGACGAAGTTATAAGATGACAAATTACAAAGATAAGATTGCCAAATTCCCAAGTATAAAGGGCAACCTACGTATATACACAAATACATATAATAATTAAATACATAAAATACCCATATTTTCATCGTGTATCTATACATGTAGTACATACAATGGTTAACATCAATTTTCCGATGTTAAAACATTCACTTTCATATCCTTCCTGATCTGTAAATGTTTGTCAATGAGCGAGGGACGTGACTATGACATGGTGGATCAATGCTCGAAATCCAACCTTGTAGCTGTGGTGCTTTAGTAATTAAATTATGAAAACTAGGCGCTCTGTAGTTGGCTATATAATCGTGCATTGTCTCTCTAACGTAACAAAGACTCACATAAAGTATTGAAGGAAGTGGTGGTTGTAGAATTTTAAAGTTGTACTGAGACCAATTCAATACCTCCTACATAATTACTATAAAATGATATTTTTACAAATTTGTGAAGATTATTTCAGAAAATAATTTTAGGTTTCTGATCTTATTATTTCCATCATCTAGCTGACATCTAGCAGAAAGAGGGGAAGAGCAAACTTAAGGTATTGCACATAAATTTTAAGAGGTGTAGAAACTAATTTCCAGAGATCTATTTAAGCCAAAATCAGTGTGAAATGTCCTTCGATCATTATTTGAAGTCTGATATTGGGTAGTCGAAAAAGTCGTTTCTTATTTTATCAATAAATGTATTAGTTCATGCAGCACAACTATGGTTCGTTCGCTTCCGTTCTGAAAATTTCCATGTGAAAGATGCAGCTCACTCTGGTCGACCTATCGTTGAAAAATTTGATGAAATTATGGAAAAGATCGACAAAGACCACCGTCACATAAGCAGCCATGGCATCGCTAAGGAACTTAACATTCATCTTGACTGAGAAGTTTTGATGCATCCACCATATAGCCCTGACCTTGCACTATCGGACTACCATTTGTATCGGTCAATGCAGAACTCCCTTTATGGAGTAAAGTTGGCCTGTAAAAACCAGAATAGTTTTACACTGATGGAATAATGTCTCTAGCGGAAATATGGCAAAAAGTAGTCGACCAAAATGGTACCTATTTGGTTCATTAAGGTTCTTTAAAAATAAAAAAAATAAGTTTAAGTTTGATTACAAATACGAAAAGACTTTTTCGACTACCCAATATATATACATAGTAACATAAAATTTTTTGATTTTAACTAATTTTTAGTAGAAAAATTTTCGTCGTCGCGAGACCTGGATCAAGGGGTTGAAACATCTTTCCAAATTAATTAAAGCATTAAATTTTGTAAATATACATTATTTTTTATTTATTTATTAAATCAAATGCCTCTCAAAAAGCATTCCTAAGATCGCATATTGTCTGACTTGCAAGTGAATATGGCCCCTTAAATCTATCAAATACAATCTAACCTAACTTTTATTATATTTGACGAAAAAGTGATTCAAAGCTAGTCGTAAAAACCCTAGTCTCAGAAATCCCAATTCCACTTCAACCAATGACCTTGAACTCATTTCCTTTAGTTATTAATAATGAAAACTTTTAAATATAAAAGTTAATGACTAATTCAATTTGCTCTTCCATCATTTATGGAATGCACGGATTATGTAATTATCACAAGTGCCCACAATTTATTGGAAAAATTAATTTGAACAGTACTTGTGGCAATAAAGAGTCGTTCAATTGATAAGTTTAAGGTGCAAATACATCATACGCACTCAAAAATGCGAACATGAGGGAAATGAGCTACGGCCAACCCTAAATTAAACTTCAGCGGTTGCGTTGGTGCATACACGCATGCATATATGTATATATGTATGTCTACATGCATGTACGTGTGTGTGTGTGGGCAAGTGAATAGCTCGTTGACTGCTGAGTGCCTTTTGAGGGGAATTTTGAAATTTATTAACAGCGCTTATTCCCTCATAATAATAAGGCTGTCAGTCAGTGCGCACACACACACACACATACACATATATGAGCTTACGACACACACACACAATTGCATGCGTGTATGTAAAGCGCGCACATTACAATGGAGCGAGGACATGATTGAATGTCCTGTGGTGTAAGAAGTTATGCGCTCGCTATGTGCATGTGTTGGTGCGCGCACATTCCAAGCATATCACACGCAAACCACTTTGTTTAGTTCATGAAATTTAGCTTCATTTGATGAATTTCTCGAAATAAGCTCTTAAGCTGCATAAATGCCAGCGAGACACGCAAAGTGGTCGCTTTTTTGACATTTCTTCTGGATTTGCGCATTTAATTGAATTAAATACAATTACAATGGCAAACGCGCAGGAAAGTCATATTTAACTGTAATTAACGGTGATTAATGTTCATAAGTAATTGTTCAATTATAACGCGATATATCAGATTTTAATGAAGTTTTTCAACTTCTGCTCACTTTTCTTTATATATATATACTCGTATAAAATATATATATATATATATAAAGCATATGTATTCTGTTGAAGCAAATATAAATATATATTGTATATAAATATTAGGGTGGGTGAAGAAATGGAAACTTTTTTTTGCAATCTTTTGGCTTGGTAATAAAGTAAAAAATTCAAATCTCTCTTCCAACTATTTGAAAAAATCTTTCGAAGAGCAGTAAATACGAGTATCTTACAAAACTAAGAGTTTTCCGCTTCGTAATGATTTTTTATTGAGTTATAAAACTCAAAAGAAAAAAATTTGCCTTAAAATAGTCAAACTTTTATCAGTTAATATCCTTTAAACGGCTAGATTCTTGAAAAAATTGGAAAAGACTTTTTTGTAGAGCATTCAATTTACTACAAAACCTAATAAACGGGATATTTTTTCTATTAGTTGAAAAGAGATTTGTAGTTTCCTATTTGATAATCAGAAAAAAATGGAAAAATCTAAGGCAGAGGACCTCATTATTGGAGAAACTTTCGTAAATGTGTCTAACAACATAATTTTCAGAGTACCAAGCAAAAAAATATCGATTTGTCCCCACCCTAACATATATATATAACTCATATTCCTTCGAATTACAACCCATTAGTTAATGCTCAAAGCAAAAGTAGAGTTAATTGCTAAGGAGTTTGTATGTACAAATTATTGACGAATTTGAATCTTCAAAAAAACGCCGCCTCAAATTAAGCTAATTTGACTAATTAATAGGAGGCGATAAATTTTGTTGGGCAATTATTTAAAAGTATATGCGGATATAACTATTTGGAAGTATTTATGTATATGTGTATGTATGCCGTTGTTTATGTGTATATCACCAAATCCTGCGAAGAGCTTCCTAGAACTTTGCTTGAGTCGATGGAGGGTATTCTTAAAAAAAACCTAAAAAATACATAGTTTCAAGAAAATAAGCTTTGATATATACGAGTAGCCTGCACATTTTCACTTACTAAAATTCGTCGAAATCACCACCAAGAGAAGTAAAAATTCAGTGAACTGATCCCTTTGGGTTTGAGTAAAATATTTAAGGGAGCGTTGGGGTTTCAAGTTAAAAAAAAAAAGATTTTTTTGCGAATTTATTTCTTAAATATTGATTGAGTAATTTCGGATTCGGATCTTTTGTACATTATTGAACACACTTTTGACAATATACGGCAATTTTCTCATTAAGAAATATTGAAGGATAAGCCAGTAACAGAGCTTACCCCCAAACGTCTCGAGAAAAAAAAACAATAACTCGGCTAGAAATTATTTGAAAATAAATATCTAAGAAAAATTAGTCAAATTATAATCAAATCTCTGAATTTTTTTTTTTCATAAAATATTCTTGGCGGCCATTTAAAGTGTAAACTGTTGTTTTCTGAAAAATGCCTTTAATGTAGGAAAACAAGTAAGGAAGGGCTAAGAATTAGAGCCAGGAAAATACTTTAAGGTTTAAAACCAATCATACAGAGTAAAGTCAGCTGGATGTTCGAAAATCCTGATATTAGTTATGAGGGGCTAGGCCAAGTTTTCGTTCACAGTTAGGCACAAGGAAACACTGTTTTGAGTAAAACATGCTCTCTTCTTTTCATTGGGATAACCCACATATTAATAGTATTAGAAAGTTGAAATTGTGAAGCAACAGATCATGAGATATTTTAATATCAAATTAGTTAATCTAGCAAAACTATCGGCTAATGTCGAAATTTACTTTCGGTATTTCGAAGCCCCATAGTATCTTTGGAACGGACTCAATATTTTATTGTGCCAAAGTCTGTCAACTCGGCAGAATTCCTCAAAACTATTTACGGAATAATTTTCTAGCTCTTAGTGCTCAATCCGTCTTAATGAAATTTATGTAGAAAAGTTTTATGGTACCTAGAGTTATACAAACACAAATATGTACTATGTATGTCGAATAACATGGATTTTGAGGTTCTTCAAGTTAAAGCTAAAACAAAACGTCTGTGATACTATCATCTATTGAATACTATTATCTTGTATAGCGGTATATTCTGATCCTGAGCTTCAATAGTATGCCAGATCAAATAAGAGTAAATAAAAATTATTCAGCTGTGATTTATTGACTAAGGTTAAGGAGGCATGAGCAGCCAAAAAACATATGAGACATGGCTATGGCTTCGAACTTTTGAGCAAAAATTTTGAATTCCTGTTTTGGTTGGAGCAAATATTTGCAGCAAATGGCAACATTCCAATTATTTTGAATTCACTATAATTCCACAAAGATCAAGAAAACGGCGAAAGATAGTTTCAGATGGATTTTCGGTGAGGGCGTAGATCGAAGAAGTCCAAAGCGGGTCTTTGTGCTAATAAATTTTAAGAAATCTTAAAGAAAACTTTTTGAAGATGAAATTGGCTCATTTCTTACTTTTAAATTGTTTATTTGTTCTTGTATGTAATAATACGGATATTCATTTTTTCTTCATTTTTGTAACATCTCAATAATGATTCAAATGATAGAGCTGCAAGCTAAAAAAATGCTAGCAATCGCATTCGTGGGACTTTTCACAGAAAAAAATCAGTTTCTGCCGAAAGTGCGTTTCAGTATGCATATCAATCAATTCGAGTGAATTTTATTATTAACAAAAGGCGAAAGTATCACTCTTTCCCCGAAACTGTCTCCATATAACGCATTTAACTGTTATAACTCTCCTCACCCTCTCAGCCTTTACGACACGCTCAGTGGAAATGAACAGGTCCAGCTTTATTAAGCTCTGATATTTCAGCACATCATCAACACAAGAAATCACTAGTCAATTTGAATTTTACCAAGAATGATACTACTAACGACAACGCCAATCAATTTTACACCTCCACCAACAGCAACAACATACCCGCACACAATGTGACAATAAAGATTTGTATGCAATCTATTTGTAGGCGATATAATTTAATACATTTGCATCTATGTATGTATGTGTGCATGTGTTGGTGTTTTCCTGTAACAAGCGGCGATTACAACAACAACGCCAGTTGCAGCAGCCATTAATCGGATTTTCTCTATGGTTGGTTATTTGGTTAGTGAATTCCGTCGCGAGTCTGCCGGTAATTGGTTGTATCGGAGTGTGCGTGTGTCCGTGTGGATGCAGTGTGTAAGCGGGTATTCTAGCTTTCAATACACTAATCAAATCAGACATCACATCATTTGGCCGTTCATGCTCACATTTCTAGTTAATACGCCAAAATAAATCAATTCATGCGAACGCCTGCGATTTTTTAAGTTTTTTTCTCTTTTGTTATGTATATTCACTGAAAGATTTATGAAGCCCTCGTTGTGTTTGATAGTATATACAGGGTTAATAGGTTAGTCGACTTTCAAAAACAACATATTATAAGAATGGCTGATGTAGAAAATCTTTGGTTTGGTTTTTGCCGCGTCTGGCTCGCGACGAATATTCTCTTCCAAGACGTTAATCCTCTCGGGCTTATCTACGTTGATAAGCGCCTTCACAGAACTCCACAAAAAATAGTCCAGCTATGTTAATTGGCTCGATGCTGGAGACCACGCCGGAGGCTCACGGCGCGAGATAACACGCTTACCAAAAAGCGTCCTCTAACAAATTGATTGTTTCGTTGACTGTACGGCATGAAGCGTCGTCTTATTGAACCCAAAGTTGGTCCACGTTCAACATCCGCCAATTCACGACAATATGAAAATCGGGACCATCTCATTTTTGGCCCAATTTTCTACCGTCTCTTACCTGAGTCTCACGAGACTCGCTTTTACATAAGAAGTCTGAAGTTGAAGAAGAGTAGCTTTTGAATGTCCGACCTTCTGCAGTTCTGCTGATGGGACCACAGATCCGAAAGCCTTTGATGTTTTACATTTATTAGTATTAGGCTGACGAGCGTTGAACCACGCGGAGTCTGTTTTAAGACACAAGTAAGTGCTTTCTAGCACAGACTGCAATCTTCTGGAAAAGTCCTTCTGATTTCAACAATAGGCATCCCAAGCCTGGTCAACGATCTTTGTTATTAACTCTTTCTAAAATATATTATTTCTTATTAAAAAAAATATTTTTCCCCTCGGCGTGCCGCTTGAATAACCCTGTATTTGTATTTTATGTGACTTTATATTCATTGTTGTATCGCTTTTGTAATTCATTGCCTATTCTTCACCTCTTCTGTTATATTTTCAGCAAAAATTGGCAGACGACAGGCACTGAGACAGTTAGTGTAGCAGCAGGAGCAGCAAGCGCCGAGCGACGGTGGCGACAGCAACGATGACAGCGACCATGGCGGCCAAAGATACAAATCAATTGACGCGGACCAACGCCAACATCACCGGTACCAGCACCACCAGCCACCACCCAATAAGGCGGCAGCCATTTTACCCGCAGCCATCAGCACCGGTGAATACAATATCGGCAACAACAACAGCAGTGCAAACAACGATGGGCCGAGCGATAAATATTGGTTTTGCTGGCTACACACACGCGCACACAGAGACCCAGCATGCGGGCGATGGTGGAATAATGCATGAAAGGGCGCACCAACGTAATGAAGTGCCCCCGTCGACCCGAGTCGCCGCATGTGTCGATGACGATGAGGCCATTGTCGATAGCAACGGCAATGCGTATACACGCAGAGATAGTGTCGCCGCCACGGCTGCTGCAGCTGCCGCCGCTGTTGGCGATGTTAATTTTCCCGTTGACACGCGCACAGGTGTGACGACGGGCGGCATTATGCTGGACGCTGTGGACGTTGATGTTGACGATGATGATGAGAGCGACTCGTTCGGTTCGATGGAGACGTTGTCGGACAATGTGGCTGTATGGGTGGACGGCGAGAAGCATTGGGTGGCGGGTGTGGATGCGAGTACGACGTGTGCGGATTTGATTGGCGCGTTGCTCAATTATCAAAACGCACAGCAATTGCAGGAAAAACACTACCAGCAGCAACAGCAGCCACAACAGCATATGTTTAGTGTCAATAGCGGCAAGAGCAATAATAATAGCAACAGCAACAGCAAGAGCGCGGCAAATCCAGCCATCAATCAATCAACGTTAATAAAAACATCAACGCATACCAAAGAAAATTGCGATCCATCGCTCGCAGCGAGCGGTGAATTGACTATTGGCGGTTGCCTTCCCATGGCAGCTGCTGTGTCGATGGCGCTAACTGTGCCGGCGACTAGTGGTGGCGCACCTCTGTGTGGCAACCGGCTAACGAACGCCACTGAGTACGTCATTGTCAAGCAGCATCGCCATTGTGAGGAGTACTTGGATGGTAATGCGAAGGTATTCGATGTGATGCCAGTGCAGGATGGCCCCTCAAGGAAGGAGGTAAGTGCTGTCATGTAGTAAGATGTTGCGTGCAAATGTGTGTTGCATTGTTAGATAATCGTGGCAGCGAGTTTGGAATGTTTTAAAAAAGCTGTGTGAAAGCCGCTAGTTATATGCTTTCTACGGTATGTATTGCTGATAGTTGGCAATTCCTCAAAAATCTGTAAGATCTGCGCCGCTCTTTGCTTGGATAACGTTTGAGGATTGCCGCCCTTTAAAAATATCTTTTGGTTTCTTTCTTGTTGTTGTAATAAACTCTATAATTTTTAGAAAATGTTGTAGAAGCGACACCCTGGGCCTGGCCCTATAAAAATTTACGGCCTTCTGGTTATTTAGATCCGCTCTAATGAGAAATATTTATTTTCAGTTTTCATAGCAGTTTTTAGAGGGATAACTGTTAAACCAGCTCTCAAACTTGAGTTTGAGAATAAGCCAAGCTAGGCCTGCCACCAATCTTAAAGAGGCTTATGAATTAAAATGAATGCATTGCATCTTTTTATGTCATAGATTCTTAAAACTGAAGATGGAATGAAGGTAATGACTGCTACAAGCTAAAGGTTCTTGGATCTGTAATCCTTTACGCCAACATTATTCGTGTAATTGCGAAATGTTCCGACTAAGACGGAACTTCTAATCCGAAGAATACATTGTGAGAAAAAAGCACCCATTTCTCACCAAATTCCGTGTGCGAAAACGTCGCGAATGTTGGAAAAGGCCTACGATGATTCAGTTTTATCAAAAACACAAGCCTTCTTCTTCTTCTTCTTAATTGGTGTAGACACCGCTTACACGATTATAGCCGAGTTAACAACAGCGCGTCAGTCGTTTCTTCTTTTCGCTACGTGGCGCCCATTGGATATTCCACAAGCCTACGTGTGGTAAAAAGCCTTCAAAGACTGTCGAGAGATCATCAAAGCCATGCCTCGTTCTGGACGACTTTCGACCTCTTAAACTGATGAAAATATTTAAAAAAAAGTACAGGATATGGTGCTTGAAAATCTCGAATAAGCGTTAAATACATGGCAAGAGAGCTCGAAATCTCTCGTGAGTATGTACGAATGATTTTGGTGCATATTTTGTGTATGCGACGCCTTCTTGTTCGACTCGTCCCTTTAAAGCTGTTTTTTTTCATAAAGAGTACCGTAAACATGTCTTTTTGGACATGCGTGGTCATGCGAATTCCAATCCCGCATAACTGCCGATGAGACATGGGTTTGCAAGGTTTATCCCGAAAGTAATAGGACTGATTTTCTTCCACCTCTACTGCACTTCGGAGCGTGCGCGCACCGACTGAGATCGGTAGAGGGCGTTCCTAGCTAACGAACAAGCAGCTGGACATTTGTTTTCGAGCACCTGAAGAGACAGAACAAACATTTTCACGCGAAAGGGGAAGAATGAGCAAATCCTAAGTGAAAAAGATGCTCATTGTCTCTTTTGACATCAAAGGCATCGTCCACCATGAATTTGGACAAACCGTCAACGAGAAGTTTCACATGGAAGTCCTCAAGAAACTCAAACGAAGAGTCAATCGGATCCGACAAAACATCGCAGCCGATTGGAAGTTGCACCACGACAACACCTCGGCTCACACCGCCCTTCTTGTGAACAGCTATCTAACCAAGGCCCGCATGCAAACGTTTCCACGGACGACAGAGGGGATCCAAGCAGCATACACCTCGGTTCTCAAGGCTATTCCGGAGCATTCCTTTCGTGACGCCTCAATGCTTAGAAATCGTGTTGGTACCGCCGCATTGGCGAAGTAGGAGCCTATTATGAAAGTTTTTAAAGAATTTTAACTCAGTCTTATTACTTTCCGGCCAAACCCTGTATGTGTTTGGCATGCAAACAAATCAGCAATAATCGCAATGGAACTCGGTTTCGGTCGATCGAAGAGATAAAACAAAATTCGCAGAAGGAGCTGAAGGCCATCGTAAAATGTGCTGGTGAAAAGTGTTTCTTTTATTTGCTTTTTATAGTTAATAAATGCTTTATGCGTACATTTTCTATCTAAATCTGACTTTCCACTGGAAACACGAAGGATTAATTTTGTGTTTGTGTTATGCAATTTTTTTTTTTCTTTTATTTCAATTATTTTTTAAAGTATATAGAGATTCCAATAAAAAATCAGCCATTCTTTTAAAAATACTTCAAATTGCAAAGCCTTTGATATATGTGCCTTCAAAAAATGTGTCCACATTTCCTTTGTAACATCAAATTGTATTTTCTCTTCAAATACACACATATTCACCCTTCACCCACGTTTCCTTCGCTACACTAACGACGCTGACTCGATAACAATGAAGTGTTGCAGTGATACACTCACCAATAAATCGGTGTGAATTGGCAAATTGTTGCCGATGTTGAGCTCCAACTCCAACGCGCTGTTGGTATAAGTTACGCGCAAAAGGAAACGACTGTTGCAAGGACAGTTGCTGGCGCGGAGCGAGAGGCTTTCGCAACCGATGCGGCAGCTACACACAATGGCTTGCGAAAACGGCAATGCGTTGTAGCTGTCGGGCGAGCAAACAAGTCACGCAATGCCTACTCAATGACCTACGATAACAAAAACAACAACAACAACGGTAGCTTAATAGCCTAACTACCGATTGGCCTACGGCAGGTACCACAACTGATGAGGTTGCTTGCCACTCGCGAAAGCAGAAAAATGTTGAATTGCCCGCGGTAGTTTTGGCAAGGGCGTGCAGGGTGGAGGCAAGACGAAGGATATTTGTATGTAGTTAGCGTTTCCTTGATTGTTGCGAGCAGCCTTTTCGTTGCCGACAGGATGTCGAAAATTTTTTAAATCGTTCGCACAACTCACAACTCACAACTCACTATTCACATTTCACATTTCATTTCACACTTTTCTCGTTGGCATTTTGCGAAATGTTCAACTTTTGTGCAGAAAGTTTCTTTGAAAATTTCCTGCGGCAGCAACAACTCGAGCGCCCGTCTTCATTCTTTCCATGTGTTTGCTACCTACTTATGGTTATTGCTATTGTTATTGTTCTTGCTGCCGTTGCTGCTGCCGGTTGTCGGTGAGCGCAATTTGCGATTTGTAAGACATGCAATTCCGTTTTAGTGTTAAGTGTTGAGTCACGCAAAATTTTTACTTTTCACTTTCGCAAGAAACCATGCAATTTCTCAAAGCCAATATTTCCGTTCCACTTTCTTTATTTCTTGCATGACAACGAAAAAAATTCCAACGAAAAACAACAACACCAATACAACGATAATGCAACGCAACCACAACAACAACAACGAATGAACTGCATGTATGCGCGCACGCACGGACGGACGCACGCACGCACTGTGGCAACATCCACCAACACGCATAACCAACACCGTTGCATACTCCGCCCAACTGCAACAACCGCACATGACCACACTCTAACTGCGACCTCATCAATGACGAACACGACCTGTTTCGACCATCCATTTAATCCACCAGTGCGAATTGCTCTTGCGTCGCCTCACTGCCGCCAACAGCAGCGGCCATGGCAACAACAACTGCAATGGCAACAGCAATAATGGCACTTTCACGGCATTACCTAATGCGCTGCATCGCGCCAGCTCACCGTCGCTCAATCTGAACACACAGGTCTCCTCGTTGCTCTCCACGGACAAGGACAGCGGCATGGGCAGTCCGGTGGGGAGTTCGCGCAGCGCACGGTTACGTCGCCGCAAGTACAAATCAGCCGCTACGGTCAGTTGGTTGGCACAGGCGAATACGTTGCATCCGCGCGTCTCACAACGAGCTGTAGCCGCTTTCAGCGGACTCGGCAACGCGTTGACCAACGCACAGGCGACTAAAGGCGGTGGTAAGCACATCGCTGTGATCGACTGTGGCATGGGCGAGGAGGATGATGTGGCCGCGGATGCGCTGGATGGCTTAGAAGTAGGCATCGATGGTGGTGATGGGGGCGTAAGTGCAAATGAGCGGCTACTGAAAATTATTCTAGCGCAGGACGAAACCATTCATCGACAGTTGGCCCTTTTAAGGTAAGCTTATGTAACCCGGTTCGTACAGTCACTTACGAAAGTGTGCATGTTATAAATAATTGAAAAATATTTAGTACTCGCTGGTCAAAAACGATCTTGGATAAATATCAAGAAAGGGGTAGATTTTGCCTCTTCTTTTTTTGGGGTAGTTATCCATTGGGGATATGTAACAGGTTTTCAATAAGAACGCTACAAGAATAATTAACTATATTAAATAAGACAAAAACGATTTGGGATGAAATTTTTTGGTTTTGTCAAAGTATAGTTCATTTGATGTCATTATAGATAGAACTCGATTTCTTTCGCATGGCCATTACGGGCACGCTTGTAGAAATCCAGACCCTCAACTGAATTTTTCACGATTTTCAAGCATACATCAGCCAATATTGCTGCATAAACCATAGACTTGACGTAGCCCCACAGGAAATAGTCTCACGGCGTCAAATCGCATGACCGAGGCGGCCAGTTGATTGGGCCATTTCGAGAGATAACACGTTCACCAAACTTGATTTTTAATAAACCGATTGTGGCATTCGTTGTGCGGCTTGTGGAACCGTCCAGTTGGAACCACATATTGTCCAAGTCCACATCATCCAATTCGGGCCAAAAATATTCGGTTATCATTGAGCGGTAGCGATTCCCGTTCACAGTAACGTGCCGATCTTGATCTTTACAGAAGCAATACGGCCCAATGACGTCGCCGGCCCATTAACTGCACCAAACCGTAATTTTTTCGGGATGCAATGGTGACTCACAAACACAGGAATAAAGAATTTAATTGGTCCCAAACCGTTTTTCTTTTATTTAAAAAATAGATGAAGCGCTCTTTTTGAAAAACCCGCTGGTAGGTCAGGTTGGCATTCTTAATGGTAGTTCTTGAGATTATGAGCAGAGTCTTAAGAATCCCTGGGGGGTTATTCTGGTCTAGAAGCATGAATTTCAGGTAATTTTTAAAGTGTCGTAAAAAAAGGCAATTCATATTTTTACTATCCATTTTTTATTAGTTATTTATTAATTTTAGAAGAGTACAGAAAAAAAATAAAAACTGAAAAAAGTAAAAAATTTCAAAAATTATGAGCTGACGAAGTGGTGGGTCTCTAAAAATTTCCACGTGACCATACTTATGATTTCAATTCTCTTCGTTATCTGAAACCCAAAAAAAAAGATTATTAATCTAGAATAATGTCGCAATGGCCGGAACTACGGAAAACTGGGGAAAAAATTTGTTCACAAAATGGCGACTGCCTGAAAAAAAAAGTTTTTTTGGATCACTTTTTCTGACTATTTCGAATTTTTTAAAAATAATAAAAATAAAAATTTGGGGATGGGGCTAGTTCCAACCATAGACAAGCCTATAAAGAAGACTCTATAAAAATTTCAAGTAAATCGGTCCAGTAGAACCTGAGAAATCGTGGGTATCGTTCCGAAAAAGTCAGTTTTGAGAAAAACGCGTTTAAAGTTTCCCTAATGTCTTTTGTTCGATTAGTTCCGGCCGAACCAGTTTGGATGCCGGGTCAGAAAAATGCCTATATCTCCGAAAATAATTTGAATTTTGAAAAATCCTCTTGTACACAGATTCTTGAATAGTTATTCTTTGAAAATATAAAAAAAAATTTCGATTTTTTTTTAATTTCTAGACCAGAATACCCCCTTAATAATAATGATGTAAAATTGCATTATTTGTTTCAAATTAGAGATCTGAAAGAAACCATGACACTACGGCATAATAGTATCCGATGTCCCCGGAATAGTTAATAAATATATTAGTGAAATAAATAATACTCTTTTCCTGCACACTCTTGTAAGTAACGGTACTTTCTATATGTATTTGCTATTAAACACAATTCTGTATGCTGTTGCATATTTTGTTTACTTATGCCTTGTTTACTCATTCACTCTTTCTCATCCCTACACCTTTTACACCTTTCTGCTCATTTTGCGTGCACTAAAAAAAATACACCTCCTACGCACACACACACATACAGAGAAAAGGAGCGACAAATTTCGAAAATTGAGGAGGAGAAGCATCGCGTCCGCGAGCGTGAATTGGGTAAAAATTACCTACTCGAAACGTACCTGAATGGCCTGGATGAGGCGCACGCTGAGCCCGATTTGGAGGCGTGCACCGATGTGGCATTGGCCGATAGTCCGCTTAATGAATTCAATGATGTTCGCGTTGCTGATACCAGCCTCGTTCATTACGGTGATGGCGTTGCTGTTGGCGCCGCGGATGGTGTTGGCCGTGATGATGATGCTGAAGTGGAGATATATATTGGTAAGTTCACTTTCGACATTTTTTGTTTGTTTTGTGTTCGGCAGTGCGTAGATTTAAGTGCTTATGTATGTGCGGGTGTGCTGAGGCGAGAATTTGTTTGGCTTAAGCTAGTGCCGGGTATTGTCACTTTTACGGTGAGTTCGGCTGAGCTGGTTAAAAGAGCTTGGAAACATTTAAATCAAGTGCGGTAAGGCTGAGTGTGGGTGCATTCAAACATTCGATAGGTACATAGGAAATACTTTCAGAGGTTTACGGTACGAACAGATTCCGCTTATTTATGGTAACATACAAGTATTAACATATGGCATGAATCACGTGATATTTTTAATTTCATTAGAGATCATGATATGCCAAGTGACTAATTTGTCAACCTCAAAAACAAAAGCTAACATTCACTTCATCAGTTATAAGGAAAGGTATAAACTAATTTCACATATTTGGGACTTTAAATTATACGGTCATCATTAGATCGTATATAGCACAATCGTCATTAGACCGTCGTAACTTATGGAGCACTGGTTCGGTGGCTACCATTAAAGAAACGATATAATATCGGGAAAATAAATGGAATACAGAGAACAGCCTGTGAAGGGGGTTATTAATTCATCTCCAACTGATACACTTAATATAGTTACAGTTCTGCATCTTCTGTTCTGCATAGTCAGAAGATAGGAATAAGTTCAGCTTTCAGAATTAAGGAATTAGGAAGTTGGAGTCGAAAATATTAAGAACACTGCGCCATCGTAAACATAATCAGATTAATTTCTCCTAAGGTTAGATTTCAATAGTTACTTTCGGATGACGTCGACGTGAATGGGGAAGAGGTTTAGTGAGGATATGGGTACCTCTTTTATACCAACGGGTCCAAAATGGACTACGAAGTAGGTGCAGTGATATACTACAATGACCTTGACATTTCTATTTCTATTCGCCTATTTAACTTAGCCAGAATCTTCCAAGTGCAACTTCTAAACATAGAGAAGGCTTTGAAGTTCTAAAATATGTATGAGAGGATATATAGAGTACTTGTATATGAATAGCCAGGCAGCATTGCTTGCCTTGTCGACATCACAGATTCATTCAAACGTAGTCAACAACTACAGAAAGGCTTTAAGCTCATTAGCAGGAAATCTCCACCTTCCACAGTGTCAGGGACATTTTCGGCAACGAAAAGGCAGGCGAATTGGCAAAGTAAGGAGCACCTTTAGACCCCAAAACCATGCTCACAGGGAACAATTAAAAGACAGCTTTGTATACATTTCAAACAAATAGCCCAGAGTAGTTGGAAATTAATAAAAAGCTGCCAGGTAACAAAATAAATATGACCTAAAATCACAGAAATAGAATCAAGGACCTACTATTTAGGACCAGAAAAAGTATATACAGACTTACAGCTACTATGAGTCACTGGCCTTTTGTAGAGCATTTCCCTAAAGTGGACCTGCCTTTTAAAAATATTAGGGAAATGTATTTCTACTATCTTTGGAAATTCCCAGATCGATCTAAAACTCGACACAAAATACTTGGAACCCAACAGGTACCAAACCTTCAATGATTGTCCATAAAAAAGCATAACGCAATAAGTAGTTTCATTGAGAACCCAAACGTTTTGACCCTAACCATGGTATAGCAAGATCATAAGGTCCTACGATTGTGATTCAAAATGGCGGATCCTACGCTAATTGAGCCCATGGTAACAGCACTCCTACCTAGTTCATATAATATGGATTCGCAACATTATACACTGAAAATGTATTCCTAAGACAACATTACATTAACATTTTCCTTATCTAAATTTTTAGTGGATCGACCGTTGTCTTTAAATGGGTGATTTCAAACTCATGTTTAGCAAAATTTAATCCGATAAAAACCTATTTATTTCTATTTGAGAAGATAATCAGTAGGAAATTTTTTAGAGCAAAATGTAAGAGTCTCGAGATAACTGGTAGAGAAATATTTTCGATGACTAGTTTATACTATAAAGTGGTCTAATACGAACTTCAGATATAATTGATATTTTTTTCAAGGCATTGTAAAAGGCAAGCATGACTCTGGAATATGGTAAATTAAATGATGACTTCTTCTGTGATATAAATGACATCTATAACGAATTTATTTGAATCACTTTCAGCCTGTGATGTTCTGCATTCCCTTTTGGCTTATGTTACTGAATATCCTGGTGCTTTAAATACATTTTCATATTTTTTTTTTTTAAATACATTGACTCACTTTTTTCTGCGCCTTAATGGAACCTCACTCCCATTTCACCCATGAGTGGTCACTCTGTGCAGTGCCACCAAATGTGTCGCCAACGTAATTTTTAAATGGAAACACGTTGACATTGAGTTATTAAAAAGGCATTTTTTCTGTCATATGAATGTATTTAAATTAGTGAGGACTTAAATTTGCATTTGCAATGAAATTGTCAAACGTAAAGTTCGTAACACACACACACACACATGCACACAAGGGCTCGTTGGCAGTTGCAGACGTGCAAGAATTCGATGCATAATGTATAATGAATGAATAAAATCGTCGCACTCGCGCTGCCCGCCCAGCGCTGTCACACTTTTTGCAGCGCGGTACTTTAGTATTTCGCTCGGCAAATGTAAAAAAAAAGTCGTGAAATGCTCGTGTATGAATTTTTTGTGTCTGGCGCTTAATTTTTTTGCACTGGCCTCTGGGTGATTTATGAACTTTTTGTGCGCGCCCGGCTGACAGCTTCCACTGACATGTTTGAGCATGTGTGTGTGTGTTGGTTTTTTGTTGTAAAATGCTTAACACGCATGAACATGCACACCTGCGAAAGTTATTACTGAGATATTTTCATTATTCTTGCGTGCGTACTTAAATACATACATAAATATGTGTGAGTGTGTGTGTGTATGTGTGTGCTTATCAGCAGCGCAGAGGTGCGAGCCCTAAAAGCCTTGTATTTGCATATGTATGAGTTCATGTTATTTGCCTTTTTTCTAGATCACCGTGGCAACTTCTACTCGGTTTCATTATGCATTCGCTGAGCAATAATAACAAAAACAAAGCAGGGAAAAATCTGCTACTCAAATAATAAAAGTTTGGTCTATGCTAAATATGTGACAACCAACTGAATAATAAATTATTTGTTTTTATTTGACTTTCTTTGGGTGACTCAGGTCCCTCCATATTCATACCCCTTTCTTATATCATTTAAAATGATTTTTTTTTTGCACACATGGCTAAGTTTTATTTGACTTTCATGTCACACATGCGCATGCAACAGTGTAGAATTGGCATTTGATCCCGGCTTTGCAAAAAACCACTTGAACTTGGCTCCACGAAAACAAAATGTTAAGCCCAACAAGTACGAGTACTTACATATTCAGGAAAATTGAAATTGCCTTAATATACTAGTAATGGACTTAAGTTAGGTTAGGTAAATAAATAGACTGAAATTCGTGAGACCACGAATATTCCCACTTGGACTGCTATGGACGCTTGTCTGTTGTGATAAGCGAAACTCCTAGGTATGAGTCAAAAAGAACATCATATACATATCTACGAAGCGCCTGGAACCTGCCACAAATTTATTCAGCAGATATTACCCTGCTTCAGTAGAAGAAGAAAATGCGTGGATATTTACTCAGCGCCTTCCACCAGGAAAATATGCCATAGGGCAGTATTGATTGACCTACGGCCAAGCCACAAATCTTGGTGAGAAACTGCTTCTCAATGGAGCCTTCAGAGCAATATAACGCAGTCAATGCCTTCTCCAACCTCACCTCAACATTGGGCTTCGATGATAGCTTTCTATACAGGATGAGGCCAAATACTTCTACTTTTCGACAAGGTGAAGCCGAGAGCCCCGCAATGACGGAAGGGGTAAGTCCGGAATTTTGTACCCGTACCCCCTGATAAATAAAACCTGTTCAGTTTTATTTGAATTGGTAACTAGGCCGCTTCTTTTCACCCAGCTAGCTACCGCTTTGAGATACCCTTGTGTTAGCTCTAGGAATTTTCTTCAACCATCAGATCAAGATGCAGAGTAAAGCAGGGTGCGGGGTGTCTCAATTGACCTTTCGTAGTAAACGCGCATTTCCCCACTCCACCACAACAGTTCTGTCGCAGAGAATAGAACATACTATATGTGATGCTAGAGGTTCGATTCGACCTCAAACCTCCGGTAATAAGCTTACTCTAGTAAAGTAGTTTTAGAATGTCCCCTAAGAGTTTATCATCACAGTTATTTTCTAAAAGGAGGCCTTTCTTCATTAGTCTATCTTTTGATCCTTTTAGATGGGCAGATGGCTCTACCCTTTTTTTCTCTTTCTTTTTTCTTTCTCTCTGTGTGATGTCTGCCACTGAGATTTTACTGTTGTCGACTCACTGAGATCTGCAAAGCATTCACAAGTACTGGTACTCAAATTTCCGAATAGTCTAGCCAACGATTCCTCAATGCGCCTTCAAATAAACATTACCAAAATTGTTATACCTTTCTTATTCGATTTGGGCTTAGTTGTTGCTATAAGGTTACTATTACAATGGTAAGAAAATTGTCATCTAAGATTGTCATTAATGTGATCACACATCCACTAACCACGGAAGACCTTTTGCATATTGGGATCAATTCTAGAAGTTTAATATTTCCATGACATAATTTATCGAAATCTAAGTTTCTCTATCTTTGTGTTATTGATCTGCACACGCCCTTTTGAGCGATTGTAACCGTTACTGAATTATGCTTTATTTTCGACCCGCTAGTAGCAAGTTAGATGACTTAACTAACCAGATTCTGTAAAACAGACCTATTATATGTAGACTCACTAAGGTTTTTGAAGTATGCTAATTAGACTGGATCTGCAATTTATATCTTGGTACTAGCGTCGAAATATAAAATAATGAGATGAAGGTCACCGTCTTCCTTCCTCACTCAAACATTAGAACAACTTCGTAAAAGTTCAGAAATGCTTAGCATCCAAAGGCTAGAGCCACATATAGAAAATACTCTCAACTATTCCAGAAACTAATATCGTCAATACTTATTTCCTACGATTTTTGTTACGTTCTTGAGTAAATCGAAAATACTTTCATTGGCGCTGTTAAAGCACTAAAGATCTAACAACAGCGCGAAGCACAGTGACTTCTCCTCGGAGAAATGAAAACACAAATCGCTAACTAAATTCGGTGGCAGTAAAGACAGCTGCATGGCAAGCCGCGGGACAAATTATGGCTAAAATGTGCGCACGTCCGACGAATGATGCCACACACACGCAGCTGAAGAAACGAGGATATGCTCTGCCACAAATACACACGCACATACAATAATATGCACCCAAATGGAAGCCAGGATGCAAACGTTGAAATAACATTTGCGGAAGGCTACAGCAAGCTAACACTCACACACACACGCACACATAACAGCATATGCAAAACAGCACACGCGCGCACCTCAATACCGCAGCAATGCAAACAAGCTCAATACAAATAGGCAACAACAAAAAAGACGTGGCCTGATGCTCATATAAAACCGCTAGAGCAAATATATATGTGTGTGTATGTATTTATATACACATTTCATTTGCATTGAAGCATATTGTGCGATCTAATGTGGTGGCAATGCGTACACAGGGTGTTGTGCTGGGAAAGCCGCTAGATAGGTGTGAGGGAGGGGCGCGCGCGGTGTATTTGAATGCCAACAAAAGTTGTTCGTATAGCAAATCATTTTAATAAACTCCGAAAATACTGAAATTTTAATATAAAACGCAACGATGCGTACGTGCCACACATACACACACCCATACATACACTCCCATAGATTATTGCGAAAAACGGTAGCCGCGAGGCGGGCGCGCAATGCGGTTAAGGCAACGACGGGGCGTGGTGTTGCAAGTGTGCGCACATTAAAACACCAAATGCTTTCAACGCTTTAAAATTAGCGAACGAGTGTAGTAAAAAAGTGGTGCTGCCAGCGAAAACCGCGTAAACGCACACATACACGCATGTGCACACATTAAGAGTACATTTTGGGTTTTCGTTTCATTGGATATATAAAACTACATGCTCACATACTTATGTACATATGTATTTGTGTAGTTAGAAATTTAATTGAGCCGCCTGTGATATCAACCTTTCACTTGAATTGTACTGATCTCTCTGGTAATCCAGTCTCGGAATAAGATATTTCCAATAGAGAGAGGGGTTGGGTGGCAGCTTTCGACTAAATAGGTAGGTTAAGGTATTAATTTTTATACAACATGTTGCTAAAGAGCACAATAGTTTTGTTCACCTAACGGATATATGTCAGAGAACTCCAACGAGTAATAAAATTTTGTTCATAATCGGGATTTGATCCGTTACTCTCCCTGATTCTGTCACTTCGATTCATGTATAGAATCAAACCGTTTGTCTTCAAATCAGCGATAGAGAACAACTTTAAATCACTAGCGATCAGATTTGTTTATGTAGGTTCGCATTAGCAGAAAATGCCCGAAGTGATGCAATCTTTTGCTTCAATGATTGAAATGATCGACAGCGTTCGGTTCGTATATCATCCCCTAAACACTGATTTACTCGTGCACTTCTATTCTATTTCAAATACATACATATGTATGAATATGCATATGTTATATGTATAATGGAAGTTCCATCAATAATGTTTCAAATCAATACAGCAGAAAATTGTTGTTGTTTGCTGTACTCGTAGTTTACCTCCAGTTACACATCGATTCAAACAATCGTTGCAACGCTATGAACTGAAATAATACGATTGGAACCGAAGCCAGCCATACCGTTTACTCGATCGTGATTGCCGAAGAATAGATTGTTCGTGTTGCATCATATCAGTTGACGCTGGCGGGTACTCGAATTGATCGACAATGTTGTCTGTGATGAACTGAATTGATTCGATTGTGTTTTTGGTACGAGTGTTTGTCCTGATTTAATCGTACTCGTTGCAGCTCTCTGATGTATGTATTACCTTAAGCTAATCAAGTAGATATAGGACTGCATACATATCGGGGTGACTGTCACTTTGTCTGTTCATCCGTGCAAGCTGTAACTTGAGTAAAAATGAAGATACATTGATCAAACTTGGTTTACATGCTTCCTGCCAAATAAGTAAGGCGGGATTTCGTTAGAGTAATCGGACCACGCCCACAACACGCCATTAACCTATAACGTAAAAATGTCATGTGTAACCTCAAAAATAAGATATGGAACTCCAATTTCTCACAGGAGATCTAAGTACTTATGGCCGGTAACAGTACTACTGAAAGTGTGATAAATCAGTAACTAAGTACGACAGAAATATAAAATTTTTCAACCGGGATAATATAAGATGGCTTAATGGGAGCTGGAGTAAAAATTGGACGAAGGGTGTGGCACCGCCCACTTTTAATCAAAATCACATATCTCTGGACCCGAACAACATTATTCGACTAAATTCGGTTCGAGACATTCTTCTCATATTCCTATGTCACAGTGTCAAAATGGGTTTGCAGCCACGTCTACTTCTCATACAACACAGTTTTAAATTCCATATGACTGTTTCCTTTCCAATGTACAAATCAAGAAGCAATTAATATAACCAGTTACACACTGTATCTTTGTGTTTAAAATAGAGAACAACTTGACCTACCACCGTATAACTATTGTCAGATTTTTCGAAGATCTGGTTGGCTTTACTCCATATGATTGGTGATGCTATGTGAGCTCCTTGAATGTATTTCAGGGAACATTTTATTAGTATGTGGCAGGTTAATATAGATAAAAACGGTGCGATACTATCCGAACTGTCTTAAAATGCACATGATGCTTCCCGTTTTTCTTGCAAACCTTATGTCGATTACGTCGATCAATGTGTGAGTGATACCTGTATATATGTACGTACCCTTAAGGTATTTACCTGGCTTTGATTCCAGCAAGTTACAAGAGTATAAAATATTCGGTTGCACCCGAACTCAGTAAAAAATTACATGTGAAAGCAGTAGCAAAGTTATCGAGTTGAACTGAAGCAAGAGTGTATACAAAGTCTTGTTAGCACAAGGTTGCACCACAAGTGCTCCCCGTTTGTTTGAGGATCTGGTATAGTTTGTTCGATTCGCGGGAGAGTAACGCTTGGCAAATAGAAAATAGCTAATCATGATTATATGGATGAGGTCCTTATATTTTTTAAATATTTTTTTTGCAAAAGAAGGTTATAGTTATGGAATTCAAAAGAAGGTTTGTGAATCTGAACAGATTTTGTCTCTATTTCGACAATATTGCATTCTTCAGATAAGATTCTGAGTAGTTTTTGGTCGTCAGTCAATTTATGCGGAACAAACCGTGCACACACCT
Organism: Bactrocera dorsalis; assembly: GCF_023373825.1. Taxonomy (NCBI): domain Eukaryota; kingdom Metazoa; phylum Arthropoda; class Insecta; order Diptera; family Tephritidae; genus Bactrocera; species Bactrocera dorsalis. The sequence continues at coordinate 4,956,977 of NC_064307.1, forward strand.
TTCGTAAGCCCAAATGTTGGATAAAATGCGATAAATCGATGTTTTGGAGATGTCCAATTCCATTTCCATGAATTTCAATGATGAAATCACGGATTTTGGTTGGCCCACATATTGATCGTCTTTTATGTCCTCACGACCACTTTGAAAACATTGAAACCACTCGTGCACTCTGCTACGGGATAGGCAATCATCGCCACTAGACTTGTTTCATCAATTGAAACGTTTCGGTAAAAGTTTTACCAATTTTTTTGGCGCCACCAGGGGGCGCTGTTTACTTTGGAATGCACCTTTTATAAGGATTCTAAACCTAATTTAAGTTAAGGCATTGTAAGCCATTCATTTTAATAGAAAAACAGAAAGTTTAAAAAAATTACTATCAAATCAGTGTGAGTAAATACTGAGAAAAATAAACATAAACAGCTGTCAAAGGCTTCAATTTTTTAAGTTCCACTAGCTCTTTACTACTTTTTCATTTTAAATTAAAACTCTATAAAAATTCGTAAAATTTCAAAAAATATAAAAAAAAACTCAAGTCTATATGTAAATATGCACTTACAAACAAATAATCCCGTTTTCCCGCTTTTTCTGCTAAGCAACCAGTTTTATTTTTTGATTATAAACACTTTTAATAAAGCTCCACGTGTGGTTAAAGGCGCCGCGAGGGTAAAAACTTCGACACCGCAAAAAATTACACGTACGAGTAAACACAACCTTTCCAGGTTGTGCGCATTTATTTACATACGATTCGGAATCTGTGTGTGTTTGTTGTAATTACAAGTAATAAAACCAATACAACTGACTTACGGTACACACAAACAAAACCGCTCAGGCGTGAACTGTATGCATGTAAACAATGGCTACCCAGTAAACCAGGATTTGGGGACGTTTTTAGCACAGAGGTTTTAGGAAGGTTCAAATTATAAAAAAAAAAATCGTTTCCATACTTTTTGTTGCCTCAATAGTAAATGCTTAGGTTCCAGTAATACAACGAGGATATTACTGTATCTAGCCTTCAATGATTTTTCCAGTCCTCGAAACAGTTATCATAAGTACTTATTGGGATAGCCTTCAACTCCTTCAGCGAATTTATTTGAAGAGCCTCGCGGGAGATGTTGAGCTCTCTTGTCATCTCTTTAACGCTTCCCTGACGATTTTCAAGGATCATATTCCCTTTTTGATATTTTCATCAGTTGAAGAGGTCGAAAGTCGTCCAGAACGATGGTATGTCTTCAACGATCTCTCGACTATCTTTGAAGGCTTTGTACTCGTACCACTCGTGGGCTGGTATTTTTGATAAAACTGAATCAAGGTAAGACTTTCAACATTCGCAACGATTCCGCACAGGAAATTTGATACGAAATTCAAAAATCGATTTCTTTGTTCGATGTTAAAGTTCTTCTTTTGTTCATTGGGTAACGCTTTTGTTTGAGTAATACATATTTATATATTTCGGTTTACACGACAAACATGTACATAGACATAGGTACGAAAATACACATAACATATAATATAATTATATTTATAGGAACTCATTAAAGTACTTCTTGTATTTCACTCCACTTGTGTTTTCCTCCAAGTAATTGCACTTCTTTTTCTTTGTGCGCAGACGAATCGTATCAGCGGACAGCGAAGACAATTGGCGCGCATACTACTGTGGCAGGCGTAACAACAACAACGGCAACAAACAAGGATACGGGCATATCTAAAGCAAGAGATTTCCATTCGAATGCGCGACACTCGAAGAAATTAAAGGGCGACTTCAGTGGAGACGGTGGAGGAGGGGTTGCGGCGACAGGCGGGAAGATTGAAACAAATAAGCAAGCAAACGCCAATTGTGAAGATAACGAGACGGACGTGGAAGCACAACTCGTGTGGCTGGAAAAGATCTACGCGCTCAACAAGCAGCTGCAGCGCGAGGAGGAGATGCTGCTGAAGTTGCACGCAAAAATACGAAAACATCAAGTGAAACGTGCCTACCAAACCAAACGTGAAGTGTTGCAACAAATTGAGAAATTGGATGCGGAGTTGACGTTGCAATGTTGTGACATACGCGCCGTCGAGAGCAAATTGCACGCGTCCAACGAGCAACTGAAACAGAAGCTGGGCGTGTTGGAGCGGCTGAGTCAGGAGTTTCTGCAGACGATGGAGACGCCGACGGCGGAGGAGGGGCTGCATGCAGATGCGGCTGACGTGACGGTGGCGGTTGTTAGTCAGATGCCTGCTAATCGAATGCCAGATGTAATTAACAATGACGGGCACAATCTAGCAACAATGTTGCCTGCCACGGAGGTGACAAGACCGAGGGAACTGCGAGTGGCTGATGTGTCGTTGCATGCTGCGAAGCAGACGACAGAACAGCTGGCGGCGCAAGAAAGTTGCCAGCTACAGCAAAGTGGTGGCATGCAAGAAGCTGTGTGGCACTTACAAGATGAAAATATGGACTTGCCACAGACAATGCACGCAACCGCCGCTCATGCCAATAAAATTAAGGAATTGAGTGAGCTAAAGCAAACAAATACAACAGCAATGACAACAACTCAAATACAATCAGCTGCAGAAAACGAAATAACAACAACAACAAATGCGCCGACATTGAGGCATGCAACGACGCTGGTATCAAAACTGACAGCGACAAGTTGTACCCCATCATCGTCACTGTTGTCGTCAGCCACACAAACGGCAGCCGTAACGACAACAACAACACCTTCAGATACAACAACACACGCGCTATCAACCGACAAGGCAGCCGTAACTGCATGCAACATGCCAGCTATGTCGCCGGCGGATGAAAAACAAACCACAGCACTACATCTTCTTCAGCCACAGCATCTGCAGCAACAACAACACCAGCAACAGCAACAACGAGCGCAGCAAAAACAATTACCAGCGGCGGCGGCTGAAGACGGCAATAACTCACAACAATGTGTCGCCGCTGATGACTTGCTCGTCGATGCACTGGCAGCCGTTGGCGGCGTGGCACTTCCGCAAAGCAATTATCCAATTAGTTGCATTAATCAAGCGGCCATACACGCCACCAGTGCGCTACCAACACAGCCGAGTGTTGTTGCAGCTGCAAATTTCACAGCGCCTGAGCAAGCGTTGCCAACAGGCGCAGCAGTATTGCCAGCCGCCTATTTAACGTCTTCAGCTACGCACTCCGCGGGAAATATAACAAGCTTGCAACAACAACAGCAAGTGCAGTTAGTGGCGCAACCGCAATTGTTGCCGCAAAGACAATATTTGAGCTACATGAATGCTAGCTGCTTAAGCAACAACAGCAACAGTAACGATGTCAGCAGCAACAACAACATCAATACCAACAACAAGAACTTATTACCGCCCTCACATGCCGCCCACACGAAAACGCTGCAGAAACAAATGTTCGGTCCGAAATCTCTCAATCAACGGCAGCCAACTGCAGCGCCGCCGCCGCCTAAAACAATACACACCTCAGCGACAGCGTGGACCACACCTACCGCCCCCATGACAACGCCCATGCTTGTGGGAGCGCATAACGGCTTCAGCATGCCATCAATATTAGCACCTCTCCGTCCGACGACGCCGACAGCACTTTCGGCTGTACCTGTGGTTCCGTCGGTTGTGGACATCACGCAGCTGGGCACACTGGTCTAAAGATAACGATGGGTTACTCGGTTGTTTGCTGACCAGCAACCGCACATTTGCGCAGCCAGTGGGCAAAGGAGCGCGCCTTGAGTGCTCAATACAGCTGGTGTAGGTTACACGGTGACTATAAATTGTTGCACAGTGTTTTGGATTTAGTTCATCAACAACTAAAGTATATAGAAGGAAAGTTTTTGAAAAGAGATTTTAAAATTATCTAAAGATTTTGAATTTCGAGTTTGTAAAATGAGGCCAGGAAAATGAATAGTACTTAAGGAAATGTTCCGTTGCTCAATTAAAACCCATCCAATCGGAAGCACAACTGCGATGCAAAATTGTTTAAGGATTTCAAAAACCAAGTCTGATAATATTGAAAATTATTACCCTCGCTCTTCTGAGCGCGTTAGAAGTTATTGTGCATGTCCTCCATTTTTTCTCATCAAAACTAACAACTACTGAGCGTAAATGGCTCTCAGACCTTGCTGGTACCATCTAAAATTTTTCCAGTGCGACTCAACCCCTCACTTTACATCGGGAGTCATTTTTACAAAAGCTCGGGTAAAGACAATTTTTAAAGTTTCAAGGTCGCTGATGTCATATTTGTAGATTTTCTTTTCAATCGGATTTATATATGGCGACTCTGGTGGTGAATTTTGTTGTCTGGAGGTATTATACAGAAGCCACTTTCGAACAACGTGCGCATTGTGCTTTGCTAATACTTTCTAATACTCAAACTATACACAATTGCCTTCAAATTATATTCCAATATGTCCAACTATCCACAATTGTCTTCAAATGTTCCAATATGTTTTTATAAACATAGCGGTCCATAGTACCAAGTGTCCGACTCTAGATGAAGCCGTGTCACTCCAAGGCTTAGCGCTGAAGTCTCCATATTTGACTTTGATATTCTTGACATCAAGCACAAAATTTGGTTTTCTCCGAACTCTAGATCGGTCATCACTTTCAAAAGTACATATTATACCATACTTGCTTCCGTCAGTAAGAAGGCGTAAGTGCACTTTTTTCCTTGATTGTATATGTCAAATACGAGTATGAAGTAAGAAAGCGTTTATGAAAATTCATTCGGTATAAAAATGAATGGTGGAAGTATATTACCTCTTTTCTCCAATATATTAAGAAGTATCTATTAGCAATTATCATTTAATCAATGATCTCAAACTCGTACGTTCTAGCAGTTGTTATTGGTCTATTGAAAAGTCCTCGGCCTGTCTTAGTAAATCACATAAAGGTAGGCAATAAAAATTATTTCATGGGCATCCCAAAATAAAGACGCCATATCCTTATCAACCGATTGTTGCCTCTTTCCACGCTTTGGAGCGAGCTTATCGTTTGTAATCCACCCGTATGACTGTCGATTGGTCTTCGGAGTCAAATGATGGGGCCATGTTTCATCCACTGTCACAAATCGACGCAAAAACTGTTATTTATTACGCTTGAACATTTCCAAGCACTGCTGTGAATCATCAACTCCTCGCTGTTTTTGGTCAAAAGTGAGCTCGAGCGACAAGCACTTTGCACAGAGCTTTCTCATACCCAAATATTCGTGAATGATATGATGCACGCCTTCAGTTGATATCTTTAGAGGGCCTACCATCTCGAACAACTTCACTCTACGGTCATCTAAAATTATTTTGTGGACTTTTTTGATGTTATCGTCTGCAACAAACTCTTTTGGGCGTCCATTGCGTTCACCACGTCTAAACTTTGCATACCAATCCTTGATGGTTGATTTTCCTGGGGTAGTGCCCGGAAACTGGTAATCAAGTCAAGTTTTCGCTTCACTCAAATGACATAACTCACAAACACGCACTTTTTGAAAGTTAGGGCTAAATAAAAATCTTATGAATTCTAGTAGCGCCATGTATGTGTCAGGCCGTGAACTTTTTATTTTACCTGTTTCATATAGGTCAATGGAGAAGTTCGGAAAAACACCTATAATTTTATTTTGCAATTATTTTATTTTTTTAATAATTTTATTGTCTGTAGGAAATAATTGCACACAAATTGAAAATTTGCGATTCTAAGGCACTGTGCAGCAACGTTTATTGTCACACGCCGTTTTCGTATCTTCCTGGCTGCGCCCGCGGCAATGGCAACGCTGTGGAACCACTTATCATTAAACGTTGGGAATTTGCGGTGACGCTTAAGCGGCATTACAATGCATAAATATATTTAGATATTAGTGGTTTTACATACATATACTTGTACATATTTTTATAAGGACTTGGCCACCAGGCGTGCCTTGGTGTCTTTTGATGCTCGCTTTTTAGCAATTTTCTTTATTTTCCACACATTTTTCTCAACTCTACAAAGTGACCTTACTTACGTGTCGTTTATGGCACATTTTCATTTACATACACATATATATATACATATGTATACATATATATAGTAGCTTCATAAGTATGTATTTAAGTAAGTTTGTGCGGGCATTTGTGTATTTGCAATGGAAATTTTTTCACAAAGAATATAAAATAAAATGTGGTGTTTGTAGTTGTGTGCGTATTTATACAACGATTATGTACATATGTAAGCAAACGTATTATTATGTAATCTTATTTATGAATTCTATTAAATCAATGTAAATACATACGTTTTTATTTCGCTCGATGTAAATGTAAATGGGTGTGTACAGCAACCCATATTCGTTTCCATGAAAATATTGCGTGGGTTTGCAAATATACACGTGCACATACATATACATGTATGTGGTGGGTGGGTGTGTGTGTGTGTGAAGCCCTCAGCAGCGTGTTTTTGCGCGCTTTTCTATTTTTTTAGTGAATATTTGTGGTTATTATGCGCAACAGCCGAAAAAATGGCAAAGTAATATTATTTAATGAATTTAAATGCCGCCTCACGCACACAAAAGCACATAGCAACACACTCGCACACACACACCCACACAATATTTGTATGATTAAATTTTGCCTTTGAATATGTACCAAATTGTTGTTAATTAACCAAATAAATTTGATTATACATATGTGCGTATGTATGTATTTTGAATGATCGCGGTGTGGACCAGCATTTAAATGCTGATTTTGTGGTTTTTGCTGTTGTATTTGCGCCATTTGTTTGATTTTAATTTAATTTCCGCTCCGCCATTGACATTCTGTATTTGTTTTTGCACACTAGTCGTCGCACAATTATCGCAGCAGCGTGCGACCAAACAAGTGCATGCTCAAATACACACGCACACATTCACAACTACGCATAAATGTATGTGTATGCATTGTTGCATTACGGCTTTGACGATTGCAAACGCTAGTTTTATTGATTTCCATTATAATTTCGATTGCTGATTTATTACTCCGCGGCTGACCACGATTGTGCGGTTCGTTTGTTTTGTTTTTGCTTTTGGTTTTGCTTATCGCGCTTTTTAGCCAACTGTCACATTCGCAATAGAGCGCCCACTCATGCAACTACAGTGGGAAATTTGTTTTATTGGAGCGTTGCTCCTCCAGACTTTCCGTTTTTGTTTTCTTCCCATTTTTCTTTCACTCTCTTCCCATTTTCATTGCTCCCGCAATACCTTCACAGATCCCACGTACCCATACCCCTGTCCCCTCCCTCGCTCTTCTTAGTTGCTGTCTGACCCTTTGCGGCGCTTTTGTGTTTAGTGTCTGCGGTAGCTCTGGTGGCTTTGTTGCTTTTGTTGTTGGCTGTATGCTCACCAGCGTGCATTAAGTGGTGCTCATCAATTCGTAACATTCCGTTGGGGATCACAAAGCATTGCTGCAAATTGTGGGTTCGAATTTGTGTATTCTGCTCGGCTGTCTGTGTGTGTGTTGAGTAACTATGTGTGCGGTCGTTCCGATGGATTAAGCGCGTTTGGTCGTCGCTCGTTTGTCGAATTCTAATGCGGTTAAGTGCGCGCGTGGCTTTGTTACTAATGCATACCCTATAGGAATTATGGTAGTGAAGTAGGATCAAACGCGGTTCGGTTCAAAAGACTCCACAATGGTTTCTGCAAGGAGAGTTTATGCTCAAGGTTAACCACACCGATAATGAATGCTGATATGAGAAATTAGTGGCGCCGAGCCCCGGGAAGTGGCTATGCTGGCTAGGTCATGTCGTCCAAATGAATGAGAATGCTCCAGCTCTGAAAGTATTCGATGTAGTACTCACCGGGGGAAGCAAAGGAAGAGAACAACTTCAACTCCGTTGGAGAGCTCAGGTGGAGAAGGACCTAGCTGCACTTGATATGTCGAATTGGCGCCAAATTACGAAAAGAAGAAACGACTGGCACGCTGTTGTAAACTCGGCTATAACCGATAGCGGTATCTACGCCTATAAAGAATAAGAAGCTCCTAGAATGGTCAACATAAATCGGAGCCCAAATGGATAAATCGAGGCGGATCACCTGGCCTAGTGTGTAAAAGAAGTAATTGGTCATCTTTCATAATTAATCTGAGGCATCCTATTGACGCAGCCAACTTAGATGGTGTCGCGAAGGTGGGTAATTTTTTTGGAACTTCACTGTACTCCTATAATCTAAAACCCTTATTTTCAATATTTAATATGATTTGTTAGTTATTATCCAATACTCTCTTAAATACAACTACCTCGTATGCGGAGCCTAAAAAATACCAACCGGGAAAATGTTCAAATGGTCTGATGGAATCTACAGAAGAGTTCACCCAATGGGATTCGACACAGTTTCAAAGAAAACAGTCAAAATCGTTTGAAGTAATGTTGCCAGAGGATCAAATATCTGGATCGAAAAATTTACGGCCATTAAATCCCGTTAACGCGTTTTCGTCTAAAATTTTCTAAAAAGTAGAAAGCACCGTTCTTCTTATGACAAATCCCAGCCGATTTTGAAGTATTTTATTTGTCTCGAAAGCATTTCTTTGATGTAATATTTGTTACATATATAATAAAAATTGATGTTTAATGCAAAAGTTTTGCCTGAAACCTCAAGGTCTGACAGGTTCTGTACATTCCGCAGCGATTTAAAAACCTCTTTTTATTACAATTAATGCCAAACGGTAACTACAACAGATTGTTTAATGATGGCTTTCCTACACACCATTCATACCCACTCACTCTTCCACCAATTTAGTTAGCACTATTGGCATGGTACTTGCACATGAACACATCGTTACTAAATATTCGGCAAAGCATTTGCTCGACTCTCGAATGAAATTAATTCGCCTGCAGTTTACGGTGTTCATTATCGAGTTTTGCATACCGAAATTCATGGCATTTCCAGCGAGCAACGCATCTAATGTGCAGTTCAAGGAGAAATTATTGTCGTCATATATGAATAAGGTCTGCGGATATTGAAGTGATGACTCATTTAGCGAAGCCTTTCGATACTGTTAATGTGGTCGGTGAGGATTAATCGGAAATTTCTGGTTTCGACGATGTCAGCGATGCGCACAAAACCATAAATGAGAATAGTGGCTGATAATAACCAAATAAATATTTATGCGACCGTCTGAGTGGAAGAGAATGCCTTTTGTGAGTGTTAGGAGCAATGGCTTTGTATTGTTTGGATGATATTTCTGGTACTGAGAATTGGGTGTTGTAATAACAATATAGACCATACTCTACTGGGACAAAATAAGCTTCTGCCTTGAATATTATTTTTCTGTTGATTCTGAGATCCTCTAAAGCCATTGGCCACGAAAAATGTGAAAAATTGTACTTCGGTATGAACTTCACAATGAATATTCAAATTTTTATAAAAAGCTATCTGAGGTTAGTTTTTCGATATTCTAACTAAGCCTAAAATAAGTCACTTATTTTGTAAAGTTCATGAATAATTAAATATCTCAACTCTCTCTGTGAAACAAATACAAAAATGGTTTTTCTTTAATAGGCAAATATTGAAATCCAAGCAGGATAATTATAAACTATTTCATATGTGTCGGTGTGTGCTCGATAACAAATTATCTTTGTTAATTTGTTGTTGGTATGCAGAAAATGCATATGAGTGCGCAGTTATTACTCTCCACTGCACGCTACTTTCACTAATTGGTTAAATAGGCTTATTCCAATGGCTAAACTAATAAAAATTTAATTACTCTACAATTAGGCAAATATTTTAAAAGACCATGTGAAATAATTGAATGAGGTTGATTGAAAATTTCGACTTCACACAATGGCATTACCGTGGCAATTTGCTTTGGCAAACTGAACACACAGAATATTAGTCGCTTAACTGTGAGTTAAATGAAATGCCGACGTAATTAGGTAATTTGCAATTGTTTGTGTTTTAATATGTTAAATTCGTAATCACAAAGCGTAATTACGAAATCGATTTGAATTTACAAAATATTTAAAATTTATTTAATAGGATTATCAAATGCCTATTAGCGCTCTTAACTATTGAACTTAAAATATTTTTTGAACATAATCAGAGAACAAACTATTCGTGGACGAACTAGTAACCGGATAGCTGCCCATGTGGATATGAACAAGATTTTACTGTTACAGCTGAATTAGCGGAACTTTACCTTTTCGTAAGAGTTGGACGTTTTTATGCAAGAAATAAAGTTGGTCGAGTATCCTGCAAAGAACACAACTGTTTTATGTTTCCTGAACGACACAGTGGAGTAAATTGCATTTCAAAATTTGTTTTTAAGAACACTCACATAGATACAGCTTTTTTTGAACCTTCGCATGCTACGTTAACTGTTATTGATAGAAAACAAGCTTGTCAAAGGACAAAATAGGTAAGACATACTCTGGTGTATCATCTGATGCATATATAGCTTTTAAAGGTAGCAATTAATTTTCGGATTTACTCTTGAAAATAAATATTCTTTCACGATTCCGAATTAAGTCTTCGATGTGCCAAGTAGTGGACAAATAGTGCACAGCATGCAACCATGAGCTCTTGGTTCTAATCAACTCATTATTACGGAATCTATGTATTAAATTTTAAAAACTAAACTTCAACTTAAAGATCGCTAGCACTAAACCGCTTCTAATCCAATAGTCTCAGTAGTTAGAATGATCCGTAGAACATATTCCGCTCATGCGATTTTACAGAAAAAAGTTGACCCGCACTAATGCACATGCATGTAAATCCCAAGTACATATATTGGAGAATATTCTCCGAAAATTTGAAGTTGGTTCGAAAATAGTTTTGAAGATATGAATGTGTTTGTAAGAAATGAATAAATCAATGTAATCGGCTCCAAAACATTAAATGAATGTTTCTTGAAAGGCTGTTTTCAGTTTCTCGAACATGCAAGGACCGATCAACTTGAAATCTTCACGCGAGTTACTTAGTCAGGTAATAATTGAAAAAATATTCCATTTTTTAGGCGGCTTAAACTCAAGCTACCGGTTTCAAAAAATCAATTTTTTATTGTTTTATTAGTCTTTAGCACCTCTAAAATATTTTCCTACATTTTCAAGTTGATCCGAGTAAAAGTTTTGGAAATACAGCCTTCAGAACTTGTGCGCTCGAGGCTAGATAGACTAAGTGTACCCTCTTTAAACGCATTTTTCTTGAAACTGTCTTTTTGAAGCCGGTTGGCAAGATTTCTCTGGTACTACATGACCGATGTTCATGACACAGGTCTTTGAGATACAAGTTTTAAAGAATTGGACGAAGGATATTTTTCGATTACAACTATTTGAAAAAAAATGACGCGGAATTTTTACTGCAGTTTTAATTTTTTTGTAAAAATGTCTGCCGAAAATCCAATTTTAATTTTTGTCCCTTCGTCCAAGTTCTAAGTTAAGGTTTTAACTGAAATACGTATTTTTTTCACATAAGATGATCCTGTAAGGAGCTATCCCGCCAACGCGGGCGCATCTTTTTTCCGAGGGATCACCAGAAATGGCGTCGCAATCCTGTTGTAAACAAAAACACGCATGTTTTTGGTCCTACAGGTGGATATAACCCTTTAAGAAAAGTAAACTCAGTGAACCCTTTTTGCAGCCTGATTATAGGTTGGCATTTTTCAATTAATCCTTCTCACCTTTGGACACAATAATCCTCAGGTTGCGGTGCAAACCTCAATTAATTTCTAACAATCATCTTTGGGAGTTTACTGCAAGAAAATCAGATGAAAAGTACCCGAATGAGTTAAACCGCGTCCGTTTGTCCAAATATTAGCATTTGCTATCTATATTTTTGTGGTTTAGTAAATAAAAAAAAAACTAATTCAGTAGAGCTTCATAAAGACTAAAACAACAATTTTTTAAATTTATTTTCTATTTTTGATTTATTTCATTTCAATTCTTTTATTTTCCATTTTCTTGTTTACATATGCATTTCATTATTTTTATAACTATATATTTTATATGTTTCACACACACTAATGTAAATTATTTTCGTTACGGCTTTCAAATGTTGAAATTCATTGCCGGTTTATCGCTATTTTTCGAGTGTGAGAGGGAACTAGAGAGAGAGAGAGCAAGACAAATTCTGCTTACTTGCAAAATCAAATGCAGCAGTTTTGCTTGAATTTAAGTTCTAGCATTTTAAATTTAAAAATGTGGCAGCTTTGCGTAAAATTATAAAAACAAAATTGGCAGAATATATTTACATAATAATTTTCATAAATTCGTTGTCACATCAAGTGTCAAAAAAAGCTACCCTCAGTTCATTTTTATTTACTTTTTAAGTTTGTATATATGCAGAGATGTTGCCTGTGTGTTTGTTCAACAAAATGTTTATTTTGCCAAATCATTTTAAATATATATAGTATATATATCTACAGATACTTACATATTTATGGAGTTGGCTTTTTGATCTTTGACTTTTGTGATTTTTTCGTTTTATTGAAATCTGTTGGTCTTTGCTGTCTTTATTTTAATTTATTTTATTTTGTGTCTTAGCTCAAACTCACTGAAACGTACTTTTTTAACTATTTAAGATGCTTAGCGCCATCTCTTCAACTTGAAGTTGACTTTTATTATTGTTTTTGTAAACGCATCATCGCCTTTCACCTTTCACACTACGCTTTAACTATCTTCAGCTTAAATATTGTATATTATTTTTAAGGAGAAATTTTATTTCATAATTTTTTATAGCTAGAGTTCTTATAAATTTGTTTAACATACAATCTTCTTATGAATATAAATGGTATTCTAGATATATGGATATATACAAATGCAAGTTCGCTTTTATATGTGTGTATGTGTGAATATGTCGTTTCATATGTTCATAAATGCATGTATATTTAACTATGTCTGCGTTAACTTCCCTATTTTTAAATAAAAAATATATTCTTTACTCAGTATACATAAATTTCCTTTACAGTTATAACTGTAATTCTCGTTTCATTGGCAATATTTTATTGCTCAATCGTTTTTAAACTACAATTTACCTACAGTTGCATTGAATTATGTTTGTATGTGTGCACGCACATTTAACGCAATCATATTTATTCACTGCATTTAACAAAAATAATTTACCTCTCCGGATTTCGCATTCTTTTGGAGAATTGTGGTATTTTATGGGAGTGCAAAGGTTGTCCGCCGGTTTACATATATTGGAACAGATTGCTCTTAAACAATTTAAGAATTGCTTAAAGAATTTGAGTTCAGAAAATATTTAACATGAATCAGTAATAATTGAAATATACAAAGAAACAAGTTAGGAAGGGCTAAGTTCGGGTGCAACCGAACATTCGAAATTCACCCGAAGTTCGAAAATATTTATAAGTAAATATTATATACGTCGGACCACAAATTCTCGGTCCGATTCAACTCATTTTTGACATACAGACATACCTATATAAGAGAAGGATTATCCCTTAATTTCAGATATATATATCACACATTTGCCGACATTTTCGACCAAAAAACGAATATAGTTGATTTGTGTACTGGAAACTGAATGAATCCAGTCCGATTTCGCCCATTTTCACACTGTGACATAAGAATGTAAGGAAAATGCCACGCACTATATTTTGTCGAAATCGGTTTGGTCGAGTGCCGAGATATGGGATTTCACCAAAAAGTGGGCGGTGCCACACCGTCCCCGGTTCCCATTGGCAAAATGATCACGAATAACCAATGCAGTATGAGATGGTGCAAAAACCAAAAGTTTTCGGCCCGCAATTCTGGCCTCTTGAGGCGAATGGCTTCACGTAAATGGCGCATAACGCTCAAATAATGTTCTTTGTTGACAGTTTGGTCCAGCGGAAGGAATTAATAATGCACCACACCACGATAATCGAAGAAAACTATCAACAGGAACTAGAATTTTAGCGACTTTGACGTGGTTTTTTCGGTTTCGGCTCGCCTTTAACAAGATATTCGCTCGATTGATCGGTTGTTTCGGGATCGTAAGCATAGATTCTAGTCTCATCTGCACTTATGATGCGTTTCATTACGTGTTGATACATAGATTCACAGCTGTTAACACGAGTGTTTTTAGAACCATTCGAGATTTGACTCTTCTCAAGCCCAATTCGTCTTTCAAAATTGCTTGCACCGATCCAAATGATATGCCCAAGCTATTAGCAATGTCTCTAATAGTTAATCGACAATTTTCAAGCACCATTTCTTTGACTTGTTTGACGTGATCTGTCGATGTTTTTGGCCCATTTGACACCACACTTTTCTCAACATTCTCACTACCGGCTTTGAACTTGTTATACCACTTGTAAACACTTTTAGAAGACAGAGTTGGATCCACAAAGACTTTTTGCACTATCCTCAATGTTTTTTCAGGTGAAATTTTATTCCGCAAACAAAATTTAATCCAACTTCTTTGTTAAATAATTTAAGGCATAGTAAAAATCGAAGAATTCACCATTGGAGCCTCACAAACTGATGATTGAGAGATTGTGACGCGTCATGAATATTTGAGTATAATCCCAATAAGAAGAGGGAATCTTCGGAGTGGAAGAATGAGCAAATCCAAGCAACATGCAGCTTGACTCTCAATGATATTCCGGAGAATGAAAGTTTTTAAGGAATTGTAACCATTGGCTCAATAAATTTTTTGAAATCGACTCAGTCCCATTACTTTCGCGACAAACCCTGTATAACTAAAAAGAACCTAAAGAGAGACGTAAAGCAGCGAAAACATAACTGACTAACGCCGGTGTGAACATCTCTGTAGCGCTAATATGAATATGTTCGTTTGTCATGGGTGGAATTCGCCTCAGCAATAATTCAATAAATAATATTTGCTTGTGTTTTGCGATATTTATTTAACTGTTATTCGCTAGAAAATACATGCGTGTAGTTTATTTCGCGAAACGAATAAAAAAATAACCTCAAAATAATTGTTTAACAATTATTAATTTTATTCACCAATTATAACACATTCAAATTCGCATTTTGCACACAATAACATCACCAATTTGCTGTTTACACTATTATTTTGCAGTTCACATGCGCTGCATATGCGCGTTTTTACCGTTATTTACAGTTTTTCCCACTGCAATTAGTTGCTGTGTTGTTGTTTATTTTGTGTTCGTTTTGATATTTTTTCAGTGCTGCCAGCCAGTTGGAATATTCAGTGCATATATTTGACTTTTTCGCTTGAATTATGCAACGATGATTTGCACTAATCCCCTTCGGGTGCATAAATTGTCAAAATATTTCGCCCGACTGGCTGCGCGGCTGCGCTCGCTGGCGTACTGTTTGTGCAACAACTTAAATTGTTTGGATTCAGCGGGGATTTGGCGCAACGTTTTGTCGACTTTTGATTTTAATTTCAGTTTTAACGCAAATTCTCGCCATTGATTTGTATTTTTGTTGTTATTTTTACTATTTTATGCTTTGCATTTTCGTACACATATGTCTGTAGACATATGTACATATGTTTGTATTGTTATTTGTAAAAAATGTGTTTCACGCTTATAATAAATGAACTCTGTGGTTTCACCCACTCCTCGTTACACACACAAACATACAACTGATCATGAAAATAAATTCACTTTTACACATTTTCTCTTAATT
The DNA here is from genome assembly GCF_023373825.1 of Bactrocera dorsalis. Taxonomy (NCBI): domain Eukaryota; kingdom Metazoa; phylum Arthropoda; class Insecta; order Diptera; family Tephritidae; genus Bactrocera; species Bactrocera dorsalis. The sequence continues at coordinate 4,972,508 of NC_064307.1, forward strand.
TCTTTATAAATTCAACTTTTTGTCCACTACCTTATACAATATAACTATAGGTATGTATGTATATATGTATGCAAGTTGTCTTAATTATCGCTTCGTTAACTAATTGCTTCAATTAAATGTCACATTAATTTACTTAAGCTACTTAATTAGTGAAATTATAAAAATTCAACTATAACGCTGCTCGGTCCTCCGTCTGCCGGGCAGTTGGCGCCTCCGCCAACGCATACTTGCCTTGTTGGTTAGGACTTCGTTTGCGCTATCCCGTTTGGCTAATTGAGTAACTTTTACCTGTGCACAAGCGTGTACGGCTGGTGTGGGGCGTGCAGCAGCAAGAGCAGCAACAACAGGCTGAGCAACGCGCAATGCACGACCAACTGCTGGTGGAATGCGCTAGGAACCGTGGGTGCTGCGGCGCCGTGATGCAGTTCGGCGAAACTTTCACCTATACACAGTCGAATGATAGCGCGGAGGTAACGGTGAACACGGAGTGCGAGCGGCGCCGGAAGTGCCGGATGCGCATTAAGTCGTCGTCGCAACAGCCGGTGCAACAGCAACGCAATCAATTGTTGCATGAACGGCATGCGATAATGCAGCAGAGTGAGAAGGAGAAGAACAAGAATAAAGCAAATAGCTTTGTTATAAATAAGTTATGAAAATACATTATTAGCGGAGTATATCTGTTTGCAAGTATCTGGCTTGGTAGATGAAGGTTGGATAATGCAAGTTGAGTAAGAATTTGTGGATTGCGCTACACAATACTGAGGAGTGTAAGAATGGGGTGATGATGGCTTGAAGTATAAAATGATTAGTGGAAGTGGCAGTGAAATTACTTTATTTGCATTTCAAGTGTGAAGGAGGGAAATGCGAAGGAAATGAAAATCAGTATTAATTTGTGTAAGATTAAAATAATTCGTACATTAAAGAGGAGGGAAATGTTGCGGGCTTAAAAAAATAGCGATAGTTCGAAAATAAATAAAATCAACGAAATAGCAAACTTTGAAGAGTGGCGTATCGAACAGACAATTGGCATAAATTTGATAAACTGCTATAATCAAATGAAAAAATAGAACACTAAGAAGTTACAATTTCGTGTTATTTTTAAACCAATTGAATTAGCGCCGAAGTAAGTCATCCAATACAAAGAATATATAAAATAAAATAAAACAATAATAATAATGATGTAGTAGTGTTCTAATACTAATATTCAGGTTGAAATGAAAGAATTGAAAAATATAATTTCTAGAAAGATAATAATGCAATGAATGGACAAACTTAAATAAAAGGGTTAGATATCCCCTTTTTGAATACCTGTCTGGTTGAAAGTTTTTCTTTTACAAACCAAAGTGAATCTAAGTACGTAGGTTGGCTTTTATTTATCACTTTATTTGTTTAAAAATATTCTTCATTAGGATCTATGCACTTTTGCATGTGTTTGAACCAATAGTCAAAGCATTTTTGCCATTCTGATTGAGACACCTCCAAAACATGGGTTCTAAAGCGTCAACTGCCTCTGCAGGTGTGCAAAGTTGGGTCTTTACTTATATTTTATATACAGGGCTAAAAAGAGGTCATTCGGTGCCAAGTCAGGACTAAATGGAGGATGACTTATCAAATCGATGTTTTTAGTGCGCAAAACTGCAGTCGTTTCAGTCGATATGTGAGAGCTCGCATTGTCGTGGAGTCATCCGTTTTCGGCGATTGGTTTTCTTGATTTCTTGAAAGACAACTGGCAAACATATAGTTGTCCAATACACAGAATTTACTGTTCTGCGTTGTTCTAGAGGCATGGTGCTAAATTTAACAATTCTCTCACAAAATTGATTGGAGCTTCGTCATAAAAAATTTAATTAAGTTCGTCGCGAAGAATATTTACTGTTACTGTAAACAACACAAATAGAGCTCGTATGTCACGATAGATTTGTAAGTTTCCAGAAAATACCTACAGAAACCTTGAACAAAAAAAGTTTTTTTTTGATAAAAAAGGAAATGAAATTGATAAAAAAAAATCTAGAATTAGGATATAAAATTGTTTACATGTTTTTTCCTGAGAGCCAACTGATATATAATTTGACCGGATTATGAGTTAGCAGATTTACTACCAAGGAAATTGTCAATCAGACTAAAATGAGGAAATATGTTTTAAATCCGCCAGGGGAAGAAGAAGAAGACCTCCACTACATTGAAAAGACCAGGTGGAGTAGGACCTTGCAGTACTCGGAATTAGCGCTACATTGCAAAAATAAGAAACGAATGACGCTCTGTTCTAAACTCGGCTATAGCCGCGTAAGCGGTTTCTACACCAGTAAAGAAGAAGAAGATTGTTTTGAAATTAGATAATTTTGTCGTGAATTTTTTCCATTATTCTAATAAAAAAATATAAGGAAAATATGTTTTCTTCATATTTCTCTCAAACAACTTGTTGTTTTTTACAAAAATATGGATTTTATACAGGAAACTATTTTCTCAAATCTCTTGGATTGTCATTTTCTTCGCATAGAAACTGATTATAAATGCATTGAATTAAATTACCGAAATAATTATTTAATTACCGAAAAATTGTAGATGTATACTTATATAACATATAATAAAAATAACAAAAGTTCATTAGATTAAAAATTTTAATAGAAAAAATAATATGGCATTATTATACATTTAATAAAATTTTTTCTAAAAAAGAGACTAATTTAATATAATGGGTCCTTTAGCTAACTTTTCATCCACTACGCCACTGAACAATTATTATCTATATGAAAATTAATATTAATAATATTCCTCCAAACAGCAATCCACTTGTTCGCACAATTGAAGAAATCATAATCGTCACTATAAGCGCTTATAATCACAATAAAAGTCAGCCACAGCTGCCACAAATACACACACACACACACAAATGATTATGTTTGTATATGTCTTTGCATGTTTGTGAATGTTGCCGCACATAAAACGCTGATGAACGTGAGCACAACATTGACAGGAGCATTGAAGCAGATAAGCGACACACCGCCGCAGCGTCGCCAGGAGGGAGGAGAGTACGCGCTGAAAGGATGTGCTCGCTTAATGAGCGACGTGTGCATTTCCCCATTTAATTAGTTTGTTAAATGCTTGTGACGTTAACTGAATTTGCACAACTGATTTCACACAATCAAACAAGGAAAAGGGGAGAAAACACAAAAAAGCTAAAAAAAAGGCGCAGAAAAACTCAAGCGAAAGCAAAAGCAAAGAGGAAGTGGCTTATGAGCGATTCAGTGAATTCACAGGCGTGTAGTGTGTGTGTGGAAGGCGAAAGAGTAGTTGTATAATAGCCGGTGCGGCTTAGTGGTGGCAAGTGTGTGTCTTCCTGTGGCACGTTGAGTGCTTACAAAAGGCAGGAAAGCAGGAAAAGCACAAACAGGTGGCACATCCTGGCTGAGCTCCTTTGACGGAGCACATTCACACGCACACACACAGGTTTCGTGCCATGCAAATGGGCGTGTGTGAGTGTGTTCCAACTGAAATTAGCTGCTGCTTTTCGCTGTTTGCCATAGTTGCATACAAATGTTTGTACAGTGTTGCCGCTTATTTAAAGAACATGTTTGGTTGCGGGCTACTTACCATTCAGTATGTGCACGACTATGCTGAAGTTTTGGAAATCACTAATTGCGCACGTATAGTTGCCGGAGTCGGACTTGTTGATTTTCGCTATGGATAATGTGGAATTGGCGCCGTCGTCCATCAGCTCCGTCTTAACGCTGCAAATCGGCGGCAAGAGCGGGAGGAAGAAGAAAACAAGAAACACGTTAATATGTACGTATGTTAGGCAAGTGTGTGAATGAGTGAGTGGGTGAGTGAGAGGGCGAGTGAGTGCTCGTATGCGTGCTTCGTTTATGCCAAACAAAGTTAATATGCAAACATCTGCGTTAAATTAGTTCTGAAGCGGCGCATATTTTACAGTTTTCGGAATATTTTTCGTAAATTATTTTCCCCCTTTACTTGGCGCCTTCGCCAAGCTCATACATAATCCTTGTTCGCACTCACGTTTATCCAATGCGGAGCCACTTAAATTTTAATGAGCATTTTAATGCGCTCATGAGTGTGAGCAACAGCAAAAGAGTAACAGTAAAAGTGAGAAAAAAGTTAATCAAAATCTCTGCATATGGCGGCGGAGTGAGGACGTTGTGGCGCTTGTTAGTAGCACTTTTCGTAGGCGAGTGCATTTGTTGCTGTAAGCATGTGAATTTGTGTATGTATTGGCTTATGAACGCCCTGTGAGAAATTTATGGTTTAATATGAAACCACTAATAACCCTTTTTTTAATCTAAAATTTGATTCTGAAACAATAATTTGTTCTCCACTCATACGGCGTCGAAAAAGATCGGTAAGACCCCTTATTTGGAACAAAGATTGCCTATGAGTGATTGTATTACAATATATTAGCAAAACAGTCTGGTTTCAAAATATATAAGTCTTTTAAGAAAGCTGAACGATGCGCGTTTCTGGTGTAAAAAATAAGGTATAGAATCTTTTCAAAGTTGAATCAAAGTATTAAGCTCTATACTTAGGACTCTGCTACATGGAAAATCGCTTATAAATAGGCATAAGAGTATTATATTCTGTTGATATATTGATTAACATCCATGTCTTGTTCAGATGCTTTTAATATCAGCTATAAATTCGGTAGATCCCTAGACAACCTATTACAGATGTTCGAAGAAAAGCACTTAGCCCTTTGTGAAATACATCAATATTTAAAAATTGGATTACTGATCCCACATATTTCTTACTCAGTATCTGCAAAACTATCTCAGCTCAGTAATCCCTTGTTAAAGAACTCGAATTTGAAAGTAGCTGTTGTAGTGGTAGAAAGATCAGAAAACGTAAGAAGTAGTGGTTCAAGGAGCTTAACTTGAAAGCAAAGACATTATAAAAGGTATTTTAGTAGTGACTGATTCAATCATTTATGGTATAGCTGCCACCACAATCCTAAAAGCAATCAGAAGTCGGCTGAAATGGAGGTTTTCCGCGTCTTAGAAGATAATTATATTCATACACTCGACTACAGCTTGAGATAAAACTGTTTTCAGCAATATTACTCTCCAACAAATAGATAAGGATACCACAAATCCAACCAAAGAACTGGACATTTGTAAGTTATATCACATCTCTGGCACTTAACGCCTCCTGTGTTGCATGAAAATACCATCAACAACTTCAACTCAAGAAATATTCCGCCTAGGTTCTGAGTTTAAAGATTTCATAACAGCAATTTGCTTGAATTTCCTACAGACCATTTCGTTGCAGCGAAGTAGGCGCCCTTAGAAGCACTTGCATGAATAGTGTTTTTGTGCTTGGACGCTCGTAAAAAGTGAATTCACGTTTTTCTTCGTAATTGACGCACTTATCTTGTTTAAAGTTTTTATTAGCGAGTTAGCTTGAGGGTTTAGCATACATTTTTGCTGCTTTTTCGCCGCTCATAAAGAAATTGAATGATTCGGGGTAAAAAATATTTTCAAAGCAAAATGGCTAGAAATTGTGAGCCGGCTATTTATGTTGTATAATATCGTTTATTTTGTTTTTGTGCATTTTAAGTACATAAATTTGGCAGGATTTATAGTGAGTTCAAAGGATATCTTTTATGCATGCCATAAAATTGAGTGCAGCATATCATATTCATGTCATGTCTAAAGAGCAAATGCTTGGATAGTCCTCGCTGATCTCGCATATAAAATGTTCGTTTTTTATATTTTTTGGTTTTGTTTTAAGGGCCTTTAAGTCAGTGCGTTATGCTGGCCAATACATTTTAGAAGCTTTCTATGCCATTTGAAAGAGAATGTGAATATGTGAGAATCAGGTCGAGTTGTGTTTTATATCGTTTGGAAAATAGCTAGTGGACCAAAAAAAGGCATTTACATTACGCTCGGGCTAACAAGTTAATATGCTAATAATATTTTTAAAGAAAAGAAGATATCTCTTTACAACTACTTACAGACACTAAACACTAATCTTTAATTTGATTTGAGTCTAAATGTATATTAACTTGCGGAGTACCGTCCCATTAGCTTTACAATATGCTGAATATGAATTTAAGGGTGGTATTTAACCAAATTTCTCAAGTGTTTTTTTTAATTATGGTGTTTAATTAATTCAGAGTTTAATATAATATTTGCTTTGTAATCAACTCTAAGTTCACGTTTCAAAAACAAGAAATTATCTAGCTAAAAAAAGTTTTCGCTGCGAATATTTTCTGCAGAACCTTTCACAGCTCATGTACTTGGGAGCGATTTGTGGGTAGGGCGAAGTCGTTAAAAAATGGGTACACTTAATTTTTTCACAGATGGCTCGAAGTTAGGAGGAAGTGCAGGTGATGTAATATTCTGTCGGGGGCTCACCTTTACTGTAGTGTCTTTCAGTGTGCAGTGCGGTGTGGAGGTACCTGCAATCAAGTTAGCAGTAGATATACTACTCCAAAGTGCAGTTTTCTTCAAATAAGTGTGCATTCACTCCGATAACCGAGCGCTTATCTGGCTTTAACATCAAAAAACTGTTTGAGGAATAGAAAACCTCATTAGCAATAGCTTCAATCTTTTGTGGGAAACTTGCGAGGTAGGGCACGACTTTCCCAATTTCATCCGATTTGAGGCGAGGTGGTTGAGGCGGTTTTCCGATGTCTTCTTACGTTCTGTCGTTGGATCTTTTGACTTCATGAGAGCTCAATAAGCTCTGAGCGATAACCACAACTTGTACGACTGCGAGATCCTTTTGGTCAAAAGTGAACCATAAGAGGTCCTCCGATTTATGTTACTGGCGCTTAAAAAAGTCAGTCTCGCCGCAACTGTAGATGTTAAACTAAATACTCTGTTGAACATTCTTTGCCAAAGCTTGAGAATTTCTTCTTTATTAGCCACCGTTTTCCTCGGTAAACACACATTTGGCAAACCTATCGGACTTCCTGGAATCAATATTAACCGCCTTAAAGGGTTATTCGAATCTCAAAAAATCGATTTTTTTTTATTATCTTATTAAATTCTACAACACCTCTAGAATATTGTCTTACATTTTCAAGTTGATTCGAGTAATAGTTTCGGAGATACAGCCTTGATAACTTGTGCGCTCGAGGCTAGCCAGGCTAAGTGTCTTTAAACGCCTGTTTCTCGAAACAGTGTTTTTGAATTCGATTGGCAAGATTTCTCAAGAACTACTCAACTGATCTTTATGCAATTTTATACAGGTGAGATACAATTCTTAAAGACTTAGAAGAATGAAATTTTTTGATTACAAAAATGGCTGAGTTTAAGATATTTTTTTCCAAACAAAATCAGAATTTCATTATTAATAGTGTATATTTGTAACAATATTTTTTATATGAAAAAAAATTGTTGAAAAAAACTGTCTTTACCCGAGGAAACCTATATAATCCCTTAATAGATTTGTGGTAAGCTCAAAAAGCTTCGTCAATTTATGAGAATCTGCTTATCCACCTTAAGGGGTTTAGGAGTAAACAATGGAGGAATATCTGTCCCAGTGATATATATCTATTGTGATCAACCCTACTAATTAAATTTTTTTTTAAATAGGTGTTAGAAAGAATATAAGGATATATTTATTTTATTAACAACAGAATTTAATAACGCATGATCTAAAAATCCCTTCTGAAAAGTTTTAAAATATCTTCGTTTCTCTTATTGGATATGAAGCAAATCGCTGTCAGACTCAACTAAAATTTTGTTCAAAGGAAGCACCAAAACAAAATGTAACGCTTGATGAAGAAACTCATTAGAAGACAATAGTTAGTAATGTAGGGTTTCTATTATTATGAGATTTTAACTTAACTTGAAATTTACACTTTTTCATTGGAGGTGTTTTTTTGCGTGGCGGGTCCCAAACCCTGCGCACAACCCTATACAGGGAATGTTTCGCCTTCTCACGTTAGCTCGCCTTCAAAACGGATGTTTACCCAGAGGATACTTGGTCAAAGACCGGAAGTCGTGAGCTGCTTGAGTCATATGTAAAGAATCGTTTCTGGCCACTCCCAAGTGAATGGCGATCAGAGAACTTTCCTCACTTGCGTGAACTTCTACACATGACTCCATCCTCCTCCGCTATAATCGCGTAAGCGGTGTCTACGCCAGTAAAGAAAAGAAATTTACACAGGACCTTCTTAGACATATTGGTCAGGTAATGATCGAAGGAATTAGATTTTTGATAATAATTTCGAATTTTGTGGCACTTTTAATGTCTTACTCACCAGACACATGTTCGCTCAGCTATTCCTGGAGATCGACTACGGAATTAAGGGTAATCAAACTTCTCCAAAACCGTTGATAATTAAATTACATTAAATTCTCTACACCTTTAGTACTTTCATTCATTTATTAAAGAAAATGCCTCTTCAAAATTTATTCATAAAAAAAGGAGTTTTTTCTGGCCTTAAAAAGCTTACAACCGTTAGGAAGCAAACCGTTTGTTTTACCTACGTATTCCATGTGAATTATTTCATTTCAGTGCACTGAGCAAAACAAACGACAACGCAAACTTAATCTCGGTTCGTATGAGACTGAGAGACTGCCACAACGCGCAGCATTGCGTTGCATGCAACTGTTGCAGCTTTTAATAAAAACACAAATTGCGTAACGGTCCTTTGTTCTTGCTTAATAACTTATTTCAGTGTTAATTTGTTGCTGTCTGCAAACAAGAAGCGGCTTATGGCTGATTTACTTTTCATTCTCGCTTTCTGCTTAAGAGAAAATTAAATTGCAACGACGACGCCATTTGCAAATGTGTGTGTGTGTGAGTGTGCCTGCGCTTATATGCAAATAGGAGAGCTCGCAGTAATAATGCATTTGCCTTTCGCCCACATACAATCGCATTGATATTGCTCATGTATACATGTATGCACGCATGTGTATGTGTCTACACACATACATTTACAATGGCGCTTTCGACTGAAAGCCAGCAGAAAGCTAGAACAAAGTGCTACAGAAGTAAAAACTGAAAAAAAAGTTGTGTGCTTGGCAGTCCTCCCCCAACGCCCCTTCGCCGGTGCGCTCATACAACTCATCTCATTAAGATGAGCTTTGTAAATTTTAATTTTAATAATAAAATGTTGTTGCGCCGCCAATGCTCGCCCCAAGAGGAATGTGCGCAAAAATGCAACACTGCACATGGCAGAAAACACCAGGGTGTGTGACAGACAGACTGACGGCGCGCGGGTGGCGTAGCGCATATGCAGGATATGCACAGCGCCAACAACTGCAAATGTTTAAACGTGAGTGTACATGATTGTGTGTTGGTGTTAGTGCTCGATTGCATGTTTGGGTGTTTATGTGTGTGTGTGTGTTGCATGCGAATACATACCTGATGCCGCCGCGCGTCACATCGTAGTTGAGCACGTCGACGCCGTGCTTCCAGTACACGACCGATGTGGCCATGGCGACATTGCGGACCACACATGACAGCTGCAATGTTGAATCGATTTCGTAATATTTTTCCTGTAGCGGATCACCGAACTCATCAACAATCATCACTTTCGGTGCTAAGGGATTTGCGGATGCGGAAGAAATGGTAAAACGCAATGGTTAAAGAGACAACAAAAACAATGTTTACAATACATATACATATACACATAGACTTTCACACACTCACACATAAACGCTTGCATCTAAGTACGTGTAAATAATTTATATACCCCACACCACAGCGCATTGCGATTTCAACATTTGTGAGATTTAAATTCACTTAGCGCGCTTGTATGTGCGCGTGTGCATTGTGTAGGGCATATTCGTGTTAAAATGGAATTCACTTAAGTGTTTGTATGTATTTGTTTGTATATATGCAACGTGTGACTTATAACTGCATGCCATTAAATCGTATATTTATCAGCGTGTTGCCATTTATTTGTTTGAGTTCACCTCAAACACTTACAACATGCCCAACAACAGTTGTAGCAGTCGTACAACAACAACAAAACGAAGTGAAAAGAACTCAAGCCAAGCGATTTAATGACATGCTGTGTTGTAATGTCATGCACTCATGCGCCACTCAACACTTCACACTGATTACATTGCCACATCGTAACTCACACATACACACTTATAAATAATTAAAGTGTTTACAGTGGTGGACACGAAAATATTACTACGAATTTATTTTTATTTTATAAAATATATTTTAATTTATAATATATATACAAATTAATAAAATATGGCAACCCAAAGATTTGTAAAAAAAAATTATGTATGGTATTTCTTTCAGAAACTATTTTCGAAGATATGCCGTGCAGCTTTATGATATTTTGGTTAGTCGAAAAAGTCTTTTCGTATTACTTATCAAACTTCAACTTATTTTTTTTATTTATAATGAACCAAATATATACCATTTTGGTAGACCACTTTATGGCATTTTTCCGCTAGAAACATTATTACATCGGTGTAAAAATTTTCAGGTTTCTCGCTGAAAAACTGCGACAAGTAATTTTCGCAGACTTCTCTTGAAGCCACCTTTACTCCATTAAGGGAGTTCCGCATTGACCGAAGCAAATATTAGTCCGATGGTGCAAGGTCACGGCTATATGGTGGATGCGTTAAAACTTCTCAGCCAAGCTCTCCCAGTTTTTGCTGAGTCATCAGAGTTGTGTGTGATCTAGCGTTGTACTGATGGAAGACGAAGCCCTTTCTGGTGATCAGTACTGGCCGTTTTTTTCGATTGCTTGCTTCAATATCATCAGTTGTTGACAGTAAAAATGTAGAATCAGTCGTTCGACCATGTTGGAGCAGCTCGTTGTAGATGATTCCTTTCTGATCTCACCAAACACTCAGCATAACCTTTCGTGGCGTCAATCCTGGCTTTGCGACCATTGTGACCATGAGCTTTTTCGTACATTATTGTTGTACTATATTTGATCCACTTTTCGTTTCCTGTTACCATTCGCTTCAGAAATGATTCGATTTCATTTCGTTTCAGCAAAGAATCGCAGATGTTAATTCGGTCCATTTAACAGACAATTCATGTAGTACCCAAACATTGAGCTTTTTCAACTTCCCCGAATTTTTGTGAATTTTTTTTTAGTTAAATGAAAATCTCGCCTTTTAAACAATATATCTTCTGACCAAATACGAAAAGACTTTTTAGGCTACCCAATATTAGACAAATTCAAATAATATTTTCGGAGATTATACTCGTATCCTTGACTTGAACAAGAATCCCTCTAAGATTTCCAGAAGATATCCTGTCAAAAAAAAAGTAGTCTGATTTGAACAATATGTTCGCAGATTCTAAATTTTCTTAGAAAATAATTCATGTAAAATTTCGTGCCAATTAAAAAAATTTCCATAAAATAACTTAATTTTGACCGATCAGTTTGCATGGCAACTACATCCTATACATGTCCGATATCAATCAGCATTTCCACCAAATGAGCAGTTTCTTGGGAAGAAAAGGATGTGTTCAAAATTTCATATTATTATCTCAAAACCTAGGAGACTAGGTTTTACATGTCTCAGCCCGTCTCTACTTTTGCTATCCTATAATTTTTTTCTAATCCCCTTTCACTATTTTCGATATTTTATTTTCTTTCTTTTAACCCTGAGCACTAGTAAAAGATTTTGCTAGTTGAAAATCCATTATTTGCAAACGTACATATTTGCATGTCCGCCGCTGTATGTGCAACACGTAATGAAATTTCCTTTTTCGAAGCATTTTACCCATCACAAATGCAATGCAAGACTTAAAACCACATCATCGGCTGATTATATGATCACTTTATGATTGCATTCAGTCCCAACGTTGCATAATCTCCCACACATACACACGCTTACAACCACATTTAAGCACTCACCATTAACGAAGAGATTAATTTGTATCACACGCGGCGGATGCGTCGATATCTGACACTCGTACATCGCTTCGTCGTCCTTCTTCACGTTCGTGATTTTCAGCCGCCAATTGTTGGGATATTGAAACTCCATTTTGTAGCGCTTATCGCCCGTGTATGTGTGCAGACCGACCGTCAGCAGGTCGAGTGCATTTTCGCCCTGTGCGTTGCGACGCACCCAGGACACCTAAGCAAAGCGAGCAAAACATAAAAGACATAAAATTAGATTAACGGCTACATAAGAGAGGAGAAAGGAAGTAAACATAGAGAACTTAGAAAAAATTGCAAAATAGTCAAGTGTGGTGGTAATAAAGACATGTTAAGTAAGAGTCTCAGAGCCATGTGTGAGTAGTGCATTTCATTACTGCAACAACACTTCACAGACACATTTGCACTTTCTTTATTACTTCGTGCTTGTATTTGACGAAGAGCTTTGTCGCATGCATAATTAAGAAGTTGCAAGACATGTCTTATTATATGAGCAGCAGCAGCAGTACAAAGAGCTGCAGACGGCCATAAGATTGTGGGATGACTTATTTACCGAGGGACAATGGCAAAACTCAAGCGATGCTTTCAACTCGAAATGACACAATTGCAGATACTCTAGCTCCCGACTATGCAAATACAAACATCATTTTCCTTTTTGAATTAGTTGAAACTGTTCCTGAACTCTAAGAAGCCACAAGGTCGGGTGAGGTCATCTTTCATTATCCTACTAACATGAGTATGTATGTTTATGCTTGTACTCCCTTTTTCTTACATGTAGGAAGAATCGCTTATATGTAGTTTTTAACTAAGGAAGGGGCTCGGACGGTTACATTAATATTGTATCCACTGTTTTCAACTTTTTAAAATTTTTTTCTAGTTTTTAAGAATACACAATAAATTTTTAAAGAAAAAAATTGAATAAATTGTGGGTAATAAGCATTCACGACAGTATTAAAAATGGCTTCCTTTAACACCATGATTTCAACTTTTTTCATGGAAGATGTGATGAACATATTAACCGCGGATGAAAATATTGTCGAAGAAACTCAAAAATTTTGAGAGTGAAATTTGTTGTACAGCGTATCTTGTAGAAAGAGAGCAGAGTGGAGAACATATCGAATCAATGATTTTTCGGAGAGTCACACTGAGACGATCCCTAAAAATGAAATAAAACACTCAACTTTAGTCAAAATGGGTTCCGACATTAAAGATTTGAACGCTTGCATATCCCCACTCGTTTACGCCAATTCTCGAGGACCCGGTGCAGCATTTCAGCTATAGTGCGCCGAATGTTCTCTTTTAGCACTATGAGCATTGCTGGTTGATTGGCAAAAACCTTTGATTTAAAATACGACGTTTTAAATACGACGAAGTAAGAGACAGCGGCTACGGTGGCTATGTCACGGCGTGCGAAAGGACGAAAACACTCCATATCTGAAAGTATTAGACGCAGTACCCGCCAGAGGAAGCAGAGGAAGAGGAAGACCTCCACTGCGTTGGAAAGACCGGATGGAGATGGTTCTGGCTTCACTTAGAATCTCCAATTGGTGCCATATTGCCAAAAAGGGGATCCGACTGGTGCGCTATAAGCGCGTAAGTAGTTTCTACGTCAATAAAAAAGAAAATAAATTATCGAAATATAAAAGATTAGATTTTTTTTTTAATTTCATACTAGGTGTATCCCCTAAAGCATATTCTCTCTTCGAAGATAGTTTTGAGATCTTCGATTTCAGTCAGTTAATATACAAAAAGGACTAAAATAAGTTAGAAATGTTGGATTATAGCATAAATTATCGTAGAAAGTTTGAAATTCCAACTAAGGAACTCTGCTCTGAGTTTACCGAAGTTAATTGATGTGTGATGTAAATTTTAGTGGAAAAGAAACTATGCGGTACAAACTATGTTTCAGGATTTCTTTTCAATGGTTTATAGACACTTTAAGAAGAATGGATATAAATTCCTCTATTATTTTTAAACATTAGGAATCTAGTTGAAGAATATAATAATTATATGTATCAACCGAACAAAGAAGAAAGGGTCAAAACACTTCCATGTTCGACCTTTACTTGTCCTTTGGCACATTATGCGCGATATCCTTCAAGTCGGTTAATTCAACTACTTCTTCCATGTTGGAAAATAGTACAATATGCTACTCTAACGCAAATTGAAAACAAATAATTTAGAACAAAACCGCGAGTGCCGCTTTCATTATCAGAAAATAATAGCAAAAACCATTATAGCAAACTTCAATATATTGCATATATTTGTAGAATTTATATAAAGCGAAATTGGTGTAGCAGTAAATTATAATATTGAAATAAAGTTAATGTTTTCGCTTGTAGAACATTCCAATTGAAGTAGCTAGTTCACCAATCAAATTTAAATCACTTCGCTGTGCAACAATGCTATATATGCTTTGTCATCTTGTTTTTGTTTTCATTGCATCACTTTTCAACTAGTTAATGCTGTGCAAGCGCCGTTAGAATATAGGACTGGTGGAACGTGGAGCGTGTCGAAACTGTTAAGAGGGTATTAAAAAATGAAATATTTGTGGCAAGAAAAACTTTGCCGCTTTGCTTCTTCCATCACTGTGACTGCCTGCCACTCGAGACCTGCTATTATTTCGCCAGCAAACAGTAGAGCGGAGGGGAGAGAAGCGAATTTCATTCATTTATGTGGCGCTTGCAACTAGGAGAAGTCTTTGAGTGCTACCTGCTTGGCAAACGCTCAATTTTGTTGTCGTTGTTGTTGGAGTTTTTGTATTTTACAGCTATGCCACCTTTAATGACATACAGCACCCGTAAGGTGGGGAGTAAAATTGCAATTTGGTTGCGTACTTAGGTAAAAAGTTGTATATACCATTGCCTAGTATTTCTGGGAATCCCGAAATATCGGTATTATTAAGTTTTCATTATTGTTCAATGCAATTTAAGTGAAAAGCATAAATGTACATAAATAGCAGTATCTATTAATGTCAATAACATAGAATTATCCACTAAATTTTTTTATCAACTACATGGAAATTTCGGGATCCCGTTTTAAATTTTCGGGATCCCGAATAAAAAACACAAAATCACTAGTTAGTTGAATATCATTAAAAAAAATATTTTTAAACTTCCCGCGAATTTTTTTATTATTTGAAATATTCAACAATTTTTTTTTTTTTGCAAATATTTCTGAAACTTATAGTCGTACTTATTTCTACTTGAACAACTTACAGTCTTATCTTGCAGCAGCGAAATTCTGCAATTCAAATGTATGCTGCTACC
The DNA here is from genome assembly GCF_023373825.1 of Bactrocera dorsalis. Lineage (NCBI taxonomy): Eukaryota > Metazoa > Arthropoda > Insecta > Diptera > Tephritidae > Bactrocera > Bactrocera dorsalis. Next base: position 4,987,610 of record NC_064307.1, read on the forward strand.
CGCCTGCACCGTCATATTCGTTGGCTGTCCCACGCGCTGCACATCCTCAAAGTGCGGTCCATATCTGTGCGCGCACACGCACACACACACATGTGTGCGTAGATTTGGAAAAGTTTCATACGGGTGGTGGCAATCGTGTTGCATGCGGCAGGTGCAAATCGAGTTGTTGAGTTCGCAGCAATTGCGGCAAATGGCAGCAAATGACAATGAAAAGAGACGATAAAATGTGTTGATTATTTGTTATTACAGCAAGTTGAGTGAGTTAAATTTCAGCTGTGTAAGTGTGAGTGTGTGTGTGTATGTGTGGATTAAGCACAAATGTTCACAAATATGACATAATCTTATCCGATGACGTAGTGATATTGCCAAAATTCACCCTTGCTCCAACTAAAATGAAAGTTTATGCAGTTTTAGGAATGTTAAGCCAAAAGGAAGGAAAGAGAGTATCTAATAAAAATGTAATATGCTGTCATATTATTATTGACTGCAGTTTGAAAGGGGTGGCGCTGCTACTTTTCTCCTGTCTGGTGTAGTATACTCGTTCCACCCGCAGTAAACGGCTGAGGGTATGGGTTTCTAAAAATACCTTAAAAATCCTTTAACTGAAATTAATTTAAAGAGGGGAGTTGCCACATGTGTAATAACTTAAGTCATATATAATATATATAATATAATAAAATGAAGGAATAATTGCAACATCCGTGGCTAATTAAAGAAATTAAGAAATTTCAGGCTTGCAACTTTTTATTTTGGAAAATTTGTCATAAGTTTCGACGAATTTTTGTTTAATTAAAGAGATTTAGAAAAATAATTTTAATAAATATGTTTTTGAGAAGAATTGATACTATTTTTTTTAAATGTTCAGTTATCACAAACCAAAAATTGGCACGTGAAGATACCCACGATTCTAACTCTCCTTCTCATCTGAACCCAAAAAGTAAGAAAAACAAGTAATCTAGTATAATGTGGCAGTGTCTGAAACTTGAAGTTATGACTAGTCCAGACAAAATTAAGTCTCTAAAGAAGACTTTCTAAGAATTTCAAGTAAATCAGGTAGAGTAGAACTCGAAGTCATATCCTCGGTCTCGTTTTGAAAAAGACCGTCTTGAGAAAAATGCGTTTAAAGCTTTAGTTTTACTTGTAGTTTAGAAATAATAAAATAAAATCTTCTTATAGACATATTTTTGAATAGTTAAACTTTGATAATATTAAGAAATTCGAATTTTTTCTAGACTATAAAATCCCGTTTAATGATGACTATGATATAGTGGAACGAGGGTTAGTCAATAAGACGTCGAAATTGGCACTCCAAAAATGTGCCGAAACCAAAAAAACCAAAATTCTTTGACAGCACTGAAGGTCTTATCGAGGTTTATATGAAATGAATGAGCGATTCGAGAAGGCGATAATGAGAAGTTGTGTTAAAATACGTGACAAAGTATTTGGTTGGATAGTCCGGGTCAATTTTGATCAAATGATAAATTTGCTATTATATAAAACTCGGAGCAAAGCAAACTTAATTAGGACTTAAGAGCTTCTCACCATACTTTATACACAATTCTTAAAATATTCAAAAATATACTTTAAATTTAACTAAAACAAGAAATAAACGTTAACTTCGGCTGCACCGAAGCTATAGTAATCAGGTCTGAACAATTTTTTCGGAGATTATCATGTTACCTTAAGCAGTAATCCATGTCAAATTTCGTAAAGATACCACGTCAAATGCGAAAGTTTTCCATGCAAGCATTCGATTCCGATCGTTCAGTTTGTATAGCAGCCATATGCTATAGTAAGCCGATCTGAACAATTTCTTCGTATATTACATTATTATTTTAGAAAATATCCTGTGCCAACTTTTATGAAGAGACATTGTCAAATGTGAAAGTTTTTCATACCAGCACTAGATTCTGATCGTTTAGTTTGTATGACAGCTATATGTTATAGTTTTCCGATATCGGTAGTTCCTACAAATGAGCAAATTCTTGAAGAGAAAATGACGTTTGCAAAATTTCAAAACTTAAAAATCTTAAAAACTGAGGGAATAGTTTGTATATATACAGACGGGCAGGCAGGCAGACGGCTAAATCGACTCAGCTCAACATACTGATCATTTATATATATACTTTATAAGGACTCCGACTCCGACGCTTCTTTCTGGGTGTAACAAACTTCGTGGCAAACTTAATATACCCTGTTCAGGGTATAAAAATCAAGAGCACTTATGATGCTATTTATGCGGACAGGTACTTAACACTATGTTAGACCTTTCACGTTTGTTTGTGACGTCAACTACACTTCTGTTGCATTTTCACCTATGGCATAAATAAACACCATAAAAAAGTAATAATCTCGAATTGTAAGCATTTCGAAAATTTCAATTCTAGCTCGTCTTACTCTAACACTCCTGTAATCTAGTGAAAAAAATGATAAATTTAACATTTTAGATGACACTTACACTGCTCGTAAAGAATTAGTAAGCATAGAGACAGAATAGCCATTGGCCATTTGAAATTCTTTACAAGCGTTTTCCAGCTCCTTCTGTAATTTTTTTTTTATGTTCCATTCATTCATTTGCTAGTCATTTACTGTTAAACTGAATTTTTAAATAAGTTTCTTTGCCCACTTGTGGCACAGCATGACGTATACGCAACCTCAGCACACTTGCGATGGATACAGCAAGTGTATTACAGCTGTTACACAATTCCTTTGATGTCATGTGCATTTAAAGGACAAACCTTTCGTTACAAAACAAGTCACACTCACACTCACACTCACATAGATATCAAATTAAAGTGCTTGTATAGCGGCAGATGCAGCAGACACAATTGGTGCGTAGGGGCGTATGAGTGACCTACTTCTGCAGCTGAAATAAAGTAATCACTGTGCAACTGCGTTCGACGAAAGCACAATATTTTCATGCCAATTCGTTTAATCGCAACAAAAGTTTGAAATTAACTCATTTAAAAATTCAGCAGATACATACATGTGTGCGTGCAAGTGTGTGTGTGCGTGCGTGTGCCGGTGTGAATGTGGCAATTCTTTGCCGGTTTATGGCTTCGCACGCTTTCAAATGATTTTAATTGAGTTCGCAGCGCCACAAATAAAGTGCATGGAAATAAATTTCATTGTGAACGATTACTTTAAATTTAGCCGCTTTTATAGTAGGGGAAGTTTTTTGTTTTTTTGGGAATTTGCGACAATTTCACTTGAATGTTCAATGAAACCACCAAACTGTGGCTAATGGCATAACGCGCCAAGGCATCCGTTGTTTCAACTATTTTAACATTATATACATATATTTTTGTTTTTTTAAATACAACCGCTTTTATATAAACATTTTTTTTAGTTGTTGTGCGTTTTTTATCAACAAGTGGAATCCAATTATTTATTCGGTTGAAATATTTGTTACTTATTATTTAGGCATCATAGTGGAATTAGTTAAGTGCAGACATCGTTAATTAAGAGTTTATTGTAAAAAGCGGTTTATTGATTCAGATCTCAAAAAGAAAAAAAAGAACGAAACAGATTTCGAAATTTATAATTTAATGGAATATTTTCAAGTGTCTCTTCAATTAGTCGCTTTTGTCTAAAAACGTATTGTATTTATTTATATCTTTAAAATTACAGTGTTAACAAACGAAATACCACTAGTACTATCGTCATTTTTTTATGTTTTAGAAACCACACTAACCAAAATAATCAATGGCTTTAATTAAGAATTACAAAAATATATATTGCAATAATAAAGAAATTTTAATTAATTAAATATATTTTCCTATAACCAAAAATGCTCGTTTATTTATTTTTTTTCTATTGCATTACTAATACAAACGCTTTTTATTTATTTATTTATAAATGTGAAAAAAATAATACAATTATTTTTTACACGAAAAAAGGAGCACTGGCTGCCAAGACCTTCGACAGTGTGCAAGTTATGTTTATTATCTTTGTTGTTTTATTTCAATATGCATTTAGTTTAGTGGAAACAAATGTAAAGTAAAACCCAACAGTTTCAAAAAAAAATGTAATGTCTTGTTCCTTTTTTACTTTTACTACATGTTGCGTAGAGCATACAAGTTTTCTTCACCTATCGGTTGTTTGTGTCATCTAAAAGTAATCAATCCAAAAATAGGGTTTTATATATGTATATGGAAATTTATTGTTTTATTTACAGATTATTTAGAAATTTCAAAAATAAATATTAAAACAATATTAAAAAAAGTTAAATACTTATTTTAAAAGATGAAAGGTTTATCCGTGAGCACCTCCGTTCGGTAAGATGGTTTGTAAGAGACGGGTTGCTTACCACTAGAATGAAAAAGGTAGTACTACAGCGTTGCTAAAGGATTAGCAAAGGGTTGCTAATAAGCAGCGAAATCAGCGTTGCCACATATATAAGTATAAATGATCAGGATGATAAGGCAAGTTGAATTCCGGGTGATTGAGTGTAGATGCATCTGTCCATGCAAATGATAAATTTTTGAAATTGCAAAATCCACATAACACCTTAACCTTAACATGTCTTTCAAATCGCTGAAGCTCACTCAACCAACTATTGAATTACACAAATAATATGGTGGAGAAAGGCTTTATATTGTCTATAAGAATATGTAAAGTTTGACAAGGGGGTGACAAAGTCCACCTTTAGGCGAAATCAAATATCTCAGGATGTATTCAACCAATTTCAACTTAATTTGACATTTGAGGTTATTCAACCATTCACATTTACACTGTAATGAAAACTAAATCTTTCAGTACCACCACACAAATTGAACATCGATAAATATATCGAGAAAAAACTTTGTTCAAATAGTGCCCTCAAGGTATATCTTATTCAAGAATTGTCGAAATCGGATTATAACTTTTCAAAGACCCAGGCAACAGATATCTGGATCGCCGTGTATTTGGCTGATTTTTTACAGAACAAATCGGTCAAGCAATGAGGCCTAGTATTGAAATTCTATTTTTTGATAGTAGCATACCTTTGTGCTGAAAATGGGTATAATCCGACTATTACGTCCCTTAGCCCTCATACACTTAATGTAAATATATTTAAACTTGTAAAAATATATTATTTTTTTCATGTAAAATTTCTGTTGAAAATATAATTTCGGCAAATAATTAGAGCAAAATACAAATTTACAGTTATTTTTTAACATTTTAACGATTTCGTTTTTGTTTCGGGATATGTTGTATTTGTACTTAGTACAAAATTTATTCAAATGTGCAGCATGGCGTATGAGTAATATGTGAGCACTTGTATAAAATGTGTTATTTTTTGCAATTTTGTCACAAAAAGGGAAGCACGACAATTAAAACTATATTTTATAGGGAAAGCAAGTATTGTAGAATCTTAGTTAAGACGTCAATTATTGGGTAGTCGAAAAAGTCTCTTTGTATCGTATCGTTTCGTATTTTAAATTACTGATTTTTGAAAGCATTTCGAGATGATGTCCGTGAGTTTGTTTAAGACAACTGAAAGAATTGATCTATTTTTAACTCTTACAGTGAAGACAAAAGAATATGCTTAGCAACTTTACTAACCACTAAACTAAGTCTTTCCCAGTTATCATATTTTTAAATTATCAAGTGCTATTAAAACCTTTAACGAAATATAAAAAAACTACTAACAAAAATTCAAAAACTCAAATTCAAAGGGAATTCCTCACTGAAACCTTGCAACTTTTATCTGTACTCCTTATAAACTTTTATTGCCAGCACATCTTTATTGAAACTATATTTTCATCCACTATATTGTTATCACACATGCACACACCCACACACTTGCAATATAAATTACAAGCGCCAAACTCTAAGACACGCACACACCACTTAAGTTGCATTTACGAGCTAACTGCTCGTGTGGGAGCGTGAAGCGCACCATTTTCAACGTAATTCAAAATGCATTAAATGCGATTGCTACCTTGCCGCCACGCACCCACACACACACATGCCGCTTTTGATGCACTGCGAACAAAGCTCTACCGTTATATATGACTAGCAGACGCGTATGTGTGCATGTGTGTTTGTATGCGTGCGTTTAACAATGGTGAAGTGATAAAAGTTTTACAAGCTTTATTTGTCACCCGGCCACAAAGGAGCAATTTACAAGAGGAGTCTAATAAATTTATGAGCATCACTTCAAAAGCGAAATATTTCGACAATGTAAAATTTGCAAAATATGGAAAATATGAAAAAACCTCGCATAATGCATACTTCATTAACCAGCAGGAAAAGAGCGGAAACTATGCGCACACAAGCGCACGAGTATCAATTACAGGGAAAAAGTTTTGATCGCCTAATAAACTGTTAGTTAGATGCATTGTTCACGAAAGTGGTGTTTAACCATTTTTTGGAAATAAACGAGAGTTTCGCCGTCATTTGAGTTGCAGCAATTGCGTTAAATGCACCGACATTAGGGGGATTCAGTTTTCTTTGTTAGAGAAAAGTTAGAATTACTTTTTTTGGAACTCAAAATTTGTTGTTCTTCAGAGCTTCTAGGGCCGAAAGGGAAGCTCTACATTTAACGGGTGATCCAAGAAGAGGTACTTTTTGTATTTTGCGCGCTTCGCTCTATTTATGGTCAAAATAATCGGCCTACCGAGCGTACTATTCGCAACACCATCACCCATCTTCAGACGCAGCATTCATTATTGGATAATATTCGACTGAATAGACCTCTTACAACACTCAGGGAAGAAAATATACATGAGAGTGTAAACAAAGATCGTGGAGAGTCGATTCGGCGCCGTTTGTGGCAACTCGGCCTGAAGTATGAAACAAATTGGCACATTTTACGCCAATTACAAAATACAACTTGCGTAAGAGCTAAAGCAGTTCGACCTATTCAAACAACAACGCGTCGCTCTATGAGCTCATGAAAAGTTCTAAGAAGATCCGACGTTTTCGAGCCAAATTTTGTTCCATTTCTGGCTCAATGGTTATGTTAACAAGCAAAGTTGGCGCATTTCGAAGAAAGAGCAACCTGAAGAGATTCAAGAACGTAATCGTCAATGGCGACCGTTATCGCGCCATCATAACCGAATATTTGATGCCTGGCATTGAAGATCGTGAACTCGCCAACATTTGGTTTCTATAAGACAGCGCCACTTCTTACACATTGCATCAATCAATGGATTTATTGAGAGAACACTTCGGTGAGCGAAAAATTTCAAGTTTAAGGTCGGTCAATTGGCCACCAAGGTAGTAATATCACAACGTTGGAATTTTTCCTGTGGGGATATGTAAGGTCTAAAGTCTATGCACACAATTCAGCTTCGACTCGGGCCTTGGAACAACATTCCGCATTTCATTAGCCAGTTACCAGACGAAATCCTCGAACGAGCCAACGAAAATCGGACTTAACGGATGGACCATCTGAGACATAGCCTCAGCCAACATTTGAAAGAGGCAATCCTCGAAAAATAAAGCCGAAATAATGTTTTTTCGAACGATAGTAAACATTCTCCATTAAATTTGAAGTTTCTGTGTTTTTTCTTTAAAAAAGTAGGAAGCCTCGAAATGGATTGACCATAATGGACTCAACCAGGCTTTACAAGCATGAAGAAATCTTCGAACAAAATTAATTTCTCAAAACGGCGAAACTGTTGGTTTCACCCTAATGCATCTAACAGCGTGCGCTACCTGTGTTTTCAAAAGTTTTCGATATTTTGACTCTGAACTTTTGATGGAGTAATTAATTTGCGCTCATAAAATTTGTAAACGCAACTCAACACACAAATATTGTTGCTATTCTTACCCATATACATATATAATAGTACATGAAAACTGTGCATATATAAACTAACGGTGAAAGCTATGCTCCGACTAATTTAGACTGCTAGCAAAGCGAAATTAAAAAACTAACACAAAAAATTAAAATTTTTGATCAAATTACGTTGGTTATTTATTTTCCTCGCTCGCTTTTGATGTTTTCAAGCTTTGTGCCACAGAACTCTTACAACTCTTCCACACACTTTTTAAATAAAGTTTGCCTGGCCTGCGTTTCTTATGTCTCTTTTGGTGCATGTTTTCCTTGTTGCCTTTTGTTTCTTTTTTGTCGAGTATTTATCTTGCTCATTTTGAGTTGTGACTTAAGTCCGCTGCACGAATGCTCCTCGGCGCAATGTCAACCACTTTGGCAACTTTTCACGCCAGCTAATAAGCAGCTGAACTTTCGCATAAAGTCTCAAATGGACAAACACTTGAAGAGTGCAACTCAAATTGCAGACATTAGCACTCGTTAGCAGCAGAAGTGCAGAGCGAAGGGGTGCTGCAGGCAGAAGCGCCGGTTTAACACAATTTTAATGCTGTGGCAAAAAAATGCGCTGAAGGCAAGCGTGCTACTTAGTGTGACTCTTGTGCGGAATTTCACCAAAAAATGGATATCAAATATAAGTACACTTCAAACAAATGAAACAGCGATGATAAAAGGATTTACAGAGCGTGACAGAGAATTAAGAGCGAAAGGAATGAACTTTTAAGCTCGAGGTTGGTATGTGCGGAATTTTAGCTTCAAAAGTGTGGAAGAATTCAGTTAAGGCCCTGCAAAAGTTAATACAAAAACAGAAACAGAATATTTAAGCATTCTTTAAAAACTAATTAAAGTTATATTAGTAACTTGAGTTTTTGGTTGGGGTTGAGGTTGGTCGGCACGCTCACTTTCGAACTTCCACAAAAATATAAAAGTGATTGTTAAATGTTGCCTACATTTGGGCGCATCATGAAATAGAAAATGTTTCAAGGTAAATTTATGGTAAAATAAAATGAGATTTACTCGAGTTTAGCAAAATTACTCAGCCTTTTAGCGCAGCCAAATTAATTTACTTCATTCAAATTATAATTACGAAACCAGTTTTGACTTTTCGCACGGCCATCTACTCGACTAACGATAGGCTTGTTCAGCGATCAGTTCAGTCTGTTATACCTGCTTGCGTTCTTCATTTTGTAACTTTTTTAGTGATTTAAGTCAATTGATTGCATTTTTATCAATGCACACAAAGAAATTTAGTGCCTGGACCACAACTCGCTGTGCCTTAATCCAGCAATGACCGGTTAATTGATCAATTAAGTCCTATGCCAGAAGACTCTTAGGCAGAACTTTTTTCTTTTCTGTCTTTCCTTTCGCTGCTCTTTGATTTTCAATTGAAAAGAGTGATTTCCTTCTCTCACTCATCAGTCATGAACGAAAGTGTATATGAATTTATTTCTAATTAAATACAAATTGGATACATCATGAAGCTGAGAAGTAAAATTGTTAAGAATTTCACTTAATAGAGATCTTTGCAAGGATCATGAAGTTTTTACTACACTTTATTGACAATTATACCCTGAACAGAGTATATTAAGTTTGCCACGTAGTATGGAACATCCAAAAGTAAATGTCGGAAACCCTATAAGAAGGAAATATATAAAACGAGCTGAGTCGATGTAGACAACAATCAACTGTCTGTCTGTACTAGTCTACTATTTTTTAGATATTGATCTGATTTCAAACAATCTTTCCTTCCCAACAAGCTGTTTACTTTTCGAAACGGCCGATACAGGTACACAAGAGCATAAGCTGTTATACGAACTGACCGAAGTTATCATGTCCTCTTGTTTTTGAAAAAATTGCTGAACCATTACCCAAAACGCTTCAGAGGCTGGCAATCAGTTTTCATACTTCCATTTTTTTTGGCTTACTATTTATGAGATTCTCTAAAATATTAGAGCTTTTTTGGCAATGCTAGGAGGCCTCGCTACCACAATTCATTTGAAATTCTTGGAGCTTCCTTTGGAAAAAATTTTCTTTTTTAAAAAGGCCTAAAGGTGCTCAATTTAGGGACTGGGCATGGTGAGTCGAGCAGCTTAATCCAATTATCTAGAAACCACTATTTGATAATTTTTGCGGTATGCTTCGGATCGCTATTCTGCATGAAAATATCTGTTTGTTCATGTTCGAGTCTGTGAGTCCTCCAGAATATCAATATAATCTGTAATATGCATTAAACCAACGATCCACCGTAGTAGACCCAGTTCATTTCTACGAAAACTCCCCCAAGCCATCAGTGATCCACCTCCAAATTTCAATGTATGGCTTATATTGGATGTTGTACACCAACCTGTTTGACAACCCATGTCCATTCGCAGCCACCTCATTCTTTTCGATTAAATTTGGTTTCATTGGACAAAGCAACTGTCTTCCAATCATCAACGGTGAATTTTACATATTTTTAACGAACGGCTATCGGGCCTTACAGTATTTATCACTTAAGAACGATTTTTTACCACCGCTGTAACCTTGAGCTCGTTATTTTTCAGGCATCTTTGTACAGTCTTGACACTGAAATTTTACTTCACGGACCTCTCTGATGACTATGTCGGCTTACATTTTATTTCTTTATTTTAATGTTAGGTCCAAAGAAAAATTTTTATATTTAGAGACTTATCGGTAAGAAACATAATTCTTTATATATTCCATCACGTTTTCGTTCATAGTAGATTTTACGGATTTTCCATCATAAAACAACTCTCAAGTTCCCAAACTGCTATATTTCATATTTTTGAAAACAATTAAACTTTTTTTCTATTCACCTCGATTGAAAGAGTAAAAGTCCCGCTACTTTAAAAAAAGTGTTACCAACTGGTAATTAATGCAACACTAAAGAATTTTAAATAAAAAAATATTGCCAGATTGATATGATATTGATGAAATAAAGAGCGTACTCAAATTACATAGATTCGTGAACACTTTGGTCCCTTACTGTACATAAACACAAATACTCCATACATACATATATGCACAATTCAAACAATCAAGGTCACTACGCACAGGTCACAGGCTTTTAGTCGAACTTAGGCAAAGTCCGGCATTTCCAGTGGGCTATAAATCAAATAACACGCCTTAAAGATAGTCTCATAAATGCCAAGTAATGAATTTTCATTAATAATCTGTGAATTATTCATTGGACTCAAGCCTAAACTGGCAGAGAATTATGAGCGCATGTGTGTATTTGTGACTGTGTGGCAGCACAAAGCCAACAACAAGAGCAGTGCGGGCAGCTACCGAAGCTTTCGTTGCTGAGACTTCAATTTTAATTAACTTTTAAGCCAAATTTTGAAAACACGCACACTAACACACCCTCACTTGTGTGTGTGCAGTATGCATGTGTGTGTGTGTGTGTTTTCACAATAAATAGAGTAATAAATAGTGAGCTTGTCCATAGATTAAGACAGTCTATTTACGCTTTTATCATACCTTTATTAGCCGGATTATTTCCTGCAGAAATTTGGAACAATTTCGAATGTAATTTTCGAGCGTAAACTGGTTAAACAGTTTTGTGCAGCTGCCAGCAGCACATGGCGAGAGTTTAGAAATTTCGACAAGCGGCTTTTTACAGATTCCCATTTTAATTTCACTATAATTATTATTTAGTTTATTTGCATTGCTTTTGTTTTGTTTTGGCGCTCATAGTTGGCAAATTTCCCTCCAAAAAGGGGCGCTCACAAACTATAAAACTAATCCACACACACACACACGCGCGCTCGCAACTTTCATTTATAATTCCCAAAAATGAGCGAACAAAAAATTGTTTATTACAAGTGCCAACTTTTAAGCCAGCTAATTGCAGTTTTTGGCGTAAAATGTAAATCTCTTTGAAATAAAAGCGCAAAAACGGGAAAAAAGTAAATGTTGGAAAAGCGTAAATATTCAAAGCGGCAAACACCACAAAATACATGCCAACACATTTGTCCTGGCACTTGCCTCCGCGCATTCCGCTGTTGGCTCTAATCTCTCTTCCTCGCTGTCTCTCCCGCTAACGCCGCTTGCAAGAATTTGCGCTCGGCGACCGCCTAATTTCATATCCTCAAGACGCGAGCTGCGGTCATGTGCTGCTGTGGTGTTGAACATTTTTGGCAAATACTCGTATGCAACGCAGCGCGGCAGGACGACAGGAAGGCATGAACGACCGCAAAACATACAAGCATATTGCCGGCTAACGAACTTTGGCGCGCCACCGAACAATTTCCCTGCAAATCATTTGCCAAATGACCTACAAAAATCCACATATTTACAACACAAACAGAAAGTGGCGCGCAAAAGAGAATTCGCCACAAAATGTAAAGAAACGAAAAAACCAAGTGAATGCAAATATACATTGCAAATGTGTGTGTGTATGTATGTACGTGCGTCCTTTTTGTTTAAATGCATCCTGTTGGGAAATTAACTGTTTAAAAATTAATTGTTAAACAAGACCTCACTGTTAATATTTCAAAAATAAATAGTTGTCTCCGAAGTGACTACAGAAGTGCAATTAAAGAGTTGTTTTGGAGCTCATTAATAACTAGTTATTTTCGATCCAGTCATTGTATAATGTTAGAAGAAATTCTTTTTACATCTAATTTATAAGTTTGAGAATAACATAAAAACTGATGGCATACTCCATACAAGAAATATTATCTAAATTTAACTTCTATTAAGAAAATTTATATTTGATACTTTTGAGCAAAAGTTTTGACTCTTTTTCAGTAGCCACCATCAGTACTATTTCGTTTTATTCGCAAAATATTTGAATTACCAGACCAAAAATCTCCAGCTCTGAAAGTATTCGACACAGTACCCGCCGAGAGATGCAGAGGAAGAAGAAGACCTTCACCAAGCCCTTGAAATCTCCAATTGGTGCCACATTGCGTAAAGAAGAGACAACTGCCGCGCTGTTGTTAACGCGGCTATAACCAAGTAAGCGGTGTAAACAAAAGTAGAGAAGAAGAAGAATATTTCAAAGTCACGCCATACATTTTCTAAATAAAAAAGATTAAAAATCGTATTACAGTCTATATATCAAAAGATTTTAAATATATTCACTCTTTATCGAAAACTTCTTCTTTAACCACTCAAAGCAAAATTGCTCAGATATAGCATATTCATGCCCACACGACTTTCAATCGTTTAAGCACTTCCAATAAACACTTTTTGGTCTCTTCTAGCCTTTGTTGATTCTTGGATCCTTTTTCTGTCTCCTCAATGCTAGAAAATAACGGTTCCTTTTTGTGTCATTTTCTTTCAAGAAAAAAGGAAAGTCAAAGGGGTCAAAGTCTAATGAATATGATTATATTTGTGCCAACTGATTGAGCCTGGTATTTCCTTTCCTTGTCTTTATTTTTGACATAAAATCGAATATCCTTTAATCACCATTACCAACCAATGAGGATACGAAGTTAGTTAATTAAATTGTTCGGAACACGTTATTACATATTTCAAACAAATTTGCATTTATTTTTTTTTCACTACTAAAAAATTCCCCCTAAAATCCTGCAACAAATTTTTGTACCTTTCACCTAGATTTCAATAAAAAATATTTTATCCTTTAATAAATTTATATAAATAAGTATTTGTGAACAGTGAAATTATTTATGCCGTTACTAAAAATGTAGTGTTTTCTAATCAAAAATTTTCAACTTAAAATTTTCTTACAGTTGGCAATCTTCGAATTTGTTTCTATTGCAAACCTTTCGTATGCTACGTATCGAATTAAATAGCTGTGGGATCGGTAGAGTTTTCATCATGAAAAAGGCGTGTGTTCTGGTCACGTGACGGATTTATGTTGCGCCTTACAATTTCGTGAAGTACAAAGAAAGTAAATATAAAATACTCATGTGTGTATATTTTCTTGTAGGGGGTTATAATGTTTTATTTGGCTATGTTCCAGGCACTACTGTCTATGTTTTGTTGCTGTTATATTTGCTTTGTTGTCTGGTTAGCCTTTTGGCTTGTTGGTTCCTTTGTAATGGGGTTTGCCAAGCAAACGTTCAACGTTGAGTAAAGAGAGTTGAACAATCTTATAAGTTTTATAAAAGCAATGTCAAATCCATTTTTGGGTTGGTGGAGAAAATATTAAAAAAAAATATATATTTATATGTTTTATGTTTGTTTTGTGTACTTTAAAGGTTTTTCAACCATTTTAGCAATTTTTATGTCCAAAACATACAATTCAAAAGTGAAAAAAAGACGAATCTTAATATTGGGACAGTGAAAAATAAAAAGGAAGAAAAGTCAGAGGCAGATAGTCATTAACCGTAATGTCCTTCAAAAGGCATATAAGTGATATACTATATAATTCGAACTAACAGCGATAATAATATAACCGGAGTTCAAGCGAATTTTTCGAAATTTGTAGAAAGACCATCAGTTATCAGAGTATATGATTCATAAAAGACGACATTTTATCTTAAACGTTTTACTATAAATTTTGTGCTATTGATATCTGGATTCCTTGACCGATAAAGGCATTTCTCAGCTATATAGTACAAGCGTAAAGTGCTGAAAACGTGATGAGACGATTTTGGAACTGTTGTAGACAAAAACTGTATCGTCTTTTTCCGAACCAGTTGCTGCTGGCAGGCAACAGAGATTTGCCGCTTGGAGCATGCTCTCAAAAGCTAAGGGAGGTAGGGTTCGGTGTTTTTATGCAAAACAACTGCGTTTTCACAACAAAATCCGTACTTAAGTTGTGCTTCCGCTTGTAAAATAACAACTCTTAGAATGATAAATTTACAGCGTATCATAACCACATAAATGCCGGGGTGTATTTCAAGCAGTTCCACGCAACGTTATCTTTGCAGAATTCCACCTTAATCTTATTAGCTAAAATAAAACAAACAGCAGAACAAACAAAGTGACATTTTTATGCATTTTTCCCTTGCCAATACTAAAGCTCATGTCATTTGCATATTTCCAAAACATACTATAGCATAAATTCCACACACATACATACAAAAACGCACACGCAGGGATTTCCATAAAATAAAAACTTTTTTATTTTCACTTGACTGGATTTAACAAGAAACTCAAACGATGCTTTTGCAACTTTTCTTTTGTATATTTATTTTCAATTACAAACCGCATTGCAATGCGCATACACACACACACATACAGACATGCATTTAAAAACATACATAATAGTTGGTTGGCGCGCACAATATGCAGATACTCCACAACACAGCTGACGGGCTCAAATCGTTGCCCGCCTTTTCGGTCGCGCGCTGTAACGCATCGGATTTGCTTAAGTGCACGAAGCAATACACAGTTACATATGCAAATCCATATATACAAATGCACAAGTGCGGGCGCGCAAGCTAACAATCGATGGGAATCTGTTTATGCACAAGTAGTAGTATGTCAACTGGAAATACCATCTTAATAGAGGTTATGAAGAGCTGCAACACGCTCAAGGACACAGTGCCACCGGAGGACAGTGCAAAGCCCACGCTCACCCACAAGCATAATGAATTGGGAGCGCACAAAACATGAATGCCAAAATTCCAAAGAAGACAGGTATCAATTTTCTTTTAGTCTGAAAACAAAGCAACAATGTTTTTGCTTTTATTTTGCTTTTGATTTGATTTAAGCTAAGATTCTGTGAAGAAATGTATCGAATTACTGTGAAGAAATGCTAAGTAGTCTATTTCTTTATATAGAGGTATTGTATATTCGTATACGGCTGCGCTGATTCCGGTGGAGTTTGTAATAAAAAAGAATTCCTGGTATTTGAAAATTCCGCTTTCTTCGACTGATTTCACTACAACTCCGAATTACGGTGTGGTAATAAGACGATGAACATTCTTGAAATTTTCCCACTTGATTGTTTATGTAGCTAACAGTAAAAATCTTGCTTATTAAGATTTTATCAGTAACGTATATATTGGTTAGCCGAAAAAGCTCGTTCATATTTTGTCAATACATGTCGTTGCAGTCGTATATTTTCAGTGCTACCAATCACATTGTGTCATACCATTTAGTGTTGGAAAGGTGAGATTTTAACCTTCATTCAACCAAAAAAAAAATTTAATTCGGGGAAGTTGAAAAAAAGCGGTTGTACCGCTCAAAAATGATTGAAAATAAATAAGAAATTCGCTATATTTTGAAATTTTTGTATAAAAAGGGAAGAATCCCATGCAAGCCACCAATGAAATTTCTCAAGTTTACGAAAACGATGATGTATCAATTCGTGTAGTACAACAATGGTTCGCTCGCCTCCGTTCTAGAAATTTCGATGTGAAAGATGCACCTTGCTCTGGTGGACTTATAGTTGAAAAAGTCGAAATTATGAAAAAGATTGACCAGAACTGTCACATAAGCCATGACATTGCTAAGAAACTTAATATTCATCATCGAATGGTTTTCAACCATTTAAAAAGGTTGGCTACAAAAAGAAGCTCGATAGCTGGGTACTACATGAATTATCAGTCAAAAATTTAATGAACCGAATTAACCTCTGCGATTCTTTGCTGGAACGAAATCGAACCATTTCTGGTAACCGGAGACGAAAAGTGGATCAAATAAGACAATAATGTGCGCAAAAGATCATGGTCAAAGCGTGATGCAGCTCAATAAATGGTCGCAAAGCCATGATTGATGCCTCGAAAGGTTTTGCTGAGTGTTTGGTGGAATTGGAAAGGAATCATCCACTATGAGCTGCCCAAGCATGGTCGTACGATCTATATTACATTTTACTGTCAACAACTGATGAGATTGAAGCAAGCAATCGAAAAAATGGCGAGAACTAATCAAAAGTTTTGTACTGATTAAGTAATGTCTCTAACGGGAAAATGGCAAAAATGGTCGACCAAAATGGTACACATTTGGTTCATTAAAGTTTATTATAAATATAAAAAAAAAAATAAATTGAAATTTGATTAGAAATACGAAAAGACTTTTTCGACTTAATATAACAAAAATAAAAAAAAAACAAATCCTGAATCGATTTATCAACATCCGTGAACTTCATCACCTGATGATGCAGGCACATTTCCTGCAGGGTTCCTGGATTTACACGCACTCATTCATTCAGAACTTGAGTGCCGGTGTGTGAGTGTGTGTTAGTCTGCATCATTTAGCCGTGACACAAATCGAAATATACAAACAGATTTCCATTTACAGGAAACATTTCAATGTGAATGAATATATGCATTTGCCTGTATTTGTAAGCATCAATGTGCTGCGTGGTGGTGTGAGTGTGTGTGAGTGAGTGAGTGCTCATGCGAATGCAGTTAAGCAAGAGTGCTCTTGAATGTATGTGCATACACTTGTAACATAATACATTTGCACACACACACACTCACATGCAAGCAGATGGTGGCTTACAAATGTGCAAAGTTTGAATTACAACTGCCTGGCAGCTGCTGCATTGCACCTTGAGGCAGCGCCTATGGCGCGCAGCCAGTGTGCCAGTGGCGGCGCGAGCTCCAGCGTCTGTGCCAAGCGGCATTCGTGTAGCGCTGGCTGGAATGGCGCAGCGCTGCTGCCGCAGTCAACCACATGAGTAACCACTTTTGTCCAACACAAACTGCTGCGCTAAGTGCACCGCACACACATTACCGCTACGCCACCGCACACCGCGCTGCCCTTGCCCAACCGAGCAAATGCAGATGCGATTGCTTTGCCAATGACTCGTGCACAAGCATATTTTCAGGCGCTTATTTACACTTAGGCACTTACCGCTGATCGTGATGATGATGTTTGTTCGCCGTCGAAAATGTATCGAAAATGTAGTTGAGCATTGGCGCATCGGTCTTCTGCGGTTTGGGTAGAATGTATTTGCTCTCCACCTTTTTCGCTGAGCCGCGCTGACGCCCGGCCGCGCCACCGGTGGCGGCTGTTGTAATCGCCTGTGACTTGGCCGCATTGTGCTGGTGCTCGGTGGCCAGCGTTGTTTTTGTTTTCGCTGTCGTTGTCAATGCAATGCGCTGGGTGCCAAGATGTTGCATATTATTGTTGTTGTTGTGGGTAATGGTATTTGCGCTCTCATCGGCAACACTTGCATCGCTGGCTGTTCGATCAGCCGCCGTAAGCGACGCGGACTCGGATAACAAAGATGATGATGACAATGATGCCGATGATGGTGATGCTGCTGCCGCTGCCACGGGTGAGCTGGAAGATGTCAAGGACGCATCCACCGCCATTTCCTGTGCCATGGCCGATATTTTCATATTATGGTCGCTTACGCTTAATAACGATAAGGACCTCAAATCGTCCCGCGTTTGATTATTGCTACTACTGCTATTGTTACCGTTGATATTCATGTTGCCGCTGCGGCTGTTGCTATTGTTGTTGTTGCTGTTATTACTATGATTTTTATTACTATTTGCGTATGCTGTGAGTCTTGGTGCGGCACTCGCGCTCACACTCGTTGCGCCGTCGTCGCCTGTCGTATGCGTCAGCGAAGCAATATGTTCCGACATGACGTAATCCATATTATCGATCTCTTGCGAATCTGAAATGCAAATAGACACAGTAGATGAGAAAAAACTGTTAGAACGTGAGTTGGTGCGTGAGTGATTGAGTGAGCAAAAAAAAAGGAAAACATGGAAGCAATTACGTAGTTGCTTAGGCAGAAGCCATCAATTGATGTGTACATATGTATGTATGCGTGAAAAGAAATACGTATATACTATATACTATATTAGTCATTTAACATTATATATGTATGTATGTATATAAATAAATGTGATCACCCAGTAAACCGAAAATCAACTCACTTGCATAAGCATACACTTGCATAATTTTTTCCGAACCGAGCTGCTCTAATGTTTTCTGGTATATCTACGCACAAAAAATGCTAAAAAATTTGGGTACTTTCATATTTGTGAAGCAAAGACGTATTAACACACGCATACACATACCCAACATATGCAATCAAGCTAAAAAAAAGCTCACACATACATACTCACACGAGCATGGAAATACTAAGCTTTTCATGGGTGGTACATAAGAGACAAATGGTTAAGTGTAATTGATTACCATATCGATAGCGCCCTTTTTAAATCCCAATTTCCCTAAAATTAATCTCTGCAGACCAAGCAAAACACAGCCAAGTGGGACCCTTGCAATGACATATTGAATGTGAATTGATGACCATGCAAAATGAAAATGGATCAGACGAAAACAACACTAATTACGCGCTATTCATTGATGTATTAACATAAATTATATGAAACTGGCAGAAAAAAGCAGCAAAAAAGGCGAATATGAAAAAATTCAGAAAAGGTGCAGACCGCAAAAAGGACAATAAATGGAAAATTAAGCGAACATTTCTTTCATTTTGTTTTAAAGTTAATGTTAACTATTAAATAAACACCAGACTGTCTGCTGCAAATCGATGAATGGCAATAAGTCACGACTATTAATCCTCATTGCCGCATAATTAATTACAAACCAAATAAGGCGATAAATTATTATTTGTTTTTTTTTTTTTGCTGATGATCATTTTACAGTAATTTATAACTGCTTTCATGGAGAGCATTTAAATTAAATGCGTGAAGTTGTTGTCAAAGAGCATGCCTCAATGCTGTATGCTGAACAATCACTGGAAATCAGGGATATGTGGTCAGACATTAAGCGCCAATCAATCTTGGTAATTAATAATAAATCAAAATAAATCATAATTTATAATTAAAAAAAAAAAACAATTCTTTCTTGGCCATAATTATATTTATATTACTTTCTTGCTTCTTGATTAATCTCCTATCATCCCAAACCTGTTTAATCCTTATTCATCATATTGTTATCATTAATATTTGAGATTCCGAAATTAAAAGTCATTGGTCATATCTTAAATCAAAAATCATAAGCATTAATCATTGATCATAAGTCACAAATCTTAAATCTTCAATCATAAATCATAAATCGTAAATCTTAAATATTAAATCTTGAATCTTAAATCTTAAATCTTAAATCTTAAATCTTAAATCTTAAATCATAAATCGTAAATCTTAAATATTAAATCTTGAATCTTAAATCTTAAATCTTAAATCTTAAATCTTAAATCTTAAATCTTAAATCTTAAATCTTAAATCTTAAATCTTAAATCTTAAATCTTAAATCTTAAATCTTAAATCTTAAATCTTAAATCTTAAATCTTAAATCTTAAATCTTAAATCTTAAATCTTAAATCTTAAATCTTAAATCTTAAATCTTAAATCTTAAATCTTAAATCTTAAATCTTAAATCTTAAATCTTAAATCTTAAATCTTAAATCTTAAATCTTAAATCTTAAATCTTAAATCTTAAATCTTAAATCTTAAATCTTAAATCTTAAATCTTAAATCTTAAATCTTAAATCTTAAATCTTAAGTCTCAAATTTAAAATCTTAAATCTTAAATCTTAAATCTTAAATCTTAAATCTTAAATCTTAAATCTTAAATCTTAAATCTTAAATCTTAAATCTTAAATCTTAAATCTTAAATCTTAAATCTTAAATCTTAAATCTTAAATCTTAAATCTTAAATCTTAAACCTGAAATCTTAAATCTTTAATCCTTAATCTTAAATCTTAAATTTTAAACCTGAAATCTTAAATCTTTAATCTTTAATCTTAAATCTTAAATCTTAAATCTTAAATCTTAAATCTTAAATCTTAAATCTTAAATCTTAAATCTTAAATCTTAAATCTTGAATCTTAAATCTTAAATCTTAAATATTAAATCTTGAATCTTAAATCTTAAATCTTAAATCTTAAATCTTAAATCTTAAATCTTAAATCTTAAATCTTAAATCTTAAATCTTAAATCTTAAATCTTAAATCTTAAATCTTAAATCTTAAATCTTAAATCTTAAATCTTAAATCTTAAATCTTAAATCTTAAATCTTAAATCTTAAATCTTTGAGGCACAGATTATCTTCAATCGTAAATCTGAAATATTAAATCTTAAATCTTAAATCTCAAATTTGAAATTTCAAATCTTTAATGTATAATCTTTAATCTTTAATCTTTATCCTTTAATCGTTAATCTTTAATCTCAAATCTTAAATCGTTAAAAACTAAAACAATTCTCTGATTAAAAAATTAACACTACTCGGCTTAATCGTTCGGCTCGCTGCCTGCGAACGCCTATACCCACATCCAATGCTATGCACAAAGCACCTGCAACTCATTTTCATTTTCGCTAATGGAGGGAGCTGCAAACAAACTTGGAGGGTGAATATTTTCAAGTATTAAAATATCAACTTTTCTACAATAGCAACAAATTTGCCTTTCTCGTATGCAATATTTTTCCGACCGTAAATTCAAAACATTGAACCATAAAATTCGAAGTCGACGAAATGAAACCACCTGTGCCTCAAACACACACATAACAACACATACACCACACAATGTTGAAACATGTGAAGGAGGCAGTGCAACAAACAGCTGGCGTACATACATATGCACTTATGCAAATACATATGCCCGGTGTGTGTGTGTGTGTGCCATATTTGTGTACCTTTGGTTAGGAAGCAAATGTTTTTACACAAAATTGCATGAAAAATTGCAAAGAATTTAGGTTTACTAATAGCAATACATGTCCTTGCATTCATGGGTATGTGTGTGTGTTGATGTTTGCTTTTATTTATGTAGGTGAGTGTGTGTGTGAGTAAATGTTACGTTAAATTTAGTAGTAAAGTGACAATTTGGCTTTGACTTCGGAAGCCTTAAAATACCTCTACTGCTAACTGTTGGTGTAAGTGTAAGCGAAAGTATTTATTTACCGTTATATATATGTAAGCAGTAAAGGCTTTTGGTAGCAAGTTACTTTTGCGTTGTTTACGTTGCATTTAAGCTTTCAAAAATAAGTTTTCATAAAAAAATCAAAACAAATACTCGAAATACTTTTCACAAATAAATATTTGTAAGTAAGGCTATGCAGTTGAAAACAGGAAGGTTAAAAATTAAGAAAATCACTGTTATTGTAATTTAGCAGGCCTATGCAAATATGTACATGGTGAGCTGTCAATATTTATATAAATAAATAAAATAAATAACTAGAAGATTCCTGGTCATTTGTAGAATTGCAATAACAGAATTTGTTTAAATTTTTTTCACATTTTTATACTCTTTTGTGCTATAAAAAACCCACTTGTGTAAGGTATTAAAGCTTAGGTGCATCTAAAATTAACTTTAAAGTTCGCCCACGACCAAAATTTCAAACTGAGTCCCGACTTTTGGACTCACACAGGCAAGTTAAAAAGTAGCAAGAGCAAGCACCGCAAAATTCTACACCAAATTGTTTAAAGCTGTAATCAATCACCAAAGCTAACTGATGTGACTATACAAACTCGCATATATTTTGTTTCAAAGTTTTTCAAACACAACCGCTTATCGAGACTTTTTTGTAGAAGCTGTCAATTATTATATGCACCTATTAATAACGTTTGACATTTTCATATTTTGAGAGTTTTTCCAAATGTAACGCACATATATATGTATGTATATGTGTTGCTAGAAATTTCCACGACAACATTTTAATTGAAAGTGAGAGCGAAAGTAAATCCAACTTTATCCTTCCTCTCTGCATACATGCTTTAATGAAAATTAGCCTTCTTGCTACAAAGAAACTTTTAATGAAGGTTACCATGAGCGCCATACACACACATAAATAAATAAGTATATACGTATATGTGCATGTTTACAGCAACTTTGGGGCATAATTGAATTACGAGCCAATAGCAGCGCCACCAACGGACAACAACAGTATGCCGAGGCAAAAACAAAAAAAGGAAAAAGAAAAAACGTACAAAAATTAATTTTAATTGAACTTTGGCCGCGGACGTTGTACATAAAATTAACGGCAAAAAATGTGGGCGAAATAAGTAAAATTATTTTGCAACTTTTGCGAAGAACAGCGGCGCCAATGGAATGGACACGCTGGCAAGTTTCACTAATGGAGACACAAGATGCTACTGGATGCTTTATTTTTGTAATAGTAATGCAGCTAATTATGCATAAGAAGCAAAAAACTATTGTGAACATTCATCCCTGATGTTCCAATTGCTGTATTTTCGGCTGATCAAATTGCTAGAACATTTAGTTAGACCGAGCAAGTTTCACAAACAAGAAAAAAATCATTGATTGTCGGTGATGTTGGGAAAGTGGCTCAAACGCAGTTTCAAACTGTTGGGTTAGGTTTACTGAAAACTGAGTCTGAGCTTAACCTCATCTGCGCCGTAGGGCGACTGCGGAAGCGTTGGGATGCCGGCCTTTGTCAGGTAGCTGTTCACAATAAAGGCGATGTGAGCCGGGGTGGTAAGATGGTGCAACTTCCAATCGGCTGCTATTTCTTTCCGGACGCGATTGACCCTTCGTTTGAGTCACTTGTTGTCTAGGAGAATCAAATTCATAGTGGACGATGCCTTTGATAACAAAAAAGACAATGAGCATCGTTTTCACTTTGGATTTGCTCATTCTTCCGGTCTTCATCAGCGACCTCTTCCCGGCCCTCCAAAAAGGCCTGGTGCCACCGAAACACACCACTTCTTGCTAAAGCAACATCTGGGTAAGCCTGCTTGATCATATCAAACGTCTCTGTCGCAGATTTACCGAGTTTCACACAGAATTTAATCGCGTACCTCTGTTCTAACGAACGCTGCATTTTCGGCTTGCACCACTCACAGAAACACGTCGCGTGAAAATGTTTGTTCTGACTCTCCAGGTGCTCGGAGAGAACTGACCAGCCGCTCGTTCGTTAGCTAGGAATGCCGTCTACCGAATCCAGTTGGTCCGCGCACGCTCCGAAGGACAATCGCGGCGGAAGAAATCAGTCCTATTACTTTCCGCACAAACCCTGTATGCTTATCATTCTCAGGAGAGATATAGGTTAGAGCCGTCCACTTGGCACAATAAATTTTCATATCGGTGGTATCATTAATCAGACTTTGAGTTCGAAGCATAATAAGATTAAGCTTCAAGAGAAAGCTGTAGTAAATAAATGTAAAAGCCCCTAATCAAAAATCAAATATTTAAAGTATTCACAACACACTTTTGAGGAGCAAAGCTGGTAAGTGGAATACTCTAATTAATAAAAATCCTTAGGATTACAATCTGCATCAGTAACTTTCGCTATTCGTACGAAATCATGCGGTAGGTGTTGTTCGATTGAAGTTGTCATGCTTTTTGTGCGACTCGTCATGAAGCGATATTAATTGGATAATATTTTCTGAATACGCTGCAGATATCAAATTTTCGAGGCACGGCGAAAATTTCTGCTGGTTTTATGATAAAAACTATGAAGATAATAGGGATTTGAAAAAAAATTGGCTTGGCAGTAAATGTGCTGAGCTGACCACAATATAAATGTTAAATACTTTGTAGTAATCCCTATGCAACAAAGGAGTACAGAAGACTTAGAGTGGAAACCTTTGACAAGCCTCAGAAAGCTTTTCTGCGTATTTTGTATTATTATTTTAATATTTAAAATTTGATTAATAGCGTTTTACCAGTAACAAATGATAGCAGCTTAGTTGTAATTAGATACCACAAAACTCTCCTCAAGCGCAAGATAGGAGAAAAAGGATTGAACAAACAAACAATTCCGGGAATAAGATGCCACAAGCAAATTGACTTTATTACACATGCATATTCAAATGTTTATTAGCCAGCGTTGGCTTCCTTCTAAGAATACCCAAACCCATAGAAAATCAATCTGAAAAGCCTTCAGCTAATCCTTAGTAAATTAACTTAATGTTATGACAGAAATCCGAACCCGCACCAATAAAATTGAATAAATTTGCCTGTAACTAAAAAGTTTTAATTCAGGAGAAGCAAAATTTGTTCAGCAACCAATTCTGTGTGCAAATCTCTCCCTCAAGTATTCTAGGAAATACAAAATTTCTGAGAAACTCATAAATAACATAAAAGCGAACCTTGCTAATAATCTGGAGATAACTAAATGTAAAAAAGGGAAATATTTTCCATTTAAAAATGATAAACCACCGAGCACATAAATGTTATCTACATTTTTATGCCAGCAATATTTCTGCATGACACACATAACATATATGGACCCAGCTGCTACCCGAAATACACACCAAAGTGCTCGTATACATACGAATGCTTATATTAGACTTTAATTGGGTACCCAAACTCGCGCGTACAAATTGCACGTACGAAATGTCGATGTATCAGCCCTGCCACATACATATTTACATTACATGGGGACGCATACATATGAAGGCGGTTACAGATGGATTCAACATTTCTGCTCGCATTACATCGAGATACGGAATCAAATTTTCTTTCATCACGTTTCTCTCACAGTATTTTGTTGCAACAGCTTAAAATTTTTAATTACCAACTCAATAAACCCAACAACACGTAGCAATACGTTGGAACCCTGTAGGAGTACTCAGTGTAATGCAGGTAAAGATGTTAGAGGATTGGTATTTTGAGGAAATTGTAGGGTAATGCTTCAACCAATTTAGAAATTGTTATACCTATTCCTCGTAATATAGCACACAGTTTTACCAAATTCTACAAGTCACTTTTCATATCCGTCCTGCTATATGGTGCAGAGGCATGAACTATGACGACTGATGCGGCGTTACGAGTTTTCGAGAGAAAGGTTCTGCGGATTATTTATGGTCCTTTGCACTTTGGCAACATCAAGTACAGTCGATGGAACGATGAGCTGTACGAGATATACGACGACATTGACATAGTTCGGTGAATTAAGAGACAGATCGTGCCGTCCGAATGGATGAAAACACTTCAGCTCAGAGAGCATTCGACGCAGTACCCGCTGCGGTAAGCAGAGGAAGAGAAATACCTGCAATCCATTGGAATGACCAGGTGGAGAAGAACCCGGCTACACTTGGAATCTCCAACTGGCGCCAAACAGCGAAAAGGAAGAACGACTGGCGCCAATTATGTCCGGTCTTCTATAATGGACTTATAACCGAGTGATGGGCTTGACTTTTCCACATAGAAGAAGTCTACAATGAACCCATAATAAGCATCAAACCATCCCGGCAAGCCTTCTTTACTAGTATGAACAATAGTTCCAACATGTAAGCTCTGATTTCACGAACATGTGCCAGGCCGCATTTCAACGAGGGAATATTTGTGTCAATAGGTGACTAAATTGGTAAATATCTGTATGCCAGTATATGCATGTATGTATGTGTGTGTGTGCGAATGTGAATGGGTGCCATTTGGCTGAGCTATCGAATATCGAATGTCGGAGCAGTTGAATGGAGTATGTATCCTCCACATTTACCACAGCCAGCTGCTTAATTTGTAGCGGCAACCGACAAGAGCACATGCATACACACATACACGCCCACACATGCAACCTCACATGAGATTAAACCGGCGATATCGTGGCGAGCTTTTGAGGCGAACGAGCGAATTTGATGCGGAAAGCTAAAACAGATAATGACTGTTGAATGAGTGTAGGATTTTGTCGAGAATTTTACAATATAGACGAGTATATTGCTTTTGCTGTCGCTGCTCCTTGCCTGGCGCCAGTCGACAGCACTGCAGCACACGTGACGATTACTAGATCTCATTGGAAATTAGTAATACCCGAAAGTAATTATCGCCGACCATTAACTAAATGTGCATACTTTCACACAGCCAACAAACAAAGCCGTGTTTTCAAAGTGCAAAGTATAATAAAAGAACGAAGCAGATCGAGGTAATGGAATTTTAATTTTTGCTGGAGAAGTAGAGTATTTGATAAACTCGGTAATTAAGCGCTGATGAAAAACTGATACGGACAGATATTTATTGAAATATTTTTGTTTTTCCTGTTGACATTCCTTTCTTTTATTTGTTAATTGCGAGCCATTTTCTTTTATGATAATTGTTTGCAATTAACGGACTTTTTATATAAAACTTAACCAAAACTTAATGAGCCGATTAGCTTAATTGTTGCTGATATGACTTTTATAATGCAAAATTGATTCTTCAGCACCTGCTCTTCAAGGAGTATATTAAGTTAGTCTACTGAACTACGTATATACTCTTGTAAAGAAATTCTTTGAGAAACACAGATTCAGTGTGATCTGATTGGGATAGAGCGAGAAAGAAAGTAGGTTAATTAATCGAAATAAATTTTGACGGTATACAATTGCAAAAACTTAATCAATTAAGACTAATGTGGAGGAAGTATTCTTTTCAAGATTCAGGCGCTAGCATGCCTAGTTAAATTACCCTATCAGCATACTTCCAAAAATTAGAAGTTTCATTAGGAGAGATGGTACTTTTAGGGACGCAATACACCATTTTAAGATGGACTATAATGAGATTCTCCTTCCAAATTGATAATATGAAAGGATCAAAATTATAACATCGGCTACAAAGAGAGACAATACATAAAACAACTTAAAGGCAGACAAGTTGAAAACGTCACGCACAGGGTTTGTCCGGAAAGTAATAGGACGGGTTTTCTTCCGCCACGACTGTACTTCGGAGCGTGCGTGCACCGACTGGATTCGGTAGAGGGCATTCCTAGCTAACGAACGAGCGGCTGGTCAGTTGTCTTCGAGCATCTAGAGAGTCTGGTATCATATAGTAGAACCGAGCTTGCGACAAGGCAAGTTATTGGTCTTTTGGTCTGCCTAACCAAATGTCAGGAGTGAGCAAATATTGGACTGATATCAGCAAGAATTAGATGAAAAGGTTTACTCAAGAATAAAAGATTGTTTAAAGACATAAGATCATTCAAAATATGGTACACTGATTTCGCTTCCTTCCTTGGACCCTTCCTCCTACCCTCTTCTTAATACCACACTACCTGTATCGGGAACTAGACTAAAGTTGGTTGAACTCTCAATTTGGAAGCAATTACATAATCTGTATTTGAGAAGGTTGATTTAGATACTCTCCAATATCTGTATCCATCTCGCAACTTGTTTCCCATCACTCACGTTCATGTAATTGGAAAATTGAAAAAAAAAATAGATTCAAGCACCAAAAACATTGTGGAATAAAAAGTTTGTTGGTAGGAAGAGCTACCGAAAGCAGAATTCTTCAGAGCGCTCGGTTTGCCTGCCAAACAAGCCGAAACGGTTCATTAGAGCAACCAAAATTTGACTCATTACGCTCCTCACTCTTTTCGCAGTTCAGCCATTTGCATAACAAACGGCTTCAGTCAGTATTTTGACTCCAACTAACGGTAGCATTAGCAATAATAATAAGTACACGATGAAACAGTAGAACTTACTTTAACAAAATACACACATAAAGCGAACAAAAAAAGTTAACCGACAAACAAATAAACAACAACAAGAAGGGCGAGCACGAGAAAAAAGTTTCGAAAAGTTTTTAATTAAATGACCCTTTGTTGTTGGTGCAGAAATGAAATTTAATGCTGAAATCAAGACACTCTGAGACTCGTGACGCTGCAATCCGTAGGCAGGCAGCCAAGAAGCCACTCAGAGCCGGGTGTGAAGCTGGGCGTGAGGCACACGTTCACAGGCAAAGCGCACCGCAGCATGACAAGCCACTTCCGGCGGGACGCTCACTCAGCTCGAGAAGCGTGTGAAAAGTGTGCAAAAAACGAGCCAATGAGGTGTGGCTAGATCTCCGGCTTATTGGAAATGAACTCAGAGTGAGCGGGAATTGCATTAATTGAAATTAATTCTATGAATAGAGGCGGGTAAGTGGCGATAAAGCGTCTATACTCTAGTGAGTGTGTGTTTGTGCGGTCAATGTGCGGAAAATGAAGAAGGTAGTGTATAAAAGGTGCTCGGGACAAGCAAGTCAAAGGGAAGGTAATTCAAAAGGAGCATCCACCGCAAGTGTGTTGAAAGGTCACTCCAAGGACCACTTGAGCAACGAAGCAGAGAAACTGTGGCGGTTGTATCAACTTGAAGTGTCAATTAATTAAAGCAAAAGAACTTTAAGTAAAAGTTGTCAAGTTGAGGGATAAAAATAAAAACAAAAAAGTGCATGTTTTTAATAGCTATCGAGTTGAAAAGCAAAAGGGTTCAAGGACATAAGTAAAAATGCACACAACGAAACATAAAGACAGCACACGAGAAGAAGCGGTACAGTGTCATGTGCCAACAGAAATAGTAAAGTAATGGAGTTTTTTTTAATTTCATTCCTTTTTGAAATATCATATTTAGGGAAGTTGAGATATTGAGTGACAAAAAAATTTTGTGACAAGAAATTTTTGTAGTTCCTTCATAGAGAAGACCACACTTGCAAAGAAACTCGAGAGCGGTCAACGGCCTGGTCTCCTCAGCATGTGTGGTGCACTCAAATCCACTCCAACCATGGCACTGAACGCAATTTTGAACATAATAACCGTGAACATCGCGGGAAGGTGTATGTCCGCGAAGGTGGCTATAAGACTCAGAAAATCTATGTTCTTAAAAGAACGCGTATCTAAATACTCGGATACCCTTACAAACTTTGACTGCATACCAGATCACCTAGATCATGTAGTCGCCAAACCGAACTCTGTCGGCTCCCTCTCTGCCCATATACCGACGCAGGAGCTATGGGTGGGAAGAAGCCGTTGGAGGAGAATGGTAGTAAGCTTCTTTACGGATGGGTGAAAGCTTGGGGGGAAGGTTGGTGGAGGGGTTTACTGTCGGGAGCTCTCTATCAACTCCAGTTTCAGACTTTCTGACTATTGGAGTGTCTTCCAGGCTGAGGTTGCAGCTATCAAGGTAGCAGCAGATTTACTGCTCCGGAGTGCGTTCTCCTTTAAAGAAGTGACCATTTTCACTCACATTTAGAGTGGGTTGGTCGAGGAGTGCCTAAGCTCGCTATCATTAGCATCGAGTCCCTTTGTGGTAAGACTGGTATGAGTGCCGGGTCATAGCGGAATCGCAGGAAATTGCAAAATGATGAGCAAGCCAGGAAAGGCATCCTAGAATCGTTATCGGTAGAATGGGAGTGGATCGGTGCCGTAAGATTGGGAATCTTACCAGAAGCACTTCCTTCTAGACTATCCTGCGTTTGGGAGGTGGACTTAGACACTTGCGAGTGCATACCTTCAGGTATCCTACCGACCTGGTTGGTGATGAAACTAAGCGCCTTTGCAAATTTGTATTAGCTACTAAGCGTTTAGCCAATCTGTAAGTCCGAACACAGGAGGTCCTATTTTCAATGGCTTCACAAAGCTCCTCGTGCGATCTTTGATCAGCCATCTAACTTAACCGAACCCTTCATACCACGCATGCTTGAAATTTCTTGTTTCCTGTGGACTCACGACTACTCACGGATGAAATACAGTTAAGACCTGAGCCTTTTTCAAACAAAAAGTAGAGGTCGCAATGGAAAGAAACTCTCCAACATTCAAGCGAATGAATTTCCGAAAATGAGACGAACCCGAACTAACCAAAATTTGTTGAAACAATGAAGGTTAGTTATCCAAGCCGAGGCTTATAAAAGGGGTATAGAAAATTGTATAAAACACTGTTTCAGGAACCCGCTATGAAAACGATAAATATTTGTATTGAAATAAAATAATATGAGTTGTTTTTTCTTAGTCCAGACCAAATTTAATCAAATGAAAATTTCTTGATTATTTTTCAAAATATAAGTTAACATTTTTGATATAAAGTTTTGAAATCTGGCGAAATTTTTTGAATTTCTTACGTTACCAAACTTTGCAAAATTCAAAACCTGAATATTTTCCTGCACCTCCTAGCATTAGTTCCTCTGTTGCACTCCAGCATTTACCTCTCAACGCGCCAAATACCCATGTCAATGGCACTACCGATACCGCCAATGTGGAAAGCTCGTATTTTATGCGCTTTAGATTTTTAGTGATACTCGAATGCGACCATAAAATACCGAACCAGTGAAAATAAAACCGTAAGGCAAATAAGATCAGCGAAAACATTTGTAAAGGCAGCAACAAAATAAGAGCAGCTCAACCTTGGCACATGCGCTGGATATGGATATGAATGAATGTAACGGTATATGTTTAAATATAATATATGTGCTTTTTATGCCACATCTAATGCTCGACCTGGCATATACACATATTCATGTGCATGTGGGCGAGTGCAGGTAGAGGGGGTAAGCACATCAACGAGATACAGGAATGAAGTGCCTTCAAACGGCGAACCGAATGAATGAGCGAATCTTGAATGGCTGAACATACGAGCGGAGCAAATGAGCAAGCGAATACTTGAGTGCATGAGGCATGTTGCATACATATAGGCGGATGAGCTGCTCTGGCTGAAGGCCGGACCTTCGCGCCCCAATAATTTATACGGCAATGGGCAGTGGTCGTAAAATAGAAACTCTCCGCTTCCATAGATTCAATTATTTTGTTATTCTTTTTTTCCTCAATTTTATTTTCTTTACAGCGCTACTCGTTGCAATTCGGTTTTGTTTATTTGACTTGCTGCAAAAAAAGGCCGCAAAAAGCGAAAGCTGCAATACAAAAACTCGCAAAGGCCACGAAAATGCTGTAAATAAACTCGTTTACCTTCAGAACTACACAAGCACATACATATATATATATATATATATATATATTATATGTATATCGCCTCATATACATAGCTGAATGAACGTTTGTATGTATGTATGTGTATGCCAGGCGAGCGCAAGCGAAAGTGAAGAAAATAGAAACGGCAATGTGGAAAGTGCCACTATGAATTTGGCTGCCAAAAGTTGTCAGGTCCTACAAAATTGGTTAGCAAATCTAAGCGTTGACCCACAAGTTAGTAGAATGCAGTGGCTTGGAAGTAGGCGAACTAGCAAAAGGCGGAAACCATTAGTGCCATTTAAATGGTGTAAATTAGCTGCCGTTTGAGGCCACCGTTTAGTGAGTTAAATTTCGTGCGCAACACACACACACACACAGTCACATGCAAACACTAATTACCTACAAATTTGTGTGTTTAACAAATTCACGAATTTCGGCAACAAATTTACAAGGCGCAGCATTGTATTTAATAAAATAGATTGCCAACAAATACATACATCTGGGTCAAGGGAAGCAGAAGTGTTTAGTTTAGAGGTCAATTTGAGTTTGTTTATGTTTTTTTTGGATGTTCGGGTCCTAACGCAACCAACATTAATATTCATAAGTTTGAATGCAAACTGTTGAATGCTAAATCCTCAGATCAAAAAAGAAATTCTTAGAATATTTTTTATAAATTTTTGTTGTTTTTGCAAATTATATTCCAAAATATGGAGCTACCTTGATTTGAGATTATGCATTCAAGGTTAGATTTATGCTTGTATGACAAAAAATTAAGAGAGGATTCATTCGATTACAACTTACAATCCATAGAGATTAGTTTATTTGCAACACATCCAGTCAATAGTTACAATGGTATACTTTTAAGCTTCTCACATGAATTTTTAGTATTTGTAGAAGAGCTTAAATAAGTGATTGGGTCCCCCAAAGGAACTATATTATATATTCCTTAAATAAAGTCAAATATTTAAAACAAAGCACAATCGAGCCGAACTAATGATATTGCTGCCGTACAGGCAAGTGTTGCTGAGTACCTCAATCTGTCGATTCCAAGACGTTCTCAAGAATTGGGACTGTCTGAAGCCAAAACCTGACGGATTTTGAGAAAGGGTTTGGGGTTGCAACCATATTAAATTATTCTCACTCCATTACTGAAGCTCTTGGACCACCGTAAACGTCTCGAAATTGCTGATTTTACCTTGGAACAAATTGGAAATGACAACGAGTTTTTTTGATGTGACATTGAATGGTCTTGAAGTCAATATTGAACGTGCTATTCATGACACTGTTTCTCTTTATTTGTACCTTACTATTAATTCTTATCAAAACTAATATTGGAACTGATTCAATATAACGGACATTCTCTTTGGAACAATCTGTTTAACATCTCAACATTTATATGAGGTCCTCTTTCTCAAAGCGGTTTGGTAAATGGAGTGATCTTCTAGTATAGTATAAAAAGGATTTAGGTGAAGGAATGTAAAGTTCAAAGAATTAATAAACATTTCGACTTTCAGATTTTGCAATACACTCTTAAAATAAATCAGTACCATCTGATCGAATTTCACACGGACTGTTCCATATCGAATCGATAAACAAAACTTTCTAGTTTTATACAATCTTTACTAATGCTTGAGTGAAGTTTGATCTCTACTCTGCCCCGGATGCAAAAAGAAATAACAACAAATTTGCTTGAAATTTTGTGTTTTCAATGGAATCACGGCTACAGAAACATTGAAAGCATTGTAGAAGTGTTTTACAGAACCGACTTTATCACGAACACAAGAAGTTAAGTGACACTAAGCATTCAATGAATGTCGTGAAGTCATTAAAAACTTGCCTTATGCAAGCCGTCTATCCAACTCTATTAATGAACATTAAAGAGATAGCAGAGGACCTCAAAATGGTTCGCCTCAATGTTTGGTTAATGCTTTGGGTATGACTCGTACTATAAGACCGGAATCTTTTGTAAAAAGATGCGAAGTAGATGACACAAAAAAGATTGTTGACAACGCAGACGAAGATCCTAAATTTATTAAATGCGTGATTACAGATGATTAGTTGTGAATTTGTGAGTTTATGATAATGTCGTCGAAATTATCTGATAATCGGGCGAATGGCGCTCCAGAAATGAGCAGAAATCGAAAAAAAAACAAGGCCTCTCCCGCCAATTCTTCTAATGAGTTTAAGTAATATCGTATTAAGCTTTGGCGAACTCGTATTGCCTCAGAAGCTTATTTGGAGGGAATAATATATACTAAAATGTGTAAAGACGTTTTTTGTCAGTTCTCGACTTTCTTCCTCGCAACAGGCATTATTTCTTGGGAAAAGAGCTCTACCACATACAAAATTCCCTTGAATAGTTACTTATTGACAGTTATTATGCATTTATTGCTAGTTGAAATTCATTCAAAATTTTGATTTATAAAGGAACAAAAATATTCGAATTGCTTTTACATTTCTCAGCAATGAATCGGCCCAATTACGCTTATCTCTTTTTGCAAACTATTTTTGTTTAATTAAAAGTGAAAATGTGCCTACTTTTAATGCGAAACACATTTTCCGAATAACACTACATTAGCTTCTTTGCAACTGGCTCGGCCGGCAGGCATGCAACTGTTCAAACTCGGTATTAATTACTTCTTTTAATGCAATCGAATCGCCATAGGGAAATGCTATGCCACTAGTTCGAGTACTTTCTCAATAACAACTATTTGTGCAATGGAAAATTATTTTGCAAGCTTTGTTTAGTGTACATTAATGCAATTGCAACGCACTTCACCGCAGAAGCATTTCCAATAGCTCTTCGCTTATTGTGTTGCATGCAGCTTTGCTAATCAGCTAAGTAATGCCGGCTGCAATGTGCTGTGTGTTAGTTTCCAAGAGTCAAGCATTGGAGTTCATTTACTTTACTTCTCTCCCTTTTTATCAAATGCGTTTTACACTTAATGGAATTGACCATGTATGAAAGAAATGTCTTAAAAATAAAAAGTAAAATTATAAAAATTTTTTGAAAGTGTATATTAGCAGTTGAGTATGGAAAAAATTTAAATAAAATGTTGAAAGGAATTATTAAAAAATGAAAAAGGATATATAGATTAATATGCGAAACAACAGCATTCCAAAAAAATATTCAAAACAAAAAATTTTTTTTGATAAAAATTTTAATAAAATAATTATAATATTTTTTTTTTTAAATAAAAATTCTTTCATTAAAAAAAAGTAATTACAATTTATGAATATTTGGCACCTTCCTACAATCGGTACTCGCAATCAAGCGCGCATTTCCTACTAGGTCTACGCATGCCAGTGCCAGCATTGATTGAAACAAAAAATTCTTCTTTAATGAGGAGTACATTTGATTTATTTGATGAGATTCTCCCTGTACGAGGATTTTATTTGTTTTGCTACGCACATGCACGCACATGTACATATTTAAGTGGCATATACTCGGAGAAAAGTGCTTTGCTTTTTGCATTAATTAAAGCCCTGCCCAGTGTTCTCAATTAATGGTTTCTTTCTTTTTGTAGGATACGCATTAAACACAGATCAAATTGTGAATTTTCGAAATCTCGATATTGACTGGATTCGACGAAATTTTGAAGATGCATAGGTTTACTTAAATTCGTACTTAATTAACGAAAAGTAAGACACGCCTGAAGTATGCAACGAAGATTGCAAAAAAATACTAAAAATCACAAAAACACGGCTTCATTATTATTAAAGTGAAAAAATGTTCAAATAAATAATCGTGCTGCTCATAAGGCTTTTTTTGAAGAATTTTCTAATACTTATAATAAATAGATTTTATTCGAGCGTGTGACACAAAATGTTTTTCAGCCACAAATTTTAGTTTTTTTTTGATAACGGAATCGCAATTTTTCAAGAAACACACTAAAGGAGTTCAAAAAAAACAAACTTTTGACTCGCATGTGCTGTAAAAAGACGAGATACAGTTTCTTCTAGACATATAAACATCCGAAGCTATCTCATCCTTTGCTCATAGATCAGAATTTATTCGAAATATTTGAAACACAAAACCAAGTGGAAGGTAACTAATTTTTTTATCAAAATTTCCCTCAAGGAAACCTTAAAGCTCCGCCATTTAAGCATTTACTTATCAAAATTAGTTCTCTACTAACAAGCCACAAACTATTTTACCTAGTTTCTACCACAGCTAATGCCAGCTAAGAACCTTGTATGCCTTCGCTTTGCTCACTCTCTATTTGTAACAAAGCAGTGATGTTAAATCCTTTAGCTCTTTCATCTCCTTGAAAATTTCACAACATTTCTCCTCTCAAATCAAAAACAAAATTCAAATCGAAAATCAATTTCATTTTGCTGAATTCGCCGAAACAACGAATTGCACTCGAAACAAAAAAATAAGAGGGAGAGTGTGGAAAATTCAAGCTTTCATCTGCAACAACTGAAGTTTGCTTTTATAGTTGTGTTGCGGTGGCTGAAGCGGGCATATACGTGCACACATTGGGCGCCGGCTTAGCTGAGCTAAGACAGGATCAGCTTAACACTTCGATTGCTGCAGCGACGGCGACACTTTGCGCTGCGCCTGGTAACTGTACAAGCGCTGCAAGCGCACAATACGGAAAGAGGGAATGAGGCAAGAAGCTAAGAGCAGATACCGCACACAATACCCGTTTACATAACACGAAGAAGTAACTGGAAATGTAACGGCACAGAGTCAATATGTGGCGCAAAAAAATAAAACGTAAACACAGCAGATAGTTCAGCGAGCGAGTATCCTCTTTTTGCCACTTCCAGCAACCTTTTTCTCTAGCGCGGCGCGAACAAGAGTGAATGTGAGGCAAAGCGTGAGTTGTATTGTGGCAGCCAATCCATTAACCGATATTAGATACAGCATATGAACGAATCGCGAACAGAGGAAATGCGCAACTTGTTTTACATTTTCGCTTCATTTAGGTCAGTGGTCGGCAGACGGTAGTCAGTGGATGCTACTTTAATCAAGGACGGTATTGGAACAGACTTCTTTCATGATTTGGGTCAGCCAAGGATGTGAATGCTCGAGTTCGAATATTCGAATATCATTTTTAATATAATTAACAGTATTTGACGCTAAGAGGATGGCGGAATGAGCTTCGGCCAAGAGATGAGTTCGAGTCTTTATTTCGTAAAATTCAAGTTAGTATTTTTCTTTTTAAAAATAGTTGTGCTACGCTGGCTTAAGTAGAATATGAGAATATATCTTTGCCGTTGTAAAAAATCAACCCTGCGGGAAATTTGACAGTGAACCATACCCGAGAAAAATCCTTCTCATCGAATCAGTTCTCAGCATGCACCACTGTCTCGTATTTTTTCAGAAAATAATATGGACTCGTTGTAGTTGTAGGCCAGAGTTTGTAATTGCCACATGGCGGTGTCATTAAACATACATCCCTGCAGGGGTGCTCGTGAGTAACGAGAACGATGAAGGCCTTTTCATATATGTGTGTATGTGTTTGTGCAACAGCACCGACAACTTACTCCAACCGTCCACCTGCAGCGTTGGGTTTTACGGCAACAACCGTATAAAAACTGATGGCACAGGTGGAGCTGTGTCGGCAGCTGAACTGCTCAATTTATGCTGTGCATGATTTTTAATTTTTTGCTTCATGGCTTGTGGCAAGTACAAAAAAGCAACATGCAAAAGACGAAGGAGCAGGAAAAACACGAATATGTGCAAAAGAGAAACAGAAGGGGCCAAGTAACAAAATTTCTTGACTACATGTTGCAACAAAGCCTAGGTGTATATAATGTATATATATGTCTGTATGTATGCATGTATGTATCTAAGTAAGTATATGTATGTGTGGCTGTGTGAATATTAGCACACTCAGCTGCTAACTCCAGCCACACGTCCGTCGCAGCGCCGTTTTGGGACAGCAACAGTTGCGGACAGCATATTCGCTGTATGTGTGTGTGTGGGAGAGAGTGTGGGTGGTGACAGCCGCTGAGGGAGGCGTCAAAATGCTGTTGCTTGTGTGTGTGCATATGTGTCGCTGTGCAGTGGAAGCTTTTAATTTAGTGCCCTGTCGATTTTTGTGAAATAGTAAAATTTATGTGCAGTTTAGTGAAAGCAACGAATTCGAAATGAAATTGACGAAGTGTGATGGCATGCCATAGAAAATGCCAGCAGCAGCAGTGAAAGAGCACAGCAGCAGGGCACCCCAAATATACACTTGAGTTTTGCAAAGTAACGAAAAACGCTTTGCATACACCGACTCTGAAATAAACGAAATTTACGAATTTCATGCAACTTGAATTCAAATTTATGAGCTTTTCACTTTCTTCACAGAGGCAAAGTCAGGAGTGTGAAAAAAACTTTCCGCTCAAAGTACGTGCAACAGCCGATCGGTGCAATAATTGAATAATATGTCCATCTTGCATATATACGTACACACACACGCCGTTGAGTTGATTTTTTTGGGTACCAAACTGCTCGCTCCTTACCGCCTCCGCTTTGCCTCGAGGCGCAAGCGTATGAAATTAAATTTTTTATTCAACATTTCGACATTTATCGCACTTGTGACCCTTTTGTGCTGATGAAATGGTGATGTTGTGTAAAATAGCAGGCACTTGTATAGAAAAATGGAAGACAGCACAACTGAGCTGGCTCGTAACTGCACAGGTGTTACATGTTTTGGCAGTGGGTAACAAGCTTTTAAATTACTTTAGCATTTTATTAGACAAGTTTAGCAATGGATTGATTATTACAGTTATAACTTGTATTTATGAGGCTTTAAATCTCCTGATGTATGAAATCGTGTGTATAATTTTTCTAATTTATTTTGGACCACTTTTCTTATAAGCCAAAAGCTTAATACAATGCACCCTTTACAAAAGCAATGAGCTGTAATAAGCCTATTCATATCAGTTAGAAGCTTCTCCGTCATATTGGTACAGCTCAATTAGAAGAACTAACTCTGTCTTAAAAAGTTAGTACACCTCTGTGAAGAGGCAAGATTTTGCACTCGAATGTTTCACATAGCCGACTAAGAAACTTCAGATTTGAAAAATGATTTTCAGTCATATAAAAATTACATAAAACGATGAATGATGACCATCATAAAAATATCTAAGAAATAACCCTTTTATATACATATATATTTTATAGTAATGAACCGGTATGAAGTTCTCGTTAAGATACAAATGTGTTGGTAGAACGAGTCTTAGTTTTTTTTCTGTTCGGTTGGCATGACATCTGTCAAACATATTCAATACTCATATTTTCCATGATCCATTATACTTTGAGTCAAAAGCAAATGACAGCCAAGTTTAAGACCGTTTGAAAGCTATGGAAAGATCCAAAAGTGTAGAAAATGGGTTACACATGAATTGCAAGAAAAACAAATGGAAAACCGAAAAAATCCGTTAATCCGGGACAACCATCAACATCGACCGCAAAAACAGATTATTCGGTAAGAATTCAATACCAACAGAATCAAAATGTGTGGTATATCATGAGCTTCTAAAACCTGATAAGCCGTCGGTACTAATCGCCTCAGTCAACCGATGATAAATTTGAATAATGCATTGATCGAAAAACTACCAAAATGGTCCAGAAGGTATGGTCTTATACGACAAAGCACCTACACACAAAGCAAAATCGATTCAGGGTACACTCAAAGTACTTCGCTGGGAGCTGTTACCCCACACGGGGTATTTACCAAATTTGGCCCCTTCCAGTTACCACTTGTTTTCATCGATGACAAACACTTTGCCTGAGCAGCACTTCGATTCGAACGCAAAAGTCGAGCACTTCTATCGACATGGTATTCACAAATTGGCAGAAAGGTGGCCGAAATGTGTGAAAACCAAAAAAAGCATTGTGATTCCCAACTCTACTCTCTCAACGCCGTAACAATGACTACTTCTTTCCGTCTAATTGTTTACAAGAAAGTATTGACTGAAAAAGTTTCATATAAATGCAAACCCGATTGTTGTTCGATATATACACTTCCCAAGAAATGTCTCTGTAAACCAGGTCAAATGAACAAATAAACAGCAAGGATTTCTTGGCTTTGCTTGAGCACTTCTGCGAGTCATTGTGGCATGGAATGGAGAAATTTGCATTGTCTTGTTTAATGGCTTTACACCATTCCCCAATGAAAGTACTATTTTTGAGCACATCTTTCAACGTTATGCTGTATTTGCGATTGATCAGATCCCACAAATGCTCTATTGGAATAGATTTTACTAACTGTTTATAACTTTCTTTCATAAAAGTATATTGATCCATTTTTGACTCTATAAAACTCATCGAGAACGCTTCCAGCCGCCCTACATCCCCATGCCATTACATCATTTCCTTCAGTCGATTGAACGTTTCAATTTCAATATTTGCTTTTATCCGAGAATAGGACCTTTACCCGAAATTCTGAGACTTTCTATATACGCCCTTTCAGAATCCTTCTATCGACCTCCGAACTTATTTAGGGATTTCTACTATCCTTTTTTCGAAATTTTGCATGATGTTCTAGATAAAAAACGAATATTTTCTTATAATTTTACCTATTTAACAGAATTTATTTCATTATTATTTTTTATACTCTTGCAACTTGTTGCTACAGAGTATAATAGTTTTGTTCAACTACTGGCTGTACGTATCACCTAAAATAATAGAGATAGATATAGGGTAATATATAAATGTATATATATGAATGATCAGGATGACGAGAAAAGTTGAAAACATTTTGACAGTCTAAGCACTAAATTAAGATATAAAACTCCAATTTGGCAGCAGGGGATTGCAGTAACAGCACCTGTAGACGTGGCGCCCGCTCACTCCCATATAACAATACTGTTATAACTACTACTATATAAGCGCAATGAATCAGTAACTAAATTCGCCAGAGTTAATAAATTTTTGGAAGCCGTTGTGAAAATTTTATGGGCGTGGCTCCGCCCACATTTTAGAGAAATCACATATCTCGGGACCGGACTTGACATTCTTCTCTCATTCCTATGTCGCAGAGCGAAAATAGACAAAGCCGTCTACTTCCCAAATAGCACAATATTAAATTCCATTTGATTCCTTTACTTTTCAGTGCATAAATCAAGAAGCAATCAATATAACGGGATAAAACTTCACATGAATAATGCCTTAAGTGTATGCCACCTGACCAAAAAATTTTCAAATCCAACAAAAACTGTTCAAGCCCCTAGGTACCGAATATTTGGACCCCAGTACCTATAGTTGACTTTTGTTCGAAAATATCGGTCATTATGTGGGATATACAACTGAAATTCAGAGAGAACCATTACTAGGCCAATACTTCGTTGATTGCCTTATAAAGATTTTCGAACTGCCAGGTGATATGTCAATATGTGAGTTTTCTCAATGAAAATGAGAGGGCGTATTTTACTCATAACAGTGTATCTTTGTGCCTTAAATAAATAAAATTGGGCGAAAACTTAACCTAGCCTCATATACCATAAGTAATATTAGGATTTTCGAACATCCGGCTGAATTTACTAAAATGTGAATGGTGATTTTATGTATAAGTATGTGACATATTCATGGTATTATGTGTTAGCAAAAAATAGACAAAATCGGGTGGATCCTACCATATACTACATGTAAGGATTTTCGTTTTTCTAACAAACCTTAGTCGAATACATACCAGGTTGTTTAATAAGTTTTTTCGTTCGATAAGAGAGGTCGTTGCTACTACATAGGCTGCTATATATATTTCTGGACTAGGCAACACTAAGTGTTGCCAGGTGCAATCTGACATTTCCATTGGAAAGTTTGACATTTTTTAGCATAACATCACTCAGAACGTTTTATCATTTAATCGTGAATTGTTTTATTTACAGGGAATTAAAAAATTCATCTCGGCCAAAAAATGGAATTAACAACTTTCGACGTGGATTATCACCACAAGAGTGCATCGATGAACTAAAATCGTTGTATCGCTATGAAGCACCATCCTATAGCATCTGTGAAAAACTGGTACAACTAATTCAATCGTGGCCGACGCTCGCTCAAAGACGAATTCCATGAAGGTCATCTAAAAACAGCCGTTGTGCCAGAAAACATCGATGCCCTACGTGAACTGATAATGCAAGACCGTCATGTAATATACCTTCAAATAGAGGCATGCCTATGCATTTCTCACGCCAGCATACATTCGATATTGCTGAAAAAATACGATCGCGGTGCTTCAAAAGACGTTTATAAGATCGTCACAGGTGACGAATCATGGATCTATGCGTATGAGCCCGAAACAAAACAGCAATCGACCGTGTGGGTCTTCCAAGACGAGCCAAATCCAACGAAAAAAAAAAAAAATGAATAAATAAACATTTTCGTTGATAAATATGCCTATTTTCATTATTAGGCCAGAAATATATATAGCAGCCCTCGTAGCAAACATTTTTTTGTTGTGTTTGTATATATGTATACAAATTACTTGGATTCCGACCCCTTGGTTGGCGTTGTACACCTTAAGGTATCACCATGGTTGCACCCGAACTTAGCTTCCTTACTACTTATTTTTTGTTTCTGGATTTTTTTCTTTCACCACTACTAATTTTCTTCTCTTTGAACTCTATCGTAAATTCTTTTATACAAAAACTTCGATGTTTTTATTAAATAACTAATTTCGTGTATTAAATTCCTCCGTATAATAATATTATTTTGATGCTTATATGGAGACTTTTTGCTGGTAAGTGTTTTATATATAATAAGTCTACAAAGGCTATAAACTTTTTCAAGAATCAATTTAGCTCTTAATCAATAAATTGAGATAATTGTTAGTAGTTACTTTGTATATGAAATTTCATAAAAAAATGTTAACCTTTTATTAAAAAAAAATTCATAAACTGAATCAACTCGCCAATTATTTCAAATAAATATTATTGCAATCCCTTCTCATTGTTTTCACTTGTTTGCCACACCTGGCAGAAAATAATTCAAATGGATTCCAAAATGATTTTATCGGTGTAATTTTTCAACCTTCATAAAATTTCCTTCACTAGTCCTGCGGCGTGCCGTAATTTAAAGTTGTTGCAAACATTTTATTAATGCAAAATAGAGGAAAGTTGAGAACTCGCATGAAAATTGCATTGCGGCAAATGCGTACAAAGTGTAACGAACATATGAATAAATTTCAAACTACTTGGCTGGGCGAACTTTTAATATTATTTGATGCCATGACCCCAGCGACGGCAAGCCACCAATGCACCAGCAGCACATGAAGCACACGAAGCAAAACTACTTTTGCGACGAGATTTCAATAGCTGATATTTAAAAAGTCATCAACGAAAGTTAAAGGGTCAACTAGGCAGCTGAAGGCGCAAGGAGACTAAGTGGAAGCGCAACTTCTACTTTCGCATACTTTGTTGCAGAGAAAAGAAAGAATGTCAGGTTGGGACATGGACGTACACAAGCATACATGGTAGAGCGCAATCGAGTTGGCTAATCCCTGCCAGCCAGCCAATAGTTTGCCGTAATATGCCGAGACTCCATCCGAGCCATTTGCCTGTGTGCTCAGCAAATGGATTAAACGAAGGTCACAACGCCACATATATGTACATATGTGTGCGTGTGTGTGTTGGGGAAAAATCGCACAAAAAAGGCTTAATCTGTGTGGAATAAAATCAGCAGGCTAAAGTTGCGTGCAACACGTAAGCAAGGCAAGGCAAGAGTAAGTAAAACAAAAAAGTAAATAGGAAAATAATAAAAAAGCACGAAGCAACGAGAAAATAGAGATGAAAGTATTAGAATATTAGTGTAAGCGCAAAGTAACCAACAGTTGAAAGGCTTGCCGTGTGGCAACTGCGCACGGCATTGGGCGAATCTACATAAATGGCTTCAGTGCCACAGAAAACAGCAACTACACACACACACACACACATAACCATGTATGCTCTCACTATGCCAAAGGCTAATAAAGCGAATGAGAGTGAAATGTTCAACAGCATAAACGAAGCCCAACAGTGTAAGTGTATGAGTGTGTGTATTTGTATTTCTATGAGCCTCACTAAAAAGGCTGTGGCGTATACT
This sequence comes from Bactrocera dorsalis, assembly GCF_023373825.1. Classification (NCBI taxonomy): domain Eukaryota; kingdom Metazoa; phylum Arthropoda; class Insecta; order Diptera; family Tephritidae; genus Bactrocera; species Bactrocera dorsalis. The sequence continues at coordinate 5,030,829 of NC_064307.1, forward strand.
TAACTAACGCTAAGCTCATCCACACTCACGCACACACATGCATGGAGAAGCAAGCGCTACAGTGATGGTGTCACATTCACTGACCATCTTGATGGTGATTTAATGATTGTAATATTTATGTTAAAAATATGCGGATTACCATATAAAATTAACCCTTTGAAATGGTAGAAGGACTAAACGCCTCGTGTAGCGCTAGTTGAAAGAAAACTGGAAGGAATTTGCAGTGCGCAAGAAAGTGTGTGAAGTGGGCTTCTTCGGATTTCTAAGGAAAACTAAAAAGTGTCTTGGTCTTGGTGTAGCTCATTTGCATTTTTGTTGTTGTTGCCCTTTCTAATCTGCATGATCTGTTCATTTGTGCGACAAAGTCTTTTTGATAAACGATTTCGTGTAATACAAGATGGGGGGGAAAAAGCTGGCCAGAAACTGTATAAAAATGTTAAATCTAATTATAATTTGAGATAATAATTTTTGTATTTTTTTCAGTTCTGAATTAAAAAATTTTCTTAAAGATGAAAAAATTCTTTGTTTATAACAGTTCTCAACAATAAAATGTTGCCAGTCAATATTCTAAAAAAAATTGTAGCAAATAATTTTAAGTTTGGGCTCATACCAAAGGCTGCGATTCTTCTGAATTGGTGCGTGTCTTTACTCAAAAATTTTATATGCAACCCTAAAAGTAAACTAAATTTTTTAAACCACTAGTACTGTCTGTATAAAAATTCCATCCTGAAAGATTTCAAAATAATTATTTTATACAAACATACGAGTATGTAAACAATGTGAGAGTCTTACGAAAGTACCGCAAATAAACAACTACTCAAACCATAATTGTATACGAACTGCAATCCGTAAAAAATCCAACTCCTGTCTAATTATCTCACACTTTTCCCTCTAATAATAATTTGTTTACTCATTCAGAGTATTGAAATGATCTCTCATTTGCCAAATAGACACAATTTGGCACTTAATGACTACTTTTTATGGCCACATAGGAAAGCTAATTCGAAAAGCAGCAATTTCACCTGGCAACACACAAGCGATAAATTTGTTTTGCCTCCAACACACGCCAGATAACGAATGTAATTATTTAGAAAATGGGGAAATACAATTGTGAATTCCAGGACCTTTACTTAATTTTCTTACTACATACAAAGGTGTGTTGCTGTCAATGGGAAGGAGGTCATCCATCTGCGTTTTCTTCCAACGCCAACAGGCTTGTTTTTGCATCAATTATGTTTGGAAAAAAGACATCTGTTATGCTTTTGCAATGTGTTTTGCGTAATTTCCATGTTTTTCTATTCACTTTTTTTCTTTGTTTTTTTTTTGTTTAGTTTCTGCATAGTATGAAATTACTGTCTGGAGGGTAATTGACTTAATGGCCCGCACGGAGTTAACAAGAAAATTGTTGGCTGAGTGACATTTCGAACTTGGAATATCTATTGCTGACGTTGATGTCTTTGAGTTTCAGTTGTGCGAATTGTTTTCTATTTTTATGGTTGGAATAACTGTCGAGATGCAAATTGTGTGGCTTTAGAGTGAGATAGCTAACATAAGACAACAAAAAAGGAGCAAGTAAATAGTATGCTCGCTTGTATTGGAAGTAAAATATTTTGCTGCACTCTTAAGCCGCTAAACAGTCGAATAAATTCGCATATTTTTTTATAAAATTCATATTTTTATAATAAATCAAATCATTTTTTTTAAATTAAAATTAAAAAAAAAAATACATTTCTATTCCAAAAAGTTATTAATTCTTATTTATGGCAGAGATATTTTACTTTAATTGTGTTTCGGCTATAAATCCTAATACGTATATATCTGTCCTTCTCAAAAATTATAATATTTTTACGAAATTGTTGTCATATGGTAACACTAATTTTACTGTTGCAAGTTTCAATTGAATTTTATTATAGTCAGGTCGTTGAATGGAAAACGACCTCTTCTGAAGCACAAGTAAGTGCTGTTTTACCAAGACAATGCACCGTGGCCAATGTCAGAGCAAACGGCGGCGAAAATCCAAGAATTGGGCTTCCATCTTTGGTCCCCAGCGACCATATCCTATTTTCAGATCTCAAAAGAACGCTTTATATGAAGAAATTTTCGTCGATTAAAGAAAGGGATCGCCGAAACTTTAACTATTCTGAAGCAAACGACAAATCGTTCCACAACAATAGTACAGAAAATTTGGAAAGTCCACATAATCGACTTAGCATACTCTAAAGGAACTAAGTATATTGCATAAAACAACGAGCTTTGGCAAAAAAATGTGTGTTTGTTTTACTATGGTAGGCCGGAGACTTTTCAATTGACCTCTTAATAAAATATTTTTTTATATCGCAAGCTTTTGCCAAAGCAATTGATTCGGTATGTAAATACGGAATAGTAATAGTGAAGATATGAGTGGCAAGAAGACAGTGGAGATACAATTCACCCGCCATCTTCAGGACAAGTACATCAATTAGCAACTGGAAAAATTTAGTCTGCCTTTGGCAATTGATAAACTTTTTACTAGTCAAGTCAATTGATATAAAACACTAATTATTGGAGACTTTACTTAGTCAAAGAAACAAAAACAGAAAGCTATAGAATTTTACTCTAAAATGCCATGCGAAATTAATACAAATTTAATATAAATTTTCAGGAAAATATTTTTTTTTCAACGGAAAAGCTTTTTCAATTCTTCTATAGTTGGTAAAATATCACATTTTGCTCAGCTAAAATGCCACATTTTCAAGCATAAAGCTGGAAGTTTAATTTTTTTTATAAATCAAAGAGACAAATGAATTTGAATTACAAAGCAAAGTTAAAATAATTAAATTAGTCACAAATTAAATTACAAAATCATTAAAGCAAAAAGAAGCATGAAAAGAAAAACACAGAATTTATTTAAAAAGTAGTATTTCAGTTCTACTGGTTAGCATAAATTTGGTTTTTGCATAAAGTGCAACCATAATTAAAATGTATATATGTATTATGTTGATCATTGACAAATTGCTAATTGCCAGAAATATTAAAATCGGATTAAATGTGCAATTATATCGCCCCACGTTTCTATTTTGTTAATGTTTCTGTTTTTTTTACAGCAAAACAAGTAATAATTAAATTATTATTAATATTAGTTGGCCCATAAAGAGCAAATATATCAATTAAAATTAATTGCCTCGCATTGCATAATGGAATGACCTACTTTTTTGCACTCGCAACTAGCAATACTTCACTCAATTGGCTACGCAATATTATTTAGCACATAATTCCATCTGCGGCGCTAACAAATGTGACTAAATTAACGATATTGGTTGATTAAAATCAATACCAAACACATTTAGTGCGCGCGTATTGCTTGTGTTTAGTTCACGCTCGAAATGCAACCCTGTGCCGAATTCGAAAATTCAGTAAATGCAAACAGCATTTGCAATGTGCCGTTAAATATGCACATTTTCAGCTAAAACAAATTATTTGCGAATGCAATAAAGCGCTAAACAAACAAACAAAGCAATTAAAGGCAGCCATAAAAAGCAACAAACAACAAACGGCAACAACGCAACAACGCAGCAGCGTTGCAGCGAAGCAAACATAATTAACATTCAAATAATGGTGAGAGCAGTCAATTTTCAATAAACAATGGCGATATTACGCACATAACAAATTATTTTAATTTACTGCTGTGATTCTTCCTCTGCTTCTTTATTGTTTTTTCGCCCCATAGAAACATGCCTCAATGTTGTTTGACAGCCAACAAGCATGCACTGACACACACACTGCTTAAGTGCACAAATTTACTGCGTTTTTTCTATTATTGCAACTTTTTCCTGGTTTTGCGGCTGCCGAACATGTGCACACCTGCGGCCGCCGCTGCGTATACGCAACACATGCTCTGAGGCGATGGCGACAGCGCCGGCAGCAGCTGTGCGTTATGGCTACAGTCGGGGCGAGCGGCTGAGGAGTAGCGGCAATAATAATGATTGCACATAATGAATGCATGAAATATTTATGAGCGCACTTTAAAGCCGAAGCAGAGAGGCAACAGCAACAGCAACGGCAACGACAAAGGCAAAGGCAAATATGAAATTCGCATGATAACTCAAGTGCTGCACAAACACACGCGCGCTGCCGCTTGAATGATGGGCTTGCATGTATTTGCGTTTTTGCGTTGAAAGACGGCACTCACACACACACACACCCATACAGAGACCGACACGCGTAATGCAAATAAATTGTAGGCGTTTGTTCGAAATGAATGGAAATGCGAAATTTCACAAGAAACAAAAACAAAAGCGGCAAAAGTGGCCCAGACAACACACTTGACGGTGCCGTTTGTTGTTGCTTTGTATTCTTTTCTAAAATCGCAGTGACGGCTACAAATCAAAGGCAAACACGATAAAGCCCAGAAGGAGAAGTGTCTGTGCACATTGTCTTGATTTACCGCCGCATTTATGGTGAATGGGGTGCAGAGAGCGTGCGTTGCCAACCAGCAATGAAAAAACACCATAATTTTTAGAATTCGCATGAATTACAGGCTGTTTGGTCGTGTGTTGATTTTTGTTTTAGGTTTCTCGCTGCTTTGCGTGTATTTTTTCTCTGTTATTTCCAATTTACATTTGTTTTTGGCTGACAGTGTTGGTGTGCCATGGTTGGCGCATGATATACGCTTTGAAATTCAACAAAAAAAATAATAATAACTCGATCGGAGTGAATTTGTGATTTATCCATACGATGATTGGACAGATTATAAGCAGTTAATTTTTAGGGGTTTTGAATTTGGTAAAATAGATTATATGTAGCTCTTTTGAGTAATTTCACAATTATATTTGTAAGGGTAATTTGGAAAATCGATATCCCCCATAATAATGAAAATCCTGATTAAAATTTCAGAGGTATACATTGTGAACCTCTATATCGAATATCAGTCTATTCAAATACATAGGCGCCATACCCAATTCTACCAGTGGGGCATTCATATTATAAATAGCGATTTGATTAATAAACAAAAAATGAGTGATTTCAGCCAATTAAGGTAACCTTCAGAAGCATCTGTACTACTTAATATATTAAGATATATAAGGACATAATATTTTTGCCCACAGTAGTATGTATATGGTTCTTCACATATTTCCTTATCAGCTTACCTTCATATGTGATCCGCTAATGTTCAATGCGAATGATTTACATGAGCCGCATTAATAACGGCAAAGGCTTAGCATGTGCCCCAGCTGTGACCATGTGTGTTGTATTTGAATTTGAAAATAAATTGCTGCGTATTAATTGAACTGTGTTATTGTAATGAATGCAATTTGTAAGGTGTCGCTGAAAGTATCACCTTCCTTTTTTCGCAGCCTCCACTTAATATATCTGCCACCCGCATAGAATTCACATGCTTCTATTTAAAGCACCCCCAACATTGAGTCATGGAAGACAAATATGAACGCCACGTATGAGAGCAATCATTTTACGAAGTGGCATACTGTATTATAGACTCATTGACGTCACTTTAGCGAATGTTTCAGATCAGAAATATATGGTTGCTGCTTATCTTCTCTTATATAAGACATTGAATTACGAATGTGCATGAGCAATGCGTTCTTTTTGGACTAGCTTTCTCATTCTGGAATACTTTTAGCACAAAACTCATTCGAACGAAAATAAACTATATAATCTACGGCATGCCAGTTGGAACTTAGAAACCGTTTTAAGTTAAAAAAAAAATATCGTAAAATTTCTAGCTCGGAAGATTAATAATCCACTAACACAGAGCATCTAAAACAATGCAGTAAAACGCAAGCGAGGAAGCTCCAGACTTGTCAGAACACTGCACTCCGAACTACGACAGGATGCCTCTTGATGTATCCTATCGAACACCTGCATAGTGGGGTCCGTATGCTCCCAGTTAAGGAGCATAATGAACTCCCTTCCAAGCAGTTCCTGCAGGGGAGCTTTCGCAGAAATCATGCTTTCAGTCATCTGCTTGGAGCGGAACCGCCTTCTAGGAGCACCAAAAAGTGATTCCTCAACTATGTCGACGACATCAAACAATACGCTGACCAGTCTTAGGACGCTACAAACTTCCGACATGCAATGACAGGCTTTCACAGAAGAGCCAACAATGCCTTTACTGACTCACTCTCAGTGAATTGCGTACTTAGAGCCAAACCACCACCCACCGCAGACGAAGAGCTGGAGTTACCGCAAGAAACGAGAGAGAGTCTTGCGCAGCTTCGTTCTGAGTACTAGAGCAGGTGAAACCCATACTAATCCAGAATACACCCCAACTTATCCAAAATATGTCCTGAGTGAGTCTCCGCATGACACTGCCCACCTCTTTGTAGGCCCCACTAACCCTACTCAGCTGACAACCCTCTCCCGAACTCGAGAAAACGTGGCACATTTCTTGGACCTGCCGTTGGATGACGACGACGATAACTTATTTAATTCTTACCACCCTAACTCGGATTCGGTACCCGTTATAACAACAACGACGGCTTCGAGAACAGCTTAGAAATCTAAAGGTCTAAAGCTGATTACATCAAATTATACGAAATGCTGATTTGAAAAGTGTATCGAGTCTGGAAAAGTCAGAAGTACGAAGGAAAAAAACTGTTAGCATTCCATGTTCACAAACCCACTATTAACCGAAAAGTAATTAATTTGCCTTCAATGAGCCTGAAATGTTATTCTAAATACAAAGCTGACTAAATACCCTGTACGTAATCGGGCACACGCGACATTGAGCAAATATACATATTTCCGATAAAATATTATTTACACGAACACACAAACTTTTATGTATGTATGTATGCGTATAGCAATTCGTTGCGTGAGCAGGAAATCTAATTTGATGAAATGCGAAAATTTATGACACAAAAGCAGAAGTGGAGGCGACGATAAATAACATTCAAAGGAAACTGCCATCATTACGCACAACCGCACATATTCTACAAAAATAAAAATGAAATGAAATACAAATAAAGGAATAAACAACAACAACAACCACAAAGATGATGCGGAGAATCGCCATTAGCGGAGTCAAATGAGAGCCAAAGCCAAAGCAATTCACACGCTTTGCAGGCGAAGCACCAAATCGTCGGCATTAATAATGATAAAGGCGCAGAAACAAATAAAACGGGTAGGCGCACGAGGTGAGATGGCTAACAGAAGAAAAGCGGAAGATGGACAGTCATATCAACAAATAAATGTCAGTTGAACAGACAAATAGACGCGAAGACTTGCTGATGGGGAAGCAATGAATAAATATGTGTGCGGAAGCGGCAGAAATATGAAGCAATGGGGGGATGATAGACGCAGCAATCGCAAACGCATGTCGGCTAAGTGGCCCTATGAATAAATGAAGCGATGCTCGCCGGAAAATTGCGAGCAGTCGCCGCGCGGATACGGATTAAAGCGGCGCTGCTCACAATGCCTGCATGTGAGTGTGTTTGTGTGTGTGTCAGCAGTAGCATATGACAATGACAAAGTGATAAGTGTGTTGGGTGACGGTGGCACGTTGCCACTGCCGGAGGCGCAAGACAGTACGAAGCGGAAGTTGGGCTGAAAACTTTTGGAGTATTTAAATGTCGCTGGCGCAAGAGGTAATCGGAGTGGAAGGGCATACATTTGTTCGTTTTCGAGCGCTTGATTCCGTTCCAAATTGGATGAATGCAAGTATAGTAAGAGTATACCAATGGCAGCCCAGTAGGAAATCAGACAGTGAAGCGCTATTGCTTTCGGTGGCTTTTGTTCATATTTATATAATACATTTCTCATTTTTAATATAGTTTTTTACAGTTACAGTTACTAGTTTCATAATAGTGTTACCATACTTTAAATATTTTGTCACTAAAATATTACTTAATATTTTTTATACAATTTTTTCGTCTGATAGCTTGTCTTAAGATAATCCACAGCTACTCATTTTCCTTTATAGTTTTCATTTAAGAATTAGAAAAATATATTTTATTTGTTGCCTCTTTCCCGCTGGGTACCTTGCGATCCATGTACATGTACATAACGGGTGATTTTTTTGAGGTTAGGATTTTCATGCATTAGTATTTGACAGATCACGTGGGATTTCAGACATGGTGTCAAAGAGAAAGATGCTCAGTATGCTTTGACATTTCATCATGAATAGACTTACTAACGAGCAACGCTTGAAAATCATTGAATTTTATTACCAAAATCAGTGTTCGGTTCGAAATGTGTTTCGCGCGCGTGTTTTGTTCAGCGATGAGGCTCATTTCTGGTTGAATGGCTACGTAAATAAGCAAAATTGCCGCATTTGGGGTGAAGAGCAACCAGAAGCCGTTCAAGAACTGCCCATGCATCCCGAAAAATGCACTGTTTGGTGTGGTTTGTACGCTGGTGGAATCATTGGACCGTATTTTTTCAAAGATGCTGTTGGACGCAACGTTACGGTGAATGGCGATCGCTATCGTTCGATGCTAACAAACTTTTTTTTGCCAAAAATGGAAGAACTGAACTTGGTTGACATGTGGTTTCAACAAGATGGCGCTACATGCCACACAGCTCGCGATTCTATGGCCATTTTGAGGGAAAACTTCGGACAACAATTCATCTCAAGAAATGGACCGTAAGTTGGCCACCAAGATCATGCGATTTAACGCCTTTAGACTATTTTTTGTGGGGCTACGTCAAGTCTAAAGTCTACAGAAATAAGCCAGCAACTATTCCAGCTTTGGAAGACAACATTTCCGAAGAAATTCGGGCTATTCCGGCCGAAATGCTCGAAAAAGTTGCCCAAAATTGGACTTTCCGAATGGACCACCTAAGACGCAGCCGCGGTCAACATTTAAATGAAATTATCTTCAAAAAGTAAATGTCATGAACCAATCTAACGTTTCAAATAAAGAACCGATGAGATTTTGCAAATTTTATGCGTTTTTTTTTAAAAAGTTATCAAGCTCTTAAAAAATCACCCTTTATATAGGTGTGTGTCACATTTGTGAACGCCATTCAGCATTTAGTAGTTCGTTTATGTGGCAGTATGTGGGAGCATATGTGTGTGCAGGCATTAATAAGGCTTACAGGCGCCGCATAGCATTTAAACTTTTCGTCATTGTGCCGCAGCTTTGGGCGTACAACTTTTTATGATCTTATTCACGCTCTTTTGCGGCCTTCAAAGTTTCTGCGCACGGATAAAAAAGTTTCACGTTTATCTAAAACTTGAAGAAGCATGTTAAATTACGTGAAGTAAATTTTTATAGAACAATTGGGTGCTCAGTTCACCGTGAATTGTATCGATAGATTGGAAATATAATTAAGATGAAATTTTTGAGTAGAAAAATCTTAAAGACATTTAGGGATAACAAAATTTCATTCTCGTAGATACCTTTAAGTGGTCATTATATGTGATCAAAATTGATCCGGACTGCCAAATGAAACTACATTTTTATGTCCACTAAGACAAATATTTATTATCGTCTTCAAAAGAGGATGCTGAACCAATACAAGCTTGTTATGTTGGAATGGCCTTCTTTGCCTTCAGCGAATTTTGGTTTTTTCGGTTTCGGCTCATTTTTGGAGAACCATTCGATAAATTGTTGGTTAGTTTTACCATTAAATCGTTATTAAATTTGGTTTTTTTTGATGAGTATAGGGTACTCAGGTCTTTTTTCTACGACCAGTCCGGGTCAAATTTGATCACTTGGTTGGCTAGAACCATCTTTTGAAAAATATTTTCAAGAAATTTTTGTTGTCATCAAATTTGATTTCCTTTATGAATGTGAGTACTCAGGGTGTTTTACAAGGGCCAGTCCCGATCAAATTTGATCACTTGGTTGGCTAGAACCATCTTTTGAAAAATATTTTCAAGAAATTTTCGAAGAAATTTCAAGTAATTAAATTTATTTCAAGAATATTAATAGTATTTTAAATTTTTTCTCAAATTTTTTCCAAGCCAAAGTAGTTTTTAAGTACAATTTCGGAGAGGAAAAGCTTTCGAGTCATATTCTTACTATTATACAAAAGACATCCCTACTTGTAGTCAGATTTCGTTTAAATAATTCTCGAAAGTAAGCTTTTAACCCCTTAAAAATATTTTGCACTCAATCTTTAACCCTTTCCTCACTTCTTCTGCAGATTTTTCCTTACGCTTTCGCCCCACCCTAATGCGTGCTTTCTTACCAATGAATAATGTCGGTTAATTGCGAAAAACACTCGATTCTACAATCACAAACATACTGTTTGTATATACAAGTAAGTGCAATATATTTAACGTACGTAAAGACGTCTAACCCTCCGGCTTCTGCGTGTGCGTTCAGACGCTGACACATTTCCCGTTTTCAAATAATGTCAACAAGCTCTTCCTTGACTAATTTCACACCCCTTTAAACTCAAATAAGAAAGTTGAAGCTGCAACAACAACAACAATCAACAAACACCAATATCACCATATTTGGGATCATCGCCCCTACCACCCCACTCATCCCCCCTACCGCCCACCAATCAATTCAATTTCAACAAAAGTTAATTGAAAACTGTTAAATGTTTGTTTTTTCCACTTGCGATTTAGCCGGAAAAAGTTTTGCTTCGAACTTCCATGAGTAGTCGTCGGGTTACATGCTCGCACATAAAATTCCGAATGTTTGTTCAACGGCAATAAGTAAATCACCTAAAGCATGCTAACATTGGCAAAAACTTTTACAAGTAAGTTCCAACCACAGGATTCTTCAGCCTCAGCTGAGTGAGTAAGTAAATGAAGAGGCCGCCGTTGCGTTGCGGGGTCTGCTCTTAATTGAATCAAAAGGAATTGGTCAAGACTGAATTAAGAGTTAACTTCATAAATATGTAATTGCACGTAAGCTTTTAATTGTATGTATGTATGTGTGTGTTTGCGGCTTAATTCGGTTAAAGCATATCGGTCAATCGCATTACTCGGAGAGTTGAACTCGACTTTACTCAAACGCTAGCAGCTTTCAGCTTTTTGTGTACCCACATTTTGATTCGATTTAATGGAAAACTTAAGTTTAATAGGGTTTTTGAGTACTAGATTAACCGCAGATGCTCAGATCCCAGCATAGATTAACTAAATGGTGTTTAGGAGCCTAAGTGCCCCACAATGACTTGTCAGTTTTGATCAGTTCTGGTAGAAAGTCGGACTTTGGCAGCTAAAATCGGAAAATATTTTGCGTAAACTTGTTTTTATTCGAACCCCGTTATTTTGTAATTTTTTTCCAACATATAATCATTGTACGGATAAAATATTGCAGAACAAAATTTTTTTCGGTTTCATCAAAAGAGGTGGAGCATTAATTCTTAGCACAGTCGGAGTTCGTAGCGACTCGAAAAATATTTAATTTTTTTTTTAATTTTATTATGTATTCTTAAATAAACGAGAACAAGAACGACGTCAAGTTCAAAAGAAACAAAGCACTTACTGATCATAATGAGTATTTTTTTTGCCTTATACCGATAATTTTATGCCATTGAATAAAATTTCGGCCAAATGGCCATCACGCTACGTATCCATGATTAGATGTGGAACATGAGTGGGCGCGTCGTCTTGTTGGAAATAGAGATCTTCCGCGCTAATGTCAATAAATTCCAGGAAAGAAAAGTCGGTTAACAGTATGTTACAAGGCTTGCTCTTAATGGCAACGGTATTCATTTCGAAAGAAAGAAATTCCGATGATGCCGCCATACAACAATACGCAACAAATGGTTTATCGGCTTCAGTTCTTGTGCCAACCCAATTTTATGCGGATTCAGAGCCAAATCCAACAGCAAAATTCGCCATGATGTCATCGAACCGACTGTTTCGGATTGATCTCAACACAGGCTTGAACGACAGCGAATATTTCCTTCATTAGTGGCTTCACTTTGACGAGAAGGGGGTACACTGTAGTGGAAATTATAATAATGTTCGAATTGTGCAATATATTTGCAATAAGGAACATAATGACAACAGTGTTTTGCGCGAAGAGTTCTTACTGTAGCCACCGGAGAAGGTGAATTTACGTAATAGTTAATCTTGAACAATTTTCAGTCGTTGTTCCAAGTGAAAAATGAGATAATGGAATGGCAAACCTTCCTGAACCCATCGACGAACACAAATCCTTATACAATATGTGTACCACGAGCTGTCAAAATTACATCAGCCCTGTTGGTAACGACCTTGATCCACAAAAATTTGTAGTCTTTCACACTTGGTATGAAGTAGACAAGAAGCTCAGTAACTGACCCTAAGTCAATAGAACCTTCCTTCGATAAAAGGTTTATTCAAGATAATATATGCAAGAGATTTCTTGGAAAACTTAGAAATCTTAAGAAATCGATCGACATAATTACATTAGATATATTTTTTCAAGAAGAATGCAGATGAAAATCGAAAACTAGCAAGAAGAACTAATTATACAAATTGACACAATTTTCAAGTTTTACTGAAGGATTTTTCTGAAATCTCAATTACTCGTACAGACATTTTTCGTATAGAGCAAAAGGTATGTTCTTCATAGTATACAAAAATAACCAAACACTCCTTTTTAACAATTGATATCACTCGAATATTTCTATATATTTGTGGAAACAAGAAAAACTTATAATAAAAATTAAACCTTAATTATAAATATTCAATTACATAATTCGACAGATTGATTATATGAATTTTTGATGAGCATAACCTTCCACGCACATCATATTTTTTAAGCACTTTATCGCCATCGCCAGCGCCACCATCATTATCATTTTAAAATTCCCTCAGCTTTTCAAAATATCTTAGGCAAATATAGAGTCTATAATAAACAACCCAGAGTTTCGTTCCTGATTAGGCCTGCTATGCAATTATCGCTAATTGGCAAGTGAAGCTCAAGATTATCGCTTTGAATATGCTACATTTTAATTAAAGACCCGGCTTCTCGGAAATATGCTCACTCATGTTGCTTATGAAATTTTATAAATGACTAGCATCTGTGGGCGTTTTAAAGCGCAATTTCGTTTTTTATCAGCATTTCGTGCAATTGCGGAGGTTATTCTCAAAGCTAAATCAGATAATTTTTCAAAATGGCATTCAACTAAGGAATTATAGGGCAAACGGATATAAATAGATGGCGCTAACAAAGCACGCAAGATCTAAGGAGGCACGTGTTAGTTAGAGCCTCTACTCAAACGCAAGCAAATATCTCGCATCGGTCCGTCCGCACTGCCTCCTCAAGTTCAGCGTGAAATATGTGAGTGATTAGTGGCCGCCGGCTGAAGGCCTGGCCAAAGCGAACAATAACAACAACGAAAAACACGACATCAAAAAAAGGAAAGAAAAATTGTGTTTAACGAGCAGCTACTCACCGTTGGCACTGTCACTATTGACAGGCGGAAGCTGTGCGTAAACGCCGTTATGTTGCGTGTCCTTTGAAACCCGATGCAGCGCGTGCAGGGCCCACACGGAGGTTCGCGCTGGGTAATTTCGCATGTCCGTAGGCTCTGCACCCACACCAGTTGCAGCGCTAATGCTCATCATCGGAGCGGTGGCAGTGGCACGGGCAGTGGCTTCGTTAGCCGTTAATGTGATCGTTGTGATGGGTTGCGTATACGCCGCGTCGCCGTCGGCAGCGCCTGTGGGCGCCCTATTGTGTTGATAATTTTTTGTAATTATTGGTGTAGCGAAGTGCATGTCATGCGTGTCTAATGATGATGGCGATGATGATGATGACGCCGACGAGTATGATGACCATGATGCCGAGGCCAGCGACGAGGATGCTGTTTGAGGGGAGGATCTAGCTGGAGATACAGTTGTGGTCATTAATTCCATTTTGTCGTGTCGGTATGCTAATCCTGGCGAAGGTTCACCACCGATGGTTTGTGCGCTGCGTTGTTGGAGCGTGTGCGGCGCTAGCTTATGCATTTGCTGTTGCTGTTGTTGTTGTGAAAAGTGGTGTTGCTGATGGTGCAGGTAATGTAATTCTAGACGTTGCTGTTGTTGTTGCAGCTGCTGCTGCTTACTCAATTGTTGTTGTTGTTGCTGTTGGTGTTGTACACGTTCCGCACTCATGCCCTTGGTTTCGCACTGTTGCATGCCACTAAATGGCCAACCCATTATGCTGAACACCACCAATATTTGCAGAGTCTCGGTGAGAAGCGTGTCTAGGACATTCGCGTTGCGTCGCAATGGAAAACGCATTTTTTGGGCTTATTAGCGTGCATTTAAGAGGTGGTGGTGACACGGAAATTTATTAAGGATTTTCTAGTGGCAAGCATTTTCGGCAGCCTCCGGTCTTTACACTTGCACTAATTACGCTGTGTTGTTGTATTTGTTTTAGTGTTCATTGCAACTTCATGCGGCTGTGCAAACACGTGGTGCTTAACTATTTTGCACCTCACATCTTTAAGAGTGTCGATGGAGCCTGTGAAATGAGAAATAAGTAAACAAATAATTCACTGAGGTATGACGTATTATATAACTTACAAAATAATAGAATCAATCTATCATTAGCAATAAGATAAAAAAAGACAAAACATTAACCTCCGCTTCACCGAAGCTTTGGATATCAACAGATACTTTAAAATGATACATCAGGATTTTTATCATAATTGCGATCTGATTGATGACCATTTGTAAGACTGCTGTATGTTATGGTAGTCCGATCTAAACAATCTTTTCGGAGATTCTAGCCTTGCGCTGCTTGTGTGGCAACTCTGGTGAAGATTCCACGTCAAATCAAAAAAATAGGTCATACAGTTCCGTTATTGGCTGCTTCTTGAAGAGAAAAGAATGTGTGCAAAACTAGATCAATTAAAAAGTCCCCAATCTATCATAGTAAAACACATTCTATTTTGTAAAAATTCCTTTTTTTATACAACATAGTTCCCTTTAAGGGTGATACACTGATTATAGCGATCCTCCATTCGATACCGTTTTTGTAGTGCGATTTGTCTTTTGCTTCAAAATTGGTTCGGTTTCGACGATCACCTCTTCATACGATGAAAATTTCTTCTCATAAAGTATTTCTTTTAGATCTGAGAATTGGAAAGAGTCGCTGGAGGCCAGATATTGCGAATCCGGTGAATGCAGAAGCAATCCGAAACATCATATGGATTTAATTCTAAAGAACCATCAGTGTATCTTTCCGGGGACTTTTCAATTGAGCTGTTACAAAAGGATGGACTGGCTGACATATCTTCAAAAAGCTGGACTAAATCGTGCTATCAAATATCTCCAGAAAAAATACGTGATCTCTGTACTAGGGTATTTTTCAATGAGACCGCTGCTAGTATTATGCTAGAAAGCAAGTAAAACGTCCATGGAAGAAAGTAGCTGAGCGCATAAAAAGAACTAAGAATTACATCGACACCACATACTTCTTCTGGCTGAATAAAGAATTGCAAATCACTATGATTAAACCTTAGCGAAGCAGTTGAGAAAAATATGCTGAGACGATCTTCCCTCTGCTTTTTGCAGACTAATGCAAAAATGGTAAATTTGAGCCTCCCACATTGGCGCTAATCGAACGATGCTCATGTGGAACTCCTATAACCAGAGAAAAGTATACCTTCTCGGAAACAAATAATAGCGCCCTAATCTGTATATAAATAGACAGTAACTATGATTTTCTAAAGTGGGGGATTATATCCCATTTTTCTTGGGAACACTATGTTTCTCTATTTCTAAGTTAGCTGTTCTGTAATGATAGAGATTAAAGAAAGAGAGAGAGTATTTATTATCACTTAAGAGTACACTAATATACACTTTTATATCAAAACAATTCAAAAGATCTTCAATTAAAAGATCTGATTTAGGGATCTCTCTCAGACTTTAGCTTTACTTTCACTGAAAGAAGTATCAGTAGTTTCGGACAACTTTTACTGCATCTTCCCTTTATACGCATTACTTGCACATACTAATTCCATTTGACGTTTTTCGTGATGTTTTTGTTTATATTTGTATTACCGCGTTGCAGCTGCCACAAAAACGCTGCGGTCACATTGACCCATTAACAAGAAAACAAGCAGACTCATGCTTGCAACATGTACGCTCCAACCACAACAAAAAGAAATACAAACACTCATATATACACATACATATATACATGTTAGTCGAAGGTGTGCACCATGGCGTATACGCGCTTTTTAATAATGCTACTGCTTTCACTCTATACGGAAGGGTTTTTGCATTCGTTTTTGTGTGCATCGTTCGTGGGTCACCTGCTCGATTGTTGGATGGTAATAACTTTCACTTTCAGACCATAATTCACTGCGATGGGCTGGCATGCATGAGCCAGCAAAGGCAAAGGGACATTACATATATATGGTACATGAGCGCATCTATGTATCTATGTATTAGTGCGCCAGTATATATACACAGTTATCTACTGCTGGTTACAGGTGATTGCGGGGCTGCGCAGCACGCTCTGCTCGGCTGGGGCACAAACTGATGCAACTGTAAGTGTTTTATGTCACCCTCGACGAAGCAGTCACCGCTGCCGCGACCGCCACCACCGCTGCGTCTGCTGCGTACATTTTTCTTCAGCTTGTTCTTTCCTCTGTTCCCTGCTCCCGACTTACATGGGTCGCAGGACGTGGAGCACTTAAATTTATAGTCCACGTTTTATGCTTCCGCTTCCGTTGCCGGTATTGCACTCACCGACACTTACTCACTCTGTCCCCTAACTCCGTCTGTGGGATTGTTTCTGCTGCCTTACTGTACCCACTACCCCTCTCGTACAACTAGTCAAGCTCGTCTAACGGCGCAACACGACATCAATTTGGCTGTTGCACGCGCCAGTTCCGCACTCATTCCACCAACAAGCGCCCCTCCCCAGCACATATGTTCATTTCAACGTGCTCTGCATGCATGTGTGTGTGCCGACACACATTTAATAGATTACAATGTCATATTTGTTACAACTCTTTGTGACACACGATTTGTTGTTTGAGCTCGTAAATACGTGTATCTCATGAATACGCACAAGGCATGCCGCAAGACACACCGTGGAAAGTGAAAGGAAACGTTGTGGCAGGGCGCACTCTCGGTAACACAGCACCGCTTTGTTCGCTCGGTGGCCCTTGGAAGTGGAATTTGATGCGATTTATTCAGACAAATAGCGCGTAACGATTTTCCACGCTGGCAGGTGCAAGTACGTATGTATGTGTGTGTGTGTGTGTCTTGCGACTAACTACTTGGCTCTGTTACTATGTGCTTTGTTGTCCCTGCATACCGCGTTTACCGCCGCTTACCGTTATGCTCGCATTCAATTTCAAACTGTCAAAACGGTTTCTGCTCTGCGTTTGCTCAATGCTGCTCCACTATTTCTAATTTTGGAGCAGCATTACAGTTATTTAGCAAACTTCTACTATTTTCGTCCTTACAGAAGTCAAATGCCTAACATTCGTCTTAGCCTAAATAAGTGGGTACACACATATATGTACTATCCACACACACATATTTTCAGGTTTTGTATTTATTTTACTGTATTTGCTTTATATCGCCAAGGTAACTCAAAATAAATAAGCCCGAAACATATTTCAGGTCGTGAACTTTTAAAGCACGTCAATCCAAAATGAATTCAAAGCATAAATAATTACCTAAACAAATAAATATAAATGTAAAAGCGTTATGTTTTTATTGAATTAAAATATTTGTTTTCAAAATATTTTGCAGAATTATTTTGTGTAATAAAATTCCAGCAAATGAACACATTTTCTTATGATTCATAGAAATATACGCTGCTGTAGCAAAAATGTTAGTTCAGCTGACCCTAAATGTAGGCAATATTATTTTTAATATTTGATATTTTTCATTTGCAACTACAAAAAACGCCAATTTTAATTTAACACCATCTGCTTTGAAATACGAAGCCTTAATTAACATTGGCACGAAGTGAGCCCAAATGTAGGCAACAGTTTTTGCAAGTTGACGACTCTGTCTTTGCGCGTATTTTAATTCAAAGATTTTAATCATAAAAGTGGTTGAAAAATTATCGAATTTTTTAAATTACTTTTGATGAAATATATATTTACAAGTTCGGAACCTTCTTATTGTACAATTTTTTTAATGTGAACGGTAAGTTCTGTTGAGCTAAAGCTACAATACCCTTCACAAATACAAAGTATTCCTTATAAGAACTTGATTTCTATCGTTTAGTTTATTCAGCAGTTATATAATTGTAGCTATACTGGTGGAATGAAGAAATTGCCACGCTGAGGAAGCTCTGCCACTCAGCTCGACGTCGCTTACAACGCAATCAAAGTGGTAAAAACGAAAACCGACTCAAAGAAGCATTTAGAAGCCATAAGGAGCTTCTAAGGTCAGCTACATATTATCAATAGCAAAAGAAACTGCTTTGAAAAGATCTGTGAAGAAGCGAATATAGACCCCTGGGGAACTGCTTATAAAATCTGTATGTCCGAATTCCAATTTAAGTGACAGCATCCCAAATGCGCTCCGTTTATGAAAATAATCGTCGAGGTATTATTTCCGACGCACGCTCCTATTTTAGCGTTGAGCGACGAAACGAAGCGGCTGAATCACCCCCGACGGTTACAGAAGAAGAACTATTGGCCATAGGTAAAAATCAAAAACAACAAGGCGCCTGCAATTGATGGCATACCAAACCGAGATCGAAAGGTAGCCACATTTTCAAAGCTCACTCCCTGGAAAGTCCAGCTCTTGGTCTTAATCCCAAAAACCAAAAAATAAACACCAAACGAACGTTCATCATAGACCGCTTTGTATGCTCAACACAACGGGCGCTGCCCCTAAGCATCTCATAACTATCGTTAAGAGTTATTTTGAAAAGAAAAGGCTGATCTACAACATCAACGAAGGCATCAAGTGCTACCCAATGATAGGGTCCTAAGAATTCGTCAGGTTAATCGCATATGCCGACGACCTCATAGTGGTATCAGTAGCTAAACAACTTGATGACCTCCAAAATAAATGTTATAAATGCATAAATCTTCCATGAAATAAAGCAAATTAGATTTATAATACCTTATCAAGAATGGATACCAGTATGGATACAGGCACTAAACATAAAAGCGATAAGTAGAAAGCTGTTAGCGAAGCGGTAACTTCCATCGTGACTAAATTAAGACAGTTACAGAATAGCAGTCGTCAGTCCGCAACAGAGGAGACGTAAAATGACTTGTCATTCCCACGAAGTAAAACTTTATATGGTGGTTACGTGCGAGAGTCTTGAGTTGGGAGTAGGTCAGGTTTAGCCGATTAAAGTCCCTACTTTGGCTTTCGATGCTTCCTTGATTGCACTATGGCTTCAGGCTTTGACTCCTGTTAAATTTCGTGGAGCTATATACGAGGTTGGTTCGATATCGGCAGTTCCGACAAATAAACAGCTTTTTGGTGGGAAAAGAACGAACGCAAATAATGGTTTGCAATAATTTAACAAATTTTAAAAAGATATAACATTCTTGCTACTTATTTTCCAATAATTAGTTATCTACTGAGACTCATAAATATATTAATTTTCAATGAATATGCTGTAAAGCAGAATAATTTGATTGACGAAATTACTCAAATGGAAATTTCAACTCACAGGAATCAGCTCTAAGTAAGGCCGATGCTCAAACTCGTAGAAAATTTGTAGCATCTTTTTAGTTTTTTAACTCCTAAGACAAATTTCTGAAATAAATTTGTATGTGTGTGTATTTTTATCGTCTTGTTGTACACAAGTACTTTACGACTTAAGTGCAGAATAATTTTTCTCTTTGTTATGTGACAATTCTATTTTACAACCAAATATCTTTCGTCTAACTCCATCCGCTAAAGCAGCAAAAAATTTTTAACATTTTTTTAAGGGTTTTTATTTTGATATAATCTTGATTTTTGCTTTGTCACTTTATTTTTGTTTTGCAGCCAAAAACAACAGACCGTTTTAGATGAAATATTCGAAAATTTGTTTGTTTACTCGCTTGTTCATTGGCAGCTCATTAAAATTCTTTGCATATTTTTAGGCGCGCGCACACGCAGGCCATCACGCCTCACTGCAAGCAGGCAGCAGAACCAACAGTTTGCAGCGCCGCGGCAGCACAACGACACCAACAATAAATAAAAGCACGGCCAATATGTTCATTCGTATGTCTGTATGTGTGGAAACACCAACGCGCCGTGCAGTGCAAAATGTAATTTCTATGTTGTCGCTGCTTTTTCTCCCAACTGCCCGGTGTGCTCTTTGTAACATTGTTTTTGCCTTTGTTTTTAACACGTCTTGGCAGCTAAGTTAATTTGCGCATACCCCGCCAAACGGTGTGTTTGTGTGTATATGCCACTTGAGCGTGTTTTTGTATGTGTGCTCGTATTTGGGCTGCTGCTAACACACTTTAAGGCAAACAACTAAATTTGTACACACTTCAGTGACTACTGACAGTTACGTGCCGCTGTGAGAATGGACTCGTAGGCTTAGCGATTTTTATACCCATCGACCGATTGCAGAGGATGTGGAAAGATTTCGATTACTAGATTTAAGTAACATAACTATATTGAAGAGACTGATGTAGTTTAGCAGCAGATCGAATAATATTGACCGGCGGATACATTTGTATATATTCGGGAATGAAATAAGGACATTTCTAAGTACTCATAAAAGTGATTAAAACCAACTTATTCAAAACAAGCCAATACTTTTTTTAGTTATTCAAGAGCTTATGCTGTCGACCAATAAAGACTTTTTGCTTTTTGAATTGTTGCAAGCAAATTCATGTTATATTACAGGGTCATTGAAGTTGCTTAGCGAATTTTCAAATAATTTCTATGAGATCTTCTGAGATAAAGATGCTTTGTACATAAAAAATATTAATATTTATCGCACAATTCTTTGAAAATAACGCGAAGTACATGTTAGGTAAAAGACCTAAGAGTATCTATTTAAAAGCAAAAATAAGCATGGAACCGAAAGAGCTAAGCTTTTTTTGAAACAAATTTTATCGGAAATATAAAAAAACTTTTCATTTTTCTTACAAGCTTCCGCATAGTAACCTTTTTATATATCAGGATTTCATCAAAAAGGTCGAACGGTTCAGATCAGGAAAATTACTATACGATAATTATGGAAACAGTTTGTTCAACGCTCACACACTTGGTTTACCAAACACCTCTAGAATATTGTACTAAATTTTCAAGTCGATTCGAATAATAGTTTGTCTGCTGGAGGATAGCTAGGCTAAGTGCATCGTCTTTAAACGCGTTTTTCTCGAAACTGTGTTTTTAAAGTCGGTTGAAAAGATTTCTCGAGAACTACTTAACCGATTTTCATGAAATTTTACACAGGTCTTTGAGATACAATTCTTAAAGACTTGGACGATTACAACTATTTGAAAAAAAATCGCGAAATTTGCAGTGAAATTTAATTTTTTTGGAAAAATGTCTGTTTTTCCTTCGTCCAAATTCTAAGTTAAGGTTTTAACTAAAACACGTATTTTTTTACTTTAGATGATCTTACATGTATAAGAAATTATCCTGCCAACGCGGGTGCATCTTTTTCCCGAGAGGTCACCGGAAATGGCATCCCAATCCCGAGTTTAAAATATTTTCTTCCAAACTTTCCAGAATTTTTTCTAATTAACAATTAAAAAAAAATATTTTTTTATTCCAAATATTTAGCAATTGTATTATTTTTGAGAAGACTCTGTTTAAAATTGTACGCATATATTCCAATGAATCCTAAAATATAAATGGTGTAACTAACATCAACTTTCTTTTATATACATATATAGATGAGAAAAATTTTTTGGAAAAATGCTGTTTCTTACTCGAGGAAGCCCATTTAATCCCATAATGTAAGAATTTAGTGAACTGACTAATATTAAACTTTTTTCTTTGCCTACAAAAAACCACGATGAGATTTAGTCTCCCGGAAAATGTTCTAGGCAAATAGAGGGCTTTTGTTAAATACCAGAAACTCCCGTGGCCTATCAAGACTCCATACTGATCTTACAATTCTGGATCCTCGTATAGAAGCCACACTACAATCCTTTCAGCGCCAAAGGCAGTTGTAAAAGTACCCTAACTTTGAAACATGCTGCCACCAATTTCAACTTTACTTTCTGTTCGACATGTTTTGGGTGAAAATATTGCTTGTTTCTTTTAGATACAAGATTAGACTTCATTATTAGTCTCTTTTTCCCTTTTTTTCTTGACTGCTGAATTTTTTATTTTCCAAGGATTACATGTTTAGGGCCGACTTTTTATTATTATTTAATTTTGGCAATTCTTCATTTCTCTTTGGCGCTCAATCGCAAACGCCGCCATTGAGGCATTCAGTCATTGCACTCGATTTGTACAATCAATCATTCGAATTTGCCGCAAACATGTGTTGTGCCTACATATTTGAGTGTATGCCGGCACAAACACACCCAAAAATGTGCACACACACACACTAGCATAGAAGCATGGCCGCGCATTGTTAGCATTCATGTCATTGCTGGAAAGCTTGTAGCCGTTTTTTTCCAAAATGGCTTCGATATTGATAGATCTATTGTTGTTGTTATTGATATTGTTGCTGTTGCTGCTGCTGGTTGCGATGTGCTTGGCACAAATTGTACGGAATTTCGCCATGGCTTTATTTGCTGTATATCAAGCGCAGCGCTGTGCGCTTGTCTGCCAAATATAGCTTTTTAGTATGCTTGTCCTGCTATTAGGTGAATTTCAAACAAAAAAGTTTGCCAGCCTTCGGCGTTTTGGTCATTTTCCCTCAGTACTGTTGGGTCCTAACTCGATTTTGCGTTTCGTTTTCCGCTCACCGAGGCGTATACCAAGTTCACATATATTTTACATCATCGATTCCAATATACTTACTCCTCTACTACTTGTTGTTGTGCTTACAACTACAATTATTTGGAAACAGAAAAAAAGAATGTATTTAGTTTACATTTTGGGAGCACATTTCCGAGTGTGTACATCCATGGCCCCAACGCTCATTTCATCTCATCGGCATGTTCCAACAAATACATGTGTGTTTAAGCATAAATTTGGGTCATACTGCTAGCACAGAAATGACTGTCATGGGAACGATTTTAAATTGATCTCGCAGACTGCGCTACTAGTCTACTTTTAGGCGCGCCAACTTGGCTAGTCAAACTTTTGACTCAACTAGCGGCACTTCAAATCGAGTATATAAATTTAAATGTCGCTTTTACCATATATTATTCGATTTTCATTTTTATTTCAAAATGTGCCACTCTGGTGTGCACATAAATGTGCACGGGTGCGTCTGTGTGCGTAATTTTATTACATTTTATTTTTCTTACTTCGCCAAAAAGTTGCCTCGCATTCACATAGTCTCATATCACACACACTCACACACATAGTCATGTATAGCACACATGTAATCCCCCGCACCTCGCACACAACCCTTTAGCACTCCGAGCGCCGAGTGGCCTACTCGTTCGTGGGAGTGTTCTTGCAACGCTGTCTTGATTTCAGCAACTTCTTCAGCAGCATCTGCCGCCCTCTTCACTTGCAGTCACAACTCAATTCAGTACACTTCACGACGCGTAGCTTTCACATTTTTTGGCACTCGAGTCAACCTGCTAGCTAGCTAGATGGCAACATGGCTCGGAATGCGCCTAGAAGCGCGCTACATTACATTTGGCACTTTGTTCATTTTTATTCACTCCTTTCATGTTTGCTCGTTGTTTCTTCTACATTTTGCCATTGTTTTTTGTTTTTTTTTTTTTGTGTCTGTTCTTGTATTTGTTATTGTTGTGCTTGAAAATTGTATCTTGCATTTTATAGGGCTTGTTGTTGCGGCAGTAGCAGCACTTAACACACATTTTCGCACTCAACATTCAACAACATTACGGCGGCTCAGCCGTCAGGCAGTCAGCCAGTCGCTCTATAGGGCAACCAGTCGGTCTATGAGGTAGTCAGTCGGTGCGTCACTGCGTCAGCTCTGTGTGTCTGTTGGCCCGTCTGTGGGGCGCTGCCTGCCTTATTGGTGGGTGCGTCCTCTAGTCGCTTGGTTGCCAGCTTCGATTGCCAGTGTGGCATGCAATTTTTCACGCACTTCATGGTCATACTGTTTTTAATATTCGTTTGTTCTGTGCAACTTTACACCATTGCAACGCTTTTTACACTTTCTCGATTTCGGTTTTTGGTCAGTTTTGGTTGGTTTCGGTTTTGCAAGTATTTAATTTCGACTCCAGTAGTTTACCAGTTTGCACACATTTTTGCATTTTAAATTTTCCGTTTTTGTTTTTGCGTTTTTTTACGACACGTTGTGGGATTACGCTTCACACTGCGTTGGCTGCGAGCGCACTGGGTCAGTGCGTGTGGAACTTGTGCGCTGTGTGCGTGTGTGTGTGTGTGGATTAAGCCGCGCGTGTCACATTTCACAAAGCCAAAATATGAATATTCAGGCGAATACACTTTGGTTTCGGTTCGTTAAAGTGGCATTTTATTTCAAAAACATAATTCCATGCATTTTTTACGTGAGAAGTTCAAGCGTTGAATTACATATGCGGTATTATATTGGAAGAGTGATTTTGAAATAGTTTCAACTTTTAATTTTGTATTTTAGAAACTCTCATTTTCTAGTGTATAATGCAGTTTTATTTTTTCTTTAAATATTTCAAACACTTTTTTAATTTTTTACAGAATTCATTTAAAAAAGCCTGAGTACTACTGGAATATACTATTTATATTCTAATATCAAAATTATATTTGAAAAGTATTTGAAAAATTGTAATTTATAACTACATAGCAGATAAGGTAGCGTTAATGATCGAATCTAACATCGAATCTTTAGTTAGTTCCTCAGAATACTGCAAATTGTCACTTTTAATTTAAGTGCACTTAAGCTGCTTAGATACAGCATCAATAAATTTAAAACAAAGTCCTTTAACGTAGAAAGTTCTGTTTCAAATACAATGAATTTGTATAAAAATCATCCGATAGAAAGCGAGTTCTTTGTCCGAGTCCTCTTGTAAGCTTGTCAGGCGCTGGTCAGCGACCACAACCCGTGTGACTGCGAGGTCCTTTTTAAGCCAAAAGTGAACCATAAGAAGTTCTCCCAAGTGCAAGAACACTTAGCAAAGTCAGACTCGCCACAAAAGCGCTCTCTGTAAAATCTGTATGGAGAAAGGCGAGATGAAATCATCTTGTCACATTCTTTTTTATAACCTGGCTATTTACGGACTGAGATTAATATCTATCGGTCGACACATTTTTGAAAAATCTAGAAAAATGGCTGGGACTGATATTTTAACGGATTTCTTGATAAATCTTCAGCGCTGTAACTCACTCTTGGGTTCGATCACTGGATTGTTAAATAAACGTCCCAGTTTAATAGCTATGTGTATTCTTATCTCTATTTCTAACTGCTTGCTTAAAGAATCTAAAGGCCATGGAAAAATCTTCGACAAAAGTGTATTACATCTGGTGGGAACTACTTTGAAGGCGATAACATAAATATTCAAGAATAACCAAACATTTTGCGTTTTATTTACAATTTCCGTGTGTTTTTTGGCACAATGTCTCATTTGTTCTTAACCCGACAGCACTTTAACAAGAACTGTGTCAGTTGCACAATCCAGCATTACTTATATAGTAAATTATTACAAAAACATTGCCTTTCGAACACTGTGGCATATACGAATTTCAATGTCTAGCTGATTATGGCAATTTATCATCGACCCGATGTTGTTCTATCATGCGTGTTCGTCACAATATTAAGCTACTCAAAGAATTTGTGGTAAGCTCACAACAGCTTCGTCGATCTATGAGTTGAGGTGCTTTAAAGAGTTTTTGGGGAACACAAAGGGCAAATATTTATTCAAGAGAGTTCCATTTATTTGGGATTAACCCTACAACCTAACCTAACTTGTATAAAAGAAGTTATTCTATATTTGACAACGCTAGACTAAAGGTGGTTTATGTTAAGTGGTGGATTAGGTAAGAAAGAGGTTAAAATGATAAATTTGATATAAAAGATTTAATTAGCAAACTGTGGAAAATTATTGATATTATGTACCATAATGCTGATTTCATTATATTACGTTGAAATTGTATGAAATGTACTTATAGAAGGAGACAGGGAATTTTAAGACTAAAGATGGTTGTATATGTACTCCTACAATTATCATCACAAGTCAGACGAAATTTTGACAGTGTGCGGGATTCATTTGATATCATCAAGGGATGTTGATTGTCTGATTTAGTTTACGAACCATGAGTGTGGGTCTGAAAACAAAAATAATTTGATTCTTCGGCGATATTCTTCTTATGGCATTAGGGATATTTAAGCTCCTTTGATAGTTAGTGAGTCAAAACTGCTGGCTATGCAATTAAATTTATGTTTACATATATTTTACTTAAATTCATGCAATTTAACGCCCATACGCTGCTGAATCGATAAACACATAAATAATGTTAGGAGAATTTACTGCCTGGTCAATGAATAGCCGACTTGTATGACAACGATAACATGACACCACTTAATAATGTACGTATGTCATTATAGCTGTGAATTGATTGGAAAGAAATACTTTCTATTTATTAACTAGATATACAAATATACATAAATGTTTCTTAAACTGTATATATGTATGTACATATGTTTTTTTAGACATGCCGATTTCAAACAGAAATCAAACGCATGCAATTTAAAGTTATGGTCAAGAATTTTGCTTTAATATAAAGATAATGGTTTGCAATTATGTTTTGAAAATATTTCGGGGAAGTGACCGGCTTGGCAAGCTCGAATAAATTCCAGCCGAAAGTTCCAATTTTCTTGCACTTTTTGCAGCAATTGAGACCGCATGTCAGCGAGCGGAATTATCTCTTCCATGGCATCAAACGTCTCGGGCTTATCGGCGTAGACAAGCGACTTCACATAACCCCGTAAATAGTTGAGCGGTGTTAAATCTCACAATATTTTTTCTCGATTTGCAAACAGAGTAAGTTTGTTGATTATGAAATGTCAAACCAAACTGAGTATAAATCAAGCAGTCAGCAAGATCAACTTCGCAGACTTATTTTGTGGTTACTTCATTGAAAACCACGCATCCAAAAGACACACGCTATTATTTATGTGTCTATACAAAATATAAAGCTTTCAGCTTAGACTATATCCTCATTTCTCAGGTCTTTATTGTAACATAATTTTAGTAATTTACAATTATTTTGGTAACAGAGCAGTAATTGACTTAAAATCATCAAGAATAAATATTATTCCTGTTTATGATAACAAGTATAGGAATATTTACACATTTGAAACGATTATATGCTTAAAAAGCTTAGAGACGATTACTATAAGTTGTGTTCGTGTAAAAATTCTGAAAGGAACACAAAATGCTAATTCACTCTACAATCACGAAGGCTAAAGAAACATAAAAAAAATAAAATAAATGAATGTGAATTAAATGGAGTCCTAAAAGTATGCTGCATTTCATTTACTTTCAGAGTCAACAAACATATTGCAGTAAATTTTAAATAATGTTGAGTTAAAAATATATTTTTTATCATGATAATTTATTTATTTTTATGACTAAGGTATGTAGTAGTGGTTCCTTTACCTTTAAACCAGAACTCTTTGATGTTTTTTTTTATTTTGCTTCAAGCGCTTGATTCACTTGTCGCACCGATATTTAATTTGCATTAGTTAAAAGCTAATAGCTGGCATTCACAAACATTTTTATATTTTTTATTATTATTGCAATTTTATTTTATTTATTGTAAAATATTTTTTCATATTTTAAAGATTTCATATTTGCACAGTACTTCGAAGCATGTTCGTCAAGCATATCAATTATTTAAAAAAAAAAGAAAAATAGCTGCAAAGATTTTTAGTGTATTTCAGAAAATTTTACTGCACATTCATTTCACACTCGCGCGAATTCAGTTAAACACTCATATTTCTCCACTAAATATCTTTGTATTTCCTCCTCCATTTTCAGTATTAATATTTATGAATTAATTCTGTTTAATACTCGGCTCACTGCTGTCAATTAACAGCTTTTGAAATAAATCCACATTCACAATCGCATTTCAAATGCATAATGCCACTCATTTCACTCTTATCCCTTCTCAACTTCTCAGCGCTGCGCTCAAACAAATTGCAATTATTACAACTTTTGTTCAGTTTGATACTTTGGACTTTCCGCCTCAGGCACTGCTTTGCCCTCAAAGGCGGCATTGATGCCATCGGATAAATCACTCATTGCACTCATTGCTCCATTCTGCGCCGACTTATTATTATTATAATCCCAAGCTCGGCATTCAACACCAAATTCGCATGAATTGTTAATCCGTTATGTTCACACGAGCGTCGCGCTGCTGTTTCACACAATTACACGCTTATGTATATTCACCGTACGGTTGCGGTATACGCGTCAACACGCCGTTAGTTGTCCTTTATGACTATTTCAAAAATATCTTGGCGCTGATTTTGCCTTTTCAAAAATCCTTTCGCGTTCGTTGTGCTTTGGCACTGGTCCACACATCGTCCCGTATTGTTGGCTCGCCTCGTGCGTTCGTCGTCCTTTCGTCTTATCGGTTTGGTTGGTGGTTCGTTCGTTCGCCAGCGTGTTGATTGTCGATTGTAGGTTAGTTGCTGGCACGACGTGCTCTGCACAAAGCTTTCAATCACATGTTCTTTTGCAGATATGCTCTTTGGGTTTGCCTCAGTCTCAGCTGTGGTGTGTGTGGGCGTTACTCTGCGGGTGAATGTATTCACCATTTTATCAAAGCATTTTCAACACTAATACCCCATTGCTAGTTGCCGCGGTTCTTCATGAAAAAGTGCCCCTTTCACATGTAGTGTTGAAAAGTTTCAGCTTCACGTGAAACACCACCACCACCATTGAAGGGCACTGAATATGGCTACAAAGGGGAAAGTATGGTGGATTTATATTCAACACATCTCTGCTGTGTTTTTACCACAACAACCTTTTGTGGTTTTCGTTAAATATTGACTCCTGTTGTGCGAAGCGGGGAAAGTGTTCAAATACTGGAAATTTCATATTTGGTATAAAGGGGGCAACAACAAATAAAAGTGAAAATATATCATGCAATAATTTATTTGAACTGAAATGCTATTTTCGGACACCATGAGGAAAGTGTCACCGAAACGGTAAATCCACCAATTTGATTGATTTTTAACGATTTTTATTGATAAGATAGATCGAAGGAATAAGACTTTTGTTAATAATTTCGATTTTTAAGCCCGTCTGAACTTAAAATTTTTGTATATTATCACATTCTAGTGCAGGGCACCAGGGAAAAATGTGTGCACTTGTCCCGCATTGACAAGACTAAGCTGTAAGCATCTGGGGTCCCCACGGTATGATGCAATGGAGAAGGTATCGAAAATGAGACCGCATAGTCTCCTAAAAACGCGTCAAGCACAGTTATCCTTAAGGATGACTATTTCTCTAGGACATAGGAACTGAGCTCTATGTGGTATCGGAAAAGACCAAAACTGGCATATGCGTGGTTTATTGGTCCACATGGACGATGACAACAGCTGAGGAGTCGACGTTACGAGTTTTCGAGAGAAAAGTTCTGCGGAAATTTTATGGTCGTTTGCATATTGGCTACGGCGAATACCGCATTCGATGGAACCATGGGCTGTATGAGCTGTACGATATATGTATTACCATAGTTCAGCGATTTAAAGGCCGGCTACGCTGGCTAGGTTATGTCGTCCGAATGGACGAAAACATTCCAGCTCCGAAATTATTCGACGCAGAACCCGCGGGGGAAGCAGAGGAAGAGGAAGACCTCCACTCCGTTGGAAAGACCAGGTGGGGAAGGTCCTGGCTGCGCTTGGAGTCTCCAATTGGCGCCACCTTGTGAAAAGAATTGTTTTTAACTCGGCTTTAACCGCTTAAGCGGTGTCTACGCCAGTAAGGCAGAATAATGCTCTTACAAATGAAACTCTATTACGAATAAGCAGCCAGGGAAATATTAATCCGACAAGTTTCCGTACTAAACTGAAAATGGTTTAGAACCATACTTTTATAACAGGGTGCTCGATAATTGTAGAATTAAAAATAACCAATAAAGAAGTAAAATATGGGGTCGTATTTTATCCATATCCGCACCAAGCTAAATAGGGGAAAATAATTAAACACCCAGTTAAAAGTATAACAGTTGGTGCAAGGTTGGGAAAATCTCGAGGACTGGTCGAATAGATATGAAATGTAACAAATATCCCTACAGATGTCGCTACATTTACTAAAACTATGAAAGATAAACTTTTAACCAAAGTAGCTGAGAGCTTCTCAGCAACACAAAAGCTTCAAAAAGGTTTAAAAACTCAAAAAAGCTTCCATGCACAACAAACGCAAAAGCACTGAAAAAGCTCACTTAACATTTGCCCCTTCATACTCAATATGGAAAACTTGCGCTGATAACAGCAACAGCATCCCAATGTGTCGGGAGCACCGCGTAGGATGTGTCCGACACGGCAGGATGCTGTCTTATCAGATTGCTCGGAAAGCTCGTCGTGTACGCACGCATTCGACGGATGTGCAACGCAAAGTGAAACAAAACAAGGCACAGTGTGGAAAGCAAGAAGAAAAATATTAAATAAATTGTGAATTGTGTGTGCGTTGCTGCTTTTTCCTCCTTCCCTCCAGCATTAACTGGGGCTTCTATAATTTATAAAACGCTTAACAATGCATTGATATGAGTATTGATTGTGTCGTGCTCAAACAAAACAAATCTTCTGCAGATGCCTAGGTGTGTGCAAATCGAATGAATACATACATACACAACTGGATTTAGAGCGATTTAATGCGAAGAAAGCAATTTGTGGCGCGGCAGCGGGCAGGTGAGCGCGGTTAACGCGTATAGTGCCGTGGACAGCAGACAATGCCATAATAGAAGTTGTGTGCGTGTGTATGTGGCAGTGAAAAAGTGCTCTGCTCCTACCCACTGCTTCAGTGTGATGGTAACGCCGAAAAGCATGCAACAGATCCTTGAAAGCATATTAAAAAATTGTTGCACGCACGCAAATACATAACTAAAGCAACAACAGTGCTTAGCGCAGTGTCTGAGTGTACGTGTGTGTTAGTGTGTATCCATCAGCATTGCTAACTCTTTTGTGGCTTTTCAGTCAAGAATCATAAATACCAATCCGACTGGATATCGATGGCGCACAAGGAGCACCATAAACTGCGTAAATTCTAATTTGTACGAAAGGAAAAAGGTTCGTGTCACACATACATATATACGCTAAGTGAGTGCGTGTGTGTATTAGCGTGCAAATAAAAATAAGACTTTATTAGTGCAAGTGAGCAAGGACCTTTGTCTAATGCCGAAAAACACGCTCGATTCCCTGCAGATCCTAATTCGGCATATAAACAGAGAACTGCTTGCGCGTGTGTGCATGTACGTGTGTGTGTGTGTGTGTGTGGAGTGCAATTACCTACCACAACGGGGCTGCCCATATTTTCCCAGAACGATTTTCGCAGATGTATGGGATATTAATATAATATTCCCCGTGTGTGTGTGTGTTGGTGTGTGTGTGCGCCGTCTGCTTTGCTGCGGAATTGAATATCATTCCCATTTTTCTGTTGTTGTTGACTTGTAGCATTATTGTTTCTCGTTTTTCTTTGCTTTCGCTTTTGTTTCCACTCCTCATGTTACTTTTCTGCCATTTATGTTACTGTCACTTGCCATAATGCTTTGCGAGCCGAGCTGAGACCTTTTCTTCTCTGCATACCTTTGCCATACACACGCGCACACACACTCACACACAGAGAAATAAAAGTGTTTCATTTCATATGTTTTTGCTTTCTGTTTGTATATTTGCTCACATCCATTGTCGAACTGTCTGCCACATGACCCCTTTCGAGGCTTTCGAGTTGGCAAATGTTAAATGTCGAAAGGTAGATATAATTCATATTTGTTCCACACACACACACAGGCAGACATACCGACATATTTCGGTATACAACAACGTTCGCAGCCAAACAACAGGTGCGTGTAAGTGCAGGTATTTGTGTGTGTTGGTAAGTTGCTTTATCTCTTGTGTGTGGGCAACAAAAACGCCGACCAACTTTGCTGTGATTAAGCAACCCACAGGCACAAAGGAGACGTTGCCTTAATAGCTCGCAACTCACACTCTGTACTGTGTGTTGGAAAAGTGTGTGAACTCTGACTTAAATCATTTTCGTGTAAATAAAAGCTTCAATATGTCTTTGTACTTTAGAGTGTCACACTGTGCCCTCACGATCAGCCTAAATGTAGGCAACGTTTAATATTTCGTAAACACTATAAGATATTGCCTACATTTCGGCAATGCGCAATTTAAAATACAACCTACACACCGCTTATCATAACATTAACATAATTCAATGTTTATAGAAAACAATTTAAATAGAAATACAATCTTTATTATTTACATTAGTTATTTGCCATTAAATTTTATGGAAAAATTTTGTCAATATTTGAATAAAAATCAAGCTTGAAAAGTGATGGTGCAATATTGTGGTGGCGAATTCATAAATTTTCTACAACTATCCGGCAACTCACCATGAATTTCTTAACGAAGGCACCTAAAAATTACCAAATAGTGTTCTCCCATTGACCATTTGGCCGCTCATAAAAAGGTTATATAGGGCCGACCACATTATACATATGTGGATACAATGTGTTTGTGTGGGGCCGATGGATTTTCGGTAGAGCTATTCAAATACAGTGTCGCAGAACTGATGCTCCAGTTTGTTTGTAGAATATGGTCGGACGGATCCCCGATGATTGGAATTTAAGTATGCTCTGCTCAATCCACAAAAAGCGAGATCCCACAATCTTCGCCAACTACCGCGGGATAAGATTACTCTACATCGCAACAATAGGGTTAAGATTAAAGCCCACCGTCAACAAACTGATTAGGCTTTATCAGTGTGGCTTTAGGCCTGAAGTCTCTACAACTGACCAGATATTCCCCATACTTCAAATCTTGGAAAAGTGAAAAAAAGATCGACACGCACCACCTCTTCGTCGATTTCAAAGCTGCTTTTGGCAGCACGAAAAGGAGCTGCCTTTATGCCGCGATGTCTGAATTTGGTATCCCTGCAAAACTAATACGGTTGTGTAAACTGACGTTGAGCAACGCCTAAAGCTTCGTCAGGAGCGGGAAAGACCTCTCCGAGCCGTTCGATACGAAACAAGTTTTCAGACAAGGCGATTACCTAAAGTGCGACTTCTTCAATCTACTGCCGGAGAAAATAATTCGAGCTGCAGAGCTCACTCGAGCAGCTACAATCTCCTATGAGAGTGTACAGTTGCTGGCGAATGCCAATATCATCATATCATTGCCTCAAAAGCTCCGCCGCTACTTCTACTTTCTCCAGACTGAATAAGGAAGCAAATCAAATTGATCTGATAGTAAATGAGAGCAAAACGAAATATCTCTCATCATCAAACAAACATTCATCTAACTCGCTCCCACGTCACTGTTGACTGCCAAATCTCGAAGTCATAGATAATTTCGTATAGCTTGGAACTAGTATTCCCACCAACAACAATGTCAGTTTCGAAACCCAACGCAAAATATCTCTTACCAACAGGTGCAACTTCGGACTGAGAAGGCAATTGAGAATTAAAGTCCTCTTTCGACGATCTTTCGAAGATCAAAGTCACTCATCATAACGGTCCTGCTATATGGTGCAGAGGCATGAATGATGACAACAGCTGATGAGTCGTGACGAGTTCTCGATAGAAAGGCTCTGCGGAAGATTTATACCCATTCGAATGATAATATGCTTAGTCCAAGCAAAGGATTCAAACGTCAATTAACATCAAAAAATGTTGAAAAGGTTTCATGCGCCCAGGGTGTCGAGATTAGGAGTGCGAAGGACATGGTTTCCACTCAAAACCCAAAAGTTCATTTAAAGGCGAAAGGAATCCATCTAAACTAAGAAAATATATCTGAAGCAATTCTCAGTTATACGAAGACGTTTTGTATATGATCGCTCTATTGACGAATAATAACTGAATGTATTTCAGAGCAAAATGGTTAGAAGCAATATGTTATACTGCCTGTGAGTAATATGGCCTTCAAAGTTCGTTACTGGCCAATTTGAAAACAACGAGCTGAATGGGTCCAAGGTCATAAGTCATAATAATAAACAATGAAACATTTAGACTTCACCACTAATATTTGATCTTAATTTTTATACCCTGAACAGGGGAGAATGGAGCCATGTGTAGAAGTTCTAGTGAACAAAGTTCAGTGAGAAAAGTTCTCTGATCGCCATTCACTTAGCAGTGGCCAGAAACGATTCTTTTACATATGGCTCAAGCAGCTCACGACTTCCAGTGTAAGACCAAGTATTCTCTGGCCAAACAACATCCGTTTAGAGCATAATCTCACTTGCACTTCTTATCCGTTGTGAAGAACTGCTTGGTACAGATCAAAAAGACCGTCGCATATCGCCAAAGCTCCTAGAGTTTGCCATAAATTTGTTGAGCCGGCTAATATTTAACCAATCCAATACATCGGGTTCGTAGAAAGTATGGATACGGAAATGCGTCAACCTTGGTCTGGCGAAAGCTGAACAGTGGAGGTGAAAGTGTCTAGATCAACTTTGATAAGTTGCATCCTCCACAATCTGTAGCCTCGCTGCATGAGTGCTAATGGGACAGTGTTCAGTTGGGTTTGAGTGCCTTTTCTTGCAAACTCATCGGCTTTATAGATGTAGTAGCAATGGCTTCTGTGAAGGGTATTATAGCTATGGTGCAGCCGAAACTTACGTTTTTTGTTTACGAAGAAAAAAAATAAAATAATATTTCCTAGAATTTGCGTACAAACATACCTAGGCATCACATAAAGCTTACGATTCGTCCAAATCCTGACATTCCTACAATAAGCATGCTTGTTTTGCATAAGCCCGTGTCAGCATTTCGCATTACCGTCAAATGAGCTTATAATGCTGACATTGCCGCCCCAAACTACACGCTCACCTGCATACACCTGCCTGTATGTGTGCACGTGCGTGTTTCCATTTGTTTTATTTCGCATAATTTCTGCCTGCTTAACTGTTTTATGACGCTTTCGTTTTGCGACTGTTGAAAGTTTAAATTTGACAAATTTTTCGCAACAAACGAAAATGGTTGTTGCCCTCCTCGCTCCTCGCTGCATGTTTCGCACAAAACTTTCTCCTCTTGCATAGGCACATAAAGCTACACACACACACACAGGCACGGAATTTTCAGGCACTTGCATTAGCCGCAATTTTTAAAAATAGTCTCGCGGCACTTGACGAGGATTAAGTTAAGCGCCACCAAAGCAAAGTTGACGGTTGACAAATATGAGTTCGCTGGTGGCACAACACTTAAGCGGCGGCAACTTGCTACCAAACCACTATTTAAGTAGGCAATTGGCGAGAGCGGAGCGCGGCGGTTGCGGGCGGAAAGGCAAAACAGCTCCTGTACTTTCGCATTTGTGCAATTGCTCGACATAAATAGGCATGTTCTTGCTCATGTACTTATGTATGTACATATGCATGTATGCATGTGTCATATTTATTTTTAAAGTCTCACTTGTATTTTGAGAACTGCTCCAACCCACTGGACCCTCAGCAATGTCACTGTCGCTGTCACATCTCTGCTGCTTGTTGAAATGCTACTTGCAAGGACTCTTTCAATTGCTTGTCAGCAGTGTGAGCCTAGTTGTAACAGTGCAAACCGGTAAATTACAAGTGTATACATGCGTGTTCCTTTCTACAGTGACTCACAAGAGCTTTCGAGAAAAAAATTGCAAAACAACATTGCTCCGATTCTTCTTAAATACTAAGACAATTTTGATAACCTCTTTTAAGTGGAAGTAATAAAAAACATACAGCTTTTGCAAGAACTGAAGCCGCTCAACATACCCAAGCGACATCGCTTCGCTCTGTGAGCTCTTAAAAATTCCAAGAAGATCTAACGGTTGTGAGCCAAATTTTGTTCAGCGATGAATTCCATTTCTGGCTCAATGGGTATATAAACAGGCCATTTTACCGCATTTGAGACGAAGGCCAACCTGGTGAGATTCAGGAGCTGCCATTTCATCCAGAGAAAACAACGGTTTGGTATGGTTTGTGGGCTGGTGGAATCGTCAGTCCATTTTTCTTCAAAATGCTAGTGAGAATATAACCGTCAATAGCAATCGTTATCGCGCTATGATAACCGACTAATTGATGCCTGAAATTGAAGCTCGTGATCTCGGCGACATTTGGTTTTAACAAGGCGGCACCTCTTTCCACACATCGCAACAGTCAATGAACTTATTGAGAGAATACTTCGGTGAGCAGATAATTTCACATTTTGGGACGGTCGAATGGCTACCAAGATCGTGTGATATCACACCGTTAGACTTTTTCTTGTGGGGATATGTAAAGTCTAAAGTCTATGCGGACAATCCCGATTCAATTCAGGCCTTGGAGTAAAACATCAGGCGTGGCATGTGCCAGTTACTGGTTGAAATGCTCGAACGAATCATTGAAAATTGAACTTAACTGGTGGACCATCTTAGGCATAGCCGCGGGCAACATTTGAAAGAAATAGTCTTCAATAAATGAAAGCCAAAGAATGTTCTTTCGAATGATAATAAACAGTCCCCATTAAAGTTGGAGTTTCTCTGTTGTTTTAGGACCATCGAAATGGATCACCCTTTAAATATACTTACTTTATACGGTCTCCGACGTTTCCTTTTGGGTGTTACAATCCTCGTAGCAAACTTAATATACCTTCTTCAGGGTATAAGAACTACATATAACCTTCTTACATTACTTTTCCTATCCATTTCACACTCACTATAAATGTTCGTCATATTTTCTTGTGGTTAGAAGATTCCTTAAAGTTCAAAAGGTGTAACATCCATCTACCTGCTGGTACACAATACCAATTGACCACCGAGACCGGAAAATTTGTGTAATGTCAAATAGAAAAGTGGGGGAGTTTCAATAACAAGCAAGTGGTTCTAAAGCCCAAAATCAAAAGACCAAAAATTAAAGTTATGTTAATGTATGGTTTAATTTTTCCCATAAAACTTGCTCTTTAAGCACACACTGTTGACTTTGTGTGTATGTATGAGTATAAGTAAAAATATTAGAAAAATTTGTCATAATGCAAATGTACAAGTGTTATATGTGAGACCTATACATATACATACCTTTGAGTATATACATATGTATATAATATATCATATATAGTATAATTGTATATATGTATGCATGTACTTGGCAACTGTGCCGGTGTAGTTGACACGCAATGCGACTAAACGAAAGGCAATCGCATTTCGAGTGTGAAGGACTACAACTACTGATTCCGTTATCCAATTAGTGATTGTGCTCGCATTTTACCTTCATTTTCTCGTAAATCGATTTTGTATACTGAAGATAAGGGAAAATGAGAAGGTTATCTTTATAATATGAATCGCATTGAGAAAGAAGTAAACTGGTACATACATATGTGTGGTTAGAACATAAGTCATTAAATACATACTACCAGTTACTACCTGTACTCGTGAGTTCAAAGCCAACATCAGCTTGGTGTAATATTTGGTTGAGTCTCTCACTATTGATTGGACATTAAGGTTTTTCTATAAAACCAACTAACGATTCTTTTGCTAATTTACTTAAAGTTAAAAGTCTCTGCTCATTGGTTCCAAGAGTCTTTTTTTGACTTTTAAGGTCCTCAAAATCCATAAATAAACAGCAGAACTCAGCTACAGCAGCTTTAAGTCGAAGAAACGAGAAAGCTTTAGATTAGGTTAAGTCGTAAGGTTGACCCAAAATCGATTAACTTCATTTGGACAGACATGGTATTTATTTATGGATAATTTGGTCCTTTGTATAATATTACCCATAAACTCTTAAAGGTGGATCACCAGATCCACATAGATCGCCAAATCGTTTTTAACTTGCCACAAATTGTTTTTAGGCAACTTCGTTAGGTTCCCAAAGATGTGTCTAACGAGATATTTCAATACAGGCTGACAAAATCCGGGCAGTAGAGGAGGAAGTGACAAGATGTTCATACCTAACCTTCCTCAAAGCATCTTTGGGAAAAAGGGTTCGACAAAATATTTAACCGCACCGGGTGTGAGCCAATTGGATAATGTTTTGTCTTAACGCCTACAAATGGAGCGAGATTGACAATGCTAACAGCCAATAGGTCGAAAAACCTCGATTTTGGTTGTTCACCAGCGCATGCTGTGCTCACTAAAGGTCCAAACGATCAAAACCAGAACGCACGAAGACATTGGAGAACCGACCCTGTTCCAATCGGATGAAATTAAGGAAACGGTGCCCTCCTTTGCAATCTCATAGTTTTTGAAGTTTCCGGCAATTTTACAAGTCTAATACATAAGAAAGAAGGTTGAAGCTATTACTTATAATGTCATTTACTCCTTAACTAGTTTTGAGCGTAAACTTAGCGATCTTAAAACCGGGATATCCAGATAGCCGCTCGGCTAAAGCATACCTCTCTGAAGGAAACTGAACTTCTTAGCAGTACATCTACTTCTACCTTGATACAGCGGTGTTGTATTCTGAAATGGAGACTAACTTGCGACAGAACTCTCCATCAGCTACTCTTCCTCTAAAATTCGATCCAATTGTGAAAGCTGACTACACCCCTTTTTCAACAGCTTTGTTCCGCTGACAACTTCTTCGGAGGTATGTGAAGTGGGAAGGAACCTAAGGAAGAAGGTTCTGCGATGCAGTGAGCTAGATTGTAAAAATTGCATTCGAAACAGTGGATAATCTCTGCGAGTGTCTGCCCGAGCTCCTCATTCCCAGCTTGAATAAGTATATTAACAGCGTTCGCAGTTGAAGGCCGCTCTTTGAACATGTTCCAGCTACTTAGCTAGTGTGATTTTTCCGAGCGCCCTCTACCAGATAACAAACCCCATAAAACATTATTACCTTAAATACGGTTTTATAAAGCCAGAAAACCACTTTTTGTAGAAGGCTCCACCTTTTAGAACTGCTAATTTGAAACAGTATAAGGTGACCGAAGACCGACGACCCAAGAGCTACATTGTCTGCGTAAGCAACCAACTGGCAGCCAGTTCCTTCAAAATGTCGTTTACCACTAGGATCCAGAGAAAAGACCAATGACCTCCACCTTGCGAAATTCCCATATTGACTTTCCGAAGTGCCCATGCACTTTCACACTAGGAGACTATAGAAAATATGATTGAGATTAGCTCCCATCTCATACTTATTCAGAGCTCCAATAATCGCCTCCGGCCGTACGTTGTTGAAGGTCCCTCCATATCAAGAAATAAGAAAGGATTAATCGTTAATAAAAATTATACAACAAAGACAGTAATAACACCTTCAGACTGCGATACGAACTCGAGCCAAAGAGTTTAGTTATGAAGAAATACTGCCATTAAGATATGCAGGAAGCGTTGAGTTGCGTTTAAAAAGCCATTGAGTCTATCTAAAAACTTTTTAAGAAAGCTGAAATATTGTTTCAAAATATAGTAATTTTTTATAATTACATCAATGAATTTATTTTTTAGCAAATAATAATTTGTAAACAAAAACTGACTCAAAGAAGCTATATACATATATAAAATCCAGCTAATATGGCACATTCCGAAGCTTTATAAAATGATTGTTGCCAATGAGTTCCATAAATCGGCTACTATTGAGTACAGGAGAATAAGGAATGAAATCCCGGAAGCAGGCATAGCTCAATGCGCCTAAACATAATTTAATACACCATAACCGCATTAACTCTGGTCCATTGTGTTGGCATATATTGCCACTGCCGTGGTCCATTACTGTCGTTAACGAGTGTTCTCCATGAGCACAATTCTATTGAACGTTTAGTATGAACAGAGACATGTATGTATATATCTGGGTGTAATCAATTGTGCGAGTGTATAAGTAGCCAGCTAACTGTACAACTAAGAGACCTAATTAGAAACAGTTATTGACGGCTCGCAAAGCCTATCGCCCACTCCACATCCTTTCATCATTCGAATACGCTTTCATTGTTGACATTTTACTATTTACAGTTAGCTCAGTTCATATCATAAGCAATGATAACCCATACATCGACACACAAGTATGCGTAAATATACAATATCAAACAAATTGACAGAGGAGACGTCAACTAATTAAGAACGAAAACGAGTTGTCCTTATTTAAGCGTACGGTAACTGAAACCCATAACAACAGCAAGAACAACAAACAAAAGTAATTGTAATTACAACAGAGAACATAACCTGAAGAGCGGGTTGAAGTCGATGTGATGCCTACGCGACGGTCGGGCGGCGCCACAGTGCGACGCAAGCACTCAATTGGAAATTTGCGTCGCGCTCATCCCGCCTCGGGTGCCACATGGAATGTGCAAGTGGTACGTGGTAAAATGTCATCTAAGTGCCTTTGGCATGCTTGTCGCGCACTTGTGCTAGGTCTGACGCTGATGCTGCTCGGCGCCGGTATGGCTACGATAGGTAAATTGCGTGTGCTCGGGTGGTGACCAACCGCCTGATTACGATTCAAAATACAAATGTTTTTGTTTTTACCCTAGGTTATTATGCGGACCACCTTTCCACGAACTCTGAACTGCGTGGCAATGCGACGGTGAGAGTCAAGAATGACCTGAAGGGCTTCCATCTCAACAATCTCTCTTACGTCGGGCCGATTGTAATGGGTTTCGGGGGTTTCATTGTCGTTGCTTCGTGCGTTATGACATTTGAGGCGCGTGACTCGGCGGCAAAAGTGGTGCCAGCGCGTTTTCGTGCCGGTGCGAGTGGTAGCAAGACAACGGTGCGTAGTAATCAGAGCAGCGCAACTTCACAGCGACGCGCCGTGGGTGAGTGCTGACTATTGAGAAATACATTGACTCTGAGTAACACCATCTCTTACCCTTTTGCAGGCATACAATTGCAGTCCTCGCGCTGGGATCAACAGTTTGGTGTGTTTCGCACATCCCCAGCCGAGCCGCCACCACAGAACACACCGCAGCCCTTCGATCGTGACGCGCTTACCGCGGAGCTAGTCAAATTTTCCAAATCGCTCAGGTAAATGTAGTTTCCCATATTATGTTTTGTTATGTTCTGACACATATCATTTAACTGCATGCAAACGCATTCGCTTTCCCGCAAGTAAACATTTATGCCAAAATCAAACTTAGCTCAGCTCTCAGCTCTAGCGTTAAAATCAAGCAAAAATCGCTTTCGCTTTCATTCCATTAGCGCATCCGCTCGCTTTTCTCCACAACTACGACGCCTCACCCACACTGGTTCTGTGCCAAATCTCTCCACACATGTCCCCCACCCCATCGCTTACTCCACTAACCTCTCACATTTGCTTTCGCCGAATCACAAACCACTTTTGTTGTTGGAACAAAAACGTCACCATCGCCACCATCATCGGCACCACCACCACCATCGCCAAACACCCACGAGCAGCAGCGGGCGACAAGTGAAGTCGCGCGGACCACGCATCAGCAACAGTTTGGTGCAACGCAACACACGTGAAAATGGTGGCCCTTGTGCGTTGCTCCAGCCACCAGGCACAAACAAGCTCTACTGGCATGCGGCCTCTTTCGACGACGGCCTTCGTGGGGATAAGCATCTTTCAAGAGCCACGGTGGCTGACATGTCGCGGCGCTCTGATACGGCCAAACGTCATGTGTTGGCACGACAGAAGCCGATCGAGCATGAAGAGGACAAAAGCAGCCCTCTGGGCAATCGCAGGTGAGTCGGTTATTGTGAGACCAATGAGAATAGTCCACTTCAGATTTACACAACATTCCATTCGCGAGATTTGTGTGTTACTCGATCACCAAAATCCGAATTTTTTATACGCACTTCTAATGGAATGTTTTTCTCGCCAACAGAAGTTCTACTATGTCAGACTCGTCGTACAGTGGCCGCTGGACGGCACGTTGCGCTTCGATGGCTAGTCGCGCATCAAGTATCGATTCACGACGTATACAAGTAGATCTGCATAGCCCCGAGGTATTGCCGAAATCCATACTGCGTTCACCGAAGCGCTATAGCTCTGGACCATCCGCCACACCGTCGGTAGAAAAAGAGTTCAGGTAAGAAATGACACCTTCTCCAAACGCCATCTTACTCAATTCATGCACTATTTCAGAAGCCAACTAAGTGTTTGCTCAGAACCACCCGCTCCCATACACCAGCTTTCCGGTCAATCGAGCTTAGAACCTTGTTTCCCCGAAGAACTCATAGATAACACGGACGAAAAACCATATACCAGCATTAATGGGGTCGCACTATCACCAGATGCACTAAACGTGGCCATTCAAACCATATCCATGACAACCACAAACCATGTAGAAGAACTACCACCATCACAGCCACCCAAGAAATTAAATAGCATTCTAAAGAAACCACGCCCCGACACACTTTGCCTCGCAACCAATACAAAATCCGCCGTAGTAAGTGAGATCAATAAATCACTATGCCGCAGCAACTCCTCGCGCACTTTCTATAGACCCAAACCACAACTGCCCAACGAACTGGATGACAGCATCTTCTACATACGTTCCTCTAGTGAACGACAAAGCATCGATAGTAACGAGCTCTATGATTCAGTGCAAGTTATAAATGAAAGACGAACAACACTGCTGAGAGCGGAGAGTGAAGCTGCGCTCTATAATGTGAAAAAAGCGAGCAGTTTCTCACTGCTAGCCGAGATACCGGAGCGTGCACAAAACAACTCGATAGATGTGGAAGAGAATACGCCCAGCGAGCCGGCCAAAGATACGCAGCCGAAAAATGAGACCACCGTGGAAATCGAAAGTGAACCAACACAACCACCGACAAGTGAGATCACGTAATGGAGTGATCGAAGTGTTATACGTATATAAATCAAATACTGACAAGTGTCAGCGTTCTTACGTTCAGGAAACATTAGAAGTTTTGTAGAAACCTCTAGGAATATAGGAGTATATTTTATACCAAAAGCACAGAAGACATATTTTGTAGACAAATATTTCGGTACTAGTATATGTATGTAGTTATGTTCATAGGTAAGTATACAGTTAGATCAGTTCGTATTACATATTTAGTGAGTTACTGAGAAGAGTTTGGGAACCACTATGAAATCGATTTAAGAAACAACCGGCTGACAGAATTTATGCGTAGATAGTGGCTCAATCAGGAGGATATTTGTATTATTTGGCTTTATTTTTTAACTGTTATATTTTATTGGTTAACTTACAAATATAGAGATAGTGATATATAGTGCTCTCTCTACCACTAAATACTCAATTAATGAGAGCGTCAAGCAATAAACACTAGAACTATGAACTTGTTACGAAACAATTATTTACCGATGTTGTTGTTATTTAAAATATTGTTGTTGTTAAATGGCTGTCTTATGCATAGTTAAGTTAGTAATTA
The DNA here is from genome assembly GCF_023373825.1 of Bactrocera dorsalis. Classification (NCBI taxonomy): domain Eukaryota; kingdom Metazoa; phylum Arthropoda; class Insecta; order Diptera; family Tephritidae; genus Bactrocera; species Bactrocera dorsalis. Next base: position 5,074,112 of record NC_064307.1, read on the forward strand.
TTAGACGTTTCTACGGAACAATAAAATATAACTATCAATAACTTAAGTATTGTAGAGCAAACTCTCTCAATAGCAGTATCGCATAGAATAGACACGAACGGTGAAGTTATCTTGCAGATCCGATGAGACTAAGTTTTATTTCGAAATCTATTCATGTCAATGTTTTTATTTCTAGAGAAATAAATAGTTTGGGGTCTCATGGAGCCTAACTTTTGGTTTGAGTTTACGAGTTGTATGAGGAGAAACATATTTTCATTTCATGAATTATTTCCTTTAAAAACGACAAGTCTATTAAAGTAATTCAATAATATATATCATTCTTAAACGAGCTTCCACAAAGTATTAAATGTAGAACATCTATAACTATATAATCGCATGTGTTCTAGTAGTATCTAATTAACTGAGTCTGCATATCTTTTTGTGATTTAAAATTTATTTCCGTCAATTTGCTCAAACAACTAAGAAACTGAAACGAATCTTTCAAAACATCAAGTAATTTTTCTAACGAATTTTATACTAATAGCTTACTGTGTTTTTAAATATGTTTAATAGTGCTTAAACAAATTAGTCTTCCCTACACTAAATGTAGTTAATTTATTTCAATCCTAATTTATGTCAAACCAACTTAAATGACGCAACGAATTGCTATGATATTTAATGTAATTTTTTTTATTTTTTTCTTCAAAATATTTTTTCGATTAAAATTCTTTAAAATAATATATTTACAAATTATAATACAGCTGCCCCAAAATGAGAAATCACGCGAAATAAATTTCTTTTAAGGTCGTTAGATAGAAATTGTGGCCTATAAAAGGAGCTTATTTATGTTTAACCATATCATTTATGGGTTTGTTTGGAACATACTTCGACTATCCTTTAAAATATCATTCACGTCGAATTTTACTTTAAAATTTAACTAAAATACACTTTTCTTAAGAAACCATACTTATATTGAAGACTGATGTGAATAATGAACACCGTTAGCATGTAATTGCAGTAGAAACAAGTGCCGTCTACAGAAAACTGATATCAAAATAATGTCTGGTATGAATTCATGAAGCACACAAATGTCGTAAATTTATAATTTATATAATTTATAAAGAAAGTTATTTAGGAACCATATCTACATATATATGATTAATTGTCATTTACTGATGATGACATACACTTTAAAAAATAGTTTTTACTTGTTATATATACTATTCAATTTACCGTTGAGTGAACAACTATTTTGTCATTGTCAAAATCTTATCAAATACTTTATATACAATATATATTTAAATATAAAATATTCTTTTCCTAAGTGTACATATTCTCAACAACCGTAGACTTCGAGTAATCTAATTTTTCGAACTGTATTGATTGTGTTCGGGTTCTTAACCCCTGTAGAGCACGTTATAAAGATCCGAAATTGATAGGTAGTACATATTAATCTTACTAACGTTACTGATTATTCGAACTGACAAAAGAGCAGCTTGTTTAGTTACTTGAATAGGTGCCAGTAATGCGTTCTAAAAGAACCATTGGTTATTTTTCTCAAAAAGTGTGGAGTAGAATTTCGACATATATTGCTTGTAGCTCAGGGCAATTTTTGTCTATTTTTCGTATTTATTGAACTACACTGGTCTGCAGAGTTTTCTTTTGTCCTAAATGTAAAATCGATTTTGGATATATACATAGCACAGTTAATGAAACTATCAATGGTTTTGTAAGATTTGCTCTCATTTATTTTTAAATATTTATTTCCATATTACACTACGAGAATCAGAAAACTTAAACCAGTATATTTATTTCATATGTCTGCTTTTTTTAGGGAAAAAATAAGAATACTTCTAAGTAAACACAGAGAAAAATGTCGAAAACTTTTCTTTTATAGTTTTTTTAGTGTCAACATCCTTTTAAGGATCATATATAATCTGCCATCAAATGACGATCTCAACAAACTTGATACCATTCTTCCACCACTTTTAGATTCTAGTTGAACCTATCTCTACCTCTTCCTCACTAAAATTTCCAAAATTATCCGAAAATTTGTTCAGATGATAAGGAGGTAGTCTAAGTTGATATAGCAGTCTAACAGTTTGCCAGCATATTTTTCAAAAATTTTTTCAAAATTTGGTACTTAATGGTTACCTAGAAAATTTTCGACTATCAACACAAAACTTTTTGATGATTCACTTCCTAGAAAAATCATTTTTCAGTATCAATATTCCACTCTTAAGGTTTTCCATACTAAAATTGGAAATTTTTTGTCGACGTCACTAAAACAGTATCCTCTCACGTTGAATCGATACCACTTTTATTCAACGCTTTGACTAATTGCTTTATTTTTCCTAATTAGATCACGTATTAAGGGGCGAGCCTGCTTTAGAAGCTTCAACAAATCGATTTCCTTTTTGCTTAAATCTCTTTAAAAATAATCTAAGAACATGTCCTCAAAGTTATAGATGGGAATTCGAAATATTTTCAAAGAAGGGAAATAGTGACCGAGCGTCCAGCAGACATATTAGCGCTTGGGTAGAAAGGGAAAACTTTGACGCGCGATTTCTTGGTTTTTCATTTTTACGATTTTTCTTAATTGGCAGACAGGATAGAAAAAAACGTAAACGTCGAATCGAATTGGGGCAAAGTTTGTTATCTTTGACATTAAATTATCTTCTATTTAAACCAAAAAAAAACTAAGAAAAGTCAAGTTTGAACATATTTTAAAACAACATAAAAATAAAATATTTTTGGTGAAAAACCACTTATATTTAAATTTTTAAAAAATTTGTAAAATTTAACACATTTTTTCAGAATTTTTATAATTTAACTAGAAGATAAATTATTAAAAAATATGAATCTCTTTGAATTTTTTGTTTCCGATAGAAATTGCGACCTGCATCCTGCCCGCCGTCGGACAAATGCACATGCGAGATGCATCGGGCAATTGCTTCTCAAAGGCAGAATATCAAAGACTTCGTATCCAAAAAAATTGTGAATGATGAATAAATATATAACTATAAACCCTAGAAATATCATTTTAATCAATGATTTCTTTCCCTCCCAAAAAATCCTCAAAGAAATCGATTTTTTGAAGCCACTAAAGCGGGCTTCCGCCTTAAAACACTGAGTTCATTTTTAAAAGGAACTTATGTATAGATCTTTCACACTTTTCACACATTTGGGTATTTGGCGGCATTATTGTTTCTGAGTGATTCATGTGGATTCCTTTTGAATCGAAAGCGAAATTTTCATTGAATAAAACAGGCCTGTAATTCTAGATATCTCCGCGTTTGATTTTTAGTAAACCCTTTAGACTCTCCGAAATTTCAACAAAATAGGTGCGTCAAAACATAATAATTACTGTATAACTAAATTTATATATATTACTAGCCAGCCGATAATTAGCAAAATATCAGAAATGCAATTATTTTAAAAACAAAGGCACGTTACATATTTTTCTGAACAAGCTCGTAATCTGGGCGATTAAAAGCATCAAAATTTGTTAAGATGTACAGAGCAACAAAAAAAGTTTTTGATTTGTAGAGCTGTGTTATATATGTATACTTACATTTCTGGCGTCGGAAATATAAGTTTGAAAACATATCACAATGTAAAGACTCAAAACTTGCTTGATTTGTGTTTCTTTCTCATTATTATATCGTTCATTTGACTACTATTTTATTAAAGTAAATGAGGCAATCGTGTCTAAACCCTTATTACAATTATGAATCGACACCACTTTTCTACGTATATACATAAATTTGTCAAAAAATAAACAAAATGAAAAATCAAAATACTTCCATGAAATCTCGAAAATCAAATGTATGAAACTCAAAATTTAAATATACGAAAAAGCCACGAATATTTGGAAATTGTATTTTCAGAAAACAAATCTCCAAACAACACACTGCAACACAAAATTATTTGTACATTTATTTACTATAATTGTGATTCCCATACAAATATATGTATATCTTAATGTTAGTAACGGCGAATGTCAAGCGGAACATTGAAGCATTGATATTCAGTTCTAGTGATTAGCACATAGTATCAATGTGTGTGCATACGTAACTGTAAGTGTGTTTTTTCGGAATTAGCGTTTTCGAAGCACTTCATTCAACAGGTGTTTCTCGTTCATGTGAATTGTTGCCTAATTACACGGTTAAACTATACAATGTAAGTTAAAAACAACAACAAAAAGTAAAAAAAAAAATATTTAAAAGCAAATAACACAAGCAATGTACTTATGAAGAACTACTTTGTATTCATTATAGAAAATTAACAAAAAGAAAGAAAAAAAAATTAAGCAAAAATTTAATAAAAGCAAAGCACTCACAATAATATACTTTACTTTAAAAAATTATTGAATGTATGTATTTGTGTGTATTTTATAAATGTGTACATTTCGTATAAGCAACAAATTAGTGTAAATTATTGGAAAAGCAATTTAAATTGTGTAATTTGTGTACTTAATCACATGCCAAATAATAACAAAATAAAAATATATTAAAAAAAATAAATCAAATTTTTTATTGACAACTTTGAATACGAAAAAATTAATTTAACTTGTCGGGAACTCGCTAAAAATGAACTGAGCGGTAGCGAGTGCACACAATCGTTTGCTTAAGTGAACTAGTTCGAACATTTTCGAAGATATTCAAACCCTCAAGAGTCTGAAATGAATAAATATATTCATTTGTCGAAATGACCCTTCGGTTGCCGATCTACATTTTATATCTTACAAACAATCTCTTCTTCTTTATTGACGTAGACACCCCTTACGTGCTTATGGCCCGCCTGTCGTTTCTTCTTTAGCAATTTGGCGACAATTCGAGATACCAAGTGCAGACAGGCCCTTCTCCACCTGATTTGTCCAAGATCTTCACACCGTCTTTCTCTTCCCCTGCTTCCCCCAGCGAGTACTGCGTCGAATACTTTCAGAGCAGAAGTGTTTTCATCCATTCCGACGACATGACCTCGCCAGCGTAGCTGCTGTGTCTTGATTCGCTTTCTATCGAATGCGATATTCGCCGTTGCTAATGCGCAAAGGACCATAAATCTTCCGCAGAAGCTTTCTCTCCAAAACTAGAAGGATGGAGCCATTTGTAGGTTCACGCAAGTGAGGAAAGTTCTCTGAACGTCATTCACTTGGGAGTGACCAGAAACGATTCTTTTACATATGGCTCAAGCAGCTCATGACTTCCGACCTTGCACCAAGTATGCTCAGGGTAGCCCATAAAACATCCATTTGAAGGCCAGCGAAACATCCCCTCCACAGGTTGCGCGCTGGGTTTGGGACACGCTACGTAAAAAAACACTATCATAGGACACAACAGTCTCGGATCTTACAAACGTATTGATACATAAAATGTATAGGAGAACCCACAAAATTATGAAACAGTAGTCAACCCTCTGCTAAATTCAGTACAAGCAAACCACGGAAACATAATACCTAGAATGGTTGAATTTAAAAATGAACACTTTTTTATTAGTTAAATGCATCTCTTCATTTAGGCTAGGACTTTTGTTACAGTTTAGCTACTTTATCACATAAGTGTTGTGGCACACATCACAGCGATCGATCTTTTCGGTAGGGCTCAGTACACATGCTGACCGACTACGCGCCACCGAGCTAAGCTCGCCGATAAAGAGCACTTTCTCCAACTGATCACTTTCATACGACGACGAATACCGTCGGTACGATGAACTAGTATGTGACGGGCTGTGGAAAAGAGATGTAGGTGGTTTGAGAATCGAGGGTTTGGGTTTTAGCGGCAGCATTGTAGCGCTACGACCCAAATTGAGGTAGGCAGTTTGTGGAGATAGTGTGTTAATTAGATCTTCACTACTTGAGGAGGCAGCTGAATAATTATCAACATCTGTACGTGAGCTCACGTCAGCGTCGGTGTGTAGGGCTTCTTCGTAATCGGTACGAGAACTCTCCTCATGATCGGTACGAGAATATTCTTCCAGATCGGTTTGTGAATCTTCCTCTATGCTAGCGTGTTGCGAGAAGTTCCTTTCATCTCTTGTTTCGCTGTCGTAGAGTTTGAGTTGTTCAAGCTCTTGCGATAATTCACGATTCAATACCTCCTCATCGTAGTCTTCGGTTTCAGGTGTAGAAAGATTCGTGCGTATGACAATGCTGCTGGAAGACTTTGACGATTTCGAAGGCGAACTATTATGCGAGTTATGACTCGGAGAATACACAGTAGTATTTTTTGTTTGTTTTATTGGACTCTTTGTAAATTGGTGCGTTGGAGTTTTTTCATTTTGTACATTTTCTTCATAATTCATTTGATTTGTGCTGAGATTGTCATTCGCTTTCAGAGTTTCTGTTAGATTGTGTATATGATTTGTTATGTGATTTGACTTGTGTTCATTATTGTTCTGTTCGTGGCTATTTATCGGTTTGGTTACCGGACTGTTCTTACTGGTTCTAGGTGAGTTTAGGTGGATTTCTCGTTGTGGGCCATGTATTCCTTCTGAGCGATATTTCATATTTTCAATATTACTTAAATTTTCTTTAGAAAGAAGAGAACTTCGCTCATCATGAAATCCCTTATTGGCAAAATTAAGGTTGAATTGTGTACCTCGAAGAGATTCATCGCCGGTTGCATTTTTCACCGAATTATTCGCCTCCCCGTTCATTTGCAAAACATAATTTATTTTCTCCACTTCTTCCGGACCCTGTTTTTCGTGGTAGGGGCTCGAGGTATTATATTTTCTGGGGCTGCGATTTTTTTCTCTCGGTAAAGAACTCAGGGTTGCATTGTATTCAAACCTATTACTAATATTTGTATATTGCTCTTTACTATTTCTTCTGCTGGAACTGTTCCAATTATTTTTGTTGGAATACCTGTCATTATTGTTGACTGTTTTTGACTCTTGACTAATATGATTTCCACGTGAACTGTTTGCCCTTACTGTATTATTGATGGGAGACCGATTTTCTGTAAGACTATTTCCACCATTTTCTCTTCGTTTTAAATTTGGACTCGTGCGACCCACTTTTCCAAGACTTTGAGTAGAACCACCTTTTGTGCTTAACTTGGTTTCTAGTGTTCGATTATGGCTACTTGATATATCTTTACGTTCGGGACCGGTATTTGCCCACAAATTGTGCGTCTCATGATGAGCCGGAGACTTTTTATTTGGACTCGTACTGAAACGACCACTAATTGCTAAATTTTCAATTTGAGCATCTTTTTCAGTATTTTGTGAAGGACTACTCTTCTGTCTCGAAGTAGAGGGCTGACTTGTGAGCTTGGTGACATTATTACTTCCCTTACTTCCGATAGTTGAACTACTCTTTGAGTTTCGCCGCACAGGACTAGGGACCGGTTTCTTACTACGAATGGAACTTGCATTCGAGTTCGAAGTATCCTTATTTTCAAGCCACATATTGGACTTGCTTCCTCTCTTAATGGGGTCTTTGTTTGGTGATTTTTCATTTTCAGCATCTTTCCCGTTGGCACTTCTCTTTCCCCCGTTTTTCTTTACCGTGTTCGGTGACTTTGTAGGTGTTTCTTTCTGCCTTTCGTCTTTCACAGGTGTCTCTTTCTTGATTTTCAACGCTTCTTCATTCTGTGCATTTTCCTTCCCATCTTTCGAATCTGAGATATCTCCACCATTTTTTGCACGTTCCACAGCTTGCTCAACAACCTCCATGAGGGAATGTGCCACAAACGTTGTCCTCTTTTCGTCACTTTTCAAATGTGGCAACGAATGCGTCTCTGCGGCTATTTTAATGGGTGATAGAGCCTTCGCTAATGAAAATCCATTTGTAGGCAGCTCTTTTGTATCAACCTCTTTACTTCCTTTTACACTGGCTTTCCGCTCTAATCTAATTTTAGTCGGAGTTTCCGTTAAGGGTTTTACTTTAGTTTTCCTCTCTACCTTATCCTGTATAAGCGCTCTTATTCTTTCCGGTGAACCAGATCTGACATATGGAACGCGACCCTTACTCGCAGGAGGCGAACCCGATCTTCTCGCAAATACTCTTCTATTCACGGGTGAACCGGAGCGTGTTTGTCCGAATATTCTTGATCGTCCGTTCGTGTCACCTCTCAGCGACGCAAAAGCTTTCGTAGACTTCAGCTTCGACTGCGAGATGACATTTGCTGCCAACTGTGGATCTAACGGTGCTATGACACGCGGTAACACCCGCCCCATATGTGATGGAGGCGAATGCAAACGAGAACTGGAAGCACCTCTTTTCCAGCTGGCACTTCGTTGATTGGGCAGTAATTCAGGATGCATCATAACAGGCGTTGAGTAGCCAGAACGAGTATAACCAATAACCGAAGGTGTAGGTGAACTGATACACGGACGTTGTGGATTATAGTCGAAGTGACGACTAATGGCGGGTAAAACCGTGTGGCGTAACGCGCTGGTTACATTACGTCGATTACTAACAAAAGTAGCGAATTCGCGCTGCATACGTTTAGCGTTCGCAGCAAGTACGCCATTTGTGGGTAAGCGAGCACGTCGTAACCTCGGACTATCGGACGCCGTCGAATGCTGCGGACTGCTGTTACTATTATAATAAGCATCACTGTAACAGCTGTCATCCTCGAGCAGCGTTCGCCTCAGATTTTCTATGGGTTTAGTGGGATAGTTCGCCGGTTGCGTTGGCGGTCCAAAGCGTCGAAATTTTCCGCCACCTTTGAATTCATTCATTTTGCGGGTTTTCGACAAATGATCGGCGTGCTTCTCCCACTCGGTGGTGCCCGGTCGTTTCTCCGCCGCCAATAAGGCAACCATGCTGTGAAGAGAGCATTTGAGAGGGAAAGAGGGAAGAAAAGAAGAAGAAGCAGAAAATAATCATCCATTTTAGTTTGCAGTCCTTCATAAGTGTGCAAGTGTGAGTATCTCAAAATCACTACGTACTTTTTACAGGGTTTGTTGCGGTTTTACAAAACTTTGCGTTGCTCGTTTACGGTTCGTAAGCAGTTATTTGACGTATACGAGTGCATACGTATGTAATAGATAAATCGGAAAAGAAATCCATCGAAATGTAAATGTAATTGTAAATGAAAAGGCAAATATTTACATTCAGAGTTGAAATAGTATCGAAAAATAACACTTTATTGATATGTACTCGAGTAAGTATGGTAGTATATATGTATAGTAGAGAGGTAAGTATGTAAAGGCATTGTCAACATTGAACTACAATTAAATTACGTATAAATGGCGTTTCTAATTTACTTTATATTCTGCACTTGAAAGTTATTATTAATATTTATTTATTTATGTGTTTAACACTAAGAAATGTTGGTGCATGAATGTTAACGGTATTTTATTATTTATTTACAATTTACATAATTCTGAAAACTAACTACAATTAAAGAAAATAAAATTCATTAGAATGAAATAAGCTGAAAAGTTCTGAATATAATTTATGAGATAAAGAGGTTCAATGCTTTCAGGGACCTCAAGTCACGAAGTCTTTAATGAGTTATTGAAGGAATTAATACTCTTATTTTTTTATGTGAAAAAGGAGCAACGTTAAATTGAGGTTAAATCACCATCGAAACAATATGCATAAAGAATCCACTTGGAGTAAATCTAATAAAAATTTTATTTTCAAAAAACTAAAAATAAATATAAATTTTTTTTTTCATTTCGAAGGGATTCTGAAAAATTCATTATCCACTTGTTTGGTTAGGATGGAGTGTAGGATCAATCCTCGGCTATTGTTGTTGTTGTAACGGATACCTAATCCCCGTTAGGATGGTAAGGATTAGCTAAATTGTCGTCAGCGTCATCCAACGGTAGGCTGAATAAACGTGGTGTTTCGACGGGGTCGAACCAAAGGGAGAGGGATTTCAGATAAGTGGTGTACGTGGGGCATACAAGGAGGTGGCCAGTGTCAGGCGGCGACTCATTGCATGCAGGACATATATTAGATATATCGGGGTCTCTTCATAATAAGTAGAAGTTCAACCTACTACAGTATCCAGAACGAAGTCAATCTTCGCGACAAATTGCGCTGGATCTCACTTGAACGGCTTTGAACTTTGGTCGTTGCGATACCAAAAAACTCTGAAAATACTGCTAATAGAACGAAAGCTTATTAGAAGAGACGAAGTGTTTAAAGCTAAATAGAAGAGAAAGTGCCGATATGAATCCACGTTGCTTTCCTCTACAAAGTTTTGGCAAACAAGGCACGAAAAATCGTTTAACCGCATTGCGTGTGAGGTCCAGTTGGACATTATCTACACAGAAGATCCAAAATTGCGGCGAGATTGGCTTTGCTGAAAGCAAAAAGTTAAGAGACCCTTTTGCGTTTCCCTCTAGGCCAGAAGGATTTCGCTTGCATGGGGGTTTCATATGTCAGTTGATGGAAAGCTCCAGTCGTAAAACTAGATCACGCATAAAACGAGATAAGCTTTCTTCAAATTATTGAGCTAATTATGAAGAAGCTCTTGACCGAACACATATGAAAGCCGGGAACCTCGTAAGGTAAGTACAACTAAACGTTAGTTCTCAACATATACTCATTTAAAAAAAAAACAACTACACACACATTTGCAAAGTACATTCAAAACAACAAAACAAATACATTAAAATAAGAGAGCATTTACTGCCAACAAAAACACTTTAATCAACTCAAAATGTCAACCAACCCATTTAAAATAAACAAACAATAAACAAATAATAAACCATAACACCAACAACGGCTGAACTTCAACACAAAACCAAAACTCTTATAAAGTTACAAATGAAATGGACGCCTACTCACTCCACGGCCGGTTCAGTGGCCGCAGTTGTTCCAGTTGTCAGCACCGCTGACTCTTTAGCCTCGACAACGCCATTGGTGACGGCCGCCGCCAACGCAGTTGTTGTCTGTGTCGTCTGCTTCACTTCCGCTGTTAACTTTTCCAGCTCGGCAATTGTCGGTTTCGGTGTTGGCGGCATATCCTCGTGCGAATTGGCCAATGCACGTTCTATTTCTGGTTCGGGTGTTGACGTCTTCAAACTATCCAAATCGGGCGGCGGTGTGGGTGCGCGTGCAGCCATCTCCAAAGCTGTCGTGTCCAAATGATTGGCCGCCGCCGACTCATTTCCATGCTCCAGAGCCTTGGTGGCGCCACCCAAATGCAGTCGTTCCAAGAGTTGGTTTTTCGCTGTGTCCATTTCGCCTGACTTCTCCGTGAAGACATTTCCTAGATCGTGCGCGATACCTGTGACGGCGGTGCCAACCGTCTCCTTGGCGTTCTCCAGTGTTTTGCCAACGCTTTCGGTTACCTCTGTGATGGTAGAGAAAAGAGAAAAGTTTTCAGTTTTCAATTTTACTTATGCACTCACATATGCCATATGTTGGCTTGTATGCAATATAACGGTTTCGTCAAATGAGTGCAAGCATGCTTCTAACCATTATTATTATTGCGAATTTCCCGTTTACTCATTGCTTTATGCTTTTAGTTTCCCTCATTTGTTTTTTTTTTTTTGCAATGAAATTTAACGCACGCACACGCTGAGTAATCAATTATATGAGTGGCTTAATCAGCTATTATGCACCCCTGCCAGCGTCGCTGCAACAGCAGTCTCGCGTGCAGACAAGTGCCACCTGACGATCCCCACGCCCCCGTCGAGCATCCCCATGCCATCGCCATTGTTCCATCATAATATTGGCCTTTTGGACGGCATAAATATTTGACCATTTACAAGCAGTTTACCGACTGCCAGTCACGCGAGCGCGGTTACACATCCCTCATTTGCTTGCGCATATTAAAGCCACCGCTGGCTGTCGCCCATGAATAATGGAATTTTTCACTATTTTCTAAATTTGTACTTTTATATATTTACGAACTTCGTATTCATTACTATTAGATTATTAGTGCATTTGACTGTTTGATTCCGCGAAAGAGAGCCAATGTCTCTTAGTAATAGTATGACCAAATCATTTTATTTTACTCATTCCCTCTCATCTCTTCGGAACCTTTAAGACTGAATCACCTCTTTTTATTTTCAATAACTGTCACAAGAGTGGAGGCAATACATTTAAATCATCGTTCTACATCGATATAACCGTGGCGGCGTCTTCATCTTCTGTGGTCAAAATATTATTTCTACAAACATTTATTAAACGAACGAAATGAAATACCTAAATGTCGAACTATAGTTGTTAACGGTATTAAGGTACTTAAACAGATTTTCTACAACTTCGAAAGACCGCACCCCCACATATCTTTCGGAAATTATGTGGAGTTAAGTGACCTTTCTAGCTCTGTGATGCTGGAGCTACTCCAAGATACTTGGAAATGTCGACCATTTCGGAGTTACGGTTTTCAGCCCTCTATTGAAGCACAAAACTAATACTTTATAAGTCTGTTGTTATGTCTGACTTAATGAAGGTGCGGAGCAACGGACTGTGTTAAGATCCGATGGGTCAGATCTCAGAGTGTACGACTAAAAGACTATGTGAACCAGCACATCATAACATACTTTCTAATCGGGTCTCCATGCGTTAAATTTACTACTAAAGCTGAAACTTAGTACTGGAACGGTAGAATCTCTTAATCAACAAAAGTAGAAATGCCCCCTTGAACTTGATATTTTCTACTGATGACACCTTTAGCCACGAAAGAAGGACCCTTGCTCAATTAAGTAAATCTTGTGCCATAATTTAGAACGTTAGTTGGTCTTTAAGACGTATAAATATTTATGGTTAAAGCTTACAGTTCCCCTAAATGTTCAGATGAACTTCTTGAATGTTTTCTCCTCAATTTGATGGAATGACCAAATCCTGTGAAAACCTTTTACTTTCATACACCGATATTTTCATTCGTGGTATAGCAATAAAATGTTACATTATCGAGTTGAACACAGAAATTTCACTAAGCTTTGATCCCAGCGAAACCGAATAAACCTATGTATAGCATTCGTAAGGGCTTACGGTCCTCTAGCTGAAGCTCTTGTATGAAGAACTGAGTTTTTTCCTTATGAAAACGTAATTTAACGTGTTCGTATATTTTCGTAAAGAAGTGGATTTTATTTGTAATCAAATTTGTTCGCGAAAAGAGTTGGACAGATCATACCACTGTTGCCAAAAATAGTTAGACTTCTTAATTTAAATTTCGCACATAAACTCATTTGTTTCGAGCAAGTGTTTTTGATTGGTACAAATTATTCCAAGAGCGTCGAGAACCGTTGACGACGGACCACGTCCAGGCCGGCCATCAACATGAACTGATGACCAACACGTCGAAAAACAAAAGAATGGGTATTTGAGAATCGACGAATAACAATCAGAGATCCTATCGACATCGTTGGAATATCGGAAGGATCAGTGAAAACTATTTGGAAAGATCATTTGGGCCTACTCAAAGTAAGAGCACGATTGGTTCCAAAATCACTAATAAGCATCGCATGCGACTACCAGAATGTCATGAAACGTTTTATTACTGGCGATGAGTCTTGAATATATTCTTGCGACCTGGAAACAGGCGATAAATCTTCCGAATATCGTGGCAAAGGCGAGACGAAGCCGAAAAACCACGTCAGAGCAGGTCAAAAATTAAGGTTATGTTGACAGTTTTCTTCGATTTTCGAAATCACTCCGAATACCTTCCGAACGGCCAAACTGTCAAGAAGGAGTACTATTTGCGTCGTTTGCGCGAAGCAATTCGTAGAAAATTCCCGAATTATGGACCGATAACTCTTGATTTTTGCATCACGATAATGCACCGTCGCATACTGCATTAATTCTTCATGGGTTTTTCACCAAATGTTCAACGAATATTCACGTATTCGCCTAGTGTAATACTACATATTTTCGACGACTTTTTCAAAACTTTATTATGCACTTCTTTGTTTAGCATTATTTTTGAATTCCTCGTCACGATTCCCACGACAGTTGATTCTAAGCACCGGAATTGACTTGGATTTTATCCGACCAGGGGCTGTTTTTTCGGCCATCTAACCCCGTTTGGATCAGTTAATAAAAAAAAATCCTTGTCACATTATTTAGAGCATTCACATTGCCAATTATTATTTTTTTCAGCATTTTCTTACACTCATTGCCCAAAGTTTCAAATCAAATAAGAAAACTACCTTCCACTGCATGCTCGGCTCCCTTGGCTGCATCGGAGGCCGCATGTGTCGCTGCTTTCAACATATCACTCCCGGCTGTGGCAATCATCGGGGTACTGCTGGCGCAACCCATTTTTATTTTATTTTTTTTTTACAGTAAAATTAAGGAAAATCTTATAATTAAAACTTAATTTTATTTTGTTTTATTGAAATCACAGTTCGTTTATTTTATATTTATTTATTTATTTATATTACTATTTTTTAAGTCGATTGTGTAAATTTTTTCTTGAGTACCAACACATTTGTGGCTAGAAAAATGCCTTAACTTAATAAAAATTCAAACGCGCCTCGGACGGCAATGAAATAGTTCACGTCTGCTCCTTCAGGTGGTCACGAAATCGACTAAATCGCGCGTTTCCAGCACACAAATAATTAGTTGGTCAATTCAGTTGGCCAACCACAACCGCCACTTCGGCTGCCAGCAGAAGAGCGAAAACGGAGTTGGGTGAAGAATAGGTATTTAAATTTCATATGGCGCAATAGATTAGGCGTACGTACGCCTTGTTGAATAGTTGGTCACATGGGCGCCCACTCGCCTAGGTGCGCTTGGATGGTTTGTAGCTTTGTGAGTTGACTTGGCGCAGTTTAATTGGCATTTGGTTGGCTACGGTGCGGCGCTTCCTACACACAAACACGCATTTTCCTAAGCTCGTGGAAAATATGTAGTCATATACTCGTATTATTATAGTAAATTTATAAGTGCCGTGTGGCACGTGCAACGTGAGAAGTTTCACCCCTTGATGAGGTCATAAACGCGTTATGTGAGAACTTACATATTAGTTAAGCAGTAATTGAATGCTTATCGAGTGGGATTAGGTGAGTTTTACCAGAATTCAAGGCAAGATTTACATTAACGACCGTATAGAACGTGAAGTGTTGAGAACACATCCGAACCGATTCTTCTCTCCATTTGAACAGAGATGAGATAGCATTATATCAAGTTGGGCTTTTTTGTACTCTAAATATAAATACATAACTGCCTCATATATAAGGTTTGTCCGGAAAGTAATAGGACTTTAATGATTTTTTTCCACCGCGATTGTACTTCGGAGCGTGCGCTAACCAAAGAACGGATGGTCAGTTGTCGCCGAGCACCTGGAGAGTCAGGACAAACATTTTCAAGCGACTTGTTTCTGTGAGTGTTGCAAAATGAAAATGCAGCGTTAGTTAGAGAGCCGTGATTAAATTTTTAGTGAAACTCGGTAAATCTGCGACAGAGACGTTTGATATGATCAAGCAGACTTACGCAGATGTTGCTTTAGCAAGCAGTGGTGTGTTTCGGTGGCATCAGGCCTTTGTGGAAGGCGGGGAATAGGTCGCTGATCAAGACCGTGCTGGGAGAACTGTGACTTCGACAAACACAAAAAAACCGTCAACGGCAAGTTTTTCGTGGAAGGCCTCAAGAGACTCAAACGAAGGGTCAACCGGTCCGACAAGATATCGCCGCCGATTGGAAGTTGCACCACGACAACGCCCCAGCTCACACCATCTTTCTTGTGAACAGCTACCTAACCAAATCTGGCAGCCCAACGCTTCCGCAGCCGCCCTACAGCCCATAACTTTGATCCTACACCTACTTTGATGTGTTTTTTTCGGCTTCGGCTCACCTTTGCCACGATATTCGGACGATTTATCTTCTATTTCCTGGTCGTAAGACTCTTCGCCAGTAATAATAAGTTTCATCACATCCTGTTAGTCGAAATGCATTGCTTCAAGAAACTTAACGAGACGCTGTTTTTCGAAAAAATTTATTATATTGGAACCAACCGTTCTTTCACTTTTCTTAGGCCCAAATGACGTTCCAAAATGATTTTTACTGATCCTTGCGAAATTTAAATTGTATAGTACATCATAAATGAAAGCACAAAAGAAAAATCAATGACACATTTTCCTACTAAAGGCCATTCCAATAATGCAATTGCCCAACACGTGTCTTTCTGATGATTCCATTTACCGTTATTGTCTGTTCGGTCATTCTGTTTGCTTTCGTGTGCGACTCCACATCGATTACGAACAACCCCAACGGAGTAAAGTGAGATTGGGATTTCATTTGCGTTGAGAGCCGCACAGGCCGCTTGTGGCGTCTAACAACGTGTTGAACATTTTGCTGTGGCACGTTGGCAGGCGAGCGAAATTACAGCGGCGTCAAATGTCGGCTCACAGCGAAAGCGCAACTAAAAATGGATTTTATGGCGTGTCTCGGAATTTTGCTACACATTTTTCACGTGTTGTTGGATTTAGCTAGGCATAATAATCCATCAAACGAATGTGTCGAAAACATCAAAATTTAGAAATGAGTTCATATTTTTAGCAGGGAAGAGTTGTTTTACTTTTATTAAAATCCGAATAAATTTAAATATTATGCTCAGACTAATAATATTTTATTCGCTTTCAGCACGCAAAGGTTGAGATTAATGTTCCTGTTCGTTTTAAGTAGCAATTCTGACGGCAGTAATTCTATCGTCGGTGTGAGTTCAGCAGTCCCAAAAGTATATAAGTGTATATTTTTGCATTTTCCGTTATTTATTAAGTGCTCTTATCAACCCTCACATATTTACTGTTGTTTCATATACTTTATTCGTATTTCTATACATCTTTTATTGTAAATAGTTAACCGAAAGCTCTGACGAACAAAAGGCATAAACAAAGGAGCCTTGAACTTTCAAAAAAAATCTCAAAAATTCAGCATTTTTCTTCGAGAGTATGGAAGTTTACAGTTTATTGCTAAAACTGTTGATATTTCCGACTCTAACTCCGCAAATCATCAGGTTATGAAGTCCGATATTCTCATATTTCAAGTGCTTTCATGAATGTAAATTCTTGGTAAGCTGCGTACCAATTCCGGACAACCAAACCTCGGGTGTCGGAACAGGAAAACATCCATTTGCTTAATTGATCGATGGAATATTGATTCTTTACTGGGTCCCATCTCATCTCACCGCTTACCGCGAGGTGCCACTGGTTTTCGTAGTCTAAGATTCACCTTTTTTGATATCAAAACAACCGTTGAACCGACTGAAGAACTTTATTTGAGCTTTATCAGTAGCTTCTGCACTTTTAATCGGCTTTATTAGAAGTTGTTGTCATCATTAGGTGCTTCTTTTTACTACTGCTAAACCCGTACTATCCTCAAGAGCTATCAAAGCTCTCTATATACATGACTGTGGAATCGACTAGCAAGGACATGTATAAAGCTTCCCTTACATTTCAAAAATAGACAAAAGGCTCGCCGAAGGTTTGGAAATGTGGACTTTTGCCTCTCACCTGCGATGAGTTCAGCTCACATTTGGGTGCGTAAATTGTCGAGGTCAGGAGCTCATTACTTATTGAAAAAATGGCAAAGTCATTAAAAAGAAAAATAATCCACTACCAAATTTTCCAAAAGAGAGTAGCAAAAATCAAACAACATAAGTGAGAGAGGCCCATTAATTGAAAACCTTCAATGTCAATCATAAGCTTACACACACACACACGTACAGCTCAAACATACAGCCACATTATGCGCCTTGCAGCAAGAAAATTGGCACTATTTAGAAGTCACATAAGCAAATGAGGGTCTCCATTGCTTATCTATGGAAATTTCAGCAAGTCACAAAACTGCTGCACTGCCCCTTGTCGCAAAGCCGCCAAGAGTATAACGTTTGGCACTCGCCACGCAAGGGTTACACTTGATTTTTTTTTACTTCACCGTTGTGTACAATTTGCGAGTAACGGCAAAACGCCCACCAAGTGGTCGCAAACACATCATTACATTCACGCCAATCACTCGCTTCGGCCCCTGCAATGTTTTCGGAGGCGGCCAAACACTCGCCGCCCCTTCTAAGGACCCGAAAAACAACGGTGAAATAATAACTGTGGCAGTCTTTTTCAGCGGCAAGTTGAATGGCCGTTTTCAAGGTGGAACAACAACAAAGCACGGCAGCAGCAACAAAGCGAATAAAAATAGCAACAACAGCAAATTATTCATGAACCTGTGCAGCGCTTTTGCGGCAATGACGTTGGCAATGGTAAGTGCCCCTTAACAGTACTCAGAATATGTATATGCATGTGTGTGTGTGTGTGTAGTCGGACGTCGTTCACAAAAACTACTTACAGTAAGCATGCCAATTTGATTGCGGACAACACGGCTATTTATGATATGAAACTTTGATTCACGCAGAGAAAAACTGAGCAAAGCGGAAACTCACCTCTTAACTCATTCCACACACACACGCGCATTTAAACGCTTATTTGTATATGTATGTGTGTATTTGGTGAGCTAATTGCTGCTGTGTGCGTTTGCCGGTTAAATTGCCGGTGTCTATTTCTGTCACTTCGGTGAGACCGATTCAAGGCTCCCCGCTGGCGATTTAGTAAAAGCTTTTGTTGCAAACAATTCACTTTTCATTTGTTGTTGTTGCGGAAATGAAGTTTTCTTTAAGGGCTTGTGTTTTGATTGCACACCATTTTGTTCCCAACAATCTTAGAGGAAGTAAAGCCAAATAAAGAGCAACAAATTGTTTTGTTGTACATTTTAATTTGATAAAAGAAAAGGTGAATGAGTGAGGATGAGACGCTGTAGCCGCTTTTAGTTCAATGCTTGCAACAACGTGGGGTCTGTTCATAAAGAAAGCCTAACTATCTGAAAAACTTGCTCATTCCTTTGACTAACCGCTTAACTCTCTCTATAGACCATCGCAGAAATGACTTGGAAAGGGTTCCGGGAGTGTTTTCGTCCATTCGGATGACATGACCTAGCCAGCATAGCCGCTGTCTCTTAATTCGCTGAACTATGTCAATGTCGTCGTATATCTCGTACAGCTCATCGTTCCATCGAATGCGATATTCGCCGTGGCCAATGCGTAAAGAACCATAAATCTTCCGCAAGACCTTTCACTCGAAAACTTGTAACGTTGACTCGTCGATTGCGACGACTGTTTGTTTGATGACAGAAGATATTTCGTCTTGCCCTCGTTCACTACCAGACCCATTTGCTTCGGTTCCTTATCCATTCTGGTGAAAGCGGAATTAACGACGCGGTTTTTGAGCCCAATGATATCGATGTATCAATGTACAATAGCAGTTGTACACTCTTATAGAAGATAGTACCTTCCCTATTTAGTTCTGCAGCTCGAATTATTTTCTCCAGGATTAGTGGATGGAGTCATGTGGAGGAGTTCACGCAAGTGAGAAAAGTTCTCTGATTGCCATTCACTTGGCAGTGGCCAGAAACGATCCTTTTACATATGGCTCAAGCAGGACTTTCGGTCCTAGACCAAGTATCCTCTGGGTAGCCAAAGAACATTCGTTTGAAGTCGAGCTAAAGTGAGAAGGTGAAACATCCCCTCCACAGGGTTGTCCGCTGGGTTTAGGACCCGGCAAGGCATTTGGAACCACCATAATCATAATTCCACAACCTGTCAATCTGCCAATTTGAAAATCTGATTTTTCCCGTGACAACTTTTTCGGATAGAGACGGTATAGTAGGTAAGTATGTACATATATAAAAAAGGAAGATTGATTAATTTTCACGTACAAAGGAATTGCTCAGCGAAGAACCCATGCTTCCAATATATCGAACTATGTGAAAATATTTGCTTCCAACGTGCTCCCTACTTCGTTATCCAAACTCCAAACCTTTCAGAGATCATCCCAGTTATTAACCCCGGCGCATTGAACCATTGACATACTCGGTAGGTATATAACCTAAAAGAGCACACGAAGCATAAATATTCTTGTATTCTTAAATTCACTCGGTTTTGAGCTGGCAAAATAAAGGTACATTAAATTTAAGTGCATTCAACAAAGGATCTTAAAATAGCGCACAACCGTTGATGACTTATGTTACGGTAGTTTGCTTCAAATACAACACCAGCTAAGCTATAATGACCGACCTTGAAGGTCAGTAGGGGAATATGAAAAGCCGAGAAACACTTGAGACTGTTGTAAGAACGAAACAACGGTACATACATACGTGTCCGCTAATAGTTCAGGCCAGTAAAAACCGTTTTGGCCAGTTATACACACATTCACATGAACATGTATAGACATGTTTCTTCTGTGTCGCAAAACGCATGTATCAAGTGCCAAGCAAGGGCTAACGCAGCGCTGGAGAGCAATCAACACGCACAGCCGAGTGGGATGAGTGTGTACTCGGATTTTCCGACCAACAGTTAGCTGAATATAAGCTATTGTTGCGTTGACGTTGCTCAAGTAAATACATAAGCTTTTCGATGAAAGTGTTGCTGGCATTAACTTTTTTCCTATTTAAAGAGTTTCGAGTTTGTCCACATATTATTTATTTCACACTTAAAGTCATATTTCTTGACTGACATGTGTTATGACTTTAGTATGTCCAGCAAAGCCCGCAAGTACAGTGTTAGCCAAAATTGAACGAAGAATTTTGAAAAAAAAAAAAAAAATGCTAACTTCGGATGCACCGAAGCTATAGTACCCTTCACAAAAGACATACGGACAGATGGAGGCATTGACAGACGGTTAGACAGATGCTAATGCTAAATCAATTCGACTCCTGACGTTGATCTTTTGTGTATATACTTTTTAGGGGTTTCCCCTGCGACCTAAGGTCCGATCCCTTCACTCAAACAGACCTTCAATTAATTAAATGTGTTTATTATCCGTTCAATCGGCGAAATACTTTAAAAATCCTTAAATTTGTTTAGGACTAAAAGTTGGCTCACTTTTTTGTCAACTTTAAAGAATCTTTCCAGAGCATAATGAAGTCATTTGTTGTCATAGGTTTTCCAAACCCCTCATTTCTAAGATCGCTATGGCGATATTTATAAAATTATAGTACAACATCACAAATCTACACACTACCTGGTTTACTTTCATTAATTAAAGCCATCGACATTCCTCCCCCTAACTTTCCAGGTGGCCATTTGTTGCATACCGATTTTTATTGATTAGTTTGTTTATAACACAAATCGGCATTTAATTTGTTTGCGCTGAAGGATATTGAACTCAATTTTGACAATGTAATTATATGAACTCCCCCTTCGCACCTCGGTAATCGATTGCGGAAATACATCAAACGTGTATTTGAATAACTTTGACCTTTGTCTCACTATAAGTATCATATAGATATTTACAAACCTTCATACATATTAAATGACATGACCTCCACGTAAGAAATGTAGACTCAATGAATGATTTGGAAAAAAATTTAAGCAAGCAAGCAAAAAAACTTTGTAATTTAAATCGCCAATTTCAAAAAAAAACATGGAAGTAACCACGCAGTGTCGCTAGTAATCGGACTACTAATATCGTCATAACATCTCACAACGATTTATAAGAAGTAGAAATTGCTCCAATAATCGATAAATGAGAGCACAGTTTCTAATTAGTTGTGCTTTCACTATTCCTTAAATGCAACATTGCTTTTTTCAGTTTTTGTCTTTCCTTTTCACATTCTTCGCAAAATGTAAACAACAGTACTATCAGCTGGTCAAACGCGAAATCGGTACGAAGAATATACAATTATTGCAAATTTTCGACGGCAGGAATGGGAGACTGTGAATCACTTTAAAGTGGACCCAAAAATTCAAAGGATCTGCAATAGCAAGTGCTTGATTAATTACTAATTAATTGAAAAGTTATTAAAAAAACAGTGGGAAAATGCGAAATTAGACGGGAAGTGTGGAATTAAATAATTTATTGCTTGCAGTTCTGCGAATTCGCTGGGACAAAGAATATTTTTTTAGATAAAATAATATATTTAAAAAGAGGTAAGAAAAGAAAACGTTATGTTTCCTTTGAATGTTGGTGTCACTACAAAAGTTAGCGTTCCAGAGAAAAATTTTTGTGTTTAGAAAAGTCGCGATGTCTATAACAACGTTGCATCGATTTTGTACCAAACTGAGGACACGCGTTGCGCATTCAATTCGTTAAATAATCGCTTTGTTTGATTATTCGCGCGAAATTTGATTCTCAGTTGAAACCAGATCTGTTGAACTTTTTGTACGTACATATATTTTAATATAAATTATCATTTAGCGTCAACATGCCAAGCTCTTTGCTATTCGCCACCAATAGCGAAGGTCGTGTCTACACGCTGTCAACAAATTCAGCGGCGTGGCGTGAGTTTCCCTATTTGGGCTTGGAGTTCAAGAAGATCGCTGCAGTACCGCATTTTGTCTGGGCTATTGGCGGAGATCGGCAGGTATATGTATATGTGTATGGCTTGGATGTACCAATACGCGTCAAAGAGGAGTCCTACGAAAATGAGCGTTGGCTACCTATTGAAGGATTTTCAAAAAAGCTACTACCTACCGATCGCTACAAGTATTCTTCAGTTGATGGTAGTGTGGAACGTAATATTGACAAGATAAGATTGCCTTCAATGGCCTGGCAATGGGATGGGGAATGGCATTTGGATCTGGATATGGATGGTCAGCAGTTGAACGAAGAAGGTTGGATGTATGCGTTAGATTTTCCTGCTACATACTCGGTGAAGAATTCATGGAACTCATATGTGCGACGAAGGAAATGGGTGAGTTGATGAAATGAAACCCTAATAATTTTGTTACTGAAAATATTCCATTTTAGGTACGTTTCCGTCGTTATAGTGCCCTGAATAGTTGGTGTGCAGTAGCGCCATTACATAAGGATCCCACACAAGAACCCTTCATCGATGTATCTGTAGGCGGAACAAACGTGCCAAACGCCGCTTCGGGCACAATGATCGTGTGGGCTATTACAGCGCATGGCAGGGTGTGTACCTCTTGTGGTTTTTAAAATTCTACATATAATTGCTTTTACTTTTTGGTTCAATCAGGCAATGTTTCGCACGGGTGTCAACACTTCGGCTCCGGAGGGTCTTCGATGGAATGCTATAAACACACCCCCGGGTTGTGAACTGGCGCAAATTAGTGTCGGCCCGACGGGTCTCGTGTGGGCTGTGCTCTATAATGGACGTGCCATTGTTCGTACCGGAGTTACGCGCGAGAATCTTTCTGGCGAAGCTTGGTTGGACGTCAAACCACCAGTCAGCAGCAACGATGCTGCGAGTAATCTAAAAATCACTCAGGTGTCTGTGGGTACCGACTCCGTCTGGTGTGTAACCAACGACAGTCACGTATGGTTCCGACGTGGCGTCAAAGGCGAGGCAGCTGGCATAAGCGAAGACGCCGCTATCGGCAGCGGCTGGGTGGAGTTAATTGTCAATATATCTTCAATCTCGGTGGCGCCTAATGATCAAGTTTTCGCCGTCGGCTCAGCGGATCGTGCGTTATACTTTCGCTCAGGTGTGTCCGCTTCCGATCCGACCGGCAAACAATGGCGCCAAATACAGTGTTCCATGCAGATAAGTCGCACTTCCAGCTCAATGTCGATTGTGTCGCGCCGTAGTGGCAGCGGTTCAACGCCTGGTTCAAAACACCAGAGTTTCTCAAATCTTTATAGCAAGGACAAGGAGAAAGGCGTGGTGGAGACATGTGCACCAATTGAAAATATGCCGGCCAGTCCGGCGTCCACGAATAGCAGCACAGCAGGAGCGGCGGCTGCACAGGCGCGACTCAAAGGTGACATTTGGAAATACTCAACCGATTCACCACCCAATATCGGTAGCTTGAATTTGAATGAGCGCCACAAGAAGCGTACCTCGGCTA
Source organism: Bactrocera dorsalis (assembly GCF_023373825.1). Taxonomy (NCBI): domain Eukaryota; kingdom Metazoa; phylum Arthropoda; class Insecta; order Diptera; family Tephritidae; genus Bactrocera; species Bactrocera dorsalis. The sequence continues at coordinate 5,097,805 of NC_064307.1, forward strand.
TGCGTGAACATGCCACCCACGCATGCAGCGCACCCGCAACAGAGGTAGTGACCGAAATATCAGGCAAACACTTTGAAACGCAACTCAAGAATCCACGTGCGTGGTCGCCTGTGCGTAGCGTTGGCTCAATTGTCGGCACGGAGGCGCACCCTGAAAGCGATTCAGCGGTATTCGAGTCAGATTCAACACATCACGGTTCAGATGCATTTCTAGGCGAGGATGAAGATCACGCTGGCTCACAGTTTTGGACCGAATGCGAGGTGATGTGGAGTTGTGTGGCAGCAGGCGCTGTGTGTGTCGATCCGACGAATGCGCCAAACTGGTTCAATGAACAAGCGTCCGCCAATGGTAAAGTAGACGTGGATGCCACATGGCGCAAGGATATTATTGAGAAGCTGCAAAAACAAAAGGAGTTGCTTAAAAAATTGAAACATCCAGAAAAATACGAGAAAGCCGTTGAATTAACTTCATGGATTAAATCCGCTGAAGCACGTTATCAACGTCCCGGTGGTGAATTCGAAGACTGTTTAATAGAATTGGAATGGGTAAGTGGTGCTACCGGCGCTGGTGCTAGTGCAGATGCAGCCAACACCAGCACAGATTCCGATTCGGGTACCTTCACAGTGCTCAATCCAGATGGAGTCACTACAAAAATCCAATTTTCGCTCGCCAACATCACGTGCGTGCAATGCTGCAGTGAGCCAAGTGCACCGCGTATTGCCTTGCACGCACCACGCCTACCAGCCAACTGTTCACCGATCAAGTTGCAGTTCTCTAGTGACGCCGAAATGGAGGATTGGCTTTCTCACCTCAGTTCGGTTTGCTGTCAGATCAATGAGGTGCTGGGCAAACCGGCGAACAACGCCATTTGGATCACCAGCGAACTTGGAGAAGTTTTTGTTTTCGATCCGCTCAATATGAAGGCGAACCAGTTGGACAAGGAGCGCAATTGTTATGTGCAGAAATTCGATGTAAATACAATGGAAACGCCTTACTACAACACACTCTCCAATGGGTCGGTGCACTTCCAATTTTTTTTCTGAATAATTATTAACTTTTTTGTTTTCTTTTTTCAGCATGCCTTTTGGCACGGAACTGGAGATATCTGGCTGTGTCTACGATGATGCCGATCAAATACGCTTCGATTTGCAGTGTCATCCAAACATAAAGACGCGTCCTAAAGTGGAAAAATTCCGAGTGATTGCAATGCACATCAATCCAAGGTAAGGCATATTTATTATTTGATGTAGAGATGTGTGCAGTTGCAATTTTTAATTTATTTCCATTGCTTTTAGGTTCAATGAGCGCACCATAGTGCTCAATAGTATGAACGACTCCGAATGGCTGGATGAAATACGCAATGACAACATGGTGTTCGCGCCCGGCGCCACATTCACACTACGCATCAAGTAAGCACAAACCGTTATAAACTTTTCTTTGTCTTTCTCTACTAACTGCATTTTTGTATACAGAGTTTTGGAGAAACATTACCAGTTGTTTGTGAACAACACACACTTCGCCGACTACAAATACCGTACAGATCCGGCCGCCGTCACCTGCCTCTACGTTAGTGGGCGTGTAAAGCTCTTTAACATCGTCTATCGTTGCCCCACGCTGATCATCTCCATGCAGGAGATGTATTGGCGGCAAATAGGTGGTCACATAAAGCGTGTATTTACATGTTCTGCCGGCGTTGTGTGGGGTATTTCGTGCGACAACACTGCCTGGGTGTACAACGGCGGTTGGGGTGGCCAGTTTCTGAAAGGGCTTGAGGGTGGCACTGGAAAAATTAACAATATGGTCGATACGCACACCTACTATGTGTACGAGAATCAACGCTGGAACCCCATTAGCGGCTTCACTACGAAGAGTCTACCCACCGATAGGCACTTGTGGAGCGATGCTAGCGGTCGCCAAAGGCGTAGCAAGGAGCACACTAAACTCTTGTCCACACACTGTGAATGGGTAACGGATTGGATGGTGGACTTTAATATACCCGGAGGTGCTGATAAAGAAGGTTGGCAATATGCAATTGACTTTCCAGCCACATACCACGCTCAGAAGAAAATTACTGATTGCGTACGACGACGCCGTTGGTTGAAGAAGTGCCGTCTAACTAGTAGCGGCCCTTGGCAAGAGTTGAGTCATTCAAAGATTTTAGATGCCGCTTTGCAAGTGTTCGACAACGATGTAGATAGTGCCAATAGTTTAGGTGATTGGGAAGATTTGCCGGTGTGCGCTTGGGCGGTAGCATCCAATGGCGATGTGCTAATACGACATGGTGTGACGCAGCTAAATCCACGCGGTGAGAGTTGGGAGCACATACCCAGCGAGCAACCGTTGATTGGAATAAGTGTGGGCCCGACTGGGCAAGTGTGGACTGTCGGAAGGAATGGCATGATTTATTTTCGTTATGGCATTACAAGGCACAATCCATTGGGTATGTTGAGAGTTGAAAATCTTATAAAGTACATGTTATATTTGTAATATTCACCACAGGTGACGCATGGCAAATGGTGGAAGCGCCTTCGGGTGTAACATTCCGTACGGTGGCTGTGGGGCGTGTGGGCATTTGGGCACTTGACAACCACAACCGCTTGGCTGTGCGCAAAGAGATAACTAAAACGTTCCCCGAAGGCTCACATTGGCAGTTCTTGCCGAATATGCCGAATATTCCGCCGCATACGGAAACCCACATCGGCTTTAAATCGGTTTCAGTGGGCGCCGAGGTCTGGGCGATTGCGTTGAATGGCGTAGTTTGCCAACGCTGTGGCATTACAAAAGAGAATCCCGCCGGCGCAGGATGGAATCTGGGCATACCGGTTTGTATAGCTTTTGTATTATATATACATATGTGACTGGAGAATGCTCGAAAATATTATTACTTCTTGACTTTATTGTTTCTTTCAGGGCCAATGGCAGCATATATCCGCAGAGAGCTTCTCTTAATAATTTTGAAAGTAATTCCTTCAATGTGTAACTATTCCCAAAGAATTAGTGTTCCAATACTTTCTTTACTTTAAATTTTTTAATTATTAAAGGAACGTGCGCTTAAAATTCATTATCATTTGTTATATTGCCTGTAAGTCATTCGAGTGCATTTTTTCCTAGCTTATATACATATGTATGTATATGTAACTTAACCATTCCATTGCAGCTTCATTCTAATCTAAGCTTTATTAAAGTATTGTTTTGTATTTAAATTTATGTATTTCCTTACATATAAAGTATATGCTAATTATATGACATAAACTAAAAACTCGGATTTTTATTGTTAAAAAAGGGAAGGTATGTGGGATTGATCAAAAATATATTTTAGCATATTCTCGACTTTTGATCTTGAAATTATTAACTGTTCGTGATAAAATACAAGCGGGCGAACTGTTGGACAATAGTCAACAATAATGAAGACGAAGAGGATATCAACGTCTAATAGGTTCCCGTTTAAATTCAATTGGTAAAATATTTGGCATTTTCAACATCATTGTTATTGTAAAAAACAACAATTTTTAAATATAGATAAAATGCAAAATAAAAAAAAAATGTAGATAAAAAATTTGTAGAAATGTTTCGTTTCCAAACCGGTTCGTTTCAATTAGTAACAAACAATTTATGGAAGGTTGGCAGCTCTTATGAATGTCGAAAGTGACTAACTCAATCTGAAGAATTATTACAGTTTTACTCGTGTGGTTCCTTCATCTAATATTTTGGTTTAAGGAAATAAACAATAATTAAAATAAAAAATAATGGCAGATAATGATTTAGACGCTTTGCGTGCTGAGCGTATGGCTCAATTGCAGCAGCAATACGTGAGTATTTCTGTGGCCAAAAGGCTTGGGGTAATTGAAACAGGTGCCGGCAATAGACGCAGGGATTACGGGGAACAAATCATATTATATACTAAAAATAGATTGTGAAAATAAGCAAAAACTATTATCCTTTTGACTTGGATCTACCTAAACGGAATGAACACAATTTTGTAACGGGGAAAATCAGACAGCTATCCTTTCGGAACATTTGTTATGCTAAATGAACAACTTGGTTGCCTTATTTTATGTCGATGTGATAATATCTATTATTAATTCATTTTTTTTTGTTAATTTTTAGGGTAGCAGTGGTGGTAACAATGCTGAAAAGCAACAGGCCCAACAGGAGCAAATGCGCCAGCAGGAGGAAATGAAACACTCCATACTTTCGCAAGTGTTAGACCAACAGGCACGCGCCCGACGTATGTATATTATTTTCAACATTCTATACACAATTTATTAATTCCTTTGTTTACAGTGAATACCTTAAAAATCAGCAAACCAGAAAAGGCCCAAATGTTTGAAAATATGGTAATACGCATGGCCCAAATGGGGCAAGTGCGTGGTAAGCTTGATGATGCCCAATTTGTCAGTATATTGGAGAGCATAAACGCTCAAATGCCACAAAGTAAATCAACAGTTAAATATGACAGAAGACGTGCTGCCATAGATTCAGATGACGATGATGACTATGGCTGCTGATTGTACGCTCTTGACAAAAGCCCTAATGAAAGAATCTATGCGATGCGGGATAGTAGCAATTACTTATTTTGTAAAATGCAGATCTTTCATACAGCAGTAGCACATTTGCGACCATACGACGTTTACAAAATTTTTTTAAGCTAATTAATGTAAAATTTAGGCATTTTTTAAAGCACAATACGATTTGAAAGGTGCCGTAAAATCTATTTATTTCCGCTTTCATTAACATTTAAAAATTGCCGAAAAAGTTACTCGTCCTAATGCTAACCTCTATTTACGTATAATGCTAGAAACATAGAAAGAATAAAATTAAATAAAACTTTTGTCAATTCTTTTCATTACGACGAAATATAAAATATATAAGTATGGAATGACCACCATGATGAACGCAATATAATTTTCTCAAATGTTTCTGATTTTGTTCTGCCAACTTTGGATTGTAACTGATTATTTCAAAAATGCCTGTCCATACACACTACACATATTTATTTTAAATGACGTTGTTTGGGCATCAACTAAGTGCCCATAAGTTAAAATATATGACAGCCACAAATTATACTATAAACCGATACAATTAGACTAGAATTATAAATAAAAGCAGTAAACATTGTTTCAAAACACCCTAAAGCATATGACTCAGCATTCTGCACAAAGTTTACTCGGTTTTCTCGTGATCATCGTCTTCATCCGATGCCACAAAGCAATCTCCACAGAAGGCGGAATATAAAATGAGCGATAAAAAGCCACATGGTAAGCCCAAGATAACAGTCGTAAGTACGGGATTGCCCTTCCACATATCACTTAAACCTTTCCTAACCTCGAAGATTGCACGCCGGACACGCACCAAAAGGGTGTCACCACCAAGTGGAGTAGCACTTTCATTGTGAATGGATTCGAGGAAGACATGAAGGGCTTGTGGTGTCATTTTAAGTGGTTCATCGTCTGGAATGTAATGTTCTTGAGTGGTCGAGTTAATCACAAACAAATGAGGTGTGGGCGGCATATCCAGAACGATTGAATGCGCTATGCTAGGATCACCAATCTAATAACAAATATATGTGTTTTCATTAAATATTGCATTGATGTAAATCCATAAAAGACTCACCCAAGCGAATTGAAATTTATCATGGTACCTATCTCGATGCTTACGTATAACACCTTCGACCATATCACGGAATTCTAACTCATGTGTAGCAACTTGATTCAATTTATCTTCTTCTACAACTGCCACAACTAAATATTTTTTCGTTTTCATTAATTGATTCATATTGAAACGGGTAATTTTTGGGAATGTTACGAATCTTTCGACATTCACCCAATGATGTATAGTGTCGTTAATCTCCGACACATCCATTTCGTGGGCTACATGTGCAAATGGATATAAGTGGTGTTGTTCTTCTTTGTAAACCACTACAGCAGGCAAGTGTTCAAATTCGAAATGCTGTGTTGCTAAATCTGGTGTGGTTGCGTAGAAGAATCCGTGTTCTTGATAGTTTTCCGCTGCTGCATAATATGATTCCCACATCACACCCTCCTGCTGGCCAATAAAAATGAAGAATATTGTATGTGAACCCTTAAGCATATCGATACTTTCGGCTCGAGTCACCAATTGTACCGGAGGACCGCTCATGCGCAGCGCATAGTCAACCAACTCCTCTTTGACGCGATCACCTTTATATATATACTTTGCGCTTCCTTTTATGAACATTATGGTTGGATAGGCACGAACCTCCATCTCACGTGCCACATGTGGGAAGCGAGTGCAATCTACTTTTCCTACACGGATACTCAATCCATGTAATTCCTGTGCCACCTGCCCAAAAATGGGTTCTGTACGTTTACAATAACCACACCACGGTGCATAGAACATGACCAGCCATTGACCTTGATTGTATACTTCCAGAAAACGATCGCTCAAATCAAGCACACGCGCAGCTTCGGCATTAGCGGCATGAGTAAGGGGAGTTGCGAAAATGGCAAGCAACACTTAAAAATTGTCAAAAAATTAGATATTTTTCTAATCATAGAGAGAGAAACTTACTAAATAGCGGCTTCCATAGCAAAGTACTTCTTTCAGCATGGTTTGTGTAAAACCAAAGCATTGCTGCAATTTATTTATGGATTTGTTTATAATTATTACAGGGACACCAAATTTTAGGAACCACTTTTAATAGAGTATAAATACACTTATTGCGCCATATTGATAACTATATATCACGTGATTTATAAAATGCTAAGTTGATTAATTACTAATTCAATTAGTTTTATCCATTAATCTGAAATATATGCGTGAAAATCTGTTGAAGTACTATAGGATATACAAAATGAAAATTCTTGCAGCTGTCAAACGGAATCTGACATCTTAGTGTTGCAACACTCTGTAGTTACTCGGTTTTTAATTTTCTCAAGGACTAAGCATTACATGGGTTTAGATGAACATAAATTTATGTTTCTATTAATTGTGTATATAAACAATTAGTTTAAAACATTTGCCAGAATATTTTTGCAGTATTATTTAAAATTGAAACATATAAAAATTAAAGTAACCAGATTGTACATTATGAATTTCTTTTTCCAACAATACACCTCTGGGGACATGTCAACTGTCATATTGTTTCTTTCCAATCGTTCCCGATGTGAGTGCACGTGTGACATTTTGTTTATCATTTCAACCGCATTTTATTTTGGATTTAATTTTTAAAATAGAAATAATTCGTTGAAAATAAAAAATGAATGGAGGAAATGCTCAAGTCGGGCGCACAAAAACTCATAATGTGCGTTTTTATAATCTCACGCCTCGATCTATACAAAGTATGGCTTATAACAAGGTTTGGCACAAGTTAGCAATATCTAGGTGAATATAACCACATTTTGAAAAGGTGCATTTCGTTTTGAATATTTTCTTATTATTATTAGAAATGATGGATCTATAGAAATTTGGGATATGCAACATGCCTCCTATTTGGAAAAAGTTATACCGAAATCGCCTGGAAACTCCGTAGAGGGTATGGTTTGGGCTGGCGAGCGTTTATTCTCAGTTGGTCTTACGGGCGAATTGGTTGAATGGGATTTACTATTGCTAAAGCCCCGACGTAAGCAGTTCGTAACTGGAAATGCTATATGGTGCGTTGATGTAAACTCCACCGGAACAGAGCTAGCCGTCGGGACAGAGGAGGGTTACATCAACATATTTGACATAGACAGCGATCAAATGCAATACAAACAACTATTTGATAAGCAAGAAGGTCGTGTGCTGTGCTGTAAATTTGATCGTACCGGCGAATTTCTGGTAACTGGTTCAGTGGGTGCAATACGTATTTGGGATGTGAAGAGTGGCCATGCGCTGCATAAAATGACAGTTTCGCGGGCGGAAAAGAAAAAAGAGGTGATTGTTTGGTCATTACAAGTGCTAAATGACTTCACAATTATTTCGGGTGATTCAAGTGGTCAAGTCTCAGTTTGGGATGGTAAATTAGCAACACACTTAGAATCACATCAGGTGCTAAAGGCTGATGTACTGGCGGTAGCTGTAAATGAAGAAGAAAATATGTTAATGTGTTCAGGAATTGAACCGATAATCAGAATATATGCCAAAACAAAAATTAAGCGTGATGATATGGAGTATTATTGCTGGGTAAAATATTTGCAGAGAAGTGTACACGATAATGATGTGAAAGCGCTCGTATGTGCAGGTGACCGTATATTCTCAGGTGGTATGGATGGTTATTTAGGAATATCCTCGGCCTCAAAACGTAGCTCCACAATATCTAAGTATGGTCCATTCCTTAAGGTAAGAATCAAAATTCAAATACCTAATTGCATTTGACATTTCAAAGATATTTCTTAGAATCCATGCGTTGCCGTATCAAATAAAAGTCGCCTGTTATTACTTCGTTATACAAATTATTTTGAAGTGTGGCGTCTTAGTTCTACGGACGGCAGACCACAGCTAGTAGCACCACCGGAAGATAAAAAAGTACAGAAACCAAAGCATAAGAGTAAAGAAGCTGAGCGCAGGATGCTTGCTTTAAATACCGCTCCGGAAAAGCTATTGGAGTTCAGAAGCAAAAATGATGAACCCATTATCTGTGCCACCATCTCCCCTGACGGTCAGTGGTTGTGCTACTCGACCCAAAAGAGTATCAGACTTTTCCGGTTTCTACCATCAGTTTCAAGGAAAAATGACACACAACTTGCCCGCGTCAAAGGCCTGCCAGAGCAATTCGTTACTGCCTCCCACATAATATTTAGCAGCGATTCGAAACGGCTTTTCCTTGTACAACCTACTACCCGTCAAATAAACATATTTTCAATAGTTAAAAATGGCAGCACTGACCTAGACTTCGTCGAAAGCATTGAAACAAGTAAACACATAAAAGACGTCGTAAATTTATTCGCCGTATCGGAATGTGGTACATACATAGTAGCAGCAGGTGCAGATCGCACCATTGCGGTGTGGAGAATATTTGAGGGCAAACATTTCAAACATCATCTCAACATGCCGCGCTACTCGGCCATTACAACGGCTTTGGCAATTCATGCGCACGAGCCTAGGCTAGTGGCAGCCTTTTCCGATGGCAAGATAATTGAATATGATCTAGAAGAAATGTGCTTTACGTGTTCGGAGCGAGAATATTTTGTCGAGAATGCGGAAACGCATTGTGTTTCAAATATATTATTGGATAGCCGCAATGTCAACAATATTGTACTACATAACGATGCGTATTTATATGTGTTGGAGAAAGTTTTGGACACGAATGGCGAAACGGAATACGATAATGATGATTCCGAACCAACAGGCAAGAAGGTTGGAAAGAAATTGAAACGTACTGAGAGTGACAGTAAAGTTAGCGGTCTGCGCTTGAAGTTTAAAAAATCGTATGAGGTAAATGAACTGAAATAATTTTTTTGTATAATTTAATTAATGCAAATTTTATTTTTCTTAAATTAACGCATAGCACCTTATATCACTCAGTTGGCTCAGTACGGATGAATTGGTCGCAGTCGGTGTCAATCCTGTCACATTAATTGAGCAACTACCGGACGCTTTTAAACAAAAGAAATTCGGCACCGCTTAGTGTAAAGTGTACATAAAAGTGAAATTTTTTGATTTCTTATTATAAGAAATTAATATTGTTTTAATAATAGTGTATTGTTAAGGCTACAAATTAAATTTAAAATAAAAAATATATATATGTATGTATATATTTAAATTTATGGTTTATTGTGATACTTCTCTCTTTAATACCTTATACAAGCTCTGCTTTGCGTAACATGAATGCTGATTATGTTCTAATGAGTGCTGTCATTTTGCAACTTTTTACGACGACGTATGTACATATGCACTGACACTTGTTGTATTTCTGTGTATGCGAAATTTTTGGTCTATGAAAGCTTCACTTTCAACTTTTCACACCACTATCAACAATTTTTTGTTGTGATTGCATTGCTGCTTTTTTGGTTAAACACGTCTAGTCGAAGTCTGGACCGTCGCGCGCATACCACATGAAATGTGACAACATCCCCTATCAAAGTTACAAAAGTACTAACAGACAAAAGAAAATATGGATTGAAGGCAGAGGAACGTCATCGCGGGTGTGAATTGCATGAATGCACGTTAAAAAATAAGCCCGTCAGCGTTACTATGACGGCGTTGCACAATCGTTTGCTTATATGTGAATTACTATTTTGCCTATACTTACTGCCACATACAGAAATGTGTGGAAAACTGGATTTATGGAAATTGTAGAATTTGAGATCAGGCTATTGAAAGGTAGTTGGTAGATTTTTCTACGCCTTATAAAGGTAATGTTAATTAAAGTTCCTTATAAGTACAACAGATAAGGTGGTCAGTAGTAATTCACTCACCCGAATTATATGCTCGTATCTGGTTATGCCTACAAATTCGCCTTTGATCAATAGTAACACAAAATTAAAATCGCAATCATTTGCGCCGGAGCAAAGCGCTCCTGGTTCAACTTTTCACTTGCATACATATAATATTATAACATATTATAAAAGCAAACATCGTAGGATCAAATTCACTTATGTAACACATAATAAACTCACACAACATACGTACATATATGTATGTATATAATATGCACAAAAACAATTTTAAGAAAAATTAAATATTATTTTTGAAATACGACATAATCACCAATTTTAGAACCTGTTTAAACGGAAACTGACAACTAAGGTTGGCGGCGAATTACAGAGTTGCATTGATCTTGTAGAGCATTAATAGTTCACAATAACTTTTTCGCCGCTGATTTTTAAAAGATATTTCAGAAATAAATGACGAAAGTGATATGAGTGTTGAGTCATATACATATGTATTTTATTGTTTCTAGGTGCTTTATAATGAAGAATACTATATTAAAATTCATTATAATATATATAATTTGTATACTGTCAAATATCGGAATGTCAAATTTTTATCGTACGTAATATAACGTTATTATTTACCTCATCAAAATATTTTTGATTTTTCGCCGATTCGAAACATTCGTCATTGTGCTGAATACTATTTCGAATTTCGAACATATTCAAAACATTTTCTGATTATAATTCTTCTTTACCAGTACGTTTTTCTGAATCGGAAGTATACATTTTTCTGTGCAATATTCACAATAGAAAAATTTTAAATTCGTTCAAATCGAGGCGAATATACGTTGAATTCGCCTTCATTCAAATTGCCGCATACAACTCTGTGCGTTATTGCTCTTTGCCGCCACAATGATCGTTTGCTGTCAATTTCCGTCTTCGTGTGGGTAAATATTTGTTAAAAATTAGAAATCATAACTTTAAAATAAATTAATTTTCAAACAAAATGATTTGAATAAAATAAGTTGGTAAAACTTGTTAACTAGTAAAGGCAATGGAATAAATGGCTCCGGCTGTGTAAAATATAGCTTTGCGACGGCAAGCGTCCTCGAAAGTGTCTTTGACTGGATGGGCTGATTTCCAAGCAGATAATTGTTTTATTGCTGAGCCATCCGCACTCCCAAAATTAGAAAAGGCAATGCTCAACATCTCGTAAAGTGGTAAGCAACCGCCAATTAAGCCGACAAGTGCAATATTTATGTAAAAGTGCCGACTTAAGATGGATTAAAATTCTAAAATTCACACTTCCATACAAATATAATACACAGGGAAAATTTCGCCATAATACCAGTTTGTTTTTCGTTTATTAAAGTCGGATTACCTTTTTATTTCATTTTTAAATACCCGTTCTTGTTGTTATTGCAGCAATACATAGATTTGTGGCCGCCGCCGTCGCATGTGCTGCAGACAGCTTGACGCTAATGGCATCGCGCAACATATCAACGAGACGATCTTCTGGCGAGACACAACAACAACATAAGCAGGTCGGTTCATTTATTTATTCTTATTTTTTATATTAAAATAAAATGCAACCATTCGTCGTGGCTGTGACAACTAATCAGTACACACACATACGCACACACATGCGTGAATGCAAATCCGCGCACAGATGTGTGTGGACCAAACAGCCGCACGTCTCCCCATTTGTCTCGGCAACGAATTGTGACAAATTTATTTGGTTTATTTATTGCCTGTACTGTGAAAGATTTACACGGCAATTTGGCAAACGTACAAAAGTTTGCTTGTGTGGCATGCAACATTACTGCGACGGCCAGCGCATAGCTATTGCAACGGAGTTGCTGCCCCTGTTACATTGTTCGGATGGTGCAACATTTCACATGTTGCATTGCATCGCTAGGTGTTCGGCGCGTCCTGCACTCACATGCAGTCGCCGGCCAAGAGAAACAATGATTTTTCGTGAATTTTTATTTATAGTTTCGCCGGACGTTTCTCTCTTCTTGTACCGCGGTGGTGGCGGCATTTTTAACATTAAATAGATTTGGCTTCATTTCCTCTTTTTACCCGCTATTTATTTGAAAAAAAAACCCCAAGGTGGGTTGATGGCGAAAGTTCAACTCGGTACAAGGAAAATGAGAAGGTCGTTTTGTGATATTTTTACTAAGTGATAACAAGGCGATGGGCTTTCTAGGCTAATATTAGGTTATATATGATTTACACGCACAGAATAAAAGAACAGATTCTCATGTTTTTTTTTCACAAATTTCATTTTTCCTTTGGAAACTGGTTTACTGAAAGAATATTCATTATAGTCTGAATAGTTGTTACTATATACAAGGTGCGTTACAAAGTAAACAGGACCTTTCAGGCGATGATTGTATATCCCGTAGCAGAGTGCACGAGTGGTTTCAACGTTTTCAAACTGATCGTGAGGACATAAATGCCGATCAATATGTGGGCCAAATAAAATCCGTGATCACCGGAAATTCTATCGAAACTGTGCGTGAACTCATTAAAAACCAGCCTAAGTCATCATTGAAATTCATAGAAATGGAATTGAACATCTCCATTTATCGCATTTTAACGGAACATTTGGGCTTTCGAACGATTTGTGCACGGTTTGTTCCACACAAATTGACTGACGACCAAAAATTGCTCAGAATCCAACATTCGATCGAAAAGTCTTGCACCGGCATACTGACGGCCATGCCGGCCAACGAGCTAAAACACTCGTTCGACATGCTTTCGGACCGTGTAAAAAGCTGTATTGAAGCAGAAGGAGACTATTTTGAACAAAATAAATTGAAAAAACCAGGTCAAATGGTTTTTTTTGTCCTGTTTACTTTCGAAAGTACCTTGTATTTTAACTCTCAAAAGAAAACATCGGAAATCTGGTTTGACTAGCGCTTGTACATTATTTTTCAGACTTCATAAATTCATTTCGAAAAGATCTACTATTAGAGAAGTAAATACTCTGAATTATTGGCTTGGATGATCTACCAATGTTCGCTCTCCATTAGGCCTCAGTGCGCCCCTTAAAGTTTAATTTAATGATTTATTTGATTTTTAGTCTGGTCTTAGTATAATTGTACAGTCTTCTGCTAAAATTTATAATTTTTCAACTTTATTTTGGATCATAGTAAGTTTAAAAATTTGGTTTATTTCTGCTTTTGACTTGGCAATTATTTTAATCCACCAAACTTAGCACATTTTGACCACAAACAGCTGTCAGCAGTTCGTAGTTATTTTTTTCCATTCCAAAGAAAAAGTTGCACCGACAAATCATTATTCTTTTGCGTACACACACCGACCTAGACGTCCTGAGGTACGAAGCGATTTAAAGTCGGCTGTCAATGCACTCATGCATTTCCGTTTCCGGTTTTGCGTTACACAATGGAGGAGCGCCGGCACCCAGTAAACTAAAATTGCTGGTTTGCCTGAAAATGTCACAAATGTCATATGATTTTTACCTCTCGATTTCTACCGTTAAAAGGTACGTGTACCAATTTGACAGCTATTGAACTTTTAGCTTATGAGATATAGCATTTTGGGTGAAGCAACTTGTGTTTCTTTACAAAAAAATGGATCGAAAAGGAATTCGTGCGTTATTAAGCATTGCTTTTTAGGGGGAAAAACACTCTTGAAACCAAGTTTTGGATTTATGGATATTATTTGGACTCTGCATCAGGTAATTAACCGTTGAAAAGTCATTTGCTCAGTGTGAACGAGGATGAACCGAGGACGATGAAGGCAGTGGATGCCCTAAAGAGGCTATTACCGACGAAAATAGAAAAAATTCCCAAAATAATTTCGATTGACCGTAAAGTGAAGTTGTTCGAGACAGCCGAGACTCTAAAGATATCAAATAACGTATTGGAAATATGGTGGATTAATAATTGGTTATGTGAAAGCTTTGTGCAAAGTGCAAAAACAAAGGCAATTTGATGATCTGGAGCAGTATTTGAAAATGTTCAATCGTAATAAGCTCAAGTTTTTACCTTAATCTGTGGCAGTGCATGAAACATGGCTCCATTATTTCACTCCGAAGTCCAATCGACAGTCATCCGAGTGTTATGCACACGATGAACCCGTTCCAAAGCAAGGAAAACGCAACAGTCGGATGGTAAGGTTATGGCGTCTGTATTTTGGGATGCCCATATTTATTGACTCCCTGAAAAAAGACCATCAACAGCGATTATTACATTGCTTTACTGTATCGTTCGAAGGACGAAATCGCCGAAAACGATCTCATTGGGAAAAAGAAAGTGATCTTTCACCAAGACAATGCACCTTGTCGCTCGTTTAGACTTCAACACCTTTGGTTTACTGGGTTGCCACCCTACTGCACACACATTTGCGCGAGACTAATGCATTTGCACAAAAGTAAAAGTTTTTGGCATTCAATCAAAAATATTTTGGTGGATTTCAGTGATTGTTTGGTTTTTTACAGCGTCTGCTGCGAGCATAAGTAGAGCTGCTGGTAGAAGAGCGAAGCGTCAGCGGAGGGAGACGCTTTTTCTGTCGCCAAAGGCGACAGCAAATGAAAAATGAATTTAAACTTTGGCGCACGTCAAATGCAGCACTGCCAGCCACAATAGACGCGATAGTCTAGTGAGGGGCGAGGAATGAGCGACAGACTTAACTGTGCGGAGGAACTTTTTACTTTGACTGCCAACTTATGGGAAACTATGAGACCGCGCTGAAAACACAATCAACAACGCCAAGACGTGCGTTGTTGGTGGGCCACGTAACGGTGACTGTAGATCTACACTAATGACTATGCTGCCATTTGCATTGTTGTTGTTGTTGTCGGCATCTAGCATCATCCGCCGGAGCAAGACATTTCTTGTGAAAAATAGAGTTTCAACTTTTCTGGCGCTGCTCGAATTGTCTTCCATTTGCAAAGCACACTTTTAGGCGCGGCAACTGTGTGGTGTACTACGCAATCCCAAATAGCGGTACTGTAAAAGTTCTGCGGCTGCTTTGACTGCGGCGAACTTTTGCGTATTTCCAGCGGGCGGCACAAATGCTCATTTAATTGGTTCGCAAATTAGCGAATTACGCGCGGTCTACGTGAGTGCCGGAGAGCAAGTTGTGCCAAGTGCGGAGGGCGAGTCGAAGTGTATATACAAAATTCATAGCAGTTATCGAAGTTGTGGATGGCTGATATTGAAAGCATCTTTAGCATACACTTCACTTATACATTCTCCAATGTTATTCTCAAATATCGGCGGCTTGCGTTAGAGGGGAACAGCACCAGAGACCAAATACGCCATATTTGCCAGCTTCAAATGTGCATAGTGTTTATAGTCCTGATACTGTAGGTGTGATCATGATGCGTCATTTTGAGGTCTTCATTGTTCCATAATGGAGTCTAGTAATATTGATGTCAAAGACATATCACACTCACACACCAATTGTCGAAAGCATCAATAATATAATGATGATCGCCGAGTCTGACCATCATTAAATAAAGGTGGTTATCAAAAGAGCTCTATATATGGTTGTCACACGAATTATTGAAAAAAACCCTATGGACCGAATTTTCATCTACAAATCACTGCCGAATCTCAACCAAATCGATCCATTTCTGCAGGGGATTGTCAAGAATAGTTTGCTGTATGATGAATTTGGCCCGGAATCATCGACTTTGTGCTTCTTTCTCACGATCAAACTTTTAATTAGGCCCTGTACCGTCAACAATTGGACCGTCTGAAGTAAAAGCAACCCTTACGCAGTGGACAATTTGGCCAATCAGAGGAGAATTATGTTCCATCTGGACAACGCCAGGTCTTGCACGTCGCCAGGAACTCCGACAGCTTGGTTGGGATGGTTTTATGCATCCATAACGGACTTTAAGTGTCATCACAAAAATTTCGCCTATTAGTAAAGTGGGACTCTGGATCGAGTCTGTAAAACACTAACTCCATAGCTGAAATGAATGCGAAAATTGCATACAGCCCTTCTATTGTAACTTCCGTACAGTAATTGACTATGCATTTTCTCGTACCTCAAATAGCTAACGTCCGATGAAACCCATCTCATCAAGGTTTATTCTGCAGATACCATCTCATCTAGTCGGAAGGACTTTATTTGGTGCTACAGTTTAATTTTGAATTTTATACCTCCAGAAATATGGGATGTCAATTTCATTCCATAATGAAACGATTCAAGCTTCACTTGTACCGTTATGGCTAAATAATCATTGAAGGTGCCATGACGTATACGTAACTTGAGACAAAATTGGAAAGGAATATGTACAATATAATCATATAAACTACTCTTGTAAATATATAATTTTTTATAGCAAAAACCATATATGACATGAGTTCAACGGAGGTGCTGTTTACATACATAAATATGTATTTGAAAATGTGCACTGAAGTGATATTTATCGACAGTCCCCCCTCCGGCCCTGTGGCTGGGTAACAAAGCATATTTTCAAATGTGTGTGTGTGAGTGGATTTGTGGCAGCTGCAACACTGCATAGAGGTCATTGTAAGGACAAAGTTGTGTGGCACATGTGAGCATAGTTTATTGAATTTTACGCTCCATTGTAACGTTGCAGTAACGAAGTTAAGAACGAATGTGGTAATGAAGATAAAAGTAGTGTAAAGTTACACCCATTCGCCATGATGTCGATAAATACTCGGAGCAAACAGTTGGGTCTTCGTGTTGAAAGTGAGGGACATATTCTTAAATAACTGCCATTGTTATGGCTTGGAGTGCAGTGATCGTTCCTCGGAGGAATCATTTTTCAACTTCTCAGCAATTATTGAAACGCCTATCGCTGTACGAGGAGCTTCCTTCTTAGATTTTCCATTGCGTAGAGCAGGCTTGAACCTCTTCGCTTTGTGTTTGGAATCCCCAACGGAATGAAAATAACAAAAATAACAGACACTGATGGTATCCGAAATTCCTGCCAGACTCGAAAGTTATAGCATATTCCAGACCCTAATTTAATATAAGATATACTTTACATAGATTTCTGAACCTTGTGAAAGGAGGCGAGATCTGAGCTCAGTAGTTTCTGAAGGAGAAAATCAAAATTTTTGCTTCTTTGCTCTAAGAGTTATCAATGGTTCTATTAAAAGAAGGTTAAAAGAACGTCAAGGGGCAACATATTGTTTGCATTGTAATATTTACGTAGTAAATATATTTGCTTTTGGTTCAGCGGTCATGCATGTACCACTTTGCAGTTGAAAGGTGTAACCCTTCCCATAGATAATTATATTTTCGACGAATATTACCCTTGTTGTATAGGCAACTTCGGTGTTATTTTTGTTGTAGTGGCTGTGAATTGTGCCAACACCATTTATGGTCCCGAATACTCTCTGAAAAAATCAAAATTTACCGTTAAATTGCTAAAATCAACTTAGTATCGTTGAGCCTAACCTCAAAATTCATATTTACCAACTGATGATAGGTTAGTAAATTTCACATTATTATGGCAGTAATCGATATGACCCCAAGAGTGGCTGAATTTAATATATTTTCTCAGCAGTAAAGTTGTTTTGATAGAATTACCTTTTAATAGCGGCATTGTAATTAAATGAATACAACAACGGTGAGGGGTTGCCAGACAAAGTGGCTTTTCAAATTGTGCGTTCAGTGTGAAGGGGTGTAATATTTCCAGCGAAGCAGCAATTTTCTACACCAATAACATTAGAAGTGTAATTTTCCGCCTTCCGACAGTGCAACGACAGCATTTGCAGCATAAACTGTTGCAACTAGTTAAGTTCCACAAGTGCGCACTACTATGCTCCACCAATACGGCAACAATGGCAACAACCTTTCTGCTGACAGCAAATTTCCGTTCATTGAATTTTGTCCTTTGCAACAATGGTAGAGGACAAATGCACACTAATCGGTGGCAGTGGCGGGGGCAGCTGCAAGGGGTTGTGGCCGCCAGCAGTCGGAGGTGTGGCGCTGCAACGGTGCAGTGTAGGTGTCTGCCACTGCCACTGTTAGCAGGTTAGTTCCCCCGTCAATGCGAAGCTGCTCTAACAAACTATAAAAATTGCTTTGAATTGTTGTTTTTGTTTTTGTCAAAAATGTGTGCAACTTTGTATGTTTGAGCGAGCGTATATTACACAATCACTTCAAGCAGCGCTTCCCATCGCCCCACTTGCAGCGTCTTCGCTGTGTTGCAACGCCGACATCTTGTCAGCTGTAAAATTTATGTTGCTTCTACACGACTTCACCGCTTAGAGCAACAGCTAGAGCTAACTGTGTGCAGTTTTGGTTGTTTTAGTGTTGCTGCTGTTGTTGTGATAGTCGCCATCGGCTTTGAACACTGCCACACTCCCTTCTTTGCCGCTGCTCACATGCGGCACTTTTTTTCCTCCCCGTTGGGTATATTTACTTCTTTGTCTGTCTGTGCCAAACGCAATGCATACTTCTAGGGGCGCCCACAGCCGGTTGCCATTGGATGCAACGAACTGCTAACGTCAGTAAGTTGGCAATTTCAAATTTTATTCGCCATTTTCTAATTCTATGATGCGCTCCCCCTGCCGAGCTTAGAGTCCAACTCCCCTTTTTTTCAATGGGTTCTTTTCCCTTTTTAATTTGAAGGTGAACTTTGCCGCATCTCTTCTTCTCAATTTCATCAACGTGCTCTTATGTAAATGAGCAGTTTCAGCGTTTCTCGGTGGCAAATAAAGAAAGCGATAAGTTGTTGAGGTGGATTATTTCAGTTATTTCATTGGCAACAAAGTCTGTATTTCAGCGCGAGAAATGGAGTGCCTGATAGTTATCGCGTCGCAGCAGCTGTGCGAGAGCCATCAGCTTTATTGGAGATTGGTTAAGGATTTGCACAATTGACTGCGAATGATGTGCTAAAATATGCTGAATGGAAGTGAGGTTGTGCCAATAGCATAGAGTAGACATGAACACCATTTTCAGTTTCAGAAAAATTCAAACTTTGTTTATTCTTATTTGTGAAATAGTTTTCAAAATTTATGTAGCACGAACAAGGTATAATGCTATAATCTCTACAAACCGAATCCAGGCCTTACAAGTTTGGTGGATTTTCATTATGTGCTGAGTGTGTACGTTCTTCTGCCGATGTACCAGGAATTTCGAGATACGCTCTCAAGCCTCTCTTCTGCATAAAACAGCATTTACGTTAGCTAATGCGGTCCTGCAGTTATCCCAACCATGTAAATTCTCATTATTATCGATCCATAATGAGGAATGATGCCGAGTTCACGAGTTCACATTCCTCGTTCGAATATAAATCAGATACGTGTGGGTACGTACAAAGCCATATGGAAGAAGGCAAGATTAGGAAACAACTAGACACTTTATTCTCAAAACTCTGTCTCGAAAACTCGCAACGTCGACTCATCGGTTGTTGTCATCGTCCAAGCCTCTGCACCATATAGCAGGACGGGAATAATAAGTGACTTGTAGAGTTTGGTCTTTGTTCTTCGAAAGGGGACTTTACTTCTCAATTGCCTATTCAGTCCGAAGTAGCACCTGTTGGCAAGAGTTATTCTGCGTTGGATTTCAAGGCTGCCATTGTTTTTGGTGTTAATACTGGTTCCACGAAAGACGAAATTATCTACGATTTCGAAGTTATGACTGTCAACAATGACGTGGGTACCAAGTTGCAAATGCGACGATTGTTTGTTTGATAACAGGAGATATTTCGTCTTGCCCTCGTTCACTACCAGACCAATTTGTTTTACTTCCTTATCCAGTTGAGGCCAATGATATCAATATCATCGGCATACGCCAGCAGCTGTACTCTTTTATAAAAGATCGTACCTGCTCGATTAAGTTCTGCAGCTCGAATTACTATAGGGAGTCGCCTTGTCTGAAACCTCGTTTGGTATCGAATGGCTCGGAGAGTTCCTTCTCGGTACTGACGGAGCTTTTGGTGTTGGAAGGATGAATCCATGTGTAAAAGTTCACGCAAGTGGACCGCCTTAAGAAAGGTGTGATAGGCTTAAATCGCTTCGTCATTTTACAAGGCTCTGGTGATCCATATCTGGGAGTTTTTGGAATCACAAAGGACCCGAGTGCGAGGATCAGTTTTACCTAACCTAGGTACATAGATCAGCTCACCGGAACGGTTTATTGTTGGATTTTCGTTCACGCTCAGAAATGAGTACTTGGAAGAAAGTTCTTTCATTTCAATTTTCTTTAGTTTGTATTTCCGGACAGTGTATGAATTCCATTATAAAGAATTTAGGGACCTTGTAATTCTTAAATTCTTCTTCTTTTCCTAAAAGTATTTGTATATGAAGGAACTACAATGTTTCTCTCAATATCAAGGAATCAGTTTTTGGTTACCTTTTTAGGATCTTATTACAGGATCTTGATAATACGAGAAACAATCTAGAAACAGAATCGCGATCCATTCTAACTATATGGTCTGGTAGTAGATCAATTGAGGTGTAGTCTCTTCTAATGAGTTTTTCTAATGTACTTTGAAAAGACTTGATTGTACCAAATCTAACATAACCTAACTTATAATCGACAAATCAGCTTGATACATCAATTCAATGCTTTGAGAACTTCTTTCAGCTTTATTTTTATTCATTTCATAAATGTGATAGGAAAAATAAATCAATTGTAAAGAGCACAGAGATATATAAATAAAAGGTTTGAAACGTCGAGTGTCTGCATCCGCGCCAGACGACAACAACAAAGGCCGTGTGGCATAAGCAACACGAATTAATATTACATGTGCACAAAGGTATTTGCGTCTATGAACAACAAAAATTAACGAAACAACAATATCAGCGACATCCACAACAACAACAATAATAACAACAACGAATGACAACAATGAACAACATAAATTTGTATCCACAACATTTTGAATAATAAATTGTCTTTCGGTTGAGTACATTCAACGTATCCCAGAAGGGTGGATACACACACAACAACAACAACAACACACACCCATGCATGACACAATGCAGCACATTGGACGCTCCATTAGTGGATATGTAAATACCGAAGTAAGACACGCTGTTTGTATGCGGTCGCTCCAGCCCTCCCCCTCCAAGCACCCCGTCTGCTCCAGTCTACTTTGGTCTATTTCGGTTCGGCTTTGACTTGAGGTGTGCGTGTGTTGTTGGCGCACAGGAGCTGGGCATAAATAAAATTATATGCGGCCGCTTTTGTGGCTGAGACGGTTCCTCGGTTGGCTGGCGGCGGCGCTCGGCAGACGTTGCACACGAAAAGTTGAGCCACAAATTGCACTCGCCGTTATTTGGTTATTTCGCAGTAGTGTTGGTGATAGTGGTTACTATAGTTGGTAGCTGCTTTTGTTGTTGTTGTTGTTGTAGACGCCTAACTAGGTCTGCGCTATTTGCTACTAATGCCGGCTCAACCAACGGAGCTTCCTTTCCAGCCGTCTATGCTGGTTGTTGGTGTTGTTGTTGCTGTTTCGCTTTGTGTTACGGTGCCACACTTTATGCAACTTATTGTGTTGCTGTCGTATGTTGCATTGTTAGGCAGTTACTGTTACTATTGTTGTTGTTGTTGTTGGCATCTACCACAAATGCATAGCTGTCAGACTGCCGTTATTCCGCCTAAAGTAAAGTAAAGTGCAATTGTATTGTTATTGCGCTTACCGTTACCGACACCGGCGTCTCCACTTCTGTCACCACCGTCACGGAATCCGTCTGCCACACAGCTCTGTGGTCGCAACATCAATGCGCTGCAGACAGTCTGTCTGCCGTGTCTGTCTGTCTGTGGTCTCCTTTTCCTTCCTTTATTCGCCGCTAATGCACATATGCCTGCGTATGTATGTGCGCGCGCCTCGTTTTGCTTCCTTTGCCGAAAAGTGAAGTCTAAGGACTTTCGTCTGAGTGGATATTCAGTGTTAATTCCTGTCGTCTTCCGTTTCCTGTGCACTTAGTCCCACTTGTTTTATTCGCTTAGCTCTTACGAATTCGATTCGTACACTTGAGATTCTCATACGGCGAATTTATTGAGAGCTCTGCTGATACTTATCGAACCAATGAACTTCTGTAAAATATGAAATTCGATTTAAGAGAGTCAAATATAAATTCTCAAATGGTTTTAGGCTAGTTTAGGTTAGAATAAAAGGCTGATATTGTTACAACCGGCAACAGGGATCGCACAGGACAGAACGCCAGTTCGCTGTGTTACCTAAAAGTCCTATAGAATGACCATAAAGACCTTCATAATTCGGCAAAGCGTTTTGAGTCTAACACAAAATCGTAGTTTGGTCGACAGCCGTACTTTGGTCGAGCCAGGATAGATAGCAGAAACTCTTAGCCGCCTTAATTCTTCCACCGATAGGTTTCAATCTCGGTCTTGCAAAAGCTGGACAATGGGTGATGAAAGTATTTAGATATTTCTACCTCAGCTTCCTCCAAAAACTTTGACAATTTGCCCCCCATAAGATATTTAGCCTTACCGCATGGTTTTGTTTCTTTAATCTATCTATTCAAAGTGCTTATGCTCGAAATTCTTTGCCAAATCTCTGTATATTAGTATATAAATATATTATTATTCGACAGTTTCTATGTTGTGACAACCAGTTTGAGGAAGAAAACACGAAATCTTAACTTGCAGTGAGTAAGAACCAAGTGCTTATCAATCGTAAAGGAAGGTGGTACTAAAATCTTTACAAGAAAGCATTTGATTCCAAAATATTCCTCACTGCCCAAAGCTTGAATATTAAACCAGTATACCTATTTTGAGAGATTTAAATCCATTTCGTTGAAAAGCATAGAGAATTGGGTTGTAACGGAGATTCGTTATACTAAATGAAATGTATATAATGGAGGATAGAGCCATGTCTAAAAGTTCACGCAAGTGAGGAAAGTTCTCTGAGCGCCATTCACTTATAACTCAATCAGCTCACGACTTCCAGTTTTAGACCAAGTATCCTCTGGGTAGTCAAAACATTCGAGGCATAGACGATGACAACATCTGATGAGTCGACGTTACGAGTTTTCGAGCGAAAGGTTCTGCGGAAGATTTATGGTTTTTTGCGTATTGGAAAAGGCGAATATCGCATTCAATGGAACGATGAACTGTATGAGTTATACGACGCTCCAACGCTAAAATTTTTCGACGCAGTACCCGCCGGGGGAAGTAGAGGAAGATGGAGACCTCCACTTCTTTGGAAAGACCAGGTGGTAAAGGGCCTTCGCTTAGAATCTCCAATTGACGCCACCTTGGGAAAAGAAGAAGCGATTGTCTACGCCAATAAAGAAGAAGAAACCAAATGTATCTGTGGCAGATTTCGTGGTCACTAAGCAGCTAGTTCAAAACTTGGAAACATATCATGTGCCATTTGATCAAATTTGACAGGCACTGACAAAGAACAAAGCATTTTAATACGAATATTGTTTAAGCTCCTGAGCCCACAGAAGCATGTCAACGCTTAATTTGCAATACACTTCTACTAAGCTTCGGCTGGGATGATTTTCAGTACCTTTACCGAATTTTGGTTTCTTCATCGACTCGTTTTTGAGCGCCATTCGTTAAATAATTGGACATTATTCGACATCATATTCATAAAACCCCTTATGGTCACCAGTAATGATGCCTTTGATGAATATACGGACTTCAGCTACTTTGGCATGCTTTTGCGACCTTTTCTCGACGTTGCCCAAGTATGTTGGTACGAGTCAAGCATGTTGAGTCGATTCATAAGAGATGTTGAGATCCTCTGCTATCTGTCATACCAATGTAGGACATTTTTTCAACGGTTTGCGTGGACAGTTTTAAATGTAAGAAACTTTAGTGTTCTCTCGAGCACTAGGCCTCGGTGTCGATGAAATTCTGGTCATATTGGTGGAGATTAGAAAACATAAAGTTATTCTCCAAATAGGAAGATGCTCCACGATGTCTCCTACTTATCGCTTACGCAAACCTGTTGAAAAGTTATCTGAAGATCACACTTGGAATATCATTCTGACATATATCAAACATGGGATATGCTCATCAGGGGATCGAGAGAGAAGCAGAAGGCAGTGCGCTGTCTCCTCACATAATAAAAACACCACACGCCCCCCTCGCAACAAGAGCTTACTCATCATGTAATTATTTGTTGTTATTGTTGTAAATATTTTGTTATTGTCTCTAGCGTTGCACACACATATCTTTCTATGATGTGAGCTGCGTACGCGCCACAGCCGGCCCATATGCAAGTAAGCGTTTGTGTTGTTGCTATTTTCGTAATGCTTCAACTTTACTAAGCACACATTTACTAAAAATAAGAAGCAACCGTGTTTTCCTTACACTCGATTTGAATAAAATTTATGTTGTAAGCTATTTTTAGTCGCTTGAGAGCGGGCATACGCGTAGACAATAAACAGCGGCGAAGCGACGAAGTCAAAATAAAGCAGAGAAAATGTACAAATGGAAAAAGAAGCCAAACAACAACAACACAAACAGCAATAAAAACATCGCGAAAAATGCCGCTTTCGAAAATCAGATTTTCACATTTTCGAAATGAGGAGTCTTCTGCCCGCCTTCAGAGCGCGGCGCATTGTCACCGCCATGTCGTGTTCGCGCACCGCGTTTCGCAGACGTCCGCCGGCTGCCATCAAGTACGCGTAGGTACATATTTAAAAATACGAAATTCAAATAAAAGTAGTGGATATACACTTTTACACACACTAGAAATTATTTTAAAAGTACGTGTGATTCGCGATTCGGCAGCGACGTGGCCGGGTGATCTTTGCGAGGACTACGAAGTCGAAATTGCATAGGACTGTGTGAGGGGCTCGATACTGGTGGCGGCTAACATACATGCGCACGTAAATTCGCACATTCAGAGACACTAGATGTGCGCTGGGTAGAGATGAGCACACAACTTTGGCTTGCTGGCCGACTGACTAGCTGGCTGGCTCGTGGTAGACTCTGGCAGCGGTAGGTGCGCCGTTTGGGTGTTAGTTGGCGTGTTCAGTTGAGAACGGCGGTCGTTTCGGCAAAGTAACGCGAAAATCGAAAAGTATTTTCCCGATCGGCGTGCAAAAATATGGATAACCAAAATTACATTTTGTGCCATAAAAATTTTATCATATTTTTCGGTTGAACAAGTAGAAAATACCACCCACCACCTAAGCAAGTTGTGTGCTTCAAAAACGGTCGAGCAAACTTTCAGCAAAGTATTTTTATTTTTTTTTTCTGAAAAATTGTGAGTTTTAACGAAGTCCCGTGTCACTTGGAAATATTGCGTTTACTTATTTCAGATTTAATCAACGAAATCGTACTCGTTTACGCGCCAAACACATTTGTTGATCGTTTTCGAACATCAATCATTGATGACCGATCGCCTTGTGATCGCGTGGAATTCCTACGCTCATTCGAATTCGCAATGACAAATCGCTCGTGACGAACGCGTCGCCGATCAAGCGGTGTTGGATGAGAAAATTTACTTTTTATTGCATAGAAGGCGTTTTGCAGGCGTTCGATTTGTCACATTTAATGCGGCGGTGTACTTCTTGGAGACTTTCGCTCTCTTTTTAAGATCAGCTCTTAGCTGTTCTTCAAAATATGTAACTTAAGAAGTTTTATTATATTCCTTACTCCCTATTGTTGACCTCGGTATATACTCATTTTCATGATATTTCCTAGTTTCAAACTCCTTCGCAAAATCTTTCCTGATAAATGTATAATTCTCTCATATAGTATAATGCTGTCTGATCGCTTCACAAAGTTCGCTTGAGTTTTGTTGGTTATTCGCCGCGTGTCTGCGCCGGAATGTTTATCGCGCGGCGGGCCAATGGCTGCTTAATTATCGTGTCTTCAACATTTTGATTTCGCTATTTTCAAAAATATATTCTACGCTTTGCTTTATTTTGCAGGAATCTCGCTGTTATCTGTGGCCGCGGTGGCTATGAAAATCGGCGTATGCGTCAATGTATTTCTGTGCCTATTTTTATGTGCAAATTCTAAAAATTCGAAAAGAATCCAACATAGTGTGTGTTAAAAATAGATCCTGTGGAATGTGTCTTCGCCAGCATGGGAAATATTTGTGTATGTGAAGTTGAGTGCTTTATAAAAATAAATACAACTCGGTATATCTGAAAATTTCGTGTCAAAGGCAAAAGAATTCGTCCACATGTTTCCCGAAATCGATAGTTGTAAGTACTACTGCCCTGCCTACGTATGTATATATGTATCTTTATTTAAGTACCTGAAAACCTCGAACCGACCTTGAAATCGGAAATACCTAAACTCAAATTGAATACCAATATTGGCATCTCTATATTTTCAATGAAAGGTTTCTACACTCACATTGACCATTGTAAAATATTCTTTTAATTATGCTAAGACCCGGCTCACTTGGGTCTTCCAGCTCTTTTCCCTCCTACCGATACGAATTTCTAGTTATAAAAAATGCTTTCGGAAAGTCAGAGAACTGAACCAAGATTGGAGCTAATAGATCTCTGATCTTAACATAAATGCTTATACGAATTTAGTTAAGACTAAAATCGAAGTCGATAGGGCCTCGCACATTTGAAAACCAAAATAAGTTGACGGGTTTAGTGCCATATAGTTTACTCCTCATTAGCCTTTTAGCTTGTAGTTTCTGCTTGCGGTCGAACCTAATGCTGTTGTTCTAAAGTCGAGATGAGACATTACTTCTTTGCAAACAGCGGAACGACAAGTACGTTTTGAACTATATGCGGGATTGTGCTGGGGCAGATCTTTGGTCGTAAGGGACTTAGTTCTTCCTCTTTATTGCCGTAGACACCGCTTACGCGGTTATAGCCGAGTTTACAACCGCAAATTGGCGCCAATTCGAGATACCAAGGGCAGCCAGGACCTTCACCGCCTGATTTCTCAAATAGAGTGGAGGTCTTCCATAATAGTAGTGGAGGTCTTTGTTTTCCTCTCTTTTCTCTTCTTTTTCTTCTTGCCCTCATTCACTACCAGATCCATTTGCGTCGCTTCCACTCTTATAGAAGATTGTACCTTCCGAATACATCAGCCAGCCATCCGGAGATATATAATATATTATATTGAAACAGCGACCAAAAATCTTCGAGGTCGCCGTCATCACAAACCTTATTTTTAGCTCATTTTGATTCTTTTACCTACCGCTTCAAGTAGAATTAGTTCCTCGAACCTCGAATCCAGCCCTTGTCCGGATAAAATCGGGATTATTTCCGATAACCTAGAACCGGCTGTGGGAATTGGAGCTGTCTTTCTACGGGCCTATCTCAGGCATAACGCCTTCCTGAAAACAAGAAGTGAACTACTTGATGTTCTAATAAAATTTTCCGCTTTTTATTAGCTCCACCAAAATGATCGCACACTCGCTGTCTACAATAAAAATAGCAACAATAATTGCTTATCATTAATTTAAATTTCAGCAAAGTATTCTTACAATTTGACCGTTGCCATCGACAAGTGTTGCGGCACCAGCTAGGAATGCGGGCACAAAGGCAGGATGCTAAGCAAGTGAAATGATCGCTACATGTTGATAAACAAATTCCGCTGCGACTCAGCTATGAAGCATAGCGAAGGGGTCTGTCCGTTGTTTTGTCTGCTTGCCAACAGGAGCTCTTACATATACATACACACGGACACATACAAACTTCGGCAGTCATGTGACTGTGCAACGGGAACATGGGCTGCTGCGGCGACAAATCAACGGCCGGCTGAAAGCAACAATGTTGCTTCTTGGTAGACAAGATTTTTAATAATGCATAACGAATCAGTGATGATCAGCGCAGATGATGCTGCAGTGCCGGCAACAACCCGGCAAACAACACTACTATGCACCGGGAGGGAAGCCAGGAACATCTTAAATATGCTGGTGGCGGCACTCGAGCCCGCCAGAGTCGGGCAGACATGCGCTCGCTCGGCTATTCTTGTGGCAGCTACGCGGTTTCTGCGACAATCAATGCACACAGTTGCTGTTGTTGTTTTCGCTCGATCCGTTGTTACTGCTGGTTGTTGTTATTGTTGTTGTTGATTAGGGGATTAAGTGTTTTGTTTTTGATTACTTGCGTGCGATTGTTTTGGCTTGGTTCGGTTGTCATTTGGCGGGCGATGCGTCAACTCGCCTGCGGCCTCGAGCAACTGCAAAATACAGCAACAACATCGGGACAACATCGGCTTTGTATGTGTATGTGCAAACTTCAGCATTGTGCATTGGCAGTTGTTGTTGTTGTTGCTCTTGCATTTGTGACTTTTCTTGCTGATTGCTATCGCTCTCATTTGCCACCAGTATTATTCCGGTGGCAGTTTCGCTTGCTTCGTGTTTACTTTAATAAATTATGGTCTATATATGCGCATGTGTGTGTGTGTGCATGTGATTCCTACTTTCCCCGTACATTTTAGTTTTATTTTGACTTGTTGTCTTCGCCGCAAATATTTGCATTTGTGTTTTTTCTTATCTCTGCCATTTGCTTTTCTATTTTATGTTCCTGCTTTGTATTTGTATTCTCGCCCATTGGGGTATTTGCCCAGCGTTGGCTGCATAGCTTCTGCATTCTATTATGTGTGTGTGTGTTTGTGTGTGCCTTTATGCATTGCTTGGCTTTGCTCAGAAAGTCTTAGGAGATTAAGATTTATGGTTATGCTTATGGTTTCTGTTGCAGTCGCTGCAGTCTTTGTTGTTTCGGCCCTAGCCCGCACCGACTCGTGTGGTTTAATAAAATGACAGATTTATTCTTTTGAGGAGAAATTGGAAAAACACCATTTTAGTCGGTGCAATATGTTGCGCAAGAGAAAAATAAAATATTTATTACAAAAAAGTAATAGTAAATGGGATTTCTTAAGAGGGGATAATACAAGGAATGCTCGAGAAGTAAAGCCACTTCCTAAAGTTATCTAAAATATTGTGTATACAAGGTGCTTTCTAAAGTAAACAGGACTTTGCGAATGTAGCGGCCAACGAGCTAAGACACTCCTTCGACATGCATTTGGACCGTGCAAAAAGCTGTATCGAAGCAGAAGGAGACGATATCGAATAAAATAAATTGATTTTCCCGGAAAAACAATTTGTTCTGTTTTTTTTTTAATCCTGTTTACGTTGGAAACTTGTATAATGCACTATTATATTCTTGAAATCGTCAAAACACTTCGGTGAAGCTATTAACTCCTACATCGACTCCACTTTTCGCCTCGGCTTTTTCTTCCTCGTAGAAGTGATCGCTTCTTGACAAATATCCGGATGAAGACTTCTAATAAAAAACTGTTAGTTTATCTAGAAGATATTGGTTTAGCAAAGTTACGCATTTTGAGGAGTGATTGGGGTCTCGGACGTCGTTCTGTCCACACTATATATCGTGGCTTGTTTGTGGCCTGCGCCGCTTATAGAGTCGCTGTGAGAAGCAGTCACGACAGTCTTGGGGTTCCAAAAACTTCTCTCAATTCATCGTTGTATGATTCTTGCCTGTTCGCCTGTTGGATGATTAGATGTTAGCGGTGTGATCTTCACTAGTCGGAATGCCGAACAGTTATGGTCGTTTATGCGTGAGTTGTTTAAGCGATGAAGGCGTTTAGCTGGGACTTAGGGTTAGCTTTTGTATGAGTGGTCCTGGTCACCAGTCCAGAGCTATATGGAAGCTTAACTGGTGGTAACTGGGCTACCAGATCTGACCGGAGACTTAATTCTGGTACCACTGGCAGCAGAAGCGCTTGGAGTGTGCTCCAAACTACTCATGTGGACTGGCCCATTCCTTTCGCTTCCTTATCTAGTCTGAAGAAAGCAGAACTAACGGCGCGGTTGTTGGGGCCAATGATATCAATATCATCGTGGTACGCCAGCAGCTGTACACTCTTATAGAAGATGGTACCTTCTCTATTTAGTTCTGCAGCTCGAATTATTTTCTCCAAAAGTAGATTGAAGAAGTCGCACTATAGAGAATCGCCTTGTCTGAAACCTCGTTTAGTATAGAGCGGCTCGGAGTCACAAATTTGTAGGGGTTCCTCGACTAACTTTTTAATTATCATCCTCTTATTACTCGGTTTCTTTATACAGATGTTTTTACACGGTATATATTGGGTCCATATAAAAAAATAATCACCTGTATTCCCAATTGAGAAGTTGTTGTGAATTATGGTCTTATATCTTTATATCTCACTAACCTCGCTTTGTTTCTCTTTGTTTGCAGATAATCTTCCAGTGCTTTGAAAATATTATTTCAATATTGCTATTTATTGAAAGAAATGCCGAAAGTGAAAGAATCGGTTCAAAATTATTACAGAATCGTTAAGTCCAAATTATTGAAATCCAAAAGAGTGGGTTGCAATCATGGCCTGCCCGAGAGGTGAGCTTACACGCCGCAACCAAATTAGCTGACAGTGTCCAAACAGCTATTTTTTTAAGTAGAATAAATTTTAATAGAAAAATAACCGAGCTCACACGATATTGGAAAAAAAGTTCGAAGTGCGGTTTTCGATGAGCCTAACGACGGCCGACAGCTGTGCGTTTGGTGAACGAAGTGTAAGCGAAGTGCGAGTGCGCCTCATTTGGCGGTAATCGATACACTGTGGCCCCCACGCATGCAGCCAAAGGCGCCGCGGGGGCCCACCCATCATTGGTAGCGCTGCGCGCATTGCTGTTTCTGGCAACAACAACAACATTTCTGGTGGGGTCGGTGCCAGCCCTCGCGGTGTCCACAGCCCAAAGACAAATTGCGCATCGAATTGGCCAGACTAGTGTAAGGAGTAGCAACAACAACAACAATTATAATAATTACAACAACAGCAAACGTACAAATCATGCAGCAAACAAAGAGTCAGAAGCGGATGCAACATCTTTATGGCCATTTTTCACATGGCCGATGACACGAGCCGGTGTTGCAACGCCAACAACAACAGCAACAACTACACAACTAATGCAAACAACAAATGCCTCAGTAGCATCAGCTAGAAATAGGAAGGTGCTCATAAATTTGCGCGCCAATAGCGGTGATAGCGGCAGGAGCCCCAACAATAATAACAACAACAACAAGAACAGTAAAAATAATAGCATAAGCAACCAGCCAAGCGTAGGGCGAAGCAAATATTTGACATGGTACAAAATAGTGAGCGAACACAACAACAACAACGACAATTACACATACAAATCAAACAACTACAACGAAAGTTACAACAGCAAAAGCAACAGCAACATTGCAACAGCGACAGCTACAACGACAACGAGGCGCAACGAACAAATTGGAAACGTAGACGGAAACGCCGGCGGAAACGGAAGCGTTCGGGTAGCGCATACGGGAAATGCCAATAAAAGTAGAATAAGAAAAAGCGAAAATAGTTACTACACTGTAAATAAATTTGTGTTAGCAACCAATGAACGGCGCTCTGTCGGCAGACGCCATGTAAATAAAAGCCTTGTAAATAGTGTAAATAAGCATAAAAATAGGCGTAAAAGTAAGAATCGGCGCCGTGCCAACGGCCACGGCTCCCAAGTGAAAGAAGAAAGAGAAAAAGGCAAAGCGTTTGCAAATATCACGCGCCCACATTTCGAGCGCGAAAGGCAGTTGAGTGTAAATTATTTGAATAAAAGTGTTAGTGCCGGTGCTGGTGTTAGTATTGAGTCAGAGCGTGTACAAAATAGTTCGCAAAATCTTATTGCCAGTAAAGAGGTGTCAATATTTTCGGGTGCCTTTCCTTCGCGTGCGCAAATCTCTACTGACGACAAACAGCAGTCGCTCGCAGTAAATAACAGTGCAATAATTGCAGCTACAACAACAACAACTACAGCAAGCACGCGGCTCGATTACATTGTGATTACCGATTACAATCGGCCACGCAAGCGCACCTTCTGGCAGAAATACGGTGAGTAGGTAATGCAATTTGTTTTTAACTATTATTTGTGAATTAAAATTTTCTTTGCTTTTTTTCATTCTATTTATCGACTTTTGGTTAAATATTCTGGTGCCCACATCAATCTTTGAGTATTTTAAATTCTTCTCAAGCTTTTTGTACAACTTTCATACCCCTGAGGTGCGAATAATTCGATAGATTTTTGTATTCTTTCTCTAATGGCCTGATGTTATGGATTTTACTAGGTTATACGGTCATCTTTCGTCGATGAATTAATAATACTTCTTATATATGTCCAATAGATTCATACTCTTCATGAATTGGTAATTAAATTTTCTACCCTTTTTATAAGTATCGCCATCGAACATTGTTACTTAAAAATCAAATTTGCTGTTTTTACATAATTCAGGTACTCAACATTCAAATGTGTAAATTTTAAAGCAAAAACTTCTAAAGATTCATGTATCTGTTACTTGGAGCTTTCAAAACATTCTTCGAACTTTTCCAACGTAATTCTTTTTCTAGACATCTCTTTGGCAGTCACCGAACTAATAGAAGTGTTACTATAGTAATATACAAAACGGGTAACCTCAAATTTTCTCCGATTTATGATCCTATTGGACTCAGACTTTTCTTCTCCAGCATTCACTCCGATTCATCGTGATTGCATTCCTTTCCATAACTGCAAGTAATTGAGGAAAAATTGTATTTCTACAAGTACCCTCGGATCAAATTTGATTCGGACTGGTTTTGCGAGCGTAAACCGAATCGTTGAAATCAGGTGGGGTAGTATATAGATATTAGAAAAATGTAAATTGGTTATTAAATTATAAAGAAATAGAAATTTAGATACAAATATTTCAACGAAACATTTTCCATACAGATTAAGCTTTTTATAAACTGTTTGAGAATTATATGGGTGAGCAACTGATCGAATCAAATAATTTTTAGCGCTAAATATGTAGCATCTAAAAGTATGCTTCTAGAATTTTAATTGTATTATGAAGACAGTACGATATTCTTCCTTCTTTACATGGCCAATCTTGCATTATGGTGCTTTGGTGTAGAGGACCGCTGTCAGCAAAATTTCATACAGAAAACCGTTGGAGCGGTTACAACGACTCGCTGTTCGCTGCTTAACAGCAGCGCTAAGAGCTCCGAGTACTCCGACGGCTACACTAATAAGGTTATTGAACATACTACCAATCGATATTGCGTTAGGTGAATTCTATTCTAAGACCTTCAGGCATAGCTCAATAAGAGGGGAGTTGGTAAATAAAATAGACCACATATCCTAACGCTTTTTTGGGAGAAAAGGTTTCAAGTCACACGAAAAAAAGGAGATATAGCGCCGGAGCATGTGTCTCGGCAGTGGAACTTACACATCTGCACAGACGGAGTAAAAATAGAGTAGGAGCCTGAATTCATAGCTTATGAGATTGCCAAAAATGCCATCAGTCTGGCCATCCAACCAATACAGGAAGTCACTAAAAGCGACATAAAGTGAAATATCCGAAAGGGCTGACAGACAAATCAGGGAAAGATTGACGATGTCCTTAAGGGCATGCTGGGTTACAAAGATTATGATCCCGGAAGATGATTTTTACTTACATGGTCTCGAAAGGATTGCAGGACGGTTATTCGGCTAATGAAAGGTTATGGTCTACTGGTATCACATGCCGGATGGGCATAAATAACGACCGAAGTAGGCATAAGAAAGATGCTGAAACACCTCCTAAACTTCTATCCAGCGTTATCTAGAACTTGTCTTACATATCTGTAAGTTTCGCAGTTCAAGAGAGTGGATGATGTGTCCAAAGTATATGTCAAATCGCTCTGAAAGTTCGCAAAAAGCGGTGACGCCCTATATGACGCATCCTTCAACTCAAATAAAATTGATCCTCTATCTGACATTAATAAGGATCGGTAGGTCCTAACCTAAATAAAAAATAAATGCA
Organism: Bactrocera dorsalis; assembly: GCF_023373825.1. Classification (NCBI taxonomy): domain Eukaryota; kingdom Metazoa; phylum Arthropoda; class Insecta; order Diptera; family Tephritidae; genus Bactrocera; species Bactrocera dorsalis. The sequence goes on from NC_064307.1 coordinate 5,131,847, forward strand.
TTGACGTGAAACTAACTTCTTACATTCACCGGCTCTATCGAACGTTCTCACAAATTGTGACTTTTAAGAAAAGATTCACCTTCTAATTTTAGCGACACCGTTATAAATAAGCTAATAACGCAATTTTGGTTAATAGATAATTAGACAATACTTGTATGAGATAATTAGTCTACAATTTAGTTCAACCACAACTGCCATTGACTTTTCATCCACGCATAATGATTTAATGCCAATTAACACTTCACTGCCAGCCAATATTAAAACTCACACACTCACATATCTGGCTGCCTGACATGCCATGAAAAGCATTTGTCAGCACTTACCACACACACACATACCACTCGCCTCGGACTTTATTATAAGAGCATTTCGTGGACTCGCCACATGTGCAACTTTTATAGCCATAAGCCAAGTCTATGGCCAGCCAGCGAAATTGCTTTATTATAGTTGAGCGTCAAAAAGTTTTACAGCCACAATAAAGCACAAGGCAGAACAAAGAAGAGAAAAAAGAAAACAACAAAATACACAGACACACACACATAAAAAGGATTTGGCAACCTACTCTCTTTGAACTAATAAAATGAAATTACCTTTTAGCTATGTGCCTCGTGGCTAAGCATTTATTACGTGTATACCATGTCAGCTAGTCGAAAGAGGGAGCCGGGGTGAGCAAGCGTGCTGTGAGGTTAGTTGATGTCCGGTGTCTGGTCAACGCGCGCGCAGAGTCATGTTTAATTATTCAAATCCATGTCATGTCTCGAGATAATTGCATGCATAGCCAATGTGTGCAATACACACACACACTCACACAAACATCACATGCGAAAGTTAGTTGGCCATCAACGTCATTGTCGCTGCCACGCCCACTCCCTTTACTCAGCTCGCACTCGAGGTCCACTGGGCACATTCGCCCATTGCAGCCATCACGTCCACGGCGACGGCCTGCCATCAGCTTTTACTCAACACTTCCCTAGGAGACAGCAGTCCCAAAAAGCTCCACACATACACGGACTCAAGCATGCTGCAAGTTTACGTGTTTCGTTTGTGTCGCTTGTGTCCCAACATGACATTACTCCCACACGCTCGCTCGAATGGCAGCTTGTCACAGTCGTCGGGGCAGCCAGCTAAATGGAGGCAGCTTTGGCGGACGGACAAATTGACAGACAAACGACACACATGTACTCTCGTAGTACTTCACACACACACACACACAAACATGCGGCCCAAGCAGCTCTCGATAAACTTTCCCAGTTAGCGGCTTGGCGTGGAACATGTGTGCCTGACAGTTGTTAATATTGTTGCATGTGGAGTTTATTATTGCTGCTGTCTCTGTTGTTGCTGCTGTTATTGTTGTTGTAGTATGCTTCTACTACCGATTGTAATGCCAGAAAATTTTGATTTTACTTCATTTCACTCGAACCCGTTAATCGCTCGGTTTGCTAGTTTTATTTCGTTTTGTTGCCGTTGTTGTTGCGAATTTATTTCATTTTCGTGTCTTGCTTTATTTTATGCGCTGCATTTGAATTGCAGACGTGGGCTCCAACAGCGTCAGACTGTCTGGGTTGTTATGCCCCGCATACAGACTGTCTAATGCACGACGCCGACTGGCACGCTATGCGGCACAGTGTGGCAATTCAACGAAATTCAACGAAAAATAATATAAAAGGTTTGTTCATAGTGACTGGTCAATGGAAATTCGCAAGTTTTAAGTTCCCTGTCCATCAATCGATCTGATGAAGATTTCAAGGGTCAATTAAAAGATCAAATTACTAACTCGACCATACTTTAATAAATCAAATATGTACCATTTTGGTCGATCAATTTTTGACATTTTTTCACTACAGACATTGTTCCATCAGTTAAAAACTTTTCTGGTTTCTCGGCTAAAAACTGCAACAAGTTATTTTCACAGGCTTCCCTTGAAGCCAACTTTACTCCATTAAGGGAGTTCTGCATTGACCGAAACAAATGGTAGTCCGATAGTGTAAGGTCAGTGCTATATGGTGGATGCGTCAAAACTTCCCAACCAAGCTCTCCCAGTTTTTGCCGAGTCATCAAAAATGTGTGTGGTCTAGCGTTGCCCTGATGGAAGACGAAGCCCTTTCTGTTGATCTGTTTTGGCCGTTTTTTTCGATTGTTTGCTTCAATCTCACCAGTTGTTGACAGTAAAATGTAGAATCAATCGTTCGACCAGGCTGGAGCAGCTCATAGTGGATGATTCCTTTCCAATCCCACCAAACACTCAGCATAACCTTTCAAGGCGTCAATCCTGGCTTTGCGACCATTTATTGAGCTTCACCACGCACATTATTGTCGTATTTGATACAATTTTCGTCTCCTGTTACAATTCGCTTCAGAAATTATTCGATTTCATTTCGTTACAGCAAATAATCGCAGATGTTAATTCGGTCCATTAAATTTTTCACAGGCAATTCATGTGGTACCCAAACATCAGGCTTCTTTTTTTAGCCAACCTTTTTTAAATGGTTCAAAACCGTTTGATGATGAATGTTAAGTTCCTTAGCGATGTCGATGCTGCTTATGTGACTGTCCTGGTCAATCTTTTGCATAATTTCATCGACTTTTTCAACGATAGGTCGACCAGAGCGAGGTACATCTTTCACATAGAAATTTCCATTGACAAAATACGAAAAGACTTTTTCGACTATAAAATATTTTCCAAAATAGTTGTTCTAAATTTCTAGTATTGCGAATATCGGAATGTAAATAAAACTTTATTGACAAAATTGACTAGAGCGCCACCTCTTTGGTTGGTCATAGAAATACATACATTCTCATGCTGCTGCAACGTAAAGCTTAGAGCTCTTTAGTACCTATTTTTTATCTCGATTTCCGTTGAAGACAATGTCGATTTGACGAATATAGGTACATATTTCAGTTATCTAAAAGCTGCTCATAAAATCCATTAATTAATGTCAGATCCAGCTTCTCTTCAAAAGTCTTAGCAAAAGACATGTTTTTAAGATCGGTTCAGTAAACACTTATTATGGCAGCATAAGCCTACTCTATCCACTGGGTTCTGCCGACTTCAGTTTTAGTGAGAAAATTTAACTTGATAATAAAAAGTCAGTGTACTCGTAAAAGCTCGTTAGTCTTCGTTTATAGATAATTTAAACTTCGAAAATAAAATCGATCGAACTTTTGAGGAACTTAAAGTAGATTTGTGTTCTTTCTCAATTAGACATAAACTATGTATGTGCTACCACATCTCTGTGCATGAGTAAGGCATGCGTCTCAAATTCCCAAAAATATTTTTAATAATTAAAAATTATTAGTAATAATTAAATTATGTATCACTCAGCGGTCGCAATTATATTTGTAGTGAATACAAAACCAAAAAAATCAGAGCACAAATAGTTGTTTGGCGACCGCAGACCGCGTGTTGGTAATCGGCCGTCAATTTGTGAATGTCAATAATTTAGTATGTGTCGCTTTATGGTTAAAAGCTTTTATTAACGAACTTTCACACAGACTATGCGTAGTGATATGTGTTAGTTTGAACATTAGGTTGGTTCGTTTTTTCATTTCTAAATAGGCAACAAGTTCTTATTATACAGAGTTTATGTTTATTGGGAAATGGTGAAAGGCATGAAATCCGCTAAAAGCAACTTTTTGTGTTTTCAAAAATAAAAAAAAATTCGAATATGTATTTTTAAAATTTTGTGAGCAGACCTGAACAGGGTTGCAAATTTTATAATTCAAATGTTTTAGAATAAAAATTAAATTTTAATTTTTTAAGCCAAGATGTTTGGGATTAAAAACTAAAAATATTAATTTTTGATTTGAATGAACAATTTATTACAAAATTATTAGCAAGATATTAAAATTTTTCTTTTTTTATCTTTCAATCCAGCAGTTTGATTGTTTTTATTCCGGTCTTTGAGTTCAAAGATTTTCTTTTATTTTTTAATTCGGTATTTAAAAAATTCAAAAATTTTAAATTTAATTCCCCTTAAGCATTATTTCTCTGGATCTGAGAGATTATCACAAAATGATAAGTTCAATTTTGCATAATTTTTTGGTTCAATCAAAGCCACTAATAATAGTTTGTTCTTAAGAAAACCGCTTCCCACCCTACTGTCAACTAAGTTTTATCTAAACAAGAGGCGTTTATGTAAATACGACTGACCATATCTGCCTATCTCTGCAAGTGGGTGGCGTTAACCTCGTAATCTGCGTATTTAATTATGTATGTGTGTGTGTGTGTGTGTGAGTCCGCCTCCTACCTCTGCAAATTGCCAGCAAATTGCTATCAGTTTGGTAACCATGAAATATTGATTATTGATTTTCATTCACTTCATCAATATTTAATGCTCGAAATAATTGCATTCACATACACTCATACACACATACACATATATTCACATATGAATGTGCATTTTGTGGTTTTGGGGTTTCACATTGACAATCACAATCAGTTCATTTAACTTGTTGTCAGCTGATTTAAGTTATTGAATTGTTAATAATTTATTACTTTGCGGGGTTTTGATCAAATTAATACTTTCAAAGTCAATATTTCCAGATGCTGTTAATTTAATGCAGAAAAAAATAGTAGTACAACACATATTTAAATATTTGGCCAAGCTGCTGTACATTATATATGAGGCCTTAATGTTGCCCGACATGATAGTAGTCCTAAATCGCAATTAGTCCATTTTATTTTTTCACAAGATTTTTCATATTGAAAGTACGAGTATTATGAGAGATTTGACTTCACTTCCCGCGCGGCGGAAGCTGCTTCTTTAATTTCAAATTTAATCTCAGTTGAGGTTTGACAGCAAGAATAATGGTCTTGAAATAAGGCATGAATAATGGTCTTGAAATAAGATCATGTGAGATGGCTTGGTTAAACAAATAAAATAAATATAAAGGCTTATCTCTTAAAAATGATGAAGTAATGAGAAGTATTGAACTTCCAGCGTTCGATTTTGATTTATTTCGGCAGAGAGAGAGAGAATGAAAATAGCGAAACATGCCGGAAGAGGCATCTTTTGGGTATGGTAGAAAAATTAAGAGAATTCTAGAAACATTAAAAAAGACATTTCTTTCATATTTTTTTAATGTTTAGAGAGCTAAACTTGCAAGTATCATTTCCTGGGCCATCCCTTAAACTAACTCATTATTTATATTTTTAAGGCATTTCATCGGATATGAATATGGAACGAAGTTGCTTTATACGAAGTTTCTTTTGACGGATGATCAGGATGACGAGAAAAATTTAAATCCGCGTGACTGTCTGTAATTTGAGTAAACATTTTCTTGATGAAGCTTGGTACGCGAGTTTCTCCGCACAAAAAAATCACGATGGGCTTAATCGCACCACTACCACCCCCACAAAAAGACTTCTGTATCTATTGTTGACTTTTGATCGAAAATATCGGTCAACACTTCCCTCAGCCTCCATATACGTAATATAAGGATTTTCGAACTTCCGTGTGCCTTTACCCCGCACATATCGACCCATATTTGAGTTATCTCCAATAAGAAAGCGTATTTTATGCATCACATTGTATCTATGTGCCTAAAATACATAAAACTTGACCTACCCCCTTATTACTAATATCAAGTTTTTCGAACATCCGACTGAATTAATATAGATAAAATCGGGGCGATACTATCGAAATTTTCGATTTTTCTAGCCGAATATGTCGGTCAGGGCAAGGGTTATACTACTGTAATCAAATTGAAAGGTGAATTTTTATTCGCGTGTTTTTCGAATCGGTAATTTTTTTTCTGTAAGTTGGTAGTACTGTTAGTCACATCTATGTATGCTAAATTTCACGTCAAAATATTCATTAGTATTTGAGACACGTGTCGTTTTGTGAGGCTCTAAAAGTGAACTCTTTCGCTTATACCATGTCTGAATTTATTGAACAAAGAAGAGCGATACTGCACCATCTCACAATGCATTGGTTATTCGTGATCATTTCGCCACATTTTCAAGTAATATCGTGTCACAACCACCGCATTCGCCTGATTTACCTTCGTGTAACTTCTGGCTATTCAGCAAATTCACATGACCACTCCGAGCACACCGTTTTGACTCAATTGAGGATATAAAAGCTGAATCGAAGAAGGCGTTATGACCATCACGACGGAGGATTTTTCCAAGTGCTATGATGACTGGAAAATTCGTTGGCATAAGTGTATTGCAGAGGGAGGGGATTACTTTGAAGGAGATGAAATGGACAAAATTCACCTTTCAATTTGATCACAGTAGTATACAGTGTATGTAAAATTGCCTGTATTCTGATCCTCTGGTTGACATTTTATGTCTTAAAGTATTTCCCTGGTTTTGATTCCTGCAAGTTGCAAGAGTATAAAATATTCGGTTTCATCCTCGGAGAATGTCGAAGTCACTGCAGCAGTGAAGTACATTTTTTGGCGCCGTTAGAGGTCGTATATAACTTTATTCTAATAAGGAAAAGCGTTAACTTCGGTTGCATGCTTTCACAAATACAAAACATTCCTTACAAGCGTATGATTCCTATCGTTTAGTTTGTACGACAGCTATAGTGGACCGATTCTGACAAATGAGCTGCTTCTTGGGCAGAAAGGACGTGTGCAAATTATTATATCGTATGCACAGACAGACATTTATATATGCACCTTATGGCGTCTCCGACGTTTCTTTCTCGGTGTTTCAAACTTCATGGCAAATATAAACTTAAAATTTCAAAATTGATACCGTCGCTTTTTTATTTCCCAAAATCTTAATATCACTTCTGTTTTTTCGATTGGGTTTACAAACAGGTGAGATTTCTTTGAGTTATATTTAGAGATAGATGAAGCGTGGACTTATCCTCTTCCACGATTTTCATATATGATCCATATTTGGCTTCCTGACTTCTATAAGTACAGCTATTTAAGCTGAGACTGCGACATTAAGAGATGGGATATTTTCTGAGAAACCTTTACATTACTGTGGTCTTTGGGCGTTGGTCCCTAGAGAGCTTTAAAATACGCTTTTTGCAATTTATTAAATTTATTAACCATTCGCACTGCATTTGTATCCACTAAATTGGAATGGAAAATGAAAGCAACAACAAGCACATTATTTATAGTTCAGCAAGACCAATAACTACTAAGTTCAAGTGCTCATATTTTCATATTAACTAAGAAATTGTCACCGCTTGCAGTAACCCACGAGAAAAACGTGCACTCGCGCACCCCTCCGCTGCGCAGTCGTTGCACCCCTGCACGCGCGAACTACAAACACAAGCCGCGCCATTCAACGCATTTCAAACATTTGTTCTTATTTATAGCTCAACTTGCATTTCGTTATTTGTTAGCGAAATTTGTCGGCGAACTTCAAAGGGTGTACGAGATAATGCAAACATGCGCTTGCGCTCATTCTCGACCGATTCGCGCGCCGTCGGTTCGTTTGAAAGCGCAGCAAAAGGCAAGCACGGCACACTAAGTGGCGGCAAATCACAAAGGCCGGCGCAGCGCGCTGAGACACGCCGGTCACTGCAGTTGACCAAACACAGCTAAGGGAAGGTCAACGGACGGACGAGTGCGTGTGTTGCTGCGGCTGGAAATTTAAAACTTGCCACTGCACCGTCACACGAATTGAATTGCAACAATGCAAGGCGGCGATTGCACAACCTCAAGCCACTTCCACAACGCGGACCAGGCCATGCTGCAAGGCAGGTGCGTGTTAATTGCATTAAATGCTTGTAATAGTGCGACCACAAAGTCGCTTTGGAACGCCGCCACGTGAAGCGTAAATTTAGAAGGAAAATTTAATCGACGAAAATGGGTGGGCGAACCTAAATCAGCTCGGTGAATGCCTCGCTCAAACTGGCCGCAATCACGTTGCAACACACATCGCCCGCCGAGGGCGAACAATTGGCGATCGGGTGCTCCGCAAAGACGTCTCAGTGCACCATGCCACTGTCAGTGTCGCCATATTGCAAGCGCGCGTCGTATTCTCCTTGAAAGGGCATTTCAGCGTGGCCACTATTTGTTCGCCGACTTGACTGCTGTCGTGCGCACCGCCAATGGCACCATAATTGGCATAATAACATAATATGAGACTGGCCGTTGTATACAAATGCAATGCTTTGCTAACCAAAACAAACAAATTACAACAACAAATTGCAAAAACAGAAAAACGAGAGACATAACAACAATTAAATCGCAGACGAACGCTGACAAATGCACGTAGCCCGGGTCGGGTTTCTGCGGCAGCGCCGAATATGGAGCGCTTATAAATTCAATAAAGCTCCCAATACGTCAGAGCTGAACGGCACACAGACAATAAAAATAATGGTCGCACCAGACCCGTGCACATGGCCAGATATATGCATATTCATAAAGAGACCAAACTTGCAGCGCAGACAGTCGAATATTCACACATACCCACGTTCAACAGACAATCGAGTAGACAAAACAATTGCAAGCTGACACGTACGATCGTCAGCAATTATTGCCAATGATGGCAACTATAGTTGGGCGCAGAGTGCACAGTGTGTTCAAACTGAGTAGAAAGGAAGTAAATATTACTCAACAATTATTCTACTAGATTTTTTTACAGACGCTAGAAATAGGCACTATTAGGTAAATTTGAGATTAAATCGCCATCTCTAATGCTTTGTTCACAAACTCTTCCATAATAGCTTATAAAGATCCAGGCTCTGCTAAGTTCCCAAGTTATTCCATAACACCTCATTAGCAGCGGACGAGTTATTCACCGCAAAAAATCTCTGTAACTGTCTTAAAAAGTTCTCCAATCGTATGCTGGAAGGAAGAAGCATTTTCGTAGCATAACTTTAGTACAACGCACTAGGTTTGCCCTACCTGTCTTCTGCCCTTCAGCTGCTTTGCAGTCTTTCGCGTTTGAGGAACGTCAATAGCGAACCTTTCTTCACATGTATCTAGTATTATCAAGGTAACAGTTTTAGAGAGGTTTTTATGTACCGACTTAACCTTGATAATCTTACCAGTAATTTGATTATTCCGATGACCTAAATGACCTAAATAACGAACGGTATTTTCCTCTCCAAATATGTTTTATATCTGAGAATCGGAGAGTGAGAGCGATTTTACGAGTAATGTCGCTTCGTTTCCTTTACAATGACTCATTCCATTTTGTGCAATCTATCGTTATATGTATTTTCTCGTTTATTTCGATGCTAGCAGGTTCAAGAGTGTAGCAATTTCTTTGTCGTAAATCTTGTGGAGTGGTTATAAACTGGTAGAGAGTTCATTTTGGTTTTTTGTTGTCACATTAGATTCAAAAGAGCTTGGGAACTTCTAGTCTCTCACTCTGCTTCCTAAAATTCTTCGAAGATCTTGAATTTTAAAGCCCTTGGTGGGTTGATTCACCGAACAAGTATTTACCATCCTTAATCCTACCCTTTGCAGTTGACGTGTTGATCTTATTCGACGATTGGACGATCCTACATCTGCAAAGTTGCAGGCAAATGACAGACAGGCTTTATGCACAGAATTTTCGTAGTAGATATATATTCGGAGTTTTCACCTAGCTTATTGACATAAGATCTCTTTTGAAAAAATCATTTTAAATTACTTGAATTAAGATCGAAGTCAGTGCTTGGGTAACGCTCCACGGCGGTCGACTCCGATGCCATCTAAGCCATTACTGATTATTTATGATTAATTTTCTATGAATCTTTTATCAACTACCAGAGCTTATTTTATGTTTTGGCGACCATGATAGAGAAACCGATGAAATCACTGCTGAAGTCGTCTGCTGTCGCACATTTTGGGCAAACTGGTGTCCGCCAACACTTCCTGCACTATGGTACGCCTTTGTGCGGTTTGCTTTCACAACCAAAAACAGACACTTTGCAAGCTGTTGCTGGCCATCGTCTGGTGGCCTTCTCGCCACCAACCACCTCAACCCTGCGCCATTTGCTGTGCATTTCGCTGCCAGTTACGCCTTTTCATTTATGTGTCTATGAATGATGGCGGCAAATGTGTGTCTGCCGGCTTTGGTCAGTGCCATTTTCCCATGTCTGCAATGGCACAGTGGCAACAACAAGAACTTGCAACAGTTATAGTCATTGCAACAAAGTGTAACAGCAGGCAATGCCTACAGTGTCTGTTTGCTTTCGCAACTAAACGTCCGTCTGCCGGCTGTCTGGCTTAGCAGACACGACGGGCCGCCCCTGTTGTGCCTACGGACCTGTGCATGGTCTGGCAGTCTGTTTTTCCTGGTTCGTTATTGACGTTGTGCTTGCTGGAAGCCTGCGGCACGTACAAAACCACCGCACCACACCCGCCGACCCCCTCGCAGCCGTCACTATGAAGCTTTCGACACAGTCGTGTCTGTCGCTTTACTAATGCCGCACATTCAGTTCGGAGATATTGTGTTTATCAAACAAAAATTGAAATCAAAGCGAAAACAATGACACAGTAGCTGTTTCACGTTTGAGTTACTACAATGGGAGCAAAATGCTGCAACAACAGCAACAACTACAATAATACTCATAGCAACACCAATGGCAATGGTAATAACTGCAATTGCAGGAGCAACGGCAACGGCAACGGCAATAGCAACAGCAACAATAACGTGTGTGTAGCAACTCAGTGGTTGTTGTTGCCTTTATTGGCAGCAACAGCTTTGCAATCGGCGGCAATTTGCCGACAAAAAATAGTCTAGACACAGACTAGACTCCATAAAAATAATTATTATCGGTTGCAGTTTCTTCTTCCAATTTTCCTTCATTTTTCGCTTCACATCACCATTTTAGCCGGCTTGTGGCGCTTTTTGTTGCTCTGTCGCCTCGCTTTTGTAAAACTATTGTGCAATTTTTTTGTTTTGTTTTCGCTGTAACTTTGGCCGTTTTGTCGATTTTTGTTTTTATTAATTGAGCTTGTGCTTTGATAATTTGTTTGCCTCTGTCACAATTTCCTCTGCTTTTGGATTATTATTACAAAATAGCGACCGTCTGCAAAAGGGGTGATCGTCCGTGAAAGCCGAAAGACTTTTTCAACTTCTTCAAAAGCTCCAAATTCCCTACCATCATCAGTTTTCCACTCGGATTTTTTTCTTTTTAGAGATTCCTGACTACTTTTTTATGGTCTTCCATTTCTGAGGTTGCCTTCTTGTCGGAAATTGAGACTTCTGGAAAATATTGGGATACCTTTGCGTTCTACTATTGGCATATTACTTACCTTACCTTGAGTTTCCGAACTATATGCTCTTAGATTGCTGTTTGAGCTATTTCCCTGGTTTCAGTTTTTTTGTTCGAACCACTCACTCATTCTGTAAAAAAAACATTTTTTCCACTTTTTCCAAGCAATCTAAGTGAATGGATTCTAATATCTATTTGTAAAGAGCTCATCGCTCAAAGTCTGATATCTTCTGCAACACATGTCCATATTGTCTTCTGCGAATCTTGACACTCACAAATTTTGCCAACACCTATCAATCTTTCACCAGCAAGTTCACTTTGTTCACTTGTTCATGTCTTTATTAAAGCGTGTAAACACTAAGCTTTCTCGCAGTCATCACATCCACCAACCTGCCATAAGTTTGCGCCAACAATACGTCCCAAACAAAGCAGCAGTCATCAGTAAAACTGTTGCTTTGCTTTCGTTTAGACGCGACTGGAATTTCGAATGAGTTGTGCTCGCCGCAGATGAACAGTTAAAAGTCGTGGGTGGCACAGACCGACAACGAATTGCACTTGCTGCTCACATACCCACAGAATTATAATCTACAGGAGTTTGGTGTGAATACTAACAGCAAAACATGGAGAGACATACATACAGACATCCAACAATAACGGTAGCGAGGCAATGGCGCATGATATCACCAACCATGAAACCATTGTTGGTAGTGTTCGTACGTTGGGTCCCAATATGGAAGATCATAAAAAGCATTTAAATGAAGATAATTTTATTTGTCTCGTCATGGGCTCTTGACGACAACCAATGACAAGGGCAAAATTTCTCTCTTGGTGATGATGATGAAGGTTGCAATTACAGAAAGATATTCCAGTCATGTGGTGTAGGGGTAAGGGTTAAAGAATAGTATTCAAATTATAATGATAAAATAACATGGTATGGTCTGTAAATAAAGTTTAATTTCATGGGCTTTTATTATGAAGTGGAGATGACGAAAGTTAGGGTCACTCCACAATTATTTTCTAAATTTATGGAATTTGCAGCCTTGAAAACTAACGAGAATCGTGGAGAAAGGCAAAGTTCTCCCCAGTCGAACGATGTCCAAACTCTCTAAGTCCCTAATCATTCCGTCCTACTATATCATCATTGGATGATGTCATTGTTGGCCTTTGGTGTGTTCGAGAGAAAAGTTTTGCGGAAGGTTTATGGTTACAAATTTGTTAGTAGACCCCACTATGACAATGCTAATACATTTACTTTTTAGTCTCAGTGTTGGCAAGACATCAGCCTAAACATCCGTCATGCAACACTACTAATCATTTGCGAAATCATATGACAACCAGAAAATCATATGATCAATGGTCAAAGTTCTGTGCGCTCATGCAACAAGTCGGCGAAAGACATTTGATGTACTCGTGCTGTCACAAAACACACGAACATGCAATGTGTGTGATCTTGGTGACAATGTGGGATAAACCATCTGCAACAAATAAATAAGAATAAAATAAATATTGTAATTACTTTGTGTTGCAGAAAAGGAAAACGAAAGAAAAAGAAAGTGCCCTTTGTGTCTCTTTCAATGCTCTCGAACAAAAACTACCCAAGCGGAAGTGAATGCGGTCGTAAAAATGTGAGGCATTATATGAAATGTCGCATTCCTTTCAAGTACATTATTTAATGCCGAAAATACAACAGATGAGTGTCAATAATACCAGATGATTAATGGTCAACTGCCAGAGGAAGTGGCGGGCAACAGAAATAAACAAAAAATCAACACAACCGCCACCTGAGACACAAAAAAACTGTAACATATGCACACATATATTTTTATATAACTATGTAGTGTACATATAAATATGTATGAAGCTATATAATATGCTGTATAAACTTTCGAAAGCCTCTACTTATGGTGGTGCGCTTGAGTTGAATCAAATAAATGCAGGTGCTTACGGCGAGAGGCTTTAAGTGCCACTGCGATCGACTACAAGTGATGTACACTCTGCGCAATAAGTGCATGGATATGTAAGGTTTGAAGTCATCTCAAATACCGGCTGAATCACGACTTTTGTTGCTCGAGCCTGCTATTTTTTTTTCGAAGACTTTCGACAATAATACTCAACGTAAATATTTTTCAAAGATTTGTATCTAGCTTTTCTGCAGTTTTGTTGTTGTTGTGAAATACATATAACATAACTTAAGCAGTTGAGGGAAATTCTGGTGGATGGTTCCAGAAGCGCACTCGTATATTCGAAACTTTTTGGAACGATGAAGTGAAGTTCTATACTCTTTAGGTACATGTAGGTAATTGCTCTATTCTACCCAGCAGTTGATTAGAACATCCAACAAGTGGACTAACTTTATTAGTAAAAGAACTCGAAAAAATATTGCCTGATAGAACATGGTTCTGGTAGCATATAGAGTCTAATTTTCTTACTAAATTACCGAAATTACTAAAATACCAGTTATATATTAGTAGAATACCAATTACCTTACCAGTTATATATTAGTAGAGCACCAGTTACCATACCAGTTATATATTTAGTAGAATACTAGTTACTATAAAAGTTACCACATTCACAGGAAATTGCGAATATTAAGTTCGTTGAAAGTTATCTTCATGTTGCTTGAGTAATTGAACCCTGGACGTGCTTTGTTAATCAATTCGACAAACAATCATCGTGTTTTGTAAACAGCAGCAAAATAGATACATATGAAGCATATAAGCACATGAAATCCGGTTACTTTTCTAACACATTACTCAAGCATATAAAAATAAACGGGAGCAACAACAAAACATTTGGGAACAAAATAAATAAATGATTGGCCGAAATAAGCCAGACACCGTCCAACACAGGCAATTTTGCCAATCATATAATGCTGCCACACGGCTAAAAAGTCGAAATGACAAAAATACGAGACTCGGACACATACCCAACGAACACGCCGCACAAATTATGACAGACACTGAGTGTAGGAGAGCACACACTTAGGCTGGGGAAAGATGAATTGCTGGCGAAATTCGAAGAAAACAGCGACAGAAAACACAAATACAAAAGCAAACGTACATACAAAGAAATGGTGTTTGCGGGTGTGTGTGTGTGTGTGTGCAGACGGGCTAAACAATTGCAACAATTTACCGGCTATTTGTATGTTTATGCCTCAATGGGCACATATGTGGGTATTTGTATTATATGGATTACGTATATATGGTATAAGTATGGCGATTATTGTTGTTGTTGTTTTTTGTTTTTTCTTTTGTTTTGTGTGTGCGTGTGCAGGTTTCACCGTCTAGACGTTGTTACAGACGATTGAACGCGCTATCGTTCCCGGTACTCACACGAGAGTGTCAAACGGATGTGTGGTTTTGTCAAATTGAGGCCCGCAAGCGCAGCAAACGATTAGTTTCACGAGCCTCTTCGGAAATAGTGTGATTTGTTGTGCTGTCTTTGGCTGCCTGTGACGATTTATATTTAGAACACATAGTTTATTTATTTTTATTTTTTTTTTTTTCGAGCGCAAACATATTTTCGTTAGCAAATGAGAAGCAGATTTGACGATTAAAATATAAATATTTTTACTTCATTGGGTCTTTAGCAATATTTTGATGCTTTAAAATTTGTCTTTCTTAAGAATTAAGTACTTAACATAATTAACAGAAAACCGTTAGGAGATATTTATGCTTGACTGTGGACGAATTGAAAACTAATTTTATATTTCCGATTCCTATCGCATTCATCATTTCTTTGGCTGCTTTCCAAATAGTCGTGGGCCTAAAGGTTGTCCATGATTTTTAGTTGTTTTGATGTCCAAGTAGTTAGCTCTGACTTTGTGGAGGTCATTCTTCTTCTTCTTTAATGGTGTTGGCACGGTTACGCGGTTATAGCCGATTTAACAGCAGTTCGCCAATCGTTTCTTCCGTTAGCAAATTGGCACCAATTCGATTTACCAAGTGCAGCCATGTCCTTCTCCATCTGATCTTTCTAACCTTTCTCTCGAGACTCATCAAATGTTGCCATCGTCCATGCCTCTGCACCATATAACAGGACGGGAATAATGAGTGACTTGTAGAGTTTTGTTTTTGTTAGTCGAGAGAGGACTTTACTTCTCAATTGCCTACTTAGTCCGAAGGATATTCTGTGTTGGATTTCGTGGTTGACGTTGTTGTTGGTGTTGATGTTGGTTCCAAGATGAAATTATCTACAGCTATGGGGATGGGGAGTCACCTTGTCTCATTTGGTATCGTACGGCTCAGAGAGACCCTTCCCGATCCTGACGGAGTTTTTGATTGCTCAACGTCAGTTTATACAGGCGCATTAGTTTTGCGGTTATACCAAATTTAGACATAGCGGCATAAAGGCGCTTCCGTTCTTTTTCGTTCTGTCAAAAGCAGCTTTAAAATCGATGAACAGGTGATATGTGTCGATCCTCGCTTCACAGAATTTTTCTTAGATTTGGCTCATGGTGAATATCTGGTCAGTTGTTGATTCTTCAGCCTTAAAGCCACACTGATAAAGCCTAGTCAGTTAGTTGCGGTGGGCTTTAATCTTTCAAACAGTACACTCGATAGAACCTTATATGCGATATTGAGGAGACTGATCCCACGGTAGTTGGCACAGATTGTGGGTCTCCCTTATTGTGGATTGCGCAGAGCACACTTAATTTCCAATCGTCGTATATGCTTTCGTCCGACCATATTCTATTCGACCGGGAATCCATCGGTCTCCTCCGCTTTGTTGATTCTCAGATGGGTAATTGCTTTTTGAACTTCTTCATGGTCGGGCAATGGAACATCTGCTCCTTTCTGTGTAGGTCATTGGAACAAGAAAATATATGCTATCTAATTTACATAAAAAAGGATCTCTTCGGCAGCACCGAAGCTATAATAAATTCCTTATATCATAAGTGGGAACAGAAAGTAGTTTGATTTTCATCGCCTGTATGGCAGCTATGTATATGCTATAGTGATAGTACGATCTAAAGGAAGTATTCGAAGATTATAGCTATATCCTAAAGTAGTTCGATATCGGTAGTTCCGATAAATGCCTCTGGAGAAAAAAAGACATGTGTAAAATTTCAGGTTTATATCTTAAAAAGTGAGATACTAGCTCCGGTATATACAGAAACGTTTCCTTGTGGGTGTGAAAAACTTCATGATAAACTACTTTAAGCTTTTTATTAAAAAGATTTTGCTTCTTAACACCCTAGTTCATCCCCAAGAAGATTTTGTTTCTTAAAACTCTAGTCCGATCAACCCCTACATCATAATACATGTGTCATATAGACAGAGCCTTAACATTACTCACAAAAGCGTCAGCCAACTCTTCTTATGATGATGTCTGCACGGATAGTGAAAATTTCGAAACTAGGGTTACTTTCGCAGTGAATTTAATTCGACGAAATACGATGATTGTTGCCCACATTGGCAACAACAACCAAACGTAACGAATATTTTCGCGTTTTATGACTTTGCATGAAACTTTAATGAATCATCGCATCCGCTGATTGCCACCGAATGAAATTAATTGTATCTACTCACTGAAGTCACCACACCGACTGCCACGCTTGACTGCCTATTTGGGTCATTTGGCGCACACTAACACGTACACACTTAGATACATACATACGTTTCCCCTTGTAGGCGCTTGCCGGACCGAAACTCTGGCCTTGGCTGTTGCAAAAAGTTATAGAGAAGTAAAGCAAAAGCAACAAAACAACAACAGCATTATGAACGAGACGAAAACGCTTGAAGCTTTGGCGGGGCGCAACCCAGTTTCGAAGGTGCGAGCGCGCTTGAACACAATTAGGCGATGCGATGGTGCGACTCGAGGCAGCCACGTCGGCACGTCACACTTAGCCAAATGGCAATACGATTTGCACACGGTGGCGAAGTAGTCACAACACCAACGTCAACTACAACAACAACAGTAACGACTAGCCATCGCGTCCTTGAAGCACTCAACAGTAATGCGCCACTGCTCTACTTTCGTGCCGCTGGTGGAACCTTGATTTTGTTCAGCTGATGTCTATCGGTTTTTGCTGTGTTCCTTTTTTTCTTATTTTTTTGGTTAATTTTTTTCTCCTTCCGTTTTGTAGTTTTATTGCGAATTTGATTACATACCCATTTCTTTTGAGTTTCTTTCATTTTTGGCGGCTCTTGTTTTCTCTGTTGTTGCTTTTTTTGGCGCTCACGCATACACGTAAGTACACACAGTTATCAGCAAAGTGAGCAACAAGATTTGTAGGTCATTAGGGAATCGAAATCATGTGAGAATTTCGCTGATACTTCTTGTTAACACCAAATGCGTATGCTGATATCAAGCACTTTATACTAGACGGCCTCCCGGATTTCACTTGCTCAAAGTTTCCCTAAGCTTCGAGGGCTCATTCATTTATTTATACACCCACTTGCCCAGTCTGTGTGCCGTGGCACACATTATATCAAATAAAAGTGCGTTTATTCAATGATTTGTAGAGTGCTTTTAGGCGAATATGCTTATGAAAACAGAAAAGTCAAAAAGAAAGCACGAGCATAAAAATACAAAAATAAATCAGCAGACTGTAAGATAAATTATTATTATTGGCGCGCGTTTCTGTTGTATTATGTGAAGAAATGTGATTATATATTGAGCTATGTATTTTTGTATGTATGTATATGTATGTGTGTGAGTCTACAAGCGGCTTTAAGTTTTCTCGTTTGCTATTCTTAAGTGTTGTCGCCGGTTTAAGCTCTGCATTGGGTGATCCTAAATGCAGTTACCAGCTTGTTCAATAAGTTTTGTCGTTTGATAAGAAAAACACAATTTTATGATCTCAGATTGGAGTATTGTTGGAGTAAGTGTATTAATGTTCAGGAAGATTACAGTAATAATAAAGTGTATTTCGAATCATAAAATTGTGTTTTTCTTATCAAACGACAAAACTTATTGAACAAGCTGATCCCTGAAGTGAGAGTCCGGAAGGTCTGCGAAATAGGCTTCAACAGCCGTTATGACCTCTTCATTTGATGAAAAACGTTGCCACGCATAAATTGTTTGAGTTCTGGAAACAAATGGAAGACGCTGGGGGCCAAATCTGGTGAATACAACAATTCGAACTTTAACTCATGGGTTTTAGCCATTGTCAAAATGCTCTTGGACACGGTGCATTGTTCTGATGAAAAAGAGCTTTTCCTTCTGCAAACCGAATTTTTTCCATCAACTGATCCAAAAGGTTGCAATAATATTTTGAATTAATTGCTTTAATTCACAAGTTCCTCTCGCATCCCAATAAGCTGATGCCATAACCTTCTTGGCCGATTTCCGGACACAAACTCGTTTCGAAGCCGAACAACCAGGTTCACACCGCTCTTTAGCCTCTTGTTTTGATTCAGGATCACGGTGCCAGACCCAAGTCTCATCCGCACTAAATCCACTTTGAACACTCCAAATGTGGCTGAGAAAGTCGCATCCGAATGTGTGTCCAAAAATATGTACCATGTAGCTATTTGGAAACCAAAAGTGTATGTCCGCTAGATGGCGCTATACTTCGGATCATATTTGAAATATGCGAGGGCAAGGTATAATACCTTTACAGATCATCTTTTTTAATTACTGTTTTGGACAAACACCAACGTTTTTCTACCTGTGCGTTGATTATTTCGACTTTCGGCAGTTTTTCTCTATTTAATATTTAAAAAATTTAATTTTTATATGACCTTTAAGAGTTTTGTATGCAACACCGTTTAAGCAACCCAGTATATTCGCCCCTTGATTTTCGTGTGATTTTCATGTATATGTTTTCCTCCACTTGTGCTGTATTTGGCAATTTCATTTCATTTTTATTGATTTGAATTCTATTTTAGATTGCAGGCACTCAACTGTTCAATTTTCGCAGCCTTGTAAATATTTTCTTTTCAATGAAATTATGCCAGCGACTTCATCAGCCTTCACTTTGGCACTCTTTTCGATTTTTTCGCTTTTTTCTCGCTTTTTTCTGTCTTATAACAATTCGATTTGAGCTGATACATCTAAGAGCTCGTTATATTACAAAAATACATATGTGTTTGTATATATGTATGTTTGAGTATATGTATTTTAAATTGATTGTGTGCTTGTAGGTTCGTGTAGAATGAACGCCTCATTGAAGAGTGCCCCACAAAAGCGATTGAGAATGTCAACTTTTTTTTCTTTTTTATTTCAAATTATTTTTTTCAATTTCTTTTCCGCCACTTTGTTATCACAACGTTTTCGCTGAAGTATCAAATTAAGAATTTATGCGGATTAACTGCTTATTTTGTATTAAACTTGAAGTGTGGCGTTGAGGGATGGAATTAAGCTTCGCTATCATATTCGGTAATCATAAAGTGAAAAGTTGAAAAATAATTCCATGAATTTTTCATCACAGCATATTAGAGCATTTTTCGATTGGTATTGATGATTGGAATTACAGAATTGAAATCAATACTAAGTTGCGTAAATAAGTAATCGGTAAAGGATATTTGGCTCTTTAAGGTTAATGACAGTAATACTTGTACTAATTTCCTTGATCGAAAAGGGTCGAAAAATTAAATATTTTCTAGAAATTATTATACTAAGAATAAGAAATTTCAGCTGCTTCTGTATTTTCAGTGCAATTATTATTTAACATAAGTTATTAACTAGCAGTAACTGCATCAGATTAACTTGTCTTCCAAAAGAAAGCGCTCAAAACCACGAATTCTCCAAATTAGCGTCTACAAACTTTGCACACACTTTGCTGGAGCCTCTCCCATCAAATCATCAAATGAGAAATATGCGGGTATTGCATAGCCGAACTTCTTTCCGCCACAATGTCTAGACGGTAAAGTCGCTACTGCCATTCACCGGCATTCTGTAGGAAGTTATGCAACAAATTGTGCTGCAAAAAAAGTTCGAAATAGTTTTTTTTCGTCTGCAAGTGAAAATTTGCGAAATTTATTTCATCAAATCGCTTCAGGTATGAATATGCCAACAACAAGGACTATAATAGAACTGAATTACAATGGCTGCAATTGACTGGAGGTATCTACACCCGCCGCATAAAAGACGCTTCTCATATTCATACATACATTTGTACATGTTGGATTCCTTCGAAATTTCCCATCGGTGACATATGCGAAAAACAACAACAGTAACATCCATGTGTCTATTTACATGCGAGTTGGTAAATAGTTTTAGTGACTAGCAAACGCGTCAAAAGTTTAAAATGCAGTGATGAGTCAGGTGGCGGATTAATCTAAGTAGTGGCGGAGCTCTGCAGTACCCTTCCTTTTCATTGCTGAATTGACGTGGCTGTTGTTGTTTTTCTTGTCGATTTATATCGCTAAATAACGCTATTGTCTGCGCCAAAATTGCTTTTACCGAGTGCCCTTAAGAAAATGAACCGCAGTGTAGATTATTTCGAGTGGTTGGTGAAAAGATATTAACAAAGACGTCAGCTTGAGTTATATTGAGCATTAGCATAAATTTAACCAACGTAAGCTTGGCATCATTTCTAAAAAACGGGGAAATTGAGGAATACCGTTCCTCTGTAGTGGTAATAGAACAAGTTGAACTTGTCGCAAACAAAATCTCCGGTGAAGCATACTGGTTTTGCTCTCAAAACCTTTGGGATTGATGAGAAATTAAACAAGTGATACAAAAATGGATGGCAAAAATATAATTTGCTTTTCCATCAATTGTCAAAAAGGTTCGAAATTCGGACTAGAGGCTCTAGACTCTAGACTAGAATACCCCCTTAAATCTATACACAAACTATAATAATAGATTATGTAGCCCTCGTTATTACCGAAATCTCTTCTGCTCTTCTCAAGCCAAAAATTCGCCTTTACAAACTTTTCTCCCCGCCTCTTTATGCTTTAATCGCCCACTTTGCGTCTAGTTGAGGGGTTTGCTATCAACTGCTGTTTGCTTTCACGAAAACTATCCACTCGCTGCGTAATCAATGCGTCGGCATTTATACGAGATTGACATGCGAAAACACCTTCGAACATGTCGTCTAGACGGCGCAAATTTATTTAATGCGTTTATGCGCTTCTTTCTATCTTTAGTTTTCGCTATTTTATTTTATCTCTATTATTTTTCACCCATAAGTTTTTCATTCTATTATTAGCGTTGCTGTAGACTCGCTTACTTTTGATTACATTTCGTCTGTTCGTTTTCATTATAGACATTACATACATTGATGCATAGTTTGCTCTTTAATTTTATAGAAAAAGTGTTTTTTCTTTTTGTTTTACGCAAACGTTTATATGGCTAGTTTGTATGTGCGCTCATTTCGTCGTATTTAAGGGGCCACTTCAGAATTTCGGTGCGTAGCTAAAATATTTTCGAAACTATTTCAAGTTCACTTGGCCGGTAGACGCGCCGAAATATTTTAAGCCGATTACTGTTCATGTGAAAGTGTTTATACGAGTAACGTGTAGTTTTCTCTTGCTTCATCGCATATATTTTTTTAAAACATATTTTCGTAGGCATTAGAGTGAGTAAAATAAAATAGTAATGAATTTATGGATTGAAAGGAAATTATATAAAGAGAAAAATCGAACTCTCTAAGGTAGGATTTTTAGCTCAATTTTAAGAGATGTCGATGTGCATTTAAAGCTTGCCTTATAAATAACTCGTAAAATCGGTTTTCATTGAAAGCAACATAATATTTGATTTTGGATACCATTTTTTACATCACTACCTCTTATAGAACAATTTTTTTAATTCAATAATTTGAAAATATGAATATATATCCTATATTCTCTATATATAGGTTCGTCTGAACCCATAGGTTAGGTTAGGTCAAACTGGTAGGCCAATATGCCACCCATAGACCAGTTTTCGTTCTTTGCGACACCAGATGGAGTTCAGTTGCTTGGTCCATGGGGGGCAGTCATCCTTTAGTTGATGGCAACACACCGTGACTATCGCTATCGATACTTCCTCCAGTGTATGATGCCGGGAGGACGCCTTATGCTTACAGCGTAGTCTTTCAAGTGCTCAAAAGTTGCTCCATTGTTTCCCTGGTACCTTGCTCTAGACATTTCCTGCCGTCTTTTCGATCTGTCAGCCTCATTCTGCGTGCGTGTGTCGCCACCAGAGAGAGACCAGTTAGTATACCGATCATGTTCCTACAGTATCTTCTATCGAACCCATTAATTAATTTATTTTTTTTGCTCATTCCAGAAGGTATGACAAACAATCGAATGTAGTGCTATACCAATGTCCTCCACAACAACTACAATACTATTGCATATTGAACAAGAAGTTGACTTTTCAACTCTTTATTTTTTTATACCAATGAGTGTCTACTGTTTTTCAACCTTGAGCATCTTTCTTTGATTTGACTTTGCCATTTTAAAAAATCTAATTTTTTTCTAGTATTCGTTATTGTTGTTGCCGTCATAAGTTTTTATAGAAAGTAAGTCACCATATATCCCTTTTGAATTTTTTTTTCAGAGTAATGAAACTATCCAAGTTCTGATAAGAGTTGTGTCTTGCAATAGTTGGCCTCATGGCATTCTTTTCGATGGATAATTTTTGGTATGTCAGCCGTTGGTATGTTTGACCGTTTGCTTGATCAAGTAGGAAACTTTTTTGTCCCTTTTTTGAATATGTGCTAAAAATTAAGTCTGAAACAAGGTTTTACGAAATTCGTCATAGCTTTTGTAATATGTCGAGTAACACAGAGACATGGCTGAAGTTGTCAACGAGGTTTGACAATTAAGTAATGAGACTGATTTTATTGCCGCGCTTTTGGTAAAGCTGTGACCTTTAAATTCCCTTTCTCTTTTTCCGGCATCCCTCCCCTTTCCATTTATATATGTACCATCCCTCTAGCTTGTTTAGTTCGCCTGCTGCGTCAAGTTGAGTAAACGTACGCTAAAATTGTAAGAGTGTATGGTGATAGTGTTCCTAGACCCGGAAACCAAACGCCAAAGCTCACAATGGTTGTCTCCCCGCGCCCCCCGCCCGAAAAAAGCTCGCATGAGCAAGTCGAAGGTGAAAACGATGATTATTGCCTTTTTTGATAGCCGTGGAATCGTCCAGAAAGAATTCGTTTCACCAGGAAAACCAGTGAATCAAGTCTACTATTGTCAAGTACTCGAAAGATTGCGAAAACGAGCCAACAAGGTGCGCCTAGACATCGCTCGTAACTGGATCCTTCATCACGACAACGCGCCGTGCCACACCGCCCTCAGCGTGTCCCAGTATTTGGCCTCTAAAGGGATCGCCGTGTTGCAACAGCCGCCTTATTCGCCCGACATGTCACCCTGTAACTTTTTTTGTTTCCTAAAACAAAATCGGTGGTCAAAGGAACCCATTTTGAGTCGATTACGGACATCCAGGCGGCCGTGACGAGGGTACTCGCGGACATCCCAGTCGTTCCAGAAATGTTACGAATCATGAAAAACGCACTGGAATCGCTGTATAGCTGCCTAAAGGGAACTACTTTGAAGGGGATGGCAGAGTTGTAGAATAATTTTCAAATATACGGTTTTTATGGAATCAGTCTCATTACTTAATTGTCATACCTCGTATATAAGACTTTGTAATATCCAGACTCAGCCAGAAAAAGTTAACAGAACATAGTGCTTTGTAAGGGATCGAACTTCACAGCTCTGTAATTAAATTGTATACTGGCTGCGTTTTAGTTTACTAAAGGAGAATTCCTTCAATTTTCAGGCTCTTATATTATTATTTCCAAAATATTTAATATTTCAAAACTAATTGCTTTAATTGAGAACCATACAAATTGCATAACTGGTCTGGTCTCAGAGATTCTGATATGACCTGTTATAGGACTCCTCCTTTCGGATTATATTATTGCTTTAAATCAATCATTCTTCACAGCCCACAACCTTCTTTGAACTCATAAATGACCCACATAGCCCCAAATCTCTCGCCTGCAGCGGCTCAATTAAATAACGGATGTCTTTATAGCACACAAGTAACGGTATTACTGTTAATTAAATAACCCTATATTGCTGATGAAATTTCAAAACAATTTCATATACAAATCTGTATATCCATTCCGGGGGGTATGTTTTATTTATGAACCAGGCAATTCATTCATCACACCCCGGCATTAACGAAACGGTTCATCAGCATTGTTGTTTCGAATTAAATCAAAGGACACAAATTGCGGCAACTCAATGGCACCCGAGCCCATCAACTCGGTTAACGAAAAGCCACAGACGCTGCATGGCGGTCGTCACTGAAATGACACCGAGTGCCCATAAATCTTGCAAAAGCTTTCAATTTCACGCTCAGACCCCAGCTGTGGCGGCGCATGTCCTTGATATGCACACAACCCAACGAACACAAGCACAAGCACATACATAAGTCGCAAAGACGACTTCGAAAGCGAACGCACGTGCGATATGAATAGTTAATTTTGTTGTTGTTGTTATTGGTTTATCTACCGCATTACAACAAGGCAACCGCAAAAATTGCTACCAAATATTTCAAATTGCTGAATTTTGTTTAAAACCAAAAATTTTGATTTATACCCGAGCTTAAATGAGCTTCGCCTAATGTTTGTGGGGCGAACCCCTAGTCCTCAACACCCGCCGCCCGTCAGCAGATACTGCTGAAGTGCTTTTCCGACCGGTATTTGTGCAAAATTAATATGAGATTTAACCGAGAAAGAGTTGTTGTTGTTTATGTTTGTGTCACTGTTTGTTGCCGTTGCATAATTAAAGAAAACTGACGAATTAATCACCACAAGCAGACGTGGTAAATGATAATGCTCAGCTCAAAAATGTCTGCAAAATACTTAAGGTTTCTGCGTCCAGAGGCCAATTGCGGTTGCCGAGGCACAGGGTAGCCCCGCATAACATGGCATTGCGCTGCATAACGGAGCTATAAAAGCCAATGTGCCATCGCTTGTAATCAAGCAGCAGACTCCTACGGGCCGCGGCGAGACGGCGCGGCGCGTTAGTGCCGCCGGCTGCCGCGTTGTGTGTGTTGGCGCTCAGTGCGCTAGGGCGTATACGCGGTCTATGCGCGAGTACTTTATGGCCTGCGCCGACAAATTTATGAGCGCCCACAGGAAGCTAATAACATTTCAAATTTCTCTGCTTTATTATGCCGTCGTCGTTGTTCTTGTTGTTGTTGTAGTTTTCTAGCTCGTAATTTTTACTTTGCACTTTGTTGCTTGTTGTTGCTGTTTATGTTTCAGCTGCTTCGCGGACTGCTTGCTCTTAGGCAAACACTTCGACGCCCGCACTCACCCAACACACACACACACAATGATGCATGGAAGTGTGTTTTGTTTGTGTGTCGGCGTGGCGCGTCGCGGCGCATTTTTAGCATCAAATGAGAATTTTAAATGTCAAATGGTAAATTGTTGCAAGTGTCTGAAGACACATAAACCGTCAGCCACCCGGCTTCCCCTGCGCTCTGCGCTCGTTCACACACACAAATATTCTGGCCGCGAGCGAAATGCCACCGCGAAGCGTGTTTTCTGCCACTTCCACTGTCTCTGCCTCTCCTTCTGCTTGGGTATGACTGTGCGTGCGTGTGTGTGTGCAGAGCGCGGGGGAGCACGCGGCTGGACGGTGGTATGTCGATAGCTGGCAGCTGGCTGCCGTAAAAGATTTACAATCGCTCAGAAATTAACAATTAGGGAACGTTAAAAATTAGCGCTAGCATTTTCGACGCGCCAATACTCGCATTTGGCAGAACGAAACATTAAATTAAATTGAATTGAAATATTGCGAGCGCGCGCTGGCTTTGGGGAGGGAGGGTGGCTGCTGGCATGGCATGTTTGTGGCACATTTGTGTCATATAAAGTGGCTGCCGTCGCTCACACACACACAAATCCATTTGGAAGCGCCTGTGTTTGTTTGCTTTGATTTGGATGTTTGTTTTCGTTTGCTGCGAGTGGAATTTTGCATTTTTAATTGAAAAATTTTCTAAGCGTTGTGCAGTTGAAATTCGCATTTTTCTTGGGGTTATGAATAATTGAAAGGATTTACGGCATTTATAAGCAGTTTTGAAGCGTTGCTTATGGCATGTTGATGTTGGTGTTGTTTTGTTTTCATTAGTACTTTGTAGACTAGAACAAAGTTAATTACAGCAGCAAGTAAAGAAAAACAAATCTTGAAATCTTGGGTAGCATTCGTAAATTCGAAATGAGGAGTGAATGATGGTGCCTAAGGAATCACTAAATAAATAACTTAAGGAAACAAAAACGCTCTTTAACACAGGGTAACCCATTGATGAGTTATCTTTATAAGCCCGTAAAAAAATTAAAAATTTGTGTACTATGAGTTTATGGTATTTGTTGTGAAATCCGACTTTTTGCTTATGGCTGTATCGGCTCTCTTCGCAACGGGGTTCTCGCTTAGTCTTTCCTCACCTTGTTGCCCAGTTTAGATTCTAAAACGAACGATTTCAGTGAGTCAAAACGTCTTTCTTTGAGCGAAGAGAAGCTTACAGCCTCATTTTCATTGAAAAACTCAGCAAAAAAGTGAGGTTAAGATTGCAATTGAACTACTGGTGCCTTGCGAGCTGAAAAAGCGGGCTTTTGTACAAATTATTATTCCTAAAACTATCAGATGCTATCAAACTTCTTCGAGTTTTTTTCTTTGCTTACTCGAACTATTTTGTTATTAATATTTCACAATTTATCAGTCGCAAATAGATAAGACTTGCTCACAATTTTACTTTTTTTGTCACAGGAAATCTCATATCAAATTTTGAATGTTCTTTGTAATTTTTAAATTTAAAGTTTCTTTGAAAATTTTCGAAAACGTTCACAATAAATTTCCACGCGTTTTTTCCTGATCATTCAGTTTATTTTTTTAAAGCTCTTATCCTTCATCAGTTGCCGTATTTATAGACCTACAAATATTCTTTGTTGCTGTGGTCATTGTAACGGGTACCTAATCCCCGTTAGGAGTAAGGGTTAGATAAGTTGTCGTCGAGGTCATCCAACGGTAGGCTCATAAAACATGCTGCTTCGACGGAGTTGGACCATAGGGGAGGAGTGACAGATGTGTAGGGTTAGCGAGCAGCCAAAAGGTGGTTAGTTGACGCTGGACATATGTTTGATAAGTCATGGTCGATTCTGAATAAGTAGGATGTTAACCAGCTACAGTATCCAGAATGAAGCTGCACAAAGGTCAATCTCCATTTTCGCTGCAACTTGAGCTCTTCGTCTGCAAGGGATGGTAGTTTGACTCCAAGTACGACGATTTTTGCGAAAGCATTCCCGTAGAAACTGCTAGGAGAGGAGTTCATTATGTTCCTTAACTGGGATCATACGGGGAATACGGGGAGTGTATAAGTTGTGTTTTTTATGAAAATTTCAAAAGATTATGCTGAGCTATAGAAGCTTCGAATATCGTTGAAGATTTTTAGGGTAAGTAACTAATTTAAATATTGAATTTTGGAAGGTGAGGAAAAATATAAAAAATGAAACGTTTAAAAGTGAGAGAGAGCCATGAGGGATCTAGTGCAAACTGAAGCTGTCCGACTATCGTGTTGTTTGTGTTTTCGTATGTTGAATACACAAGAAACAAACTTCCAAAAAGTTTGGAAGGTGAAGGTTTGGAAGAAAGGTTTAAAAGTGAGAGAGAGCCATGAGGGATCTAGTTCACATTGAAGCTGCCAGACTGTCGTGTTGTTTGTGTTTTCGTATGTTGAATACACAAAAAAAACTTCCAAAAAGTGTGCAAATACTAATTGACATGAAAGAAGATCCAATGCTTGAACAATTAATTTTTTTATTATCGCGTTTTAGTAGTTTATACTTCAACAGAGCTTGGGCAAAAGAAAAAATTACAGAGGAAATGCCAAATTTTTGCAAAGAATGCAACAATGCAAAGACGTTGCGAAAAGATGTGCCAACACCCTGCCTGCATATCTCTTTATTGTAATTATTTTGTGTACTCACGAATATATGCGGGCCAGCAGACCAGTTCTGAATTACATTCTCTGCCCTTTTTTCTTTCCTTACAAAATGCATCCACGCAGGGCAACAACGAAAGCAAAAACGACTGCGTGTAAGAGCAATGCTTTTCTGGCGCGATCGCTGGACACACACCAACACATACACAAATGCATTTTCAAAAACTTTGCAGACTGAACTTTCTGCTGATTCTGCAACCACGACTGTCGTCTGGGCCGGCGAGGGCATGTGTAAGTAGTAATCTCGTCGCGTCATCTGCGTTGATCGACACGACCGAGGCATTGCACCTTTGTTGCACAAAAAAGCTGTCCGCTGCACAATGCAACGAAAACATTTCGGCAATGCAGCGGTCTTGTACGAGTATGTGTGTTTGTGAGAGTAAAGATCGGGGCTCATTGACCCTAAATTTTGCTGGAGATTGGTATTTTTTATTAAGGTTGTTACTGTTATTTCATTCTTTTTATACTCTGACAACATGTTGTTATAGAGTATAATAGTTTTGTTTATCTAACGGTTGTACGTGTGTATAACCTAAAACGAATTGAGATAGACATAAAGTTATACATATAAAAATAAGAATGATGATGATGACGAGTCGAGTTGAAGTCCGGGTCTGTCTCTCCATCCGTGCAAGCTGTAACTTGAGTAAAAATTGAGACATCTTGGTGAAACTTGGCATGCGCGTTTCTTGGCAAAAAACAGTATGAGTGTTAGCTCCGATGGGCGTAATCGAACCACTCCCACGCCCACAAAACGCCATTAGCCGAAAACATATAATCTACCATTACTAGACATTAAATTAAGATATAAAACTCTTACTTGGGGCAGGTTATCGCAGCAGCAAGCACTTGTGGGCAAAAAATGGAAAAATGGGCGTGGCCTGCCCTCTAATAAGTTCATTGTACATATATATTAGGATAAAGCTTTGCATGTATAGTGCCTTTGAGGCGTGTCTCCTTATGACTAAGAATGGCTCAAGTAGTACTAAACATAGTCAAGCCTCTAGGTTCTGAATATGTGGACCAGTGCTTATAACTGTGTTACAGTATAGTATATAACTAAAAAACCTTATGTACCTGAGAGTACAAGTGCAAGAGTATAAAATGTTCCGTTATACCCGAACTTATATCTTCCTGACTTATTTAATTTTTGTTTCTTTTCTTGACTAATGTATGTTTGTATGTATGTATGCTTTTTATTTTGGAAAGTAGAGGACCGCACTTCTTGTAGCACATATGAAAATGCAGACACTGACAGCACCACCATTATTTCGACAATTTCAGTAACAAGAAATTTGACAAATAAAATAAATGTACAATGAGGGATAATACAACAGTAAACATGATATGATCAGGGATGTTTTTGTTGAGAATGCTTACTTAAATTTAATAATATTTCTTGCAATTTTAAAGATAGTCCGAAAGTTAGAGTGTAACCGGAGATTTCATACTTTTGGCAAGATCACAGCCGATTCAAGCCATTTTCGACATTCAGGCATATTTTTTGCAGAAATCTGCTCTCTCCGAATTGCAATAATATGCCTCATAGAGTGTCCGATATTGCCGCTAAAAATTTAGCAACAGGCAGTGGGGTATCCGTAGTCGGTATAAGAGGATTTGAACAGATATGGGCCGATTTTGATAATTTTGGGATGCTATGCCTTACAGGCGCAAATTTTTATCCTATTAGAAATTTCAAAATGTGCTGTATGAGAAGTAGGCGTGGTTGTAGTCCGATTGTTCTCAATGTAACATATTATAGTCAAGATAATTTCATGTGCCGAATTTGGTTGACATTGACTGATTCACATATCTCCGGATGTGATTTCACCTTAACGCGAGCGGTGCAACGCCCATCGTTCCATTATGACACAGGCTCTTAAACTCCTTTTTCCTGGCTTTATTGTTTTTCAAAATATATCTATAAACAACTATGTACTTTTACATGTGTTTTCTCAGCACTTTTCCCGCGCTGATTTAGGTATCAGTCGATATATCAGAGTCCACGTTGTTGTTTTCAAGAGTAATCCGTCTTTCGCGGTTGGTTTACCTAGTTTCTTAAAAGCAAACTGGCACAAAAAAGATTATGTATCACTCACAATTTACTGTTCCTTATTGTTTTAGTGGTATGGTTGAGACAAATTTTGCTGGATTTGGGCATCTTGAAACACCCATACAATTTACTTTCGGTCACATACGCGCAAATCCACATTTCATTGTCTCTCACAGTTCATAGACGTGCATAGAAGTACATCTATCGTATTTTTTTAACATTTCTCCTGACGAAACGCATTTTTTAGTCCAAACTACTGTTGCCTAGAAGCTTCTGTTTTACATAGAAGCCGTTCAAAAAAGTTAACAAATTCGTAATATTACGAATAGATGCACATATTTATATGTATTTGTAGATGCTTGCAAAAGGCCTTGTCAACAACGCATTTTTCTTCTTCTTTCCTCTTCAATGCCAGCTATTTTGTGGAATTCGCTTTTCGCCTTTCGCATTAACATTTTGCTTTTATTCTTGTACGCAACTAAAATTATGTTCGTGGCTTGTCTAGACTTGAACCCGTTAATGTAGGGCGTATACCCTTAGCGACAAAGGGCTCGATGCTGCAAGTACAATTGCCGCACACCAAGGGCCACAAATGAGACATGTGTGCACTGGCTGCCAGACATTCAAAATTATTATACCACGTTATTAGCGTTGTTATTGTTGTTTTTGTTGTCATCCGTACTATCACATTGCAACTGATTGTGAGATTTTTATTTGTTGTTGACTTTTGCTATTGGCTGCCACCTATCCGCTGTTGTCTGTGATGTCGTTTGGCTTCTTCGCGTCCGTCTGCGTTGCGAGTCTGTGATTGCTGGGTATGAGCAATCAGCCTCGGCTTGGGAGTCGGTGAAATTCTCCAAGCGCTTAATTGGCAGATCGGCGACGGCACGCGCCATCACTTTGTTGTGCCCATTAAACCGTTATTTGTTTAGAGTTTACGTCAAGCTCGGCTACTATGTAGACAAAACATGTGCCACGACTGTGATTTACATACCCAAACTGCTTGGAGGGCATCACATAAAGACGACTATACGAGTATGTTTATAATAATTCATTTCATCACTACATTTAATAAATCACGATTTATTTTCGAATTCTGATAAGGGACTAACGATTGCATTATTCATATTCCATATTTACCCTCATCACAGAAGCTTTGTAATTTGTATTTCGCGAAATTTGACGATTTTAGCCTTTAGAAGTCCCATTATGATACCATCAACCACGTAAATATCAGTTAATATTCATAACATTTACTAACCGGTTTTTCTATTAATCAGTTTTCATGTTGTTCGAATAAATTTAAGAGCCCTAGTTTTAATGGTCATAAAAGAAGAAAAAACTAACTTCTTTGCACCAAAGCTAGAATAACCTTCACGAATACATAAGTATTCCCAGGACTAGATCTTGATCTAACTTGATCTTTTCATTCAGATCCATATCTCAAAAACTGAAAAACTAGTTCGTGTTTATACAGACGGACTAACCAACCTGGCATTAGCATTAAGTCAGCCCGTCAAACTGTTCATTTATATACAGGGTTTGTCCGGAAAGTAATAGGACTGATTCTTTTTCGCCTAGCTAACAAATGAGCAACTGGTCAGTTGTCTCCGAGCACCTGAAGAGTCAGTACAAACATTTTCGCGCGGCGTGTTTCTGTGAGTGGTGTAGGCCGAAAATGCAGCATTCGTTAGAACATAGGTACTCGATTAAATTCTATGTGAACCTCGGTAAATCTTCGACGGAGACGTTTGATATGATCAAGCAGACTTACACAGATGTTGCTTTAGCAAGAAGTGGTGTATTTCGGTAGCACCAGGACATTTTGGAGAACCGGGAAGAGGAACCCAAAACAGGGGAGAATGAGCAAATCCAAAGTAAAAACAACGAAGCTGATTGTCTTTTTTGACATACAAGGCATCGTCCCCCATGTGTTTGTTCCCCCTGGACAAACCGTCAACGACAAACTTTACGTGAAAGTCCTCAAGAGACTCGAACGGAGAGTCAATCTGATCCGACAAGACATCGCAGTCGATTAGAAGTTGCACCACGACAACGCACCGGCTCACATCTCCTTTCTTGTGAACAACTATCTAACCAAGGCCGGCATCCCAACGCTTAGGCAGCCGCCCTCTAGCCCAGATGTGGCCCCCGAACTTTCCGTAGTAGACTCGACATACCCTGTTCAGGGTATAAAAATTACTAATTGCATATTTAGATCCATTATATTGAACATATTAGAACAAAAAATATAGTCTCCAAAGTAAATTTTCGCTTTGGCTTTGATTTGTGATTTAAGCACATTTTTTCGTACGGCCTCTTTATCATCACCCAGCCGCAAGAAGTGCTTTACATAATAATGTATACATATGCATCTCGCGAAACTTTTTCGCAGCGCTTAGCAGTTCATCAATGATTCCAATGAATTGGCACTTGACGATTTATCAGTTGTCATGAAAACTAGACTAAACTGATTGCTACAGTCATCAGTCGTGAGATGTCAGTTGCCACTTGTCAATGTGACTGTTGACAGCCGACAAACGGCGTGCTCAATGAATAACGTCGTGGGTTAAGTACTCAGTTAGCCAGCCGTCAATGACGCGGGCGGTGAATGCCTTCTTGTTTCTTTTCTTTTCAGCGCGACATTTTTATAAAATAATGTGGCTTGTGGACCGATTTTTGTTTTTATAAAGTATTCACATGGCCTATAAGAAAAGTATATATATTGTAGTAAATGTATGTGGACAACTATATATATGACCACATAAAAACATTTAGAATTTTTTTGTGTTGAAATAAAAAACCAAGGCTTTCAGATTTTTGCGCCATACTCTCATACTAAAGGGCTGATACCTGAATCTTAGTTATCTGTTTCAGAGTCAGTCGTAAAATAAGAACTAAGTTATGTTTATCTTCGTGCTGTAATCCTTGAAACCGTATCAAACCGGCAATAACCAGCGAGAATTCTGAGATCATACAAATATCTGAAAGTTTCAGATTTGGATAGCTGATTTTCACAAAGATTGCTGAAGCAACTAAAGATTACCACTATCGAGATCTATCGTCAGTATATGGAACAATCTGTATGTCAGGTCTTAAATTCAATCTTAACGATCGTTTTGCGGTTAAGAAAATAATCTTGCATTTGAAAACCTTCCATAAGAGGGAAATAATTTATAAGAAGAATTTGTGTTGGCGGCCGTTACAAAAACTGATTTGATCAAGACTGCAGGCGGTTATTGTTGCTGTACTTATTTTTAGTCGACTTAAAAAACATATTTTTCTACCAAAAAGTGAATCCCGTCAATTTCACTTACCTTCAACCTCCAGTAGAAGTACATAAAAGAGGCAACGAGTTCAGCGGAATGTCACTAATAAGTAATTGGCTTTGTGAAATAATTAAAAAGGTTGTCAGTTAAACACTGACAACTTGAAAGAGTCGCTAAATACTGCATTAACCGCAAACAAAGGCAATCTCTACAATTCGGGAAGATAAAAAATTACATGTTTTTATAATAATAAAAGGCAACAACTGGAACAAGTACACGAACTTGATGACTTGTCGGCGACAAGCGGCAGTCAGTGTCGCTTCCCCATATATGTATGTATGAATACCTACAAACATAGGTTCGTATGTTTGTGTGCTAGGCACTATTTAGAGATATAAGGTAGCAGACAGCGAAAAGCGAGGCGTTAATTAATAATTGTTAATATTTGCCAAAAGTCTGGCAATGAAATTACACACCGCCGGCCGCCGACGACCGGCGACCGAGCACAGTCAACCGACCGGCAAGAGCAGACACCGCCACAGACACTGCGTACTGCAAGCGACACGACAGCAGACAGGTAAGCGGGTGAGCGACACAGCAGGGTGGCAGAGATTGACACACACTCGCACGGCCACAAAGAAAGGGGGAAGGAAGCATAAAGCACGACAAAAAGAGGAGTTTTGTTTTATAAAACAAATACCATAATTCAATGTAGTTTGACAAATAATAAAAAAAAACACAGAAAATTACAATGAAATACGCTGAGTGCGAGTACAATGCCGCCACGTTCAGCCGCAAGCAAAGTCAGACAAATACAACGCTGTTTGACGGGTTGAAGCGCGCGGGCGGGACATTGCTTGACAAACAGTTAAACAGTCAACTGCTTTGATCGGCACTCAGCTGTGCAGCGTCGTAAAAAAACGTCCAGAAATGCGATAGACCAGACAGTACCGCAGACAGTGCCGACAGACAAGCAGACCGTGAGACAAACAGATGATTCAAATGGGACGCACGCGCTGACTGTGCCGCTTGCTTACGCCTTGCAGTATCGCGCCGGTTCCGTCATTATCAGCGCGCTTTTTCATTGGCATTTGGGTATTTGATTCCGCGAACCAGGGGAATTAAACTTGTTTCAATATAAAAAACAAAAACCGTTGCTAAAAATGCGTAAGAGTCTCAAAATAGAAACGAAAGACTTTAGGCAAAGTTTTATTAGGCAAATGAGTTGGTGTTATGACTAAGCTAGCTATTTTATTTAATGTTTTAGATGTAATACACTTAAGCCAACGATTTTTGCAGTCATCGAAACACTTTTAATAAGCATTTTTTGGGATGGCTTTCAGCTCCTTTAGCGAATTCGATTCGATTTTGCCTATTCTCTTCGATCATTTCAATATGGGAACAAGGGAAAATCACACGGAAGCAAATCCGGTGAATGCGGTGGTTGGTGCATATACATTGCATTTTTGGACCAAAGAGACCTGTTTACGGTACTCTTTTTGAAGATTGTTACCATCAAAATCATTCGGACGATATCGCGAGAGATGTCGAGCTTTCTTGCGATCTCTCTAACAATTGTCTAATGAATTTTAAGCACCATATCCTTCCCTTTTTTTTTAATATCTTTATCAGTTGAATAGATTAAAGATCGTCCAAAACAAGGCCTGTCTTCATCGAACTCTCGACCGTCTTTGAAGGCTTTGTACCACTCGTAGGCTTGTGTTTTTAATAAAACTGAATCACATTAGGTTTTTTCCAACATTCGCAAAGATTCCACACACAAAATTTGGTATTACAAAGCATATTTAAAGAACATACTTATTTTGGACAGGTGAGTTCACGGTTCGAAAATTGTATGGCTTTTTTATCTAAGCAATATTTTTCACAAATTAATAACGGCAATAAAACAAAATTTGTAGCACACATTTGAACGGCATACACACATACTTCTGAAAGGATATATAATAAGGTCTGAATTGCACATCTGAGTGCATCATTTTACGTGGAAGCATCTGTGAACCCGGGGCACTTGCCACAGCTGCATTCGCGATTCGTTTATTGTCTGTCTGCCTTCCTGTTTATCTCCATGTCTGGCATGTCTGGCAAAGTGGCAGACTTTGATGATCCCAAAGCATATGAATTTTTACACATCTCTTTTTCGGCGTTTATGATTTGCCATTTTCATTGTTGCATTTAAGAGCTGAGCTGATGCCTGTATTGGCAGTGACATTTGATGCAACACACTCGTGTTGACGCGAAGCTCGCTTATCAGCACAAATTCACTCCGCTTTTACTCCACTTTGTTGTACGTTTTTTGTGACTCCTTTGTTGCTTTTCCATGGCACTCACAGCCATTCAGACGAATTTCAGTCCGCTGGCCGAGCATTAAATTTAAAATTTGTTTTTATTTATGAGTTCGTTTGCGAATTTTTATTCGTAATAAAATCGTGAAGTGATGAGTGCAGTACACAGGGCACAGATGTCGCTCAAAGCGATTTTGATATCGTTTATGGTCATGGTTTGTCATCTTTAAAAAGATAAGATATAAAGTATGGAGAAGGGTATTCAGAGAGCATATCAAGCGGAAGTAGATAATAACAGAGATGCTCCATTTGATGACCTTATTTCAGTGGACGGAAGATCGTATTTGGAAAGACAGTTCTGACCCTCGATTCAAAAATACTAAATCTCTCTCTGATCCTTACTTCTGTACAAATACTCGCACATTTTGAAGGAAGAGCTATCTTGAAGACTATTCTGCATAAGGTTCTACCGGAGCTATTCACTGCAGTATCTAAGATGTTAAGCTCAGGTTTATTCTCAAGAGTATGATGATAAATAACTGGCCTTAACAATATGACAAGAAACCATTTTCCTCTTCTATGAATTTGAAAGTAACAAAGATACTTTATGTGAGGGGTTAGAATGAAATTTGGGACTACTCTTTGAGCTTTTTTCTCATACACTCATTAATGAGAATATGTGAGGACAATGGGTCTAATGTTGTACCCGGCCGCACTATGATCAGGCGGTGCGTACCGGCTACTTTTTCTACAACCAGCCAACCAAGTATATCATAAGGTCCAAGATTCGGTGAAAATCATGTATATTTTCAAAAAATGACAAATATGTTTCAACTCTATATGTCATCTACAGCGACTGAGCTCGAATAATAGGAATATGTTTTAGAATCCTGGTTCGAGCAGATTAGAGACCCTCACAGCTTCATCTTTCGAAATGAAATAAGATTTAAAAAATCAAGTCTCTGCTTAGCTCTTTCGCTTATATCTTCATATTTGTGAATTTCCTCAAAAATTTCCATCGAAAAGGTTTATTGGAACCCCCTTCATTCATTGTATAAATTGATTACTCAGAAGCAACAATGTATCGCATTCGGCATCTACTTGTTCCCACTTCAGTCTGCGTTCGATATTTAGCATTTCCAGTGAATTTCTCGGCGAATTAATGAATGAAAATGCTTTGAAGCACTAAAAGTGTTTGAATATTAGAATGGCCGACCGCTGAGCGCTTTGTTTCAGTTGGCGGCCACCCGCCGCAATGCAGACAGTAAACTTCCGTTGAACTGCAACGGGGTGTACGACACAATCCCTCTCCGCGCCAGCAGGTATCCACCGAACCAAAGTCGATAAATGTCAATTTGATCAATCGTGTTACTTTTAGTGCAGTTCGCTCGCACAAATGCACTCGCTGGCTGCTGCTGTGAAGTGGCACTTTGCTGGGCGACGCCGTACATTGATTCGTCCAACGCCTGAGTGCAGTGAATTAGTAAGTGGCCGTGGCAGTGACTTTGTTCTCGTTCGAACTCGAACTCGAACTGTCTCGCCAAATGAATTGCAAAAAGAAAGCAGAACAAAAGCAACTGCAGAAAATTGTAATTGAAATGATGATTGTGGGGCGTCCAGTGCCGCAGTCATCTGTAGCTTGCAACGTGCCATTGTTGACGCCTCCAGACGCCATGGGTTAAGCCATTATGCTGCACACTCCGGCTGCTGGCGCGACGAGTTCATTTGCAAATCTTAATCAGAGTTCCATCGAAATGTCAGGAGATCTGAGTTTTGATTTAATGTTGATTGATTAAGCATTTCGTGGGAAATGTCTGAGTTCTTGTTGCACTTTTTACTTTAAGGTCGCGAATAATGAATGAAAGGCATTTATTGTCCTACTGATTTGTATTTTGGTCTGATGGATTAAATTTGGCAATTGAAAGAATTTCATTTGAGTTTGAAATAATAACCTTTGTTCCAAAAAGGTTTGGCAAAAAGTTTGTAACTCACAGAAAGAAACGTTGGACACTCTAAAAATAGAGATATACATATTTAGATCAAACAATTTAATCAGGTCCATCTGTCTGTCTGTATATGCGCGAACTTTTCCCATAGTTTTCGAGATAACGAGCTGAAATTTTGCACACTTACTTTTATTTTCAAGAAGTTGACCATTTGTCAGAAGTACCAATATCGGACCACTGTAGCATATATCGACCACACAAACTTAACGGGTAAATATTCATATTTCTAAAAATTTAAGAGACTATTTCTGGATACTATTCCAAAGATCATTACAATCCATAAATAGTGATTCGACTAGTTTACTTCTTGCATCATATTCAGCATTGAGTTTTTAGCTTTACTGTTTATTTTTATATTCCTGATATAGTCAGACCTTACTTAAATCAGGCACTAGATCTCCTCTGGGAGTCCTATAAGAGTCTGCTCCGGTCTTCAAACTTTCTGTTAGTTGCTGCATCTTTTCGAAGAATTTTCGAGCATTACCCCTGTTGGGCAGCACATTAAGCTCTTTGTACTCACGCATTTCGGCCTATTCAACTCTTGGTATCTATTCCATCCCGCACGTGCTGTGGTAACGTTTCGAGGTAGGCAGTCTGCTTTTTCTCCACTGCGACACGGCACTCCTCGTCGTACCAGCTGTTCTTTTGAATTTTCTGAAAACCATTGGTTTCGGTTGCAGCTAAACGTAAGGAGCTTGAAATGCCGCCCCAAAAGAAATCTCTTACACCGAGTTGTTGACAAGTACTCTCAGAGAGCAGGAGTGAAAGTCGAGTAGAAAATCGTTCGGCTGTCTGTTGTGATTGCACCTTCTCGACGTCGTACCTTTCTTATGTTTGTTGACGTGTGTTTTTTACTGGACAGAGGCGGGTGCGAATCTTGGCAGCAACAAGGTAGTGATCCGAGTGGATGTTAGGACCTCGAAGCGTAGGCACATCTAAAATACTGGAGATGTGTCTGCCGTCTATCACCACGTTACCGATCTGGTTGGTTGCTCTGAAGCTTGATGAATTTTTCTATGCTGGAATCTAGTATTACAGATAACCAGATTTCGGGACCCAGCGAAGTCGATCAGCCTCAACCCATTTGGGGATGTTTCCTCGTGGAGGCTGAATTTAGCGACTGTTATGCCAATGTCTTTACTCATCCTGGCATTAAAGTCTCCAAGACCGATTTTGATATCGAGGCGGAGGCATCTCTCATAGGTGCGCTCCCAGGGCATCTTTGGCAATATCGTCCTTTTCTTCCGTCGGGGCGTGAGCGCAAATCAGCAATATATTGAAGAACACAGCTTTGATGCGGATTGTGGCTAGATTTTTATCCACCTGGGTGAATGACACTCTCTCCAACCTCGAACCCCCCACACCGAATTTTATATGGCCACTGCAGTAAATGTCACAAGAACCTACTCGCCTCAGTCCTTGTCTCATCCATCGCATTTCTTGGATGGCGGTAATGCCAGCCTTCACTCTAATGAAGACATCAGCACCTTCCCAATTAAGGACCGGATATTCCAGTTGCATGCCTTTAAATCGTTATCCTTAATGCGTTTGCCATGGTCGTCATGAAAAGGTGGTCTCTCATCCGTGGCTGTTGGTAATTTTTCATTGGGGCCGTTTTTTACGTGGCGGGTCCCAAACTAAGCGCACAACACTGTGGAGGGAATGTTTTGCCTTCTCACTTTAGATCACTTTCAAATGTATGTTCCTTGGCTACCCAGAGAATAATTGGTCTAGGGTCATATGTAAAAGAATCGTTTCTGGTCATTCCTAAATGAATGGCAAGAGAACCTTCCTTACTTGCGTGAACTTCTACACATGACTCCATCCCCTTATTTATTTATCTTGCTACCTCCCAGAAATACACGAGCGGAGTGTTGTATTTATAATTTTTTAATAGGATTTCAATCTAGCCCTTTCAGTAGTTTCAATTGTAAAACGTCAAAACCTACCCGATCCAGTCAACTGTCAAAGTCGGGTAGGTGGTTTGCTCTCTAATTTCCAACGAGAGAAGAGTTGGGCTTCTCTTTATCTCTGAGGATAGCTTTCGCAAGCCTAGCCTAAACATCTCTACAAACGAGTTCTTAAGCATTCTCCAGCATTAATTTGGTGCGATTTCACTTCACCGGAATTGATCGATTCAACCAAATGAAAAATGAAGGCAAATCATCATTCGCTTTCCAGCTCATCATGCCCCAATTATGCTTCGAAATGCTACACGAGACAGTCTATTAATATAATTGTAATTAATTGATAAGACCAAACAGATGTGCCAGTAGAGTGATATGCAAACAATCGTATCCAATTACGCACATATGTGCATACATACAAACATAAAAAAGTACTTAAATGCGCCGCTGTCTTTTCTGGCTTTATGTGTTTTTAATAAATATTTTATATCAATTTCACATTACAAAAATAAATTGTACATGAGCACAGACGCTTACCGCCCCAACAACAAAAACAAATGCAAATAAAATGCCGCAATAAAAAAACACACAAACGAACAAATATAAAATGAAGGAAGCAAATAAAAAAGTCACCGTAAATGATACTCCACACAATGAGGTTTACAACAACAACAAGCACGTCAGCGTGAGCGTCATTTCATTTCACGCGAATTTCAATTTCTCTAATGACCTTCGGTAGAAAGTACCTATGCGAATTGGAAAAAAAAACAAAACAAAAGCAAAAACAAAAACAGAATTACAAAAGCAAATTGTAATGAAATTCGGTAGACTCGCTTTTTGTACATTTCTGTCCGAAGCAGTAAAAAGTGTACATGTCTCCGGCGACACATGGGAAAGCTGGCATATTTGGGTATTACTTCGACTCAAGCACGTCAAGCCGACGACGAGCAATTTTCTATAAATGCTCTGTTTTTATTGAGTCTTCATAATTTCGGCACAAAACGCCAGCGCCAGACACTTGCGAAGCACAGAAGCATTTATTACGACCGCGCTATAAAGAACGCACACGCACTACCAAAGCCAAGGCAAGCAGGCAGTCAGACAGACGGGCACATAAACACCTTACCAAATGAATCGCCAAATCGCCCACACAAATGCTAAATTACATTTTGACAACCGAAGAGAATGAACGCAATCGACGAACAAGTTAACGAGGAGCGCCTGCGTGTGACTGTGTGTGTGTGTGTGGAGGGTGTAGTGAAATATTTTATGCCTAAAACGCGCCGCTACTCAAGTCCCAAAGTCCTGCGTCAGACAATCTTCAATGATGACATGCAACAAGGTACAACATCGGCAGACGGACGGGCGAACAGTCGCGTAGGTGGGGCGGCTTTAGTAGGGTGTACAAGTAAATATTTCATTCAACAAATGCGTGCACAAACAACAATACTCACCCTGAAAATGTCTGCCGCATATATTTACACACCCATACTTGCATAGCAGCGTAAATATATGTATGTGTGTGTGTGTGTGTGCGCTCGCCAGACAGGATATGCGTGAGTGCGACCCAACAGGCAGAACTTTGCCGGCAATAATACGAACACAACAATGACAAAAACAACAATTTCAGCAGCAGCCAACAAGCCGGCAATGCCAGAAATCAGGAAAAAACCCGAAACGAGTGGCAGACGGCGCTTAGTAGGCTGTATCCGAACTGCCGAAGCGGAAGTAGGAAGAGAACAGTTTGATAGATTGTTAGAGAGAGCGCCCAAGCACGAAGGCTGAGCAGTTAATGAGCATGAGAGTGCGCACAGTGGCTTTGATTGTTGTTTTTCATTTTGTATATTAAAATTATAATTTAGTGTCTGCAAGGCGTACGGATTTTTCGAGCCATAATAGGTCAGGTACTGCAGAAAAAGATGATTTTAACTTGGACATGGTAATGCTTGGAACTATTTCAATCGTCATATCAACCACATTCACAATTGGCCAGGTTCTGCGACTTGAATGCTCCTCAGAAAATCCGTACTTCATAGAATTTGAAAATCTCGACAGTTAAAATAAAAAACTTTTCTAGTTTCACAATGACAGTAACTTGTTGAAACTTCGAGCCGGGTTCATCAGCTTTTCGTAGATGGCATTAAGCGCTTATATTCCAATTGTCGATCATGTGAACCATAAGGTATTGAGAGATATTGATTTCATGAGCAGTGTTTTGATCGATCTATCGAAATAAATAATCGGAGCCGATTTACTGGTTTGAATTGCCACAAAGACGGCAACTACTCCAGCCCTCAAGAAAATGGCGAACACAGTGATTTGAGGGCAGTCTCGGTGCTTCGAGAAATTTCATTGCCGTTATTGTTTTTCCGACAGAACCTTTTCTATTAACTTAGACCAAAGGGAATTCAAAGAATGGCCAGTGGCATGCTGGAATACCTTGCATATATGAGTTCAGTAAGGCATGATTGAGACTGAAAGCAAGGAGTTGACCCATTTTCAATTTCCAGAACGAATACTTGGAGTTTTTTGTGTAACCCTCAAGGTTAAAATATCTCTTTATAAGCACCAAACGTAAACAAAAAAAATGAGATTAAAAAAGACCACTGTGCTTAGAAAATGGCAAGCCGACTGTAGCAAATTAATGCAAACGTGTTTGTATTAAGCTCAAGGACACCGAAGGATATGTCTGCCGACACATATAGACAAACACAAAGTGGCATACATTGTTGGTTCATGCGAGTATTTGCGCCCACACAGGTTCGCATTACAGTCCCATTTAGCTCATCTACTAATCTTGGCTCTGTCTGTCTGGCGGCGTCTGCTTGCCTCGCAGCCTTCAAATTAATGTCGGCATCCAAATGAATACTTCGTGAGCGCGTGTGTGCGTATGCGAGTCCTTTTGTGCCGAGCTTTATATTTATTTACACTTGTCGTAAATGCAAATAGCTAAGCACCGCACAGAAGGTCCATAAAAGTTTACCTTGCAAATGCATAAATAAATTATTTGGCAGCGAAAGTGGAGAAGCCTCGAATTTCATATCCTACTCAAATTGATTGTTTTGTGAGCAAATTGGAAATTACATACTCTACTCGACAATACTAAGACACAAACATAATACTTAAGCATGCAAAAGCAAACATTTAGTAAAAGCTAGGTCTACTTAGCTTTGCGATATTTGTGCATAGAAGGTTATTTAATTTTGAAGAGATAATGGGAAAGTTTCTTAATTATTATGCCATCAATTCTACATATCTGCATTTCTCAAGGTTAACAATCCAAAAACAAAGTCTATGTGAGGTGCTTTCGAATTAGCTCATGCCACCAGACAAACGTATTTCTACTGAGATACCGGTCCCAGTACAACAACTATGATATCTTGGTTTTTCGCAAATTATTAAAATAAATATGTTTCAAAACGACTACGTTGAATCAGCCGTTTTCCAGATTTTCAGATTTTCTTCTATTATCTATAACCTTATCGTTAATATTTCAATATACTCTTCTGGTGAACCACGAATGAGCAAGTTCAGGTGAAGATTTCTTTTGGAGCAGGTGTGTAGCTCACTTGGCTTCCAACAACATCATTTACAATAAGCCCCTTAAAATGTAAATATTAATGTTTGTCAGATGTCCTAATTGGAACTCAAACTCTCTTTCATTAGTTCAGTAAAGCGGAATTCCATATAGAAACATAAAAACTTGGACAGAGAACCTACTAAAGAGACCGCTAGTTCAAAAAATTGCAAGCAACATATTAATGAGGTCAGAGCCTGGAAACTTTACGCCGTCTTCAAGAAGGCAATTGCAGGCAAGTAATCTTACGACAGCTTTACCCACAATTTTTTTTATATAAAATGACCATGAGTCTATTGAGACCCCCATTTCACTCTTTTCAACGCGTTGGTTTTCGATTACTTCAGACGAGTTTGGATTTTAATCAATAGTTACATACATGTTTCTTGAGAAGTGTTTTCAGGTCGTTGAGCACAAATCGGTATATTTCCAGTATTTTTTTCACATAAAAATAGAATGTTTTACTCAAACTTTTTATTGTTCCAAAGATAAATATTTTAGAAAGATTTTGTCAAGATTTCAAAGGAAAAGATTCAAAACTCGGCCAATAAGACGTCATATCCGGTAGAGATTCGGAAAGAGGTTGCCGCCGCATTGACAGCAGAACTTCTTACCAGATCAACAAAAGTAGAAGAGTGCTTTAGTTGAGATCTTTTATGACCATCAGCTAGGTTTTGGACGAAGTAAAAACAAAATTAGTGAAAATTTTAGTTTTCGAAATTTGAATTTTTACAAAATAATGCTAATTTTGGTGAACAGTTTTCAACGTTATTGTTTTTTAACTAATTGTAATTGAACAAAAAAATCCTTCTTTCGAAACCTTGTTTAATATATCACCAAGACTTGTGTAAAATTTCATTAAGATCGATTGAGTAGTGCGCGAGAAATTTTGGAAACCTACTTTGGAAACACGATTTTGCGAAAAACCCGTTTAAAGCTTTGAGTGACTAATAGCTGACTTCGAGCGCGCAACATTTAGAGATTGTGTCTCCAAAACTATTACTCGGATTAACTAGAGAATTTAAGGCAGTATTCTGTAGATATTTTAAAATTAAATAAGATAATGAAAAAAATTTGAGGCCATGAAATCCATGTAATCCTTAATGCTGATTCGAAAATTAAGCGGCTTTGAAGAGATTTCAATGCTTGTTTAAGAACTATATTTCGTCGAACTGCCGAATGATACGCATAACAATTGATTTGCATCCTCCTCCCACAAACAATTTCGCTACTAATTAAATCGAAAAATTACAGAAGGACCCATCACTGTTAATGACACAAATGCAGACACAAGAAACAACAAAAAAGAGCTTGCAATATTGCAACGAAAAAAGAAGTTAGAAATTACTCATCCACAAACACCTAAAGGCACATGCCCTCACACCCAAAGGGACAAACAAGTGTGGCGTAGGTACTCATGCAGTTCAAGCGAAAATTGTTGCAAAAACAACAAAATGGAATT
Organism: Bactrocera dorsalis; assembly: GCF_023373825.1. Lineage (NCBI taxonomy): Eukaryota > Metazoa > Arthropoda > Insecta > Diptera > Tephritidae > Bactrocera > Bactrocera dorsalis. Next base: position 5,176,446 of record NC_064307.1, read on the forward strand.
ATAAATAACAACAAGGTGTACAACAACAAATGAAATTTAGCAAAAAAAAAAAAAACTGTGAGCATAACGATAGAAGCCAAGGCATGCACTAACAACACTAACACGAGCAACCACTTGCTTAAGAAGCAGCAGCGGCCAGTGGTTAGCAAGGTGAAGGCATAAAAAATCGTTCCAGACACTTCCCAAACCAGACATGTCTGGGCGATAAGCTATAACCCGCAGCAAGTATGCGTATGTAAGCGGTCGAGTGGGACCCAGCCGCCAAATTGGTCGTGCACCGAACTGTCTGGTCGGGTCGAGTGCGGCCGAGCAAATTTGCGACGCTTCATAATGCCGAAATGTGCAATGCGTTGAACTGAGCTGTTTTACACCGCAACCTTGCAGCCCTTTGCACTTTGCGTTGTGTGCGGTTCCACAAGGGTTAGCATTTTCGACTGTCTGCCATGTTCATACATACAACAATAAATATGTATGCATATGTATGTACCAAAAAGTAACCACCAACTTTGGTTTGTCATTGTCGTTGACGATATTTTTGTTGTTGTGCTGTTGTTGTTGTTGCTTTGCTTTTGGCCTGGTACTTGGCCTTACTTTCGGCTGTCAGCATTCCTGTAATTGTTTGGGTTAGTGTTCGTGCAAATTTCATCGCTTGTTATTGTTGTTGTGATATATTTTGAAATCCATTATGACATCTGCAGAGCACAGCTAAGCAAAATCGGCTAACGGCATATATTCATAAAGCAAGTGCACATTAACCCAGTGAACCAAAGGTGAGTGGGTTCACTCAAATGAAAATAGGTCTAAATGGACTCATCACACTCGTCTTAAGTAGCGCTCTGACGCACTACATAATTTTTCGGAAGATTAGATTAACTGAAAAATGCCAAACTAGTTCAAGTTCAAAATCGACCTAGGCATTATCTCTTCCAGCTTCAGCATTTATTTTTGCATTTTTATCGCATGTGTAGATATGAGAGAAGAAGTAAGAGACCCAATTACATCCTTATAAATATTAATCCTTTTTGGATTCTTAGCGCATGTGTAGATGTGAGAGAAGAAGTAAGAGTCCCAATTACATCCTTATAAATATTATATTAATCCTTTTGGAAGCTCTTTCATATAAAGTATAGAAAAATTAAAGGAACAATATGCCGCATCTGTAGAATCGAAGTCGTAGTAGGTCCAGGTCTTATCCAAATCTCTGTCAGTAAGAGTTAAAATCGGTGAAACATGAATTCCCCTCAAACTTGGGAAAATCTATATCTAGGAAACTATAAATGACAATGCAAATATATGCTCGAACGACTACAAACTTACCGACGACTTTGTCTTCAGGGCTTAAACACGCTTTAAATCCTCAAAATTCACACTGTTTACTGGGCTTCATTAGAGACTTTAGGGCGCACAATTTTAAATTTTTTTTTTTAAATATTGTTTTTGAGATGCAAAGTCTTTCAAGTAACGCCTGATTGCATTAGCCGCAAACATACCGACCGACATTCAGACAAATCAACTGTCTGGCATACCCATTAACAACAATAACAACAAAACAGTAGACAGATGACAAAGGGAGCTGTAGATATGCAGACAACGAGGGGATGGGATCATACGAAGCGCAAATGAAGAACTTAAATGGCAGACATACAACAGTCAAATACGCGCTAGACACTCGGACCCCATTGGCGTAGGGCTGGGATGTGGCAATTGTGGCAGTATTGCACCCTTAAGCGACAGGCGTGTGAAACGCAATGCATCAGCTGCTTTATGTGCACCGCTCTTCTCCATGCCCCGCCATTGTGGCGATTAAGTGCCGATGACGATGGCAGCACGACCAGCTGACGAAAGCGGTGCTGGCTGCGACGCTGGCTTCGACTTAACCTTGAAAAACGAGTCCAGCCAAAGTCAAACCGGGCTGTGGTGGGGTGCAGTGATGCCGGGCCAGACGAAAGTCATGAAATGAAATTTTACGATGTTGCGCCGCCGGTGGATGCACAGACGAAATAAACGTGAGCACCGCAGATGCGTTTGTGTGCGTTTGTCTGCATGCGTGACTGTTGTTGAGTGGGTGTGCTCAGGGGTGGGCACGTTAGACGGTGTCTGAAAGGTTGCTTGCATTCTGCGTACATGCTGTGGCGGGCGGACGGATGGGTGGCGGCAGCCAGACAGTTGCGGAACGGGTTACGATATTCTTTTCTCATATCAAATCAAATCGAATGCGAAATTGGTTGAAGTAAATTTGCTAACGTGAATTACGACAGGCGTTCGAGTGACTACAATGGCGGCGCTCAGTCAATGCATGCGGCAGAGGGGCGGAAACGCGCACGACTCTGCGTCGCTGAGTACTTGTGGGTGTTCTTTTATGATGCGCGCGAGATTGCAATATGTTTGTGGCATATCTGTCTGGCGTGTCTGCTCGTCGTTGATTACGCTGTCTATTTTGTTTGTCGATGAAGAGGCGTCTCTAATGCACATGCCAAATGAACTAGTCTTTTCATAAGTATCTAAGTTGGTTATGTATCTCTCCTGGTATGTGTGAGCATGTACTGAGTTATGACCACCACTACTCATTGGGACAGACAAGCAAGTGTGGACGGACAAAGAAGAACCGTTAGGCAGACTACATGAAGATTAGGTGTCATACATGTACACACACACACACAAGCTCACATGCTGACTTTGATATTGGCAGTTTCAACTTATCTGATGCTTATTATTGACACCGCTCACTGCTCCAAGGACAATATGTTAATTTACAATGCAAAGTTACACAAAGGAATTGAAATGTGCGCGACTGAAGCTGCTGAACTGAAAACTTGAGGAATTGGGGGTAAGAAGGTAGTGAAAGACCCAATGAAGATTATATTACCATGGCTTTTAAAGAAATTTAAAAGTAAAAAAAAAAAAATTTTATTACATTAGAACACGTATAAATTGTTTGTGACAGTTGCTAATCATTAATATATGTATAATTAAATCAGGTTTAAAAAATGCTCCAAAATACTTGATACTTTCGCAAGAGCCCGACATTCCAATCTTCTTCTTTATTGATGAGACAGCGCTTACGTGGTTATAGCGGGGTTTACAACAGCGCGGCAGCCGTTCTTCCTTTTCCCTGTTTGGCGCCAAGCGAAATCAGGTCCTTCTTCACCTGGTCTTTCCAACGGGGTGGAGGTCTTCCTCTTCCTCTGCTTCTCCCGGTGGGTACCGCATCGAATACTCGCAGAGCTGGAGTGTTTTCATCATCATGTCGGGAATAATGAGTAATTTATAGAGTTTGGTTTGTGTTCGTCGAGAAAGGACTTTACCTCTCAATTGCTTAGTCGGCCCGAGCACATGTCAGCAAGAATTATTCTGCATTACATTCGAAGCTGACATTGTTGTTTGTGTTGATACTGGTTCCAAGATAGACTAAATAATTTGCGACTTCGAAGTTATGACTGTCAACAATGACATGGGAGCCTGGTCGCGAGTGCGTATTTCGTCTTGCCCCCGCTCACTACCAGACCCATAAGCTTCGCATCCTTATCCATTCTGGAGAAAACAGAACAAACGGCGCGGTTGTTGAAGCCAATGATATCAATGCCATCGGCGTACGTCAGCAGTTGTACACTCTTGTAGAAAATAGTACCTTCCCTATTTAGTTCTGCAGCTCGAATTATTTTCTCCAAGAGAAGATTTAAGAAGTCACACGAAAGGAAGTCGCCTTGTCTGAAACCTCGTTTGGTATCGTACGGCTCGGAGATGTCCTTCCCAATTTTTACGGATATTGCTCAACGTCAGTTTATACAGCCATATTAGTTTAGCGGGGATACCAAATTCAGAAATCGCGGCATAAAGACAGTTCCCTATCATGCTGTCAAAAGCAGAGATAGTGAGTGTCTATTCTTTTTTCATGGGTTTTTTCCAAGATTTGGCGCATAGTGAATATCTGGTTAGCTGTTGATTTTCCAGGCCTAAAATCACACTGATCAGGTTCAATCAGTTTGTCGACTGTCCAGTCTGTTTGTTGACGGTGGGCTTTAATCTTTCACGCTCGATAGAAACTTATATGCGATATTGAGGAGGCTAATTACACGGTAGATGGCGCAGATTTCGTGGTCCCTTTTTTATGGATTAAGCAGAGCACATTTAAATTCGAATCGTCGGACATGCTTTCATCCGACCATATTCTGCAAGCTATTCGGCAACGCCGCTTTTTTATTTCTCAGACGGGTAATTGCCATTCAAACTTATTAATGTTCGGGAGATTGGGGAATCGGGTTCCCCATCTCTTGGTGTTATGCATTCACTGCCATACAGTAGCCTGGAGAAGTTTTCCCTCCATAATTTCAGTATGATCTGGGCATCAGCCACTAGATCACTTCTGGAGATTCTACAAGAGGATGCTCCAGATTTGAAACCTCAAGTTGAAGTTTGATTTAGTTAGAGTTTTAAAATTGTAATAAGTTAAGAGAAAGGTCTCTTCTGAGTCAAAGCATATGTCTATACAAACTTTTATTTTTGGTTCACTGTAAGGCAAGTTTTTCGCACTCGGCCAGGGGAAATTCTAAATAAATTTCTATTTTCAATATTGCTATCGATTAATTTCATGTAAATTTTAACTGAAAAATTGCCTCCATAAATTCCGTAATAAATTTACTACAATTTTGATTAGTATATTTTCTCTTGCTGTTATTGTTTTATGTTTACGGCTTATGCTAGAGCTAATGGATGGTGGCGATTTATTTAAAATGTCGGGTTTGCTAACACCGCAATTAATTTGTCGCAGGTGCGCCACCTTCACAAGCAAAGCCTCTGAACTGCGGTAACAAATCCAAGATGTAAAGAAAAATGAGGAGAAAAAATGAACCTTAAATATGTTTAGCCAAGGGATTTCGGCCACCCAAAAATGAAACTAATTGCAAAATTAAAATGGGCACATGTTTACATACTGCAATATTTTAAATTTTATTCTTATATTTTTGAACATGAAGGCATTTTCTTGGAGGCTACTTTTAAGTTTTTATTTAAGGAAAGACGAAAATAAATTGAAAATGTTTAACGTAGAATGCTGAAGTTACTTGTTCAAAAAAACTATTTCTAAGAAGATTTGAGTTCCCTTAAAGTATATTTGTAAGAGAATAAGGATCGAAAGTCTTTCTAAATATCTCATGGGCAGTAGATGGCGCTAAAACCATATGCCTTTTTCAAGCTTTCTCAATTTTTCACCGCAAAAAAGGGTTAGAGTCACAAGAACGAATATCAATTTAGATAAATATTTACATTCTCTTATCACAATGTTAAAAAAAGTGAATCGAAGTATATATTGTTTCTCTACATTTATCGTGATGCTAACTGGCGGTATATACTGATACATACTGATGGGCTTTAAGCACTTTCCTGAACCTCAAAAACTGAAAAATATAAAAAATGCCGACAAGTAAAAGCATTAATATTTATTTGTTTTATTTTATTTGCAAAAGTAATCTTCATAAGCACAGCAGCACTCGTTTCCACACCCCTTCCTTAAAGAACGGAAAACAGCTCAAATATTTGAAGGTCAAAAATGTGCTGCATTGCAAAAGTCATACAAACCCCCACGCCCAGGCGTGCACTGCCAATTTTGGCTTACAACTCAATAAGAGAGCTGACCGTTAGCTGTGGACTGGCTCAGCAGCCGCTAAGTCAGTCGTAGTTATGCGAGCATCGCCGACAAGCTTTCATAAATTATTTAAAATCAGTAAACTCAGCAATGTGCAATGTGCATTCACACGTCGCCACACCGAACGGAGGCTGCCGCCAAACAAACCGACCAAGAGACCGAAAGACAAAAAGGCCGAAGGCCCAATCCAGCCAGCCCAACTCAACGGGAAACTTTGCGGGAGTAAAGTGCTAACCGCCCACGCAATCGGCAGACGCACGTACACGTTCACGCCCGCGCGGGGAAGTCTACGCAGCAGTGTATTCGTTCGTTGGTTCGTTTGCGTGTGTGTGTGTGAGTGCAGTCGCTTGCCTTAGACGTCTGCAAAGTTATACCGAGTTAAAAGTTTGGCAAGAGTTGGTGTAAACTTTTATATCCTTCATAAAATTTTAGCTTTTTTACTCACTTAACAACAACAATAACGATATTCACTTCATTTTGTGTGACTCATTCCCATAAAAGCATTTTCAGCATATAAATATATTTATGCTCATATAATGGGCCTTTCCCTCCCCAAGACCAAACGGATATGGATGCTTGTTGGTGGGTGCATGTGTGTTTGTTGTGTAAGTATGTATGTCTGCTGATGATTATTTCACGAGTGTGTGTGAGTTACTTTCACACTCTGCCTGTCTCGCGCGCATCCCTTGCTGAAGTCGGCTTTTAGGCGCACAACACTTCGTGGCTCACTTAATTGAGATTTCTTTCGAGTTGTTTTTGTGTTCCCCTTTTATTTGCGAATTTCACTAAGCGTTTTTAATTAGTTTCAAAAGTTTTTATGTGCAGGATTTTTGACTCATTTCTCAAAAGTATTTTGGCGTAATGTAGCCTTTAACTACGTCGATTTGGCGTTCTGACGTGAACTTGACTTGTGCCCCTTCGGTGCTAGTGAGTTGAGGTGTGCAAAGTGTTGTAAAAAGAGCACAAAATTTGCGAGTGAAATTAATGAAGATGAAACATGTTTCACTATTGGTGATGATGCTCGTTTACTGTTATGAAATAAGTTTTTACATTTTTATGTCCCGAAGATTATTAAGAATGTACGTAGGCAAAAAGAGTGGGAGAAGGAGAAAGAGACATATTTGATTGTAAAATTTAACTGAAAAATGAGAAAAATAAAAATAAAATTAGTATCAGTATTTCTCAACAATAATGCCGATTATTTCTATTGATCTTCCTGATGGTTTGAATGATCTGACAACTGACTAACATGGCTGTCTCTGACTATTAAATCTGAAGAAATAAATTGTTTAGTAATAAATGGAGTTCTATGCCACTCTAATAGGGACAACTGAGCTCATCGTCAATACAAATTCAAGATCTGATAACAACGACGAAGAGGAACTGAAGTGCAATAGGTTCTTAACAATTGAATTGAAAAGTTTCCGACCTGACACATAGATGGCGCTGCTAGAATTAAATCCATATAATTTTTAGTTAGCCTTAACTCTTCACACAAAATTTCAAGTAAATCGGTGGTATATGTAGAACTTGAGATAATGCCGGTACCGTGGAGAAAAAAGTAGTTTCGAGAAAAACGCGTTTAAAAAAGTGAGTCTACCTACCTACCGGGCTAGGTACTGCGTCATAATAATTTCAAATTTTAAAAATCCTTTGGAGTATATGTTCTTAAGTATCCAAACTTTAAACATATAAAAAGAAAACGAATTTTTCAAAATTCTAGAGTAGAATACCTCCTTAACTCTTTAAAGGCGGGTGTGACAGCTGTGGGATCATAAGTTTGTTTATTATATCATTTTGAGAACAGCTACTTTTGTTTTTGAGAAAAAAATTAATAAAAAGGGATTTTGAGGTTTATAAAATATTGCTTCTTGAAAAGAAAAAAATATACACTCGAAGAAAAAACTTGGTTTGATGACAAGTTTTCAGACAATATTCCAGGAAAATCAACCAGGAAAGACTAGTATGCTAAGTTTCGACGCGGTTGAATGAGCACCAAAAACGGTTCACACAAACGAGGTTTTTACTAACGAAAAAAAAAACAAAAAAGTCAACAAAATACTTCGGTATGACTATAAAGTGAAGTTGTTTGAGATAGCAGCTACTCTAAAGACATCTACTGAACGTGTACATCATATTATTTGTGTATGAGAAAGCTCTGTGCAAGTGGGTGTCTCAGCAGCTAACTTTTTACCAAAAACAAAGACGAATTGATGATTTCGAGCAGTGCCTGGAGATGTTTAAGCATAATAAACAGGAGTTTTTGCATTGATATATGACAATGGTCACTCCGAAGACCAATAGACGGTCATCCGAGTGGACTGCACACGGTGAACCCACTCCAAAATATGGAGAAACGGAAAAGCCAGCTGGCAAGGTTATGGATCCTTTGAGATGGGCATGAAATAATTTTTATTAACCACCTTGAAAAAGTAAATACCATCAAAATCGACTTTACGAGTACATTACATTGGGCCATACGAAGGACGAAGTCGATGAAAAAAAACGCATTTGAAGAAAAAGAGAGTGTTGTTTCAACAAGACAATGCATCTTGTCACTAGTGATTGGAAACGAAGGCCAAAACCCATGAATTGCGCTTCGAAATGTTTCCGCATCCACCGCATTCTCCATATCTGGGCCCCAGCGACTACTTCCTGTTCTTATATTTCAGAAGAATGCTCGTTGGGAAGAAAGTTTCGTTGAATGAAGAGGTGATCGCCGAAACTGAAGCCCAATTCGAAGCATAAGAGAAATCACACCACAAAATGGTATCAAAAAGTTGGAGGGTAACTACAATCAGTGTATCACCCCGGAATGTGAAATAAAAAAAAAAAATTTGCAAAGAAATTGTGTTTTACTATGGTAATCCGAAGACTTTTCAATTGATCTGAGTATCATCTCAGATTTAAAAGTAGATTTGCTTGGAGTTTCGAGAGACGCCGAAGTGACTCACCTGAACGCTTCGAAAGTACAATGGATTAGACAAGAAAACATTGTTTTTCACTATTCCTAAAATTCAATAATGTTGTGGAACCACAAAAATATAACTCATAAACATGTTTTACATTTCTAAATTAGCTTAATTATGATAAGATGAAAGCTCCTTTTAAAGCCCATTGATGAGCTTACACTTCACAAGCAAGCATATGGCCACATTGTGAAAGATTACAATTTTAAGTTATTGAAATTGAAAAAAAGAAATATTTCCGACCAAACGATTTATTTTCACTTCAGTTTATGGTATGTAAAATTTCACATGCAATTAAAAAGCTCACGAATGCACTCCAATGAGGCCAATCATGTACAAAATGGGTGGCGAAGCGTAAGAACGCATAACGGTCAGACGGTAAATACAACAAACTCAGAAAGCCGCTTTAACAGTTGGACGATTCGGAACGCCGCTTGCTGAATCTTTAACAAATCCTATAATGAAAGCACAAAAAGCGCTTTTTTGGCAATTTCGCCAAACCAAAATGTTTAACCGATCCGATTGTAATTGTGGAAAGCCGGCAGACAGATGAACAGACATGTGTAATCATAAAGTAATGCGTGTCCCACTGCATATGTGTATGTGTGCATGTGAATAAAGCAACCAGCGCGCTTGGATTGGCTTAAATGGGCTCAATGCAAATGCAAGTGAACAGTGAAATGTTGAACTGACGCTGGCGTTGTTGTAGTTGCTCTTAATGTGCAGAAAAAGCAACCCAATCGCAATAAAATGCTCACAGAAATGCAAGCACACATCCACACACAGTGAACTGGGGTGGACGTCGTGTGTGATTACATTGAAATTTATGTGCATTTGCAATTTCTTTCAGCAACACAAGCTCCAACTTCAATTGCAACTCAGCAGCGGCTGTCGCTCGGATGTGCAGCCGCAGTTTTGATTTCTTCAATTCTCTCGTGTCGCTTTCGCACTGCCCACAATACCCAGACGCAACAACTTTTTTCTTGCATTTTGCTTTGCTTTTTCATCTGCTTGCATCTCTTGCATTGCATTTTTGTCCGTTACATCCGCAGCTTTAGTCGGTTGCACATCTTGCACATGGGCTCGCCCGCTAGACCGTACCGCAGACCGCTTGGTAGGGCAGGCTGCCCGCTGCGCTGTCCTTTGGCCGCCGGCTGCATCTTGCTGGACGAACCTCCGACGTCACGGCGCGTCATGTGAAGTGCTATGCATTGGTTGATTTGGACTTGAATACACATTCATGTAGCTCGAAAGCTGCAAGCAAATGTTGCTGCGGCCGCTGCTTGGCTTGTGGTCCGCATTGCGTCCTTGTCGACATCGCGTCTTCGCCGCCTGTGACATTTTGACAGCGCACAAGTTATGGACAGGATGTCTGAATCCGTACGAACGAACTCGTGTGCATTTTGCATATGCGAGCAACCGGCTCTTGCGTATGTGTGTTTGTGTGCGCATTAATATGTGTCCCCTCAGAGCTTATTGTCTGCTATCTGTCTGTATGCCTGTTCGCCTGTCTGCATCGCTTTACTTCTACCTTCCAGCGTGTCTGTCCGCATATGCGGCAAAGCTGACAAGTGTCCAGTTGGCTGTCGCTTGTTGGTCGTTGCCGGCCACTGCTGCTCAATGAAGAGCTGTAGTTACTTTTGCTGTTGCCAAAAAAGAAGTACAAAAGCTAACCGCACCATCCAAAAACCAAACCAGTTCAGACGTACCGCAAAAGCCAAATGAATCAACTGCCCAATAGCAGACGGTTTTTTTTTCATGATCAGCACACGGATATACCCTAGTCCAGACGTGTTTTACGACCTTATGGTCAGTGCGCTGTAAGAAATGTGATTATTTAAAATGAAGCGAGAGAAGTGTAGCCTGTGAAGCGCTTGCGATAATTTAGTAGCTTTACTCACTTTTTTCATGCTTTATATTGGGAACACGAGATGGAAATCTAGCATGTTAACACATGTTTGGCGCACATATTTCAATTCGAATCAAAGCCATGTCTTACTTATTATTCCACAAATCTTACATATTGAGAGAGTTTTGGAAACCGTTACACTTAATCAAGTAAATAAATTTTAAATTCAATAACAAAACTAACGGAACTGGAAAAATATTTTGTGAAGCCAAAATTGAGAACGTTTTCTTCAAAGTTTTCATGAAAGCTATATATTATAGAAGCTTTCATAGATATTTATCTTCAAGAAAAGTCAAAATTTATTTGTTAAGACCATAAAAATCACAAAGGATTTTGACAAACTTTTAAATATTTTTTAACTTAGAAAGAATTACTTTAATAAAAATTCAAAGGATCAGTGAGTTGACTAATAGTTTCAACAAAACGTTTTAAAAAGCTTTTAGCTTAAAAATTCAAATAAAACTAAAAACTTTCTTAAACTAAACATTTATAGTTACCATGTAAATATTAAAAGAAATCTTTTTAATAAACTTTCATATTATACACAAAAAATTGCTGAAAGCTTTCAAAAATTAGTCTATTTAAGCTGCTTTCACGGTCAATTTTACGAAAATTATTTAAGTGTTGGTTTTATGTAAGTATATTTGTCTGTATATTTTGTACAGGAAATGAAACCGTTTTTTCCACATGTGAAAGCTCTCTACTCTGAAGTGAAAGCTTTCTTTGTTATATTTCATTACCCTACTCTTTTGAAGCACGTTAAATTTACTCAGTATCAGCAAGAAATTTACTATACATATTATAAACTGTTAAAGCTTCGGAAGTGCTGTTAAAAAAGTAACTGTTATATATTATGTCGTAAAAAAAATTATATTTTTTAATAATTGAAGTTTTATAATCTCTGAAAGACATTCAATAATATAATAGTATTAGTTACTATTTTCATAAATACTTAAAAGCTTTGCAAAAGCTTCTTAAGTTTGTAACATGTTTAAAGCTCCAAGGCCGCCGTATAAACTTAAATTTGAGTGCAAATAACATGAAAAATGCCAATGTTTAACATTTTACCATGATTTTCTAGTGCTTACCACATTAAATCACTTTAAAGAAGCTTTCGTTGGACTAATCAAAACTTTAATGACTTACATCAATTCGCTTTAAGAAAAAATACAAAAATATATAAAATTGCTGCAGAAATAATTGCAGAGTGCGTTGCACTCAAAAATCAAGGTGTACTAAATATAGATACATCAATCGAAGGGCTCACTTTCGTCCATACTGTTTAAATGCCACAATGTGAATTTGCCTGTGTAAATAAATATATGATTATTTGTAATTTGCCGCCGCCTTTGATTGGCGTTCAATTACAATAAATATAGTCCACCAGCAATTGCAAACACACTAAGCGCATCTCTCAACGCACGTGTGTGTGTACATAAATCTCTTTGTATTGACCGTCGCCTGGCGCATTTATCGGCCCTGCTTCCAGTGTCGAGTGATTAAGGCGCATACTTAATTATGGAGGCTGTGGTAACGAAAAATGGCCATGACAGCTTTTAATAAAATTAATAATTGCACTCCATTTGACGTTGTGGTTGTTGTAATCGATACGAGCACATCATTGTCTACGACACGACAAGCCGCGGTTAAGGGCCAAGGCCGCAATGTATGGTAGAAACTTTGTCTGGTCGGGTGTGTATTGGCAGCTGTGTGTACAGATAAATTGTTCCTGTCGCTCTAATTGAATGTGCTAGGCATGCTATTAGCGATAATCATGACTTAAATGTGCTACTGTGATATTATTTAAGTGTTGATAAGCGCTTTGATGCTTGATTTTTTAATAGGTACAGTGGGCCTATTGCACGAAAGATATCGTTAAATTAAAAAAAAAAATTCAAAAGATTAAAATATCAGTTTTTTTTATTTATAATTTGCAATAATTTTCAAGGCAGTAAGATGGTATTAGAAAAGAGCTTAGAATAAGCTTTCATTTCCATACTGTATTGATATCAATTTGGTCCATCGAAGTTTAAGAACAACTAAGTCTATACCATACCAACCTTTACCAGCGATTCAAGGGAGAGACGTCAGACTGAGATATTGAAGTATCACGCTTTTAAAATACAATATAACTTCGAAAACAAAGTCATCTGTGGGTGCGTAGTTGTTTTTTCATTGAGCTCAGAGTGCTCGTTCGAAGCTGTTAGCATAAAGACATGCTCTGAATGAAAGTTGATGTTGAAAAAAAAGAACGTAGTTCCACAGAAGTCAAATCTTAACAAATTGCAACTTTTCTACTGCCAGGCAAAGGAATTTCACTCTCTCTCGGACAAAAAAGTCTCTCTAATTCTTACTTTGGGACAAAGCTGCAGTATTTACAAGTAACTAGTTGACCCTTTCTACGGCTACTTTCATTTCACCAAGGGGTCGCTTAGCTTTCAGATACTTTGCGTATGCCCATAAGTTAGACAAAATTCTTTTGAAATCACCTGCCGTGTATAATCATGAAATTTTTACACTGATTAGAAAATGCGATCTCTTTCAATAGTAAGAGGGTTTTTAGTATAGCCTCGAGCCTCTCTACAGAACAAAATTTAAGCTAAATTCTCAAATATTACAGTATCAAGTCGAAAATAGCCGGTTTTGACTAAAGCAGGTGACTTCAACAGGAGAAAACTATAACAGATACCAACTACAATCTGAGGCATATCCTCAAGGTACTTTTCAGTTTCAGTTCTCGATTAATTGAGGTCAGTTTCCAAACCTCACCCTACATTTTATGGTTTCAATATGTATACAATTTTGGTGTTGTGCAAAAAAGCCACTCTATCACTAACAATAAATTTAAATTAAGCTAACAATTAACTCGTAGCATGAGAAATACATTTATTCCGATTGATTGCAATGCTTCAAGAAAGGCGCGTCCATATCGCTCCAGTCATTGTCACTTCACACACAGACCGGTTCCATTCACATCAGTTCGTTTCCCCCCTGCCCCGTGCAGCAAGCAGCCCACAATCGTTTATTATCACTTCGCTTTGTCGTCGAGCACGTTTGACCGTCTGCGATTGCGACTGCGTCTGCGACCTGCCTTGCCATATCTGTCCGTCTGTCAGACAACATCAATCAACTCGAGACAAGACATTCCACTCAACCAACAACGGCCGAACTTCCCGCCACCGCCGCAGCCGCTATGTAGACAGCAGCGGACGCGCTGAAGGCCAACCGAAGATGCACTCGCACTCTGTTTTGGCGCGCTAAGACGCTATCAACTTCAGCTTTCAGCTTTTCGACATTCGCTTGGGGACTCTTAGAGCTCTTGACGATGCCGCTTCATGTACACTTCAATGTAACTTTAAATTTCACAATTTCTGCTTCATTACTTTTTGAGTTGAGCACAGTAAGTACATAAAAATGAAATTACGCCTACAACAACAAGCCAGTGTTTATGGCAAGTCTATTACTGACACCGTCAGCGTCACTGTCGCTCAATGCGCACACATCTCAGCCTCAATTCACTTAAGCGAGTCGTGCGGACTGCGTCGGAAGATGCAACAATTCCCAAATCAACTGTCTCAGGGCAACAACAGTCAGCATCTTCGGACCCCAAGTGCAGAATATCAAGCCACAACGTGGAAGGCGTACGCATTTCATACCACAGACAATACAACAATAACAAGCAGTACGAAGTGGTTCGCGCACCCGGACACAATGTGGCCGGCTAAAAGACTATTATTTCGTGTAATTGTTTTTGTTTTTCGTCGATTTTTTCTTAATTTTTCTACTTTTGGCAAGTACCATTTCTCAAGCTGGGGTTGAGCGCTCCGACTGCTTGTCTCGCCGGCTGATGTCTGCGACTGATGACATTGGTCCATAAGCACAAACACGTCCACCCTTGTGTCTCTGTGTGTACGTTTGGGAGTGTGGTTGTCTGGCGCGGCCGTCTGGCGGTGGTTAGGTAAGACGCTGGTGGTGGCTTGCAGCGAGGGTGTCTGCGCTGCACTCGAAAATTCGCCGTTGCAAACGTGCAATGCATTTTTCGGTTCAGTCGTGCTTGTTGCTTTTTGTTTTTGTTGTTGGTCTGCGTGCTACGGTTTATTTTTAAAATTTCCGCAGCCTTTGCCAGCGGCCTATCAATTTTTGACGAGACAATCTCGCGTGGTGCACAACAATAACAGCAAACAACAAGTACAATAATAACGGACGACCGAAAAATACTGGCAGGCGGACAGACGGCCGGTGTGCAAACAGTGCAGTTTGTCTGTCCGTCAAGCGAACTCAGCTCAGACGAAGTTGCACCGCAGCCACCAGCAGTCAGCCAAGTAAATTTATGCCTTTTGGTTTTGTTTCTTATTGTTGTTTTTCACTCCGCTTACTGTTGTTATTGATTTCTTTTATAGCTGTTGCTATAGTTGTTCTTGTTATTGTTGTCGCTGGTTTTTGCTGCCTGTCTGTGCATAAAATTACGATAAGCCGCGTCAGTGTCTGCGTCTGCAACCGCGACAGTCGGTTGACCATTGGACTTGGCTGCGACACAGTTGGTGGCAAAAGTAAGTCCCTAAAATTGATATTTTCCTTACATTTCTACAACAATATTAACTAAAAGTTGTCGGAGTACTATAATAAGTATATTCAAAAAGTCCTAAAAGGATTAGAAAAAGAGCTTTTGAGCTTAAAATAAAGCGATCTATTATAGTTCCAAAGCTTAAGGCGTCGTGACCGTGGAGAGCAGCCAGACGTACTGAGATTAATATGAACCTTGTTTCGATCTCAGTTGCCAATTAACAACAAAAACTTTGGAAGTCAGCGCTCGGTATAGTTACTTCGGGTGGATCATGTTTGGATGTCGGAGCTTGGTCTTGCACCTGGTTGAGTTATTGCTGCCTATTATTATTTCATAAAGTAGTGATCGGTTCATTTGTAAATGACACTAAGAGCTCTTGACTTGTAGTTGGCGTGAGCTTCTCCTCAAGACTATATTCTCTTACTAAATCCTGGGGCGGCAAGAGGTTGCTGATGAAGACCGTGCTGCGAGACCAGCGACTTCGACAAACACCGGTAATGTGACTAATGTGCGCAAAGTTTTGAACTCAGACCGTCGACTAAGTAATCGTTTAATTGTCCAGATGATAAATTTATCAAAATATTCATATTCATGACATTGATGATGGAGTGATAGAGCACTTGTACATGCGCAAGGGTCCTACAAGGCAACGCAGCTGATTGGAAGTTGCACCACGACAACGCCCCGGCTCACACCGCCTTTCTTGTGAATAGCTACCTAACCAAGGCTGGTATCTCAACGCTTCCGCAATCGTCCTATAGCCCAAATGTGGTCCCCCCGATTTTCGTTGTCTCCTTGCCTGAAAAAGCCGATGAAAGCCAAGCATTTTGAGATGAAAGAGGGGATCCAAGCAGCATGCATCTCGGCTCTCAAAGCTATTACGGAGAATGCCTTATGTGACGCCTTCAATGGAAAATGCGCTGGCAGCGCTGCATCGCCGCAGAAGGTCCCCATTTCGAAAGTTTTAAAGAATCGTGACGATCTTACTGGAAAAACCGGACAAAAAAGCTAACAAAATTGAGTGCAACATACTATTTGCATGCACTGTTGCAAAACAAAAATGCTTGTATCTTTGCAAGCGCTCGTTCACGTTCACGTCTGACCCGCATATCACACGGTCGCGCGAGTTTTGCTGTTTGTCCGTCTGCTGACTGCATGCCATGTCGTCTGTTCGCCCGCCCGTCCGTCCGTGAACGTCGTCATGTCCGCCGCTGGCCATTGGCTGGCCTTTGCTGTTTATATTAAATTTTTTGCGTTGTTTCATGTTTTGTTCCCTGTTGCATTCTCTGCTCTTAAAGCCGGTCAGTTGTAATTATTTGTTGTTGCAATTGTTGCTCGTTGTATGGCACCGGACTCGCATGAAAAATTGTATTTATAACTTAAAATGCACTTAGTTGCCCGTCAGTTTGACACTTACAAGGGCGTTACAGTTGCCGGGAGCAGATTCAGGCGGCTGCACACACACACACTCGAACATAAGCAAGCAAGTAAATATGAAATAATGCCTGTCTTGCAACAAAAGTTGCACTAAGTTATATTTCTTCGGCATGTCTCGTAGAGCCCATTTATACTTTTCACCTTATCCATTCACATACATACATACAGGTATAATTATGTACGAATATACATATGTATATAATGCACTGCAAGTGTCTCGTGCTGCACTTAATCGAATTCAATTCACTCGGAGCCCATCATTCAGTCGGCTCAAATTAATTTCGCTTCAGAAATCTTTACAACTTATCAACTAAATGTCATTTCTCCATTGTGATGCAGACAATTTCGCATTTTCCCATCTCCTCCGCCCCGCCTGAGCTTGTGATTACACAGTTTCCTGTCTGTCTGCTCCATTTGTTTTGCGAAACGTGTCTGAAATAAATAATTACGTTTTGGTGCTTTGGTGCACAACGTCGACGGCCTGAGGTTGCAACAAACAAGGTAGACTAAAGCTTTGGCTTAGTCTTTGTCTGCTCTTTTTAGGTTTATAATAAGCTCTCATTAACATATTGCTGACATTGGTACTTGTCTTCTCTTCAATCCTCATACTTAAAATTGTAGATTTACACGAATTTGGCTTCATTCAGGTGTGCGCTTTTACCAAAAAAAACTCTCAGTATTCCGTGTAACTTGAAGAAAGATCGAAAATGCTGCTTTACGTAAAATAAGTTCAACTCTACAAAACCGAAATATTTATTAATATTTATGCTGAGATCTAGACGCTGGCTACGTCTGAATTAACTCCTTTCCATTTTCGTGAAAAGTGATTACGACTGTATGGTGAAATTATGGTGAAATTTTGGAAGCTTTACCCCGTCTAATTTAATACTATGTTTGATGAAAGCTGCCTCGTTGGCACTTCATTTATCTATGTAATATTGGAAACTAATGCGAACTTGAAACTGAGTTGCTCCGTTGTAGTAAGTTGCAGAAAGGTACAACATGAACTTATGGATTTATTAACTGTAAACAAGATTAGTATGGAATACCCGTAGCATCAAATAAATTTTACATTTAAGTCTTGTCTTTGTTGTACCAGGATACCATCTTCTCCAATATACTGATGAGATAATATTCCTTGTTTGAATATAATTTTTTTCGCAAGGTAGATCCTTTGTCAAGCGGACGAAAAGGTAATTGACTTCCTCGACATCATTGACAGTTATAGTCTCGCAGTTTTACATAAATCTAGGTGGTGTCTTCTAGAAATATCGACGATTCTTAAATATTAATATGTGAAAGATACAAATCTGGATCTTAGACCTCCCCATAAAAATATGGTAAACAATAATTAAGGACTTCATAGCGACGGAAACATTTTCTTCGTTACTCCTTTTTGTTGTTTGCGCCAATTAGAGATTTCAAGTGTAGGCAGGTCCTTCTCCACCTGGTCTTTCCAACGGAGTGGAGGCCTCACACTTTATTTGCTTCCCTCGGCGGGTACTGTGTCGAATACTCTCAGAGTTGGAGTGTTTTCATCCATTTGGACGGCTTGATCTATCGCAGCCGCTGTCTCTTAATTCGCTAAACTATATCAATGACGTATATCTTGTACAGCTCATCGTTCTATCGACTGCGGTACTTGCCGTTGCCAATACGCAAAGGACCACAAATCTTCCGCAAAACTTTCCACTCGAAAACTCGTAAAGTCGTCTCTTCACATTTTGTCATCGTCCATACCTCTGCACCATATAGCAGGACGGGCATAATGAGTGACTTATAGAGTTTGGTTTTTGTTCGTCGAGAGAGGACTTTACTACTCAATTGTCCACTTAGTCCGAAGTGACAGCTGTTGTCAAGAGTAATTCTGTGTTGGATTTCGAGGCTGACATTGTTTTTGGTGTTAATGCTGGTTCCAAGATAGACGAATTATCGACAACTTCGAAGTTATGACTGCCAACAGTGACGTGGGCCCTAGTCGCGAGTGCGACGACTGTTTGTTTGATGACAGGAGATATTTCGTCTTGCGTTTGTTCACTACCAGACCCATTTGTTTCGCTTCCTTATCCAGTCTGGAGAAAGCAGAACTAACGGCGCGGTTGTTGAGGCCAATGATATCAATATCCTCGGTTTACGTGAGCAGCTGTACACTCTTATAGAAGATGGTACCTTCTCTGTTTAGTTCTGCAGCTCGAATTATTTTCTTCAAGAGTAGATTGAAGAAGTCACACGTGACTTGCTGAAACTTCGCTTGGCATCGAACCGTTGGACTTTAGACAGCAATATTGATAAGAGTTATTAAAGGCAGTGTTAGCTAGGTTCCATCGTCCAAAGAAAATCACTTCAGTTCTACGCAAATATGGCTTTGAGTCACAAATCAATCATATGTGCTAAGAGCTCCAGGTCTAGGAGATATTGGATTTATCAAGTGTCTGTGTTACTACAGACTCAGCCAAATCATCAGATTGTGACAGCGTCCACCAAGAAAAAGATATGCAAATGAAATTGGTGCGAAAAAACGGCAGTAATCATACGAGATATTGGAATCGACATCAGACGTCAGATTCAAACTCAGATATATTTGCAGAATAAGAGAGCAGCATTAGTGTAATCTCACGAATTCAGGAGTAAGTTTCCAATATCAAACTACCTTCATACACCTCAACAATGTCACCTTTGCATCGATTACATCTCAAACCCAAACAGGCGTAAATTTTGTGGTCACTTAAGATTAGCAGTTGAAGCCTCGGCATTTTTTATCAAAGAATATGCAAATTTACATATTTTCACCAGCAATCCATCATGCAACCCTCTGTATACAACTTTTCGACAACAAACTTAATTTTACCTTTGCAATAGATGAGACATCAAAGATGGCCATTAAGTCAATTGTCTAGCTTGAATGGTTAGAGAACGCCACGTGGTGTGGACTTCAGTATTTAGGCTATGCCATTCACGTTACTTCGCACACTCATTTTTTCAGAAGGCTCAACCTAAAGCCTACAGTTGCTGAGCGGCCATAAATAAGCTGACTGGCGGGCTGGCGGATAGCTGTATGGGTAAAGTGTGTGGCCTTGCCTATGGCATCGCTTGGCGTCAAGTACGGGGCAGACATTGCAAACTCGATGCTTAAGTTTCGCATCACACAGCGCTGCATCACTAAGTGCGCCAGCCACACAAATACACCCAACAATAACAAAAACAACAACATGAACAAAGGCAAGCAACGCATCCTTCCAGTGGCTGTCTGGCCTTGCAATAACTTTGTCTGCATGTGTATGCGTGTGTTCTTGCTTTTGTTGCGTCGGCGTGCAATGTGAGCACTTAAACACACACACACTTATTAGCGTCTACGTATATGCGCCCCCTCTCGCCAGTGCTTTGTGCGCGTGTGTGTGCGAAAGCATGTTTGTCTGGATAAGCTACCCCCAACTTAGACGCTGCGCGCAACAAACACGCTGGCATTGAAACGCAGCACATAAACATACATCCAACCATACATGAGTATATATGTATGTATGTATATATGAGTGCCTCTGTGTGTGTGTGAATTTTTAAGTGCCTGTGGACTTTGCCGCTGCCACCGCTTTGTGTGCTGCCACTGCTAATGCTGTTGCAACATTGTTGTTGTTATATGCCCGTGATGAACATACACACATGCATGTGTTTCTCTCTGTGTGTGCGTGTGTGTGTGTATTTGCATGGGTTTGCAAGCGCAATACCGAAATTCCAGCTGTGACCTTGAAAAATATTCCAATCCTTCGTGCAACGATGACGAGACAAGCAACAATATTCGTAATACAAAAACAAAAAAAACAACAACAACTGCGACGCAAATGCCGACCGGCACTTACTTAAATGGTGGTTGGCTCGAGATGTCTGGCTTGTGTGTTGCCATTACACGCTTTGTTGCTATTGTTGTTTGCCTGATGTTGCTTTTATTGCTACTGTCTGCATTTTTGCCACTTTTCGGCGACGTCTCGTTTACGCAGCTACTTTTTTGTGTTTCTTTTTTTTTTGCTTTATTGGTTTTAGCTTTGCGATTTTTATTTTATTTGCTTCTCTCGCCGCACACACACGTCCCCCGTCTCTAAAGTGCAATTCACCCAGATTAATGAGTCCCTGCAGGAAGTTTGCTCGCTTTTAATTGCTGAGAGTGTTGCCAATTGGCACTCGTCTAGTTTTACGCTGAGACTTTTTTCCTCCGCACATCAAGAACTTATACCGAGTATAATGTATGGATGTAGTATGATTTCAAGAGCTCCTCGTGAGTATAGATTGTGTAGTTAGTTTATGTGAGAAAGCTAGGACAGCTGACAGCTAGGTGACACTTGGTAATATCTGAGAAATCGGTTATATATAATAACTATTATTTTTAAAGAGCTTCAATCGATGGTTTCACGTCCAATCGACAATTCTCTCTAATTGGCCTTTTTAATGCAAGCGGCGGAATACTTTCAGAGTCGGAGAACTTTCCCCCATTTAGACCACGTATGGTACCCAGCTCCGCCGACATGTCTTTTGTCGACTTTGTAACAAGTTTCTACAGAACATCAATAATAACCAATACGTTCTTCTAAAGACTCGCCCCGAAAAGAAGTACTATTTTGGTAGTAATACTTGCTCAAAGATTATAAAAAAAGAAGTCCCACAAGCATTCTCTGAAACTTGAACTTCAGACGTTTCGAATATGACTTTTTACATTCCAAACTTCACTCGCATTGTTTTTGTGATTTTATATGTAGATATACAAGATCTACCAATAAAGACGACGAGATGTTTAAATGAAATATTATAAAATACTCAAAATTGGTCAAAAAGGGTTCTTCTTTTTACGCTTTTTTGATGTATAGATAAGTTTATGCCATGTCAGATTTGAACAAATCATCAGCCAATTGGCCACCACGGCTCGAATTAGAAATCTTCGTCCATCCATAACGAATCGTCATGTGACCATATTAGATGTGAATCATGAGGCGGCGCACCGTTTTGTTGAAAATAGAGATCGTCAACATCGATTATATCAAATTCAGGAAGAAATCAGTCGGTCACCCTTGCGTTATACCGCTGGTTGTTGATAATAACTCACTTCGAAATTTATTTCCGTAAGTTGGGGAAGTAAGCATAAATTCTGGCCAAGAAGTTTAACTTAAAATCTCTAACTCAAAGCAGTCGTTGTTGGGCTTTTGTTTTTCGGAACACTTCAAAGATTTAGTGACTACATAGTGCATAGTAGGTTTCCCAAATCAAAAGTACCACAATGAAGATCGAACTACAAATTTTATTGACAAATCAGAGCTTGTCAATAGATGCTCAGTAAAACTTCGACTACTTTTCTTCATAACTCAAACTGACATTAAATTTGGTAACCCTGGGGGTAAAATTATTGAGATATTGAAAATTGTGAAGACGAGTTCTGTGAAGAATCTGAAGCAAAATAAAACACCAGATCACAAGATTTTATAAATTAAAATAATTAGACAAATGTGGGATATCCACACATAATGAACATAGCCAGACAGAAGAAATTGTCAAACAAACTTTGAGTTAATCTCTCTTCCGAATTTGAGGTAATGTATAGGAAAGCAAAGCTAAGAAATATCTTCGCTTACTTTTTCATTGGCGTATTCACTCTCTTCCATGCTTCCCTTAAATAATTAATTAGAAATTTCGTAGATTTCTACCTTGGTCATAGAGTTACAGCCCAGAGGATCACTACTCTGGAAACGGAATGTCTTACATAATATCTACAATGCCGGATCTAGTACAGAAATTAACTATAAAAGTAATTTCAAATGAAGACTCAAAATTGTAGGAATGGTTTCTGCGTAGGAAATATTATCCCTAAATATTGTATTTAAACGATTCTCGAAAATTCAGAAAAAGGAATCAAAAAATACCAATCACATTATCGAACCAGAACTTTACCTTCCTGCAATTGTTCGATGGCGTTAACAAAGAATGCTGCAAGCAACGACTAAAGACACCAATTTATCACCTGATCATTTGAGCGGTTTATTAGGTCTGCAGCCAGCGGCTGCTTTGTGAGAGAAAAGTAGCAAACAAGCGGCGCAAAGCACACGCAATGCTCTGCGGCACCTTAATTGCTTGATGAACTTCTCGATGTGCGCGCCATATGCGCCCATTGGTGCTTTCTTCTGGCTGCCGAGAAGCTTTGATGTCAACGAAAGACGACGCGGCAGCGGCGGCGACAGTTCTTTGTGGCAAATCGCTTTTTGTTTGTATTCAACTCCAAACTTGGTAACAAATGCAACCGCAGCGTTGCGCCGACAAACAATGTCTGAAGTGCAACAAAAGCCAGACGCAACAACAACAGTAAGAACAAGCAGAAATCAGTTATCCACGACGACGAAGACGAGGCTGACTACTGCCATTGTTTGCATTCAGCGTGCTTGCAGCTTTTCGAAGCAGTTGGCATTGTTGTTGTACGCTGGGTTGTGCAACGTGCATCGTGCAACATGCATTGGAAATCGATGGCGGTAAAGGGTAGCTGCTTCCCAGACGCACTTACTGTAAATACAGACACATACATACATTTGAATGCATACATATGTACTGTGTGTGTGTGTGTGTATGGATGCATCAAACGAATATTTATGGACGGTGGCACGCAGAGCGTCTGCTTCCTGTTCTGCTGCGCTGCTCTGATTTTGCGCCTCGCTGTGCTTCTGGCCAACTGTCTGGCTGAGTGGCTGCTTCTTTGCTGTTTTCTGCTGAAATACTTTTCGTTTAAAAATCTGATTTTATTTTTGTTGTTGTTTAGTTGTTACAACGAATTTTGTTGTTTTATTTATTTATTTCCACTAAGGTGAGTTATTTTGGCCTTCGGTGTTTTCGTGCATATTTCGCTGCATGTATGGCACACACACACACTCACTCAAATATACTAGTATGTATGCATATGCATGTGTGTGTGTGTGTGTAAGCATACTTTGCATACCGAAAAAATATTTGCCGGCGGACACATCGACAAAACGGCAAGAGACCGGAAATTTTTGCCACATCAGCAGGCGGGCTGCACACACACACGTACACACCTATAAACATGCATGCTGTTGTATCGATGTTTGTCGCTCACCAGTGCTCTGGCGAGGGTGATGCCGTAAAAGCAACCAAAAAACGGAGTTTTACCGCCACAGACGCGCCGAGCAGCGGCAAGTAGTGTTGTGCCAAAGGCCAGACGCCTTTGTTGTTCATATACAACAATCACAACAACAACAACAACAATGATGACAACAAATTGGTATCAAGCCACCACCATCAGCTGTAGTAAAGCTCAATCAGCCCGGAATTGGTGACGCGCTGTGAGACCATGGTGACGCCGGCAGTCGCCAAAAACAGCAACAGCAACAACAACACTAAACTATGCAATAAAACGTAAAGCTTAGCGGTGAATGCTGCTCAAGTGAAGCAAAGTGCAACGCTGGCAACAAGAACAACAACAGCCACACGGCTGTACTAAATACATGTGTGTGTGTGTGTGTTTGTGTCTGCTTGTGCCGCATGTGTGCCTGTGTGTTCTACGTAGTGCAGACAATAAAAAATCGCAGACGTCAACAACGTCTGGTTGCATTTTTTTCGCATTTCGTTTTATTTATTGTTTTTGTTTTTGTATTTTTGTTTCGTGTTTCTCCTTTTTCAGCGCTTTTTTGTTTGCTTGCTACTTTACACTCGCACTCGCCTGTTTGTTGTTGTCGTTGTTGTTATTGCTACCGTGCCGCCGCTGCTAATCGCTGCTGTTCATATTATAGCAAATAGCTCCGCCGTTGTTGTTGTTGCAATTGTTGTATACATTACTCTTGTGCAATCACAACGCTGACGTGACGAAGGCCGTCTGGAGTCGAGATTTTATTTTATTATTATTGTTTATTTATTTGCATTTTTTCTCAATGTTTGTTGTTTTTCTTATGTGCTTTTTTTGTTGTTGTTTTTTATGTGCTCTACTGCTTTCCCTTGGCGCGCTGGGCTTTTACAGACGCGGCGGCTTCGCGTGTTTGCCATTAAATCGTGGACGACGCCGCCGCCGTTCTCCGTCCGTCGTCCGTCGTTCGCTTGTTTGTTGCTATGCCTGCATATTTGCCTTTATGACGCTTTGTTTGTTCAGCGTGTCTGCACGTCTGCCTTCTAGTTAGCAGCAATCGAATCGAAGTCTTCGAACTTCTGCGCCAATTCACCCAATGCAAATACGATCATACAGACAAAGAGACATAAAGACATATTTGGAAAGACATTAGAAGTCAGTCTTTGAGTGACTTTTTAACCAGAGTCTTCAAGAATAGTTGAACAATGCAGTTGAGACTTGTAACCTGAAAAAATGTTGGATAAATCGGATAAGGTTTTTAAAATTCAACCATCTGAACTTCTTGATCTTGAGATCTGACGCGAGTTTATCCTTTCAATCACGGTTAGATTAGATTTTTTTTACAAAAAGATGGTTTGAAAATACTGATCCCCTGTCAATGTGAAACCGCCAATCCAAACTACAATTTGTACTGTGGTGTATGGATTGCTTTTCAGAACCAATGCCAAGTATTATATTGCAAGTGATTGCTCTCTCTCCCCCTCTCTCTCTCTTTGTCTTGGTTAGACTACTTTTTAGTTTAAGTCAACTTCATCATATAATAGCTTGAGTTGAAGAAACCATCGTGATGTAAAAACTGAACCTGCGCACTTGCGAAGGATTCCGTTAGTTTCCGACCAACGTTAAACCAATTTTGTTTAGAATGACGTCACACTTCGAAAAGAAAGTCGTAATTCCGACAGTATGGAAGCTTCCAACATAGAGAAAAAACATCTCAAAAATTCTGAAAGCGATTGAGAGCTGACTTTGATGTATTTTCTTTCTTTGGAAACTCGGCTAAGCTTCGAGTGTAGGCTAGCTTTCTACAAAGTGTCATTTATATTTGAAACTAAATTTAAGAGATTTGCACGAAATCACAATCCTTTTTCTTGTGGTCTTGATACTTGATATAAATGACAATTCCAATTAGAAGAGGCCAGTGAACGCGAGTAGGAGAAGATAGAAAACAGCCCTTAGGATGGTCGGATTTTTTTTTTTTTTTAGTTGGAGGAAGCCTCGAAAGCCGGAGTGCGGGACTTTAATCCGCTAAACCCAACCTACTCCCACCTCATGTCTCTCCCACGGGATGGTCGGATGTTTTGCAACAATTGTTTGCAGATTTCTGTCTCCAACAATTCACTGCCTTCAACTCCAAGCCCCGCTTTTCTCCCTAAATCTAAGGAAAAGGTGGAAATCTATAGATCGTTTTAGTTCCGCAGCCAATTCCCAAAAAATAATTACTTTAGACCACATATAAATCAGAAAATTCTGCACCACGGGACAATCAGTGCGACTGTTGGGGGATGTATGTTTAGAGGATCTTGGAAATCTTTAAAAATCGCAACATATTTGAGATGTGACTAGTGTTCTCTCAATGTCTGCCCTTAAGCAATGAGACCAAAAGGAGTCACTGAGATGAATTACAACAAACATTACATCAAAAGAGAAACTCTATAACTCACGAAGCTACAGCCACTCACCGACGAAACACGGACACATACACGAAAGTAATTTTAAAAGTGTATGCAATTTCAATCCCTGCAAAAAGCCAATCATAACCCTTCAGCCCTTACCCATACATACACACTGATGTGCGGACTCCTAGTCACACGCACCCGCTTGGGTATGTCGCACCCACAAAGTTGCGGCAGTCACTCAAGTTGCCTCATGTCTGAGGCTTTAATTGTTTGCCGAGTTCAAGACGTCTGACAACAACAATAATAACAATTAGAGTCAGCGTGAACAATAGCAATTACTGCAAGTCAACGGCAAAGTGGGGAGCGATTCTATTGTTACCGGCGAATATTCTTGTCCTACGAATATTGACTGCCGCCGCTAAATTCAGTTGGCTACTCCAACACAATTGGAACTGCTGCTGGTGTCGTAAGTAGGTTGGCTGACTGTATTCAACGCCTCTTCACAGGCAAAGCCTAGCGCTAGTTGTTGTTGCTGGCACCAGTGCCGTTACGTTGGTTCCCATATGTGTCATTTGAGTTCCGCAACTGCCATAGGAGCACCTACTTTCAGCTGCCGCAGCTGCCGACGTCGTCGAGACTGACTTTTGCAACTATTTACTCAGCCACACGCACGAGCACATACACTAATGGATGCATAGCGGCGGCTCATATGCATAACAAAGAGAAAAATGCGCCGAGTCGTCGGGCTTTGAAGTGGCCCATTGAGAGGGTTGCTGCCATTGGGTTGTCAAACTACCAACCACCACCTTCTTGATTGGGTGGGAAAGCGAACGATCTCCATTCATACAGTTACTTGACGATTCCATCGCTTTGCGGTCTTTTTATTGTCGCCTTGCCGCAAAGTTGCCGGGGTAGCCCTTTTACTACATACAAATACTTGCACGAGGTCCGTTTGTGAAAACGTGCCTTTAAAATAAATTGTATTTTCTGCAGTGTAAGCTAATATAAAATTTAGTGAAGCCTTAATTTAATGGTAAAGCATCGGTCAAGTAGGTAAAGTCCGTTGTTAAACTTTGTCCGGTTAAGGGTTTGAACATCGCATTTGATGGAACGATGAGCTGTACGAGTTATACGACGACATTGACATAGTTCAGCGAATTAAGAGACAGGGGCTACGTTGGCTAGGTCATGTCATCCGAATGAACGGAAATACTCCAGCTCTGAAAGCATTCGAAGTCGTACCCGCCGGGGGAAGCAGAGGAAGAAGAAGACCTCCACTCCGTTGGAAATACTAGATGGAGAAGGACCAGGCTTCGCTTAGAATCTTCAATTGGCGCAACATTGCGAAAAGAAGAAGTGACTGGCGCGCTATTGTAAACCCGGCAATAACGGCGTAAGCGGTGTCTACGCCAGTAAAGAAGAAGACAACTGAAAAAGCTTATTAACTAGCTGAAGGCCTTACCATTCAACTCGAGCCCCCTCCTAGCTCATAGTTTGTGCTGACGGCAGCAGATTTTACATCGGTTATTCTCAGCCTCCGGTGTCACGCAGTGAACTCATCGATCCTTATTTTGAAAAAGATTATGAAAGGATAAAAAATCTTTTCGGGGTCTTCATTGCACCTTTGAAGTAGGTCAATTATTGTTGCTGCAATATCATATCAGATTTTCCAAATAATATAAATAAATGTTTATTTTATTTAAAGAAACTGAACCACCTCGGGAATATATTACTCAAGCTTCTTTCGATTCTCTTTAGTGTTGCGTCTGCAGTATCCAGCACCCTTTGCGATCATATTTCCGCCTTAGTGACTCTTTTATCAAGCCACCCTCGTGTGCCTATACTTTTATCTGCTCGCCGCTAAAACTTTCTCAGCTGCGGGTCGCTCAATGAATGGTGATTGTTAGATTTTATTGTCGTCTGAAGGCAGCGGACCTATTTGCGCACCCAGTTGGACATTAAAATGTAGAAACAATTTTAAAGTGTTATGCATTCAATACAGTTACTAAGACGTAACATATAAAAATTATATAAAAAGCTCAAGTTTCCTTTAAAGCTCTTCTCACAGCACAATATTTGCCGCAACCGTCCTATCCCTCAGTCGCAGAAAAAGTAGGTTCACCGACGTTCACCTTCTTCGTTCTGCACTGACACTTTTTGCTGTTCAACGCAGACAATATTTGTTGTTATTGGCGTTGTTATTGTTGTAGTTGCTGTCGCTATCTAATGGGAGCATTTTGCCACCTTTGTGTGGGCTAAGTGACATCTGAATTTGCCATCCACCTCATATAACTGTAATGTGAAGGATGTTGTTGTGTTGGGTGAGCGCGCGCGTGTACGTGTGTGTGTGTGCGCCTTTGCTGATTTGCATTTGCACGTGGCGTTCATTTTCGATTTTATTGCGGCGAGACGTTGAATTCATTATCGCCCGCTGTCGCTATCGAGGAAAAAATGTGGGCAAATGCAAAAGTTCGAAAAGGGTTGTATTGTGCTTAGGCACTAAAGACCGCACGGAATCGATAATAATGTGTGGACACGCACACACATCTACTACACTTACATATTCATATTTTATATACTAACAAGCGGTGACTTGAATTTGCACACAATTGCTGCTGTTGCCAGGCGGAAAAACTGCTGAGAGAGTAAGTGGGCAGATGTGAAGTGAGATTTGAAGAGCGGAAAGTCACCGAGGGGAACGTAAAAACTACATCGAAAGCTAAAAACAACAACATTTTTAAATGTAATTATTATTTTTAAATTCAGAAATATTATTTATTTTTCAAAGATCCGTTGCTTTTAAAAATTTCATTCATAAATTATTTGCAATCGCTTCTAAGAATAATACCAAAAATACATTCAAAAAGCGAAAAGTGATTTTTGCCCTTCCTTAAGTGTCAAAAATTTCGTATATGAATATCAGATGAATGCAAAACTCGCACACCATCCAGCTTGGCAGCTTGGCAGTTTGGTATTTACTTTTGTTTACCAGACATTTCGCCAGTCAGCTCATACTCGTAAAAGCTATATTTGCATTTAAATGCGCGTGTGTGAGTGTGTGCGTGTATTTGTGTTTTGCGGCAAGAAGTCAGACAGCCACGAGACGCTGGCGATGGGTGTGTGCGCATCAATTGCGCTCAACGGTGGAATGAGTCAAATGCAAGGTGATGAGGCTAGACGATGTTGAATTGCATAAGGTCATCAAGGGCACTGCAAGGGCTGAGGAGTAATAATCTGAATGCTTACACAGTAAATATCTTTGATGTCATTCGTTTTTATGCCGATTCATTTGCTAACGAATGCGAACGCCTTTTTAGTCATAATACGAAAAGACCAATAGACTTCCCACTCTTCACAGGGAAAGTGAAGGTAATGATAATAAAATAGGAAACTGCTCTTCTATTATATTATCAGAGAATAAAGGTTTTATTTTTCTAAATCACTTAAAACAGCCTTTTTAGCAACCGTTTGACAATAGTTTCGTGAATTGATACAAATTTCTTCGTGAATATGTCGCCGAATTCGAAAAGAGATACTGAGTCGCTTCTTACATTGAAGGCATCTCACAAAAAGCTGAAATAAGCCGTTAATTTCTTCCAAAGAATTTCTGTTTGTAAAGTTGTTGAGTATTGTCCCATCTTGCATAAATGCACATGGAAGTTACGAGGTTTGACAATTAAGTAATGAGACTGATTTTATTTCCGCGCTTGTGGTAAACCTGTGACCTTGAAATTCCCTTTCTCTTTTTCCGGTATCCCTCGTCTCTCCATTGATGTATGTTCCGTCGCTCTAGCTTGTTCGCCTGCTGCGTCAAGTAGACGTGTGTTTGTAGTGCTCGTCACGAAAATGGAAAAACTAAATCAAGAGCAACGCGTCGCGATAAAATTTTGCGCCATATTGGGCGAAACAGCTTCGGAAACGTACTAAATTTGTAAGAGTGTATGGTGATAGTGCTCTTAGTCATGTCCAGCTGTTTCGATGGCACAAAGAGTTTAAGGAGGGGCGTGAAAGCGTAGAAGACGAGGCGCGGAGTGGCGTGGAATCGTCCACAAAGAATTCGTTCCACCGGAGAAAACTGTGAATAAAGTCTTCTCTTCTTCTTCTTTACTGGCGTAGACACCGTTTACGCGATTATAGAAGAGTGAATAAAGCCTACTATTGCCAAGAACTCGAAAGATTGCCAAAACGAGTCAACAGGGTGCGCCCAGACATCGCTCGTAACTGGATCCTTCATCACGACAACGCGCCGTGCCACACCGCCCTCAGCGTGTCCCAGTATTTGGCCTCTAAAGGGATCGCCGTGTTGCAGCAGCCACCTTATTCGCCCGACATGTCACCCTGTGACTTGTTTTTGTTCCCTAAAACAAAATCGGTGGTTAAAGGAACCCATTTTGAGTCTATTACGGACATCCAGGCGGCCGTGGCGAGGGTACTCGCGGACATCCCAGTCGAAGCGT
Source organism: Bactrocera dorsalis (assembly GCF_023373825.1). NCBI lineage: Eukaryota > Metazoa > Arthropoda > Insecta > Diptera > Tephritidae > Bactrocera > Bactrocera dorsalis. The sequence continues at coordinate 5,206,921 of NC_064307.1, forward strand.
TCCAGAAATGTTACGAAGCATGGAAAACGCACTGGAATCGCTGTATAGCTGCCCAAGGGGACTACTTTGAAGGGGATGGCAGAGTTGTAGAATAATTTTCAAATATACGGTTTTTATGGAATCAGTCTCATTACTTAATTGTCATACCTCGTATGTATATATATCCGTCATTTAAACTAAATGATTATTATGAAGTCCTTCTATGGAAAGCTATTTTATTTTACAACTTATTTGGCACACAGAAAATAGTACAATATTGAAATTGTTCCAAACGGACAACTATAGTATACAGTTGCTATTCAAACTGATCGATGATGTTTCGTTGTAGTCAATGATAACATTTAATATCCTAACTAGTGAATTATATATCTTGTGACTTTTTAACTTGACTTAACATCCGAATAAACTTTCAGACAATTTTGAAAGGTATTGTGGCGAACAGAGAGTGAACGCTTCAACCGGGATCCAAAAGTGATGGAAAATACTATCAAGGTCGTTCAGATTGTCATAAAATGACAAATGGCTAACATAATCGGCCTACTGAGCGTACTTTTCGCAAGACCAACATCCATCTTGAGACGCAGAATTCATTATTGGATAATATTCGATCGAATAACCGACTATTTGATGCTTGAAATTGAAGCTCGTGATGTCGACGACATTTGGTTTCAGCAAGACGCCGCCACTTCGTACATAGCGCATCAATCAATGTATTTATTGAGAGAACACTTCGGTGAGCAGGTAATTTCATGTTTTCAGTCAATCGATTGGGCACTTAGATCGTGTGATATCACACCGTTAAACCTTTCCCTGTAAAGTCGAAAATCTTCAATACGATTTAGGGCTTGGAGCAAAACATAACGCGGGTCATCGAAAATTGGACTCAAAGGATTGACCATCTGAGACGTAGCCGCGACGAATATTTCAAAAATTTAATCTCCCTAAGAATGTTCTTTCGAATGATAATAAAATATTCCTCATATATATGTCATGAACTGTGGGCTCTAATATATCCAAAACGATCTTATGGCAATAAAAACATTTTAGACAAGTGTTATTTATGCTGCAATTGTGAATATCAAAAAATTATGTATAAATTATAGTTTAAGGCAAAATCATCTCTCTCAACTCTTTGCAACAATGTTGCATATTCGAGCAGCAGAGCGAAGATAAACGCAACTTCACAGAAATTAGCCCAGCAAATACCGCCGTACATACAAATTAAAGCAAAGAGGAGTATTTACCACCGCATACAGACGTACAAATGTACATACACATATACTTGTTGTTATTGTATCAGCAACGCGATGTCGGCAGATCAAAAGCGCAAACAGTGCGTAAATTGCATTGCATTTTTTCATTAGTGATATAAATTTATATATTTTGTTGTTGCAACTGTCTGTCAAATGCGCAAAGTTGAGTGGAATTGTGAAACAAAACAAAAAATATAGCGAAAACAAGCATAGCGCCGCAAAGCACACTACAGTAATGTCAAGCACGACCAAAAAGGCGAATAATTTATTTATGTTGCATGCAGCGCGTACAAAGTGCTTGCAACAAGCTCACAATGCAGTGAGACAATTGCTGTCATTATATATCAACCAGACAAGCGGTGCGACCGCGCGTACACAATTAGCTAGACGCTTGGGCGCTAAAGCGCAGCGCAAAGAGACGGTGTGAACCTCGACAAGTGAGAAGGGATACGCCCGCACAAATTGGTCTGGTACTGCTAGATTTGTCAATGGTAGTACTACTATTTCTTTAGGAATAACAACTTGGTTTGCTTTGGTGCTGAAGCTCTGCTTGATTACAATTTATGTGAAAGTATTCTGAATTCAATTTTTACGAGGGATGCTTCGCTTTTTGATAAATATTGGATTGTCGAAAAAGACCTTTCGTATTTTGTCAATAAATGTCGTTGCAGTCGTATATCAATCACGTTGTGTCTTACCATATAGTGTTGGAAAATTGAAGATGTTGCCACCTGCTTGACATTTTAAAGCGAAAAAGTATTGGTTAAACCAAGCTATACAAAGTTTTTGAGCAGTGATACAATCAGTTTAAAAACTGATCTCAATAAAAGTCTGCAGTAGGAAATTTAGCTTAAGAGTTGGTCTTTTTATAGAGTAGTCGAAAAAAAAAATTCTAATAAATTATTTTTCTTATTTTTATATTTATAATGAACGTTAGTGAACCAAATATGTACCATTTTGGTCGACCACTTTTTGCCATTTTTCCGCTAGAGACATTGTTCCATCAGTGTAAAACTTTTCTAGTTTCTCGACGAAAAACTGCTACAAGTAATTTTCACAGGCTTCTCTTGAAGGCAACTTCAATCCATTAAGGGAGCTCTGCATTGACCGAAATAGATAGCAGTTCGATGGTGCAAGGTCAGAGCTTTATGTTGGATGCATCAAAACATCCCAGCCAAGCTCTCCCAGTTTTTGCCGAGTCATCAAATATGTGTGTGGTCTAGCGTTGTCCTTATGAAAGACTAAGTCCTTTCTGTTGACCAGTTCTGACCGTTTTTTCGATTGCTTACTTCAATCTCATCAGTTATTGTAGAATCAATCCTGCGACTAGACTGGGACATCTCATAGTGGATGATTCCTTTCCAATCCCACCAAACACTCAGCATAACCTTTTGAGGCGTTAACCCTGGCTTTGCGACCATTTGTTGAGCTTCATCACGCTTGGATCATGATCTTTTTCGCACATTATTGTCGTATTTGATCCGCTTCCCGACTCCTATTAGCATTCGCTTCAAAAATGGTTCGATTTCATTTCGTTTCAGCAAAGAATCCTAGATGTTACTTCGGCCCATTAAACCTTTCACAGACAATTCATGTGGTATCCAAACATCGAGTTTCTTTTTATAGCCAGCCTTTTTTAAATGGTCCTTAGTGATGTCATGGCTGATTATGTGACGGTCCTGGTCAATCTTTTCCATAATTTCATCGACTTTTTCAACGATAGGTCGACCAGAGCGAGGTGCGTCTTCCTCATTGAAATTTCCAGAACGGAAGCGAGTGAACCATTGTGGTGCTACACGAACTGATACAGCATCGTCTTCGTTAAATTCACAAATTTCATTGGTGGCTTGCGTGTCGTTTTTCCCTTTTTTATACAAAAAATTCAAAATGTAGTGAGAGGTGATATTACTCGAATTTCTTCCATACATTTTGAGAATTTTGTTTAAAAATCTTTTATAGGGTAAGAGTTTTGTTAAATATGATATTTTACCCGGTTCGCGGTGCCATGCACAACTTTCCCACTGACCAAATATCATTCAAACAAGAAATGTTAATCTTTTGCAGAATTGTAACAACTTTGGCACAACTTAGGAACGTATACCTCCAAAATTTCCAAGTATTTGTGTCCACTAAAACAAACTACTTCATCCCCGTAGACGCATTTGAATAATCTAACATACGTCTAACACATGTTGCACATTCAGTTCAAATATATTTGAATTCACAAGAGATTGATGATCATCTGGACGTTTGTCTGCAATGCCACTGAAATGACCGGCGTTATCATGCAATGCAGTACCTTCACATTGTGGCAGGCTGCAAGTCTGATGGCCTACGGCATTTCTACAATTGCTGCATTGCACTGGCGGTTGCTGGTTTATGTCAGGCTTATCTGATGGTCAATCGCGTGAATAGTAGATTGTCAGTGGCGCAACCAGACATTGCCGGGCCGCTCAGGCAGTCATTCAGGCATGCGGCGCTGTCAGCCATCAATACAAGCTGCCACTTCATTTGCGCTTACCGGTTTGTTGTTGCAGCCTTTGTTGGCTTACACAATATTTGCAAATTGCCTGCGATTCCTGGAAATTTCGCTGTTGGTGTTAATTCAATTATTTCAATGCGTTTCTTCGGCGCTGTTGGACATTCACGAAGATTTTCAAATGACTCTGCCGCTGGACAGTGGCCGGCTCGTGCAAATGTGTAAAATATGCAGCGCTATACCTCTGAATGCATTTATAATTTTCTCTTCACACCTGAAATCGTCATCAATCAACTTCATTCAAGCATGGCGGCAAGCCTCAGACATGCGCGTGTCATTATGGCCGGTGCGTGCAGTCTGAGCCGGCCAATTTCAATGCTACTGCCTACAAACCGCTGTTCGTTATTGTTGAGTTGAAAATGGAAGGCTTGCCCTTTCGGTAATTAAGAGTCGGCTCACGTCCGTCTGACGGGCTGCCAATGAGTCTGGTATTCGCGTGACAAGCAGCTTTATTCATTTGGGTCAAAGCTTGAATACGAGTATAAGTGCAGCATAGTAAGTGGAGACTGCCCTTTTAGTACAGATTTAACTGTTAAAAAAAAGTTGATTATTTTTATGTGTTACCGAAGCTGTTATTCCTCAGTTAGAAGCTGTTATTAGCTCAGTTAGGTAACATTTAATCTGCGGATTTATAATTATCAAATATTCCGTTTCTAAACGAAAAACGTTTTTTTGGAAATATTATGCTTAAAATTTTTACTTTAGTCAAGGTCCAAAAACTGGATATTACTGATGACTTAATTCGGTTCATTGTGCCGAAAAATTTAATGAAAACAAGTAAGGAAGGGCTCAGTTTATACCTCGATTATTTGTAGGTTATACTTAACTTATACCCTGTACAACATGTTTCGAGAGTAATATTGAACACTTAATGAAGACATATGCTTTGGGGAAAAGTAATGAGTTACCAATTCAATGTTGCAATGTGTTCTACAGTGTCCGGGAAGTAATAGGACTGAGTCGATTTAAAAAAATGTATTGAACCAATCGCTACAATTTCTTAAAAACCTTCAAAATAGGCTCCTTTTTCGTCAAAGCAGTGCTGCTAGCGCGATTGCCAAGCGTTGAAGCCGTCACGGAAAATATTCTCCATAATAGCCTTGAGAACCACGTTGCATGCTGCTTGAATCCCCTCTGTCGTCTCAAAATTCTTGCCTTTGATCGGCCTTTTCAGGTAAGGAAACAAAAAAAGTCCGAGGAGGGCACATCTGAGCTGTAGGGTGGCTGCGGAAGCGATGGGATGCCGAGCTTAGTTAGGTAGCTGTTCACTAGAAAGGCGGTGTAAGCCGGGACGTTGTCGTGGTGCAACTTTCAATCGGCTGCGATGTCTTGTCAAACCGATTGACCCTTCGTTTGGGTCTCTTGAGGACTTCCACGTAAAAAATGGCGTTGACGGTTTGTCCAGGAAGAACAAATTCTTGGTGGATGATGCCTTTGATGATAAAAAAAAGAAATGAGCTTCGTTGTTTTTACTTTGGAGTTGCTCATTCTTCCCTTTTTGGGTGAGGCGATGCCGGCATGTGCCACTCGAAAGATTAACTCTTTATCTCGAGATCATACTCAAAGATCCATGATTCGTCACCTGTAATTATGTTATTCAAAAATTGTTCAAATTTTTTTGTCACACTTCCACTGTATTTTCTTGCAAGACTCACAGAAACATCTCGCGTGGAAGTGTTTGTCCTGACTCTCCGGGTCCTCGGAGACAACTGACCAGCCGCTCGTACGTTAGCTAGGAACGCCCTCTACCGATTCCAGTCGTTGCGCACACGCTCCGAAGTACAGTCGCGGCGGAAGAAAATCAGCCCTATTAATTTCCGGAAAAATCTTGTAAGTAGTGATGTCTAGATGTGACATTTGAAATGGCCAGATTCTTAAATTCCCTAAGGAGACTACCGTTCCCACGACAGTCGAGTCTACGTAATCGGACGGATCTCGAAATCTATCCGACTAAGGACTGACAGCCCGGCAGTCTTCGACCAAATTACTCCAGGGATGTTTTTTAACACTACAAGAACACCATTATGGAATCAATCCTTATTATTGTATCTAGAAAGCCTTTAAGTCACCGATCGACCAACCGATTGCATGAGAGTTTTCCGGTAGAAAAATGCTTGGATTTGCTGTAAGGCCTTATTTGTTTTGAAGATTAAGGCAAATGATTTTGATTGCGATTAAAACTCAATGAAATGTAACCGAAAACTTCACTCACCCCTCTCGCCAGTATACAAACTGCAGATTATGATTTTTAATGGAACCGATTGACAGCTTCAATCAAACCTCTGAAACTCTTAAAGCTTGACACATTCTGAGTATCTTAGCCATAATCACTGCCAACCATAAACCAAAGAAAAATTGCACATATCCAAGCGGTTCACTTGGGGTCAAGTTCAGCTGCGCAGCTTTCGGTGAATAGAGACCGGCGCGCCACGACATTTAAGTGCCAAAAGCTGCTCATAAAGCAATGAACCCGTTCAACGCAGCTTAACATGCCAAAAAAGATGTGCGTTAACTATACATACACACAAATTTATAAGGAATAAAAATAGAAATCAAAAGTGACGCACCAATCGTCGGTCAAACACCGACAGATTCTTTCTACCATCCATCTATTTTCAACACTTTTTCCCTTCTTTTCAGCACTTTTCCATTTAATTTTGGTTTGATACAAATCATTGCGCTCTGGCTGGCTGCCACATTTAATGACACTGTGTTTATGAGTTGCGCTGTCAACAGCGTTTATCTGCAATGACAACATTAGCTCAGTCAGAGCAACAGCAACAACCAACACGTGTGTGTGTGGGTGTGTATACCGCGGCGCCATCTAGCGCCATTGTTCTCCACATAATTGCACTTGCCACGCGGCCAACAGGCATTGCACTTGCGTTGCATGCAACGTCACTCAGCGAAGCATGTGTTAGCAATAAAGTTACATACACTTTACGCGACCGATTCACCGCCAGACAGTTAAGTGTATGCATTCATTTTGTATCATTCTACATTTTTGTTGTTCTTGCTGCGTTTGGATAAAAAGGAATTACACTTCTATTAAAGATGCAATGAGCTTTTGACACTCACTTAAGATTTTAAGGTTAAAGTTTGGAAATTTTAAAGTCTTTCCTCAAAATTTGTGAAACTTAATAGAAGGAATTTAAAAGCTTTCTATATTCTCATAAAATATTATGCCTAAATTATGTAGTGATGCTTTCGGATTCGTAGGACAGAGACTCACCTTAAGCATCAGCTATCTAAAGTCGATGTTTCTCTGTAAAGCTCATATCTTGCAAGAAAAATTTGAAAACAAAAGCAACCACAAAGTCATCGAATTGAATGATTCTACTTGGCATAAATTTGCCCAGAAACTGAAAAAAGAGACTCCACTAAACAGCTGAAAAACGGTTACGAACTTTTTTCGAACAAGCAGTTTTGTCTCGCCTTTTTCAGGCTATCACAGTAGTTCCAGGTGTTTTCAGTTCTACCAAATTACCTCTAGTACCGTTAAAAAAGGATTTTTTACCACTTTTATTTTGGGAGACTAACAATTGTTTGCCTATTTTTTGCATATATGGTTAGTCGAAAAAGTAGTGCAGTGAGATTTTAAGCTTTACTTAACCAAAAAAGAATTAAATTTGGAGAAGTTGAAAAAAAGTTACAGCTGTCCAAAAATGAGTGAAAATAATGAAGAAACTAATTATATTTTGAAATTTTTGTACAAAAAAGGGAAGAATACCATGTAAGCCACCAATGAAATTTGTGAAGTTTACGGAGACGATGCTGTATCAATTCAATAGGGGATGGAGACCCCTAAAAAGTTCCATTGTTAAACAACTGTCAAAATAGCATTTTTCTATAACGCACTTGAATATAAAATCGGCACTTCAGCCTCAAAGATTTGATACTATACAGCCGCTGCATGAAGTACTATTTCTTCGAATATATCCGGAATAAGCCAATGAAACTTCCATACTATATTTTTGAATAGTTTTTCAATTGATTATATAGAACGGAAAAAATTTGTTTAATTTTTTGAAAATTCTAGAGATATCTTTTCCCCTAAATATCACTATTGTCCCAACATCTTAAGTGATTTGGCTTTCATGAATAACACATTTAAAGAAAGTACTTTTATCACTTGCATTTGTCGATATGAGTAATATGCATTCTTATCTTTATCCCTCTTTTCCACGTGGAGAAGTTTCTTATTGATACTCAGCTGCAACAAGATTCATCATGACTCTTCGGTGTCTAGAAATGACGATACAAGTAATCGAGAATAACCTGAATGTGCTGTTAAACTACAATGGAACCTTTTATTGATGTTATTAAGGGCCAAATCCAGTACTTCAAATGCCTTTTAAGATAAAGTTTTTTAAGCTATTATAAGCCCTTTAAGGTATTAGAAGCTCTTCTAAGGTATTGAAATACTAGTAACTGAAATTTCAAAAGCCCTATGGCTAATAACATCGTGATGTCATTTAGGGAAATTTAATGAACCTTTAAGGCGCTCGTTTTATCAAGAATAGAATAACTGACGCACAACCGTGATTATCGTCATTGAAAACGTGTGAAAAACCAAAGACGCCAGCTTAAAGTCTCAACTTGTTTGAAATCGGTAGGTAAATAACGACGTGTTTATTGTTGTTGGGTTTTTTTTCGCTACAATTCAGATGCACAGTCTGTGACCGCATAGCGATAAGATGTTAATTAAGCGTGTCTGACTAAAGTCTGCACTTGCCTAGAAATCCAATCACTAATAGAAATATAAGCGGCCACCGCTTCCCGCGCACACCATCGTGCGGCGCATTCGGCAGCAATGGCCGTCAGCTGATGCAAGCCAATAATGTTCGATGAATACTTGTTTATGAGACCTAAATACCACACCGTCGCTTCGTTAAGCAACCAATTATGATGTGAGTACCCTCACTGTTGGTATGTATGCGTGTGTTTGTACATATAGCCGTGGGTGTGTGTGTGTGTGTGAGTGCACGTCAAATTAATAAACGAATAATTTGCACACGCGGTTTTGATTTCCACTTATACTCTTGGCTGTCTAGACGACTTTTTCACATTGATTTCGCGTTTGTTATTGCTTTCGCTGTTGTTGTTATTGTTGTGCACTATTTTCACGAGATATTCATTACGAGTTGTAGCTCTTTTTTAATGTCATCAGCAATTATCTGCGATTTTATTGAATGTTGTATGCATGTTTGTGTGCGCGTGTGTGTTTCTTTGTGCTCTTGCCGGTTGCACGTGGCGTATGAGTGATGTGCGTGACAACCGGAAGTCGATGGCAATCGATCACTGACAGCGCTGATTTCGCCGTGTAACGCAAACACCGTTTACTGGGTCTGTGATTATTTATGCAATAAAAGACAGGCATTACCGTTGGCTTATATTTGCTTTATTTGATTCTTTTTGCGTCACTTCGTAGAAGTAGCGTTCATCCCCTGAGCAAAGTGGCAAATATTAGCGGCGATTTGGCGATGCTTAACGATGTTATTATTATATCGACTGCTCACTTGGTTCCGAGAACCGAAAGCATGCTAATTGATATGAAACGGTGTGTGATTGTTGTTGCTTAATTTTATTACAAAAAAAGCGCCGAAAATGTATTCTCTGAAACTCGCCAAGACTAGTTAAATTTTGAAGAAATTTTTCGTCAATTTAATGCGAGCCTAATTTTGAAGAAATTTCGCATTCACGCACTCTTAGTTAATACCTTCCATAAAAGACATTGCGATATGATCTGTTACCAGTCTTCAGTTTGTCTGCAAAAATTGACTTTTAATTGAAATCTAGATTTGTTGATAAAGCTTCAATGCGTTTAACGGTTGTTTGTCAACACACCTACTGCGCTCACTGCTAACTGTGCATAGTAAAGCGCTGCTCATTAAAGCGTTTGACAAACAAATAAACGAAAGCAAACAATTTAACCAAATTAAATTTATTTGTGAGTGCCAAAATCGCAACGCTGGCCGACCAATAAATAAATAGCAGCAGCAGATGTACGAAAAGCTGTTGGCAAGCTGAGCAACAAATCACAAGCCAAAAACAAAAACAAAGAAGATTTACGCAGAACACAACGCCGCCGGCAGTCGCAGTCGAGCAGCTGGTTGGCGGCTGAGCAGCACAGCGGCAAACGGTGCCGAATAATTGGATACCTCTTCGTCTTTGTTAAGTGACGTTAATGACTATTACAACAACAAGCGATATTGTTTGAATATTTGCAAACACCATTTTGTTTATTATTGTTGTTGTTTTGTTTGCGCGCATCTAATCGGAGAATATGCACGAAGCGCACGCGGCTAATGTCATTGTAAGCTGGCAATTGCATGGAAAATTACTCATACGTCACGTCGACAGTTGCCCATATTGTTGCTGTAAATACAATATAAACACGCAGCTAGTGTTTCAAAACAATAACAGAAACATGCAAGTGCATTTTTGAAATTTCTACGCAAGTGTTTGAAGAGCCTTTGAGCGCTCAACGCAAGCAAGAGAAACAACTGTGCTCAGTTGCTCAAAATGCATTTGCAACAACAGCAATAAAGGTCGTGTGACGTAAGCAGCAGATAACAGAGGCAACACAAGCATATTGGCTTGTGAATGAGAGCACCCAATCGGCGAGCGAGCGCCAGCTAGAGCGTATAGAGAAACGGCCATTGACGGAGGAGACCTGCGCACGGCAGCAAGTCACGAAAATTGCATTTCCTATCTGTCGCATGACGCAATTCGCCGACGAGACGTAGTGTCTACAAACACATATACATATGTACATACATACATATATACGTACAAATCTATTAAATGGCACACGTGCTAGGCAATATAATGAATATTTACTGCTTGTATGTATGTCTGTGTGATTATTTCACTTTAAAGTCATTGTGATTGCCGTGTTGTAAAGGCTCTAATTGGCAGTGCCATAACCTCGGTTGCTGGGAATTATGAAAATTATGCCCAGAGGTGCGAGCATCGATAATGCAGAGAGTGGGCTTTGCCTCTTCGGCATTTGTTCTTGCATTTTGAGATAAATTTAACTAAAAGGTAATGTCACATAAGAATTTCCCTCTCTCTCTCTCGTTTTATAATGCACTTACCGCTTCTTACAGTCGCTGACCAAAAATCAGATAACATTTGACAGTGATTTTTAAAAGATATGAAAAAATAAAGAGAAATGCACCATTGCTTTAGATAATGATCCGTGTCAAGTTTTGTGAAGATATCTCTTTTTATGAAAGGGCTTTCTGTACAGCTCATTTACTCCGATCGTTCAGTTTATTTTGGTACTATATTCTATAATAGTTCAGCATCGGCGGTTCCGAAAAATTCTTGGAAATAAAAGAAGTATACAAAAATTTAGATCGTTGCCTGAGAAACTGTGGAACTATTTCGCTTTTATGCAGACTGACGGACCGGTGGGTATCGAAGTAAGGTACTTTCTTCAATAGCCTTCTTTTGACAGATCACTCGTGATCATGGACAGACTTACATCTGAACGAGGTTTACAAATTATTCAACTTTATTATGAAAAAGTAAAGAATGTGTTTGGTGTGTTGTGGGCCGGTGGAATCATCGGCCCATATTTCTTCAAAAATGATGCCGTTGAGAACGTAACCGCCAATGACGACCGCTTTCGCGCTTTGATAACAGACTATTTTATGTCTGAAATTAAAGGTCGTGATCTCGGCGTCATCTTATTTCAACAAAACGGCGCTATTTCCAATCATATCAATCAATGGATTTATTGAGAAAACACTTCGGTGAGCAGATAATTTCACGTTTTGGGCCGGTCGATTGGCCGCCATGATCGTGTGATATCACACCGTTGTCCTTTTTTCTGTGGGAATATGTGAAGTTTAAAGTCTATGCGGACAATCCCGCTTCGATTCAAGCATCGGAGCATAACATCACTCCTGTAATTCGACAGTTGCCGGTCGAAATGGTCGAATGAGTTATCGAAAATTGGATGCAATGGATGGATCATCTGAGCTGTAGCCGCTGCCAACATTTATAAGAGGTGATCTTCAAAAATTGAATACCAAAAAAATGATAATAAACATTCCCGAATAAATTTCAAGTTTCTGTGTTTTCTTTAAAAAGTAGGGAACCTCGGAATGGATCACACTTTACTTTATTGGTCTTCGTGGCAAACTAACTAAACATTATTCATGGTATAATTACTATTTATTTATTTCAAATGCTTTTAACTCAACTGTAATACCAACAGCTAAGCCACGAAATTTTAAAATATATTCGAAAATAAAATTTTATTTAAAATCCCTATACAAGCCATTATTTTGAAACTAGTTTTAATGCAATAGTTTTTATGCGAGCTCTTAATTCCGCTCGCTCACACCCTCGCTCCAAAACATGCGGTGTCCCTAACTTTTACTCATTACCTTTGTCTCTCCCACTCTCTCAAAAACACATGCGCTCATTCCTTCACATATGTGCACCAACACTGCCAAAATTGCGGCGAATTCAACTGCACCAAAGCATAGAAATTTTCGTGCATAAAAATGCTTTGCTTGAGATACTTTTTGTTGCAGATTTGCGATTTTAATTAATATTAATTGAGTAGCATGCAAATCACTCGTATTTCTGAAGTATTTCAAATACGAAGTTAAAGCAATTATGAAATATATTGCGCTTGCCGCCCGGGCGTTCACCTACAGACAAACAAGTTTACATACAACATACACACACACACACATAGGCACACGCGACTGCTCGTAATTAGCATTGCAGCGGCATGCAACGTCTAGCGTTCGCCTCCCTTCTCTACAGCTTGAGCGCGGCTTCATCAACAAGCCAACCAGGTGGTGCTGGTGCCACACACTTGCCTCGCACATCAGCTGCTCCTAACATGACTCTGGTGTTGCTGATGATGATGATGTTGGCGCTGTTGATGATGACGATGGCGAATTGAAATGTCTGCAACATCGAGCGGTGCAACTCAGTCACTCCGCAGACGGCAAAGCATAAGCTTACGTTTCGTGTACGTACGGTGAGAATTAAGACACAAAATGCATCGCGCATAATGATTACACCATAAAAACACCAGAAAAAACATAAACACACCCACACATACACATATACTCGTATATATATGTATATATGTATATACATATATACAATCGCATGCAAATTTAAAAGAAAAGCATTGCAATGTGTTTCAGTATAAAGTGACGAAAATCAATTGAAAGCGCAGGCCAATAAAAAATGCCTTCAAACAAAAGCGCAAACTTGCCAACACACACATACACGCAGACATGTGCATGTGTGCGCGTGTGCGTCATTTGCATACCTGGCTGGAGCTGGGCGTCTAGTGAAAAGTGCGGCGTGTAGGACAATGTTTGCGAAATACTTTAAAGAAATACGTTAGCAACCACGTTGGGATCGGATAGTGAAAAACCAACAACAGCAAAAACAAAAGCGAAAATAAATAAATAAAGCATTCAACTCGTCAGCAGCTAAGCTGTGTATGCCGGTCGAAAAGCAAAACAGCAAAAAATTTGCAGACGCGATTCTAGCGAAAAGCGGCGGAAAGAGAAAATCGCACTTCAGCGAAAACACACAAATCGAGCATCGAGTGAATAGCGTAAGTAATGCAATGGGTAATAGGAGGGTAAAATAAATGTCAATGTAAAATTGTGTAAGAAAATAATAATTCAATGTAATTTTAATAAAAAATAGTTTCAAGAAGTGTCGTACATATTAACACAATCGCGAGTTCTTGGAAAATATTTATGTTGTGTGTACTGAAGTTCAACGAAACTGTGCAGGAAGTGGCAACGAAAATAAGTCGCCTTATTGAAGACAGTAGGGCGTTTCAAATGCTTTCGATCGCATATATTCGCTAATATTTTCAACAACAATATTTAACCGTTATTGGCTTTTTGGGGTATAATTGGATATTTTTTGCGTGGAAACGAAATTCATATAAGCTTTTATTCCAAAAATTTAAAAACGAAAATTTTGTCGAACAGTTTTACAAGCATTTTCGTTTTGTTAGATTTAGTGTCTTTCCGTAAGGATTTAGCGTCATACTGGAATAATCAACCAAGTATTGTGGGTCTAAAGCAACTTATCATTAAAGCAGGTCAAGAAAAAGCACTTTACAGCTTGATAAGTGTCAGCTTTGCCTCAAAATGAAAGTCATTTATTAGAAGTTTACAGTGAACTTAAAAACTTATGTATATACATACCCGTATATTTTTTTTCGAAATTGGAACCCCGTCTTGGTCAATACTTGTGTTAATACAAGTATTTTTATCTAAACATGAATTAACATGTACCAAGCCACCCACATTTGTCATGTAACTAGCAATGATCTATGGCGAAACAGTTTGCCCTCAAGATTTCCACGACTGCAAGCCATCCTACTCCAAAACCAGTAAATAAGTACAGCATTAGAACATCAAGAAAATTGCTCCAAAAAACATAAAGTTAGTTACGTCATAACACGATTCACCATCATCGACGCAATCGGCAAGCAGACTCTTTGCGTGACGTACTCGTAAACGGAAAACAGCAACAATAAAACTGGTTTGGAAAACATAAACAAAGCGAACAGCAAATGTTCAAAGGAAACGAAAAAGCTAACGACCATCGCCACCGAACAATCAAGTGGATGTGCACCTACAGATACGCGAATACACACGATTGTGTATACCCTACAAGAAATGGGAGCATCAGCTGGTAATTCTAATGAAAAGCAACTCTGCCGAGACTGCGCATCATATGGTTTGGCTCATTTAGGTTCGAAGGTAGATATTTATAGATGAATAACTGAGCCATTCCAGTTCCCCCAATATATTTTCTACACTCAGAGACCATCAGATTTATTTTCTTTTTAAATAAGTATTGCTGTTGTGAACATAATAACTTACGACCGATCCGTACGGAAGTTAAGTATGCCTCATATTACCTATGTATGTATATCCCTCTTTTCAAAGTCTACTTCTTCCAACATGCAGAAACTTTGTCACAGCTGTTCCACTCTATAATGAGAGATCATCAGCCTCCGAACTAATCAAAAACTTTCTGAATAACTCTATGTCTGCGATCGTAAATAAAATTGGCAAATTCTCAAATAACTTACGGCGAGTTTAGACCTGTATTTAAGAATCTGTATACTAGTTGGACACTATGATAAAGTTCTAATAAAAACTACAGCTTTTCGCTGGAACTAATTGCGGCAAAGCCGACAAAAAAACGAGACCATCAAAGTTCTTAGAAGATTTGGGAAAAACATAAATAGGCGCAAGCGGAAATTGCGAAAAAGCGATGGCTGTGAAAAAGTGGGAGCTAAGAATATTACAAAAAAAAAACAATAAAAGCAAAGCAAAGCAAAGCCGAATTTAAAAGAAAATCTAAAAAAGGTGCTTAAACAAATCATTAAAACGCGCTGAAGTGTGTGAGTATTTATTATGGAAATCAAATTAGCTGGAGAGGGAGAGACACAGAGAGTGTGGTGTATGAGTGAGTGAGAGGAAACAAGAACAACACTAAAAGAGCAGGAAATAAAAATTTAACGGAAATAATGACGAAATAAATGCGGTAAAAGTGGCAACAACCACAACTCAATAGACGAGGAAGTGTGAACTAACAATTCGCAGAGACAAAGACAAAAACAAAAACAATACCAACAAAGTGAGCTAAAAGTGCAACCAAAACACAACTCGCTCAGTTGAAAGAGAGCTTTTGAGCAGCGAACACAAAGTGAGAGCGTCAAACGAGTGCAGAAAAAAGCGAATAAAAACAAACTTGACAAGAAAAAGTTGTCAACGAGGCAAATAAACGAACACGACCAGCTGACGACGACGACGACGACGACAATCAACCACCGACAACCACCAGCGCACAGGCAACAACACCAATTGCAATAACAACGACAATATCAAAGTCATAACAGCAACAATAACAACAACACAACTACTAACGACAACGACAGTCTGCGTCTGTGCTGTTGCTCACCAGCACTCATCATCATTATCAGCAACGGAGCTGCTGAGCCACAGCGCTACGGAGCAACACAACGAACCGCCATCAAAAAGGCTAGCTAGTTCGGTTGGTTAGTCGCTTGACCGTTTCACCGAGGTGGTTGCTTGGCTCAGTCGCTGAATGCCCGTCAGGCGCGTCGGTTGTAAATTCTCGTGCGCCATTCACATTGCGTATGCCATTAACGAAAGACGCCGTGCGAATAAGAGCAATTATAACACTACTATACAGCTACAGCCAGAGCTTTTGCCATTCACGTACGTGTAAAACGCAATAAAAACGCTCCCAACGCAAAGTGTGTGTGATAAGATTAAGGCAAACAAATCAAGAAAGCACCAACAAAAATCGAAAGAGGTAAAATAAATAATAAATCTAACATTTTCGTGGCGGCTAATGTCTCGTCTACGTCTACGTCTACAAGCGTCGTCTGGTGTGTGGTGCGTCGTACACTTGGGCTATTTTCGTTAGCTTAAAATACTTGTGCACCGACGTACGAGTAGTTTTGTGCGATAATTTTTAATTTTTTTTCGGCCGAATTTTCGTATTTCATTCCGCTGATTTTGGCTCTTGTGTTTTTTCGACTTCGTTTCTCGCCTCTTAACGTCGACGAGACGACGCAAACAACGTCTGTGTTGAAGAATTATCTACAACAACAATAAGAAAAACAACAACAAATTAGATAAATATGAGTGGCATGAAATAAATATCAGAAATTCCTTTGGCTTTTCGCGTTATTATTATTTACGGGCGTGTGTGTGCGCGTGTGTGCACAATATCTTTACGTAATTGCGATGCGGCCAGACAGCGCCAATAAGAGCAACAAAAACATATAAGTATAAAATAATTAAAATATCAACAGTAATCGCAGACATTGGCGCAAAGCGGTGAAGGCAGACCAGATGATTGCATCGAAATCGAATGAATTGTCGTGATTGAAGCGCAATAATAATAAAATAATAGAGCCAGCGCCGCACAGCTGTGGAGTCTACTCGCTAAAAATCGCAAAAGTAGGAGATTAATTGTCTGCCAGACTGAAGCGTAAACAATTCGCACAACAAGTGTTAAAACGTGTCAATAAACGCTTCGCTTTTCAAGTAAGAAACACGCGAAATCTGATTTTCATGCAAAAACAACTACAAAATAGACGTAAAAATAGCGAGAAATTTTAATTATAGCAAATCCACTAAAATAACGATAAAGTTATGCAAAAGTAATGATAAAAGTAAGCAAGTCAACGCATGACCAAGCAAACTCCGCAAAACAATAACGCAAAAAAAGCAACAAAAAACATAAAATTAGATAAGTAGTGTATCTGTCTGCGTTCCTGTTAATCAATCATTCCTAAGCTACAACAGAATTAAAATAAATAAAGTATATAAATAAAACACAACAACTATAACAATAACAAAGTAAGCACACACTCGCCGGTGCACACAAGCAACAAGTTTCCAAGAAATCGCTAAAAATATATGCATGTAGATAACAAGGGCAGAAACTACACGCCAGTCTGCACGCAAACATACACACACACACACATTTGTGCAAGCGCTAAAAAATTACAAAAAATTTCAAAACATAAAATCATTACTAATAAGCGAACGCATTAAAAAAAATATCTCTAAAAATACGCCTGTCGTTTAATATTTATAGATCGACGCACAGCAGTAAGCAGCAATAATAACAAAAACAACATACAAAACCTCTGAACAGCAAACGACACTGAAAAAGCATAAAGAAAATAATTTGTAAATAAAAAAAAATTATATATTACATCTTGCGCTTAAAAACTCTAACAAGCTAGTCTAATTGCCCGTTAGACTAAACAAAAATTATTAATCATTTAATTTTATAGAAAAAATGCGCAATTCGAATTTTTTTTTGTTTTAATAAAATAAATAATCAAAGCTGCAAGTGTGTTTTAGTCGGGCGAAAGTAAAGCGTTAAGTGGAAATTTTCAAGTACATACCTTTTTTGTTTTATAAAATAATAAAAAAGCTAATTTATACACACACAAACACGCGTGTTTTGTTGTACGTGTGTGTGCGCGCCTAACGTTGCTCGCAAAGTTATTAGAATTATCAATAGAAAACCAAACAAACAACAAAAATAATTAAATGACACGCCACAGCCGCAGTCAGCGAAAATAATCAACAAGCAGTAAGTCTCACAATTATTTGTTTTTGTTGTATTATGTCGCCTTTCTTTCTATAATCAATACAAATAAGTCGAAAAAGATTTTATTTGTTTAATCTTAATTTTTTTTTTTGAAAAACATCTTGTAGTTGTGTTTTCGAAAAGATTTAAAACTAGAATAATTAAAATTTTTGAATTGTAGAAAAATATGCGAGTTATTTTCTCTCAATAACCTTATCTTGCGTAGTCGAAAAAGTCTTTTCGTATTTTGTCAATACAACTCGTAATATTTGTAGTTATATAGGCGTTATATTACATGATCTTCTTTTCTGGTTGAATTTCGTAGAACATGCTTAATTTTGTAGCTTTTCCAAAGTTATTTAAATATAATTTTGTGATATATTTTTTTTTGCATTTAATTTTTATTTCTATTGAATTTAATTTTTAAAATTTCTATAGTTAACTAATTGACTTCGAACCTCTCAAAGAAGTTAATTTACGAAATTTTTTCACCAATTTGCTTGTTTGTCTCTTTAAAATGAGTTACAAATCTGTGCTAATGGTACTAATGTAAAAATATAATGCAAAATAATTTCACAAATCATTATCTAACAGATCTAGATTGTTGTCTAGAACTGGAAATGCCATTCATCATTTAATGGAATGAGTATTCTTGAACTGAGAAAAAACTGCGCAGTTTTTAACATAACCAAACAGTATTATCAAAGTAATCTGAAAAGATAAGAATGCAATACTAGTGATTATAATGGCATTTGCACTGATTCACCAAGTGTTTTTCGACAGCACATTCTTAGTAATGCAGCTCCCATGTGAGCTCAAAACCAACACATAAACCACCCTCTTGTATGCGAGCTTCTAAAGACATCTGCGACGAAGCAGTTTTCGTTCTATAAGAATAGGAGGAACCCACATGACAAGCTTCGAAATTAATCCCAGCCGTTTCTTGTGCTAGTTAAGGAACGTATTCCTTATGATAAAAACAGAATGTATCAAAATAACATTAGAGAAAACGCATCGAAACAACCTTGAGTTTGAATACCACAACAACCTTATCTTAGAACAAAGGGAACGTATCTAAGCAAACAATATATATGTAAATATACCAAACAAATAATATTACATACATCTGTATCCGAACAAACTATTAACTAGGAATAAGTAAATATGCTAGTTGGTATAAAAAGAAGTAAGAACCGTGAAGTCAGTTAGTCTTAAGAGTATCAATAAAGAGTACACATTACGATGCAGCTCAAAAATATATTATTTTGACTCATTTTTAATTCATGTAAAAATTATCTTGCTTGTGAGCGATCAAATTTAACCTTATAACAATCTCTAGAGTTGTTATTCGACAATTTACATCAACTAACGACTTTATTTTACCCAGAACATAGTGCATCCTCAAGATCGAAACTGCCGGAACGAAATTTACAAACCATTTTGACATTCGCATTCGGTCAACACATTTTTTTCATACACATCCCATATTTTTCGCCTTGTTTCAACCGCATTTTTACACGTTTGATAGTAAAATATGCCGAAAATGATCGACATTTGATATTTCGTCTTCGATAGGGTAGCAACCAAACTTTTCCAAAAAATTAACAAAAAAAATTTGTTCAAACAAGCCTTACTACTACATATAAACTATTCCAATGTATAACTGTTAAGCGGTTAAGTGTGAAGTTTCAATAAGATCAGCTGTTGTCATCAAACCAAGTTACTTAGTGAACGACCCAATACTTATATACATCGATATTGCAGCTCGATATCCCAAAATACAAGCAAGTCACTGAATCGGAATGCCTTAACTATGCCAAGAGCAACAACAATCACATATACTATAAAATATACATATATCGGTGACCTTATAGATATTGATATTAATATCGGTATTCTGCTTGAGACGATTGTCTCATGTCTCTAATTGTCACAATCTTCTTTTAGTGACTCTGTTATTCAGGAGTCTCATTTTGATATTCTGGCAGATACAGTATATTACTATACAGTATACTACTTTACTGTATCTGCCAGAATACCAAAATGAGACTCCTGACTAACAGAATCACTAAATAACTATTGTGACAGTTAGAGACATGAGACAATCGTCTCAAGCAGAATACCGATATTAGATATATTTCCTTGGTCATTGGCAAGTGTGTCTACGTGGGCGCATTTATTATGTTCGATAATTAAGACAAATGTTCCCACTTTAACGCTCCATTTTTTTAGTTTCTCTTTCACATGTAACCATAACAAAGTGACTCAAAAATTCCAGTGGTGCCTCAAAAGTTGGTAAGCTGTCTGCATACATAATACTCGGTCAATAAACATATATTTAGTTATAAATACGATATGGTCATAACCATATACACCCCAAAATACAAACACCTGTATATTTAGCCGCTCTACGTACCAAATATAAAGCCGCGCGTTGCCAATTTGGTCAGCGCTTCGAGATCCAGTGTCTGGCTTTTATGATTCGGCTAATTCCACAAAAAAAAGCCGCTAATTAATTCAGATTTGTTTTGGAATAAAATCTGAAACAATGCACAGACACTTTTCGACTGCGAAATAACCAAATTTGTCTGCGCTACGCCAGACGCTCCAACACCGAAATGTTAAGCAAGTTATTTTTGACACTTACTTAGCATGCTCATGAATTTGGAGAGCTTCAGTCAGTGTACGCACACAAGCACATACACACCTACATGATTTTAGTGGCTTGTGATTAAGCAAAAGTCTATTTTTAGTTCTGAAGTTCCACGCAGTGCAAGCGCATGAAGAAATCGGCGTCCATGAGCCGTCGTCATGTGAACCCGCTCTCAAGCGAACCTCATTCTTGTATGTACATATTTGCAAAGATCGCACTATCGCTGGCAAAGTGTGACGACGGCGATGAAGATGGTACGCATGTATGTACATAGATAAGCGCAAAGTTTGGACATTCAAAAGTCAACACAAAGTCTCGAGTTGTTGTTGCGACTATAGATACGCGTAGCACCATGAGTTTTATCAAAAATATATAAAATATATACTCGTATGTTATTTTTTGATATATTAACATATACAAATATATATATATTTCCTTGATATTTGTATTTATGTTATATATATATTTTTCTTGTTGTGCGTGTTTGTGTACACAGCATTTTTCTAGCTAAATATCCAACTATCCAGCGTCCAACAAGCGACTGTGAATTCGCAATGTTCGCTTTCAGCGGTTTTTGGCTTTTGTGCACGCTTCGAGAACGTGGTAAGACATAATTACCGCACACGTTTGCGGCGCGTGATTCAAGTCAGAGTTAAGCGAAAGCATTAGAAATATTGGGGAAGAAAAACGTAGGCCATGAACGCGTTTTATTTACTCAAGTATATTATTTTCTCTATTTATTATTAACCAGCGTGGAAATTCCAGCGAATTTGACAAAATACTATATGGTGCTGAAGAAAAGAGTTGTGGACGAAACGACTGCCAGTCGGAAAGTTGTGTCAAGCGAAAAGCAAAAGAAATATATTCGAAATATTTTGTGTTACATTTTTTATAAAATTATATATTTATTCAAATAAATTTAAAAATTTTTTTTTTAAATATACTTAAATTATATGTTTGATAAATGTTTGAAATTTTTTTTTTCAAATTATAAAATTATATTTTGACGTCGTCTTCATAAGGATTACAATACAGATTTTGACATTTTAAAGAAAAACCCCTCAAAAATATTAAGCATATGGAAAATGTCTATGTAAAGTTTTAAAAAAGAAGGAAATACGTTTACCTTCGTCGCACCGAAGCTATAATACCCTTCACATACACAAAAGGGGCTTTACAAGAACTTGATACCGATCGTTCAGTTTGTATGACAGCTATGTATGTGATCATACAAATAAATGTCAATGGAAAAAATAATGAATTTAAGGTTGATTTATCAATTAGGTTAACAAAAACAGATTCTTTACCGAAAGAAGGAATCTTGGTTAAGTTTACCAAAACTTACTTTACAAATGGCTGCTAACCAGACATTAATAAAATGGATTTGACATTTTACTGATAATTATAATCACCATAATCCGCACTAAAACTTCGAGTTATGGCAGGAAATTTGTATGCAATTTGACTTCATTGCTAATTCAAGAGCTCGAGTTATAAAGAACTTCGAGTTATAGAAGTTTGAGTTATGGAAGTTCAATTTTTTTGGGGGGATTGTGAATACATGCGTTTGTTTAGGAATGTTTCCCTTAAACAGACACTGACGAAGCAGTCTTTCTGTCCACTTATTAGAGTTGTCCGCTTAATTGATAGCAACAAGTTGTGGGACCGTCCAATGTGCATGGTAATTGGAGATGTCCTCTTAATAAAACATCCATTTAATACACCTATCAGCAAAGTAATTATGCGTCAGCTTCTCTAAAAGTAAACTCCACATTTCACTCCTGCATATTTCTTCCAGCACAGTTGTCGCAACAAAATGCTATGCAACTGCAACTTAGCAACATTAAAATGGCTGCATGTATGGTTGCCTGTGTGTTCTCAAAAATATTATACCGCATGCCGATTTAAATAATCTGGCTTAGTTAACTGTTTGTCGCATTGCAGCAAAAGCATTTGTTGTTATAACGGCAACAACGAAAAGTTAGCAGCGAATGCATAAAAAGGTGGCAAGTATCTGGCAAATTTATTGCATTTGTGGCAAGCTTTGATCGTTAGGCAAGGTTAATTTCATAGAAACTTTTGCAATGTTTAGGCAAACGGACGCAGAGAGAGAGAGAGGGAGAGTAAAGAACTGAGAGATATTGTATCTAAGCTTAAGTTCGGGTTGTAGCAAGTTAAAATAGGAGTTAAGAGACTTGACTTTCATATTTAAATATATAAATTATATATTAAATATATATATATTGTGTATATACATACGTAGGTATATACTTATATAACGAAGCTCTCAAAATTATTAAATTTGAAATTAGCGAAACTTTTATTCGTATTACATCGTCAAAACAGTTTCGCTTTCCAAAAAATTTATTCCAACGAAGATTAAGCAGTTATTTTCTATATAGCAAATGTCTCTCTTGCTTAATTACATATCGAGTATGTACATACATATGAATACATAGAAATATATGTATGTATGTATGTACACTGTTGTTGATTTCATTGTTATCCTATTTTACTTCACTCCACGTCTAGTCTTCGTTACGCCACGAAAGCCCACAAAAAGGGGGCACAAACAGTCAGTCAGTCAGTCGTCCAAGCGACAAGCAAAAAAGTTAGCGAAGCGCAGGCAAGCCTCTAGGCTCCATATTGGTAAGAGAACATGGTAGGAATAGAAAAACAAACTAAGCATGTAGGAGCGTGTACTCCATTACGCATGAGTTCATTGAACGTAAATAATTTGCTTACCTACATACAGCCGTATATATGTACATACTTATGTGCAGAAATACATATATACATATATACCGATACAAGCATTCGCATACATTTATGTCTGTATTGTGTTTATGGATGTATGTATGTGTGTGCTAGAAGCGTAAAAGTGCAAAAAACACATAATAGTCAACAAAAGAAAGCAAGCAAGAAGAAGCATATTCATGCGATTTTTTCCAACAACGCCAGCTCAGTAGGCAGGGCCTGTATAAATCACTGATATGTGTGCGTGTGTGCAAAAAAATATGTATTTGCGTACATAAAACTATGCGTGGCCGAATAGCCGCTTCCCTATAGGCACACACACACATATAGAAATGCAAGTGAGTAGTAAATAATTGATATATGTATGTACGTATATAACCACGTATGGTAGCACACCTGTCCCGCCAATGAACTTTTTGCACAAGTAGATGTGTATCCTTACATACATGCATGTATGTACATACATACATACACACGTTTAGTTGTTGTGCGTGCCTATTTCACTACGACAAAACGCTTTTATGCGCTAGAATACGGAATAGTTTTTCAAAAGCTAATAAATGCGGCGTATGTGTACACAAATACATACATATTTACATAAGTACGATTTAGCTGTTGGCAATAGAGTTACGGCGCAAAAACACACCATTATTTACTTGAATGCATAGAGCAGCTTCGCTTCGCTCCTGTGTACTGTGCAATGTTATGCTTTAGTTTGGCCATTCTGACCGAACTTTGTACTCCCGCCGGTTGAGTATATATGTATGTATGTATGTAAACGCATTTGTATAGCGCACGCATGCAACGTAATGCAAATTGCGAATATATGTTGTTGTTGTATACAACTTTTTTCCACTTATGTGTGCTTGTGTGTGTATTTATGCCGTATATGGAGCCATAAAAAATATTATTTATTTCGTTTCTTGTTTTTATTTTCGCTTTCTTTTTATTGTCAAACGGTCAAACACCTGCGTGTGAAGAGACTTGATTGCATTTAAGCGTTTATAGCGAATAAATGAGTTTACATGACTCAGTAAATGTACATAATGTGTGAAAGAGAGAGATTTAAATTAACTACTGTATTAAATTTAAAATAATTATAAATATTAAAGTTTAAGTTAATTAAATATGAGAGTTGATTGAGTTATTTATAAAAATTTGGTAATTAATTTAATTACATTTTTCATTATTAAAAAGAAGATGAAAATAAAGTTAAAATAACTAATTTAATAATACTAAATAGACATAATTATGAAATTAAATAATTATTAAAAAGTTAAGAATTGGCTAATTAATTAATATAAAATGAAATTATAATTATAATAATAAATAGAAATATTTATATAAATGAAATATCAAATATTTAATAACTAATTTGATTTATAATGAGAAAACAAGAATATATTTCATTACTTATTTGATTATAGTAAATTACGAAAATATATTATAATTTAATTTTTTAATTAATGAATTATAAAGAAATATTTATAAAATTAAAAATAAAACCTTTAATAATTAATTTAATTAATATTGAAAAAATGGAATACATTTATTTATTTTCTTAATTATTATAAATTATGAAAATATAAATAAAATTAATTAATTAATTAACTATAAATATTTATAAAATTAAAAATAATATTTTTAATAATTAATTTAATAAATTACTTATTTAATTAAAGTAAATTACAATAATATATTTTAAATTAATTAATTAACTATAACGAAATAACAATAAGTAGAGACATTTATAAAAAATAAAATTAGTAATTAATATAATTAATAATGGAAAAATAAATTTAAATTTAATTGCAAAATTATTATAAAATAAAAAACAACAAAAAATTGGGAGCAAATAATTAAATAATAATAAACACAAAAATAAAATTTAATAATTATTTTATTTAGTAACGAAAAAATTAATATTAACTTAAATACATAATTAATAACTATGTAATTATATAAAGGATTAATTTAAATTATTTAATGGAATAATAATATATTAATAGAAATAAAATTTAGCAATTAAATAAAACGATAATGAAAAATAAGAGAAAATTTAATTACACAATTAATTTCTATAAAATAAAATTATTGTAAATTAAACAAAAAATTTATTTAAATTAATTATGAAAATAAAAAGGCAAAGTAATAAATATTTATAAAAAAATTTCAAATTTAATAACTAATTTAATTACACAATCAATTAATAAAAAAAAAAATAAAAAAAAATTAATTTAAACTACCTAATGAAATAATAGTCTTTAGAAATGTTAATAAAAATGTAATTTATTTTTTTTTAATTAATTCAAGAAAATTATTGTAAAATAAAAAAAGATATGAAAATAATAAAACAAAGTAATAAATGTTCAAATATTTGATCAAATGAAATAATTAATTTAATTACATTATAAATTACTATGAACTAAAATTAGTTAATAAAAAAATAATAATCTAAAAATATATGCATAAAACTAAAACTTTATTTTTTTATTAATTTAATTAATATTGAAAAAAAAATAATTAATTTAATTACACAATTAATTATTTTAAAATAAAATAAAAACTTACAACACTTAAATTATATAAAAATTATCAGTATCAGTCAAAACTATTAATTATATTTCTTTCTACTATATATGTATGTATGTATGTATATGTTGATGTAAAAATTTTATGTAAATTTGTTTGTTGAACACTTGAACAGTAATGAACAGTTATTCAACTGTATTGCTTGAAATATAGCAACTCTTATAAAACCAGTGCACAGTTATTCAATCATAACTTGTTTAAATAACTCCACTATACCCATTATACTTCAAAGGCTGCATGTGTATTTGACAAGGTTGTCACTTAAATAAATTTAAAAAATGTTATCAGCATTCGTTAAATAATATCATATAATATCCATATAAAAAATATTAAAATAAAATAAAAAAAGTCTAATTTTTCAAAATTCCTTGTAATCAAGTATATATACAAAATCAACTAAATATTTGATCAGTATTAAATCGTAGTCTCTTTGAAAATGTAAATTTATTATGAAAAAAATGCTTTTAAGATTCTTGGGCTGATAAAATCATATTCCGCGTCACTGTTGTTTGTTTAGCCTTTTTATCGATCCATTGCAGTTATTATTAAAAACATCATAAAATAAGGAGCTTTGACCCTTGAATTTTGCTTGAAGTGAACTTTTTAATCATTAGCAGGAAATTGATTTATATTTATTTATTTGTGGCGCTATATTGTTATCGGGAGCAATGAAATACCCTCTTTATACCACTCAACCTGATAATGCAGTTGCTTTGTCGCAGACTATAAAAAAAATATTTAAAATATTATCAATGGGTGAAAATCAATTTCATTGCACACAAATATACATATATGCATATATTTGTATGTATAATGGATGTATGTATAGAGTCTGGGTGAATGCCAGTCATAAGTATGCCAATATTTCCAATATTACATTCATAAATGGACTACTGTCAATAGCTAACTTTAAAATGCTTGTTCAACTCAATTTTATAAAATCATCGATTTGTTTGTTCATAAGTAAATATTAGATCAAACGTTTCTAAACGTGTGAAAATAACAAAATTTGTTTGATTAGAAAGCGTTCATGACTCACACATATAAAAGAAAAAAGTTAAACGCAATGAAATACAAAGTTGCAGATTATATTCGGTGATCAATAAAACGCTCGTGTGCGTACATAAAACAATGTTTTGATTAGCAAAAGAAATATAGCACAGCAAGCGCTTAAGCAGCACAAATGTAGCGGTGAAATAGAGCAAACCAAAATATTATCAAATATAAGGAGCAGGAGAATCCAAAGTTCAGTTGAAAGCAAATAATTGTTTATGACATCTTTACCCAAGCTCCCACACATATGAGCAAATAAATTTTGGAGGGCGAACAGCAGTTTCCGTGTATGCAAATGCAAATAATTTAAACAAGTGTTTTTGCTTTAGTGCTGAATATGTTTCGCTCAAGTCAGTTGCTCATACGCACTGTCCCACCCAATTAGCATTCAAACAAATTAACTGTTATCGACAATCAGGCAGACAGACAGCGGTGAAATAAAAGCACAAATTAAACAATAAAACAACTCAACAGATAGCGCATAGAGGCGGGGCCGGCGTAATGCAGAGCAAACGGTAGGGCTTAAAGCCCAATTACATGGCTTATGAAATTAATGAATGCGTGCAGCACAGACATTTTACATACCCGGTGTAGCTGTCGGTTGTAAGTAAATAAATGACGCGCCATAATAGAATTGACAGATTGCATAAATATTGCGTTTGGTTGGCGATGCGAACGCAGCGGAAAAACGATAGGGGAGCAAAATGGAAAATACCAATATGGCATGGCGCACGTCGATTAACTGTCTAGACACTCAAGGTGATAGATTTTTACATAAAAATATTGATAAAAAAAAGGTTTCATTAATTGGCATTATCAGCGTGATGACAAACATTAGTCTGCACATATGGATGCGGCAATAAACAATATGGGTCACATTGACACAGCAGGAGTTGGAAAATATAATTATTTATTAAAAACAAAATGTAACTCTTAACAAAGTACAGAACTCTTTTGCAGAAGGATTAAGGATTACAGAGTACTGTTAGAGAAGAAGTATGAGCTGTAAAGCAGTAATTTAGAAACATTATGTTCTACAAAACAGTTTACAAAAACTCTATATTTTTCAAAACACAGTCTTCTACTTCTAGTCTACCACGTTTCTCATCATTTCTCACATCAAAATCATTATCTCTCTGAACCATTGAAACGATCTTTTGCATGTTGCTTCTGATAGCGCATGATCACCATTAGCCTCGACAAGCAATCGATACGACTCCGTAGCTTTTTTCTTCAAATTAAAACAAAACAATGAATACTTTCCGCAAATCATCACTTTTTGCTACAAATTTTGATATTTTTAACACAACGAAAAAAAATGATGTTGTTTGTTGAATGAACTGTAAGGTTATTCAATATGTTTGACAGTTGTCATGCCAACTTTATACAATTTACACGACTCAATTACATAGCAGTTATGTTTACAGAGCTCTGTTATGGAACAACTACGATTCGCAGAATATTTGCAGAACTGTTACAAACTCTGCGCCGCTGCGCCTACTGTAATAAATCATAAACTGGAAACTCCTGCGAAATATGTAGAAAACCCAACTGATAGTTTTTTTTTTTAATTTATAAACTGCAGAGAAAAACTGCTGCTCATATAGTCCCCAGTTTCGGCAATCACCCATTCAAGCAGTCAGCTCTTAGCCGTCATAATGGCGACATACTCGTATTGCGATAACTACGATAAGACGACGCCATTGATATCAGCGAGTTGAAGGTTACCCGCAGTCTGGCACAACATGCCGACAAACGTGTGAATGATTAGTAATTCGGCCTGTACACAGCCAACAGCAACTGATATAACGGAACAACAATACGATAAATTGCACAAACGAATGTAAATCAAGACGAAAATGTTGCCGAATGTACTAACACCGACAAGGAATTATCAGAAATATTCAAATGAAGGGCAGATACTCAAACTTCGAAAGTCTTTCAAGTGTTGAAATGGAAAAAATTTCGTTTCACAGGCACAAATTTAATTTTGATAAAAAATTTGTCTTTCAGATTTATTTAGTAGTATAATTAATTTTCTTTGTTAAGTTTGTATACTTTAAAGAAAACTGTAATACTTTTTATTTTGACATCATCATTATATAAAATGAGGTATCAGACAAATATACCGCAATCTGTACGAAAAACTGCGTAGACAAGTTTTTTTTTTGAGTTACACGCTTGAAAAAAACTACTTTTAAGAGGCCAATTGAGAACGCAAACCGCTTATGAACAACTCCAAAGCAACGGCGTCATTACTCATAGATATTAATCAGGGTGCAAAGTCTCCAACTGTCAAAAAATGCTACTAAGCAGATATGAAAATAATATTAATAATTAATGGCTTAAACCAAAAACATTGAATGGAGCGAGAGAGAGAGAGAGGGAGACCATAGTTGACAATGAACAACTAATCATTTTCGGCCAAAGCTCAAAACTAAAAACGAAAATTTATAAACTTGAATAATTAAAAAAACAAATTCTCGAAAATAACGCATAAAATGCACTCTTGTTCGCACGCATGCACCAAGAGTGATTACACACTGCTCCCGCTGCACCTGAAAAGCATGCCACCGGCACACGCTGCCCCTGCGCGAGACTTTGAACTGCCCTAGGCAGATAAGCATGCGCGCAACAGTCAGCACATACACTCCGAATATAAACAAACAACAAATACCCAAATCAAACGAGCAGCACAAACGGCCAAATGAACTGATCACCGATCAGCCGACAGTCGAAACTGTCGTACATTGACTTTCAGCGACAGCGCGCACCGTACGCTGCCATTTCCATTGCAAACTAGACGAACAGGCTGAGACCGAGAAATTCAAAGAAAAACGCAAAAAGCGAAGTGTATAAAATCAATTGAACAAATTAGACTTGATAATGAGCGCTTGTGATCACGGGGCCGCGACTGTCGCACGTTGAGTGAAGTGAAATGAATTGAAGTTTATGAACAAACAAACAAAAAAAAAGGCCAAATGTATTGCTGATTTGATAGCCTTAACCCTTATCTTCACTGCTGTTTGCTCGTGTAATAATTTATTTATACTTTTTCAAGCATTGTGCTCACTAAGGCATTATGTATGCTAAGGTCAATGTAGAATACAATTCGTATATTCTTGAAATATATGTATGTAAGAAGCTTGCGCTGCATTTTATTTTAAATTTTTGTAGAAGAAATCCATGTAACAACATCGTTTTAGTTATTTACTGAGTTATTTTCCAAATATCAATTATTCCTTTTCAAAGTCCAAATACTTTGTTTCAATTATAGGAAAATTAAAATTCAGTTATCAATTTGTAAAGAAGAAGTCTGTATAATATTAGACTTCTCTATCTAATTTAGCTGTATTTTCTTTTCACAAAATCTATCTTATCTGTGAAAGGAACAACAATCAGCTGAATTTACTACAAGAGAATACTTTTATAACACTATTTAGATAGCTCTGTCTACCTCATTTATATTTCAGTGGGTCAGTCTGTTATAGTTATACCAATTGCTTGTTCGATTCGCCAATTTCTAAATTATAGCACCACCCATGAGGTACTCTTAAAATGAGTACACAGTAGCCTCCTCTCACGTCCGTTATTTCCATTAATTGGAAGAATCTACCAAAATTCACCGTATAGAGGCTTCTAGTCGGCTACACCCCCTTAACTGAATACGAGAGAGGAAGTTTTTATTCTAACCTCTATTGCTAACTGCATTCGAGCGAAGCAAAAAATAAATAAAGAGCATTTAATGAAATGTACACAAACTGATAATGAAATGCAAACTAAGCGTGGAAGGGTTGGAAGTTTTATATTTGGTTTCGCTTACTTAATAATTTACATAAGTTATTATTCGATTATCGCTGAGATTCGCTGTGCCAGCAACGACACGTGCAATTAGTGGCTGAGCGCTAAAGATGATGCAATTTCAAATGCTCTTTCATACAGCTCTCCCTCATTATAGTTCGGAATTGATGTGCTCGAGTTTTGCTTTGATTCTGAACTCTCCTTCAGTACATATTTTGATTAAATAACTTTAAATACCAAATGCTAAACGCTTAAAAATAGCATAACAGCTCTCATATTGGAGGTTTTAAGAAAAAATTCTCTGTTGAGCATATTTTGTTTCACCACACCCGCGCTTGCTTGCTAGTTGATAAGAAGCCACCGCCTAATGTCTAAGCAAACACACGGGTGTAAAAGTACTTCTTTATTTAGCACATTTTGGGCAGGTGAACAACGCGAAGAAACAGCTGATAAAGGCAAAACAGGTTTCTTGTGTCAGCATTTTTATTTGCCAGATTTGCTCGTTTATATAATGCCTTCGGAAAATTAGTAAAATCAATAAAGTGCCAACAAAGCTCTCGATATTTTTCTAAACATTATATATATTTAAATCGTCGCTATAGCACTCTTTCAACTGAGCTCTAATCTATTTTTCAAAGCATTTGAGTTGAGTTTCAGTGTGTTGCTAAGCGCCCAATGGCATATGGTACACGTGTGTTCCCATTTGAAGAGACCAAAAACTTTTTGCTTTTGTCGCAGATTCCGTAGACGACAATCACATGTTTTGGAAATAAAATATTTTTTAGTCAGTATCTTTCACTTCATTAGCATCTTTACGACCAGAAGCTGGTTTATGCGTAAAACAAGAATGACTCACACACTAACATTTTAGTGTGACCGGGGCATAAAAGACTTCACTCAGCTTTGTCAGGAGCAGAAAAAATATTAACATTATTAGCCATTGGTCGTATCAGGCTGTTTGGAGCATATGAACATATATTTAAAGTAAATAGAAATAATTCACTTGAATTTCATGACCCTTCCAAAGTTGTGTTCTTAAGAAAGTCCGTAAATATTATGCGCAAATCGCTTTTGGACCTGCTACTTTAACTGAACGAGCAGAATTTGGCATAGCTAATGCGTCATATTTGCACTTCGATTGCGCACAATTGTTGGGTCACAAGTGCGGAAATTACTCAAGTGAATACCTCAACTAATCGTGATTAAACATACATACACATCTTATATTCACTATGACACATGATCGATTTAAGTTATTTCGTTTATCAAAGCTCTCATGGCTTAGGCGCCGCAATTAAGTGCGTTTAAGTACGCGCTCTTTGGCCATTAAGTCAAATAGTGCAAAGTCCACAGCGGTCCTCTTCGTTCGTAAACAATTTTTTCCTAGACTTCTAGTGCTACATATATTCCTTTTTTTTCAGAAACCATTCAAATGGTAAGCTTTAAACAATATGACCATAATTGTAGTGTGACTTTGCTAAAATATATGCAACTGCGCCTAAATGTAGGCAATAATTTTTTTTATTTTTTTACACAAAATTAATGTGTTTTCCGCTTTTTTAATAGTGTAAAGAACAAAGACATTCTGCTGGGTAGTCTTTAATATTTATTGAATTCTAATTTTATATAAAATTGTGTATAATTGATTTCACTATGACTTCCCGAAGAATAAACTACATTAATCATTATAAAGTTACGTAACTATTTCTCTGTTCGTCAAGATTAGGATTTCCACTTGCGTTCGCCAAATGTTCTAGCATTTACGCAATAGAGCTAAGGAAGTTCCAAGATTTT
This sequence comes from Bactrocera dorsalis, assembly GCF_023373825.1. Taxonomy (NCBI): domain Eukaryota; kingdom Metazoa; phylum Arthropoda; class Insecta; order Diptera; family Tephritidae; genus Bactrocera; species Bactrocera dorsalis. The sequence continues at coordinate 5,239,523 of NC_064307.1, forward strand.
TGTCTCGTATGTAAATAAGTTCAGAAACTGACGTCATTCGCCTGTTTAACTTTAACACACACACACATGTATGTCGGCTTGTGCGTGTTTGTAAACTAAGTCGAGCGAGTGCTTGGCTCACAACGCGACTCTCAATTCTCGTTTCTGCTGTCTTGCGCTTTCGATGTCTTCCTTTAATAGGTTTATTGGGCCACACTTCCTCTCTGTATTTCAATAAAACAATAACGCTAAACGCTTACCTGCCGACCTATCCCAAAAAATCGCTGCAAACTGCAAACTGGCCTGCGTTGTTGCTACACAAAAATCCTGTTTTCTGTTTTCTGCTTCCTTGATTCGGTTTTCTATTCTTTTTAAAATTGACGTTTTTGTTGTTGCACACACATAGCCACAAACCTTCAATCTTCGCTGCTCGTTCGCGCTCACCAGCCACCACTACTTCGTTTTTTCGGTGATTTATATGCGCATCGCGTGTGCAGACATCATTGTTATTGTTGTTTTGTCTCTATTATATAATACGGTGTTGTACTTGTTTTCCATGGAATCCGCACAATATCCTCTGGCAAAGTTCTGGCGTTGAATGTTTGAGCTTTTCGGTGACTTCCTGAACGCAGGTTGTTTATTTGTGATTTGGTATTTTATCTTTTTACATACTCACACACATTTACATTTTATTAGTTTTTATGTACAAACTTGTTTTGCATTATTTCCTACATAACATACCTGAAGTGCTTGAAATATCTAATTGTTTGTGCTTTTGTGAGCTTTTTTTTGTTAAAGCTCTTCTTTTGCTCTTATTTCAAGCTAACGAAATGCGAATTTCTGTCTGTCTACGCATGTGTGTCCTTGAATGCCAGCCAATCGTCGCGTCGTCTTCCTCGAAGCCCCGCCGAAAGTAGGTCAATTATTAATCGTTCAGTCGCAAAGGCAATGGATTCCTGGAAGGCTTCCGCATTCCATACAATTTCAACGCGAAAATTAACGACAAAGAGTTGCGTGTCTGCGGAGTAACTTTTTTTGCCATCGGTTGGCCTAATTTTAGCGCTCACCATTGTGTGATTTAAGTAGGGAATTTCGTGCAAATTACCTAATTCAAAATGTAGTTTATTTCAAAAATCGCTTATATACCCACTTATACATCAATATGATCATGAAAGAATTCCTTTACATTCCTACTAATAAGTCACTTATTCTAAAATGCACATGCATATCTTCAAGGTTGCAGCTTCTCGCGAAACTTCATCAAGTACACAAAACAGTATTTGCTCTGTGATAACACAAAATATTAATGCCTCACCTGAAGATTGTCTCATTGAGTCTTCGCGCATGCAAGTCAGGTGACGTAGATAAACACAAATATTGTACAAGTATAATAATTGCTAAGCCAGAGTAAATGGCGAAACACAAAATATTCGCCTATATATTTATTATAAGCCAGAAGTGCAGAAAAAATCACCAAAGATGTTTCGGTGGTTGTTTTTGATGTCTTGAAATATTAAATGTTGAAAATTGAAAAAAATAGAGGAATATTGAAAAGTTCCCATTTAGAAGCAATAACCAATTACGAGTATGTTAACAGTGATGTTGAGCTTTAAACATAGTAATTTTACGTAAATGAAGGTCTAAGAGAGTAGCTTGCAAAATTTGAGATTAAAAAACACACATAACGTAACAGCCCTAAAAAAAGTAGATTTTTGGGAATTCTCATAAAAATCTGCAATATACATAGATTGTTTTTAAACTTTCGGGGGTTCAAGAAAACACAATTTTAAAGATTCTTCCATGACCTTGCACAATTTTGGAACCAAAAATAATTAATAATTTACTCTTAAATTAAAAAATTTACAGCTTATTTTTTATCATTAACATTTTTGAAATTGAAAATTGCAGTGCAGAAAAAAAAAATATTTTTTAAAATTTAATTTAATGTTTTTCAAAATTTTAAAAGCTTCAAAATTATAAAATTTATAAATCTATAATTTCCAATAATGCAAATACAGTTTGGAAAATGTGTAAAAATGTTGGATTTCTTCAAAATAGCTGCCAAGCGTATTTCAAACTGATAAAATTTGTTCAATATTTTCTAACGGTTTCGCAATCAAGTTTAAATTTTCGAACAAATAGTATTGATTTCAAACGGTTGGGTTCATTTGTACTTGCAAACTTGAAATGCACAAACATGCCTGAATGTTTGTATACACTCATATATGTATACATGTGCATGTGTATGTACGTCATTCGTGCCGAAACTATCTAAAGTTTAGCAAGTGACATTTAAGCAGCCAAAACAACAGAGCTGCTATGTACATATCAATGCATACATATGTATGTATATGTATACATATATATGTTTATATATGTACATGTATATAAGTAAATAAGCTGTGTGCACTTGTGCTTACGTACATTCACCACCACATAAGCCCGCATGCACATATGTATAAATAATATTTACTCACCGTCGTCTGCAGTTTGCATGTCGCGACAATGTGTCTGTCTATTTTTAGCGACAAAATCGCGACAGACATAATATATATGTACGAACGTGTGTCTGCGAAACACATTGCACCATTGCAGTCGAATCAACCGGCTTGATCTGCAGACAGCTCTATGCATCCATACGCCAGTCTGCTTGCGCGCACACGCACACACACACCCACACAAGTGTGAAATTGTAGTCAACCTTAGCCCGCGACCTCGTTGGCCATGCCGTCAATTGCAATTGCGATTGCGGTGCTTTTACATCACCATGCATTTGCTGAGCTGCACATGAGTGTGTGTTGTATGCATGCGGGCATGTGAATGGTGTGGCGTGGCGTGTTTCTATATGCATTGAGACGTTTGGTGCCACACGCTGTTGCCGGTGGTGGCATGCGGAAAATTTTGTTTTGATTTCGCGATTTAAAATATGGGCCATGCACGAATATCATTTTGCCAGCGCTTCCACGTACATACATACATACATACATGTGTGTGTGAGATGATAATGCAAATATGGGTATCTACCGTCAGTTGTGTGGGAAAAAAGTTGTGTGCATATTGTGTAGTGTTTTTCATGCCGCTCCATGTTTTATACATACTTATTTTCATATGAAATGTATACATATGTACATATATTTTTATTTTATATTATGAAATTTTGTTAATAATATTTATTATCAGTGAATTTCATTGCTGGTTTAGTGAAACAAAGCTGACTCAGACGTGAATACAAAGCTTGATGGCAATGAAGATGAAAAAATTTTTCTAAAATAAATTAAAATCGTTTTATTGGTTTGAAATATCTATTTATTTTATTTACCGTTTATTTTTTCATTTATTTTATTCTTAAATTTTTTTTATACTCTGGCAACATGTTGCCACAGAGTATAATAGTTTTGTTTACCTAATAGCATTGACAGACGGCAGCGTTAACCCCCATTAACTGCATTAATCCGGAGTTAGTGAAGATAACTCCGTTGCTAACTCCCATTTAATCCTCAAAATTTTGGAGAGTTAGCTGCATTTTCGTTGGCAACATTGTTAAAAATGGCCAATTTTTAGCTATTGTGACTGAAAACAAGCAACACTGATAGCAGTTCTTCAATTTTTCTATAATAAAACATGAAATTTAAAAATAACGTGTTGATATGTTTTTGTAATAAAAAATGGTTTAAAAATTGGTCGGCTAACAACGGTAAGGTTTTTCTTCTATTTTTTTCATTGAAAATATCATAAAAATGACAATCAGCTGCTTACGAGAGCTTCAAACTCGCATAGCTGCCGTCTGTCACCTACAAATTTGGATCTGATTAAGGCACAATTAATCCGGATTAAAGCTGCGGTCTGTCAAGGCAATACGGTTGAACGTATCATCTAAAACTAAGTGAGATAGATCAGGATGACGAGATGAGTTGAAATCCGCGTGACTGATTCTCCTTTCAGGTCTTTTTTATTGCCGCCGAGAAGTCTTACAATTTTAGCACCGCAATGTAGGCAATGAAAATTACCTGTGCTTTTATGACATCTTTGTAATTCTAAGAAAAAATAATTTTCAAAAATAATAATATTTTGATGTGAGACGTCCTCTTATTCCTAAGAAATTGCAAATTTCTCGAAACCACTGATAAAGAACCACTATAGCATAAAGCTGTCGTACAAACTGATCAATCAATGGTCAGAAAAATATATAATACTTATACCTTTTATGCTATAAGAAATGCACCTTTCGAGAGTATTATAGCATCGGTACAGCCGAGGCCAATGACTTCTTCCATTTTATCAAAATGTTTTTACACATAATTTGGGAAATCTATAACCTTCATAATACCAAATTTATATAACATACATACATTTGAATGAATATATACATATGTCTATCCAGTTTCTAGCGGAAATTGAATTTCATAAATATTAATAAGCTAATCAAACAGCCATATAAAAAAAACACATATGTATGTATGTATGTATGTGCGTGTGTAAAAATGTTTGAGCAATTTGTAGGCACGTGCTCACAAACTGATAAAGTTTTCGAAATAAAAGGCGGCTAGACTGACAATTCGACAGATGAGATTTCGAAACACGCCAAGAAATTGTGAAATATTGCGCATTGGTGATAACAAATCGATCGTGTGACGTTGATGTCGGCTGATAAATTGTGAATCAAAAGCGGGTAAATCGACTGGAGAAGAAATTTATGGTATAACAGTGAAATGTATACTAAAATGTAAACTGTATATGTATGTGTAGTCGTTGTTTACAACAACCAAACGGACGGGGGTTTTTCTTAAGTTTTCAGTATTCTGACAGCAAAGCGCTAAGGCCATTATGCTCATATGTATGCATGTACGTATGTTGTTAAAAAGCGGAAAAGATCAAAGCGCGCATATTACACTATTTTTAAATGACTTAGAATGCGCCTTTCAACACTAAACTGCATTTATGGGTATGTGCATATGTGTGCAGCATAATTGCAGTTGGGAAATGCAAAATTGCGGCAGTCATAAAGTAAAAAACGCAAGCACGCATTTTATGCGACATAACACACACACACATGTGGTAGTGTGTATGTACTTTATGGTTATAGCGTGCTTGCCACCCCACTGAAATGGCACTCAGCCCTTTTGCGGCACATTAATTGAATGCTTTGTGTAACTCAACGCCACCGAAATGACATTCCCATACCCAAGCGCACATAATCGGGCACATCTTATTGCATTTACGACCGCTTTTCGCTTCACAAATGCACACACACACGCATGTATTTTAAAGGTGTGAAATGGCTTGACAACAAGCTGGCGTTCTGCTTTGTGGCATGGCGGCACTCAAGCACACCTTTAATCGGTAGCAAATGCCAAATGCCGCGTCGCTGCAACACTCAATTTCCTTGTTAAAGAAGCCTGCAGTTGCGGCTGTCGCCTCGCGAGGGACGCTTGCGGTTGCAGTTACAGCTGCAGCTGCTGCATGCGGCGTGATGCAGTCGTGTTGCAAGCATATGCGGCCACTTTGAAGCTTTTGCTGTGGTTTTAAAGTCATCGAAGTGCAAGTTACTGCAATTCTGTCGTTTTTTTTTGCAGTTTTCTGTTTCTTTTTTAAAGATTGCCGCCAGATGTTGGAAGACTGCTCCGTGATAAAACAAATTAATATGTATAATGCCAAAAAATATATACTATATATTAGTATGCAATAAAAAATATTAATTTAACAGTTATTTCAATGAAATATTTTTTTCGTTAATTTTTTATGAAATTTTAAAATTTTTTTTGTGATAATTTTTAATAATTTTTTTCCATAATTTTTATTGAAATTTTAATAAGTTTTTTTTTTTGATAATTTTTAATGAAATTTTAATAAAATATTTTTTTATAATAATTTTAAACAAAATTTAATTATTTTTTCTCGGTAATTTTTTATGTAAAAATTTGTAATAAAATTTTAATAAAATTGTTTTTCGATAAATGTTTTTTTAAATGTTAATATTTTTTTTGATAATTTTTAATGAAATTTTAATATATATATTTTTTGATAATTTTTAGTGAAATATTAATAATTTTTTTTCGATCATTTTTAATGACAAAAATTTTTTTTTTGATAATTTTTAAAGAAATTTTAATAATTTTTTTTTCTATAATTTTTATTGAAATTTTAATAATTTGTTTTTGATAATTTTAAGTGAAATTTTAATAAATTTTTTTTCGATAATGTTGAAGGAAATGCATTATTTGCAACATATTTATTTAATAAAATCTTCATTATTGCATTAGAAGAATATTTTATGTGGAAATTTCGAAAATTTTTAAAATTAAATTTAAAAAAAATTTTTTTGCTCCGAAATTGCTAAACTTACTTTTTTTACTTTAAATGAATATACATAAGTTTTTTACATTTTTAATTTTAATTATATTTATTTTATTCTTTTTTTTCAATATCACATTTCCTTAAATCATTAATTTCATATATTTAAATTATTATAATCGTCGGACATTTGCTTCAATTATTCCTAACGGCCTTCATTTTTTATATGCACTCTATAAATTGATAATATATTTTGTTTTTGCATTTTTTTGTTGTACTGCTGCCCTTACTTTACTCATGTCTAGACATAATTTGCACAAGCACAGTATAGCGCCCATATATTCACACACACATACATTCAACAGCGCAGCAGATAGCAGCAATCAGTTCTAATAAAAGCGAAAAAGCGAGCAAAGCTTGTATTTTCATTAAGCGAATAACGCACTGCGCGGCTAAATACTTGCAAATAAGATATCAAATAATTAAATATTTAAAAAAATGCACGAGCAAGTAATGAGTGTGTAAAATAAAAATTATAAAACAAATGCGGTGGCCGCCGTCTTTGCTGATAAGCTCGAGCGCTGTAGGCTGAAGAAATAAACACCAATTATTGCACCCAACGCACCACTCACAGCTGGCATGGCAAACTGTTATGAGTCGAGAAGCTGAAATTTTGCTACTTATAAACTTATTTGATATGGCAACTGTGAGGCGTCGGCACTAAGAAACAGCATTTCAACTTGGCGCTGAAATGTAGGCAACGGTTTTTTTAGTTTAAGACAGATTTTAATGAAAAACTGAGTGACTTCATTTCCTGTTTCAAGTGCTTTTATAACATAATATTATTATGTTTTTATATATATTTTTATATTTATTTATTTTTTTCTAATTTCACATTTGAATAATTTATTGATAGTATAATGACATGCTTCGACAGCCAATTTCGCTTCCACAGCCACAAATATCACAACAACAAATATGCGTATAAAATAATCACGTTTACGATCCGACCCAGAGACATACTACATCGGCACGTAATGGAAGCATATGTGACTATTCAAAGACAACTAGCACAGCTTATCGCTGGCTCTGCTCACAAGTCCGGAAGATTACGCCGCACGAAAGGGCTGGCATTTATATATCAATTTCTATATTTACGCTACACACATATAAAAAAATATCCATGTACTTACATATGTGTGAACATCGCCGCTTTTATGCAGGTCAGTCACTTGTTTGTTCGATTTCCTGCGCCACTGCAGTTGTGCCCTGCATATGGGAGCCAAAGAAAGCAGCTTGAGTGCCTGCACTGCAATGCGTATTTGCCAGCCAACTCGCCCTGCATGCCCCGCTTGGCTTGGCGACATTTCGAATTTGAAAATGCAGTCACTCCAGTGCACTTGCATGTGCCAAGATCGACTTGAGCAACCCCTTTTTTATTTTTTACTTCCATTTAGTTTTTGCCTCTTCTTATTTTCTAACCCTCAAGCACTGTGCTCGCCTAGAAAGAGGGTCCGACACAATGACAAACGACCCCTCCGTACAAATGTCCGATTGTTGTAAGCCTCAGCGCCGCTTTTACGAGCATTCGCTTATACATATGTACCTACATGTATAATATGTGGGGATGTGTATGTAAAGTTCAACAGAAACTACATATGTTTAGCGTGCGGTCAATGACTCATTGACCCCGATTCCATTTGCCCCGCTTAATTTATAGCATTTCTTTTCTACGCTTTATGGCGCACTTGAGGGGCATACACGCTGCACACTTACACACATACATGCACATATACACATAGCTGGTTGTTTTAGTTGTAGTGGTGGTGGCAGCCTCATTGTGGCAATAGTTTGGCGCGAAGTTGCAACCACGGGCGTCACGGAAAAGACGCATGCTTGCCACTAACATCGGTTGTCAGGCAGCGGCAAGTTCGTGCCACCCGTAGCCATATACAAAATAAACGACCAGCCCCTATGCACCAACGCTAACTTATGCCAAAGTCACACACATGTGTATGTGTGTGTGTGTGAGTTGCAATTGTATTGGGTTACATCCTTTGCCACCAATTGGCGGCACCATAGAGGCGCCACGGCATGTTTCTACAACTTGCAACTTGAAACTTTATTGTTGTTGCAATTTCGAGCAATTTTATTAGGTTTGGTGGAATTACTTTAAAGTTCTAGAGTATGCCCTGCTGGCCTGCTGGAAAGCAAACTGATTGCATAAGAAGACTTAGTTTAAGTAACTAGTTCCAATACTAACTACTTGAATCAGGGGCCAATTATATAGTCAAAAGCGTGTAAAATATGAAAGCAATTCGAAGTGATAGAATTTGTGAAGTGATAGTGAGTTTACGTTGAAATTTTCTGCAAACTAATTCTTCGAAGCTTCAAATTCCAGAACACTCGTTCGTATTTTCTCTCCCTCTCGCCCTTTCTTATAATTAGGCTTGTTTTGGACACTTGCGTCGATCAGTTTCCTTATGTTACTCATTTTTTTGACGCAAACACCCCCAATTTTCTTTAAAAAAAACTTTCCAAACTTCCCTTCCAGCTTCGCCTAGGCGAAAATTAACGCTGAATATATCTATAAGTTGGTGCAGAGGTTTGTATATTTCAAGCGCGTTAACAAAATACTATTTTTTAATATTTTTACTAAAAGTTGGCTTACATTTAGGCGTAGAAATTAGTTTTTAGCGAAGTCACGAACCTAATAACAGATATTATGTACTAAGTAAAATTAAAGAAGCCTTTTATAGAAAACATTTCCCCAAATATTAATATTTTCTAAATTCTTCAATTCCAATTTCATACCTTCAACCATAAAAGCAAGTAGCATTGCGCTTACATATTTCCAATTTGCTCAAAAAGTGTCCGCCATATGGAGCGAAGAGTGCTCCAAATGCAGTATAATCGTTAACTATAATGCGGCAACGTTGTCAAAGCGAACCCTCGGTGCTTTCGTCTAAGCTTACAAGCACGCACACACACAAGCGTGTCATTTCACATGCATGTGAATGCGCAAATTCTATGTGCCTCGCAACTTTTTGTTACAGTCAAATTATTTGCAGACTGTCACGCTATTTACTTGCTGTACATACAAATGTATCACACAGAGCAGCATGTATCCTTCGAGCGTGACGTGGAAGTATTTTGTTAGCCTCAATGCATGCCAGCATTGAAAAGAAGGCGCAAAACGAAAACGACGTCCTGCAGTCAGACAAGCGAGGCAGGCCATCAAATTTAACAACATACATAAAAATGAACACACACACACATATGTACATGTATATACAGCTACTTGTGTGCACCAGCTAGTAATAAGCGGGCGCATTGATGCCGCCGAACTACTTATGCCGCTTCCTGTCTGCATTTCTTGGCACTTTTCCCGACTTCCGGTTGCCTGCTGCTGGCAGACATTGCGCCTCCGTGACTCTCTAGCCTCTTGCGCCTTTGTCGGCGTTAAAGAATAGCACATAAAACCGTTATTTTTCGCTTCTTTTTCGGTGTCTGCCGCATTATGTTTGCTTTTGTTGACGTGCATAGACACATACATGCACGTAAGTATATGTAGTTGCGGCGGCGTCTACAACTTAAAGCAGTTAACCTCATTTTCTTGAATTTCTCGTTTTGGTTTGTTTGTCAAAAACGCAAAGAAAGACTCTTGTGAAAATAAAACTAAAAATCACCCACCTAAATGCAGCAGTTGACGTGCCTGGTGTAACTGTATATGCACCTATGTATGTGTGTGAGTAGTGTTGACGCTCAGCTGCATTTGTCGCCATCAACGCAATACAAATTAGATGTCACTCATACGTCATGTCGCGCGCTCAAACGAGACACCACCTACAAATCTACATATACGCACAAACATACTTACATATACACATAGTGCCTCTAGGCAAAAAAGTGCAAAGCGCAAATTATTCGGTTACTTTTGCTGCTATTGTTGTTGCTTAGTGCATTTTTATGCAGTAGTTGCTGTGTTGTTGTTGCTTTCAGCTGTGCGCGCTCGTTGGAATGTGTGAATTTATTATTTATTCGACTGCCGACTTCAAAGGAAATCTTGCTGCCCAGCGCATCTCACAAAAGCCGAGCCAACTGACACGCAGAGCATCCACATTGTAGGCGGCCAACAAACACACATGCGCACACATACACATGCGCGTAAACAAATAATATTATTGAAATTTGCTTTTTTATCTAGGTCTATTCATCTGCGCTTGGTGACGAGCTCCAATGATGCCGCCGTTCTTCGTCTGTGACTCATTTGTGTCACGCGTCTGCGGCGTGTGACGCGCTCTCTCACTATTCACGTTGGCAAATTCCAGTTATTTCGTAAATTTTTCCGTTCGAATTAGATAAGCACAACGTCATTTACACAGGTGTATTTCACATTGCCCTCAATAATATTGCCTTCCGACTCAAAACAAAACATTGTGTGTGCTTTGTGTGTTTATCGTCAGCGGCTCTTGTGAACGCGGGAGAGCTAGAAAAGTGCTTAGTAATGATGGGAATTTCCTAAGCACCGTGTACTAGCGCACATAGAAACGAAGTTAGATGTGCTTACATACAAATTTATTTGTTTTCGTACATTTTTGTTGTGACTGCGTGGAGTTTCGGTATCCATCAATCAAAGACATCGTACAGGAAACAGAGAGAAGGAGACTTCACAGCAGCTAGATAACGAGAATCAAAATTGTTTATTTTCTGCTTAATCAAAACAGCGGGGAAAGTTTGTTGCTAATTTAACGGTTATATTCCACTCGTTCTCTGTTCGTTATTTGAGAACTGCTACTTTGACATAATATTCATCATTGAAAAGGGCAACACATTACCACTCATTATCACTTACCTTTTGAAGTACATATTTCTATGAAATTTGTATCAGTTGTCTCTTCGATTCACCACTCTCCAAGATTTGACCGAATGGTCTGTTAATGTCATTCAAAGGCTCAAAATCAAGCAGACACATATATTTCAATACATTTTTGTTTTGAAGTGTAAATTTTTTCATCCATTTATTTTAATCTTTGTACAGCTGAAAGACATTGAAAGTCCGGACAGGTCGGTTGATATTTTTTCTTCTTGTTTATTGGCGTAGACACCGCTTACACGACCCTAACAGAAAAATTAATTTATTTATTTATTATTATAAATATAAAAAAAATATGTTGAATTTCGATTGGAGATACGAAAAGACTTTTTCGACTACCCAATATATAAAGAATATGTCTTTTAAGCTTTTTTCAACTTTAAGTTAGTTATCGTTATAGACAATTTAAAAATTAAAAATAAAATAATAAAATACGATTTTTTTGGTTATTTTGAGCTAGAAAATATAAACATCCAAAATATTTGTACCAAGCACGCTTACAAGATACCTCAAAAGCACAACTTCATCAAATGCAAATCCAAACAAATACGACAGGTCCCACTCATCGCCTGTCAACCGCAGCTTTGACTGCGTCACCACAATATGCTTCTTTGGGTATAAATTAGGGAGTGTGATGCCTAAAGCATAAGCCGAGCACTAAAATTCTTACCACAAAATCCATATATTTGCATATATGGTTACATATATTTGTATATACATACTTACATATATATGTATATATAAGAGAAAAGCAGTTAAAGAGCATATGCATGCATGCCTATATATAGTATATATGCATGTAAGTGCATGTGTGCTTGGCAATCCTTCTACAACAAAAGTAGTTGTACATTTACATACTGTTACATACATATGTATGTAAAATAAGTAAATAATGTTTGTGTGTATGCGTGTGTACTCTGCTGAAGTGTCTACTGTGCAGGCAGTCTATCTGCAGCTTTCTTTCACAGTATCGCACTTATCTGGTCGCATGTATCTTGAGCTTTACAAAAAGAAAGCAACGGGTGACAACGTGAGCGACAAAAGTCAGACAAAGCCAATGGCTGCTGCGTCGGCGGCGACGTTGGCAACGGCATCAGCGTCGGCGTTGGTGTTTGTGTTATCGCTGGCATTAGGGACACTGCAGCTGACATCTCGAGTTTGTTTGCTTGCTTGTTTGCCTTGTGTTAGCCTTAGCTGCATATATTTGCCTTAGTGAAAGACTTTTTGCCCCTTTTGTTCCCATATTTTTCAACTTTCTTTTATTTCAAACGTCAGCTGCAATTTCGCCTGCTATTCAAACGCGCCACATAGCACAGGGCGCACTCGAGTGTCTTGATATGCAAATTCCCATGCATAACGGTACTCGTAAGCATACGAAATACACACACATAATGTGTAAGGCACTCGTGCAACGAAGACTTGCAGAGTTATGCTATTTGGCATATGTGGCGGTGTCGACTTGCGCTTTACCGTTGTTGGCTTGTGGCACAAATGGCAATTTTGTTTTGCGAAAAATCGATAACCAAAGAGAAGTGACGAAAAATGCATAACTCACATATACAAGTGCACATGCAGATGTATTTTTAAGCAGACGTCTCAATCCTGAGAGAAAATATAAGACATTTTAATTTAAAAATAAATGTTAAATTATAAATTATTAACATAAAATTAAATACATAAAGTGTGGCATCAATTTAATATAATAAAAAATTAGACTCGCTTAGCTTACAAAAAGTTACTGAAATTGCTTCCAACACACTGCTGCGTCTTGTGCAAACTTTTCTTGCGACTTGTGCGTAAAGCAACTTTTAAGCTGCCACAAACTGCTGACCAGTCAGCCGCAAATTGCAGACAGACAGATGAAACACCGGTCAATACCAGGCGTACCTTTATCAGGCGTTTCAAGTCCACCTGCTGACCACAGGCTGTAAAGTCAAAAAATAGCTTTGAATTTTGCATATAAAAAGCTATTGTTTTTTATTTAGTTTGTGCCACGTGTCTAGGATTATACCTTGACACACTCATGCTCGAAGCCGAGACACATTTGGGTGCGTAAATTTATGTTGCACAGTACGTTTAATTTCAATTACCAAAAATGTGCTGAATTTAGAATAAATTAATTAAAAATAATCATAGAGTGTCTACAGAACTAGCTCACGGGCAAGCGAGACCCGCTGCATACTCCGCAAAAGTTTGTACTTTTACTAGATAAACACGAAAAAATAAAAATTTAATTATATTTTTTTTGACACCCTGTTATCTTATTTATTCCTTATTTTCATTAAAGCTTTATTTTTTGGAAGTTCATATTTATTTTTCATCCCAAAAGTTAGTTTCTATGCTTTCTGCGTAGAAAATCATAGGCGGCTGCATAAATAAGAGAGTTTGAGTCTTATAGGTCACCTTGTTTCGACGCAAATGGCCGCCAACGTTGATACATTTGCACTGTAAAGCGATTTTTGAGCGATTATCACGCCCGTAATAAGACTATATAGGCAAATGGTGTCTCTAATTAACATGCATCTGTGGCTATATTAAAAAAATATTTTTTTATTATCTAGGTAACCCTGTTTAGCTGTTCTGAACTTCGAAAAGATGACTCGTTTGCACTGAAGATTATTTTTTTGGCGATTGCAATGCCCGGAGTGGGGCTATACAAGCACTACAAAATAGTTAACATGCATCTGGATGTTTTCACCCTCCACCTTCAAATTATTCTTCAATCGTTTAACCATATAAACGCCATCGATATCCGATTACACAATTTCCATACTCTTTATTACATTACATATTCGCTTAACATACTCATAAAGGGTGATTTTTTAAGAGCTTGATAACTTTTTTTTAAAAAAAAACGCATAAAATTTGCAAAATCTCATCGGTTCTTTATTTGAAACGTTAGATTGGTTCATGACATTTACTTTTTGAAGATAATTTCATTTAAATGTTGACCGCGGCTGCGTCTTAGGTGGTCCATTCGGAAAGTCCAATTTTGGGCAACTTTTTCGAGCATTTCGGCCGGAATAGCCCGAATTTCTTCGGAAATGTTGTCTTCCAAAGCTGGAATAGTTGCTGGCTTATTTCTGTAGACTTTAGACTTGACGTAGCCCCACAAAAAATAGTCTAAAGGCGTTAAATCGCATGATCTTGGTGGCCAACTTACGGGTCCATTTCTTGAGATGAATTGTTGTCCGAAGTTTTCCCTCAAAATGGCCATAGAATCGCGAGCTGTGTGGCATGTAGCGCCATCTTGTTGAAACCACATGTCAACCAAGTTCAGTTCTTCCATTTTTGGCAACAAAAAGTTTGTTAGCATCGAACGATAGCGATCGCCATTCACCGTAACGTTGCGTCCAACAGCATCTTTGAAAAAATACGGTCCAATGATTCCACCAGCGTACAAACCACACCAAACAGTGCATTTTTCGGGATGCATGGGCAGTTCTTGAACGGCTTCTGGTTGCTCTTCACCCCAAATGCGGCAATTTTGCTTATTTACGTAGCCATTCAACCAGAAATGAGCCTCATCGCTGAACAAAATTTGTCGATAAAAAAAAATTGTCGAACACTGATTTTGGTAATAAAATTCAATGATTTGCAAGCGTTGCTCATCAGTAAGTCTATTCATGATGAAATGTCAAAGCATACTGAGCATCTTTCTCTTTGACACCATGTCTGAAATCCCACGTGATCTGTCAAATACTAATGCATGAAAATCCTAACCTCAAAAAAATCACCCGTTACAACCGTGAAGTACGCGTGGTCAATCCACTTTTACAACAGAAATATTCTGCTCCATGAAAATTTGTTTTATTATAAAAACTACAGTGACAAATATTGAAAAGCTATCACAGAGCGACCATCAATAATTAAAAGACATTACTATCGACCTTTATCTTTACTTTTTAATAAAATGTCTTTATTTTTTTAGAATTTCTCTCATGTCCTTCCACCTTCAAAATATTCTTCAAACGTTTAACCATATAAACGCCATCGATATCCGATTACACAATTTCCATACTCTTTATTACATTACATATTCGCTTAACATACTCATGTAATACAACTCAGCTCTCTCGGCACGCTCAACGCTGCCAATCAGCGAACTCATGCACTAAGCTGACAACTTAGAAGTCCCGAACAGCTGTCAGCGCTGCTAAAGTCAATGCGCCATACGATAAGTATTAAGGTGAATAATTTTAATCGTTTGCCGGCTAGACGCTACGTCATTTATTTCATAGCCATTTTCCAGCTAATAGTCTTTTTTGGTTCTGTTTTTTTTAAACAATTCACATAAATTCCCTGAAACCGCTTTGAACCGGTTGACATTTAAAGTTAAAATGAAAAATTGTTTACTCTGCACTTTTTTAACTAGAAAATATTTGCTTAAACTATAAACATCGAGCGAGTATTTGCAGTTTAATTGTTGAAGAAATTAAACTGTCTGGCGACTTTGGCTAGAATAATTTCAGAATAAATACAACATAATGATCTATGAATTGAGCATGTGAAAATATTGAAATTAGTTCGTCAATAAGCGGCTACGAGCGCACAAGGCGTTAACAAATATGTCGAATAACACGGTTATATTTGTGAAATAGGCCGACTCTTACGTAGCTGTTTGCTTTCGAATTTTGCTCAGCGATTTACGTCAGACATTTGCATACGAACTTTTCGTGTTGCTAAGTTTACAGTGCTAAATAAATAAGTACAATTTTAGTGTAAATTTCAAGTATTAAATATAGTGAATATATGCAGTGCGTTCAGTGAACAAATCGCAACCTAGAACTAGAAAATATGAAACAAAAATAGTTTAAAAAAATATATTCGAGGTTATTCCTTGCAAAAATATTTAAAATCGCTTGGTTGGCAATGGTAAATAGTAAATTTCGGATACTCTATAAAATATTTATATAAATGATCAACGTGACCGCGTGAGTCCAACTGTTCGCCTGTTTTTATATACGCGAATTAGTCCTTTAGTTTTGGAAATATGGATCTGCAATTTGCACACAGTTTTAGCTTCCCAAGAAGCTGCTAATTTGTCGAAGCCGCTGATTTTGAACTAATGTAGGCTATAGCTGTCATACAAACTGATAGATCAAAATCAAGTCTTTGTATGAAAACTTTTTTATTTGACGAGATACCTTCACGAAATTTGTAATAGATTATCAAACAAACAACGCTACAATTTCCGAACAAATTGTTCAGATAAAATCACCGTAACTTATGGCTGCCTTACAAACTGAAATCAAGATTGAAATTTGTATACTATATTTTTATTACTATATAATGGACCTATAAAGAGTTTATAGCTTCGGCATACCGAATTTAACGTTTCTTCTCGTTCTATTTACTTTCTTGTTGTAAGGAATACTCTTTTTCGCCCTGTAAGTACCATCGATTAATAAAATAATCAAAAGTAACTTTACATAATTGTCCATTTTTTTATTATTTATTTGTTATTGCATTTTTTAGCAAAAAACTATATTCATAATTAACTATTTCACCGCTAGCTGCCGCTAGCAATCTGTTGCAGGTGCCACATAGGCCCATCAATCATACGCCATGTTGGTCGCACTTTAGCACAAACACTCATACCACATAAATGCATAATTTCAGTTGGTTTTGTTATTGTTTTTGTATAAATTGCGCTAAATTACAATGTGCCAATTCCCATAAATGCAAATCTAAGCAAATACTCATACCATGGTATTTGTATGTGTGTGTATGTGTTTGTACGCCAAGCGCTCCAACAAAGGCCGATACACAAATCTAATTTACCCACTCAAAGCCACCAACGCATTTTCGAAGCCCCACTTTGTGTAGCATGTACATAGCGCACATAAACCGCCGCAGTAGCACTGATGCTTCATCCATAGCTAGTGTTGTTGTTGCTGTTAGCGCTATTAACAATAGCTACTCCTGACGCTGATAGTTCAAATTTAATTTATTTCAAGTTCAATGTCATTCGAATAATCCACAGCGCTATATGTATGTATGCATGTACATATGTACATATATAAGTATGAGTGTGTATGTATGTGTATGTGGATAAACGCATGCATAACTGTCGTTTCAGCATAAGCGCTTACCCCAAATTGCAAACATTAAGTAAGCGCATACATACCTACGAACATAGCGGCACACAAAGTTATATGTGTGTAGGTATGTGTGCGCCTGCCCGCTTGTCAAGTGTCTTCAAATGGGCATTGGCAACCTTGACATTAATTGAAATGTCACTGATCCCCAGCGGCAATCGCTGACAATGCACTTAAGAGCATTTCAGCAATCGCGCTCTCCCTCTCACTCGCTTAACGTCGCCGCGATCCAAAGCGCACTGACTAACTGGCCGGTTGCTGCCATCGCTGTCATAAGCGCTGCTTTAATCAGTAAAATATTGTTAAAAATTTTCGAGTTTTTTCTTTCGATTTAATATTTTTTATCTCATTTTTTTATCTTTATTTTATTTTATTTTTTATTTTTTTTTTTTTGGTTTCGTTTCGCTTTGAGTGCGATAGAGAGTGTGCCCCTCAGCGCTGATTCCTGTGAATGCGTTGTCACCCCGAAACCAAGTAAATGTCATCAAATTAGATTGTTCACACAACCAAAAAAGAAACTCAACAACAACAAAAAGTAAAAAAACGCAACAACAACAATGTTTAACAGATTATTCAAACCTTTTTTGCAGCAATTGCATTTGAAATTTCGTTTGATGTGCACGCATTGCTGTTGTTGTTATTCATTTAGCAAGTAAAATTGTGGAATATGTGTGTACAAGCACAGCGCACAACAACAGCAGTAACAGCATCATTTTAATTTAAAATTATTCCACTAACTCACATCAGTTTTGTTGTTTTTTGTTGCTTAAACTGGCAACAAATTGAAGTGCACTACAATAACAACAACGACAAGAAACAAATATACAATATTTATTTCAGTTGAATTGTGTGCAAACTGCATAATTGGCAGCGGGTCAAAGAACTTGGCTATTTAGAGTTCCATTTGTTAAATTGGGTTTGAATGCTAAAAGGAAAGCGATTTCTCTGCGTTCAAGAAAGATTCTTTATTTACTGTGCGCCTGCAATATTTCACATAATTTCATATTGGGTTGTCGAAAAAGTATTTTCGTATTTTGATAATGCATATCTTTGCAGTCGTATATCTCCTGTGCTAGCAATCACATTGTATCATACCATATAGTGTTGGAAAGGTGAGACTTTAAGCTTCATTTAACCAAAAGTTAATTAAGTTCGGGGAAGTGAAAATAATGAAGAAAATCGCTATATTTTGTTTAAAAAAGGGAAAAATGCCTCGCAAGCCACCAATGATATTTGTGAAGTTTACGGAGACGATGCTGTATCAGTTCGTGTAGCACAACAATGGTTCGCTCGCTTCCGTTCTGGAAATTTCGAAATTTCGATTTACACTGATGAAAGTTTTACACTGATGGAATAATGTCTCTAGCGGAAAAATGGCAAAAAGTGGCAAATGATTAGAAATACGAAAATACTTTGTCGACTACCAACTTTATATAGTAAAACTTACATCACAGATATTGTTCAAACCATCTGAACAGAATTGAGCCGGACTAACAAAGAAACATTTTCACATACATAATTAAATGAGGATTACGCCATGACATACGGTCTATTGTACTTACATTTTCACATATTTCAATAACTGTTATATCACCTTCAAAATAGGCTATGATAGGTTTCATACCCAAAATGTTGAACAAAATTTGCTAAGTCATTCCATAATGAATGTTAGGATCTACTGCTAACTCTCTGTTGGCAACATTACGCTTTTTCGATGTTATAGACATTAACAGAGTTTTATGGATATTTTAGATATTTAATTTAAAACAAAAATATTAAAATTGCTATGCAATTATTTGCATCATTTAGACAATCTTTTCACTTCGTAAACAACCAATCGGCAAACACACACTAATGGACATATGGGGCATGATGAAGCTTTACATAAATATAACAAAGGTTGTAGCAATCTAGTGAAAAAGTATATAGCCATTTTTACTTGGTTAGTTATTCCCAGAATACGTCATGGAATATTTATTAATAACAATTCATTAAAGTTACTCAGATCCACCCACCATCTTGATAACTATTTCCAAGAATTTTTTTTTTATCTGTCGCTAGTCTGCCGCATTATAAGTACCATTTCAATTGAGCTTCAATCCTATATCTCCTCATAAAATGACATCAAATACAGAGTACAATAAAAACCACTTTTTAAAGTGGACTTTCACCTGGCAACCAGTAAATTGAATTTCAAATCAAATTTGCCTTTCTAATTGCCAAAAGTGAAATTATAACACAATGAGCTTTTTTTATGTACCGTATATTTCCGTTACTCATTAACTGCGCTGGGAACGCGGTCTAAGTGCCAGCCGCGCAAACACGGCTTAAAGTCTAGACGAATAAATTTAACGAATTTCGAAATAATATAAATGGCAGACAAAATTCGCGCTCCAACGTCAGCACGCTTAGCAAACAAACCAAATAAATGCACACGATCGCTTTTTTGCTCCGACGCGAACGGAATAAATATTCAATAAAACGAAATTGCAGACGACACGTGCGAAACAATTATGCAAATTATTTGCTATAAAAACACGCACACACACAAACGCTCACAAACGAAAAGCTCGCAAATAATCAATACAAAACTATTTGACTCGCTCTTCGCTTAATGGCGCTGCATGTGTGTGGCTACCTGAGCGCCGACAAAACGCTTACCAAATTTATGCACGTCTACGAAAAAGCCAAAAAAGTCCGGGACCAAAGCCCACAAGAAATCCCGCAATTATTCAATGAGTAAACTTTCTAACAAAACGAGAATTAAATTAATTTATTGCCAACCGCAGACGCAACACATGCTCGCATACATATGCATATTGAGGGAATTAAGAACAGACAAAACAAAGCGGCGATGGCAACAAGAAATGCACACAAATAAAGCGGCATAAGGCGAGTAGCTGCGAGTTTCAGTGGCACACAGCGAGCGTTCATTAATTAGCCATTAAGGTGCATGCCACACATGTACAAGTGTCCGTATGCGGCACGAATCCCAGACATGAACCGACGAGAAAACAATTGCGCCTAACTGCTATGCAGACAATTAAAACAATAATAAAAGCAACAGCACGCCGGCGGCGGTGAATTAATAGCCTTCAATGCGGAAAAGTAATGCGCACACACATACATACATACAAATTACATATATACATATGTTTACATGAGTATTTGTACTATATGTGTACTCTATCTGGCTGCCTTGGTTTGTGACTTGGCATTTGGCAATAAAAAGGCTTAGAAACATATATGAAATTACGGGGTCCCTTTTTTATACAACTTTTAGAGGGATAGCTGTCAGATCAGCTGTCAAAGTAAATAACAGGTGTTCTAAGTAGGAGTAATGTAGTAAGAAGTGAATAGCCTTTTTTTTTGACAGATCACGCATGAGTCATGCCAAGCTGTCATGTGATTTTGACTCAGCATTCTTTGGCAATTCATAGTGGAAAGACTTATGCCTGAATAACGTTTACAAATCGTTCAAGTTCATTATGAAAATTCACGTTCTGTACGTAATGATCGTACTATTCGCAACATGATCACCCATCTTGAGACTCAGCATTCATTATTTGATAATATTCGACCGAATAGACCGAATAACTGTTTCGTACAGCACGTAGTGAAGAAAATATAGCAGCCGGAGCTGAGAGTGTACACGAAGACCGTGGAGAGACGATTTGGCGTCGTTCGTAGCAGCTCGAACTGACTCGAGATCTTAAATTAAAAGCGTACAAAATACAGCTTGTTCAAAAACTGAAATCGTTGGCCTTTCCCAAGTGACGTCGTTTGGCTCTAAGGGCTCTTGAAAAGTTCCAAAACGATCCGACGTTTTCAAGCCAAATTTTGTTCAGCTATGAGGCCCATTTCTGGCTCAATGGGTATGTAAACAAGCAAAATAGCTGTATTTGGGACAAAGAGCAAATTGCAGAGATTCAAAACCTGCCATTTCATACAGAAAAACAACGCTTTTGTATGAGTTGTGGGCCGGTGAAATCATCGGTTCATATTTCTTCAAAAATGATGCCGGTGAGAACGCAACCGTTAATGGCGACCGCTATGGCGGCATAATAACCGACTATTTGATGCCTGAAGTTGCAGCCCGTGATCTCAGCGGCATTTGGTTTCAACAAAATGGCGCAGTTCTCACACATCGCATCATTCAATGGGTTTCTTGAGAGATCTCTTCGGTGAGCAGTTAATTTCACGTTAATTGGAAGTCACTGTTTGATCAAAATTTTAAATATTTGAAAAAAATTTTTTACATAATATTTACAATGAGTTCGGTTTTATCTATTCTGAAAAAAAAAAATATTTTTTTCGTATTTTTCCAAAATTATTTTACTAACAAAGAAATTCAGTTCTTACAGGGTTCAAACAGATTTCATCGGTATAGCCAAAGTCTACACCTATTGGCATGAATATTCTGTTTGGCTGCGCTATGAATTTTCGGTTATTGTTAGTTGCTTTTATTTTCATTCCTGTCTATGATTCTATATTTAGCCTGTGCACCGCTAAATACCTTTTGCGTTTGAATGAAAACAATTGTTGCCGCGCCAATGGCCGAAAAACCGAAAAATAAACAGCAAAAACTAAATTAGAAAAAAAACTTGAAATCTAAAAATAACAAAAACAATAATAATGAAAGCAACAGTTTCGCTGTGTGTGTGTACATGCTAACTCAAAACAAAAACAACAATCGAAGGCATTGTATATCGGCGCATATAGACGTCTAGACGAGCCAGCAGACAGCTGAATTGCCCGCCGAATGGCAAATGAGCTTGTGATCAGCAAGCACACACGCACACACACATCTACTCACATGTTTGTATATATGTGAGCGAAAAAGCGGCCAGCGCTAACGCAAGAAATAGTTTGTGCAAATCACCGCGCGCAACTACTCACACTCATACACACGCATATAAACATAAACATATGTGTATGTATGCGTGTGTACGTGCAGGCGCGCACTGCTTTATGCTTATCAATACATTTGCGCCGATTTATTGTTTTTTCGTTAAATTGGTTTAATAAATATTTTTGCGGATGGTCTGTCTAGCACAGCCGGTTTGAGAGTCATTAACGCACACACACACACACTCACATCTCCACATACATACATATTTATGCTTATAACGGCTACGCATTTGGCTGACTACCAGACCAGTCTGCACAACCAGACATCTTGCTGCTCGCCGACCGCTTAATAGTCCATGCGAAATGTTTATTGCAAATATATGTATGTATGCATGTACATATGTATGTATGCATGTGCCCATTAAGGCCTATTTGTTGCTTGCGCCCCAGCAACTTCAGTCTGTGAAGGCATGAGTTGCGGCACAAGTTCAAATAATCCGATCGCTGGATTTTCGCGCTACAAGACAGGAAACAGGTATTCAGCGCGTAACTGGTGCGCTCTGACGCAAACACTGACGTCGTCATGCGGCAAAAGAGGCAATAATCCAGCACACGCGTTGACTTTAATGTGCGTAAAGACACATAGGCAATTTGGCAGCAATGGTTTTCGCTCCAGAGTGTTGAAGAAAAAATCAGATCTTCCGTACTCTTACTTATATCAAAAATAATACCTAATAGTGAAGGAATATGAAAAGGGTTACTCATACGCCCCGACATTTTTCGCACAAATAGCGAACAACCTCAAATTTACATAAGACAACTAAGAATACGTGAAATTTTAAGCGCAAGCTATGATTTCAAGCAAACTTCAGAACTCAGAAAGCCTTTGACACTCCCCTCAAAATAATATTGGAATAGAATAAATTATTATTGAAAAACTCAATATTATCAAGGCAGCTATTTTTGAGAGTATATTGTTCTAAATATTAATTTAATTTTTTACACTCATTCTGCAGAGCCAAACCCGAAAAAAATATGTTATTTATTTCAGCAGCAATGACTATACATAAAAATCTCCAATAAAATTTCCACTTTCTCACTTAAGCTTCTTTCTGGCCCAAAAGTCAGAATTAAATGCAACAATATACATATTTACACACGAGTATGTACTATAGACACACATGCGCAATAGCAACCCATTCATGTTTTGTTGTGCGCCATGAACGAACGGTATACAGGTGGTCGAATGTGAGCAACGCCACTGAAATAACCGCCACCCATTGGCACGGCGCGCTCCCGCGCTCGCCTGTCGCACAAAACTTGAACGATCGCCGTCGTCGTGGCTGCAGACAGGCGAGCGCAGTGCGGCGGCGCGGGCAACTCGTAGACTAAATAACCGCACGCTGCAAGCTGTCGGGCAGGCAGGTAGTCGACAAGCAGACAGATAGGTAAACAGGTGATTTTATGGTGACTCAAGTGCACTGCGATCATTACTCCGCACACACACACACACACACAAAGGCACGCGCTCCACTGGGGCGTTGAGGCGGCGAGGCGCCAGTGGTGGCGCATATGGCTGACTAATTGAGTGCGTTGAAATTATAGACGCATCGTAATTGCCGTATCGTGCGCTGGTTCACTTTGTCATGCGCTCTGCTGTGCACCAGCGCTCGTTCGCTCGGTCGCGCGTTTTCCGCACTCTTTCTCTCTCTTGGTTTTCCATGCACGCATACATACACGCACACACGCAAGCACACTCTGTGGCCTTATCGGCGGCGCATCGCACTTTGGACTACATACTGCGCGCCACTATACTGATTTACAAGCACTTTTTAGGTTAGCGTTACAGAAATTCATTTAATCCGCTCATCAGACACAACAACAACAACTAGCTTATGTAGTTATTTTATTATTATTTTTTTTTTTTTTGTTTTTGCATTTGCTATTTGTGTTTGCTGAGCAGGCATTTTCGTCTCAGCTTGCTGACAGGCAGTGGCACATGGCGTATACGTGCTGGTGAATGACAAAGCCTATCAAGCAGCACCGCGCCCGCCCTAACCAACCGCCGCCGCCGGCGTCACCATCACTTGCCCGCCAGCCCACCTAACTGGTTCGATCGATTTTATGCCGTTTGGCAACCGGTTACTCGTCTGTGTCCAATCAATTGTTTGCCTGTGTGTCGCGCTCGCTCGCTATCTCTGTTGCATTTGCAGTCACGTCCGTATTTACCTATCTGTCTGGTTGTCTGGCTGTCTAGCCTTAAAGCTGCCCGTACGCCATTCACCGTTCGTCGTTCACCGTTGGCCGTTCACCGTACGCCGTACGCCGGTCTTCGTTTGCCTGCCACCGCTTGCCGCGCCGCATACACAAACACACCCCTTTCTCCCACTGAGCTTGTTTAGCTATTGAGTAATTCGCTGGTCGCTGGCAATAAAGGCGAGTGAGTATTATTCACTTGGAGAATTCCATGAGTTGCGACAAAAGAAGTGGAAAAAGTATATAAAAGTACAAAAGCACCAGCAGACCGCCAACAGTCGGTTAACCAAAGCGTTAAGTGTGATTACCTGAGAACCAAGCATTCCTCGGACGTTTCGAAAAAACAGTTTACAAAAACAATATAAAAATATATAAATTGTAGTTTTCATTGTAAAATAAGTGAGCCGGAAATAGAAAACGATCAACAAATACAACAATAACAACTGTCTGCGTCATTCGGTAATTATCGAAAATGCCATAATAAATGTAGATAAGTGAAATGTGTGGCAGCTCATGCCTAAGCATGCCCAAATACAATATATATCTATATAAATAGCGACATTGGCGCGTTCTTAGTTGGCAATCACTAGTGAAATCACATCGTCGATACTCTTTATAACTGTGAATGGCGTTGCGTAGTGTCTGGCGGTGGAATTAGTGTCAATGAATGGTATTATTAATTACCGCTATTTGACGCGCTATAAACGGAATGACTTAACCAGCCACTTCACTCGCTCGTAATTGATGTACTTCGAATATTTGTGTATGGAATTACCGTTAGACGTGCTTAAATGTTTTAGATTTAGCGCCATGATTTGTAACTCCGCGAAGTACAAAGTTCAAGCTCTAAAAGCAAGTGTCTGCCTTGAATGGATGAGCTTTCGTAATAGTTCGGCGTTGTGAAATGATCATGTCTCTTGGCATATCGTAAATCTTTTTTATCAAGGCGCCGTTACTTCAAGTGATTACTTCAGGTTTATAGTCATACTTGGTTAATATATGTATGTACATGTATATGTACTATATATGCGGTTTGCAGCAAATAGCAATATGATAAGCCCTTATTTGGATTATATAAATTTGTCATACATTTTAAGGCTTAATTACTTATGAGTCTCTAGCCCTTTTCATTCGTCGTATTTGTTCTGAAAAAGATTACTAAATTTATTTATATACATATATTATTAAAACTAGTTGAGCAACTGGCTTTTTATTTACATATGTAGATACAGCTCTGCCACCGAAAATATTGAAGAACGTTGCTCTCTGCTGCAAGAAAAAGCTATAATTTAGGCACTAAAAGTATAAAATATACTAAAGGTCATTTTTAAAGAGTTTTCGAGTTTTTTTTTCAATTCATTAATATTACTTCATAAATAAAGAAAAAAGTAATTAAAAAATGTCGGAAAATATGTTTGAAAATTAAAAAAAAAGAAATAACACTAATTTACAGCCATTTTCCAACTGTCATGTTAGAGACGGTTTCTTGCTAATTTTGGTTTGCTAAAACCGAAAATGATAGTAAAAATTTCCAAACACGTAGAATTTTTTGTGTTGTATTCAAGGAGTGTGGTGACAAAAATAGCTTTACGTGAGCTCAAAGTCATAATCAGAACATCTCAAATACCTCACATACCTCTTTGCGCATCAATTGCGAATTTTTCCTTCAGCTTTGTTGTTCAATTTTGTTAAATTTGTTTGTAATAAATTTTATGAATTCGAACAAACTGTATATAACATTAACTCAAAAAACTTCTCTGAAAAAGTCCAAATTACTGCCTCAAAACATTGAATTTAAAAAATTCAATTATCTATGATTAACTATTGATCGATGCATCGGAATTTGATATTAAGTAAATTAATTTAAATGTAAATAACTAAACTTTTGATTAAAAAAGTTGTAGCAACCACCTTTTTTTGTATGTCAATATTCTAAGAAAATCGCTTCCGACTTAGCAAGGAGATAAGCAGTTGATACTTCAACATTCTCTGGAAAATGAGTAAACGCTGCCGACTTAGTATAGAAATATTCGATGGCGATAAGCAGTTCAGGAAATCATTTTTTTTCTCGATTTTATAAAGATAATTAATAGATTTGAGGCAATAAGAAAAATAAATACTTCAATTGTTTGCTCGTAAATAATCGATTCGTATCGTAAATAATCGATTAAAATCGATTATGGATTAAAGAAATCGATAAGTTTTCGCTTGTGGAAAGAAATAATCGATTAATTCAACGAAAATTAATCGCTTGTAAGTCAATCCCTAACCGTTAGTACAAACAACACCCTCCCGGGTACCTCAATTCGAGACTTATAGCGGTCGCGTACTTTGACTATTTTCAGATGTCAAACACAAATAACTAAAAAGTGAGTAATTTTTACTCGAAACTATATTTCACGCTAGAAAAAAAATGGATTCGAGCATTAACAAAGGAAAAACCGGTCTGCTGCCCAGACATATGCCTACAAAAGCACAGTGAAATCGGCGAGTAAATATTCCACATAAATACGAGAATATCTAAATATAGCCAATGGTAATCATAATTTCCTCCACACAATCTAAGTTGTAAATCAAATTCACTCCATTAATTTCAAAATGTCAAACAACTGCGAAGCCAAACCGCACAAAAGACAACAACAAACACACGAAAACTGACAGCCAACCGACACACACTCATGTATGTACATATGCATATACATATTTATGTATAAAGAGTGTGTATTTACCATTGTTGGCAACTGCTGTTGCCGTTGCTGCTGCCGCCGCTGATGCATGAGGTGTCAATTGTGGGTGTCAAATGTTGCTGTCAACACGCCAGCAGCTTTGTGTGGCAACCGCCGAGCGGAACAGCACAGCAGCGTCACTCCGCCTTGGCAAGGGGACGGTGCAGCTGCATTGTTCGGAGTCATAACTGATTACATGCAATTTGCTTTGCAGCAGCGTCAGCGTCAGCGACGCCAGCAAAATGCTTAAATAAATATTGACTATTATTTTTCTTCTTCTTTTTGTTCTGCTTTCGTTATTATTTATGCTTAGGCGACTGTGAAAAGCACACGTACGCGTGTGAGTGTGTATGTGTGTGCGCGGTTGCATGGTTGAGCTGCAGCGAAAAAATATTGCTGCGCGCAATCATAATGAAAATTGTAATTAAATATATCTAATGAATGCAGGCGCTCAGCAAAAACGAGCAAAACCAGCGGCTGGTGGCAGGTAGCGTGAGGCAGCAGCTGCGCTTTTATTTTTATCACTGTTGGCTGAGTGATTTTTTGCTGCCATTTTCATTGTACGAGTATGCCTTCATGTTGCCTTGTAGTAGCGGTTAGCGAGCAGTTCAATTGTTTTATTATTTTTGTTGTTGTTGACCAACTAGCACACGGGTGGTGCGCTGGCGTTGTGGCGTTGCTGGCATGCCGGTCTGTCTAGCCCTTCTGTCTGGCGTCGCACGCCACGCTTCAGCAAGGCGTCTCAAGGTCTTCGCATTCACTCGCCTACAAAGTTGCCAACAAATAGACGTTTGTTGTTATTGTTGTTGTTACATGTATTGTTGTATTTGCATTGTATAGCGTGCGCCTGGCAACAAACACGCAACACCTTTGTGGCGCACAAAAACGAAAGAGGGAAAACGGGAAAAAATATATACTGAATATATACCGTTAAATGCGCAGTAATGTGTTTGCAATACATTTCGGTTAGCGCTGGGAAATCATACAATTACACTGCATCAATTTATTAATTTCCACTAATCATTGTGTGCGTTTGCGGCAAGCACATTAATTTTAATACGCTCTTTAGCTCGCTTAAAGCTGAGAATGGCGTGCACGCAATCTGCGTGGCTTACGGCTTTAATGTTACTTAAATATCAACTTTTAACTAATTTTTCATAATTATGTAATTTAAAATATTATAGGCTAAAATAATATATTGTTGCTCATACATTTCGCTCTCTCTCTTTTTTGGCTCTTTTCAGGTCGTATACTATTGATTGCGATTGGCATTTCACTGAGCGTCGCATGCATCAGCGTTTTGATTGTTGCCATAAACTGTTATCGTGTCACGGCGCTGAAACGTCGTGCCACTGTCGCTCTCACATTACCAATTCCACTGTTGCCCGAAGATCAGACACTTCTGCACACTGAGCCGGACAATCCTGTACCCGTAAGTGTAACATATTTACATACTTATCTATTTCTAATTTAAATTTATTATTTTTTTTAAATATTTTTTTCGTCCACTAAAAGGTATATATAGGTATATACAAGTATATTGAAATATATTTAATAATACGATTTTGGAAATAGTTCCGAATATACTTTACTGCCTCTTAATTGAAAAAATAAAAAAAATTAAATATTGAAACTAAAAATTAAAAAAAAATAATAATTTAAAGTAGTTTACAAAATTAAAAAAAAAATTCCATTAAAAAAAAATAATTTAAAACATTAAAAAAAATAATTAATTTAAAAAGTTTAAAAAGAATTAATTTAAAAATTAAAAAAGTAATTAATTTAAAAATTAAAAAATGTTAATTTAAGAATTAAAAAAAGTCATTAAAAATTAAAAAAATTTAAACAAAATTTTTAATTTAAAAATAAAAAGTTTATAAAAAAATATTTTAATTAAAAAAATAAAAGAATTTCACCAAGAAGCGAAATAACAGAAAGAAATTTAAAAATATTTTGAAATTAAAAAAAAAAAAAAACTAAAAGTTTTCAATAAATAAAAATGAGTTTCTGCTTGCGCCTAAATGTAGGCCTCATTTTGAAATGTACGCTTTTCTATCGGTCATTCAAGACCTAAAAATTGTTGTATGGATTGTCAAATATTTTCGAAAAGCCAAGCAGTTTTAACTACTACTTCCGATGCCACTTCCTTTAATACATACACAAGCGAGCCAATTCGGCCGTTAGAAATATGAATTCGGTTAAACTCGTGATCTTCGTAGGTTCTAAAAACTAAAAACGTGCGGAATCATTATTTGTCAATAAAATTTTATGGCAACTGCGAAAGCGTTATTTTATTACAACTTGACCATAAAGTTAAGGCAAACATTTTATTAACAAACTCAAGCGAGTATGTGTGTCTGTAGCTGTTCGAGCGCGTAAATTGCGCAATGCCATTTGTAAGTCACTACCCGCTCATGCAAAAACAATGCGAATTATAGTGAATTGCATTTCTTCGACAAATTTGGCAAACGATAAAATTTTAATGTTTCAATTTCCTCTTTTGCTCGGCGCTAACGACTGCATTTGCAGACGCTAAAACAACAGCAACAACGAGCGTGACTAGGAAAGAAACAAGTGGCAAGCCTGAGTGCGTCAGTGATGCGCCGTTAAGTGAATTGGAAAATGAATGAAGCCGAAAAGGCAAAAAATGTAATCTAACATGGCGAAGTTGTACATTTGTCGTTTGGAAATATGTATTTGTTTAGGCTCCGCGTTGCCAACGCACCTGCAGCTCGTTTGGTTAAATGGAAAATATTTTGTCTGCCGTGCTAAATGTGTTTACACACCAACAAGAGACGCATAGTTTATTACAACAATAACGCCCGCATGCCAAATATTGTTGTGCATATTTGTGTTTGAGTGTGTATGTGTGTGTGTGTGTGCGTAAATGTCCTTTAATTGTTTACTTTGCTATGTTTACTGTTGCTCTTGTTTTTATGCAAACATGCATATGTATGCGTATGTGTGTGAGTGTGTGTTTGCTGTCTTGTCTGGCTAGAAATTGCAAACGCGTGCCACACGCCGTCTGCCCCGCAACAGCGCTATTAAAAGGCTTTTATTAATGAATTTATGCGTCTGCCCTTGCGTTTGACATAGATAACTGTGCTGTAGGCGCCATTTTAATTCACTCAAACGCGCACATACATATGCTGCTTTTAAGTAAATATATGTATGTATACGATATATATACTCTTAAAAGATAATCCACCCAATGTAATTTGTATATATGTATGTATGTGTGCGTGTGCGTGCGAATGCAGGTACATATTTATGCATATTTACGTCCTGTAATTGGGTTGCCAGGCTGTTGTCGACATTAATTGCTTCCAAGCTATGCTCAAATATGTGTCGAAATTTAGCGGACGTCTGCATATTTAAGCGTGTGTGCATGTGCTTTGCGTATAGGTGGGATTTAGCGCTTGTTGCTATGGTACGGCTATAATGAATATTTGGCGCGTCTTAACAGAAATCTAATTTTCAAAGTATGTTAGACGTCTAGCAACTGTATTTGTATTGCGGCTGAAAAGACTCAGACAAATAAATGTCACTCACATATGAATGCATGTTTGTAGATTGTATAGGAAAAAACAACAAAACAGTTTTAGTATGCAATTTGTACAGTCGAGACTATTAAAGCAAGGCAGACTACACTTTTTACTACTTTTTTGGAAGACTTGTTCGGTTAACTTTATTACACACAAAGTTCCTTCCACTCGACAGCTGCGAGAAGCTCGGCTTAGTGTAGACTGACGCTACTTATTTATCCAAATTGCCAGGCAAGATGCAGCTACTAATCGCTCTCCAGCTAAATTATGAGAAAAAATTGCATACAACTAATAAAATATGTATATTATTACTTTCAACTAGACAACTCCATTAAATAATACATTATTCCTAAATTGCGTTTAGAGGTAATGCTGATCCTTTTATCAGAACATCGGAAAATAGTCTGAGTGTATTGTTGTTTTTATTGTTGTTAAAAAGGATACGTAAATGTATTTATTTTTTTAATTTGAAATAAACTTATAAGAATTTGGGGTATTTTGGAAACAATATTTATAACCAAATACCCAAAATATGGCGGTACCACGGTGCGTATAAGTAACGATCGATCAATGATCGAATGATCGATCGCTTTGTCAACTCAGCGCTTTACTTTTGCCGCAATGCTGTAATAAATACAATTTTCAAGTATATAATTGATAATATAAGAACAAGCAGTGCTTAGATGACCAAGTGATCGCTCAAAATTGGCTTCTACAAAAAGGTACAGGCACTCCAACAGCCTCAGCTTTTTGGCAACAAAACACACACACTGAGAAAAGCGTGTAATGCTCGCTTTCTGAACTAAATGCTTTTAATAACTGTCAAAAGTGGGTTTGAAAAAAATTTGCTGCCTGTAGGCTTACCAGCGCTGATCGGATTAAGGCTGCCAAGTTTTTGTTTCGGCAAATACCTCTTATTTTGCTTCAAGGTTACTAAGTATAAGCGAAGAGTTGACATGCCTACAAGTCTAACAAATAGAAAGCAGAAATACTTAGTATATTTTCGTACTTTTTTACTTGCCGAAAAGTTTGCAAAAGGGTTACCTTAGAAGCAGCCAACATCTAAGCATTTAGGCAACACTTTCCAACCACTTCGAACAGCTCAAATTTCAAAGTGCCACACACTCGTTTAGCAATAAGTAAAAAGGCAACAAAACAAACGCCAAGAAATAACGAGCAACTTAAGCCACACGGAAATGAGAAGCGCAGACTGCCAGACGGGCGACGTCCTTGAAGAAAAATTTGAAAGTACTTAGGCAAAGCAAACAAATAAAATCAAATCAAATAAACAAAGCAGCAAGGCAGCAAGGAAACTTGAGCCTTGGGCGAGTAAATGAAGAAGCATTGCATTAAATATGTATGAGGGCGCATTTTGTGGGGCAAAAGTTTCGAGTCTGCCGCTGACGCCTACGTGCCACACAACAAAGCGAACGAGCAACAGCGAAAAGCGGTTAGGCAGAGAGGCGTTGAAAACGATGTGAGAAGCGTAAAGCAAAGAAAGTGGCGCATTTTGGGGTAGGCGAAATGTTATTTGCTCATATTTGAAGTGGAAGAATGCTTTTCTAATTTCTTCATAAAACTTTCAGCATAAGAAGCGAGTAAATATTATTAAACTAATCTCGATAAGAATCCACAAGAAAGCTTGGCTCATAAATGCTTTTTATATTCATCGAAAATTAAAATTTTCACTAAACAAACACTACAGATGGACGGACGTTGTTTGCGAAGCATTCAGCGAAATTCTGCCGATTCTTGATCCACTTCTTGGCTGATTCGTGTGGGCAGCTGCGAAGCGGATTATATCAGAATATGGCTGTGTGCTTTCGTGAGACAGAATTTCCTTGAGCGATTATGCCAGCCAACGACAAACAAACCGAGCCAAACCAACAAAAAAGCACACAGACTGAAAAAAGGAAAAGAATTAAAGAAAAAGGACAAACTTTTATAGCGAAGGACGTTAGCGATGACGCCCACAGAGCGCTAGTGACGTGAAATTCTCCGAAACAGGCGTTGCATAATCACAATCGTTCAAGTGAATGGCGGGCATAAGAAAATGTGAGCTTCTTAAGAGAGGGAAAATGGTTTCGTGGCACTCAGCTGAATGAAATTTCAGACTCTACAACAGTGTCTAAAGTGGAAGTATTTGAGGCGTCTACCGAAGACTTCAAGGACTTTTACTTCCTCCTGAGCAGCTGAGTGTTTGTTGCGAAAGCGCCGCAAGAGCACAGAAATGCACACAAAAATTAATATGAAACAAGAGGGAAAAATCGTTTACCACGCCACATACAAACACGCACACACGTACACATCTAGATATAATGTAATACGACCAGCTTCGTGTCGCTTGGAGTACCGAATCAATTGGCGCGTCTGTGGAAAGCCAAAGGCGCTGCGTGCGAAGTATAGCGGTATAGCGGAGCGCAGTGTGAGCTTGCGAAGGCAAACTAACCAGCGTTAGGCAGCGAGCTATGCAGTTTCGTGTGCTGAAAATGTCGAATCGCTGGCAGCAGTAAACATTGTGACTTCGAGGTCGTTGGTGTGGTAAGGAGTTTACATGTGTGTGTGTGTGAGTTTCTTTCTGCTGATAAAGGTGTCGGTAGCTCCTTCAGCAGACGTGCCATTAGGCTGTGCAGTAAAATTTGCAAGTTTCTGACACGTGCAAGCCATCACCAATCAAAAGCACACACGAAAATCAAAGCTGTGTGTGTATGTGTGTGTAAATATCGAAAATACTCGTGCGCTTTTGATGCTAAGCTCATTTTGCCACAAAGCCAAAGTTATTTGACTCACAAATGTGCACACTTCGATAGGCTTTGATATTTCGGGAATATATTAAGATATTATACAGATTCTGATTGATTAGTTTTTCAATATTTTTTGGCTTAACGGGATTCTTATATGTTTTTTTATTTATTATTATATTTCTCATTTAAATTATTTTTTTTTTTGAGCTCACATGCATATATTTTGTCGCATTCAATTTTAACTACCAGCATTATTTTTTTTTTAATTTTTTTTTTCAATTTCTAATTTTTTATATTTCTTATTTTAACCCAAATTTTAATGTAAACTTATAGAAAAATTTTATTCATTATTTTTTTTTTAGCTATTTCACTATGCATAAGTTTAAAAAGATATTAAAACAAGCTCCTCGTCTCTATTAAAATTTTAAAAATAGGTATCTTCTGTATATAACGGTTTCAAGAAGCCAAATTTGACTAAAATTTAATAAAACTCAACGCTGGTGCTTATATTTAAAAAAAACAAAACACATTTTTTAAAAAGTTTTGAATAAAAAAATATTTTTAATTCATAATTAAAAAAAAATTGGTGGAGTAAAATTAAAAAAAAAATTAAAACGACAATATAAAACCATAAATTACCTACTTATTTATTATTATTACATATTTTTTTACAATAATTGTCAGATCTCGAGCAAAAAAGCAGCTCGACCTTTTACATGCCTAAGTGCACCGTCAGCTCGACTTTAACCTGTAGAATAGCGCGCAAGCGAGAATGTAAGAAGCTGCTCAATTAAAGCTGTAATTTAACAATCTTGTCGCCGTCTGATGCGGCGGCGAGTAAAATGAAAACCAAAACAAAATCACTCAGGCAAAAAATGCTGTTGACGTAAATGCCAAGGGCAATGACGCATACACACTTACATGTCGTATATACATACATACATATTATACATTTTCATCATAGCTGCGGGTTATAGACAAAACAAGCGCCAAAAGTGGCGAACAGAAGCAAAAGAGCAAGAAATGTAATTAAAATGTTATAAAGTTAAAATAAAAACACAAAGCAACAATATACACACACACATACACCTTGCATACATGTACATACCTACTTAAAAATACATATAAATTGATTAAAAGCAAGTGGAAGCAGCATAGTGAAATAATTCATGCTGAGCTCTTGCAAATCGAAAAAACATCAAGAATCGTCAGACAATCGGAAAAAATAAAATCCCATTGCGAGCAGGGAACGTGAAGATAAGCAACAGTAATGTAATATTTATGGCTCGATCGCCTGCAGGCATTATCTGGCGATACATTTTTATGCATAAGTACGTATGTATGTATGTGTGTGCATTTATATAGGAGTAAATGCCTTTTACACTAACGGAAAAGGATAAAAACCGAGTTCGCTTCGAATGAAAAGAACATTCTGAAGAAAGCCGTATTTTGATAAGGGCGATAAATGAGAGTAAAAAATGTAACTACAAAAATAAAAGAAATGCTGCGAAGGACAACACAATTAAATTTCATGGCCAAAAAACAAAATGAAACAGTTGCCGGCAGTTTTTTATTGTATATTTTAAAGATAAAAATGGAATTACATTAAAAAAATAATGATTTTGTAAGTATTTTAAAACGGGAAAGAAATTTCGTAGAAATATTTCCATGTGTGTAGTATAAACAGTGATAGCATTTAAGGATATTTCACAATGAAATACTGTATAAAAATTAAATTAGTTATTATTTTGGTTAGGATCAGCATCAGCGTCTTCAATACGTTCATGAAACATTTCTGGAATATTATATTATTTTATTATTTAAGTTTTATATATATGTGGCAGCTCTGTTCCTAAAAATATTTTGGAATTTATTTTATTATTTTAATTTAAAAAAAATGTGGCAACTCTCTTCAAATAAATACGAGTAATTTGAAAGCACTCTTGAGCTGAATCACTTTATTACTATAATTTATGTTTGAATTTTTTATTTTCAAAGAGGTGGCAACCCTGCCAAAATATGTATAATAATACTAGTAGTAATAAGGCTACTTATCAGTATTTAAATCATATCATTCCAGCGTGTGGTAATTTTTCATTTTTTATCTTGTGAAATAGGTGGCAACCTTCCACCTTTAATTTAAAACTTATGCATATTACACCCAACAAGCCAAGCAGTTCAATCAAATCGGTTCAGACTTCACTTAAGCGTTACTTTTTCTTCTGTGTGTGCCTTTTGAGCTTTTTTATAACACAAATTCGTTGCAATCTAACGGTTTTATCTCCATTTAATATCTCCCTGCATCGCTGATACCAGGAAATGACTCAACATTTGCATATTCAACATTTTGGCATTTGACGCAACTATCAACGGCGAAGTCACTTTTGTCGCTGACATTATATACTCATCCGCATGTACATACATACATACACATATGCATTCTTAAAACATATGAGTAAACACTGTTTACATTCGGTTTTTTTGTTTTTCAAAGCACTAAAGTGTCATGTTACAATAACAATTTTTTATAAGCATGCAAATGCTATCTGCTATCTGCATACACATCCACATGCATACACATACATATATAACATACAAAATATATATACACATACATATTAACACATATGAATATATGTGCAACCGTCTGTTGTTTGATATTTAGCGCAGCCAATGTAATCCAATACAAAACATCCTGTTTTGACCAGACGCAATGCAAAATGCTGCATGCCACTTGAACGTGCATCGTTTGTCATTCATGGTAAATCTGCAATACAAACAGGCGCAAAATGTTGAAAAAAGACATAAATAAAGAAACATAACTAAATAAATATCTCTATGAATATTCGGTATATGTACAAAAATGCATGTGTGCGAGTATAGTTAAGCTTTGAATGCGAATCGGTAACTTTTTCTGCGAATTCAGTGCTGCTCTTCGCACAGAGTACAACTCAATTTAGTTTACTCTTCAATGTCGTTAAATAATTAGTGCAATTTTTTCATTGCCAGCAGTACGTGACCGCATTGCTGGAAACATGGCGTTGGAATGCCAGTATGCATGTATATACATATGTTTGTGTGTATGTGTATGAATGTGTGTGTGTGTGTGTTCGTGAAACTTTAGAAACAAATGTCTACATTGCTATGAGCAACCTCTGTACATTTGTATGCATTCATGTATGCACTTATGTATGTATTTACATATATAAAAGCTTATATATGTATGTGCATATGTATAAATGTGTGTTGCCAGCAATTTCGCTTTAAGCCCTTGAGCAACTTTTTAACAAATGAAGGGAAGTATGCGAGTATATATAAATATATTATTATTTTTAAATAAACTGCGCTAGTTAAACGCGAAATATGCACATCGTTAAAATAAATGGGTACAGGGTGCGCCAAATAAATAAAAATATTTTTTTAACAGCAATGATTATAAAATGTTAGTACATACACATATGTATGTATGTATGTATGTAGGATTTTAAAAAATTTTTAATTATTTCATTTTCCGAATTTTTTAACAAAATATAAGTATGTGTCGTAAACGTCAACTTATTTTGTTGTTGACTCACAAGTTTTTAATCACTGCATACTACATTTTCTGCTCTAAGCTAAGTTAAAAGGGCACAAAAATGGCTTATTTCCAATAATTTTCTTTCATACAAAAATTTTAGTTTTGGTTATAAAGTGGTTATGTACTATCTGGTTAGTAGCTACGTATGTATGTATATGTATGTAGTGAAGCGTAAGCAAGAAAAAGCTCAATTTCGGTTTTTTATGATACGTTGTTTTGCATTTATGTATGTGACGATATGTAGTTTACAAAGATTTTGTGAAAATTTCAAGAGAAAATATTCAAAGAACTGCATGACGTCATTTCCAGCAGTCTCTCGGGAAAAAGATATCTGCGCGGTGACAGCAGAACTTCTTACAAAAGAACTTCAAAATTCAAGTAAAAGTAATTAAGACCATAAAACAAGGTAGCGGAAGCGAGGGAACCATTGTTGTGCTACACGAACTGATACAAATTTCATTGGTGGCTTGCGTGTCGTTTTTCCCTTTTTTATACAAAATTTTCAAAATATAGCGAATTTCTTCATTATTCTTCTTAATTTTTGAAAAGCTGTAATTTTTTTTCAACTTCGCCGAATTTAATTTTTTTTGGTATGACACAATGTGATTGGTAGCACTGGAGATATACGACGACATCTACTGAAAATACAAAAAGACTTTTTCGACAACCCAATAAATCACTATGAAAATATTTTCTCCAAATAATAAGAATATTCAGATTCGATTTGATTTTGAAACTGGTATGAGAATAATATTATTAAGCGCAATTTTACTTAAATTTCACTGGCTCACGCAGGAGAATTCATAAAAACTGTGCATATATTCATATGTACATACGTATGCAGTCATTCACTCTGCGTTCGCATACCCACACCACACACAAAAACAACAATAAATATGCACAAGTGCAAATGGGAAGTATTTAAGTTGTTATTGCTGGAATGTCTGTGTCTATTGTTGTTTTTAACCAGCTCCATTATGGGCACATGAGTATAATACATACATAAATATATGTACATATGTACATATGTATGTTTGCACGCATGTGCATGTAGGCATTCCCTGCACTAACTTCCCTGCATTGCCAACGAAGACTGCACTCAGTCGCAGATTGTTTGTTTATGCGTTCACATCGTCTGCTGCTGATGGTTACTGTCTGCCACCGCGGCCTGCACCCCTCTTCTTCTCCGCCCAGCGATAAACTGCGTGACGGTAGCGCATACTCGCCATAGCTGAAGATTACGGATCGCAACTGCAAACAATGCTAGCAGCGCCCGCAACACAACCAACTGCAACAGCATACAACACAAACAGCAACAACAACAGCAGAAGCACTAACAACAAAGGCACGAGAAAACAGAGCGCAGACGCACCAAATGCTCGCGACGTTGACACAAAATGCAATGCCACTGAACTTTAATTGGCACATTTTGATAATGAACCGTCAGCGGCGGCGACTGCAAACAACAAAAACAGCTACAACAATAGCAGCGCAATACTTGTAAGCGCAATAATAACCGACAACAGGCGACAACAACATAGACAAACAACAAGACTAATTGCTCGTAAATACATACATACATATGTATATGCGTCGAGTAAAAACGTAGCGACAACAACATCAACAACAACAAGAAATGCATGCATTCAGCTGCTGGTGATTTACATACATACTTATGTGTGTTTGCATGTAAGCGCGAGGCAATAATAACAGCAGCTATAACAGTCAATACAAGAACAAAAGCAAAAACAACACAAGCGAGTCACTGCGTCATCGCTTCACCTTCATCACCTCACACTCCCGCGATCGTTCCCGCTTAACGCAAACAAACTCACTGTGTGACTCCAAAGCAAAATCAACGCAGTGACAGTGGCATTCACCGCAATAAATGAACTGTTTAATGAAAAAATTTATAAGTACATAAGTATAGTATACAGATACATAGTATATATTTACATATAAAATATGTATATTATTTCGTTATGATTGCTAAAATATATATTTATGCAATTTCATACATGTTTGTTTGTGTTGTTGTTTCAATTGCAATGAATTTCCGCCGGATTTGGTGTCTCTAAATATTCATTTCTAAAATACAAAAACAAAAACATAAAAAAAAAAAAACTATATTCTTTTATAAAAACAGCATATTTTTTTAAAAATACCCGTAAAAATTAAAATTCGTTTACAAAATTTATTTTTAAATATTTATTAAATTTTATTTCAAAAAATACGCATCAAAATATTTGCTTACAAAGTGTACAGTTTTATATGATTTTGTGCTGTAATTTTGCCTAATTATTCAGAATTAACTGCAAACGCTGACTGAAATTTAATTACACCACAATTAACCATATTTTATTTGACCCTTTATTGCCTTGAGTAACGCCTTTAACACATTGAATCAAGTCAGTGATCCGGTGAAGAATAATTGTCTTTGAAATTCCGTGCCGAACCGGTTCTCGGCGGTTAGAGACCTCTGCTGCTTTAGGGGGTCAGTCGAGCAACTCAAGTCTGTAAATATGTATTTTTTTTAATCAAATTTTGCCAAACAAACAGGGCGAACGGTTTTTGCTGTTCTTAATTGTTTTATAAGGTACTACAACATTTCAGATTATAACCCCGAATAATTAAAGAAAATTTGTTATTTTCTTTTTGGTTAATTTTTTAACTAAAAAATATGATACGATAAAGAGATGAAAATTGTTCCGCCCTCTACTAAGTCATTAGTGTCCACCTTGCTCCAATTTATCTATAAATCGTAAGAATAATCTCGTATGAAGAAATCTGTAGAAAAAATTTAAAGCAAAAAGTTTAATAATGTTTCATAATATGTATTTAATAATTTTTTTTTTATAAATGTTTTTTAACATTTTTTTTATAAAACTTTTTTATAAATTACAATATATATATTTTTATTTTTTTATAATCTTTTTTCAAAACTTTTTTATAATTTTTTTTTATATTTTTTTTATAAATTTTATTTTATAATATTTTTTTTATAATTTTTTTTTATAATATTTTTCATAATTTTTTTTTTAATTTTTTTATAAACTTTTTTTTTATAATATATTTTTTATAATTTTTTTCATAAATTTTTTTTTTTTTAATTTTTTTATAATATTTTTTTAATAATTTTTTTTTATAATTTTTTTTTTAATTTTTTTATAAACTTTTTTTTTATAATATATTTTTTATAATTTTTTTTTTATAATTTTTTTCATACATTCTTTTTTTAATATATTTTTTATAATTTTTTTTTATAAATTTTGATTTTTATATAATACTCCAGTTGACGTTCTGTTGAGAAGCAAAGTTCTAAATTTGGGATGTGCAATAGTTCTCACCTCGAGCTTTAAGTTGACTGCAAACCAATTATTTCACTCATTTATTTACCAATGTTGTTCTGATTTCTCCTCAGCAACTGTTAAATGTCTATAGAACACGAGTTTATTTCTTGAAAGTGTGTTTCGCGTCTGCCATAACACTATAAATAATTAAATAGCCCACTTGGCGATGAAAATTTAAACAAAAAAAGTTCAAAACAAAACAACAAAAAAGCAATTGCAACAGACAGTAACAATAACAATTAAATTACGTTATTATATGAGGAAACAAAAACAAATGTAGCAAAATGAAAATGCTATGAAATACACACAAATATTTAGAGAGAAAAAATAAAAACAACGGCGGAGAATGCAGACAGGCGAAAAGCAAAAAAAAGAACATTAAACTTAAATAAATAAATGCCTAGTCAACAACAGTTCAGCCACCAACAAACGCAACAACAACAACAGCGCATAGCGCAAACAAGCCAAGTAGCAGTCATTGCAAAATGCAAGTACCGTTTGTGGGCGCGGCGGGACGGTGGGGCGCGCCGTGCGAAGGGGTTAAGGTATTTTTTGTTTTGTCTGCCCACAGCTGCGGTGCTACGCCGACTCTGCGGGGCACCGTTCAATATAAGTACACATAGTAGTTAGTATGTAGCCGTGTGCAATGTTCGGCTGGCTGTCTGGCTGCATGTCTGACCGTTGGTTGGCAGGCCTTAGCCGCGCCGCTGGTGGTTGACCATCGACTGGCTGGCTTGTAGGCCATGGCGTATAAGTGCGCGCGGGTAGGGCAAGCAAAAAACAACAAGCCAAGTAAAGTAAAATAAAATAGGAGCGCGCAGCGCATAGGAAAACAAACAAATGCGAAAAGTGAACACGAAACGCGAGCACCTCCTGCGGCCAAGTGGGCGCAGCGCTGGTGCTAGACTCTCTCGTGACAGTGAGGTTATGTGGTCAACTACAAGCTCCAAACATTGGCAACGTGATTATGCGCATACTTTTCCCTACTTACTTAAATGCATTAAATTAGTTGCGAAAAAACTTCCTTATTCGTGCGCTGCTGTCCCAAAGGAATTTCATTTCATTGCCCCATAGCATACCTCAAATGAATAACTCTCCTTATGTGATTGCGTATGTGTGTGTTCATAATTCGCCTGTTATTTATTTTTGGACATTTTATTTTATTTTTAATTCAATTTAGTAGACGTTTTCTCATTTCAATTTTCGAAAAAGTTTTTCATTCATGAATTTTTGGTCACTCGCGCCATAGGTGCTGTGGTGGACAGCGTTGTCTGACGTTTGAGTTTATTTTATTATTTCATTTCTTTTCGTATTGACTTTTGTTGTTGTTATTACGGAGCAAAAAATACGCTGGATTTATCTTTCGACGCCAATATTTGGGCGAAAATTATTTCATTTCAATTTTTTTTTGAGATTTTGCTGCTGCCAAAAGAATTTGTGCGCTTTATGAGATTTATTTAAAATGTGGTATCGTAGATGCCGCACGCTATATGTAGTACTTACATTTCGTCAGTTAAAATGCAAAACAACGTATCAACAAAAAAAATTTAAAATCGTTTTCAGATATAATAACCAATATATAACCGTTTTATAACCAAAACTCAAATTTTGTTTCAATTTGAGTGTATGATAACCAATATATAACCATTTTATAGCCATTTTGAAACCAAAACTCAAATTTTGTTACAATATTAGTGTATGATAACCAATATATAACCGTTTTATAACCGATATATTGGTTATATATAACCAAAACTCAAATTTTGTTTTAATATTAATTAGTATTTATATTCTATTAGTATTAGTATTCTATTCTATTCTATCGTTTTTTCCTCGCCTGTAAATTTATGAAAAATGTTGTTACGTTATTTTGTATTTTAGGTAACGATATATGCATATGATGCAGTGTGTAAGAGTACCTCTGCAGCATACTCAACCACAAACAATTTTACGAAACAACAAAAAAAATAATTAGTTTTTAAAATTAAAATATTTTAAACGTTTCGTCTGACGATTGAAATATTTAAAACCTTAAGCCCCAGTGCCTAGCCATAAATAAGATTATTTGATGCCGCAGAAAACCCTAAAATGTTGTCTCTGCGAAACCGAATATGCTGTAAACACCTCTGCTGCTTTATACATATGTATATTTATATATTTGTTAGTGTAATCGCTTTTGCGTCAATTACCGGGATCATACCCATGTGTCTTCTTTAAATTTTCGTGGTATTTCTAGGTGTTTGCTTTAATTTTATTTTTTAGTTATTTTCTATTTATATTATACACTTTTTATACATTGTTTCGTTTGGCAATCTGCCAACTGTGGCGACTGCAGCGTCAGCATACTGTCTGCCCGGCTGAAGTGGTGAAAAAATGTACGAAATCGGGCAAAAAAAATTGAAAACAAAAACCAACCAACAAAGTGACTATTCTGTAGAGATGGCGGTACAAACCCATGCACATACATACATACATATATACATCCACGCATGTAATACAGTTGCCAGACAAACAAATAGAAAGCCAAAAACCCACAAGATGTCTGCAACAAAAGATACATGCTCATATCTGAAAACATACACACAGACACACAGACATACGTACACAAGTAGGAGACTTAAATGCGCTGGCGGAGACGCTGTCAGTCAGACAGCCAAGCAGGAATAGTAATAACCGACAAACAACGTTGCAGTCACAGTCACCAACGCCGGCGACGTCGTCTTCTCAGACACTCAGTCTGCCCGGCTAGAAAAATTGTAGAAAAAATGCGCAAATAGAAGAAAAATAAAGTCTCTAGGAAACGTGTTATTCGCATTCGCTGCATTTTGACTTGTATTTGTGCATGCTTACATACTGCATGCATGTATACACATACTTATACATAAGTATGTATATATATTTCATATACATACATATGTAAGTATGTAAGAAATGCTTGAGAGAGCCAAGTGTGCCTTACTATTTGTCCTTTTTATTATACTTCGAGCGACTGTTGGCAGGAAAGGCCGAAGCAGGCTGCGACGTTTGCGAGTCTTTCAGATAAAGTGGGGTTTGAAAATTTCGTGATTTTAATAAAAAAAAACTCATTACAAAACAGTACAAACTAAGCCTCTTATTGCAAACGTGGGTCTAGAGTTTGTATTCACCTCTGTACATACTATTTAATACTTAGATTTAAACTACAACTAATTAATTGAGAGTTCCTTTTTTGTTGACAGCTGTCATTGTGTAATGCATTTTTTATGTCCCTCAGGAGTAAACTTATGTAAAACTGTTAAGCATTTGCGTAAGTCTAGCTTTTGTCGCCGAAACAGCTGTCAGGCTTTAATGACGTCAGCAAAATTGACGTTGAATGTTTGAAGATTTCTAAAATCAATATATTTCATACATATGTACATACATATATACATATACTTCCCGAATTTAGCTATATTGGACTATAACAATATTTCTTATACAAGTTTTTTCTTCTTCATTCCAGATGCTATCGGTACAGACTGCCGGCTACGCGGGAATGGAGCGGCTCGGCGTTCCGACCCGCACCACACTTAACTCACCACCTGACGACAGGTAATAAGACAATGCAAACACACATATACGCACACACACATATACACAGACTTGAGTGACAGGCGTTAAACTAACCTATGTACCTTCTGCTTCTTCTCACTTTCATTCTGACAGAGGGCAATATAGCTGTAGAATGCGCGTGGAGACACTGCCGGCGCGAGACATTTTAGTACGTAGCGAAACTGTGATCCGTAGCAACAACACAAGCGGCGGCTGTACGAGCGCTTGTATGACCACTGCCAACAGTAGTGGCAATAAGAGTCAACAGCAGCAGCAACAACTATTAAATCAAGAGCATCACAATCAACATTCCCACCATCATCAGCAACAGCATCATCACCAATACCAACAACAACACTACCAACACCACCATAACCAGCAACAACATTACCAGCGCATGTCAACGCAACAACAAGAACAGCAACAGCAGCAGCAGCAATCGGCGTGCAGCAGCGCAAGCAGCGCGCGTAATGGCAACATGCCCGCACGCAGCACAACAACAAGTATTAGCAACAGCAATAGCAGCAGCAATTTCATGCGTGGCGGTATCGAGGCGGCCACCCTCAAGT
Organism: Bactrocera dorsalis; assembly: GCF_023373825.1. NCBI lineage: Eukaryota > Metazoa > Arthropoda > Insecta > Diptera > Tephritidae > Bactrocera > Bactrocera dorsalis. Next base: position 5,283,958 of record NC_064307.1, read on the forward strand.
ACGGCAGCATGGGCAGCGGGAGCGGTGGCGCCGGCGGCGGCTATGGCAGCAGCATATCGGGCAGTTCCTGTGGCAGCAATAGTTCCTGCAATAGTCACAGCATTGACCACCATCAGCACTATCAGCAAGCGAAGCAGCCGAAGCAGCAGCGCACGCCACGTTGTCCACATCATGTGCCGCTGCCGGATAGCGAATGGGGTCAGGATCGCAGCATGCAACTACGCGCAAGCTATCAGGTTGGTTTCAATGCTTTCGCTTATTTAAGAAAACTCTATTTAAACGCGATTTTCCTCTTCACCCACAGCAATCTGAATTAACGCGTTCCTACATCAAACCTCCGCCGAATAAAACCATAAAAGACGTTCCAGAACAATCATCCTACAATTTTAATGCGCTGTCCGCGCTTAGTGGCTCCAATATAACGCTATACGCGGCGCCCGCGGCATCGACAGCAGCACAGCCACAACAACATCCACCAAAATCAAAGCCAAACGTGATCACAAAGCTTTTTTCGCGCAAAAGCTCGCCCAAATCGCCCACAGCGCTCGCATCGTCATCCTCTTCCACGTCGGCGTGCTCCTCACTGCCCACGTCCGCGTCTATAACGTCCATGCCCGCATCGACTTCGTCCTCAACGTCATCGATAGCGTCCGCAGCTGGTGGCGCTACCCTAGCAGCGGCAGCTCTATCGCCTGCTTCATCATCATCAGCAACGCCATCGGCACTCGCTTCGACACCCCTAGCATCAATGCCCATATCGACTGCGTCATCGCTAAAGACGACCGCCTGCAGTTACGGCGCCAGCTCATTGCAAGCGTCCACGCCACCTTCCATAACGGCCGGTCTAGCGACCAGCACACAACTACTGACCACCATCGGCGTCTCGCCCACAGCCACACCCGCCTCCATCGAGCGCATACCAACGCCGCCACTTTCGGTGACTGTACCCATTGGTGGCTACCATCACCTACACCACCACCTGCACCATCATCACCACCAACATCAGCAGCAGCAGCGCTTGCACCAACAGCAGCAGCAAATACTATTAGACAGCATCGTGGCCGAAAGCGCCACGCCCACAACATCGTTGCAGTCGCTCAAGAGCAGCAGCTGCAATTTGGCTACGGCCGGCGCCGCTGAACGCAACAGCAGCCGCAGCAGCCTGGTCGCCATGGACTGCTATCCGCTGACCGCCGCGGCGTCAGGCGGCATGACGCCACGTTCGCGCACACCAACAACACTGGCGAGCAACAACAATTGCAATTGCAATAGCAAAGACTGTAACACGTGCACGCCGAACGCAACCACATAGCGGCGTGTGGCTGCCGTTGCAGGCACCACACTTGATGGCATCGAAATCGCGAAGATGGCATAGTGTGGTGGTGGGGCAGGAGAAGTAGATAAAAGACACGGGTACGGCGCAGCGTGAACAAGTTGTGCATTAACTAGCAACAAATTCCTGTATGCGTATGCCTAGGGGCCAAGGGGGAAATTCATAGTCTAAGTCGCTGCAATATGTTGCACATACACACACTGATGTCTGTATGTACAGCAGTTATGTAAATCTATTTAATTTGAGCATGGAACTACTTTAACGCTGGTTTCACATGAACTTTGTATTCACATCATTTCCAAACGCAACAGTACGGCAGAAGGGACAAAACGAAAAGGCAAAATAAATTATGAAAAATGCATAAACGCACCGCGGTACATACATACATACATAAATACGCTTGTGTGCGAGGTGCTTGAGCACAGAAGTGACTGTCGCCAAAAGCGCTCTGCCGGCTGAGATTTAAAAAATTATTTATGAATTCGCTTAAGCTAAATATGTATGTTTGCGATTATTCGAAGCCTAAAGTAATTTTAAGCCAATATTTTATATTGTATTTATTAAATTAATTTTTTAACTATTCAAAATTTATTTTAGCCAATTAAACGAAAATTGATTTTGGCGCCAAAAAGTAAATCAAAGCGCAAAAATGTGTAGAATTGTGTTCATGACTTTTTTCTCAATTAATAATGCGTGTGTGCGTGCAATTGCCTTTGATTATTAGTAAATTATATTAAAATGATTATTTATTTAGGAATAATGCTGGCAGAACACTGAGGCGAAAAAGTATTCGCACTGCGCATTCTTTCTCAGCCTCCCGCCCTTGAATGCTGTTGTGTTTTTAAACGATTTTAATTTGTAAAGATTAATCTAAAATAAATTACAATTTAAGTCAATCCAATAAGTGTAAATAATCTAAACATTAGCATAGGTAATAAATATACTAGCCTTGTCCGTACTACATATAAGTAGACATACTATTTGTATGTAGTGTAAGTGAGGAGAAGAAATTATATAATGGATAAATGGATTTTTAATTAGTCTAAAATAGCGGAAAGTAGCTGTAAATGGATAATTAAATAAAATAAACTGAATTAAATATGCTATATATTAAATATATGCAGAGCTGTAATATTAATTTCAACAAGCAGTTAGCAAAAATAAACTCTAAAATTTTTAAATAATCAATGGTTTTTTATTTCATTTATTTATTTATTATTATTTTTTTTTTGAATTAAAACCGTAAAAATATAATTCGTATGAGCAAATTTGAGGTAATTCAAAGGGTTATATGCAGTTAGAAGTCCGAAAGAAGCGTATTTCCAGAATTTTTTCTGAGAAAACTTTTAAATTTATTGATCAAAAAATGTGTACACATATTATGGTATCTTTTAACTGTATTTTAATACTTCGTATTAGTAAAATTGTTTATTTGGAAAGCAAATACAGCGGAGCTCCTTTCAAAAAAGACATTTTGCGGTGACCACTATATCTCTGCACTGGATCCTCTGAAATTAAAAACCCAAACAGATTCCGTTAAAGTAATGTTGAATCTAGCAATCGAAATCGAAGCATTAAGCAAAATAAAAGTTTTTGACAAAATGGCGGTTTAAAAAAAACACGATTTATGACCAAAATTTGGACTTAAATTATTTATAAAAAAATATTTATCGGTTAGAAAAAATCTTCGGTTAATTACTAAAAAATATTTTTAAGAAGCTCGTGTTAAAATTTGGGTATTCGGTGTAGGGTTTTCGAGTAATGTTGGTCACCGACTTTGAAAATACCATTTTGAGAAAAATCCGTTTAAAGTTTAGCCTTCTACTTTCAAGCGCGCTGAAAAATTTTTCAAGTTCGCGTGTAACTTCGAAAATATTTACCGGAACGATATGAAATTTTCTGTGTGTATTTTTAAATAAATATACCTTAAGAAAATAATTTGCAAAAAAAATCAAAGCTTTAAAAATTCTAACTGTATATAACGCTTTAACTAAATTTCTAAATGTTTAAAAGTAAAATAAAAATTTCTGTAAACATATATAACTGTTAATACATCTTTTTTTAAATTTGCATAAGATATTATATATTTTTTCTTACTGAAAAGTAAAAGCATTCGGAAATAAATAAATTTCAGTAACAATTTTGTAAGTTTTTTTGTTTTAGATTGAATTTTAGACAAACAATTTATATTTTTTATTTAAAATTGAATTTAGGATAAAAAATAAAAATTTGAAAAACAGATTTGCTCATTCGGAATAAAATTAAATTTTTTTACCTTCCAAATATTGATTTTGTACACTAACAACAAATGTTGAAATTCTTTTAATATTTCTAACGGCATATGAATTCAAGTCTCGCAATTAAAAAATCGTGAATTGCCATGATTGAAAATACCGTTTTTTATTCCCAACCTCATTTGCGGCATACTCTTCGCTTTTCGCCAAATATCTATACGAATGGTTTCAAAAATTGCGTCGAACGATCAATTATAGTTAAAATAAAGATTAAATATTTAGCGAAAATTATCATAATTCAACTTATTTAATTTTAAATAAAAATTATATCAAAATAAAAACTCAAAAAAAAATCAATTAAAGAACTGCCAGCTTCATTTTAAGAGTTTGAGAGCAGGGAAACTATTATTTATTATTTTTGGTAAAAAAAAGTTATTAAATTATATATAAAAATACTTAAATTAGCTATAAATGCAAAAAAAAATCGGTTTATTCAATTTTAACGAAATAATTTTTGGCAACATTAATAATAGGTTTTCGAAGTTGGCAGCATTACCTTTAAAAAAAGAAACTAATGCAAATTGTGCAAAAGAAAAAATTGTGTATTAGCAAATAGCATTAGTTCTTCTTGATGTCTAATAAAAATAATAGCACTGCGTAGCCAGAGTTGCATAACCTCAAAGATAATAACATTACGATATTTGTAGCTACTTAAAATTTGAAGCATGAGGCTGGCTTTTTGGGGAATAAATACAAAGAATCATGAAGTAATAAAATAAAATACACGACAAAACAGAACAAGAAGTATTGAAAAATCTTAGACATCAAAAGATAGTCATTTTGTGACATGAACTAATCTAATACAACGCCAAACCCAAAAATTTAATTATATCCAAAACACAAGTCAAAACCAGTAAATAAAAACTCATGGCCACTTAGACAAAAACAAAAAATGCATGTGACTTGAAAATACAATACTTTAAACTGTATGTGTCTACTAGCAAAAACTAAATATTGTACTCAGAATTTCTTAAATGGCGTTATGCTATCCACTTATCTCGAAATATCCACTCTAAAGCATATTCAACCAACATTTTTGTTTAAAACCGAATAAGTATAACTTTGTATATACCCTACTCACACTTATCTATCCAACACTCCAAATAGTAGAAAGCAATAGCAAAAATATTGTTTGAAATATAACTGAACAACGACAACCGCACTCTTTTATGCATATAACTGTACATATATTTGTACTTATATGACACTTGATCGCTACGCGAAGCCTTTGTTAAAACTCCAACGAACAATAAAAAATGGATTTGCTAAGATTGAAGTTATTTTTTTTTTTTTTTTTGAGTTTACCAAATCAACGCCAATGTGAAAAATTATAAACACACTAGCTGACCCGGCGAACTTCGCCCCGCCCAATTTTTATTTTTTTTTTGGAAGTCATAGACTCGTATAATTTTACCACAAATAATATAAACTTCAAACAACGAATTTTCATTTAATGTTTGTAGCGCCATCTACTGTAACATACCGCACTCAATACCGCTCTTAGCGCCACCAACTGGTGGTTGCTAATAATAAACAAATAATTTGCAATAAATAAATAATGCGACTATAAGGAGAGTTATAAACTATCCTATCTTTCAAGTTGGACCAAACTGCCCACAGTGTTAAAAATTTCATTAAAACCGGTTCAGTAGTTTAAGAGTCCATCGCAAACAAACAATGTGACACGTGATTTTTATATATTAAGATAAGTTTGTTATGAAAACTACAAGCTTCTAAACAAAATGTCATTTAATGTCTCTCATGTCAAAAAACAGTTCCGTTCACCCACTCCAGCTGTCAAGTGTGGGAGATTATAAATACATATAATGTTATTTCTCTGGTATTACGTATTAACCACCTGTCATGGTTTTGAAGCCTTTTGATCTCACAAGATAAAGCTGTCTTATAAAAGCATGCTTATCTTTAAGCGACTCAGGCAGGATGTTTTTAAAAAGCTGTTGGGGGGTTTACAGGTATTTATTATGACGCAGTTGATTTTATCTTCCCTAAAATTTTATTTTTATTGGCTTTTAAGGAATTTTTTTTTAGGTAGTTATAAACAAATACATTTCGTTACTGATGTTTTTGAGTGATGTTTTTATTTACAGCGATTCAGAAAGTTATGTTTAACCAATCAACGCTAGACGAGCCCCTTAAGGTGGGACATATATCAGAAAGTGTTAATTCATGTCTTTGTTCATGTTACCACGAGACTGACATTCACTTCCGGAATTCAAACCTTTCAATACCTTCTTTTTCGTTTATATGTAAATAACTAGAAACATCTGTACTTATACTATGGGCAAAAAATAATAAAACTTTTTAATTGAAATTTCGCACAAAAACCCATTTGTCGGACAATCTTAGTTGGTATGACTGTCAGTGACATCGGTGCCAAATGTCACATCAGAATAAACATTAGTCTTTATTATACTCTTGTCTTGAGGTAATTCCATAAAATTTTGTGTGCGGAATCACATTTCTGGTGCCAAAACGCTCAGAATGCTGGAAAAGGTCTTCGGTGATAATTGTTACTCGCGAGCAAGTGTTTTTGATTGATATAAATTATTCGAAGAGGGTCGAGAACGCGTTGATGTCGAACCACGTCCAGGACAGCTAACAACATCAACTGATGATAAATGCGTCAAAAAAATTGGTGCTTGAAAATCGATGATTAACAGTCAGAGACCTCACAGACATCGTAGGAATATCCGAAGAATCAGTGAAAACCATTTGAAAGGTCATTTGGGCTTAAGGAATGTGAAAGCACGATTGGTTACAAAATACTTAAATATTTCGAAAAACAGTGTCGCGTTAACGTCTTTGAAACAATGCTTTCCGACTACCAGGAAGTCATAAAACGTATTATTACGGGCGATGAGTTTTAGATCTGGCTTATGTCCCGGAAACAGACAATCAATCGGTCGAATAACGTGGCAAAGGTGAAGACAAAAAAAACTCCTCGAAGCATATTAAGGTACTTATGTCGACAGTTTTCATCAATTATTGAGTTTTGGTGCACTCAGAATTCCTTCCGACCGGCCAAACTGCAAACAAGGAATACTATTTGAATGTTAGGTGCATCATTGGCGGAGAGCTATTCGTGAAAAGAAGCCGGAATAATGGACCGAGCACTCTTTGATTTTGCACTATGATAATGAGTCTTTCGTCAAATTTTCAACCAATAACGTGCCGCAACCGATGTGTCTGTCTGATTTAGCTCCATGTGACTCCCAGCTATTCAGCAAACTCATACCGGGGAAACCGTTTTGAGTCAATTAAAGACATTAAACGTGCATTGAAGGATATTCCAGAAATTGACTTTAACAACTGTTTCGAGGATTGGCACAAGTGCATTGTGAGCAAGGGGATTTATTTGAGGGGGAAGACATAGATTTTGAAAAGTAAATTTAAAATTTTAAATGTATTAACAAAGTCTTATTATTTTTTGCCCACTATATAACTCGATAGCTGGTTCCACGAGTTCAGGTTTCTACTGGAAGGTGTACATTTCCATCATAATATTATTATTGTCAATGAAGAGCGTAAAAGAAAAGTTGTTTTCAAATTTTGAACCTAATTTAAACTACCTCCATTAATGATTAAGTAAACGAATGTGTTGCAATCAAAAAGTGCAACAACAAAGTAAGTAAATATTTATGTAAATTTTCCTTTACAATAACACTAAGTAAATATATATGTAAGAATAACAAGAAACAAATAAAACTGTTGATTAAACCACAAGGACCAACACGAAAAAAGGTCGGGTGTTAAAAGAGAAACAATCATTTTCTATTTTAAGAAAGAAATCGAAATTTTACGAACCTTTATGTATGCGATATTTGAATTTAAGCAAGTGAAATTTAGTAAACGCAAGTCATGGGCGTCGAACAGTGCAGGCAAGTCAAAGAGGCGGGCTTTTCGCCGCGACCAGCAAGCCAAAACAGCTGTCTGAGGTGGCGCGAGCGTCGACTGATATTTTAATGTTTGAAATTAGAAGAAAAGTAATCTAAATTAATATAATTAAATTACAGCTAAGCTAAAGAATTGTAAATTCCATAAGAATGTAAATAGTTCGTAGAAGAGAGAAGCCAGTCGGGAGACCATTTATAAAATGCGGACGGAGCGGGTTTGTTGGGTGTTAAATTGTAACGAAAGCACAAGAGCCCGGGCACCACTTTTCACGGCAGAACAAAAATGTGTGCAGAATGCAAATATATTGAAAATGCAACGTTTTTAAAACAACTCAATAAAATCAAAATTGAATGCAATAAATAATTTTAAATAAAAAACAAAAAATGCTAATGAAATTTAGTGAAATTCAAGGCATTAAATAAAATATAAAAATAGTAAAAATTATACAGCGAAAAACGTGAAACAATTGCTACACACAAAGGCAGCAGCCATTAAGTCGGCTGAGAAAAATCATATTCTAAACACAGTTATTTCGGCGCAAAGCGCAAACCTTCCAACTAATAATAAAAATAAATAAATTGAGAACAAAAAACATAAATGTAAATATTATTGTAGAGCATAGACTTTTTCAGTTAAACGCGATTTTTTCTCATAGAAAATTGTTGCTCTGCAACGCAGAGTTGCAATGCAGCAAAGGATTTAATTTTAAACTTATTGAAATGGCAAAAAACATTGCAAATACCGCTTACAATCCGCCCTTAATCGAAATACAATCTTTTGCATTTTAGCATTTTCATTTCAATTCAATCTAGAAACAACTCAAACACTCACATCAGCGCATAAACGCATAAACGCCGTAAGCGTTGGAAACTAAAAACAAAAATATTAGCAAAATTTTTTAAAAATATCACAAACCGTGGAGGCAACTGACTTATAGAATATATAAATATGTTAGTATGTAGTATATGCAGTCGTAGGTTGCAGACAGTTGTATGTATAAAAATATTAACTACTTATTATTATTGTTGTTGTCGAATATTGAAAAACCAAATAAATTAATGAAATAAACTAGAAATGTAAAAATGAAAGCAAAATGTAAAATAGATATACGGAAAACCTTAAATCTATATACATACATACAGAAATCAATATATTTAATTATATAATGAAAAGCATGCAGCAATTGAAAAGCATAAACAACCGCCAGATCTCCGATGTCCGCTCGGAGTTTCAACCAAAAAAAAAAACATTCAAATTCTAGTGAAGTGAAAAATAAATTAAATAAAGACTCGAAAATTTAAAAACAATATATAATATATATATAAATATAAATATGAATGTGCTTATATTATTTGTTTTCATTCATTTATTTCTAAATGTAAGTATTAGTCCACAAAGAGGAACTTCGTTTATTTTTATAAAATGTTATTAAGCAACGGTATGGAGCCCAACAATGTGCTAAGGATTGTTGCGACGTCGTTATTGATAGTTGAGTTGTCTACGATAATGTTGAAATATCCTCCTACTGTTATGTCTACAGCGAGCAGTCAAAACTACTCCCTGGGGGACCTTCGAGAGGGACGTACAGCCTACTTGGACTTTTTGAATGAACACCACCTTTTCTGGACGCTGAAGTCATTCAAAACTCTCAAGTCTCGGGAGCTTGATGATATCGATTAGGTCATGTTCCGAAAGCCTGGAGACTGGTTAAGGTGACATTCATACGGAAGACCGAAAATAGCTCTCACGTCGGGACTGTGATTTTAAGCAAATTACCTTTTCCTTGTTTCTGTTGAAACGATGAAGAGACTCATGGATCTGTACATTAGGAGCAAACTACCGAAGGGTAAGCATGCATTTTTTAAAGGGAGATCAGTCAAAACTGTTTTGCACGTTGTGTCATGGAGGGAGGGAACCCTACTGCACAAGGAGTTTGCTACAATTATCTTTTTCAAAATCGGGAGCGCCTTCAACAATTTGTGACTGGACGCGGCGGTTAAAGCACTTGAAATGTTTAGCGTGAAATCGAACCTCAAGCACCTCATTCATAGTCTTCTCTGGTTATGGCGGAGCGAGCGTACAAAGATATCTCGAAAAGTTAACAGGTTTACGCCGCATGATGGGGTGCTTTCTCTACTGCTTTGGATCTTAGTAGTTAACGTCCTAATTAAAGAACTCTATGAGTGAGGCAATCGCATGATAGTCTATGCTGACGTCGTTATCCTTATGGTTACAGGAAATTTTTAAATTAACATCTAAGAGCTATCCGAAAGGTATCTCGACGTGGTATCTATCTGGACTGATAGAAACGGCTTAGTAAAACTGAAATGGTTTTATTTCAGGAGGTATAAGATCCCAGATATGTCTCTCTCCTCATTTGGTAGCTCACGCAACAACATGTAGATAAGGTGAAATACCTAGAGACCATCCTTGATAAAAAAGCTGAGGCCAAAGAGCAGGTAAGACATCGGTTGCCTAATATTGCTGTAGAGGCTGTAGAGCTATTAGTTGCTCACTTACCGAGAACAATGGGATTGGGAGAAGTCGCTGGAGAAGAGGCACAGTGAGCTTTTCTTCGGATTGGTAAAGGAGTGTCTGTTTTCACTATAATTAGCATCAAGATACTTCCTTCTCTCCAAGAAGCTGCTCATTTATTTTCATTTGATCGCCTAATTCGTTTGAAGACTTGATTTTTGAGTGGAATAAGAAAATTTTACGTTTAAGACTAGGTTTTATCAGTCTGGCATTGCAGCACAAACATTTTCTTTTATTTGAAATTTTGAATTTTATTTGAAACAATTGTTTGAAAATATCGTGATTTTTTTGTTTTACCAAAAAAGCAATTTTACCTATTGTCAGTTCCGTGGGTCAAAGATCGTTTTCTGTAAAATTTTGTGGTGGTTTTCTAGAAATTGTTGTTTTTTAAAATTGGTTGTTTTGATTGCATGAAACAAAATAAAATCCCCCTAACTATTAGCAGCTAAGGCAACCAAAATAAATAAAACGCTGCCGTGGGCAACAATCGGTGGAAAAACACTGAACCGTTGAAATAACTGTTTATTTATTATACACTTGTCGTTTCATCCAGCGAGAGTAACCACATAACGGCAACACAGTTTTGGAAATATACTTTCCAATGGATCCCGCTAAGCAACTAGGAATCGGGTGAGTAATAAAAAGTCGAAATTTCGATCAACTAAAAGGCTACTACATGTGCACCCAAAATTCGATAGGAAAGAGCAGGCGAAAATAGAGCATTTGGCGCGTCGCAATTTCCAGAAGAAATGGGCTAAGCTTGGTGATGAAAAGTTGAACAGGTTCTACAATCAAAACGAGGTCAATCAACAGCTGCAGGATATACTGAAAAACAAAGGTTTGTAAATTGCTGGCCATAAATAAATTATGTTGATCTTGTGCTCTTAATCTAGAGCTCTGCCCTTACAAATATACGGGCAATGGTGACTCATACTTCGTCTCGCCGGACATGTACAACTCATTGCTAGCGAAATGTCGTTGCGGTCGCAAGCGCAGTGAAACACACATTTTAAAATGCCTGCGAAAAGCGGAAAATCCAAACAGTCAGCGAGCAACGATGTCAGCCGATGTCAGTAATTTAGCGCAACCCCAGAGTTCTGACAATGCATGCCAACCAACGGCAGACAGAAGCAAGAGTGCAGTCAATACCTCTTTTCCAAGAACCTCAAATTGTACGTATATTTTGGTTAGGGTGTCGCTTTTCAAAACTTTCAAAATTCCAATTTTTCAAATAGATTACTGAAAAATATTGCTGATATTTTATTATTTATTATTATTTTAAGAAATTTCACCTCTAAGTTGATCCATTCAACGTCCTTTAATAGTTACGCATTGGTTATACTATATATATGAAAAGTTACAAATAGCGTTCACCCTAATATGCCAATAATTCTAACATATTTAAAAAAACACTCTTCCATATTCTGCAGCGTTAATTGGCTGGCAAAAACGTCCTTCAAGCTACAAGCAATGGGAGAATTCAATGAAACACATATCACCGATTGCTACTATGCCTCAACCACGACTGACTGCCACTTCGTATAATATTCTTCACATTGCCTAAGTGATTAACACAAGCACCCGTTATAACTACAAAAACTTAATTTTTAACTTTGAAAAAAAAATATTTTTACAACATTAAACACCTCTTTAGATCTATAAATGCAATTTTCCACATAATTCTCTTCTAGTTAATGGGAACATCTCTCTCCACAGCTCTTCAGTTGAATAAAAAATTATTAATAATCATTTTTGCATTTCATTTCAACAGTTTATCACCTTGTAATTAAAAAAAATAATCAAACATTTACGGAATTATCATCCAAAATCATATTCCTTCAATCTTTGTCTGACAAATGTACCATGTACTATATTCCATGGACGCGTGAATTCGGTTCGCTTATGTATAGCCGAGTTAACAGCAATGCGCCATTGGTTTCTCCTCTGCTTTATTTGGCGACAACTGGAGACGCCAATTTCCTACTGAATAGAGGTCTGCCTCGTCTTCTACCGGTGGATACTGAATCGAAAACTTTCAAAGCTGAAGTGTTCTCATCCAACCGGACAACATGATCTAGATTTCGCACTATATCTCTTACAGTTCATCGTTTTACCGACTGAGGTTTTCGCCGCTTAAATACCACAAAGGAACATAAATCTTCCGCAAAACCTTTACCTCGATTATTCCTAACGCCAACTTATCAGATCATGTCATTGTTCATGGGACCGCACCACATAGCAGGACGAGAATGATGGGCGATGATGATGGCTTGGAGAGGTTCTTCCCGATCTTGATGGAGCTTTGGGAGTTGCACAACGTCAGTTTAGACAGCCGTATTAGTTTTGTGGAGATACCAAATTGAAACATAGCGGCATAGAGAAAGCTTCTTTTCGTGCAGTCAAAGGCGGCTTTAAAATCGACGAAGTTTTAGAGTGTCGATGTTCTTTTCACGGTCTTTTCTAAGACCACATCCTGCAAAGAAGCTGATGCATGCACCTTGCTAGTTCTTCGCATCGGCTTTATTGTTTTCCAAGCGAATAATTACTATTCGAACCTCTTCATAGTCGGATAATGGGACATCCATTTCATCGTTATTGGACTGTGGAATCTAGTTCGCCATCTCTTGGTGTTATACATACTTTCACTGCTATTCAGCGGACTAAAGAAATGTTCTCTCCCTAAATTCAATATGTTCTGGGCATCAGCCACTAGACCAACTCTTTGAGGTCTACAGAGGAGACCGCTTTGGCACAAACTGTAAATTCCATTTTGCTATCATTCCATTCTAAGCCTCTTCACTTTATTTTCAGTCAGTGCAATACGAATTTTATCAAAATAAAATATCTCGCACCTCATTACGGCAGTTCCTTTTCTTGTAAGGAAAGAAGGAGAGAAATGTCTTGACCTTTACGATTTCCTGAGACTTCCACAAAGCTTTCAAATTGAACATCTGCCAGTTAGGTTCAGCCATTTCAGGTGTTTATCGAGACGAACGAGCAGCAATTAATTTACTATATATACCTTGCTATAAAATATGGTTTGTATATCTAATTGCTGCTTCTAATGAACTGAATTTTTACTACCAGCACCATTAAAATCGTAATAATCTTTACATTTATTAAGCTTTATATATATATATACATATACACATATGTACATATGTATAAGCTATGAATACTGAGCCAAGTTCAAGTTGAGATACTGAAATGAGATGCTGCCGGAGTTGACATGAGTGGCAGTGGGCTTTTTCATGTGGATTCACAAGTTAATACGCCTCTGATGCAAGCTTAAAAGAGAGCACGGCATATCTATTCATTCATAATGAAAAATATGGAAACGCGTATATACTCGTAATACGTCTCCTAACTTGTTTTTTTTATTTCAAGTTGGCTCGGCAGTTAAATCTCGCTCGAGTGTCTTTTCAGGTTGCTCTTTCAACTCGCTGAGCAAAATGTTACTTATACACAGTGGAGCACTGAGCAGCAAAGCAGTCGGCCAAGGCATATGGACGTGTGAAGACTTGGAGACAACCTGGAATTATTATAATTGAGCTAAAACAAAATGTTGTTTACAAATAGTTGTTGTCTTTACTCAGGTTTGTGGTGAATCATGAAATAAAACCAAATATTTAGTTATTGAATTGTGAAATCTGCCCTTATTATCATGCAGTGGTGTTAATGTTAGCCGTCCCAGCGTACAGCGCGCCAACTGAGCAGCGCAGTGTGGCAGCCAGCAACAAACAACGGGCGAGGCGTCAAATTTTTTCTGACTTCGGTGGCGACAATCCTTTCTTCACACCAGTGGACTTTAATTTTGGACCGAACCCTTTACCGCGCCCACAGTGGGGACGCCCCGGTCCGGGCGAACCGCTGATATTTAGCAATGATAGGAGACAAGCATCCACCAGCACAACAACTACTACACCATCACCATCTAACGGTCAACAAGCAAACGCCAATGCTGCGCCAAATATCGTTTTCATTAACAATCAACCCATTGTTGCAACCATAGCACCGTTTACGGCGCCGACGACGGCTTCGCCTCAATTCCTGAATTGTTTTGGCAGCTGCCCCACCACCTCCGAGTACAATCCGGTGTGTGCGAGCAATCAGCAGCAATATCAGAATCCGCAGAAGTTCGACTGTGCGCGACAGTGCGGTGCAGGTGAGTAAGCCTCGGCGATCTCTGTATGTGTGCGTGTACGCCTAAATTACGCACTTTTTGCAATGCATGCATGGTTATGTGTAATTATATTTAAATAAGTGAACAAGATCTTCTTCACTGCATATACTTATATGTAACGGTACACACACATAGACAACCGCAAATAAGCATATCTCATCAACCGAACCTGTTGTGCGAACCTGCTGCTGCCTTACCTTGAGCATTCTTGTCTGTTGTCATTGAGATTGTACTTTAAGCCACACCATCACTTCGCACGCTGCACTTTCGCATAAAGGCCTCCAAGCCACGCATGGGTTCAAGTCACGTCCGTTGTTTTTTATGCATTTTGTTTATGTGTTTAGCGCGTGACTACCGCGTGTTCTCTCAGGGATTCCAAGTCGATCAAAGCATTATTTGAAACACTAATACACGTTTTTACCAATGGCGGTCTAACTTAGACAGGCAGCGCTATGAAAATGGATACAAAATCGGGGCGCCTGATAACTTGTAGAACGCTTGACTTGTCATATAGCGCTAAGAAGGAACAGAAGCTCAGAACAGTTTACTATCAATCAAATTATCAAATCATTCTTTGACTCATACAAATATACAGCAAACTTACCAATAATACCAACAGTTATCAATAATCTCATAACTGTTTTTAATCTCTGCAGATATCCAGATTGTGCGTCGCGGCGCCTGCGAAGGTCTCTTTCCAATGCAACGCGGGTAACTACAATGCAATACAATGAGGATACCTGGGCACAAATGTATATGTATTCATATGATGTGTATATTTCTATGCTACTTTGGGAGCTACCGAACTGATTTGCGTACAATTTCCCTCTCTAACTGTTTACAGAGTGATAGCTATTTAGTTTATAATAATTTGTTTTAAATATTCAGTGTTCTTGTTATATCGCCAATAGTCAATAAATATGGTGATACCTGTTTTTTATATATGTTTTTGTTTTTTGTGTCGAAAAGTAAACTTCTATTTGAATTTTCAGTTAAATGTTTTCAAAATTAAACTGGTTTGCTATTCACGAATATAAGGTAAGAAGCTTGAGAATATAAAAAGAGACACTGATGAAAGAAAGCGCATATACAAGTATGTGGGTACAATGTTTCAGCTAAATGTGCTATGGAAATCTCCTCAGAGGGGTTGAGATTAGGTCCTTTGTGCCACCAGATGGAGTTCCGTTGCGAAGTCAATGAGGAGTAGTTACGAAAACTTCAACAGTCTTTGTGGTCTTACTAACAATACATACCTCTTTTAACGCCTCACACCGCCTGGCCACCAAATGCTTAAAGCATTGCAGAACACGTAAACAAGATATGATCCAGTGTTTTTTTGACATTTCTTGCAGTCTCCTCGATCTATCAAACTCATTCTGCAGACACTGGTGTTACCAGGCTGTGACCAGTGAGTATTCTAATCATGTGCCTACAGCCCAATCTATCGAATGCCATTTGGTACTTCGTATAATTATATATTCCCGACACAGAATTTTCACAGTTTTGTACCTGACATGTTTTTTTTTTGCCATGTGGCAGGGCAATGCACGGGTTTTCCGATGTTGATCACATACGCCACTCTTGGCTAACCCGTCCAATATCTCTTTGCTCTCGCCGCCTTTGGATCCTGGCGCCCAGTAGAAGTGAAGTCGCTTGGGTTTTTGGTGACACTCTCCATTGCTACCCTTTTTTCCGAGACACTTCAGGCCGTTATTTGCTAATGTTTTTTAGCTGAAGGTTCTGTGATATGTAACTCAATTAAATGCTTTTTCTAGTATTAAGTTGATGAATGAAGAAATCTATGCATATATTTTGGGATCATCAAATTCCGGGAAAAACGTCAGTCAACATTTTGTTGTAACACTCGCTATTGTAACGACATTTCCTGCCACATTTCAAAAGAAACAAGGACCGATTATGCCGCCATACCACAATCTCCATTATAACGGTAAATTGTTGAGGATGCAATTGTTTTTCCTGAGCCACACGAGGATTTGTCTTACCCCGATAGGAACAACTTTGTTTGCTGACGAAGCCATTAAGCCAGAAATGAGCTTCAACTGAGAGAATGTTTTTTCGTTGAACGTAAGTTTTTCCAAGAACTCGAATTTGCGTAATAATCTTGATCAATTTCCAAGCGGTCTAACAAAGTGAAACGTGACATGCTGAAATGGAAAACCTTATTGAGACCACTGACAAAGTTTAACACAAATAGTAAACAAACATGGCGTTAGGAGCTTTCAAAAGCACATCCTAATTGGTAGACGCAGTACGTATAAAAGTATGTATACAAATTAAGTCAACCGGAAGTGCGAATATTATAATATACACTCAGTCCTTTTTTTACGCGATTATTGGTTCTGCCACTAATCGCGTAAAAAAAAATCGCGTAAAAATGGTTAGTTTTCCTATATTAACTGACGAATTGGTTCCGAATATAAAAAATATCGCGTATAACAAAATATGCGCGCAAAAAAATATTCAAAAACAATACAATCAGTTTCAAATTTCATACATATGATTTATTCATTCATAACAAAATAAAAAATACAAAACAAAAACCATATATAAAAGAGAAGGAAATAGAAAATAGGTAGATTTATTGAAAAAAAAAACCGTTGAATGCTGTTCAATCACTGTCATTATCCGTAGTGGAAATTATTCTTAGCCGCTTATTTTGATGGCCGGCGCTGATATATGAATAGTATGAACTATGGATTGATGTTCTGATTGACTAAGCATCTCCGACTGACAAAATTAACTGAATTTATGGTGCAATTCAGTTAATTTTGTTTGAATGCTTCTTTTTGGACCCAATAAATTCCGATGTAGTTCTTTATATCTTAAAATACAGAGACTCAATTCTTTTTGAAAAATTCGTGCACGTTCGGCATCAGTATCATTTGCTACAAAATAATTTTCCTATTCTGCTGCAAGTTTAAAACCTTGCTTAATCGTCTCTGCTTTAATTGGATGATCGTCTATCTCGGTGTCAATATCCAATATCCACACACTATTAGGGTGCGCCGACATATTCAAAAATTATATTATTATTATTATTATTATTATTATTAATTGAATACAATTACAATTAATATATATATATAGCACTAGCGGTTAAGCCATCAGCTTTACGTTATTATGGTTTTGATAATAGTAAAACATTTATATTTCAAAGTACAAACTCATTTTGCTTATAATGTATATAAATCTCTTTATGTTTTCTTCGTTTACTTCTGAAAGAAGTTCTTCTATTGTGCGGTTTGTTGTAGATTGTCTTATTGAGTTAACTGCAGTACAGCTTGAGACGATATGTTTGATAGAAAGTATCCCATCGTTGCAGAATTGACGAGTTTGTGGGCTGCCTCTTTGAAAAAGGAACTTGTGCGTTAACCGTGTGTGCCCTAGGCGAAAGCGAGTGTATATTATAATGTTTCGTCTTGAAATTGTTGTTGGGAATATCTGCGATATGTTCATCTAGGCGAAGTAATGCGTTGGTAGTGTTGTTTCCAGGTATGAAAGCGGTTTGGTTGCTCGAAAGTAGCTTGTTTGTGTGAAGGTACAACATAAGCCTCCTAGATATCATTTTTTCTAAGACTTTTGATAGTGCAATTCGTCCATGGAAATTATTTTCTACAAAGCGCCTTTTCGCAGTTTTAAAATACAATTTTTATTAAACGAACTGAACTATAAAACTATCTAATTCTTCTTTGGAGAATGGAGCCATATGTAGAAGTACACGCAAGTGAGGAAAGTCCTCTGAGCGCCATTCACCTCAGAGTGGTCAGAAATGATTATTTTACAAATGGCTCAAGCAGCCCTTGACTTCCAGTCTTAGACCAAGTAACCTCTGGGGGCCCAAAAACAACCGTTTAAAGGCGAGCTAAAGTAAGAAGACGAATCATCTCTCCCCACGATGTGTGCTGGATTTGAGACCTGCTACGTAAAAAAAACCCCAATGAGAAGGCTATAACCGCGTAAGCTATGTCTACACCAATAAAGAAGAAGAATACTTCTTTAAGAATCAAAGTAACTTAATTATGTGTCCACGCAAAATGCTAATAGCACGCAATTTTACTTCCTGAACTAAAGTAACATACCATTTTTCTTCTCTTGTGGGGTTAAGCGCGTCGAGAGGTAGACTTTGATCAGCATTGGAACTACCCGTGATTTTCGTTCAGCAAAGTCATGCGAATCCGTAGTTTCTCTGTTATTTCTTGACGATTGTTTTTTTTTTCGATATGAGATTGTGAACAACTGGCCTCACTATCTTGTGCGGAAGATATATAATGCGTATTATTAAGAAATATACCCGTAATGAAGACGTAATATTAAGAACTATATCCGTAATAAAGGCAATTTTTAAACAAATACAATTTTATAGTTACTTGGATTATAGAAACGTTCGTTATATAATGGCAAGCTTAAATACTTAAATTTGTTTTCGCCCATCAGAAGCAAAATCCCCGAGTCTTATCACACATGCTTCCTCAAATATGGGCATACATATGTATATACAGTCATAGGATTTGAATTTATTTGAAAAGCTCTAATAATCGCCTGGGGAATTATTATAAAATAAACAATAATAATTCCATCGCGTACAAATATTGGAAGAGATAAGAGATTAATGCCAAAATCTAAAAGCATACATAAACATTTAGCGAGATACGAAAGCGTACACGCTGCGCAAACAAAAAATCCGCTGAAAGCAATTCAAAATGATTAAAAGTTAAAATTAAAAAAATGTATTTCCAATATTCGCTAGATTCTATAACTACTGCTGGATTGTATAAAAAAAGAAAGGCTTGGTGACTTTTTAAAATTTTTCTAAATTGAAAAAAAAAGCAAAATTATAGACCAAAATGACATTTGCACTCCCTTCTTAGATTAATTTATTATTGTTCCTGAAGAAGAAATTTCACTGCAACTTCAAAAAATAACAAGATAAATAAATATACAAGTAAGTACATACATACGTAATTAAGTAAATAAGTGTGCTAAGAACGCCAATGACAACGTAATAGATAAGGAGCCGACTTGTATTACCCTGGTGGAAAACTTTATGGACAAATCGCCCCGCTACTTTTTCCAGGTTCTTTCACTCATGGGTCATGAAGGAGCCCGTAAACCCGCTCTTCTGATTTTCAGTAAACAGATGCTCACAAAGCGTTGAATAGTGTTAACTACATATGAACTGTGAGAACTTCCCAAAAATCCAACGTCGGAACAGTCGATGCCAGCGATAGTTTTTTGGTTCAAACAGAGATCATGTGACAGCTTTCACATTGGACGACTGCCTGATGGCACGTTCCTTAACCATAGTTGCAACCAGCAAGCTCGAGATTTAAATGTACACTGAAAACCGCGACTCGTGGACTAATGTAATTTGCGATTTTCATGCTTTTCCGAAAGAATTTGAATACTGACAGCTTGGAAGCTTGAAAATTCATGATCGCGATGCTAAAATAGTAGATTTCCCTATCGGGTAGTTGCTTATCTATGGATTCAGGCATTTGCGTATATTTGCAATCTAAAAATCATTATAATTAAAAAGCGCTGATTTGAGCACAAATATTTTAGTAGTTATCAGCATCCCAAGCTGGTTGCTTTCTTAAAAAATTAATTCAAGATGAAGATTTCAAACGAATTTAAAGTTATAGTGGGTACGTGTTATAAACTATATAAATATACAGCCTTGTATACTGTATTAGGGGAGTTTTGGAAATGAGTTGCATTTGTGTAATAATGGTAATACCAATCGTAGCCTGATTTCCATCCAGAGGTGCCAAAAACAGGTTGGAGCATATCTGCTTTCTTATTTTTGGAAAATCTTTGACTCAGGCCAAATTCCTCGCTTCCGGGCTAACTAGTGTTCTAAAATAAAAAAGGAAATCACTCTAAAAATGTTTAAAGATATTCTTGAAATGTTCTCATAAGAAAATATTCCTTCAAAAAGCGAATATTAACAGTACGCCTCAGTAGTCTTGTTACAGTGTGAGCCCAATTGGTTTTAGCGATTTATAACGTGACACCTTTCTATACATTGCAGCATTTTTCTGCGTTTGTTTGATTTACCACATAGACGGTCTGCCACAACCGCGGTACGGTTCGCATCATCATCATCACAATTCCACGGCGGGGAATAGCGGACGGCATAATGCAACACATCACCGTCCTAATAACTGGCAATCACATCACCGACCCAATCAGACGGTTGATCACCAAAATCACACCAATCCTAATTACTGGCATCCACATCACCGACCAGGAAGACCATGGCATAATCATCATTCACATCGAAGAAACTGGACGCAAAATATCCCAATCAGCACGCAACCAATTAACAACGACGGTGGTGGACAATTTGCTCCCACCAATTCCGTTTGGGTGGCGCCAAGCAACTCAGCAAACTCTACAAATTGGAAAGGCGGTGTAAGCAACATTAACCCTAACAGAGGTTTCCTGCCACAGGTGAATAATGGATCCAATTCAGATCCCATTTGGCATCTAGGTGTCGCTATTGCGTCCAATTTAGGTCCACAACCGTTAGCTGGTAGTGCCTCTGGACACAAAAATACAACAAATACTGGTTGGAATATCCCGAGTGGACAGCTTAATTGAACTTATAGCGCACATCCTTACAGAAAACTATTTGTTTGAAATAATTTACTTTGAAATACTTATATTACTTTGAAATAATTTCCAATTGAGATAAGTTCCTACCAATAAAAAACTAAAATTGTATTACCAGCACACAATTTTCTTATTAGCGGTTTCCAACTATAGGGGATGTTCGAGTCTCAATCACTTCGGCAGTATAGCAAGGCATCAGCTGGCTCGAACATCCCCATACTGTCTTCCGTAGCCCTCAACACAACAGTACTGTTACAGAGTCAAACAAATAAATAAAACTACAGTCCAGTAGCCTTACACAGTTGGTGTGTTCATAGACAAATTTCAAACTATTGGACACAGATTTCCTTCACAGCTCTCGGCATAAATATCTCAACCTATACTTAATTAGATCCGTCAAGTTCTGTATACTTACTGAAGCCAAGCTGTATGTCGTTGGTGATGCTTTAACGTTTACCTAGTCCACGTTAGAACAGTAAGGATTAGACAAGTTGTCGTCGAGGTCATCTAATGGTAGACCCAGGAAACGTTTTGCTTCGACGAGGCTGTAACACTGAGGGAAGGGTGTCAGCTTTGGAGGGTTAGCCGGGCATGCAAATAAGTGGTCATGCGGTACACGCTGGACATATGTTTGATATCTCAAGGCCAATTCGGGATAAGTAGGAGTTTAATCTGCTACAGTATCCAGAACGAAGCTGCGCAAGCATCACTCTCGATTCTCGTGGCAACTCGAACTCTTCGTCTGAAATGGGTGATGGTTTGACTGCAAATACGCCTTTCAAGGAAAGGAAGTTGGTGAAGGTGTTAATGGCTCCACTGTGAAGGGCGGTCAGCCTGAAGTTTGTTGCGCTCAAATTCTGGTCGGTGGATTATTTTATGCAGACGGCGTAGTTGAGAGATCTCTTGATGCTCCTAGGAGACCATTCTGCTATAACCAGGTGACTGCAAGGATGATTTCTGCGAAAGCACCTTTTGGGCGGAACTCCGCGATTTTTACAGCAGCGCTCAAGCGAACAGTAATAGCTAAGATCACCTTGCGAAGTTGACGTTCGCCAACGATAATGTCCGTAGAGATGGGTAGAGGGGTGAGGTGCTCTCGGTAAATTCTGTGAAGCCAATCCAGTGGGCTTTATTAAAGTTATCGAAGGTGTGGTTGTCAAAGAAATAAACTAGGGAAGTTTTTCGATCGAGATAATCCTGGGCAGATGTTCCAAAGCGAGAGTTAGCATATGTCGTCAAGTTATGCTATTTATCAGACCACCACTAGCAATAACAAAATCTGGCGAGCTATTAAGTCGGTATTCAGCACGAAGTAGCGCACCTATGTTCGAGCATGTAACTGAGGATAGCTGTACGCTAACCTTCTAGGGTACTATTTCTGCGGCCGGTGTCGCCATCGATAAGACGATGTCACACAGTGTGCAGTATGAAGGCTATCTCTCCACCATTGTCCCTTTAGCGAGATATGTAGAAACCTGCACAAGTCTGAAGATCTGAACGGCTGTTTAACTTAGTTTATTGGACTGCACCTATCGATCTTGCTCCGGAGTCCGTTGCAGTTGAATTGCAAAATCCGAGTTCGTCGTGAGTGGTCAGAATGGGAGTCATTCTACCTGTTTAAACTTCTATGGACCGTAGAGGTCCCTTATTGGTCACTCGCGTGGAATGGCGGTGCAGTGCACGAAATTGGTAAAGGTTACAAAGCCGTAGAGGCTAGGTTCCCTGTAATGTGATGGCATTAGGTCACGTAACTCGCGACCCAATCCGTGTCTTACTATCTGAACAGGTCTTAAAATGGCTCCATCCATTGCATGTGTTACACGTAACCAAAGTGGTCTACCAGCGCAGAAGCAGAAAAATTCCTCAAGGCTCAATGCCGGCACGAGTCTGGAGGATACGAAGCAACACTTTTACAGGGCGTTGCTTCAATGCTGACAATCTTACTCTAGAACTTACTGACCTCCGGAAGTACGGCCCTTGGCCGGATAAAACCCGGGTCAATTCCGGTAAAACAGGGCCGGCTGTGGTGGAAATTGAATTTAAATAGCTCATACCTGAAAAACATCTCACCCGAAATTTTTTCCGCTAATTAAAACAAAAGATTTATTTATAAATTGGAATCAGGTCCTATTTATTGTGGATATTGTTTATTCATATTCAAAACATTTACAAGTCCTTTTTTTCAAAAAACATTACACATTTATTCATAAATAAAAACAAACACAAATTCAAATTCAAATATAAATGGTCCTGCCTATAATTCTACACAATTTGCTTAAATGGTGCTTAAAATGGCGGTCCCCTCAAAAATCTTATGAAGCATAGTGGAATGTACGGAATACATTCTCAAATGCGGAATTTCGATTTTGTATAGCCAAAAAACCTTCAGTTGCTCTCTTAATCAGTGTACGGATTTTTATGAATGAGTGGAGTTTTGTTGACTCATATATTCCATGTACAGAAAAGCTTCGTTAAAGGGAACCATAATGCAAAAGGAGCGGATCAAATGAAGATAACAGACAGGACGAAAGTACAATAAGTACGTTGATATTTCCATCGATGAATTTCCCACGCCGTAGTAAAGTATCCCTCGCCGCCGTCAAATCTTGGTTCCCACGCTGCAGTCTCAACTTTGTATCCCACGCCGCCGTCATAACTTGGTATCCCTCGCTGCCGTCACAACTTGGAATCCCTCGCTGCCGTCACAACTTGGGAGTCCCTCGCTGCCGTCACAACTTGGAATCCCTCGCCGCCGTCACAACTTGGAATCCCACGCCGCCGTCACAACTTGGAATCCCTCGCTGCCGTCTAAACATGTTTTCCCACGCCGCCGTCTACTCTAATTCGCCGCAAAAACCAAAACTACAACCCCTCGATGAACCGCCGAGTCCCACGATGAGGAATCCCCCGCTGCCGTCAACACTTGGAATCCCACGCCGCAGTCACAACTTGGAATCCCTCGCTGCCGTCAACACTTGGTATCCCTCGCTGCCGTCAACACTTGGTATCCCTCGCTGCCGTCAAAACTTGGTATCCCTCGCCGCCGTCAATGCTTTGGAATCCCACGCTGTCCTCAACTCTTGTTGATTACGATGTTTGTTTGCTAATTTAATTTTTGCCTTCCCAATTAAACTCAATTAAGTCGTGAAGATAAACGGAAAAACTGACGTCTCGAAAAAAGATTCATAGGTGTTTGTTTAAGGGGTTTCTAGAACTGTCTTCTCTCTGCCTCTCCCAGTTAGTGATGAAATAAGAACGATGAAGATGAATATCGGACAAAACGCTCATACTCTCAGAAGTTACGAAAAGATATGCCAGTCGTGGTAAACAAAAGATGGAGCGGTCGAACAGTATATTGCCCTCATACTTTCTGCAAAGCTACGTCACACATGCCACCGTACCAACCTCTGATGAAGCCGCAAAGTTCTAACCTTTGCAACAGAACGCACACGGACCACACATTTAATTCACACTAACCAGACCACAACCATGAAGCCAGCACTCGAATGGTATACATAAGCATGTTTGTGTATGTGTACTCAATCCTCTCTCGACGGAGTTGTACAATCCGATCGGTAACAAATGGGCGAAATTACCTTTCAGCAATTAATAGGTAATTTAATGGATTCGGCATCAACGTAGATATTATTATCTCTGCAAAACGCTTGGAAGGCAATTGCTCTGGCTATTCAGTAGACTCTGGTCGCTATTTCTGGTGGTAATGAAGGCTTGTGGTTGTGTGTTGATAAATTGTGCGTTAATACGAGCAGTGTGTGTATGCGCGCAGGCTTGCAGTTAAGTGCAATAAAAGACGCTAGATGAGGTTGCATGTGCACGTAAACATGTGACCAGGACGAACTAGATTGGACGAGATTGTGTGTAGCTCTGCCGACTTGCAAAAGTTGTGTATGCCACACAAGAACTGAAGGATGGAATTTGAATGTGAGGCGCTGTATAAAGCACTTGCAACTTATTGGTTTGATGCGAATGCGGCTTAGATGGTACGGCCGAAGAATATTAAAGAACCAATAGAATCTTCCACGCATTCCACCAAATTAGTTCGATTTCCCAAATGGAACAGCTGATCACGATGTTTTCCCTATATGAACTAAGCTTTCTATATCTTGCACTCTTTCCTGCCTTTTCTCCCTTTATCTCTGCATCTCTCTTGCAATCGGATGGATGTGTGTTGTGTAGTTAAGAATTAACCCAAAAGGATAAGACGAGATCTCTGCTCTCAAAATGATGCTCAGACTGCAAAACCCTTTGTATGACAAAATGACATCTTTCTCTCTCTCTCACGCACCGGTCACCAAGGAATGCATTGATCTTGTGGTGGAAGTATGTAGTTTTCACTGCTTTCGTGCCGTGTGCCAAGTTAATTAATAAAGGTATTAAAATTACATTCATTCAAAAATGTTACATGTCAAATTACAAGGTAAGATTTAAAAAAAAATATATATAAAGAATGAGTTTACAGAGTATCTTTCAAAAATTTTGAATATTACATTGCAAAAATATTTGCGATATTTCAGTCAAAATAAACTGTCACAATTTACATGAGATTTTTCTTCTTGGTTTACATGTGTATTAGAATATGAATTTAAATTTCTTCACATTTTTTTAATGCACTCGGCATATTAGTGGATCGACTACTTCTTCGTACAGTCGTTATAATTTACAATCAGATAAAATTATTAGATTTCTACAAACATCGTAGGTGACAAACAATTCAACTTAGATATTATAACAGAAAGTTTGATAAAATTTGATAACATTTGGTCAAGTAGAATAATGCTTGGATACAATTATCTTTTAAGGTATTTTAACAGAAAAGTAATTGTAACAAAAAACACTAATCGTGTAAACATGGATTTCATCAATTTTTATGTGTACAATTTTCATATGTCCAGGCATTATAGAATGAGCAGTTACATAATTAATATGTTAACTAGGGCTATTGTGGTTTGGATTGATAAACATCTTTAATGAGCCTTTGCGAGACCATCTGCAAACCACATTCAGTGGCTGAAATCGTTTCTTACTGTGGACTCGTTAAGTCACATGAGACCTGTAAATATATAATTTTATACTAACAGAACGAACCGTAACAAGTCTTACGCGTGTTTCTTTGATTCCCTTTAGAAACATTTCTTCGCCCACATTCGGGGACAGACTCATCAGAACTCCTTGCCATCGCTCAATGCCAGGAATTGGCCGAGCGGCGACTCGTACGGATTCGCACATTACAAAAGGAAACGGAAGACCAACGACGTTGTATTTGAGGTATTCTGAGGTACGATTTACAGCTTGTCCTTCAATTACCAGATAACGTACAATTGGAACAAGACTGTCATGATTACAATGATTAGCAGTATATATGTATGTATATGGACGGCCACTTCTAGTTGTATCGTTCGATTCCCTTTAACGATCATCTGGATGCGTACAATGCCGCCATTTGTATGTTAACAATGAATTGAATTATTTACTGCAAATAGAGTGTTTAACAAAAACGGGTAATTCAAGCAAACACCTCATTTAGTTGAAGATTTAAGTCTCGCTGATGCACTTCCTTAATAAAAAAAAAATAGGCCCGAGGAAATTCTGCAAGTTGCAACATAATGGTAAGGGGAGTGGAAGCTCGTGCCCACTATTTCGAAAATACTGATAATGGTGAAACATCTGGCCATAGTTAGTTTCTCTTACGACATTACCAAGAAGTTGGACGAAATTTCATCAAACTGCAAATAAATTTTTAATTGAAGGAAAGATTCATTTTCAAAGCACCTTCAGTTTCCTCAACTGCCTGATGAAGCAATACAGAATTGCACCACCGTAAATTGCCGTTTACTCTTGATGGGTTTCTCTAACAGGCTTTTAGTTGGCAAAGAGTCGACCGATTATTATTCACTGTAGATACATACAGGTACCGTTCAACTGTATTATATCGCTGTAATAAATAAACTATTTCGTTGTTTTTGATGCCGCGAAAATAAATTCGCAAGTAAAATCGTGTGTAGATATGTTTACATGATGTTTAAAAATCGAGACATTTTGGTTTTACCAGTTTCAAGTGGAAGATATCCACGGGAACCGTTATTTCAATTTGGATGCCCTTTCACTGCTCATAAACCGATGTTTCACATGACGGGCGTACTAATTACCGAGTGTCGTATGGCTTGATTCCCTATAGCCAGTATACAGATGAGATATACGCAGGAACAGATCAACTACGTTATATCGCTACAAATTATAATGAGAAAAGTCGTATGTTTTCGAAGAATATATATAAAATAAATTTTCCAATTTGCTAAAAAAAAAAAAATTAAATCCCCAGAAGTTGTGTAAAAAATGTCGTTGTGCCTTTCAAAGCTGGAAAATATCGAATATCTCGTGCTTTAGTTGTACAAAGATTTTCATCTAACCTCTTGCATAAAATTGGTGGTGTCTCTATCGTAAAAATTGTTTGATGCATTGCACCTGTTGTTGGCGTGATTCCCTTTTTGCCAATAACCTATTTTCATCCCTTTCATGCAAAGGCCAGGTAAGATTCTGTAAAAAAATTTGGACATATAACTGTGTCTTTGGCATACTAATTCAGAATTTATGTTTTGTAATTTTACTGTCCAGATAGTAAAATTAAATGCAGATAATGTTTCTTCTTCTGTGTAAGCAAGATGTAGGATCCAATCCTTAGAACATCGAGTTTGTGAAATCTATAAGAAATGCATTAATATATGGCAAGGAAACAGTTTCTTACTGTTGCATGGTGAATAGTTGCTGTTTGTGACTCCGTCGGAAATTTTTAAGGTCTAAATCTGTTAAGCTGCTTTAGAAAAACTTCCTAGTAAGCTACACACGGGCACACGCAGGCACCGATCAACTGCGACGTACCGCTGTAAAATATGGAAATTTCTTCTCTATCGCGTGGTTTATGGTATAACAGTCATAATATAAACAATCGGCAATTGATTATTAAGTACTTATTAAGGTTGGGTAAGTAAACCTTTCGTTTTGGTTATCCAATTTAACGGACCGAAATCTTGGCATTCAACCAGATATAGTAGATATCTCGTCCCTCCAACGCTCTTCGTGCAATAACTGTGAAATAACATTACTACAGGTATATAAATCAACCTAACCTTCGTTGACAACTCCTGTGTATATGGTATTGTCTTGGCATGATTCCCTTTTGCCATTTTTACATGTTTTAGCCCTTATGTTCAGAACAGTATTTAGATTTCCATGGGTTTGTAGTAGGTTGGTGATTGACAAAATAAAATGTATCCTTGCAGTGCAATTGTTTAGTTATCGTTTCCTATGAATTATGTATTAGTCAAATTTAAAATTGCAAATGTCTTACAATCGGCTTCAAGTTGAAACTCGTGCTGTTAAGTGGTGTTCTTAAGGTATTCAAAGTTTTCTCCTGGTTGTTTTTATAAAAGTCCAACTGTGCCGTAACAAAGCAGTATTACAAAAGTTGATCGTACTCTTAGTGCTTCCTATAAATTGGGTATTAGTCAAATAAAATTGCATTTGCTCTTACAATTGAATTAGATAGAAATTATGGGATGCTCTCAATGTCTCTAAGGTGATGACAATTTCGTTAAGCTTCACAGCTGTTTACAGAAGTTAGATGCGTACAGGCACGTTCTACTGTGACGCATTGCTAAAAGAAATACTAAAAAAAATTAGGCCGTTGAATTACCCGCTGGCAGTTCTGATGAGATTTAAGGCCTATAACTTGTCTTTGATTCCCATTATTGATGCTGTAATGGTAGAAATTAGTGCAAGATATGATGGACCTAACCTCACCACCTCGTCGCCACCATTTCAAAGGCATGGAGAGGATCTATCTGCCAAATTGACCGTATGCAATTCGCAATATTGCGCAGTATCACTGAAAAATCGAAAAGAAAACTCTAGAGGTAACTCGTTCGTTCTCTAGATGAGTAGAAAATATGTGTTTGGTATTTTCGTAATACACAAATCCCTGTGCTTTGTTTATGTATTCCTAATAGGTGCTGGTTATTTGATTTTTCCCAATCGGGGAACGTTTTCTCTCAACACATTCTCAAGACTTGGAAATTGTTGATCAGCTCTTTACCATTGGTCAACCGATACATACAGGAACCGTTCAACTGTCGTATCGCTGTAACAAAATCGTAAACAGAGGAAAAAAAAAACGAAGAACAGAAAAAAAAACGAGATGGATGTTTCGGCAGCCACTAGCCAGCAGATAAGATTCAATTTCAACATTCCGGATTCTGTAAATTAACGATAAGTGTTTAAAGAGGAAATCCATTTGGCTTACGTCATGTTGATCTTTATCAGGGAAAGGGTCACAACGTTTTACAGCCATAGGTAAAAAATAGTTTTAAGAGAGTAGAACGATGATTATTTCCGTTATCCGCTTGATATATAAAATTATTCCCCACGATGTTTTGTTGTATGATATATATGTACGTTGGTTTTAAATGCGAGCAGGCACGTTCAACTGCCTCGCATTGCTGAAATTTTAAAGCTAATTGTTCTTCGAAAATATTTGTAAATACCCTTCGCAACCATATGTTGGTTGTTTGCTATTTTGTCCCTTCATGTTCCACATATTCGTTTCTGGAAATTATGCTGTTTTGGTTAACGCACGAGTATGGCTTTCTTTTGATGTCCCGGCTGCAAACACATTTTGTTGCCCATTCTCTCAAAACGTCACCACCAATTCTTCAACATCGATGTTGGGTGTACTACGTGAGGAACAGCACGTGCAACTGATAAACAAACTACAGCAGCACATCACACCAGCACATACCGTCGCTTCCGCCACTTTCATATTCCGAATAGATCCGAATTAGCACCCACAGCAATTTGTGTAGAATTTCTATGTTCTCATTCTCATTGTTTTAGCTCACTCACTCTGTTGTTGGATCAAATACTTCCCCCGATTTATCATCTTTTATCGGCAAAAAACGAACTGTAAAACAAAATATCATTTATGGTTGTTTTTTAATGCTTCAAAAATAAATTTACACTACAAATTTTTTGTATTAATTTAAATACTTTTTTATTATATTTTTTCCAAATCAATTCTGTATAAATTTGTATAAAAAACTTGAAAAGAAATATTCTTTACATCCTTACTTTTATCTAGAAACATCACAATTGATTCAATATGAATCAGACAAACTTCTCAGGTACACCTCGTGTATTAATTGCACTAGCAGTTAACCTACGTCAACTCAAAGCAAATATGTAAAGCGTATGGTGCCATCTCTTTTGCTCATTCTATTATATTGCGAACTGTTATACATCTCATCATCTGCCATCCCTACATCATAGTGAACTGTTATACATTTAAAGTATATATTTGATTGTATATATTTATATACTTGCGTTTAAATCTTCTCGAATTTACGTATTATGTTGAAATCGCGAAATAAGCTTTTACATAACATCAAAAGGTGACTGAAATTATCGAGTAAATTAGTCATGTGTACAATACACGACACACTCCGAAGTCTTATGTATACACATCTTTCGGCATAATTGCCGAAGTCGACTTCCGAAGTGAATACAATATCGATTGTTATATACACAAAATGGCGATGGCTTTACAATTTTGCTTTGTGTTAAAATTAGATACTCATATACTATAAACATCGCAATTTATATAGTTTTGTTTAAATATTAGTTTTACGAACCGATTGAGTAATATCTGAGCTGATCATCCACACATCAGTCGTGCGTACGTAGCTCCCAAAACTCGGCTCGGGTTCGCCCAGCCCAGTCTCGTTGGCTTTGGCTTTCTCTACCAGAAAATGGTGTCATGTCAACTCACACGGTTTTCATTTTCACATTATGGAACACTTTGTACGATGCTTCATTGACTGCAAATGAAAAACTTGCTTGATAAAACTATACTACAAATACACAATTCAGACATCTGCAATTAAAACTATTAACTAACTACTGCAATACTTTGTAACACATTGCAATTATCACTTTTTACATTATATTCATTTTTAAATGCGCATTTTACATCGCAATCTTTATTAGTACTGCTACTCAGCGATCGCATAAAGGAATCCAAGTCACTAAGTTCACTTTTCCACAAATTATCCACCTTTTTCTGGCGTTCAGCTTCCTCCTCTTCAGACACCTTTCCCTTCACATAACTGCTGATGGCGTAACTACCGTCTAGTTTCGTTTGGAACTCGGCCCAACGACGAAAACGTTCTCTCTGCTTGCGACGTAATTCAGCTTCCGCACTCAAAAGAGCTGTATTCAACATCGCATTGACGCGTAAATTGCCACGCAACTTTCTTTTCATTTCTGATCGTTTGATACGGAAATTACGAACCCATCCGCAAAGCGTTGTTGGATCTTGTTCAACAAAAACATTTCCACAAGTTGTAACCATTTTGAAAAGAAATTTAATTTGCCACGACCGTTATTAACACTAGGCACTGTTTGCTCTTTTTTCTTTGTTCTGATTTTTATATATTTGCAATGCACATATACACACACCTTCAAACTTTGTTGGCCTTCAATTTTGATGACTCAGCTCACTTCTGGTACACATATAAATCAGCTTCCAATTTCCTCCTCTTGACTCGTATATTTTCACAATATAATTGCATTCAACACAACCTCTCGCCAACAACTGTGAAATTCCGTTCATTGCAGCCAGTTATTTATACTCTGGCCCTTGCTTGAACGAAGCAATTCCTCCGCTTGCACGTAAAAAGTAGTACCTATTTTAGGGTGACTTTCACACGCTCGCGGCTGACCTGAAGAACAAAAGTAAATTTATCTACAAGAACATCTTAAGGGATTAATACTACTGTACCGCAGTTGTAAATCCGTTCTTTTATATTTTCGTAATTCCCAAGTAAAAATTGCACCTGGAATTTATTTGTTATTTTATACGATTCGTTGTTTTATCGCTTTCTGGTCGTTTCCTAAAATTCGGAGAAATATCAGGAAAACGTTGAAATGTTGCCAGACGACAAGTAAAATTCATGTTTTTATTAATTACAAATTTATAAAATACTTATTAAACATTTAACATTTAACATGATAATAATGGACAGTTTTATAAACGATAGGTAAATATTAAAACATATATAAACACACTATATACTGTATGTAATACTGTACAAACGTATCTTTTTAATATGAAAATACAGTGAAAATTACCAATATGGGCAGCCCTCATAATCGGACAGCTCCTAAAACCGGACAGCTCCCAAAACAGGACAAATTTCATGAACCCATTGTTTTCATTCATATTTTCACACATAAGCAATTCTTAACTTGTAATTTGTAGCTAGCTCTCTTTAAAAGAGTTTATTTAATTTATAGTTTGGCAAATAGTTTCTGTAGTTAAGTTGACTGGCTGGATCGTGTTGTGTTTTAAAAGATTAATTTATCTATCCCAAAGCCGCAAAATGCCACCGACAAAAAATGTTTTATCTATTAAAGATAAAATGGAAATAATTAATGTGTTCGAGAAAGAAAAAATAAGTGTTCGTGAGATTGCGAAAAGGTAAAGTTTAATGCAGTAAAGAATTCAATTGTTTACAATTTATTTATATTTGAAGGTTCTATATTAGCAAATCGCAAGCTGCAGAAATTAAAAAAAATAGTGAAACCATTCGTTCTAAATGGGAGTCTGGAGCTAATGTTCATCAAAAGAGAAGTTTTATAAAGGAAGGAGGATCTGATATTGACAAAATATGTTTTGACTGGTTCACTAAGGCTAGAAGACAAAACATTCCTATTTCTGGTCCGATTGTACAAGCTAAGGCGAAAGAAGTAGCGCAGAAGTTGGGTGTATTAAATTTTGCTGCATCAGATGGATGGTTAAATCGATGGCGCATACGAAATAATGTTGCTTTTAGGAGCATATCTGGTGAAACTTCAGATGTAAGCTCGATGGATGTTGAGCAATTCAAGGCAAAGTTACCATCTCTGCTCCGCGACTACCAGCCAGAAGACATTTACAATGCCGACGAAAGCGGACTATTCTTTCGGGCATTACCTGACAAAACTCTCCGTCTTAAGTCCGAAAAATGTATGAGCGGCCAATTAAGTAAGGAGAGGCTGACAATACTATTTTGTATAAACATGGCTGGACAAAAGGAACAGCTTTTGGTCGTTGGAAAGGAAACCCTTTCTCGACCATTTAAACATCTTTCTTTAAATGAACTTCCAGTGGATTGGCAATCTAACAACAAAGCATGGATGACTCGTGAAATCATGACTACATGGCTAACTCAGCTGAATAGGAAAATGAAATTACAAAATCGGAAAATTATTTTGTTCTTGGATAATGCAGCATCACATCATAGTCATATGAACTTTACAAACGTTAAAATAGTTTTCTTGCCGCCAATTTCAACTGCAGTTTGCCAACCTCTTGATCAAGGCATAATACAAAATTTTAAAATTGAATATAGAAGCTTAATGTTACAACACTTGCTCCCAAAAATCGATTCAGCCAGTTCGGCATCAGAGTTAGCAAATTCTATTAATGTTCTTGAAGCTTTATACTTCATTCAAACCTCGTGGAATAAAATTAAAGCCACAACCATCAAAAACTGCTTTCTTAAAGCTGGTTTCCCACAAACCAATCAAAATGTGCCCGATTTTGATGACGAGGATGATAAATTTCAGGCCTCGTACAGAAATTTAAAAAATGTAATTCCTTTTAATTTTGACGATTTTGTTAAAATTGATAAAGTTGTCTTTACTGAAGAGAATTCTATTGAAATACAAGTTGAACCAGACCTTGCAGAGATGAGTGACTCCGATGACGAAACAATTGAAGAAATTGCCGAGCCAATAGTCTCGTACAAAGACGCATTTGAGCACATTGCTTTATTGAAGCAATTTGCAAAAGATGACTTTATAGCCTTCAATCTCTTAAAGAATGTAGAAACTCATTTTGAAACTCAACTCCTTAAGCTTAACCAATCAAGGCCTAAACAGTCGACCATAATTAAATTTTTTCAACCAAATTAAACTTTTGTAATGCCTATAATTAAATGTAAACTTGGATTTAACTTATGCCTACGAGCATAAGTATATTAACATAATACAAATTTGTCAGTTAAATGATATGTACACAATTTTATAAAACATAGAATATTTATAAATTACGATTTCTGTTCATTTTCGATACTCTAAAAACACATTTTTGATTTACTCGTTAGTTTTTAGCATTATTATAGCTGGACAAAAACACTGCGGCGGTAGATGTCCAGTTAGGAGGAGTTTCACTCTATTTGCTTATTTATTTTTAAGATACTTATTTTCATTTCACAGAATTGCAACTATGTTTTTGTAAAAAATGTCCCAAATTATATTCATATGAATTAAAAAATATATATTGATTTAAAAAGTAAGAAAAGTTTAAAAAAACAGAAGCTGTAATTCAAAATCAAAACTGCGTTTTTCAAATAAAATGCTATTTTTTATTATTAAAATACATTGATTGTTTTATATCTATTGTTATTTTTGTGAAATAAAAATGTTAGTAAATAAGTAAATAACGATCAATTCATAAATAAGACCACGTTCATTATTAATAGGCTTATAAATTATTAATTTACTTGGCTTCCGTTATTAATGAGTACATTTCAATGTATATACTTACATATGTACATATGTATGCATGCATCTATATGTGTAACTTCCCAAAATGCTAGGTATTTTTAAGAATATTCGCAAACATTCCTTTTTAGTTTAAAGTAACGGATTTGGCGATCAAGGTCGATCGTGTTAAGCGTGAGAACTTTTAAAAGAAACATCTTCGAAGGTAAACGAATAACATCCCTTCTTTGATAAATGAAGTTCACATAATTGGTGTGTTTGCCTTTTTACAGGTAAATGCGAATAACATAATAAGTGTACATACACACATATGTATGTATATGAGTATACTTACACTTATGTGTGTATCTATGTCCGTGTTGTACTGGTTTCTTCCCTTTTGCCTAACAGCTGCTACACGGCGGTTCGTCAATTCATAAGGAATAAACTTATGTACATATGTACATGCGTATTTACAAACGTATGCGATCGA
The DNA here is from genome assembly GCF_023373825.1 of Bactrocera dorsalis. Classification (NCBI taxonomy): domain Eukaryota; kingdom Metazoa; phylum Arthropoda; class Insecta; order Diptera; family Tephritidae; genus Bactrocera; species Bactrocera dorsalis. The sequence goes on from NC_064307.1 coordinate 5,318,943, forward strand.
ATGACATGAAAATACATACGTACGTATGTATACATATGTATATATACCAACGTATCGTTGCACTTAAATATATTTTATACATTCATAAAACATATGACCACAATTTATACAAACTACTCCAAATGATCGAAAATAAATGAAGTTTGATTTTTATATAGTCCATTTGTGCATGTGATTGTGTTTATATTCGTTTGTATTTGAATATACATATAATATAAACATATGTATGCCTGTGGCTTCGTACAAATCTGAAAAAAACGTGCCATAGATATTCGTACATTCATACAGATCGTCACCTAAAATGCAAAATTAGTCCAGTAATTATAGTAAGTTCACCTACATATGTATGTACATACATATAGTATGTATTTACAGACATATAAATGGGTATATCGAATTCCGAGATTCTTACCTAATTTAAGCTTAAATGACTGGACTAAACTGAGTTTTTTATTGCTTACGATTCACTACATCATATTACATATGTATGTATACATTTATATGTACATATGTATACGTAGCATAAAATTTTCAGCTTCCGCTGCTAAATATAACCAATATATAACCGTTTTATAACCAAAACTCAAGTTTTGTTTCAATATCGTTTCCTTCGATTGTAAATTTATGAAAAGTGATGCCACGTTATTTTAAATTTTAGGTGATAGGACATATTTTTCCATAGTACCTGGATAGGAACATTGGGTCTCAACAGAGAAATCATAATCAGATTTATTTATCGCTAGAAATTTAATTTCGGCGCGTCTTTGACTTCTTGTAAAATTCCAATCCAGCGCTGTTGTTGTGTGATTTTCGCAAAGTATGGCCGATCCATTACCATTTAGATCGGTTGCGCAAAGACTGCAGCATTTGCGAAATAATCGCTGTAATGTCTCACGTCTCACGCTCCTGAAAGACAACAGAATTACGCTTGAATCAAATACATAGCTTTATCTTCGTACGTCTGGATATACAAATATACATATGAGTCAATCTCCAAACTTTATCCAACACAACGATCGCAGGGCAACGTTTGGACATTACCGATCACGTATTTTCGGATAACGCTGCCTTAATAGGAAAACTCATCGATTTCTTCAAAATAGGTGTAGACGATCTGTGGGACATGTTGATTTTTAGTCTTGCTTGTGCAGTGAAATCGCTAACAGCTTTAAGTTTTATAAACCAAATCTTCAAGGCATATGCCTCTGTTCGTCCCTCAAGTTTATCGCATCAAAAAATTCAAAACCATGTTGAATAACAGCCTGCCTGACACCAGGCTGAACTTGTATGCGCTAAAATGTTTTCATGCACCTTGTTTTACTAATCGAAGAAACTGTTACTCTTGAGCGAATCAATAAAATAAAATTCGAACAAACCTTTTTAGTGGGTCTAAACGTCGAGGGAGCAGAGGTCGTGGAAGACCTACACTCCTTAGGAAAGACCAGGCTTCGCTTGGAATCTTCAATTGCCAACACATTGCGAAAAGAAGAAACGACTGGCGCGCTGTTGTTAATTCGGCTATAGCACGCGTAAGCGATGTCTATGCAAGTAAAGAAAAAGGAACGTCTAATTAATTTTTATTTTATTTTTATTTTTTTAGATCTTCCGATCTGTCGATTAGCTGATCCGAAAGATCATCATTCGACGCATTGTTCTAAATGTTATTATTTTTATTAGTGAAAAAATTATATTGTCGATTCTTTACAACGAGTTTACTTGAAAGTTGCAGAATCATTCAGTGAAGGTTGTGAAGTCAACTAAAACTTGTCATGATATGTGAGGCGTCCATCCACCTCTGTGAATGAAGCAGTACATGAAAGCTATAATTTTTGCATCAAAGAGATGGCAGAGAATCTCAACTACTATTACTGATCGACCCAGTACAATTTGGATAATGTTTTGGTTACGAAGCTGAATCCTTTGCAATAACGACGTGAACTAGAAATCGAAATATACAATAGATACTTGACAACGTAGCTGAGGACCCTATATTCATCAAATGTATGATTACTGGTGACTACACGTGAGTTTACGTATAAGACAGGGAATATGACTGTCCGATAATCTAGCGAATGAGCCGAAACAACTTAAATTAGTTGAAGGCACTAAAGGCTAACCCAACCGAGGTTTATGTGAAATACAAGTATATGGAAAATCGGATTAAGCATTAGCATGCTTTTGTTAAAATACCATAAAATATCAATCCAGGTCAAATTTGATTAAATAGTAATTTTATTTATTGATGGTTTTATAGTGTTTGAGATAGGCGATGAAAATAGTTCCACTAGAATTCCAAAAAATATCGGCCGACCTTGTAACATAGCAGAGTTAGCATCACTTTGAGCCCAAAAACTTGAGGAAAATTGGCTAAAATGTCGTTAACATTTTGAAAGTATTCTAGCCAAGGTTAGTGCTCAAAGGCAAGCACCACGATCTCTTAAATACGAGTATATTATTTTTCAACCCATGTTGTATGTCAGAACTTTATTTAGTGTTTACGTAGTCTGAAGAACCCAACCGAATGAGTGCAGGCCTGTCGAAATTCTCCAGCATTATTGTTTATTTTTCCAGCCAGTCTGTGGGCCAAACTTTGCGGCAGGCGATCTCCAACGAGCACATTTGGTTCATGTAAGTACATTCAAATGTATAAATGAAAAATATATGTCTGTATGTAGTTGAGTGTGTATTTGAATATGAAAATTGGAAGTGGTTTCTGAGTGGCTAAGTATGCAACAACAGAAGATCGCCAACCGAAATTGTGGCTAAAAGTGTAAACACTCAGTTCTTCTTAGCACTTCGGTGCGAACGGTTTGCGTTGAATTTGAAAAATCGGAAAAGTCTTACGCTGCTTCCAAATCCAATAAGATCAATGAAAACGTCATAATGTTTACATTCTAATTATACGGATTTAAAAATCAACACCCCGTTATTGTTAGTGATATGAAAAGAATTGCAGAAAGAAAAAAGATTTCTTTATTTATATGGACATATGCACACTTGCATACATACATAGATATCCAGATATACGCTGCTTTTTGTATAGAAATTTTGAATAAGTTTTATTGATTTGCAAACACATAAATTACAGCAGAATCGATCAATGAATGTTAAAAAATAAGAACATATTTAAATAGTCAAAATATATTAATATATGTATAAATATATATGTGTGTGTGTTCATGTGCCCACAACTGGAGTGCTATTTGCTGGATTGTGAATTTCTTTTACGCGGTCTATTTGTGGCGAAATGAGTTAATGCCAATATGGCACTGAGTGCTGCTTCATACCAAGTGCTTTTCATATGAATCACTCTGCTTTCATTTGAATCAATTGACAGTTGTGGCCAAAATCCTTCTACTTTCATACGCTAACTTCTCAAGCATCTACTCGACTCAGTGAGCTAAGTGCAAAACCTAACGGAAGCGTTCCAACGCCAGTGATCATGGAAAATGTGCGCTTTTCCATTATTGTAAGGAATAAAGACTACATCTTACATATAATAATTTCAAAAAGATGTTTGCCAAATAATCAATATCTGAAATCGAACTGTTTTCAGGAGAACGATCTCAAGTGGAATTCGGAGAGTCATGAAACACACGATTTCTTTTTCGATAAGCGCAGCATCTCCAGCGAGAACAGCAGCAACAGCGATGCTGTATTCAGCGATGAAGCGCATGAGATCTTACTGTGGCAGCAGCAGCATCAGATGATCTGGGACCAGCTTGAGATCGAGGAGACGCTCAGTCTAGTGCCGAATTCGATTGCCATATTCGAAATGGTTAAGACAAATTGCTTTATGGGTCAGTTACCGACGACCGATCGCAATCAACTTAAAGTTTCTCAATTTATTTTTTCTTCGCCATTAAGCAGCACTTACACCAGCCACCAACGACGCCAACTTAGCGATACTGTATTCCTCGATCTATGGTTGCACAGAGAATATTATACTCTTGCTCGATCACTATGGCGCCGATCCCAATTGTAAGGACTTAAGAGGTCGCACGCCGCTGCATTTCGCCTGCTGTCGTGGAAATGCGCACATCGCCAAGGTTTTGTTGGACCGTGGTGCTGATCCTAATCGTTTTGATGGCAAAAAGGAGGTAACACCTCTACACTGTGCTGCCAGGTGAGTCAACGAACACTTATCGAGGTGTTGTCAGCGCATCGACAATTCGGCGCTGCGCTTTATTCACACATCATACACATTGTATGGTATGTGCATATGTATGTCATCCGCATATAAACAAATTTTAATTAGACCAAATATTTTTTGACGCCAATAGAAAAGAAAACATTATTTATTTATATTATAAATTTTTCGCTTTATTCCTGGCCTTGCGGCGGTTGTATGCGCGCCAATTCAAACGCAACCGCGATCACGATCACGAACACCCCGCCCCTTTCGTTTTGGCCGGCTCCATGCGCCGGCATATATAAATTGCGTTGAACCGTCACGGCGTGGATAGTGCAAAGAGCGTGGAATGCATTTTGCTGCTACTGAAACGGAAAGCGCACATCAACATTGGCATTGAGAAGCGTTCGGCATTGCATTTCGCTATCGATCGCAACGCTGTCGAATGTGTGGAGACGTTGCTCAAATATGGCGCAGATCCCAACACGCCACAGGTAGGTGACATTTGCGTCACATTCCTTATTCTAGTTCCTATTTCTTACCCCTACTAAACACATATGTACCTTCCATCCCTCTTAAACAAAGAACTTTTAAGCCCCTAAGAATGTTTCTTCCTATGTCATAGGTTTACACAGAAACGCCGCTGCACACCGCTTGCGCATTAGGCTTCAGTAAATGTGTGGAACTGCTTTTGAATCATGGTGCAGATGTGCGCTCCCAGTTCGGTGAAGGGAAACTGACAGCCTTGCACTTGGGTATGTTATATGTACGATTAGCAGCTGTCAATTTTCACTGTCAATTCACACCTGTTCTCCATTTCGTTCAAACGCAGCCGCTGAGAATGATTACGTCGAATGTGTACGTTTGCTGCTGGAGCACGGTGCGGAAGTGGATTGTCGTAATGCCAGCCACCAGACCCCACTGCATTTGGCTTGTCTATCGCAATCCATCGAAACTGTCGATTTACTGATCAAGCATGGCGCCAACGTGAATGCTGTCTACAGGGACGGTCGCACCGCTTTGCATGCTGCAATCGTCAAACAATCTCGTAGTTTGGACTGTTGTAATGCTTTATTGAAAGCGGGTGCCAATGTCAACAAAGCGGATAATTATGGTTATACGCCTCTGCATATAGCGGCCTTGAATGAGTTCAGTAATTGCGTCTACACTTTCATTGGTAAGTTGCTCTGGTTATATGGATGCTGTCTAAATTTCAGTTTACAACTACATATATGGTAATTGACTTGCTAAGAGAAGAAGTGGAGGAGAGCTCTCTATGATTAAACTTCACTATAAAGAACTACGGAACCGAAAATCTGCCCGAGAGATTTGAGTTAAAGGACCATATAGCATGCTTGCCAGACATCTTCTATTTCGAGCTCTCTTTTCAACCAAAGTATAGAGTCAGAAGAATATATTGGGATTAAAGCTTTCGAGGTTGTGTGCTTAGCCACGTGTGTGACTACAAACTTCAGTGTCTGTGTTTAATTCAAATTTAATTTGTAAATTCGCAATTCTTTAAATGGGATAGTGAATTTATCGATTATTAAAGGCCTTTTCTCAACACCTCTGAATCACTTGTAAGCGTACTTTCTAAACTTACAGAACATGGCGCAGATATAACGGCTCGCACCTCGGGCAATGTGTCCGCTTTGTCTTTCATCGTGCGCCGTACACCTGAGATTATACCGAAACTGACGGCCAAAATGGATAGTTCAATTAAGGTAAATGACCACGAAATCGGTGACGTAGACTGTGAAATCAAATTGGATTTTCGTCTGTTGGTGCCGCCAACATCATTTGAACGTGGAGAGACTGAATTGCTTCTGTCGTTAATCGAAGTCGGCCAGAAGCGTTTATTGATGCATCCATTGTGTGAGACTTTTCTTTTTCTAAAATGGCGCCGCATACGAAAATTCTTTCTGATGAGTCTACTTTATCATGCAATCTATGTCTTCCTATTCACAATGTACATCGTGGGTGTATATGCACGCAACTGTGATAAGAATCCGAAGTGTGAAGCGCCTGCGTACATAAGCACAGTGGGCTATTTCGTTATAATACTGAATTTAATATTGATGGGTAAAGAAATTTTTCAGGTAAATATGTAGTCCTGCTTATGTAGTCTACTAATGTATAATTAAGCGTGTGATATTAACTTTTATCGCTTGATTGTAGATGGCTCACGGCTTACAAGGCTATGCGAAGTACTGGGAGAATTGGCTACAGTGGGCCATCGTGTTTGGTGTCTTGCTGTGTGTGGTAGATAAGCGCTCATGACCGTTTAATTTTTGATTTTTTTGTGTAATCGTGCTTACTTTTAGACACCAGAGATTCTGATCCCCACAAATTTGTTGGCGGTGCCCACTTGGCAACATCATGTGGCGGCTATTGTGGTGTATTTAGTTTGGCTGGAGCTAATGATGCTAGTAGGACGCTTCCCCATATTCGGCGTTTATGTGCAAATGTTCACAAAAGGTAAGAGAAGGGGAGAAGAATTGGACCAACTTCGAGCCCAGTTGTAGAATGTTAATGCTCTTTTACTTTCAAGATTTGATCATGCATATCTAGTATACATTACATCTCAAATAATACTCAATCACCTAACGGGGTTTCATAATATTTTCCAGTTGCCGGTAACTTTTGCAAATTCCTCTTGGCCTATATCTGTTTATTGATTGCCTTCTGCCTCAGCTTCTCGGTGCTATTCAACGACTATCCACCATTTGAGAATATCACATGGTAAATACCGATAATAATACTGATTGAGAATTAATACTTCATAAATATTTCATGCTGCTTTAGGTCGCTGCTCAAAGCCATCACAATGATGTCCGGTGAACTGGAGTTTGAGGATATATTTTATGGTGATATACCCGTTAAATTTCCAGTTACCTCACATATTTTGTTTCTCTGCTTTGTATTGCTCGTGACGGTCATACTCACTAACCTTATGGTGGGTTTGGCTGTCAGCGACATTCAGGGTCTACAAGTATCGGCCACCCTAGATCGGTTGGTGCGTCAGGCAGAGCTTATTTCACGACTAGAAAGCTTATTCTTCTCACGCTTACTTCGCCGAGCACCAGTAAAGTTAATGCAACTCTGCAAGCGTAGCGCGCTATTACGCACTTCACGCAACAAATTACAGTTCGTGACTCGGCCAAATGATCCGCGTGACAATCAATTACCCGAGGACATCAAGTTGAATATTTACAAGCTGGTGGCTGAGCGACGCGATCGCAATTTGAGTTTACGTCGGCGAAAGCTCGAAAGTAACTACAACATGTTCAATCAGAGCTTACAGCGACAGTATGAAGAAAAAAAGCGTTGCACTGCCATACCAGTTGGGTCGTCGGCTGATAAAACATCAGCAAACTCCGTAACGAAAAACAATAATATAAATAATAAAAAATCAAGTAACGATTTAAAGGAACCGCATATTACGATTACGGTGCGCGAAAACGACTGCTTGTTACGACCGCGTTCGGCTACCAATGTGCACGATCAGTTAATGGCCGAAAGCGATGTGGCCGTAAAGCTTAAGAGCCAGGTCAATGGCATTTCGGATGTGCGCGCCGAAGTGATGGCGCTGCGCGAGCAATTGCGCGCGATCGGCCAAAAATTAGACAGCTTTGCGGACAGTGCAAGCAAGAAACTAAATTTTACAGCTGAAGAAATGTGTCGAATAAAAATTCATCTCGAGCAGAAAGCAACCTTTCAGTGTTGAACCACATAGTTGGAGATTTTGACTTTACGAAATGATTATTAAGAAAAGCTTTAATGTATTTCTCATAACACTGGCGTTATTTTTGTAAGAAAAAAGCGGAAATTTAATTTCAACCAAATAAACTGTGTTAAATGTCTATATACTTACGAATCGATATATATATAAAGTGCAATGATTTCTTTTGTTTTTCTGATAAAACAAATTTACAACAATAAAAATATTAACAAATACAAATGTGTACATATGTGTATGTGTGTTTGTGAAGTGATCAATTAAAACAGTTACACATTATCACATCAGTGCACATTTGCATATGACCTTAAAAATAAAAACAATTGCATTTGCTTCAAAAATTACTTTTAATCATCCATAAATGTCGTTGGCATCATTAGACGCGCCTGGCTGTTTCGGTCAACCATTTGTCGTTGCTTTGGTTCCATATGAGTGTGCCTTCCGATGGTATGGGAGCGTCCTTCTTCACTAGAGTCCATGTTTTGGTGATCGGGTCAAAGGCGAAGTTCTTCGAGTTGGCTGGAGTCGGCGGTGGGGTGTTAATTATCAGCGGTTTTCGCGTTACCGGTACAAAAGTGGGCTTAGGACCAACCTGGGCGCCACCGCTTATCAATTCATACTCGGCGTTGGGATCGTTAGCTGGCCGGGGCAAAGCAGCAACAAATGTTGCACAGCTAACTATTATTGCGGCTGATCTCATTCGAAAAATATTTATAAAAGTAATAAAATTTTTGTTAATTTCTGGATTTACAATTTTTTTGTACACGAATGTGGAATCAAAACTTACCAAGCGCGAAAGTATTCCGTAACGTTTTCATGTTTTCAATTTCTCCGGTAAATTTGTTGTTCTTTCAGTTGAATATCTTAATTGGCACACTTATTATATTTATATTCAGTTGTAGTTGTTTTTACTTATTAGTTTACTGGTGTAGTGCTTTCGTGTTAATAGCGTCTTTTCTCTCCAAATGTCGATTCTCTACTGATCTTTCGAATCCACTGAGTTGCATAAAATTATAATACTTTTGCAGATACTCGCTTGTAAATATACTTAGATATATGTATGTATGTATGTATGTATGTCTGTTTGTATGTAGACACTTGCGTAGTTATGTTTAAATGTTGTAGATCTTTTTGTAGATTCATATGTTTGTCTACTGATCTTATTTACACTCATTCCGATGTGATGTTATGAGCGCTGAGTTAACCTTTTTGATTGCTCATGTCAAGAGCGCTCAAAACAATAAAATATCCATAAAACAATTCCAAAATATGCGTCATTTGAGCTGATCTTACAATATGAGACAATTATCTAGCTGGCTCGATCGTTTCTTTTTTTAATAGTATGGGTCATCAAACCTGAATGAAAATTGCTGAGTACCAATAAAAGCTTCGTAAATCGGCAAAGCCACCACAAATCCATTGCGGATGATAATAACTCCGTTTGCTTCGAAGTATGAGATTTAAGTGCGGACTGCTTAGGATACGCCATGTGCCAAAATAGCTGCGCTGAGCTCACGTGAGACCTGTTTAAACCTCAAGAGGTTTATGTACATCCTACTGTGATCGAATTGAAAGGTAATTTATACTTCGCACGTTTTTCGAATCGGTCAATGTAACGGTCCTGTAAGTTGGCAGTACTGTTAGTGACATCTATGCTAAATTTCACGTCAAAATATTCATTAGTAATTGAGATACGCGTCGTTTTGTGAGACTCTAAAGGTGAATTCTTCGATTTTTACCATGTCTAAATTTATTGTTTATTGTTATTTTGTTTGTAAAACTTTTTTTTTCGTAAATTAAAAACAAGACAAACTACGGCTGCGCCAAAACTATTATATTCTTTACAGGTGCATTTCTTATAGAAAAAAGTATATAAAGAGATCTTTATCCTGATTTTGATCGGTCAGTTTAATGGCACCTATATGCTATAGTGGTATTGGACCATCGATGATTCTGGCAAATGAGCAGCTTCTTATAGATAAAATCATCAAATCTATGTACATATGTATATCCAAAAAACTGAGGATTAGTTAGCACATACTTAGCTAAATCGACTACATAACTTCATAGGCACCCACAATTTTCCTACCGGTTGGTAAAAACCTCTTGACAAACTAAATATACCCTCTTGGCATAAATATGTATTTGTAAATATTATTATTGTGTTTACATTACACAAATTTTAAGCAATTCTCTCTGCTAAAAAGCTCGCTGGCTTTGATTGACGAAAACAAGGCAGCGCTTTAGTTCAGATTTACTTTGAATGAAACAGCAACTGATAACCTTTGATAATGGACATCTCGCCATAATTGCCGATATTTTAACACATGCGTGTATATGTGTATACATAATGATTTTATTTGTTTAAATTTCGTTGGAACAACATTCCATAAAATTAATTAGACGCCAAAATATAAAGACTAATAAACATTCACGCAATAAAGTGTGTGTGTGAGCGCATGTTTATAAGCGGATCAGTCGCTAACTTAAGCTATGTTACAGATGATGCCTATTTTAACTTAACATTACTTTCGATTCAGTTGCAAATATAAATTTTTTCAACTTCCCGAATGCGATTTATGTTCGTTAAAAACGCGCTCTCAGCCATTTATAAGGCATTACAGGTTCCCATGCGCACAAAAACAACATCTGAAAGGAATAAAAGCAAATTGAGTAGGTATTTTAGCAATAAAGTGAAGGCAAAAGCATTCAGTGCTGTGAGCAGCGTTTAATACCAACCTTGACCGCAACGTGCGGCGCAGTCCAGACGAGCGTGGTTGTGATAATTCTGACTGTCGCTGCCGCAAACAGGATTGTATTCCATGGTGGTGGGACAGGCCCTCAAACAGGCTAGATAACGAGGCGAAGGCACTGTTGTCGACGAGGCGGGCGGAGCAGGAGTGGTAGTCGTAGTGCCGGCACCTAAGCCAAGTGATGCAAAAGAGAATTCCATTTTAGGTATTGTTGCTTGTTAGTAATAATAATCAAATAGGCGCTTACCAGGGCGATCAGGCAAAAATGGATTCGAAAAAATTGGACCCTCCCACTGCCACTGTTGGGGACGCCCACTTGCCAGCGCGCACATTTGCACTAAACGCAAGCAAAGAAAGCAAATTTTTAATATTTAACATTAGGAAAAAATCTTTATTCTTTATTACGTTACGAAAAAATTCAACAAACAAAAACACATACCACAAATACACAATATAGCTAATTTCGAATTCATGTTTATCTCCGTGCACTTTCCGAATTTCGTATGCAAATAAATCTGAGCGCGCGTATATTAGTGAACAGCGTGTGTTATTCCCCGGCAACCTTCTGCGATTAACTTACCGTAAATTATATTTCACTGCCGGTTTTATACGCAGCGTCATTGGGAAGATCAAGCAAAACCCCATTACTCAGCTCAAACTCCTACATACATACATGCATACGTACATACAAACATACATATGGATGTACATTCAAACTACAAGTGTCCACATTATGTTCACATATTCATATTTACGTATCAATATTGATTCTACTTTGCCACGATGCTCTCAAGCCTACTCTTGGCTAAGAAATACATACATACATACATACGAACATACCTACATAAATCGCAGTTCGACTTCTCTCTTATACAAGTTTTATACTTAGAACTTTAGTAGATTGATAAGCAATCGATGAGGCTGAACAAACTTTGCTATTATAATCTATCCACACACTAGTTACAAAGTAGTCTATAACTCGTTGATTTCACTGCGTGATACTTACGAACTTAGACTTGGACTATAAATAGATTTGATTTAGATATTTTTGAGTGTGTTAAAAAGATTTAGAAGAAAACATGTACTTATGTAATTTAATTTGCACACCCTAAAAAGAGAGACTGGGAATTTATATTATACGAAATCTAGTCTTTCTTTAACTCATATGTACATATGTATATGAAGTTTTTAAATTCTCGTTTTGAAACCAAATCTATTGATAACTTGTTGAATCATTGAACGCACAAATGTTTGCTTTTGTTATTAGATATGGTGAATGATGTTTTGTTTAATATTTTAAATTGCATTTTCTTTTGGAGAGTGTCCGATTAATGTTAACATCTGTACATACATACATATGTATATTTTTATCCATGAAAAAAAAACGAACGACTTGCAATATTCGCAAAATAAGCTCAGAAGTTTTTTAACATCGTTGCTTTCTGCTTTTGAATGTTTGCAGTTTAACAATGTACTATATATACCAACCTACACACATTTGTACTGTCCGTGAGATGAAAAAATCCCCAAGGTGTAAACTCGTTTTGATTCCTACTTAAATGCGCAAAGATTAATTGAAAAGGAATAACCTGGTGAGTGGAAAAACATAAGCCGTTAGTCGCATTCGAGTACTCGCCGACAATTTTTAAGTGCTGTTTTGATGCTCCGAGATATTTAGTCTTATCATTAATTACCACACAATGTCACATTTACATTAAACGCATCTCCATACTCCCTGACAGGAAGCAAAATGGCTCTAAGAGATCCTATCCTATCCTGAATTTATATTTCTTCAATTGTAATACATTATTTATCGTTATAGCTCGGTTTTTATATATCGTATATATTATCTAAACTACACTTGTAAAACTTATTACATAATAAAACTTTATTATATGTAATTTAAATATATTCGGATTACCGAAACTCAATAACATTGAAAAAAACTTACACGGAAACTAACGCATACATATCAAAGTCCGTTCCGGTTACTTAGACCCCACTGGCGTGGGGACGGTATTAAATGAACAAGATCAATATTTACCGATAAAAATCAAAATTGCCTAGAAAAATGAGTTATCTTAGTGCGAATTTTAAAAATAACATGGTAATTCCCGTTCATACGTATAATTTTTATATGAGTACAATCACTTTAGTGATCATATTTCCACTTATAAAAAATCACAAAACAATTATAGCTTAAGTCTTAAGCTATAACGACAAAACCCATTAAACACACATTTAAAGCTAATTAAGCAACAGTAAGAACTATTAATTTTGCCGCACCATTTCTTGGAGGTTTGTGCTTTAGAAAGTTCGGAACGTTTCTATAAGAGGGCGGCGCAAACATTTAATATACGATGTGTGACTTGGTGCACCAAAGTCGATGTCACCAGCGGACAAAAAAAGTCCAAAATGACTTGCTGCGAGTGAAAAGAAATAAGAAAATCCACAAGCTAATTTTTTCTGACTTAAAATGAGATTGGTAGTGGACGAATTTTTCGCGAATATTTGCCTTGAAATTGTATGATTTTTCACATGCCCCCCCGAACAAACTGTTCAATTAACCGAAATAAACTAATGAAAGATATAAACTACCATTTTTTTGGTTCTTTTATTTCAGCTTCTCAAATAGCAATTGTTTGTAAATAACCGTTAAACTATATAAAATAGCTTAAAATATAAATACATGCATTTATGCTTTCATATTGTTCTATTATAGCAAGATCACATACCAAATATTTTTTCACTTAAACAATATATGATTTTTGGTCATTATGAGCATATTTTCGGAAAATGTTTGTGCGTATGCTTCGCATTCGTCTAAAACTCGTAGCTCTATTTAATTCCACAGGAAATTCGTTTAAAAAAGTTCGATTTCTTTTAGGTTCATATATGTATTTACATAAGAGTTTGTCTTTAAATGAAATTTGTACTTTTAAAGTGAGTTAAAGAAATAGAACACAATATCGTCACTATCAAGATGAGCTAATGAGGTATATTTTAAGTAAATTAATCATAAATCCGTTTTACGTACAATTACAAGCAATACTTAAATTTAATTAAATAAATTCCATTAGGATAACAGAAATCGTTTTAGAAACAAACTATTATGTATGTATGTATGTGAGTTATCTAAAATTATCGTCTTTTTAAAAATGGACTTGTTTAAACGCGTTTGTCATTCTTCTTCGTGTTGTTACCATTTTGCTTTGGCTTCGATTTTGCGTTTGCCGATGTTGTCCGTGGTTGTTGTTGTGGCGACTGGTTTTCATCCAATTCTTGCTTTGAGCGCTGCGATGTATTTCGCTGTTTACGCACGCCACTATTTTCACTCGTAGAATTACTTGCACTACCAGTTGATTGTTGTTTCTTCTTTGACAACTCTATGCTGTTGATTTGCCGTTGCTTAGGATCCGGAGAGACGAAGAAGCCACAAACTTTATCATCCCAAATTACTAGCTTCACATCGATGGTGGAGAACAATTGCAACTTTAATGGTGGAGTCTTTGAATTGCGCTCGGCAATGAGCACATAAGCCGGGGCGTTTGAGGTGTCCACCAGCACTTTTTGCATTTTAAAATTAATGCTGATCGAGTGGCCAGTTTCAATAGTTACCACATTCAACAGATGTTGGAAAATTTCTGTTACAACAGCACGCATGGTAATTGATTGTTTTTCCTTAATATAGCGTTTAAAGAAAAGATTTATGGATTCGTCTCCGGCATTTTTAGCATTGTACTTTTGGTCATTACAAATTTTGGCAAGCATATGCAATTCGTCAGGGCTACGTTTGGGTGGTGGACAGTAGTCTAAGGCAGCAGCTAGGACCCTGAAATAAAATTTGAATCAAAGATAAATGACAAATGCATTAAAATAATTAGTAATCGCATTTCAATACCATACCTGTGAACTAGAATATCCGGGTAGCGTCGTATAGGACTTGTGAAATGCGTATAAATAGGTATGGAAAGAGCATAATGCCATAGGTCAGCCTCTTCTGATTTACCTTCACTACAGAAGTACCTTATAAATGAATAAAAAAACAATTTAATAAAATTGAAAAAAGATTAATAAATAAAAAAAAAATTTAATTGAAAAAAAAAAAAATTTCAAAAAATTAAAAAAAGTTAATAAAAAAAATTAAAAAAAGTTAATAAAAAAAAATTTAAAAAAAGTTAATAAAAAAACATTAAAAAAAAAGTTAATAAAAAAAAAATTTTTTTTTTTAATGAATAAATTAAAAAAAAAAGTTAATAAAAAAAAATATTTTTTTTTTTTTAAATGAATAAATTAACAAAAAGAAATATTAAATTAAAAAAAAAAAACATTATAAATTTGAAAAAAATTAAAAAATTTAAGAAATTTAGAAAAAAAAAAATATAATTTAACCCGAATTGCATTTCTAATTACACTTTTTTTTAACTTTCAATTTCTTTCTTCTATAATGTATGTAAATAGGTAAGGAAAGATTATAATGTCATAGGTCAGTCTCTTCCGATTAACCTTCACCACACAAGTACCTAATAAACAATTGAAAAATATTTAATAAATTAAAAAAATAATAATTTAAAAAAATAATTTATAATTAAAAAAAATATATATGTATATTTCAAAATAAAATTAATAAAAAGAAATCAATTTGAAAAAATAATCATAGATAAAATGTACACTTACTTAGCGCGTGCCATTGGTTTCGTGAGCAATGCACTTAGACAAGCGTCCATTGCTTCGGGATCTTTTGCCTCGCGGCATAGTTTCTGCATGCTGGCGTACACAGCCTTTGAGCTAGAGCAATCGAACTCCATACCTAAGCTGAGTAATTTTTCACGCAAGTTCTTCATCGATTTCGAAAGTGGGGGACCGTGATTACGTAATATGGATATGTCAGGGAATCGATCATATATGAACCGCGCGACTGATTGATTCGCCAACAACATAAATTCTTCAATCAGAAAGTTCGCCTCTTGGCGACTATCCAACTCATAGCTTAAAGCTTCTCCGGTTATGGGATCTAAATTGAAGCGTATTTTCGGATTATTGATTGATAATGCACCACCATCAAAACGCTTCTGGCGTAATATTTCAGCAATCGTATTTAAAATTTTTATACGTGGACATATGTCATTAACGGTGAAGCCATTGCAAATCGTGGGAAAATCGTCTATGCCAAAATCTTCGTTCGGATTGTCGATCACTTTTTGCGCGTGTTCATAGGCTAGTTGGACGCATGAATTGATAATTGTGCGCGTAAAACGCGGTTGACCAATGATTTCACCATGATTATTTATACGCCAAAAAACGGAAAACGCAAATTTATCTTCGCCTGGCAGTAGTGAGCACTTAAAGCACAATGTTTTAGGCAGCATGTGAATAACTTCGTTTACCAAATATATTGATGTAGCACGTTCTTTGACAATATTATCCAACTCACTGTCTTCTTGTAGGTAATGAGATACATCGGAGATATGAACACCGATTTCATATATGTCGTCGTTCAAAATCTCTACGGAGACAGCATCGTCCAGATCACGGGCTGTAAGCGGATCAATTGTGAAAACACATTTTTCTCGCAAATCTTCCCGAAAACGTAAGTCAGCTGCGCTAATAGGTGGGTCTGGCTGCGCATACAGGTCATTGAAATGCTGCTCAAATGGTTTTATATTCTTCAATCCATTATGTAGTAGAATGGCTTTCAATTCAGCTTCTACATTACCAACTTTACCAACAGGTTGTAGCAATTCGCCAATGCAATGCCCATTAATGTCCGTTTCAATAACTCGCACCAAATAAAGCAAACCACAGACATCATCTTGATTTTCTGTTGTTATGTGCGAAGAACATGTGCTTACTGGAATGTAAACCATTGGTACACGCATGTCGTGTGGTTTTAGTTTGTAATAACTTATCTCATCATTCAATTTCATGGAATTTTTGAAAGAAATAGTTCCAACAATTTCACGTAATGGCGTTTGTTTTACGATAGATATCACAAACGATTTCGGGCAATTATCTGGGACGGCAATGGCGGAAGCATCCATTTCTGCATCGTTTTCTGAATCAGGGGATTCCGTATCTTCGAACGGATCCTCGTCATCAGCTACAAAAGGGAATCAGATAAACAAATTTACCATGATAACTTACAAGATAACTATATTTAAAGAAAATAAAAAAATTAAATTAAAAAAGATATATATACCTAAAGAAATTGAAGTTTCCTTGCCACCAGTTACTGACGCTCCTTCGACTTCCGTTTTTCTTCCTTCCTTAGCTACTGTGTCGACTGGTGAAGAAGTTGGCGTAGCTCCTACACCCATATTCATCACGAAGGCGCGCACTATGTCTCCCTCAAAGGCATAGCGTCTAGCTACTGGCAACAATATTATACCGTCACGTTCGGTACCTTCTCGGTCCGTGGACATTGTAATAAAAGATTGACGGTTATTCTTACGATTAATTCGTATTTCTTCCTCAACTATACGTCCTATTCCCGCTTGCACTAACGTTTGAGCATACGATTCTAAATCATCAAAAGTTCCTTTGAATTCCAACTCATCCGCCTTTTTCTTTTGTTCTGGGCCGAAATATTCGGATACAATATTATTCAAATATTTGCTTAAAGATTCTATCTCGCTTTTCTGATTTTTCGAGTCTTTGGTTAGCTTATTTTTACGTTTACGTTGACTACGTTTTCGGCTAGATTTCTGTACGCTAGCGTTGTCATTTACAGAAGTTGTGTCTTTTTGTGATGTTGTTGTACTGGCATTAGAGACCTCTGATTCTTTTCTTTGTTTGGCAGTCAGCAATGGTTGTGCATTTCTACTAGTAGACGCAGATATTTCACTTGCTGTAAAAAGCTTTATTTGCCGAAGCTTAGGATTACGATGCGCAAGTGTTAAAACGCGCTCCTTAAGTTGTGGATTTTTAATAGTTAATTGATTTAGTAACTCATGCAGGCCTTCAACTTGCTCTTGTAGATCTCCTACTTTCTCTTGCAATTGCTTGCGTGACGAGTACTGAGCTTGTACTTGGGCAGTTTTTAATTTTCGATTATTTTCATTTGCTGAAATTGTCGCTATACTGTTATTTAGTGAGTTAGTAATGTTGGCTTGTAATGATTTCATTGCTTGTTCTGCTAACGTGTCATTAATTTGAGAAACTTCCGATATATTTGAAACAGCTATAGCATGCTGTTGCAATTTATTACGGTGGATCCCCAATTTATCACGAAGGTTTTTTGTTTTTTCCTGAAGAGTGGCGATTTTTTTAGATAAACCTGGTTTTTTTACAGTTTTGTTGCTTGAACTGACTGTATTCGTTTTCTCAGAATCGCAAGATAGCGGTATATTATCGCATTTCACCTGTGGCATTATTGGCGCCTCTTCCTCCTTGCATTTATTTGAACATTCATCTTTTAACTTTTCCCGTGAGGTCGTGATAATTGCTGCATCTTTTTGCTCTTTGCCAACGCCATTATTTGCAATGATACCTTCAAAGTTATGGTCACACTTCTCATCCACTGTAATATTTTCGTCGTTTTCCTTCTGTGTTTCCACCTCTTCTACACAATCCTTATCCATTTTTGTTTACTTAAACACACTTGCAATTTTTATATGAATTTTACAGATTATATATTACTGTTTTCAAATAATGAAAAGAAATTCGGAGACTCTAAGTAAATTTACACAATATGTATGTTTCCAATGTTTTCACCAAATGGACTTGTTTGCTTTTATTTTTTTCTTTTTAACTTTTTGACGTTTTTCCTCGAATTGTGAAATGAAAGCTTCCAATAGCGGTTTAAATAAATGTAACGCCGTCAAAATAAAAAATCTTTCAGTCATCTATTTTCGGTGGCCAAACTAATAGGGGTATTCTCTTGCTCTTGCAAAGCCCTTGCACGGTGCAAGAATTGCGTATATTTCCTCCTGGAGCACCAGCACAACAACAAACACACGCAGAGAATTTTTTGCAATTGCTGTAAAATATGTCAGACCAAAACCCATGTATATTTGCGTGCAATGTCACGCAAAAATATAATTGCAACCCTGTTGTAGTTGCCATTTTACATAAAGTCATATGTTGACGTTAAATTGTTGAGGAAGGTAAGTTTTAAATAGATTTTATAATTTTTATATTTAAATTACAAAGATTTGTTACAGTTTTGTTTGTTAAAAATGTAAGCAGAAGGTGCGCCAATTCACAATAACCATGCACAATAGTCATTTACAATAAATTTAACGAATCAGCCGTTCATATATCACAAGATACTGCAATGGGTGCTCTCGTGCCCTTGTACATATATTTCGGTACAGTATTTTTGCTATCTGCAATCTTGCAAGAGCAAGAGAATACCACTAATGTGTGATCGGAATGCAAATCTGTGCAATATAAACAACCATATACATTTTTATACTATACCATTTCTATGTTTTGGGTTTTATAGCAAATTTAAAAATTGCCACGCGAATTATTCATAGTGTAAATAGGGCAGCACCTTTCGGATAGGGTATGTTCAACCTATGTTTATTATATTGCGCGCCAATTTCCATCATTTGTCATAAACTGCCAACGGATGCATAGAGTAATGTGATTTTCTAAATTATTTCGGAATTTTTAAGCTCGTGCTAAATATTAATAAAACAAAAATTGCAGATGTAATTCAATCAATAATTGTTAACGGGAAAACTAGTGTAAAAGCTTTGATGAAGGCGTGTGGCTGACCTTTTTCTGGTTAGTAGGATTTGTCAATGCGATAGCAAAGTTTATAAATTATATTTTTATTTGCATAAACCCGCATATTGATGTGCAATTAGATTCACTTAATCTCGCTTCCTGCTTTATTAGTTATTTCCTAAGTAAAAGGCTTCCAATTTATATGCTTGACTTAGTTTTTGATAAAAAAAGTGTAAGAAATGACTGCTTTAAATACAAATGTGGTAAATAATTTTATTAGTGTTACTGAAAGCAGTAATGAATCTATATTAGTTTCCGCTGATAACCAAAATGGTGAACGTTCTGTTGTGAGTGAAGGCACTTCTGAAAGCGTTTCTAAATTTATTTTAAAAGCGCCTCGTCCGGACTCAAAACTCATTCTACAAAATATGGAAGAAGTGTTGAATTCCGTAAAAAAGAAACATCGACAAAAACACAGAAGAAAAAGAGAACAGAAAAAACTTGCACAAATGGAAGCAGCAGCTGTAGCTGTGGCAACTGCAGAATTAGACAAAGTGGCTGAAGATGAACAAAAGGTTGTCAAATCAAGCGGTAAAAATATATCTAAACCTGCCAAAGAACAGGGCAAGCGCTCAAAAACAAAACCATTACAGGAGAAAACCGTTCAGGAAAACGGACAGGGAGGCTCTCCCGATTGTGCTCTAAGGAAAAAATCTCTAGATAATAAAAGTCCATTAAAGAATTCTTCTATAAATGGAGATATACTACGTCACTTTCAACGAACTCCCAAGAAAAATCAGCAGACCACTGATAATTTAGGAAACAAGTCGGATGGAAAAGTGGTTGTTAGTGAGCCATCAACTGGCCTAATTCAGCAAAAAGCAATGAATGCCTTTGAGGTTATGATGAATGCCAGAAATAAAGTAATCGGCTCAAACACACCTGGAAAAGAGACCTCACCAACCACAAGCCAAGAATCAGCTGTCAACACCAAACGTAAGTTGATTCTTCAGGAGTGGGCCGACAAAAAGGGTGGCATAAAGCGTAAATTGGATGAAGAAGCACGAGCTGCATATGTTGATCAACAATTGGAGAACCGTGCGAAGCGGTGAGTTTGTAATAATAAATATAAATGTGCACATTGATATTTACTTTTTATTGTCTATGAAGGTTCAAACAGATGCTTGTAAATGGTGCTTCGCCTAAAAAGGATAATAGCTTCCCAAGTCAAACAGCAAGTGATAAAATGAAAACAAAAAGAGGTGATTCGATGGGTGCTACCACAAAACAGGATAAAGATAAAGCTAAGCGCAGGAAGCGAACAATATTGCGACCTGATTCGACTGATTCAGTCGATGAGCGAATAGAAAATGCAAAAACGGACTCGGAAACAGAAGAATTTTTATCTAAACTTAATTCCCCCACCAAAAAACGAGACAGCCTTTTGGGATATTTTCCGAAAAAAGAGTCGCCGAAAGAGCTAGCTGCTAAAACTTCAAAAGGTTGTTTAGCAAAAGACAAAGGAAACTCTAAAACTGAAACGCCAAAGTCACGCAACCGGCGAGGTAGGAAAAATAGTGCCGAAACAATTGTTACATCTACTACACCTGTGATAGAAAGCAGTGTCGAGGCAGTACAACCTAATAAGGGAGAATTGGGAATTGAAAACACACCTAGTAGTAGACCAAAACGTTCTTGTGCGGGAAAAGCTCGTTACGATTACGACTTAGAAAAAAGTCCGACTAAACTTTCTTCGGCTAAGAAATGTGTTTCGGCTTCGAGAAAGTGTGAAACAGCAATAGATGTAGAAATAATAAATTTAGACGATAGTAATATGTCAACGCCAGAAAAGTCGAAGAAATTGGCCCCACTTTTCGTACGTTCACTACCGAAACCTAGCCCAGATCCAGTTGCACTAAAAGCGAAGCACGATTTCCTTATGTCAGGTGTGCCAGAGAAAATGCGCATAGAAATGGAAAAGCAAAAGCAATACGAACAAAATTATGAAGAGGTGCTGGACTATTTTCCTCGAATTTGTCATGTTCAACAGTTAAATGCCGACGAGGCGTTATTTTTACAAAATAAAATACAATTTACTATGAAATTAAACTTTTATGAGATCGATTTGGAGCTGAGCACAATTGTCGAAACAGAAATTAAGAAAAAATCGAATACATATAAGCGTAGATCTCGGAACAATTCTGGCAGCACAAAACAATTTATAATTAACAAAAAACGACCACCTCCATTTGAAGCAATATTGCCAACACTTGAAAATAAAAGGTCAATAATAAAATTGTGGAAGTCGCAATTCGATCGGTTTCCCACATTTAAATGTTACAATCAAATGCGCGAAAAATATCGATATTTTAGTGCTTTGGACTCAGCACAGGATATGGAGCAAGTGAGCGAATCGTTTGTGGTGACCCGTCGAACGCGTCGAAATTTAGAACCAACAGGTGCTACTTCTGATCAAGACGAAGTGAAACCGCCTCCATCTGCACCCAATGGTGAACTTTTATTCACTGAAAAGTATAAACCCATGCTCGTTGAACAGGTGCTCGTAAATCTCGTGCCCGTAACACAATTGCGGGACTTTCTTTCTACTTGGGCCAATGGTAGTGGCGGAAGTGCTCGTAATTCGCAATCAATTGATGATTCATTTGATGTGTCTAATGACTCAAACTCCAGTCTCAGCAATGCAACCGGCAATGCTGTGGTACTTCTGGGTCCGGTATCAAGTGGTAAAACCAATGCAGTTTACGCGCTTGCAAATGATATGAATTTCAATGTGCTCGAAATAAATGCTGGCATGAAGCGAACTGGAAAACGTTTGATACAAGAGCTGCAGGTTAGTAATATCTCCATAATATATGTATATGAATAATTAATATTGAAAGCAATGCCATTATTTTTAGGAAGCAACACAATCACACCAAATTCGTAAAGACTCAACGCCCACACAAAGTTCTAGTAAAGCTCAGAAAAACTTACTCCGCATGTCACTAAATGGGAAAAAGCTAATGAAACAAAATTCTCAGAGTCACATTGATTCTGATAGCAATGCTGGCTGCACTGGAGATATGAATCAAAATTCGCGAAAGTGTCTTATTCTTATCGAGGATGCGGACGTGGTATTTGATCAACTAGACAGTGGTTTCACTGATGCCATTTACACATTGGCAGCTTGCTCAAAGCGACCTGTCATTGTCATGGCCACGAATCCCAATTGCCAGCACCTCCAACGGCTAATGAATCAGAACACAATATATTTTACGCCGCCGAATGCTCTGAATATATCCCGCTTCATGGCCGTGCTTTCACTGATAGAAAATTGTCCTATCAATTTGGATGACTTAGTTTCCCTGTATTTGTACAATAGAAAAGATCTGAGAAGAACGCTGCTTGAATTGCAGTTTTTCATTCAAAGTGGTGGTGATCGAACGAACATGGTTTTAGCACCTGCTGGTGATGTCAAAACTCCTACACATCAACATACACCACAAAAGGATGAGGCGGCCAAACGTGATTTGGGTTTTTTTGCATCGCCAACCAAACGAAGTCTATCAGTTGAAGAGAGCACGCAGCAGTCTCAGGAACCTGATGACCAACTTAGTAAAGACCGACTGAATAAGCAAGGGTGTACTAAAGAGAGTGATGTATACATTCATCGTTCAATGTTTGATTTTTTCACTGTCAATCAGAATGAAAAATGGCGCATACCGTTTCCTGTCGATTTCAGTTTACTACGTGTAAACTTAACGGATGTATTTCAGTGCTCACAGCGATTGCTATTACAAGAGGGCAATTCAATTCAGAAAGCCTCGAAACTCACTGATAATGATGGAGACAAAAACGTCCTAATTAAACGCAGAACACGTACACCAAAGAAGACTGCGCTTAACAGTTCACTAACCGATGCTGAAGTATGTCAACAGCATGAAACTAAGTCATCACTTGAAGTCATGTGTGATTTTTACGAAAGCATTTCCATAGGCGCTTTATTAGGCACGCACAATGCTGACATGTCGGATGACAGTAGAGGAGTTGGCCGAGGTTCCATTACCGGAAGAAGCGCCGATTTGAGTGTCGACCGGTTACAGCCACATCTCTCCGAAGAGATTGCGCATGAGATTGTTGAACAGGCGATAAAAGTGAATTTGGCAGCGAAACCGTGCCCCTACAATCTCTTCGATACGCCGACAGAACGGTGAGTTTTACAATTATAGTTTGAATTACGTAAATTAGAAAAGACACCACTAAAATTGATATATTTATTATAATTGACGCTCCAAAAGTGTATAAACTCTTTCTGATGATTCTTTATCCATTTTAGTGAAGTTGTTGGTAGTTTTGAGCAAATCTCTACGATTTTAGTGCAAATATCAATTTTGGAATTTCGAAAGATTTATAAAATATTACAATTATAAATATCTATTTCGCATTTAGACTCTCCCTATGTGACTACATGAATAGCACTGCGGTCAGTTCTCGTAGCCAGCGCACCCGCGCCTTAGATGTGGAACCGGCATTGCGCGCCATTTGTCGCAGTGAGAAGCAACGCGCCACGCATGAGCGGCGCTCAACTCGCTTCTATCATTACCTAAGGCACAGCGCAATCAATGTTTCCAATTTTTCAACAACTCCCTTTGATAATGCCTGTACAATCTTGCTAGATGCGGCGCCAGAGGACGGGGAAGCCCAGCTTTAATGTGTTGAAGACTGACGAGGAAGCTTAGTTTAAAATTTTCAAATGTTAATTGTAGGTATTGTATAGAATTTTACTAATCTCGGTATTCAGAAAAATTTTGCTTTTGCGTTATGAACAAATTGCAGTGGCACATTAGTAGAAATATCTTGAAATTGACAGCAGCAAAACTAGTATAAATATAATATAATTATTAAGTGTATTATAATGTGCATTTATTGGCATTTTACACTTATTAACTAAATACAATAAATTAATTTTTAACTTGTAACGTAAACTATTTTTAATTATATTATGTACATAAGTACGAATTCAAACAACATTATACAATGTAAGTGAATCTAATAAATAACAAATTTTTAAATTTACTCCTTTGTGTCTTCAATTCGCACATTTGCACCGCGCTCTGCTTGAATTCGTGCGATCCGAACGACATATATAAATGTTTCGCTATGAATATGACTTAGTATGAGTGAATTCAGTTTAATCACAGTCAGGTAAACTCTCCCAAATTGATCGCCTTTCTTAATTCAAAAACAAAAGAAAAATTTAATTCGTTTCTTTTCCGATTCGCAACAATTTTCTTGCGGTTGTTTCTGTTTCTCATTTAGACCAATGTCTGCGAATGTCGGCTGGGTGCTGAGTATTTGCATACCCTGAAAATGGAAATAAAAGTATGAAATTAGAAACAATTTTCAAATGTGTTTTCGTTATCAGGCATTGCTTATCGTTTTCTGTACATTTGTGCGCAAATATCTCAGACTTAACTATGCGAACTATGACTGTTTATTCTAATTAATTTCTAATCTGTAGTTGCATTCACAGCAACACCACTAATAATTTCAGTTAAAATAAGAAAAAACAGTTAACTTCGCCTTCAGAGAAGCTTTAATACCCTTTATAGCTGCTTCTATTATAGCAAAAAAGGGTATAAAAAGACCTTTATCTTGATTTCGAACGTTCAGTTTATATGACAGCTATATGCTATAGTGGCACGATCTGAACAATTTATTCAGAAGTTGTAGCGCTACCTACAACAATCCATGCTGAATTTCGTGAAAATATCTTGTGAAATAAAAAAGTTTTCCATACAAGGACCGTTCAGTCTGTATGCCAGCTATATGCTATGGTGATATTCGATAGCAGCTTCTTGCGGAGAAAAAGAACGTGTGTAATTTTCAAACCGATATCTCAAAAACTGAGAGACTAGTTCGCGCATACCTCACTTCTTCAATATGATTTTGTATGAGTATTTTCATTCATTGCAGCAACAACGAAAATTTAAGACTTTTATACATACTTATGTATGTATTTAGCGCAACAGGTTACTTGTGCTCGCGTACATATTCAAATTAAAAATATTGTAATTCTAGCTCACGTAACTTGATATTCAACACAGTACTGATAAATGATAGTATCTATGTAAATATGTACATATGTATGTATATCTGCAGCCGCTACAAATATTACAACTCTCAATGTTTGATAATAACTTCAATACTGTCTGTTTACAACCAAACAAACATATTTACACATATGTATGTATATATGTATGCATAATAATACAAGTAAACTGTCACTAGGCTACACTGTGCAAAGGTACGTTTAATTACCGCTATGTCCGTGTCTGAGTTGCGCAAACATTCACCGCTCTGGGGGAATTTCCGGAAATCAGCGAGTGTGCATAAATTGTCTTTTGATAAGCAAATACATGAATTCGATTTTAATTGTCTTACCTCTTTTCTAATCACGCCTATTTTGTACGACTTCATTTCCTTAATGGCATCGGAGGAATGACCAACTTGATTGAAGGCTTTCGTGGCGTCTTTACCCGCATATTCGAGTATGGACTCTGCACCACCCGGATGCTAGAAATAAATAAGATGCAATTGCAGATTAATCAAGTGATTCAAACACATATAAATTTTTTTCTAATTTTCAAAAAAAAAAAAGAAAATATTTCTCGTCATAACTGGGGATAAATTTTGAGTTATATTAAAGGTCTTTATTGCACGACCTAAACAAAGAATCTGTGATATTTATTCTTGAAGTACGCAAAACCGCTACTATGTTCTCTGGAAGCAGTAGAGATCCATATGACCTAACCTCAAAATATTATATTACAGTAACATAGCCACAGTCGGGTCTAGGTAACCGAAACAGACCGAATTTTTATTCGGCCAAGGACTGTTAAATCAGTACCATTCCTCGAAATTACTTCAGGAATGTTTTATGCCGCTGCAACAATAACAACAAAAATCACTTTCTCTATGCGAAGCCTTTAAAAATTGTAATTTTGAGTTAATTCTTAAATTACTTCGAAGTTGTGGAGAAAAAAATTAACTGCAATTCCTATATTTTGATTTTTGAAATCTAAAATTAAAAAAAAAACGAATTTTTTTGGGTTTTAGATAATTTTGATTTTTCACATCGAGAATTTTTGTTTTTAGATAATTTTCGAAAAATAATTAAGGTTATTTTTGAAGGTAATGTCTTCCAAGGCTACTGATATTACCTAATGTATCGGATTCCTCCTTAAAACCTTAATATAATTTAAACCTTTCTTTGTCTTATATTCAACTTTTGCTTCAAATTTAAACTGTATTTTTAAAATTTCACTTTTATTAAAGATTTCCACTTGCTGTATTTACATACTTCGTTTATGAACGTCGTCACGTCGTAGACGCTCTCTTTGTAAATAATCCACACGGGCTTGCCATCGCGACCGTTGTTCTGTGCCACCTCACTAACACTGTACTCCTGTGACATTTTGCTAAGATTACACCAACAACAACAGTAAAAAATAATAACTGTATTTTTTGCGAAATCGGATGGCAATTCCTCGAGTGTTGCACGTCTTGACGCGATCGGCTGCCCACATCAACTGACATCGAACCAATTTGAATGTAAAGTCTTTTATTTACATTCTTCAACAGGAGTTCCGCCAGCCACATTCGATGCCAATTAATACACATATTACTGTATATATGTACATATGTACATTCAAACATATTTCTGCATTTCGAAGCGATAAGGAGGTGTGCACGGCTGTTCGCTGAACTTATCATCAAAGCCTTTTCGATTTCATATATCGATGGTTATAGACAAGCACTTCGTTATATTCATACATATGCCCACATGTCTGTATGTATGTCTGTATATTTTTGTTATCTTCATTTTTACAAATTCAACCTTATTTAATCACACGTGAGTTCATAATAACTTACAGTTATATTGTAACATCGGCTGGTTCGTCCCAAAATAGCCGCTGGTTGTATTTCCCTACTGTCGGATTCTCCTTTTTTATTGCTTGCTTCCTTATCATTTTCATGTTTACCACAAACTTACGGTATGTCGAGATTCTTTCAGCAAAAGGGGGCGTTTCGGCGTTGACACTAATTTTTCTCCGAAAATATTTACTCATCATGATTCATGGTGATCATTTACCAATACCCAACGCAATTACGTAAGTGTTTTTGTAATCTGCGAAGCTCTTCCGCTCTTCTTGTTAAATACTCGAGTTCTATCTGCGATGCGATCTTCCAAGTTTTGTACCTGTTATGTAGCCCAAAGTTAAACGCTCAAAGTGGTTTCGCGATTTCTACTGTATCTTTCCATTACGCAAGACTTATGTGGGTTGGATCGCAGCCAAAAATGCCAAAGACATATTTGTCAACATGGCAAAACCTCTCATGAAACCCATCAGACGTTCGGTAACATCACAGAGAGACGGTCACTCAAGCATCTGGGATCAGAGTGTAGGCTAAGATAAGCTTAAGCTAAGACTTACCGATCTAAATGGGGTTAGATCTCGGAAATAACAGCCCTTGGCCAAAAGAAGTCCTGGTCAATTTTGGTGCGTAGAACCGGCTGGTTGGGAATTTGCCAGCTTCGTTCTGGATAATGTAGCGGGTTAAACTCCGACATATCTAATATGTGTCCTGTGTGCAATGAGTATACGCATAACGCTGGCCACCTCCTTGCATGCTTCACAAACCCTGCTCATCTGACACCTCTTTACCTTTGGTCCGCCCCGTCGAAACAGCATGTTCTTGGGCCGTTGAATGACGTCACCGACATCATAACGGAGATTAGGTACCCGTTTCAGGAACAACAAAAACAACAACAACATTGTGGAGACCAGAGAACTTTAAACAAACCATGTGTGTGGTTTGTGATAGAGAAGCTGTGATTTATTTTCTCATATTTTGGTTATTTTGGGTTAACTTCTTCGTCTCCGTCAACTTTCAGCGGTTTTAAATTACTTATTTCAAAAGCTGAGGCTTTTTAACCACGCACGTTCTGTTTCATCTGAAAGAACTACGGCTCGTCTATTTCGTACTTCCACTTTCAGCCATAAATGATTACTGTATTATATAAGTATGTACTAGGGCGCAACTGCGCAATTTTCTAGGCAGGTCCCCCGACAATAAATTCTACTTCCAATTGTTAAGTTACAAGTTAGTGGGCCAGTTCGGCGAGGGGCGGCAGGGATAAGTCTTAGCAGTCAGTGTTTGCTCGGCGTGTGTGTGAAAAGTGCATTTTCACTTAGATAACGGGATATTCGAAACATTGTTTATATTTATTTTCAGCACGTTCGCCTAATTCAGTCAGATTGCGATAGCCTGCATTAATTACTGTGTTATTCCGATAAGAATTACGTGACAGCGCGAGTGTAAATTAGCGAGTGACAAATGCTAATACGGGCTCAAATTCGTAAGTACATGCTGTACTCGTATTTATTTTGGACAGGCATATGGTGGACGTGTGACTTTGTGTGAAATGTTGACCAATGGCAATCGACGTGACTATCGTTTATTTGAAAAAGGTATTTTTAGGGAAATCCTATTGTTCAGTATTGTGCTTTCAAGTGCTTGTATTTCAAATTGTTATACCCTGAACAGGGGGACTCTGTCCGAGGTAGTTTTCTTCTTTTAATTGGAGACGTTTTTTACGTGACGAGCGTACAACCCTGAAGATGGTTCGTCTTCTCACATTAGCGCGGCTTCAAACGTATGTTCTTTGGCTACCCAGAGGACATTTGGTCTAAGATGTAAGAGGTTCGTTTCTGGCCACTCCCAAGTGAATGGCACTCAGAGAATTTTCCTCACTTGCGTGAACTCTTACACATGACTCCATCCTCCAAATTGAGCAGCAGAACTAAATAGAGACCGTACTATTTTCTATAATAGTGTACGCCAATAATATTGATATCATTGCCCTTAACAACCGCGCCGTTAGTTCTGCTTTCTCCAGAATAGATAAGGAAGTGAAGCAAACGGGTCTAGTAGTGAACGTGGGCAAGACGAAATATCTCCTGTCATCAAATAAACAGTCGTCGCCCTCGCAACTTGGCTGCTATGTCACTGTTGACAGTCATAACTTCAAAATCGTAGATATTTTCGACTATCTTGGAAGCAGTATAAACAAAACCAACGAAGAATAACTCTTGACAACAGCTGTCACTTCGGTCTAAGTGGGCAATTGAGAAGTAAATTCCTCTCTCGTCAAACAAAAACGAAACTCTATAAGTCACTCATTATTACAGTCCTGCTATAAGGTGCAGAAGCCTGGACGATGACCGCATCTGATGAGTCGACATTACGAGTTTTCGAGAGAAAGGTTTTGCCAGGTTTGCCACGAAGCTTGTAACATACAGAAGAAGTTGTACACCCTATACAATATTCGCTTGACGAGCTCAGTCGATTTAGCCATGTTCATCTGTCTGTCTGCATATAGGTGAATTTATCCCCATTGTTTTGAGTATCAATCTAAAAGTTTACAAACGTTATTTTCTCTCCAAAATGCTGCTCATTTCTCAAAATCGCCGATATCGGATCGTCATATAACTGTCATATGAACTGGTCGATGAAAATCAAGACTTTACATGAAAAGCCATGTTATTTGGAAATATCTTCACTAAATTTGGCATGGTTCATTGTCCAAGACAATGCTACAATCTCTGAATAGTATATTTTTCAGATCGAAGTTTATAGCCCACATTTTAGGCGACATGCAAACCGACCGATCAAAATTATGAAGAGATTTTTCTGTACTCCTTTATTCTGCCAGAAACTCACCTGTGAAGGGTATTCTTCGGAACAGCCGAAGTTGACGTTTTTTCTTATTTTTATTGATAACGCTATTTTTAATTCATAAACGTTTATTACAGTTAAATGTTTGTAGCCAAAGTTGTGATGGTCGCTCTATCGAGTCAATAACGTTCACTTGATCTTTTGATGATTATCACTATTAATAAGTATGTATAACAATAAACCAATAAAATTATTCGTTCGCCAGCCATCAACTGGTCGGATTCCTTGGATTGTGAGTTTTTGTTCTAAGCACTTCATCGGTTCTGCTTTCATTACATGAGCTGGTCTTCATTTTATCGTAAAAATACAGGATCCTTCACGCTTAAGTCAACTTTAAATATTTATCTGATGCATATTTAGCGGAGCCTTTTAGCTTCATCCTAGAAATGCACTCGAACTTCGTCCTTAATCTTCAGTTCACAATCTAAACACTTCATCGAAAGTTGAAGCCTGAACAAGTGCACTTTTTGCTAGCTTAAGTTCTAAGTGTCGGCTTGATGAATTGCATTTGCCAATTGTGGAACAGAAGTGTTCTGTTCTTTGTCTCTCAAGCACTTTTGCATAACTGCTTTAAATCGCTTAAGAATGAAACTCCAGCGGCATTAGTTGTACCATTAATATCATTTCAATTTATTTAATAATATTTATAATTTTTATATACTATATATGCATGTAATTATTTAATAATGAAATCTTATATTGCTATTACATATTTACAGATTACAGTTAATTTTGGAGCTTCACTCAACCACATTCAATTCACATGTACCGCTTCCCTCGCCTTCAACTTCCGTCAATTATTTGATTTTTATTTAATTTGAAATTTTCTTTGTCATCCGTGAGCCGCACAAGCGCCTTTTTATGCACATTAGGGTGTCTCTTCACGCAATTATTTGTTATTGTAAATTGAAGTAATATTTGTGCAGAGAAACAACCAACCAAAGCGTGTTTGAGAAATGTAAAAATAAGAAGTTAAACTGAAAAAATGTTGCTCCTATCGTGTTCTTCTGTCAAATATTGTTTCGGACACATTTTAATTTGATCTAAAGGCAAACAATTTTCATAAAACTCCAACGCACTCAAATAGTTGCTTTTACTTCAATCTACTAAGCGTTTAGCCTTATTTTATGAGACACCCCGCAGTACATACGAGTATATACAAATGTATGTATACTTGTGCACCGGCATGCTAACGGTCGCACAATTGTTGGCCATTGCATAAAAACTAAAGCTCTTTGCCACAATGCATTTATGAGTATTGTTTTTGTTCTTTTTGTTTTTGTTTGTAAAATATTTGGTTCCTAACCTAAGACAACAAAATAATTTCCCATTTCTTAATACATACTATAAATCGTATAAAATGTCAAAAATGTTTGCTTTTTATCATATTTTTTTGTTCGGAATCCGTTACTTAGTTTGTGTTGTTGGTATGACATACATATATTTGATATTTGATGATTAGATGAGTAGTTAATATGAGAATTGAGTATAGCATGAGTGCTTGTATGTTTGTATTGTATGGTGGTTAGTTGTAGTTATGGACGAGTGATGATGGTTAGCGATAAGATGTGACAAGTACGATGGAGGCAAGCAAAGGTGATTAGATTTATAAAAGAGCGAAGCCTTTGAAGGATTTACGAATGATTATGTATAGTATGTATGTAGTATGTATGTGGCGTATATGAATATTATTGATTGAATTAACTGGATTTACTATCGTTTAATGAATGTATTAAGTAATTGGATGTAGTATGTATGTATATATATTATTGCTATTTGAATAAAGGTCTTATATTTTTATAAGATTCCTTTGGTCACAAATATGAATGTTTGGCACTTGAAAGAGTGGTTTAGTTAATTAGCTTTCTTTTGTTTAATATGGTTTTTTAAAGTTAAATAAATGCGAAATTAACTTAAATGTAAATTAAGGATTAAAATAAAAACAAAAAATCAGAAGTGCTCAGTGCTACCTTATTTTTTGATTCTCTAGTTTTAACCCTTTTTAAACTAAATGCCATTTTGTTGAATCTGACAACGTGATACATTTTATTTTTTTATATAAAAGTAAGAAAAAAATAAAAAAAAAAATGTTTTATGTTTCAGTCACAGAAAAGACTAAAGAGGGCAGCAGTTTTTTTTTATCGTCTGTAACTCGAAAAATAATTAACTTTTTCCTTCTAAAACGATAAAACATTTAATACAGTGTTTTTTCTTTCGATTCTCAAAATTTGACACTAGGTGTGTCCTTAAAATGTCTCTTTGAAACAAATTTTATTTTCTAAAGCACTATTCAAAAGAAAAATGTTTTTTCTGACTAGCTGAAAGTGTTTTGAGACCAAACTACTTTTCCTGCAGTAAAATCGAGTAAAAACTTGTTTAATAAAATTTAACTTTAATTTTCTGTTGCTGGATATACTATATACATACATATGTACATATGCAAAAAAGTTAAAAAAAATAAATTTTCGAACAAAAATAATATAATCTAGTGCTTCTAGCTCTAAATACTTTTCAATTATTTTAAATTAAAATATTGAGCACAACTGAACTCAAATGCATTATTTTTCACAAAAAAAAGGATTGCTGAGGAAAAGTAAATAAATCAAAACAAAGGTATACTGTAACGTTTATATTGAAAATCAAAGTTGAATTACTTTAAATCGCCATAAATTGCTGTCTAATTCATTTGTATTTATTTTTAATTTTATTTTTATTTCTTGCATGAAGGTACTTAAGCTTATAGCGTACTAACACACTTAGATAAACGCTTGCTCATTTATGCATACAGTTTATTTAACTTCAATTGCGGCATTAATTCATTTATTTTTGTTTATTTTTTATTTGCTTATCTACGTTTATCTGCTTTTCAACGGCACTACTCAAATACATTTTTCATTTCCCCATAGATCTCCTCGAGTTAACAATTAATTTTCATACATACATGCGCGCTTTATAGCTGTCATCACACTCTCAAACATATGTACAAGCATCCATATCCATTTATACATATACATACGTGTATGTACTAATATTTTATATTGCATATAACTCGCTGCCAAGCAACAATAAGCGCCAACAACACTTTGTATTTACACAACCAAGAACTTTTCGATTTAGTATTTTTACTATTTTTAATAAATAAAAAACGAGAACATAAACCCTTTTTAGTTTATATACGCCTAAAAGTAGGCTAAATATAATGTGATGCGACGAAGGTTCGTCGTTAATTGTCGAGAGCAAAGAATTGTGCAATTATTGCAGATAATGTTGCTGGCAACATGTTGCCATTACAAATGTTGCGGAAGTCAAGAACCGATTGGCAAAAACTGTGGCGTAAGAGCAGAGCCGATATTAATAAATCTATTTTTTCGTAACAAAAATATGTTATAATTGTTGAAATAAAAAACAATAGTCGAAATAATAATAAATAATAGTAAATTCCCGAAAAACGTCAACATGTTTTAATTTATTTATGTATTTTAAAGTTTTCTAACATAATGTATGACGACTATTTTCTAGAAGTTGAAGAAATCAAATTGAAATGATAATTTCAAGAAAATTTAATGCCCTTGAGAACTAAGAAATTTTTCATCAGGTCCTTAACAGTTGATGTGCAGCTCCATTCCTTACAATTAAATATTTATAAAAAAAAATAAAAATAAAAATAACAACAAACGAAGAGAACGAACTCAAATACATATGTGTGTGTTTATAAAAAATTTCAATTTATTTTATTTCGCTTTTTTTGTTGAATGAATTGCAAAGTTACGATGCGTTTTATTTTATAGGCGCTTTTCTTTTATGCTCAAAAATTCAATTCGTACAATCGTAAGTAAATATTTATGTTATAACTATGCATGTATGTATGTATTATTGGCGTTTCATTCATATTTTATAATATTAGGCAAATTGTATACATTTATTATATAATATTATACTGGTGTACATAGGTACATATGTATGTATATTGAAGGCTTAGCAAATTAAAATATTATTATTATATACATTCAAATGGTTACGTCTTACAAGTATATTTAAATATAAAATATTCACATCTCCTTTAATTAATAACGGTATTGTTAAACGTTGAAGGAAGTTAAAAGAAGAATCGAAGGAGAAAATAGTGCACTTTTTACAGTTGCAAGAGTTGCTTTCTATTTATTTATGAACGTATGCAAGTGTGTGTATGTGTGTGTGTTTATGTATGTGTTATATGTTACGTTGGGCGTACGCGTATATCGTTAACGTTTTTATTTTGATTGTTTTCAATGTCGCAGAAGTATGATTTTCAATGGAAATTTTTACAAAGATCTCACTTATTCATAAATATGTATATTACTTTTTGCTTTTAAATATAGTTCGAATTTTTAAGACTGCTTATTATACTAATTCGTGGCAAACGATTTTATAATTATTAATATTCTTCATGTTTTTTATTGTGTAGGAAAGAGTTGTTATCTCCAGTAATAATTACAAACATTTAGTACTTAGTTTTCAATGCATTATATAGTCTAAGATTTCACCGTTAAACGTCACATGCAAACTGTTTTTCCGTTTTACGTTACTGCTATTTCTTTTTAGTTCGTTTTAATTCCATTTAGAGTTTTTTTTTTGTTATTTTTGTTTTCTTTTTCACCAGCTGGCACTTTAAGCGCGCTTCTTGCTCCTGCATACAAGCTTCGAGTAATTGAATACTATAAGTTTAAAAGTGTGCATACAGTTTTGAAACTGTTTCAAACGTTCTTTGAATATATTATATCGAATATTTTAGCTATTTATTACTAAATTCTCTTAGTTTAGTTACTTTAATTATTATTCATTAAACCCATATTTCTAAGCTATAAAGTGTATATGTACAGAAAGTTTGCTTTATCTCATAAAAAAGTAGACATTAGAGCAGTAAAAACGAGCGGCACATATGTTGAAATATTTATTCGTAAATATGTACAGTTATATGTATGTTTTTCACATATTTTCTTATGTAAAATTATAACGAATGTACGTACATACATAAGGCGGTAATAAACGCATTTATTTTTGTATTTCTTAAGACATTTTCGATCTTTTTAAAACAAATCTGTTTCCAATCCTGGTATTCATACTATATATGTATATGTATGCATGTATGCGCATACTTTTTAATATAATTTTTTAATATAAAATACATAAATTCATACGTACGTGTGGCGTTGTGAAACGTGAATGCTGGCAGATATCAATATTGAATAATTAAAAACAAAAATAAATACAATTCATATACAAATACAAAAGGAAATAAATATCCGATTTCAAGCTATTAAACTTCTTTAAAAAATATAATTAATAATATGCAATTTCTTGCTACATTCATCGCCTATAACGAATATATAATGTAAACCATTCGAATTTTTAATTTTTTCACGTTGAGTAAACTCAAAATTGTTCCCTGGCTTAGAGTTTACCTTGGCTTGTAGTTGCGCTACTAAAACGCAAAAAACAAATGCCTGAAAGCTAGCATTATCGTCCACTTTTATACCAGCAACCGCTTTGCTAATAAATAACTGTTTATTTTTTAAGTAAAGGATATGTCTGAAAAATAGTTTTCTTTAAGGTAAGAAAAAAATTAAAATTGCGCCTTTCGAACTGTTCCTTCGCTAAAACGAGACTTTTAATACTCTATTTGAAACCACAAAAAATAAATGTCCAAACTTATGCTTTAATTATGGTCCGTACAATTCCAAAAAGCAAATCTAGCTAAAGTAAAAGTACAAATTCATATGATTTAAATGGAAATGTATTCAAATGTATTGATAATTTCTTTAACATTTTATCTCCAGCCAACTCAGCCGCACTGAATGTGGTTAACACATGTTTTTCTTTTGTTTTCGTTCAAAATATGCCATTGTGCGCGCTGTTCAACGCTTTAAAATATTTATTCAAGTGTATTTACACATATTACTCGCACTATTATTGTTTTTTAAGCAACACACAACAATATCCATATAAACATAGTACACTAAAAACTAATTATTATATTATTTTAATGTATGTAGATTTTAGAAATATTTACTATATTTGCATATAAATATATACAAAAAAGGAAGGTATACAGTAGTGAAGAAGATACTTTCGATGCTGAAAATTCGCAAAGCATTGCTTTACACCACGGCGTGACGCATGTAATATATAGCACTAGTATTCTTCTTGTTTGCATTCACATTATCTAACAAAACTACAGTCAGTCAATCAGTCAGTTAATTTGTCAGTCGCAACGACACATTCTTGTTTTGATTTCTTTTTTCTCTTTATAAAAACTATCAACACAAAATACACATAAGGAATACATACAAAACAATAGTGTAAGGCAGCCACTGCTACCCAACACAACTGCGACGGCTTGGCCGCCGTTCTCAACGCTGCCCAGCGCCATGCACTATCCATTCGCTCACTTGACATTTATATATTTGTTTGTATGTAAATATGCTTCAACTGCAACTCAGCTTACGCAGTAGCAAGCGTGTGGTGTTTCATGTTAGTCTCGCTTTAAATTTTCATGAAAAACCTTTCTCACAATATGCCATTCGTATAGTATTGATAGCCATCGTATAACTTGGTGGAGAGGCTCTTGAGTGAGTCCTGTACGAGTTGCTCTACTTTGCGCTCCATTTCCTGTTCGGTCAAATTCATGTGGAAACGTTTTCGGAGATTCTGTACGGTGCCGGAGCAGCCGTTTTTGAAGCACGGCAATTGTGCATCTGGAATAAAGTAGAAGATATACAATTACTGATTTCCTTTTTTAATGGGTATACTCGAACTTACTGCTACGCATTATTTCCACAAAATTTATGATTCGATCCATGTGTTTGCGCGCAGACATCATGCCAACAAGCAATAAGTGATTGAACTCCTTCCACAGGTCTGAATTAGTGCCGCCCATGACGTCAACGAATTCGGGTGTCAGTTTAAATGGAGATTGCTCAAAACCTGAAAGTGTAAAAGCGACAAAAATTTTTAAAATAAAATAAAACGAGAACCTCAATAATTGAGTTTTTCCAATGCTATATTTGGAAAATAAATATCGAAAGGGGTCTTAAGGGTCAGTGGGATGTGTCAATTTATTTATCTTTTTCTTACCCAAATTTTTCGGCGATATGCTCAGTATGAATCCAAAGTCTATATGTATGATGTGACCGTCTGAATGTAGCAAAATGTTGCCATTGTGCCTGTTTCATAAAAAAATGCATTAATTTTTGTCTGTAAAAGTTCCATTAACTAATCACATACCGATCCTTCACTTGCAGCAAATACGATATCAAACAGTAAGCAGCACAACTTTGCACGAAGTTCTTTTGTGCCGCACGGAATAGTTCGCCATCTGCTGAGCCATACTCGTCGATGAAATAATCGCGTAACGATTTATTAGAATTCTTTTTGATTTGATGCAGTGACACCGTGTTCAGGATGGGTTCAATTAGACCGCTGTCGCTGGATAAGCAAACAATTTTGTACGGTCGCAACCAAAGATCGACGTTTTCCTCTTGCCAAATGATTTTGAACATCTAAAACGAAAAGAAAATGAGCATTACAAATGGAAGTGTTGGTTATGTTTAGGTTGAAGTGATTTACAAACCTGTAAAAGTTGCGTGGCCATGAGCTCCTGCCGCAAATCGTCGCCACATTTCACAATTACCGAGAGCAGACGCCAATTGGACAGATGGCCGTAAGGCGATGATTCGCGTATCTGTTGCTCCTTTTCATGCCAGGGCTCCTGCGATTTAGTTAAAATTATTTAGTTGCACTTTGAGTAATATTTTATGAAGCACATACCTTCAAGGCTGCCGCTGAGGGATCTTCCGGATCATTGTTGAATGATTTTGTGTTTTCGCAGGTTAAGTTATTGCAGTGGCGGGTGCGCACATCGCCAATATTGAAAAGAACAGGAATGCCTGAAAATTGTGTGCAATTTGTGTAAGATATTTCTATTACCAGAGACATCTTGTAAACCAATATTAACGCAAACATACCTTGATCCCTTGAGTCACAGGAGTCTAGTGACATTTGAGAGACCGCATCTCGTTCGCTTAATTTTCGCATATGCATATATTGTGCCGTTATTTCGTCGTCCTCTTGCGACCACACATCGTCTTCGGTTAAATGCAGGCCACCGAGAGAGAGACCTATTGCCTGGGCGTTGCATACATGTGCACCATCGCCGTTAGCAGCTGCTGAAGTTTGGGCATCCGAAGCCACGGATGATGACTCGGAGAGCAGTTTCTCCTTTTTACGACGACAACTGGAGCCCGAGTTTGAACCGCTAATGGCAGCGCCACCATGTGAGCTACAACTCGATGTGCGGCTACAACTCACATGGTTGTGGCCGTGATTGTGCTGATGCATTTGATGGTGATGGCTGCAGGCGCCTTCCAAGTGCTCCTCGCTTTTCGTATGTCGCAGTGATGGCATCATCTTCGGTATGAGAGGGGATGAATAAATATCGGGCACCTCGACCACCTCGACGTAAATTATGTACGGCGTCTTATCTTTGGAGTTGAGCACCGCAGTCTTTTCCTCTGTTATGCGCACCACATGATGTGGAATGTCGGAAAATACCGGAAGCCAAACACGAGCCGGCAAATTCTTATTAATCAGGTTCAAAAACATGCGTAGCGCTGAGGTTTTTTCCGCCTTGGACGGCAGCGATGTGATATTTTTCCCAACATTTATCAGAGCTTTCATGAACTCTTTCTCCGGGGCAGTTTTAGGTGCGTTGCATGAGCACACGGTTTTCTGGCCAAGCAGGCCATTAACCTGAAAAGCGAAAAATTATTTTCATTAAATAATAACCACAAGATGGGACATGGAAAATGTGATAGCACTCACCTGGCCGCGTACGCTGTCGAAGCAGGTGCAACCATTGTCGAAGGCTCGCCCAGAGGTCAAGTCACCTAAACACAACTTGGGTGATATCAGCGGCAGAGTTTGCGTTGTGTATGGCGGCTGTTGGTAGTGGCGATTTGATATGCTTAGTGCGATGGATGAGGGGTGGCGTCGTGAATCACTTAACAGTAGTGTGGCGTCAGATTGTGAACGATGGTGTGTCTTTTTTGTCAACGGTGAAACGGCTGCGGCAGCCACAGCACCGCCTGCCGCTGGCGGCAGCTCCTTACCGTCCGATTTACTCAATACTTTACGTTCTTTCTTCGAATAGATTTCCTTCATGAGGGCTAGTTGCGATTTTCGTGATCCATTGCCTAGTGAGTCGAATTGATAATTGTAGGATTCAAGTAGCCAGAGGCATTTCAATGAGAAGTCCACCGACTTGCGACAACGTATTGTCAAATAAGGATCGAGCACTTCGGCCAATTCATCCATTTGTATGTACATGACAATTAACTGTGGCATATAGAGGTCTACCTCTTGGTCCGGGAAACTGAATATCTTATTACCAATAAAGCTGAGCACACCGGGTTCTTTAGAATAGAATAGATAGTGTATAGCAAAGTGTATGTTGAAGACGGGAGATTCGAAGAATCTTAGCAGTCCACTGGGGCCTTTTTCAGTCTTTTGCAATTGCTCGTTGTTGGTCGGACGCTCCTTGATAAAGCATTTTACCACACCTGGAACTTTTAATTTGTTTAACGAAGAGATGGAAGCCGATTTGGCAATAGAGGTTGACAAAGAGGAAGCGCCGAGACCCGGAAGGGGGAGATTAAGTGTTCTCTCCGTACCTTCTGTAGCAGCACAAGCTTTCTTCTCCACACTTTCTATCGCGGAAGACACTAAAGATGGAAACTTTGGATATTTCGGCTCAACTGGCGTTGAATCGGCTGATGGAGTGGCGGCTGGCGTATTGGAAGCAGATGGTTGCGCAGAAGTAGCAGCAGCTGCAGCTGCAGCTGCCGCGGCGGCAGCTTTCTTTATCGAATTCGATGTTATCAGGCTAAAGAACTCTTTTTTCTTCGATATATCTGTTGGAGATTTCACTTGGTCCGGAGCTATGCTGGCAGCCGTGTTGCCAGTGTTTTCATCGCTCTTATTCTTTGCTGCATTTTTTTTGTCGTGATTATCTCTGATGCTTTGTGCGGTACGGAAGAAAGCATTCTTAGTTGCACCAAAGAAGCTCTTTTTCTGCGGTTCAGCAGTAGCGCCAGCTCCTGCCACATCTGCGATTTTTTGTGTCTTCGCTGACTGTATGGGTTGTGTTGTTAAAGCGCCACTCGTAGAGCTCGTCGAAGTTAATAGTAGGTTCGGCTGTATCGTTACTGGTGTGGCCGCATCCACTGTATCAGCCGTGGGTGTGTCCACATCGACATTAAGCGTGGTAGGTGTATCATTGTTCGCACGTTCCAAATTCAGTGCTGCCTGTGACATGTTCAATTCGCGATAGCGCATACGTTCCGACAGTTGTGCTGCTGCTTTGACGTCAATGTCTGCGTCACTGTCATCTTCAGCGGCGCCCATTATATCCGCATCGGTAGTGGCGCTGCGCAGGTGTTTGCCATGGTTTTGTTGTTGCTGAAGTTGTTTCTGCTTGCGTGATGGACGTAGCGTTCGACAGTCTGTTTCACCGGATGGGTAAAATATCAAGTCCGACTGTAGCATACCATATTCCTCATCCATAGAAGTTGTTTCGAGCATGTCAATGCATTCCTCCTCGGCGTCCATTTCACCCGAGTCCAGCGATTCGTGTGAGTGACGTATGCGATTGAGAGAAATTTGATCCGAATCCGAACCACAAATTATGCCTGTTTTTTTTGTGCGAGAAAATTAGAAATAAGTTTGTATACTTTTGTTTGACAGAAAGTTTGTAGAATTGTGAGTATTTGGTACAAGTGTGTGCAACAAACTTCAAAACAAATGTAAAATTATTCGTTTTTTAAGGAAGAGTTTAGTTGAATGTTACTAGATTGTATTACTATTATAATAATAATACAAATATACAATCTGGCAACATCTTTTGATGAAAATGAACTTGCACAGCCATAGTGGCCAATTTCTTGTAACTATGTATGTATATACGAACACACTTCATCCAAATTGGTTGCTCACCTGAATCATCGGATCCGAGACTGGTGAGGTCTTCACGCTTTTTACTGCTACTACTGCTGCCGTTACTGTTGTTGCTGCTGGTGTTGTTGCTGTGATTACTGCACGATGCCGCACCTGCAAGCGGCACCACTCCACAACGTGTCGTGGCTTCACTCGATTTAGGACGAATGCGTAACGTTGGGCAGGACTCGACTGCAGGAAAAATAAATAAATAACATCAAAATAATTGCAAAATAAACACGCTAAAGAGACTTCAAAAAAGTATAAACGTTAACTGGACGTACCAATCGCAATGGCCCCACCACCACCAATACCAATACTACTGTTGCACACGCCGCTGCCGATGTTGTTAATGCTTATGCTGTTGCTGTTGTTAGCTGTGGGCTCTGTGGTCATAGCTGCAATTGGGGCAGCAGACACTGTGTCCATTAAACCACCTGTTATGGTCGAAACTCTGGCAGGCGTAGCCGATAACGAGGATGGCGGCGAAGGTGTTAATGATGACGTCAGCGCTGGTGTTGTGGTGGTTGTGAGGGCGGCTGTTACATTGGCTGCAGTCGTGACGATTTTCGAGCACATAGTAGTGCCCAGAATGGATGGTGTACAGAATGTATTCTCGCTCTCCGAATTGGGCGATGACACTTCAACCTGCCGATAGATAGAAAATAGAATTTCGTAATTAGTGCGGTTGTCCGATAAAATTAATGGCACACAATTTTTGTGACACATTAAATGACTAAGAATAAACTAGAATACGAGTAGAATGCTATAAATATGTACATAAATGAATATGGAGTTGCATTTGTGAGGAGATTCCGATAAGACGCTACAAGACTCTAGAGCTACATTTCTAAGTACCGTTAATGATAATATTAACATGTCACTTTTACGTAGACTTTTCAGGGAAAATACAATTTTTGTATGTCAATAAGTGGGTGTATGATTACTAATCACTTTCGTAATTTCTATTCACCGATTTCGTTAGATAAACAAAAGAAATGTTTGCCGTAGATAACAATATAGATTTTTTGCAGTGTAAAATAATCCAACTTGTAGCTTGTGCGAATTTGTATAATATAATAATATTTTTACTAAGCCTACACTAACACTTGATAACCGCGTACAAAGAAGAAGAAACTGTCAGCTCTTATTTTTTTTGGGGGGGTTGTCAACACTTTACTACATAATTGGCGGCAAATTTAAATCTTGCGTTAATTTTGGCACACCCTTTATAAGCCGAAAGCGAGAAGAATGAGCACACCACGAAACCATACAAGTTTATTGTAGCAAACAAAATGCAAAATATAACAAACACATTATTCAAAAAGTGACTCTGCTACATATGTATGAGTGGATGCATGAATACACAACTGTCAACTCGAACACACCAAATATTGCATTGCGAAAATTTCCATTCTGCAATTATTAACCAGTTTTTCTAAGTTTTGCATAGAACTTCGTTTTTGTAGAAACATAAATATATTCCGTGATTTTGGCAAATGACACTAATGCATGCACATTTCTTGACAAGGGTAAAATAAAGGAAAAAATAATTCCTTTTACAGATTCTACTTCTTTTCAGCTTTTTTTTAAGTTATTGTAATTATTTTCGTCATCAAGCTCGCTCAATTTGCCTTTGCAATTTGAGATAGCCCTAGAAGTACATATAATGTGCTGGCATAAACTGCTTGCGTGTCACGAGCGCCTACGCAGGGTTTCGAATGTTTCCTGTGTGGCAGGTTCATGATCATTCAACCGTCGATGTAATCATTTTTGGCATTTTATATATTTTTTTTTAATGTTTTTAATGCTATTTGCTTTGTTTGTTATGTACTCACCTCCGGTATGCGCTGCAAGGCGCTGTCCAGGCTGCGATTGCGATGATGTTGTGTTAAATTGATGCGTGTGTTGGTCACTTGTGAGACGGGTGGAAGTAAAATGCCCATAGACCTGGAAGTGGAAAAGGGAATTGAAGTTTTAAGAAGTGTTATATACATTTATTATATACATATATGTATATATACATATATGTTTTTATATTATATATTAAAAATAAAACGAATTAAACATTCGAGATAAGAGTATTATAAGCACAACTGACTCATTGGCGGATGCAAGAACCGAGTCAACATTTCTAAGGTGCTTAGACGAGAAACAAAATACTGTCAATTTTGGTTAGAACGGAGAATGTTTCTTAACGACCCGTCAAGCATAT
This sequence comes from Bactrocera dorsalis, assembly GCF_023373825.1. Taxonomy (NCBI): domain Eukaryota; kingdom Metazoa; phylum Arthropoda; class Insecta; order Diptera; family Tephritidae; genus Bactrocera; species Bactrocera dorsalis. Next base: position 5,362,289 of record NC_064307.1, read on the forward strand.
GTTCGAGATTTAAGATATGGCATTAGGTTTGCGAGTCAGACTAAAAATTGTTAGGACACTGGATTTCCAAAAATAAAACAAATATAGTTTTAATTTTTTTCAATGGCAAGAAACCATTTTGACGGATATGAAGTTGCAGCAAAAAATATATAAGGAAAGAAACTTTGTGTAAGTAAAACGATTTCTTATAAAATTTGTAGGTTATGCTATCCAATTTAGTTTACACATTACAAAAAACTCGATTTCATAGTTTAGCAGAACTTCTAATTTCTAATGAAACTGAAACTGGAAATCAGCTGAAATTTCACGGAAATTCAGTATAGTACATGTTAGACTTATCGTTACTAAACACTTTTTGTTTTGTTTTTCTCTAATATGTACATATACATACGTACATACATATGTAAATGTTTGTATGCACATTTATAGCTCTTTTTTTCAAAACAACTGGATGGTGTGGCATTTCATTCTTATAAATATGTATTTGTTGTAGGAAACCTCTAATCACAATTAATATTTATGGAAGTGTACATATGCACTTATCATATTCTGAATAATAATCGCACTTGACACAAATGTATGTACATATGTATGCGAGTGAAGCGTTTGCAAAAATCACAGTAAAAAACTTCTGTTAAAAGTGACTGCGGCACAATGAGAGTAAGGAAAATCGAAAAATCACAATTATAATACACGACGATTGCATAGAAAACATATGGATATACGACACACACAAATGTACATATTTATAAGTATGTATCTATAAAAGTATTTCAGTCCAGCAGGCAGCCAAAAACGTTTTGTACATTTAAAAATCAATAACACAGTAGACTAAAGTGTTAGCATATTTACTGCTCTAATTGCATTACGTCCATATGTACGCTTGTATGTATGAACGTATTTCCACGAAGTATATATTTTATAACATATTTCAAACTGGTTGAACGGCTTTTAAGCCCACCACACCACACAGCAAAAATGTAATATTTAATTGCTTCTCGCACATACATACAAACATATACCCAAATATATATGAGATTGTATAGAAACACTTGCTCTTTGTTTTATTGTTGGCATTAATCAGCGGAACATATTGATAATTCCACATATTTTACTTATTTGAATCGGCACGTTTGTTTCTCCTTTTTTGTTGGTGTTTTTCTAATAATTCCACACAATTTAGCTTTATTATTTTGCACTCGAACAAGTATTTTGTGTTTTGTCTGAGCAATATGGCTGACAGCAGACGGTTGATATGGCGAAAAAGTTGGCATACTCACGTACACACGCACTATTTACTCTTCGATTGTTATGCGAGTGTGAAGTATTTTCTCGCAAATGCCACTAAAGTGCCAGACGTAAGCTAGTAAAACTGAAGCTGACTTTGGCTCAAAATTAAAAAAAAAAACTGAAAATTTTGTTTGCCAGCTTGTTTTGTAGAGTTTTTTCTACTAACCAATGCGCCAGCAGCGAAAAATCAGCTGATTAACTAATACGTACACACACGCACTTCTCAGCTCTTCACTGTCTCACATGCATATTTAATAACCTCAATCTAACTTTTATTGTTGTTTTTATAATTTAGTTACAAAGATATACCGAAGGTTTTATTTTAAATGTCTCACTTCAAAAGTACTTTCGCTCGATTTGTTCGATGTGATTTTTTTATACTTTTTGCTCGTTTCTATTGACCGTTTGCCCCAAAACACAAACTTGGAGGTTTCACGCTTGCTGACTAACTAAATACGGCGCCAGAGTAATTGGCGGCGGCAAAAAGCATATGATTGAGTAAGCAGGGACACACTGCGAGCCAGTAACGAGTACACGGAATGCATGTGGCGAGCGCAGCAGCGGGTGCACGAGAACATACCGATGAGAGACAAATGTGTTTTGGGGAGCTCGAGAGCGAGCGAGTGTACTAAAAAGGCAAATGATGGGAGGTTTGGTGTATAAGGGGTGTTGGGTGTTGGGAGAAATACGAGTATGAAGGTGCAAATAATTGGAGAAATGGAAACGAAAAAACACAGCAGCTATTCATAATTATAATAATAATGGAAGCAATATCTATATTTTAAAAAGTGCAAATAATATTATTAGTGAAAAACAGTGTGTAAGTGCAAAATACTGCAAAGAGCATGATAATATAGCAGACACTTGTATGCTTGTATGTACTTATGGTTGTGAATTTGTTGTAAATCAACAATCGGCACAAATTCTGAATGTTTATACGTCGGATACTAAGAAAGTCAACAACAAAGCGGAAAATGAAGAAACATATACGTTTTTGAACACTGCTCTCGAAAAGTAAATGAATGTTAATGCGTTTTAAATACTTTTGTATAAATCTAATTTAAATTTTTTTTAATTTTTTTGTATATTTTTTTAATTTTTTCTTAATTTTTTTCTAATAAAATTTTTTTTTTAATAAATAAATACATTTATACCTTTCACAACTCATTAGCGGTGTTCACGAATTAAATTTTTTTTATATTGCTAAATAAACTATACAAACTTTATAATATAAGAAGGTTGCCAGTTATTTCGAAGTGTGCACAGATGAACGGCGAATAAAATACACCTTTTATGCAATTAAAAGTGAATTAATGAATAATAATTGAACAATTATATTCAATTTATACAAAATAATGTAGATTAATATTCAAATACATTCATTTGCAAAAATAATAATAAACGAAAATGCATATCATTTACAATAATTTAATTTGATTCTATATTTTGAATCTCCTTGAACCGATAATACTTATGTATATATAAGTATAAAGACCTGTGTATGCAAATATGCAACTTAAATTTCTTGATTTTCGTTTTATAGATTTTGTTATCATAAAATGTTCTTACTTTCTAAAAAAAATTGCCAAGCATCACAAAATTGATGCACACATGCACATGCACAAATGTGCCTTTTAGAACACGAACCTCACAAGAGGCTCTCTCACCTACAGATGTGTACTAAATTGAGCGCCTACACATTCTCCCTTCGTTTGCGACGAAGTTCTCCTCTTACATACTGAGTTTGTACATGGCCTTTGCTACTTTTACGCCAATAGATATGTATGTAAGTATGTGGGGACTCACTCACCAACATTCGGGTGCAAGAAAATATAACAAAACAAAACTTTGGCGCTCGTGGCAATTGAATGAAAGAAATAGATAAAAACATCAGTAGTAATGCGTACATGAGCAATTGTATGCAAAAACAAAACAAATCACTATAAATAAGTGGCAACCTCACAATCGTAAAAACATACTTGTATCGTAGAAGTTCGTTAAGTTTCGAAAGGGGGAAAATTACTTGAAAACCAATGTAAATATCATCATATCAGTATATTAGTTCTAGCGCACAAAAACAAAAATTAAAAACACAACAATAAAATAATTCTTCAAACACGAACAGCTAGCATGGTTATAAAGTTTTGGTGGCATTTCCGTTTTACCTACTATATTCGTACCGCCAAAAGTAATTAAATACCGCAAGTCGAAGACCGAGAAGTTGCAGAGAAGGCATAAAGAAAAATAGCATGGCATTGCCTGCACGTTATTTCCTACCTAGCGGTGCTTTGCACTCAATTTGCAACAAATTTTCCACACCTTGCCAGCAGATTGCAGGATATGTGCTTGTAGTAATGGGAAGCCTGGCAACACGGCGTATACGCAACTTTTAATTAAAAACTTTCCACACACACACATATGTATGTACATATGTATGTACACAAACGTGGTAAATCTGCATGTTAATAGATGTACTAGTTTGTAAAGTCACCTCACTGCCTTTTCACACTTGTAGCAATATATAGGGGACAACATTTAGTCTGAGAGAATCATTTGCATAGGATGGCTATGAGATTAAGCTGGAGGTATAAGTCTAAGTACAGCAACAAATATTCACGGTGATAATAATGGCAATAAAACTATTTTATCTTATTATTTCGTCTTTGAAATACTATGCTCTGGTGTCCCAGATCAAGTATTGATGAATACATACATATACATATAATATAATATTAAGCATATTTTGCTTAGCTATTCTTTTAGATATAGTACAAAAATGTGAAAAGTATTAACAGACAACCAATTTTTTAGAACAGCAAGTATCTTAGTAGTAGTAGCACTCACAATTGGCAACAAATTCCAGAAGCTGCATGTTGCACAAAAGAGTTCTGCATTAGCACACAAACAAGCGCAGAAGAACGAAGTTGGCTTTGCAAGGTAAACCGGTTGATAGCACGCAAACAAGAACTTCCAATAAAAAAAAATCACACAAGATAAAATGTTGCTGATGGCTACAAGTCAGAGCGGCGAGAATAAAACCTGAAACAACAGTGCTGCATCAGAGCACAAAAATAAAAGAAAAACGAAGCGACGATACGAAGCAATAAGAAAAAGAAGATAAATTGCGAAAGTTAAGAAATTATGAAAACCACTTAGCGTGGAAACGGTGAGGTCAGCATAAATTAGAACGAAGCGAGAAATAACGCGAAAAAATGAAAGTAAATAAAATGTAAATTACATTTGATGGGAACTAAATAAATTAATGTTAAAAAAAATATATAATGTAGAATAGCCAATAAAAAATTTCACAATTTCAGCCATACTTGTACCTATACAGCTATATGCTATAACGTTCCTATATTGGTAGTTTTCATACAAGAAATTCATTTTGAGAATCGCCTCAGTTCATCATGCTGATCGTTTATATACCTTGTGACAAAAAAGTACGAGTGAGAGATCGTTGAAGACATGTCTCGTTCTGGACGACCTTCGACCTTTTCAACTAATGAAAATATTAAAAAGTGAAGGTATGGTGTCAGGCAAGTGTTAGAGAGATGGCAAAAGAGCCCGAATTTTTCGCGAGTCCGTTCGAATGGTTTGAGTGGATATTTTGTTAATGAAACGCATTCTTACTCGACTCGTCCCGATAAAATTGATTTTTTTTTCGAAAGGAGTACAATTGTGACCGAATTTAAAGCCAAAAACACAATGAATACCATCAATAAACCACCGTATTCACCAAATTTGGCTTCGTGCAACTTTTTCTTATTATCCAAACTGAAATTGTCGCTAAAGGATCAGCTCCCATCCCAAAAAGTGCTTATGAAAAGTGTTTCGAGGACTGGAAAACTCGTTGACATAAGAGTATTACATCTGGTGGCGATTGCATTGACAATACTTAATATCGATGAATAATTAAATATTTTGCGTTTTATTTACAATATCCGGGACCTTTTTTGTCACAATGTATATGTAAATATTTTATAGGGTGTGCCAGGTTCCTTCCGGACTCGGGTATTATAAACTTCCTGGAAATATTATTATTTATATTTAATATACACTTTTCAGCTTATAAAAACAACAAATTGCCTGTTTTTTTTACATACATTAAAGAATCAACAAACGATTTAAAATTGAATTAATCTCGTGAGAGCATGGATTGCGACCTTTCAGCAAACATTTATTGCATCTGAAAAACCAGCTAAATAATCTAGACATTTATAAAAAGATTGAGATTGTAAACAGGTTTAAAATTGGCGTACGTGAAGTCATAACAGCTGATATTTTCAAAAAACATAAAAAAACTAATACTAAAAAATGCTAACAACAACGATAAAAAGAATGATAAACATGCAAGGAATTTATTGAGCACATTGAGTTTGGGTTTAAGGTAATTGCGTTTAATTAATTTATAGCAATATCATAAGAAAGTCATTATCTGACTAGTATAGTATATTAGTATTGTTACAAATGAGCATATTGGGAAGGCACAATTTGGTGCTAGTCTACAACAAAACTGTTTAAACAAAAAAGACGTAATAACCATTTTTTTTATATAAATATGGTTAACCTTTAAAAAAAATCTGAATATCCTGTATCCTGTATTTCCCTAAACAAGTTTCGGGCTTCGTTAATATCAAACAGTGGCTCTCTTAGTTTCGGCGAGTGACAACTATAAAGTTAACCAAATCAAACTCACACATAAACAATCGGTTGCACATCAATGCACAGCGTGTGACCAACACCTGGGTCGTGGCCAAATGGTGCTCAAATAATACTAACTAAATTCCAGCGGTTATATACAAACACAATACAAACGAACTTAATTGACGAGTGTGCTTATAATTATTATATTTATGGCAAAAGCTTTTATGAAACAGAAAAAAACACATTAGATGTACAAAAATAGATAGTGACTGTTATTTACCGGCGCTATTTATAGACGCGAAAATAACTGTTTAACGCAGTCAACACAAAGCAAAAACGGACATGCAAGTACTGACATACAGACAATGCGTGTGTGGAGACGCGCTTTGCAATTAAGCCCATTGGCGGGCCAACGCTAATGGCCGCAGTATTTCAGTTATTGATTATGCTGATATATACATATGTATGTACAGAGGTAGGAGGAGCAGGTGCACTAATAAATTGTGTACACATACATATGTACTTATAAGGGTGTGCTAAGTGAGAATTGATACAGGCGAAAAATAAAGTTGGCTATTTTGTTATATAAAATAATGTAAAAAAATAGAAAATATTAAATTTAAATAACAAATTAATACATTGAGCGAATAGATGATTAAAAGAAAATGCAATTATTTTTTTACCTTTTAAAAAATTTAAATTGTTTCATAAAAGTATTAAAAGTTTACTTGTATACATAGATACATATGAAAGTCAGTCGCTTTTCACACTCAAAGCGGTTTTTTGTGGGAAAGCATTTTTCATTAAAATGCTGCTGAAATTAATTCAACACAATTTGCATGGTTTTCCGACGTAATTGCAAAAATATATAAATATTAATTTTTATATATGTACATATATCATATGTATATACATAAGTGTTTTATAGAAACATATTTTTGTTATTAATTGAAAAAATTTCACACAAAGCATTCCATAGCCACAGTCGCCAATGGAAAATCACAGTTCAATAAGTGTGGAGAGCAGCTCACGTGGGATATTCATAACAGTGCGTTCACACGTCACACTAAAAAACTTAATTTGCTCAACAAAGCACATCACTTTTTATACTCTTGCAACATGTTGCAATAGAGTATAATAACGGTTGTACGTATCACCTAAAAGTAAGCGAGATCCATATAGGGTTATGTATATAAAAATGATTAGGATGACGAGACAAGTTGAAATCTGTGTGATCTGGGTCTGTCTATTCGTCGGTCTGTCCGTGCAAGCTGTAACTTGATTTAAAATTGGGATATATTGATAAAACTAGGTGTACGAGTTCCTTAGTACAAAAAAAATCTACTTCGTAGATGACAGAAATCAGACCTCTGCCACGCCCACAACACGCCATTAACCGAAAACGTATAAAGTAAGAAAGCAGTAAGTTGAGATATAAGACTCTAATTTGGCACAAAGGATCACAGTGGCAAGGGACATCTGTGGGAAACAATTTTTTGAAAAAGTGGGCGTGGCCCCGTCATCTAATAAGTTTGATATACATATCTACTTAACCAATAAAGCTACAACAACCTAATTCGCCTAGCGCAAATATTACAAGAACTCCTTATCAACAGTGTGAAAATGCGAAAGTAAATGATAACCACGCTTACTCCCAATTTAACGGTACAGTTAAAATATACTAATAATATCTAAATATCCCAGAGACATTAAATTTTACACCCGAGATGGTATAAGAGAGCTTTAAAGAAGCCGAGGTCGATGGAAGTGGCACCGCCCACTTTTAAGTATATCTGTGTATGAAAAATGGGTGGAATGTTGTCAAAACTTCTCTTAGCCCCCACAGACCTAATTTTTTTCGAACTTTCGAAATTCCAAATAACTGTATACCGCATACATCACCCAAAATATTAGTTAACTGAATAGATCGTGCTTTTTGTATAACGGTGCATATTTGTGTTTAGAATGAATAGAATTTGATGAAAACTCACCCTAGACCTCATATAACTAATATGCCTTATATACCTGAAGGTACTTCACTGGTTTCAATCCTTGCAAGTGGCAAGAGTATGAAGGATTCGGTTATACCCGAACTTAGCTCTTCCCAACTTGTTAAAGCTTTCATTTTAGTAACTTTACTGTGTTATTAATTTTAAGACTTTGAGACTTATGAATATAAGCTGTTATAAAGCTGGTTTATTTAGTAAGCAATATTTATTGCAAATAAGTTTTTATGAGGCAAAGAAAGAATGCTACAATGCAACAGGGAGACCTGCCCTAATTGTCGGCGATAATTATCTGTGCATATATGTATTTTTAGATATATAATACAATATAATTCACAATAAATATAATATCTGCATATAGGAATCACATATTAAAATTTGCAATGATTTAGCATTCGCATTCAGCAATCCTTTAATTAGATCTAGCATTGTGAAAACCACTAAATTTGTGGTGTTGAGTAATGGCGCTTTATATTTCCATGGATTTATGTGGCTGTCATTTATATTTAGCAAAACTAAAGTACAGCAACATAATTAAATTTTAGTTTGTGGTGCTTTTTTAATAGGATATAATATAATGCTTTACTAAAAACCTGGCTATTCCCCATTTAAGTCGTATTCGTTTATGTTTATGAGTTCAAAGCCATAAGAGATAATAAACGTTAGGGGTTTTAATTAAAATTCACTTACATAAACACACATGCACACACATAGTATTACGCTCTGAAATCTCTAGTTATCTGCTTTACTATGCAACATTATGAAATTAATTAGGAAAAGTATTTTGTGGGAGTAATAAAAAACAATTTGCAGAGCAACACGCAAAATATTATATAAATGCTGTTAGCGGATTAAAGAAAACGTGAATTTGGCTCAACAAAAAGCGTCCACGTCATTATTCGAGTTTACAATTAAAAAAAAAACAGCGGTATTCATATTTATTTAAAAATAGTTGCTGAGGTCACCGCAACAACACAAAAAGTGCAACAGACAAACAGATGTACGCAGCAGTGATTGTCAACAATTGAGATGGGAGAAGATAGTAGTATGAGATTGTGAGGTAGCAGAACTCTGCCATAAGTTGGAGTCCATACGGCATAAAGAAAATCTCCACTTATACTCGTATCTCTCTTGTCGTCATCTCACTCTCCATCTTTGCCATCTTCTCACTCACCATCATCAATGCTTTACGTTGCTTTATTGTGACAATTAAATGCTTTGTGTCAATTGGCAACGCAACAACTCACAGCTGCTACCGACAATTGCTTCATATGGTCTTCTACCCGGCAACACAATGGAAACCATTGACGTTGGTTAATGACGACAATCAAATTTATAAACAGTGAAATCGTAATGTCAACGATTATTTTGTTTTATTATTTTTGTTATTAATGAGTGTGATAGTTCGGCTACTGGAGTTGATGACGGCGTGTGCTTTTGGTAGATGTGTTGTGAACAGGTCATGCAGTCATGTTGCGACTTAATGTTTCACTGCTTGAAAATAATTAATAATAATAATACTACTATGAGTAAAACATAGTAAATCTTAATTTATTCTTCAAATTTAAAGGGACAACACCTCAAAGTAATCCCTCTTGGCGCCAAAACACTTGTTCCAAACCTCGAAACAGTTGTTAAAGTAAATTTCTCGAATAACCTTCACGTTTAATGTCTTCGATTGACTCAAGACGGTTCCCCGGAGCAGTCGTTTGAGTTAGCAGAAAAGCCAGAAGGCACACGGAGCCAAATCAGGAGGTTGCGACACGATATTGGTTGAAAATTTGGCGAAAACCTCCCGACGAATCAATGCAATATGCGACGGTACATTATTGTGGTGTAAAAACCAAAAGTTGTCGGCCCATAATTCCGACCTATTTTTACGAATAGCCTCGCGCAAACGACGCATAACACTCAGATGGCCGGACGGAAGGAATTCGGAGTGTACTACACCTCGATAATCTAAGAACACTGTCAATATAGCCTTGATTTTTGACCTGCTATGAAATATATACCTGATAAAAATAGTTATAGCATTGTAAACAGAAGAATAATGGAGAGCTTTGTGTACAGCAAGCGATTCGTTTTATAGGCCAAAGAGGAAGTGCAAGCAAAAAGGAGCTAGAAAGTGGAAAATTTATTTAAGCGTTGGTTGGACTTCATTGACTAATCAAGATGTATAATTTTTTCAAACCGTCAGGTCGGGTCTCTTCTTCTATAACCAAATTATTTTATTTGCATAATTCCGAGCAAAACTTTTAGATTAACATCAAGCTTCAGTTAAAACCACCAGCAACAGGAAGGAAATCCTTTTACATTGACAAAGAGAAAAATGAGGCAAAGTAGAACGCAAACAGCAGTGGGAAATAAAAAATTTAAATAGTGGCTTGAAGAGTGGAGAATTTGTAAGCGTTGACTTTGTAAAAGAGAAACGCTCAGCAACTATTTATCAAAGGATGTTTTCTACTACTGCGTGACTGAAGTAAAAATAGGGTATGTATGTAAATATAAAAAAGTTGAAAATCCTGCGCTGGCAAGTGCCTTGCTTGAAATGTCAGGAATGCAAATATTTTTCCATTCAAAGAGTTATTACGGCAGTGATGCTGAATAAATGTGCAACTGAATGAAGTTGGAACATATACATATGCATATGTACATATGTATGTACATATGTATACACGGGTACATAAGCGCAACCGTACGCACATATTTAAGTGTGTATGTATGGATGGAAGGGCGCTTGGCGAGTATAAAAGGCATCAATGTAATGACGGTAAATCGATGAGTTGAATGACATCAATCGAGCTGCGAAAAGAAAATCCTTGCCAACTACATTAGAGCGGGTCGATTTCAATAAAATCGCGCATGCTTGATCATTTTGACCGAATTTGTAGAAAATACTAGGGGTCTAAAATCGGATTCGAGTCAGTGGTTTTTAAGGTGAAGTTTAGAAGATTTGAATAATTGGTTGTATGGAAGATATGTGATATAGATGTTCGATGATCGGTTACATCTGATCTGAAAAATGATCAAAAAAATATCAAAATGTAACTACGTATTAAATTTCGTTCGGATCTCAAAAACCAACGAACAAATTTTTATAATCTTTAAAAAACTGCGCTTTAAAATAGTTGGCTTGAAATCGTCTTTTAGGCAGAGTTCAGAATGATTTGTAGAACTTCTTCCACATACACCATTTTTTTGGCTTCCTATAAATCGACCCGCCTTAATCTTCATATGCATACATCTAAACATATAATTGTAAAAATTCTAGCATGAATATTATGTGGGTGGATAACTTCTTTATAGAATTCTTACACAAACGGCAGCTTGCAAAGAGAAGCAGCTGCTTGAAGTCAAAAGCAAGTAGAGGCAGCTTATGGAGGCACCTAACTAAGGCAGCATTTATTGCTTGCCAAGGCATTAAGCGCACAATATCACCAGCACATGGAAATCATTAAACGCCAACTAAAAGCTAAAACTCGCTCTGTGAACGCTGTAAGACGCTGTGAAGAGAGGTTGGTCGAGGAGCTTCAGCTAATTACATGCACAACTAGCTGCGCTCTAAGTGGCTAATTCGAAATAATGAAAGCCACTGCGGTGTTAATTAAGCATTCTTTGCGTTAATAATTAGATGCTCTTCAGGCATTTGAAGCATGGGAAGCACTGGCTTATACTACATACGAAGCATACGTGAGAAATTCACAACTACAAATTTTGAGGTTATGTACGATTTCCAACAAATTACATTTCACAAAAAATAAATTGCAGATTTTGACACATACACTTACAGCAATGCATGTGGGCATGTGTGCATGTATTAAAGTTTAATTTTCTTAACAGCGAAAAGTGTCATTTACCAACTTTGTGGCAGACATTCTCAATAAAAATGCTTGTGTGTGTGTGTGTGTGTGCGAGCACTCAGGTCAACAAAGTTTTAATATGCACTGCGAACTACCAAACATCCTTGTCGAATTTTTACACTCCACAACTAGCAACACGAGGAACATGCAGCCGCTCCCTCGTAGTACTATTTCCAGGGTACGCCTTTCTTTTACTACAAAGGCTGTAGTACTACAGGCGACTATGTGCGAAGCGCTATGCAAACATAATAGTAGGAAGCTACTATATTCTTATATATGTATATTTGCGCGTGCGTTTGTATATATGTATACCTGTGTTTGCAATCTATGCCTAGACGGCTGAGCATACAACCGTTAGGTTATGTCGTAGATATGCTCTGTTATGCTTGTAATGCTACCTTTTTGTTAGCCAGCTTGAAGTCACATTGATTTTTGCTACTTTTTGCCATTGTAACACAGGGTTGTTGCACTTGTAGTAGTAGTAGTAGTAGCGGTAGTATTAGTAGTAATAGTAATAAGAGCAAACAAGTGGTGAATGGTGAATGGCGGCAGCCGATTGTAAAAGAAGAGTAGTACAGCGGAAATGGCGGTGCCATAAAATAGAATGGAAAATGTACAACGAGCAAATGATAGTGTAGTACAACTCGTACTCGTGCTTGCAATGAAAACAAAATGGCGGACAAAGTTGTTGCAAGCAAAATTTTAATCAAACATTACTTTATAATTAAATGGTGGAGCAGACAGAAATTCATGGCTGCGAGTACTGTTGTGATGATTGTTGTTGTTGTAGAAAGCGGTTAACAGTTTCTCCAGGAAGTATGAGAAAAGCCGACTGATGTCGAGGATGTAACTTTCAGTTACGAATATGTTACAATTTCTAAATTTCCAAGGTCTCCAAGGGATCTTACGAGTCATATTAAGCGTTTCGCCAAAAGTAGCTGCGATTGACACCCACTCGTAATATGGCAGACCTGTATTAATATATCGCTCGTAGGTTTGCATAGATAGGTTAGGTTGGGACGAAGGATTGATCCTCACCTACCATTGCGGTGAGATGAACTAAGCTAAGTGCAATTCCGAGAACCTTTTGTTGACTATAGAGGACAGCGGACAATAACGAGATAGATACGCCAATCTAAAAAAATTTGGGGCGGGAGTGTCATTTCTCAAGATTCATCGCGAAAGAGTGGCTGATGAAGACCTCATTGTCTTTTTTGACATCGATGGCGTTGTCCACCATGAATTTGTTCCTCCTGGACAAACCGCCAACGCCAAGTTTTACGTGGAAGTTCTCAAGAAACTCAAACGAAGGGAGATGAGACATCGCAGCCGATTGGAAGTTACACCACGACAACGCCTCGGCTCACACCGCCATTCTTGTGAACAGCTACCTAACCAAGGCCGGCATCCCAACGCTTCCGCATCCGCCGTACAGACTAAATGTGTCCCACTGGACTTTTTTGGTTTCCTTGGTTTCCCGAAGAGGCCGATGAAAGGCAAGCATTTTGAAACGATTGAGGGGATTCAGCCAGCATACACCTCGGCTCTCAAGGCTATTCTGGAGAATGTCTTCCGTGACGCCTTCAACGCTCGGAAATCGTGCTGGCAGCGCTGCATCGACGCAGAAGGAGCCTAATTTGAAAGTTTTTAAAGAAATGTTACGATTGGTTCAATCATTTTCTTCAAATCAGCTCAGTACTATTACTTTCCGGACAAACCCTGCATAGCACGTTTAAAAGACAAGCGCCCGTAAGAGTTCAACTTGAGCGATTTTCCGAAATAAAATTACATTTGCTTGGAGCAGAACTACAGCGAGTAACGGTAAACTTAAAGTTGCTGCCATGCAAACAACAAGGAGAACAGTGTATACTAAACAACAATAACAAGAACAACAAGCAAATGTTTAACAAGCAAACAGACTATGGTGGCAGCACAGAGAGCTCAACTCGTCGGGCGGTGCGTATGAGTGACATCAAAACATGTCAAGTGTGCGTAATGTTGCAACAATGATGTGGCACGTACTTTACAAGCACATGCCTAGGTACTCGTGACTCCTGCCAGGATAATGTGCGACATGTGAGTAGTAAATAATGACATAGCTGCTGTTCAGCACACACACACACGCTCGCGAGTGTGCGAGAATGTGAGGCATGCAACGGCGCTCTTGTTGGCAACGTGCGCTAAAGATGCGAAATAGGTTGTGTTGAAAATAAAAGTGATTTCATTTAAGTGGCCAAGCACATATTTACAAACTTACGTAGTTTAGTGGTTTTTGTTCTTCACTTGCTCTTGTCACACAACCATCAAGCTCCAACCATCAATCGTCAGCATTCAGTGGCAATGTTGCGGAAGCTAACTGCCGTTTACAGGTGGCTTCAAGACAATCGGGCGGCTGCGCTGCCAAGCGGTGGGCGTAAGTGTGTGCCGCTGCGTTTGCAACTTTATAACAAGTTTTTTTGTGTTTTTTTTTGTTTTGCTTTACAAATATTTTCTATTGCCACACAGTCGATTTAACTTTGTGCATCGCGTCAGCGTGTCAGCGCGTCTTCTTTAAGATAAAGTCAAGCTCATTTTTTGTGCCACATCTGTTGTGTGTAGTGTGGTAAATGTAATTTTATTTCATTTTGCGCTTCACAAACGCTTTGCTGACACACATTTTTATCGCAACTGCATCATTTTCAAAACGGTTCGGCGGCACACATGGCGTGTGGATGCCACAAGTGAATGAATTGTCTGGAATGCATTACACATATTTATGTACATACATATGTGGCAGCACATTCGCCTATAGTAGTATATAATTATGTTTTTATTACCCAGCTCGTAAAAATTAATGATATTTTCTGTGCTACTAATTTATTAAAACAGGCCATTAAAACTGTCTGTGGCACCAAAGCATATGCATACATACGAACTCACATAGAATTTAATTTAGTACAACAACATGAATTTGACTATTTTCTCCTCATTCAGTCGGGTTGGTTATGACATAAGCTAATTAAAAATTAAGGAAGGGAATGTTTAAACTATTCGAACCAAATTTTTTCTAAATGCCAACAACAATAAGATTTCTAGAAAAATGATTTTCGATATTTTTTAGCTCAGAGCATATTTTATTCGCTTCGTTTGCATTTTTATAACTTGAACAGGGTATATTAAGTTTGCCACAAAGTTTATAAGACCGTCCAGAATGAAACGTCAGAGGCCCTGTAAAGTATACGGTAGTCGAAAAAGTCTTTTCGTATTTCTAATCAAACTTTGACTTTTTCGCCATTTTTCGCTAGAGAAATTATTCCAGAGGTGTAAAACTTTCATCAGTATACATCGAAATTTTGTAATTGCAAAAATTGACAGAATACGAAAAGACTTTTTCGACTACCCAATATATTAATAAATGATCAGCGTAATGAACTGAGGACGTCCGTCCGTCGCGAACTAATCCCTCGGTTTATCGATCTGAAGTTTTATACACATCCTTTTCTCCTCTCCTTCGGAACCGCTCGTATGGAATCAGCGGAATATCTTATTTGCCTTACAAACTGACCGATCAAATTCAATCCAAAAAACTTGTATGAAAACTTTTTTATTAAATTATTGTTCAAGGGAACGCTACACAAACTGACCTATCAAAATTATGATAACGATCCCTTCTATGCTATAAGAAATGCATCTAGAAAGTGTTCTGCCGCAGTAAATGTTTTTTATTCTTCTTCTTTTTTATTGACGTAGAACCGCTTACGCGATTATAGCCAGTCGATTCTTCCTTTCGCAATGTGTGCCACATGACAATTGGAGATTCGAAGGATGAAGTCATGTGCAGAAGTTCAAGAAAGTGAGGAAAGTTTTCTGATTGCTATTTATTTGGGCCAGAAGCGATTATTTTACATATTGCTTGAGCCCTATCAGCTGACGATTTCCGGTCTTAGACCAAAATATTCGCAAAATATTGTTTTGCATTTCTGGAATATGCTTTTAAAAAAATTTTAATTATATTTCAAATCTGATCACAACTTTTTTTAATTTCGATATTTGAGCTTCAGCAGCGGCGACAGACAATTTAAAGCCATTTGTTGCAATAAATGCCAAAACAAATTGGATTTTACTTTTAAATTGCAATGTGGGTTGCATTTCAAATTGCTCTGTTGCACCTTAAAGAGCAGTTAACGGCTATTTGGTTGTGATGTCTTGCGCTGCAGCGCACTTGGTGCATTCAAACTTTTTGCTGCTTTTTTGCTTAATGTCAAATAAATTTAAAAACACAGTGATAAATAACAAAATGCAACAACAAACGCAATAAAAGCATTGTGGCATATAAAATCTGGAACAAATCAATTAGAAGCGACTGGCGGCATGCAGCTGCAGCTGCCAAGCGACCGCTGAGTTCTCTTGGCTTAGTGCGCTATTTGGCAGCAGCGAGGCCAGCGGAGCCAATGGACGTATGAACTACACCAACAATAGCAACTTAAAGACCGCTAAGGACGGTGGCGTGGAGTAAGCGAGTGTGGAATGTTCTCTAATTAAAATGTTGATTTTGAAATATTTGTACCTAAGGTTGGAGTGGTTTATGCACAACCATGCTTATACAGATGATAATATATGGTGCATCGTTAGTAACAAAGCTAATGGCTATGTGAAAATAAAATAATAAATAAAATAAATACATTTTAATTACGGATTCAATTGTGTTGAAATGTTTTTATTAAGACACCAAATACTTTTAAAATACTTTAACAAAAATATATTTGTGAAAATATAGACAAATATGCACAGCATGCAAATCAGAAATCATTGCAATTTTTTTAGCTGAAAAATTAACAAAAAAACACGTGAAACTTCATTGGGTTTGAATAAAAGTAGTGCCTGATAAAAATGCGAGGCCTCTAATGCTGCAAAAGCATTTTCAGCACACTCGCGCCTTAAATATTCAAACTGAATACTTTTGCGCTCTTTGTTGTTATTTTCTTTATAAAACCGAAAAATGAGTTCATGGATGCTGCTGCTGAATAGAGTGAAAAGAAAAAGTAGAGCAAATGCAAACAGCACACACACAAGGGAAGGCAAACTGAATAAAAGGGGGTAAAGAAAAACGAGAAAAAAGAATATATACATACATATTCATATATGTATGTATTGTATAAAAAACCTCCTTGAGTTTTTATAGCAAGTTTTAACCGTTAGGCTTGCGAAAGTGCAGCTGAAAAACACTTTAAAAATTTTGCACCAAAAAACCATGCAATTTTTTCCCCGTGCAGTCAGTCAACGCGCTGGCTTTTAAAGTGATATTATACACCGACTGATATGCAAACTGCAATGGCTTTTGGTTAAATAGTGTATGAGTAAAAACCCATGTATGTTCCAAGGATTGTACATACATACATATGTACATTTTTATGTGTGCAATAAAAATACTGAAAATGTGCTGGAAAGCGGGTAAGCTTGTGAGCCAAACAAACAGCCGCTGGACGGGCTTGAGAGCTGCCGCTGGCGGCAAATAGACTGCGAGCCAACCGTTGCATTTACACACACACAGACTTCCATATTTGCATCGGAACATTTGTGCTGCATTTAAGATATTTCCAGATTTTCTATCTCATATTGAGGCTGCCGCAAATGATGGCGGAAAAATTGGAATAAAATTGTTTGCATGATAAAGTTGAAAATCATTAAACAAAACCCTGCCGGAATGGAATTTGGTTGAATTTTTGTTTTCCAAGCTTTTGAAACGGAGACTAGAATGAAGTCAACTTCAAAAACTAACTGTCAAGTGTCCGTTTTTAGTTTTTAGTACAGTGGAGTCGCCCACAAACCTTTCTGTCCGGTTAATGGAGATGTTCGCTTAATAGAGAGTACGTTTAATAGAGCTTTTACTGTATTTTAATGACAGTTGTCAAAAATCAAAAAAGTTATTTTTAATAAATATTATATTTTGGCAAAATGTTCAGCTAAAGGCTTTTTGAGGAGTTTTCAACCCAATTTCCATGAAAATTTAGATAAGGCGGTGGCTGAGATTCTCACGACTATCAAGAAATAATTACACAATCTTCTGACACGAGTAGCGAATTTGTTTGTTTCGGCTCAATGAAAGACTAGTTCGTGTGGCAGCCAATATCGACCAATATTGAAGGCTCGCTGCTTCCTGCAGGGATGAGATGGGGTAGGAACACATACACTCTGCTCCACGTTTGCTATGCACACGAGAGTATGCTCATAAAAAATGGGCACGCTCATTGCTTATAATTTATCTAAGCACGTTTATCGCTACAACAACAACAACAATAGCGCGGCAGCAGCAACAGCTAGCAGCGTGTCGTAGTGAAGTGCCATTTTAGAGGAGGTGGCGAGCATATGATCGAGCACCTGCAACGCCAACATTCTTGCAACAAATCTGAAACTGAATGGGTGCAACTCGCACACATACATACAGAGCTATATGTAAGTGTATTTTGATTTACGTGTGTATAGATGTCTTGCCTTCGCTGTCAACCACGTTTATTAAATCTCTCCGCTTCACAACCCATTCGAGCCGTGCAGCCGCCTGGTAATGAGATCCGTTGCACACGTCTTGCAACCGCCTTTATATCTGTTGGCTTTGTCGTGTCTGCAGCTTATCTGTAAGCTTTTATAATTTCGCTTCATGCACATTGTAAGTACAGCACAGCTTTTATTTTCATTTTTTGTTTTGTTTTTTTTTTTCAATTTTCATACTTATCCGTTTCTACAGATGCTCTTGCATGACCTTCAACGCTTGGCTTTAATAGCAATTTAATAGATACTAAGCGGCTGCATTGAGACTTAATTGGGACAGGTTGAAGGCGTAGCAAGGCAAGATTGAGAGGCTTTAAAGCGAAAGAAATAATGATGAACTGTTTGACTTTTGGGCAAAATTAATGAAGTATTGAAGCTAAAAGGTTAAAATATGTGAGGTAAAATAAAAAAGAGGATACAGAAATATGTAATTAAAGAAGCATTTAGAGAAACGTGTTCGTACATAAATGATACAATATAGTTTTTTTCAAATTTATATTTTTTAGCGGACAGGGCAATTGTTACTGCACAACAAGAAAAAAATTTAAAAAAGCGGTTTCGCAGCTATCACATCCGTTACAGATGCATTTATTTTGGCATATTAGGATATCAGATATCTTTATCTTAAAATTCGAGGACACTCTCTGCGACCTACTACAAAGAACTTTCAAACCTGGCAAAAGGGTAGTGTGATGAGTTGAGTTTGACATCAACCCCTCTAAGATGACCATCGTCCCGTTCACGAGACTTAGGTCCCTTCGTACTCGTCCTCAGGAACCTTACATTTTGGGGCAGAGAGATACAGATGACCAACTTGGTCAAATATCTTGGTCTCACGCTGGATTCCACTTTGCAGTGGAAGCAATATGTTGATCTGACCTTGGTCAAGGCGACAAAAGCACTAATGGTGTGCAATCGGCTGGCGTTAATATCCTGGGGCTGCAAACCAAGGATTTTTAGGTGGTTGTACACCATGATTGTGCGACCGATAATCACTTATGGGGCGGTGGCCTTGTGGCAGACTTCCATTACCACGCACTAAGATCTCCATACCTGTGGGAAGTTTTAGGAGCATTTTTTCAGGCAGAAGTCTTTGCCATAAGTCGGTGCATAGAGATAAACTTCTAACGCAACTATCGCAATGAGCGTATAACCATACTTAGCGATAATCAAGAGGCACTAAAAGCAATCTCCTCCTACGAGATCAAATTGCTACTGATGCAGGAGTGCAGAGAACGGCTGCACAGTCTGGCGGAACGTACCCAGGCATGCGACAACAATCTTAGCAGGTTTAAATATGCAATTAACCTCCCTAGGGATAAACTCAGGTCACTGCAAGCTGAATAAACATTTACACAACATGGGCTTATCTTTTTGCCTAAACTGCTGGTTCTACGACAGGGCCTGCCTGTAAAGCCAATAGACCTAAGGTGGCAGTGCAATCCTCATGTAATAATCTAATCTAATGTCTATATTTTTATTTTGATTTAGATCGTTCATGTCTTTAACGGATAACACATAGTAGTTCGACCACCGATATCACGACTAAAAAAATTCCAAAATTGAGGGACTAGTTTTCGTTTATACAGACATACAGTCCGTCTGTCATGGCTAACTCGTCATACGCATCATTTCCACAAACACCATATGCTTTATAGGGTTTCCGAGGTTTCTCCTGCGACTTACTAACTTCATAGCAAACTTTTCTGGATATAAAAATTATGTGACTAGGTCCGAAATAACAGGATGGACAGTCACTCATCTCACAGGGATATAGCTTTGGTCCACAACTGAATATAGTTCCAGTAACTGAGCATATTTCGTATTTTTCATTCGAATGTTGCCCTTTTTCGTTATGAGAGATATCCAGGAGAAACCACAAAAAATGCTACAATTGTTAGCGGTCGAATTTATGGCGACGTAAAAGCCGCATGAGGAATATTTTCTGCCACACTTTATTGCGGCCATTTACATGAGAATGCATAATTCCGCATTTCAGTGCAAGACTGCGCCATCAAAAACATCAAAGTGCTTTCGTTTAAAACATTTGAAATTCAACGCACGCAATAAGGGAGGGGGCACAACAAAAAATCAATTACAAAAACAAAGTGAGTGCAGCAGCAACGCACCTAAACGACGGAGACATGTGTCAAAAAGTATCAAAGCAAATCAACACTTGTGCCCCTTCGCACGCACACACATGCAACCAAGCATTTCACGTCACTCAAGCGACTGCATACATAATTTCCACCTATAGACACGTATCCACCTAAATATGTACATATGTATGTGAGTCCGCTATGCGTGTACGTGAGGGTCATAAAGTTAACGTTTGCGGAGGCATCGGTGCGACGATTGCAAACACGAGCATGGAATGCGAACGAGTGCGTTCAGTTTTTGGTTGCCTCCAGGCCGCCCCCTTTTTGCTGCCGAACCGAAACATGCTTGCTTGTTGCATTTCAATGAGGTTGCAACGATGCAAACAAAATGCAAAATAAACAACGTAAATGCAAAAATAAATAAGGAATAATGGCATGCGGTGCGCGGTACGCGGAGCTTGTTAGAACTGGAGGAATGAAATGCAAAAAGCCAATAAAGTTCTGAATGCATTTATTCGTAGAATATCAACACCGCGCCACACACAAACACATACATCTCCAGTCAGTCTACAGTTTTTGCGTGCAACGGTGGACGTGGGCAGGGGTATGTGACTATGCCGGCCAGCTTGGCCCGCAGTCCGCCTGTCGATGCCCGCGTGTGAATTGCAGGCAATCGAGTTGTTGACACGTCGTGCTTTTGGTTCGCCATAAAAATCAAAGCTCCTGCCACAGCGCCTTTGTCTCCATGAAGATACCAGCGTTTCAATGTAGTGCAATATGGTCGAACTCTGTCCGGGAATGTTTGGAATTTCCACATTTGCTCGTGGGGGTATTCAATATGCTTGCTTCTACGCTTCTTTCTGCTGGTAGTGTTGTGTTTTTGTTGTTATTTTGATTTGTTGTTATGAATTGGAGTTTATGTTTTCGCTAGTTTTGTAGCTGGTGTTACGCTTAAAGTGGTTACATGTCGAGCATATGTAATGGAAGTGCGAACGTTGGCACATATCGTCCGAGAGGGGTTTTCACATGCCCACCCAAACAGAAAATAAAGGAAATTACGGTTAAAAATGCCGCTGAACTCAGCCGAACGTGAAAATTTAATGGTTTCCTATTTTCTTTCCAGGTGTTATGAACAAATACGTTAAGCTGACGGTATTTTTTAATTATTAAAAATAAGCATTCCAGCTTTTGAAGTGATATTCGAAATACCTCGATCATATGTGATCGGTATTTGAGTGATTTTGAATTGAAAAATTTTGAAATCATCTCCAATTAAAGCTGTAAGGTGTTCTAGGTTTAGTTGATGAAAGTATCTATGCAGGAACTCACTTTTTGTATGACAGTGGTCGTAATATAGGATTTGTCCGGAGAGTAATAGAACCGCACATCGACTGGATTCGGTAGAGGGAGTTCCTAGCTAATGAACAAGGGGCTGGTCACTTGTCTCCGAGCACCTGGAGAGTCGGGACAAACATTTTCGTGCGACGTGTTTCTGTGAGTGGTGCAAGCCGAAAATGCAGCGTTCGTTAGAGCGTAAGCGATTAAATACTGTGTGAAACTCGGTAAATCGGCGAGAGAGACGGTTGATATGATCAAGCAGGGTTACCAAGATATTGCTTTAGCAAGAAGTGGTGTATTTCGGTGACACCAGGCCATTTTGGAGGGCCGATAAGAGGTCGCTGATGAAGAACGGGGAATGAGCAAATCCAAAGTGAAAACGATACTAATTGTCTTTTTTTGACATTAAAGGCATCGTCCACCATGAATATGTTCCTACTTGACAAATCGTCAATGCAAAGTTTTACGTGGAAGTCCTCAAGAGACTCAAACGAAGGGTCAATCGGGTTCGACATGACATCACAGCCGATTGAAAGTTGCACCATGACAACGCCCTGGTTCTTGTGAATAGCTACCAAAGCAAGGCCGGCATCCCATTGCTTCCGCAGTATGCATCTCGGCTTTCAAGGCTATTCCGGAGAATGCCTTTTGTGACGCCTTCAATGCTTGAAAATCGCGTCGGCAGCGCGTCATCGACGCAGAAGGAGCCTATTTTTAAAATTTCTATTACTTTCCGGACGAACCCTGTACAATATATTTCATCAAATTATGTGCTAATGACAAATAGTCAATAATATTATTTGAAGAAAATATGAATTTAATTTTTTTATATATACAAACAGTTCCAAAATATTTATTCGGTGGATTTACGATGTGTTTACAGCCTTATTGTCGCGCTCGGCAGTCAACAATAGCGCAAATTGCGCTCGCTTAACCGCACCCCCCACCCACAGCTTGACTCACACCACTTGCTCGTCTGGAATGTACGATCTTTGGCGCATATCGGAATGTACAAATGCATGTATGTGTGTGTGTCCATGTGTTTGCGTTGCCTCTAAAAAATGTTTTTGTTGTGATGTCGCTGTTGTTGCCGCAATCGCTTGTCAAACTCGGACATGTTGGAATTTCAATATTTGAATTGATGCAAGCTGAGCCAACCACCCGAGTAAGGGCGCACTGCAGCCGCTGGCGCTGGAGGGGAGGTCGTCAGCAAGAGCAGTGCGCAATGCTGTGACTTTGTTTGTTTGTTTTGCTGCCGAAGCGGTTACCGACCGTTGGCCGTGGTTGCTGCTCGCGACACAGTGTTGCAATGCACGAAATATGTATGTACATACTTCTCCCACTTTGTTTATTTGTTTGCGGTGCACACATCGTAGATTTCATTTCGCTCGCTTTTGATTTTCGCTTTTTTTCTGACCAAACAATTTTCTTCATTTCATTTGGATGCGCGCTCTTTCGTATGGTGGCGCTACGAAGCCACGCGCAACAGTCAGTCAATGGCCACATGTGGCCAAATTGTTGTTTTTGTTTTGTGCTCCAACTATTTTTCTTGTGAAATGCAAACAAACAAACAACAACAAAAGGGGGGTAAAAACAAGGCACAAACAACTTCATTTTGTTAAGAAAATTACTAGCCAACACGCTAGAGGAAAGAAAGAAGAGTAACGAAAACAAAAACAACACAAATTGGTAAACAAAAAACAGCACAAAATAGGAAAGCAAACTGACAGTCACAACATAGACGCAAATAAATTACATTCAACAGCAACATTAACGAAAACATATCGTGCGCTACGTGAGACACCTGAGGTTGCAGAAACACACACACACACTTACTCACACAAGTGCGCTTCAGTACACAGTAGTGATAGTAGCGTTGGGCGCTTGGCAGCATATGCTTTTTAGCGATTGACAGCAAATGAAAGAAGGCTTAGCACAACACGCTTAGGGTTGGGTTGCGCCGAGCGCGTAAGAGTTCAATGAACAGGTGAAAATTGAAACCACAACAAAAATGTCAAAAAATTACAAAACAGAAATGGAAAACTCGAAATCACTCTCTCCAAACACAAACACAACAAACTATGCAACAATAAAAACAAGCAAACTAGCAGTTAATTAATGGATAGTGCTGCTTTGCGAAAGTGAATAGAATGCGTCCCTCGTAGCGAGACAAAGCGCGGTGGAAACGATGATGAAAAGCTTTGTGTTTGTTAATTGAAACAAAATGAGAAAGCTATTGCGAGCATTATGCATTGCAAAATGTTGTGCAGAATGCTGTTGCTGTTGTTGAAAGCATAATAAAACACCGAATTGTGGGACATTAAATATGCTTGGCAGAGCTTAAGTCTTGCACAAATTGCACAGAGGCACATGCACACACATATTCAAATGAATGGAATTGCAGGCTATATGAAAATTCTGAATTAAAAATTTGATTGTCACGTTGAAAGAAAGCACTGACAAGTGAAGTGCTTGTTCAGTAACTAATAACCACGAGAGTTTAACAAATATAAGCTGTGTAGTGATGTTAAGGAGATATTCTAGTCTAGAAAAAAATATTTTTTTTTATATTTTCCAAGTTTAACTATTCGAGAATATGTCCAGAAGACAATTTTTCAAAATCCGGCATCCAAACTGTTTCGGCTTTACCCGAAATTTTAACTAAACTATTCGAAACTGTCTTTTTCAAAACGATACCCACGATTTCTCAGCTTCTTTTAGACCGATTTACCCGGAAAAAATGAAATGCCTTTTTTACGACACTTCAAAAATTACCTGAAATGCATGCCTTTAGACCAGAATACCCCAATTGATCCCAATTCGTTTGAAATCGTAATATCCAACGAAGAACCTCGAGAACCCTTCAAAAACGGTTGAGAGATCGTTGAAGACATGCCTCGTTCTGGACGATCTCCGACCTTCAACTGATGAAAATATCAAAAAAGTGAAGGATATGGTGCTTGAAAATCGTCAGGCAAGTTTTAGAGACATGGCAAAAAAGTTCGACATCTCTCGCGAGTCCGTTCGAATGATTTTGGTGGTTATTTTTGGTATGAAACGCATTCTTGCTCGAATCGTCTCGATAAAGTGAATTTTTTCTAAAAGAGTACCGTAAACAGGTTTCTTTGATCGTACGAATTTCAATCTTACATTCATGGAATGGAACCCGTTTCCAGTCGATCAAAGAGATAAAACAAAATTGGCTAAAGGAAAAAGGAATTCGTGAAGGCCATCCCAAAAAGGGCTTATGAAAAGTGTTTCGAGAACTGGAAAAATCGTTAGCATAAGTGTGTTACAACTGGTGGGGATTACTTTGAAGGCTACGAAATAAATATAGATGAACAATTAAATATTTTGCGTTTTATTTACGATTTCCGGGTACTTTATTGTCCCAAGAAATTCAAGAGGAAAATTAGCTTATATCGCTTTTGTGTTGTATTTAAATAACTGAATTATAATAAACCTTCAATATAAATTGTTTCGTGTTTCTTTTGGTTTATTTTCAATGAATTTGGCAAACGCGCAGAATCATCAATCAATCATTTGATTATTTTTTTCAATATTGATACACTTTCTCACTCTCTCTCTCTCTTTAATAAGCAAATGTTTTCTTTTCATTTCTGTTTGATTACAATCTAGTGCATACATAAATACATACATACAAAGCAATAAGCATAATTAAGGTAATTTCATGCCGCGCAACTTTTACTTCCTTTTGATTACTTGTAGAAGCAAACAGAAAGTAGAAACAAAGTTCAGTAATAATTATGAGAACACGCCACTTGGTAGTATATAAAAATATGAATTCTTAAGAAAACAACTTTTAATTGGAAATTTTTATAGAATAATATGCGTTATTTACTTTTTTCATAAAAAATAGCAACTCACTTACGCGCTGCGTGCGAGCAAATACTTTGCATTTTCCATTATCACTTAGGCAATTGGCTTTGAAGTAGTCAATTTATTTAATGTGCTTTGCACAAACGCATACACACACATACATACAGCCGCCTAAGTGGTTTGTGCACAATAATCAGTTAGAAATATTAAAAATTTTACAATGTCTAACTGGCAAATATTGTGAAAACGATTTCGATTTATGCGCGTGTTGCTGGCGTGCCTTAGTTTGTATTTTCTTTTCTGGCGTTGCAACGGGCAGGCATATATTCGAATATACATAATACAAATATACAGTATGTATGTAGTGTATGTGTAAGCATATGAACTTTGTGAAAATGCAGCTGCTGGCGCGTCGTTGCACCTTTGGCTCCTTCGCACTTTGTTTGCGGTGGCGGCGTTCCTTGCCACTTCGCTGCCTCCAGTTGGCCGTGCCAGCGTGATAGTTTTGCTGGTCCGCTGACTACTTTCAGTTTTTCATAGTGATTTGTGGATAACGCAGTCGAATTTCAATGCTCTCCTCTTTTATTATGAACCTCTTTTTGTTTAGTATTTTTGTTATTGTTATTTTTATTTGTCGCTTGTCTGCAAAAACCTCTTTATTTATGTAGTTAACGAGCTTTGTGTCTGCAACACGTTGGCTGCTGGCGCGACAGCTGCATTGTTTGGCCAACTAACGGTAAAAAAAGCTTGAGCAATCAGCAGCCGCAGGCAGCTGAAAGCGTTTCCCCCACTTGACAGCGTGAATTTATGCTGCTTTGGCATTTGCAATATCATATTTGTATTGTTGCTTTTTTCATGCTTCTTTTTTTTTGCACTTTTATGTGCATTCGTTAGTGGCAAGGCGCTGCGGCACAAAGCCGTGACCTGCCTAACTTCGGTTAATGCCTTTTGCGTTAAGATTTGGCTGCACCTGTTTTACCTTTTCGGTTTTGCGCTACGCTAAGCCAGCGTTTGTGCAATCTCCGGTATTTTTTTCCCGTTTGAAAACCAAACTATTTTTGGCAGTGTTAATTGATTTGGCTGAAGCGCAAGTAAAGCCAATTAAGAAGTGAGCTTTGTAAGCTTGTTCGGTTTCTGCTATTGTGCTAATGTGCAATCCATTGTGCTTGGAGTTGAAAAGAATCTGCATAATGGCAATACAATTACCGCAAATTCTTTATAATTGCAATGGAGTATTTTTGAAGCAATTCAAGATGTTTTGCTAATTGGGTCAGCGCCTTTTAAGTGCTGAAATCGAGAGTAAAGCAAGCGTTCAACTCATTTCAATGCAGTTGCTTTCCTATTACAGAAATTTGCTGCAACTGATACCAATTTGGTGCTGAATTTCTAGCCTTCTGACTTATCAAAATAGGAGACACAGAAAAAGTTAAGACCAGGTTCAACGACAGTCGGGTTTGTGTAACCGGAACGCACCCGGATTTTTTATTCAGCCAAGGACTGTGAAGTCAGCAGAATTCTGCCGCTATTAGAGCAACAAGAACAGATGTCTAAATACTTGCTTACACATATGAAAGAGCGCTTTAATATATTTGCATTCCACTAAAAAATCTAGAAGTTGTTTTTGGTTTTAATTGAATCATTTGGTTTGGAATTTCTAGCCAATTTAGGTCACTGTTTGCCTAAAAAATAACATAATTACAAAAGTTTACACAAATAATAATAAAAACAGCCCGCAATAGCCGCAAGTACAAAAACAGAAAATAACCAAACACACTATAAATATTGGCCCCCAACCAAACGAACATTATCCAACTAATCAGCAACTACCGAAATTCCATTAAAATCTTGTGTGGCTTTGAAATTTTAATTCCGCTGGAATTAGTTACACTCTGCAGTCCAATTAAATGAAATATAAATGTGCCGACGCTGAATGGAGGCAAAGTAGATGGAAGAAGTGAAGCAGCTAATTTTCAATAATTAAAAAAATCATTGGAAGGAAATAATGATAATGAACTATGGGCGCAAGTGAAAACGACGAAACTTAACAGACTCTAAAAGACTCAAGCAAGATGATGCGGATATTGAGGGAAGAAAGTTGGGCTGAAGGCAGCAATGATCAGATGGATGTTGTCGACTTTCGTTGATTTTGCTCTAAGCAAGATTATTAACGAAATTACACACATTTAGTATTAATAAAGATATACATGTCATTAAGTTTTAGTACTAAAATCATGTATATAATTATTTAATTTAAATTGAGTAAAAACAAAAATTACTTGTCACGTTGTTTGTCCGCGATGGACTCCTAAACTACTGAACCGATTTGAGCAAAATTTAGCACACTGTGTCCAGTTCGAACTGATTTAGAAGATAGGATAGTTAAACAATTCATAAATACAAAATACAGTGAAAGCTCTATTAAGTGGACGCTCTATTAAGCGGACATCTCTATATTTATATATCATATATGAAAATTCACTTCAATAAAAAAATCTGAAGCGTTAAGCAAAAAGGAAAAAAAACTATTCGTTGAATCATTAAATCAACTAACACATTCAAAATATAACATCGTGAGTTTTAAATTATTTAGTATTATTTTTACTAACTTTTTTAAAGTTACTTTTTTATTATTTGTTTTGATAAAATAATTTAATAATTTGTCAGCCACAAAATAATAATAATTTTTTTTTCAAAAGTACATTGAAAAAGCGATCATCCCTTTATATTCCCCATAATTTTGTAGTGGGTTACACTTGCTTTCACAGCTTATCATACCATAAAAAATCATGTTTTTTTAGTAATTTACATTTGTACTGCGTGTTTTCCTCACTTTTGGGCGCTATTCTCCTAATTGATTGAATTTTTCTTTTAGTGAAAGTGCAAACCGGATAGCGTGTAAAAAGCAGCATGCAATGCAACAAAATGCTGTCGACAAACCATTGCGTTTGTAATCAGATAAGCAGCACTAAACTACATCATGAAATAATGCAATTAAAATGATGATTTTGAATAAAGATTGTGTAGTGAATTGCACTGATATCAGTTTTTTTTTTTTGAATTTTTTTTTAATATATCAGAGCAGATTTGAAGAGGAAGTAATTACATTCGAAATTATAAACAACAAACCAGTTATTTTGTCGGTAATTAATGCTGTAATCAAACTGATGCTCAGTGGAGTCGATCAGGCAGCAAGTTGTAATTGGAATGAAACTCACCTGGAAAAGAAAAGAGAAAAAATATTAGTTTTTGTTGAATTTAAGTCAAATATACGCATAGACATTTTAAATAATGAATTAAATATTAGGTAATAGTTAAATAGCTTATAGTAAATTTCGCCTACTTCATTTAGTACATAGTGTAGGGTACTACTATGAGCAAAAATTAGTAAGACTTTGTTCGTAATTTCAAAATTCTTAATTTAATCCTAAAAATCTGCGTCGTCTACCTCAAAGTAATCCCCTTTGGAATAGAAGGAGTGTGAAAACTAATTTATCATACATTTCGTTGTTATCGGAAAATATAGTACTCGTTATATAACACATCTTCAACCAATATGGTTTTAACAAAAAAATCAAATCAATGAAAAATTTCTAAAATCATCAAAGTTCGATCATATTTATTTTACTGTTGCATTGCCTGTATATCATTCCGAGTAGCCTTACAGACATTTCTTCAAGTTGTTTAGCGGTAAAACTTCACAACACGTTTCACCACTATTTCCATAGAATTATGACCAATAAAACTTTTCTAATACAATTTGCGAAAACAAGAAGAAAAAGACCAAAAAAAGTTTCAGTATATACATATGTAGTACTAAGATAAATTAGAGGTATCGAACACTAACCCAACAAAAGGGTAAAAGAAAGAGGTTGGTAAACGAAGTAATACAAACTAAGTTTCAAACGAAGAAATATATAAGCTTACAACGGAAAGGCGAAAAAGAACTTTTTGCGGCAAACAGTGACCAAAGGAATAAAAAATCATACACACATCCCTGCAATGCAATATATTTTCAGAAACAAGTATATCTGTATATAAGCGTATCAGAAAAAAGCGTTGGCTTGAATTATAAAGCGATTGTTAACCTCAGCTTTCGATATATTAGACCAGCTTAGGTGATAAATTTATGAGCTACCAAAGAATTGACTTTTTAACGCAGACACAAAAGAAGTCAAGCTTGTTGGAGTCTCTAACACATTAGAACAGACAGCCGAAACAAATGTTTACCAGACGCAACAACAACTAACAAAACAAATGAATTCGAGTACAAACCGATTTACAAATATAGGAAAAGTCGGAGGAAACGTAAAGCACAAAACAAAACAAAAAGAAATGAAGCAGAAGCTTTCATTCAAACTTATGTACTCGTCCAATATAGTACTTCGGTAGATACAATTAAGTACCGGCTAGCAGCTACTAGCTAGACAACAAAGACGCAACAAAGAACTATTCCTTACTAAGAAAAGAGTGCAGTGCAGTGTAATCGAAGAAAACAGAAAAGGCATGCAAAACACATAGTAAAAGGGTAGAGTTATTACGAAAACGTCTGCACACAAGGGCAGCAAGTGTCGACGCAGAACCGCAGTGGGATAGGTTGAAAGTCAAGGTACGAGCACAATGCTTTGTATGCGAACAAAACAAAGGCAAAAAAAAGTTAAGGAAAAGGCAAATTTGCGTGCCACTATGTTTTTCCAAAGTCTAAAAGTCTATAAAAAAAAAGGTGGAATAAAAGCAAAATCTCACAGGAAAGTCCCAAGTTTGGCCGTGGCAGTGAGCGCAAGCACAGTTGAAGCACGCAAGCGCTGTCGAGTGTTGTTCAGGAGTGCTTTTTTGCATTTTGCGTTTTTCAATTTCCCCGATCGGTTTTTTTATTTTCATTTCTCATACGCTTCTGTAGTGGCACAGGCACTAAAAACACAGTAGTGACGCCGTCGTGACCGGCCGCCGGTAGTTGATTTTTAAATTAAAGTCACAGAAAAGGGGGAGAATGCAAATAAAAGAGCGCATAAATAAAGGGAAATCAGCGCGAATAAAAACGAGATCAGTTCAATGATATGCTCGTGTGCAGCAAACAAGTCTAGTAGGTGGCAGCAGCAACGAGACTGCCACCGTCTGCTGGTGAATCAGTCGTCGTGGTGGCGTTGAGCTGCCGTGGCATTGGCCCTAACACTGTCAGCTACTTGTGTCGTATGAGGGGCCAATGCTTAGTTTAATCGGAAAATACGTTCCCCTTAAAAGCCTGAAAATTTATGAGGACTTTGTCAAAGTGATTGGGAGAGGGTGGCGTGTGTGTGTACGATTTGTGTGATGTGTCATGCTTACAGCACGCCTTTATGTGGTCTAAGTGAAAGAGAATACAGTAGCGGACGTAAATAATTGTATGTAATTTTTTAAATTGAGCTTCAATTAAGTGGTGATATTAAATAAATATTCAAAATAAAAATCAATTTCTAAGAAACTATGTTTTTTTGCTTATGTATGTATATACATAAGAATATCTCCAAAAACTTTATGTAGATCCTGCAAATAGTTTTGGAGATACATATATGTAAGTGTATTTGTACGAATTTTGTATTTTAGTGTAATTGGCTCTCAAAGCTTTAAACACATTTTTTATCGAGACGCTCTTTTTGGAGTCGGTGAGGAAAAGTTCTCCAGAAAATGGTTAGACCGATTAACTGAAAATTTTCGCAAAGCTTCTTGAATATATTTTTCAAGTAATGGTCGAATTAACCAGATTTTTGATAATAAGTTCTCGAGCCACTCTGAAGTTTAGATTTTTCCACAATCTTTCTTTTTTGTTGAAAGCCGCCATTTTATCAAAAAATCAACATTTTGACTAGCCCTTCGATCATTACCCATACTCATCTGTAGCAATAATAAATTCCGATTTAAAATAATGTTAAGCAGAAAATCTTCCTCACCTCTTTTTGCAGGCCTTCCTGAAAATCGGCTGTAGGAATACAGAATCCAAAAATTGTCAAAATGAATCACCCTTTAAGCTAAAGAACATTCATTTGTCAAGAAAGACTGACAGTGTTAGAAAAGTATAATCGCCACGAATAGCTCCCAACTAACTGTACATATTTACCAGTAAAACACTGTATCCAGTCGGTAACCACAGCAGACGTCTCTAAATTTGCGTACAGCAAATGGTCCCATTGAACATGATAGCATAATGATGACAGAAAGCTGTGGAGCTCAAGAGGCAAATCAAAATACTCCTACAAACTAGTACTTGCTACAGCCGTGTAATAGGGAAGCAGTACAATCATTTCACTCGAATTGCCACTTGGCTGTTGTGGTCTGTCTATGACATTGATTGTATGTACGAGTGTGGAGTCGAGTGGTGCGCGCCTACTTTTTATCAACAGTGCCGCTCGCTCGCCCGGCAACTGACTGCCGCATTCACCAGCCCCAGCTGTGTCAGCAGCGATGCCATTGAACTTGCGATTGTGGAGCCGTCACACTACTACGGGCACGGCGTATGCATTGCATTTGTAGACGGTTTTGAGAGGTGTACAAATGCAAATGTGGAATCGTGTGAATACTGGCATATTATATGCATGCAAATGGAAGTTATACAATGACGCCGGCAGCGCGTGCACGGAACTCCCATGCGCCTGCGAGTGGCGTCGACACTGCTACATAATGAGATTTGGCATGTGAGTACGCCAGCGTTGGGGGCATAATGGCGTGTTATGAAACGAGGCAACCAGGCAAACGCCTTGCTTGCAAATTGGGTGTGTGCCGAGCGGATTTTACACGCGAAGCTTGCCAGAATTCTCAGTTCTAATGGCCTTACACAGGAAACGCAAGAAAATTACCGCTAACAAATAGTTTTTGCATTTGCAGTGTGAGTAATAAAACTCAAGACAACCAGTCGGCCAAGCAAAATGCAAAATTAAAACCAACAAGAAATACTGAATTTCTAATTTGTGCACACACATGGTACGGCGCTCGCATGCAAAACTGAAAACCTGTAAAGTTGTGTGCCCCGGAGCGCCAGAAAACTGACGCCAGGAAGAACTTTAATATCTCAATTTACATATAACATATGTAAAGTTTGTATGTATGTATGTGTGTACATAAAGGCCAACATGTTGCAAAACTAAATAACACAAGTGTATTTGAGGAAAATTATAGTTATGCTTTGAAGCGCAGTTATACCAACTATTAACACTGTAAAAATATTTAGCCATCCTAAGGCTAAGCACGAAGTACAGCAAATGTTCCTTTCATTACCATCGCTCCTTTGCTCTAATGTCTGCACTGTCTTATTATTAATATAAAGTCTAAAGTTTTGATAAAGTTGATGATATGTACTATTCAGAAGGATGGTGCCCGAGTCCATATAAGTGGGAGCTAATTTTCAGAGAAAAGTAACAAAGATATTTTTCATTAGAAACCCAAAGGACAATTAAAAATTTAATGAGAAACAAAGTCTCTAAAACCTACTGAAATGTAAGTACATATGTGAGTAAATTTTATATATTCCTCCTCTCTGACAATCATATAGTACCATTTGTATGAAGTTAAGCACAATTACAACAGCAAAATTCATATAAATGTAAACGTGTTAATGAAATCTTAGAAAATTCTGAAAAAAAGTCAGAATGAACGTGTGCGATGCTGAAAACAAAAACGAAGCCACAACAAAGGGTGTGTTGCTAACAAAGTGAAATTCAACGAAGCGAGTAAATCGAGTCGGAGGAAGGCTGCGACTGCCGACTGTGGGCGCGCCGAGTAAAGGTGTGAAGGACGAATACTATATACGGAGAGGAGCATTAAGAAGGAAAGAGGAGAGAGCAGAAAACGTAAGTCAAAATTTTTGGCAACAAACAGGCGCACGACGCCTGCTGGTTGAGACGAGAAGAGGAAAGCTGCATCTCAACAAACATATCTACTAGGTATATAACTGCTCGAAATTTTCGACGAATTCAGTTTATTTGCCTACCACACTACAATATTCGGTGACATTTGAGGCGAACCACACGAGTTAAATAAATCCTTCATTGGCAGACAGCACGAAATTGTACATAAAGCTACGGCACGTGAGGCACAACTGCTGCCATAAAGCGGCAATGGAAACGACTTTGAGGTACATTAAAGATATAATATACTGATATACATATATGTATGTATGTACGTAAGCATCTCAGACAGTAAAACATTTATACAGTAGTGGTTAAAAAACAATGACCGAACTTGTGATGCCAACAAGAAATAAAATTGAGTTATATACAAAAATTCGAGTGGTAGAATATTAATAATAAGAAGAATATAGCAAAATATACAAATATGTAATAAATGTCATCAAAAAAACGGTCGTCGGACTCGCGATTTGGTTCTCACGTCACTGCTGAACGTCACAACTTCGAAGTCGGAGACAATTTCGTCTATCTTGGAACCAGCATCAACACCAAAAACAAAGTCAGCATCGAAATCCGACGCAGAATATCTATTGCCAACAGGTGCTAAATATTTCGGACTAAGTAGGCAATTGAGAAGTAAAGTCCTATCAAAGTTAAAACTCTATAAGTCACTCTCGTTATTCCCGTCCTGCTATGTGGTGCAGAGGCATGGACGTTGACAACAACCGATGAGTCGACGTTGCGAGTTTTCGAGAAAACGGTTCTGCGGAAGATTTATGACCCTTTGGATACGGCAAATTTCGCGTCAGCGAATTAAAAGACAGCGCCTACGCTGGTCACGTCAACCGAATGGACGAAAACACTCCAGCTCTGAAAGTATTGGAGGCAGAACCCGCCGAGTGAAGCAGAGGAAGACCTCTACTCTGTTGAAAAGACCTGGCTTCGCTTGGAATCTCCAATTGCCGCCACATTGCGAAAAGAAGAAACGACTGGCGCGTTGTTGTTAACATGGCTATAACCGCATAAGCGGTTTCTACGCTAGTAAAGAAGAATAATAATAAATATTTTCGACATTGTAGAATCTTTGAAAGCTAGAACTATCCAATCATATTGTTTTATTTCAAACTTTTTATAACATTTAAAACAAAAAATATTTTAGCCCTCATGACACCTAAAACTTATCGTACGGATGGCGACTTTTATGGACTCCAAAAAACAGTAAAATTAATCTCTAGATTTTTTGCCCAATAAAGCCTCAAAGCATATTTTTCGGCATTTCTCACTAAAAACCATAAACACAAAGAATTTATTACTACCAAATATCTATGCAACACAATGCCAAGGTAAAAGTCTTGTTTGGGGCGCTACTGTACTACTCTATAGACGTACTGTGCAAGTATGTATGTAAGTATATACAGTTAGAAACTAAATGTATTTATATGAGAATGTATCCTTGGGTGTGGCCTTCAATACTTCATAGTCGTGAAGAAGGCGGGAGAGTTTGCCTGCCTGCAATGCCATTTCTGGTATGTGCAAAAGGAATTTATTTACGCAATTATCCGGGAATTTCACACGCACCCTTTCTGTGGGAGTAAAAGCAGCGCATAACAGAAACTCAAGTATACACACACACATACACATAAAGCTGGGAGACGGTGCGCTTACGGCGAGAGCGATGACAATTCAAAGGTTAAATGAATGAAAACAAAAAGGCAGCAGCACAAAGCAAAGAAAGAGTTGCAGCAAGAGGGAGCGAGAGATAGAGAGCATGAAGGAATAGGAAGTGCGTGGCTTATAGCATGTCGCTGCTGACTTTCGCAAGCTCAACGCAATTACAAGCTCATTGGGCGAGCAACTGCTATACATGTAATACGAGCACTCTGTTGCTTTGTGTTGCCATGGCAGCAACAACAAGCACAACAGCAAAATGGTAATACAAACAGAAATTCGCTTGTAAAACGAGACACACGGCTCACGCACACGAAAGCGGTGAGCGGTGCAACAATTCCACAGGATAAAAGATAAATGTAAATAAAAACAGAAACAAAAACAAAACCGAAGCGATAAACACCAGCAATGGCAATAATAATACATCAGGTTTGTGTTAAAGACCATTTAGCGCTGCAGGAAGACCTGGCAATTTATGTACACAAGCACAGCAATGAAGTCAGCAAGGATGCGTTGAGTCAATAAGGATGAACAAATGAAATCAAATGGGGGAGAAAAATGGGCCCATGATGATTTGAGGGAAGGTGCGCGGCAACAATAACGGCATGTTTCGGCTGGTTATTTGACGGTTTAACGCGTTGTGGGCAAATATGTAAATTCTTCGGCGGATAACAGCAGTAATAAAATGCCAATTATTGTTGTTACATCCTCTTTACCCCGATAAATGAATAGCAATTTTTCCAAGTCAACGAACAGAAAAGAGGGAAACATTTATTTTCAATTGATATTTTTCTCTACTTGCCAAATGTTGGCAGATTCGGATATTTCGCTGCAAAAATTTTAAGATTTTTTTCTAATTTCATATTAGAATAGAGTTTGAAATTGGATTTTTTACATAATTTTTTTACTGTTTGTGGATTTTAATTTTTTTTTAATCATTACTACAGCAAATAAAAAACTTTTACCACACAAAACGGCAGTTTCTTGCGACTTCAGATTGACCAAATATCGATAAGGTAGATTTAAAGTTAAAAATTTCGAAGACTATATATGTTTTAACACCAGCAACATCATTTTTAAAATCAGTAAATATAGCCAAAACTGCTATTAGTCACCTGAACAGAATTGTGATGGGCTCAACGCGCTTTTTCGATCTGTAAGGGTCTTATGATACAGTTTTTTGGAGTTTTAGGCAGCACAATTGACCGAAGTTCTAAGTTGTCGCAGTGAGATCCCTCTTAAGTTCGATTTCTTAACTTAACCCAATCAAACTCAACCCAACGTCATATTACATGTGTAGAAAATTGTAAGCTTTAGCTAACAGATATAACCAAGTTATAACCAAAACTCAAATTTGGTTTCAATTTCATATCGTTTTTCCTACCCTGTAAATTTATGAAAATCGATTTTACGTTATTCAATATTTTAAGTGACGATGTGAGTTCTCTTTCAAACAAGCGAACTCCATCGCCTCAGAGAGACTTGCAAAGCTATTTATAGAATATCTTTCTAAATACAAACTGCTTTAAAGTTATTAAATTGCTGTTGTTGTTACGGAAAATTAACATTAGCATAGATTTACATATCGTCATTGTACTTAATAAAAGTTTTTCATATTCCATGCACTTTCCTTACTACATTAATACACCCTTGCAACGAGTTTAGTAAAAATGTTCAAATTTATGAAAACTGAAACGGATATTTACATACATATTTGCTCTTTATAAGATTTATACCAGAGAAAAGAAAATCATCGAAACAAAAAATATTTGAATTTATTCTCAACTGACACTCAATGTAGGCAATATTGTTCAAGTATTTCATAAGCTTTTATTTGCCTCAATAAATGCAAAAATTTACGATGGCAAGTAGAAAATTGTCGAGTCAATAAAATGTGTGTGGGAGAGCCTTCCGGTATGCACACACTCACAAGCACACAAACACTAAAGTTTGATTTCCAAGCGAATGTCGAAAGCTTAAGGAAGCGGGAGTTTGTAAATGTATGCTTATGCACAGGAGTGTGAATATTCCAAATAATAATAAATTCATGTCAAGTGTCATAAGCATATTCGTTTCGAATGCGTTTTCGGCAATAATTATATTTTGTAGCAATCTAAAATGTTGCAATCTACAATGCTTGGCTGGTTTGGTACGAAACTTTATTACAAATAAGCAATAAACATGATATTTTATCACAACAATATTGGAAATGAAAGACCCTATTGAGAAGCATAGAGGAAAGTAAAGCTTTGGGAAAATTTACTTGAAAATTCATTTTAAAAGTGGGTAAAGAGTTTTTGTGTATTTATTACAGAGTAAAAATATTTAAAATACAGACACATTATTTTAAATAAATACGTTTTTTCTGAGTAGCTGAATTTACTTTATGACCAATTTATTTTATAAACATACTTACTTACTCACAAGTGTATAAACATAAAGTCGATGCGGTGAATACACAATTTATGCAGCAAATCAGCAACTTGAAGACAACAAGGCAATCAATGTACATACATACATACATACATGCATAAATACATTTATTATAGACAGACAGACAGACAGGCGCATGGAAGGATAGGCAGACGAACCGACAGCGCCTTGAGGAAGCAATCAGGCGCACAAATTCGATGCCTTTGACACATTCAATGTCGTGATTCGCGAAATTAACGACAACAACGGCGACAACGCTAAACATGAAAACGTCAAGTAAATGTACAGTAAACTTATAAAACAACAAATATTTAATTATATTTATATATGTACATATAAGTATATATGTATGTATGTCTAGAGCATTTCATGAAATGCCAATTGCCGTCGGCAAGTACACAAAAAGCTGGGACCTTACGCCATAGAACACGCTGAAGTAAAGTAATCTTCGGGCTGCCAAGTGAAAAAGTGAGTCAAAGAGTAGATATGTATGTAAGTGAATAAATATTGGAAGACAAATCGTGTGCTAAGAGTAAGTCAATTGTGCCCACAGTTGTACTAGGTATGTGGGTGTCAGACTAAAAGAATTTGTGGATTGTAATAACAGCACCATTTAGCAATTAAAGAGACGAGTCTGCTTTTAAGAGCATACAAGAAAACGAATGCCACAATATGTAAAGTAGCCTGAGTGGTCTTAAGCTTACGAAATACATTTTTGAAAATTAAAGCCAATTTAAAGAATTTTTTGTGCTAAAATCAAGATCGATTCTTGGGTAGTTTGTCCCCATTAACTTAAGTTGGCTTTAGATATTTTGACCGACCCCTCATGACCCCACTTTTCAACTGAGAAAGAAGGTTTGAAGTAAACATAGAAAAAGATGGCTGACGAAAAGGTATGTTAGCTAAGCGCAGCACTCTAAACAACTATACGGATGGCTCGAAAATCGACGATTGAAATGGTGCGGGAATATACTGTCCAGAGTCAGCCATAAGGCAACCTTTTGAGTTCTCGAACCACTGCAGTATCTTTCAAGCTGAGGTCTTTGCTATTGCATGGCAGCAGTGGAAAGGGTTGCCAGAAGTAAGCAACTTCACTTCTACTGAATGCTGGGCCAGAACGTTTTCAACAGAAGCATCTTAAAGAAAATCAAAACACGATGAAACGGAGGTATCGATAGTGAATCCGCAGTCTGTCTGCATCAAGCGCAGGCATCCTAAAGGATGGCTACTCCTATTGGTCTTAGTAACTTTACTCAATCTGGTATCGCAAAGGACCAGAACTGGTCCATACGTAGCTTATTAGCCTACCAGATTAACCTAACCTAGATAATTTGAGCTATTACCGGAGATAAGCTTTCTTAAAATGAGAAGCTTTTAGTTTTAATCATTAAAAGTAAAAGGCCGATTTTGAAAAACTATGTAGTCATTGCCAAAAATTTAATTTCTAAATAGAATTACATCTTCCGAAAATCCAGCACTTCTGATCAAGACTTAATGACGATTTATTTATGAATATACATTGAGAATGAGACCCGAAAGCTACACAGCTGAATTGGCAAACACATTCGCAGCTGAACACCCGAACACACGTACACGCATGTATACA
Organism: Bactrocera dorsalis; assembly: GCF_023373825.1. Lineage (NCBI taxonomy): Eukaryota > Metazoa > Arthropoda > Insecta > Diptera > Tephritidae > Bactrocera > Bactrocera dorsalis. Next base: position 5,401,475 of record NC_064307.1, read on the forward strand.
TATGTATGTACTTACGCTGGCTGTAAAATCCTAACAAATTGACTTTGAAATGACAATCACAAAATTTACGCAACAACAACGTTATGGAGTTCACGGTATGCGCAAAAAATCAGTTCACCAATGGAGACGAAAGAAAAAGACCGCAAGTGCATTTGGAAAACGAATTGTAATTGCAATGCGATCAACTTTGCCAATAAAAAAGGAGTTAATAAATTTTGCAGTGATTGTGTTTCGCACACTTTGCCACACTTTTTGTTGCTGTTGCTGTTGTGTTGAAAGTTGAAAGAAATATGGGCGTTCCGCACGCTACCCCAGCGATTTATCGGGCGCAGTGCAAAGTGAGCAATCAAACGTTGGCAGCAGTAGCAACATATGGCGCCGTCGGTTTAGGCTCTGTCTGTCAATCCAATGACCATGTAAACGCCCAACAAAGTGTCAGGCATGTGGGTCAGTCAATTTTGTTATTTCTTTCACAGTTTTGGATTTTTGACTTTTCGATTTTTTGTTTTTTTTTTTACTTTGGCGGTTAGAAAAGCTTTATTGCCATTGCAAATGCAACAATTTCCGATGAAAGGGAAAAGATAAAGTAAAACAGCAGCGCAGACCGATTTTTTGTGAAGGACAATGGCAATGCAGCAAGCTTTTTGTGGATTGCTTTTGCAGTGAGTGCAGTGAGAAAAGCGCAACGAATCGGAATGTGGCGAGATAAGACGAATTTTTAATTTCATTGCAGGACTGACATATCAGATAAAAAAAATGCTCGTAAATTTAATGAAGTGAAAGTGAAGTCTAATATCAATGGGTGGGTGATAAAGTGCCATTTAGGTGTCGGAAGTTCATTACTGCATAAAATGAAAAAATAAATATATTAACGTGTAATAAATAATAATAAGAGTATTTAAAAAGTGCAATTAATCAATCCTGTCAAAAGCAATCGAAATAATTTTTATTCATTCATTAATTTTTTATTCACATTAAGGGGTTGTATACAGTTAGAATTTTCAAAAAATGGATTTTTTTAATTTTATTTTCTTAAAGTACATATAATTAAGAATATACATAGAAAATTTTATATCGTTCCGGTGAATATTTTCGAAAGTCGGTCACCAACATTACTCGAAAACGGCAAAACCGATTAGTTTCAAATTTTAACACAAGCTTCTTAAGGGGTTATATACACTTGTGTTGGTTGGAAAAATCGATATTTTTTTTATTGCATTTTCTTAAAGTATATCCCTTTAAGATTATTTCTTGTAAATTTCATAGAGATCTGAGCACTAGAACCAAAGTTACAGCTGTCAACAGCGCGCTCCTCCCATATGCCCCCAAGTACGTGTCAAAACTTTAAACGCGATTATCTCGAAATGATGTTTTTTAAAAAGTACCGTTGCGGTGAGCAAGGTTTCTAAAGAACCATGCGACCTATCGGTCTAATTTTTTGCTAGCTACTTGAAAACTACAATATCTCGTACTTGAACGAGTTTTTTATTTGAAACAAGAGTTTTTTTTGGGAATGAAAAAAATGAATTTTTAGACACAAAAAATCGATCTTTTCAGTAAAATCATCACCACTTGCGTAAAAATGTTTATTTCGCCAAATCCTTCGAAATAATCTTAAAGGGATATACTTTAAGAAAATGCAATAAAAAAAATATCGATTTTTCCAACCAACACAAGTGTATATAACCCCTTAAATATATTTTTTAGTAATTAATTTTTTTTTTATCGATAAATATTTTATTATAAACAATTTAAGGCCGAAATTTTGGCCTAAAATCGATTTTTTTGGGGAAACCGCCATTTTGTCAAAAAAAAAAAATATAGTTTGCTTATTTCTTAATTAATTACTAGATTTAAAATTACTTTAACGAAATTTTTTTGATTTTTAAATTTCAAAAGATCCAGTTCAGAGATATAGTGGTCACCGCAAAACTTTTTTTTTAGACGATTTCCCAGAGATGAGTTGTAGTTCCTTTCCAAATAAATATATTTACTAATACAATATTAAGTCTTAAAATACAGTTAAAAAATACCATATTATGTGTACAAATTTTTGAATCTATAAATTAAAAAGTTTTCTCATAAAAAATTATGGAAAATTCGCTTTTTCGGTCATCTTACTGTATATTACCCCTAAAAACAACATTTTTTCGATAGAACAGAATAATATTTAAAAACACTTCAAATTTGTAATCAAAATGAAAAAAAAAAGAAAAAAACTGTTACAGCTTTCAGATATTAAATATAGCAGTTAACATCGCTGTTAAATTCTGAAATACTATAAACCATTTAACAGCATATTGCACATTTTTGCTCTAACATTCATTGTTTAACATAAAATTCAACACGAACATTAACAGCAGAATGTTCGCCTTGGTTGCAGAGGATTGCGTTGCTGTTGGCATACTCGATTTGTTGGTTTTCTCGGTGTCAACAACGCGTCTGGCATGTAAATTGAATTATAACAGCAATATTGCGCACTAAAACGCTGCAGTTAGAAGGAAACAACACACAAACACACACAAGCACAAATAAAATTACAGCAATTTTTTCAACGCCGACTAACATAAGCAAACTTCAATTTTGCAGTGGAAAATGTGAGAATATAAAAATCACATTTTAATCGAAAAGGGCATTTATGTGGTAATGAAATTCGACGTGAAAACTCATTGCAAGGAGGGCAGAATAGTAATTGTGACGGGCGACAGCAAAGCACTTACGCCGATTATGGCGTGCAAAATGCATAGTAAATGTATATAACAGTCTCTGTGAGTATTACGAGCGCAGAGGACAAACCTAAAAGTGATGCAATAAACAATGAGCGACTTCATGTACATACATATGTGATTTTGCAAATAAATACATATGAACATAGCAGTGATACGAGTGAGGATTAAGACATGCAACTGGTTTGAAATCACGCAATCGACGGCGTCATACCAGAACACACCCTCGGCGAGCGTTTCATAGTGGTCAGAGATGCAGGTGGTGAGGAAATTAACGGTAGCTGTCATGAAACGCTATATAAGTGAATGCCAAAGTCCCGAAGTAATTTCTTTGGTTTAATTACATTAATGAAATCCTCTTGATTTGATGTGTTTTCCAGGTTTTAAATAGTTTTTTTTCCTTTTTTTCTTTTTTTTTAATTGGATTAACTAGGCACAATAGACCTAAGGTCGCGGTGCATACCTCGTATATTTATGTTTTGTCCTCCTAGAAATAAGCAATTTTTTATTCTTCGTCATTTCATTTCAAACATCAACTCTGAAGGATTAAGAAAGTTCCGGCGGTTGAAGATTGGAAATGAAGCTATTCGATTAATTTCTCTAAAACAAAGGCGTCTTTTCCAATAATTAGGGATAAGAACAATGTGTTATAAATATAAAAGCCTCCTTTGAGACTGTCTCTTCTTCAATTGCAATTAATAACAATAACATAAACAACAACTGACTTGCTAGCTAAAAGCAATTAGGGGTCACAATCGCCTTGAAAAAATAAAAATAACGGCATTAAAAACGTTGAATTATCCCACCAAAGAAATAACAGCAATTTCTATATTCATTAAATTTTATTGAAAAATTTCATCCATTTGTCATTGAACGTCAAAGCCAAGGCTTCGATGGCAAAGGAACACATACACGAAGTGCATGAGAAAATTGATGGAAGCGAACGATGTGGCAATCGTTGTATTGGTCGCATGACACACGCCACTTACCGCCTCACCCTTAAATATACATATAGACATTTACTTGAAGGTATGTAAGTAAATGGCAACTTCCTTTTTGGGGTGCGGCGCGCACTGCAGACCGTTTAACTAGCTGAGCTGTACGTACTGTCAGTTCATTGCGTGTGGCTTGTGGCAGGCAGTAGGCGCCATGCATATTTCCAGAGCTTGTCAATTGAAAGACTGGCGCCAAAGTGGACGCAAAACTATATCGTAAAGTATGCGAACCAACACACCTGTCCTCCCGCTCACCCACCTGTAGACTGCGCTCCCCTTCGCATGGCTGTCAAAGTTTGCAACCGTAAATATGTAATAGAACTACCCCCCGCTGTGCTTTCAAGTTTCAAATTGTTACGCCCAAAATGAAGTACACGAAAGGTAATAAAGAAAAGTGTTTTTGTTTTTTAATTCTTTTCTCATTTGTTTCGTTCATTTTCATTTCGCCCGCTTTTGTCTGTGGCTGTGTGACTTGTCAATTACGTTGGACGCGCCTAGACGCGCTAAAATAATAGACTGAACGAAATTGCTGCTCTTAGGCTTAAAAAGAAAAACAAATTGAGGCAACGGGGGACAAATTCAAGAAATGCACGAAAAATGTTGCGGAAACAATGTTGAATAGAGAAAAACTGGAGAACTCATGAATCAGAATGAAAGCGCAAAATTTCTGATTTGAGGGGATATTGTGTGCTTGTTTTGAAGTAAAGGAAAATATTTTCCATTAATTAAGATAATTTTTAACAAGGAATACGATTTCTTATTATTAAATATTATTTTTTTTATGACAGCGTTGTAGCATTTGTGAATTTTGAATTATTGCTGTCATCATCTACCGTAAATTTCGGGCCTGATAAGCATATGACAAACGGATTTTGCTTATTTGAGTTTACAAATCGAAACAAGTAGTCTCTTATTATGTTGTAATAATTCGAAATAATCAAAATCCTATCAAAATACTCTGGTTTAATACAGGAAATAGAGCGAATGAAAGCTGTGTTGCTCTAAAGAGGCTGAATATTCGTTGCGGCATCTGCTAACGGCTTCCATTGCAAACTGCAAACAGATCTAAGCTTACAAGATTCAATTTCAGATTTCAATAGCTACACAGCGCGTTTAAAAGCGTTCACATGTGTGTGTGTGTGTCAAACATTTCAGCAATAATTCTGCCTAAAGTTAAGCTATCGAAGCTAACTAAGCCAAATTGAAGCCAGCTAAAGTTCGTACCAGCATTTGTAGCTGTTGCTAAGCGCCAACAACGATCAAGAACCGACACAAATTCATTGGAGTTGCCATTCAATTTCTATTAAAATCCGATGCACGCACATAAGCGTGCCTTACGGGCGGGGCGGTGGGGCTGTGTTGGGGCTGGTGATGTCGGTGGCGGCGGCAAAAGCAATTCACTATCTGCTATGTGACGTATGCAATTACGCAAATGTATCCTTTGTCGACGCGTAGGCAAACAACCCAATCTCATACATATATATTTCTGCGTGTGTGTGTGTGTGTTGGTATGCATGTACAACTGCATTAATTTACGATTCGCCATTACTAAACTAGCGCCTGCACGCTGCCACAAACAAACAAACAAACCAACAACAGTTACAGTTACGTAAAGCTATCTACTTCGTTGAGGACATTCACTCGCGCCTGCACCGATCTCATCGCTTCTCCAATTGAGCACTTTTTATACCGACATTGTGTGTTTCGGTTGTATTCATTCAATTTCCACGTTCTTAATTATATTCCTTTGGGTGCTTCACGGGGCACACCACTGAATACGAAATTATTTGGCATTCATAGAATTGCTTATGCTTTCATTGCATTTCATTGTGTTGTTGTTGTACGAGTTTACGAGTGTGCTGGTGCAATGGCGAATGCATTGGCTAGGTCGGTGTGCTGAGGCCACAAATTGTGGTATGTGGATGATCGGTGCTTTAAGGATGGTAAAGTATTTGCGTGTATTTTAAAGGTTCACTAGACATCACTGCCTGCGATATGCGGCATAGATACTACATGAGAAGGAGAGTGGCGGATAACGCATAGAGTTTCCTGCAGGTTGCCGCTCCTTACCGCATAGAAGACACACTGATAGACGGCTGACGAGATTTATCTATTAAAATCTAGAGCCACTCTGTAAGTGTTGTGCGAATTCGGACGACCTTCTTCTTCTGGTCGAAGGTCGGTCGTGGTCTGAGCGAGAGCAGGCGGGAGATTGTGAATACTTGGGGTGTAGGTGTGAGGATGACATATCGATGGAAAAAACGGTGAGAGTGATGCTTAAGGGCATCAGTTAAGAAGAGATTGAGTGTATCATTGCTACGGAATGACTGGATTTCCGAAGATGATGTGGAGAGGGAGGGATATCTAAGGAGCAGAAGGCTTCCAGATGATAGTGTTAGGTCTAGGTGGCACGAAGGTTGGGACAATAGTGCTAAGGGCCGAGTGACTTATGAGCACATTCGGAACGTTGGGTTGGTTGAGGATAACCGCGGAATGCATTTTTGCATTTGATAGATTGGGTAGAGGATTGGCGAAAGAATGCCCGATGTACTCGGCCACTAGGGATCTGGGTGGTAGGGGGATTAGCTTGACTGATGGACGATTAGATGTTAGTGGTCGGAACTACCACTAGTCGGAATACCGAACAGTTAGTGAATTAGGGTAAGCTTTTGTATGATTGGTGTGTGTATGTGATATGTATATGTATGGCCACCAGTCCAGAGCTGTATGGAAGGTCCAGATTAATCTGGTACCACGGGGAGCAGGAGCCCTTGGAGTTCGCTCCAACCTGCTCATGCGGACTGGCCCCTCGGGGAGTATCTTGGAGGCTGTAGTTAAAACCGAAATGCGGAAAAAACTGACACTTTTTCAATTGGATGTGGAGTTGCATTGCAACCTGGTACCCGACCCAAAGTGGGTCCCGAACCCTACCAAGGTGGTTAGTTTGTCCATTCCACACTGCCAATTGGTACGGACGTTGTAACCATAAGAAGCTTTTTCAGTGGCGCTTTTTATAAATAGTCTGATATAAACCACAAAAGAAAAATCATAAGACAAAATGGTTTGTCAAACAAAAATTGTTTCTTATACACATTGTATGTCTAATGGATTGAATCACGGCATTCACCGCAAAGGAAGTATAATTGACACAATCCTGTAATGCTTTACTCAATGAAACCCCTAAAGCATTGTATTAAAAAGGCTATATTTCGCCTGTTGCGCCTTCAAGTTTCGATTACGATCACAATCCACCTATTTATGCCATCCACATATGTTCGTCCATACCTACAGACAACATGCTCAGCCCTTCATTAGCATTCTTCATGGCGCGTGTCTTTAAAAGCCAGTACATCACCCTCAAATCTTGTCCTTTATTTACAGCTATACTATACAGAGTATAGTCCACACTTCAGCTCGTGCTTCTTTATTCATTTGACATTGTGTGGTATGCGCTCGTGTGACGGAAATAAAAGACCTACTCTATTTGCCTAATGAATTGGCCTTTGTTAGTGAGTCTTTCGGTCAATTCGTTAATTGCGTAGGCCAACACCCAAAATACGCACATACAGACAAACAAGCCATTCGCATATATAAAACTTTACCTCAGCGCTCGGTTAGATGTACATTTGTCCTTGCGTTCAGTGAAGCCTAGGGCTACTCGCTCCTTGGTACTTGGTTGTGCTTTTGTCATATCTACATATGTATACCTATGTACATTCAGGCATACATAAAAAAGGCATGGAACGTGGCCCTTTGGCAAGGCTCACTGCTTGTTCAAACTTTTACAAAGTGCTTTTTTAGTGCGGGAAGCAGTCGGCAGAATCCACTTTGTAAGCTAATTGATTAGTTGTGTTTGTTCGATTTGGGGTTGGCCGCGCATAAATTAGCCACAAACAAGTGGTTAATAAAAGCGACGGATATTCCCGCATATATTTGCACATACGCACACTTGGACGCCCGGAGTTTAAGCCAGAATTTGGCAAAGAATTAAACGTGATTTCAATTTAAACACACGCCAGAAAACTTTAATCAAAATGTTTTAGTATACATATACGCATACATAGTTAAATTATAAACAAAGTTGCTTTCATAATAACTTTTTACGGCAAAGCTTTCATAAAGCTTTATAGCTTTCATATATGAAAGCATTTGTAATGATAGAAATTACATTTAATGACTGAAGAACATTAGGGATAAACGCAGTATATTTCCTCAGTTGCATTGCCATTAAATTTTTAATATATTTTGATGTCAGTTTGGACCACATTTTTGGTCCAAAGCTGCGGATGTCACTGACTTGCGGAAAAATTCGTTAGTTGGGGATGTGCTACTTCAGCCATTTTGCGTACAAATTCTAAATTTGTGTTATTGAGAGTATGCCTGGTCTCCGTTTAATTTAAATCGTGCCATTTCTTCAAGCTCCAGTTCACCGTAGAGAAATTTAATATTTTATTCAAACAAATAGTTCTTAAAGCGGGGACTTCTGATTCTCCTTAGATTGGTGTTAATGAAAATATTTTCAACTTAAAGATTTAATTCATAATTCTTATGATTACTACCGGAAATAAACTCTTAAATATTTCACAAACAACACGAAGCCACAAAATTCAATAAACAAAATATTTCAATTTTAACCTCAAATGTTATTATCCGAGTTATGCGAGACACCACTTCCACCTTTAAACGAGCTGATGTAATAAAAGTTCTAACCAGAAACCATTAAATATAAATATTTTTGTGGTTTTAATTACAAGTCATAACCTTCAGATGCAAATCAATTTTCAAAGGAAATTCAAGAAAGAGAAAAATTGAAAATATTTGCGGTCATAAAGCAGACAGTGGCGCCTTTACAGCAAAACGGTGGAGCATGCTGCGAACACAAGGCGCATAGAGCGTCGATTTCAGCGAATGAAGCAATTCGTGGTGCCATGATATAGCGAATAAATGCAGCAAATTGCTTTTCCCGACTTACTTTTTTCTTTATGAGAAACTATTAAGCGCCTCACTAAGCAGTTGTCGCCAGCATTCAATGACAAATCGTAATTCCGCGCACAGCAATGGTTTGCAGCAATGCTAAATTTAATTTGGAAACTTCTGCCTCACTGATTGCAAAGACGTTGCACGTTCCATAAATTGCATTAAATATGATTTGGAAGTGGATGTAGACTTAAAATGTAGAGAGAGAGAGAGAACTTTCTCGTTTACTTACCTAAAGTCCAAACTCAAATTCCGCTGATGCGTCGAAATGCGCTTTGGCGGGTTTGTCCCCGCCGCACCGCTCGCGCCGGCTCCGCCTGCTGCTGCGCCGCCTGCCACACTCAGATTCGGTCGTCCGTGCACCGACGGCATCGAATGATTGATGAAGCGACTCAAACTCAAACGCGGTTTTGGATAACGCACGTGCTTCGGCGTCGTGGAAGCCGAGTTAACGGGTGTGCCACCGCACACACCGATACCCGCACCGCCACCACCATTCAAGCCGTAGCCGTGGTAGTGTAGCGGCATCGACGCCAAGCTGCTGTTGCCATTCGGCATGATGATGGGCAATGTGACGGGCGCTGACTTCAGAAACGCAGGCACATAATCCGCATCTGCTGCATTGGCGCTGATCAGCTGCTCTGTGGGCGAAGATGAAGCCGATGCGACACTAGCGCCGCTGCCCGTCGACGACGACAACGTTAATGTGGAATTGTGTGGCGAAGAGTTGGCTAGCGTAGACGCATCACAGCTGGTAGACGAACTGCACGAACTCGGTCCGGAATTGCATATGGCGGCAATAGATGAAGATGCTGATGTGCTGGCGGCAGAGTTGGTGGAGGTGCAGGTGGATGTGGAGGATGAGGATGATGTTGAGGAATTGCTGCGCAGACTTTTTGCCGGGCTGGCTTGTGCGGTAGATGCGACTTTGGCACCCGTTGTCCCCGCTACACGTAAGCCCGTTGGACTATGCACCACCGTGCTGTTGCTTTGCTCGCTGGAGCTACTCGTGCATGCTGCCGTCGAGTGCTCTGACTCGTCATCGTCAGCGTCGAGCAGCTGCGCCACCGGACTGCTGGGCGTTGGTGGACTCTGAGTCGTCTGCCCGTTTGTCATCGTCTTGCTGGCGGGTGTTTCACTGCAATTGCCATTCTCCACATTTGCTACAAAGTTAGTGGCGTTCATATTTCCCACGCGCACCATCATTTCGCCACCACTTGCAACAGCGCCACCATTCAACATTGCACACTTAGCGCCATTCATATTGTAGTCTGCTGGTAATGTTGAATCCAAAGCTGCTGCCAAACGTACGGTGGCGGGCGCATGGTCGACCACATCGACACAGGGCGGCCGAAAGTCATCGACCACCACCACGGGCGACAACATCTTGGTGGCGGATTCGATTTCGCGTATGTGTCGCAGATACTGATAACCGTTATCCTGTGCATTAATTGCCTTCTTCTTCGCACTGGCGGAGCTGGTGGTGTTCAGAGTGCCGACGTTATTAGTGGACTTGTCATTGGCGGTGGCAGAATTGCTGGAATTCTTTTTCGTTTTAAACGCGGAGATTACGGAATTCATATTGGCGATTTGTGCTTAGAGTATGTGTTCACGAGAAATGAGTATTTTTTGATTTCTAAAGGAGACTGTATCTATTAAGTATACATAAGTGTGCAGTATCAGAAGATATTTGTTGTTGGAAATCTAGTATAGTGGGATATGTGATACTTTATGCGTAGATTTTTGAAGAGTCCACTAAACCATTTTCCATGAGCTGCGCAGTGCTTCTTCGCTTTCAATCACAACTGCACTGTACGTGCAATAAATATCAATCAGTTCCAGACGTCCCAAAACGATTTGGCGTATTTCTAAGTCATTTTTATATAATTGCAAACTATTCGGACGCGTTTCTGTATGGCATCGGCCTGTTGAAGCACAATACGACTGCTAATTCATTTGGCATCTTGAAGGCGTTTCGGATAACAATCTGAAATAAAAAACTGAAAGAATATTTATTACCAAGTTGCAATGAATATGTGGTAGAAATGTATAATATGAAATCTACTTGAGAGTTAAAGTGAAATCCACATCACACCACCTTGAGACATAGCGGCACACAAACTACTTTTATATACTTAGATTTTAGATGTAAGTATATCTAACGAGTGATCCAAATATAGGTATTTTTTTCAGTATCCTTTTTTGACAGATTACGCATGGCTCGTGTCGCAACACCATCACTCATCTTGAGATCCAGCATTCATTATTGGATAATATTTGACCAAATTAACTCGGCTATAACCGTGTAAGTGATTTCTACGCCAGTAAAGAAGAAGAAGAATATACCACGTGCAGCGTAGCAGCCGTAGCTGGGAGTGTACTCGAAACCGCGGAGAGTCGATTCAGCGCCGGTCGTAGCAACTCCGACTGACGTAAAAAACGATTTGGCGCATTTGACGTCAAGATCTTAACTTGAAAGCCTACAAAATACTACTTATGCAAGAACTGAAGCCGCTCGACCTACCCAAGCGACATTGCTTCGCTCTATGGGCTCTTGAAAAGTTCCAAGAAGATCCGACGTTTTCGAGCCAAATTTTGTTTAGCGATGAGACCCATTTCGGGCTCAATGGGTATGTAAACAAGCAAAATGAGGAATGAGGAGATTCAAGAGCTGCCATTTCTTCCAGAAAAAATAACTGTTTATTGTGCTTTGTGGAATCATCGGTCCATATTTCTTCAAAAATGATGCCAGAGAGAACGCAACCGTCAATGGCGACCGTTATTGCGCCATGATAACTGAATATTTGATGCCTGAAATTGAAGCTCGTGATCTCGGCGACATTTGATTTCAACAAGACGACGCCACTTCCCACATATCACAGCAATAAAGGGATTTATTGAAAAAACACTCGATCGATTGGCCACCAAGATGGTGTAGTATCAACATAATACCGTTAGACATCACAACATGTAATTCCATAATCGCATCGAATGACATAACTCGCAACATGTCACATCAACAGATTATATTGCATGAATAAAAAAAATCAGACCAGATTGTTCTAAAAACAATAAACATGTTTAATAAAATAAAAGTATATCGTTTAATCTTTCCTCATCACATGGTGATGTTCAATATGATATCACGTCGCATCATATGATATTGTTTATTGAGTTATGAAAAAATATAAAATTTTCTGTTATTTTATATCATATACATGTATGTACATGAAATACTATACATAATTGGGTTATATCAATCAACCAATAATAGATCGCACAACACAATATCCAAATTCTCAAACCAAACATCACCACATCAATAACACTTTATGCGGGTGCACTGTTTACATCTCACACCCAAATGAAGTTAAATCATATACAATTCTAACTCCGATTTTTATAAAAGCAACGCCACACCATCTCATGTCCTTTCATCAGATGTAACAATGTAAAAAACTGTAATTAATTGCGCCATAAACAGTCGATAATTTAGTTTAGCTATTTTCTTTAATCTGAAAAAGTCGGAGGGGTAAGCCAAAAAGTGTTATTGTCAAGGAAATATTAATACAAATATTTATTTTCGAAATACAAAAATATTTATTCTTACTTCGACGAGGCATGCCACAAGCGTAATTATTTAGAAAGCATTCGAGCATAGCATAGACAGCAAGTCTCCCAAAGCACTAAATATACATACCATAAACATATGTACATATAGGTGTGGGTGTACGACATTTGCGCCATGGTTATTCTGATGTGACATTGCCGCTACTGCCGTTGCTGTTGCTGACTCATTGTCGCGCAATTTCGATGACAACTGCCGAAAGCCGTACAAACCAACATCAAACATCTCTATACACATTTACATGTTCATATGTATGTATATATGTATGTGTAGTAAATAAATAGTATAGAATAAAAGCTGAAAGCAGACAGCAAGTCAAAATCCTACTGTTAGTCCATCGCATAGACAGACGGCAATCAGTTTGTTGGCTTATCGATCAGTGATTATATGTGTAACTACATTGTATTTCGCAGACAGACAATTCCGTCAGGCGACGGCGACGCCAAATCATCGTGTACGTTTGTGTAATAAAAGCGCTAACTTGATGATTAGGCGCTTAGAACAAACAGACGACAAGACGTAACTGGGGCGTCCTTGGTAATGCCGTTGCGAACGGTGAAGAGATAAAGCGAGCGAGCGCGAGTAACAAAGAACATTGACTGAAATATGTCCAAGTACAAATTCAGCAAGTGTCACTAAGTGGCGAAAAAAAATCGTAGGTAAATAGGTGTGGCGACAATGTTAATGAGGCGCTAATTTCAGTCAACGATAATTTAATAAAAACAAATAAGAGAAGCTAGTGGAGGTCCGTTAATTTGTACATCGTTAATATTTATTATTACTGGGATATATATTTTGACACTAATTGAGTCATTGGCGGTTGTATTTATTTTTTCGTTATTATGTGATATTTTTATAATCGAATCCTATCAATTAGACATTGCCTACATTTCAGCGCGACACATATTATATCTCTCAATTTCAATTTTTACTCTTTTTAAAAAATTCAGTAAAAAACAGTAAAAAAAAAGGTGGTCCAAAAATTATTTTTTTTTGGTAGCCCCAATTTTATGGAAAACAAAAATTTTCAACCATTATTCCATCAGTGCAAAACTTTTCTGGTTTCTTGACGAAGAATTAATTTAACATGTTCTCTGGCAACTTTACCCCATTAAGGGAGTTTTACATTGACAGAAACAAATGATAGTTTGATGGTGGAAGGTAAGAGCTATATGGTGGATGCATCAAAACTTCCCAGCCAAGCTCTCCCAGTTTTTGCCGAGTCATCAAATATGTGTGTGGTCTGGCTTTGTCCTGATGGAAGACGAAGCTCTTTCTGTTGATCAGTTCTGGCCGTTTTTTTCGATTGCTTGCTTCAATCTCATCAGTTATTAACAATAAAATGTAGAATCAATCGCTCGACCAGGCTGAGGCAGCTCATAGTTGATGATTCCTTTCCAATCCCACCAAACACTCGGTTTTACACAATAAAGCCTTAAATTTACAAAAAGAAAACGGCGGAAGCAAAGTTGTAGACCAATATGTATACTTCAGTCAGAGCTTTGACAAAATTGTTGACCGCTTTCTTGTGATTTTGACTTAAAATAATTTATTTTTACTACTGTTGAAGTGTAGGGTCCAATATTTATATCTGTGGTGTGGTTAAAATGAAAGAGCTGAACTAGAGTTGAGAAGGACAATAAAGGAACTGATTGCATTTCTAACTTTAGTAAAGTTGAATATAAATTTACAACTATGATTTTACTTTGTAAGCTCACGCTGCAGAAAATTGAGATAAAACAATAAATATAAATCACATTTCACAACCCAAAGAGATTTACCGACTGCGATACAGACAGCATTAATTTTTTTCTAATCTTTTCCATTTGTCCTGCCACCTGCAGCTGTCATATTTCAAATACTTCAGCTAGCCCGCCAACCCTGCGAAAGCCAACCTTGACAATGTGGGAAAGTGAAGCTGTCAGACATCTGGTAAACTTTTGTTCCTGTGGCAGGGTAATAAATCTTGAAAGTAATTTATACGAATGTGCGACTTTATTTACTTTTGCGACAGAATAAATTATATTTTTAAAGTTTGCCATATTTCTTAGATTTTTTTAAGTGCAACAATTCGCAAATGTTGAACGTTGAGGACGAGAAAGGTAAACAGTGAACAGTGTAAAGTAAAATGGAAAGTAAACACCGAAAACATAAGAAAAAAATTGTGAATTTTTGCACGGAAACTTAATTTGCGATGCACGTTGTTGCCCACTCACAAAGAGACACATATGTATGTATGTATGTGTGTGGAGGTGTATATATGGCAACGCTAAGTTGAATAAGTGTGTTTGTGTCTCAGAAACGGGGGTGTTTCTGTTGTTGTCATTGTAGGCCGCAAGGTAAAGGCGAGTACATTGTCCCTGTTCCATAATTGGGGTCACATAAATAAGATATGAAAGGCTAGGCTAATAAGCGGCGCGGGTAAACAATAAAAGGAATGTGTGCGCTCGCTGTCGACGGCGCGAAGTCAAAGATTTGTGTGAACAATGCGAACTTGTGCCGGTGCGCAAGGCTAATGAGCGCAATACATACACGCATGCATACATGAATGTTGTTTTTGCATGCATTTTTTTTTGTTATTTTATTTTTAAATTAAAATTTTTATAATTTTATAAAAACACAGCATAATAAAAATATGTCACACAGAAAATATTTAAATAATTTAATTAACAAAAAACGCTATAAAGAATAAATTTATTGTTTACAGCGTGCGACACATTAATAGCAACGGCTAAAAAGTTAAAAAAAAAAAAAACAATTTTAAATGAAAACAAGGTTTTCGCATTTATTCGCGCTAGGTACATACATATTTATTATTGTATGTATGTATGCATTGCTGCACGCTTTTGCTATATTTTTCGGTATCGTTATTATCACTTCACGCATTCAATTTATTTTCCATAATGGAAGTCAATGATATCAATTAATTTTAATTAAACGAGCTGCACAAGCTTACAAATATATGTGCAAGTATGTGTGCACATGCATATTCGCGAGCTTGTAGAGCGTGTGTGTTAGAGATACATATGTACATATGCTTGTGTATATATTAGGATGTTCCATTTTTACGCGTTAATTTTGCACCTCTGCTATCTGTAAATATATTTTATAAAAAACGTTTTTTTTTATGTAAAAAAATTGTTAGAAAAATAATATTTTATAAAAAATAAACTTTATATAAAAAAATGTTTAGAAAAATAATATTTTATAAAAAATAAATTTTTCTATATAAAAAAAATTGTTTATAAAAGGATTTTGAATGCATTCGGCTTGGCTCAATACGCCAATTTCTCCAATAAATATTACAAAAATTTATTTGTGAAAAACTTATTCTTGAAAAATATCGTGTAAAACTGAACCACCCTAGCGCATATACTTCAAATATAACTTTTTCTACCTTTATGCCCGATATCAACAAATGGTGCGTTTTCACGATTTATTTTTGGCAAATATTTTCCGAAAAATTCATAACAACAACAAAAAGGCATTGCATTGTAACCTGTCAGCCAAAAATTGAAAAATGTCAACACTCAAATGTCGATGACATAATTTATCAATTCACCGACACGCAGAGCACCTAGATACAAACTGAGTGAAGAGAAGGTATTTGCGTGTGCCACTTGTGGCATTGACCTCAAAAGCGTCGAATTTCACATTATTCTAATATTTGTCTACTTGAAAATTATTGACTTTTTGAAAATTCAAATTCTGAATATAGAGTCTATAACCTTGACATAATTCGACTAGTGCTCCTTATTGACTTTGATGTCTGGGTATGAGAGACTACTAGTACATTAACCTTCAAAAGTAAGTAAAATATTACGAAAAGTTTCTTTGGAAATTGTTCATTAAATATGCAAAACTGAAATGTAATCAAAACAAATTTACTTGAAATATGTCAGTATTGATTATTTTTATTTAGAAATAGTATGTCTGTATTTTGTTTATACTCGGGCACAGCGGGGTTGACTACAAACCACGCGCATAAATATTCAAATAAATTCATAAATCCAGCAAACACACACACATTTGTACTCATGGCTGTTTGTAAGTAATTTCATTTGGCATCAAGGTCAGCGACGCCGACGGACACAGAAGGAAATTCTTGTCAATATAAGCATAAATAGTTTTGATGGTGAAACACATTTTACAGTTAGACGAAACGAAATAATATAATTATTTGTACGAAAGAATTTTTTTAATTATTTTCTACCTCCATTTATTCGCACACCAGCAGCTCACTTATCTGGGGGTTAGTTCGCGAAGAAGTTTGTACTTTTATGTACACACATCTCCCCCGTCAATTAACAGAAATATGCACAAAAACACTTACACACATACAAATATGTACGTACACTTATGTATGTGGCAACACCATTCTTCACGTTCTTCGCATTCTTTGCCAAGATGTTCGCATACCCGAGTGTAATGAAACACAAGCGATGCTTCAATCGACACGTGTTGCTATTTAGAAATTAAAAAAAAAACAACAACAAAAAATCAGAGTAAAAAATTTCGAAATAAAGCAGAACGACTCTGAGCGAGATAGGTAAAATTATGGAAGTTTTAGTAATTACTGAAGCTTTCGATATACAGTTCTACTGCATACCTTGTAGGAATATATTACAAAAATAAAAAAATTTTAAAAAAATTCATCCGAGTAAAAATTCAACATCTATACCGTTAGATTTGGTTACATGGCAGGGTTAAGCCACGCACCAAAAAATTTCACTTGGACAACAGTGAAACCTGGTCCCTTGTGATTCTCAGAAATCTTGTGTATGAATCTCCAGATCCTCATAGATCGACGAAGCGTTTTGTGTCTACCACAAATTTGTTGAGGTGGCTAATTTCAATATCAGCAACTTCGCCAGTTTTGCTCAAAAAGTGTGTCTGGCTGAGTTGAGAAGAAAGTGTCTAGATGATTATACTTCGTCTTTTTGTATACAGATTTGGCGATATGCCGCTTTACCCCTTGTGAGCCTTTTGGACAGTGTCCAGTCAGATCGCTTACCATGAATTGCGAGATTAATCTTGCTAAGAGAAAATAGTTCAGAAGACCGCTTGCAGTCCATTTTGGGCCAGAAGGATCTCGCAGCTGCATAAGTGTTGGTTGTTGATTTGGGCTTGTCACGCTCACGAGAGATCCAACGCTAGAACGGATGACAACGGAATACCGACTCGTTGCCAACCCGATGGATGGAGCGTGCCACCTCTAGCAAGACCATCGGCTTTGCAGTTTTCAGCTATTCTGCCGTAACCCGGCATTCAAACAAGTCCGTAAAGAAAGTAGCTTGATGCTATTCATAAAGAAGTTAAACACTTCTTGACAAGGATCGTTAGCGAGCTCAAGGCGAGCATGCGAGCTATGCCATTCGAGGGAATGCACACCTCTCTGTAGGAAGTTGCATTTCGAGGCGGTATATGTACTGATATTTTGAAGGCAGCCACCTTCACTTGAATTCACTGCATCAGTCTGGTTACCAGAAGCTAGAGTTGATGGAAAGCGCGTGACAGACGACTCCTCCCTTCCACCTTTCACCTAAACAAAAAAGCTCACTGCACCTCTTCTCCAGCGGCTAACGTTAATGTTTTATTTTCCCTACAGGGTTTGTAAGGAATAAATTCTTACATATGCATACTTCTATCTGGAAATTTGCAATTGTCTGAGCGGCGCTAATCCGCTTCAATTTCATACATTTTGAAATTGTATATATATTTACAAATGTATGTATGCACAAATGTATGTCCGTATTTATATATGGCTGTCAAATTCAAGACCAGCATATGCGCGATAAAAAGCTGTCTCCTGCTGTGTTCCCATTCCTATTCCTATGCTTTCAAAAATCTCGCTCGTTATCTGCTACATTTTTTGTATCCACAAATGGACATATGTATATATGTATGTACATGTACATGTACGAGTATACGCATATGTCTATTACATATGTAATGTAGTAAAGCACACTCGTGGCATAGCTTACATACATTAAAAATTTCCAATTAATTTTTTTCGCAAATGAAATAAAATGAAATCGTGGGCACAAGCCAATAATTTGCTTTTTTTAAGTGGAAAGAAACATTTTGCAATGATTGCTGTCTGGCTATTTCAGCAGCAAAGCCCGCTGTGTTAGCAATTGAATAATCTTTCCATTTATGCTGCAAGAATATCTGCTATATTAATCATCTCCACATCTTCCGCATAGCAACACGTGCTGGCGTGCCGAACAACACTTCTTACGCTTGTGCTTATTTGATGTGAATCTCTAAGTAATTTCATTATATTTATTTGATTTTGGCTCTGCCCAGTGCCAATTGACCCCTGACGCTGTTAGTTTTGGCGCCAATACTTTGAGCATTGAAAATTCCGCCTGTTCGCCGAGCTGTGCTACAAAGTTTCGTTGTGAAGAAAGCACGCATATTGAACATAAAAATAATAAAAAATTTGTAGACGAAGAAACAGTTCACAGAAATTTCACTGCCGCTTAGATCAAAAAGCAATTAGTTTGACATTGGTCGACAGTTTGCGGCTGATGAATCAACTTCATAATTATATCCGCTAGAATGAGTCAAACACTTAAAGGCTATTTTCAATTCAGCTCTCTTCCGTTTTAGTCTCTCGATAAGCTGTTATTTGTTTAAATTAATTACTCGCGCCAGTTTGCGATTTGAGTGAGTGATTAATTTCAATTTGCTTTACATTGGCTGGGCTATTTTTAGAATTGTCTCTGCGTCGCTGCTGCGTTTTTCCCAACCACTTGTTGATTATGTTGAGTAAAACGCTGCAAATTTATTGAAATTGTGAGGAAAATGCTAAGATAATAATTTTTAACACCTTCATATACTATTTAGATTTCTGGAAGAGCATGGTTTTAGAACTAGAATGGGTATGTTGCAAGCATGTCTAACACGACTGAAATCTGTTCGTTGATGAAGAAAAATAAGCGAAAAGCACTCTGTTAAATAATAGGAGCTTAAAATCTCATCTCAGCTCATTCATTCGCAGTTGATATATTACTACAGACAAACTTCTAAAAAAGGCACCTAAATATATGTTCAAAATCTGGTGACTTTTCTGTAACATGCCTCTCAATAACATGTACATTTGCTGATATATTTCATTAAACTTTTTTTAATAAGTATGAGCATGAAAAAACTTAAACAGAAAAGATCACTTTCGGCAACAAATACAAATGTACAAATTCTTAAAACGATTTTGAATTTTTTTGAAGCACCTTAATATCTACCATATGACACACGGTCAATTTTTCAATACTATTGAACTTGTTTGTCACTCTTTTCCAAACCAATATCATCTAAATCACTTATAATTTACGACTTTCTGAGTGCAATGCGTCTGACCAAATATAATGGCAATAATAAAGCAACAACTGGTTAATAAAAATATAATCGATTTGGCCGTAAAATCCGGCCACAGTGTATTTAATGTGCTTAATGAACGCGAAGAAATCGATTGAGACATAATTAGGTCGAACGACTCGCATATGAGTGCTATGAATAGGTCGCGCGGTTATATAAAAAACAGTTCGTCTAAAATAATGTGAATATATTTATGTGTGTGTCTGCTAAAAATATAGAAAATGTGCACGCATAAAATTATAAATAGAAACAGCGCCGCAAAATATAATCGACCGCGAAATGCTCGTGCGCTTGACAATATCCACCGCACAAACAGCCAATGTGCGTGTGTTTACAGTTGGCGCGGCAGGAAGCCGTGACGTATGAGTGACATAAAAGCGCGCAGCGGCAGCAGCACTTTATGGCAGCAAAGAGCGAGGGAGGAATGCAAACACTCAACGTTTTCTTCGTGCTTTTTCGCAAGTTGCAAGCAAACGCAACGAAAATGCCGGTGCATTGAACCCACAATAATGAGCATTGATTACCAAAGCTGCTTCATTTAAGTGGCATTTTTCAACAATTTTGATTTTTTTTTGCGCGCGCTAATGCAAAAGCTCATCGCATGCTCACAAAGCTTGTGAAATTTATGAATTCAGTAGTAAAAATTTGCATAATCCACATTTAAGTTTCGCCGAGTTGAGCGCACACCGAAAAAACCTTGACCTCCTTTCGCTTGCACCCCAATCCGGCAGCGCTGTGCAATGAACCTGCTCAAATTGGCCGGGTGGTCGGTCGACTGCCTGCAGCCCACCATTGCACATGGCTGCACTGTAAACGGCGGTGGTGTTCGTCCATTGTGGTCGTGTGTCGCCATCGGAACGTGGTGGTGCGGGTGGTTGGCCGTCGTTGGCGTTTGCATCGCTATGCCAACCACTCGAGCGGTTCATATGCCACTCTAACGGTAGTACATGCATTCGCTTGAGTGTAAAGTGGCCTTATTGATTTTTTTGTTTCTGTTTTGCTTTGCGCTTGCTGGCACACGCCGTTGTTGTTGCTGTTGAGCTGCTAGAATTTAGTGGAAAATTGTGTGCGCTTGGCCGGAATTTTGCAGCGCTGATGAAAGTGAAAAAGGCGGAAAACGCGCCAAAGGCGTCCGCGATTATATACGTGCCGTAAATGAGTTGGAGGCAATAGGTTTTAGCGGCATGCGTTAACTTTTTCTTAGCAATTTGCTTAAAGCGTGGGAAAATTCTTGATTTTCATTAAATGCGGTTATTTCCGCGAGCGTCATTTGGGAACGGACAATCTGGGGTGACATTGCGGTATTGAGCAGCAGTTAAGAAAAAAGTGGATGATTCAATAGTTCATTGAAATATTCGAATTTTCGCTCAAAATAATCATATTTAAATATGTATGGATGTGGACATATGTATAAACCGATAAAAAAATATATATAAATATTCAAACAGTAAATGTACTTACTAGAAATATTTTTGCGTTTTAGGTATTATGCCAACATTCCAGCCGCAATTACAAACAATTATCAGCGAGTAATTTAAATACCACAAATCACGTTTGCATACTTGGAATTCCAGACAACACACGTTTCAGCGCACGCTGGTTAGGGTTTTGTTAACACGAATTTATAAGCAAATGTTTACTTGTGATTACATAAGCGCGCGCGAGAAAACCAAATGGGAATGCAATTAATTATAATTGCGAAAATTAATAGAAAACAAGAAAAAACGTTAACTTCGGCTGCACCGAAGCTAATATACCCTTCACAGATGCATTTCTTTTAGTAACTATGTGTTCAGTTTGTATGGAAGCTATATGCTATAGTAATCCGATCTGAACAATTTTTTTGGAGATTATGTTATTACCTTAAGCAGTAATCCATGTCAAATTTCGTGAAGATACCACGTCAAATGCGAAAGTTTTCAATACAAGCCCTTGATTCCGATCGTTCGGTTTGTATGGCAACTATATGCTATAGTAAGCCGATCAGAACAATTTCTTCAGAGATTAAATTGTTGCCTTATAAAATAATATATACAAAATTTCGTGAATATATCTTGTCAAATGCAAAAGTTTTCCATACAAGCTTTTGATTCTGAACGTTCGGTTTGTATG
Source organism: Bactrocera dorsalis (assembly GCF_023373825.1). Lineage (NCBI taxonomy): Eukaryota > Metazoa > Arthropoda > Insecta > Diptera > Tephritidae > Bactrocera > Bactrocera dorsalis. Next base: position 5,423,293 of record NC_064307.1, read on the forward strand.
GCAGCTATATGATATAGTGGTCCGATATCGGCAGTTCCGACAAATGAGCAGCTTCTTGAAAGGAAAGTGACATTTGCAAAATTTCAAAACGATATCTTAAAAACTGAGAGACTAGTTCGTACGATATATATACAGACAAACGGACAGACAGACGGACATGGCTAAATCGACTCAGCTCAACATGCTGATCATTTATATATATACTTTATAGGGTCTCCGACGCTTCCTTCGGGGTGTTACAAACTTCGTGACAAACTTTATATACCCTGTTCAGGGTATAATAAACAATCATAGGCATAACACTGCAACAGTTGAGCGAGTAGCAGACGAGTTTTTGTATTGTAGAAATATTATTAACACAAGCTTCGGGTGATACAAAGCCTTCAAATGGATGGATGCCTCGTTTTGGACGACCTTCGACCTCTTCAAGTGATGAAAAAGGTGAAAAGTATGATAACATGAGGCAAGTGTTAGAGAATTAGGAAGAGAGAAAGATGTCGATCTTTCCCGAGTCCATTCGAATGATTTTAGTGGATATTTTGGCTATGAAATGCGTTCTTGCTCGACTCGTTCCCATAAGGCTGAATTTTCTTAAAAAAGAGCGCCGTAAACAGGTCTCTTTAGACATGCTTGATCGTGCGAATTCCAATCCCACATTCATGGAGAGCATCATAATTGCGGTGAGACATGAGTTTATGAGTTTTACATGCTAACAAGTCAACAATCATCGGAATGGAGAGGGGAAAAAAAGAGCCGAAACCAAAATAACCACGCCAAACACGCTAAAAAATCAAGGTGATGCACATTGTTTTTTCGATATTCGTGGTTTGGTGGATCATGAATTTGTTCCGGAGAGACAGACGGCCAATAAGGAATTATATTTGGCTGTATTGAAGCGTTTGTTTGAAACATAGGAATTGCGAATGAAGAACTCATAGATTTTACACGATGATACTGCATCATCGCATCGAGCCACGATTGTAACCGAATTCAAAGCAAAAAGGCAATGAATAACATCGATCAACCACCGTATTCACCAAATTTGGCTACGTGTGATTTTGAAGTAGATGAAGACATCCTAAAAAGTGCTTATGAAAAGTGTTTCGAAGACTGGAAACTGTTGGCATAACTGTAATAAAACGGGTGGAGATTATTTTGAAGCTGACGAAATAAATATTGATGAATAATTAAATATATTTCGTTTTATTTACAACTTCCGGGTGCTTTTTGTCAGAATATGCTTCAGTACTCTATAAATTAAGAAGCTATCTGCTGCAGGACTCACGCTTTTTTATATGTATATCCTTGAAAGTTTGTCGTTTTGTTCATTTAGACTCCTCAATTTATTTAATGTACCTGAAATAAAAGAAAATAAAAAAGTTAATATTTTATAACTATGTTTAAGATATAAAGGGTGATTTTTTAAGAGCTTGATAACTTTTTAAAAAAAAAAAACGCATAAAATTTGCAAAATCTCATCGGTTCTTTATTTGAAACGTTAGATTGGTTCATGACATTTACTTTTTGAAGATAATTTCATTTAAATGTTGACCGCGGCTGCGTCTTAGGTGGTCCATTCGGAAAGTCCAATTTTGGGCAACTTTTTCGAGCATTTCGGCCGGAATAGCCCGAATTTCTTCGGAAATGTTGTCTTCCAAAGCTGGAATAGTTGCTGGCTTATTTCTGTAGACTTTAGACTTGACGTAGCCCCACAAAAAATAGTCTAAAGGCGTTAAATCGCATGATCTTGGTGGCCAACTTACGGGTCCAATTCTTGAGATGAATTGTTGTCCGAAGTTTTCCCTCAAAATGGCCATAGAATCGCGAGCTGTGTGGCATGTAGCGCCATCTTGTTGAAACCACATGTCAACCAAGTTCAGTTCTTCCATTTTTGGCAACAAAAAGTTTGTTAGCATCGAACGATAGCGATCGCCATTCACCGTAACGTTGCGTCCAACAGCATCTTTGAAAAAATACGGTCCAATGATTCCACCAGCGTACAAACCACACCAAACAGTGCATTTTTCGGGATGCATGGGCAGTTCTTGAACGGCTTCTGGTTGCTCTTCACCCCAAATGCGGCAATTTTGCTTATTTACGTAGCCATTCAACCAGAAATGAGCCTCATCGCTGAACAAAACACGCGCGCGAAAACAGATTTCGAACCGAACACTGATTTTGGTAATAAAATTCAATGATTTGCAAGCGTTGCTCGTTAGTAAGTCTATTCATGATGAAATGTCAAAGCATACTGAGCATCTTTCTCTTTGACACCATGTCTGAAATCCCACGTGATCTGTCAAATACTAATGCATGAAAATCCTAACCTCAAAAAAATCACCCGTTATTTGATTTACATATTTTTTATTTTATAAAATCATTTACGATTGAGTTGCCATAAATATTTTTATTAATTTGATTGATTAAATTTAATTATCCGAAATTACTTCGAACCATTTTATATTTTCTTATAAACGCATTTAATAATTTGCAACATAAAGCAATAATTTCAACTATTTTTTCTAAAAATAAAAAAATATTCATCCGATTCATGACTTTTTTAAATTGTTTTAAATTATTATTTTAATATCGCCCAAAAATTTTATCATCAGCCTTTTGGGTAAATTACAAAAAAGTCAAAATTTTGTGCAACTAATGACTTGGCATGATAAGAATAAGAAGATAAGCAGCATTTTAGAGTGCACTTCAACATTTGTTGACACACATATGTACATACGTTCATAAGTGTTTATAACGTATGGAGGTATCATATGGCACATGAACATACATATGTCTGTGGAAGGAAAGGCATCAAATTTCAAAGCTGAAGTCGTTTACAGATTTGGACATTTTGCTTAAGTGGCAGAAAAGAAAAATCAAAAAAATAGAGTAATGCGATAAAGCAGGAAAAATATGACAGCAGTAAGTGATACGCTTAAGGCTGTGATACGGATATCTGCGGCCAACATCATAATATCGTGGGAACATATTTTCCGATGCAAAGGGTAGAGACTTCTTTTGAAGAGCCGAAAAGAGTAAACATGAACATTATCTGATTAACGTTTACTTCAGAAGCAACTGATTCATTTGGCAAAAAAAAATAAATAATGAATATTAATTTTCTGGCAGAAGACTGTCGCTAATGTTTTGAATATTTCCATTTACAGCAAAAAAAATGTTTTCTAAAATATTTATATTTTTTTCTGACTGCTTTTACTCAGTATGCCTTTCACTAACATCTCGAGATAATTCATTTTTTAGTCATAAGGTCTATAATTTCTTACAGGGCTTTAGTCAGATGTTAAATAGGTATTTACTATTATATAAAATTAATTTTCAAAAAATCCAAACCTATAATATTGTAATTTCCCTACACATTTGTTGATAGCCGCCATTTGATCAGTTTTCCCATACCAACTGTGGAATTTACAGTAATTACATTTGTAATTACCTTGATTGCGCTACAAATCGTGTTTACTTTTGACATATTATCAGTGGAAGTTAATCAGAACGGTGCACCAAATATGCAAAAGAAAGAAACAATAATAACATTTTCATTCATAAGTGCAAGGAAATTAACAAACAACAGAATACAGAATACAGAAACAGAAAGATGAGTCAGCTCAACAACAAAAAAATGAGTACTGACTCATAATGATAGCATTTGCACTTTCGAATGAGAGCTTATATACATACAGATAAACATAGAAGCGAAATGTGCTAAATATTAACATACATATGTTTTTTTTTTATTTTTATTAAAAATTCATTAATTGCATATACGTACATATAGACATATTTATATATTTGTCCGCAATTCATGCAATATTTCAGTGGGAGATACTGAAGTCAGATTAAATTTGACATGGCGATAGTGAAATATGTAGAGAAAACACCACAACAACAAACACATGTGGGACGAGGACATAAAAATAGCACAAAAAATAAAATAAATTGCAAAGACAAAAAGCCGCAGCAATTGATAATTTTCTTTTGATTCCAAGGTAAGCCGCCGCCTGAAACCGTTAAGTCAGCGGGCGCACGATTTTTTATGCAAACATATTTATAATTTATAGTATTTTATATTAATGAATTTTGTTACTTTTTTATCTACACACACACATGTGCTTGTTCTATGTATGTGCATGTGGTGACAACACAAGGCGATTACTTTTTCCGTTGCTTCAACCGGAGTCAGATTATATAACGGAGATTGTTGTTGTGCACCGGCAGCGGAAATGTCCGAAAACAAAACAAAGCGAATCGTGTTACACCAGCCGCGTTCGGACACACTCGGTGGCAGTAATCGCGAATGCAAACAATGCGACACAACGTCATTACTAATTGAATTAGGTGGAAGTAATGAAGACATAACAGCTGGCGAAATCCAATTAATTTCGTCGGTGGTCGGACAATGTGACCGTGAAATATGCTGGTTTCATGTCTTTTGTGTGTTTGGTGGTCTTAAATCAAGTTGTCTTATATGCATTGCGTTGTTGCTTTTCCTTTTAGTAGACAGTAGGGCTAACACTGACACTTTGAGAAGACAAGAAAGACGATTGTGCCCGCAGCTACTGTTAATTCTTCTTGACTTGACTTTGTTTTGCTTTACTTAATTTATGTAATGATTGAAGGCATCCGATTAAGCAGTAACAACATGCCAATAACGGCAGTAAAGCTGCTTTCTGAATGCGCCTTATGTGGTCTAAAGTAGAGAAACAGGAGAGAACAATAGGACTGAGTCGGCTGCGTAAGCGTTGGGATGGCGCCCTTGCGGTAACGGTGTGAGCGGGAGCGTTGTTGTGGTGCAACTTCCAATCGGCTGCGATGTCTTGTCGGACCCGATTGACCCTTCGTTTGAGTCTCTTGAGGACTTCCACGTAAAACTTGGCGTTGACGGTTTGTCCAGGAGGAACAAATTCATGGTGGACGATGTCCTTTGATGAAAAAAAGGCAATGAGCATCGTTTTCACTTTGGAATTGCTCATTCTTCCGGTCTTCAACAGCGACCTCTTCCCGGCTCTCCAAAAAGGTCTGGTGCCACCGAAACACATTACTTCTTGCTAAAGTAACATCTATGTAAGCCTGCTTGATCAAATCAAACGTCTCTTTACCCAGTTTCACACAGAATTTTATCGCGTACCTCTGCGCTAACGAACGCTGCATTTTCGGCAGCATTCACAGAAACACGTCGCGCAAAAATATTTGTCCCGACGCTCCAGATACTCGGAGATAATTGACCAGCCGCTCGTTCGTTAGCTAGGAACGCCCTCGACCGAATCCAGTCAGTGCGCGCACGCTCCGAAGTACAGTCGCAGCGGAAGAAAATCCGTCCCATTACTTTCCGAACAAAACCTGTAGAATTATTCTGAATAGTCGAAATGACCGTTTTAAAATAGAAATTTCACTTAAGTAGAAGCTCGAAAAAGGACCTAGGAGCTCATAGCAACGAATTTACAAGAACTTGGGTGATAAAATTTTTATACACACTTTGATTATTTATGTATTTATAAAGAAAATTGGTCAATAAAGTCTCAATCTAAAAAAAGAATCAAACTGAGATTTTGGATTCAGAGACTTTACAGCATTGTTATTCTGCTTATATAATACAATCGATAATCAAAGATTATAAGATAATGGACTTTGCGAAAACTCTTTAATCTCTCATTCGCTATGGCAGTACAATGACAGATTTGATGGTTGGAGAGCAAAAACAACAAAAATAGTCACATCTATCTTAGAACCATATTCAGCACAGACATGGTTCTCGCCGGCGGTCATAGGAAAATGATAAATGCGCGACATTAATCTGAAAACTAGGCGCATAAAGTTCGAAACCAAACATCCAACGCGTTATTTTTGGAAACGAAAAAGGGAAGTAAATCAACTCAAATTAGGAGACAACACATGAGCAATGACTCCAGACAAGATATGTGGCAGACGAGCACCAAAACTAGTTGTGAAGCGGCAAAGTTGTGAGGGGATAGACCACCAAAAAAGGAACAAAAAAATCGGAAAAAGTTGAAACAGCAGAAAAAGTCGCATCAACTCTGCGACAGATGGCAGAAATGAAATGAGCAATCAAATCACGTGCTGAATCATGAAAAACACTTCATTAGAGCTGACTGGAGGGCGACGGCGGCGGCGTTGGCGACTCTATAGTTGGGGGTCTTTTTACGCATAAGTGAATTTTAATGAATACTATAACATATTGTTGTCTGTATGTTGGTGCATTTGTAATGTTGCATGTGTGCGTGTGTGTGTTTAGTCTGGCTGTCTGTTGGCTTTTACAGCATGTGCAGCTTTGTCATGTATGTATGTATGTAGATATGTATGTGGATAAATGTGCTCGTTCGTGGGCGCGTCGAAGCAGAACTGTCGAAACGGATGCTGCTGGCGTTTGTTGCCGTCGCTTATGCATGAAGATATCAGCATATTGGCCACTTTGAGGCGCACCACAAATTGGCTGTTAGGCATAGATTGCAACGCACACACATACGCATACAGCTGTAAAATATATAAATGAGTTGTATGTAAATGTGTAGTCGGTTAGTTGTGGTTCTACGCCATTCTAACACAAAACCATTCTCTAGACCGTTCACTATTTTGTTTTTATTGGTACTCAGCCGCTGGTTTGATGTGGGTTTGTTGTGGTTGCTTTGATCCCGCAACAAATGTTTGGTAATCAATCAAGTGCTGCAGCATGGAGGCAGACAAGAAATAAAATTGTAGGCAAACTTGTAGAAACTGTATTTTCCCAATTTCAGAATATATAAAATATCTATTAATTCCAGACAGAAGTACCTTTTTTACCCTCAGGGTTGTATTTTTGAGCCTGTAAAGTTTGTTTAACTATTTTCTACCAGAATATCAGTATTTCCAACCTCGAAGGTAGAGAAGTGGTCGTTTCCCATCTGATATCACTTTCTTTGACTCTAGTTTAACATGTTTCGACTACAACACCATCTAGCGAAACTTCACAAAAGGACTCTCGACATTCCATAAAAATCAACTAAATCAATTCGGTAGGTTTGGAGACTACTTAAGTTCGAGTACTGGAGTTTTCAAATGCTTCCCTGCGTAAGATCTTTCCTCAGTGTCAAGATGAGACCTTGGGAATATTTGAAGAACTATTAGGTCTATCTTGGAACTAACATTTACACCAACAACAAAGCCAGCCTCGAAATCCAACGCAGAATAACTCTTGCCAACAAGTGCTACTTCGGACTGAGTCGGCAATTGAGAAGTTAAGTCCTATCTCGACGAACAAAAAGCAAATCTATAAGTCTGTCAGTATTCCCGTCCCTCACCTGAGGAGTCAACGTTCCAAGTTTTCGAGAGAAAGGTTCTGCGAAAGATGTATGGTCTTTTACGCGTTGGCCGCGGCGAATATCACTTTCGATGGAACGATGAGCTGTATGCGATATACGATGAGACTGACATAGTTCAGCGAATTAAGAGACAGCAGCTACGCTGGCCAGGTGTCTGGCTGTGAAAGTATTCGACCCGTACCCGCCGTACCCGCCGGGGCAAGCAGAGGAAGAGGAGGACCTTCACTCCGTTGGAAAGACCAGGTGGAGTTAGACCTAACTTTTTTAACTAAATTTCCAATTGGCGCCACATTGCAAAAAGAAGAAACGAGCGGTGTGCTGTTGTTAACTCGGCTATAACCGCATAAGCGGAATAATGTCATTTTCTAGTCATTTAAAGTGGAGGGCATTTTCTTCCTCAAGGGTATTTTTTTCTGTCCAATGTCGTCTTTTTGTTGAAAATTAGAATTTAATGGACAGCATTTAAAAATCACAATTCCAATATTCTTATGCATCGCCAGGTTCTGTACAAATATTAAGTCTTGCAAAGAAAGTCAAAGAAGCTATGGAAAAACCCAAAATTTGTGGCTGGAACTCAGCTACAAATAAGTGTGGGAAACCACAATATGAAATAAAAGGGGAAAAACTGGGAACAATGTGAACGAGCAACACAAGGAGCTATGGAGCCACACCCGGCATGTGAGACCATTGCAAGGAGCAACAAGAGAAGAGAGCGGTGGACTGATGACCGGATGGATGCATATGTATGTATGTATATACATATGTACCAGAGAGTTGTTTGCAATTTCGCTTGATGATTTTTCAATGTTTAAGAGTGTGAGGAAACAAACCCAAAGTGGATTGCACTTGACTTTGTGACGTAGCACGCAAGAACCAACAACACAAACAAAGCAGACACAAATGAAAACATGTTCATTCGCAAAAAGCTTCAGCGCCAACACACATGCGTGCGAATAAATTTGGGTGAGAGAGGGTTTGGATAACTTTTTTGTCGAGTGAAGTGTGGCTATTTGTTGATGCGGCTGGCAGCCCGTGAAGACAGCAGTGTGAGACGTGCATGAGGCGCTGCAATGAGTGACGTTGCACAAAAGAATTTGCAGCAAGCTGTTGTACGCATGGTTGCATGCTGCAGTCGACACGAAAAAGTGCAAATACAAAATAAATATAAATTAAAAAAAAATCAACATAAAAGCCGGCAAAATATACACCAAATGTTCACAATAATAAAAATGCAGGCGGACAAGCGTGAACCCGCAGCAATTGGGGTGGGCCAAAGTGGCAAGCAGCCGCAGCGGCGAGGTGGTTAAGTGCCGACATAAAACCACACAAAAACAAAAAATAATATAAACAACAACACAAGCGGCAATTGAGCTACAAAACCGCACCACACATACACACACACATATATATGTATATCCACTCATACTCTAACTTCAGTTGCCGCATGAAACATTAAGCAAAATAATGAAAAAAAGTTAAAACATGACCACTACCGTGAACGACTGTGGGGCAATCTGTGTTGCAGCACTCAAAAAACAAGCGTACGACAACAAACACCAACAATAGCAGCAACTGTCCGTCAACAAAGTCTGCATTGAACCGCCGAAGGGCAATACGCCGAGTAACTACTTGTGTTTGGCGTGTTGCGCTGTGTCTGCGCAGCCAAAGGCCATAGTGTGGCCGGTCATCGCGTTACTTTGCCATCGTACCGCAGCATATTCTCACACTATACACATATGTAAGTATGTAAGTATTTGTTACTATTATAGTACAAAGCCGAGGAGCCATTTGAGTTGTTAAATTTTAACACATCATTCTTTTGTCTGTTATTTATCACTGTTCTGCTTGCAGTCTACACTCTTGGCAGCTGTATTGTGCTCATCCGGCTCGACGGCGCGGTTTCCCGCATGCTGTCACAGGCTTCGGTGCTGAGTGTGAAAATGTGCGAACTTCCTGTCAGGCGAGCTGAATTTCAACTCTTTTTCATTAATTCATTTCGTTTCTCTTAATTTAAATATTTTTTTTTTTTGCCAGCACCTGCATAAATTTAATCGCCTGAATTTGCGTTATTTCGCATGCTGATTTGACCGCTGGGTGCGACAAGCCAATTGTTGCATGCAACATGTGTCGCTAATAACAAACAATCTGGTCTGGACACTCAGCTGCATGAATTTATGAAATACAAACGCACACAGCAGTGTGTCCGACTAGGCATACAGGCTCATTCAACACTTGTGGGCAGAAAAAATGCAACGGGTTGAGTAGAATTTAGACCGTGTGAGTACGGTCTCAAAAGACTGCAGAACTGCATATTGTTGACCTAGTCATAGATCACAACATACTAACATCAAATGCGAGCCTGATGTGTATTGTTAACAATGATACTAGAACTATAAATTGCCTTAGATATGTAGGAGTTTCGCAGCGTTGACTTCCAGTACGACGATTACTTCAGCTCGCATTAAACTAAACCTCCATCTGGCATTAGTAAGGACCACTAGGCCTACCCATAGCGTGACAGCCAAACACACAGCTCGATGACACACAGTAAGAGGACAAAACATGGAATTAACTATGATTTGAGCGCAATTACCTTGTTTTAAAGATTGATCGCGTTTTTGAAAACAGTCGATTCTTCTGTTTTCCAAGTTAGATCTATAATGAAAAACGCTTTGCAATTTGCCTTTGATAGTCTAATGCTCAGTAAAACTAAACCAAGTTCTCACAACTAAGGAAGTTATGTCCGAAACCATTGCAATACGTTAGGAGGCCGACATCTGCAGTTCGGCGACGAGTGTCGATGAAATTACTTTAAAATAATAAAGAGTAAAAAATTTGCCAAACCAGCCAAAAGATCATCCGGCACCACCTAAAGAATTTTGAAATTGAATATGTGCCACACAAAGGCAAAAAATGAGCAAAAAATAGGTTGAAAAATATGAAATGAGAGAGAATTCATATTGGCGCAACAACAACAGCAACATGTGCGGATTGCTGTGCTTGCAAACAAACGGATGTGGAAACAAAATAAAAATAACGAAATCAAAAACATTTGACTCAATAACGGCGTTGAGGAAATAGGAATATTCAATTTAGAATTAGCCTATTATCCGAGGCGATCATCTGCTTCACGAAGTTTGCAACGTTGGTATTTCATGGCAAATGGCAAGCGCTTGAAATGTGACATTCATGCAATAACGGTAGAATATGGTATGCACATAAGCAGTTATGGATCATCATAAACAAAAAATAAAGAAAATTTAAAAGATACAAACACAATGCAGGGCATAAGTGAGACCTTTATGTGTGTGCAGTAAAAATATGTTTTTCAGTGGTTTTGCATGGGATTAGGTAGGATTACTTAATATGAATGGGCTTAAAGTTGTAATAAGAAAGGTTTTTGTGCGATTTTCTGGCGATTTAGCAAAATCTCAAAAATCTTACAGGCACAAATATATTTTAAATCGGCGCACTATCAGTGAGAAAATTTACTTCGAGTGTTTGTGTATTTTAAGTACATAACAGTATTTCCATATAATAAAAGACACCATACATACGGACACCAAAATCCGCAATACACGTCCTTGATTATCACTTTGGGTATTCAAATTCATTCAAAATCTGTAGTTATTTACTTTAGTTTATTTAAAATGAAATGCGAGTTGTCAATTTAATCTCGCACCATTTGCAACATAAATTTTAATCCAACAGCAACAACAACATAAATAATCAAAGTACTTGATGCCTCTTACCAAGCACAGCGGCGAAGGAAATAACAGTATCTTCTGGCCAAATTATTTGACAAAGCAACTTTCACTTTATATTAAAGTCAAATTAGCAAAGATAACGTTAATTTTGCTACCGAGAAAAATATATGTACATGCACAAGCACAGCCAAGTCCACTCGCAGTCAGCGGATAGCAGCTGGCCAACGCCCATCCTTGGCAAAAAGCAGTATGATAATCGTGGAAATTAGAAAAGTTGCAGAAGAGCGAGTAAAGCGCATTGAAGAAAATTAACGGCGTCGCGGCTTATGTAAGCAGAATGATAAGACACTAACCAGAATAAACGGCCAGTAATGCTGGGAGTGAAGCAAGGGCGCGGAAAGCAGTGAAGATTGTATACAAAATCATCGGACTTAAATTCAAATAAAAGCATGGAAGTCGGTTGTTAACAGAATTGTCAAACTACACTGCTCGACACGGACAAGTAGAGGCGAATAAGTGCGCGCGAGCAACGGATAATGCTTGGTTGAGAACGAATTCATTTTGGTTTAAATAAATTTGTTGCCACTTTGTCGCCACACTTCGCGCCAAATGCTGGTGACTGCCGCTGAAAAACCGTTGCTAATAAGACGAGAGTGGCAAATCAGTGTAAAATTAAGCTCGTTTTGCTTCAAAAGGAAAGGAATAAGTAGAGACTTACACAATCCATTGCGGTGCAAGGGAACGACGGGAATGTGAATGGATGGAATAGAGTGAGTCGTAAAGAGTGGGAATAACAATAATGTCGTTCTGTGTAATTCAAGAAGTTACAAGTAAGTGGGTAGTGCAATGTCAAGTGTTTGGGGGCAAGAGAAGCATAGAGCACAATTGAGCAGGACCGATTAATGAATAACGAACTCTGGAGGGTTAATAATATAAAAGAACGAAAATAGCTATTGACGAAGGCAATGCTACTTTGCCTTAAAAATGAAAAACGATTCCTTCGCACCTTAATTGGCAATAACATTCGAATCATATACCTGAGCCCGCTGATATTGCCTGACAGTTATAATCTGATATGACCAATTCGTTTCCACTATGTCGTTGTTGTTTAGACTCGAATCTCTATGTTTTTTGAAAACATATGCGACAAAAACTACTCAATTTATAACTTGAAATTTATAAAGTAATATTTATGAACCCTCTTTTCACTTTCGAAAAAAATTGAGGAAAATTATAAACCACAAAATAACCATTCACCGTTCTATTAACAGAAAAAAGTAAAAAAAAAATGAAACTTTGCGAATTTTTCTCGCCGCCTGAATTCGAGCCACGCAAACCTTTCGGCGGTGACAGTAAATGCGAACGAGTGGCGTGGGTGCAAGAATTCAATCTTATCACTCTCATGTCCATGGACTCGATGCGTAGGCTGCACGTTGTTGTTGTGTTTATGGTGTACAAAAGAATGCTATTTGCTTGAAACATTAATGTCATGCCTCCGTGCTAACTTTGTATGTACGAGTATGTATGTGAACCGCCGAAACATCCTTTAAGCCCAGCGAAGTACAGCAACGATAGATGCGTCGGTGTCGTGCGTAGGCGAAAGAACATAAGCATCCTTGGAACTGACGTAAAACGTTGATACATAAGCAACAGCAAAACACAGATAAGTTGAATACCGAGAAAAAGTGCTTAAAAATTGAAGAGGGTCAGCAGCCAAAATGAACTACAACCAAGTGACTGAGAGGAAAATCAAGTTAGGGTAAGACAACAGAAGGAACAAAAATTGCGAAAAGGAAATATGATAGAAAAAACTGGGTGAAATTTGTTGCTCATTATTCCCCGTCGTAATTCTGAACTTGCTTCTTTTTTCGCTTTATGAAAATGACTGACTTTTTTTGAAACTCTGACACTCATATGAACTAGAACACCGATATTTCTGGCATAAGCACATTACATTGATTAAAAGTAATTAAAAAAGGAAATGATATACGCAGAAACTGAACATGAAACCTGTCATAAAAAAAATTCACTTTGAGTCGAAATATTTCAAGCATAATCTATCAGAGAGAAAGAGTCTAGTCTGGTCTACACAAACCACTCCAGGCAGACAAGATTGTTTTGTGGTATTTCTGCAATGTACCCAATTCGAATATAACCTAGCTCTATATATAATAACTCAATATATTTTAAAATGTATAGCCTAAAGAGAGAGTCCTACCCACAAGCCATTCCGGTCAGACTGAATTTTCTATAGTATTTCTGCAATGTAGCCGCTTGAACCACAGTAAATCGCCCAATAAATACCCATGAAACAAAAAAAAATCAACAGCAGCCAACTTTGTGCTGATCGGAGAATTTTCATATTCACGGTAAATAATAAATGTATGAATGGAATATTAAAATTACGAATTTCAAGGCACTACATACATTGCTGAAAAGCCATTTATTCATTGCCACAGCATCGACGACTTCGCATTGTAGCAAGCGCATTGAGGTTGCAGAACTAGTTGAAAAGCGCAAAAGTTGCAAACAAAACTGAATATTCCGAACTCACAACAAAAGTTCATGGCGGTGCACATTATGCAGTTTAGGCTTTATCCATACAATACTTTCAATGTTTTCATATTAATTTTGTTGCTCTTATTGTTGCAGTTGTTGAACTTCACAGCGCTGCAGATGTGTGTGTGTGTGGGCAGCATTGCAATAGAGCGGCGCATTTCATGGCAAACAGCTGCGAGTCGGCACAGCTCGTTAACGGTCGGATGCTGCACTGGCACTGCAGACAGCCTGCAGCTGTTGCTTGTTGTTGTTGCAGTTGTTGTGGATGTTGACGGTGCAGTTGCACTTGAAAACTTTGAACAAGTTGTTGGCTCGCTTTTGGCTTCACGAATTCAATGTTTGCTTTCAATGTTGAACAATTTAGTTTCTATTTTATTTTGCTTTAAATGCCACTGCATAGATTTTATTGCATTAAACTGTTGACAAACACATTTGTTTATAGAAATAAGTAATACATGAATACGTTAACGGTTAAAAGTCTGGAAGTATAGCTTTGAACCACCATATTCAAATTCCATTTAGATGGGAACAAGAGAGATTCCCTAGTCTTCGTGTATTCTTCGAGCTAGTTCATTAAGCCTTTTGATCCAGACCTAAAAGGTCTGTTCTTAGGTTCACATCACCGCAGGTCAGGGTTGCAAAGCATTTTGCTCCAGAGTGGAACCTAAAAAGTCTTTTGAACTGCTAGTTCTTAGTAAGATTCACATCGCCGCAATAATAAACGTCTTAACTGAATACTGTTCCATTGAGTCTTGTGGTGACACTAAAAATTTTTAAGAATGCAACTTGTCAAAATTGCAATGAGACAGGAAGGTGGTAATAACTACACACTTGCTCCTTCACTATCCAGCTTTTGCCGACTAAGGTTGAAGCTTCTTAGATGTCATACTTTTTACAAACTCCGGCGAATTGGCTGAAATTGATATTATTATTAATAAAATTGTATCATGTTTTAGGCGTTTTGTAGATTTATGACGGTCTGCTGTTTTAGATCTAACCCTTGGAGTTCTGGGCATCACAACGGACGAGCGTCTCTAGCTGTCCAAGTAGGATCATTCGCGGGCTCACGAGAAATCAATATATTTACCTAACCTAACTCCGAATGTACGATTTAGAAATCTTTCTCACTGGAAAAAAAAAGTTACCACTAAATAATAAAACTAAATTTTAATCAATTTCAATTTTGGCAAATACAAAAACTGTGTTTGATATAGAATGAAGGAGAGCTTCCATACTCAAATTTTATATGCGGATAAAAACTAAATGAATTCAATTAAGGAAGCTAATTTTAAAATGTATGTAAGTGTTAAATGTTTTTCAAGATAATACAAAAAAAGTAAGGAAGAGGGCTAAGTTCGGTGTCACCGAACTATTTTATACTCTCGCATGATAAGTGATAATCGAGATTTCAGTATCCGTCATTTAAATATTTTTTTAAACGTGATACCTCAGCTCAAATACCGATATTTGTGTAAAGTTTTATTCCGCTATCATCTTGGTTCCTAATGTATAATATTATACAGAGGAAGACATCAGATGGAATTCAAAATAGCGTTTATATTGGAAGAAGGCGTGGTTGTGAACCGATTGCACCCATAGATTTCGTACATAGCCTCAGGGTGCTAAAGGGAAATATTATGTACCGAATTTCATTGAAATAGGTCCAGTAGTTACCTGAGATATGGTTTTTGGTCCATAAGTGGGCGACGCCACGCCCATTTTTCAATTTTTAAAAAAAGCCTGGGTGCAGCTTCCTTCTCTGCCAATTCTTCCGTAAAATTTTGTGTTTCTGACGTTTTTTGTTAGCGGTTAACGCACTTTATTAGTGATTTGCAACATAACTCTGTGTATGGGAGGTGGACGTGGTTATTATCGATTTCTTCCATTTTTTGAGCTGTGTATGGAAATGCCTGAATGGAAACAAAACTCTATCGAAGTGTTGGTTGACATAGCTATTAGCAGTTTCCGAGATATATCCACAAAACTTAGTAGGGGGCGGGGCCACGCCCACTTTTTCCAAAAAAAATTACGTCCAAAATATGCCCCTTCCTAATGCGATCCTTTGTGCTAAATTTCACTTAAATCTTTATTATTGGCTTAGTAATTTGACACTTTATGAGGATTTCGGTTTCCGCCACTGTTTGTGGGCGGTGGCAGTGGGCCGATTTTGCCCATCTTCGAACTTAAACCTTCTTATGGAGCCGAAGAATACGTGTACCAAGTTTCATCCATGATATCTCAATTTTACTCAAGTTACAGCTTGCACGGACAGACGGACGGGACAGACGGACGGACGGAACAGACGGACGGACGGACGGACGGAAGCAGACATCCGGATTTCAGACCTCTACTCGTCACCCTGATCACTTTGGTATATATAACCCTATTATCTGACTCTTTTAGTTTTAGGACATTACAAACAACCGTTATGTGAACAAAAACTATAATACTCTCTTTAGCAACTTTGATTGCGAGAGTATTAAAAACTTAGAAATTTAAATCGGCAATTATAAGAACTATTAAAGCAAAAAAAAAACAACTATGGAAAGTAATGAAAGTCGACAAACTGATATCAGCGCAATTAGTCCCAACGTTCATATCTGATTTCATGATATATACGGTTTCTTCATGTGGCAAGACAACACTGCACCGTCTTGGCACAACAATTACTGACTGCCAAGCCACATAACACGATAAAATACAAATTTCATAAAAGTAATTGTGATGATAATAGCAGTGGATGTGGCAAAGAATGCAATTTGTTCCGCCTGTCACTGTGCCGCCGCTACACCCATCCATCTACATATGCACATGAGCTCTCTAAGTCAGACTACCCGTCAGTCTCCCGGTGGAAACTATCAGTCAAGTCACTTCGGCCACACATCACCGAACATGCTTCTGTTCTGCGCGCTGGTCTTCGTCTACCTTTGGCGAAATCTTCAGTATCGCTCACTCGTCCGGCCGTCAGCTTGCCCGGATACACTATAGAGTGTGCGAGGAAGCGACGAAACGGTGAATCTGACGGGCGGGCGGCGAGCAAATGTTAGCACACAATGAAATTGTATGGACATGAATATGCATCGAGACAGTAGCTGGTAAATAATATTTTGTTGTTGTTCGTGAAGAATGCAATTTTATCTCTCAAATATTCTCTTGTGTAGCAATAAGTCAACTGACTGGAGATATTCATTCAAATTGTGGCTTACCTGTACGACTGACCAAGATTGTAGACGAACAAACACACATACAAAGTACGACTTTGTATCTTTGTATGGGTAGATATGTATAATTTGTGAAATTATTGTAATCATCTGTTGTTGTTGAAGAATCAAGCAAGTGGAAAGCACTGGAGCAATGATAATAAGAATAATAGAAGTACCAACCTGCAATTGGAAGAGAACAATGGAGAAATATAATTTTATGAGAAAATATAGTTTGAAAATTAAATAATTTTAGTTTAAAGAGAAAAGAAAAAAAGAAGAATTTAAAATTTTATCAATAAAAATAAACTTTTTTGCACTTTAATTTAGTTTCAAATATAATTAATGCTGGTATTTAAAATAAGAGGCGAACTTTTGAAATTTTGCATTGTAATAAACGTGTGAAAATGGAAATATGGTTTCAAAAAAAACTAATAAAATGAACGCAATTTCGCACAAGTTGTGACCGCAGATTTACACACACTGCCACGCCCTGTCCGCACAGCACAACCACAAACGCTGCCGCGCTCCCGTTGTCCGCTCATTGACGTTGTCTCATTTTAATTATTTGCAACACTCAACAGTTTCATAAATAATTTCAAATGGGATTTCGCGCGGGACGCCGATGCGCTCTGTGGAAAATGCCAGCAAGCCTACAGCGTGTGCGGCGGGCCAGCACCCAGCGCTGCCACCACCGACATAACCTATGTCAATGCTTGCCGCCCACACACCGCCTGCTGCCGTTGCTGTTGACATTGGCCCCAAACGCCGCGGCGAGAATGCGCGTCACTAATGACTTTTGCAGCCTTTCGCCGGCAGGCAGATTAACGAATGAGCAAGCGAACGGTGAATGGCGAACTGCGAACCGCGCACGACGAACGGCGTGTGTGAGCGAGTTAAATTCAATTGCGTGGGTATGATCGTCCAACCGGCTGAGGTGGCAGCTGTGTGCCACCAAGATGAGTTGATTCGAGTTAAGCCGTGCGTTGGAGCTGAGGTGAGTGCTGAGTCAAAGTTCGCTGACCTGTGGAGGATTTTACAACTTTAGCGTTAGAATTATTCTTAGTTTCGTTGTTTTTGCTTTGTCACGGCATTTGCACATTTTAGCCGGGGGATTTGAAAGGTTTAAACGGATATTATAATAAATGCCTGAAATTTGCGCAATTTAATTGAATTTCTAATATAATGACTAATGATAATTTGCTGTGGTTAGGGAATAAATGAGCTTAATGTGGGCACATTTGAAATTTGTTAATTTAATCCCTAAAACTATTAGTTAATTATTGTATTTATGGTAATTAGTGAATTAAAAATTAAATTTTCATGAAAACGAAATTAAAACTGAAATCGAATTAGTACTTTAGAAATAACATTTTAATTATTTTTAAAAGTGTTAAGAGGCTGGGGCGTTCAAGAGCTCCATATTATTTTTTAATTGCTTATTTGCAGAAAAATATTAATAAACAAGAACAGGGCATTAACTAGAATTTTGACAAAAAATAAAATATACTAGCCCTCACAAATAGAAAGTAAAGAACTTGATTTTGATCAATCAATAATATTCGAAGATTGTAGGAGCGGAATCACGATTCACTCTCCGGACCCAAGGATCCAAAATTTTAGAACGATATCTGAAAACTCGAAGGACTAGTTTGCGCCGTTCGGACAGGACAGAATTGACTTATCTCGACAAACTCATAAACGCCTGTCTCGTCAGCAATTATAATCTTTCCATGAAGGTGGGATCACAAGCACAATCAAGCATGTCCAAAGATACCTGTTTACTGTACTATTTAAAAAAAAAAATTACCTTCATCGGGGGGAGTCGAGTAAGAACGCGTTTACACTACTCGTAGGCTTGTGTTTTTAATAAAACTTCATCACCTTAAACTTAATTTGCAGTTCATTGAAAAATTTCTATGGCACAAATGTATTAGATATTTTTGATGTATTTCGGTCACCATCGATTTAATACAGGGAATTTTACTTCAGAATCTTAACTCGGCTTCTTTTTGTTTTAGGCGAGAAGCATGTTCATGTTTATCTCATTGCTCCAAATATTTCTCGATAGTGTATCGAAATAACAGCATTTCTAGCGAAAGCAATTGCGCCACAACAAACACACTTCAAAGACTAACGGCGTATTACGTCGAATTTTCCAAATGCATTTTCTATTGCGAAGCGAGCAAACGTTGATTTATGCTTTTACTTGGAAAATGCAACCATTAACTTTGCCAAGTCTGCAGCCACCGCCCTCGCCGCTCTCTCTCTCTATCTATCACAGCTATATTGCACGTCTCTTTCGCTTCTATGGCCGCACTGTGCGCTGTTTTCTTTAACACTCGAGTGCATTTTCCGACCTGCGTCAATGCAATTCGTTTCCATTTCCATCTAAAAATGTACGCACTTTCATGAAATTTCAATGGAAAGTCAACTGCTTGCAACAAATTCATTCATTTTCTTCATGTTTATTATTGTTTTTTTTCCTTGGTTTTACCATGTGCTACTTCCTTTCTTTTTTCGCACCCATATTTACTTGTTTCGCTTTCAATTCGAAGCTAAATCGCGCATTGTCTTTGTAAAAAGCAGCGACTAACGACGAAAGCAAGACTTTTTTATTCAACATCTAACTTGTGTGAGTGTGTGCGGTTGTGGTTGCATAATGAATGTGAAATATGTATATGATTTGTAAGTGGTGGGTAAATGAGCGGGGTATCACAACCAGCTAACCGCAAAACAAACAAGAGAAACAACACGGCGTTATGATTGGGGGCGCACAACGGCAGCACAGCGGGCGGAAAGTGCAGATGACACTGGCAGAGATGGTGTAGAGTATCAAGTTGCGAAATGAGTTGAGAATATTATATTGTCGTTAGCAATGAAGGCAGCGCAAAAAATAATGCAAAAAAATTAGATGTTATACACTCAGCTAAATTTCCATGACAACAGAAATGATAAATAATCATAAGATAACTCACTGAAGAGAGATAATGAGGCGGTTAGGACAACGAAAAAAGCTGAGAGCATAATGAGAAAATAATCAACAGCGAATACAAAAACAATAACATGTGGTATGTTAAGTAAAATAATAATTTTAATTCAATTAAAAAAATTAAAAGTAAATAAATAAAAAAGCTACTCATTTGGTGCTTAAGGGACTTTATCAACTTGTGTCTATTTTTTTTTTTGCTTTCATATCGAATTTTTCTCCGAAAAATTAGGGTTAACCCGTCGAATAATTTCAGTGATATAAACGTAATTGTAAGAATTTTTGAACTTAGTAGACTACCAGAATTTAAAACGCGTTTTTCTCGAAATGCTGTTGGCAGAGACGGTGCGCTAAATTTCTCCGGAAGGGCTGGACCGATTGGCTCGAAATTTACACACGACCTTCTTAAATATATATATATTTCTCGGGTAATGATTGATGGAATAAGTGTTTTTATTAGCCACTCTTCTGAAGAGTAAATTTTTCACAAGAAAATTACTTTTTTTGAGAGGCATTTTGTTTGTCAAAAATCAATATTTTCACTATTACTGCAATCATCTACTAATAATTTTTTGGATTTCAGATAATTTTAAGAAGAAAAATCTTGTTCATCGCCAGACACCTTTTTTCGAAGGTCCTCCTAGAGATCCTCTACGGGAACAAAGGAAACCAACATTATTTATAATAAAAAATAATTAAAACAAATGAAGTTGTATAAATGCATATTTTTATTTATAAAATAAAATGACTCATCACAAAAAGATATTTTTTTCTGGCACGCAAGTGGGCTCTGAGCCTTTTCTCCGACACCTCATAACTGTGTGCATAAAATGATCCGAAAGCAAGATAAACTGTATTACGCATTCGAGGAAATATAAAAGCAATGAAGAAGTTAACAAGTGAAACACACAAAGGAGATCTCAATAGGTAAAAGGATACAGTGCAAAAAGTCACAGCTTAATATTACATGAAAAGCCAAGCGTTATATAAACGTAGTGGTACGAACAAAAGGAACGAGAAAGTTTCATGGAAATATTGCAGAAGTGCGAATCGTAAAAGAGCATGAAAGGATGACAGGCGCACTTATGTTGCAGAGATAACGTTTAATGCGCCAGGGATGCAATGATGCATGGTAAAAGCGATGCTCTGGGTAAATGCCTACGAATTGATTTTTCATAACATTGGCATAAATTAATTATGGCTATAAACTTACGGCAATTATAATTGGCATACTTATACTATATGTATAGACGAGAGTAAATTGTTTCGTTTCCTGCCGCCAACCACGGAAGGAGTCAATTATGCATTCGCTGGCAAGTGCAGCGTATGCACAAGCGTTTGGACAAATGAACTGATTCATTGGCAATATGTAATTGCTGTTGAATTTATTGGCGAAACAAGAAGATATCAACCAGTACTGTAGAGTTGGATATTAAAAAGCCTGAAATCGTTTCACGCGCAGTGGCAGACGACGAATTCATGCGCTGATATGGCACAAATTAATTGACATTATCGGCGCAATTTTGACTGCAGAATGTGCGTATGTACATACTCGTATATATTTTTTTATAATATGTACAGTTACGAGTCAGGATGCAATTTAATTTCAACGGTGTTCAGGTACACAAATTCTTCTTAATAAAAGAGTTATGGCAAAAAATTAATATCGAAAATGCACGAATAATATTTAATATTAATAAATAATATATACTATATACTATATACTATTTAACAAGTAAAAATATTTACAAATACAGACATTTTTAAATTTGTTACAACATTTTAATACAACTTTAATTTTGTTAAATGGCTTCCAGTTCATCAACTTTTTTGTATTGTTTATTGTCATCCCATTTTATTAAACGACATCGTTAATATTTGTAAAAAATTGCTTGCCGTACTTTCGCAAATTGAAAAGTTGAATATACCGTTACAAAACATGTACTCTTAATTAAAAGTCAAAACTGTACAGACTGTCAAAACTAGATTGACAGCTCTACGGTCGCTGATAGCAGTAACTGTTAGCAAAAATGTCACTGATACGAGTATGACAGCGTTCAGCCGATTTCAAGGCTGTGATTTTAAAAAGGGTCGATTGGTATGATGGGAAACCATGCTGCAAAAGCAATGGATATGATTTTTAAAATAATAATCAAATAATAGTCATAATAATAGTAATGACATTAATAATTATAAACCAAAAATAATTTTTATTTAATTTTTTTCAATTAATAAGTAATTCTGATTCCTATTTCGATAGATTGCACCTTTAAAAATTTTAAAACGGTCTTTCAAATATGTTTTTAGTTAGAGCCTACTATAGTGTAGCCGCTAAGTTCAATCTGCTTAATCAGTTATATCGATTTTTATAAAAAAACAAGGCTGTAATTTTGTCAATATTGGAACCAGCCTAAATTCCAACAAAAATCTAAGCCTGGTTATAAAGAGCAGAATAACTCTTGCCACTACTCGGCAGTCAATCTAGAACAGAATTACGCTCTATAAGTCTCTTATTATTTCCGTGCTATTATCCGGCGCAGTAATATGAACGCTGACGAACCAAAACGAGAAAACACTTGGAGCATTCGAGAGAACTGTTTTCGGCAAGGGTCCGATTGAACGGTGAATATTGAACTGTATGAGTTCTACGACGCCATGAATATTGTTAAGCGAATAAAAATCACACGAATGATTTGGCTATGTCGTTCTTATGGAAGATGATGCTGTAGCGAAAAGCTCCTTTGATTCGAGGTCCATGGATGGACAAAGGAAGCAAATGCGCCCACGACACCCTAGAACTATCAAGTCATTGGATAATCAAACAAAAAAACGTTCAAATAGCATAATTTGCATTTTAACGGAATAATTAGCTTTTTATCAGCATTACGTTATACCGATTGACGAGAATACTCAATGACCACTTAAATGGATTCTACACTTCTTTAAATTTGCTACATTTTTTATAAAAAAAATTTGAATGCAAATAAATAATAAAATTTAACTTGCACTCGTCTGCCCATAAAATACCTTAATGTATGTAGCTATTTGGCGCATAAAACATCATTCTTTATTATGAACAGTGAAATTTATCTCGCTGGAGTCTATATGGAGAAATCCTACTTGTAGTGGCGCGTGCAAGCGCCCAGTTAACCATAAATAAATAAAGCTTCGAAGAGTAAAAGCGATAGCAACAACAATTGAAAAATATGCACAGAGTAACAGTTAGTGGGGAGGAAGGGGTATGTATGCAGAAAGGCGACTAGCTGACATGGCATAAAGATGCATAGATAACATGATTCAACTGAAAGTGGAAATTACTAAAGCCACCTCAACTATGGCAAGCACTCAGCTGCATACATACATACATACACATGTATGTATGTATAAACAAATGCGCGCCTTTGACAGACACATTGAGGCATTTAAAACTTTTACTGCAAGTAAGTGGGTAAGTTGCATGGATCGGCGATTCGCGTACGACTTTTCCGCAAGCCAAAGAAAATCGTATTCGAATGCACCTACATATACAGTCATGCACATATCTATATATCTACATATGTATGTATGTATGTCTGGTATGTTATGTGTCTCAGCTAGAAATCATAGAGGAAGGCGAGCAATTGCTGCTTGAAGTGACACTGGAGAAATACAAATCTTTGTTTTAATGCAACAAATGTGCTCATGTGTATGTGTGGCGTGCATGTTTATGGAAAAATCGCGATTGGTGAAAGAAAATGACGAGTAATGACAGCGACAACGCCAACGGCGCGTGCGGTTAATCAATTGTGCGCCGGGGCACCGTCGTAAACGAGGAAAACGCTCGTGGAAAGGCAGTCAAACTAGAGCAACGATGATAAGGCAAACGTGTATATATAGATATATATGTGTATGTATGAATGTATGTATGTACACACTCAAATATATATAAAACTGAGTAAACTTTTTAACCAAACGTAATGGAGATGAAAGAGAATGAAATAAGAGAAAAAACATTAAGCGGATTAACGTTTAAGTGAAATTTTTAGTTTTTACGAGTGCGACGCATTTTTGAGGTTAGAAACGGTAATGAATGATATATTTTGGATTGTAAATATAATAAATACAATGAAATTTATTCTCCAAAAAATGTTTCAATAAGTTGAAAAGCTTTTCTGTAATATCCTACCGCATTTTTGAATTAACTGTACGTAATCCTAGGGTGGTAAAATCTTGTTTCTATTCACACAGCTGTAACTTTAAGGCTTTGTCCATGGTTTCATGGGGCGTATGAGTGATATTATAACTGCGTGTTTACTCACTTTGGTGATAAGTCAGATTTAAACGAACTTGTTTATGCGTGATGGAACAACAACATACAAATTTATTATAGAAACATAAACAAAGGCTGCAAATAAACTGATAACACTTAAATGATACTAAGAGAAAGCAAAATAACATATGCATAGATAAATTTATGGCTATTTTTAACTATATAGAACATTTCTGCTATCATACTTAGTATGTATTTGTTTTTATATTTTTGTATCAATTTTTTTTTATTTGTCAAGTTTAGTCAAAACAAGTAAAATACACAGAAAATATTAAAATTTGCAATTACTCATAAAATGTGAAAAATTTTAATAAATAAAGATTTTATGCGGCAAAATGACTCATTGCTTTGTTCGTAGATTTACTTAGCATATTATCTTTAGACTATATTGCCTGTCTTATAAAATAAAAATTAAAAACTTACAATTGCATTAACTTAAAGAGAATTTGCGCATTTTTTCGCTGGACAAAAAGAAACATCAGCAATGACAAATGATTTTGGAATATTAAGTTCTACTGAAAACATAAGCCGTTAGTGCATAAAAAATAAAACTCTATAAAAATTAAAAAAATACATGACATTTTGAGAATAGTATTCAAAAGGCAAAAAAAATTAAATATGCAATGAACTTCACTTTAAAGGTCGATAAGTAGATAAAAGTAGACATATGTATGTACATATGTATACGAGTATCATTAAATCGATCAACCAGAAACAAACAATAAAAGCCCAAAAATAAAAATAGAAAACAGATGAAGCATAAAAAAGCAAATAAAAAATATATAGCAATGACCTAGGCAACTAAATTTCAGTCGTTAACGATTATCTTCAGATCTCTAGGTCGCGATCATTTTTTCTCTCGCTCAGAATGAAAAACGCAAAGCGGTAAAAATATGCACAAAATGAACGTCAACAATAAATGCTAATTACAGTGATCAGTGCGGAAGATCTCGACGATCGAGGAATGCAAAGTGGTGATTAATAAACGGATAACAACAAAAGAAAAAAAATAATATGCTGTTTCGATGAAAGGCTAATTGGCAGTATGAAGTGTAGAGTATAAGAGTTTTTCTATAAGAAAATGTAAAGTAAAGTATATCCATATGTATGTATGGTTTATATATATAAATAATAAATTTATATAATTAAACTTTAAGCCTAGCGTTAACAGAAAAAAATTGCAAAATTTTTTTTCTAATATAAAATATGAAATATTTTTTTTTAGAATTTTTTATTCTTATGAACATAAACTATTAACAAAAACATTTTGGAAAAAATAAATATTTTAAACTCGGCTCCTTACAGAAAATTGGTTTTTTGGCAGACATTTTTACAAATAAATGAAAATTTCGCGAAATTTAAAAAAAAAAAAATTTTGTAATCGAATTTTTGACATATTTTTAAATTTTTTTATTTTATTTTTTTTTATTTTATTTTTTTTTTTAATTTTTTTTATTTTTTTTTATTAATTTTTTTTTTTAATATTTTTTTTTTTTTTTTTTCAAATGTCAATAAAAATCATAGATATATAAATGGATAGTTAAATCTAATTTTTTAATTAAAATTTCGGCGTCTAGACCAAAATATCCCATTAAACTTATGTGAAATTATTTAACTTGAAACTTAACTTTAAATTCCAAAATAAGTTTAACGTAAGAAACACAATCTAGCTTGTTTTACAAACCGCAAACTTCGAACATTGTTTTTTTTATTTTGAACTAAAAAGTTTGGGAGTATTGATATTTGATTAATAATTCCTCGTACGACCACATTCCCAACATTCTGCCTTGAGAACTCTGCCGCGATTAATGCGATACAGCTAACTTCAGTTAAATGAACTTGTTAGCTAATTTCTTGTGCCAACATTAGCACTTGGCCGCACATAGCCTCTAACACACACGCACACGTCGCATAACTCTCATCACATCTCATTATCAATTTGAGCATAACAAGTAATTTCCGCAATTACTTCAAATTGCACGCTACTTTGGAGCCACACTGTCAGGCATCAAATTTGCGCTGGCACTTAAGATCTTATGGAGCAAATTATGTGAGCGAGTGCATATATACCTACATATGTACATACATACATATGGAGATAATTATTGCCAGCGACGCTTCTACTCACGAATGCCGTGCAATAATTGGAATTTTCTATGCAGATTGTAATAGTTTTATAATTTTGTCTCCTAGCTTTATACACAATTAATATATTCTTTGTCACTAAATCATCACCATTTTTTTCTTTTGCCTCTGCGCCACAAACTACGTGCGATTCTATAAATACATTGACTTCAGGCGGATTTTTTTTACTTTTTCTAATATTTTACTTGTTTGCTACTATTTATTCAAGTGTTCTTGTTCTTCTATTCTTTTTGCTCATTAAGAAATTTTGCAATTCGCTGTCTGTAATTAATTCAATTATTATTTTTCACACATTTTCTTTATTCCGCAGCACTGCGGCATTGCTGCTCAAGTGCTAGTGTACTTGACTTAGGAACGAAGAGAGTGGCGAGAGAGCGAGAAACGAAACACTTGCCGCAAAGTTTTCCGCTTATTATTATTATTATTATTATTGCTGCAGATAAATATGTAAGTAGATAGTTATGTATAAATAATTGTCAGCATCATTGGTAAACAAGTGTACTTAAGTATGTACTTACAGCGGTAGACAAGGGTGTGGGGTACAGCACTATAAGGGAGAGATAAAACTTGTAAGTAGCGTAGAATGATGCTGTTTGGGGTGAAAGTATGGAAAGTTTTTGATGAGGACCTAATCAATAAGACTGCAGACCGCATGAAAAACGGATTTTTGAAAAATACCATTTGATCAAATTTGACCCGGACCGTTCCATGTAAACTGCGAATCGATAAAACATGCTCTCCTAGATGGCTGCAAGTTTGTGTGGTGATTTTTCCATGAAAAAAAATTAACAACTAGTTTACTTGAAGTTCTGTTACTAACGTTAACATTGAAGATGTTAAAGAAATAGTGCTTGAAAATCATCCTGTTAGCATTAGAGAGATGGCAGCGGATCTCGACATCTCTTATTGATAGACTCAAAATATCATTGTTAATGTTTTGGGTATGAAGCGTGTCAATACAAGATTAGTACGGAAAGCCCTGAATTTTTTGTAAAATCCACGTCGAGCAGATTTAACAAAAGAGATGATTGACACCATAACTGAGAACCCTATATTCAAAGAACGCATTATTTCTGGTCACGAGACGTGGGTTTATGAATAACTATGACATCAAAACTTTCCAAGAATCTAGCGAATGGCGTTCCAAAAATTAGCCGAAACCGAAAAAACAAAATTCGTTGAATGCTATCCCAACCGAGGTTTATAACAAGTCTATGGAACTTGGATTAAGAAACATTGGCAAACTTGTACTGCCTCAGGAATCTATTCTCAAGGCGCTATATATTGTTGTTTTTTGGCAATCCGGGTCATATTTACTCAGATGATACTTAAAAGAATTATGAGCTTCAATGCAGGACTTCAAAATAAATGATTATAATAAGATTGTGATTCTCTCGTAGTATCTACCTATGCTCATGCGGTCTGACTGCCTAAAAACAAGAAATCGTTAAACGCTAGTAATCTCACCTGCGACTTTATAGCATATGAACTTGAAAAAAACGAATTGTTAAACAAACCTGAAAACAAATAATTTAGACATATGCTCACATACACACACACGCTAATGCACAATGAATGTTGATAACTGCAACTCACGAGTTCGTGTTTGAATATTTATCTTAGCCTAGGAATGGGATAATAAAAGTGCATTAGGCTATTAGGGGAGTAAAAAATAATTACTGGTTTGGACAATAAGCGCTCCAAACGGGTAAATTCATCAAGCGGGAACCGGGAACTCTAAGTCAATAAAATTTACAGACGTCATAGAGACCACGATAAGAAAAGTGTATATCTGAACAAGCAGTGATAAGATAACAGTACACTAAAAGCAATGAAGAGATGTTATACTAGTTTGCATAGAGATACTGAGAAAACGGTTATTGGAGGTTTTCCCCACTTTGTTCAGCGTTGTATGTAAATTTTAAAGAGCACATATTTACCAAGCACTTGTATTACAAAATTATCAACGCTCACTGGGTGTCTACTGGCTGTCGATTGGAGCTGGAATATTTGTACATTTTCTTATCTACGAGTACTTGGTCTACTAATTGAACTAGTAATTTGTATATAGTATCATACTCTCAGCGGCTGGTATCATATACAAATATTGGTGTGTGTGTGTGTGAAATGAATTTGTACTCAAAACACTTACAGGCCTTGCTATCGCAGCACTTGCGATAAGATTAAGTTAACAAATTATATAACAGTATATTCAGTTAGGTTCAACAAACAAATCTGCAGAATAATGCAAATAAAAAACAACAACAAAACTGTATATGGCAAGAACATAAATTAATATTATGAGCGGCACATGCTTGGTGCTCCAAGGCTCTTATTACACTCGCATGTAGTTTTGCGACATTAGTCTAGCATTTCGATTGGAATTCCTCAGCAATCAAGCTTTATTATTTATTAATTGTGGGTTTCAAATCAAAATTCCGAACAATATCTACAATTTCGCTTTGTCAAGCTTATTAAACTTATTTCCCAACGTTTCAGCGCACAAATTTGGAAAGCAGAACGGAAGTATTTGTTGCAACAACGAAAAGAATAGAACGGAAAATTAAAAAACACATATGTATGTATGCTAAAAGCAACAATAACAACAAATTGTCACCGTATTCGACATGCTTTGTGGCTGCGGCACAGTCAACCTTACAAATATACATATGTACGTCCACTTATTTTATTTAATTAAGCTGTAATGTAATGTTTCCGCCAGCGGCGTTTCTGCCCGCCCTCCAACAGTGTCACTTCTCCCTCCGTGCCCAGCAAGCATTGTTTGTTTATTATTTATCCATTTTTTGTTAAAGAAAAAAACATTGTGTCATGATTGTTGAACATAAATTCATATGCTTGCAAATATGTATGTATATGTGTGTGCGTGTGTGTGCATAAGTATAGCTTGACAACATAATAGCGTAGAAAATGCCTTGCAATCAACACCATTTTTTGCGCTGACAGCCATACAATTCAAAACTGCGAGCAAAAAGCAAAAAGTTTAATAACAGTATTTAATACACACATACGTACTATGTATGTACAGGTATTAAAGAGGAAGCATTCCATTTGGATTTCTTTAAAAAAGTTGCAAATAATAACACCTTGAAACAAATTTCAAGGAATTCACTTTTGATGAATGAAAACGAAAAATACGAAAATTGTAAAAATAAAAGCAAACAATATTTGTTACGCTTCTTAGCTTTTTGTGTACAAAAGAACGCTCAAGTCTTATTAAAGTTTTCTTCAAATTAGCAGAGTTGCTTTGGTCGAAATATTTATATACTTTATGAATAGTATTATTTTTTTAGTTTTTGTTGAATAATAATAATAAGTATTTGTCAATATATTAATATTTAATTAACCGTTATTAAAACCGTTCTATCTCAAAACGAAAAAATGTGGAGACTAACATATTTGTGACGATTTAGATGTTTTGGATTTTTGGGTGGATTTGAAGGAATGAAAGAATCGGTGGGTGAAATTAAAATGTCACTAATCTGAGATACATACATATATTTGTATTAAATGGGCATAAAATTTGACTTTGTTATATATTATTACTGAAATTTGAGTCAATTACAGTTTGTCACAGTCAGTTGAGGTTAGAATTTTATAATGTTGCTATTAAGGCTAATCTTACTACATTTCGTCATGAAAGTAACTCCATGTTGATACATTATATAATAAAACAAGTAAGGAAGGGCTAAGTTCGGGTGTCACAGAACATTTTATACTCTCGCATGATAAAGTGATAATCGAGATTTCATTATCCGTCATTTACATATTTTTTTTATTTGGTTCCTAATGTATATATTGTATTATACAGAGAAGGCATCAGATGGAATTAAAATAGCGTACATTGGAAGAAGGCGTGGTTGTGAACCGATTTCACCCATATTTTCGTACAGGTCATCAGGGTGCTAAGAAAATATTATATACCGAATTTCATTGAAATCGGTCGAGTAGTTCCTGAGATATGGTTTTTGTCCATAAGTGGGCGGACGCACGCTCATTTTCAATTTTTATTAAAAGCCTGGGTGCAGCTTCCTCTTGCCATTTCTTCCGTAAAATTTAGTGTTTCTGACGTTTTCTGTTAGTCGGTTAACGCACTTTTAGTGATTTTTAACATAACCTTTGTGTGGGAGGTGGGCGTGGTTATTATCCGATTCTTCAATTTTTGAAATGTATGTGGAAATGTCTGAAGGAAACGACTCTATAGAGTTGGTTGACATAGCTATAGTAGTGTCCGAGATATGTACAAAAACCTTAGCAGGGGGCGGGGCCACGCCCAACTTTTCCAAAAAATTTACGTCCAAATATGCTCCTCCCTAATGCGATGGTTGTGCCAAATTTCACTTAATATCTTTATTTATGGCTTAGTTATGGACACTTTTATAGGTTTTCGGTTTCCGCCATTTTGTGGGCGTGGCAGTGGGTCGATTTTGCCCATCTTCGAACTTAACCCTTCTTATG
Organism: Bactrocera dorsalis; assembly: GCF_023373825.1. Classification (NCBI taxonomy): domain Eukaryota; kingdom Metazoa; phylum Arthropoda; class Insecta; order Diptera; family Tephritidae; genus Bactrocera; species Bactrocera dorsalis. Next base: position 5,454,009 of record NC_064307.1, read on the forward strand.
GAGCCAAGAATACGTGTACCAAGTTTATCATGATATCTCAATTTTTAAAATCAAGTTACAGCTTGCACGGACGGACGGACGGACGGACGGACAGACGGACGGACGGACAGACAGACATCCGGATTTCAATTCTACTCGTCACCCTGATCACTTTGGTATATATAACCCTATATCTGACTCTTTTAGTTTTAGGACTTACAAACAACCGTTATGTGAACAAAACTATAATACTCTCTTTAGCAACTTTGTTGCGAGAGTATAATGAACATAGAATCGAAATATTTTAAGAAAGTGCGACATACAGACCCGTGCAACTAATTAACAGCGGCTTGTCCCTATAAATTAAATGATGATTTCGGGAAAAATTTTAGGGGTAAAAATAAAATTTTATGTTAAATTCTCTTCTATGAAAGTATGGTTAGATTTAGCTGTTAGCATTTTTTGAAAAAATTCTGCTATTCTGAAATAGTTGAGGTCTTTTATGCAATTTTTATTGAAATAAGACACTCTTAAGGAATTAAATAATTTAATGAACAAAAAATGGATGTTAGGGCTGTTACCGTACAGATGCATAGGATAGTAAATCTTACGAAGACATTGCAATGGCCCTAAATTTCTCCAAACGGATGGCTTTAAATGCAGACACAAGACCGCAAATCAAATTCGAATTGTGGTTTTTGGAGAAAATCCAGATGCAGGATCTGTAGATCTGTAGATACCCGTAAAAAGACGATTACGTGAGGCAGGACTCTTTGGAAGACTTTCAAGGAAGCCCTTACTCTATGAACGTAATCGAAAGGAGCCCCTTTAGAGTTTGCAAAGAAATACCGCCATTGGACAGCAAAATAGCGGAAAAAAGTATTATTTTCCGATGAAAGGAAGATAAAAAGGATTTCTTAAGATGGAAAAACTTATGTAAGCAGGCCTCGATGCAAGGATTTGGCACTAAGCTAATTTTAAAACATGATGACGGTTGTATAATGACTTGAGTTGTCATGTCCTGGCGAGGTATTGGGCCTATTTATAAAATTGATGGGTGCATGGACCAGTTCAAATATGTGTCAATCATGGACAACGGAATGTTACCATATCCTGATGACAATATGCCCGTAACGTGGATTTACCAACAAGACAACGACCCGAATATACTGCGCGTAGTACAAAGCTATGGTTTCAGGAAAATATGATGATCCTTCGGACTGGCCTTTATGTAGCCCGGAGTTAAATTCTATCGAAAATCTTTGGACACATTTGAAGAAAAGAGTTCGTTCCCATAAATTTGGAAATCTCCAGGAATCATAGAAAAATGTTAAACAAGAATGGAATCATATTCCAAAGGACATCTGCAAAAGTTTTGTGGAGTCAACGCCTCGTAAATGTCAAGCCGTGATTGACAGTTTGGTTGTTAATTAGTTGCACGACCTATTTTTGACATTGAAGTCAAAAAATTCCTTTATTTTATAAAAGCTCTTTTATAACAAAAATAAATTAGCTAATTTACAATAACTAAATGTGCACAGTTTATCTATAAGATATATAGTTATGATTTATTTTTTTGGAAAACAAAATACCAACCAATTTGGATTTTTCCTACCAGCGTTGTTAATTAGTTGCATGCATTTGTATATTCAATAAGTTTTAAAATTTAATTTTTTGTAGTCATTGTAGGCATATAGTATTTATCTGAAATATCAACTCTATCTCAAAAAAAAAAAGGGATAAATAAACGTTAGAAATTTAGCAATTGTCAATGGTGGTATATGTATGTATATCAAATTATGCGTTTGTGTACATAAAATTAACTTCTTCGTATGATCGGCAACATGCAACGTACGTTTATTAAAATTTTGAACACTCCCAACAAACAATATTGCAATATTTAACACTGTTATCTTCATTTATGCAGATTTTTTGCACTTTCCTCGCATTAAATATGCCGCTTTCTGACACTAAAACGCATTTTAATTCATGCAATTCAAAATATTTTCGTAATTTTCACTGCAACAGCACACATGTTCAAACAAAACAAACCCAATCATTCGCCTGATGGGAAAGTGGCCATCCACCCAGCAGTAAAAGTATGAAGGCAAACAACAGGCATGTATGGATGTAAGTATTGAAAAAAGAAGAATAAAAAAAAATATTACTTCAAAAGCTAGAATAGCCCACACAAATAAAGAAGCTAACACAGGAGAACTTGATTTTGATCGGTCAGTTTATAACAGTTGTATGATACAGTGGTTGGATTTGGATAATTTGCTCGGAGACTGTAGCGTTGCCTTGAACAATAATCCTTGCTAAATTTCGTGAAGATACATACATATATTGTCTAATGAAAAAGTTATTCAGGCAAGCACTGAATTTTGACAAAACAGCTATAGCGGTTCGATAGAGGCGATTCCGACAGATCAGCAGTATTTTGGATAGATAAGGACGTGTGGAAAATTTCAGAATGATATCTCAAAAACTGAAGGTATATAAATAGACTCAACTCGTCAGATAGTCATTTACATAAATTTTTATAGGGTAGCCGATGTTTCCTCCTGGGTGTTACAAACTTCATGCTCAAAGTATAAATATATTTAAAACTAAATATCAGAATTTTAGAACTTTTGTGTTTCAGATTCATTTTAAAAGTGAAAAATTGTATTAAAAAACCCCAAAAATCTCGTGAAATTTCAATTCATAAAAATGTCCACTTTTTATAACAAAAAAATATCAAACATGACACACGCTGACCAATTCAATTTACAGCTGGGCTGGATCGCAGGCGATATGGAGCGCTCATATATAGCACAAGCAGCAGCCTTTGTTGCACAAACCAAACTATAGCAGCCATTGTATTCGGCATTATCATGTAAATATTGCTAGGCATACATAATTGGAATTTTTTACACACATATGTCATGCCAACGACATACACACCGACACAGGCATACAGTTGAGTGCGCAAAAATGCATAATTTTGCAAAAATATTTATGAACTTGCACGGATGACTGAGTGTAAGTATGTACATGTAGGTGAATGTAAGCGCCTATGCAAATCACTTATTTTCTCTTTTTTCCATTGTAACTACTTACATACATACATATGCATGCATTTTGCTTTTGTATTGACAAGAACAACAAGCACTTGTGTAGCCCCAGCATGCCATTCCAGGCAATTTAACTAATTAGCCGAACGCTAAATATGCTCAATTCTGCGGGCTCCGACTATTTCGAAATAAGTACACACTTGGCAAATGACGTCAGAAACTGGAGGTATGTATGAACATATGTATGTACAAGTATGTGTCTGTTTGTGCATCTTGTGGATCATATGAGTTGTTTCGGTTATTTTTAGCTCAAGCTGACTAGTGATTGGTTGTTTTTTTCAGTGAAGACGCAGCTATAAGCTTGCTAGTGGGCAGAGGTTAAGTCGGAAGCAACATCCACGCATATATATGTATGTATATAAATGGCAGTTTATAGACCACGCACAAATTGGTAGTAAAGTGGCAGTAAATGGTTATAATTGGCAGCATAGATCGCACCCCACCCACACTTCTGCAGATACCGACGATTTCGCGACGCAAGTTGAGATTTTCTAATTAATTACGGGTTTTAGACGAAGAAATGTTTCTTTTAATTAGGAAATATGCAGTTCTCACAAAATCTATATAAGTATGTACATATGTATATTATATTTTATTATTAAAATTATTTTTTTATTGTTGATAGAGCGTCGTTTATGACTCAATTGAAGAATGCATTTTATTTATTCATTTGTTCACACTTGGTTCTGCATTCCAGTTGTAATTAACCGAGAAATGCCATTGAAATGCTTTTCCGCCTATTAAAGCTGTAAGGAATTCTCTTAACGCCACTTTACATGCTTACTTATACATTTGTAGACGCTGAATATGACTCAATGTTAAAGTAATTGAAGTCAAGAGAATTTACAAATTATATTTTACAAAAAACACATTTTGCAAAAGTCTTGAGAATATATTTTGGGTCGATTACCAAGTAATTTTATTTTTTTTTTAATGCAATTAAAGCACAAAGCAATTTGAGCATAATTTTCTACTGAGAGTTAGCTGAGCCTTAATGGCTTTATTTCATCTAAATTGGTTTTAAGAAGTCTTCCAGAACGTAGTGCATCCTCTAGATCAAGATTGCCGGAACGAAATCTTGCAAAAGAATTGGGCATTGCCGTTTGGTCAACACATCTCCTCCGTATACATTAGAGTATTTTTTTTTTTACTATTTTTGTTTTCAATCCCCTAATTCCTTGGAAATACCCTAAAACAAATTCTCTGAAAATTTGAGCCCTTAATATTAATATTAAGTACTCGACCAAGGCATGTAAAGATTTTCCATTGAAAATACTCAGAGGCATTTTAAGGCATCGCTTTGACTTTAGACACGTATTCCTCACAATTGGAACACTTTATAAAAGTCACCATTGTGACAAAGTCGCTACTCACACCGGCGAGGTAGTACGAGCCTCTAAACCTGATATTTCATTGAAATTCGCGTTTTTTGTATTTATCTCGTAAATGTCAAGAGCTACAGAAAAAATTTAAATGACAAACTTGAAGAAAATTTTATTTGCCACAAAAAAGGTCAGAAGCGCAAAATTGCTATCATTAATACTTTTGCAGATATTCGGCTTTTTACAGCCTTACATAAAATTTGGAATTTTCATAGCCAAAAATTGAAAAAAAAACCTGGTACACATCATATAATTGCTTGAACTGCATTTCTAACTTTTTGATAGTAAAACAAAAATGCTGTTTTTGATCTTCCACCGTCGACAGGGCACTAAACAAAAACTAATCGAAAGGATGTAAGCAAATTTTTTTCAAACAAGCCTTACTATACCAGCTGTTCAAATATATAACGGTAAAGCATGAAGTTGGCTGTGAAAAAATTCAATAAGATCAGCGATTGGCATCAAACGAAATTACTTAACGCACGACCCAATAAGACTAATTGCATGAAAACCGCGAAAAAAATAAAGATTTCATAAGAATATCTACAAGCAACCACATATTGGGTATTTCATGGAATTCAGGGCAACATTACATTAATGGAGTTTATTTTCGTATGAAATAATTTACAGTAGAGATATATACGCGAGTATATTCCAACTTTATAGTGGGGGCCACTAAATTCCACACACAACGCAAGACTCAAGACCATACTTAGATACAGCTTCAAACTGAAGAAGCAACAACGATCAATGCACGATCGAGAGAAGGGAAACTGCAGCCCCACAAATTTTAAAAAGCACTTTGCGCTCGAGTGGGAGTGAAAATCGCCCATAAATAGCCTATAAGTAAGAGCATACTTTATGACGCAAACCGAAGGGCGGGAGCACATTCCTACATTAAACTGGGCAAATAAGGAAAATATTTTAATTACAAAAAACAACGAACAAGTGAGCAAATTTACAAAGCAACTTGTTTGTTAAATTTCCCTGCTTAATTGCGCGTCTATTGAACTGTCTGTCTAGCGGCGTGAATGTTGCAAGCAGGGCAAAGCTCAAGACATGCGCTTCCACTGAAAAACATCTATAATATTTATGTGCGTGGCGTGTGTGGCATGTGTGATAAATGTTGCCATAAACTGCAGCCAATCGCCATGCGTCAAATGGATGGCTCTTCGACTGACTGACTGACTGACAGACAGAAAGGGGGAGGGACGGACGCACAGCACACTGAATGGGTTACTTCAACATGACATTCAACTTTGGGCGATTGTACAACAAACCAGCAAAGAGTGGCGGTCCATTAAAACTGGATACATACATATGTACACATGTGATATGTATGTATGTGTGCAGCACACATTATTTTCCGTTTCGGTGCGACTATTTGATGGACAGACGTTTAAATGCACGCGGAGATTATTTAATGCAGCAGCTGCACCATGAAAAATACGTCTTTAAAAACATTTCATACAGCAACAAAACACACAATTTCCGACAAAAGCCAAGCTCTGTAGCGCAACGACGACACAATCAACGAATGAATGCGCCGAGCAGTGTGACGAACAAAAACAAGTAGGGGAGGGAGTACGCGCCTTTGTTGATGGACAACATTGTGTAATTTACTCACTTTCCATTCGCTTATTATTATACTTAATCAGTAGGTGCATTTGTGGGTATATATTTACTTTTTTGTATGTATTAGTTGCTTGTGATTAAGTGAAATGGTTGGCCCTTAAGGTCAAACGGAACATGCGTGTAGGTTATGTAGGTTCGGTTGACACGAGTGAGCAAAGCTGCTGACGAATAAGCATACAAAATATGCAATGTAAGTATGTGTGTGTGTGAAGGTAGTTAATCAACGCTGCAGTCGGCATTCGTTGCGCTCCAAGCGAATGGGTAGCTTGGGCATCTATCATAGACGCGCTTCGACACTAAGAGTTATCACGAGACAATCGAGGCAGTTTGTGACTTATGTGCGTATTTTTCTATTAAGCGTCTGATGATTTTGAAAATTATGAAAGTTTCTGTGTGACCACAAGTAATTTGAAGCTGCAGAGGGCGAAGTCCAAAGTGATGTGAGTCTTTATTCCGGTAATGTATAATTATAGCTTGAATCACTAACACCGATTGTTATGGGAGCTCAACTGTCTTGTATGGTACGCAAACTGGTATCATGGAGCGCAGGAGTTTTTGGAGTTCGCCTCAAACCTTATCATGAGGCGATGGTGGAGCTTCCAAGCAACGTAGGATAAGACTGTAATTGATATGTATTTACATTGAATATATTTTTATGGAATCACTATTAAATATTTTCAGATTTTATGCTTGTACTATAAATATTTAATTTTAATGATTGCTTTGGATCGATATTACGTTTTTTTAACAGTTTGAATTAAGGAAATGCTGTTCGTGGAAACAGAATATTTAACCAAACATCAAGTAAACCGTTATCTGACATATGCCACACATGGGTACTGTAAATTTAAAAAATTTTGAAAAGTTAACAGACTACAGGTCTCTATATAGGTTTGTGCGATTATAGCACAGCACCTAAATTAAATCGATAATGATCGATAAATATAGAGAGTTACGCATAATAGACACTACTTCGACAAACATAAATAATTTTTATTTATAAAAATTCGTTACACTCAAGTGATTTCAACGAAAGAGCCATTAAACCGATAATTATATTATAGGAAAATCATGAATTTTCAAAGCAATTATTAAAAAAAATATTAAATCGCCTTATGGATAGGCTGTGAGGTATAAATTCGTTTAATTAACTAAGGAAAAACACTTAACGAAATTTCACTTTAGTGTTAAAATAGCCAAAGAAAGGCCCAAAGCATAAGCAAACACATAAAAAACTTAAAATATTGTTGAAATTCCACAAGTTCATTTTTGTAACAAAAGAAACAAATAAAAAATTCGAAAACATAAAATAAAAAAAATAAAAATAAAAATGCGAAAACATAAAATAAGAAAATAAACATAAAAATGCTTTTCTAAATATATATTATATAATTAAAATTTTTTTTTTTAATATTTCGTAGATGCCTATAAAAAAAAATTAAAAAAAAGCGCATTGAAGCGCAACAATGTTTAGCTCATTAAATAAAAGTAAATTACAGCTACTTACATGCATACTTATGTAGCGCAAAAAGAAATAATGCGCTTATAATATCGTACATTGTATGTGTGTATGTATACATATGTACGTATTTTTGTACATACACCAAAACTAAAAATAGCTACAAAAAATTGTACGAAAACGACTGCAAAGCTATTTTAATATTATTAACAAACCATCATTCAGTTAGTGAACTGTTATAACTGTTATTATATAGATGTTTTCTTTTTTCGACCAACTCATGGCAATAAGTGTGCGATCGTGTCTTAACGCAATTAATATTTGAAGTTTACGGCAAAGAGGCAATCAACCAACCTGTGAAGATGAGAAGAAAAAGAAAAAATATTCGTTTTAATGAACGGTTAATTAAAATAATTAAAGAATAGCCTAATAATTTATGATTATGTACAGGTAATTATAAAATATATTTTGCGGAGTTATCGGAAAATGAAAAAATTATCGAACCAAAAAACAATATTACAAAAATTTGCGGCGTTAGAGGCGCTAAAACGAAAGCTATCGATCACTTATCACAAGGCGACTAGTGAAAGGAGCGCAGTTTTCGGAGCAAAATCACAAAACAAAGCAACAAACACTAAGCACCTGACCGAATAAGAAACTCACATACATCCGTACACACAACACTGGCAAAGCCGACAATCCAGCTGACTGCGCCGAACACCTAGAAACAAAATTCGTACAACACATTTATGTTGCATGCAACAAACTCGCAAAATAATAATATTATTTATTACTTATTTCGCTTTTAATTTTCTCCACGACTTGGTGTTGTTAGAAATTGCTGCAAGCTATGTTATACGCTTGTGTTCGAGCCACCACTTGCAGCGCCATGCATAAATCACGACGAAAAACGACAGCGAAAATGGCAGAGACAACATTCGTAGCAACTGATATTCATGTATTGCAACAACATGTTGACATATCAATTGCATGCAACGAACAGCACGTAACAGAGCAGAGCACACACATACATACCTAGTATGTACATTGAATTGGCAACGAGCTAACAAGTCATCGGAACAACCGTAAGACCACTGACAACAGTTCGTTTGTCGCCTTGTTGTTTCACTTACTTTTGGTTTGGACGTTTTAATTTCTTCATTTATTTATTATTTGTATTTCTGTTGTTTATTGGTGGTCTGTCTTTGCCGGCTGTGATACGTTTACGACAAGCAATTTTACGTCGTGTTCAAACAGTCGACAAATATGCTAGAACATGTGACATTTTACTTTACAGAAATGCAGTCACTGCAAATGTACGGGTACGAGTAACTAGAGTTAGCGGTAAACTGTATAAGGTCTGTTGAAAGAAACTCATTAAAAAACTAAGCCCGTCTAAAGGGAACAAGACAAAAATATATATGTATACGACTTCGAAGCATTGACGTGAGAGCCAAGTCGGGAGTGCGACGACTGTTTGTTTTATGACAGAATATATTTCGTCTTGTCCTCGTTCACAACCAGACCCATACACTTCGCTTCCTTATCCAGTCTGGAGAAAGCAGAGCTAACGGCGCAGTTGTTGAGGTCAGCGATATCAATATCATCGGCATACGCCAGCAGCTGTACACTCTACACGCACACAGCTCAAATTATTTTATCCAGTAATAGATTGAAGAAGTCACACGATAGGCAGTATCCTTGTCTGAAACCTCGCTTGATATCGAACGGGTCGGAGAGGTACTTCCCGATCCTAACGGAGCTTTTGATGTTCCTCGACGTCAGCTTACACGGTATGGAGCCATGTGTAGCAGTTCACGCATGTGAGAAAAGTTCTTTGAGCGCTATTCACTTTGGAGTGAGTGAATAGATTCCTTTACTAATGGCTCAAGCAGCTCACGACTTCCGGTTTTCGACCAAGAATTCTCTGTGTACTCGAAAAACTTCCGTTTAATGGCGAGCTAAAGTGAGAAGGCGAATCATTTCTTTACAGGGTTATGGGTTGGGGTTGGGACCCGCCACGTAGAAAACAAAGAATCAACAGAGCTTCGGATGAGAAACCTCTTTCGTTGCAGGGATTGTCACCACGCCATAAAAATTACGATTTAAGGGTATGCCCATTCCCTTAATTGGGAAGGTGCGCTGCCCAGCTGGTTGGCTACGGAAATTATTGAATTAAATTTGAGTTATGATCAACTCCAGACCTCGACTTGTAAGTCATCTGTAATTCATATTTGTAACAATTAACCAGGGAAGCTGTAGAGTTCCCCCACAAAGGCTCCTTACCTTCAAGAGGACTCCAAAAATTGAGTGACAAAAAGCGATTACATAGACATAGAAACTGTGAAACTATGATGGCAATGAAGTCTAAGCGCACGACCGTAGGAGGAATACCTGAGTTTAAGCATTGAACAACAACAAACAATTTTTCATAAAGCATTTTTTCCGCGTTTATTCATCCATGCAAATATCAAATATGAAAGTCATACACACACATAAAAATTTCGGATGAGGAATTTTTATCAGCATATTTTACGTACTTGAGGATTTATGCGGAAATCAGAGCACAAAAGCACAGAGATACAAAAAGAGCTGTGTAACGCTTTTAATGCCTTAATATTCATGAGTGAGCTGCAATTGCATGGGAACGGAAGAGAATGCGATGAATAAAAATGCATATTACAAAAATAAAAAGCCAATCTGTATGTTTATTCTTAACAATATGAGCGAGCGCATATAAATTTTATTATAGAAAATCTGGAGATGAGAAATAAACAAAAACACAAACAACAACCTGGTGAACAAAAGATCTACTGTGCATGAAAGTCAATCTCCCGAAAGCATTAAATACATAAGTGGATACGAAATGCAGCTTCAGATTTGGTCCGGAAATCACATTTGCATGACGAGATGGCAGCAAGGCGGGCGCACTATAAATATAAACATCATATACATATATGTATGTATGTATGTATATAAAATGTATATAATTTAATCAAAATCGTGAGCAATAAGCTGTGCACATGTATGCATATGGGCACCCGAGTGCTGTGCAGCGCTGCTGTGGGGTGTGGGTGCTGCGAATGTCAGCTGCGACGCGGCCAGACGACTCTATCACGGCTACATTTTACAATTTATTATTATACTCTATAAATTGAATTAAAAATAACTAAAAGCTTATCACAGCCGACGGAGGAAGCGAGGGCGGGCAGCTGTGCTGCTGTATCGCATATGTAAAGGAAATGCGCCATCGACGATGCAGAGCGCAGCGCAGAGTTTTCGAGAGCGAAGTGCATGAATGACATTGCGACTGTGTGATGTGATGAAAATCGGAAAAATTCTGTGCGACGCAAAATGTTGTGCGGATGTCTAGACTTGAACGAAAAGTTAAGTTTTCGATTTTTTCATGCTATAACGGCGCATTAACGGAACATTTATAGGAGGAGTAGAATGTGCATAATTTAATTGTTTCTCTTATTGGAAGGAGCTATAACACAATTATTAATACAGTGTAAATTTAAAGTGAGTAGAGATAGTCATACATATGTACATATGTACAAAATTAAAATAATATTAAAAGTTAAATGTGTACCAATTTCTTAAAATAAAAAAATAAGAAATGCAAAATAACAGGAAAAAACTTAATAATATTCCAAAAAAAAAATTAAAGAGTTAATATAAATAAAAAAATATATGTATATTTATATGTTCTACATACATATGTACTATGTAAAATATGTATTAATGAAAATATATAGTGCTGAAAATATATATTTTAGAAAAATTATTCTTTAATAATATAATCAAATTTTATAATTTATATTAACTTTTTAATTTTAGTTTTTTAATATTATTAAGCTTTTTCCTTTTATTTTTCATTTCTTATTTTTATTGTTTAGTTTCATTAATTTTATGAAATTGGTATACATTTTTATGAAGTAAAATTTAAAATTAAGGGAATGGGAAATTTTTAAAACAATTATGAAAAATTAATTAAATTTGTTGTTTTTAATTAATTAGTTTTTTTATAAATAATTTGTATATGAATACTACTTTGTTATATACTTAAAAATTTTAAGAAAAAATATTCATATATACATACATATATCAGTATATAATAGTAATAAATACATATAATATACATATATAATAGTACATAATATTTTTTCTTAAAATTTTAAAGTATATAACAAATATATAAATTTATAAATTAAATAATAATAAACTATTTTTTTTTAATCCTACTCTTCTTTGGTTCCAATTTTGTGAGAATTCATAATCGATATTTTATAAGTTTACTTATTTAAATATCTATGTTAATTAAAATTTGTTTTGCACTCAGCTTTGCTAAATATTTTTTTTGTATTTCAATTGACACTTGTTTTTTTTTATCTGTATCCCTAATCAATTCTGATCGGAGAATATTCGAGCGCCGTAGTACACAGATAGTATATCAATACATGCTCGTATAACCAGTTATAAGTGCTTACATGAGCTACTGTGGTTTCGATTTTACATAAGTTGTTGTTGGGTTTGCAAAAATTGTTATAGATAACTATATAAAGTGTTAACGAATGTAGATATGCACATTAGGGTGTTCGTTATGTGACAAGTTGATTTTTTTTATAAACGCCTTCTATATTTTGAGTTTTTGTCATTAAAAAGGAGCATCAAAAGAAAATAAGTTCCTAATTTTCCATCCAAACCGTGCCTAAATAATATTTCCTTTTCTATGTACTCAACATAGCCGTTTTTTGGTATTTAACGTTAAGCAAGTAAATCTACACTTTGAAAAAGTGCTACTCCAATACACAATTTTTCAAGAGGCAGAGTTTGCAAAAAAAAATCAACTTGGGAAATAACGCACACCCTAATGCACATGTATAAGAGTGCAAACTAAACTTCCTAATTAAAGCTGATATAACGATAACCACAAAAAAAAAGCAAAACGTGAGACAGAATAATATGCATACTTATAAATATATTTGCGTTGTAATGAACACCCAATGTTTGTTTCTCTTATATAAACTAGTAATAGCGGGAAACAATCTCTTGGACTTTGCACATACTGAACGAAGCAAAACTTTACTTAACGGGGAGTCCAACGAATGGCGAAAAATGAGTGTACGTTCTGTTGTCAAACAAAAAAATTAAAATATCTAACTCCGACGAGTGTTTGTTGTGTTTCTATAATCAAATAATACATATGTACATGCGGGGTTAAACCTCAGAACACACAGAGTGGCGCGTGCTGCTGATAAGCCTGTAGCCATGGTATTACGAGTGCAACAGAGGTCTCAAAATATTTATTAAAAAAATTAACGAAAATGTCGAATGTTTGTCTACTATAAACTTGTATTTGTGCGAGCTTCTAATATTTTCGTTTTTTACATTTTGGAATTTCAATAATTTAGCGTTATTGTTCGTTGAATTCCATAAACACTATCAACAATGATTCAAATATGCAAAAGAAAAAATTCTAGAAATAATACAGCTTTTATGTATAATACATATGTATATGGAAGGTATAGTAGATTACTGTCGAAAAGTATTATATGGTTATTTGTTCAAGACATTAATCGCATGATTTCTAATCAGTTTTTCCGCTCATGTTTATTACTTTTGTTGTCAGATGACGATGGATCAAATTTATTCCAAAAATTCCATAATTTCTTTGTTAATAGTATATGTTTGTAACAATAAAAAATTCTAATAAAATATTTAATTTCTTATATGAGAAACAAATTGTAAACTTTTTAAATACTTCTGTTGTCTTTTTTCTAAATATTTTTCTAAATATTATATATTTTTTATTTTGTAATGCATATGGGAATTTTCTAACGCAAGCTCAGTGCCGTAAACGCTTCAAAACATCGTCTAGACTCAGACATATATGTACAATTATATATAAATATCTCGGCTCAAATACGGAGCAAATACATTACTGCGTAAATGCCTCTGCGTCCAATTCGATTATGGGCGAATATGAGCAAATGTAAATTAACGTCTATTAATTGTCAGTTAAAAGCAAATTTACCTGACATTGTTTGGCTTTTGGTCTGGGTGCTCGATTTTGGCTCGGCTACTTTGCGTTTTTAGCGAATAATTTGTCGTGTCGGGGGGTTCATTGCATTTGAATGGAATTCGATAACAAACCATATAAATACCACTACACAACACCGTTTACGACACCCGATAGTATGAAAGATATCATGAAGCAATGTATGCGACGACGACGTCGTCGATTGCCGATTGTGGCATTCTTAGCGATTTGATGTCGTTGAATGCCAACACGCACAAAACGTCAATTGACGACTGTCAATCGAATGCAAATTTATGTGAGTGTGCGAGCCATCAGATACATACGTGCAAACATCGACGATAAATGAAAAATAAAAATTGCGATTCTATTATTATTATTATATGTTATTTATTTGATAACAGTCAAGGTATCGGAATGTTCAAGTAAATGCCAGAAGTTTTGAAATTGTATCATTAGCGAAATGTGGTACTAGTGCGAGCTGTAAGAGGTCACAAGCACATAAGGTATGATATGGCAGTTCAAACCAGTGACAAAGCAAACCTTCTTGCCCGACTCGTCACGATAAAGCTGAATTTTTCAAAAAGAGTACCGTAAACAGGTCTCTTTGGACATGCTTGATCGTGCGAATTCCGGTCCCACATCATGGAGAGAATATGATGATTTCTGCATATTTTATAACAAAAGCTATAAGGTTTTTGTATTTAAGAAAAATTGGGTTGGCAGTCAATGTGTTAAGGATCTTTGGGTTTGGTTTCAAAGGAGTTCTTTTTCCCATTAACTAAAAATAGAGAGATTACATGTTTACGATATTTATTAAATATTTTCTAACTCTCTCCATCATTAAATAATGCCAATACATAAGTAATAGCGATTCAGCACAATAAGTATACACATTTTAAAATATACTCAATATAAAATAAAGGCAATTTAGAAGTTTTAAAGAAAATAATGATTGCAACACGATTCCTTTCATAGAACTCATAAAAAACTCCAGCACATATTTGGTCTAACAGGTCTTCGATCTCCGCTTCCTTGCTCGGATCGCGGTATCATTTGACGATTGCGTAACTTTCGTTCAATATTACGTCTGGCACTAAGCGACTGTGGACAATAGTCGAACTGTAAAGTACTGTCTGGTAATAATCTCAAATCGCGCTGCAACTTCTCTTCATCACGTAATGATCTAAGCACCTCCTAGGCAAGAGAGATAAACATAATAAATGCAAGTGAAAATTTTAAGGAAAAATTTTTGGATTAATAACAAAACATATTTACAGCGCTGCATTGCCTTATCATACCTTTTGCGAGAAGCTCGCCTTTTCCTGGGGTGCCAGACGTTTCCACGATTTGGCGCCTTCACGCAAGATACGCGTGAACCCGTAGCGTGGATGCTTGCTTTTGAAGTGTCGCAAATAATTCAAATACGGATGACGCGTGAGTTGACGTTGGCTATTTTCAAAAGCACGTCCAAAGTTCGGCGCGATCGTTTTGCCAAATCTCAATGACATTTTGCGCAATTTCTCCTGTTCGCGTTCGATTCTTCGACGTTCGCGACTTCGTTTGCTACACAATTTACGGCGATTGCCCGCGCGTTTTCGACCTTGCGGTTTTCTACGATTGCGAATCATTGCTGTCAATTGTTGTTTTTTTTTTATTTAAATGTTTATAGTATACTAAGACTTTTGCAAGGAATTATAAATAAAAAAATAAAATAATACACTGAACGATTTTGTGAGTTTTCGAAAAATTGAATGAAAATGTGTAAAATACAAAAATATTATGGATTTCTCATGACTCTCTATGGCTGTCGTTATTCCTGAAGAGCGTTGAATTTTTAGACTTGGGAATTTCAAAACCGTAAATCTTGATAATACTGATTATATGTATACTATGAGAATTCCAGTTTTAGCTCGATGAACACAATAAGTGAACTTAACTTTGGAATAGTATTAGTTTTTCCCGACTATATACATTTCAAACCGAATTGGTCAATTTCTTTCTTTTTAGTTTGATGCAACCTTTTTCAAGTACCTGTGAAGTGCGATCTGCATAGTTCAATTAGTGTGTATTTGACCAGCTGTTTATTTGCGAGTCGAAAAGTTTGTCCATAAAATCGAAGAAGTTACAAAAACAGTGACGGAAAGTCTAATGTTGGCTCCAGTGAGATAGCAGAGGACCTCAACATCTCTTATGGATCGACCAACCATTTTGGTAAATATTTTGGATATGAAACGAGTGCTTGCCTGACACGTATCAAAAATTCTGAATCTTTTGCAAAAGCGACGTTGAGAAGAGGTCGCAAAAGGACGCTTACCAACCTAGCTGAAGTCCCTACATTATTTACAGGCATAATTACTGGTGACAGGACAATAACGCCGAAACTATCCAACAATCTAGCCAAAGGTGATGCAAAAACCCGAAAAAACCGAAATTCGTTAAAAACACTGAAGTCCACACCACTCCAGGCTTATAACAAGTGCATGGAAAATGAATTAAGATGAAGAGATCTGTTAAAATTTTTGAAAATGTATTATATTTCTTTGGGTCAGTCCGGGTCAAATTTGATAACACAAAAAAAATATGTTTGTGATATATTTCAGTTCAATAAGGTTACATTTTACTTTTCTTCCAAATCGCCTACACCTCTTTATTTGTTCTTCTTTTTCACTTCGCTTCAAGTGACTTATTTCACCCTCAATTACTTATAGATCGTGACAAATCTCGTTTTCGGTACATTCTATTTTATTTTTATTTAATCCACTCGCACTTTGCTTCTGCTCTATACATACATATGTATATATGTACCGACATATACATATAGAAAAGTAAAGTGTGATTGTACAAATGAAAAGGCAACAAACACTGTGCCAAAAGGGGTTTCACGCATCAAAGTCATGGTGCATTAAAATAAATTCTTATTTATGAGGAGCGTAAATTTAAGAGAGTGTTCATATGTATTTATACGAGTATATATATATTTAAATAAGTATTCCTGCAGTTAAATGTATATATGCTTAAGAACATAAGCATCTGGCAACGTTGGCTTTGTTGTGGATTCGTCGAGTTATATTAAATTGTCATTTGCTCATTTAAATGTCTGGTGTTTTCAACGATGAGGTAGTATTTTAAAAATAAACAGCACGTTTTATTATCATGAGCGAAGACAAAGAAACACCTAAGTGGAGGGTTTTCATATACATATGTATGTATGAATCTATATGATAATGTGGTAGCTAATAAATCGGTCGTTGGTATTTTTGAAATAAATTTTTTAAAGCCAATTTTCCATTGAATCAAAAGAGCATGCACATAATAGGGAACATTGAATTTAATGATCCTTACCAAATTTATTATTCATTATTATTGTTATTATTATTATTATTATTATTATTATTATTATTACAGGGTAGGCCATTTAAAGTTGACCCATTTGTTTCTAAAAAAAAAGAACAAAAGAAAACAATGTTTTTTGTTCATTTCAAAAATAATTTATTTTGGTCCAAGGGGATTTGTTTCAGCTAATATTTAAAAATTATATCGTGTAAATGGGCACCTTTAGCTTTGACAGCTAAATGCACTCTTTTTTCGACATTTTCCATGACTTTGGCCAATGTTTCGGATGATATGGCGGCTGTTTTACGTCGAATGTTGGCTTTCAGTTGAGCTAAGGTCTTTGGCTTATTAGCGTATACCTTGGATTTCAAATAACCCCACAAATAAAAGTCTGGTGGCGTCAAATCTGGTGATCTCGGTGGCCAGTCAACATCACCATTTTTCGATATCAATCGTTTTCAGCCATTTCGATGGCCCATTTGCCAAAATTAAGGCGTCGCGGATAATCAGCTGGGTTTAGTTTTTGTGCCATTTGAATTTTATATGGAAACATCTTCAAATCTTTATGAATTATGCGTCGGAGAGTGGTGCGAGAGATGTCTAATTCCTGAGAGCGGCGATAACTCGATGTCGATGGAGTCTCCTCAATACTGGCTCGTACAGCTTCGATATTTTCATCAGAACGTCTTGTGCGTTGTCTGGATGCATGACTGGCATTACTGAGATTACCGGTGTTCACAAATTTTGCGTATAAAGACTTAATTGTGTTCTTAACTGGAGCACTTTTCACTTTATTTTTTTTGCGAAACGCACGTTGAGTTAACACAATTGAAAAGTTATTTTGAATATAAAGCTGAACAATTTCAGCGCGTTCTTTTGGAGTGTACTGTTCCATGGTATAAATTGTCTTCGAATGACGCTTCTAACGCGGTATGACATTAGCCGATTTGTCAGCGCTGTTAAAAGTTACAGCGTTGCCAGATGGGTCAACTTTATCACTAAACTTTAGTTTTGATATAAATGTGCTGAAAATGCTCTCTCCTTAACGTAACTTTCTCCATTGGTCAACTGGTCGGTACCAGAACATTAATTCTCTTCTTCCGAATTGCTCTAATTTTTATCTGAAATAACTTTCTATATTTATTAAACTTGCCAAAATTCGTTTATCTACCAATAGTTCAAAATTCCATAAGGAGGTGTAGCATTTCCCAATTGATTTTACGATTTTTTTTTTCTTTCTGCCAAAGCCCTTACGAAATCACAAGTTCACACTAAATTTGAAGTTTTACACAGCAAAATGGAAACGAAACGCTTGACATTCTCGTAATCCCAACCTACGTTTTTCCGTTTGAAAACTGCTCCAGATAAATATGTAAGTTTACTGGTTGCAAAAAGTAAACGAAGCCATAAAACAACAAAAGACAGAGCTAACCACTCGCTCTTAGCCATAAAACATGCATGCAAACATGTTTCGAACCATTCACTTTGCGGTTTCGTATCAAAAATTCACAAGCAACAATTCGCAATCAGCATAAACACCGCTAACCACGAGTTATTGCCTCAAACGGTAGTTGCGTAGATGTACATAAGTATGTATGTATGAAAGCGCGTATGTGTGTGCAAATAGCCAGGCAGTTGCGTCAACTTTTCAAAAACATTAAATGATATTATAGAGTTAGTAAAAAAATGAAAACGAGTTTGACGTTTGGCACAAATGCCAAAACAAAAGTGCCAAACCAAATCGCATTACAACTTGTCGTACAAAAACGGCAGGAAAAAGGAGAAATACAAACAAAAGTGCAGTTGAAAATAATATTTAAGCACTGAAAAGCAAGTTAACATTTTAATTGTGGTTCATTTCGCATGCTGGAAACGTTAACTAGTTCACAAGACAACAACAAAAAACAGTAGCGAAAAAGCGTTAGGCAAATGGCTAAAAATAAATAAAATACAAAATAGCAAACATTCAAACAAAAGTGGTGACGACAACAAAATAATATACGAGTGTGCGGATTGAATATTTATGCGATTGCTATGTGTGTTTGCAAAAGTATTCGGTATTTATGTATGTACATATATATTTTGCTTTTTGCCAATCCGCATAACTTTTGATTTTGTTTCTGGTTTATCATTTTGTTGTTGTTGTTGTGACTTTCCTACACACATCTTTTCATATGATATTTGAAGCAACAAACATACATTAAATGAATATGTATAAAAATAAAATTATTTATATAAAAGGGTATCCATTTCGAGGTTCCCTAATTCTTTAAAGAAAAAACATAGAAACTTCAAATTTAATAGGGAATGTTTTATGTCATTCGAAGGAACATTCTTTGGTATTTTTTTAAGATTATCCCTTTCAAATGTTGGCTACGTCTCAAATGGTCCATTCGTTAATTCCAATTTTCGCAAACTCGTTTGAGCATTTTCAAAGGCCTGAATCGAAGCTGGATTGTCAGCATAGCCCAAAACATGATATTATCTGTTCACCGAAGTGTTTTCAGAATCAAACCATTGATTGATGCGATGTGTGTGAAGTGGTGCCGTCTTTTGAAACCGAATGTCGCCGAAATCACAAGATTCAATTTCAAGCAGTCTATTATCATGGCACGATAGAGGTCGTCATTGCCGGTTAGGTTCTCACCGGCACGACTTTTGAAAATATATGAATCGCTGATTCCAATCCACCGGCCCATAAACCACACCAAATCGTTGTTTTTTTTAATAACATGACAGCTTGACTCACGTCTGATCTGTGAAAAAAAGGCCATTAAAAAAAGTACCTCTACTAGGATCACCCGTTACATCGTAGCCAGTTTATCGGCACTAAAACTAGCAACAGGAAATTGAGATTTGATAAATAGTTGTGAGTTGGTACTTGGTAACAGTAGCTCGCCAGAGGCAGTAAGTGCAAAATCAGCAATGCGAACATCGCAAAAGCAATTCAGAGCAAAATTCAGAACCACTTCTTCTGGTAAAATGTTCCAGAAGGCATCAGACTCGAATGTCTTCTTTCGAATTCGCTTCTTAAAGCCATTGCGAGTAATAAATGCAAGTCCGAATAATATACATATTGTCTCGCATAACATGAGAACTGATCTTTGCCATTTTTGATTTTTGTGAGTCAGTAGAGAGTGAGAAGGTTAATCTACAAGTTTATATTATTAGATCGATTTGTGGCAGATATTTTCAAAACAAGCAGAAGTAAATGCATATATACTACACTTGTAAATAAACGAGAACAGCTGCGCATATAATGTGTGTAACCAGAAATCAGGCGCACTTGCACATTTGTCTTGCCAGACGTGCGTTTTCCGACTTGTGCGTCAAAGCGATTCAAAGCCAATTTTACGACTTAAATAATAGACATCAAAATCTTTGCCTTCGATGAATATATTTACTATTTAAACGCTGCGATTTTCAAAGTCTATTATTACACGAGGCGACAAAAGTTGCTAATTCTCGGGCGATTCTCTTTTGCTGTCGCCCATTACCTTCACACGAGCAACTTGTGTTGCGCAACTCTGTTCGAGTTTTTTTCTCATTCTCTTTCACTTTACTTTAACCCATTGTCTACTCTTTACTTTAACCCATTGTCGTTTCTTTTTCCTTATGGGTATTTGGGCCACTCTATCACATATATTAATCAGTTCTGACAAAAAAGAAATACATTTTATTTATAATTCAAAATGAAAACAAAGATTATATGACAGAATTTCACATACATATGTCACCCTTTTCACTATCGTCTGAATCAATTTGTATGGCTTTCTCCATACATTTCACAATATCTTTAATTAATTCGATTTTTTCGTCATACTCCATTTTCTAAAATATTTAAATTATATTATGTATATTTGTATACATATTTGCAAATTACTTGCCAAAAGATGAAATTAAATTTTTTAAATATATTCAAAATATTAATTTCAAAAAATATACTCAAATGCAACTATGTACTTTGAAAGAAAGAACACGAATGCCGAAAAACGTCGCAGCGAACTGCTACGAATAAGAACACAAAGCGAGTTGCTGAACACTGGAAACTCGGCGCGATTCTCCTCTCCTCGTCGCCCCCTCGCCTATAAACCAAGAGTTGCCGAGACAAAAGTTGCTGCGTGTAATAAGCGAGAAATTTTCGTAAACAAAGCGAACATTCTTGCTGCTATAGCAATCAGTCTGACATCTGCTAGACACAATTCCATGCATTTGCAATACTTGCGCACAACTTGAGAAATGTTTACACTAAAATACCCCCATTCATACCTTTTCATCAATGAGTAAATATTTCCTAGAATTGCGTCCACATCTTTCAAATTCAAAATACCTGGAAATAGAAGAAACGAGTATGAGTTAATTAACGAATTTTGCAAAAACTAAATTCAGCAGTTTCGAAGAAAATTTTTATGACAGAAATATTTTCTGTGGATGTACGAGTTTGGGATTGTTCTTCCCCATACTGAATGGTGCAAAAAGCATAATATTTTTTGTAAACATGTATAATATATGACCTAAAATTTCAAAACAATAGAAACAGATTCCAAAAAATTAACGTTTTTTGAGACTAGCACATTAAGGCGTTACATGGATTTAGGCGTTTCTAAATATCGATTTTTTTTATTGTTTTATTAAATTCTATAACACCTTTACAATATTGTACTAAATTTTCAAGTTGATCCGAGTAACAGTTTCGGAGATACAGCCTTGAGAACTTGCACCTCCGAGACTAGCTAGGCTAAGTGTGCCGTCTTTAAACTCGTTTTTCTCCAAATTGTGTTTTTGAAGTCGGCAGGCAAGATTTCTCGAGAACTACTCAACCGATCTTCATGAAATATTGAATTTTGAGATACAATTCTTAAAGGTCGCGAAATTTTCACTGAAATTTTAATTTTTTTTTTTTGTAAAAGTGTCTCCCAAAAATTCAGTTTTCAGTTGTTTTTCCTTCGTCCAAGTTCTATGTTAAGGTTTTAACAAAAACACGTATTCTTTCACTTTAGATGAGCCTGTAAAGAGTTATCCTGCCAACGCGGGTGCATATTTTTTCCTAGGGTTCATAGGAAATGGAGTTTAAAATATTTTTTCAAAAATTTCAGAATTTCTATGTTAATAGTAAAAAGTTAAATAAAAAATTCTAATAAAATATTTAATTTTTTATATGAGAAAAAATAGTTAATAAAAGACTGTTTTTTAGCAGAGGAAACCCATGTAACCTCTTGAGTGTGCTAAATGCAGCAATATCGAAATTATTCAAGATCTTCAAGAAGCAATACCAATAAATAATATAGAAAGATGTATAGACCTAATGATTTTGATCTGACACACACCGCAGGATGATCTAAATATTTCAAGTTCGAATTCTTTGACAAAACACAGCAGTTATTCACCACAAATTAAGAGACCTTATGATCTTCCAGCAGCATGACATTTGCCAACTTCATTTAAAATACAATGTTTCAGCTTAAATAAATGAGAAATAAATGAGTATTGGTCAACACTTTTAAGGCAAATGACTAAAATGCCAATTACTTGATTCAAAGTGTGATTTCGGTCTTTGCCCATAAAAGTTCCAACCATAAAAGCTAGAAGTTGCACAATCATTTCAATGAATTTCAAATACTGCACGACGACAAAAACCGGCAAGAATTTACTTATTAAGCAACCTGCCTACTTATAATGTTGAGAGAACATGGCTATAAAAATTTGGAGCCAAAACCCGGCGACCGGCACACACAAGAACGCAGAGTTGGAGCAGAAACGGCAATAAAAACTTTATTTGCAAACACATAAATATTTTAACTTTAACACTTCCAGCGAAGAGCCAAGTAGGAGAAGCAGTAAAATATTCTAAATTCAGGTCGCTTCAAAGTTGCAAGAGATAAAATTCAAAGATCGACCATTTGCTAATAAGCAACCTGATGTTACACTTGTACTCACGCCCGTGTGTATGTATGTATATGTGTTTGATAATTTGATTTGTGGGTCATGCATTAACGCACAACAGCAAAAAAAAAAAATGAACCGACAACATCTTGGAGCAGCCGGCAACATCTTGTGCGGCAACGTAATTTTCTGTTGAGCTTGTAAAATTTTCATTAATTCTCTTCATTTTTTACATAGCACCGCATAACATAATTTGCATAAGTAAGTGGGGCAGCAGCAGCGGCAGCGGCAGAGACAGCGACAGGATTGGCACGAAATGTAGGAAAACTGTGTAAAGTTGCCAGAAATGAGGGAACGAAGTGGGCGCAAGTGCTTGAGTGGGCAGAAAGGAGCGCAGGCGTGTGGAAAAGGGCTACAAGTGAAACTCACCGCAGGCATTAACGAGGAGCACCGCCTCTGCCCCGGAACCAGCGCCCGGCCGAGCACAGCTGCATGCTTTCCCGGTTTGCTGACAAACAACAGACGTTTTCATTGCTTTCCCGCTAGGCGTGGGAAATGGGACAAATTCTTGGGCGCACCGACAAACCAACCAAATCATAATGTGGCGCATACAAAGACGAGAAACGCTTAAATATTGAATGAATCTATGCAAACATACACACACACACATACGTGTGAACGCGGCTGCCAGCTGGGTCCGCCACATTCCGGTTGACACAAATTTCTTTATTTTATTGAAAATTATGAAAATCCACAAGCAAATGCCTTCAAGTCAAATATATGGCAGGCACGATTACGAAGCCAGGCTGGCTGCTAGCAAGCAAAGCAGTCAGTCAGTTAGTCAGCCGCCGTCAGTTGGCCTACAAGTCGGGCAGATGCCACAGTGAGGGAGCGTTGGACTGCCAGCTGCATTGTCAACGCTCCAACTCCAGTTGTTCCCTCAACAACAACAACAACGCAATATAAACAGTCGTCGATGGCACAATTCGGTTGCCAGCTGCCGCCAGACGCCACGGCTTCTAGTTTCTGCGCCGTCACGCCGCTGAACTCTAACATCGCCGCCTATTACTATGTGCTTAGCTATGTACATTGGTGCATATGTGTGTAGGCATTAGCATTTGCACATAGCTAAGCGCATTGCACATTAACATCATGTGTGCGCGCACATTTAAGCATATGTGGAAGCATTTATTGCCCGACCGTCAGCTGACACTGAGTGTTGTTGTGTCACTTATTGCACGGAGAAAATTTGTTTTGAGTCAGTTGATGGATTAATGATACGCTCGCAGTAAAATTTAGGTAACAACGATTTCAATTATTCTCTATCCAGTTAATTTAAATTGTAATCGATATCTCAAATTGTTTTGAGTTACAGCCTTCTAAAGTGTTTTTAGAGAATTTTTTCTCGGTCAAAATTTTTCAAATTTATTACAGTGTGTACTGTTATCAATTTTGGCAGGCCAAAAATGAAAAAAAAATTATTGTAGGACAATATATGGATAATAGTTTAGATAATATTCAGAGACTCTTTTTGGGTTAGATTGTCGCAATCAGTTTCCGTGTCTCAACCAGCTATTTTTTCTTCTTCTTTTAGTGGCCCCAACAATTCTCAGTTGAAATGTAGAGGGTCTTTCATGGATGCTTTATGCTTTGCTTGTTGCTTATGATAAATGCTTAATAACTTCACACGAAACTCAAATTGTTGGCATTTTTATGGGAAAATATACAAATGAACACACACATAAACATGGGCTTAAAGGGGCACAAGTAAGTGTTACGTCACGCTGCTTTAAAAACATAAACAAATGAAAAAATGCAACACTTAATGAAGTGTAAAAAAAAAATTTGAATAAAAAAGTTAAAAAAAAAAATACAGAAAACAACAACACTAACGCAAAGGCAGCGGCAAAATTAGTTACAAATACCAAAGATAAAAATTAATAAATGCAAATTAAAAACCGTAAAGCGAAACGAGAACGAGCATTTTGTGTGGAATGTGGCAGTACAAGCAGCAAATGAGGCGCAGAAAAGGAAACAAATGTCGGAGAATAATATTAATAACAATAAATAATGGCGGAACACATACACCCAGAAGAGGCTATGTGTGCGTCTACTTCAATCGTTCAAACAAAGTCGCTTAAGTATGTTTGTATGTATATCAAGTATAAATATGCATAAGTATGTTTATATAATTTTTTTGTGTTTTGAGTAAACGCTACGAAGCGACTCGACGCCACGGCAAAGCAAACAAACAAATAGCTTGGAATCGAAAAACAAATGAAAGGTTATGAACGCGCGGGAACTGCCAAAAAAGTAACATTGAGTTTGAGAGTCAAGTCAAAAACATGGCTAAACAAATTAGCAACGGAAATTTTTAAGCCATTTATTGCTCGCTTGTGCCTATTTGCACAGCGCAGGATTTCTCAGCACTTGACGTGCTTAGAGTGGCATTTTTGGTACTCCTACAAGATGGGAGGGAATATGTGAGCAGATTTGTGCAAAATTATACAAATCTATAATTAAGAACTGAAATTTCAAATGGAAAAAAGTTCGAAGATTCTGTCGCATTTCGATTTCTTGCATTGCGTAGATGACATTTATTACATAAATTTCTCAATTGGAATATCAAAAGCATCACATTTCAGTCACGAACTCAATTTTTATCACTTCAACTATGCTATTTATTAAGGTATGTACATACCGGCATTAACTTTTATCAGTCAGTGTACATACATATATATGTATGTATGTACGCAAGCGTAGTACAAAATGCTCACCGTGTATACACTTTCTTCATAAATTTTAGATAAAACACTACAAACAACACACGACATTAGAGTAAGTTCATACGTTCGTGGCAGCGAACAGCTACCTAACCAAACAGCTGTTTGCCACTGCCGTTGCCGCTGCCGACGCCTACCACACAACAAACGTTTGAAACAATATTTACATGGAAAATAAGAAAATAAAATAAAGAAGAATAAAAACCACAACAAATCAAAAAACAAATGTGTAAAACCGCAGCACGATCGTGTTTTGCGAGAATTTCATAACACGTTTTGAAGGTATTCGACAACGTCTCCTGCCGCCATCGGTACGTGTGCACCGGAGAAGTGCGCGTTTGAGGAGCTATAAGCCGCACGATTGTAGAATGTTAAGTGACCGAACGAGTGTTGTTTTCGGGTTTGTACAATTTCGCATGAACTACTTGTGTATTCGTAGCTTTAAATTGTTGTTTCTGTTAGTACTCATGAACGTGTTTTCCTTGTACTTTGCATGGGCGTTTGCTGATAGAAAAAAAATTAAATTGGAATAAAATAAAACTGTCGGCAGCGTATAAGTATGTAGATCGAAACCTGTAGTTTCTGAATGAAGGAAAATACCAAAATTAAAGTAAAATAATTTAAAATTGGTAGAATTGAAATAACATATAATATTTCTAAAAATTTGTCAAATTGAGGAGTTTAAAAATTATTTTCGAGAAATGATTCAACTTAGTGCTAATTGAGCCACCAGCACGGTTGACTTGTCAATTCTGAACACTATTACATGCACAGAAGAACAAAATTCTCCAAAAATTTTGTTTACCTCGCCTTAACCTGTACTTAACACAGCTTAATTTAATATGTTCGCCAATTTTCTGTTTGCACTTGGCACTGCCGTTTTGTTGTTCTTTCGTTGTGCAAATGTTTTTCTTTCTGACTTCTTGGGTTTTAATATCTTTACGCTCTGTGCTTTAAGTAATCGTGATGTCATCACTTAAAAGTGACCTGTCGGCACCGTGTTTTTTCGGCAGCAGCTTAACGAAATTGCACTCAAAACGAAACGAAACAAATTTTCGGAATTAACAAGGTATACATGGGAATGTGTAGTATATACAACGTTGGAATGTTCATAAGTATAGTATAGGTTTAACTGTTCAAGGTTAATTTGGGTTTGACGCGAACGTATCTAATATTACTGCGTGCAAAATGGAAGTAAATACGATAATTTGAAAATTTCAAAAAATTAGTGTAACCACTACAAAAGAAATCTTCAGATATGCTCTCTTAAAACCACGTGGACTTGTCAAATATAGTTTTAGTTCACAATAATCATATAATTCCAATTCCTTCTAAGGCCGGTTCTACGTTACCGGAATTGACCCGGATTTTATCCATGCAGAGGCTGTTATTATGTGGATCTAACCTGATTTGGATTGTTGAGTAAAAAAAAAGAATCACAGAGTTCCACATAAACATGTTTTTACTTTTAAAAACACCATCGAGATTATGGATCTCACCACCTTCATTTCAATAACAACTTAAAGCCTAACACTTAATGCGATTATAAAATCGACACTTGCCGGTACCTGTATCTTTGAAGCAGGAAGTTTTCAGCGCGATTGAAAAGCATACAAACAAAGGTAGCAAACAAATTAGCGGAAATCAATATAAATATTTGCAAAGCGCTGACTAAAATCAGAAAAAACACATTTTTCAAACATCACATTTTCTCGCAAATTTTTTAACCAAATGTTTTGGGTTTTCCATCATAACTTGTTTGGCTGATGATATCCGTTGAAACATACGCACCTCAGTAATGCCGTTGAGCACCGGAAATTCGCATTGGGCGAACCAAACAAAACGAAGATGAAGAAGAAAAAGTGAAAGTGACACTGGCTGGGTGAGGGCAACACCTGAGGAGGATTATACATTCATACATAAGTGAGACAGACGCGCAAAACGTGTTGAATTTAAATACGCTTATTGAAGCTGTTGAATTGGTGGGGGAGAGAAGAAGAGTGACGAAAAGCTGAGAGCTGAAAATAAATTCGACATATGCAAAGGGGGGCTTGCAAAAGGCGAAGCGTTTGACAATGAAGCACACCACAATAATTCGTATGAACAGCAAAATATTCGAATTCAAATATGGCAAAACATATATTTGTGCATATAATTTAATATATAAATAAAAATAAATAAGTAATTTCATTTGCAAAAAAGGACAGACATTTGAAAATATACACAAATACACAGAGACATGTATAGTACTCCTGTTTAGTGAAAGAAAAATTAGTTATGCATTTATTAAATAGAAAATTGGCACTAAGATGTAAATGGCGTGAAATGCCGGAAAATGTCAAGCTCAATGTGTTTATTGCTCAATAAAAACGTAAAATTCGAAGCGCACTTCGTTTATTAATAACTGCTTTTACTCGAACCGGAAATCACCGAGCAAAAATGTCAGGAATTCATCAAAAGCTTTTGTAAGAAAATAGCAACAATATGCGCCGATTAGTTCAATGGACTTTTAAAAGTAAATAACGATTTCAGAATAAAATCATTTCAACTTTATAAAGATTTTCGGCTTTATGCAGCTGATACTCAATATTTTCCTTGACCTAGCTTCGCCGTTTATTATTAAAAATAATAAAACGTTGGGCCGCAACGCTCTATGTATGAACTCAATAACATTTTGAGTTTTTTAGACTATTTCTTACTTTTTAAAAAATATTTATACTATAGTAAATTATTTAAATATTTTTCAATATTGAGCAATAAAATTTTGAAAGCCTAAAGATATTTAGTTGAATTATGATAAATATTTATTTAATTTCTCTAAATCTTTCCTGAATATTTCATAAAAAAAACTTTGAAATATGGTAAGTTTTTAGTAATATCTTTACATCATAGACCTTTCCGCTTACTCTATGGAAACTCAAAACGAACACCGTCAATTAAAATAGCCAAAACAGGGTCTGCTTAAGCCAGCCAAAGTTATGGTTGCCAAACTATTTCTACAATAATAATTGTTATTAATGAAGTCGGAAGAAGCGTTTGGAATTTTCAAACATTTTAAATGCTTGCGTTGTTGTTTCTTGTTTTCAACAAAGCTCATTACCTGCTTATTGCTTCCTCGTACTGGGTGTTGTAAAGAGAAACGGTAAATGTGAATTCCGAGACTGCCAAAAATTACCGGAAGGTCCGCACAACACGTGCACCTTAATTGTAGTTTACAAGCGTTACGTATCAACCAAAACAACAACAAGCGCTCACATGCCTACAAACGAACACCTTACTAAGCTATTGGGGCCCACAGCGGACCACCGTTTTTTCCAGAGCGCACGAACGCAAACCACCGTTTACGTCACTCGCCCGCCAACGTCAACCGAACCGAACGACCAACCGACCGTTCATTTGATCATTCATAGAGCAATGAAAATGAAAAGTTGCTGAGGCCGCCAACATCAGCTAAAGTAGCCGCGACAACAACAACCAAAAGCAATTTCGTATATTTTTATTCATTTAATGAATATTGCTAATGTTGTTGTTTCTGTTGTTATACCGACTGTTGTTTTGATTGCTTTTGCTGACGTGAGACGGAATGAAGCGGAACGGGTTTTCTTTCGCCATTGCTTCGGTCGTGTCTGCATACAGCAGTCTGTTGCTGCCAAGTTGTTGCTGCTGTTGTCGCTACTTAGCCAGCTAGCGGTACGCTCTACTCGCTTGTTCTTGAAAGAGTTCAACGACTTTTCACTATAGCGCACAGATATTTTTCCATTCAACATTAGCTCTAGCTTGTACATACACCCATATCTGTTGCTATATATCTGCTATATATTCATATGTTTGTATGTGAACACGACTGCGGCTACTTTGTCATTGCAGCGATCGCTTCGCGTCGATGAGGTGGAACTGATGAGCTTTCCTTCCAACAGGGGACAGCGCTAGTGGCAAAACGAATGAACTGAAAACCAAAATAATGCATAAAAGCATTCGAAAGCATAAAAATATGTCATATTAAAGCCACACACAGGCATGTAAACACATATGTATGTATGTATGTCAGTCTTTTTTAATTTGGAATTTCAGTATTTATCAATGCTAACCTTACGAGTTCCTATTGTTACTATTTTGCCAAAATGATTTGTTTTTGTTTTGAGTTTTTGATCAATTTTGTAATGCAATATAATTGCTAGCAATTTATTTTACAACATAAAAATTAATAATACAACAATAGCACTTTTTAATTTACCAGCTTTGGCTATTTTCAGATTTTATTAGCCAAAGTAATTACTATTTGTTTAAGTGTTGGTCAACGGTCCCAGTGGTTTGCTGCAATCAACATTCACTGAATAATTTATTGCCTCAGTGCGTCTTGCACGCTGAAGAAAGCCAATGCGACACTTGGCAATATCTATACATGCAGGTTCATATGTACATATGTTTGTATGTGGAAATATTATAAATAAAAACAAATTACGTCCAATCGAAACCAATTTAAGTGCACATACATATGTACATACATACTTATGTACATATATATACATATATTAGTAAATATCACTGTTTCAACCATATTTGAGCATTTTTTAAAGAAAGCTTTTAGAAAGAACCAATCATAGTACC
Source organism: Bactrocera dorsalis (assembly GCF_023373825.1). Taxonomy (NCBI): domain Eukaryota; kingdom Metazoa; phylum Arthropoda; class Insecta; order Diptera; family Tephritidae; genus Bactrocera; species Bactrocera dorsalis. The sequence continues at coordinate 5,484,230 of NC_064307.1, forward strand.
GAAATTCTTAAAAAAAATATGTACATATGTATATGTATTTATGTATATGTATACATATGTATATGTATGTATATATTTAATTCGAGAGGATTGGTTGGGAATTATATTTTTTGCATTAACGCTATTCTTTTAACAAAAGGTCGTATCACTTTTTAGTCATCTAAACTGCTACTATACTTTAGCTTATTAATACAAAACAAGAAAAAAACAATTGAACAATTTTTTCAGATATTATATCGTTACCTTAAGCAGTAATCCATGCCAAATTTCGTGGAGAAACCAGGTCAAATGCGAAAGATTTCCATACAAGCTTTTGATTCCGATCGTTCAGTTTGTATGGCAGCTATACGCGCTAGTTAACCGATCTGAACAATATATTAGGAGATTACATTGTTGCCTCAGAAAATAATCTATACCAAATTTCGTGAATATATCTTGTTAAATGTGAAAGTTTTCCATATAAGAACTTGATTCCGATCGTTCAGTTTGTATGGCAGCTATATGTTATAGTGGCCCGATATCGGCAATTCCGAGAAATGAGCAGCTTCTTGAGGACAAAATGACGTTTGCAAAATTTCAAAACGATATCTTAAAAACTGAGGGACTAGTTCGTATATATACACAGTCGGACGTGGCTAAATCGACTCAGCTCAACATACAGATCTTTAAATATATATATACTTTATAGGGTCTCCGACCACTCCTTCTGGGTGTTACAAACTTCGTGACAAACTTAATATACCCTGTTCAGGGTATAAATTTAGTAATATTAGGTAGTCGAAAAGTATTTTCGTATTAATAGTAACGATCTATAAATAGAGATTTACATTTATGCTATATAAACATTATAAAGTAACGTTGATTAGTATAACTAAATGTGTTCTTTTTAAATATATTTCGAGCTATAAACTGACTCAGACGAGTTTATATAAATTTGTACCGCACAAGTGTTGATGAGTGCTAGCGCTGTACACATGCATATGTACATACATATATATGTACATACATACATATGTATATATGTATGTGTGCCTTGCAAAAGTACAGAAGGGCACCAGTTCAACATGATAAGCAGCAAGTCTGCAAGAGCGCAGCTAATAATATAACAACAAAAACTATGTTTACTATAATCATGCACTTGTGGAAATGTACGATCCGTTCATTCACCGATTGACTGAATGACCGACCGATTGCATTTTACGAAGCCATTTGGGTCTTTGTTGTTATTCTATTTATTCAAATTTAGGACCTACACAAAAATCGACAAATTAAAGAAAAAAAATATTTTTTAGTACCTATGTTAGTATGTATTTATGTATTGCCCATCCATACAAAAACATATTGATTTCGACGAAACTTTTGCAACAAATGTTTGTTTTTCATTGGCGTATTTAAACAATTCACGCTTTGTTTGATGTAATTATTTTGTGTAGCTTTCTTTTTAGCACATATTCGTTTCATACGTTTTGATATTGTTTATGTGCATTTAATTCCCTTGAATTGAGGCACTTGTTTATAAATATTTACTTTGGCACAACGCTGGCATTTTCTGTGCGGCAACCCGAGGTGGGGAGAAAGTGTTGGAGAAAATGCATTACACATTGCGATTAAAAATGTGAAAATCGAATGCTGGCAACGGAGCGCGCAATTTACATAAATATCAAATACTTACACATCGACATATATGTACATATGTATATGTAGATATTTATGTGCAGTATTGCGCAGAACTTATGCAATTAAATTCACCGTCCGCGGTTATTTTAATTAAATAAATAAATGTATTTAACCAAATGTGTTTTCTTTAAACATTCGCGTAACATAAATTAATAGGCTGACAAGGAAATAGTCAACTACAAAAAAAACAAATATTTATTTAATTCGTTTATGATCGACTGATTCAAATTTGTGAGCTTAAAAACAAAATAAAGTAAAAAAAAATACAACATAATCGGATTTAATTTTTCACACTTCTGAATATTTTATCACTACTGTAGAAAATGAATTTATTATAATTAATAAATTGATTGTGATTCTATTTTGTGCCGCATAAAAACAAACTTCATGGGATATGACATACATACGTAGCTCTCAAGTTACTGGACTACATTATGATCAGACATTTACTTAATTGCGAAAAGTAAAATATGCTGTATAAATCAAAAACAATTTAACAAATTATTGTCTAAGCAAGCTACTGAAATAAAACATTGAGTTGAAACAACAATTTAAATTTGAGCAACTGGAAATGAGATTATTCTCAATTGGAAGTCCATTGAAGAAGAGTGGCAAAAACACAAGTACAGGATTGGAGTCAAACGAGAATTACGGTGGAAATTGTAAAGAAGAAAATCACAAATAGAGTAGAAAAACAAACAAAATGGGGATGTATTGCAAAAACGCCCTTTTTCAGCTCCGCACAAACTGGCTCTGGCTCTGGCTGTGACAGAAAAGCAGCTGCACAAAAGTAGCACGTTTTGCTAAACGCGCAAGCTATACAAAGCAGACTGCTACAGGCTCTTTCATCATTTTTATCTATTTACTTTGTACACAGCTTGCCCGCTTGTATGCTGAGATTTTTTAGGTGTACCTACCTGGAATTTCAACGAGTAGGCGTTGCTACTATATTCTTTACTTTACTTCACATTTGTATTCAAACTCACCTTGTTTACTGCTGCTATTATGAAAAACCTTGAACGTCCACTTTTTGCGCCAAAATCTCAATTTTTATGCTTTTATAAACTGTATCACTTTAGCAATTTGAAGACGAACGAAAATGTTTCCGCAATTTTACAACGTTGTATTTTCTGGGTTACAAATCTTTTAGTTTTGCCTTTTCAATTGTTGCTTCCATTCAACTTCACAACTACTTGTCACAATGCAAAATCACAATTCTCCACTTTCACTTTACTTCATTCGTACTTTGTTGTACACTTTGTTAAATTTATCAGATTGCACTTTACATTAATTCTGCATTTGAAACATTATTATATACGATTCACTTCTATTTGTTTGCATCTTTGAAATTATCTACGTTTAGCTGTAAACTTTGTATTGTTTTCCACTTGATTCACAAAAACACTACACTGCTGCATTCACTATATTATTCTCTACCTTAATTATAGTTAAGGTTTGTGCACTACCAGCTGCTGCTGAGCTTGGAGTTAGGTGTTAATTTATCATTAAAAAATATTTAGCAATTACTACTGCAAACTTGCGATTCGTTTCTCAACGCAGACGGATTTCAATCGAAATCGCTTTTGCTCCTCGCACTACCTCATAAATTACACAAAAGTAACGCCAATTTTCGTTGCGTTTTTATTGTGCACCGTTCGTAGGCAAATAGTTTAATTCGTATCTTTACTGCCCGATATTCATAAAGAATTATATATTGTTATAAATTTTCGAATACACTCCGCTTGCAATTAAATTCATGACCGCTCACGAGTACAATTCACTCAAAACTGCGCCGTCAAAAAGCGGCAACTCGGCAACTGCAGCGCTGACCGTCGCTGTATGCAGACGTCGCAAATATGAGTGGAAACAGAATTCCCGCTTTGAGAGAGAAATTTTAAAGCAAGAGAAAGACTTTGAAAAATGTTTTGCTACATACGGCATGAATGTATCAAAACTGTTAAATGTGCGCATGTATGTTCATATATATACATATGTATATAGATGCAAATGTGCTTAATTTGTATCTTTGCTTTCTTATTATGTGAATAAAACCATCTCTGACCAAAATCACTCATTCAAATCTTGGAATGGAATGCCACTCAGAGTTCTCATTTAGGGAGTTTTTTTTGCAATTTTCCGTTCTCTTGAGTGGTATTTCTTGATTGCATTCAAAATGGTGCTTCTGTCAGAGAACCATGATTTTTTTAGACCTTCGCTGCTCTGTTTTGCTTTCGCTTTTCTGTTTTGTGTTTATTGTTGATTCTGATTTCGTTTTAATCATTTTCGTCGCTTAGTGTTGGCTAACGTTCGGTTATTTTAGTAGTGTGAAAATGTTATTTGTATGTAGTATTTGTAATTATGTTAAGATAACCCGATTTTTTGGAAACCATTAAATTGAGGCAGTCGCTATGTTTACTTCCAGAACCCGCTCATACAAAAATCTTGTCTTAAGCTCCGCATAGTCGATTCTAGCATAATATTATTAATTAATCATATTAACATGGGTTTCATGATTTCAAAAAAAAAAAATTGTTGAAATACTTAATTCTGGAATATTGTTCCCAATTCTCAAGTGGACACGAATAATAGTTTTGATGAGACAGTCCTGAAAACTTGCGTGCTAGAGGTCAGCTATACAGTCACTTAAAACTATCTCTCGAAACTATGTTTTAAAAGTGGGTTATAAAGAACGAAGTACTCATCCATTCTTAATGAAATTTTGTACAAGTCTTTGAGATATAATTAACAAGGTTTTGAACGAAGGATTTTTTTGTTCAATTCTTCTTCTTTATTGTTTAATTACATTTATTTAAAAAGACATAAACTTCCAAAAATTTTCACCAATTTGCATTTCTTTTGTAAAACCGTCTGCCCAAAATATGTAAATTTTTTATAAAAAAAAAAATGATTGCAAATAGGACTTTTGCTCGACGAAGCCCCCTTAAGTTTCCTTCTAATTACCAAGGCAGAAAAACGGGTGAAAAAAATTACTGGTCGTCAGAGATCTTATCGCTTTGATTATGACCTGGGAAGTATGCCTAAGAATATCGTGCAAAATTTTCAAATCGGTCGGTCCAACCGTTCCTGAGTAATTTTTCTCACCGACTCTGAAAACCTTTTGCTGGACAACATCAAACTTTCCGAGAATATTCTCTAATATTTTTTTTTAATTATTAACTTTACCCCTTAAGTCGACGAACGTTTTTATTTGAACCTTCTCCATGTGCAACATTCTCTGTCAGCTTTCATAACACATTACTAAAGATACTTTATGAAAATTATAATTCAAATGTGCATAATTAGACTTCATAGGCAAGTCCACCTAATCCATTTAATTTTGAATATACTATACTTCCAATTCCAATTAACTCGTAAAACAATTAAATCTGCATTAAACGTCAATAGCGAATGATGCTTTATCAGATGATGGCTGCATGCAAGAGTATGTTTGTACAAACATATGGATGTATGTATGTTAAGTGCTGTATATCGAGGACTGACGGCCGATGGCCTACAGCTAGTAATCGATAATTTATGGACCTATAAACTTGCATACAATCGCCAAAACAATCCAGACAACACATTATATACATACATATGTATGTATGTGTGTATGTTCGCATATACGACGGCGCTAAAGCCAATACAGCAGTTAAACAAATCCAATAAACGGAAGCGGTATTTACAGAAATTAAAATCGCCCCATAAACAGAATTGTAAACAATCGTATCAGATTGCAAAATATTTTCCGGGGTGTGGTGCAGAGCAGTGTGGGTAAAATGGGGTCTGAGTATGGTGACTCAACGCACCCAAGCACTGACTGATTGACTGAATCAAAGAAGGGGTAGCAAAATGCCCATACGCCCAACCACCCAGCCACCGACCCGCTCGTCGTACACAGTTCGAGCAGCTAGCCAAGCGAGCCAGCCGTCGAGCAGCACACGCACGAAAATTCGACGAGTGCCGCGTGTCAGTTAGCACCCAACGAAAAATTCAGGCATTCCATTCATTCAAATTCACGACCGCAATCTACTCAAGAGCTCCAACTCCTCATAACTTCGCCATAAAGTAGCATGTTTTATAAGTTGAAAAATGTATGGTTGGCATGCGTTACGATGCGTCCTGCGCTAGGGTTGGGTTTTAGGTGTGGGTGGGTGGACTAGTTACGAGGCAATGTTGTTTCATGAGGGGTGTGCCGCGTTGACACACTTTTCTGAATGCATCCTCGCGCATTCCACATTGGCAACTTTAAATCTAGCTTTCCACCACCGCTCATTGAATTAACTTTGGGGGGAAACGTAATTGTACTCGTATGTACATATAAAAATTACGATACAGTGAGTCCTACGGTCGCCGCCAACGATTGTTCAGCGGGCGATATGCATAAATAATTAAACAATTAATCTTAATCTTACGACTGTACATATATATTTTCATATGTATAGCAATCACACAAAACCCCAATCATCAAAATCTTATAATTGCATCAAAATATCCCACGCTCGGGTCTTATAGTCCGCGTTGACGGTAAAATATACCCATCGCTCGTCTTGCAAATTGAAACTGGAGCGACGATGTACGCTCCATGTGTTTTAGATAAAGAAATTTTGGCGAATGTGAGTTTATTAAAGAATCTAAAGTTTTATGCTGAGGTCAGAGCATAAACTCTGTTTTTTCCAACAAAAAAAGACACTAGGTTGCAGCCATGAGACAAATAATTGGACAAGCAGACAGGACGACACAAATGGAAATCTCAATTTACAAAATGCAAATACAGTGTTAGTAAATATAATAGCACAACTCTTGTGTTTTGAATGCAGAACTCTTTAAATTTGAAATTTAATAATAAAGTATAAAAAATTATTAAAAAAAAATAGGAATCCAAAAAAAGTAAAGTTAATTATGCTTACTAGTCTAAAACGGTATAAATAAAGAATTGTGCTAATATTTGGAGCGTAACTGTGTATGCACGTATGTATGTATATACATATACTAATGCATGGAGATGCCATCGAGTCATTCAAATTTCATGCAGTTTCCCAAATTCTCGCAAAACTTCATATCTACACATATGTACGTATGTATCAGCTTAGATAGGCTGACTTTGGCAGTAAATATGCATGTCCTTTATAACTGCAATCTATAGCGAATTGTTGTTTTTTTGTCTGACTTCCTGTCTGCTCATAGAAAGACCACAAAAGCTATAAAATCGAATAGATATGATGTGACGAGGGATATTCAGCTTTAATGTTTTCATAGAGAAAATTCCACCACTGAACTAAGTTTTTCGAATGAAGTAACTTATTAAGGATTAGGGTGACTTTTTGGGGAGCTGAATAGTTACTTTTGCAAATGGGGGGAGAGTATGCGAAAAAAGTTATGATAGTTGAAGTATACTATTAATGAATAATATATAGTTGAATAATACCCAAAAATATAGGGATGAACTCAATAAATCTTAAAGCTGATGGACCACAAATCTTTCAAATCAATCGTATGAAAAGTTTTTCTAACAATTTCAAAGGCATTGTCGGTTGGCATGGGCTACCTGATTCGTCTCTACTATCAATTGGTCTTTAGCGAACTTTAGTGCGTGTTTCTACCACTAAAAAGTGTCGCATAAAAATACATTATTGGCCTGAAAATAGGTGAATCTTTCGTGTGTTAATTAACCTCAATATGGATCCCACGAGTGTAATGATAAGCTCAACCAAACACATGACAAATGACAGAGACATAAGTGCCAGTTAAATATGCTTTTCCATTCAATACCTTAAAATTCCTTTGAAGTCATGAAGCTGACGTCATCGTCGGCGGTCAACAACACATTGTATGCTCGAAATGAAAGCGAATTCCTAAAGAAAAGTTTGTAAAGTGTAAATTTGTATATTTACAACGCTCCAATACCCTGAAGTGCACGAACATAAACTCCACACCAACCAAAAGTTCCCCTAGGAGATCTGTACCCGTATGTTATATTTATGCACATAGCACACATATGCATATGTATATGTGTATGTATATACATAGGTATATTTGTATTGTATTTGTAACGGGTGATTTTTTTGAGGTTAGGATTTTCATGCATTAGTATTTGACAGATCACGTGGGATTTCAGACATGGTGTCAAAGAGAAAGATGCTCAGTATGCTTTGACATTTCATCATGAATAGACTTACTAACGAGCAACGCTTGCAAATCATTGAATTTTATTACCAAAATCAGTGTTCGGTTTTTTTTTTTTTTTTTTCGGACAAATTTTGTTCAGCGATGAGGCTCATTTCTGGTTGAATGGCTACGTAAATAAGCAAAATTGCCGCATTTGGGGTGAAGAGCAACCAGAAGCCGTTCAAGAACTGCCCATGCATCCCGAAAAATGCACTGTTTGGTGTGGTTTGTACGCTGGTGGAATCATTGGACCGTATTTTTTCAAAGATGCTGTTGGACGCAACGTTACGGTGAATGGCGATCGCTATCGTTCGATGCTAACAAACTTTTTGTTGCCAAAAATGGAAGAACTGAACTTGGTTGACATGTGGTTTCAACAAGATGGCGCTACATGCCACACAGCTCGCGATTCTATGGCCATTTTGAGGGAAAACTTCGGACAACAATTCATCTCAAGAAATGGACCCGTAAGTTGGCCACCAAGATCATGCGATTTAACGCCTTTAGACTATTTTTTGTGGGGCTACGTCAAGTCTAAAGTCTACAGAAATAAGCCAGCAACTATTCCAGCTTTGGAAGACAACATTTCCGAAGAAATTCGGGCTATTCCGGCCGAAATGCTCGAAAAAGTTGCCCAAAATTGGACTTTCCAAATGGACCACCTAAGACGCAGCCGCGGTCAACATTTAAATGAAATTATCTTCAAAAAGTAAATGTCATGAACCAATCTAACGTTTCAAATAAAGAACCGATGAGATTTTGCAAATTTTATGCGTTTTTTTTTTTTTTAAAGTTATCAAGCTCTTAAAAAAATCACCCTTTATATGGCACAATAAGAATTTGTGCATCCATTTGATAGCCGTAATGAATTGTTTTTTTATGAGGCTAAATCGCACTTCGGGCTTACTGCGAGATTTTTCATTAAATATACATTTTTATATACATATGCATATGTATGCTTTTGCTGTACTTCCGATCTTGCAACAGTCGGGTGTGCGTAAAGAGGAACCAGAATTCATATATTATACTTACATTAAAAGGTATAATGAAATATCAAGAACTTGAATATCTTGCTAGGTATGCAGATCAAGAAATCTCAAAAAATTTTAATATTGGGTAGTCGAAAAAGTCTTTTCGTATTTCTAATCAAACTTCAACTTATTTTTGTTTATGTTTATATTGAACTTTAATAAACCAAATATGTACCATTTTGGTCGTCCACTTTTTGTCATCTTTCGGCTAGAGACATTATTCCATCCGTGTAAAATTTTTCTAGTTTATTGGCGAAAAACTGCGACAAGTAATTTAACAGGCTTCTCTTGAATCCAACTTTACTCTATTGAGGGAGTTCTGCATTGACCAAAACAAATGGTAGACCGATGTTGCAAGGTCAGGGCTATATGGTGGATGCATCAAAACTTTCGAGCCAAGCTCTCCCGAGTCATCAAAGATGTGTGTGGCTTAGCGTTGCCCAGATGGAAGACGGGGTCCTTTCTGTTGATCAGTTCTGGCCGTATTTTCGATTGCTTGCTTCAATATCATCAGTTGTTGACAGTAAAATGTAGAATCAATCGTTCGACCAGGCTGGAGCAGCTCATAGTGAATGATTCTTTTCCAATCCCACCAAATACTCAGCATAACCTTTCGAGGCGTTAATATTGGCTTTGCGACCATTTGTTGAGCTTCACCACACTTAGACCATGATCTGTTCGCACATTATTGTTGTATTTGATCCACTTTTCGTCTCCTTTTACCATTTGCTTCAGAAATGGTCTGATTTTATTTCGTTTCAGCAAAGAATCGCAGATGTTAATTCGGTCCATTAAATTTTTCACAGACAATTCATATGGTACCCAAACGTCGAGCTTCTTTTTGTAGCCAACCTTTATGAAATGGTTGATAATGAATATTAAGTTCCTTAGCGATGTGATGGCTGATTATGTGACGGCCCTGGTCAATCTTTTCCATAATTTAATCGACTTTTTCAACGATACGTAGACCAGAGCATGGTGCATCTTTCACATCGAAATTTCCAGAACGGAAGCGAGCGAACCATTGTTGTGCTACACGAACTGATATAGCATTGTCTCCGTAAACTCCGTAAAAATTTCAAAATATAGCGAATTTCTTCATTATTTTTACTCATTTTTGAACCTCACACTATATGGTATGACAAAATGTGATTGGTAACACTAGAAATATACGACTGCAACGACATCTATTGACAAAATACGAAAAAACTTTTTCGCCTACCAATATTAAGGATTTACATATGCTACTAGATATGCATCTCCAGAAATCTGAAAAAAATAAAATATTTTGCGTAAGATGACGGTGTTTGAGTTTAGGAAAGCCTATTCTGCATTCAAAATACTCAATACTCAAGAACCTAACCTAAACACCTAAATTATAAACACCCTCTAAATTTAGTCCAAGAAATTTGTTATTGAAAATACAATTAAAACACAATTTAGACTGTAGACTCTCTGTATCTTCATAAACGTTCTAAGTGCATAAGAATGTTGATATTCTAGTCCATTGTTTGTGATGCGTAACCTGGCTGCACTAACCTCAAGTGAGTGTTGAACTCTTGATGAGGATCATCCGCTTGGCGGCATCTTAACACCAGCACAAAATGCCTGTCATAAATACGCTTGTATGTATGTATATATGTTAATTATGAAAAACAGGTCCAATTTGTGGCAATGGTTCTGCAGGAAATCAACTGTCAACAGATAAAGTATAAACAAGCGCGCAACACTTCACTTGCACTGCGAGCGTTTTACACCCAACCCACATCCGAGTCAATTGAAACGATCTGCGATGCGATGCGATGCGCTGCTATTGTCCATTGCACAATGCTGCCATATATACTTACATATGCATGTAAATACATATGCCCACAACGCAGCGTAAACGGCAATTATTTATATTTATGCGAAAGTGCGAGTTCTTTTATTTTCCCATTTTTCAATAAGAAAATCTTCAATTGTCAGATTGTTGAACTCGTAAAATCCGTCGACTGAGATCACTGACGATATGCTGCAATGCAAAACATTTATAAAATAACTTTCAACGCCTATTGTTAGACTATAAGCAACGTAAATAGCTGTGCGCGTATGTGTGTGTGTGTGTGCGTCTACAAATTAAGCCAGGAATGCGCTAATCTACGCTTGATGATCTGCTGCGCAGTTTCGTGCATTTCATCTATCCTCGCAATGAGGTTTCCAATTTCAGTGGAGAATTACGCATGAACGCATTGCAATGAAACACAGAGCCGCTCTGGTAAAACGACCGGCTCAGCGCAAATGTACACATAGAAGCGTGTACGCCCCTGTCTGTTCGCGACTTAAGACTTGAGTTGATGGAAATTGCCACAGAAGAAAAGCGAATTCAATGAATGCATTCCCTGCATTCAAGCCGTTGATGTTGAGGAGCTAGAAGTACATGTCAAGTATATGCATACATACATACGTACATATGTATAGAAGAAGTGGAAGAAAAGTGGAACTACTGGCGATATTATGTGGCCGTTGAGTAAGAATTATGAGCAATTGTTCAATTTAGAGAAGAATGCGTCTAAGCGTCACTTAAAAACACATTATTCAATTTAAACGAAGCGTATCTGTTTGCCTTATGCGCTCCCACCAGTCTTCGCGGCGTTACTTCTTCACTTCGATTGAAAATGGAGGAACATATGTATATGTATGTGTGTACAGTTACGCGTTTGACACTTCGGGACAGTGACGTGCAGTGAGCGATTCTGTGTTCCCTGAGCATAAAACTAAAAATTAGTTTGGCGCATTTGCATGAAAGGCATTTACAGATTGTGTATTTTTAATGATGGTTCTCTAATACAAAAAGTCTCAGTAGGTTTTGGGTTAGCTAGTAATTAGTCTCTTGTCTCAATATCCAATATAACAATTTTTGATTGGATTAAGCATATAAAAAAACAATAAAGTTAATTATAATTTCCAAATATTTACTTTGATTACTTTGTAACAATTTCAACCAACTCGGACATCCATTACTTTTTGGAACTGTCAACTGTCATATGCAAATCAATTATTTTGGTTTCTCCTTTCCCAGAAGGCACTTTTTAATCATGTTTACACCAAATTGTGCATAGCAAGCGAATATTATTAAATCCCCCTTGGTTTCAGCAACTACACCACTGCTTTTTTAAGCTAATACCGCAGATTCTGCCGCAGATAGTTACATACACACGTACCCCGGCACACACAAAGACAACGACGCCTAAGTATTTGAAAATTATTTTTGTTGCATTGGAGTCGTGGACTATTTGTGCGTCTTTTCTAAATTAAAATCAAAGCAAGAGAAAGTGATAAGTGGTCGGAGCGGGGAAAAAGAAAACATATTCAAATATTTCCAAGGGAATTGCCGAACTCAAGCACACAAACAAATTTATTTACTTTAGTCCACAAAGAATCTCTCAAATCACACCTCAGTGAAAGTGACGGGAGCGCTGTGTCAAGGGGTCAAAGAGATTGTCCTTCTGATTAGTCTCTTAAGATTTCTGTAATTTTTTTAACGAAATTTTGTAATCTCTAAATTCGTTTCGGATACCCACCATAAACTCGACTGCCGCTGCAGTGGCTGTTTCTTTTTTGCTCCCGTTGGTTGTTAGCGGTACAATTTAGAGCGTTTTAGTTCGATTAGTTAACTTCCAACTAAGTAATGTTATTTTGTAATAAAATAATTCATTTCAAAATCATCTAATGTAACATGTTACTTGAATTCAATTCCATACTATAGTGAAATATTTCCAAATTTTCTTACAATTAGTAAACAATGTGCAATGATTGCCCGCGGTCACTTTTTTTGTTTGTTTATTTCAATTAAGCGTAACAAATTAAATTTGATTGTCATCTGACGAATTTGGTGTCGCTGGCTGTCAATCTTGCCTCATTGGTGCTTTGGTGCTCAAGCTCTTACAAATATACCTACAAATATGTGTATATACCAAGTGTAGAATATAATGTGCGGAGGGTTTCCATTATCGCTCTGTAGGGTCTTTTTATTATTGATTTAATAGTGGATGTTTAAGAAAAACCCAACAAAGGTTATTTTGTTTTCGGAGATATGTACTTATGTTATGTTCATTAGCGTGGTCCTTAAAAATGTGTACAATTTTTTTTAGTCTCTCTCCCTCAATTAGTTGTGGTTTATAAAAATGTCTTCCAATGCAATGTACGTCGACGTTTTTTGCGAACATTAAGAGCAATTTGATATCTAATTTTGATACTTCATCTAGCCCCTTGAACTACGAAATTCTTACCTATATAGATGTTTGAGCCGTATTCTAGATAATGCTTGACAGAAGCATAGGAAATGTTCTATCGCCTCTCTCATGCCTACTTCCATGTAGTTTCTGCATAAATTGTCGTTACATATGCCCATCCTGACGTGCATTAAACCAACAACTGACTTGCAGTCCTTTAGAGAACTTGTGAGTAAAGAGCTTTCGTGTTTCCTTTCAGTACTCTTGCACATGATCCTGTCGATTCTGCATGCAGTTAAGCCATTCCATCTCGTCTTTATCCGACTGCCAGTCCTTTCGGAAATTTCATCAGTTTACATTGAGATTACCTTAAACATTATAAATACTTTTTCTTCACAAATTTTAACCACACTTTGCAGGTCATACCTTCGATTTTAATTATAGGAGATATGGCCATTTTAGAACACTTTAATAAAAATTTGCTCACACAATTAAGAACTGCCCTAATACGTAGGCTTCTTTCTGTTCGTTTATTTCCACGTTCCGGTCTCCAGAGTCATTGAACTGTTACAACATTGTTGTTAGTGGTAGTTTTCTCTTGAGCAACAGCGCTTGTTGGTCTCTTAATTGATTTCGGATATTTGTTATCAATACTCCCTTATTTGGCGCAAACATACATACAAATGTCCAATAATAAAACTTTACTAATTTGTTTTAATTGATCACTTTCGGCGATACAAAAGTCAAGTTTTATTTATTGCCACACAACCTCTGTAACTCATTAGTTAATCTAAATTTGTTTGTTGAATTGAGGAAGTCAAATCTTCATTGGTTCTTGTGACGGATCATTCTTTTTCATATGAAGGGGCTCCAATTTGTGTTTAGGAAAAAAAAATGTCAACAATTCTGGAATGAGAAGAAGAAGCGGCAAAACATTTTCAAGCCAAGCGACTTGAGTAAATATTATTTTTGACACATGTGAATGGTAATGTCGCCAGCGAAGATTTGTAACTTTAATTGTATTAGTACGTTCTCATAAACGAAGGTTTGTTAGTTCAAAAATCGGGCGCTACTGTCCTTTTTAACGCATATTCAACCACATATTCTAAGGTAGGGAAGTACTCAACTCCTAAAATCCGTATGATAAATTGTCCATTTTAATTAGTCTAAAAGGCGAGAAGCACGCAAATTTTGCAATTTATTTTCTCTTCACCTAAAACTTTAATTAACGTGAGATAAATTATTATGTTAATTAAGTCAGGAATTAAACTCTATACAAGTACATTGGGTGGGGTATTTGTTGTAGCAGGAAGTCTCATGGAGAGGCCCGATGAAGAATAAAGTTTTTTTTAAGAATAATTACACCAAACGCCCGACGTTTCACGCTGATGTTGATTTTTAATTAGTTTAACCCGAGGTTTGTGGCTTACATGTATGAGACATGGGGTTTGAGTATAGGGTGCGACTTTATTAACCTCAACTGGTGTCAATCGACACTTTCCTGTGGGTAAAGTATCTTTTGGAAGTAATTCTTAGCAAAGCATAACACCAGACAGTTCAATTCTTTAGAGCGTGCCCAAGGTTTCACTTATGTTGGTTACCTCATCGCATTCCAGACTCGGTATTACATATAGTACCCACCACAAGCACCAACATTATACCGCATTCAACGTAAGTCAGGAAATTAGAGGCAGAGAGACGCGACAGCAATGTGGTAAATGCAAGCGCTTTCAACGGACAGTCATTAGGAGGCTACCGTTTTGTTAAGACTTGAAGAACACAACATTTTCAACAAGTGAGGTGGTTTCCTAAACCTTCGCGGTACAGTATTGTTGAATGAGCAAAAACAATAGTAAATATACAACAACTAAGAAACCTTAATAGTCGCGGAACATGTGAAATGCATTAAAATATCAAACATAATTAGGCTTGACAATCACTGGTCACGAAATATTCTCACGCACCACACGTGGCCTTACCTGAAAGGTAAAAGAAGCAAGCAAGTGGACGCAATTTGCAGAAAAATAAGCGTGACGCTGGACGTGCTTAAAGCCATGCTATCAATTTACTTTCATGGTCAAATTAAATGCATATCATATATACTTATATACACATACATATCTATTTAAGGATATTTTCCAGTCTAAAATCTGCTGAAGTTGTCAATGTGTCACGTTTCGAAAATGTCTGCATTATTTTGTGGAATTTGAAAACATGAAGAAAAATATGGGATATACTTGTATGTACATGTATGTATGCAACGTTGAATGTAAGAAGGCAAAAGGTTTGATTTTCTCCAAGTCGGAGTTAAAATTGGGATAATTGTCGGAAGTAAACAAAAGAAAACGTATTGAAATTAATGGAAGCAGCAGCAAACGGAAGCCAATGAGCATGAAAGAAGTGTGGCAGATTGCCCATCTTGAAATCCTCAAAGCGTCTGCTCAATGTCTCTTAACGCTTAAAAAGACATGTTGATATCAGGTCTTAAATCGCTTTGGACCCTTGTCTGTCACTTGCTTACATAAAATTTTGTTGCTTTGTTTAGATGTAATTAATAACTTGATATCCTCGATGCAGATGCATATTAGAGCGGGTCGATTTATAGGGAGCCACAAAGATTGCGTATGCGAGAAATATTCTACTGATCATTCCGAACAACTTTGCCTAAGAGACTAGCGGTTTAAAAACTTTTTAGAGGTTATAAACATTTGTTCTGATCGAAAAACTATATCATATAGTTATATCTCCCATAAAACTTGAAATTTGTTTCAAAAGTAAGACGTTTGTATTGAAAGACGCTCAAACTGGCGTGTATTTTCAGCAAAATTATTTTTTTATTAATAAAAATGCATTTGTATTTTTTCACTTCACTTCTGCAACAAAATATCCTCCACATGTTTCCGACACCAGCGCCTCGTCGAATCACTCAAATGTGATTAATTCATACATTTGCGCATATTTGCACGTCAACTTAATTTGCCAGTGGCTAACAGCGGACACATGCTTGAGAGTTAGATTTCTGGCAGCCTGCAATAGCATGGCTGAATAATTGAAGATGGTGATTGACATGAATGACTATGAAGAGAATAGGGCGACATGGTTAAAATGCAAATAAAAAGGGGAAATCAGGGTTAACCCTCGTAGTAGTCGCTGGCATCCAGCGAAATCTAAAAATAACAAAAATGTTTGCTATTCTCGTTAGATTTAGGCATATGGCCACTTAAAAGGCAGACGCTGCCCTCAGGATATTTTAACACTTTGCACACTTGAAAACACGCTCTCGTTCTCCACTGCACTCAGATTTCATATGTGAATGATTGTTTTAAGAGAATTTTTTTATTTAAAAAACCTCAAAATTATTATAAACAGTTATTTTATGTACTTGCATACACAATTTTGGTCCAAGGAATTCAATGCGCCGGCACATAAAGTCCATATAGACTTTTATAGTGTGTATAAAATCCCCGATATACTGTATGAATGCTACCTTCAAGATGGTTTTACAAAAAAGATCATAATTTTGATTGCCGTAGGTCTAACCTCTCCATGAAAAACTAAAAACACAATTAAAATGTACATTATTAAGCACGCGATATTTACTTTGCCTTATTGTTGACACCACAAATATTCATTAACTTGAAAATTATCGTAAAAAATACAATTTTGATAAACCCGCCACCATACAAGGTACGCTTGCGCACACCCTTGCCCCGTGCACGCGCCAAATGACGCAGCCAAAAATGCAAACAAAGTGGATGTGTGGACGCGCGGCGTAGGAATATCGATTGCCTTTGGCGTTGGCAACACGCTCATCACGTGAAGTAGCGCATAAGGGCGAGATGCAGCGCGAGATGATTTTAAGGACGCATGTTTTGTTTATTCGGAGTAAGCGGCAAACGGGACAGCAGACGGTGATGATCAAAAACAAAAATATGCCACTCAAGTTAGGGTGTTAGGGCCGACCGTTAAACACGCACTTTCCACAGAATCGAGTGCTTTGCGAAAGACGCATTAATCCCGTTGAAATAATCCCACATGTCAAATGCTCAACCACCGAGGCAACGGCGCTGGTGTGCACTCTGGACGAGTCATTGCAACCGCATGAATTGGACGCTTCGACATCTGTACACCCATCCCAAAGCAAAAAATTAAAATATTGAAATTGCCATTGTCAAGGGATGTTGCACACATACATACATATGTACATATGTATGTACGTGCCGCAAATGCGTGCGTGCACCTACCGAATATACAAATATGTATTTCAACAAGTCACGCGAGTACACAGCAGGGCGCATTTTTTCATTAGAACTTCTGTGCATCAATGCAAGCCTAAATACACACACACCCACACACACTACGTGTAACATGCATGAGGAAAGCAACAATTTACTCCTTGAAATAAATGTGGCAGACTGCATATTTGTTTAAGTGCACACACTGAGTGGATTTTAAAAGGCAAATTGGAATTTCATTTTATGGCCTACTCATTCATACATACTTACAACATAAGCATCTGCATTAAGTCCAAACCCCGTCTTGTTCCCAAATCGTGCGCTTTACAGTTCTTCCATTACTCAGCCACACCCATGCCTGTGTGTATGTATGTATGTACGCGTGTATTGTGTATGAATGTGTTTGTTAGCTCATAGGAAATGTGATCGATTACTCTTTTCAGTTTGACAGTATCTATTTAAAAGATTAACTACACTCCAATATATGTGAGGAAGTACCAGACGTTGTCCACAGCAGTCAGCCGGCTATAGAAAATTCAGACATTATAATGGTACATACATAAGTATGTAAGTAGATAATTCAAATGCGGTGTTATAAAGTAAATGCTTTCAGTTTTAAGGTAAGTGACTGCTATTCGGTGAATCGTTGGTGTGAAGCCTACTTTTGGGCTCTTAACCCATCTGACCCATATTTGGTTGTTTGTTTCTGTTCTAACTGTTTCAGAGTTATTCGAGAAAATAAATTGTACAGCTTCCTGTTAGATTTTCAGACAGAGAAAATATCGAATAGCAGGCAACTGTAAGGCTGATGAGCTCGCAAAGCAGGGTACCTTATCCCCGCTATCAGTAGAATGGGAACGGATCAGTGCTTCCCTCTTCTAGTGGGTTCTACTACTGGGTAGCTGAGTTTCGCGGGAACTTGGTCAGTGTTGGGGTACTATCGGTTCATGCGCAGTCACAACATCCTTTTGGACCAAGATCGATCTTAAGCGATCTAGTGAGCTCTTTGCCCCCTGTAAGGCTAGCCTCTCCCAGGTTAAGATTGCCCTATAATGGTCCATGCTGAAAAGTTGAGAATCCTACCCGACGCCAGCTGCATGGAAGAAGATGGAAGAGAGAGGAATCATCTAAGCTCTTCCTTCAATCAAGGCTTAAACACTTGTTAGGTAACACTTTCAGATCTTCCATCGAACTGGTGAAAATAGAAATTAAAAGCTTGAGCAAATTTTTATTGGCCACAAGGCGCTTTACTGATTTATAAGATCGAATTACAGGAGTTCCATTTTTATGGCATCACAAAGGACTAGCAGTCCAGGTGCGATCTTTGGATCAGCCAACTAACCTAACCTATTTGTATACATACGTTTTAAAGTTTAAAGATAAAGCATTTAGAAGAAACTTTGCTCAAAGAAACTGTGTTTATGCCAACGAAATGAATCAAAATCATATTACACTAGCACGAACGAAAAGAACTGCTCGTCTCTCAACAGGGCACAATTTATCCATGCCTATGGAGGAGTCTGGTGAAATAAATAATGAAATCAATGAAAGTGTGAATTATGTATTAATTAAAACCAAAACATTTGCTGGTTTTTTTAAGAGAACACATACATACATACATATCTTCAGTTTTTTTTTCTTTTTAGACGAGCATTCATAAATCTCAAACTTTAAAATTTGAAAAATATCATCAGGCACACAAACATTTTTATTGTTTTCTGAATTGCATGGGAAATTTATGCAGCTTTTGGCCGACTTTTAAGTGACATGTGATGCCATCAGCCAACAACAGATTCCGCCATCAACAAATCCATTATTTCAAGCACAGTTTTGTCAAAATTGAAAATTAATCGAGCAACCGAAGAATTTTTTATTATGAATGTGTTTGTGAATATGCATATATGCATACATACATATGTATGTATGTATGTATATAAATATTAATATTAACACATACATACATACATGTGTACATAAAGTTTAAGTACATACGAGTACATATTTACAGTATACCAACAAATACAGTGTGCATAAGTTCCTCAAACTGGAGATTTAGAGATTTCTTATTTTGATTGAGCACTTAAGTATAATTTAGATATTTTAATATTAATTTAATATTCAGCTGGGACCATGCTTTTAGTTGAGACATACAACTAGTGCTTACTTTTTTGAATCAGTCTCTAACCTCAAACTTAATTCGATTCATAATATTTCGGAAATTATAATCTTTACATACTTACGTATGTATAGTATGTACATATGTATGTAAGCGCAATTGTTTTTTAATAAAAAATAATTCAACTATGCTAAAGAATCACTTCAAATGAATCTATTTAAAATAGCCAAAGCGATGTTGCACACAAACTGTAAAGTGACTTCCAAAAGGCAAATGCAAACATATGGCGCGCAAATTTGTGCGGCAATCTTATCCAAAAATTTTAATTGGCATGCATTTTTTATTTGCATACTGGAATGCTCAATAACCGTATATATGTATGTACATACTTATGTATGCACACATGTACGGCTCTAAAAATGAATGGGCTACGAAGCCATGCGCAGAAACAAATCTTGACAGATCAAAGTGTTTGAGCGACGCCCTCATCGTTCAACTTATAATTTGACGTGATCCATTTCCACATAAAACAAACATATAAACGGCATATGTGCGTATTTTTAGCAGTCTACTGGAAATTTAATGAGAATTCCGATCGATGTGTCGATATGTGTATGTGTATGTATATACTAGGGTGGGGCAATGTTGTTTTGAGCCACTATTTTCAACAAGCGTAACACTCGATCACTTCTTGAAATATAAATTTACATATGTAAGTTCTAACTCTACACTTTTGGCATTAATTTCGTTGGAACCAAATTTGATATAACCTAATGAAAATGTTAAGTGTTGCTGTATATTCTCATAGGTTTCTTTTGCTTTTTGTGAAATACTTGTTATATTTTTATAAAAATATATATTTTAACAATTTAAATAAATACGCTAATTATTACAAAATATTAAATAAATTTAGTAAACTTAATAATTATCAAAAAACGCAACGTATGTACATATCAACATTTATTAAAATGGCAATGCCATCATTTATTTGTAAACACTAAAAGTTTGAATAGCACTGCATATTGAACTGTCATCATTCATTGCAAAGATTAGTCATAGCTGTATAATTTTGTGGGGAGATCAAAATATTTACAAAAAACGATTTATTTAAATTAATTTCCAACAATTGTAGTAACCTTTCCGTAAAGTTAAACCAAAAACAAATATTAAAATGAATCGTCTGTTTGGAAAAGGTAAGCCCAAGGAGCCAGCACCAAATCTGAACGATTGTATTGCGGGGGTAAGTTTTTATAACGCATAACAAAAGAAATGTTTTGTTCTAAATAAACAAGTATTTATTGTTATAAATCGTTTCCCTTGTGAAGGTGGATACTCGTGCGAATAATATCGAAGAGAAGATAACAAAGCTGGATAATGAACTGCGTAAATATCGTGAACAAATGTCGAAAATGCGCGAAGGACCGGCTAAAAACTCCGTAAAGCAGCGAGCTATGCGTGTGCTGAAGCAGAAGAAGGCGTAGGCGCGCTGATAAATTATAAAATACATTTGCATTAACTTTGATTTTAATTCTAGTTATGAACAGCAAGTTGAAGCACTTCGTAATCAGTCATTCAATATGGAACAGGCTAACTATGCTGCACAATCGCTAAAAGACACACAAGCTACTGTAGCTGCAATGAAGGATGGTGTCAAACAAATGCAAAAGGAATTCAAGAAAGTCAATATCGATCAAATTGAGGTGGGTACGATTTGGTATGCACGTGCACATTTATTTGACAACAAATGTTTTGGATTATGATATTAAAGGACATCCAAGACGATATGGCCGATATGCTGGAACAAGCAGATGAGGTACAAGAAGCTTTAGGACGTACATATGGCATGCCAGAAGTTGACGATGATGAACTGCAAGCCGAATTAGATGCACTAGGCGATGAAATAGCACTCGATGATGATACCAGCTACTTGGATGACATGGTGAAAGCACCATCAGCTCCGGATAAGGAACCAGGTGCCGATAGTATTGTACCCGGCAGTAAAGTATGTATAAAAATAAATACAATGAAGAAGAATTTTATATAAAATTTGTTTACAGAGTGGAATTGAAACTGACGAGTTTGGCTTGCCTAAAGTGCCCACTTCGGTTAAAACGTCTTAAACACATTTACTTCTTTTTGCGTCTCTAGTAAGATGTCAAAATAGTGACGTAAATTAAGTGAATTTATAAACTGTAATAATTGAAATGGATTTTTTTCATTTGTGCTTTCCTGTAAACATTTTTTTAGAATCATCATTAAATAAGCTTCAAACATAAAAACCAAGTTGTTATTCGCTTCGAGTCTATACTTCATTGGTTCCGTCACTACAGTTTTTTGGTGAATCTGATTACACTAACATGTGTTTTAGTCGACACACTACCATCTTCATTAAAAGAAATAATCTCCAGCGTCTTCTGATTTTTTATTTATCAAATTTTATATACTTCTATTATAAGTAAATTTTTAACAAAAAACGTGTGACTCGAAGTTTTAGTGTCTTGAGTATAAATGTATATTTAGAACAGAAAATTTAACAATGCTACTTGGCACAGTTGCATTTAAAAGTATGGCAACATTGATGTGTATTATTTCGTTGACCTATGTAATTAATAATACGTCTGTATATTACACATCTGGACTATTTACTTGTGTGAAATTACATAGAAATATATATTTAAATAATTGTGCATAATACTATCACTTACAATGTACATACAAATACGGAGTTATTTCATAAAACTTAAACGAAAAACAAACAAACAGTGCGTTAAAGTAATTCTATTGCCATTGGTGAATTATTTTTAAATGTATGTGCACTAAATATTATAAAAAATTGCGAAATTTTTATTGTCAATTCAAACCAATGAAGTCCTTAGAATTGAAATAGTTTATAAACATTTTTTTAAATTTCGGGAGCAGAAATTTAGTTAGTACAACAACATCGTCAAAAAAGTGTAAAAAGTTGGCTAGAAGCTTTGCTGACCAACGGTTGTGCTCAAGAATCGCAGTTTAAAATCTAGATATGTATGTGAAAACATTTGCTGTGCAATTATATTGTTAATTATTTAGAGAAAATTAAAAAAAAATGAAAATTCAAATATGGTTTAATATGTGATACACGGAACGTAGTGACATCATCATTTGTTTGCGTATAATGTTAAAAAAAGGTAAATTTGAATAATCCATATTGTGCAAAAGACATAGATTTTTAATTACATTATAATATTTATAAATATATAGTCGGCTGCCTGTGTTTCTATTTCAGTTTTTTAAGTACTTTACACAGTATCGATTAATTCAACTATATAGATGGCTGGAAAATCACAATTATTATTTTAAATTAAACTACAAATCAATAAACACGAATTTGTTTTTGTTTTTTACAATTGTATATAATTATAGATATATGTATGTACATACATATATGTACTTGCTTATACGAAAAACCTGGCCAGTAAACTCGTGAAAGCATTTAGTTTTTATAATAAGGGTAATATCTAAAATATTTTTCCTTGCCATGAACTGTCACTGAACGAATTCGGTGAATTCACAAACTATAAATTTAAAAAGACGGCCACGAAATTTTACTAAGTCGACATAGTACACTTTTTATCTAGATATGTTTCAAAGTATTTACATTTTTATTATTATTTTACGAATAGAACTTTAAGTTTACAACATATGACAGACCTTGTTAAACAATGACAGACTTTAGCTTAATCCATAAGAATAATTTGGTAAACTTTAGTAAAAACTTTAATTACGTTAAAACTATTATTACCTAATCGTGTAATGGAACTTACATAAAGTTGATTAGGGACATACACAGCTACATGTATAAATAGTTAAAATAACATAGTGACATTGCTCTTGTATATGGCCTATTTCTTTGCTTACTTGCTTAACTTGTGCGAAATGGTTGTGGAGTAGGTTGCATATAATGCAGTTAAAAGGAAATTTAAAATATATTATAATTATCTGTAGCTTTCAAATACTTATGCATATACAATAACTCCTTATAAATATATATATGTACACGTGTATATTAGTGCGCACTTTTTCTTCAACTTAATCTAATGCGAAGCACATTCTTAACGGTGGTGCAAATGTGAAAACAAAACAAAACACAAAATTAAAATAACTAAAGAACATTAAAATACGACAATAATCGAAATACAAATATAACATTCGCAATGACAGTCTCATTTTTCATATACTCAAACACAGCCGATTTGCTTATGCAAGCGCTTATTCATATATTTAGCAGGAGGTGCGCAATACAAGCTCGTATTGGTCACATATAAATAGGCATCCAACATACTCTCATCTTTCACTTCATGCTGCGAGATGCTGCCACGAAAACTGCACCAGTCCCTAGCACGTGTATAACTAAATAGTGCATTGTGACGACGAGGCAGGTGAATTTTTTCAGCGCAAATGCCTGTTAAGTAGACATCTTCGATGTGTATGAAGGTGGTATTCAGAGCGGCTTGGTATAAACGTGGTACCACGTCGGCAGACATAACATATGCGGAGCCGCTCAAGTATTTTGGATATTTATCGCCCGGAAACATGTAGTATGGCATATACCATTTATTGCTAACCAACGACACTGGTCGTGAGGAACAAAATAAATGTCCTCCCAGGTAATTTCTTGTAATGTTGAAGCGATTTCGTGGCAATAATACATGGTATGTGTGTGTGTCATACAAATCCAAAGTATCGTTGTAGAGCGGTATTGTGCCACCGAGTAGGTAGTGCAAAAGATTTGGCACATTTAAGAAAGTATCATCGTCCACTTTCATAAAGAATGCCGAACGCTGTGCGCAACGTTGAGTCATCCATTTTAGAGCAAGCACTGATTTGAGGGTCAAATTGTTATAAGTATCGATGAAATTTTCTTGTATAATATCGCCGTATTGTTCGGACTCTGAGCGTATAAGTGATGATGTTTCATTTGAGGGATCAGCATTGGGTCCATTGCGACCCAACATAAAGTAAACTCTTACCGGTATCACAACAGGAATAGTATGTGTGTCCTGAAAATTTGAAATAATCGAAAAATGACCAAAGTCAAAATATGTTGTTATTTCTAACTTTAAGTGGACTTACATTTGTTGACAGATTTAGGAATTTGCTATAGTATTGTAAGCGTTCTGGCGACGGTTCCAAGTATTGACCTTCAAAACGCTTATGTAGTTTCGCAAACATGCCAATATTGAAGTGAGATGTGTTGCCCCATGTTTCACGTATGACTTGTCTGAAAAAATTATTTTTATTTATTAATATGTATATATTTATGAGTATATATATATTTATATATATCAAACCTTATGGCAAAGTTCTGAATACTTGAACAAACAACAACAAGTAGAAACAACTTATTTTGACACACATGCTGAGGTTCTAAGATCACTGTGTTGTTATCAGGTACCACATAATCAGCTA
Source organism: Bactrocera dorsalis (assembly GCF_023373825.1). Taxonomy (NCBI): domain Eukaryota; kingdom Metazoa; phylum Arthropoda; class Insecta; order Diptera; family Tephritidae; genus Bactrocera; species Bactrocera dorsalis. Next base: position 5,509,116 of record NC_064307.1, read on the forward strand.
AATTCCTGGACGTATTGTAGCCCCAATCTGGTAGTGCAGCTGTAATAAATGTAAGCAAATATTAAAAATATATATGTATTATACTTTTAAATTCTATAGTGAATAATGTGTGTTTTGTATTTCATTTATAATATACACTAATACTTACTGTGACGTGTGTGCATGTTCGGAATAAGTGGCATGTAGAATGACATTAACATTAAAAGTAATATCATTGTACAACATATTATACGTATTACAGCACGTTTTCGCCAACGCAATCCCGACATCATTATTTGAATGAAGGAAAACTCATGTTTCCCATAATACTGCTGCGATGTCCTCTTATACTCCAGTTCTTCATCACTGCAATCCACTTCACTATTACCAACCTCTACTAATTCCAAGTCAGTTGAGGAATATATATCCGTGATGTCGCGCTTGTGATGACTCCTTTGCGGCAGTAATAAGCACTTTTCACGTTGACCCGGAACCATTTTGCGTGCAACAAACGTTAGCAATCAGCATATTCGATCTAAAGTGCATTAATAGGGCCTGAAGCGACCTTAATTAGTGTAGTTGTAATTTTTTTTAGCCTGTGCAGAGTAAATGATGCATGCAACACCTGTTTCCTTTGTCGACCGGTTTACTACATTGATCACGAGTATTTTGAGTAAGCCCTTCAAATTCTATTTTATGTAGTTTGTAGTTATGTACGTATGTATTTAGGAAGACAAGTACCCAGCACAGTATCACTTACTATTTTACAGTAGATAAAGAGACACTCCTCGATATAATTCCAAATATCACCATGTTAGTAAAATGATTAATTTCACACTGATAAAAAATTTTATAGCAACTCACGCAAAGAAATTTACCAACAAATGTGCAAACAAATAATTGATCGAACTGACCGCATAACAGCTGTCGGCCAGAGATGGCAAATATTTGAGTACCTGTGACTTTGTCACTGCTACTTAAAAATCACTGGTCACAGCTGTGACAAGTTTCCTAAAGTAGCAGTGACAGGAATTAACGCACAAAGTAGCAGTCACAGTATCACATGAAAAATTGCGACTGTGACAAAATAGCATTCACAGTATCATATGAAAAACTGCGACTGTGACAAAGTAGCAGTCACAGTATCATATAAAAAATTGTGACTGTGACAAAATAGCATTCACCGCGGAATATAAAAAATTGCGACTGTGACAAAATAGCATTCACCGTGGAATATAAAAAATTACGACTGTGATGAATTCATATTCATTAAAGCTATGAATTTTCTTCAATTTTAGAGTAGTATAAATTGGTTAACATATAAAAAGTTAATTTACCTTTAAACGGGTAATATTCATGTACAAATTAAATTGATTACAGAAACCTCACTGCTGTAGTAAAGCCAATTATAAAACTTTTAATCTTAAAATTGCATCAATTTATATACGAAGTAATTTAAAAAAACTTATAAAAAGTATTTTATAAGTAACGAAATATTTTTAAAAGTATGTTTTCGTTTACTTTAAATAGCTTCTATTGAGTATCCTTATATTGAAAAAAACCTTCAGAGAATATATTTAGTGCGACTTTAAAAATGTGCGTCATAAAAAATAACGAATCATTTACATTAATTTGTGTACGAAACTGTTACAAATCAGTTTACTTAAACTTAATAAAAATTAAAGATGTCTGTGTCAAAAAGAACCAAAATGAGTTATGTGTGGCAATTTTTTAAAGAAGTGGATGCTGTTTTCACAAAATGTGATATTTTGCCCTTGCCCTTCTTTTCCATTTAATGTAAATATTTTTAACACTATTTAATTTTATCTTTTATGTATATACTTTGTAAAATTTACTTTATTGGCCTATGTCTGTTACAATTTTTATTCTAGTCACAGTCACAGTTTAAAATCACTGCTACTACAAAGTCACAGTCACAAGTAGCAGTGTTCCTTAAAAGTCACAACATCGCCCTTCACTACTGTCGGCCAGAGATACCGCTTCTAAATATTTACTGAGAGCTTATTCTCTCTTCCTGTAAGGACTCCTCTTTTCATTTTGAAATTGAAATATCAAATATTAGCACTATATAAAAATTCAGATTTATTTACTAATTTAATATTTTTTGTCAAAAGTGACGAGGCTTATATATCTGCCAAATATATAACCACACTTGGATTTATATAAAACATAATAAAGTCGCATTTTATGTTTCAGCAAAGTAATCGGTAACGAATTGGAATGTTCATAATCGTATGATAGTGGCGACCCTATTCTCAGCACAAAACAAAAAAGCATAAAATAAATTGTTGGTAAATTGTATTCTAAAAGTGGTTTGGGTTTTCTTGTTGTCGCTCCGGTTTTAATTTAGATTTTATGTATTAACATTTATAAATTTTTGTGAACTAAATCCCGAAAAGATTTTTGCAACGAATAGACGGACGATATTTGTGTGCATAAGTTACATATGTGTAATGAAAACTTAATTTTATGTAAATTCAATCGAATAAATTCTGACACGCAGTACAAATGCACCAACCTATAATCTATGCGTTGTAGATTGGGCATACATGTAAGAAGGCAGAAAGTTACTGACGTGTCGCTGTGATCGATTTCAAAAAATAACTAAAGTAAATATTGTAGGTTATTGGAAGTGTTGACAATTTTAATCAGAATAAACGTTCTTTTAGAAATATGACTGTGCGCCGTCGACAGGAAACGAATGGGATGTCGGCTGATGAAAGTGACAAGCAGAAATTGCTGGTCGAAACGCCACCGTCGGACTGTCCATCGAATGTAAATGATGAATTTCATGAGAAAACAGATATACGCGGTGATCGCGGAAATATTGCCATACTTTTCTTCCTCTACGTTATGCAAGGTATACCATTGGGTCTAATTGCGGCCGTTCCCATGCTGTTGCAGAATCGTGGAGCTAGTTATAAACAGCAAGCCGAATTTTCCTTCGCATATTGGCCTTTTAGTATGAAACTTTTATGGGCGCCAATTGTTGACTCCATCTACTTTCGTCGATTTGGAAGACGAAAATCATGGTTGGTTCCATCGCAATATTTAATTGGTATTTTTATGCTTTTCCTATCGTGGCAAGTAGAACGATGGTTAGGTGGTAATGGGTCTGATCCCAATGTACCATTCTTAACCATGCTGTTTTTTTTACTTAACTTTTTGGCCGCTACCCAAGATATTGCTGTAGATGGTTGGGCGCTTACCATGTTGAAGCGATGCAATGTTGGTTATGCGTCCACATGCAATAGTGTGGGCCAAACTGCTGGCTACTTCCTAGGCTATGTGGTCTTTATAGCGCTGGAGTCAAAAGACTTTTGCAACAATTATCTGCGTTCCGAACCGTTGGATACAGGACTTGTGACATTGCCTGAATTTTTATGGTTCTGGGGAGTTTGTTTTATGGTAGTGACGACTTTGGTGGCGATCTTTAAAAAGGAGAACGATGTACAGGATGCACATACGGCGGCACGTTACACCGATGAACACGAGTTGAATCTACGCGAGAGCTACAAAATTCTGTTTGACATGGTGCGCATGCGCCCCATACAAATTCTAGCTGCTATATTGTTAACCGTCAAAGTTACTTTTGCCGCCTGTGATGCAGTCACATCATTAAAATTAATCGATGCTGGTGTGCCAAAAGAGAAGTTGGCGCTATTGGTTGTGCCCATAATCCCATTGCAAATAGTGTTGCCACTAATCGTCAGCCGTTATACCCACGGACCACGTCCAATGGAGATATACGTGAAAGCCATACCGTATCGCATTGTCTTTAGTACAGTAGCGGCCATCATTACTTATTGCACACCTTTTATGATATCGAACGGTCATGTACCCATCTACTACTATGTGCTCTTAATTGTTAATTACGCATTATACCAGGTGTTCCTCTACTGCATGTTTGTCGCTGTAATGGCATTTTTCGCGAAAATTTCCGATCCTGCAGTAGGTGGCACATACATGACATTCCTCAACACACTGTCGAATCTGGGAGGAAACTGGCCAAACACTGTGGTTTTGTGGTTGGTAGATGTACTAACATGGCAAGAGTGTACCCATGTAGACCCGAAAGTGGCAGCACAAAATAGTTGTCTGACAAAAACACAAAAATCGGTAAGTCTATTTGAAAAATAATTTTATACCATAAATAATAAATGTTGTTTAATTAGGAATGCGAGGCCGCTGGTGGTGAATGTAAAATTGTCTTCGATGGCTACTACATTGAATCGATTATATGTATAGTATATGGCATTGTGTGGTTGTTGTGTGTGCGGCGTTGGATAAACTATTTGCAAAATTTACCAACGCGAAGTTGGTTGGTCGTTAAAAAGGGAAAGAGTGCTGGCAGTGCCAAAAAATCAAGATAGCAATTCATTGTATGACATGAGGAGGATGATGGTCACACCCACCTGTTGGATGACTTTAAGGTTGACGCGGTGGAAGAGTTGGAGGTGTATACTAAATCTGTGCGGAATACACATGCTTCGCCGATTTAAAACACAATTTGTTATGCCCTTTAGTATAGAATTAACATAATACAATATTTGTTTGAAAATTCCAATAATATGCTTTTATATGTATGTGAAAATATAGTGCAATTGAATTTTAGTTGTAAGGTATGCATTTGCTAAACCAGTGGTTCAATACAACAACAATCGACTTGCTTTCAAAAAGTTGTTGCAATCTATGGCACAAACTGTGTGAGAGTAATAAGAATTGTTTAAATTGATGTTTGTCTTGTCTTAATATTAATTAAAATAAAATACCGCAAAAATTGTATTTATAAAAAAGAAAATATCTACAGCTTAAGATTTGATGTAAATTCCTACAGAAGGTATTTGTAACCATTTTGGAGAATTGAAAAAATAACACTCAAATTTGCAGCCCGAATAATAGATGTTGTTTTATTCTAGCCTTTTTGTTCTTTGCGTGATAAATACAAAAATTTATATTATACATTTTCTATGCCGTATATTACTTCTTCTGAACACTAAGAAGCAAATCCAACCCCTTAGTACGTAATTGTAATTCGTTTGTGTTACACTTTACAGACTACTTTTTTCGTTTATATTCAATAATATTTCCATGAATCGGCCGATTCGGGGTTCTTTTGCTTACTTTTACGCTCGATTAATCCAGCCAGATGTTCTGAACGCATAGACAATGAATCAATTTTTTCTACCAGTTGCTGGTAAGGACTCAGAGGTTGAGTTCCCATAACAACGTGTCCCAATTTCGAGTCAATTTTGGCATTCAAACGAGCATTGCGAATTAAGTTGACAATCCAGCATTCAGCTTCGCTAGGTTTCATGTTCAGCTTGTCAGCAAGCATACTAATCGTGATGCACTGATGAATACGGCAGAAAGTTTCGAAGATCATTAGACGAGCGTCCTCGACGAATTCACTCAAACAGGCGACAATGAAGAAGTCATTCAAAATCACTGTTTGGCATTCGTGCAGCTTTAAACGAGCACCTTCAAAATCAAAGTTTACATAAAGACATTCGAGAAACTCTGTTATGGGGTCACGGTAGGTGTACGATTCTTGCTGTATCACCTTGATGAGGTCCTTGAGTGCGTTGCGACGCGTACGATTGATGATGACAGCAGTGGCCAAATACCGCATAATGTGTGGACACATTGTTTGTATAGCATTCAAATATAGAGGCTTATACAGGAACATATCAATAATAAGATCACGACCTTTGGGATGATTGAAGAATACCAACACTGACCAGTGGATCAACCAGGTGCGTTGTTGTAGTGCTTGTATTGTTGTAAAATTGGCATTGTCGATGTAGTCACGCAAACGTGTCAAATCTTCCAATGCTGTGTTCCAATTCAAGGTCAGAATTTCTGCTGCCAATTTTCCCCATAATACATTAAGGTAGTTCTATAACAAAAAAAAATTAATATTTTATAGCAAGATTTATAAATTTTTAATACAATATACCTTGTCGTTTGGTGACATCACAATCAAGCAGAAATATAAGTAGGATGTCGATTCTTGGTAGTTACCGCACTCATACAAATACTTAGCCAGCTTGTATGCACTTTCCAAATGTTCCACCTTAAAGTTGTAGTCCTTTTGCAGAGCATTAACAAAAGTTTTGGAATCTTTCATGCTCTCACCATTCTTAAGAATATCGGTAGCTTTCATAATCGGTGCTACTTCATTTTGCAATTGCTTTAGTGTAGCCAGCACCTCAGCCTTGCGTTGCACCAACTCTTCCGGCATTTCTTGACTAAGATTCAAACGTTTACGTGTGTCCATGGTGTAATCGATCATGTTGGTTTTGTTGACCGTATCTAGGATGTATTCCAACAATTCTTGTTGATTATATATCTAAAACAATAGAAATAAATATTTTACAAAAAAATATACAGAAAATGACGACAAAGCGAATGAGATATTTCTAACCTCTTTTCCGCACAAGAATTCCAACAACGGGAAAGTAAGATGCCTGTCCAAAAATTGACAATTTATTCTTGTTAAATCGAATTGCGCCATTCTGAAAGTTAGTTCTTCACTGTTTGGAGAATATTTTCAAAGGTTTCACGATAGTTTGGCGTACAAATAACGTGCTGACAAAGCTTAGACGTCGCCTATTCTTTGCGAAGAACAGGTAAAAAGAAATATACAATGACAATGCAGAGCGACATCTAGTGTAAATTATTTACAGAATAGGGATGCCAACTCTCAACGTTGGCTACAACTTTTATGGTAACAACTCGTCACCGATAAATATTCGATATCGATATACAACGTAAGTTATTCCAAATAATTTGTAAACGTTTAGGATGACTTCACTCAAACTATTTTAACTGATAAAAATAGTAAATACTTTATGTATTATTTATATTTTATATAAATATAATTAATTTTATAAGAGATATTTTTATTTCACAAAAATATTTTATTTGTACATCTTAGTTTGAATACATAGTTTATCACATTAAACCAGAAGTCTTTCAATTTCGTGCTGAATTGATTGGATTTGCGATTTTAGCTGTGAGCCATCATTTGTTGTAACCGAGCACGCTACAATTGGTCTGGATACGCCACATGCACGTCCCAATGCCTGCTTGGAACGTACAAACACGTAGGGAACATTCTTATCTTCACACAATAAGGGCAAATGCAAAAGGATTTCGATTGGTTCTGTGTCAGCAGCCATTACAATAATATCGGAAAGACCCCGATTAAGGGTCTTGGTGGCTTCGTTGGCTCCCTTGCGTAGTTGATTATAATTTAGAGCTTGCTGCAACAAGTTCATTATCTTCGCTGTGAGTTGAGCATCAGCAAGCGGGAATGCTTTTGGACTGACTTCTTCGGTCTGAAATGTATATTTTTTTATAATATATCGGCACACACTAATGGAATTTAAAACTCACCATTTTGATATAGATTTGCTGTTATTTTAGTAAAAATTTAAAAAATTCAACGCAACCTCTCGGCTAGATGTTTTACTTGGCTTCACTGAGGGCAATAGAATAGTAAATAACTTGGCAAAAGGAACAAGAAGAAATGAGCAGATAAAAACACGTGTATGGTTGCCAATCATCCCTTTACAAATGACATTTATAACACTGGGTCCCTATTTGACGTAATACGTAATACTAATATTATTAAATCCTTCAGAATTTGTTTTTGTTCGTAAAATATGTGGAAACTGTTACCAAATTCACGCGATTTGCAAATTCCGTGCCGAATTTAAATCGTGCGATTTCCAGAACATGCCTGTATATGTTAGACGATTTTTTTATTTGTATATAAAATTAACATTTTAAGATTTTTGTGTTCGAACTGATGAATGCGACAGTCTGGCAAGGGATCTGTTTACTATTTGAGTCTGTGCTGTTTTTGTTTATTTCTTATATAGTTTTTGAAAACTATTCCTTTTCCAGGTGGATTTAATTCAAAATATTGTATAGTTTATGTTCACTTTTCCTTCCTGTTAAACGTTAAAATGAGGAGGTCTTGTGCACCTTCAATGCTTAAAGAGCGAGAAATCGAAAAACGTAGAAAAATTGATAAACTATTTGAAAAAGAAGGGGACTCAGATGATAAAGTAAGTTCGACCACTCTGAATGAGCAAAGTTGGGGCACATCGAGGAACAGAAGCACTCAATTCGAAGAGCAAACAGCTAAAGAAAATAATGATACTTTTAATTCAAAAATTATTTTCAATGCGGTCTGGCGCGAAATGACGAAAAAGAAGCATAAGACATGGGATGGAGATGGCTTACTAGAAGTGCAACTGAACCCACCACGGGCTGTCCTTAAGGATAGCACCGGGAGGTATATGGGTACTAATGCAAAGTTTGAAATTAATAATTTGGAAGAAGGATATCAAATGGTTGTAGGAGGCAAAGAGATTGAATTACTGGAACAAATAACTGATGGTAACCAATATTTTGCTATAAGAAAACAGTATGCAGAGAATCGTTGGAATTCTGAGGAGAAAGTACAAAGTAAGGAAGCAAGCAAAAAGGGTAAGATAACTACACTTTTCCAAACCCCATATAACCTGAAGCATGAAAAATTGGAAGATCGAAACAATGAAACAAAAAACGTTCAGGAAAATAAGTTGACGGAAAAATTATCATTTAATGTCGTTTGGCGCGAAAAAACCACTAAGAAAAATAAGACCTGGAATGGAGATGGAGTATTTGATGTTAATTCTGACGTTAAGAGAGGTGTACTTAAAGATGAAAAAGGACAGGAGTTGGGTATAGAGGAAAACGTTAACTTGTCTGATTTGGTGATTGGATCCATATTGTTAATAGGGGATAAGGAAATTGAGATATTAGAAGTGGTGACCAGCAATCAACCCCAAATATTAATTGAAGAGAAACCAAAAATATTTACAAGCCGTGAAAATATGCGAATCACAAAGACAGACGGTTTCATTTTGCCGTGTCCTCCTGAAAATTATATTGGTATATTAAATCCTACAAATCTACCCATACTTGCAGTGGAGGTCTCATATAGACTTGCCCAACTTTTACGCCCACATCAGAAAGATGGCGTGTCATTCCTTTATGAATGCGTCATGGGTTTTCAGAATCCAAAATATAGAGGCTGCATTCTTGCTGATGAAATGGGTTTGGGAAAAACTCTGCAATGCCTCACTCTAGCACATACATTATTGAAAGGAGGACCCTATGGTGGTGAAAGAGTATTACATAGAGTTCTTATTGCTGCTCCTAGTAGTCTTACCCGAAATTGGGAAAATGAAGTAAATAAATGGTTAAAATGCGAGCGTATGTATGCTTTTGTAGTAGGAGGGAAGCATAAGTTGGGCTCCTATTTCAAGCAGCAACATGTTCCGTTTGTAATTGCTTCTTATGAATTTCTGCTTTCAAATGTAGCTGAATTCCAATGCTTAAAATTCGACATGCTAATTTGTGATGAAGGTCACAGATTGAAAAACGAATCAACTAAAATAGTAGCTGCCCTCCGCGAGCTGAACATTCCACGTCGAGTAATAATCACTGGAACACCAGTGCAAAACGATTTGCGTGAATTCTACTCCCTAATAGAATTCGTAAATCCCGGCATATTGGGCAATTATGAAGAATTTCATTCACATTTCGAGATTCCTTTGCAACAGAGCCAATGCCCCGAAGCTTCTACGGAAGTAAAGAATTTAGCAGCTGAACGCAGCAAAGAACTTAAGCAGATCTCTGAGACATTTATGCTTCGACGATTACAGAACGTGAATGGGCAATACTTGCCGAAAAAGTATGAGTATATTTGTTTCGTTCAACCATCGGAGCTTCAACAGTTTTTGTTGCAAAAAGCTCTTCATCTCTACACACAACGAAAGGAAACAATTTTAAAAGACTTAACGCCATTACAAATAATTACTGTACTGAAAAAGATTTGCAACCATCCTTCCTTGGTGGCACGTACAAAAACACCGAATCTACTGACACGCACTTTAGAACGCTGTTTGCCAGATTGTACGGAAATGGGACCCTTTGATTCGGCGAAATTAGAGTTGGTGCAACATTTCCTTATTTCTTCAGCAATACAAAGTGGAGAAAAATGTGTCCTGGTTTCAAATCATACCAAAACGCTTAACATGCTACAAGGTTTATGTGATTTTCTGAATATAAAATGCCTACGGCTAGATGGATCCACCAGTGTAGGAGAAAGAAATGATAATGTCGAAAAGTTCAACAGTGATTCAGATGACTCTCTAGTGTTTTTACTTAGCGCAAAAGCTGGTGGCGTTGGTCTCAATTTGATAGGAGCATCAAGATTGGTGCTTTTCGATAATGACTGGAATCCCGCTATTGATGCGCAAGCAATATCACGTATTTGGCGTGATGGTCAGACCAGGGATGTGCACATCTATCGACTGGTAACTGCAGGTTGCATTGAGGAGAAAATATTTCAACGGCAGACGGCAAAGTTATCATTGGGAGATTGTGTAATACAAAATGCTGTAGAGAATAATGAAAATATCATGAAGTTTACAGCTGAGGATCTTTCGAATTTATTCTGTTTACAAGAGGACTATTCTTTTTGTCAAACTCACGAAAACTTAAATTGCAATTGCAATGGTGATGGAGAGGTATTAGTGTATGCTAATCGTTAAACTGTAATTATGTCTAAATCGCTATTTTTGTTTACAGAACTTGACATTGGAAACAAAAACAAACAATCATAACATAAATGCATTGACAAATTGGAAACATTACAAGTCACCTTTCGACACAAATTTCTTGGAGGTATTTTCATTTTTAATATCGAATGTTTATATATATAAAACATTATTGTATATTTTTAGGCTGCTTGCCTGGAAAATGCAGGCGACAATCTTATGTTCATATTTGGCACTCAGACTGAATAGGTTTATATTGTAAATATTTAATTTAATTTTAATATTGTATTATTTTATAATGAATATTAAGTTCGACATTAATTTGAATCAATATTAGTTGCTTACTAATTATTGACTGTTACAATTTCATACAAGCTAATCCTCGCTCTCCAACGATATATTGCTGCCAAAACGCTGATATAGATGTGATTTTAGTTCATTCATTTCGGCTTTGATTTCATTAGCTTTCACTTCAATTGCCGCAATTTCCTTTAATGTTTGTTCTTTAACCTCAGCCAATAATTCCTAATGAGGAAAATGTATTTTTTTGTTAAGTTATAAATTTTGAAACAATAAAAAACAAATATTTATATAACGTATACCTGTGTTTTTGTCAATTTGTGAGTGAGGAAAACTTCACCAAACAAGAATGGTATTTCTTCGTCTTCGTCGAAAAGCTCGATTTCATCGAGTGCCTCCTCGACACTCTTTAAATCGTTCTTTTTCATGTCCAATTCCATTTTGAGATCATCCATTCGGGCATTGTGCTTTGCGAAGCGATTGATTTTCTGTTGGTCTTCAAATGAGATGTGCACATCGTCCTGTATAATCAGCAAGCATTGTTTTTGTATAATTCAATGAAAATGTGAGTAATTGGACCAATATTGCGGCCGGGTGAGGTTAGTTTGTAACTGCAATTGCAGTTAATACTAACTTATATACGCTACCTACCGCTTGGAAGACTTTATTATTGCCTGATGAAACTTTCGCAGCCATTTTTGTATGATATTTATTTATTAATTGATGATTTTAAAGTAATTTTCTTCACACCTGCTTGCGCTAATAAACAATGTAGTGAATTTTAGCTAAATGTCAAATTTTTTGGGATGTGTTTAGTAAGCTTATGGTGGAATGTAAGTGTTGAGAAAACGTGCGAAAAGTAAGTGACTACATATTACTAATAATTATTATTTTAATTAAAGTTTTTATAATTTAGCAACAACAAGAAAAAAAGGCAGCACATGTGGAAAATATTTCAAAAGAAATTGAGACATTGTTTGTCTAAATTATTGTTTTGGCAATATTTATTGTGAATGTTAAAGTTGATTTGTCGATAATGCAGTTCATAAGTCAGTGACGGTTAGGAATTGTTGAGAATTAATAAATTTAAATTTAGATTTTTTTTTATTTCTTGTTATTTACATACACGATTTGTTGCATTTATAATTTCCTGACTGTAAAATCTTTGTATACAGTCTCAAATACAAAAACAAATTTGCATACTTGCATGTAAAAGTCCAGAGTTGTGCACATGTATTAGTTAACATTTCCGCACACCGCGTGTAATTAAGCAAATCGAATGCGGAACGATTTAAGCGCACACAAACACACTTATGGGCATAAATAAATAAATAAATATATTTAATTAAGTGCCGAAAAGTTCATCCACAAATTGATTCATACACCCAGTAAGCCAAATCACATTATTTTACACACATACGTATGTATGTGTATATGTGTGTGTTTATAAAGATCCCTTTGCGCGTTTCTTTCAAGCTTAATAACAATCCATATGTAAATATTATCAATTTATTAATATTGGCTGCTTGGAATGCATATGCATAGAAGCCCAAGCATACACGGCGTATGAGTAACACTAAATACCAAAATGCCAAGTCATATGCATAGTTATGTATGTGTGTACGTACATACGAATCCAATAGGTTATTGTACTTCGCATATTTTTTAAGGAAATTAATATGCAAATAAAAGTGCACACAAATTTCCAGTTTCGGTTTATTGGTCTATCGCACGGTTTTGTGGAAGCAAATTCGTGTTGATAAATTTACGCGCGAAATAAACGCAATAAAATCAATTTACGAGCACGTGGGCAGGCGTTCAGTTGCAGGAAGGGAAATAGCAAGGTGTCTACGAAAAAAGACGTGGTTGATATTTTGGATTTTAGTTTCGCTCGCGTACCAACATTATTTTTTCTCACATAAGTATGTATGTATGTATATGAATTATTGCGCAAGTGTTTGCTTTGGTGTATGTATGTATTTAGGCAAGTAATTAAAGCAAGAAGAACGTGACTCTGGTTTACACAAAGTGTAGTGTGCATTTTCTTATACTATCTACAAATATACAGAAGCTAATATGTATGTATAAAGTTGTGGGTGTAAAGCGGTCATGACGTCATCAATGATCTTAAATTTAGTGTGTGATCACTTTAATTGTTCGCTGATCCATGTTGTTTACATAAAATGTAAATGTGTGTGTGCGTGCCGTCTAATAGCCGCAGCCTTGCAACATTTTCATTGAGCAGAAATTTTCTTCACCGACGTCATTAACACCTCCAAAAGTGTTTTTCCCGATTGTCTGACGTCTGACGTCGGGCGTGTGGTTGTGGTGTGTGTGTGTGATTGTGTGTGCGCGAGTGGGTATATTGTTTATGCCCGCATCGTGGTTTTGCATTTTCAGCAAATCTATAAAATTTTAGCACCTAAATATTGGGTCTTCGCTTTTGCGCCTTTTGTGTGAAAGTCTGTTGCTATTTATTGAGCATCGGCTTTTGTTGGCGTTGTTGTTTTATTTAAATGATATTAAATGCTAATTTTAGTTTGCCACGTCGTTGCTAGCGCGCATTAATTTAGGTAAACTAATATACATATTTATGCATATGTACATATATATGTGACTTGTTTGAAATGTTTAATTGTATACACACACACGCATGTACATATATGTATTCAAATGCGCTTACATACATACATAGGTGGACGAACCTTCCCCACCAGATGGCTGAACGGCGCTCTGTGCACTTTGGACACTGAATTGACAAGGAAGTAATAACGGAACTAATTAGTCAGGGCCAGGGTCACAATATAGAAGATTTTGTAGTTTATTTGTGCCTCCACAGAGTCCTAGTTTTTTATGATACAAAGATTGCAACAACTGTCTTTTTTCAAACTTTCATAATATTACAACAACTGCACAATTTTACACAAAACAATGTGTCTAGTAACCAATATAGTTGTTGTAATCCGCATTTTCTAATATAAAAATTATTGCCTTAGTCAAGTGAAGTGGAATGGAAAGCCTGGGCCGTTGTTGTTGTAGCGGCATAATTCCGCCGATTTGACAGTCTTTGACCGGTTAAAAAATCCCGTTCCGTTCCGGTTACGTAAACCTAACAGTCCCGGAAACGGTATGCTGTCGCTACAACAACAAAAACAAGATCTTTGAGCCGCTTTAGAAGCGAGTAACGCTCAACTGATTTCGAAGCATTTCGCACAGAGTTAGAAACTCAACTTTAGGTACTGGAAAAGATTTTGAAACACTTTAATCTTTTCAAAAAAATTTTAATATTTACTTTTAAAAATTATAACTTATTGCAATATCACAAAAAAAATCCAATAATTACAAGGCATAGTGCTGTCGGTAAACCAACATCTGAGTTCGGCACAGTTGGGAGATCGCGTTCATGATTGCTTTCCCGTCAGCTGCTTGTCCTTCGGCTTCCTAATATAGGTCTTATGGTAGAAGTTGCCGAACATCCACATCATAACCACGGCCTGTGTCAAGGCAAGGCATTGCCAAACTGTAGATACGGGACAGTCGGGCACCATCACCAGTGGCCAAAGCTGATGGACGAAGAGAATTGCGAATTGTGCCAGCTGCAATTGTGTAATGTACTTTTTCCACCACAGCGACTTCTTCAGTTCCGTATTGATGGAGCTCAGCAGATAATACACGTACATGACGACGTGGACGAATGTGTTGAGCATGCCAATTGTGCTGCCCTGGCCGCCGATACCACGCGTAACCATGTGCAGGTATAAGAAGGTCGTCATCATTATGTGGTGGTAGACGTGCAGGACCGTTACTTGCTTGTAGCTTTTGCGCAGTATGAAGAACAGCGTTTCCAAATAATCGCTGAACTTGTTGCCTATGTACAATAGCACGCAAAATATTTCAAATTTTTTCGCCGGGTGATCCATGCTCATCGGCCGGATGCAGGCTAGTCCATCTGGCTGCTCCAAATAATGCGATAGCAATTTGACAGACTGTTGGAACGAAAGAAGGGCGAAATGAAGCGTAAAGCAAATTAGACGATTAACCAATTATTTAATGAGCATTATTTGAGCTGTGTTCGACACTTACCAGAACCGCCATTATGCCGTTGTATATGATTTGAAATATATTGTAGACCATAATTACGCGCTTGAGATTGAAAGGTTCGCGGTTGCGCATCAGCCAGGGTCCAAGTCGAAAGGCGAACACGACAAAGAACACATTCACAACTACAATGGGCCAAATAGCTCCATTAAATGGCAGTAAGCCCACGACTGCGATTTTTTTCAAGCGGAAAACAAGACTATTCAATATTTTTACGGAAAATTTGTTAGAAGGAATACTAACCTTCCACAACTTCAGTGGGCCTTGTGAGTAAATCGTAAAGTCGGCTCAACATTGTTTCACTTTAAACAAATCCGTGCTGAACACAACGTGCCGCGTCGAGCGCTGGTTGCGTATAAAAACGTTGACATATTGTTTCCTTTGTTTTAAAATGAATCGATTGCAAGCTTTACATTTCCTTTAAAAAGTATTATCATTAATTAGAATATCATTATCATTGGCTAGAGCGAGTGCATGATTGCATATATGTCCGGTATGTGTGCCAGTCCATAGATCCATACATTGTAAACGTTATACCTTTTACAAGTATCCTTAGATATAGATAAATTTAACTTGAGTCCTACTTAATCTTTAATCGGGCTAAAGCCCGTATTTACACGCAGTTTTGATTGCATTCCAAACAATTGACACAATAATATTGACACGCCGCGCATAGAATTTTTAAATTTGGACTAGTATGCACCAATGCCCAAGCGATCGTGCTCTAAAACCGAACGCCTTTACGTTTCCGATACGAACTCCATGACGTTGTTGTAGTTAGATTCGTAACGAATGCATCTCGTTTGTGAAAAGCCTTCTGAAAGTCTGAAGTTCGAACTAACTGCGTGAATTTGTCAACAACAAAAGTTCTAAGTCAACTTTTTTTAATTAAGTATTAATTAAGTTTAGTTTTTTAATCGATTTTAGATATATTAAAATGACGACGCATTGCTAAAGAGACTATATTAAATAAAATATATATAAAAGTACAATGATAACCGAATTTTCTCATTATAATTATATAACTTTAACGTCTTTTTTATCACGGTTACGCAAGCGAACTTTTCCCGCTCTGGAAAGTGTTGAAACGAATTTGATTTGGAGGTTTGAAAGAGCTAACCTGGAAATGGAAGCTTGAAGAAATTAGAAATTTTTAAATAAAAAAAAAATAAAATAAATTAAATGTTTATATTCAGCCTTTAATAGATAAAACCTTCATAAGGTTCAGTTTACGTTTAAATATATATAATATTGAATGAAAGTTATATCTTCTAAGCAATATTTACCATCCGCTCTAGTGTCTTATATGTATACGAGTATCTATATATTATATTCCGTCGTCCATTAAATGTGTTTGACAAAAATGCTAGAAATACTGAAACTCCCAGTACTGAATGTTTCGAATCTCCCAACCTTATGAGCACACTGAACCGTCTTATTACAAAATTCTATAATTTATGTAACAGCCGAGACTTTGCTCCACAAATGTGTGGTATATTTGCTGAGAGTTGCATAAGAAAAAACAAAAAGAGAAAAGTGAGTATTTGAAAATTTAAATCAGACACCTCTTGGGTTCAGCTTAAAAGCGTGTACGCGTACTTACATATATAAATAACAACTAGTTTAAGCACATGCAATAAGTATGTGCGTACTTACCGGCCGCAAGCGGCCTTTCAAGGTGGAGGGGCAGATGATTGAATGTACTATTTCCGAGGCAGACGGCTTACTAATCTGAGAAGGAACATTACAAATATGTATGTGTTGCGATCGCTGAAGTTGTACTCGTGAGCACTAAGTCAGGTATTTAAATTGAATATCGTAGGAACGATTAATCGATAAGTGAGAAGTTTTGATTTTTAATAGACTCGAAGTACTCTCAAGTCAACTTTTTTTCAATAACTTGACTTCTGAAGTTTGGAATGTTTATATTTTTTTGTAAACAAAAATTATTTTCTTGCATACCATGTACAGTATGCGTCTAAATTATTAGAGCAACCAAAATTCAGTATAGAACTTCTAAACTTCTCATTTATATTGAAAGAAAATATAAATAAGAAGAAGACATTTGATCCGAGTGTGCGTGAAAACCAAATCGATAAATTTTTTTCTTAAATTTTATGAACTTCCTGTTAAGTTTGAGCACTAAATTTCAATCCTTTACGTTTGGCAGCTGCTTGTTTACGACGAGAAAAGTTTGTCTGGTGATTTTTACCCAAAAAATAAATCCAAAATTAAAAAAAAAGTAGTTGTATACACTATAAATGTGACACCCTGTAAAATTTTAATTCGTTAGCATTGTTTTGCAACACTGGATCACTTTCTGTACAGTTAATGCTAAAGCCAACTGTCAAACTTCTGTCAATCTTAATTGAATTTGGCGGAAACTGGACATGACTGATTGTAACTGTGCTGCCTAATATCCGCTAAATCAAATAGTTTTGAATGCATGCGTATGCTTGCCTTTCGTATAATGGATCTAACCAAAGAGTCGTCTACAGATAAATTTCAAAATCAAATAACATATTTCGAACAACTGCAAAATGATGCGCTCAATATTTGTTGTAATGACTTAGATGCGAGTTGGGTCTGAAGGTTATGCTTAGCAATGAACTATGGATGTAAGGTTGGTTCTTACGTCAAAACAGAAGGGTTATTATTCGCATCAACCAACAGAATGCCTCATGGAAAAAATGCCCAAACTTTATTTTGAAGCAAATAACTTTGATCGAAACCAAAACAATGTTGATATGTATGACTGAATAGATATATGGATATTTTTGGCGAAAAATAAAAACTCACACATCTTTTCTTTGTAATAATTGTATCGTAAATATATTTAATAAAATTGCTCACTTATTATACAGAATTTACGAACTGATTAATACAAATACAAGGCCTCGACTGCACTCAACTAACGAGTGCACATATATATGTATGTATGTAGTAGTATCCTTCCAGATTACTTACTCTTCTGAACTTTCGTCTTCGCATCCAAATAACTTTTCTTATAGAAACTACCGAAGAGGTAAATCATCATGACGGCTTGTATCACAGAGAACACACAGAATGTTTTCGACACAGCACAGTTCGTATCGACGATTAGTGGCCACAGATTGTGGATTAATGCCAAAACAAACTGTACAATTTGTATTTGCGTGATATACTTTTTCCACCACAGCGAATTTTTCACATTGGGACTGGAGGCACTTATGAAGTAGTAGCCGTACATTATCACATGCACAATGGAGTTCATGATGCCGGTGAGGGCCGCGTGACCACCAGTGCCAATAATGCGCATATAAAGAAATGATATGCTGGTCATTAGGATGTGATGATAGACATGGAGGAAGGTTACTTGCTTATAGCTCTTGCGCAGCACAAAGAATATCGTATCGAAAAGATCGAGAAACTTGTTGATTACATAAGCGTAACTAGCCACCATTTCAATCGACTTGAACCGATGATCCCAAGGCAACACCGTTATGCAAGTAATGGGCACGGCTTTCTTGTAGAAGTACACATAAATGCCCTGAAATAGTCAAACCGTAGATATGTCAGTTGTAGTTCAAAACGTTACGGTACAATTTATGTCACTTGTGGACTGAAGACTTACACAAAACGCCATGACAGCGTTGAAAAGTATCTGCATTATGTTGTAGTAACGCAAAACGCTCGTCAACTTGTAGGGTTCCCGATTCTTCATAAACCATGGTCCTATTCTGAAAACGAACGAAACATATGCGATCTCGATGAGGATAACTGGCAGAATGGCACCATGGTAGGGTAGATAGTCGTAACCTATTGATAAATTATGAAAATTATATAAGTATGTATTCACTAAGCACTTGCACTGTCTGCTATTTTATTCAACACATTCGCATGCTCACCTTCCTTGGTGGGGCTAGGACTCGTTACCAGGACGTAGGCACTTTCCAGAATATCCATCATGTAGATTTTCGCCGACTACGAAGCTCGTTCAATCACTTTGGCATACTGTGCGCCTCAGTCTCGTGTCGACATTCGAACTGCGTGATTTGTGTCGAACGCAATTCTACATAATTTCAATTCACTGATTTAATTAAGTTCAAAGTGTCAGAGGAATACTTAATTTTTGTCGATTTGTTTTAGATTTAGGTGGAAATGACATAAAAGCATAACATTGCACAAGTTGAATTTTTTTTTGTAGACGCTTTCAATAAATTATAACTGATAGCACTATTCATACTTAATACCATACCATGTCTGTAAATACATGAGAAAAATAATATTTTTTTGAAAATTATATTAATGCTGCGCAAGTAAAAGTAAAACTCGAAATTTAATAAATTTTTGGTTTTCTGGAAGCCTTGACCTTGTCATTAGACAAAATAGTTTACCGTTTTTGGCACAGAACCTTCGCAATTCCGCCCTATAGAGTTTTCTTAAATTCTTTATTTATTCTTTGATCTGTGTATCTTCATGAGAAAAGGATGACATTTCTGTCCGTAGGCGTGGTTTCAATTGCTTTTAAAGATAATTTGAATACTTAGGTCAGCTACTTTCACAAATTTCTATATAACACAAATTAGAAGCTGTGTTCTCATACTGAAAACTCCACAAAATAATCATCAACTAACAAGGGGAATTTATATAACGCATTATGTGGTTGATTTCTTAGACTAAAATATATAGTTCTCTTCCCTTTTTTAACCCTCATAATCTTCCAAGAGAAGCCCTCCACAAATAGAAAAAGTATACTCATTTCCTTAAGACCTAATTGTAGACTCTGAATGATGCAAGTATTTATTCTTCCATTTTGGCAGCCGTATAAGCTGTCTTAATTTTTTTTAATCCCCTTAAATTCAGAAGCGTTCTAGATCGCTTAATGCTGCTTTGTTTCGAAAGGTATTACCAACAAGACAACGCATTTTCAACATATTCCGTACATTTAAAGATTTTAACAAGTATTTTGCTCATTACTAGACTTTTATTACTAAATAAATAATTAATTAAATTTACTGTGTTTTAGTTTCCTGCGCTACACGGGCTTCCTTTTTCGGTCTTGTGATGTACGTTCTAATATAAAAGCTACTAAAAAGGTAAATCATGAAGATAGCTTGTGAACATGCTAACAGCAAGAGGGACTTTGGATAATCGCAATCCGTTTGCACCACCAAGGGCCATATTTGGTGAACGAATAACACCACGAATTGGATGAGCTGCAGTTTGGTCACATATTTCTTCCACCACAGCGAGTTCTTCATTTCCGGATGCGACGCACTCACCAGATAATACGTGTACATTACCGCGTGGACAAAGGAATTCAAAATTCCAATCGTGACTGCATGCCCACCACCGCCCGAATACCGCATGTACATCAAACTCAGAGTTGATATCATGATGTGATGATAAACGTGCAGAAATGTGATTTGCTTGTAGCTCTTGCGCAGCACAAAGAAAATTGTGTCAAAGTAATCGATGAATTTGTTGAACACATACAAGGCGCCCATGACTCCTTCAATATTTTTCAGCGGATGACCGGTGGGCAGTATGGTGATGCAGGTGAGTGCCAACGGAGCTTTTATCACATACAAGTAAATACCCTAAAATATAAACAAATATGTCTATAAGAATGAGACACATTAAGTGTGTTTGGACACTCACCAAGGATGTAATGACGGCATTGTAAATGATTTGTGCAATATTGTAGTACCGTAGCACTGACCGCAGGTTGTACGGCTGACGTTTTCTCATAAAGAACGGCCCGATTTTGAATACGAACAACACATAGAAGATGGTGATTAGCAGATATGGCAGCATGGCGCCATGGTAGGGCAGAAAGCGGTTGCCTGCTGCAGAGTATTTCAAAATATTATCTTTCTTCTTACGTAACTTATGTGGATATGGGTTTTGATATGAGTAACTACTTACTGGTTAGATCCCCTGGCGTAGTTAAATATTCGTATATACCGTCGATTATGTTCGCCATGGCGCTTGGTTAGTTTGATGAGTGCGCCTCTGGGCGTTGAGAAGCAGAATAACCTCGCGCTAGTGACATTTAAATAAAAACTCGATTGCGATTGACAATTAAAAATTCATTGAAGGTCTTGTAAGCGCATTGTTAAGCGTGCACGTCAATGATTTGTGAATCCAAGAAATGTAATAAGACAATCAACTTAAATATATATGCATAAACACTCATTTGCAAGCATTTATGTATATTGGACACTGAGCGAAATATACGCCTTTAAAAGCTTATGCAAAAACATCTGGTACTTAGTGAAATAGTCTGTCCCTTAAACCGTCTGAAAAGCAAATTTTTGGTATTTTTTTTTAAGAAAACTGTATGAAAAATTTAACAATTTTGAGGATATACCATCTGATCTAATTGTTCCGGACAGCTCCATTTATCCGACGCGTGAACCCAACACCAAGGAGATGCAGAGCCCGATTTCCCAATCGATGACGATAGCAGACCGACCATAAAGAATTTCGAATTGCAATTACTCTTCTGAAGAACAACAAAGCGGCAGGGGCCGATCGATTGTCGGCCGAGCTATTCAAACACGGCGGTGAAGAACTGATAAGGAGAATGCATCAGTTTCTTTGTAGAATATGGTCGGATGAAAGCATTTCCAACAATTAGAATTTAAGTGTGCTCTGTCCATCCCACAAACTGGAAGACCCCACAATCTGCGCCAACTACCGTGTGATAAGTCTCTGCAACATCGCATATAAGGTTCTATCGAGCGTATTGTGTGAAAGATTAAAGCCCACTGTCAACAAACTGATTGGACCTTGTCAGTGTGGCTTCAGACCTGGCAAATCAACAACCGACCAAATATTCACTATGCGCCAAATCATGGAAAAGACCCGTGAAAAGAAAATCGACATACATCACCTCTTCGTGGATTTCAATGCTGCTTTTGACAGCACGAAACGAAGCTGCCGCTATATCTGAATTTGGTGGCCGTAAAACTAATACGGCTGTGTAAACTGCCGTTGAACAATACCAAAAACTTCGTCAGAATCGACAAAGACCTCTCCGAGCCGTTCGACACCAAAGAAGGTTTCAGACAAGGCGACTCCTTATCGTGCGACTTCTTCAATCAACTCCTGCAGAATTAAATAGAGAAGGTATCATCTTCTATAAGAGTGTACAGCAGCTGGCGTACGCCGATGATATGAATATCATTGGCCTCAACAACCAAGCCGTTAGTTTTGCTCTCTCCAGACCGAATAAAGAAGCGAAGCAAATGGGTCTGGTGGTGAACGAGGTCAAGACGAAATATTTCCTGTCATCAAACAACTTTTTTGCACCAAACATCTTTCATAGCAAATCGTCAGAATTTCAGAAGGCAGCTCGCAGAACCCTCTCTTCATATGCACTTGCTTTGTTGCTTAGGTACAAACATACTTAATATTCATTCGAGTTTATATCAATGGAATTCCAAAGTCTCGAAGCTATTATCCACTATATATGGTAATCATTTTACAGTTACCTCATGAGTACTCACTTCAGTGCACGCGCTAATTACATGTAGTAAATGTTCGCATGTATGTGTGCATTTACGCAAGTAAATAGGTGACTCCGCTTGTGGAACTTAGCAGTTCGCGTTCGAAAAGGTGTCAAAGGTGACGCCTATAACAAGCAAGAATGGCGAAAAGAAAAAAAATGCATGCAGTTAACAAAGTACAAGAGAAAAGGAAAAATGCCCACAAATGGCACGCTTTCTCTTTAAACACAGGCGTTCGACATTTAAGCTTAGCGCACGAACCCTGTAAGCTGTGCCTGCAGGAAAAAGTTTCTTAAAGTCAGCAATTAAATTTATATTTAAATTCGATACTTTTCAGTGCATATTTAATCATAAATTGTGGCTGTAATATTTTGATGGTGATGAAATGAACAGCCGAAAATTTTCTACATCCCTCGGGCGACGGTTGCTGTTAGAATGGCTTACACAAATTCGAATTTTATTGCCAGAACATATCGTTTTCAGCCCTACTGGGCCGCATATTACAAGTGCTGAGGTGTATTCTTGTCTGCAGCGCCCTTAAGTAGGCTACAATTGTGTACATGATGTGCTTGCTGCAAATCGGTGCAAATCTGATTTAATGATTTACCTGTTGCTGCTTTATTGAACGAATGTTAGCAGGTGTTTGAGCGCTGCGGGACCGAGTGCTGGCAATTGGCACCTTAATAAAATAGAATACAAACTTTGACACGACCTCTTGGAACTAACACAAACAAACTCGATGCAAATGCTGACTACGCCTGAAGCCCTAGAATGGCGTAACATGTTTTTTTCAATTGCAAATCGCCATTGTGAGCGAAACGCACTCAAGTGTAATGCATTCAAATTCAGGTGAATGTGTGTTACTTGATTACATTCAAATAAATTTAATGAAATGTATTTGTATAATTATTATATTAGCATATATGTATGGGTGTGTATGGTGGGCATTACGTCTCTCAATGTTAATGTATTGCAACACATGTGATTTTTAATTTCTTGTGAATGAATTAGAATTTAACCGATTAGACATTCTACGTTTGTCAGGCTGAAGAGAGAGAGTGAGAGAAAAATCTCAGCAGAAAATTTTACTCATAAAAAAATTTGGTATATTGCTACAAAATCCAAAAAAAAATAAAAAAAAATTTAAACGAAAATATAATTTTTAGATATTAAAATCATTAATTCTGATTTTATTTTGGTACAAAAAATTAACAAATTCCAATACTCTTTGCTTTCGCGAATTTATGAGGTTAAACACAAGAATATCTAATTTTTGGAATGCCTTAAATATTTGAAGCAAAAATTCACCTCCTTGCTTCTAGCATGTGTGTCTTTGGTGTTTTCCTGAAATTTTATTCAGACAAAGCTTACGTTGAACTTGAATGAATTTGCTATTTTTTGTTTAAGAGCCAAATGGCTTTCTAAGTATTTACACAATTTTTCAAAAATAAAAATCAGCTGACGTCACCAAATAAATTTTTAAATATAATTGCCCGGAGAATATTCTGGACTATTTTTAAATAAAATTTGAATTTTTTAATTTTTTTAAATATTTTTTTTTTGTCTGCATATATTCCTCATCCCTCTAAGCATGAAAATAGGAAATTTGGAAATTCTTTATTTTTAATTTTTCTCGGAAACAGTTACAATTGAGTGCGATTGAATTCGTAATTTAGTTTGAAAATATTTTTGGTAAATAAAAGAAAATCTTTGTTTTGCATGTACATAAATATCATTCATCTCTTGTTAGACGCCTATTTGTGACTGACTATTTATTCAAACAATCTGGCCCACATCCATAGCTATAAAGTAAATACACATATGTTTGTATGTGCATTTCCACGCACAACACATTTGAGTGCCCGGCAAGCCTCTTAATAAACTTTTAATTGTTGATTTTGAAAAACTCGCCTACATACATACGTACAGCAATATTGTGTCTGTGTTTGTGTGTACTCGGAACTGATTTGAAGGCAATTTTTAGAAATTGACTAACTCAATTTATAAGGAGCTGATAATTGGCGTAATTGCGGAAGTTGTTTTCTGGTTTTATAAATTCATCGTAAATTATTATTTATTGCATTCGAATAGTACTTAAATCTATCGGATTCATTCAAATTTAGTACCGATATATTGTGCTTCATACTGTGAACAGAGTTGCCTTCCAGCTAATTAATTTTTGTTGGCCATTAATTGTAGAACGTGGACAAACTATATTGAACAATATTTATTCAAAAAGTTTCTAGGAAATCAACACACTTGATTTGGCCTACTCTTTCCTGCAATGGCTTGAGTCATATTCCACGGGGAGACATTTTGTAGTAACAATCTATGAGATTTTCTAGCAGCATTTTTTCCCCGTTACCGGCTTTCTTAGGAAGTGCTAACTCTTGGGTTTCTGTATTAACGATAAGAAGAGTGTTTTTCAGCAACATTATTTTGCACCGAAGATCTAAGAATCTTTTCAAATATAATAAAATATAAAATATATAAAATCATGGAAAGCGGGTGTTTTGAAGGTCGATATAACTTCGGTCAAAAACTATTTTAGATTTGGCATATATTTTTTGGCAATTTTAATAATTTAATTATCTTACAATGTTAAGAATTTTCAACTTAAATTGAGCTTACTTCTAATATTGTACAAAAATGCCAACCTTTAACTATTGAAACGGATATAATAATCTGTACACATATATAAACACGAATATGAAGAAAATATTCACAAAATTAGAACGGAAGTACAAAGTACAGGAAATGAGGGGTGAGCGAATTAGGTCGATCGATTCAGTGCAAACTCTATGTAAATGCTAAGAATTTGAAGAAAATATAAGCAATTAACACGCAATTTTCCACCTGCCTGGGTTAGCGCCTGAAACTAGACTGTGTGGACGCCATAGGCGGCGATGGGACGCATAAAAAGGTTTAAAGCAAGTACTGAGTTTGATGTATTTTCCAATGCATTATATATATATATTATATATATATAAGTATATATATGCATGCTTATTTACTTAAATTCATACAGACATACTTCACGTTGCGTTCTTAGCATTGCTTAGGTTCTGAGTATATATGTATATTATATATTTTGTTTGGTAATTAACCTCAAGCTGATGGGTCGTGCTTGTAATCAGTATGATACGTATGATGTCTAGCAAGCCTCATTTATTTATATTAAATTTTAATTCTCTTAGTGAAATCAAAGTTGTCACATTTTCACTATCCAATAGTCCTCAAACGTTCACAATTATGGTTTTAAATGAATTCATTTAGTTGTGGCAACAACAATTACAAAAAACAAATCGAATTTATACAAATAGTAAGCAGTTGGCATGTCTACAAACATATATTCATGCAATTCATCAGCATCTTCAGACGAGTGATTGACAAGCGCCCGGATATTAAAAATGGGGGTTGCATTCGTTGTTTGGTTTATCTAATACAAGTATTTTCGTGGTTAAATCACTTGAAACGCTCAAGTTTTCCGCTATCCACTCACACACATTTACATACTTTCAAATTGTTAAGTGGAAAATTTTGACGATTAATATTAATGATTCTATTTTGCCAATCATTTCGTCACATTGTGGGAATTCACATATTTAATATAAGGACTAATTGGAATAAATGGGAATATTTATTAATGGCTGAGTTAAAAATATATTGAAAAAAAATGTTGGAAAAAATTTCAAGATTTTGATTAGAGGATAATAGAAATTTGTGATTTAGAGTTTGATACCCTGGAATAAGTTTGGAGAAGTTTGTTGTATCACTAAAGATTTAAGAATAAAATATTTTAAGAGAGTATTCTTAGTCTTCTTATTGTGTTCTGCTGCATTTACACATGAGAAATATACATGAGATTACAAATGAGAAAAGAAAAAAGTAAGTAAGATCCCACGAAAAACTATAACGGTGCCAAACAGAACTCAATTACAGAGTTTGGCTTTCAAAAGAGGGAATGTTGAGATGATTCGGGTAAAATACACTATCCTGCTAAAAATAAAAAACACAGTCTGAAGGCACGACTTCAATTAACTACCAAACAAATACTTATAAAGTCGTCGGCTTTAGTCGCAATATTCCCTAAAAATACGTTGTCTTCTCCACAATCGTGTGCAGAGGTTTTTAATAGAGTTGTATCGAATATTCCCTACTACCAGTCATATTTACACTAGTTTTCCGCAAACGTTGGCGATTACCGTAAAATTGTATACAAAAAATGATGATCTTTTCGAGGTGCCGTTGAAGACCATTTTTTGAAAAGAAGTTGAAATGAGATGTGGTCAACAGGCTCGTAAACTTAATGTTTTTCCTCTAAATAAGACTTGGCATACATGATTTCTAGAGAGCTCTTTAGTCTCAACTCACAAACAGGACTACTGTGCCAATTAGTGGCTGTGACAGTTTAATTGCTTGTTTTGATGTCCAAGTACCCATTGCAATCAGACGAGTATAAATACAGGTAACGCAATTCTTTGTATGCGTGATT
Source organism: Bactrocera dorsalis (assembly GCF_023373825.1). Classification (NCBI taxonomy): domain Eukaryota; kingdom Metazoa; phylum Arthropoda; class Insecta; order Diptera; family Tephritidae; genus Bactrocera; species Bactrocera dorsalis. The sequence continues at coordinate 5,536,127 of NC_064307.1, forward strand.
AGTTTTCGCAGCTAAAAAGCGACGTACCTACCTAGCTTTTTCTACGCACAGCGAAATGACTACTACAAAAGTGCGCCCAACCGAATCGTTTGGGAAGATTATAAAGTTTTTCCATTTAATATCTAGTTTGGTCGGTGCTGATGTCGCCGATGAGAATTATCGCGTCAACATTATCACCATTACTTTGATAATCTGTATTGTGGCGTACTTCATCTTCACCGGGACCACAGTGGCCAGTGTCTTTTCGGAAAACTGGACTTACTTGCTGGAAGCGTCGTGTATGGTGGGCAGCGTGTTGCAGGGCATCACTAAACTCATTTCGGCGTTTGCTTTCGCCAAAGAAATCTTAGGCATTCGCATAGAGTTGGAAAATCTGTATCGTGAATATGAAGTGAAGGGCGACGACTACGCCGAGGCGCTAAACAAATCTTGTGAACGTGTGTGGCAAGTCATAAAAATGGTGGGACAAGTGTATTTTGTTGCTGGCGGTGGCATAATATTGATTACCATCGTTTTGATATTTGCATCTAACGAAAAGGTGTTTTTAATGCATTTCATGATACCTGGCATTGATGTCGACACGCAAGTGGGTTATCTGATGACATTGACCCTGCATACTATGTGCTTTCTGTTTGGCGCTTTCGGTCTCTTCGCCGGCGATCTATTCTTTTTACTGTTCTTAGGACAGCCGATGTTGTTTCTTGATTTGTTGGTGTTGAAAGTGAAGTCGCTGAATGAGGCTGCTGCTGAAAATAGCAGTAACGCCGAACGGCTGCTAATCGAAATTATTGAGTGGCATCAATACTATACGGAGTGGGTGTTGTGTAATTCTATGTACTTTCCGAAACTAATTTCTTCAATTTTTCTACATAATTTTTCTAGCTACAATCTGCGTTGTAATCGTATCTTTTATTATATAAACAGCATGCAAATCGTCACATCGGGCATCTCAATTATATGCACGCTCTACATTATTCTACTGGGTGACTGGCCTGGAGCATACCTATATATTCTAGTCGCCTTTGGCGGCCTTTATCTATATTGTATAATGGGCACGAAAATTCAAACTTGCGTAAGCGTTTGATCCAAAGTCTTGTGAAATTACTAGTATTGTCCGAATTTATCAATTTTTCTTTTATTTTTCCGCAGAATACCGCATTTTGCGAAGAGCTTTGGAATATAAATTTTTACGATTTAGAGGTGAAAAACCAGAAGATGATAATACCCATTTTAATGAAGGCACAAAATCCAAGTGAGATTAAAGTAGGCGGTTTCTTGCCACTCTCCGTACAAACTGCGCTTCAGGTTATAATGAGTTCTTATGTTTTCTAAGCGTATTAAATGGGTTTGATTGATGAAAAATTATATTGTATTGGTTATTTTCAGATTACAAAAACGATTTATGGGATATTTACTATGATGCTCCGCTTTTTGGAAGAGAACCAATAAAAATATTTTTCATTTACTCAGCAACTTCGCTAATAATTCAGTAGAGTGCAAAAGTTCTAATCTCAAGTAAATGCACACGCTTAATTAGTATCGCATATGTGTTAAATTGCTTTGTAGCGCTGCACATTTAAATAAATAATCTATATTTTATATTTCATATTTTAATTGTATGCCCTGAGCAGAGTATATTAAGGGGCTATACCAGTGCAACGCATGATAAATTAGGCGATTTTCGTGAATTTTTTTAAATAAAATACTCTATTGAATGTTTCAAAGTCCTTTGGACCATAATCAGGTATATTTTCAGCTATATTTTAAAATTTTTTTTTTTTGTACAAAAATATTGAAAAGCAAGTAAGGAAGAGCTAAGTTCGGGTGCAACCGAACATTTTAAACTCTTGCAACCTCCGGTGATCACGGATTTTGATTGGCCCACATGTTGATCGTCATTTATGTATGTACATATGTCCTCACGACCACTTTGATAACGTTGAAACCACTCGTGCACTCTGCTATGGGTAGGCAATCATCGCCATAATCTTGTTTCATCAATTGAAACGTTTCGGTAAAGGTTTTACCAATTTAAAAACAAAATTTAATGTTGGTTCTTTGTTCGAAGCCTCACTGGACAATCGATAAAGATAGCAGATTCTAATGCGCCAGTCGACATATAGATGGCGCCACCAGGGGGCGCTGGTTTCAAAAAGTCCCGTTTAGAAGTTGAAGGTATTTAATTTTTCGATTTTTCGGCGTCGTTCTGAGAAAAGTTTCGTTTTTTTTAGATAAAAAAAATGATCAAGAATAGAAAAATGCGTTTACAGTTTCAACTATCCGATTCATACCGGCGAGTGGTCGCTCTATAGAACACTGTCTTTCAAAAACTATTCAAGACACGAACTTGCCGATTTGATATCGATCTGAAGTTTTCCAAACGCTCTTTCTTTCATAAGAAGCTACTTATTTGTTAGAACCACCGTTATCGGAAGGCTAAAGGATATAGCTGCCATACAAACTGATCGTTCTAAATCAAGTTCTTGTATAGAAAACTTGTTTATTTGACATGATATCTTCACCAAATGTGGCATTGCCCAAGGCAACGGTACAATCTCCGAACAAATTGTTCAGGGGGCCTATTCTGTAACTCGATTCGAAAAAAAACTTACTCGAATTCGGGTTTTGTATATTTTGTAACTCGATTTTCGGGTTTTCAAGCCAATTTTCGGATAAAATATTCGATAGCTTTTGAGTTATAGAAAGCAAAAACGAAAATTGTACGTATTTATTCTGGCACAGGGTGGTACAACTTTCGCATAATTATAAACTAGATCCGAATTTCGAATAGAATACATTTACGAATCAAGTTACAGAATAGGGCCCCAGGTCGGACCACTGTTACGTATAGTATAGCTACCATTCTGACTGATCGGTCGAAGTCAAAAAAATTCTTTAAGATATATAATTTTTCGTTATTAAATAATCATTAAGATGAATGTTTTGAAGTTTCATTTGAGGCAACACACTTCAGATAAACTTCGTTGAATTTAAAATTCGAAATGTGTTTCTTTCCGACATGAAAACTACAAATCAAATCTAAACTTCAAGTACGAATCACTGCGCGCCGAAATGTAGGCAATACTTTTGAAAGTATGAAAGTATTGCTGGTTCATATTTATGAACTTTCCAATGCAAAACTTATATTATTATCTCACTTAGTCATGTTAAAGTTGGGCATAAATGTATCATAAAACTGTAAGATTTAAAAAGAGAACACAAGCAATCGTGGAATAAATTTTATTTTATTATGATAGCGCAACTAATTCAAATAAAGTGTAGTCTACTCGTGAATATATTCTGAATACATATATGTTGTTTAAACAATTTTACTTATTGTGATTTCGATCTTTACTGTTCTTCATCCAAAAATCCCAACATCATAGTGAAAATGCCATAAATTGTCTTTGTTATCTGAAATCAAAAAAATTGTAAAAAAAAAAATATTTCCGTTTAGAGGTTTAGGCTCCAGAGTTACTTGAAGTGCAGTTTGAACGGAGAGTGGCAGGACGCCTCCAATTTTGATCTCGCTTGGATTTTGTGATTTCATTAAAACTAGTATCATCAATTTGCGCTCTTTCACATCCAATTCGTACCAATTTATGTTGTAAAGTTCCTCAAAGAATGTCTCGTTCTTTAAATTAAACAAAAAAAGAAAGATAATAATAATAAATAAAATAAACTTTGATTAATATTCCAGGTGTTTTATTGGCCTTGCTCTGGTTACTTACACACGTTTGTATATTCGTGCCAATAATGCAGTACAGGTAGAGGCTACTTAATGCTATTAAAATGTACAAATATGCCCCCGGCCAGTCGCCCATTAGTATGATGTACATAGTGAAGACGATTGAGACGCCCGACGTCAGAATTTGCATAGTGATTATGTAATAGAATATCTCATTACAACGTTCATTGTAACTGTAATTGCAATAATTATACAATATGAGAAGTGTATTGAGATTCTGCAGTTACTGAAATCAGTCTTACTCCGTGTAGTATTGATGCCATTCAATAATACTAATTAATAGGCTTTCAGTTTTATTGTCCTTTTGAGCGGCCGCTTCGTTAAGTTCGTGCACTTTCAATATCAAAATGTCGCGAAACAACTCGGGTTGCCCCAGATAAATTAGGAAAAATAAATCACCTCCAAAGAGGCCAAAACAACCAGCTAGAAAACACAACGAATGCAAAGCTGTTGTCAATAGATAACCGAAAGACGTCTCAACGTCCACGCCGGGTATGAAGAAGTGCATAATATAGATTTTCTGATTTGTAAAGAATAGCATAAAGCTTGTAAGCAGTAGATTTCCAACAATTGCCGCACCGTAAATAAGTCCCACCATTTTTATGAGCTGCCACACACGTTCGCAACACGCATTCATTACCTTACAATATGACTCTCCTTTGGTCTCATATACACGATAAAGTTCTTCCAATTCCAAGCGCATGCCGGAGACTTCATTGGTGCGGCTGATGCCCGAAATGAGTTTAGTGATGCCTTGCAATACGCTGCCCAGCATACATGATGCCTCCAGTAGATATGTCCAATTCTCCGAGAAGACACTGGCCACTGTGGTTGCGGTGAAGATGAAGTACATGATAATGCAGATTATCACAATAATGGTGATGATGTTGACTTGATAATTCTCCGTGGAGACATCCGCGCCGACCAAGCTGGAAATAAAGCGAACCGTCTTCACGAGCTTAGCAAAGGATGCGGTAGGCCTGATGTGTTTAATACTCATTTCGCGTCCGTGATAAAGTAGAAATTTTGTTAATAACAAACTTTTGATTCAGAAATGGGGTTTCACTGCGTATTTATACCCGTGAGAAAGCTCAGTTTACGCGTCAAAACAAGTAATTAAGCTGTCAGATATAATAATAGCCTATTATTTAATAATCCTTAGTGGACAGCGTGTGAGAATTGTACACCTCAAGTGCGAGTTTTTGCATTGTGGGTCGTGTTCCGATACATTTCACACAGATGGTGATGGTCGTGGCCGATACGCAAAAGGCCATAAATATTCCGCAGAACCTTTCACTCGAAAACTCATAACATGCCTCTGCACCATATAGCAGAACGGGGATAATGAGTGACTTATGAAGTTTGGGCTTTGTTAGTCGAGAGAGGACTTTTCTTCTAAATTGCCTACTCAGTCCGAAGTAACACATGCTGGTAAGAGTTATTCTTCGTTGGATTTCGAGGCTGACATATGTAATTATTGGTGTTTACACTGGTTCCAAGATAGACGAAATTATCTACGATTTCGAAAATATGACTGTCAACAGTGGCGTGGAAGCCAAGACGCGAGTGCGACGACTGTTTGTTTGATGACAGGAGATATTTCGTATTGCCCTCGTTCACTAGCAGGCCCATTTGCTTCACTTCCTTATTATATGTCTACAAAAGTAGTTTTCGAGATTTAAATTAGATTCGGAGATATAGGTATACCGATACATAGGTAAACGCGATACTTTAAACTCGTTTTTCTCGAAGCTATCTTTTTAAAGCCATACCCACGATGTCTCAGGTTATATACGTACTGGTCTGATTTACCTGAAATTTTAGAGAGTCTTCTTTATAGACTTGTCTATGTCTGGAATTAAGCATATTTGTATATCCACAAAAAATTGGTACAAATATTGTTTTCTGGTCAGGCAATCGTCATTTCGTGAACTACATCATTGTACTAGACTAATATTTTTTTTTGTGGTTTCAGTTTGCTAAGAGGGTTGAATTCGTGGGCATGGCTTGAAGAAAAATCAAAACATTTCCAATAACACCTGCTGCCACGTGAATTCGCTACTTATTGTGAAGACGCTAGCACGTACCAGAAGGAAGACATCACCAAATGCACCTTTGGCAGCCGATAAGCACATTCACGCAGACATACACGTTTCCATCTGCAGATCGACTACTGCATCAAACACTGTGGAACCTTCTGAATTTTGAACATATCATTACCATTTTATCACTTTGATCACTGCTGCCGATGCACATCCGTACATACTATCTGCATCTCTCACATTACCAAACCAATCCGTTTTTATTTCAAATAGGATTTTTCTGCCCTCCCTCACACATACACATATGTTCACTCGTTGAGCAGGAGTGTAAGAAGTAGCGAGCGCGTATGCTTATTATTCTACGCGTTCAAATGTGTTTATTGGTTTTCTTCCTACCGTAGAACGTGCCAACATTCTTCAATTTTGTCTTCTGTGTCTTCATGTGGCAATCGGCGAAGGATTGCGCCGTAAGTAGTCGATAATATGCACAGCTCGTCATTGTGGGGTGGGTAGTCATATGAGTTGATGGATAAATACAGCTGGTAAGCAGTCTCGCTCGAGTTTGGGTTTGTGCACATTACCGTAACTGCTGAAATTTACCTACTCACCTACTTGTGGATGTCTTTCTTTGGCGAAAAGCTGCAATATTGGCAAATAAAGCGGTCTTTATTGGAAGGCGCGACATGGCAAGATGTTTACAATTACATTGCCAAATTGTGGGGGCGTGCACAGCGGTAGTGTCGCGGTGGGCGTTGCGTCTTTCTGAGCAGCTGAAAATTTGACACATTGTATTTTTAATCTCCAAAAATTTCTTCAATGTACAAAATGGAGCGATAACATATGGATCAGTTAGCTCTGTGTCGTAATTTTGATATCTTCTTCTTTACTGGCGTAGACACCACTTATGCGATTATAACGAACCCAGGCCCTTCTCCACCTGTCGTTCCAAAGGAGTGGAGGTGTTTCTCTTCTTCTGCATCTCCCGGTGGGTACTGCGTCGAATACTTTCAGAGCTGGAGCGTTTTCATTCATTCGTACGACATGACCTGACCAGCGTAGCCGCTGTCTCTTAATTCGCTGAACTATGTCAATGTTGTCGTGTATCTCGTACAGCTCACCATCATTTGTCATCGTTCATGCCTCTGCACCATATAGCAGGATGGAAATATTGAGTGACTTAAAGAGTTTAGTTTTAAGAGTCTTAGAATCCTGGTGTTAATTGATGACAAGATTAGTGGATCCATAGATGTCATTACATTTATAATGTAATACATATTGTAATCACCTAAATGTAGGCAATGTCTTACAGTTACTCATCACTCCAAAATTAAACGTTGCCTACATTTAGGCTTAGTGACATGTAAAATGATATAGAAAGTTGTCCGTTTTAATTTTTGTTATCTTTGGCATTTTTTTGGAAATTACTTAATAACATTTTGTGTATAAGCAATTACCTTATATAGTTACATTCTATTATATGGATATAGGTATGTATATATTTTCTTCGAGAAAATTTTTTCTCTGTAATCATATCATTTGGCACGCGCCACAAGGTTAGTTTAACAAGCAAACAATTAAAGCAGTCTGCAAGTCAGATATTACATGAAATCCACAAAAATATGAACAAAAGCCGGGCCCGAGCCAGTGATATGTGCCAAAGAAAACAAACAGAACACAACAAACATGCATATTTTGATCGCAAACATGCAAATAAACCACTGATATCAGCAGCTGAAATGCGCGACACGAGCACCAAATCAAACAAAGGCTGCAATCTGATACCATCCGGAGGGGGCGCGTTGCAAAGCGCGCTCTTTGCTTGCCGCTGACGATGGAGATTACATCGAAGATGCGATGCAGTGTGCAGATAGCGCGGTAGCAGTCGGTGTTGCCGACACATCCGGCATGTGCAAAGAGCACCAGCTTGCGCTAAGTGGCAACACCGGCACACACTAGAGTTACCGAGACATTCACACACACACAGACACACCCACTTACATGTGTAGCTGTGCATGCAAATAAGATTGTACCTACATATGTATATTGATCCAATTTGCTCCCGCTGTCGAAAGCCTTTGAATTAAAGCGGGCGTTTAATTGCATTTAAAGCAACGGATTTCGGCGCTGACACTACCATCCTCGCACATCCACACACACATCGCCGCATCGTTGGTAACGCGGCGGTATGCTGCCGGCAGCTGTGAGCTCTGGCACATCGCTTGCACTGAGCCACAACCACTTATGCACTCTGGCTCTGAGCTTCGCTCGGTTGCACACTGGCATGCTGCCGTGCGCTCATATGTGTGCGGGTACTCATCGCCTGTTTGTTGTATGCTGCGTGCTGCATTGTCTTGGAATGCATGCTTAAGACGCCTCATCCTTATCAACGGCATAAATGCGTTCTTGAGTTCGGCACTCGAGTAGACAAAGAGCTATGTTCGCATGTACATATGTGTGTAAGGTTGGGACGCTCCTGTTTACGCGCATTGCGCAAGGTTAAACGGAGTATACAAGTGGCCGATTATGCGGATGAGAAAGTGATAGCGGAACTGAGCCAGAAAAGCGCTGAGGCACGTGCTGTTGCACAGTTACCAATTTGATTGTTTGCCTCATCTGCTGCTTTGTTGTTGCTTTTACTAAGTGATATGCTGCAGTTTCCGCAGTAATCCTACGCGTCAATGCTGCAAATGCATCGAAGAACATATTGCTGTTTAGTAAGAGGGGGTGTTGCAAGCAAATTGAAATGTGGAGCCGTATAATGTGGTGATTGTAAATATTGTTATACTCGTACACACATTCACCGGGGGCAGCTCTTACTTTCTTCGATTATTTAATATGGGTATTTATAAGTATTTTTAAGTAATTGAGCATATGATTTCTTATTTCAATGCAAAAATAAACAAAAATATACTTAATTCTTTTGGTCTCCATTGGAAAATCAGAAAGTATTTCGTGGATATTTACCATGAAGGTTTTGACTAGTAATTGTCAGCGATGTTTTGCTCCGAGGCCTGAATCGAAGCGGGATTGTCCGCATAGACTTTAGACTTCCCCACTGGTATTAACCTAACGGTGTGATATTACACGATCTTGGCGGCCCGAAACGTGAAATTATCTGCTTACCGAAGTGTTCTCTCAATAAATCTATTGATTAATGAGATGTGTGGGAAGTGACACCGTCTTGCTGAAACCAAATGTCACCGAGATCACGAGCTTTAATTTCAAGCAACAAATAGTTGGTCAGCATGGCGCGATAACGGTCGCCTTTAACGGTGATAACATAACCGGCAACATATTTGAAGAAATATGGTCCAATGATTCTACAGGCCTACAAACCGCACTAAATCGTGGATTTTTCTGGATGAAATGGCACCTCTTGAATTTGTTCAGGTTGCTCTTCGTTCCAAATGTGGCAATTTTGCTTTTTTTTTAACGGTGAAAAAAATTTTATTCGAAAACGTTGGATCATCTTGGACCTTCCCAAGAGCCCAAAGAACGAAGCGATGTCGCTTGGGGAGGAAACGGCTTCAGTTCTTGCACAAACTGTATTTTGTACACTTGTAATTTAAGATCTCGTCGTAAAATGCGCCAAGTGGTTCCATACGTCAGTCCGAGTTGCTGTGAACGGCACCGAATCTGCTCCCCAAGGTCTTCGTGTACACTCTCAAGGCTAAGGCTTCTTCACTGAGTGCTAGAAACCTTAGATTTTCAAAACCTGCAAGAACTTCTTAGAAAAAGCCTCAAGGCTATACAGAAAAATAAAAAAATATATATATATGAAGTTCAATTACCGGCTAAAAACAGATAACGAGGAAAAGGGGCTCCTGCTCAGCATATCGTAATTAAAGTTTGAATAAAAAAGAAATGTGACGATTTAAATTTAGAAATCTACTTGGATTTTTTCAAGCAAAGGACACTTAAACGAAAAGTACGAGTATATAACCTTAAACTCAACAAGAGCAAACTTCCACTCGGAAAAGCAAACTCTTCTTTTCTCTTCTACTAACAACCACGTTGAAATCATCACCACTTCGGGCGTCTTTAACCTTAGCCCCAGGATCAGGACATTCAATTCATTCAGTGCAATCAAATAAAGTAAGGCATAACAAAAGTAAAATAAAATACCAATAACAACAGCAACACATACAAGAGGTTATAAATACGCCAAATGGAGGGCACACACTCAATGCACACATTGCATATTGAAAGGCCGACAACACGCGTGCGGTTAATATAAAACATCTGCCCCGGTGCACATGCCCCCGCCGCACAGGACAAACTGGAAAAACGGAATCTCGGCTTGGTGGCGGCTCGACATGCCAGAACAGTACAACAACATAATGAATTCAAGCACAAACAAACACGTGCACACATACAACTCCAATAAATATGTAAGTGTGTGTGTGAGCTCGTGTGTATGTGTGCTTGTATGGACTTCCTTCAATTTGTTTGCGCTTTGTGCTGATGAGTCCACGAACGCCAACAAGCATTTCCATTTCCATTCTCATTTTGGCACACGGCGACATGTGCAACACGGAGAATAATTGAATTGCAATTAAAGGATACTTTTGCACCGCTGACAGCGACATATGGTCGAAGAGTAATAATAACAAAAACAAGTCGTTTACAGAGAAGCGCTCGATTGTTGATTGTCTTTCACATATTTATTTACAAAATTTGCACATTTGCACGAAGGAACGATGAGGCGAAGAAGCGAAGGGTTGGTGCATGCCATGGAGGTAATAAAGGGACACACTAATCAACCGTATACGATCGGAGGTAAGGAAGGGATACGAATTGCTGTTTTCCTTTGATTTGGATTGATTGTATGGATGTGTGAGAGTCCGCGGTGTATAGCGATTTTGGCACGCTGTTGATTGATTAAGCAGACCAAACAACTTTTGCGGATGTTAAACATTTCCAACGTGCAATGCGTGTAATTTTTGGCGATAATTGCAACCCGCGTATATCAGCGCGCAAATGTTAATCCAGAAGCATATTTGTCATGACAATTATTCTGGCACTGATCCTTAATAATGCCTTAAATTATTGCGCACAATACTACAACAACGATTTTGTGCAACGTGTGTGGCATGCCACGCCAAGAGTACATTTGTTGTCAGCATTGTTGTTTTTCAAGCATCTCTTCCTCTTTAGCGTGCGAGGAGTTTGTTGTTAACCACTTTTCAATCCCTTGAAATCAACACAATCGGGGTCTATGCCACAATCGATGATTAAACTCAAATTAACCCTTAATTTGGAAGCGCCGATGCGGTTCGATTAATGGGCCTGTAAAGTAACTTAATACCTAAATACTCGTATAATTAAAGATTACTCTTATTAAGGATATTTAGTTTTTTTTTTTTGGAGTTGTTACGTCGTGATATCATTTCTCCTTCGAAAGACGCTAATATTTTGTGAAATAATGTATAATGTGATGAAGTCAGCAATGAAGATCAATATAATGTTTCTTGAGGGAAATATGTAGGACCGAAACTTTTTAGAATAATATGCATCATATTTTAGTGTTTATTACCGAGGTCTTTCCGATAAACACTTACGCCGTAAAGAAACGAAAATTTTGGAAAATGCCGATTTATATGGTGATCCATTTCGAGTTTCCCTACTTTTTAAAAGAAAAAACACAGAAACTTCAAATTTAATGGAGAATGTTTATTATCATTCGAAAGAAAATTCTTTGACATTTATTTTTTGAAGGTTATCTCTTTCAAATTTTGGTCGCGGCTACGTCTCAGATGGTACATCCGTTGATTCCAATTTTCCATTACTCGTTCGGTCATTTCGACTCTTGACTGTCAGCAATGTTTTGCTCAAAGGCTTGAATTGAAGCGGTATTGTGCACCCAGACTTTAGACTTTATATAACCCCACAGTAAAAAGTCTAACGGTGTGATATCACACGATCTTGGTGGCAAATCGACCGGCCCAAAACTTGAAAATTATATGCTCACCGAAGTGTACCCTCAATATATCCATTGATTGACGCGATGTGTGGGAAGTGGCGCCATCTTGTTGAAACCAAATGTCGCCGAGATCGCGAACTTCAACTTCAAGCATCAAATAGTTGATTATCATGGCGCGATAAAGGTCGCCTTTGACTGTTACCTTCCCACCGGCATCATTTTGAAGAAATATGAATCTATATAATTTCGGCCACAAACCACCAAACGGTTGTTTTTACTGGATGAAATGGCAGCTCCTGAATCTCTTCCGGATGCTCTTCGTCCCAAATGCGACAATTTTGCTTGTTTACATACTGGTATGACGGTTGGAAAAGTCTAGTGGATTTAGTTCTTGTACAATTTAGGATCTCGACGTAAAATGCGCCAAGTCGTTCCATAAGTCAATCCGAGAGGCTGCGAACGGGGTCGAATCGACTCTCCACGGTTTGCGTGTATACTTTAAACTACGGCTGCTATTCGGTCGAATATTATCCAATAATGAATGATGGGTTTCAAGATGGATGATGGTGTTGTGAATAGTATTCTTAGTAGGCCGATTATGTTGATCATAAGTTGAGCGCACGAAACACATTTTTCAGACGTAAATCTTTTCATGATGAAATGCCAAACAAAGTTGAACAAAATAACAAAATTACAGCTTGACGTGATCTGTCAAAAACAGCTATTGAGGAAAGTACCTCTACTGGGATCTCCGGTCGTATTAACTCGGCTTAGTAGGGGTTGGTGGTCGTTTTGTCCTCCCTCAAGAACAGGACGTTTTTGTCTTCTTCAGAGCAGGTTCGTCGAGTAAAGTTTATTGTTTCCTTGGTCACTGGACTCCAAAGGACACATATTATATCTCTACTGAGGAGTGATATTATGGTTGCACTTGTTTCCCGGACTGTGCGAACATTGCATCCATTAAATTTTTTGGGTTTCTCTGTGCCCATCAACCTAATTATTGGTTACCTCGTAAATGGAAATTATTTATCCTTCACAAGTTCAAGCAACCAACGACTTGCTCTATTAGATAATTTCTATCGGTGAAAAATGCAAAATATTAGGCTCCTCGGAAACTGGTGGCACTTTCTGGTCCAGACTTCACCCTGCAAATGACTGTTTGCCTTAAAAAAATAATAACACTGTAGTCAAAGCTGGTATGAGCCTTCTGAGGGTAACTTAACCTTGGGTTTTTATACTCTCGCAACAAAGTTGCTAAAGAGAGTATTATAGTTTTGTTCACATAACGGTTGTTTGTAAGACCTAAAACTAAAAGAGTCAGATATAGGGTTATATATACCAAAGTGATCAGGGTGACGAGTAGAGTTGAAATCCGGATGTCTGTCTGTCCGTCCGTCCGTCTGTCCGTCCGTCCGTCTGTCCGTCCGTCCGTCTGTCCGTCCGTCCGTCCGTCCGTCCGTGCAAGCTGTAACTTGAGTAAAAATTGAGATATCATGATGAAACTTGGTACACGTATTTCTTGGCTCCATAAGAAGGTTAAGTTCGAAGATGGGCAAAATCGGCCCACTGCCACGCCCACAAAATGGCGGAAACCGAAATCCTATAAAGTGTCATAACTAAGCCATAAATAAAGATATTAAAGTGAAATTTGGCACAAAGGATCGCATTAGGGAGGGGCATATTTGGACGTAATTTTTTTGGAAAAGTGGGCGTGGCCCCGCCCCCTACTAAGTTTTTTGTACATATCTCGGAAACTGCTATAGCTATGTCAACCAAACTCTATAGAGTTGTTTTCTTCAGGCATTTCCATATACAGTTCAAAAATGGAAGAAATCGGATAAAATCCACTACCACCTCCCATACAAAGGTTATGTTGAAAATCACTAAAAGTGCGTTAACCGACAAACAAAAAATGTCAGAAACACAAAATTTTACGGAAGAAATGGCAGAAGGAAGCTGCACACAGGCCTTTTTTAAAAATTGAAAATGGGCGCGGCGTCGCCCACTTATGGACCAAAAACCATATCTCAGGAACTGCTCGACCGATTTCAATGAAATTCGGTACATAATATTTTCTTAACACCCTGATGATATGTACGAAATATGGATGAAATCGGTTCACAACCACGCCTTCTTCCAATATAACGCTATTTTGAATTCCATCTGATGTCTTCTCTGGATAATATATACATTAGGAACCAATGATGATAGTCGAATAAAACTTTACACAAATACGGTATTTGAGCTGAGGTATCCCTTGTGGAAAATTGATCGGACTATAACTTTTCCAGGTCCCTGATATCGAACACGAAGAACTCCGTACCTAACCTAACCTAACCTAATTTTTCACCGAAAATAACGGTAAATCTCTCAGAATTTAATTCTAATTAATTTTACAGCAAAATAAAAAAATATGTAAATGACGGGTAATGAAATCTCAATTATCACTTTATCATGCGAGAGTATAAAATGTTCGGTGACACCCGAACTTAGCCCTTCCTTACTTGTTCAAAATATTGTTATGACAGAAATGTAAACCAAATTTTACAATATTATTACAAAAATATATACATTTTCATTCACTTATTACTAATGACTTCATATACATCCGGAAGATTTGAGCCTTTCAGACTTTATCAGTTTAATTCGTTATGTCAAGCACTAAATTTATAACTGCCTAAATAATTAGTGTTAAGTACAAGAAAACATTTTTGAAAAGAAAAAAAAAAAACAAAAAATAAGGAAACACTCGGCACACATGTATGAACATGACTTCTGCACCCCAGTATTGCACCTTGACTTTTGGTTTATTTTTGGGTCATGTGCGCAGGCGGTTAAGCCACTTCAGTCATACACACATACATATCCGACGAGATAAATGGTTACTTCCGAAATGCAGACCGAAGCATGCGCCGGCTAGCAGCTAGAGAAACAATGTTTCCGTTCGAAATTATTTGAAAGAATTTGTAAGATTTCGAAAACAACAAGAACAATTAGGCAGAAATCACAAGATTGGCGGCTACGGCATGTGCAATTGAAGGAATCCAATGCTTCAGTGCAACTCAATGGAGAATGTCAGAATGGTTGAAAATTTAAGAATTTCGAATTTTTGGTGTTTTGTTTTTTTTGTAATTCACTGAAATATTTTGTTGAACGCTAGATAAATGTGCATGCACGCAATGCTGCTGCTGAAGAAAGAATTAAAAATGCTGACGTTCACAATGGCAACGAGGCTGAAGCGTGTCCTTGCATCGTTCCGCCGGATATGCTCACTGCTGTGCAGCTAGCTCAAGCCCGTACGAGCCTAAAATGCAGGTTTAAGGATTACCAAGTCTACTTTGTGGGTGATTGCATGTCAGACGGTGCGTGTATGTGTGCGCATCCTTCCCCATGAGTGTGCGTGCCCTTTCTGCTATGAAGCAATTTATTGGGATCACACACACACGCGCACGCGCAGAACTTCCAGCATTCGCATGAGCTCAAATAGTTCCCAACATTACTTTTACTAAACTAACTCGACTAACTCGACTTTCAATTGGAATTACGTATCAGCAGCACTTTGACTTAACAAGGACCCCAACACTGCACATTTGTATGGGCATTGCCGCCGACTGGTACCTTTGCCCCGGTTGATATGTATTTGTTATGTATTGTGTTCGACATATCTGCCTTTCATGGAAATTAATGCCTTTTGACATCATTGCTGCTGCGTCGATACTGCGCTGCTGCTGCCAGTGCGCAGCAGTTCGGCTCTGCCATAAAAGGATTTATGTCTGATTTTGTTCTTTGCTGCTGAACAATAATTTACTCCTAACAATAAGTATGAGTAATGTCTAATGATTAAATTGACGGTCGGCGGTGGTTGGCGGGGACAGTTGGCAGGGCCTGGTAAATATTTGATATTTGCCCTATCGTGCATCGCGTATAATATCCCAGTTGCGCTTTGAGTGCCGTGGCCTTGTGCGAATGCAAAGCTGAGGAATTATCTCCGCGCCGTGCGCGCCATCACGTCCACCGCTGTGAGAATTGAGTGTTCAGTTTTGGTGAAACATCAGCTTCATGCTCGCTTGGGATGAATGTGCGTATGCCTAATACACATACTCGTTAATAACTGTACTGTTAGCCATGGTGTGCTCTGCCTTTTGACATAATGAATTTTGATCGCTGTGCCATAAAATGAATAGTGATTGGAGCTGCATGCTGACCAGCGGACCAGCTAGAAAATCAGCCGTGCAACTCGCAAATACTTCATTCTCGCATTTGCAAACGTATTTTCGTTACAACACGAGCATTAACATCAAGTGCCGTGCGCTTCAACGAGTTTTTTTTTTTTTTTGCTCGGGTGCCTGGAATCTAATATCCGAACTAATAATTCGCTGTGAAGGCCCAAACATTTTTGTGTAGAGGGCTTAATATGTTACAAGAAGAGGGGGAGGGAAAAATTAAAAAATACATATGAACAGAATTCATAATACAGATTAAAGGAAATTAAATTAAGTTTTGCTTCTCTAACAAAAACTTAGTGCTAATTTTCCGACACTGTCAGGCTTTGACTTTAAATCCGTCATACACGGTTTGTCCGGAAAGTAATAAGACTGATTTTCTTTCGCCCCGACTGTACTTCGGAGCTACGCGCACCAACTGGAGTCGGTGTCAGGACAAACACTTTCGTTAGAGCAGAGGTACGCGACTAAATTCTATGTGAAACTCGGTAAATCTGCGACAGAGTCTTTTGATATGATCAAGCAGGCTTCTCGAGATGTTGCTTTATCAAGAAGTGGTGTGTTTCGGTGGCACCAGGCCTTTTTGGAGGGCCGGGAAGAGGTCGTTGATGGAGACCGTGCTGAGAGACCTGCAACTTCGACAAACATCGACAATGTGACTCGTGTGCGCAAAGTTTTGAACTCAGACCGTCGTATTCGTTTAATTGCCCAGATGTTAAATTTATTAAAATCTATGGTTCATGACACTTTGACGGAGCACTTGAACATGCAAAAGTTTTACGCGAAAATGGTCCGAAAAGTGCTCACTGACGACCAGAAATTGCGGCGAGGTGAAGTGTGCCAAGAAAATTTGAACATATGTGAAAGTGATCTCCAATTTTTGAATAACGTATTCACAGGTGACGAGTCATGGATTTTTGAGTATGATCCCGAGACAAAGAGGCATTCTTCCGAGCATTTTGAGACGACAGAGGGGATCCAAGCAGAATGATCTCGTATCTCAAAACTATTCCGGAGAATGCCTTCCACGACTCATTGACTCATCAAGCTCTCCTCATCAGGTAACGAAAAGTCTGTAAGAAAAGCTGGGTTGGTGAGGGAGGTTATGTATCGTTCAATTGTTTCTAAAATATGTGGAGATGTACTACAGAGAAGGCTCAACTTGTGTTAGCAAAGTCAGAGTTGTTGAGTTTTCTCCGAAGACATCGATTTGGATATGGCAAATTTCCACAATTATTAAGCTTTCCTGTCGTTTGGTAATCTCCCGGGCACTTGTTGTTGTACTTGCTTGTCAAGGTCCTTGACTGCTATTTGATGTCATTACCCATGAAATTAAGCTCTTCACTTAAGCTCTTATACTTACATGCTTTAGCCTTCAATGGCTCAGCATGCGTTTGTTATTTAGTTGAAAGTGTATGAAAGATAAGTGCGTTGTCGGTATGTCTGCCGAAGCATTAATAATGGCGACGACACATCTACTTAATGGCACTCCATTATATGGTACAGGACTCGTCTATGCGTTGCTACAAATTTTCACAAATTGTCGTGCGGAGCATTTTGCAAAGCTAAGCATTTGATGGCCATTATGAGTAATGGGAGAATTGCTACCGCTGGCTTCTTGATTATCCGTAATGCAATTATAATTAAATGATGAATTTTCATGAGCAGCGGTATTTCTTAGATTGCTTGTTTCTTGTTGCTTGCTCAATTCGAAGACTTTCAAAGCTGCTAAGCTAAGTACTTATGCATGTGCGTTGTTGTTATGTTGTTGTAAAAATATAAATTAACTTGTATATTAGATACTTAAAAGAGAGCAAATGACGAAAACAATCTTAATTGGATAGATTGCACTATTTTCTTGATTATTTTTCGGTATTTGTGTGTGTATTTATTACTGCTTTAATGGCTAAATCATTGCAATAATTATTTAGCTAAGTTAGTTTGATCGTACGGTGGATCCAGAATTGATGTATCTCACTTGGAAAGCTATTTATCCTTTGTGTTACCCAAAAACTTCACTAAAATTCATTAAGTCGATTATAATTCCCAGTAATTTTGGTAGGTTCCCCAAAGGTGTGTCTACCGAGATATTTCAATCTCAGTCTGGCAAAAGTAGGGTAATAGAGGAGAAAGTTACAAGAAGATTCCACCTTGTCTTTCTCCATGTAGATTTGGCAAAGAGATTCCAACAAAATATTTAAATATTGAGGGAACCTATTGGACAGCACCCAGTTAGAACCCTTACAAAAGCTGGGAGATTGAATGAGAAAAATCTCTTACTTTAAACCAAGAGGATCTTGCAGTTGCAAAAGTTATGGTTGTTGGCCAGCGCCTGCCTAGTTGACTAGATGTTCATAGTTCCAGCGCTAGAGCGTAAGAATCGAGCAGTCGACTCGCTTTCAGTGTGCAAGTCTTCTCTAGAAAGGTCATCTGCTTTGCATTTTCCGGCGGTTTTGCTGTGACCGGGCACCTATACAAGTCTCCATCTCCTTCTGTCCCTCCTAATTTCGATCTATATGTAAAAAATCTCACTGCACATCTTCTCCAACGGGTTCACCCCTCCCACAAACCCATGAAGGTGTGTGACCAGAGAAGGAAACACGATGCATTGGTTATGATTATAAGGAATGGACCCGAAGTTATGGAGAATTTCAATGTGTCCCTACTTGTAGTCCCTCGTATAGCCAGCTTCCCTAACTCTCCGCCAAAAAGCACCAGCTGCTTAAATAATGCAGTCTTTTCGAGCTCTCTGCATCAGGACCCCGTTAAACATTAATGGCTAATGTTTTATATAGAGCCAGAACACTACCTTCGATGAGAGGCCCATCCTCTTTCCAATTGCTTCTCTGTAACAATTTAAGGCGACCTTTCCTCGAAGTTTGGCTTCCCTGAGAGCTTCTTAGGTTGGATAAACTGGATTGGATTGATGTTTCTGCGTGGTATTGAAGTAGGAATGGCTTGAAAATTGTATTTCTGAAACTTTGTTACCCGAACCGCTGAGGCTACTTTTGGTAGGAAAATCAAGATAAAGCGCTCAATCCACAATAAAAACCCTGTCGCCCATTAGCAATCGCAAAATAGTCTTCATTTTGAAATAAACTAATTTAATTAATAGATTGCTAAGGTGCGCTTTGTTGCCTAATTTCCCACAGTTCCAAAGGAATTCTTAAAATAGAACAGTTCTCTGTGTCTAAAGTGTTTTCCCATACATCAAATTTATCTATCGAAAGTAAACATGTGGCACATCAAGGACCAAGGACGACACATGCCATTTGTTCCAGAACGCACTCTTCGATCGATTACTCTTCATGTTGTTTTAAGGCTGAGCACAGCAGAATTGATTCAACAATTTCAACGTTAAATCGCCACTTAAATGTATATATCAAATGAATGCACTTAATTCTATATAATTATAACACATTTATATGATTTATATGTTCAACACGTTGCACTTATGAAAGGGAGCAACGGCGCCCAGAAACCTCAACGACCGCCCCCCAAAAAAAAGTATAAGTGAATGCGCCTTCCTCAGCCTTATGGTCACCGCTATCCCGGAATATACACACCTTCAGGGCATATGCTTTGTATTCAGAATTCGGCGCATACAAAAGGGAGTTTTACACTTTTTAACACATTTTTATCCACGACATGTCAACATTTTAATGCTCTCACACTAAGCGAATTAAATGGCTTGTCTAAAAAGACTCGAGAGGTACTAAAAGATCTATCATCTACCGTGCCCACACATACAGGCTGGCGTGAGTGTGCTCACGCCCACTTCAGAACTCTCTTGCAGCAGCAACGCCGCGGTGGCAAGTGATGAGGGTACAAATTAAAATGGTATCCGCGGTGTGCGCGCATGCGGAATTCAATTTTCCTTCACTTAGCAACCCCAATCGGCTAAAGGCTGTTATTCACATAATTTTATATGTAACTCCTAAGTGCATGTGGGTGTGTGCATATGTTCGCTCCAACTAGACCTAATAGATATGCTAATGTACCTCTTAATGAATTGCTTTCGAATTTCTTTTTTGTATTTTCGGAAGAAATTAAGTAGTTTTGTAAAGCGCCGTTACCTTTTAGGGGTTGAGTCTCAAGTGCGTGTATGTATGCGTGTGCTTCGGAAATGCTAAGTATGTAATGAGAGCGATCTTTGATTCAAGATCAAGCACTTACGTTATGTTAAAAGTGTGTCTTGTACTTATGGGTACATTTAAATTTTATTTGTAATATTATTTCATCCGTCAAGATTGTTTTGCGCTGAAATGTAGGCAACAGTTTTTTTTAATTCTTGATTTATTTTGAAAATATATAACGGTAGAGTTCAAAGTGGTTCGTAAATTGTTCGTATTTTTTCCAACACAAGTGGACATCTGGGAAGTCTATAGTTAAGTAATGAGGTCCTGAGTCTTTCGTTGGCGAAGGAAAAATGTGCGGTAAACTAAGTTTTAAGCTTAAGTCTCATTATATA
The DNA here is from genome assembly GCF_023373825.1 of Bactrocera dorsalis. NCBI lineage: Eukaryota > Metazoa > Arthropoda > Insecta > Diptera > Tephritidae > Bactrocera > Bactrocera dorsalis. The sequence continues at coordinate 5,556,534 of NC_064307.1, forward strand.
ATTGAGCTCTTTTAATTGGCTTGTAGGGAAGTTGCCAAGTACCAAAGAGGATGGAAGGATCTATGAGTTTGAAGTCTCGCTTGATTATGGAAATATCGGTGTGTCTGCAATTATGAAGACCTGACTGTCTTACAACATAGCCGTGCCACCATTAGATTTTGAAGTTAATGTATTGGGTTTGTCCGGAAAGTAATAAGAACTGAGTCGATTTAAAAAAATTTATTGAACCAATCGTTACAATTCTTTGAAACTCTCAAATTATGTTTCTTCTACGTCGATGCAGCCACCGCGATTTCCAAGCATTGAAGGCGTCACGTATCTCCATAATTGCCTTGAGAGCCGAGGTGCTTGATGGTTAAATTACCATTTATGGTCCTTTTCAAGCAAGGAAACAGAAAAAGTCCGGAAGGAAAGGCTGAAGGGTGGCTGCGAAAGCATTGGGAAGCCAGCCTTGGTTAGGTACATGGTAGGTGGTGTTGTCGGGGCGTTGTTCCTCTACTGTAACCCTTAGTTTGAGTCTCTTGAAGACTTGATGGTACGACCAGGAGGAACAAATTCATGGTGAACGATGCCTTTGATGTCAAAAAAGACAATGAGCATGGTTTTTACTTTGGATTTACTTATCGCAGGTCTCCCAACACGGTTTTCATCAACGACCTCTTCCCGGTCCTCCAAAAAGGCCTGGTGCCACCGAAACACACCACTTCTTGCTTAAGCAACATCTGTGTAAGCCTGCTTGATCATATGAAACATTTCTGTCGCAGATTTACCGAGTTTCACACAGAATTTAATCGCATACCTCTACTCTAACGAACGCTGCATTTTCGGCTTGCACTGCATACTCACAGAAACACTTCGGGCGAAAATGTTTGTCTTGACTCGCCATGTGCTCGGAGATAACTGACCAGCCGCTCGTTCGTTAGCCAGGAACGCTCTCTACCGAATCCAGCCGGTGCGCGCACGCTCCGAAGTACAGTCGCGGCGGACGAAAATCAGTCATATTACTTTCCGGACAAACCCTGTAGTTTTTCATATTTAGTATAGTAGTTTTCAGCATATCTGAGTTCGCAGCTTTGTCAGTTCATTGACCAAATCTTAATATATGTGAGCAAGAGTCTTCTTTACTTTATCAAAAACCGAAGTGGTATAGTCAGAGGAGGATGAGCAAATTTCAATTAATTGAGCAATAGTCACACGACCCTTTTCTAATTAAGAGATTTCTGGCTTACGATAAAAGCTCACTTCAATCGCTGAGCGATTAGTTGGCATTTGAGACTTACATTTCCCTTCCAATCATAAAAACCATAAAAGTACTTAGATGTAGCCTTGGAGCCACTGCCTCGCAGATAGCGCCCTTTCAAATCACTTGAAATTCACGTGACACGTGGCTATATTGCTGACGAATGAAGCGACATGGGCAATTGCAAAGAGCCAAAGGGGCTTGTCGCAAAGAAGGTATAACATGCGACTTAAGTGTAAAATTGATGCTCTTAAGTGCAGGTGCGCACACACACACCACACCAATACTTCAGTGCCGGCAGATTTTCAACTTGCCACACATATAAATATGAACACACACATGGCACACAAGGCAGCAACTTAATAGCTCAACCAGACATTTGTGGGCAACACTGCAACACCTATGCAACCCTGCGTGTGCACGGCGGGTTTGAGGTTGGACATGCATTTTGCAGAAGTTTTGCAAAACTACCTGCGGTTAGTGGTTATTGGCACAAGTTGCACATACCGTGCTCCAGATATGTCTGCACGTATTCGTGTGTGTGTGTGTGTGTGGGTAGGCATTGCACGAAAGCAGCAATGGAGCGCAACACGGCAATACGATTGATGGCTTAATGTCATGTCTGCTAGTCACTTGTAATGCTGTCTGCACACTACACTATTTAGCCCTCGAGCGGGTGGGGGTGTGAGCGTAATATTTTTTGCCCCTTCTCAAGACAAACGGAATAATCTTTGTCGGGTTGATTGAGCAGACCTCTTTAGGTGAGAGTGGTCGAAAGTAGTTGCACATTTATGTCGGTGCAAATTGACTATGCGTGCAGTGTGTGGTAAATGCTTGTCTGTGTGCTCCTACTTACATACTATACATATGTATATGCTATGATATCGAGCTGAGGAAGAACGCTGGAAATTGGATTGATTTCGATGTAGCATGGGAAGAGTAGAGCTTGTCTCTATTACAGGTCACACAGTTTACATAGCAATCGCCAACAATCACTTTTGCTTTGGAAAAACTTTAAAGCGACAAGCGAAGCGATTTTGAAGTACTAATTCGAGGTTTTATAAGAAACTGGAAAGAAATAAATTATTGATTTGACGACATTTAAAGTTAATAAACTTCAGTTAGAAATGCAATGTTGTTGAATTCACGCATCCGCCATGGCTTCCAATGGAAGAACCAAAGATTTTGGCTTACAACAATAAAACGTCACTACTGCCTTTACTATCCGATTTATGACGTTATCTTGTACTATAATTTAGTATCGATAAGTCAGGCTTGGTTAGGTTAGGTTTGGTCACAGAGTTGACCCATAATGTCCTAAAAAGTGAAGCCTCAGGTCTTCTTCGATCGAGGAAGCATTTTGTGCTCACAGTAAATATCAATACCACTTCGTTATGTTCTCCAAATGTGATCTACAGAGGTATTTTAATCTCAGTCTGGCAAAAACTGGGCAGTAGAGAAGAAACTGACAAGATGATACCACCTCACCTTCTTCCACACAACCTTAGCAAAATGCGTTCGATAGCATATTTAGCGCCTTCGGAGCTCACTGGAGGTCCAAAAGTTCAACGCCAGAACGCAAGCTGACATCAGGGAACCATATCGAGTACAAACGTATGAAATTGGGGAAAGCGAACCCTCTCTAGCCAGCTCATCGGTTTTGCAGTTTCTAGCGATTCCGCTGTAACCAGGCACCGTACGAGTCTAATATAGAAAAAGCTTCAAGCTATTGCTAGATAGCTTTGAGCGTATAGTCAGCGAGCTCGAAGCCGGTATAGCCGCTTGACTGTTGGAATGAATGCACACCTCTCTGTATGAAGCTGTACATCTACTGCTACCTTGTTGGCAGCCACCTCCGCTTGAAAGACGCTACATGGTTAAGTAGCCTGAAACTAGTGTTCACTGAGAGGCTACACCACCTACCCTCCCCTTCAGCATCGTCCTATCAGCAAATAAGCTCACTGCAATGGCTTCGACGTCCAAAAATTCCTCGCAGGTATGCGAACTGAGAAGAAATCATCAGGAGAGGGTTCTGCGATGCAATCTTCAGGTTGGAAGAAATGCAAACGAAGTAGTGGAGAGTTCAATGGGTTTCGGTGAGATGGTGAGTCAAGATTAGACTTATAATATAAACTCATTTTCGGACGAAATTATAAACAGACAAAAAAAAAAAATAAAATAGATTTTATTTCAGGATCTAAACCTTCGCTGAAGTTATAAATAACTTTCCTTGAAAACAAAAAAAATATATATATTTTATTTGGCTTTATACTTTTCACTCTTATTCATTTTAAACTTCAATTCTATTATTTCTGCGCAGTGACCACGAAAATTAATTTTGGAATTATTAAATTCTTGCATAAAGAATTATTCTTTGCTTCTCATCCATGTGTGTGTCGTCTTGCCATTTTCCCCAAATGTGATCTCTTTACTTTTGCGTACATTTTTCATATTTATTGCATGAAAGGCAAATATTAAAATTTCTATGCTTTTTGAGCTCATTTTGACACAATTTCGCGCCTCGGCTGAAAGTTTGCCGGCGCAGTAAAATCCATTTAAGACTTATCTAGAGTATATTAGCATAAAATTCATAATGCACATGGCAGCGCATACGTAATACAACAACAAAAACAACAATACCGACAACGGCGGCAATCGTTGGTATTAAGTAGAAAGTTCCATTTCAGCAGCTGCAGTGATGCCAAAATTCCTGCTGTTTGTACAATATGCATGCGGCTTTGCCTAAAAACAAGTGCACTGACTGGTGGGAAATATGTGCATTAAAGAGTTTTCATGATTTTTTAAAGACATTCTTGGGAAACGTTGGAGGTTAAGAATTTTCTGGAAATATAAAATAAGATTTGGGATTGTAAATTAGTACATGGGATCGCATTAACTAGGAGCACCTATGGGCTAAAATTTTTCGAAAAAGTGGGCCTGATCCTGTGGCTTAATTTACATATGTACATTTCTTATAGGAACTATTACCGACAGTGTAAAAATGGATGAAATCAGATGATAACCCCGCCCAATCTTAAGATAACGGTACTTTCAAAAACTACTAAAAGCGCGATAAATCAATAACTAAATACGCCAGTGACGTTAAATTTTATCGCCGAGGTGGTTTGAGAGGGCTTTATAGGAGGCGATGTCAAAATCGGACGATGACGATGGTACTGTCCACTCGACCTCAGAACCTGCTCGACCGATTTCAACCAAATTCGGTACATATCATTCCTCTGACATTCTTATATTACAGTGCAAAAATGGAAACCGAAATCGGAATACAACCACGCCACTTTCCAATATAACGCAATCTTAAATCTCATTTGATTCCTACAATTTCTAGAATATATAATAATATAACTTTGCTGACCCCAGTACTTATAGCTGATTTTTGACCGAAAATATCGGTTAATGTGTGAGATATTTAATTGAAATGCAAAGAAAATCGTTTCCTGATGATATTATGTCGGAGTGTAAAAAATGTGTGGAATCGGGTCAATACTTCTCTTAGCCCCCATATACCTAATATAAAGATTCTCGATCATCCGAGAGACTTTAAACCGCAAACATCAGCCAATATCTGAGTTTTCTCAATGAAAATGAAAGAAAGGTGTTTTACTGAGAACAGTGTATCTCTGTGTCTAAAATGAATAAAATTGGGCAAAAAATGTGACTTAGCTTCCATATAACTAATATCAGATTGTACGTATGGTACTTCGATGAAACTCTGGCAACATTTTATTAGTATGTGGCATGTTAATAGTATTTAGTATCGCCAAAAATAGGTCAAATCGGGGCAATACTACCTCCAACCTCCACTGACTTCATTCTGTCACTTAGTATTCTTTATATACAAAACTGCTTCGAAATATCTTATTGAGTAGACTTGAGCAATCTCAAATTAATTCAAAGAGTATAAAACGTAAGCTTGCACCCGAACTTAGCCCTTCCTTGATTGGTTTTCACTAGTATTTTCGTTTCTTACTAATTTTCACTTGCTGATAAAATCTTTTAGTGCCACTCACTGATTGCTTATCGGGGTCTATCTTGTTAAAAAAATAAAAAAATCAAAACCATATTTTAATACACTTTCATAGATTGTGGTATTTGTTTTGCTCCACCGCGCGTTTGTCTGTCCAAAGTTAACTTTAGTGCATAAATACATCTATATATATGTATAAAGCTTTGTTTGAGTTCAACGTTGACTTTGAGTTGACGTCTAATTGTACGAAAACACTCACACTCGGCGCTGCTTGGCGTGTGGAAGGTATATGCCTGTCTAGCGCCTAAAAATAGACTTCCGCTCCGATAAACTTGTCGGCTTTGCACACCATATGCAAACCAGCGGCAAATATACATGCATCCATACACATATGTACATAATTATATCCGTGCAGCAGTGTTTTTTCAATTTCTTCTCACTATTTTTCTTGCAACTTCTATTTCTAACTCTGTGCGCTTATGTTTCGCTCGCAACACTGCAAAAACATGCCGGTATGTGTGGTGTATGTGTGTGTGTGTGCACCGAGTGCAAAACGAATTTTCGAAAGTTGCCAACGAATATGCTAATTTTCTTAACCCATCGCATTGCATTGCCGGCGCTGAGCTGCCAAGTGATTCTTGGCAGGTGAAAAATGCGCAAGCAAAGGAAACAAGAGAAAATGTGCTACACTGGCACATGCACACACACAAACAAGCGTATTTCACTTCTATTTCTTAATCGTTTATTAGGTTTCGAGCGAATGCTGAAGCTCGACAGGGCCAACTTTTAATTCTTGCGAGAACGCGGGCAGCAGGTGCTGCGCAGCTTCGAGTTGTTTGATTCTTCCGACTGCCGGCGTGCAGGAAGTTTACCCTACATATGGCTGCGTGAAAGTGTTGTTGTTGTGTTGCTTTAAAGCATGAAAACTATTTTGAATATTTCGCGATTTAAATGCAAATATGCACGCCAACTCAGACCCGCTGAATAATTCAAGCACGGATTAAGCGCTTAGTTCGTCGACAATGACTTTACTATATAACAATTTCGGTTGCTTGCTTACTTACTTTCTCGCTGGTTGACTTAATGTTGGTGAGGCAGCGCTTAAATGAAGTTGCTGTTATTGTTTTTGCTATGTTCATGAAACTATGCGAGAGTCGATGTTCTTGGTTGTTGTTGTTAGTGAGTGTTTATACACCCACAATTCATACGTTAATTGTGCCTGAACTGTATGCCATAACGGTATGTTCTCAAGGATAACTTTTTCCCGTTGGTAAGACGCTCACGGGTTTGACCCAAGCTGCGAGTTACTCCCGCTACATTTTTAGACTTTGCGAACTAACAACCCGTGAGCTATTTCTTAGGAGACTCCAACCACCTTAAGTTATATTTTCAGTTAGTCAGAAGAATGTCATACAGAAGTTGGAAGAGATATTTAGAGAACCGGAATATTGTACTAAAAAATTTGATAACTTTCTTATGCTTGTATATTTTTTTTCTGCTAAAAAAAATCAGACATATGCTTAGGAGGATACAAGTGCCTTGCAGTAAAAGAACTGGTTCTAGACTACATAACCATTAACTAATCTATAACTAAAACTTATCCCTACAAATAATTGGGAGTATTTGCTGGTCAAAGTCATAACAGATTTCAACAGTTTTTCGGTCAAAAATATACCAGGCTCTAACTAAGTTATGAAAAATTCGAAGTCAACCTTGGAACATTCTTTAGTTTCCAAAAAAAAGTGACATTCATATAAATCTATGAAAATTTGTCGCACTTTTTTATTTATATAATTAAACATAATAAAGTTGAATTAAGTAGAAATTTTTATACTCTGAGGAAAATTCAAGTTTACCACGTTCTTTTAATACTTAGAAGGATATATCGGAGTCTCTATAAAGTGTCTGTATATAGATGATTAGCTGGTCGAGGTGAATCGATTAAGGATTTCTCGTTTGTCCGTTTATCTGTCTGTATATACGCGAACTAGTTCCTCAGCTTTCGAGTTATCATTCTTAAACCTTTCCCAAAAACCTGCTGATTCGTCCGAACCGCCCGTAACGGACCACTACACAATTTTTTATTTGTGAAGGCTAATATAGTACAAGTAAGTACTTTTTTGGACTAGTTCAGTTTATGACCAGAAATTCCAGTTGCGAAATAGTAGTATTTCCGCCCCGTTATATAGGGTGATTTTTTAAGAGCTTGATAACTTTTTTTTAAAAAAAAAACGCATAAAATTTGCAAAATCTCATCGGTTCTTTATTTGAAACGTTAGATTGGTTCATGACATTTACTTTTTGAAGATAATTTCATTTAAATGTTGACCGCGGCTGCGTCTTAGGTGGTCCATTCGGAAAGTCCAATTTTGGGCAACTTTTTCGAGCATTTCGGCCGGAATAGCCCGAATTTCTTCGGAAATGTTGTCTTCCAAAGCTGGAATAGTTGCTGGCTTATTTCTGTAGACTTTAGACTTGACGTAGCCCCACAAAAAATAGTCTAAAGGCGTTAAATCGCATGATCTTGGTGGCCAACTTACGGGTCCATTTCTTGAGATGAATTGTTGTCCGAAGTTTTCCCTCAAAATGGCCATAGAATCGCGAGCTGTGTGGCATGTAGCGCCATCTTGTTGAAACCACATGTCAACCAAGTTCAGTTCTTCCATTTTTGGCAACAAAAAGTTTGTTAGCATCGAACGATAGCGATCGCCATTCACCGTAACGTTGCGTCCAACAGCATCTTTGAAAAAATACGGTCCAATGATTCCACCAGCGTACAAACCACACCAAACAGTGCATTTTTCGGGATGCATGGGCAGTTCTTGAACGGCTTCTGGTTGCTCTTCACCCCAAATGCGGCAATTTTGCTTATTTACGTAGCCATTCAACCAGAAATGAGCCTCATCGCTGAACAAAATTTGTCGGACGTAAAGCGCGAAACACATTTCGAACCGACCACTGATTTTGGTAATAAAATTCAATGATTTGCAAGCGTTGCTCGTTAGTAAGTCTATTCATGATGAAATGTCAAAGCATACTGAGCATCTTTCTCTTTGACACCATGTCTGAAATCCCACGTGATCTGTCAAATACTAATGCATGAAAATCCTAACCTGAAAAAAATCACCCGTTATATTCCACAGCCGAGTAACCGTGATCCTCATGGAAACATAATATTCTGTTTAGTAGTTGTTGTATGTTTTTACGTTGCATTACTTTGCTCACTCATTTGCATGAGAAATAAAAATATGTTTTAGATATTTCATAAAGATTTATGGACACACACACACGCACGGATACATATTCACAAATTATGAAATTTCAGTGTGCACAAGTTCTTTAATGCGAAACCCACACACATACACACACACGCATTTACTTTTGAAATTTGCACATTTGAGCGCGAATAACGGTGTGTGCGTGTGTTTCGTAGCGTAACATAATTTGCTCAGCCGGTTAGAAAGCATAAGTTTCCAAAATAGGACACTCCGTCAAATGCACAAAGAACTGTGCGCACACACGGATACCGTTACATGCCGGAATAAAGCAACGTTGCAGGAATTGTCTTTGAATATTTTCGTTCTTTAAAACACATAAGGACACGACAAAAGAACAAATATGGCCTTGCCTTTTAAGTATCACGAATACGTTTTTTAAATTTAAAGTCATACTTTCCTTTGCGCTGGATATTACTGTTATAAATTATCAAATTAGATATATGCCTATTGTATAGAATTCGGGGTTTTTAAATTCAAAAATCTCACAACCGTCATAATATAATATTTCAAAATACATTTTTTTCGAATACGAGTATTTCAAGACTTCTTAATACCTAATGAATTGTTGATGTAACAACTTAGACCTTTTACAACGACAAAATAAAATTGAACAGCGAGTGTACTTGAAAAAGGTTGGGGACTTGCACATCCACTTCTGTTAATTACGACGACAGCGATGGTTGAAAAAACAAACCTTGAAAATGGTCTTGTTGACATCACAGAGATAGCAAAGAAACTCCAACCTTTAAATGCTAGACTCGTACGAAACGTCCTGAACCTTTGTAAAAACAATGAGTACATTCATCAAATGTCTCATTATTGGTAACGATACCTGGGTTTATAAATATAATATCAACCGTCAATTATCCCATAATTTAGGGAATGGCGTTCCAAAAATGAGCCGAAAACGAAAAATTCCAATTCGCTGAAGGCACTAAAGTTCATCCCGCCAAGTCTCATATCAAGTCTATGGAAAACTTGATTAAGCGTTGGCTCTTGTAGAACCCCCAGAGGTGATTTATTGACTGATACCCAGAGCATACTAAAATTATGGACTTTTACAGGCTGCTGCAGTAAGAGCAGAACACCCCAGTGATGGTCAACCCGATTCCCCAATCGATGACGATGGAGCGGACGTTCCATTGCCCGTCGAAGAGCATAAAAACTACTGATAAGGAGCAAGCATCAACTTTTTCCACAAAAAGGAAGATCCCACAATCTGCGCCAACTACCGTGGGATAAGCTTCCTCAACATTGCATATAAGGTTCTATCCAGCGTATTGTATGATTAAAGTTCACCGTCAACAAAGCTCCATCAGGATCGGAAAGGTCCTTTTCGAACCGTTCTATACCGAACGAGGTTTCAGACAAGGAAGGGAGCCCCCTATCCCGCGATTTCTTGAATATACTGCTGGAGGAAAAAAAAATCGGTTTGCAAATCTGAATGGAGAAGGTACCATTTTTTATAAGAGTGTAGAGCTGCTGGCTTACGCCGATGATATTGATATCATTTGCCTCAACATACTCGTCGTTAGTTATCCTTTCTCCCTCCCATGAAGTAATACTTAATCCGATGGTTCCGTGGGAGAGACATGACTTGGGAGTATGTTAGGTTTAGCTGATAAAAGTTCCGCACTCCGGCATTCGACGCTTCCTCCTACTAAAAAAAAAAAAATCCTTTCCCCAGACTGCTTAAGGAAGCGAAGCAAATGGATCTGGTAGTAAAAGAAGATAGGACAAAAGTCACAGTCATAACATCGAAGTTGTGGATAACAGCCTCGAAATCCAACGCAGGATAATTTTTGCCAACAGATGCTACTTTGGACTGAGTGGGCAATTTAAAAGTAGATTCCTCTCTCGACGAACAAAAACCTAGCTCTATAAGTGACTCGTTATTCCCGTCCTGCTAAGTATATGGTGCAGAAGCATGGACGAAGACAACAACTGACGAGTCGACGTTATGAGTTTTCGAGAAAAAGGTTCTGTGGAAGACTTAGGGTCCTTTGTGCATTAGCATCGGCGAATATCGCATACGAAGGCATGATGAGCAGTATGAAATATACGACGACAGTGAAATGTTCAAGGAATTAAGAGAAGGTGCTAAGCTGGCTAGGTCATGTCGTCCAAATGGATTAAATTGCCCCAGCTCTGAAAGTATTCGACGCAGTACCCCCCGAGGGAACCGATGGAAGAGGAAGACCTCCACTCCGTTGGAAAGATCAGGTGGAGAAAAAATATAAATGAATTTAAGCTCCAGCAGAAAGGAATATTAAAAGTTGAAATAATTAAACGGCTGTGAGCCTCTTTTACAATTGGACAAGTGCAAAGCATTTCGCTGCTATTAAATTCAAATTGTTACATTAATTTACATGCACATGCATTCATATGAGTGTGTATGTATATGTAGTGAATATGTGTTTTCCCTAATTTATTTGCGACAACGCCAGATAGTGGTCTTGTAATCGCGGTGCGGCGTTACATTCGGCTGACATTTTATTGCTTATTTTAATCGCATTAGAAACAGGTTTTCTACAACCCATGTCAGAGTCAGAACCAACAAACCAATTACACATGTATACATGCGAGCATGTGTATGTGTGCTCGTGTGATTGCCACAGTGCGCTTGTGTATGCTCACTTATTTATTAGTGGGCTTACGTTAATAACGGTGCGCAACCCTTCCATTGGTGGCACTGTCGAGGAGGGGGACGTGCAAGTAAACGATCGGGAAAATAATTTCCCACAATATTCTTTTGTCCTTGCTTGTTGGGTATTCGGCAAATAATTGTGTAATAGCTTCTATTCATGTGGTCATGTTGTTGCTTTACATGTGCGCTTTTATTAAACAGTATACATATGTGTGAGTATGTGAGTGTGTTTGTATGCGTTGTTGTAAGTATTTGTGTAATTGTGTATCATTAACGTGTTTATGTTTAAATTGAGGTTTTTGTAATTATCCTGTTTTTATTTGCCTTTCTTTCACAGAGCTGTGTGGTGGTTGCCGCGGTTTTGGGTGCTGACATTAGACGCCTCCCGTTAGGGAATAACTGATGATTGGAATAGTGAAATTAGTGTTTATAGTAAGTACGTGAAGCTTGGTATAGAAATATTATATTATATAGAAATGTTACACAGGTTAAGAAATATCGCCTTGAACCACTTAAGCCCGGTAACAAAAAAAATTTATATCAACCAATTTTTTTTTTAATTTTTCGTCGAAAAAATATTTAAAATATTGAAAATATCAATAATATCATACACATTTTGTAACAAATATTTACCGATAATATTTTAACCCTATGAATCCGGAATAACCGTTTTATTCCTCGTTTGCATAACTGCTTCAAAAATATTTTCGAGGAAACGACAATGAGATAAAATCATTCCTTCAAAAATTCTGTGAGAAAGAATTTCCTTCAGCTCGAATGGTTATTCATAACCGGTAATTTTCCGTAACGTACATGTTGGTTGTTGTATGTACTTATGTATAGGACCACCATTCGTTGTTTGCAAACCACTTTTGTGACTTTTTCGAAGCTTTCATTGTTCCTACAGGGGTTCGTCTACATTTTTAATATTTTTTGTGCTTTCTCATTCATATGTGTAATTATCTTTGTAACTTCAAAAAAGTTCTCATTACTGAAAACTACTATGTTTATTGTGAGCATTGGCTTTGTCCTTTCAGCCAAATTTAATTAACTCGAGTGACATTAGATTTTATGTTAGGCAAGAGCTAACTAACTTAATTAGGCGTTAAAATACAAAGGATGCTTCTTTGACTTAACTTAACAGTCTGCACTTTAAGCGTATTTGTATTGGGTATGATATCCTGTCCGACCTTTAAGCTTATTTGTATATTTACTTGATTGCTTTATATCGCATAATCTGCAATTTTTCAGCAAGCCCAGCACTACATACATATGTACATATGGACACGCATGTGTGGCTGTGTGTACTATGCCTTTGGTCTACCTGCATTTGGGCCGCACAAGTGGCTCAGCGCTCGAGCGCCGATTGGGCAAAAACTGGTTGGGCAAGCCAGCACTGATGACCTTAAGTTGGCTTAGGCACTGCGCTGGACGTCCATTGTGTTTGTGGGCTCAGTTGGTTGGTGAATCGTTTTGCCTGCTGTGATTTACCAAACCTTTGAGTGTTTGCTATGAAAACGCGTACCTTTCTTTGGCTTTTTTTGAGTGGTTTTCTAACACGGCTTAACTCCACCTACCATTGTGTTGCTGAACTGTAAGTTTGAGCGGTAACTAGAGCTGGAATTTTATTCCATTTAACACAGATAAACATTTTTAAGATGTTTACAATTAATTGTAAAGAAGTCTTTTAGAGTTTTATGGTTTTTTACATTAAAGCCAGCTAAATATTTGTTTGGATTTAAGTCACTTTAAAACAATTAAATATAATGAAAGAAGGGATCTAACAAATTCCATAGAGACTCATTTTAAAATGTAGAGAAGTATTTGTTTATAGAACAGGTTTTAACGCTATATTTAAGAAATATACATATATAATTTTATTCCAGAGCTCACTAGTTATAACATTTTCTTTGGGAACAGGAGTGCAGCCCTGTTTTATTTCGGGCTCAATTAGCACTAGCTGTGCCATTTTGGTTTATGTTCGATATCTAGTTGTTAGCAGACTAGTCTCGGTAAGTTCACCTTTAAGGGTCACTTCTAGTGTGTCAACCTAAAACCCCCGATTATTTGTAAAAGACAACTGTATAAATTGTTTTCCAATTATAACGGTAAATATTTTAAGAATACTCAGCAAATTTATTTTGAAGAAAAAAATTCAATATTTTTCGAGTCACAGGCGATTTTTAACGTCGCTAAAACGAAGGCCCTCTACTGCTGAGATGATTCTGATATTCTCCGGAGTTGAAACCAAAGCAACAGATTCTCGACTGGAAGATATTGTCAAAAAAATTAAGACATCGCAAAATATTAAAAAAAAAGTATTTACAAGAGGTACATTTTACAAACAATTGTTCCAGTTTTTGACCTCCCGAAATCATATAAGGACTGGTTAGTCATTGTAGGAGAACTATATCGTCACCTGAAATGCAATACTGCGTTTCTTCAAAAAATCTAAATTGAGTTTATTGTTGCTTACGATTCACTTTATCATATTATATTTGTAATACCGTAAAATTTCAAGCTTCCCCTCTCAAATATAGCCATATATAACCAATATATAACCAATATGTACCCACTTTATAACCAAAACTCAAATTTTGTTTCATTATGAGTAGTTTCTGCTATATCGTTTTTCCTTCGCCAATATAATCAATATATAACCAATATGTAACCAAAATATAACCATTTTATAACCCAGACCAAAATTTTGTTTTAATATGAGTACTTAGAACATATTGTTATATTGTATATTATTTTTGATCTCATGGGAGATCAAAAATATAAGTCAAATTATGGTTTTGTTATTAAATTTGCTTATTATTTACTAAAATAGATTGCAAATAAAATGTATTTAAACAAAAAAAAAAAAACAATAAAAAAAAAAAAAAAAAAAATGAGTAGTTTCGAAGTTTCCGTTGTATCGTTTTTTCTTCGCCCGTAAACTTATGAAAAGTGATGTTAGGTTATTTTGCATTTTAAGTGATGGTATTCAGAACATGTCGAAAAAACTTGATAGTGAAGGGATCATTTGTCTCCGAGGAATCACTCAAGCCAATTTGAAAAATGTAGTTTTATGAAAAGTCTGTTTAGAAACAAACTGATGGAGTCGATTGAGCTTAGCGGCTAGACTTTAGAAGGCTCTACCTCAAAAACTATTTGAAATATACTTTTTACATTTAAGCATGCCATTTTTCAAACGAAATTTTTGAAAAATGAAATTAAAGATTTTGAAATAACGCGTCCCTTAAAACAAAGCCAGACAAAAAAAAAATGAAATTAAATATTTAGTACTCCAAAGGTTTTTAGTAGCGCCGTTTTGAACTTCTCAGCCCTTTTTAATTTCATAGATACTATTTAGCTTAAATATGAAAAATAACTGGGATATATAAATATACATACTATTATATACATATGTACTTACATATATGATGACCATATAAGAAATTACATTTACTGGTGTAATTAGGCTGCTGCTGCTTTGGGACACCACTCCAGCGGAGCACGTAAAATATATTTACGTTCTCCGACAACTCTTATACGTGACGGAGAATAAGAAGAGAATTTATGAAACAATTTTACATACTCTCGCAACTTGTTCAATGTTGCCACATATACGCAACCGCAACATGCAGCTAAATTTGTTGCAATCAAACAGACAACATGTTGCGAGCAATTTTGGTTGCCTTCCAACTCACACCAGAGAACATAAAATGGTTCTCAAGTGCTCTCAGAGCAAGAAAAACTGCGCTGGCTGACTCATTCATTTGGTCTCCGGTGTTGGCCAAAGAAGTGAAGAAGTCAGCGCATATTCCTAATTGTGAATGTTGTCCGGCGGCGGCTCAGCTGCGAGCGCAGATATACGCGTGTGTGTGTGCCTTTGGGGAATGTTGCTGTTGTTTTTGTTGTTGTTGAATTGGCTAAATCTTCATTGTTATGCAGCCGATGTAGCAGACTTTAGTTATTGTTGTCGTTTTATTGTGGTGTTGCTATTTGATTGCCAAACACTGGCGCACGCACACACACACAGAAACATGAGCAAAGAACACACACATATTTAGATACCTGCAATGTCTTTTACTTCCTCTTGGCCTTTCCGTTTTGCGGCAATGCGACTGTTATTTCACATATGTATGCGAGCAGCCCCTCGCCGCTGAACTCGCTCCACACACTGGAGCGGCGTGGCGTGGCATGCCTTCGCTGGCGCAGTGCACCGCTCGCTCGCCTGTTTGGTATTCCTTTTGTGCGCGTGCAGTAAAAATGCGATTCGAATACTTTGGCTTTGGCTTTGGCGATGTTTGCCGTTTGCAGCTGCTGCTGCTCCTCCATCCGCCTCGCTCGGCAGCTAAAAACAACCGACCGATGGCTGTGCGCCTGCACAACGCAGCGACGTTTCGAATCCGCATCCCCAACCCTCCATGCAGCATGTGCACCGCGTCCATGTGTGTGTGTGTGTGTCTGCGTGCAACAAAGTGCCCACACATACATTCACACCTTTCATTGTTGTGGCTCCTCGTGTTCGCCTGCTGTTATTGTTGGACTTTCTTGTTTTGTTTTTGTTATTGTGTTTTTTTGCTTTTTTGTGCTCGTGTGTTCGGTTGCCTTCATATTCATGCACACGTCTTCATCGCCTCCTTTTGGGATTTCGTTTATTTACTGCTTGTTGTAATTCGATTATTGTTGGTGGTTTTTTGTTATTGGCCGTGCCGGATACTTCCGCTAAACTACTGTACTTGTGCGCTAAACACGAGACCTCAAAAGGGAATTAAGCAAAATCAACAACAACAACAGCGGCGGCGGCAGGCGTATTTGCAAAAAAGGCAACAACAATACACACTAATAATATTGCCAACAACAACATCATGAATACAATTAGTAGCAACAGCAAAAACAGCTATGAGCTCTAATATACGAGTTTGCAAGTGTGGATGTGTGTGTGTGTGTTTAAAAAACTAAAAATATTTTGCAAGGAAGCAAAACTCGTAAGCTGAAATTCGAGTAGGAAGGAAGCAAACAAGCAGAGCTGCATGCTAAAATCAAGAAGAAGAGGAAGACACACAACGCAAAAAGCTAGCGGTAAATGAGTAGCAAAAGCAACAAAAGTTGCAGCCCCAAGGCGTCTACGAAGGTGCGTCTGTGTGTGTAGGGATACATTTGCATTGGCGTTGCACACGCTTGCTCCAGAGGGGGTTCGCGACTGGTTTCGCAATTAAGGGACACACTTAGGGTGAAAATTTAGGAAAAATAATAACTTTTGTTTTTTTTGGAAATTTCGATAGTTTAAACCTTTAATATTTGAAATGAATATTTCAAACATTTTTCGAGTCATGGGCTTCAAAATTATGGCCGCTCAGTTCCACATTTGATTTCTTACTCCCATCTTCTCAACAATTGCAAAAAATTTCGATGGTTTCTAAATTTTGTGGTCTCGATGCGGGTCTATCGAAACTGATGAGAAAGACTTTCACTCACACCAACAGTACCATCGCCGTTTAAATTACTTTAAAGGTTCTGATTTCAACGATTTAATCACATGTCGGGTTGCAAAGACAATTATTTACCAACTCCTTCTTAGACTAAACTGGTCCCGAACCAGTTCCTATTGTTGTTGGTTGTAAATTTCGAAAAAAACCAGCTTTGATGTTGAGAAGGCATGCATATCTATAAGTCGTTTCCCCCTTTAACCCCTCCTTGTATGCGCCCATGTCTGTGCACCTGTCTAGATATACACAGCGACCGCTTCACTAAACCAGTCGCTCGGTTATGAGCACAGTGCCTAACTATGTCCGCAAGGATATTTGCCAATTAAGTATGTATGTATGTGTGCACTTATACACTGGCGAATTTGCATGTGCTGTTGCCTGGCAGCTTCTTTTTTTGCAAATGCTCCGTTAAACGCCACACGACGTGGCGCGAACTCCGGTTTGCCAGTCGTCTGCTCATATTTCATATTTGGCCATGGCGTGTGGACTATCAAATTTTTCACTTAGTGACTTTGGAGTTTTAAAAATTCGTTTGTGCAACACCTGTGCAGTGGTGATTCGCATAATTCTGCATAAACACCAGCACTCTCCTCGTAAATAATTCGAAAAAATTGCGATGGATTGAAATACGGTGAAATTGTGGTAGGTTTAAGGGTTATAAGCACTACATAACTATTTTGTAGAAAGATTTTTGATTTGTGTTAAGAAATATGGGGATTTAGAATTCATATTTCTGTAACACCCCTGAATTTATAGTGGCTTTGAGAAGTCGTAAGGTCCACTTTTCCGATGGCTTCAATACCTTTCGTACACCTCAACATCTTCTAACAGATTTTTATTAAGTTTTTCTTCATTGCTTTGTCGAAAGTTTCGAGAACCAAGTACCGTATTTGACTCAAAAATAATGGATTTTGAGACGTGCTTAGTAGTTTTCGTGTTCTTCGGTTAAGATGCTTAAGATAAGCGCGACAATATTTAATTATGTTCACTCGACACTTAATATGCAGCTTCAAAGCTCTCCTGAAAGCTGAAAATCTAGCTGCTTTAAGTTCTTAGTCCTTTTTTTAGGTTATTTTGGGAATCGAGTTTCTAGTTTCTTACTATTTTTTCGCATTTTTACTGCCAATAATATTAATTAATATATTGATTAAAAATGTAAAATATTGAGAACATAAATATTAATATAAATTGCCGTTTTTCTGCCCTTCCACACACTACTCAACCCCTGCGCTTTGTCCGCCGCAAATTGCTGCTTGCGGTACGAGCAATTAATTGCATTATCCTTTGGCCTCTTTCATTCCAATTAACTTCTTTATACGATTGTGTACTCGTATACATAACTATTTATATAATGTTTTGTATGGGCGTGTATGTATGTATGTGTGTTAGCGACAAGGGTATTGTTGAGCCATCTGCCCATCTGCCGCCGACTGTTGGCGTCATCATTGCTGCTGTCGTTGCTTTGTTGCTCTTTAGCCGTTGTCGACAGTAAAAGGATGCCACCCAAAAGGGTATCACATTGCAACTTTTCAAGCTGCTTTACTCTCTATTGACTTGGCGGCCTGTGTGTGCGTCCGCACACTCACATACACAGGCGCTTGTGCAGCGTAAACACACAGTTGCGCAACACAACATTCACCTGTTTACTCTGGCGCTGCCGGCTTGTAGTTGTTTTTGTGTTGTTCGTGTGCTTTTTTGTTGCCTGATGGAGGCAAGCTGTTGTTTGCTTTGGCAAAACTCTGCGCTTAACAACGGCTGACGGCCTGCAGGCGGCTGCCGGCGCATTACTTAAGACCGGCTCCGGTCGGCCTGGATGCAGCTCGTTGCCAACACCTTTTGGAGCCGCCGCCAACCAGTTGTGACTGCATTCGCCGGCTTTTCGGGGCTTCGCCGCTTGGCAAAGCTTTCGATTTCGTTCGTCTGCCACTTGCCGTTGCATGCCACTTGTCGGTGCTACGTGCAGGCAGCTTGCAATTTGCGATTCGGTGTTTTAAAGTAGAATTTCCTGATTCTGGGGCAAGTTTGTGCCGTTTTGTGCTGGCCGCTTGCCACGTTTGGCCAACGCCAACAATGCAACAACAGAATGTGCATTAGAATTTTGGCAGGAAGGCAAGGAAAATGGGCAAGTAAACATTGAACAACGAAAACGACATAACAACGAAGTAGCGAAAGAGTCAACTAATGACTGCAAATGCAAATCGGCAAAATGGAAAAATGGCAACACGGCAACCAACTAACGGTCGTCGGTGTAGGCCCGGCGTGACGCACCGCCAAACAACTCCGCCGACGGCAGCGCAAAGGTGGGAAATTTAGTAAATCTATAAAACTAACTGGTCGTTGAAAAAACGAGCTCAGTCGTGAACGGTACTTGGGAAAAGCGTGTCCGTCTGTCCGCGTTAACAAATACGAAACAAGTGAGTTAGTGTGTAAGCGGAAGAGGAAGAAGGGGAATGATGATGACGCGTAGCGAATAAATGCACTTTAAACGATCCCAGCTAAACGATTGACGAATTGAGCACATATCGGCGATTGAAACAAAATTGAAAACCCATTAAAAGAGAGAGAGAGACGAAAACGGCCAGTGAGCAATGCAATCGGAAAATCTGTAAATGAGAAACTAAGAGTTGTTGTGTTGTTGTATTGTTGTTGACGCCAACCGGTCTCGTGCTAAGCCCGACTTGGGTGCGTGCAGTCGCCAATCGCAGCGCCAGCGATTGGAGCTTTGTGCTGCTCAACGGTCAGCCGTAAGTGTAAACAAATAAGTATGTACATATGTATGCAATGGCATGTTTGCATGTCGAACGGCTGACTTTAACAGCTGTGACACAATAAAGTGCAGTTATTGCCAAGTTGAGAATATGTAAATGCTTTGCCAAGGCAGCCGAGCCAACTAGTGCTTGCCTGCATGCAACGAGAACCGCAAATGTGCCGGCCTTTGGCACTCGGTGTGCGTAATGCTAAAGAAATGCGTTACTCGGCCGGGCAAACATTTAAAAAATTGCAACAAAAACAAATAAATGAATTGAAATGAACACGACGGAAGTGAAAAATTGAAATAAAATTAAGTAGAGTAGAATGAAATGAAAAACGTGATTGTAAAAAGTTTTAAAAATTAAAAATTAATAATATCTAATAATAACATAACTTTAGGACAATGATATATTCTTTTTATAAAGCCAAAAATTAAGTAATATTTATATAAACAGTTATATGTTCATAATATTTACCTATTTTACTAAATACAAAAATTATAAATTTATATACATATGTACATATGTATACATATGTAATTACACACGTGGCCACGCAAACCTTACCACAACTTTTTTTGCATAATTTTTGCAATTACAGCAATTTAATTTATCAAACCTTTCTAAAAATTAAAATATATACGGAATAGGATGTAATACTCAATTAATGAGCAGTTTCGTGAGGAAATAATTTTAATTTTTATACTATTTGTTATAAGGTAGCTACGAAGATAATTTTTCCATTATATTTAAATAAGAATTTTTATTTTATATTCGAGTTTTTTAATATTCGAACAAATTTTGTATTGTTTTTTTGATATCATAAATTCATAAATATTTAATTAAATGGTTTAATGTGTTTATGAACCACCTTTAGCGACTATAACTGCTTGGAGCCAAAGACGTTTTCAAGGCATTCGGTTGAAATTTCCTGCTTTTCAGTTCTATTTTTGAGCTTGGCCCGTGTTGAGCTACTTTCTTTTTCATGGCATGCCAATGATTTTCTATCTGGTTAAAATCGGTAGAATTTCCTGGTCACACCGTATGCGATATGCTAAGGTCTCCAAACGTTTTATGAATCTGCAAAAAAGTAATGTGTAGACAGATGACATTTTTCTTAAACATGAATACGAGAATTAAATAGCAATAAAACTTACGGATTTAGCCCAAGACGACTCGGAAGATGGTCTGAGAAGTATGCCCATATTATTCTTCTACGGCGGGCACAATAAAATGGGATACAACTTCTACATCATCTGAGCATTCATCATCTCATCAATAAAAAGAAAAGGACCCCGGATATAAAAAGGATATCACGGCCAGGCCATTTGGCTTTCAGGATGCTTAACCGTTTTCGTCACACAATTTTCGGCGAAACGTTTACCCGGAAGTCGAGTCTTATCACTATAGAGTTTTTATAGCAATCCTTTAAAGATATTCTATGGATAACACCATCTGTTCGGGGAGATGTCTTCCTCCTAGTCCCAACTCTACTGTAACGCTCCAAACGATCGTCATCATTTTTTTAAATTGATTGCTGTTGGGTTGGATTATTATTACTAATTTTCGAGCAAATAATTTAAATTTTCGAGTTCAATGGGATCTTTGGAAAAATCTAAAATTGACAAAATGTGACATTTTTAAAAGAGTTTGGTTTTTGATCAGATATGGTAGGTATATATGCTGAAAAATTTTATAGTTATTGGAACATTTGTCTTGTGTTTAAAGATTAACTGATTAAGAGAGCTGGTTGAATGGTTCCATCGATTCCTTTAAAATTCCAACGGTAGATTCAGCGAACATGATAAAAAAGTTCCGAAAAACCTTCAAACAAGGCGTCACACGGGATGATTCAACCGAACCAATCGAAATATGAAAAATGTTGGATTGTTTTAAATTTCACACTAGATGTGCAACTTAAATAGGAATAGTCACCAAATTAGAACAAAAAATTTGGATAAAAGTTGAATTAAAATAATTAAAAATAAAATTAATCAAAATACAAAATTCAATTTATTTTAGGAATGAATTTTTTAAATAAAATGAAACGATCTCCAAAATGTAACCAATAAAATATTCATTACTGAATAATTTTATAAAAAATTAAGTTAAAAGTCGTGGGAGAAAATAAAAAAAATGTATTACTTAAAAAAATATATATATTTTCGTGGGAAAAAATAAGAAAAAAAGATAAAAACTCTGATTATGAAGATATGCCATTAAGCTCCTCATTAAACATATTCATTGAATTATGATTGTGTGTGTGAAATTGCGTCTCCTTGTATGTGTGTTAGTGAAATGTTCACACCGAAAGCTCATACGCGCATCTGTCAACAACATCGCGTGATAACTGATAGATGCAGCATGCCAAATGTTCGCAAAATATGCTACTTATGTACGTACATATGTATGTATGTATTTAAATAAAAATATTCATACGAATAAACGTGCGTATGTATGAATGTACGAATTCACAAGAGAGAAACACAACATTTATCTGGTAATCTATTTTTATCCACTTGTCACTCGTTAAAAACACTTTCTAGTTCAAACGTTTAAATGAATTAGTCAAAATATTTGCTTTACATATGCGCGCTACATGAAAAAATATCTACAACATCAATAGCAACAAAACCGCAAACAGCGTTCGGCGCACTTTTTCTAATGGCAATGGCACGTTGTGGCACATCAGGCCACCATGAAAACGGCGGCGGCGGCAACGTCATTTGGCAAGCATTGCCAAATTTGTGAAATTTGTATGTGTGCATATGTGTGTGTGTGCATGTGCCGACATTTGTGGGCAGTGAATTTAATAAAATAATGGGAATGAATAATTAAAACAATATACTATATTTATTTACTAACAAGGTGATGAAAATCCAGCAGTGGATAAACACAAGATCCAATTTGATCGAAGATTTGTTATTTTATAATTCACTCACTCGTGTTTGATTTTGTTTTCCCTTTTTGTTTTTGTAAGATAGGCACGTGTAGATTTGGCTAATATAAAATAATTCAACATTTCTTATGAAGAATAAATGTTAGATTACTGAAAGTTTAAGAGAAATTAACAAAAACAAAAAATCAGAAGCGACCACAAAAGCTCGCTTATAATCTAAATAACGGTTAACAATACACATGCTATTAAAAATGACGAAAGTGTTCAAAAAAAGTTTTAAAAACAAGCAATGTAGCTTCTGTGACTGAACGAAAAACTGCCAATAACTTGATAGGCTATATATACATACATACTTATGTATATATGTACACACATGTGTATCTGTACACGTGGGTGGTTAAGTGCATTACGCTGCGGTTTTATTTTGTGCAAATGAGCTGGCAGCTGGATTGTGATTTAGACCCCAATATGGGGTCTGTCTGAACTAGGTTGTTTTGTAAATAAATCTGTGTGCCTACACATACATACAAACATATATATCAATTAATATTACACACATGCGTACATACATACATACATTGATATTTTCAATCAAATCTAAAAATATTTATGTGTAAACGAAAAAGTATGAATGAATTTCATTGAGCTTTTGCAGAATAACCCATTCGCTAATATGGTATAAGGAGAGCAGAGAAGAAAAAAGAGAGACGGTGGTAGTTTGTGGGAGTTAAGAAGTGTTAACTCAGTTAATAAATTTTAATAATTTTTAATACCAATTACTAAGGCTTATTAAATAGTATGTAAACTATTATATTAATCACTTGAAGACGGTTCTTTCTGGCGTTGGGGCTTAGAAGTTGTTTAAGATCTACTAATAGTTCGTCGTTATCTTATATATATGTGGCCTGAAAGATAGGATCGATCAGGTATTTATACATGTGAATAGAGTTATTATTGTATTTAAAGCATCCAATATTTACTATATCATGATCAAATTTAACCCGGACTGGTTCATTTTGTAAACTGCGCGCCGAAACCGAATCGATGAAATTTATTAATGCGTGAAGTTTGATCTTCATATGCCAATTGGATTTGTTCGAGGAGTGCCTAACCTCACTTCGAGATAAGACTGGTATGGGTGCCAGACCACAGCGGAATCGTAGAAAAATGTAAAGCCGATGAGCTAGCAAGGAAAGGCACCCTAGAACCGCTATCGGTAGAATGGAAGCGGATCGGTGCTCCCGTATCCTCTTGTGTTCTACTACTAGATAGCTGGGCTTCGCGTTTTGCTAATCTAGTTAGTTTGAACACATGAGTTCTTCTTCACAAGGACTACATACATCTTCAATCAGCCAACTAACCTAACCTAACCTTTGGGGATTCTACTTTTCAAAGATCACACAATGTATTCTGTGATGGTTGTAAAGTAGTCGAAAATTTACCTCATTCAAATCGTTCAGCTATCGTTAGTAACGATAACATCGGAAAAGTTAAACAGACAGTTCGTTAAAATCTTAGCGTTGGAATCAGAATCAGAGAGATAGCAAAGGAATGCAACATCTCTTAATGATCGATTCAGAACATTTTGGTTAATGTTTAGGGTATGAAGTATATGTTTAACTGGTACCAAGAAACCGGAACCCTTTTTTTAAAAAAACGACATCGAGTAGAGACCGCATAAGTGGTACTTAACAGCTTAGCGGACATTCAAATGTGTCATTATGGTGATGATGTTCTGACTTAAACTAATACTCACCGATCCAAACAGAGACGATCGCTGAAAAAACAGCCCTTGGCCGGATAAAATCCGGGTAAATTACGGTACGAGAACCGGGTATCGTGGGAATGCAAATCCAATGAGTCTGAGCATGATACTGGTCACCTCTTTGCATGCCCCACCAATCACACTCATCTGACACCTTTCTCCCTTTGGTCCGACACTGACGAAACAGCACGTTTCCTCCCGTTAAATGACGTAGACGACAACATAGTGAAACCTTATCATCCAAATGGGGACTAGGTATCCGCTAAAACAACAACAACGTGGTTGTAACCAGGGATTATAGATATGAAGAGTATCTACTATTATATACTTTTTTCTTGAAACTACCAATTAGGGAATGCCAGTTATACCTCTCACGATCATACATATTACAGTATTATTGGCTGCTCCTTGGATGCGAGGTTTCAGTAGTATTTTGAGAAGGTTTCCTAACCAGTCACACAAAGTATCTCTTATTTATGTATGTGTAAGGAATGTGTGCGTACTTGCACTTTCCAAAGCGATGCTGCCTGCTGTGCTGTTTTGGCGCAGAGAGCTGCATCATTCACTTTATGAATGAACTCGTTGCTCTCTTGCGTCTCTTGTTGAATGAAATTGGTTAAGTTGTGTTTTATTATTATTGCAGCCATAGCTTTTGTTGCTGTTATTGCCGCCTTCAACATTGCTCACCGACATGTGCATTCATGTTTCATCTTGTCAGACACTTTTAGCTAAACTACTTTGTCTTTTGTGGCAATGAGTTCATGTAGCCAGCAAGCATGTCGTTGTTGTTATTTTGTTATTGTCGTTGCTTGCATTTTATTTTGATTCCACCGTTTTATGCTGAACGTGACGCAGTGCTGCCCACAATCGCCGCGTTACTCTTCATCCTTGAGTTTCGCCGTTGCGCCTTTGTGATGGCAAGTGAACACTTTTTATTTCCACACACACGTAAACACACATGCATACATATCCATGTACCGTTGTGCTTTTATGAACGTGTTTCTATGTGTTTACAGCCATGCTTTGCTTGCCCCTCTTCAAGTAGGCATGTGATATTATTGTTGTTGTTACCGTACTATTTACCTTCCCATGCTTTTTGCTTGCTTTGCTTAATAAAGCAACAAAAAAACAAATAAAAAACAGCAACAATAGCTATAAAAATATTTTTAATGTGAGGTGCTCTTAATTTTGTAGGTTAAATGAGTTTGCTTTATGGATGTGAAACAATAAAACGCACCGCTTTGATAGCAGCATGTGTAATAACTACAACAACATATCCACGAACATGTATCTGTAGGTAAGCTTGTGTGTGTGCGTACATGTATGCAATTACATTGCGAAAACTGTTTGCAAGACTTAAGTGATTTGGTTTTATGTAAAACATGTTTCTTTTTCGAGTTTTGTTTGGGGTGAAAAATGTATGAGTGTATATATGTATATTTGCCGTTAGTAAGCCGTTAGAGCTATAAAAGCTAAAAATTTTAATTTATTCAATGCCTGAATCACAAGCCTTGATGTTGCTTCTTTGGATACCATTTGTACATTTGTGGTGTATGATGGGGGGCAAATACAGTGAAAAATAAAAATTTTCAATTTTTTTTATAAGTTATACGAGTACTTTTGGAAATAACACATATCTCAAATACTATACCTTTCAAAACTAAATTTTTCAAATTTTTTGTGGAAAATGTTTCAATTACTTTACTTTTTTTATATGTGTTCTCCATTCACTGACCTACCAGTTTTTAGATCTAATAAAGCCACGTTTTCGCTGGCTTTACTGAGATTCTGACAAAACAATGAAACTTATTCGAAATCTGTAGCTTATTGCCGAATCACGAAACGTCACTGCTTAGACATGAACTTTTTGGAGAAATTTTTTGTTTTCTCTCAATCGATTTGAGCTTATAACGGGCGATCCAAGTTGGGGTACTTTTTTCAACAACCTTTTTTTGAAAGATCACGCGTGAGTGGTGCCAAGCTGTCATGTTATTTTTGTTCAGTATTGCTTGGCATTTCGTCATGGAAAGACTTTCGCCTGAACAACGTTGAGTGAGCGTAATATTCGCAACACCATCATCCATCTTAAGACTTCATTCGCTCGATCTTCCCAAGCGAGATCGCTTCGCTTTATGGGGTCTTGAAAAGTTCCAAAAGGAACCGACGTTTCGAGCCAACTTTTGTTGAGCGATGGGGCCCATTTTTGCCTGAATGTCAAAATTTCCTCATTTGGGACGAAGAGCTACTTGTAGAGATTCAAGAGCTGTCATTTCATCCAGAAAAAAATAACGGTTTAGTGTGGTTTGTATGGAATCATCGGTCCATAATTCTCCAAAAATGATACCGGTTAGAACGTAACCGTTAATGGCGACCTTTATCGCACAATGA
Source organism: Bactrocera dorsalis (assembly GCF_023373825.1). Classification (NCBI taxonomy): domain Eukaryota; kingdom Metazoa; phylum Arthropoda; class Insecta; order Diptera; family Tephritidae; genus Bactrocera; species Bactrocera dorsalis. The sequence goes on from NC_064307.1 coordinate 5,582,969, forward strand.
TAACCCACTGCTTGCCGCCTGTAATTGAAGCTCTTGATATCGGCGATATTTGGTTTCAACAAGACGGTGCCACTCGTCCACACATCGCATATGTATATCAGTGGATTTATTGAGAGAACACTTCGGTGAGAAGATAATTTCATGTTTTGTGTGGATCGGTTGGCCACCAAGATCGTGTGATATCACACCGTTAGACTTTTTTCTGTCGGGTTATGTAAAGTCTAAAGTTAATGCGGATAACCCCGCTTCGATTCAGGCCTTAGAACAAAACATCACGAGTGTATAAGTTCGAAATTTAAGTGCGAAGGTAGATGACCCTCTTAATGCTCCACATACAAAATCACAACTACACAAATATGGTAGGTGAAAAAAATATCAAGACGGGTATAAGATTTAATGAAGGCAGTGGCGATTCTGCACTTTATCTGCCAGCTGACAGACGCAATATCCGTGTAATGAAAAAAAACGGAACTACATGTAGCTGTGTTTACCCCATTATTTATTTATTGTTATATGGCAGGCGCTTATATTTATGTACAAGCCAATTAATATGAAAGAATTCCGATGCGAACTGATTCATAGTGCGAGTGTCGACCTTTCAAATGGGTTTCCCAACGAACAGTCATATCTGGTTAACGTCATCCGCAATGCCACGACATATTTACACACACACACACATACACACATATACATATGTATATGGGCATACGGACATTTGGCGCAGCGTCGTTGATTTATGCGTTTACATTTGCTATTTACCTCTAATAACTTAATGCTAATGTTTATTTATTTCGGCGTTGCGTTGTACTCGTTTATTAAAAATTGTGGCACATTTATCGGTAAATATTTATTTGCGCTGCTCTACATACATACACGTGCGCACACACACACATTAATGATGCATAAATTTTCGCTATTCATGCCAAGGTGTTCGAAGCGCGAAAGTGTTCACACGCCGCCTTTTGTGTACGCCGGGTCAGCAGTCAATATTACTAATACGCCCCGCACACGTCATCGCCGAACCGGTTATCTGCTCACATTTGCATACGAGCGTAATTCGCTGTAAGCGTACGGTGTGCGCCCGGCCAATTGTTGTTGGCCATTCGATGGCTTATCTCTTGACGGATTGCACCTTACTCATAGGCCTCGCCATCGTCATCATCACCTTGTTCACCGCGAGCATACGTCGCCGGCATTCCAAAGTGATTCATTTTGGTGTATGTGCGTGTGTGTGGGCAAATTTCATAATCGCCGGCGCTGGCGCCGACACCGGCACGAGCACAGCAGCAGGTGTGATTGCATTCCAATGTGAAATTCATTCAAGAATCAGGTATTTTCTCATATCACTCTCACAAAGCTGCTGTGAATAGGTTAGGCGATTGTTGTTGTTGCTGCATGCCTGAACCCATCTGTGTAGATCTCAATAATAAATGTTGTGAATGGCGTGTATTTGTAACAGTAACATTGTACTGAAAGCGGGGTGATTTATGGCCGTTGTAAATCACTCAAAATTTGGGGAAAAACTTCCCTTTCAATAAAAACATAAAATTTGTATAATACTTAACCTAATTCGTTTGTAGTATAGGAAATGTTGTGTGTTGTGGCTTTCAAAGGCATATTGTTCTGCAAATTTGAAATGTTGCGCAAATCGATAACAAGCGTTGTTGGAATGGATAAAATTGTAAACTTACAGGAAGGAAGTATTTTTCGCACCTCTACATAGAGTAACATATAACGGTTATGTGGAAAAATACTAAAATTGTCATCAAACTCATATCATACACTGTTGAAAATTGGATAACAATCACGTTTTCCTGCTGCTGCTTCCCATATAACGCAACTTTAAACTCCAGCCGATTCTCTCACTTACAGTATACAAATCAAACTCCAGTGAATATATCGAGATAAAACGTTGCACAAGTAGTGCCCCCAAGATGTCTAATCTAATACCCAAAAAATTTTTAAATCGGTCTCTAACTTGACAAAGAGGCAGACACCAAATATCTGGGACCCAGTCATTTGGCTGATTTTTTACCGAACTCCTCGATCTCACAGTTGTTGTAGTATTGAAATTCGTGGAGAATATTTTTTTGGTGTCAGCATGTCCTTGTGCCAGAAATTGGTAAAATCGGGTCAATATCCTTAACCATCATATACCTAATATGAATATTTTCAAGCTTCCGGTTGACTTCTATCGGTCAGCAAAACTCTCTTTCCTTTCTATCGTTCAGTTCTGGCTTTTTTCGAGTTTTTGCCGCAGCTGTTGACAGTAAAATGTAGAATTAATCGTTCGACCGGGCTGGAGCAGCTCATAGTGGATGATTCCTTTCCAATCCCATCAAATGCTCAGCATTACCGTTCGAGGCATCAATCCTACCTTTGCGACCATTTGTTCAGCTTCACTACGCTTGGACCATGATCTTTTCGCACATTATTGTTGTATTTGATCCACTTTTCATCTCCTGTTACCATTCGCTTCAGAAATGGTTCGAATTCATTTCGTTTCAGCAAAGAATCACAGATGATAATTCGGTCCATTCAATTTTTACAGACAATTCATTTGGTACCCAAACATCGAGTTTCTTTTTGTAGCCAGCCTTTTTTAAATGGTTCAAACCCGTTTGATGATGAATGTTAAGTTCATGAAAACTACACAAACCAGGATTAATTGAAGCCAGTACTATTTATTTCCTCAATAATACTTCCAGATTGTCTACTTCAAACTGAAACTTTTGTTGCATTACAAAAATTGAAAGCAGTTTTCGAGATAGATAAACTTCATTGTAGTAGAAGTAATTCCACAACACTTTGCATGAATACCTTTGCAGACTTAAGTGCGAATATTTATACATACATACATACATATGTATCCACCAGTAGTTGCAGCCAGTAAATATTGGTGTTTGTTAATTTTCACTCGTCTTCCCACAATAACTCTCGGCACAACTGCAATTGCCGCCGTCGCTTTTCCTTCTGCTGTTTTTGACCCAATCCACCCAGGCCGTGTGTGTAAGGCATTTTTCGCATTGCTTTCTTGTAAACAGTTTCCCGTCTGTTTTGCTGCAGATTTATTATCATATTGTGGAATGCGTGGAATTTTCCCCTATCGCATGCAATGCTCTCAGACATCTTTCACAAATGTTTAATGCAAATCATTAACATGCATTCGCAACAAATGATCTTTTTTCTATGAATGAATAGGAAACTAGAAATAACTGTCTAGCTGCTGGACGATTTTACATAAAGAAATGTATGTACTTTAAAGAATGCGATAGAGTGATAGAAAAATATATAATGCCTGTTGATGTTTCGGAAAATCATTTCTTAAAACCGTACTCGAAGTTCCTGCTAATGTCTGCTTATAAGTCTATGGGTTAGGGTCGTTGAAGCCTCGCTAATACGGGCAAACATCGATGCATTCATTGGTGTTTTGGAAGAATTTTCTTTTGTTAGAAATCTGGTTAATATATTTCGTCTTATTCCGATATTTACAAACGTATCAGATCTCTTCCGTGCAGTTTAGAATATTTCAACTCAAGCCTTCGCTTAGAAGAATCTAATAAAGTACGCTCATGAAAGGAATGAAACCAATCAGTATTAAAAGAACAGATTCGCACCATAACTGTAATATATTTTGGCGGTGGCGACCTTCATGCCTGTAAGACCACTTTCTCCGCGCCTTCCAGAAGGCATTGTCAATCAAGTCTTCGTTGAAACTTAACCGGTATACCTCCGACCTTAACTTTAAAGTTTGTCGGCTTTGTGTCAAATCGATTTACCAAAACGCTTCCTGCCTTGAGTTTGTCATCTCATTAAATATGCATAATTGCAAACAAATCGCGAGTATTCGTGTGTCAGCTGCGCTGGAAAACCGCTAAAGCGGAGGTCTGGCTGATAGTAAATCAATGCGCAGTGAGTCAACCAATTGCTACTTCCGCCTCTGTCTCCGTCAATGCCAAAGCTGCACGCACATATAAACATATATTCATGAGACAACGAAGTTTACACTGCCAGTTCGCGTTGTTCTTGTATTTGCTTGTACACACAATTTATATATTACATAACTGAATAAATGTGCAAATAATTTTAAGTGGCATTGATTATAAATTCTTTGGCCACCTGTAAATGCAGCTAAGATATAGATATCCGTTTCGTGACGACGGCATTGCCGATTATGACCAGCTCACCTTGCCAATGTGAATTGTGGGTGCAGTATCAGACAGACTTGGTTTCTATTGTTTGGCTCAGAGTGCTTTAAATCCGCTAAATACAATATTAATATGTGCGTATACAGAAACTGGTTTGGTTCTCGGTGAACTGCCGAACAGCTGTGTATGTTCCGTTTTGGTAAATACTTGTATGTAGGCGAATAGCTGTAAAGGGGTTTACACTCTTTGGTATAGAGAAAAACAAATGTGGAATTAACGGCGGATAAAAATATTATTAGAGTAATCAAAAAATGTTGAACAAAGAATTATGTCTCAAATTTTGTATTTCTAACCAAAAACACAACACTACGAGTGGTACAATGTCTTCAAAGATGGTCGAAAGATGGTTGGAGACAGACCTGGTTTTGAACGACCAGCGACCTCTTCAACTGATGAAAATATTAAAAAAGGGAAAGATATGGTGCCTGAAAATCGTCAAGATAGTGTTAGAAAGATGGCGGAGTTCGACATCACTCGTTCGAATGAATTTGATGGGTACATTGGGTATAAAACGCGTTCTTGCTCGACTCGTTCCGACAAAGCTGATTTTTTTCGAAAAAAGTGCCGTTAACAGATCTCTTTGGACATGCTTGGTCGTTCAAATTCTGATTTCCAATTCATGGAGAGCATTACAACTGCCGATGGGTTATTGGATTCTGAGTTTGACATGTATACAAGCCAACAATCATTGTAATGGAGGCGAAAAAACGAGCCGAAACCAAAAAGCTACCTTAAATCCGCTCAAAAATCGTCGACATCAAGGTGATGTTCAGTGTTGCTTTTTCGATATTCGTGGCTTATTTCATCATGAATTAATCCAGGATGAACAGACGGTCAATAATGAGTTCTATTTGACCGTATTGAGGCGTTCGCGTGAGAAAATCCGCGAAACCGGCTAGAATTGTGGAAGAACAATTCATGGATTTTATACGATGATAATGCACCATGGCATCGAGCCACGATTGTGACCGAATTTAAAACCAAAAATGCAATGAATGATTTGACTTCGTGCGATTTTTGCTTGTTCCTCAAACTGAAATTGCTGGTCCGTGGAACCCGTTCTCGGTCGATCGAAGAGATGGCCATCTCAAAAAGTGCTTACTAAAAGAGTTTCAAGAATTGGAAAAATCGTTACTATTAGTGTACTATATCTGGTGGGAATTACTTTGAAAGCAACAAAATAGTTATTGATGAATTATTAAATATTTTTCAATTTATTTACAATTTCCGGGTACTTTTTGTCACAAGGTAAACTTTCAAGCAAACATGGTATAAATTCATAATTTAATATTGTGGCATAATCATTTTTGTATTAAGGGCATTTTTTCTCAATATTGGAATGGTGCTGCATTACTTAGTTATAAAAGACAAGGACAAGGAACCTTGCAATCAGCCGGAATACTGTGCGTGCTTTGCCAGACGAGCTTTGTATTATATCGATACCTTCCGCATACATACGTATCAACATATCTTCCTGAGTTATGCGTATTAGTGCAGAAATATTTTATTAATTACTTTGGTATTTTGTATGTGTATGTGTGTTGTATATAGATAAACTTGCTAGCTCGTGTGCACGATTCATACACCTGGGTATTTTCCTGGAATTCTACAGTAGCTAGCAAGAGAAAAGCAGTAGTAATATTGCAAATAAAAACTTTGTTTAGAAACGCCTTTTTATGCTTTAAAAATGCCCATAGACATAGTTTTCTAATATATGCAATAATGTGGAAATATCATAAAATGAAGTTCTTTATTAAAAAAAAAAATATTTCTAAGCTTGTCCTATAATTTTGAACCCTGAAACGCAAACATAAAAAAAAAAGTTTCAGGTACTAGTTTCTTATAGGCGCTGATATTCTGCACACTACTGTATTCTAGTACACTTGTAAGTACATTTCGCTTTGAATGCTTGCACATGGCTCAACGTGCTCATGAGTGTGTACCTTGGCCAGCCGCAGATGGGCTTGCCTTTGTCTTTAGCGGTGAATGCTTGCAGGTTGGTGCCGTTGGCATTCCGCCGTCGCTGCGTTCGGTGATAGGATGTGCCGATGAATGAATGAAAGAGTGCAAAAACACACGGATCGCACTTTTAATAACTCAGAGTGCATGCTTGCGTCCATGTGTGTGTATGTGCTGCAAGTAGCGCACATTGAACTCGCCAATCGATCAGCTGGGCCGGTGCACGTTGATTGCGATACGGTCACGCCGGGTGTCGCAGTTGGCACGTCGCTTACGATTAACAATTTTCTATTATGATTGCAACTGAGCCGCAGCCAAAGCACTGAGACATAGTAACAATACCGGTAGTATCTATAGTAGTCTCGGTGAGGCCATAAGTCTAAGCTTTAACCGTTCTAATGGCAGTGCAGCGGCAACAATAACAAAAGTAGCCGTAGTTTCATTGACTTTTCGACTTTGACGCGCGTAGTTGGTGTAGTGGTTGCGGTATTGTTGCTCTCTAGTTGCTGTAGCTGTTGTTGTACATTGTTATTAGCGTGTGGCTAATATAACGCGCAGTTTGTACTCTAGTTTCTTGCGCCACTTATCAAGAGAAAAAGTTTGTGGAGTGTAAAACATGCTACACACATAAACATAAACAAAAAATATATATGTTATGGATATACATATGTACATCCAAGCTCGCTTACATTAACCGCTAATTGCTGGTGGCATACCATTGTCTATTTACACATACATAAACAATCACTGAGAAGCGAACATGCATACACCTGTACGTATGTTCAAGTCTGGGGCAAAGACGTGTATCTGCTAAACATTTCCAGTTACTATTTTTAGTCACTTGTAGTTAGTTACGAATTAGCGTTGGCATTAGATGAGCTCAGCTCGGCCACAGTCGTATTTAGATATGTATGTGTGCTTACTTCGGATGCTGCAGTGCTGCTGACGGTTCTGCTGTTTAACAGTGCGTCAGTTATTTACGCTCAGCTGATCACGAGCACGAGCGATATGGAGGCATTGGCGCTTAGAGACCGAAGACGGACAGCAGATAACCGTTGCAGAAGCTTTGAAACATTAGCGGCTAATGCAGATATTTCGCGAATTAATTATACATGAACGTGTGCTTTGTGTTAATGTTATTGACTGGAGGGCACTGAGAAAAACATTTAGTGAATCATTAAGTTGTTTCTCTAATCTTTGCACAACAAGATCAGATCGGTTATCTTACAGATTTTTGTGTGATTCGGAATAACTGATTAATAATTCGACCTTCCTAGCTATCATATCTCATAGAGTTATAGGATGTACTAATCTGAAAGTCAGCTTGTTTTCCCTCGCAGTGAGAGCAAAAAATCACTCATTCGCCATGTCGCCTGTTTAAACTGTCTGCATCCTTTTATTAACCAAGATATAGATATAGAGATGGTAAATTCTTGAAACAATGAGTCAGTTTGAAGACTTGATAGAAGCTGACAATTGGAGATTGAATTGATGGATCGTTAAAGAAAAATATTAGTATGAACAAATAAAATCAAAGCAAATAAGAAGTTAAAATCTCTAAAATAGTTGAGGTAAGGTATTGAAAAAAGAAAAGTTCCTCATATTATATAGGAAACATTATTTACTGTCCAACTTAAGTTTAAGTTTAAGTTTAAGTTTAAGTTTAAGTTTAAGTTTAAGTTTAAGTTTAAGTTTAAGTTTAAGTTTAAGTTTAAGTTTAAGTTTAAGTTTAAGTTTAAGTTTAAGTTTAAGTTTAAGTTTAAGTTTAAGTTTAAGTTTAAGTTTAAGTTTAAGTTTAAGTTTAAGTTTAAGTTTAAGTTTAAGTTTAAGTTTAAGTTTAAGTTTAAGTTTAAGTTTAAGTTTAAGTTTAAGTTTAAGTTTAAGTTTAAGTTTAAGTTTAAGTTTAAGTTTAAGTTTAAGTTTAAGTTTAAGTTTAAGTTTAAGTTTAAGTTTAAGTTTAAGTTTAAGTTTAAGTTTAAGTTTAAGTTTAAGTTTAAGTTTAAGTTTAAGTTTAAGTTTAAGTTTAAGTTTAAGTTTAAGTTTAAGTTTAAGTTTAAGTTTAAGTTTAAGTTTAAGTTTAAGTTTAAGTTTAAGTTTAAGTTTAAGTTTAAGTTTAAGTTTAAGTTTAAGTTTAAGTTTAAGTTTAAGTTTGAATGTAAGTTTAAGTTTCCGTAACTTCAGCTTCAAACTTAACTTAAACTTTTTCTGTAACTTTAACTTTCATATTCATAACAGATATTCAGAGCGATAACTTTTTCCGCGAATTCGCAAATGCCAATCGCTCTTGTGCTGCTTAATTGAGCTAACTGTGATTACAAACATTTCTGTTTAAACAATTTTCCCTCCTTCTAATTTTACGCTTTAGTTTTAATTGTTCGTCTCTGACCAAAATCGTAGCAAATGGACCGTTCATTACACATGAGCAGAGTTGGAAGCACGCAAATTAGCTAATTCACCTTCGGGGCTTGTTTGGCTATCTAAATCTTGACACCTTCTAATTGCCCATTTAAGGAGTGTTAGTGAACTTTGCAGTGAAATACTCACAAAGTATGTTACACACCAAACGAGTGTTGTAGGTATTTTCGGATTTTTTGCACAGATCCGACGGTCAACACCGTAAAATTCCACGCTTTGTTTGCAAATTGTGGTACATTTTTCCGCTTCTCCATTTACTCGTAATTCAAAAGTTGTATTCATTTTATTTAACATAATTAGTGATGTTGGTATTTAATTTCATATTTGCTTTGCTTTGGTCGTTTGATGTGCTTGTGTGTTTTCTTTTCGCACTTTTTCGCCGCTAATATGTAGCGGCGAGTGTATCATTATGGCGAGTGTGGACGCGGTTCGGCTTAATTTCGTCTCGCCAATGAATTGGAGTGTGAAGTGCGCGCGGTCGGTCGGGCGGATGTATGTTTTAATGATTGCAAAATGATTGTGTAATAAGTATGTTCGAGTCGGTATGTAATTATGATGAACGGTATTTGTTATTAAAGTGTATTATTTACATATGCAGCGGCGATTTCGGTAAATAAATTGTGTCAATTCTTTTATTGCTTTTTCTGGTTTATCGCCAATGGCTGTGGGAAGTAATTAATTTCGCTATAATATTTTCATTAAAACGAGATCGGCAAAGCTCAAAAGCGCAAAAGCACTTCTCATATTCGCACTTCATTAGCAACATTTAACACAAGCGCCAGTAAATAAATATAGATTTAAATATAAATGCCAATTCAGCATACATATGTACATACAAACATATGCACTATATGCAAATGCTCTTCAGCTGTATTTATGTATATGGCATGTGCCAAAGTTTAAAACAATGAAATGTTAATTAAAATAATGGCGCAGTGAAATGAAAATGGATTAACGGTGATTAATATGGTAATCAGTCAACGGTGCAAGTGAGGAAGCGTTCATATCAATTTTAATTCATTTTATGTACGATAACGAATATATATACATACATACATACATACATATATCTCGAAAATGTAGCGGGATTGTGGTCCAATGAGTGGAGTATATGCAGATATATTGCTGATGACTCACAATTCCTTAAAAATTAAAAGCCAATGGGTTCAGGAAAGGAAGTTTCACACTTGTGTCAGTATTTCAAGGTGACATTTTTTAGGTTAGGTTAGGTTAAGTTAGATGGATAAAGAGATCGCACGTGGACTACTATTTGTAGTCCTTTGTGAAGTCCTTTGTTCGAACTATACATTAGCAAAACGCTTAGTAGCCAATATAAACTTGCACAGGCGTTTAACTTCCACTCCCGCCAACTCGGTGGTTTTGACCTCCCAAACGCGGGACAGTCAAGAAGGAAGTGTTGAATTATTTCCACCTCATCTTCTTCCATACAGCTCTTGCAGCTGGCGTCTGGTAGGTTTCCCAGCCTTACTGCGTGGACGCCAGTACGGTAATGGCTCGTTAAAAGCCCCAAAACTAGGGAGAAGCCAGCCTTACTGAAGGCAAAGAGATCACTAGACCCCTTGCGACCGATCTTGGGCCAAGAAACTTTTGCGACAGTGCAAAGACCGCAAGAGGATACTGCAGCACCGATCTGCTCCCATTCTACCAATAGCGGCTCTAGGGTGCTTCACCTCGCTAGCTCATCAGCTTCTTTTTAGATTAAAATGGACTGGGTATATGATAAAAAGGCAAGTTCGCAAACTATTTGCCGATAATTGCGGTATAAACTCAACGAGAAGTCCGGAATTTTTTCTGTTGGGTATATGGGAGCTAAGGGAATTATTGATCGGATTCAACCCATTTTTGACCATTGTATTTTTGGACCCATACGAGCATAGCCTTGTCTTGTGAATTCAATGTTCTAAATTACGACTTTTCTCTTAAAAAAAACATATCTTGATTTTCTTTAATGCGCTGGGTATAATCATATAATCATCAGAAAAGCTGCATAAATCATATCATCAAATTTTTATAAGTGTCATCTTAATCTTAATGAGTACTTTCTTGTCAAAATAAAAATCATAACTGTTTAGCATTTTCAATTGTAATTTTTTCACATTTATTTTTCACTCATTTTGATTTGTGTATAAGCCATCAAATTCTCATTGCTTATGCATATTTGTATGTATGTATACATGGTCGTATGTGTGCACAACATGCAAGACTGCTATTTCTTTATTGATTCGTTATAATTCTTCAATAAATTTTCACTTCAGCAATTCATATAAATTATAATGCGATTTCATTTCCAATTTGCACACACGCATTCACACACACATCTTGTATGTATGGTAGTATGTGCAAAATAGCAGACGGCAGAGGATACAGCGAATTTTCAACAGCAACTCTGGCATTTCATTTCGCCACTTATATCGGTCAAGTCACTTTTCTTCTTGAAGAAAATATATTCTCAGCTCGCTTAGCATCGTCGGTGGAGTTTTTGCTTTCATTTCCATGCCTTGCGAATTATTCGCACACACACACATACACATACACACATGTGTATATTTATTTATGCATGTAGAAGTGGTAACCTCTGACTCTCTTTAATTCAATTAAATGCCTTTGTTTGCTGCACTTTCCTCCAACGGACTCGAGCTAGCATTAATAATCGCAAGCGTATAAATTTGCCTTGCTTTTGCTTTTGTTTTTGCGTTCGCATTCGTTTTTGCTCTTGTGCCTAGTGCAGTTAATAACCTTTAGTCGCTGGAAACAGGAGCACTTCATGCATGCGTGTATTTGTGTGTGGATGTGCGTGTGTGTAGGAACCCCTTCGCATACCTATGTAAATAAGTAAATAACTTCCCATGGTTGTTGTAGCGCTCACTCGCTTGCGTGAATATAAAAATATCAAATGTTGCTACGGAAAAATTGTTGGAGCAATAAATTTGCAAATAATTTCCCACAACAAATCATAGAAGAGCGAAAATGTTTTAAACATTTATTGTTGTTATTGCTTTTTTTTCTACGTGCATCGCCATTGTTATAAATATGCGCATTGAAAATATTACCAAGAAAGTGAAGTTATGTAATGCATAATGAAAGCATGAAGAGGGAAATATTTTCAGCAGAGTTTTCACATAAAAAAAAATCAGTTGCATTGTTATTTTCTTAAACCGTTGTTAGGCACCAACAATGCTCTAAAAGGTCAGTCGCAGTTCAGTGCTTGCACGAAATTAATGAAAAACATGTAAGTAAGGACAAAGTTCGGATGCAACCGGACAAGTTATACTCTCGCACTTTTCAGAGATCGAAGCCGGGGACATATATTTACATATGTATGTGTTGGACGTTGTTTTTAATCTTCTTTTCGTCAATTCCACAGTGCATGAGGAGAAGCTGAAAAGTCTTGTTCGCAGAAAGCTTGGTTGTTTAGTCATTTTATAGGCTTTTCATTGACGATGTGTTTGGGAGTCACATTTGGCCGATTTCGCTCATATGATATACCAATCTCTCTTGGGAACCAAGCAACACTTATACCAAGATATTCCATTTTTACTCAAATTATCGCTTTCACAGACGGACGGACATTCAGTCATTCGGAATACAACTCTTCTTATACATATATAACTCCATAGATATATCTCTTAGTTTTATGTCGTAAAAGTAAGGGCCTATACATTTCCTACAATTTTTTCATAAAGAGTCTTAGGAAATATAGGGTTTTTCAAAAAGAGCGCTACAAAAGTGAGGTTTGGGATATGAATGAAGTTGTTTATTCCTGTGAAAGTACATTCGATGCCATTATGTGAGGAACTCGATTTCTTTTACGTGACCACCACGGGTGGCTTGTTGGCATAGTCCATAGAAAATAGTCATAGGAAAAACGGTGTCAAATCGTACGACCGAAGTCGTCAACTGACTGGGCCATTTCGTGAGAAAACACGTTCACCAAACTTGGTTTTTAATAGTAAATCGACTGTGACATTCGCTGTGTTGCTTGTGGCGGCGTCCTGTTGGAGCCATATATTGTTCAAGTCCATATCACGCAACTAGGGCCAAAAATATTTAGTTATCATTGAGCGGTAGCGATTCCCATTCACATTAACGTGCCGGTCTTGATCATCATGAATCAAGGAGTACGTGTGGATTGCTGTCAGACCAATAACGCATATTTTGCTTATTGACAAAGCCATTCAGCCAGAAATGAAAATCTGGATCAAGCTGTTGCTCGGCCCAATTCAGGGACATATGACGATTCTCGTGGTCAAGCGGCTTTCGTTTTTGCGTCAATTTGATTTTGTAAAGATCTAGGCAAACGCTTCAGAACGACGTGTGAGAGACTGATTTGGATCTTCCTCAATTGATGCGTTAGCGGCAGCAATATCCTTGACACTACGGGCACTTCTTCGTCTCGCTGGCACAGGAACATTTTGTACTGTGCCTGTGCCTTCAAATTTTTCCACTTGACGATCAATTGTTCATCTGACAGGACGATTATGACGACCATAAATTAGCTGGCTTTACAGCAGATATTTGAGAGATTTGTTGATAATTCATATTAAGTCTCAGAAATCGTGAATCAAATCAAAATAGGAAAGACCACTAAACCTCCAAAAAATATACTTGGTCATTCCTTTAAATAAATATTCAAGGTTTCTATAAAAGTTGAGTTCACAGCAATACAGAACGTCATCACGTTAGTTTTTTGGTAAATATTCAAATTTTATTCGCTGTCATCTCCACTAAGTAAATAAACAGACATAAATGCCGTCGAAGGCGGTATACCAGCAAACAAATTTCAGGAACAGACTCTCGTAAAACTTTTTTTTAACAATTTCTGGACCGTTATATAATGCTTCGTGGGTTTTCTCCCGAAATTAATGTATATTGAGCTATTTTTCCTACAAAGAAAAAGATGGTAGCAGGGACTTAAGAATTCAACGATTCCAACATTATCATATATTTTCTTATTAATTTACGTTGTATTCTAACATACAAACATACATAAACATAAACATAAGTTCACGTAAGGAATTCGCTTAACTTCGTTGTACTTCGACGCGCTCACATCGTTTTTTTAGTTATTTTTTGTTTTCGCATTGCAATGCATAATTAAAATGATGAGTCTGTTAATTGCAGTTTAGTAGAAAATTACACAGGCGAGTATGTAGTTAGAAAGTAAAAGGGACTTGCAGCACGCAACAAACGAGAAAGCAAATGGGTGCAGCCATACGCATGCGCGTAGAATAAAGTTTTCAAATACGATAATTTCTGTACAAGCACCTGTTCATAAAACATACATAAGCACACTATATGCATACGGACGATTATTATAATGTATGACTGCTGTTACGCGTAAATTTATGCAGAAACACTTGTAGTTGGAATTAAAAGTGTGTTTGGGAGTGAGAAATGTGTGCAGAAGATAGTCTACAAAAATTAAAAAAAAAAAGTTTCAACAGAAATTAGATGGACGCTCCATTGCCGAGTTCGCAAACAAGTTAAATTTGCTAAGGTTAGATTGGAGTCGATTCGGCCCGTTCTCAGCAACTCGGACTGACGTATGGAACGGCTTCGCGCATTTTACGTCGAGATCTTAAAGTGAAATCCTACAAAATACAGCTTGTGCAAGAACTGAAGATGTTCGACCTTCCCAAGCCACATAACTTCTCTCTATCGGCTCTTGAAAAGTTTCAAGAAGATCCAACGTTTTCGAGCCAAAATTTACTCAGCGATGAGGTTCGTTTTTGGCTCAACCTGAAGAGATGCAACAGCTGCCATTTTATCCAGAAAAAACAACGGTTTGGAGTGGTTTGTGGGCCGATGGAATCATCCGTCCAAATTTCTTCAAATATGATGCCGGTGAGAAGATAACCGCAATGGCGATCGTTTTCGCACCACGATAACCGACTATTTGATGCCTGAAATTGAAGCTCGAGATCTCAGCTACGTTTGGTTTCCACAAGGCGGCGCCACTTCCAAAACATCGCATCAATCAATAGATTTATTGAGAGAGCACTTCGGTGAGCGGATGATTTCACGGTTTAAGCCGGTTGATTGACCACCAAGATCGCATGATATCACACCGTTAGACTTTTTCTTGTGGGAATATATAAAGTCTAAAGTCTAAACGAACAATCCAGCTTCGATTCAGGTCTCAGGGCAAAGCATCATGCGCGTCATTTGCCAGTTACCAGTCGAAATGTTTGAACGAGTTATTGAAAATTGGACTCAACGGTTGGATCAACGAAATAAATAATTTTCAGAAAATGCATGACAAAAAATGTTCTTTCGAATGCTAATAATCATCCTCCATTAAAATTGAAGTTTCTGTGGTTTTTCTTTAAAAAAGTATGGAACCTAGAAAAGGATCACCCTTTATTTATGTCTTTATAGAAAATAAAATACACAAAATGAAAAAAATTAAGTGTAAAAACCGTTAACTTCAGTTGCTCGTATGCTATAAGTAAGCCTTCACAAGAACAAAATATTCTGTGCAAGAACTTGGTTTGATCAGTAGCTTTTTATGGAAGCTATAGTGACTCGATCTGAACAATTTCTTTGGAGATTGCACCATTGCTTTGGACAATAATTCATGCTACAGTTGGTGCAGATATCTCGCCAAATAAAAAAGTTTTCCATACAAACACTCTTTTCCGATCGTTCGGTTCGTATGGCAGCTATATGCTATAGTGACCCGATAACCGCGATTCCAACAAACTAGCAACTTCTTGGAGAGAAGACGACGTGTGCAAAACTTCAGATCGATATCTCAAAAATGAGGGACTAGTTCATGGAACAAGTCTCATTCGAGTTTAATTCTTTTATTAATATAATTTTGGCATCGCGGATGTTTTCTCCTTTGCATTACAAACTACCCTTCTCAAGATAAAATTAGAGCTTACGGAATGCTTATATTTTAGCTAAAAGGTTAGAGTTCGCCCACAAAAGTTAACTTATAGCGCGTATTTAGTGGCATCCAGCAGCTTGGAAATGCAATTCATTACCCCGCAGCGTGAGTGGTAAAGCTGATTAAACGCCATAAAAGCACTTAACTTAAACATAATAATGCTATTATCAGAGCTTTAAGGAGAACGGTGTTGGCGATGGACCCATAAGTAAGCACACACACAAACATTCAAAAGTGTGACTAAGCACATATTAACAAAGTAACCGAAATGCATGTGGCATGCAACATGTTGCGCGTAGGTTGACTCCCAATTGCGTATGTCAAAGAGGGGTGAGGGGAATGTGCGCGCCTGAGGAGCGAAAATATTCTTGAAGAAATTTTTCTCAAAGTAACATCCAAGCACTTGCCACGCGTAAATGCGTAAATGGGCGCTCGACTATTTCATAATTCTTAAAATGCAGCGAAATTGCTCACCAACACAAATGCGAGCTTGTATGCATGTGAGTAAGTGTGTGAAAGCCCGACTAGCAAGGTGATTGTTGTTGCGCTGAGCTTAGACTTGTGGGTGGCATTGTACGAAAGCGCTTGTGTTGTTGTGCATTGTTGTACAATTTTAATTCATTTCTTACTTTGCCTTTGTGTTTTTCTATTTCCATTCCGATTTTAATTGTTAACACGATTAAAGTGTTGATTTTTGCTTTTGTTGTACACTTATCGAAATGATGAGGGAGAAAAGTCGAGAAACAACAAAAACGCCAAGAAAAGGTAGAAAGCGCCACCCAAAATTGTGTTTTGCGTTGTTGTTGTTGGAGCGCTTATGAAACATATATGCTTGGTGGACACACACACACACACACACATGTAAACACAAGCGAAGCGCCAAACAAGTGCAGGTCCACAATTGCCGCTTCATCTGAGCGCTTCCACGTGTGCACGTGTGTGTGTGTGTCGCCATTGTTGTGCCGCCGAGTGTTGAGAAATTAAACTTTAATTATGTTAAGACGCACACACACATACACATGTCGCTGCTCACATTGGCCGTTTGTTGGCGGCGGCACTTCTGCATTTTCGCTTAGCCACATATCTGCATACATACAGACACTCGTGCATATGTTTGGCTGTTTACTCGTATGCTTACAGCAAGTTTCGTAGCAGCAACTGTTGAGTTTGTACTTACTTACCTTTGCGTAACGTGTGGCGGCACATGGCGGCCCACACGCGCTGCGCAGCGTCCCACATTTGCACGTTTGTTTTCTCAGTTGTTTCGGCGTTGTCGACGAACGCCAGCAGAGCATCGAGGGCCCGTGTGAGCTTAGCGCTTTGCGCATGCGTGCTTATGCGTCGACCTGTGGAGCGGCGATACACGAACTTACATATGTGTACATATGTACTTAAGTAAGTAGGTATCAGCTATGTACTTTTATTTGTGTACTTAAATATTTAAATACTCGTAAGTTTGTTGTGGTTTCGTCATTTTCTTAATGAAATTGGAGCAAAGTTGTTGAATATTTTTTGATATTAAATTCTTGCGCTCCCATTTCAAGTCATGTTTCACAAGCTGGTACAGCAATACATATGTACGTATGTGTTTATAATCATATTGTTATTTGTAGAATGCGTGAAAAACACACTTTAGGTATACATATGTACGGGTAGTTAACCTTTGGCTTCCTACTTCTGACAAAAAAAAAATATTTATTATATGTCAAATGAGCTTCATAGCAACACTTCTCTTTAATATGAATATATGCAAGTACTGAGGCATTACTTTTTCACTCGAAACTTCGTCAGACACGGGAGTAAATTTGATTGAATGCAACAAAATTTAACATACGCAGAGAAGGCAAGAATTTGCATAGCTGATAAGATTGGTTATAAAGAAAAAGTGACAACGTTGCCACCTTTTGGAAATTTTTAAATCCATTGAAGTGATAACTTGAATATATATTCTACAAAATAAGAAGGCGTCTTACAATTGAAAATATTTTTGAACAGCGTTGCCACATCTTGAAAATTTTAAAGCCAAAAAAATAATAAAATAAAGAAGCCCTGTTTTTGAACGTTTTGCTAACTCAATAGATAAAACATTTTCTAAAAAGCTATATTATTTCCGATTATAAATAATATGACTGCTTTTGTGTCAAAAGCTGTTCACCCTCTATAAAAATCATCCTCCACATTTATGTACAAAAAATAGTAAGACTTTGCTCATAATTCTCTCTTCTTCCTAATTAATTTTTATTTCAAAGCTATGTAATCCCCCTTGGCTCCAATACACTTGCGTCAACGTTTTTTTCCAATCATCGAAACAGCTGTTAAATACAATTTCCAGAGTAGCCTTCGAGGCGCTTAGCGATTCGTGTTTAATGTTTTCACTTTACTCAAAATGGTTTCTCCGGAGCGTTCGTTTAAGTTTGCTGAACAGCCAGAAGTCACACGGGGCTAAATAATGCGAATACGCTGATTGGGACACGCCATTGGTTGAAAATTTGGCGAAAACCTTACAAAGAATCAATGCAATATGCGACGATGCATTATCATGGTGCAAAACTCAAGAGTTGTCGGCCCATAATTCCGGCCTCTTTTTAAGAATATCTTTGTGCAAACGACGCAGAAAAAGTCTAACGGCATCCAATCGCTGGGCCAGGCTCGGCCAGTTCGTGAGATAACACGTTCACCAAACTTGGATTTCCATAAATCGATTGTAAAATTCGCTGTGTGGCTTATGGCGCCGTCCTGTCAGAACCACATATGGCATTGTCCATACGATCCAATACGTTCCAAAAATATTCGGTTATTATTAAGCGGTAGCGATATAGGTAAGAATGTGTTCGATGTATTTATAATATGGCAGAATATGGCAATGACTGCTTAAAAAACAGAGTAGAAAGCTCTATCAGCCTCCGAAAAATGTAGTAAGTCCACAAGCGTCATGAAACGCGTTCGCTTGAAGAGACTCAGAATAATCTGATTTTCTAAATGTGTAATATTTTTAAAAAAGTATACACATATATATATAAATGAACAGCGTGACGAGCTAAGTTGTTTGTACATATTTGAACTAGTCCCTAAATTTTTAAGATATTGATCTGCAATTTGCATCCGACCATTTCTCACTAAAAAGCTGCTCATTTGACAGAACGGCCGATACCAGACCACCAAAGCGTATAGCTACATACCATATAAACTGAAAGATCGAAATAAAATGCTCATGTGGAAAATTTTTCATTTATATATATGCATTTTTCATCCTTAATTCGTGCTAAAGGATATAAAGAATGGTTGGAAGTATGATATTTGCCTTTCCTGTTTGTATCATTTTCGCTTAAGGAGTGTTGCCAGTTGTAGTTTTGATGTGAAAAATTTTCATTTGATAAAATAGAATCGAATCGATAAATTCAGTACGTGTTGTAGGCTAAAAAAGCAGTCACTTCGTCGGGTGCGTAGAAAGAATGGCAAGCAGAACGCTTCCAGTTTAGGCTGGCGAAAGCTGGACAGTGACAGGGAAAGTATCCTGATTTTTCCACCCTGGAACATTGACAAGTTGGGTCCTATAAAAGTTTTTGCCTCGCCGCGTAAATACCAATAGGTTAGTATCCAGTTAGGACATCTAGCATTGCAGTCGTGTAAACCTTGCTAAGAGCATTTATTTCCATGGATCTTTTGCATGTCACTCTGAGCCAGAAAGCTTTCGATACCAACAAGTGCTGTTTGTTGAAAACATAAGTATCTAAGCTTTACTGGATTAATTTTTTTACTTTTCCTTACTATTCTAAATTACGAAATCGAATCATTGCGGCTTTTTCCTTCGTTTCGAATGAATGAGTGAAAAGCACAACAAAAAAGCAACTTTCTCCACACGTTCGCTTACAATTACGAAATCGGCATTATCTTATGGGAGCAAAAATGTTAAGAACCAGCGAAATTGAAAAAGTAGAAGAAGAAAAATAAATAAAATAAGAAGAAAAAATGCACACGAACGCTTAAATTTACTTAGAGATAATTTAAGTGGGACTTTAAGCAATATTAATAAGCTTCGAAAGTGTGGAACTCAAGCAAAATTTCGGCGTTGAGAAAAGGTTTTCACTTTTCCACGGCGTTAAGCTATGGCAATTGCCATTCTGTTTGTAATTGTTTTCTTTTATTTCGTTTTGTTGTTGTTGTTGCTACTAACACGCACTTAGGTTTCAATTGTGCCACTAAAAGAAATTTTTATAATTATTAACTTGCCTTTGTGGCGACAATTTAGTTCTGTATTCATTAAAATTAAATGTTACCTCTGTTTGTTGTTGCAGCAGCTTATATACGTGCATAGAAGTGTATTCACATACACGCACACACACACATGCGCATGGCACTTGGATGCGCACGCATTTTCGTAATTTCACGGTAATAAGAGCAGAAATTTTAATGGCCATAACGGTTCGGCCAAATAAAAATAAAACTCACACAATTAAAGACATTTGACAACAACAATAACAACCACAACAACAACATTGTTGTAATAAAGTAAACAGCAATAAGTGCAGTAGCGATTGCGGCAAAGAGAATGTGAAGATAAAACATAAATAAAAGTAAAAAGTTTCTAAACAACAATAACAACAACAGCAATAAAATGTTTTGTAAAAACCGCTTTGACAATTTGAGCTTGAAGTTGTGGCCACAGTAGCAGAGCACAAAGCTGAAAAAGAGGAGGCAGTGTGTAAAGGTGGTGTTTTTGCGTTGTCAATACGTGTAAAAACAAACATTAGGGTGTGTCAGAAATAAACTATTCATGGGTTAATGTTAAAAGAGAATCAAATATATATTACTGCAAATATAATTTTTTAACTGAATTTTAAAAGGTGTCGGCGAGTATTCAACGTTTCGTAAGCAAAAAATCCGTTTCCGTTACAAAAAATGATAATTTTTCAACCGTTGAGGATAAAATTTTTACTTTGAGAATTCTTCAAGTTCGAAAAAGTATATCTGGGTGGCATATTTTTCAGTTCAAAAATATATTATATTTACCAATGGGTTCATATTAACCAATGAATACGATAGTCTATATTTTCCAATTCCCACGACAGCCGGTTCTACGCTCCGGAATTGACTCGGATTTCATCCGACCAAGGACTGTTTTTTCGGCGGTCTAACCCCGTTAAAAAAAAAAAATGGTCTATCTTTCGGCTAACCCTAATATGCATATATGTATCTATGAAGTTTACCCATTTTGCTATTACCAAGGCATTCGTCTTTGCTTGATGGCAAGCGAATTAAGCTAAATGCGATTATAATATGACATAAATGAAAAACGGCCAAAGAATAAGTCAAGTCAAGTCATATGTGCAGTTTCCCATGTGCGTAGAGGTGGGCAAGGGTGGCCATACCCGTCTTGCAAAATTTATTGAGACCCAAACTACTAAAATATGTTGAGGAAACATAATTTTAATTTTGAAATATTAAATGAAATTTAAAATTAAAAAAAAATGTATTTTTATACATATATAACCTTCACAAAAAAAAAAAAAAAAAAAATTTATACAAAAACTTTATTTTGATCGCTGAGTTTGTAAGCTATAGCTTAAGTTTTTCGGAGTGTTTTGGCATAATCAATGCCTTACTTTCTGAAGATCATTGTTTCCAATAAGAAATTTTTCTCACAAGAACTTGATTTTGAACGGTCACTTTAGACATCGGTCTTACCCTATACATTAATTTATAGACATTAGCAAACGTGTGCGACACGTAAGAGTATGCAACAATGCGTGCCGTCATCATTGCAACAAATACAGTTAACAACAACAAAGCAGAGCAGAGCAGTAGCAGCCATCATCATTAACAGTGTCAACGTAAAGCGATCGGTATATCATCTACCGCAGCGCGACCAGCAGAATACAGCACAAATGCCAGTAATATACCAGCAACAATACGTTTGTATGTGTGTGCGCATATGTAGCAACAGGCTGCAATAGTTATCACTTGGCAGCGCTTCGCTCGTTCACAGCATTGTCGCAGCGGCGTGTTCATAAGTAACAGAAGTGGCACATCGCTGATTGCCTGCTACATGCCACACGCAGCCCCAAGCCCCAACAGCAGCACTGCACGCTCAGTCGGCAACAGCCGGCTCAAGCAGTTCGCCAGCGCAATGCCCCATCAGCAGTGTCATCAAAGTCGCGGTTCAACTGGAGCATTTATTCCGCATATTTCTCATTTGATGGATTTCTTTCTGCCCCACACCCGCTGCAGCGGTCTTGCTTGACATTTTAATACGCTCAATTTCAAGTAATTTCTTTAATGGTAATTTTTAATTTCATTAAGCGACTGCCAAGCCGCCGTCAAAGTGAAGTGCCGAGAGGCAAGTGGCAGGCAGTGAGCGGGTTGTTGTGGCAGCTGCTGTTGTTTATGCTGGCGGATGCCACTGACTTCGGTTGTTACATACATACATATGTATGAGCAGGCAATTTATGTGTGAGCTTTTGTGCAGAGACCTCTCTCGCCGTAGTCTTTTGTGAATGAGAAAGGTGTGGAAAATGAAATAGATTTTGAAGAAAAATATTTGAAACTTGATGGCGCTGCGATTGAAAAGGAAAAGCGTTGCTAATTGATGAACTTTACAGCGAGGTGCCTAAGTATACATACATAGTATGTCTTGAATGTGTATATGTTGTTGTTGTGGGCAGCAAAAGCGCACAATCAAATAATCGCATCCACAATGATGCCAATAAAGCATTAAGCTGCCACATCGTGCGGCACGAATGAGTTTTGCACGCAACATGCGTGTGAAATTTCAAGCATTTTTCGCATTTTATTGTACAATATCATTGTTTTACTTTGTATTTTCAAGCATTCAATTGTGCACTTAATGCAGCTGAAATGAAGCAATGAAGCGTCTTAGGCAGAAATAAACAATAGGCACACACAAGTACATATTTATAATACATACATATGTATATGGTATACTTATTTACACATTGTCACTTTTATATACATACATATATTTATCTCTTACTCCATATACCCATTTACCACTTTTTTTCTATCTCCCACTCACTCGTTTTATATCCTGAATGCCTCGAAGTTTGTTACAATCAGAAGAAACATTGCACCCGCTATAAAGTAACGGGTTATTCAATAAGAGCGCTACAAAAGTTATTTTAAATAAAAACGGTTTTGATATCAATGAAATTCTTTATTCTTGTGGAAGTACGTTCGACGCCAATATATATGGAACCCGATTCTTTTAGCATGGCCA
Source organism: Bactrocera dorsalis (assembly GCF_023373825.1). Taxonomy (NCBI): domain Eukaryota; kingdom Metazoa; phylum Arthropoda; class Insecta; order Diptera; family Tephritidae; genus Bactrocera; species Bactrocera dorsalis. The sequence continues at coordinate 5,605,698 of NC_064307.1, forward strand.
TCACGAGCACGTTTGCAGAACTCTAGACGCTGAAATCTATATTCGACGGCTATGAAGCATAAATCGGTCGATACTACTGCAATTTTACTTTCGATATTCGTACGAAGTTTATCAATCGTCGGTGGCTTGTTGGCATAGACCATAGACTTGACGTAGCCCCACAGAAAATAGTCTTAACGACGTCAATTCGCACGACCAAGGCAGCCAAATTGACTGGGGCATTTCGTGAGATAACACATTCATCAAACTTGGATTTTTATAAATCGACTGTAAAATTCGCTGTGTGCCTTGTGCCACCGTCCTGTTGGAACAACATATTGTCCAAGTCCATATCATTCAATTCGGACTAAAAATATTTGGTTATCATTGAGCGGTGGCGATTCCCATTCATAGTTATGTGCCAGTCTTGATCATGACGGAATAAGTACGGCCAATGTCGCCGCCGGCGGCCCATAAATCACACCAAACCGTAATTTTTTCGGTATGCAATGGTGACTCATGGAGAACGTGTGAATAGCTGCCTGACCAATAACGTAAATTTTGCTCAATGATGAAGCCATGCAGCCAGAAATAAGCCTCATAGCTGAAGATGATTTTTCGATGAAACTCCGGATTATTTTCAAGTTGTTGCTCAGCCCAATTCACGAACTTACGACGACTCTGGTGATGAAACGGCTTCAGCTCTTGCGTCAATTTGATCTTGTACGGTTGTAAGCCAAGATCTTTTCGCAAAATTCGCCACAACGATGTCACAGAGATGTCCAACGCTTGAGAATGTCTTGTGATAGACTGATTTGGGTCTTCCTCAATTGATGCGCCGCTAGCGGCATCAAAATTCTCGAAACTACAGGCACTTCTTCGTCTCACTGGCACGAGAACATTTTGTACAGTGCCAGTGGATACAAATTTGTCTACTAGACGCTCAATTGTTGATCTGACAGCACGAGTATGACGATCATAATTTGGACGTAGCGCTCTTAAAGTTGAGGCCACTGACTCCGTTGGATCGTATATCTTTCCATGATGAAATCGCAAACCTTACTGAAGAGAAATATCGAAAGAGCAGGTAAAAGGGCGCCGTTTGCTGTCCCTATGGATCTACTTTTGTAGCGTTCCTATTGAAAAACCCTTTATATACACATGTATACAAAAGTTCAGCGTAACGAGCTGCTACGATTCAGCCATATTCGTTTGTCCATCTTACTGTATATACGCGAACTCGTTCCCCAGTTTTTGAAAATCGATTTGAAAGTTTGAATTAGTCCTTTTTTTCCAAAGAAGCTGCTTTTTGGTCAGAACCACAAATATCGGACCACTATGGCATATAGTTGTCATACAAATTGATTTCTTCAAACGCGAATACAGCCACCCGCTCAAACTCGCACGCAGCCCAACCGATTTAGATGCAACAACGGCATGTTTATAAAATTTACGATGTTAAACACATACATGTGTGTGCATGCATTCAGATTTCTCCAGTGCTGGTAATTGACAAAATCGATTTGGCATTAAAATTCAACGATTTCTTGAATAAGTCAACAGTCATTGGCATAAAACAACTAAAAGCCAAACAAACAAAGGTTGAGGGTTATTGCAGTAGTCATGTGATGAGTGATGTGTATACATGTATGTATGTGTGTATGTGTTTGCACATAACTGTCTGCGGCGCTGCAGAAGGGCTAATATTTCAGTCGACCACATTTGCTTGCTGCCGCAGGACGCAGATATTTACAACGGTGCTTTGCGAACCAACAAAGGTACAACGTTGTAAACGGCCAACACACACACACCCACAAGCTAACAAACAAATGAGTGCATAGTGGAGTGCAAACAACAAAAAAAGAACTGTACAAAAATCCGTTTGTGTGGCACGTGGAAGGGGCAGACAGTGCTTTAAATGCCGAAAAAGTAGAATAAATATGTCCAAGTGAAGGTGAAGTGAACGGTTTTGAAAGTATACGGTTGTTTGTAACTAAATGCGATACAGAGGCAGAAACAGCAGTGCAAGTGGTGGCAACAAAACCAGCCAAAGCAGCAACATCGCAAACACCTGTCTACTTGTCCGCGCACACACACCACACCATATCACACATACACAATAACCACTTAAATATATTGAAACTCACCTCGTTCCTTTTTCCACTTCGTGTTCTTCTCATTTCCTTTTGTTATTGTTGCCAGTTTCGTGTAGCGCTTCTGCTTTTATCCCTGCGCTCCGCCGCTCCTGTTTGCCTGAGCTTTCAGCTCCTTATTGCTGACGTCCATTGTGTCCCTAATCAGCGAGACAACTGCGCCATTACCGGTTTGGCGTCTGGGAACTTAACCTATAAGGAAATTACCGTAATGTACAGGACACGTTCGCCAGCGCCTACACGCAAATACAGTTACCTGGTATTGGCTCAGCAGTACTAGCGGTGCGAGTTCCCAGCCAACAGTGAGTCCAGCAGAATAAAAGTGCTTGTGTTGTCGTGTTCTTTTTTAGCAGAGTTTTAGCAATAGTAATTTTTCTTTGTCTAACTTTTTTTAAATTCTCCATAAACAGTTGCAGAAGTCATTTGGCGAGCGTTTGCTTAAACTTTTATAGCCGTCATTTTGCTTGATGGCGCACGTGTATTTGTGCATATGTACACAAATGTATGTTTCAAATTGCTTTTTTATTTCGCCGACGAAGTTTAAACTTTGTTACTCTGTTTGCCGGCTGTTTAAGCTGTTATGTAATAAGATAAACCCACTGGTGTGCAATCATCATTACAAGTGCTTACGAAGGTTCTAAGGACACCTTTCTGTGCGAATAATTTAAAAGGACGCCACTTACAAGCCGCAGTGCATATAGCTGGTAGCATTTGTGGTGGATAAGTTACCGTTATTAATAACAAAGCGTTTATTTATATTTTATGAATATGCAAATACGAGGGTTGCCTTTTATATTTCGTTCCTAGAGGATAAAAACGAATATTATTTTTATCGGAAATCGCTTTATTGTTTTTCAAAATATTCTACAGTAAGATCTATACACTTTTGCATGGGTTGGAAACATTTGTCGAAACGTTCTTGTTGTTCTGATTGAGGTATCTCCAAACCTTGTGTTTTGAACGCACAAACTGCCTCTTCAGGCATCGAAAAACGTTGACGTGAAAGTCGTGTTTCGAAGTAGCGCAATCGGGGTTTTTAACATTTCTATCTACACGAGCCGTTTTTGAGCGATTGACAAATTCTGTGGGACCCTACGTGATTTTTTTTTTCTAGAATATTGAATGTATGCTCATCCTATTAATGTCTATAGTTGTCTCAACGATAGGTCGTACAACGACCTTGCAATATCAGTTTGGGCACAGCAATAATCATTTCTGAAACAACAATTGATTTTAGACTTCTTCTTCTTCTTTACTGGCGTAGACACCGCATACACGGTTATAGCCGTAAACAAACAACAGCATCGGATGCGATCAAAAGGGGGATTTCTCTTCCGAAGCTGTTGTTTCCTTTTCATTGGAGGACTTTTATACGTGGCGGGTCCCAAACCCAGCGCACAACCCTGGGGGGAATAGTTCGCTTTGTCACTTTAGCTCATCTTCTGACGGATGTTCTTTGGCTACCTAAAGGATACTTGGTCTAATATCGAAAGTCGTGAGCTGCTTGTCAATTGCCATTTACCATAAAGTTTTGGTTGCCAGATTATAACACTCGGGTTTTTAGATCCCGCCAAATAAAAAGCAATCCTCGTATATATATTAGCAGGAGAAACTGTGTAAAAAAAGCACAGTCCATATCTTCTTACGTAAGCGCTTTTAGGCATTACAAAAGTTAATCGTATTAATCGTGTATTATAAAAGTTAATCCTCAAAATTCCATACCTTGATATTAGTTAGGTTTTCTTTAACGATGGGGTCGCCATTTCGATAAGTGAATGTAGTTTTGGAAAGGTGACGGGATTAATTAAACCACTTGGATCTCAACACAAATACCGGTTCCCTTAATAGTCAAAAGACATAATTCACATGGTGGTGTTCAAAGCATCAGCCTTTGTTGTCCTCACATAAACTTCTTTCCAATTATTTATATGTCCACGTTTTGTTATTGAAATAAAAGCAATCTAAGCATCGACTATTATTATTGGCCACTAACAAACAATATTGAAAAAAAATCTTGAGACTCACTGCAGATTGAAATGCTGCGTTCACTTTGGAATGAAAGAAAACTAAAAAGCACAAATCAACACAACCTCCGGGCGATAAATTTCGTTCGATTATTTTGTGTTTGCTTTTATCAAGTGAGGTCTAGCCAATCAGTGATCTTAACGTTTGAATTTCTACTCCACCAAAAAGACCCACAGTGACGTTGAGAGTTGGGTTCTGTCTGAGTCCGACTGTCAAATTGGTTTACTCGCTCAGCACTCTAACTTTGAAACGCTATATATACTTACTTCCTCAAATTATTACATTTGGTTCAAGCTTTAATTTCGGGATCTCTTATTATTTACACCAATTGCTTAGCTCAACTATCTTGTCATCAAACGGCACCTTTAAAAGCTATATCAAAAGATTATTTTGGGACCGAAATACATCTACCTACAAAGATAATAGATTCGTACAAAATTCACAATCTCCATAGCTCAATTTTAAGCGGCTACATAATGTTTATGAGAAGGCAAAAATAAGTATATTTTAAAACCGATATCCTCTGGTACTGGTGGCTGATAACGTGATGCGGATTTTTATTATACTTTACTATAAGTAATTCCAAGGTATCCATACTTCGAGACTATAATTTCGATTACGGTTTCAAATTGCAGCTATGGACATCTACAAATACGTGTTTTGCTGGAAATCCTCCTTTTACAGAATGCAGTTCTCATATAAACTCACGACCTCATAATAAATTAACTAAACATTTTTCACAAACTAATTAAGTACAGAGATCAGTTATTAAATCCTTCTTTTATCGTCTACCCCCTACTCATGAGTGAAATTTAATTACGCTGAAGGATAACAAATTTGGCAATAACGCAGTTAAGGTTGACCGGTTACGGTCATAACAACCCCTGTTAGCCAAAACGAACTTTGCCAAAACGTTGAGAACGGACCCTGCAAGAGATTGGTTGGCATGCAAGCAGTCTATTTTTAAAGAGTGTTTGAGCAGTTGTGGCAAAGTGCTTCTAAAAAATACTAGTCACTAAGAGAAGTTTCCAGATTTCGTTCATTTATTCTTATTGGCGGTAAAGTTCACCTCGAATTCTAACCTCCGTAGTGTGAATCATCTGGATTCACCTCGAATCTTATCCTCCGTGGTGTGATTCATCTATATGGTGCTCCAACTTTAAATTGACTAAATTATTTTAGTTTGTTGGGTTTCCGTTACGAATTACGTAAGATATAATATTAATGTGTATGTGTGTGTGCTGTCTCTGGCAAATGAACTGCAGTCCTTTTCGCTTGCCAAAAGCATTTTTCTATGTCAGTTCCTGCACTTGTTTTTTCCTTTTCCAATTTTACTTGGATTTCGTTTTTTGGTTGCAGTTTTCGTCGCTGGCGCCAGCCTGTGTTGCCATGTGCGTTCTTGAGTTTTTGTATGCGATAATAGTAACATTGGCGGAGCATGGATTCCTTCTCATTTTTAGACTTAGTAATAGTACTAATGCGATGCACTGTGGTCTAACGCTGGTGAGAATTTCGTAGTTTAATATTATTGATTTCAAGTTTACATCACTAGGGTCTTCAACGAATAAGAACTTGAAAACATCTAATTAAAGGCCTCATCATGGTTAGATCAAATTTTTTGAAAGGCTTTGAAATTTATAATGATATTAGGTAATTCCTATCATTTTGCCATATTAGTTGTTTCGAGGTTTGATCAATTTCCTTGCCTACTGTTCCATCAGCCGTTCCAACTCGCTGCAGTTCGCGAACACGCTATGTCTAGCCGCGCCGCATACGCGCACAAAGCAACTATTTGGCTGGCTGACTGCCTGTCTGCTTCAAGGCGGTCTGGAGCGCGTCTACAGCGCTGGCGTGTCTATTATTGGCAGCCGTCTTGACACCATTGCCGCCGTCCGCTTCGTTGGCGTTTCGCGCGGCATGGCATTCAAGACATTCAAGCCCTTGGCGACAGCGACGGCGGTGCGGTTGACACTCTTTACATTTGGATTGTCGCAAATAAAATAGAACTAGATAGAACTTTTACATTTCCAGACACTCACAGAGATTTGCACATACAAACACACAAACATACATGCAAGACACAAGGTGAAGCGCCGTGCATGAGGTGGCGTCTAATGAGCGTTGACTGTGTCACTGCGACTAATGCTGATCTGAATCTGAGTGAGCAAGTGAGCCCCGAGTGCGTGTGATATTTTGTGCGCGCATTGTGCCAACGCGAATTCCACGGGGCATGACGGCGCGTCTTGGCGCTGCATTACATGTTATTTTCGTACGGAAATAACCTTGAGCCAAATAAACTAAGTAATTTCCTTTTTTGTTTGTGCCTTATTTTGGCTTTCTTTGCAGCTACTTCAGACGGACACGAATAAATTGTTGCCAACTTCATTCACATCAGCAGAGCGCAGCCTGGCGGTGTGACAGTGCATTAGTGGCACTGCGAAGGACGCAGGTGCGCACACTCACGCTCACACAACATTTGTGACAAATAATCAGCGTCTGGCAGTCAGGCACCAGGTAGTCGATGTGTAAGCGCACGTTCCTTAGTGGCTGGCGCGGAGTGGGTCGGATGCCAAACTGCAACACACATGCAAGGCGCGGAAAATGAACACAGGGAGTTTACGCAGCGCATGCATACGTCTGTGAGCGCTTTGCCACCGCGAGCGGAAACACGCCAAATGGAAGCAGCGCTCATGTCAGCGGTAGCAGAGGCAATGTCGGTTTCAGTTGCATCACAAGAACAGCTGCCGCATCATCAACACTATCAACAAGCAGCAGAAGCAAAGCCAAAATCACAGCCAAAGAAGTTGAATGCAACGAGTCCCTATATAATAGAAATCGCTGATGAAGACATGCATGCAAATTATCCGCCCAAAGCGCACAGAGATGAAAACGCAGACACGACAGCAACACAACCGGCGCGGCAGCGTCAATGCACATGTGTGCGCAGCGCAAGCGATGCGGTAATTGTGCTGCGCGTCTGCTCGAATTTATGCAACGCTAGCGAGGGTCCCTGCGCGCTTTCCACCCAATGTCAAGCGCTGTCACCGTCAGCGTGTCTGACTAGCGCTGCTCCTGTTGCAACACCGCGCGCTACAGTTAGACCGGAAACGTTGGCGACAAATCAGCGCACATACTGCACTGTCTGTTGCTCGCTGGTAGCGTTGGGTAGGGCGCGGCACGACGAGCAGGAGGAGAAAAAGTATTTGGCAGACTATAAGCGCTGTTGGCCGCCGCCACCGTTCATTATGCTGGTATCACTTCTGGAGGTGAGTTAGTAAAAATTTCGTTTTAATTTAGTGTTGAGACTTTTTGCAGACGATTGTTGGTTCGTGGAAAGCGCATATACAGCTGCATGAGCGGAGTTTTTGTGCCGCAATCGCTTTAAAAATTCATTTATTCCGACGCGTCTGACTAAGTCACTTGCCTGCGCGTGTATAAAAAGTAAAAAATAATAAATTAATGCAAAAGCGCCAGCGAGCGGTAAAGCGAATGTCCAAAATTTAAGTTGCTCACTATGGCTGCGACATTAGTTTGGGGAAATCGGCTGTGCGCCGCTTTATACTGGCTTTTACTTGTGTAGTGAGGCGTAAAGAGGAGTCCATTTAGCAGAAGGAGCCAGCTCAGCTTGTTATCTCTTTTAGCTACCTGGGTGGTTTTAGTTATGACAGTGACTGGTTTTTTATTTTTAACATTAGATGCTTGCCACGAAAGCACTTTCGACGCGGCATTGTCTTAATTCTTCCAAAAGCAGGACTGTAGTTCACTTTTTTAAAGCAATCCATAAAATATTTCTTCATTAATTTAATTTCACTGAATTTTAACAAGGAATAGTTCAATGGAATAAACTGGGATTGCGAAAGACTCGAAAGAAAGGCGGTAGCAGGAATTTAATAGAGGGCCATAGAATCTGGTGAAATAATGAGTAGAGCAGAAAACCGATTGAATTTAGCTTAACAGATCCTGGTTACCGACATTTTTGTTATATAGACTTTGTTATACATCGTCCGGTGTATTTAACGTGGGTACCTGCTGACGACAGACTTACCCCACAGCGGATCCCATCAATGCGTTGATCAACGCCCTAGCAGTGCGGAATGGACACACTAAGCACCTTGCTAGGGTTCGAGGCCCATCTGCAATCTCTGCCGTGCTTTTGGTCCGGCACCCGGTCGCAATGCAACTCCAAATACAACTGACAAAGTCAGTTAGTCCCATATTTGGGTTTTAACCACAACCACCACGATATTCCTCGAAGGGCCAGTCCGCATGAGTAGGCTGAAGTGAACTCCGAGGGCTTCTGCTACACGTGGTACCAGAATTAAGTCGCCGGTCAGACCTCGCAGCCGAGGCTACTACAGACCGATTCGGAGTCTACGGAACTGGAGACATTTGCGACTGTTGAGAAAAATAACTTGTAACTGACGCATATCTCATTCGTCATGGCTTGAGGCCATAATAAGAATTCAGGGTATTAACCTTTACCCTAAAGAATATATTTATTTCATTACACCGACTAAGCAATTATTAAACTTAGAAAAAAGAACACAAAAAAATGTTTTGGTTCCGTTGGATGAATAGTCTCTTCAGTGAGTCTCTATCGCTCACAACTTTACCTCTTTGCGTATAAAAAATGGTTATTTCAAAATGTGGTCGCTTAAAGCACACCTCATATTCGAAAATACGCAAAAGTTTACAGTTAGTCAAAGCTAACTTCCATCAATGAAAAATGCCAAGTCCCAACAGCGTCATTGAACTTCACGGCGTCAATCGCTGCAGAGCTGCCTTTTTGGGGCGGCGTAGGGCGTGAATGTAGAAGAGAAGGGCAACCAGCAGACTGGTGCGTTACGTTTCAAATGAACTTTCAAAGTAAGTTGTTGTACCAGTCCAAGCAGTACAAAAAAACCAAAAACTGCAAAAAATAAAGTAAAAAGACAACAATAACAACACACGAGTTGGTAGCTAGGTCGAATATGCTCATATTTCATCAGAGCTATTGTGCAAAAATGGGTAAAGTAAAGTAAATAAAAGAAAACTCTACGACTGCAAACACAAAGCGGAGGGGCTGGCGGCAACTACAGCATACCAAGCGGTGTCTGCGCTGGCGTAGTCTACGAGTGTGTAACTTGTGACCCACAATGGCTTGGTAACTGCCGGCATAGTGGCAATAATACACGTAGTGCGTACAATTTTCCAGGGCCATTCAAATGCACTGTGCCTCACAGCGCCAACTACTTACATCCCAACATTCGTCCGTCCGTTCTTCTGTCAGTCCGCCCGCCGGCTGGCCGCTTGTACTGCTTGAAAGGGGCGCAAATGTCTATGTTTATGCGAGTTAATATTACATTTCATAGTCTGGCACTTGTCTGTGCTTATGTTCGGGCGTAATCGTGCGGATGTCTGTGGAGTGTATAAAATATTTAGTTGCGCTGTTATTGTGCGGCTGCGGTGGTGTGGGGGCTGCTGTTGGCCCAACTACTGTCTGCCGAGTCGACTACATTTACATGGTGTAAATGAAATTTGAAATTGACCCGAGCGCTTGTATGCGCATGTGAGTGTGCTGGTGTGCGATAAAAGCAAATTTGCTTATGCAATAAAAATTGTTTCGAGCTTCGCGCCAAAGGCACACCCTCCCTGGGCGCAACTGTCGGTTTGAAAATCATGAAAGTATCCCCATTGCGCCGCCAAAGTCACTGCTGCACAGACACATGAGCGGCCCCACAACTACTGCGGCGTAAGCGTATCGACAATGTCTGACGCGGTGTCTCGCCAAGTCGCAATCGTCTCAAACTCCAACTCGGATTCCGCAGACAAACCGTCTTGCTTGTACTCGTTCGCCGGCGTGCTTGTCGTGTTTACTGTGGTGTGTCGTTATGGTGGGCCGATGACGTGATGACACGCTGCTTTACGGCTTCTTCCGAGAGGAGCGAGTGTGGCGTGGTGGCGCGCCTGGGCAGCGCTCAACCCTTGTCACTGCTTTTATGATGTGCTCTTCATTTTTCATGTGTTTTCTGCGCTTTATTTCCTCATCAAGAGACAAGACGATTCCCAATTCCATGTATACTTAATGGCATCCACTGCGCAAAATATTCGCATTTGATAAATTCATTCGCCTTTTATGCTCGTATCTGGCACTTTCGACTCAATCTAATAGCTGTTGACTGCAGAAACTCAGAGGGCCGCGGGGGTATAACCATATTAATGTATCAATGAATTGGTGTATAAATAAGAAAGTAATTGGAATTCTACTCCAGGCGCTTATTCTTGTTGCAGATCGTTAATCACAAGTGATTAATTTGATGGCAAACTGTATCTAATACGAGCGCAGTTTGATAAGCCATTGACTATTTCTTCTTCTTCTTCTTTGCTGTTTTTGACTGTTCATTGGAGGCGATTTTAACGTGGCGGATCCCAAATACAGCGCACAATCCTGTGGGGATGTTTCGCCTTCTCACTTTAGCTCGTCTTCAAACGGATGTTCTTAGGCTACCCAGAGGATACTTGGTCAAAGACCGGAAGTCGTGAGCTGCTTGAGCCATATGTAAAAGAATCGTTTCTGGCCACTCTTAAGAGAATGACGATCAGAGAACTTTCCTCACTTGCGTGAACTTCTGACTCCATCCTCCACTGACTATTGGCTAAACTCAATAAACAGTACTGCTTGTGTTAACCTTGCTGTACCTCGGTTGAATTTCCTTCGCGTATCTCGAAAATTGTTGAGTGATTATGAGCAATTGTTGTTCCGAGCTTTTGGTCGAATTATTGTCATTTTTAAGGTAATTTCATAACGCCACTCTCACAAAAACTCTTGCCTCTATTGGCAAAATAGTGAAACAATCGACTTACCTGAGATCTTCTCGAGACAAACTAGCGAAATTACTCGCAAAAGACAGTCACAGATAATAATCACTTGATGTCGGGTCCAAACTATAAAGTGGACGCATACAAATATTCTAGCCAAGCTCCGGGAGCTTTAGGCAAGTCACTATCGGGATGTGGAACGCAGTTTTATTGGCCAAAGATGCACATTTCTGAGAGATTGTTTACTTTAGTGGGTCAAATTAATGCCAGTACGGTTCCAAATTAAGAGTCTGGTCGTAGGAGAGTATATGACTTCCTGCCAAACACAAAAGCAAACCCCTCCTGCTAGTCAATCCTGGCCTGGCTCAAGTCGCTTATAAAAATTAAAGAAGCAATACGGAAGCACCATAATGTCTTCATGGAAGTTTTTGTAAACTACACTCTTAGACTGTCGAATATTTGTTCTTTTATAAAGAAGAATAATGGCGATGGAAAAGTACTTTCCTTTATAGATCGAAGAATGTCATATAAATGAGCTTCTTTCGACGAATACTTCCTTTAATAAACTTCTAAGCAACCTTTACACAATAAACTATAAAAAGCGGAGGTGAACGCTTGGCTCTCCATTGCGAAGTTGAAATTGTCACTCACCTACATTACGCTCCAGCTCTCTGCTCTAGTACATGTCAAATGGAGTTTCGTAACTGCATAACTGTACTTAACAATTAGACAATGGACAATAAGCGCGCACTTTGCGTAACAAAACGAATTTCCCACATTCATCGGAGATTTCCCAACGATATTGCAATGCGAACAAACAACAATCGTCTTCAATTTCAACATCTTTGTAGCATCTTCGTTTTCTTCTGCCACTCATTTGTGCGTTTCTTCTCCTTTTTTCTGCAACTTACAGATTGCCGTCTTCGTCTACGATTACATGACAGTCAAAATGTCTGTGACAGCGTTACCGTTTACGAGGGCCACAGACGTCAGTGCGAACAAACCGTTCGCAGCGAGTGAGTCGTCGCTTATCTATCGGCCAGATCGTCGTCTGGAGATTTGGCGTTTTGTCTCCTACATGCTATTGCACGCGAATTGGTTCCACCTGAGCTTCAATGTGGCCACACAGCTGGTGTACGGGCTGCCCTTGGAGTGGGTGCACGGTTCGGCGCGCATTGCCATCATCTATTTGGCTGGCGTATTTGCCGGCTCGCTGGGCACCAGTGTCGTCGACTCGGATGTCTATTTGGTGGGCGCCAGCGGGGGCGTCTATGCGCTACTGGCCGCATATTTTGCGAATACACTGCTGAATTTCGGTCAAATGCGCTACGGTGTGGGGCAACTGGTGCGCGTCGTCGTATTCGGTAAGCGATTGTGTTTCGGTTTCTGTATCGTTTTGTTAAGGTCGTCATCAGCGATTTATGCACACATAATACATAATTACCATAATTCCAATTTAATTGTGAGAAGATCATAGTAATTTACAAATTTACGAAATTAACCGTATCACACACGCACATATGTATATACACTCTGCCGCATACACTCATGAAATTGCAGGTCTTCATGCAACACGGAAGCGCCATAAATCTATCTAACACACTTTTTAATTAATTTATTTGCTTTTGTTTTTCACTTTCATTCCAAATAATTTCAACAGTTTCCTGTGATCTCTGCTATGCACTCTACAATAAGTATTACAACAACAACAACAATAACAATGCTGCCCATGCAATAATTAAAAGCACACCAACAATTTCGTATGTGGCTCACCTGAGTGGCGCGTTGGCGGGCTTCACAATGGGTCTGCTGGTGCTGAAGAATTTCGACGGTCCTCATGCGCCATCATCGAAAACGCTGTGGTGGCTGGCGCTGAGCGTCTATGCGGCTTTTATGACATTCGCGATTGCGTTCAACCTCGTCAACACGGTCACTGCACAAATGCTCGAGGCGGAGGGTGAGCTAGTTGAGCAGCGCTTACTTCATAATTTGGGCATTACATAAGCATCCATTACAGCATGGGCGAAAATTAGTTAACAGTCTAGCTTAAACATTAATTTATGGCTGGTTAAGTAGGTTAGAAAATATTTTAAATTGAATAAAGAATTGTGTTACAGTGATTTTGAATACTTTTTTAGTCTATGAAACAATGAAAAAATATGGATGTGGAAACACAGTATTTCCTTTTAATAAAAATCAAATACTTATCAGGTGAAGATTGACTGAGGGATATAAAAATTTGATGTACAAAAATAACGGGTCATCCAAGTAGAGTTACTAATTTCAATACCTTTTTTTTACACATGAGTTATGTCAAGCTTCTTGTTATTTTTGTTCAGTATTGTTTAGCTTTCATCATAGCAAGACTTACACCTGAACAACGTGTAAACAAATTTGGTCGTATTTACATGAGATTCTCTCGAGTCAAACCAGAAAAATCATTTGCCATATACACACACATAATCACTTGAAACTGGGTCCAAACTATAAAGTGGATTCCTAAAAACATCATAACCAAGCTCCCGTAGCTTCTGTAAAGTCACTTTCAAGATATGGAACACAACCTTATTGACCAAAGAGGGGCATCTCTGAGATATTGTTCACTTTAGAAGATCCAATTATTGACAGGACAGTTTCGAATTATTCAACTTTATTACAAAAGCTTCCGAAAATTTTGTGCGCTTCGCTTAACTTATGGTCAACATAATTGGCATCTTACCCAGAAAAAACAACGCATTGGTGTGGTTTATGGAGCGCTGGAATCATCGGTCCAAATTTTTTCAAAAATGATGCCGGTGAGAACGTAACCGGCAATGTCGGCCGTTATCGCTCCATGATGATCCGACTATTCATGATGCCTGAAATTGAAATTGAAGCTCGTGATCTCAGTGGTATTTGGTTTCAGTAAGACGGCGCCACTTCCCACACATCGCATCAATCGAGGGATTTATTGTTGGAACTCTTCGATGACCGATGAGTCGATGGATTGGCCACCAAGATCACATCATAGCACACCGGTAGACTTTTTCCTGTGGGGGCATGACAATCCCGCTTTGATTCAGCCTTGGAGCTAAGCATTACGCCTGTTATTCGTCAGTTACCAGTCGAAATCCTAGAACGAGTCATCGAAAATTGGACCCATTAAATTTGGCGTTTCTGTGTCTTTTCTTTAAAAAAGCAGGAAACCTCGAAATAAATCACCCTTTACATATCTAACGTTGTAGATACCTATTTTCCAAAACTCTGCGCCTACTTGTGACACAGAAAATATTGTAAATGCCTTAAGTCTAAACGCTTCAGTAACAATCCAATAGTGAACTCAGAAAAATATGAATAAGTTCTTAAACTCTGACTTTGGCTAAATTTCAATTGCGATTCAAGCTGTTGCAATTCGTTTAAATAGTCATACCCTCCACCACCCCCAAATACTACTACTCTAATCGAATATATGTACATACACAGGCATGTGTGCTTGATTGTAAGACTTGAAATGAATGCTGCACTTGCACCTGAATCCTAATGCAATGACAGCGTCTAAGCTCCAAGCGCTTCAATATTATTTTACGTGCTGTAATTTCGCACTGCCTTGCCTCTCAATCGAAATAAATTAATTCTAAAACTAAAATGTGGGGTAAACGAATTTTCTATCATTGCTGCCAAAGGTTGAAATGAAATCAATAAAAATGAGCAATTTAATTGAAATGCAAATAAAAGTGAGTGTAAGTGAAGTATTTAGAGTAAAACATACACACTTACACATATATGTAAGTATTAATCGGTCTGAGGGATATTATGTAAGAACTGCTGAAAGTATCAAATAACACTTCTATGTGAAATGGAATTATTTCGTTTTAGTTTTTAACTGAGCGATTCAAGATGTGCATGTGTGAATAATAATAATAATTTCAAATTTATAAAGGGTTAAATCAACGAGTATCGGTAAATTTGAAATGATTTCAATTAAAATTGTAATCAACAAACGTGCATTCATTAGTGATTTGATTTTTTAACACTTTGTTTTAATTTGAATTCAGCTACAGTAAAACCCAATTAAATGCCTCACGAAAAATGCTAGCTTTTTGAGGTCGATTAAGTGCTTCGATGCGAGTTCAAAAGCCAAAAATCTTGCTTGTGAAGCGGATTCGGCTTCGGTACTTCAGTGCGTGCTGGGCGTGGTCTACTCTGTCGAATATTATCCAATAACGAATGTAGGGTCTCAAGATGGGTGATGTTATGGCGAATAGTACGCTACCTAGGCCGTTTATGTGATCATAAGTTCGGGCGTAAGTCTTTCTATGATAAAATGTCAAAGAATAATTAAAAAAAATAACATCACAGCTTAACCCGATTCCCGCGTTATCTGTCAAAAAAAGACTATAGAAAAAATACCTCTACTTGGATTACCAGTTATATGATTTTTTTCCGGATACAAACGCTCAGTTTGATAATCGCTTTCTCGGTGTTTTTGACATGTTTATAGAAACTATGCTTTTAGTTGGGGTGAAACCCCTAGGGTTTGAGACAATATAAATAATCAGACATTAGTGGAAGTAAGCAAAGCTTTCTGAAATTGAATGTAACTGTAATTATACAGTTATTACATTTTGATTATTGCAGCAAAAGCGTTGTCAACTCTATTCAGCACTTTATTAAAGTAAACGAAATTGTTATGAATATCAAAATGTATTTACATTATTATATTTTCATTAACACTTCGCATTCCAGTTTGCCACCGGGAATCGCAGTCGCATACCCAGCACTTGTAATGTGAAATTCCAGTTCTTGCAACAGTTATGTAATTGCACAAACGATATTTAACAGTCGAAGTTAGCGGTATATTTTAAAATAAGTAAATAATTGATGGCCAAATGAAATATTCTGCAAATACATACATAGGTATACATCGTATATGTGTGTGCGTGCACGTAGCTGTGCAAATCGATTGTTCTTATTGTTTGTCATTGCACATATGTATTTGCTGTCATTTAATAAACAAAGCATAACTCGTAATTACTGCATTTAATTGCAAAAGTATGGCAAGCTTGGCATATGTGTATGTAGTGTGGCTGTGTTAACGTGTGCAGCTGAGTGAATTTCAATAATTGATGAACGACTTTTTAGTTAACAGAAGGAATTTTCGCCTGCATTTTCAGCTTCATGCACTTGTTAGCACACACACAGTACAAACATACATATATTGTATATATGTATGATATATGAGAGTAAATGAATATGCATAGTGGTTATCACAGGCACTTAAATTTCATGTAAAATATGGGTTATGATATGGAATTCGCAATAAATCATAAACTTGCTTGGCTTTTAAATATCCTGCCACTGCAGGCTGAGGGGCAGGCCGGAGGCCGAGTGCTGGGCGTTCGAGTTAATTAAAAATTCAATTGTTGTTGAACTTAAGTGCGCAATTTTAAAAGTGACTCTTACTTTGCGTCCATTCCTTCTGATGTGGAGGTCATGCACAATGTGGCAGTGCAATAAAATAGTTTTGTGAAGGACACTTAATTGAGTTAGTTGCAGTTATCTTAGTCTGAGAAAAAATGGAGAAGAATTTTTGAATTAATTTTTTTAAAGACAAATCGCTTTTGGTTTCGTTTATTTTTCCTCGAATCATAAACATATTGAAATTTAAATTAATCCGAGCAAAACGTCTAGATAATGTCCTTAAAGCTAACATTGGCAGTGTTATACAGGGATGGTCCACAGCGACTAGATTCGATAGAGGGCGTTTCTAGCTAACGAAAGACATCAAAAGCATCGTCCACCATGAATTTGTTTCTCTTGGACAAACCATCAACGCCAAGTTTTACGTGGAAGTCCTCAAGAGACTCAAACGAAGGGTCAATCGGGTCCGACAAGGCATCGCAGCAGATTGGAAGATGCACCACGACAACGCCCCGGCTCACACCACCTTTGTTGTGAACAGCTACCTAATCAAGGCCGGCATCCCAACGCTTCCGCTGCCACCTTATAGCCCAGATGTGGCCCCCGAACGTATTTTGTTTCCTTGCCTCAAAAGGCCGATGAATGGCCCATGGAAATCCAAGCAGCATCCACCTCGGCTCTCAAGGTTATTCCTTAAAATGCCTTCAATGCTTGGAAACCGCAGTGGCGCTGCATCGACGCAGAAGGATCCCCTTTTGAAAGTTTTTAAAGAATTGTAACGATTGGTTCAATAAATTTTTGTAAACCGATTCAGTCTTATTACTTTCGGGACAAACCCTGTATTTGCGAAATTCGAAAATGATTATAATTTCCTTGATAGTGAGCCACCTTCCCGTAGAAAAAGACATTGTGAAAGCAATATGGCTGAAGTTCAGGACCGTGTTGAGCTCGTTGTGAATCAGTCGGTTCAATGTCGTTCTGCACTGTTGGGTCTTTCCGTTGATAACATGGCGAATATTGCAGTTGGATTTAGCTCTGCGTAAAAGATTGTAGCGGCACAAGAACTAAAGCGCCGTAGCTTTGCCGATTGGGTGCTGAAAATGATGGAAGCCAAC
Source organism: Bactrocera dorsalis (assembly GCF_023373825.1). Lineage (NCBI taxonomy): Eukaryota > Metazoa > Arthropoda > Insecta > Diptera > Tephritidae > Bactrocera > Bactrocera dorsalis. Next base: position 5,623,168 of record NC_064307.1, read on the forward strand.
GACGATTTTCCATTGCGGCCCATTTCCGGCTTATTGGCTTCGAAAATTTTCCGTATGTTGCGGACTGTAGTATGACGGCATCAACGGGCCTTATTTCTGGTAGGAAATACCGTTATCATCAATAGCGAGCGTTTTACTTAATGCGTTGTTGACTGACCTTTTTCACGAAATTTGATGAAGTCGACACGGACGATCTCTTTTTCTAACTAGACAGTGCGATGCCTCATGTTTCACTTCTCAACATGGACACATTTCGAGCGAAGTATTGGGATTCGTTAATTTCGAGAAATGGCTCCAGCAAATGGCTGTCATAACAGGCCCGAATTGGAACAAATTTGAGTATTTTATTTGGTTTTAACATCACGCTGACATCACGTATTTGAAATATAAGGTCCACCATTCTTGTTGGAAAACCTTATATTTCAAATTGAGGCTATTACTTTGATTCCATTTATAAATTCAGATTAATTATTCCATTTCGATGTCTGCTATACAATGATCAAGTAGAAATTTGCACTTGTTATTAAGGTGTTCTAATGCTCAGACTCAGAGAGTAGTGCTGAAACACCGTAGAGATTTACAAACCAGAGGTACTAATGAGGTTCGTGCATTTTGTCTTTGTTTGTATTTAGATTCAACTATAAATTAATACGATATTTTCCAAAAGTTCAGTGAACTCGTTAATAATAATTAAGCCAGCGTTCCACAATGTTGATCGGAATGTATTTTTCTCCAGTCCCTCATTGCACTTCAAACATTATTTTATCTAAATATGAAACATACTTAATTCAATCAAGAAAAAGTGTAAATATTATCTGTGAAAGCTTTCAAATATTTAAAAGTTGGAGCTTTCACTCATAAACTTAAATTTGATCGCATTTTGTATGAAAACAGCTCTCCAGTTCAAAAAAACGTGTTTATAAAGATAATTATTTTAACATTTAATTTTATGTGTGAATGTGTGCAAATGGGAGAATATATTTTGCTTTAATTACGTTTACATAATTTCCATGTTAAACAGTTTTGTATATTTTTTGTCTTTGTTTAATGTTGTTTTGTTCGCTTTTTGCTTTCTGTTTGCTTTTGGTGTTTTGTTGTTGTCCGTTCTGATAATGTAAATTTATGCTTAATGTGTGTAAAATTTATGTACTCTTGCGTTAAGTATGGCGTATCATTTTTATTATGCCACAAATAAAACATTTCGACCGCAATCATTATCATAATAATTAAATAAATTAAAATTATTTGCGCAAAGTGTTTGTGAATAGCACTTTTTTGCTTATTAATGCGAGTAATTTACAGAAATATTTTTGTTTATTTATGTAGGAGTGCATTTGTGAGCAAAATAAAACATATGAATACAGAAAATGACAGTTTTTTTTTATTGTCTGTCAACTGACAAGCCAACGTTCCTAAAGCCGTGAGGCTGGCAACGTACTACTATGAGCAACAAATAGTAAGACTTTGTTCATAATTTTAAAATTATTAATTTATTCTTCAAAGTCTATATCATTCCGCTGAAAATAAACTCCCTTTACCCCAATACACTTTTGTGAACGTTTTTCCAATCCACGAAACAGCTGTTAGAGTCAGTTTCCGGAATAGCCTTCAATGCGCCTAGCGATTCACGATTTATGTCTTCAATTGACTCAAAACGGTTTCAAACGATTTTTTCAGGAGCGGTATTTTGAGTTTGTTGAATACCCAAAAGTCACACGTAGCTAAATGAGCCGAATACGGCGAAAAAATGGCGTAAGTCTCACGAAGAATCAATGCAGCATGCAACAACGCATTATTGTGGTGCAAAAACCAAAAGTTTTCGGTTCATAATTTCGGTATATTTTTTGGAATAGCTTCACGCAAAGACGCGAATCACTCAAATAGTATTCCGAGTGCATCATACTTCGACTCATAGGCAGTAAGTTTTCTTAGACCCAAATGAACTTCTAAAATGGGTTTCGGTAGGATCAGATATTCCAAAAATGCCAGTAAGACTTTAGACAGTTATCTGTCGATTGTCAAGCAACAATACCTTTATTCTATTGAATTGTTGATCATCAGTTGATGTTGATGGCCGCCCTGGAAGTGGTTCATCGTCAACGCGTTCTCGACCATCTTTAAATAATTTGTACTTCAGAAAGACAAATGAATACTAACAGAGGAGATTAAGTGCGGAATAACTCTATCTAAAATATGCTACCTTTGGATCGGTAGGCAATTGAGAAGTCTACTCCCTGCTTCTGAGTACTCTCGTCTTCTTATATGACACAGAATCATAGACGATGGCGCACCGAGATGAGAAATCACTTGCAGCTTCAAGACATTGTTCTTTGGAAGAGCTTTGAAGGCAACCGCATGACCGATGTATATCGAAAAAAATTAAACCACGAACTTTATGAGTTCTATAGATATATAGATGTGGGTAAGCGCATAAAAATCCATTGCTAATGCGCTGGCTAGGCCATGTCGTTCGCATGGAAGATGGTAAGGACAAAGTGCATAGCGACCTGTCTGCGCTTGGCGTGTACACGCAAAGGATAAAGGCAACTGGCAAGGTTTTGAGTTCTCGTCCCAGACCGACCCACGGTTGTAATGCCAAAGAGGAGACCTCTGCTATCTTGCTCTCTGCTATCTTACTCAACTTTGCAGCAATCAATGTGCATATGGACCAAAAGAAACTATACCGTAACCAGTTGGAGATTTACAAAACGATTATTTTTTATTATAGGGTTAAAGTACACAAAACTAAAACTCAATTAGAATTTACTAATGGGTTGGTAAATAAATATGTGTGAAAGCGCACCCTATCTATAACTAATTGTCCAGCTGGTTTCCAATAAATTTTGCTGATTTCGATGTACGAAATTAATTCATTAATGGTAATAAATAAATATCAATAAAAGCGGCTAACCAATGCGCTTTGAATGCATTAGCGTTTCATAATAAATATGAATGCTTGACAGCCAAAATATGCCACCGGCTGTGGCGGCGCGCTTGCATTGCCAAACCAAAGTATTCAGGTTGCAATGCTGAAAGAGGATCGCGCTGTAATTTGAATTAATGCTTCCTAATTTCATTACACTCCACGCACACTCATACATACACACATATTATATGCGTACTTAAGTTCGTATTTGAAGCGCATTTCATTGGAGTCAATATTTGGTAATGAGAATTGCAACAAAATGCATACCCACACATACACACACGCACACACACAAGTGCAAATAATCGCCCAATTTGTTTGGTTGCAAATAAGCAAAAACGCCACTGTAATTCGGCAGAAATAAAGCATATTGAAAGTGTGGTGTAAAAGAATCGCGCAGATAATGAAATGAAGTTGATTGCGCAGCCCAAAAGTCGATCAGCCGCATTCATTTTCGGCACGAAATGGGTCGTGTGCATGTGAATGAGGCGAAAAAAGAAGTGCATTGAACGCTTAAGCCATCATTAGTAGCGCAGGGCGAAGCGTCTGCCAGCCGCGTGCTAAGCGGACTTCAGCAGCCACTCGAGCCCCACAAAAAGAGCACGCCGAAAATTCAAAATAAATAAAGCCAACGATAGCTGGCTTCGGTTTGGCATGGCAGAGTGCTGCCGTGCGGCGAAGAACACTGCCATTTTCAGCTCAACACTGAATTAGCCAAATTATCAGTTGCACTTGTGGCCGGCTGCAGCTGCGGCAAGCGGCGGTAAACTGTTGAGCATTTCAAGTGAAAAAATTTATGTGGCGTGTAAAAAAATTACGTAAAAATTCCAGTGGAAAAAAAGTACAGTAGCTGCCACCAAATTGGAAACAAGTTTATAAAATGAGAACCAATTTTTACTTTAATAAAATGTCAAGTTAGAGGTAAGAAGCTATCTTTATGACACCATGTCTGAATTTGGTGTCATCGCAAAACTAATACGGCTGTGAAAGCTGACGTTGAGCAATACGAAAATACCCGTCAAAATCGGGAAGGATCTCTCCAAGCCGTTCGATATCAAGCGAGGTTTCAGACAAGGCGACTCCCTATCGTACGAGCTGGAGAAAATAACACGAGCTACAAAGTTAAATAGTGAAGGTATTATCTTCTATAAGAGTGTAGAGCTGCTGGCGTATGCTGATGATATTGATATCATTGGCCTCAACAACCGCGCCGTTACTTCTGTTTTCCCCAGAATGGAAGAGTCTGGTGGTTAACGAGGGCAAGACGAAATATCTCCTGTAATCAAACAAACAGTCGTCGCATTCGCGACATGGCTCCCACGTCACTGTTGATAGTGATAACTTCAAAGTGTAGCTTGGAACCAGTATTAACAGCTATAACAATGTCGACCTCGTAATCCAACGCAGAGTAACTCTTGTCAGCAGGTGCTACTTCCGACTGAGTGGACAATTAAGAATAAAGTCCTCTTTAGACGGACAAAGACTGAACTCTATAAGTCATTCATTATTTCCGTCCTGTTATATGGTGCAGAGGCATGGACACTGACAACATCTGATGAGTCGGCGTTACGAGTTTTCGTAAAGAAAAGTTCTTTAAAGGATTTATGGTCTTTTGCGCCTTGGCCACGGTGAATATCGCATTCAATGGAACGATGAGCTGTTTGCGATACACGACGAAATTGACATGTTCAGCGAATTAAAAGACTGCGGCTTCACTGGCTAGATCATGTCGTCCGAATGGACGAAAATACTCCAGCACTGAAAGTATTCGACGCAGTACCCACCAGGGGATGCAGAGGAAGAAGAAGACCTCTACTCCGTTGGAAAGAAATGGTGGGGAAGGACCTGGCATCGCTTGGAATCTCCATTTGGCACCACGAAGCGAAAAGAAGACATGACTGGCGCGCTGTTGTTGAGGTAGGGGACTTCAACTTCTATTGACCCAATCATTCAAAATATGTAGCTGTTTTCAGGAAAGATAGTACTGCCATATAGGGAAACTTTTGAAAGAAGTTCTCTTCTGAAGATACAGAGAATAACTGTCTTCAGGCGGGAGGATGAGTGGAGCTATCGTTAAAATTTCATTTATTCAGTTGCATAAGTATCGTGCCCCAAAAACTGCGATCATTTCAATTATATACTGACTGCTTCCGAGCTGTTGAGTTATTAAGAGCAAATTGCCGACCTTTTTCGGCTGAAAAGTGAGTTTGCTGACTTCGCAGCTTGTAAAACACACGTTCTCGTTCTTAGTACGTTACGTAACGAACTCGTACTCTCATACATACACATTGCACTTATGTTTTAAAGAATTTCAGAGAGAAAAAATATTTGCGTTAGCGTTTTGTTGCACAAATTGCTCCTATTGCCACTTTAGACTGAAGTGGCTTTCGAGCCCTAAACTCGACTGCAGCATTTGCATTCGCTTGAAGAGTCAATTAAATGGCAAACAAATGCCGAGTCGCAACAAATCAAATGAAAGCAAAATTGCGTACCAAAATGGCAAGAGATAAAGTTTGCTGTTGCTGTTGCGGTGCTTTAAATGGCGGCAGAAGCAGATGGTTAGCCGATAAACCGGCTGCTGGGCGTATTTCTGGTGAAGCTGCAGCTACTGCTGGAACGGCTGACTTTGGTGGTGGTCAATTATTTTGAGCGGACACAAATTATTGATGTATAAGCTACAGGAATGCGCTCTCCAAATGTTATACCCTTAGTGGGTAGGCTTTGAGGCAGATACGCAGAAGAAGTTGATTTCTTTGTTTATGATTATTCCACTATGGATTGGTTGAGTATTTACATTGTGTACGGTTTCATGAAAGAATCCACTGAATGAGATAAGCTGTTACCTTAGAGGAATATATCCATGAAGCAATCTCCGATCTATTATTCATTAATGTTTAGCAGAAATTGTCATATTGTGGAAGGTCAAATTGGAGTATACAAAGCCACTTAGAGTTGCGGTCCCCAAAGGTCTGGATTTCATTTTCAGTTTTGATGATTTTTTTCTTCTGATTTTTCAAATAATTCTCTCAAATCATTTTCGAACCCAGTTTAGTCTAAATCGGATACCATTTTCTCTGCAGTATGTCGAGTTTTAGTGGATACTTTATTCGTTGGTTTTCAAGAAAGAGCCTTCAAAGCTCACCTACAGGACCCTTTAAGGTCAAACGAAACAAAAGTGTCAATGTTACAACATTTTCGAAAGCTGTGACGTCCTTATTTCAAATGCTTATACGACATTCTCGACGATTCGGACATGAAATATACGCACTTAGGTTTGTGCAGTTTTTTCTCGTTACTCCATTCTTTTATAACTGAGAACGCACATTACGACCAGTAGTTAATCATCATACAAACAGAAACAGAGACGCATACTCGCGCCAGCCGACTAACAGATTACAGCATATGCTCTTCGGCTCTGGCTCTGGCTCTGGCGGACAAAAGTCTTCATTAAATTAATGGTTTCGAAGGCGGTTATTGTGTTTTGCGTTTTCGATACAACAACAAGCAACAACAACGGCTACTAAATTCAATCATTTAGCCATTGAAAAAATCCAGCACTTAGTCAGCCAGCCAGCGAGCCACCGAGCCAACGAAGTAAGCATTCAAAGCGCGCCAACTAGCGAGAGCCACCAGCCACGACTCAAAAGCGCAACAAGAACAACTACCAATCAACCGAAAAACTGCATAAAAACCGATCGAAAGCCAAGGAGTTCAAGTTGAGTTTGTCTGGTTGCCGGTTTTACTGTCACACAAAATATTGTCAAATGTAGTTCACAATGTGGCATGGTCACGGACATGCATTCGTACATGGTGTATACGGCATGACGTTAACGCTGGCTTAATGATGATTTAACGAGGATTTAAGCGATTGCGATAAGCAACAACACACAAATGACTGCATTCCATTTCATTTCGCTTTTGCTCAGCTTGCAGCGGCATCGACTGCGCGTATTTGGCGTATAACTCTACTTGCAACACAAGAGTACTACAGCTGTTTGTATGTTTGTATGTCACATATCGCATCTTGGTAAATTGTCTGGATTAAATCATCAATGTCGCATCAAACGTGCAAAATTGCCATGTCTCGTCCTCGACGGGCTTCCCAGTCGCCCAGTGGCAGTAGCCATGCCACCATGCCACACAGCATCTCAGCCATAAAGGACAACTTAATATCATTCAACAACGTTGTTTACATATACTCTTGGGATATCGATGTTGGGCAGCTTTAGGTATTCATGCTCTCATATGCTAGCCTTTCTGTGCCCAACCAACCAAAAATTGGGAGCGCTCTAAGAAGGTGGAGCGCAAGGGTCGCTATGGGAAAGTTTTGTTAGAAGTTGTATCAAATCTTAACTATATTTTCGGGTATTTTCGATGAGCTGAATGAGCAGTGATTTAATTATAACGTTTCTGCTTCGCTCCTTCTGACAAAATACGGCCATCAACTCAGGTCATTCTTCTGCATTTCTACCGTGATGTGTTCGGGCTAATTTAACACAACTTTTTGGTAATGGCGAAATAATTTAATAGTGTAGGTCGAACTGCTGGTTTTAAATACCACAATATTTCTTGTGTCAAAGTTAATTTATATACCTTGCAGATCCTCAAATACGAAATCTCCACTACTCCATGCGAGATCCACAAAACAAAATACTTGCCACATCATCTTCGCTTAACTGGGTGAATAGAAGCGCCAGTGTGTATTTTTTACATAAGTATGTTGGTGCGTGCTGCTTTGACTTTGCAGAACTCTCCTTCCAAGTTCCATAGTTCCTTCTTTCGGCGTCGGAGTTGTACTCAATGCTTTTATGCGCCTCACCCACTTCTGAGTGACTGCTTAACTGCCTGATTGCCTCACTACACTGATTGATGTATTTTTCTTTGTTTGACTTTTCAATTTGAAGAAACTCATTGACTTGGGTCAATACATGCGATGAAGACGGCCACGACGTCCACGTCTCTCTGCCAATAATGTTGAATGGCTCCTACACATATGTAAGTCCAAATCTTCAGACATACTCCCCCTAGCATGTGTATCTCATATATGTACATATATACTTGTGTGATTCTAGACGCACTTATATCGCTCCATTTGTAGCGTTTTCCACTGCTTAGTGCATTCAATTTATCTTCTAAACTTTTTGATACGCGCACGAGTCTCCTGTGTGGTCTAGCAATTTTGCACAAATCACTTTAAACTTGTGTGTATTTAAGAAATTCAGTAGCAGTCTGGCTGAGTCTTGAAACTTTTGCACTTGCTTAACTGCATAGTTGCATAAGTGATTTAGGCCATGAATTGTGGAGAGAGTTTTCTCAAAATATGTAGTTAAAAACCTGCTGAATATACATATGTAACAGAGTCTAGTCAAATGCGGACAATATAGTACTTAGAGCAGATTATATCAAGTTTGTGGTACCCAAAGCAAACGTCGGAAAACCGACAAATATATAGTATATATGAACGATCAATGTGATGACACCACACATAAAACAACTGGAATTTGATGAAGTATTCATTGAACAGGACATCGACGCTTTTTGTGAACTTTAAAGTCGAATTGATATCTAAACTTTATACTTTGCATGGAAAGCTCTTAGCTATTTAAGACGAGTTCTAGATAATGTTGATCAGAGATACATATAAGCATGTTCCAGCGTCTCTCTCATGACTAGTTCTCTGCAATTTCAGCATGTATCGTTGTTGATTACGCCCATCCAGCTGGCTGGGATGGCAGTATGTTGTGGCCTGTCAAGAAGCCTCCAAACTCTCTGGTAGTTATAGACCGTGTGAGATATCCAAAGGCTGTCAGGAAGCCCACAACCGTCCGGTAGCTATAGACCGTGTGAGTAAAAAATATGCCAGTTTTTTACGGGGTTCTTACACAGGATCGTTCATGTAGCCAGTCTATCTCCATCTGATCCGTCTGCCGGCTTTTTCAAAAATTTCATTGTACATATATCGTTTTTAGAAGCTTCCGTATTTTCTGTACGAGCTGGAAGACAGACGGATGGCACTTTTGATAATTTCATCAGCTATTTCGTCTCTCGGAATTTATTTTGGCTTGGAACTTAGTTATGTTTACCGCCTGACTGCCGACGTACATATATACTTATCCTTTTATGTTGTTTCTGGCTGCTTAAATCGGTACATTTCAGTAGTGCGTTGCGATTTTCATAATGGATAAAAATACCGAACAAAGAATTTGTCTCAAATTTTGTATTTGTAGCCAAATTTTGTCTGCAGAATCGTAGCGAATTTTGGAAAAGGCTTACGTTGAGTCAGATATATCAAAAACACAAGCCTACGAGTGGTACAAAGCCTTCAAAGACAATCGAGAGATCGTTGCAGACTTGCCTCGCTCGAATAATTTTGGGTATGAAACGCGTTCTTGCTCGACTCGTCCCAATAAAGCTGAATTTTTTTCAAAAAGAGTTCTGTAAACAGGTCTCTTTGGACAAGCTTGATAGTGCAAATTCCGATCCCGGTCTAAGCCGCTCGAAAATCAAGTTGATGCTCATTGTTTTTTTCGATCTTCGTGGTTTGGTGCATCATGAATTTGATCCGCAGGGACAGTCAGTCAATAAGGAGTTCTAAATGAGGCATTTGTGTGAGAACATTCGTCGGAAACAGCCGGAATTGTGGAAGAACAATTTGTGGATTTTACTCGATAAAACACCATCGCATCAAGCCACGATTGTGACCAAATTTATTTTAATTTGATTAACTTTTTTCTTGTTTTCCAAACTGAAACTGTCGCTCCGTGGAACCCATTTTCAGTCGATCGAAGAGATAAAACAAAATTCGCAATAGGAGTTGAAAGTCATCCCAAAAGTCCTTATCAAAAGTGGAAAAGAAAAATCGTTGAGATAAGTGTATTAGATCTGGTTGGGGTTACTTTGAAGGAGCAGAAATTAATATTGGCGAATAATATTGCTTTTTGTATATAATTCCCGGGTATTTTTTTGTCACAATGTACAATTTCATAAAAAAGTAGTCAATTTAAAGTAAATTCTGAATAATATTATTTACCTGAACAAATACTGAAACTCTTTCCATGTTTGCTTTCCGCCCTGAGTTAGTCGCTGAATGTAGGATCATAAATCTTAAATGACACTGTCAGATATACATAAGTACATTAAGATCCCACTGCGGTCTTAATTGGAAGTACTGAGTCTGAAAAGATCATATGGACGATCGTTACTTTCACAAATATTATATGATCAGCGGAAGTCAGAGGCCTAAAACTTGTATATTTCTGTTATATAGTTCTAAAACTCTGTTCGTATGTTCCTAAAGAATTATCTTTAGATCAGCGATTGAGCCCTTAGTGACGTGAACATAGAGAAGCTAGCGGCGATCCGATGAGTTACCATTACAACTTTTCCGACTAAACGTGGCCGACAACAACTTTTGAGAGGGTAACAATCTAATGTCTAATGTAAGCTCGAACTTTTCTATTATGTTTGGTATGTGACGATATAAAACAATACATGGCTTATTATAAGAGTCACCTAAAGTAAAACACGCACCGTCCTCACACCAAGCGTCTCTCTAGAACCGATGTACCTGGATATCACCGGCGTGCCGTCGTGGCGCCGCTGCTCCTAATGTCTGTCGAATGTCTGTCGTTTTGCACTTCAAACCCAATTAACGCCATCAGTGGCAAAACAAGTACGAAAATCAGTGTTTGGAAGATGTAATGAAAAGGAATGAAATTTGGTACGAATAATGTTTACCAATTCAAAGCGTGGCGATTGCAAATGGAAAAAAGCGGCTGGACTCTCCCGAGGATGGCGAGGTTGTATGTTGCACAGGCGTGTAATTTAAGCCTTGATGCGGCAATTAAGTGTGCTTGTGACTCCTCCAACGCACTCAGCTGCCAAGCCGAATGTGCTGCCAAGACATTTGCGCTCGTCGTTGCGTTGGACTTGGCGTCGCTGTCAGTGCAGTGTCGCTGGTGTTCATGTCATTGCCAGCGGCGATGTGTCGGCTGCGCTGATGCTGGCTATTGATGCCACTATTTGTTGCATGTATTCCTCTTGTTATATTCTGAGTGTTTGTCGCTGTTACAGCTTGTTAAGTAACCAAGTCAGATCAATTTGAAATGTTCTGATGCCATCACAAGTACATAACAACAACAGCAACAGCATTTAAAGTCAGTCATGTGTGCCCACAGCAGAGCGTAGTAGTCAGTTGAAAGGACTTGCTGCAGATTAATTACACCTCTGTTTTTGAAAATATGAACTATTCCGCGTGGAGGAAAGGTGAGAGCGCCAACACACATATTTCGTTGTTGTAGTAGTATGTTCCGTTTTGATAGTGATCCTAAAATTGGCAACAGCTCGAGCAATTATACAACAACTACACGGGCCAATTGCCAATTGCAACTTGGCGAACATTTAACGCGTTAGTTACGCTGCAGATTAAGTGGTCGTTGCCACCGTAGTGCTCTCCGCTCCCTCTCTATGCCTTTGTGTATCTCCGCTTGTCTGCCGCTGTTGGGTTCTCGTTTGGTTTTTTGCCAGCAAGTGTCTGTCTGTATGTGTTTGTAAATATAAAGAATATTTTATGTATTGTTGTTTTTTGCGATCTTTTGACTTGTTTCACAATTCCTTACATTGTCCTTTCGGCAGAACATAACAGCACAGTCTATTAATTAGCCAACAACTACCGCTTCGCAGCAAAAATCATAGACCATTGACATTAGAGGCGCCACTGTGACGAAGTGCCAATGTTGCAAATGTGCGTTGCGGCATTTTGCCTTTTGTCTTCGCTTCACACGTGCATACATACATACAAACTACTGTATGCCCTAACATAATCCTGTTTGCACTGCTCCTTTCAATTAACTTCTTAAATGGACTTTTAAGTGTTTACAGCCAATTTGTTATGCTTAATAGGTAGCACCCGCAGCGGCGGCTCGCTCGTATTTATTTACGCGGCGGCATTGCACATCTTCAGAAGGAATATTTAAAAGTACACAAAGTTATGTGCTCAGTTCTTCAAATAAAATCTTATGTTTTTTGAAGCAAAGTGGCAGTTTTAGAGACATTGGCACATTTAAGGGACAATATTCCAGTTTTGGTTATATTTTTATCACTTTTCGTGGGTAAATAAAACGTTAATAGATTTTGGTCCGTAAGAAAACTAATTTTCAGCTCTCTGACACGTATTCGGTATTATTGCCCATGAAAGGAAGGTTATGCAGACGTAGAGGCCATTCAAAAGGCTTGTACCGGCATACTGGCGGCCATACCGCCCAACAAGCTAAAACACTCTATTGAAGCAGAAAGAGAATATTTTGAATGAAATAAGTTGATTTTGCCTAAAAACCCATTTGTTCTGTTTTTTTTAAGTTCTTTACTTTGGTGATGTTTTTCTTATATATCCACTTCCACAAATGTGTGTTTTTGAGAATTTTTTTAAAAGTGAATAGGCTTAATAAATGAAATAAAATAAAGCGCTTTTACAGCATTTGACATAAAAGTACCCGGAAATTGAAAATAAAACGAAAAATATATAATTATTCATTAATATTTATTATGTCGCCTTTAAAATAATCCCAACCAGATGTAATACACTTATGCCAACGATTATTCCAATGTTCGAAAGACTTTTCATAAACACTTTTTGCGATGGTCTGCAGCTCCTTCAGCGATTTTTTTCTTATCTCTTCGATCGACTGAAATCAGGTTCTACGGAGCGGCTATTACAGTTTGGGGAACAAGAAAAAATCACACGGAGCTAAAGCGGTACGCATTGCGTTTTCGGCTTTGAATTCGGCCACAATCGTGGCTCGAAGCCATGGTGCATTATCATCGTGTAAAATCCATGAATTCCGGCCGTTTTCGACGGATGTTCACATACAAACGCCTCAATACGGCCAAATAGAACACCTTGTTGACCATCTGTCTCTCTAGCACAAATTTAATGATGCACCAAATAATAAATATCGCAAAAAGCAATGAGCACCACCTTGATTTCCGAGCGGCTTTGGCGTGGTTTGTTTGGTTTTGGCTCACTTTTTCTCTCCATTTCGATGATTGAGGCTTTGTATGTCAAATTCATAGTTCCATGTTTCATCGGCAGTTATAACGGTCTCCATGAATGTGAGATCGGAAATCACACGACCAGACATGTCCAAAGAAATCTTTTCAGGCTACTATTTTTGAAAAAAATTCAACTCCATCCACTGAAACTATTCCAACGGACTCTCAGGAGTTGTTGAGTTTTCATTCTAATACATTCTAAATAAATAAATTTGGTTAGAAATACATACAAAAATTGAGACAAATTATTTTTTTCGATATTTTATCCATTGTAAAAATTGCAACGCACACTACGCGCTCATATTTGGCATAGTAATTAAGGATAGTCCTAGATTTTTCTGACCCAATAAAAAACGAAAACAATTTGTTATAATATGATCAAAGGTCAATACAAGTAAGATCGGAGAACAAGTCCGAATTTTGATTTTTGATTTAAAAAAAGGATTTTTTACACTTCAGAGTGGCTTAAAAATCGAAATTGTTATCAAAAATCTATTTTTCTTCCAAAATACAAAATGACAAATGTTCTAAAAGGGTTTCGTAAATTTCAAATTAATCGGTCAAGCCGTTTCGGAGGAATTTTTCTCACCGACTATGGAAACGTTTTCAAATTTTTAGGATCCTATTACACTAACTAAAAAAATCTTACAAAGAAATTCATTTTTCCAAAATTACTCGCCGAATTAACTTCAAATATTTACATTCGATATGCATAATAATATATGTTTTAAAATTACAAGTATATATAGCCTTTCAAGCTTTAGTCAAATCATACAGTGGTCTATGCTGCGTATCGAAGACCTTATTTTCACCCTTATATCTTGAGTTATATCGTTAAAATTTTGTTATTCTGTAGCTATGGGTTTAATTCGGTAGTTTGAGAATCCAAACAATTATTTGAAAACCGGCTTAAAAGTAATAAAAGAGTATAATTACTGTAAAAAGATTAAATCAAAACTGATTTTTATAATTGAAAAAAAGGAAACAACTTCTTTGTAAGGCCGCTTTGTTTTGTGAAAATATTTTAATCATACAGAGTATTTTCACAAATAAACTCCAATTCATGTGAAAGTGTTTAAAACTGTTCCTCACTCTATTTTTCTGGAAAAATTCAAGATTCTCTTTACATACCACATACTCCATCCTAAATGGATTATCTTCAAAAGCAAAGGATATTTATTGTTTGGTATGAAAACAAGCTCGCTTGATGATTTAATTCTCACCACTTGCATATGATCCTTATATAATTACACGAATTTCATATGCATATGTGCATGTGTATATATTTACATATATATATATATATATATGTATTTAATGTACGAATCTTCTTTAGATAATGCTCATATGAAATCATTTGCTTTTACCATTTAAATTCGACATAAGCAATGCTTTAAACTCCAAATGAATTGTTGCGTAAATCTTTTCTTTCTCATTCATTATTAAGCATCCAAGTCAAGTACAAAGTCCAAATTTGTTTGTGAACAATAATTTCGCAATTGCCGGCAGTCTCCGAATACCATTATCGCTGGGGAGACATCTGTGCGGGCAAACAAAGCATACAGCTAGCACTTGAACTCACACGACCAGGCCTAACCGGCGACATACATGGTATATGTACTCGTACTTTCATACATATACATACATTGTATATGTTTATACGTAGGCAATCCACTCCATAGACTCCACACCTACTCAGCTCAGGGAGATCACATCAGCGCTCACTTGAAGTATGAACTCTTGCTTTGGGTGTTCTCAAACATACAGAAATATTGAAGATATGTACATGAATATAGTACATACTTATGTTTGTCGTGTAACAGTTGTTGGAACTCTTGATGATTCATCGCGCGTCGATGTTTTTATTTTCATTGAGGTTTCCCTGTTTAGGCTCTTGCATACAGTTTGCTTGTTTTGGCGCATCGAAGAAATCTGGTGAGCGCTTGTAGTACACATACATATGTACATACTTATATGCATGAGTTCTGGAGAGATTTCTAACAAAAACAAAAAACACGATTACAAGCCTGTCCTCGCGTGACTTCAAACTTGTGCTGCTTTAGTCCCTAACTACCTTCAGAACTTCAGAACAGTCCAATAATTACTTGAAGCAGGTCAGAATAGATTTATATTATGAATCAAGCGATCACTCCATTATCATTTAACATTACTATACATTTACGATTACGTGATTAAACATCTTTTTATTACTTGCCTCGTCTCGATTTTACTTTCAACGCGCCGGTGACAGTGACAATTAACTAAGTAGTGAGAGCTGCGCTACCGCCCACGAGTTCTGCGCCCACATCCAATTGTGTCTATTAACTTATAAACTTAAATGCGAGCGGAATCTGAAAGTAATCTCAGTGGCTCATCAGCACTTTGGCTTAGTGGCAGTTGCATTTGTAGCGGCTTACCAGTTGCATTAATATTGCTTCATTTAATCCGCCGCAGCATCCGCAAAATCGTCCTGAGAAACTTTGTGGGCGTAGCAGAGACTCACACGCAGCGCTCCGCACCACTTGTGTGTGTATGAGTGTGAGCGGCATAAGTCCTAATCGGATATTGTTTCATAGTTGCTGTCGAGTTTTCATGATGGAAGTTCATTCACCAAGTGGGCAAGAGTGCTTACGTATATACATATGTATGTATGTATGTACTATATGATCTGGTAGCAATTACCTACGCCAGTGTAACTAAGTCATTATTAAGTCGAACTTGGGCTTAAGCTTAACGGCTGATGGATAGCGAGATTGAAAGTGAATCTGTAATGAAGGAGGGATGAGGGAGGTGTGCACTTGCATTAAGTGCTCAGACAGCGAGTTGCTGACAGCTGTAGTAAGTGTATGTATATACTTATATACTGTTACGAGTATATATAGTTATGTATAAGGTTACAGCATGTACTTAAGGAAGTTCCGGCTACTTTCTTTGAGCAAGACGCATTAGCTGGCTACTTGCATTAGTTAAATGCAGCCATTAGTTGATATTAATAATTAATGCGACGTGCTCGCAATGCATCAGCGCACCCACCGCCAACTTCACCTACACTTCCACGTTCACCAACAGTGCCGTTGACTGATGTTCATTTGATAAATCGCTCATTTCGCCCACTAATCCCTTTGCACCAGCGATTTCAGGGAGTTGCAATTTATACTTGTTAATATTTCAAAAGCTGTGGAGAGCAGACTGCACTTTAAACAAGATGACGATAGTTAAAGATGACGCTAAGAAAAAAGTAGAATAAAGTCAAAACTGTATTCGTTAACCGCACGGCTCAACACTGAGTGATTCCTTATGGAAATGTTTCATCATGATAAGATTAATCCAATTTTCCATCCACTTGTTATAAGTCCTGGCTGGGATGGCCTTCAGTGCTTTCCGCGATTTTTGGTATTTGCTATTTCGGCTCAATTTTGGACTGCCATTCGCTACATTGTTGGACTTCTACGTCATATTCAAATCCATGTCCCGCCACCAGTGGGGATATGTTTGAATGAATGTACGAAATTTTAGCTAAGCTACCAAACATCTCTTTTGCGACTTCTGCTCGACGACGTTTTTTGCAAAAGATTCAGTTCTTTTGGTATGACTCTAGTATTCTCACACATCATACCCAAGACAGTAACCAAATTGTTTTGAGTCGATTCGTAGATAGATAGCTGAACGTAAATCGAGGTTGTGTACTGCGAACTAAGGCTAACTATGATCTCCGCTCTTCCGTAACGACTCATTTGGACGATGTGATCCGTAATCGGATACATGGATCCAAGGGCCTTAATGCTGGTTCTGCAAACTGTTGTGCTGTCTGGCATTAGGTGCTCGGGAGTTCGCGACACCATATCGTAGAACCGGCAGTGAGTCCAAATCACCAGCTATCTCTTGTGCACGACGATAATCAAGCACGGTTTTTTTAATTCCTTCCCTGTCGTTGTCATTAATACAGGACTTATGCCGAAAGTAATAGGACTGGTTTTCATCCGCCGCGGATGTACTTAGGAGTGTGCGCGCACCGACTCGATTCGGTAGAGGGCCTTTATAAGTAACGAACGAGCGGCATGGGAGTTGTCTCCGAGTACTTGGAGGGTCAGGACAAACATTTTCGCGCGACGCGTTTCTGTGAGTGGTGCAAGCCAAAAATGCAGCGTTCGTTAGAGCAAAGGTACGCGATTAAATTCCGTGAGAATCTCGGTAAATGTGCGACAGAGACGTTTGGTATGAGTGGTGCATTTCAGTGGCCTAGGCCTTTTTGGAAGGCCGGGAAGAGGTCGCTGATGAAGACCGGAAGAATGAGCAAATCCAAGGTGAAAACGAAGCTCATTGTCTTTTTTGACATCAAAGGCATCGTCCACCATGAATTTGCTTCTTCTGGACAAACCGTCAACGCCAAATTTTACGTGGAAGTCCTCAAGAGACTCAAACGAAGGGTCAATCTGGTCCGATAAGACATTGCAGCCGATTGGAAGTTCCACCACGGCAACACCGTCTTTATTGTGAACAGCTAACTAACCAAGGCCGGCATTCCAACGCTGCCGCAGCCGCCCTCCAGGCCAGGCGTGGCCCGGACTTTTTTTTTGCCTATAAAGGCTGATGAAAGGCAAGCATTTTGAGACGATAAAAGGGATCCAAGCAGCATGCACTTCGGCTCTCAAGGCTATTCCGGAGAATGCCTGCCGTGAATTTGAACTGTTTTCCAAGAACTTCTCCAATCCATGGGTACAAAGATTAATTGGAATTTTCTTCCATCATCGGTTCCAAGACTTGATGCAGAGCTGAACTATACAGCGGGCTGGGCTTATTTTTATGTTACCACAAAATCGAGTAAGACTTTTTCTTTTTTTCATTCGAGATATCACTTTTAGGGCCTGCAATGATTTGTACAATTATTTTCTTTTTGTTAATGACTTCACTTTTGAGAGTCTGTGTGAAGCTTCTTCTCTTAATAAAATATTCTTCTCATTTGATGTACTTCCATTTCCCATTGCTTCAAGAAAAGAATTCCCAGCTCGATGTGCGTTAATTAAATCTTTTGCATTTATTCTGTAAACCACAATGTTGTTGTTATTGTTGTGTTATTATCAAAATATTGACTTCTCTGCCATTAAATTGACTCATCCGCAGATGCGACGGCAAAGTCTGCAGCGTGGCAAGTTTACATTTCAAAAGTACACGCGTCGGCGACCACCTTGGGGCACACAGCCACGAGGGCTGCCGCAATTTGGATGATGACGCAACAACAACAACAACAATGGCAAATGTATATTTACAAATACTGCAGCGCTGAGCTAGTCTTGCGGTTGCAGTTGTTGTTATTAATGTAGCCACATGGTGTGGCAAGTGCATTGCTGAATTGTTGCGTTGTTGGTTTGCTGCTCCATTGTTGTTGTTGTTATTGTGCTGTCTATGTTTATTATCACTTCGTTGCGCTGCGCTGAGTGCTGCAGTTAATTTGAGTTCAATACGTTGTTGAATGTTTTGATTATGTTTGCTGGCGCTGTTGTTGTTGTTGTTGCTATTGCTATTAAGCTGGCGCTGCATGCCGCGCTGATAATATTGAATTTGTAGCCATTATTGGCGCAATGCCCGCACACCAGCAACAAATGTAAACAACAATAAACAACGAGGATGCACTAGAAGCAGAATAAAACGGGAAAAACACACACTCACACATATTTGTACATGTTTGTATGGGTTTGTATGAACTTTTGTGGAAGTTTTGATATGCCGAACACACACACACACACGCATGCACGCAGATAGAATGAAAGCAAAATTACACAATTTAATTGAAATTTTAAACTTTCTCTGTTCATTTATTGAAATAAAAATAACACACACATACATACACAAACACACATACATACATACATATATATATGCATTTATAACACAATTTAATAAAAGGCGATGCATATAAATCTGAATAAATGTTTGTGTGCGCGTATTTAAATAAATATTGCTGCTGCAATCGACGAATAAATGTATGTGTGTGTGTGTAAGTGCGGCGTATGGCAACTGTATTGCCATCGCGTTAAGCGGAAAATTCAGTGGAAAGTGTTTTTCAATCACAAAAAAAAGCACACAAATATGTACATACATACATATATGTAAAGTACATAAGAATTTCCTCTACGTATACACATACTCACACACACACATGCGCTGGCATTGCTGCACTCGCTACTTTTGTTTTCTTTGCTGTTGCGGTTATTGCCGCAGCCAATGTTTAATATCAACAAAATGTTTAGGCAATAACACCAATTCTTGCAACAAAAAGGTAAAAAATGTACAACAACAACAACAACAATAACCACAACCGAAATAACAACAGCCACGAGAATCATCACACATCAATGCAGTCAGAAATTTTAAACATTTTACGTTAACAACGAAAGCAAAACAACAACAAATACATAAAAATAGCAACAAAAACAACAAATTCAACAGAAGTTCAATGAAGTTGCATCAACAGCAACAGTTCAATCTGCAGCATGGAAAATTTCGAAACTATGGCAAAACGGAAGCAAAACGAAGTTTCAAAAATTTTATGAAACATTTCGGCTTCGTGCCAAACGGCCTCGTGCTACATGGATATTCATAAAAAGGAAAATCAGCTAAGGTTATATGGTAAAATTATGAGAAACATGCAGGTTTTCTTCAATGTAATTTGGTTAGGGATATTCTTAAAATTTTGAAGAAAAAAAGAGAAAAAACGTTTACTGAGGTTGCACCGAAGCTATAATTCCTTCACAAATACAAACGATTTCTTACAAGAAGTTTGATCAGCCTTTTGTTTGGCAGTTATAGGGTTGTCCGGAAGGTAATTGGACTGTAATGAAAAAATTTATTGAATCAATCGTTATAATTCTTTAAAAACTTTCAATGTAGACTTCTTCTGCGTTGATGCAGCGCTGCCCGCGTGATTTCCAAGCATTGGAGGCGTCACGGAAGGCATTCTCCGGAATAGCCTTGGGAGCTGAGATGCATGCTGCTTGGATCTCTTCTATCATCTCAAAATGCTTGCCTTTAATCGGCGTTTTCAGGCATGGAAACAAAAAAAGTCCGCGGTGGCCACATCTGGTCTGCAGGGCGGCTGCGGATTCGTTGGGTCTTCATTAGCGACCTCTTCTCTGCCCTTCTAAAAGGTCTGGTGTCACCGAAACACACCACTTCTTGCTAAAGCAACATGTCGTGTAAGCCTGTATGATCATATCAAACGTCTCTGTCGCAGATTTACCAAGTTTCACAGAGAATTTAATTGCGTACCTCTTCTCTAACGAACGCTGCATTTTCGCCTTGCACCACTCACAGAAACATGTCACGCAAAAATGTTTGTCTTGACTCTCCAGGTGCTCGGAGGCAGCGGACCAGTCGCTCGTTCGTTAGCTAGGAACGCCGTCTACCGCATCCAGTCGGTGTGCACACGCTCGGAAGTACAGTCACGACGGCGGAAGAAAATCAGTCCTATTACTTACCGGACAAGCCCTGTATATGCTATAGTGTCTCGATCTGAATAATTTCTTTGTAGATTGCACCGTTGGTTTAGACAATGAACCATCCAAAAATTAAATTAAAAGGCTTTCTATATAAGCACTTGATTCCGAACTTTCAGTGTGTATGGCAGCTATATGCTATACTCGTATTAGTCCCTTATCGGATCGCTCGGATAAATGAGCAGCTTCTTGCTGAGAAAAGTACGGCTGCAAAATTGCAGATCGATTTCTCAAAAACTAAAGGATTAGTCGGTATATATAGACGGGCAGACGGACGAACATAGCTAAACTGACATGGTATGACTTTATTAAAGATTATTTTTTAACTACAATGCCTTATTTGTAGCTAATTGGGCGATTTGGGTCCAATATTCTCTCTTTCTCTGCTCTCTTGCTCATTTCATCAATGCTCGTTGTAGTTCAATTCACCACTCACCATATTTTGGTAAGCCAAAGGTAACTAGTCATCGCAAGACAAATATCACTCTGCCTGAGTGCTCACTCCAGCGACTATCTTTTGTGAAATAGGGGCTTCATCCCAAAAAAATATTTTGAAAAGAGCTTGTAGTAATTATTGACGATATCAATTTAGGTAGTTGTGATGCTGAAAAATTATGTTATACAAAGAGATAAACCAATGAAGAGCGCACAAAATTTTTTAAATATTTAAAAAAAAAAAACTGATCAAGGAATTTTACTTATTTTAGAAGAAATACTTCCCCCACGAAAAAATTTAATAAATACTTCAAAAAAATATATGAAGTTCACTTGGAGGGTTTCTGAACTCACGAATAAATTAGTCTAAGCCTTCACACTCATTCACATACATAAATACTCACATTTGTATAACTAGAAGTATACGTGTTGTCAAGCAGGAGCTGCCAGCCTGCCACATGCTTTTAAAACATTTCTATCTGCAGCAATAATAACAAAGCCAGCAGCACGTCCATCACGCTGCCACACGTCTTCCGATGTGACTGCCACAACTGCAGCAGTCACTCATTCACGTGGCACTCACCGAATGTCAAGAGTGAATGTTGCAAGTGGCAAGTTCGCTTAGCTGGTACTTTTTGGGGGCGCTCTGAGTGCGCACGTGCCATGCCAATCATAACGCATACAACTGCCGGGAAATAAATAAATTATTAAGAAATTATGTCTCAATAAATGTGTAAATTTTTGAACGATATCTATAAATACATATAGCTTTTGCTGCTTGGAAATGTGAGATGGCAACTTGTGCGCTATATTTAGCTTTAAAGACGATTCCGTTGCGGCATAAACGCAAGTTGCAAGCTCCGTGTTTATGAATGGCTGTGAGATGTGCTCAATGTGATGTTGAGCAAACTGCTTTCATATAACCGAATATGAATTATCAAAAATGTAAGAATTTGAAATTTGAAAGTTTTGGTGGAAAACATCTTCATAAATATTGACAGACGAAAGTTAAGGCGAGTTAAATCACAATTATTGTTTAGCGAATTGTGTGTCCGTGAGTAGTGTTTACTACTTTGACCGAAGCGCCTAATATACTTGGAACCTGTTAATCCCTTTATAGTTATTCTACGATCGAAAAGATAACGAGTGCTTGAACACTGATTTAATAAAAATGTTTAACAGCAGTAAATTTTTCAGTCTTCCGCACGAAAGCAGTGCCGCCAATATTACTCTCAAACCCCAGATTAAAAATCACATGTAGGAATGCTCGGAAAAAATAAAAAATTTGCTTTATTTTTTTGTCAATATTTTCGTTTGCGCATGAAATGCATCACTCCTAAACGAATTTCGGGCGAATTCACCAGCGAAAACTGCACTTAAACTGGCAGTATTTAAATAAAACTCTGACTTATTTATTTTCCGAAATTCATAATGGTGCTTTGGCGTAAATTAAAGTCATGAATTCCATGCTAAAGCGCTCATAAATGCTGCATGCATTCGAAGTACTGAATATTTCACATATTACTCATACGCCCCACGCGCCTCGCCTCACCCGAGCGAGCAGAAGCTTCAGCCGAGCGTTGACGCTTTTTGTATGCCTGCTTGTCTATGCAAAACCGCAGAATGTATGTTTGCCATAAAAACTGTCGAAACTAGCGTTATTCCGCACACAAACACATACGAATTTTGTTAATGTATGAGTGTGTCGGGTGAAAGCTTTTTATGCCTTTGCAACGTGAGCCTGTGACGGTTAACAGCCGTCGATTTGCAAAAATTTCCTATCACAACCAGCGCAAACATATTTGCGCATATTACATACTGCTTATATATCTACATATGCACATAGTATGTGTATTTGTGTATGTAATTATAATTGAGGCAGAATCGCGCGTATTTATTCAGCATTTCATGTTTGGCGTTGTAATGTTTTCCGTGTTCGTGTGGCGAGAAAAACTAAATGGCTATGAAATGTTCAATGAACACATGAATAAATAAGCTTATTTAGCTGTGGTTGAGTTAGATAGTAAAAACTGTAGAGTATACCAATGGAATTTATTATAAAATAAATAAATTTAAAAATGAAAGGCTGAAATGATATGAGAATAATTCGTTAATATTAGTGTTTAAGAAGAGAATCGGACTCGGAGAACGTATAAAAGATAGACATGTCTGTCTGTACATCTGTATGTACTAATACCTCAGGTTTTAAGATACCAATCTGAAATTTTGCACACATCCTTTCTTCCTAAAAAGCCGCTCATTTATCGGAACCACCGGTATCGACACAATTAACATACATATATAATAATGTAGATGTAATACAAACTGAACGATTGGAAACAAGACTAACATAATAGACTTTTTTCCAATAGACAACATCACACATCTTCCTTTTGTAAAAATAATCAATATCAGGATGTTCGCATTTATTTTTGAATTTTATTCAATATTTCGATTGTAACGAAGAAGTTTATTTTTATAAAGACGCTACAAAAGTAGACCGATAGAGACAGCAAACGACAAGACAAAGAAGTCTCCGTCAAGTCAAGAATATTGTGCATTAATTGAGGAATACCCAAATCAGTCTCTCACACGTCATTCTCAAGCGTTGGACATCTCTGTGAGGTTATCGTGGCGAATTTTGTTTTCTTACAAGATCAAATTGACGCAAGAACCGAAGTCGGTTGACCACCAAAATCTTCTTATGTTCGTGAATTGGGCTAAGCAAGAATTTGAAAATAATCCGGATTTTCATCGAAAAATCATCATCAGCGATGAGGCTCATTTCTGGCTGAATGAGTGCGGCAATAACCAAAAAACGCGTTATAGGTCAGGCAGCAATCCACACCTACTTCATGAGTCAACCCGAAAAAATTATGGTTTGGTACGGTTTATTGGCTGGCGGCGTCATTGGACCGTACTTCTGCCGTGATGATAAAGACTGTCACATCAGTGTGTATGGAAATCGCTAACGCTCAATGATAATCGAATATTATTGAAAACCAAGTTTGGTAAACATTTTATCTCATTAAATGGCCCAGTCAATTGGCCGCCTCGGCCGGGCGATTTCACGTCGTTAGACTATTTCCTGTGAGGCTACGTCAAATCTATGGTCTATGCGAACAAACCAGCGGCGATTGATGAACTTCGTACGAATATCGAACGTGAAATTGCAGCAGTATCGGCCGATTTCTGCTTGAAAGCCGTCGAAAATTGGGTTCAGCGTCTGGAATTCTGTAAGCGTGTCTGTGGTGGCCATGCAAAATAAATCGAGTTCTATGTATAAGGGCATCGAATGTTCTTTCACAGGAATACAGAATTTTATTTATTTGTTTTATTGAAAAAAATCTTTGTAGCGTTTTTATTGGAAACCCCTTTATAACTGATGATAATAAGATTAAGTGATGCCTCTCTTTAAGTTCATATTCAGACTCAATGTGGTGTATGCCATTGACATTCAAGTGAATCTCTCTGACTATAAGTTTGGCTCGCTTATTGAAACAAAATATTTTCGTAAGTTAAATTGGGGCACTCGGTTCATAAATTTATTTAGTAATAGTTACCTCAGTATTCGTATAGGTATAATATTATACTATGTCTCTACTGTATAAAATATGTTCATTTTAAAATTATGATCAAGTATTCAAGTACTTAAATGGAAACAGCCAGCTATTCGGGCTTTCCTAAGGAGATAAAAGTCATTGCCATTATCAGACCAGTATAAATATTGGCTTTTGCTAATTACTTATACTGTTGTGTCTCCTTAGCCGTAATCTTAATGATTGTAAACAATGAAAATATTTATAAAATTGTATAAACAAGTGCCCAACACATCCATTATACGCCAAGTCAATTCTTGGGAACCACTCAATGTGCTGGCCGTTACCTATTCTTATAACTAGTCTTCCCATGTAATATATAGCATAAATTCACCTTTAAAAATAAAAGTCTAATTGAACTTCATAAACAAGTTCTTAATTTGCGGCAAATTTGGCAGACATCGCTTTGAATTTACAAAGAAATTTGCTTGAAATAATTTTGGCGGCATTTAAACATAGAATAAAAATGAAAAGAAATTGAAAAACCAAAACATGAGACAACAAGTGTGGCGGCAACCCAAAATCATACGATTTTATTTTAAAAATAGCTGGATGTCATTTCCAATTTTAAAAGTGTTGATTAATTGTTTCAGCGAATTTATTCAAGAGCAACAACTTGTTGTTTGTTAAGCACGAAATTCGCAGAAAATGGAAATATTAAAAAAATACTTTAAGACATTTATCATTTTCATTACAAATCTGCAATTTGTGAGATATATGCATATTTATAATATTTTATTTTGCGCTTCAATTATTTTTCGCGCTCCGCAAATTCAATAAATTCGCAAAGAAATTCGAAAATTTTGCACTTGAAATTTATGCCAATCGCTAGACTTTCAACTGGTCGCTTTGGAAAGCGCACAAACAACCACATAAAATAAATCAAAATATAAATTGAATGAGTCGCTGCGCGCTACAGAAATCCGTTATTTCAGAAATATCAACGCAGCAACAAATCACATATGACAAATAATTCTTTTGTCGAAAATAGCTCAACTGCAAACCCACGCAAATCGCAAATACGCAGGCAAGCGCACACAGCGCCAAACAAATGGAAAAGTTCAAGCACACAACTAGTAAGCTTGTGTGCATGTGTATGTTTGTATGTATGTATGTGTGTAGATGGCAGTTTTATAAAACCCACCTGAGCAATATTTTTCTTTCATAATTTTTATTTCAGCGCTGCTGCTGGATCTTAGCGCATAATTCGCTTACCTACAGCCATACATACAAATATACATACATACATACCAATTTGCATATGCTTCTACATAGAAGTTGTAGCCAAAACATTGTTATTCAAATCATGCCATTTTTGGTGCAATCAAGTTTGCTACCAATAAATTTTATGAAAAGTCATATTTTCTAATTTTGAATTTCTTATTACCTGTGCGCTCGGCAATTACCAAATTCGTCGCAAACGTCTAAACGACGCCGCAAACAATGGCAGCGTCAACACGCCAACGGACAAACGGCGGCGCAGACAAAGCGAGCGCGCTAGATGGCGAGCCAACACGCGTCCGATATAAGTATATACATATGCAAATCGTTTATTAAATACTCGAAAAATCAGAACGCCTTGCCGCTCCAACTGTGGCGTGTATGTGTGTGTGTGCAGCCGACAGCGCTCAACACGAAATGGAAATAATAAGAAACGCTGAAATAAAATTTCAAATATGGTGACACGTTTTGCCTACGACATTCTTGACGTTAGCCGTGCCAGCGACAGAGTCAAGGCCGCGTCCACGCTCAAGCTGAAGGCGGCTTGCAGCCGACAACCGGCGGTCGGCGATCGACCAGCTGTTTGTTGCTCCAGCGCTACTTCTGTTGTTCAAAACGAAATTGATGACGCGTTTTGGCTAAATTTGATGCAATAGAGAAGGAACCCAAATGGTGAATTTATGAATTGTGCACCTGGAGGTACCGAGATTCAAGAGCGTTTTTTGAATATTCTTCAAATTAATATGCAGACCAAATTTTTGTATAGAACTTTTAGAAATGGTTGCAGTCTTCAAATGATACTGTCATTTGCAGGCAAGTCGAATCGATGAAGAGCGCCATATATTTGGATTTTTCGATATTTCATTCAAATGGTTATCTGCAAGCCACATATCGGTTAAATTACCGGTCAGTTAGCCAACAGCTTCTGCAGATGGCGTTTGGTAGCATTCCCAGCCGTACTGAGTGTACACCAATAGGGAAACGGCCCGTTAAAAAGCACAAAACTAAGGAGAGGCAAGCCTTACGGAGGGCAGATTACATCCCTTGCGATCGACCTTGGACCAAAAGGCTTTTGCGACAGCGCATGTACCAATGGAGGCCCAGCGCTGACCAAGCTTCCACGAGCCCTAGCTAGAGGAGTAGTAGAAGACAAAAGGACACGGGGGCACCGTTCGGCTTCCATTCTATCGATAGCTATTCTAGCGTGCCTTTTCTTGCTAGCTCATCAACTCTACAATTTCCTGCGATTCCTCTGTGGCCTGGCAGCCATACCAGTTTTATCACAAACACACTCGATGCTATTGATAACGAGGTAAGCACTCTTTGACTAGCCCTGAACGCACTGTTAATAAGTTCAAGGATAGTATCGCAGCTCTGCTATCTGAGTAGATGGTCACTTCTCTGAAGGGGGCTACACGCCGGAGCAGTAAATCTGGCTTTGACCCATCCGTGAAGAGGCTCACTACTGCTCTCCTCCAACGGCTTCTTTCCATTCACAACTCTCTCACCGGTATATGGGTAGAGAATGAGCAGCCAGACTTCGGTTTAGCGACTACATAATCCAAGTAAGCCGGTATGTAGTTAAAGTGGGCGAGGCTTTCCAAGTGTTCGGATCCGTGTTCCTTTAGGAACCCAGGCTCTCTGAGTCTGTTGGCAACTTACGCAGCCATACACCTTCCGGCGATGTCCACGGTTAATATGTGTGCAGGATGACGTTGAGTGACATGGTTGGAGTGGACCTTAGTACACCACACATGCTTTTCGAGTTTCTTTGAAAGTGTGGTCCACCACAATTAAAAGATTAGAATATTAATATCAAATGAAAGACATCTGGAGAAACTTCGTTTTTTACTGTTGTCAAACAGAAGAAGAGCTCGCAGAAACTTTTGTAGTCGCACAAGCAGCCATTTCAAAACGCTAATGGCAGCTAACAACATCCAAAAGCAAGGAAGTTGGTAACATATGACTTGAAGTCAAGAGAAGATGATACACGATTTTGCACGCAATTCCTTGAACGCAACAAAAAGAAGTAGTTTTTGATTCGAATTGTGATTAGTGCTGAAAAAAGTATTCATAACGACATTCCTAAACGCATAAAATGTGAAACCTGTTCAACCAGCCTTATTAACTACAAAGCCAAATATCTATGACTTCAAGATAATACTCTGTCTTTGGTGTGAACAGCTTTTAAAACGGGGAAAACTCATCAAATGGAAGCGAGTGATTGCCGAAAAACACTTGATTTTTTCAACTAACTAGATAAGAGACAAAAATGTTTAAGGCAACGGCCGGCCCCATGTTGCAAGATCGATTTAAATTTACTTAGAAAACAGCGTCTGCGAAGTTTTGTCTGACGCACTTTGTAGCAGAGACTTTGTCACTGTTGACTACTCATTGTTCCGGTCAGTACAGAGCGTTCTTACTGCAATGTGGTTCAAGTCATAAAAGGGTATAAAAATGCCGTAATTCATTTTTGACTGCCAAGCTAGCGCTGTTCTTTTGGGATGAAATCCATAAATTTGCTGGTAAGATGGGAAAATGTTATAGGTCCAGACCTTAGAGTCTTATACTACCAGACTATACCAGATTTTAGAGTGTTATACTTTTATACATGTTTTTCTTAAGAAACTTCAAATTTTGAATAAAAAAACTGACCAAATAAAATTAGAAAAGTTACTGAGCATCAGTTTAGCAAAATAAATGAACCCTACCAAATTCATTAGATATGACCTAGATTATTTCTACCGATGTGGAGGCTTGATGCAATCTCTAAATTTCCTGATAATTTCGATGACTTCTCTACGCAATGCCTACGGCATACCAAACTTTTCCACAGACAACACTATCTTCTAATAAAAACCACTGCATTCCAAGCGAATACAAAGTTACTAGCTCCCCTCAGCTAAACGAGTACATACTTACATAATGCAATGGCGATTACAGCACCACACTTTTACTTTATTTCACTTCAATGGTTTATTTTCCGCACTTCTGTTTGTATACAAATATTGGTATTTTAGTCCGTACGACTCCAGCAGCTTTGTGTTTACGGCATTATGGTGTAACTCCGTGTACATTTGTACAAACAATATGCTTGTGTGTGAGTGCGGAATGTGTGCTTGTAGCCGCGTATAATTTTATTAATACATCTGCATTGCAGAACCAGAAATTTTATGACTTCTTTTATGAACCCGTGGCCCGTGCATGCGAAGAGGGGCGTTCAGCCGCGTGGGTATGTGTCTATGTGTGTGCTCTACAGTTGACCCACATTGCACAGTTGCACTAACGAGAAAGTCGAGTTGAGTAATCAAGTAAGTAAGCAAGTCTATAACCATTATATAGACATTTATGTATAGAGTACAAACTTGTGAGTGCTTCTTGGCCGATTAGTGTTTTAATTTTAACAATAGAATGTGCCGAAATAACCGAATTTTATTACGGGATTCCGAATCAAACACATTGGGCTCATGGAAACAGCAAAATTTAATGTCGTGCTGAGAGATTTTTACAAAAATTTTATTTTCACTTTATTTATATGGCACACTAATGTTTTAAGAGCAGCAATTAGGCGAAAGCAAAAACAAAAACAAAAAACGCCTAGCAACCGGCTAATTTGATTGTGTGGAATATAAATGAATTAATAAAATAGCGCGACGCGTCATAAACGCCCACACCGCAGTTGCAAGCGCGCACAAGAGCATGTACATGTGTACATCTACATACGTCTGTATGTGTGCCTAAGCGCATGCTTCCATTCCCCCCGAAACAAGTTGGCGGCAATAAATTAATTATGCTTGTAATAATTTCTGATTTTAATTTGCCCATTTTAACGGTTGATGTGTTTTAATTTGCGCTGTTGTGACTTTTAAAGCGCAACAACAACGACAACAAATCAAGTGGCATCAAAATATTTGTACAATTTTCGTATATGCGCGCTTTGGCATGTGTGCGCGTGTGTGTGTGGGCGTGTGTTCATCGGATCGATTGGCTCGGGCAGCGATCAGCGCCGGCATCATCCTGTGCTTTATGAAGACACCAATGAAATTATTTTGATGGCCATCAGACACATTAAACAAAGCAAAGTCAGCGCAGCATACAAATGCGCGGATGTGTAGACATGTATGAGCGGCCACCAAACGAGCGCAGCGACCACAAAATCGGCAGAACGATGAAGAGTCAAACATTTAGATATGCATAAATATGGATTTTGCTTATTTATATTTGTACAGGGTGTTCCGAATAGTGGTTTAATTCTTAAATTCATATGAAAGATAAAAAAAATGAATTTTTCTGAGAGATAGAGAGAGAGAGGGAAAGAAAGCGAGATATTAATATTTTTAATAAGCTGATAGCTAATTGCGTTTCTAACTCAGGAGATAGCTCTGAGGGAATCTATCAACACCGCAGCGACGATTGGTACCGTTGAGTCCGGATTTTGTTATGGCTGCAGCCAAAGGCCAGAGATATTCTCAATGAAAAACTAACAACTTTCGCACAAAACTATTTCCTATGAGGTTGCATTGACTGCTCTCCGCTCTTCGATCACTAATCAGTTTCCCAGCAACGCTAGTTCAATGTCGTGATAGAGCCGAGTTTACAGCAGCCCGCCAGTCGTTTTTCCTTTTCGCTGCTTGGCGCCAGTTGGAGGTTCCAAACGAAGCCAGGTCTTTCTTCACCCGGTCTTTCCAATGAAACCTACCTCAACCTACTCATCAGAAATTATGACTTTTAAAACAAAATCGTTTTCGCTTTGGAGCTGGTCCCAAATTTATGATTACGAAAAAACCCGCAATAACAACTGGATACATTTTATAGCGTTTTGAGAATTGGATTTGGACATACAAGAGCAGAATTTACAAATAGACGAAGTGTATTCTTTTCTTTCAAAAGAGGGCGCTACATTAGGCATCTTTTGTAAAATTTTCTTGTACATATAGAGGCTCAGACGCTATATTGTGGAGGCGTTCTTCAGTGGAGATGGCTTTTTATTGCGATCGGTGCGCGATTGTCTCGACAATCACCCATCAATGATGCTGCAGATTGGCAACAGATCAAAGCTGTGTAACGCAGCATGCACATTCCATTTAAATGTGGACCGCCATTCCTCACCAGCGCAGCCCGGCCATTAACTCACATGTGCTCGCCTCAGTGCGACTCATCCGCACGCCTCATTGCTTAAATGCTCTGTCGGCTCATCAACGCGCAAAATTTACGATCAGCGCCAGCATTCAACCGTCAGTCGTCAGCAGGAGGAGCCCTGCGGCAATCACAGCGCCAAGAGCACACACGCGCCGGCTGGCGTGGCGGTGGTGGCCGACGGTGACTGCGGCAGTTGAGTGTGTGCTGGTGGGTGCTTTGCGCGCTTTCGGCGACAATTCGAGCGAAGATGCTATAAATTCTTTAAGCTGCACTGTCAAATCCATCTGTCGATGCGCCTGTCCATCAGCTTGCCACAACACGACCCGCCAATTGTTTGTTTGCCTTCGTCTGCGTCACTTCATCTTACATACATCTATGTGTGTTTGGATTTACTTCAAAATCTATAGAAATGTAAATTTTTGCTGCTGTGCAACTGAGACTTTATGGCTGCGCGCGCTCTCTCAGCGCCTCCTGGCCGCGCCACTGTCGTTGCGGTTGTTTTGAGTGCCAAAGGTGTTTCGTTCAATCTGTTTGGTAATCCATAAAAGTGTCTGTGCGCTCTCCACCACCCGCCTCATCGGTTATTAATATGCACCCCGGAGTCAGCTGTGTGTGTTTCCAAAGCACATTATTTTTCTATTTCTGCTGTGTTGTTGGTGTTTGTGGTTTGTCACCGCGTAAATGATCGCAACGCGCATATTTATTTGGATAATTTGTGGCTTTAATGCTCCGAACTGCTGTGTGTGTATGTGAGTGCGTATTAGTCTAACAACTTTATTGAGGTGATTAATCGATGGCTATTAATTTTCAGGTACCGTTGTTATGGGGATCTATTTATGTATGCATGTACCTTATTAAGCTTCGAGCTAAATATGTCTGTACATTTCTGTGGTGTGGCACACACTTTTGTTGTTTCACTTTGATCAATTAATTTGTGTGATTTCCAGCGCCTTTCAAGTGGTATTATGTTGCGACAACTTCCTTTCCTACATATATGTATATGGAAAATGGTATGTATGTATGTATATGTGTCAAGTTTGCGCTACCGGAAGTGTTGCACATTTATTTTGAAACAAGTAAATTAGCGCCGGAGATAAATACCTGAAGTGGAATGGAGTTTAAAAGAATTTTCGCTTAAATGCTTCTGGAAATAGTCATCCAATAAGTCTCAACATGGTTGGTCTTCAGCTTTTCGATGTCATAGCTCAAGATTAAACATATTTTTCTCGCAAATTCACGCCAATTCGAGATACCAAGTGCAGCCAGGTTCTTCTCCACTTGGTCTTTCCAACGGAGTGGTTTCCTTTTTCTCTGCTTCCCCTGCCGAGTACTGCGTCGAATACTTTCAGAGCTGCAGTGTATTCATCCATTCGGGCGATATGACCTAGCCAGCGTAAACGCTGACTCTTGATTCGCTGAACTATGTCAGTGCCGTCGTATATCTCCTACAGCTCTTCGTTCAATCGAATGCAATACTCGCCGTTGCCAATGCGCAAAGAATCATAAATCTTTTGCAGAACCTTCCTCTCGAAAACTCATAACTCATCAGATATTGTCATCGTCCATGCCTCGGCACCATATAGCAGGACGGGAATAATGATTGATTTAAAGAGTTTGGTCTTCGCTCGTCGAAAGAGGACTTTATTGCTTGGTTGCCTACTCAGTCCGAAGTAGCATCTGTTGGCAAGAGTTATTCTGCGTTGGGTTTCAAGGCTGACTGTGTTTGTGTCAATACTAGTTCCAAAATATACGACATTATCTTTGACTTCCAATTTATGACTATCAACAGTGACTTGGGCCTTGTTTCACTACCAGACCCATTAGCTTCGCATCCTTACCTATTCTGGAGAAGGAGAACTAACCGCGCAGATGTTGAGGCCAATGACATCAATATCATCGGCGTACACTAACTGCTGAACACTCTTACAGAAGATAGTACCTTCTCTATTCAGTTCTGCCGCTGGAATTATTGTCTGCCCGCCGCTTCGTTGTTCCTGAGACGGGTAACCGTCACTGCAAAAAGTAAATTAAACAGTATACGAAAACCATCGTCGGAAGCAAATGCTCCTGAGCAGATGCCGCACTAACAGAAGCAGACGCAGACCACAACTTAATTGATGGATCAGGACGCTGAAGCGCTGTAATTACGACGCTGACGAACTCAAGAATTAATTGCAGCAAGCAAAGACCCGCACCGGATTGTGGAACTGAAGTTGAAGTTTGATTTTCATATTTCAATTAGTGTTTTTGTCAGCTGTTTGCTTATTACGCGCAAAGTTTATCTGGCGGCTGTTTTTTTGGACAGTGGACTCACAGGTCTTATGAGTTCTTCGTAGCAGGCTTTTCAGTTTTGAAGACAGAAGAAAGTCACAGGGAGCCAAAACTAGCGTATCAGATGGCTCTTGATTCCCATTTCGTGTTTGGCCAAGAAATCAGCCAGAACCATGCGCGCATTTATAATTCTCTACCGTTTAATAAAGTAATCAACTTGATTTACTTTACTTTAAGACTTGTTCCCCAAAAGCATTCCTTTGAAAAATTGACTTGAGGCGATATGTATTATTATTTACACCCACGCGTTATTATCATTTCATAAGAATCCACACTGGTCGCTCTCCGCGATGCCCAGTGTCTTATTTTAAAGCGATTGAGCAATCCGATTCTAATAATAGTCGCATGATTTTGCTTAGAAATTCGAAAACTTAAGCGCGTCAACCATTAATTTCACACATAACCTGATCAAATTGATACCTAACTGTCGGTGTACACTGATAAGTATTTGTTGTTGTTAGCTGTAAAGGGAATATTAAGGTTTCATTTCATCATTAATTTTGCGGCGGATTTTAGACAAAGCAAAAGCAAAAGCAAAGAAAAGCTCAGCTACTAAATGTATACACACACACATACATAAACTCACACCGATCAGCAAGATCAACGGCCCTCGCACTAAACCGCCATGTGGGGGGTACATTGTTTGTTTTAGTTAGCGTCATCTAAACCGCTTATCGCACGAGCATAGTTTAGGCATTAAATATTTATTAATGTATGGGTGTGTGTGTGTATGCGTGCGTTTGTGTCGCTTTATTCTCCATTTTTTCATTAATTTAGAAATAAAGAAATATAAGAGAAGAAAAGAATTTCAATGCGCGCCCACCCAGGTGCCAAATATGGTCCATAGCCGACGACCGCGTCCGCGTCCGCCTCACCGCCATGTAGTTTTGTCACTTCGAGCATGCAGTGTTAACCACGCTCACAGGTCGAAGGTGTTCTGGTGTGAGGGTTGGCACATAGTACTTTGCAGCCGCGGAAAGGAGGGGAAACAACAACAACATGTGTTGCGCTAAGAATAATAGATTTTATACTGGCCAGAAGACACGTTGCGACCAACACTTTTAAGCTCGCCATTTATGGTGCCTCACACACACACACATTCACTCAAGCGTATAAGTTTATGGAAATATAGATATAATACTTAATACACATGACATACCTACAACAACAACTGTTAACTACATTTAGTAGCTGCATAACACACATGCACGCACATTTATGGTTCGGAATTCTCTGGCGCGCCAACGGAACTGTTAAGACTAATTTAGTTGTCACTGAGTGGGCCATAAGCGGCAGTAAATACACACATACATACATATACATGGGTACAAGCCCACATAGCATGGGACAGTGGGGATTGTGGCGACGCGGGTTTTGGGTAGCTGCCTGTGGCTGTTAGCCGTCTCTGCGGCGGACAGTGCTTGTTGTTGTGTGTTGTGTGTGTGTGTGTCACTTGCATGTGGCCGGTGCAGCGACCTTCTGGCCGCTTTAGAACTCCAGTTCAGTGTGCATGTATGGAGTGTGTGTGTGTGCGTCATAAACACTCATACTTATTGCTTTGCTTTTGTAGGTTGACTTCATTTTATTAGCTTTCCGTGGACCTCTTTAATGCCCACTTTGGCGGCTGCGCGTTGCCACCGACCGCGGCGCATTAAAAAGGTTGACATCTCATTTTATTGGTAAAACATTTAGTTGTTGCATTGTTTTTATGCTTTGGGTTCTCTTTTACTTGCTTATGCCGTGATTGAGATCTCGGCGCGCTCTGGTCTCTGCGGACCGTGGCATGACGGCAACTGCATGTTGCATTGGAAGATAAAGCGTTTATTAATTAAACGAAAAGTGTTGCAGTGGAAAACATAAAATCGTTGATGCAACAATATACTGGCGTCCCCTCCATGTGTGGCATCTTTTTGTGTCTATCTTGTTGTTTTGTAATAGTGCCGTTAAATCAGCGCCGAATGCTGGCGGTAAAATTTATTTCTTTATCTCGCCAACATGACTTTTAGTACGCATTTCCTAACTCACTCGAAATTTGCTTTGTCTCACTGCGTTTCTCCTTACTGCTTACTGAACTTATTCGTTTTTTTCACTCTGGTCGGGTATCCTATTACTAAGCATACCGAACTCTTCAAGTGACATTGGTTACCGAACCCCGAACTTACCGAAACCCGTATAAGTAGTATCCACCGTCTGTCGGTGGGTTTCGGTATAAACGGTATTGGTTCTGCATTCACATTCCCATTTAAATATAAAGGCTCTACAAGCTCGTTTCCAGTTAAGAAGGATGGAGTCATGTGGAAAAGTTCACGCAAGTGACGAAGGTTTCCTGGGAGTGGCCAGAAACGATTATTTTTCATATGGTTCAAGCAGCTCACGACTTTTGGTCTGAGTCCAAGTATCCTCTGGGTAACTAAAGAACATCCGTTTGAAAGCGAGTTAAAGCGAGAAGGCGGACCATCCCTAAATAGGGTTGTGCGCTGGGTTTGGAACCCGCCACATAAAAAACGCCCGCAATGAAAACTAAACAAACTAAGAACAAAGACAAAGACCTCTCTCGACGAACAAAAACCAAACTCTATAAGTCAATCATTATTCCCGTCCTGCTATATAGTGTAGAGACATGGTCGATGACAACGCCTGATAAATCAACGTTACGAGTTTTCGAGAGAAAGGTTCTGCGGAATGTTTATGATCTTTTGCGCGTTGGTCACGTCGAATATCGCATTCGACGGAACGATGAGCTAAATGAGATATACGACGATATTGAGATAGTTCAGTAAATCAAGAGCCAGCATCCACGCTGGCTAGGTCAAGTCGTCCGAACGGATGAAAATACTTCAGTTCTCAGGGTATTCGACACAGTACCTGTCGGGGGTAGCAGAGGAAGAGATAGACCTCCACTATATTGGAAAGACCAGGTGAAGAAGGGCCTGGTTTCGCTTGGAATCTCCACATTGCAAAAAGAAGAAACGACTGGCGCGCTGTTGTAAACTCGGTTATTAGCGCTTAAGCGGTGTCTACGCCAGTAAAGAAGAAGAATACTCAACCAACTGAATGGACTTGGTGGGGAAATCTCTGAATGGCTTGAAAACCTGCTGAGGGCTTTGAAAGACTATGGAGATATCCGGCGCTCCAGCGCTATCTTTTGTCGCCATATTGTAGGACAAGTAATTCGAACGGGCACTACGTTTTCAGCCCTTAAGGACACTGAAAGAGTCTTCTGTCTTGCAAAAGATGAAAGAGAACTTACATTTAGTTTAATTTGGTGACGAAAGTGACTAGGCAAGTAGTCTTCTAATATCCGGCAAAAGCGATTCCTGTGCAACGCATTTATTGCCAGATAATTTGAATTATCCTTCAAGTACATACATATAACGCTACTGAAGCTTTTGTTGTGGCATCGTTGAGAGTCAGCCGGTTAAAGCAATTAGCAGCAATAACAGCTTTGGTATTACCGTTAGTAATTACATGACAGTGGTGAAATTCGCAATTTGCTGTTGCTGCTTCACTGCTAATCAAATGCATGCATTGCCCCTCCGTCAGCCACGGAGATTGCACCAAGTGCAAAGTGTGAAGTGAACCGGACAAATACAAACGCCATGCGAGTCCAATGTGCTCAACTTCAACTTAAATACTTAGCCCACAACACTAAGCAGCAATAACGGTCGTGACAATTGCAGCGGCAGCTGCGGACATTCAGCGTCGACGTGTCTTTTGCACGCGCTTACCTGCTCCATAAAACTGGAAACTTTTTAACGAGTACAACAAAATGGCGCGGCGAACATTGATTACTTATGCACTTTACAGGATTTCAATGGTTAAACCGCTAATTAGTCGCACAACTTGGTGCTTGGTGTCCGTCCACTACGTGCGATCAAAGTTGTACGCTCGCTCGGGCGAGCTGTTTGCTCACTTTATGCAGCATGCAATCAAAATTTCAAACTAATTGCATTTCGCACAAATAAAACGACAACAACAGCAGCGTCGGGTGCCATCCTTGTGGTGTGCTCCCGTCGTATTGGAACATATGAAGCAGCAGACAATGGCAAATGCTGTCCTGCGGTCACACATTCACATCTAATGGCCTGTTCTGCGGCGACACATGTGACTGGGCGTGCCGGGCCGCGTCATACCCGCAGACCAGATTATTTGCTTTTGCAACACATAATAAACAATCGTCGTGGCATACCGTTATTCATTTTGCTACATGTTAAATTAAATTTTGCATGCGAGCGCACGCGACGCTCTCTCCAACAATGGGAACTAAAACGCACTTCCAACCGAACACCAACTCGTTGGCGAGTGCACGAAGTTGGAAGCAGAACTGGTGACAACTGCTAGTGGAGTTTCATACCCTGCAGCGCTCCAACAATACCCCGCTGCATTCCGTCTTAATTTATTAGTTTACAAGCTATCATAAGCGGTCAAATAGGGAGTGCAGGGTTGCCATAACATATATTAATTATTTAAATCATATTAACGTTCGTCCTCTTTCTTGTTTTGGGTGGAGTATGGGCTGAAACCAAAACTTGTGCTTGGGTTTAGATGAAATGTGTCTCGCCTAGGTTAAAACGTTGTGGTTTTTGCAACATCAGGGGAACGCTGTCGAAGTGACAGTTTATAATACCATACAGTAGTTTCTGGAGCTCAAAAACATTAGTTGATATATGTACATACGATCGTAAGTATATTAATTTTTGATATGGGGCTAAGCCTATAGTGCCATGGTATTATTGCTTGATATCCTTTGCTGTAAGAAGAAGTCCCATTAGTTTTTAGAGGCGCAGTTTGATTTTGGCCGACAAAAAGTGGAAATCCGACTGAATTGTCGCAGTCCATTAAATCCTTAACTGAGGCAGTCCTGTATACAACCCTTCAGGCGTGGATGAGCAAGGAGGTCATTTTCAGTCCATAATTTTTAAAAATAAATAATTATTTAAAATATGTAAAATAAAACTTTCTGTACACTAAAAGTTAGGTTAGGTTAAACTGTTAGGCCAATAAGCTACGCAGCTACCAGTTTTGGTTCTCTGTGATATCAGATGGAGTTCGGTTCCTAGGTTCAAGAGAAGTAGTTATTCTTTAGGATGCCAGGGATTAAGGCGAATTTTAACGGACTCTACGGCCTCACTATCGATAGCTTCCAGCGTGGGGGCCTCAGAATGCGGCACAAGTGCACAAGAAACATTTTCTGCGGTCTCCTCGATCTGTCAGCTCCACTCTGCGGGCGAATGTGCCGCCACCACAAAGTGAGCAGCTAGTATTCCGATTATGTTTGTACATGCGTTTTGCAGTCTTGCACCCAGGTAGCTCGTTCCATCGCCTTTTGATTTCCCTTACCATGCTTTTGTCAATACCGTCGTAAAAACAATGCGTGGATTTCCGAGTGTTGATCTCGTTTTCGGATGTTAGCCGTACACCATTCTAGGCAATCTCCTCTACTATTTCATTGCCCTCGATGCCTTTGTGGCCTGACACCCAGTAGAAGTGAAGTTACTTACTTCTGGCAACACTTTCCACTGCTCAGGGAAGCAAGCTTTCCAAGACACTTCTGGCCGATATGCGATACGAGGTTACTGCCTTGATTACTGCTTGGCTGCCTACTATATGTAGATGCTGACTCCGGAATTCTGTACAAGAAAAAAATTAATAAATGTGATTTGCATTGACTAAAATGAGTTATTACGGTTTGTTTTTGTAGCACGATTCGTGCGCCACGTGTCGCTGGGAAAACTAATGGAGCTGCCAATAGTCACAAATCCCACATGTTTTCAAGCCTCATATCTTTGCCGAAGTTTTATTTGAGACCGTGGATAAATAGAATGTATTTAGTTTCATGCAATGTGGCAACTCTGTTTGTGAGCATTAAATTTACGGCATTATGTAAACACTAAAATATTCAAAATTGCAATTAGACAATGTTTGGCTTTCCTAAGCGAGTTTTCATACAATTTCGTCGAACTCCACTGAGTGAAGACCCGATGGGTGTATCTACATATATACGAGTTCAGTTTAGAATTGCGCGCTTTGGCGGTAGATTTAACTTTGAGTGGGATTTAGCTTACTAAATTAATTAAATTTTGTAACAGTTTTAAAGGCAGATAGCAATGAGAGGAACTGAGAGGAACTGAGAGTGCCAATAATATACATTTTATATAAGCTATAAAAACTGTACATAAACAGTCCAAGGCTTCGCTTAAAAGGACTAAAAATGAGCTCATCGCATTTACATCTTGTGTAGTGTGATATGAAAATACTGGAAAACATTGAACTACTTTGAATTAATTTCAGTTAGTGCTAACCATTATTTAACTTCATTGATTTAGCTTAAAAACGCAGCCGCTTGTAAGTTGTTCAAATAAAAGTAAATGCCTGAACTGCCTTTGACCAGAAGTTGGATGGTCTACACAGCTGGTGCCCAACACACACACACCCAGTCGCGCCATGAGAGACAGCCACAGCCGAGCGGTGGATAAGCATCTTTATTGTTTACTGCAGTTTTATGTTAGATAAAAACTCTTTTCAATTGCGAAACTTCGAGGCTTGTCGAATTCACTTCAGAACATAATCACAATAAAATACAACGCTGCGACTAACACTTATAAACAATACATAAGTGCGCACACATACATACATATATAAGTTAGCACGAAGCATAAAGTGCAACTATGTCAACAACCCCGAGCGACAACTGGTAAATTCTGCGGATGCAACTTCAGCACATCCGGCACATGCCAATGCAATCGAATTGCTTATATTAATTCTAGGAATTAGATCACGCCACTTAATAATTCCGTGGCTTAGAATAAGTATAAATTAACCGAATTGTTAAATTTAAGTTTGAGTCGTTTTTGATCAATAAAGCGGACACGCTGTCCGACTAAAAAATAATTTTTTTGTTATTACCAACGCGGGAATACATAATTGGCGCCCGAGCAAAATTCAGTCGGTCCGGTAGAAAAACTTTCGCCCGGTTGAAAAAGTATTTTCGATAGCGGTCCCCGAGTAACAAAAGTAAAAACGAGGCATCGACGTGCCAGCCTTATCGAAAGACAAAGCAGCAAGTGAAGTGAAAAAGTATTTTCGATAGCGGTCCCCGAGTAACAAAAGTAAAAAGGAGGCATCGACGTGCCAGCCTTATCGAAAGACAAAGCAGCAAGTGAAGTGAAAGATAGTGGAGCTGTACGATTTGGCAACGTTAACAACGAAGTAAACCAGCAGCAGCAGCATCCAGAAACATCAGGATTAGAGTAAGAAAAATTGTTTTTAAATTATAAGAATTATTTAAATTATATTTGTGCAATTCACAAGTCTCATAAAGTTGTAAGTTATAACGATTCGAAAACATAGCATTGAAAATTGTAAATGTGTAAACTCATTTTTGTATGAAATCCAACAACAATTTTTTTAAACAAGTGTAAAAATTTATAATTTTACGATTTTACGATGCTTTACGACAGGTTGTGAGTACCCCAATTGTAATTTTATTAAATTGTAAAATGGCTAATCCCAACAACTTGGTCAGACCTCCCATTCTCCCTTCTAACCAATCCACTCCTCAAGCGACAAATAACACTCAATTAAGTATAGATGACTTGACATCATTAATAGCGAATATAGCGACAAATATACTACAGCAGCAAGGACCAAAGGTAGTACAGGCCACCCTAAATCCAGATGCCAACTTGGCAACTACAACTGATCAAACTATAGAGGACAGACATAGAGGAAATTTAGACGGTTTAGATAGGATCCCTGATGTAGTGAAGTGTCTAAAGAATTTTCTGGCCGCCCAGGAGAATTCATATCGTGGAAAAAAAGTGTAGACCGTATATTAAATATATATGAACCATTAAAAGGAACCCCGAAATACTACGGAATCCTTAGTGTAGTTAGGAATAAGATTGTAGGCAATGCAGATATGGCATTGGAATCTTATAACACGCCACTTGATTGGTCAGCAATAACAAAATGTCTGGCAATGCATTATGCCGATAAGCGTGACTTATCCACCTTAGAGTATCAAATGACAACTCTAGTACAAGGTAATAAAACGGTTGCTGAATTCTATCAGCAAGTATACAAACACCTCTCATTGATTTTAAATAAACTAGGATGTACCGAAATGAGCAACGAATCTCTACGAATGATAACGCAATCATACAGGGATAAAGCTCTGGACACCTTCATAAGAGGATTAAATGGCGACCTCCCACGATTACTGGGAATAAGAGAACCGGTCGACTTACCCCAGGCCCTTCATTTATGCCTGAAACTAGACAATCAGAATTTTCGCATGAATCATGCTCACAATGTGAAAACGGCATACCAAACCCCTCAACTCTATCCAAAGCGACGTTCTTCACAGGAACAACTGCAATCCTTTTACCCTAAATTGGCGTACTTGCCACAACCAAATCAAGCAAATTGGCAATCTAGACAACAATTTCCTAACCAAATTCAGCATACAAGTACTCCACCCAGGCCACCTAAACCTCAACCCCGGCCAGAACCCATGGAAGTTGACGAGGGTATGCAATCGCGTCGAATTAACTATATGAACAGAAATCCTCAAAATCAATTTCAAGGGAAAAGACCACCATCAGTTAATAATCAGCAACAAAGGAAAACCCAAAGAACTTTCCACATTGCCACAATGTCGAAAGATGTGGAGAACGATTATTCGGAAGACGAACCATCTGAAGTTCATTTTTTAGCTTGATGAGCTCTTCGCTTCCATATTTTGAAGCAAGAGCTGATAACGGGAAAATTCTTAAGTTTTTGGTAGATACAGGATCTAGTAAAAACTACATTCAACCACACTTGGTAAAAAAACGTATTAAAAATAAAAATCCATTTTTTGCAAAAACAGTAACAGGTGATGTTAAAATTAATGAACACACAATGCTAAAACTATTTGGTCTAGATAACGAAATCAAGTTTTTCTTAATGCCATCCTTAAAGACATTCGATGGAATTTTGGGAAACGATACATTAAGAGAACTTCAAGCAATTATCTACACAAATGAAAATTATTTAATAATAAAAATCGAACAAAAATGAAACTAAAGCAGCTTCCATCAAAGGCAGTAAATGCCATACATATAAAGGACGAGCACTTATCGTCACAGCAGAAGACTAGCATTAAGCAAGCAGTAGACGCATTCCCAAATCTGTTCGCGGAGCCGAACGAAAAATTAACATATCCAACAAAAGTTGTAGGAGAAATAAGAACCGTAACGGACTCTCCTGTATACTCGAAATTTTACCCATACCCAGCATCTCTCAAATCAGAGGTAGAAAAGCAGGTAAAGAAACTTTTAGGTGACAAGATTATAAGACCCTCTAGGTCTCCTTACAATTCACCCTTGTGGATCGTCCCGAAAAAGGTCGACTCAGCGGGGAATAAACAGTACCGAATGGTCATCGATTACCGAAAATTAAACTCAGTCACCACAGCAGACAAATATCCAATTCCTGAAATAACAGAGGTAATTTCGCAGTTCGGCGAAAGCAAATTTTTCTCAGTGTTAGATCTGAAAAGCGGATTTCATCAGATTCCTCTAAGAGAATCTGACATCGAAAAAACCGCATTTTCCATCAACAATGGTAAATACGAATTTACACGTTTACCATTTGGTTTGAAAAATGCTCCTTCTATTTTTCAGCGCTCTCTTGATGATATCCTGCGCGATCACATAGGAAAATACTGTTATGTCTACATCGATGACATAATTATATTTAGCAAAACGGAAGAAGAGCACCTTTTTCACATTAATACAATTTTCAATACCTTGGACGAAGCCAACATGAAAGTTCAGTTGGATAAGTGTGATTTCTTCCAAAAGGAAGTAGAATTTTTAGGGTATGTCATATCTCCAAATGGCATAAAAACGAATCCTGCAAAAGTTGAAGGATGATGGATTGCCAACTTTCCAGAACCTATAACTTTAAAAGAGCTTCGCAGTTTTCTTGGTTTGTCAGGATACTACAGAAGATTCATAAAGGACTATGCGAAATTAGCAAAACCCCTGACTTCTCTTCTGAGAGGGGAAGAAGGTAGAATATCGAAAAACAAATCCGCAAACGTAAAAATACTTTTGAATGAAGAAGCAATAGAAGCTTTCAATAATATAAAACGTTCACTCACTTCCAGAGATGTGATACTTGCATATCCTGATTATAAGAAAAATTTCGAACTGGCAACAGACGCCTCCAACTTTGCAATCGGAGCCGTACTATCGCAAGACTCAAAGCCTTTGGCATTTATCTCAAGAACATTGAGCAAGGCGGAGGAACATTACGCCGTCAATGAAAAAGAGATGCTAGCCATAATTTGGGCTCTGAATTCATTTAGGAATTACTTATATGGCTCAGCTAAAGTACAAATCTTTACTGATCACCAGCCGCTCACTTACGCTTTGAGCAATAAGAATAACAATAGCAAGATGAAAAGGTGGAAAGCAGCCTTAGAAGAATATTCATACGACTTACATTATAAACCTGGGAAACAAAACGTCGTAGCAGATGCACTATCCAGGATACCCCCGAAGGAATCACAGGTTAACAGTCTATCAATAGCAACCAATTCGAATGAAAGCTCGTCCCATAATTTAATTTATAGCATAGAAGCCCCTATAAACGCTTTCAAAAACCAAATAATTTTAAAAACAGATAGCACATCTACGTATCAATTTAAAATCGTGTTTCCTACATATCATAGACAAATAATTACGGAACCTGATTATTCCGAACAAACCCTTAAATCAATTCTAAAAAGATATTTGAACCCATCAGTTATAAACTGTATAAAAGCAGAAGAATATGTTATGGGCAAAATACAAGAGGTCTATCCATTACATTTTAGCAAATACCGAGTTAGGTTCACACAGATACAAGTGGAAGATATACCTAATGAAAAAGAACAGGAGGAGATCATTATAAAAACGCACAATAGAGCGCATAG
The DNA here is from genome assembly GCF_023373825.1 of Bactrocera dorsalis. Lineage (NCBI taxonomy): Eukaryota > Metazoa > Arthropoda > Insecta > Diptera > Tephritidae > Bactrocera > Bactrocera dorsalis. The sequence goes on from NC_064307.1 coordinate 5,667,328, forward strand.
AAATACTAGGGAAAATAAAATGCAAATTCTGGAAAAGTACTATTTTCCTGCAATGGCAAGTAAAATAAAGAAAATTATAAGAAACTGTGCAACATGCAAGGAAAGCAAATATGACCGACGTCCAATAAAACCTCAAATTCAGGCCACACCCATTCCACAGTTTGCAGGCCAAATAGTGCACATTGATATATTTATGGTTGGTAAGGAATTAGTTCTAACCGCGATGGACAAATTTTCCAAATACGCAATAGCAAAACCCATTCGATCGAGAGCATCGGAACACATCAGACAGCCTTTACGCGATATCCTTTTCTCCTTTGTTCCAGAAACAATAGTGATGGATAACGAGAAATCTTTTAATTCTGAAGCAATAAACTACATGATAGAGAATGAATTCGGAATTAATATTTTTAGAACCGCTCCGTATACAAGTTGCTCAAACGGACAGGTAGAACGTTTCCATTCTACATTGCAAGAAATAATGCGATGTCTTCAAAAGGTGAGCACATACCGTTCATTCCGCGAATTGTTGGATAAATCAGTTTTCGAATATAACTCCACTATTCATACGACAACAGGAAGAAAACCTGTAGAAATATTCTTTGGCAGACGTGTTTATAGCGACCCTGAAATAATGGAGAAAGACAGACAAGAAACTATAAACAGACTCCTAGCGAAACAAAACGCAGACCTTACATACCATAACAAGAACAGATCACCTCCAAGAACATATGCGGAAGGAGATATCATATTTGTCAAAGTAAATAGAAGATTAGGAAATAAGTTATCGGCTAGATTTAGAAAAGAAATTGTTGCGAAAAATTTTAATACAACGATAGTAACTAAATCAGGTAGAGTAGTTCATAAAAGTAACATTAAATAGAAATGCATGAGTAAATATGAATTTAAACACATAAAATTTCTTCTTTAATAGGAAAAATGAATACGGTAGAAATCATGACAATCATGCTGGTATTAGCATTGACAGTAGACGCACAACAAATCGACATCCAGGATTTAACGAATAATAACGGATATTTACCCATCAAAACTAACGAACTGAAAATAATTAATCATTATGACAAAACACTTCATTTTATCAACTTAACAGCCTACGAGGAAACAGTATCCTTAATATCAAATAACATTAACATGCTAAAAACCACAACTTTTGAAGATAAACAAATTTTGGACACAGTTAATAGGAACTTTGCATTACTCCAATCAAAAATAAGCGGCTTACACCCTCATTTTAAATCAAAACGAGGACTTGTAAATATTCTAGGGAAAGGATTAAAATATATAGCAGGATCCATGGACAGTGATGACGAGACGGAAATCCATAACGCACTCACAGAAATACACGAAAATGAATTATCCACAACAGCTAGTATGACGAATATAGTACGCGTTAATAACTTCATATCCGAGGAAATAAACAATATAACAAAACATATTAACCAACAGCAAATCTCAATAAGTCATTACATTAATACATTTAAGGACACCATACAAAATAAAATAAAGTCATTAGAGGACAAGGTTCAATTTTTAGAGCACACATACCAAATAGAAAACGATATATCCTTTTTACGAAACCACATAGACGACATAGGACAAATTATATTTTCCAGCAAAATAGGTATAATTCCTACGGACATCCTCACCAAATTAGAACTCGAATTAATTACAGATTTCGACAGTTACCAAAATATCAAGACAGCAGTAATATTTCAAAACAACAACATAATCATAATCCTCCTAATACCCCAATATTCATCAAATACCCTTTCACAAATCAGATTTGAACCACTTCCTAATATAGCTAACAAATCAATAGCCTTAGATACTTACGAAGTATTAATAGATTCAGAAAATAATATGTATGAAACAAATGTAAAAAACAATTTGGAGAAAAATTTAATAAAAATTCATAATAAATGTTTAGAAAATATATTGAAATTCGAAGAAGCAAATTGTAATTTAGAAACTATAGATAAAATAAATGTTACTGAAATAGTCCCTGGTATTCTAGTATTTAAGCATTTTGATGTAGAAATAGAACACAATTGCAATAAGCAAAAAATAAAACAGAAAGGCAACTTTCTTATCAAATTTGAAAATTGTTATATTAGTACGCTTAATAAGACGTATTCGAACATTAACATTAAAATATATGAAACATTTATTTTGCCAAATCGAATTACAAAAATTAAAGAGAAAAAGAATGTAACTGAACTTGTTCTTAAATTAGAAAATCTTTATGTAAAACAAATAAATCACGAAAATAGTATCGAATTACTAATGAATAAAAATAAAAAGAGGCATAGGCACTGATGTTATAATTATAACTATAATTTTAATAACAATTGTATACATCATTATAAAAAGTAATCAAAAGCTATATTATTTCAATGAGCCACCGCAAGCAACTTCAGCAAAAAGAGGACCATTTCTACAAAATTCAACACCACAAATGCATTAATCCCGATTGAGGACAATCGACTTAAGAGGGGAAGAGTTAGCACGAACCAAGCATAAAGTGCAACTATGTCAACAACCCCGAGCGACAACTGGTAAATTCTGCCGATGCAACTTCAGCACATCCGGCACATGCCAATGCAATCGAATTGCTTATATTAATTCTAGGAATTAGATCACGCCACTTAATAATTCCGTGGCTTAGAATAAGTATAAATTAACCGAATTGTTAAATTTAAGTTTGAGTCGTTTTTGATCAATAAAGCGGACACGCTGTCCGACTAAAAAATCATTTTTTTTGTTATTCCCAACGCGGGAATACATAATTTATACAAGTATTGTATGTAAATAGGAAGTGAAAAGTTTTGGCGCGCAAAAGTTTTCCAATTCCCCTCTTTTCCGTTACAGTTTAGTTTATGTTGCACTTCATTTCACTTTCTTTTTTCCAATTCAGCTTAATTCTGTTTGATAGAGTTTGATTTAGTTTGCCACACAGGAAGTTTTCGAACTTTGACGCAGTGAGAGCAGCTTGCGTTGGTGTTGCTGTCGCTGTGCGTTTTTTTTTGGCATGAAAGTTACTCGTAATAGTTGAAATATTTGGCAATATTTATAAATACATAAATATAACTTTTGATACTGCACATCACTTTCACACTTTTCTTTATGGGGATGCTGTGGGCAGCGGTCACTGCACTCACAGCGTTAAGATTTGTATCAAAAAGTGAGAAAGATGGAAAGGAGCGAGAGAGAAGGATTTCTGCCCCATTATTGAGACTGGTTATAATATTTTGCTTTGTTTTGTTTTGGCTTGTAATTTTGATATAGAAAAGTATTAGCGAATGAAGAAGTAATCAAGTAAAATTATCGTTTCTTAGTTTAACTTTGTAGACTCTCGTCAGAACTACTTAACATACATATATTTTTGTGACAAAAAAGCAGACGGAAATTGTAAATAAAGCGCAAAATATTAAATTGTTCATCAATATTTTGTCGCCTTCAAAGCAATCCGCACTAGTTGTTATATTATTCAATTATGCCAATGATTTTACCAGTCCTCGAAACACTTTACAAGCTTTCAAGCGCTTTTTGAGATGGTCTTTAGATCTTTCATAGAATTTTAATTTATCTCTTCGATTGCCTGAAAACGCGTTTCTACGGAGAGGCAATATCATTGTGTTCTTCTTCAAATTCGGTCACAATCGATCTCTTTGTCAAAACAATTCAGTTTTATCGAGATGGGTCGAGCAAGAACGCGTTTCATACCCAAAATACCCACCTAAATCATTCGAACGACTCGCGAAAAATGTCGAGCTCTCTTGCTTAAGAATTTTCAAGCACCATATTCTTCACTTTTCTACTATTTTCATCAGTTGAAGAGGTCGGAGGTCGTCCAGAACGAGGCAACAAAATACTGAAGTGTACCGAGTGAAGTGTGCTGTAAACAAACTGATTGACAGATCGCGTTCATATTTCGCATGGTTATAAGGGGCAGTTGGATGTTAAAAAAGGGATAGTGACGCTCTTCCTAAACTATATGAAGATATTTCCATACTCCGTTGCGTAAATTAATTGATCTGTGATTTATTGACCATTTTCAGAGGAATGAAGTAAATATGCGTAAATGCATAAGAGAGAGTCACTCATTCAACAATTTTTTCTCATAAAAAAACGAAATATTTTATTAGAATTTTTTATTGCAACAAACATGCACTATTAACAAAGAAATTCTGAAATTTTTTGGAAAAAATATTTTAAACTCGGTCATTGCGACGCCATTACCGGTGGCCTCTCGGAAAACAGTTGCGCCCGCTATGCCACGATAACTCCTTACAGGATCATATAAAATAAAAGAAATACGTGGTTTAGTTAAAGCCTTAACTTAGAACACGGATGAAGGAAAAACAAAACTGGAAATTGAATTTTTGGCAGATATTTTTACAAAAAAAAAAATGAAAAATTCAATGAAAATTCAAATAGTTGTATTCGAAAAAAAATCCTTCGTCCAAATCTTTAAGAATTGTACCTCAAAGATCTGTGTAAAATTTCATCAAGATCGGTTGGCAGTTCTCGAGAAATCTTGCCAACCGATTGCATAAACAAAGTTTCGAGAAAAACGCATTTAAAGACGGCGCACTTAGCCTAGATAGTCTGTATTTCCGTAACTATATCCTAAAGGTGTTTTAGAAGTTAATAAGACAAAAAATAAAAACGATATTTTGAAACCCGTAAACCCATGTAACCCTTTAAGTTTAATATGGCGAGTATGTAGACGGCATTTAGATAACAAAAGGTTTGGCTAATAGAAGACAGTTAATATATACATTGTATATAGATTCGTATGTTTATAGTGTGTATAAGTAATATAAAAAATGACTACATTTATTTTCAAAACGACATATTAAAAATCTTATTTCCTCCTTTCACTGGAAGCACTTAAAAGTATAGGCGATCTTTGTAGGAAATACGTGACCATGTTAATAATTCATAATTCTTAATGCACCTTAATAAATCAGGTGATAATAATAAAATATTGAAAATTACAAAAACAAAAAATTGTAAAAATAAAAATAAATGAATGAGTATGAATTGATGTCTCTGGCTTGCTTCGATTCCGTAGAAAAATCGTAAAAATTGCCTAGAACGTGCCCACAAGCACACACAGTCGACTTACCTTTTGAAAAGGATAATACTTTTGGGAAAGTTAAAATATATCAAAATATATTTAACCGAAATCAATTTCCAATTCTAAAGGCAACCACAATTTTCCACTTTGAGCAGAGAAATTCTTTGGAAAATTGGGGCCATGAAACCACAAAGTAATATTAAATTGTAAATGAGTCTATTGCCTTTGTTGTGTTTTGTTTTGGGCTTCTAAAATGGATGTGTCGAGTGAAAAATTGAGAATGGTAAATAATGTGCAAACATCTTCGCTAGCAACACCAACAAGCAGAGCGTGTGTAATAAAATAAAATATTGAATGAGAGGGATACTAGTGGCGTACGGCAGGTGAATTTATGATGAAGCAAAATTATTAAGTCAAAAGAAGATGGGAAATTAGAGAGTAAAGAATAAACTGCTGCAATTGCATTTAATTCAGGAAGAAAACTCGGCGCAGCAGTGAGAACAAAAGTATAATAAGTGTGCATGTTCGTTTCAGGAGGTACGTGATTACAATTACATACTTGCATACGCACACACAAACATATACACACATGAGAGCACGTGTGCTGCGGGGAACACACCAACACCAAAGCCAACCACAAAGGCATGACTAGAAAAGAGGAGCTCAGCTTCTGACTGCTGACGCAGGAGTCTTTATAGATTTGTATCCGAAAATTTATGTTCTTTCTAGCGCCACCGAGCGCTGCTTAACTGCCAACGAAAGCGAGCAGATGAAGACATAATTGCACAAATATTATGAAAGGTGCCTGGACACACACATACACATGCCCTCATCTATTTTTTTGATTGCTCATTTTATTTATTTCCAAGCTTGGTATTGTGTCCTTGATTTTCATTGGTCTCACTACTGCTTTTTGTGCTTTTCTTAAGTCTCTCGAGTCACTATTTTATGGTGAACGAACAAATTTTATTAACAACTTCTTATAAATCGCTTAAATTTGGAAGTCGTTGCTTAGCACCTAGTAATCTCAAATAATTTATTGTCACTTCCTTGAGACAATTGTAATGGCAAATGGGTCCTTGCAATAGTAAATGGTTCCTTCTGTTGTTCCAATATTGATATTCTTTATCTTCGGCAAAATTGGTCGGATAGATTTCAGTATAAAAATATACCCCGCCTTTGCTTTGGTGTTCCTTCGACTTTACACTCTAAATCCTATATTTTTCAGTACATTTTACATTTATTGAAAACTTTACAAACTTATCCTCTTGTCGATTAAGGCGCTCAAGAGGTTGCGCCTGATGGAGGCTATTTCTATAGACCTCTAGGTCAACTCCAACTGCAAATCCTTACGATTCTCCTCTATGGTTCCGTCCAGAATCTCACAAAGCAGCCGCTCACACCTACATACATGCTTGAGATGCGTGCGTGTGCGGTCAACTCAACCATGTACACACATACATATGTATGTATGTATCTGTATACAATGCACTTAAACACAAAGCCAGCAGTAGTCAACTGAAATACCGACTAAAGTGTCCAAACCGCAGGGCAAAGAGGAATTTCGAATTGTGGCAACATTATGTGGTACATTACAATACACACACACATGCTGCAAGTGGGTATTGGAATTGGTTTTCGAATGTTGTCCATATCATATTTTATCAACACTTTGTAGCCACACAGTTTTCAGATTTACGAGCTTAAATTTATTGGGTTTATGTTGTTGTTGTTCGTGTTGCAACTTTCATTATGAAATGCTGAATTGGTTGATAATTTATTGTATGGCAAATGCGATAGTCACAATGGAAAATTATACATATGTATGTATGTACGTGTTAACGCTGTATAAATTGGCTTAAATGTATAAATTAACATGTGGCCACCAAAGTGCTGACGGGGTGGGGGTTTAAAGAGTTCCATGCCGACGAAATTGTGCAAGCTATGAGAGTGATTTCATTATGAGATTTCTAATAGGCATAACTAATCATTAAAGCCAGTAGAACAGGGCTTGATTATTGAAAGAGTAAGATAAGCTCCACAAATTTCAAATGCAACCATGAATTTTTGTTATTAAAATGTGCAGCTTAGCGAAAATCCAACCTATTTAAGATCAAGAAGAAGAAATTCTCAAGGCTGTTTCTCTAAAACTATTACTTGAATCAACTTTAAAATTTGGGGCAATATTCTAGAAGTTTTGTAGAATTTGATAAGAAAATAAAAAAAATCGATTTTTTGAAACTAGTAAACCCATTTTCCCAATCGAAGTATATTGGAAGATAATTAGTTCAAGGGTTTTTGCCTACACCTTCTCTTGAGTTGAAGAGTATGGTGAAATCAATATGTAAAATAAGCCTATGTAGCCTCTCTTTAGTATCAACCCCCTTTTTAAGGAGGTTAGGTCATGGGATGACTTTCTGAATCATATTCATTTAATTTGAAGGACCTTTTTCTACTCAGGATAGCAACATATACTCTCTTGACCGTTAAAATGATGATGTCGGTATTTTAAGACTCTACAATAAATTGACGTGACGTATCACCATCCCTCTCTTAAGGAGTTCGTCACAGTTTGATCGAACTCAGAACAGTGTAATGCTAGCTATAAAGTGAGAGCAGAACGCTATGTAAATATTACTCCTCCAGTCAATACTTGACAACTGAACCAAAATAAACACTCCTCAAAAAGTGGCAATCGGGATGCGTAAACTGAAAACTTTAAACTGAGCCATATTCCATTTAAATTATTTAAGATGTAAACGGCAACAATAAAGAGGCTTAGATTTTACCTCAGTGCAGTAGCTACAATCACAGGCACGTTCTCTGAAATTGCAAGGTGTTGACTTAGAAAATTGACAAAATAAGATAAAACAATGGAATAACGGCAAAAGCAATCTCACATTGTCATACTAAACGCCAGCAAATTTCTGAAATAAAAACACTTGTGTATCGAATGAAATTGGAAAGCAATTCATGCGCGTGATTGAAAGTAAAACCCATTCCATTTCCTTTAAACGAGTAGCAAACCAGCAGGGTTGCCGGTGGCTGCATTCGAGGAAATCATTTAACCAGCTGAGCATATGAAGAACGCCACAGTTCGGTGCACTGCATCAATTGGATGCTTCAAATAGCACCTGCCATGGCAGGGAGCATGGTTTGGCAGGCAGCAGCCACTATTGTAAGCACACCCATGCCAGCACTAAGTATACAACAGAAGTCTGCCACATACACTGGGCAAGGCTGCGCACCTTGGAGGAGGAGGGGTGGAATAGCATACTTGCCGCATTGGAAAGGTAAGTATAGTCAGATATCCTCGTTGTAACCATATGCACATACAATACCCCTTTGGTGCCGCTTCTTGGTGCTTCTTGACTTCGCTACGGAAAAAGTAATAAAATGCGAAAAACTTTTGTTTGCGCTCAAATGCCCGCTTCAGTGTTTCTGGCTGAAATGGAGAAGCGAAACCATAGACTTACATGAGTTTATTGAAATCCCAGCGATGCTTGTAATGAGACAGTTTGTGGGTGAGGTGTAAGAGTGCGCGGGTGTGTGTGTGTGTGTTACAACAGACTAGAAAGGTTCTATGGGCACCCAAGGCCAGTTGGTTGTGCACACACTCGCAGGCAATGCAATTGCAATATTTCTGCCACAACCGATTGAAAAAATCCACTTTCACTTGAAAATGTCCCATTTTTATATGCGATTTGATTGGTTTTGTTCAACATCTGCAGCATTCATTCTTCGATGCCTCAATTCACCCATACATTTACATACACATACACACTGTGTAAAGGCAGTGCACGTTGTCAAATTGACTGCTATGTAAATATGAGTGTCGGGCTTCGAAGCGTGCTTAATGGTAAATACATGTCATATACTTGTATATCAGGGACTAAAAATATAAAAGTTCAGTTATAGAGTTTGTTAGTAGTGAGTGTTTGTTTCAATTTCATGGTCGTGGAGATATTGCCACTCTCTGTGGAGTAGATTTTGCTCAAATAAAATATACTTTCAAAGCTGGAGCGTTTTCATTTATTCGGACGACATGATCTAGCCAGCGTAGCCGCTGTCTCTTAATTCGCTGAACTATATCAATCGGATCGTATGACTCATTCAGCTCATCGTTCCATCGAACGCGATATTCGAAGTTGCCAATGCGCAAAGGACCATAATTCTTCCGCAGAACCTTTCTCTTAAAAACTTGTAATGTCGACTCATCAGATGTTGTCGTCGTCCATACCTCTGCACCATATAGGAGGACGGGGATAATGAGTGACTTGTAGAGTTTGGTCCCTTTTTTTGGGAAAGGACTTTACTTCTCAATTGTCCACTCAGTCCGAAGTAGCATCCGTTGGCAAGAGTTATTCTGAGTTGAATTTTGAGGCTGACATTGTTGTTGCTGTTAATACTGGTTCCAAAATAGACGAAATTATCTATAACTTGCGAGTGCGAAGCTATGATGACAGGAAATATTTCTTATAAACTATCGATTTCACTTCAAAATGACGGAGTTTAGTTGATTTTAGAAAACCACAACCGAAGTCGCGAATGCTCTTTTGGGAAAGCTCAGCTCTTTTGATGATTCAAAAAGCGGAACCTACTGCCTTAATACCTACTTTCCGTCAATTTATATGGTTATTTTGAATTTAGTTGTCAAGCTCTTAGTTTCCATTGTGATGACATGAAGAAGAATTCGATTTTGGAATGAACAATTTCACTCTGCGTGCTATTGGGATATTAGAGCATGAGGGCGCATCCAGTTTAAGACGCGATAAATCTGTACACGAATGTAAGAAAAAGTCGCGTCTATGAACCAAGATATTATCTGAGCTTGGCGTGAGAGTACGCAGAAAAGATTTTTTTTCACTTCAAAAATTTAACAAAAAACTACAATATACGACAGCAGGTAAAGTTGTGGCTAATTTGCAATTTCATGGGATTCAAATTATTTTCTGTTAAAAAAGTGAGGAAAACGGTTCAAAAAAATTATTATTGTATACTGAGAAATTCAGCATGATTTTTAGAGAGTTTTAAGAACAAACAAATCTCAGTATGGCGGAAATATTAGTTCAGCTTCATATCGGGGCTCCGAAGCTCCAAAAAATATAGTTCATCTCTGCTATTGTGCTACAACCGTGTCTTCTATGTATATACACTAGTGAATCGAAATTTGTAACTAAAATGGAAAAAATGAGTAATTTGCATTCCAAGTAGGAGAAAAAAATTGTGACTAATTTATGGAGTTTTTGCCGCTGCTTGAAATACTCATGGCTTTGTCAAGAAGAATGGGTCGACTTTTTCAATCGACGTGGGTTGGCTAACACTGGTTTACATACAAGTATTTGTGTTCGCCTCTGGAGTATTATGGCTAAATTTGTAATGGGATCAACCTTCACACCTCATGCCCTCACCCAAAACAGCCGAGCGTAGTCGCATTATGTTTGTACAACTTTTTTGTTACTCATAATGTGTATATAGAGGTACATACATATGTATGTATGTATGTATGTAAGAATGGGCATAGGTTCGTTTATAATTACCTTTTGTTATTTCTCACGACATGTTTGCAGACATAACTGCAGGTTTGTGTGAATATATGGAATATATATGTACATATGTATGTTTACAACATATACTTCTTATCAAAATTCATATTTTGTATTAGGGTGAGCCAATTGGGAGGTTTAAGTTCAAAAGGAAATGACATAAAGAATTTGCAAAGTTTTTAATTTGAAAGAGGGTGCTCTACATGTTGTTTGATAACAGCCGAATTATAAAGATAATATTGGGTAGTCGAAAAGTCTTTTCGTATTTTGTCAATAGATGACGTTGCAGTCGTAAATCTCCAGTGCTACTAACCACATTGTGTCCACAATTATAAGTGGCGTTGAAAATGCTATCTGAAAGGTGGTTTCGCGAAGCTCTATTAAAAAAATTAGCAGTAGAAATAAATTTTTATTTCAGTATTCCGTATCACCCTAATGCCATTACTTAAAGGTATTACCAGTCTCTGTCGAATATTAGCGGCATAAAGGCGAAAAACCCGCTAATACAACTGGTAATGTGCCAATAAGACACCGTCCTTCATACATATATATATTTATATACATAATATACATATATGTATATATGTATATATACGCACACTCATAAAGTCAACATAGTTGAACCGATAAAAATGCGACAACTTGGCAAATATTGTATGACAATTAAGTAACTAACAATAAGGGAATTTTCACACAGACAAAAATACCCAGCTAGACAGACTAAAGAAATATGCTGTGGTGGTAATAGCAACAATAGCCACAAACACAACTGCGTAAATAATGCGTGGGAAAGTTAAAGAGCCATATTTCTTTACAGTCTTAGCCAAGCCCTGATACACTCCGATATAAGCACATACTACATACTCGTAAGCAAGCAACGGTTTATATGAATGTTTGTACATTTGTATGAATAATTGAACGAACCAATCCAGTTGAATGCATTTTTCGCTGATAAGAAAGCTATGCAGCAACGGAGAGTGGGAAATCAAAACCAACTGACACAGGTGCTTCTTGTGCCCGAAGTGGAGGTCTAAATACATTGAAGTTGTGAGTTTAGTTTACTCTCACTTCATATGATAGCACTAGTTGAAAAGAGAAGTTGAAGAAATGCGTCCAGTTCAGAGGTAATCTCTTCGAAGAGATCGTGAGCCAGTGTTTGTTTTTTGCTGCTATTGCAGCTGAGTTGCCTACTGACGCTCTCGGAAAGTTAATGTGACGTTTACTTGAAACGTTCTTGACTTTTCCAATTGGGGATTACTAAGCTATTACAACAAAAAATCTTGAAAATAAAGATGAATTATTATAATTATGAACAGGGACATGAAGTTTATAGCATCCAGAATGCATAATCTCCGAAGAAGTTGTTCAGATCAGTAAAGCTGTCACACAAACTGAAACGAAGTTTTTGGAAGAAAACGTTGTATTTCTGAAGGGAATTATAGCTTCAAAGCAACCGAAGTTAACGTTTTTTCTTGGTTTGATTCTTTGTGAAGCCATAGCCAAATAAATTTGCATAGGCCTTTAATTTCAACTCCCGTGAATTCGGTGGAATATCTCAAGGTATGTGCTCCCAAGTGTTTAAGTTGTTTCCACTTCATCCTCTTCTGTACAGCTTCTGCAAATGACATCTGGTAAGATTCCCAACTTAACAGCATGGACGCAAACAGGGCAAGGACCTGTTAAAAGCCCCACAACGGGGAAGAAGCAGACTCTCTTGCTATCAATCTTGGGCCAAAAGGGTTTTGCGACCGCGCAAGTACCTATGGTGGCCCAGAGCTGGCCAAGCTTCAACGAAGCTCAGTTATCGGGGTGTTCAGATACGTGTTCTTTTAAGAACCCAGATTCCCTGAGTCTGATAGCAACTTTTTATAGGGTTATTTGTTCAGTCTATGGGAAGCATAATTCCAAAAGCTAAATATCGACAGATTTAGAAATTGTATACTCTTTTGTGGATCCGTTGAAAAGGAAATGCATTCTAAATCCATTCTATTCCTTAAGGAAATTGTACCACAAACAAATGGAGCAGCCATTGCACAACTTTTACTTTTGAAATTTTGTTATGGCGAAAGACCACGAGCAACTCCATGCGTCTCTGTACGTACCGCGTGTGTGTATGTGTGTACGCTTGTGCGCCTTCACTTTTCCCACAGCAAACGAATGCTTACAGGTTTCGAAACTTTTCCCATGTTTTGAATGTTGACGAACAGTTGTTGCGAGGTTGTTATCATTGTTTGACTAATGTAATTTATGTGCACATACACACATGTGTATGTGTGTGTTTTTGTTTATTTCTTGCAAACAGTTACCATTTTGACAACTTTTGACCACCAAGCAGCTCAGTTGTCACCAACGGCACTGTTAATAAAGTCGAGCAACATAAACCAACGAAACGCTGGCCAACCACTTGAGTAGCCGAATTTCCGACAACGACAACGACAACTACAAACAATTCATACATACATACATACGTCAAGACCATCTGCCGCAAGTTGTGTGCCATAAGTTGATGATTGTTGACCGTTCCACGCAGCTCGCTTCACCGATCTTTCTGTTTGCCTGTTTTAGTTTATATTTAATTGACTACAAACTGTCCATCTTTCCGTCCGTCTCTGTGACCGTTTGCATACATAAATGCATGTGTATAAGTGTGTATGTGCTTTATGGAGATTGTAGCCACCTTGATACGCCCAGCGACCCATGTTTTGGTGGCAAGTAAAAGCAACAACAACAACAAAACTTGTAAAATTAGTTTGAAATTGAGTGGTGTTAAACGTTTGTAATTCACAGATTTTTTTCGTTTTTTCCTCAGTTGTCTATTGTCGTTTGGATAACGCCTGAGTGTGACTCCACACAAGGCGAACGGTCGTAAATATGTATTGGTGCTATGTGGACATATTGCCTTGGTTTGTTCCCATAAACTTCTTGTTGACAAAGGTCATTTGTGTGCGTTTTTCGCCTCCAAGCGTGTTAACTTCTTCCCAGGCCACTTAAAAGTTCAAAGGCTTCGGGTTTTCAGCTATAAATAAGTTATGTACTCTTGGCTTTGTATGTTCGGCGGCATAGAGTCTTATATACATAAATCCATTATCTAATTTTTAATTCAAACAAAATGTGTATTTTCCCATCGTCTAAAGACTTAGCAATATAGTAGAGGTCATGCGAGCCAAGCTGCATCCTTGGCCGGGTTGGGTTCAGTTCCACAAAAGTTCGCAAAAAAGATTTTCTAATTGCAAGTGCTTACTTTCAATAGCTTTCTCAAAGCCTTGTGGAATATCTTACTTACTATAGTCTAATATTTTTCAGAACTGACCACTGTTGGTGGGAGTTGCCAATCCTAAGTAAAATTAGTGAGAGTCTTACATATAGTTAAATAAAAGAAGTCAGGAAGTTTGGTTCTAAGAAGCCTTTTCCTTAAACGGTATCATTTTGTTGAGTCTAATTAGTCCACGGCTGCATGCTTGTTAGAAAAAATAGGTTTTTTTAAACTAAACATTTGATTCCTTTCCAATGTTTCCATTATATTTGAGAATACATTTGCTATCGTAGTTGCGGCGATGAAAAACATTACCCAATACATTCCTTGTAACTTTAGTGTTCAGCTGTTTAGTCGAAGAGAACGAAACCCATATCGTCGTCTTCCTCGGACGCCGACTCAACCTTTTTGGCTTCTTTCTTTTTTCGGCAGAACTTGAAGCAGAGACTGCAGGAGCAGCAACAAATTTGCTGTGGCCCTTGATGATAGCAGCTTCCTTGAAATCCACTTTGGTGGCGGCAGCAATAGCCAACAGATTCTTGGAACCATTGGCCGCACTGTATGATGCCGAAGCTATAGTTGGGTAACCAATCTGTAACGATACGGCTGTCAAATTGACAACACCAGCTTGGAATTTCGCACACAGATCTTCGGGCTCGATGTGCAAGATCTCAGGTGAGAAAGTGGAACCTGTTGCACATGTGCCTTTCTTAAATCTCGGTCTTATGCGGTGTCTTTATTATTTTGTATGTCCAGCTGCTTCATATCTTCCCCCGAGTACGTATATCTTATCCTTAATTTAGTGGGGAATACTGTGACTTTTTTTCTTCTGCACTCTCTTCTTGTCGTTACTGGTCGAATCCCCTTAGTTTCTGCGATTTGATAAATCGGATGGCATTTTCACCATTTTTAAACTGGTTCAGCTTATCGCTCTACCTTATAAGGCAAATCTTTTATTGCTCCGAAGAGTTTTCGTTGGGTCTCACTTTCCTTCGAATATTTGAGCTTTGGTTTAGAGATATTGCAGATGAGACATCCTTTTCTGGAAATAACACTGCGTGCTTTCGTGGATGCGACTAATGTGGAACCTATGTCTCGGTACTTGTTCAGTATGCTATGATAAAGGCTTTTTGATAAATGGCATACGGACTCGCAAAAAGGGTTGTTAAAGTCTATATAACTGTAAAGAAGTAATGAGCTATGCGAAGCTATGAGTATGACTTCATCAGTCACTCAAAATCTTGCAGCTAATTACAAAGCGATTTCATAAGCCAAGGGAATGCAACCAGAAAATATAACTAAATATGTTGGTTATGTTAGACAACAACAGTATGATGGAAAACCAGTGAAAAGCAATCAATGATATGTGTATGAATGTGGGCAGATATATCCACCTTGGACGGTACACCGACGGCGTCTTTGATGAATTGCTCAGAAATGGAGCAGAATTTCAATTAAACGCAAGGTAGGACACACACACATACATACATAAGTGCCTACTAATAAGTATAGGCCTAACCTACACCCACACACAAACACAGTGACGTTGGCAGTTGGGTACCATATATGAAGGCTTGAAATTAATATTGATGCAGATGCTGATTTAGAGATTGAAATAGAAAATTAATCAAATTTCCCGACCAGCAATTAATAGTGACCTACGAGCGTATATAGACACAGTTATCCATATATATGTATGTATAGTGCTGAACATGTGTGTGTCTGTACTCCTGAAAGCCTGTGTGACCAGAGTTAAATCGAGATTGGGCGCTTGTGCGGGCCAAAGAGGCCGACAGCCGACAGCGCGCAGCTTTACAACTCCATTAAGATTGCTGAAGGTGTCAGCAGCTTTAGTTGCAGCTTAAAAAAGAAGGGCAACGGCAAAGAAGAATTCTAATTGAACTCTCAACAGCTCAGCGAATGCCCGTCAACGGCCGCAAAGAAACTAATCACGGCAATCCCGTAGAAAGATGAATGATGATGGAAAACGAAGTTGGTGAAAGATCGAACGACATTACACACACGCACACACACTCGTAAACAATGAGCGCAATATGAGTAAATGGAAAAAGGAGGAATTGAAGTGCGGTACAAAAGTAGGGGGGCGTAGAGGCCGTAAATGAGTTGTGTTGCATGTGTGTGGCCACTCTACTTGGGCGTTAAAGCGTCTTGTAGCGTTTGGTGTGGAGCAGAACAGCGGCTCCAATGGGTCCACTGCGTTCAAGCGGCGCTGAGACTGATGTTTTTTTTCTTTTTAGATATGGGAGCGCCTGCGCATGCGTTCACACATGTGTGGCGGAATGTGCTGGCCCTTGCGGCTATGTGGCACGATAATCAAGTTGAAAGCGTGTTATCGATTGTGTGCCTATTGTTGAGTTTCTTTGTTGCTTAGCAGCGATAATGCTATTGATCGGCTGAAACTGGGTGTGAGGTAAAGCAATTAATTGTTATTGGTATTGTTATTAATTTTCATTACTTTAATATATGTCCCACGGTGGTTCAATATTCTAAGGAGGGATTTTTATTGTTAGTCCTTTCAAAGAGGTCGGAGACTTAAGATTCCTACAACCGCAGAGTTCCTTATATATATCTATGGAGTTTGAGAGAGAAATCAACATAACTGCCGACGGAATTTCATGCTATGTGCAAATCTCGAAATAACGCGACGCATCTTTTAATTTAACTGAAAAATTATTGCTTTTTGCATATTCGTAAACTTCTTATATTATGAAGTATTCAAAACTAAGTATAAAGGCCTCATACTTAACCTCAAATGCCAACATTTCCGACCTTTATGGACACACAAAGCCATCGGCTCACAGCTTGCAACACATTTCTCTTAAACGTAGCACCGACCCGCCTTAATGCACCTCTGCAGCAATGACTTTGTATATGACCATTGCATCTGGGGCGATTAAAGTATTTTATCCCATTGATCTATTGAGCTTTAATTGTTGTTTTCATTTATTTTTAAGTTGTTGATAGATGACTTCAACCTGTGTGTGAACACCGAAGAAGAGTGGACCTGCTCACAAGCAACGTGTTGAGCGCTTGTACTCGTAGCCATGCGTAAATCAGAGCGCATCTGCCTGCTGGTTTGGGCGGAGTGGGGCGCCGGCGAAGGCAAAACAATTAAGCTATTTTCACTAGTTGCGGCATGCGTGTGGCAGGTTCGAAAGCAAAATTATACCATTAAATTATTTGGAAAATTTAATGCATCGGTTGCACCAAGCACCCGAAGCATGTTTGCCCATGCACAGTGATCAACGGTATTGAACGATAGTCGGGTCTACGTAGACGGAACGCACTCAGAGTTTTATACGATCAAGGACTGTAAACACGTTAGCATTCCTCCAGTTTACTTCGGGTACAACAACAGCAATAACAGTGGAATTAACCCGCATCAACTAATCAGATCCTAAAGGCTTTCATCAGTTTCTCATCGAAGATCTTTCATAGAGGTGAACTTCTTTATCCACATATTTCCAGTTGCTTTCATTATTGATTTTCATTGCAGCTTAGTCTCCATTGATCATTATTTCCTATTGTTACTAGAACGTCCTCACTTCTCGGAAGATACTAGGATTATGAAAATTATACGTTGTGTGCATCTACGGCCAGTTCTTCAGCAGTTTATGAGAATATCTAGCATTCAAGTACTTGAAACAAAATCTCCGATCACTTTTAGGCATAACTGTATGACTGCAACTGGGATGCTTTCGTGTAGTACCGTGTGTACATTTAGTCCGCGAGCTCCCGGCTAATGCTAGCCTATTAACAACTTTATGCCGTTACGCCTATAACAATTGTTGGCTGTTTATGAACTCCACGCAACGCTTCTGTTTTTGGCCACTCATCATTTTGTGGATTTTTTATAGCCACAATTAATTACGATCTGTACAGAGGTGAAGAACTACCACTACTTCCACAAGCGTGTGTCTGTATGTGAGTGATGAGAAGCACATTTGAACACACAGACAGACATTTGTGCATCACATTTGTGAATTGCTTTGTAACAGTGTGGAATATACGCACCGTAGATATAGATACTCGTATACTCTCGCGTTAGTGGGCCTGCGGTGCGACAGCGTGAGAATGAACTTAGTGCAGTAATTTGGCTGCCAACAGTATGGGCCACCTGGAAGATCACCGAAACTAGGAAGTATGAGGAAAATGATATAATTTCCATTGGAATAATTGGTTGAATACAAGTTTGAAAACTAATAAGGAGTTTTGCAATAAATTAGTGAACATACAAGGTAAAAGTTATGCCCCAAGTGGACTTTAATCTCAAAATGCGAATTGTAAAAAATATAGAGCAGAAAAACTAAAAAAAAAAATAGATTTATTGATTATGTAAACGAGTTGAGCCAACTTTCATGCAATTGAACTACAAAATACTGGAGTTCCATCGAACTTGTTATAGAACTATTGACATCCACCGTCAGAGAGGCATTTTAGATCTTAACTCTTTGCCTTTAGGCCTGAATATTCTACAATTCACCGGATACGATGATACTATAAGCCGACATTTGGAATAGACCCAAAATAAACAAATCGACCCACTAACTGTTTGTCATCTTCATATCAGTTCGAAGAATGTTGGCTGTTATGGTTTTTTAAGATGATATTGTGTAATACGAACAGTTCAGCCGGAAAAATAAAACATCTCCATAACTCCTTTGAATTTTTAAGATAATGTCTATGTATATTTTTTATTGATGACAGCTTCAGTAATTTCGCATTCTACCCATTTTAAATGAGATGATGATGATAATGGAAGCAACGAAGTCAGCCTTGAAACTCAACGGCTGCTATTGCTAAAGTCTAAGTGTAGTACGAGGGATGACTTGACGCTTCGAATATGTCGTAACTAGCAAAGGGAATAAACGGTGTGCTCGTTTGTGCCCTCGGCCAGATTGTCTTAAGCGGTTACAGCAAACACCAAGAAATATATGTAAATAATCGATAATATAGAATGTAGCCGAACATCGATAAAGGGGACCAAATGATCCACCGGAGCTCTTGTAAATTTAGTTAATCGTCCGTTTCGAATACCAAAATATTTTTATTTAAATGTTTTGCTTTAAATTTTAATTCTAGCGTGTTATTTGAATTTATTTATAACTTTAAATGCACTATATTCAATCTGAAGCTCTAATTTAATTTGTGAATTTCATTTTAGCAAAATATATGTGGCTATAAAAGGCATTCCATAGCGGGGTTTTAAAAGTGCTGTACCCACACCTTCTTCTTTATTGTACTCACATACCGCCTGTGTATTTAACCATTTTAAGCACAATAATGATATTTAGAATAAAATACTGTCTAATTAGGGTCGATATGGCAGGACATCGTAGAATAAATCAGTAGGAAAGGGCTAAGTTCGGTTGCAACCAAACATTTATACGCTATATAACCATACACTAACCGACATAATCGACACATATATAGTTTGTTAGAAAAACCCAAATCATTATCTGTATTCGTATATGGGAGTAGGGGTAGTATCGACACGATTTTATCTATTAACTATTATCATGTCCCATAATAAGAAATGTTCCCAAGGTTTCATTAAGGCACTTCACATACAATCACCAATAACATGGAGTAAAGTCAACCGGATGTCCGATAATTCTGATATTAGTTATATGGGAGCTAGGTCGAGTTTTTGTCCAATTTTATTCATTTTATCTACAAAGATACATTGTTATGTGTAAAATATGCACTGTAATTTTCATTAAGATAGCTCTAATATTGCCCGATATATGTTGTATAAAGTCGAAACTCTTTATATTAGTTATATAGGAGCTCAGGGAAGTATTGACACGATTCAACCCATATTCGTTGCGCAGAATTATTATTATGAGGAAAGAATTTTCTATGAATGTAAAATATATATCTCATATACTGACCGATATTTTCGGTCAAAAGTCAAGTCTAGATACTGGGGCTCGGTACCTAGGGGCTTGAATACTTTTGTGGGATTTTGACATCTACGAATTCGTAATACTTTTGTACTAAGAAACCCGTATACCAAGTTTCATTAAGATATCTGGATGCTGGATACTGGATGAATCTCTTCAAGTAGCTCTGAACGATTTGTCACCGTTGTTCAGGCGAAAGTCTTTCCATGATGAAATGCCAAACAACACTGAACAAAACTAACATGACAGCTTGGCACAATTTCTTCAAAAAAAAGGCTGTTGAAAAAAGTACCCCCACTTACTTAAAAAATGTCTCCAAAGAGTTCATGTTTTGTGATTCGGTAATAAGCTACAAATTTCGAATAAGTTTCATTGTGTTATCAGAATCGAAGCAAATCCCGCAAAAACGTGATTTTATTAGATCTAAAAACTGGTAGGTCTTTGAATGGAGAACACATAGAAAAAAATTGATAGTAATTGAAACATTTTCTACAAAAAATTTGAAAAATTTAGTTTTAAAAGGTATAGTATTTGAGATATTTGTTATTCCTATTTGTTATTTCTATTCTATGCATCATATTTTTACTCAAGTTACAGTTTGCGCGGACGTACGTCTCCCTGATAATTTAAATATTTAACCCTATATATATCTAACTTAGTTTTGAGTGCTACATGCAAGAGTATAAAAAATGTTGAACAAATAATTTATCTAAGATTTTGTATTTCTAACCAAATTTCGTTGGAAATGTTGGAAAAGGCTTACCTTGATTCAGTTTTATTAAAAATAAAAGCCTACGAGTGGTACAATGCCTTTAAAGACGGTCGAGAGATCGTAGAAGACATGTCTTGTTCTTGGCGACCTTCGACCTGGGAAGGATGTGAACCTTGAAGATCGTCAGGTAGGTGTAAGTGATGGCAAGAGAGCTCGACATCTCATGCGAGTCCGTTTGCATGATTTTGGTGCATGTTTTGGATATGAAACGCGTTCTTGCTTGACTCGTCCCGATAAAGCTGAATTCTTTACAAATATAGTACCGTAAACAGGTTTCTTTGGACACGCGTGATCGTGCGAATTCCGATCTCACATTCGTGAAGAGCATTATTACTGCCGGTGAGACATAGGTTTATGAGTTTGACATGCAAACAAGTCAACAATCATCGGAATGAAACCAGTTTTCAGTCAATAGAAGAGATTAAACTAAATCTGGTTGGGATTACTCAGAAGGCAACAAAATAAATATTGTTGAATAATTAAATATTTTGCGTTTTGTTTACAATTTCAGGGTACTTTTATATATATTTTTTAACTTTCTCTCCATTTAAATGAAACGATTCAAAAATCTATGCAAAATAGTTTTTTTAAGAATTTGCTTTTTTTATGCCACCACGTTCACCTAAGGGTTAAAAGTGTTTTGAAATTGCTTGCGCTGCTGCAAATGCTTGCGGTAAAAATTGCCGAAATTTGCAATTAAATTGCTGGCAACAGTTTGCTAGCGTCACCAAAGCCGCTGCGACCACAAACAAAAATGTCAGAACGAAGCAGCTCACACACACACACACACCTGTATACATATGTATGTATGTACCTGTAACTGTGCAAACGCACATGTATGCGTTATTTCGTTTAATGCAAATGCAATTACTGAAATTCTCATTTTATTTAAACCGCAATTGCGAGGTGGACCGATGCCACAGCAACAAAAACAAACACATACACAAATGTTTAAGTATGTATGTGTGTATTTAATATACATTCGTGCTGAACACGAAGAGTTTAAGCGAGAATTTAAATTAGCCATTTGTGCAACACTCGAGGTCACTTCGAAAATTGATTGATTCGAAAATGTGTTAAGGTGTTATAATTAACTCCAATCTCTACGAGGAAGTGATTCCTGAAATCTCACCGCAAATATGCATGTGCGTATACCGATTTGTGTATGCGTGTGTGTGCGAATATGGAAAGATTTTGCTGTTCTTAACCACACACAATTGTCATTGGTTGCATGCCACAAGACACACAGCACTTTGTTGCACGTTGCTGACATTTCTTCTATAGCACTCAGACGCACACAAAGGCATGAATTTACTTAACTACCTCGGTCACATATTGTGACACAATCGAACACCAACAGCTCATTCTTAACAAATCAAATGTCATATATGTTTGTACGTTTATGTGCTTGTACTGAGAATTTTACTGATTATTATGTAATTGGATTTTGGGTGCAACTAAAAAAATTTCAGCACTTCTGTGGTCATGTCCTTTAAAAGAGAGAAAAGCGAGCTAAGGAGAATAAGAAATCTTTCTTTTTCCTGAATAAACTTGTGTTGCACGAAAGTGTTGTTACTTAATTCAACCAGTACTTCCCGTGAACGACTACCATAATTAGTATATATTGTGGTTATCATTATTTTTAATAGAGGAGCAGTGACCTGCAGTTTGCTTAAGAACAAGTGGACAAATGTACTTTTTTATGGGCGGACTACAAGAAAATAAATCGCGCATAAGTTCTTCTTTATTGGCATAGACATCGGTTATGCTGTGATGGCCGAGTTTACAGCAGCGTGCCATTCGTTCTCCCTTTTCGCTATTTGGCGCCAATTGAAGATTGCAAGTGTAGCCTGCTCTTCTCCACTAGGTCTTTCCAACGGAGTAGAGGTCTTCCGTAGCCGCTGTCTCTTTTTCGCTGAACTTTGCAATTTCCTGGCGTTATGCTTTCACTGACATTCAGCAGGTGGGAGCAGTGCTCCGTCCATATTTTAAGTATACTCCAGGCATCAGTCACTAAATCACCTCTGAGGGTTCTACAAGAAAATACGCAGGCCTTGAAACCTTCTGCTAGTTGCCGCATCTTTTCGTAGAATTTTCGAGCAGTAACCTTGTCGACCAGATTGTCAATCTCTTCGTACTCACGAATTTCAGGATCTCGAAGCGTGTGCACTTCTGAAACATTGTAGACGTTTCTTCTGTTTATCACAACATGATCGATCTGTTTAGTGGTTTTTCCTTCCGCAGACAACCAGCTAGCTTGATGAATTTTCCTATGCTGGAAGCTAGTACACAAGATAACCATATTTTAAGGCTGCGACAAAGTCGATAAGGCACTTTCTTTTCCCTCTTCCGTCGTTCCTGGGGAAATTCAACGATATTTTGAAGCACTTCCTTCCCAATTAAAGGACAGAACATTCCAGGTGCATGCTCTTAAATCGTAATCTTTAACACATTTGCAGTGGTCTTCATAAAAAGAGGCGTCGCTTATACGAGGCAGTTTTGATATTTTTCATTGGATTTTTTCTACATCGCGGGTACAACCCTGGGGAGAGAAAAGTTAGGTTAGGTAAATAGGCTGATATTCATGAGACCACAAATAATCCCACTTGGACTACTTATGGATCAGAAAGACCGTCGTATATCTAGAAAGCGCCTAGATCCCGCCACAAATTTATTGAGCTGGCTAATATCTACTCTAGCCAATTCGCCGGTTCTCTAGAAAGTATGACAACCAAGTTGCTTTAACCTTAGTCTGCCGAAAGTGGGCAGTGAAGGGTAAAGTATCTAGTTGTTTCCACCTCATCCTCCTCCCTGACAAGTTGAGTCCTCCAAAATTTTTAGCCACACCGCGTGAGTGAAAGTAATCTTTTTCTCAGGGTTTTATATATGAAGTATTCCTTATGTATTTCAGTTGACCTTTTTAAATTACGAGGGCTGTCCGATAAATAGCCGACCTCAACGTGAAGCTAGCGGCACATCTGAAAAAAAAGTTTCTACTTCAAATTGTGCATATTATAATAGCTACTCGCCAAAATTTCAGAAATTTATCTTGCGCAATTATCTGTTGACAGTCGTTTTTGTGAGTCTATTTCCGTGATTTCCCCAAAATGGAAAAAATTGAATATCGAACTGTAATTAAATTTTTATTTTTGAAAGGCATTACGCCTTCACAAATCAAAGATGAGTTGGACTCTTTGTATGGTGACTCTGCACCATCGTTTAAAACCGTACAATTTTGGACAGCTGAATTTAAACGTGGTCGCAGGAGCTTGGAAGATGATGAACGTCCTGGGCGTCCAAAAACTGTAACCACTAACGATAACATCGCTAAAGTTCATCAATTGGTACTAGGCGACCGCCGGATTAAAGTTAGAGAAATAGCTGAGATTATGAAGATGTCAAAAGAAACTGTTTGTCACATATTAAACCAAGATTTGGGCATGAGAAAGCTGTCCGCGCGTTGGGTGCCGCGTTTGCTTACGCTAGACCACAAACGTGCGCGCATGAACATTTCCAGCGCTCTGTTGGCTCAGTTTAGAGGCAATAAGACCGAGTTTTGGCGCCGATTGATAACTGTAGACGAAACTTGGATTCATCATTATACGCCCGAAACAAAAATCCAATCTAAACAGTGGATTGAAAAGGGGGAACCAGCCCCAAAAAAACCTAAAGCTGTGTATTCGGCTGGGAAAGTGATGGCGAGTGTTTTTTGGGACAGCCATGGAATTATTTTTATCGACTATCTTGAAAAAGGAAAAACTATAACAGGAGCATACTACGCATCATTATTGGACAAGCTAAAGGAAGAAATTTCGAAAAATCGGCCACATTTGCAAAAAAAGAAAGTCTTGTTCCACCAAGACAACGCACCATCTCACACCTCAACAGTCGCCATGGCGAAAATCCACGAATTGCGGTTCGAACTGCTTGACAAAGACGCCAAGTACTATTTGGAAGGGTTGCAGAGATGGGAGCATCGCTGGGAGAAGTGTGTGGAGTTACAAGGAGACTATGTAGAAAAATAAAAAAAAAATTTTGAAAAAGTCGCGTGCATCATGGTTAGGTCGGTTATTTATCGGACAGCCCTCGTATTTATGGAATTTATTTAATGAACCGTCGAATGCTTTCGTGAAGATAAAAAAATTCTTAGTAACCAGATAGACTTCTAAATAATAATCCACTCACCTTGTTTTTGTGAAACAATTATCTGCATTGAAACCGTCCAATAACTTATTCAAGAACACTACCTAACCTAACTTGACTAAATCCTACATACATCTCTCATATCCAACATTATTCATCATACATCTCCTTACCAAGCCTACATTAGCATATTTTCAACTAAAAACTAAAACTAACCCCCTTGCTGGACTTTTTTGTAGATTCCTTAGTGCGTCACTAAGCTTAAAGTACGTGACCGTTAAGCTGAACAATATTCCAATCAAGAAGAATGAAAACTCAACCAAGCGACATGAAATTTTAATATCTGGCTTAAATTGCACTCCTCTTCTAGTGAAATTTCGAGAGCATTAGTGTTATGCTAATAACAGTAAATACTTGACAGACGAAAGACGCGTGTATTTAAGTGCATTTTTGTTGGTTCCATTAAATTACCGCTTGAAATGGCCACAAAAATGCCGTCAATTATTTTATTTTTGCGGTCACTTTAGTGCACACATGACATCTACGCACTCGAGTAGCTAAAACTTTGCCGCAGAGATGAACGCGTTGCGAAATATTCGACAATCCCGATGAGTGCTTGCGGAAGTCCCGAAGCAAAACTAAAATTTAAACTACAACATACTCGTATGGTGACACTTTTTATCGCAGTTACCTTTCTTCACACACTTTGCTCGAATCCCGAAACTCAAATGAAACTCAGCGGCACCATCTCAAATACCTATAGAACAGTTAGGGGAGCACATCCTTAGCGTAGACACATACTTGTACATATGTATCCCATCCGGCGGGCACGCACGTGGCTTTGAGTGCTCACATTCAGTGAGTTTACACCAAAGTCGCTTGGACATTTTTTCCGCTCTTAATTTTTGGAATTTCGTGCAACGCGTGCGGTTTTCGGATATTGCCTCACCGAGCTTCCGCAGCACCTAGACTTCGCACGCAAGCTCGGTCGCTCCGCACCATGAACGCCTTTGGCCAGCACTTCAATCGACTAACCGCTCCCGTTCCGAATGCTTGAATGCACCACAACGATGGCTCAGCAGCATAAATTTTTAATAGTTGTGTGCGTAACGTTCGTTATGCATTGGGACATTTGCCAAAAATACGAGCTCTTTTGCGGCTTTGGCTTGCAGTTATGTAGTGTCTTGCTAGTTGTTGGCTGGCATCGCCGGTCTGAACGGTCTTGGCTCGATTGCTGGCTCACTGGCACACGCAACCGCAAGGAGATTTATGATGTCGACTATTGCCAGAGAGCTGAAGTTTATACTCGTGGCACACGAGTACTAATGCGTATGGGGAGGTGCGTAAGTGCTCGAGCGTACTTGCACTTGTGCATGTGTATGTTTATAGCGGCTTGTGTGATCATTTTGTAAATCCACTGTATTAAAGTGGGGTTATCTTAACTAAATAGGTCCGTTTTGATATAAACAATTAAAGTGAAAGAGGATAACAGGGATGCAACTTAGCGTAGGAGCGCATCTTTCAGTTAACATAACGGAGGCGATGATATCAAAGTCTAGTTCTAGTACTACAAGATTTAATTTAATAAGACTTGATCTTAAAAAGAATATGGAATAAGTTTTGACTCTCTTAGTGAAATAACTCTCCCGCGAATAGGAGACCGACTTGGAAAGAGCGGCTAAAAATGTTCGGAGTTTTCATCCGTCAGTAGAACGATTCATCAGTGTCTGTTGTTGAATCCGACATGGAGAAGGCGGATAAGATTACCCGGAGCTTGTATGGATTCAGACGCAAAAATGGAAATTTGTTATAAATTTATTCCGTTGTTCTCTAGCGCTGGACATATGGCCTCTGCCTAAGTTTAAGAAGCGTTGGTCTACAGCTTGCTCCTGCGCGAACAAAGAGTCGTCCCAATCGCGATTTGGCTCCCACTCACTGTTGACAGTCATAACTTCGAAGTCGTAGAGAATTTCGTCTACCTTAGAATCAATACTAACACCAAAAACAATGTCAGCCTCAAAATCCAATGCAGAATAAATATTGCTAACAGGTGCTACTTCGGACTGAGTAGGCAATTGAGAAGTAAAGTCCTCTCTCGGTGAACAAAAACAAAACTCTATAAGTCACTCATTATTCACGTCATGCTATAGGGTGCAAAGGCAAGGTCGTTGACAAAATCTGATGAGTCGACATTAGGAGTTTTCGAGAGAAAGGTTCTGTGAAAGATTTATGATCCTTTGCGCGTTGACCACGGCGAATTCGATGGAACGATGAGCTATATGAGATATACGAGGACATTGGCATAGTTCAGCGAATTAAAAGACAGCGGCTGTGCTGGCTAGGTCATGTCGACCGAATGGACCAAAACCTTCCAGCTCGGAAAGTATTCGACGCAGTACACACTGCCGGAAGCAAAGGAAGAAGAAGACCTCTACTCTGTTGGAGAGATCAGTAGGAGAAGGACTTGGCAGCACTTGGTATCTCGAATCGGCGCCAAATTGCTAAAAGAAGAAGCGATTGGCGCGCTGTTGTTAACCCGGCTGTAGCCGCGTAAGCGGTGTCTACTCAATTAAAGAGAAGAAGATTTCAAAACAATCGATATTTAGTTTATTTTAGTTTCCAAAAACCGGCCTTTTTAGGCTATCACATTAGGTGTGTCCTTTAAAATAGATATTCAGGAGCTTCAGACTCGCAATGAATCGGCGTTCTCTGCTGTTCTAGTGAGATCCGTATTGACATTTGTAACAGCATCGTCCTTGTGACCTAACCTAAAATAATTGGTGTTGCTAGAATGAACTAGGAACCACAACCACTCACCAAAAAAGATGTAAAAATTCAATAAGTTGCAAATTAAGAAACAGCTGGCATATACGTTAGCTTTTGGGCTGCCTTGAAGTCGACGGTAATATAGCAAATGTGAAGCTCGCAGCAAAAAAGTATTCAGCAAAGCATAGAGATCTTTTAAAGCTATCTTCGATCTAAAACGACAAATAAATGTAAGTTTTACGCAAAAAGTCATAATTCACCGACGCCGGCACCGACATATGTATGTAAGTTAATGTGCATGTATGAGAATGTTGAGTGAAATTTAGCTCGAAAAGCATAAATTACACGGCAGCAACTACAAATGTGACAATAACAATTTGTTTGTTTAATTTTTCAGCATTTTTTTACTTTTCGGCTTGCGGCGGGCCGAAAATGATCGTACCTTCTGCGCAGCGTGTACTTTACTGTGTTTATGTTGTATTCACACTAAATTTCCCACCGTTTATAAATGAACACACGTCGCTGCCCATGTTTGTACCTGCTGTGGGCATTAAGGCGGCGCGGCGACCACCAGGTGCGAACGCTCTCAAATATTGTCTCGCGCTGCTGCGCACTTTTGGCGGCGTTTTGCCATATTTTTTAATTTGCAAATTCGTCATGTTGCCACATTGACAATGCCACATCAGACAAAACCACACACACATACACATATATTATGTCAAAAGAGTTGGTTTCGGTGGTTTGATGTGTCGTCGTTGGTGCAACTGATAAAATTGCTGCGAATATGCAGATGTAAACACACACAAACTCACACTTATGTGGACAACAGCGCCACGCCAGAGACAATGAAAAATGTTAATGACTTTAAATGTGAATTCGAATGCGGCCGAAAGCATTAAAATGCGAAAGCAAAAAGCCGCCAGCGTTGAAAACCCTACAATTTAACTTGTCGCTGATTAAAATCGCCCTAAACTTTTGGTGAATGAATTACCGCAATGCAATTACAAAATTGCGGCGTATGCGTATGTGACCCCCAAGTGCATAGTATGCACGTGTATGTGTGAGTGTGCTTAATGTGGCAAAAACGTTTACATAAACACATATTTGTAATTAGCAGACGAAAACACGTAAGCCTTGCTTTGCGGTTTCATTTAACGGTCCGCTGAAAGCATTTACTAAGCGCTTATTTACACTTACACACACAAACACATATATAGATAAATATATAACAAATAACGGGTGATTTTTTTGAGGTTAGGATTTTCATGCATTAGTATTTGACAGATCACGTGGGATTTCAGACATGGTGTCAAAGAGAAAGATGCTCAGTATGCTTTGACATTTCATCATGAATAGACTTACTAACGAGCAACGCTTGCAAATCATTGAATTTTATTACCAAAATCAGTGTTCGGTTCGAAATGTTTTTTATCGACAAATTTTGTTCAGCGATGAGGCTCATTTCTGGTTGAATGGCTACGTAAATAAGCAAAATTGCCGCATTTGGGGTGAAGAGCAACCAGAAGCCGTTCAAGAACTGCCCATGCATCCCGAAAAATGCACTGTTTGGTGTGGTTTGTACGCTGGTGGAATCATTGGACCGTATTTTTTCAAAGATGCTGTTGGACGCAACGTTACGGTGAATGGCGATCGCTATCGTTCGATGCTAACAAACTTTTTGTTGCCAAAAATGGAAGAACTGAACTTGGTTGACATGTGGTTTCAACAAGATGGCGCTACATGCCACACAGCTCGCGATTCTATGGCCATTTTGAGGGAAAACTTCGGACAACAATTCATCTCAAGAAATGGACCCGTAAGTTGGCCACCAAGATCATGCGATTTAACGCCTTTAGACTATTTTTTGTGGGGCTACGTCAAGTCTAAAGTCTACAGAAATAAGCCAGCAACTATTCCAGCTTTGGAAGACAACATTTCCGAAGAAATTCGGGCTATTCCGGCCGAAATGCTCGAAAAAGTTGCCCAAAATTGGACTTTCCGAATGGACCACCTAAGACGCAGCCGCGGTCAACATTTAAATGAAATTATCTTCAAAAAGTAAATGTCATGAACCAATCTAACGTTTCAAATAAAGAACCGATGAGATTTTGCAAATTTTATGCGTTTTTTTTTTTTAAAAAAGTTATCAAGCTCTTAAAAAATCACCCTTTATTAAGAAGCCAACTATTAGTTATAATTTTCTTTAATTTAAATGGAAATTAGCAAATACATTTCTTCCGAGTTAAAAATAAGATCGGCATGTTCAAATCGGATTTTTCAACACGCCAATAACAACGCTACAAACATGTTTTTAAATAAAACAAAAACGGTTTGGGATATCAATGAAAATCTTTATTTCTGTGAAAGTAAATTCGATGCAATTATGTATGGAACTCGATTTCATTTTCATGGCCACCACGAGCACGCTCACAGCAGTCCAGACGCTGAACCCAGTTTTCGACGGTATTCAAGCATAAATTGGCAGATACTGATATTCGTATAATCGTCGCTGGCTTGTTGGCAAAGACCACAGACTTAACGTAGGCCCACAGGAAATAGTCTAACGGTGAAGTCCCACGACCGAGGGGTCCAATTGCCATTTCGTGAGATAACACGTTAACCAAACTTTTTTCAATAAATCGATTGTGACATTCGCTGTGTGGTTTATGGCGCCATCTTGTTGGAACCACATATTGTCCAAGTCCATATCATCCAATTCGGGTCAAAAATATTCGGTTGTCATTGAGCGGTAGTGATTCGCATTCACAGTAACGTGACGGTCTTGATCATAACGTCTGCTAAACCGGACCCAACCGGGATGCAATGGTGACTTATGGAGTCGTGTGGATTGATGCCTGACCAATAACGCATACATATTTTGCTTACGAGGGCTGCTATATATATTTCTGGCCTAATAATGAAAATAGGCATATTTAGCCACGAAAATGGTTTTTTTTTCGTTGGATTTGGCTCGTCTTGGAAGACTCACACGGTCGATTGCTGTTTTGTTTCGGGCTCATACGCATAGATCCATGATTCGTCACCTGTGATGATCTTATTAACGTCTTTTGAATCACCGTGAACGTATTTTTTAAGCATTTCTTAACACCAATCCACACGAGCCCTTTTTTGAGCGATTGCCAAATTGTGCGGGATCCAACGAGAACAAACCTTGTTCAAGCAATATCGAATGAATGCCGGTGGAAGAAATGCATAGGCATGCCTCTATCTGAAGGTATGTTACATGACGGTCTTGCATTATCAGTTCACGTACGGCATCGATGTTTTCTGGCACAACGGCTGTTTTTGGACGACCTTCACCGAATTCGTCTTTCAGCGAGCGTCGGCCACGATTGAATTCGTTGTACCAGATTTTCACAGTGCTATAGGATGGTGCTTCATAGCCATACAAAGATTTTAGTTCATCGATGCACTCTTGTTGTGACAATCCACGTCGAAAGTTGTGAAAAATGATCGCACGAAAATGTTCACGAGTTAATTCCATTTTTTGGCCGAGATGAATTTTTTAATTCCCTGTAAATAAAACAATTCACGATTAAATGACAAAACGTTCTGAGTGATGTTATGCTAAAAAATTTTAAACTTTCCAATGGAAATGTCAGATTGCACCTGGCAACACTTAGTGTTGCCTACGTCAGAGATACCTGCTAGCTGCTGTTCCGCGCAATTCACGAACATACGACGATTGTAGTGGTCAAGCGCCTTAAGTCAATTTGATCTTGTTAGGATGAGAACAAGATTTTTTTTGCAAAATTCGTTAAAATGACGTCACAGAGATGCTCAACGCTTGAGAACGACGAGTGAGAGACTAATTTGGGTCTTCCTCAATCTATTTTGTAAAACTACCCTTTAAAGTAGTCTCTCTCCTCTATTTGAAAAAGAAAAATATGGCAGCTGCGGCATCATTACAGTGCGCTACAAAGTAAAAATCGCCAAAATCATAAAAAAAAACGTCTAAGCTTAGGACAGACAAAGAAAGTAATGAATACAGCTAAAAATTTGGTCACACTCCACTATAATAAAAAATTTGACAATTGGACTCTCTCAACCCGCGAAATTTTAAAATTACCGTTATTTTTTGAGCACATCGAAAATCTTTCTAAATTCACTAGATTATTTCCTTTTAAAACAGATAGGCCAATGGTATGAATAGGACTATAATTTTTGAAACCCACAGATGCCTTTTATTAGGACACCGAAGCCGAAAGTATCTTGTTAAGAGTTTTAATGAAATTAAGTGGTCATCTGTTTGTCTAATAAAGTGGTCTGTTGTTAAAAAGAAAAAATAGCTCAATTAGGTCAATAGCCACTAAATAATACAAAATGTGTTGTTTTATCCTGTTTAACTTTCTGTCATATATAATATCTCGGGGAATATATTATATATGGCATCTTGACGAAAATAGGACTACGATACGACAATATGTTAGATAATTCTTATAAAATATATTATGCATGATCCATTTGCGATTGCTGAACTGAAATATTGCACATCTTTAACCTGCTTACGTGGTCACTTAAGAATCCTTAATGGATTTTCATTTTGATAATTTCCGCGTAAGTTTTTGTATGCGTTGTCTTCCTGACCACAGCGTTTTCTGCAAAAAGAGAACAGGAAACTGCTTGTCCGCCAAACAGCTGCCATTCATCCAGACTGCACGTGAATGGATACAAAAGCTGGAGGTGGGACAAGATTGCCGTTAAGTTGGGTGCAGTAGACGTCGGAGCAATGAAAAGTTCGAACACTTGCGATTGCAAGGAACTGAAAGGAATTCAAAAGGATAACTGTAGAGCTACGCCGCACAATTCGATGATGGTGCAAAAACCCCAAAGGCTTCGCTGGTTTGCTGGTTCGCTGATCAAAAGCGGGTTGCGAGGTGTAAGCTGCGGCCAACCATTGAAATGAATTGAATTAAATCCAAAGAAGAATTGCGCTGTCAGTGGCTGCGGCGCACATTTCGACCAATCTTGGTCAGTTTGCGGAACTAAGTGGATACCGTAGCACATGTATGTGCGCTGGAGCGCCAGGTGAGCTTCGTGTGTGTGTGTGCGCGCGCTTCTTGGCCACTTCATTTGGCACTTTGTTTGTTTGTCTGGCGTAGAAGCTCCGCATAGTCAGCAATAAATTTCGCTGCGCCACACTATCTCAGCCAACTTAAAGTTGCTATTTTCATTTTATGAGCCATGAATAACCGCACAATTTCGATGTAAACAAATTTATTTATCGTGTACTCACATTCGCAATTTGGCAATCGGCTGCCTGAAGGACCAGCGAACACTTGAAGAAGGCT
Organism: Bactrocera dorsalis; assembly: GCF_023373825.1. Lineage (NCBI taxonomy): Eukaryota > Metazoa > Arthropoda > Insecta > Diptera > Tephritidae > Bactrocera > Bactrocera dorsalis. The sequence continues at coordinate 5,700,151 of NC_064307.1, forward strand.
GCGCATGAGGCTTGGGCCGGGGCTGGTGGGCGGGCAAACTGTGGAAATTGTTGAAAAACAATTCAGAAATAATTTATGTGCACAAAGTGTGGAAGTAGCAAGAGAAATGTGTAGCAGCAAATGCACAGGTAAGATAAAGCGTGGCGCCAGTGTAAATCAGCAGAGAAAGCGAGACATTCAAGTGTGTGTGTGTGTCTATTTTGTTGAAGGACATTTTGATAAATTTCGAGGGCGTCGAAGGTAAACAGAAAACCGCAAAACTATCTACTCGTATTGCAAAGTTTCTTTGGATTGCCAGCCAACTGCAAAGGGTGGCACACAATGTCGCAGCGGGCGCCGGGCCGTGGCAAGTGCGCAAGGACAGACACTGTGAATGGCAGTGGGTATTGTTGTGCTAATTGCGCTAGACGTCAGCAATTCTTTTGTAAATTTCAGAAAATTTTACACAAAACGAACAATAGCCAGTCCACAACGGTAAACAATGTGACAGTAAATGACGGAGACGTGCGCGCACCTGTGCTGTGTGTGTGCGTATGTGCGGTTGTGTGTGTGTGCGACTGTGAAGTTATTCTACCTTGCGGCGAAACTAATGTTTACATAACACTGATATGAATTTAATTTTCACAACATAATCAACGATGTTTTGGCAAAATATTTGTCGCCATTGAACAAATTAAATAAATATTTATAATTTGAATTGAGCTAAAATATTATCTCTGACATTTTGCTCAGTCGTTTTAGGTTTCAACCTTAAATTAAGAGTTAACGCTGTTAAATTATTGAAAAGTTATTTATTTCCATAAAATATTTTGTGAAGAAGTCTAAAGTAATTTGAAGCCACGTAGTTCTTTACAGGCACTTTTTAACGCATTAAGTCCAGGTTAGCTCAGATGGCTGATCAAAGATGGTACGTTAACTACTATATGTAGTCCTTTGTGAGGTCATAGAGAAGAAGAACTCCTGTGTTCGAACTTATAAATTAACAAAACGCTTGGAGCGAATACAAATTAGCACAGGCGCTTAATTTCGGTGGAATATCTGAAGGTATGCGCACCCAAGTGTTCAAGTCTTGACCTTCCAAACGCCAGACAGTCAAGAAGGAGGTGGTGAGTTGTTTCCACCTTTCTTTCTTCCATACAGCTTCTGCGGATTGCGTCTGGTAGGATTCCCAGCCTTACTGCGTGGACGCTAATAGGGTAATGGTTTGTTTACAACCCCAAAACTAGGGAGAGGTTAGTCCAACTGAGGGCATAGAGATAACAAGATCTCTTACGATTGATTTTTGGACAAAAGGCTTTTGTGATAGCGTATGAACCATTGATGGTCCAGCGCAGACCGAGCTTCCGCGAGGCCCAGCTATTTAGTAGTAAAACACAATAGCATACGGGACCACCGACCCGCTTCCATACTATTGATGGCGGTCGTAGGGTGCCTTTTCTTGTTAGCTCATCAGCTTTACAGTTCCTGCGATTCCGCTGTGGGCTGGCAATCACATGAGTCTTATCACAAAGACACCCGATGCTATTGATAACGAGGTTAGGCACTCCACCAGGCACCAGCCCTAAACGCACAGTTAATGCGACCTGGAAGGCACTGCAATAGATGGGGAGTCTGAAGCTGGAGTTGATAGAGAGCTCCTGACAGTAAACTCTTAAACTAAGCTTTCTTCCGAACTTTGACCAGTAAAGAAGCTCACAGCCCCTCACCTCCAAAGGCTTCTTTCCACCCACAACTCCTACGCCGGTATAATTAAGGATAACTTTGCATTTTCTTTCCGCCATTAACTATTAGTAATGTGCTTTCAGATAACTTATACCTTAGGTATATCCTAGTCTCAAGTTTTTAACTACACGATTTTTAGGCAATGGATCCGGCGTTAATCTTTTTTGGTTTTTTTTAAGTAAATTGGCCACGGACGACAATAAAGTAAGGCGCCATGTAGAGAATCAATTATCATGGACCTTTTTAAAGTATCAGAGTTGCATTTTCATTCATCGATAATAATGTTCACATCCGAATTAAGACATTAGATTAACTGCTAAATACGATTCCTTAGAATTAGAATTAAATAGAGTGATACACAGGGTATGTAGGTCTATTGCTTCTCATCCGTTTCACAAAGTCTAATTTAATCAAGCAATCTGATGAATTTGACAATGGCGACTTAAAACTACTACAATCAAGGAAAGGACAAATTTTCTATAGATGAAGAGCTCAGAAAACCTCTAGTAGAGGTGAGTAAACCGCTAAAAGATGGCAGAGCTCTAAGCTTTTCCCGTTTTACTGTTAACGAACCAGAGATGTCTTTCTATATTAGTCTGATTAAGCAAACCGATGGTTTTTATTGGAAATTATCTGAATTTATTTAAAAATACATTTTGTGGTTAGGAGTTTTAATCGTTTTTGTAGGAATTGTGAAATGGAGAAATTGAGAACAAGTGAAAAAATGAATATTTTAAATGAGAACTCTCAAGCAAATGAATGGTTTTAATATCAAACTCCAAAATGGTCAGCATATGAGACCTTGTAGGATTTCACAACAGTGCTATATCACGGTTTCTAAACTCATTAGGCATGAGTTCCGTAAGTTCAATTTATTAATACGAAGCGCGTTTCATATGCCATCGTCTTTAGATTGTTGGATACAAAGGCTATTAAAAAACAATTACTATTATAACGATTGACACTTTAGCAGTCTATATTTCAACGTTTGCATTTCAATAGCTAATATTTCACGCATAATGCATAGCATCAGGTGGCGCTACAGATAATGACGTGTCGCTCGCACGCGTCGGCCAATGTGAGAAGAGCACGAACAAAGGCAGCAAGTCTCTTAGATCGTGAAGGACGAATGGTGTTAACGACGAAAAATGAAGAGTTAACCTTGTCAACAGCGCTGACTATAGCCAAAACCCTTGAAGAGAGCGGACCTTGAGTAACGCTTATGAAGTCATTAAATATTGACTAGTTAGACACTTTGATTGTCTTCACATTTACGCTAATTGCATTTGTTATTGTTTTCATACATACTCTACATTTGTAGCGCCTCTACTTCGTACGGTTTAATGCAACTACGCTTTAATTCGTCGCCAAACAGTAGGAAAATGTCATAACAGTTTATTTACCGTTTAATGAGATCGCTGGAAAAAATATTGACCCGCTAAGTGCCCGCTTCTGTAACTCCGAAGGCACCTGTGTCCATAATGCCTACTGGACCACCCAAATGTGGCCTGTATGTGCTCTTTGCCGAGGAGAGGCGCTCAGCGGCAGCGGGAGTCGAGGGCATAAACGCCACAGACGCCGCAACCAATGAATTAAACAGCAGCTCCAGCTTCAGAAGGAGCTGCAGCAACCACAAGGAGCAAATCGTGCGCATAATTTGCAATTTGCAAAAACAGCAAACACACGAAAAAATTAGCTCACAGACGGACAGCTGCCGCATCAGGTTACCAAATAAAAAGAGCAACAACAACGGCAAACACAATGCGCTAAGTTGGTCCGAAAGCCGAGAGGAGCAGACAGAATGCAGCAAGATCAGAAAAATCGCCACTGACAGCCGCCTGCAAAAGAGCGAAAAAAAACTGAAAAACGGCAACACCAAAAACACAGAGACTATAGGGCTGGACGGTCTGCCAGCCGGCTCGCCAACACGCTCAATCAGCCGCTCGGCTCATATTTTGGCAGTTGCTTTTAGTCATCACCATTATAATAAGGAATTATGTAAAGGTCAGTTACCGAGAAAGTGTATGTAGTCGGCAGTGCTGCGATCGATTTACCAACGAGCACGAATAAAATAACAAAAAAAAAATGTGCGGCGGCATATGTAGACCGAGCATAATGCCCCTTAACGAGTGCAAATACAAAACTGCATAAATTTTGTGAGGTTATGTGTGTGTGCTCATATTAATTTTTTGCACCTCCATTCGTTTGATCACGAAATATGATCACTTAAGCGCGTGGCCATCGGTACAAAAGGGCTCTGCTGACTGCTGCCCTCTGCATTTTGCATTTTGGCGGCTGTCCGGCTGTCACTTTTGATATTGTCCCTTCTACTCGTACGTGCTCGTGGTGTTTTTTCTTCGACATTCGACGCTCAGGCAACGCATCTTACACATGTAGTACCAGGTGTGATAATATGTCGAAAGTGATCAGAGTGGGCATATCAGTTTACCAATTACGCTGTGCTCGGCTTGAAACGACTCTGACTTTGGGTGGCAAAGCAGAGTGTGCCAGGGCGCTTGGCTAATTGGAGGCTGAAAAACTTTGCACAAAAATACCACCTATGACGATCGCTGTGAGGATCGCCTTTAATGAACACACTTATGTCATGTAAGAGCTTATTTGAGGCCTTTTGGGCAAAAGAAAAGCAAAGCTTTGAACTAAGTGTTCTTTAATTGGACCAATGAGCATTAATTCCTGTAAATCACATTGGCAAAATGTTATTGAGCCCATAACGTTTATTTAAGATAACCCTACTCAACAAAGTTGTTCAAAGTATTGTTCATCTGAAGCTACAACCCTCTCCCATCTTTTTGTCCAATTGTGAATTCTATCACAAAAGAATCGATCCAATTTTCGATACCCTGAAACGAAATTTTTATACATAATGCTCACCGTTTTTCTTGTTTATTCTACGTCATGTCCCCTAGAATCATTGAGTCGTTTAAGTTATGCATTCCAAAAAGATCAAACAGCAAACTTCAGATGTCATTTCAGGATAACCTAAATATTTTACATGTTTGTCTTCCCAAGACGCTTTGGACTTCTATGCCTGCAATACGTTAAAAGTCGTTCCATGAATTCAATGGGCGATCTTGAAGATCACGAACACGAAAAGCTTAAAATTATTACGAAAAGTTGAGGAAAATGTTCTAGTTCTTAAGCTAAAAAGATGATATGGATTTTTTCAGAAGATATTTATACTAACACTGATCAGTTCCTAATCCTTTCTTGAAACCACAAATATCTCGCCAGTATTATATTAAGCAAGTGAAGCATATGACCAAACGCTGTCTGATCGCACTTCTTTTAAGTCGCTCTTTGCATCCATTCACCTACACCCTACTGCCTATGTAAATGTATGGGAACCAATCTTCGAAAATGAACAATTTTTAATTATTGAGAAAAAAAGTAAACGCTGACAGAGATTTGCGGGCGTCTGAAAAACTAATCAGAGAAAAGACAGAAGAATTTCAAAGAGAATCCTTCTCAAACCAGCTAATGTATTCTTGCATATATTTATGAAGGCTCTACTCACTGAAGAACGATGGGAAAGGTGATACACGCACTAAGAACTGCATTTGAGTTGGGGATAATAAAATTGAAATTCCATTGCGAATATGGGGGCGTTGCCGAAACGAAAAAATGCAATAAATATGCATATGAGAATAAGTCAGAAATGCATAGACACCGTGAGGAGCACACTCGCATACTTACATATTCACTTTAATATGTGCTAGTGTGTGTGTGCGAGCCAATAAATATATTAAGGCATATGCCTGCAACCAGAGCACGATTTGAATATTGCGTTATTCCCACAATGTGTGTGGGTATGGGTGTGTATATGTGTGTGTGTGCATCTTTTGCCTTGAAAGCCGATGATTTGGCCTTTAGAACCTATTTGCATTCGTGCATTGAACTGAAATTCGAATTTGTAGCATTTCATTTCATGGTTTTACCTTTCAGTTATTAATTCATGAAATCTACGAGAATATATGTATCTTTGAGTATAAGCAAACAAATACTTACAAAAAAAGAGTGTTCTCATAAATTATTAAATATATACATTAGTATTACTAGCAGGATAATCAATGGTTTCGTGGGAGTCTTTTCGGAGTCTTACTCCATTTGAGACCACCGTACCAGTTTGATCTGCTGAAGCCCTCTAATAGGCTGAGTAACTCATTGGCTTATTATTAGAGCCGGATTAAAGTTAAACGAAACAGTCGAAATTGCTTTCCAAAGAATTGTCAGCTTTGTGTATTTTTAACAACTCCATATCCTCTCACACTGTCTGGAGTCTTTCTTTCTTTAACCTTCCAAATAGACTTTTTCTGAATCAATGCTCTACCCGCAGACCTTATAGCAGCATCTAGGCCTATTATTCAAATTAAAGGAAAAGCTATCAATGTCTTATTATTTGCTGCTAAAGTCTTACTTGAACAATCGGACGTTCAAATTCTATGTATACTGATGATTCTGCACTACTAGCATCAAGTAGCAACCCTACTACTGCTTCCAAAAAATTGCAGATGCCACTGAATGCTCTGAACCATGGCTCACCAAATGGAACATTGGCATCAATACCCAAAAGTACGTACAAGTTGTATATACCCTCAAGCAACAAGTGGCTTTATGTTCAATATATTTGGGTATTACAATTGATAAGAGGCGAACTTGGAAAGATTCCGTAGAAATAAAAAGAACATAGCTAATATTAAAGTTGACGCAGCTATGCTCGCTCCTTAGGCCAAGATCTCGCCTCACTCTGATGAATAAGTTGCTAATTTATAAGGTACTCGTAATACTTAGACTTTAGGACCTGATGCTGCATTACTGATATTTTGTGACAACGCTTTTATTTAATTTGTCTCACTGTGGCTGGCGCTAGCATTTCATTGTGAAAGCGCACACGTAGCGCCATAAAAGTTGTAAAATGAATATTCAAAATTGTGTGACTTATTATTTGGTCTTCTTTTCAGTAACTCGGTTAATCCAGCAGTCAACGAGAGACAAATTGAGACGCGGTGTATGAATGTACTTCCCGGAGTGGATGGTGTCACGTATGCAGCTTTTGCTGGTAATATTTCTGTAGCAAGTGGTGTGTAGGGAGGTGAATAGCAGAGTGAGTGCCATCCCTGCTGGAAGTTAAGTTCTTTAAAAGACAGTGAAGACTTTTCCATTTATATATCAAATGCCAGAACTACCAGCAGCATTATTCATACCAATTATATCGGGTTTTGCAAGGGGGCGATATAATTTCTAAGTGTTGCTTCGGCGTTCGCCTATTGCAACTTTTCGTGAACTTTTGCGATTTTATGGTCACAATAATCGTTTCCTATTACTCGCTTTTCCTCGAATTTTTGCAAAGTTCGAGCGTATATATTTTTATATTTTTTTACGTTACGTTCAAGTGCCAATAAGACAAAGAACCGCTCGAAATTGTGAAAATAATACTGCTGTTCAGACAAGTGTTATTGATGACCGCAATTTGTCGATTCCAAGACGTTCTCAAGAACTTGGACTATCTCAAACCTCAACCTGGCGAGTTTTGAGAAAGGATTTGGGTTTGCATCCATATAAAATTGTTCTCACTTAAGAGTCGAAGCTATGGGACCACCGTAAACGTCGTGAATTTGCTAATTTGCCTTGGAGCCACTTATGCAACGATAACGATTTCTTAAGAAAATCATCTTCTCCGATTAGACTCACATTCCTCTGAGTAGTGTGGTAAATAAACAAAACTGTCGATAGAAGAAAATGCAAAAAATATTCATGAACAACCATTACATTCACCTAAATTGACAGCTTCGTGTGGTTTTTGGTCTGGTGGCATCATCGTTCCGTACTTCTTTCGAAATGATGCTGGTGACACCGTCATTGTCTATGGAGTGCGATATAGATCGATAACAACCCACTAATTATGGCCGCAATTGAAAGAAGTTGATCTTGACAACATCCGGTTCCAACAAATCGGGGCTACATGCCACATAGCAAGTACAACAACCGAATTATTGCGAAAAAGGTTTGATTATTTCAAGACATTGTGACATTGAATGGCCTCCATGGAGTTGGGATTTAACACCATTAGACTACTTGTTGTGGAGTTATTTGAAGTCATTGATCTTTAACAATAAACCGGACTCTCTTCAATATTTAGAAGTCAATATTGATCATGCTGCTCACGACATACGACTTGATTTAGTGGAAAAAGTACTCGAAACCGAACTCGTTTCTGCAAAAGAAGTCGTGGAGGCCATTTGACTGATGTTATATTCAGAACTGAATTGTATCGTTTGCACTTCACATTAAATATAAAACATTTGAATGTACTTAAAAATTCGGTTATTTTTTTTTAAGAAATCATATCATTCTTTTTGGAAACCCCTGTATCAACTTATTTAAAGTTCGCTTCGTCCATTTCCTTACCTACAGTAAAACTTTCCAGACTGCTCCCTACCTAGTCAGAGTACCTCTTCCTGGGTGCTTTAACACCTCTATCCTAACGCTAAGGGTTCTATATTTATCTCCATGATAGTAAACAATTTCCCACATACAAACGAGGCTTGTTTGCATATGTATTATAAGTGTATCTGTTTCTGTGTGTGTGTGTGCAGAGACGTGACAATCCATAAATGTGCAAATTGTGATGAGTTTTTTCTAAATGATTGATTACCCACTTCAAGAGTGAAGGATGATGTATACTTGGAGTAGTGCACTTGCACTTTGTATTTAAGTGTGTGTGTGTGCTTAACAACAACTATCATTCAAATCGATTACCATAAAAGACTTGGAATTAAATGTTCCTTTGTTTCACTGAATTTATTACAATTTTACTGTTATTGGGTACCTATTATTGTAATATTAATACGAGCATTAAAACAAGTTAGTCCATAAATACGTAGGTTGCCTTTCAGGTTTCGGGATTTGGCAACCCTAGTATTGCAAACTGGCAACTCACAAGTCTCTCGTTATACATATATACCCAGAACGTTTTGACATACGACCGCTATTTGTGTTGTATACAGTAACTTAAAATCTTCATCTCGGTCAAAAATGTGATTAAATTTACGCGTGAGTATTTTTTACTATTCTTGTCATGGACAAACTCAGGAATAGCGCATTCTATCGACATTATACATAGATCCCTTCAAGACGAATTTTGTGAAAGTCGTCTAAATCAGTTGCTCCGGAAACTATTGGTTCTGTATGCAAACAAGTTTTGTTGAAAAATCTGGACACTTCCTAATCATATGACCAGAAAAACGCAGAACAGTAAATTCTGAGTGGTACACAATCATTTTTTGGCCCTAGGTCTTTCAAGAATTCAGCAAAACCACCCGGCACAGTTCGAACTCTCTTCATCATGACAATGCGAGCTCTCACACGTCGACTGAAACAACTGCATTTTTGGACACTTAAAACATCGGATGAGTTATCCACCATAAAGTCCTGACTTGCCACCGAATGACTTCTTTTTATGCTCGAACATAAAGAAATAAACTAAAAGGAAAGAGTTTTCGACATCGTGAGAGGCAGTGAATGCATTCAGAATGGATATTCTGGAGATACCTCAATCAGAGTAGCAACAATACTTCCATAATTGGTTCAAACGCATGCAAAATTGTAAGATCTTAAGGAGAATATTCTGAAAAACCGGAAATCGATTTCGATGATTAATATTTATTTTTGTCTCTAATCAAGAAATGTGAAGGCAATCTTCATACTTCTATTTTTTATATATTTTTGTGAAAGCATAGTTTTCCTGGACGAAATCATATGTAAATATACTTAAAACTAGCGTCACGCACACTATGAGGTTCTCTGCTAAAAATTTTAATATTTGAATATGTGATTCATAATCCAAATTGTGTCATATCGTTTTGTAGGCGCCGAAATTTCACAAGTCTTCATTACCATTCTCCATTACACACACGTATGAATGTATGTATGTCATCCGTATAAGTGGCGTAAATGCCATAATCACGCCTAGTTTTATTATCAATGCTGACCATACGGACCACTGATTGTAGTAGCTTTACAACAAAGAGCACACATATATGCCACAGATGTAAGGTCGCAGTTTACGTACCATGCCGTACCGGGCTACATTGACGCCCACTCGAGTGAGTCGTAAGCATTTCTGAATTTCTGTTGTAATTCAAAAGCATTTAGATGCGAGTATTTAGACGAATTGTACTAAAATGATAAACAGTTTTATTATTAAAAGTGTCAGGGCAATTGCTCGCACACACACATACACACGCGCACATTCTTATGTATGGCTGCTGGTGCTCGCGGCGCGACTAAATGAACTTCAACAGGATGCAGCGTTTCAGCAGCGATCGAAATGAGTCCACACACACACCCATATATATGTATGTATATGTGGAACTGCAAGGTTCTCGTCGATCTTTTGTCGCAGCACGGCTGACGTCATGCCCAGCAAGGCGAGTTCAGCGGATCGTTAGCGACAAAGCTTTTATTAAGTAATTTACTGGCGCTGATGCATCGCTCACGCTCAATCGTCGTAGACTCGCTTGCCGTTTCTAAATTATCCGGATGTTTCCAATTTGATATACTTGCTTTATATTTGCCTAAGTTAATCTCCTACATATACAATACCATACCGCACATTTGATTATGTAAACAAAAATTGGAGCAAGTAGAAGTAAACACCACAAGGCAATAATGAACGCAGAGAAATTTGACCTGATTAAGGAATTTAGTGACGATTAAGTATTTTATTAAATTTTTAGGAGAAACAAATATTTTATTTATGAATAAGCTTATATTGGGTAGTCGAAAAAGTTTTTTCGTATTTCTTATCAAATTTTAATTAATTTTGTTTTATACCATAATAACAAATAAATAAACAAATATGTACCATTTTGTTCGACCACTTTTTGCCATTTTTCCGTTAGAGACATTATTCCATCAATGTAAAACTTGCATCAGTGTAAATCGTAATTTCGAAATTTCCAGAACGGAAGCAAACGAATCATTGTTGTGCTACACGAACTTCCAAATTTGTGGCATTATAACAGTTTGAATATATTAAACTCACCATACTATCTTCATACGCCGATTGATAGGTTACTTATCTGGTTTTCAAGTAATTGTGACACCAATCATGAGAGTTTGAAGCTTTCATAGAGTTTACATAGATACACCGTGAGAGAGTCAATAATATATGTACTACAATCCAACATTTGAGATTGTAACAAAGACGAAAGGATGCCTAGCTGTCTAGTTAAACCTAGCTTTGATATCGTGTGGACAAGAACATGAAGTAATCGTTCTATGTATTGAATGGCACTTCGGTGGAAAGTGAGAATAAGCGTGTAGGTGGATTAATTGTCATATCTTTCATTTCTTTGGCGTCAATGAACTTCTTCAAACTAAGCGTTCCCAGATGCTTACAGGGTAGTCTTGCCCATGCAGGACAAGTTCAGTCCCTTCTATCGAGTGGCAATAGGAGTTTTGTGAACTTCCGACCTACCGTTTTGCACGTTTTGCAGCCTTGCACTGAGGTAGCTCGTTCCATCGAGTTTTAATTTTCTTTACCATGCCTCCCACGATCTCGTCGTATAAACTATACATGGGTTTTCCAATGTTTATCACGTTTTCGGATGCTCACCGTACCATTCTTGGCAATCTCATCCACTATTTCAGTGCCCTCGATGACTTTATGACCTGGCATTCAGTAGAAGTGAAGTTGCTTTCTTCTGGCAACACTTTTCACTGCTGCCCTGCTTCTCAAGACACTTCTGGACGATATGCGGTACGAAGTTACATTAGAGGCCAACTCCGCGACTTACGCTATAACAAAGACTTCAGCTTGAAGTATACTGCAGTGGTCCGGTAACTTAAAATGTTGCCTTGTGCTCAACTCCGGACAGTATATTTCCGCACCAACTCCATCGTCTCTTTTCGAGCCCTTTGTTTAGATGTTTAGAGTGTTGCGCGTAGCTAACATACCTTTACGCCAGACATTTTTTTCTATTTTTACTTTGAACCTTCTTTCCCAGTTGAAAGTGGGGTCATGTAGTCGATGCTTGTCCAACCGCCATTGCCCACCGAGCTATGCCCGATGGTTCTATGTGTAAATTCTCCTGCAGCCAGTAGTCGTCCCGCCGATTTTGCTGTAGAGTTTTCAACGAAGAGTTCCTTAGGTCGCAGGTTTAGCTTACGCTTTTGTTACTTTCAGCTGAAATGTCACCTCAAACCCTTCAAAGTTTCTATGATAGGTAAACCGATACTAATAAATATATTTTACTTTGCTCTTTTGTTCACTGATTCTCTCTTTGCAATAGTCAGACTGAAAACGACCAATTAATTAATTATTAAAACCACCAAAACTTTTGTAAACGAACTGACAGATGGGGAAATGTGAAAGTGCTATTGGTTGATCTCATTCCCAAATTCGATTGGAAAGATGATATTGCTGATCCTTTGACATGAGACCCACTAGTACAAACCACTAGGATTCAATACTTACTGACTTATATTTGTTGAGGTTCAAGGTAATATATTAAGTTTATTTTTGAAGACAGCTAATATCAGACAAAATTGTAAATGGCTTAACCCTTAATTGTTAGGAAATTCATTACTGGTTACTTCTGTTATGGAAACCACAGAGATCACAGATTTTACACTGATATGGTGTAATTCGTCTGAGGCCTTGGAACAACTACCCTCCAATAATAATGCTGTTATGCAAGCTGTTCAATCATGCAATAAGACTCAAATGCAGCTCCACAAGTCCAGGCATGCACATACTCACAAATACAGATGGATGTGCGGTTGTGTGTGGCCTGCTCTAAAGTGGGCGGCCGTTGGCGCTTTGATGTTAATGAGCACTTCAAACGCCTTCAAGTAGACCACTGCACAAATTACATACCCATCGACGGACTCCGGCCGAAGACGGGACGACGCGGAGCAAAGCGGCTCCATCGACAGACGGCTGTGCAAACATGCAACGAGCGGCGATGCAGCGGACAAGCTACTTGCATGCGCCCGCAGTGGCACATACGGATGTGTGTGCGCATTTATGTACTTGCAATCGTGCACCACATACCAACAACAGCAACACCAGCAACAACAACGACAACAGCAGCGCCCTAAACGTTTACTTGAGGATCAGCAAATATCAACAAGCGATAAGTAGCTTGAATCGGCACACAACTGTAAGTGCCAAGTGAGCAGCAGCTATCAATGAATGAGTCTGTATGTAAGCACATGAGTGGCGGCACCGCACACACACACATGCACGAGGGTATGTGCATTTGTAGGAAAGTTCACAAAAGCTGCTGTGCCAAGGCGATTTCTCAGCGCTTTGTTTGCTTTCGCACTGCTTGCCACTTGCCACTTGCTGCTGCCTCGCATGTGGCACCGTGCTGCTGCCGTTGCATGGCAGAGCAAGCGTGCGTGCCTGTTTATGCGCTTGCCAGTGTTTGATGTGCACATGCACCAAAACATACACAAACACATACACATAAGGAGATGTTTGCATATAAGTATATGTTTAAGTGTATGTGTGTGTGTGCGTGCATCTCGGCGTGATGTTGTTAATATCTTCTCACCTGCAGCTGTTGTGGCACTGTTTGTTGATTCCGTGGCAGCTTCTCTATACACTCATATTTATTGCAGCCGCCGCGGTAGCCGACAACGAGTCCTAATTTGTTTGTTTACAAGTTTCTTGTGGGATTCCATTTCGTTTTACATATATACATACCTGTATATTTGTAGGCGTGTATGTCGTGCACTTTTATTTTCCTCTGTTTTGATTGCCTCTCTATTAATTTGTGCTCGGAAAATTGAGTGAAGTGGAGTAATTTTAAGATCGATCACTTTTGGTTATATTTTTTCCGATATCAACAGAAGATGATCCGATCAATAGAAAATATGTATTCAATGTTTGCCTGCGATCCACTTTTTTCGACACTACGAAGTCACAAGGCACTAGTAAGGTTAGCAGGGCAAAAAGATGGCTAGTGGCATATGGGGACTCATTGCACGTTGAACATATGTTTGATGTGTCAGAATCTACTCTAGAAAAGTAGGAGTTTAACCTGCTACAGTATCAAAAACGAAGTTGCGCAAGGATCACACTCGTTTTTCGCGTCAACTCGAGCTCTTCGACTTCAAAGGCTGGTGGTTTGACTCCAAGAACGTCATTCATTGAGAGGGAGTTAATAGTTCCACTTTGAATGGCGGTCAGTGCATGTCTAAAGTTCGCTGCGTCCGAAGTCGGCGTATTGTTTTATGTCGTCGGCGTAGTTGAGGAAGGACCACATGATGCTCATAGGAGGCGGTTCCGCTTCAAGCAGATGACTGCAGGGAAGATTTCTGCGAAAGTACCCCATTAGAAATACTTGCAGAGGTATTCATTATGCTCCTTAACTAGGAGCATACAGGCCTCATTATGCAGGTGTTCAATAGGAGACATCAAGAGGCATTCTGTCGTAGTTTGGCGTACAGTATTCTGACATGTCTGGAGCCTCCTTGTCTGCGTTTCACTGCATCCAGGACCATATCGGTGCGGTGTAGTTAAGGGGCGGCCGGCCGATTGTATTTTATGTCGTCAATAACGTTTTTTGTCTTTTCCCATGAGCTGCCGGCCACCGACTTGAGAATTTTGTTGCGGCTCTTTATTTTTGGCAATAATCGCAGTCGTGTGAAGAGTGAAGAAGCACAAGCTGTCGAAAGTCACACCTAAATTAATAGAAGTATCGACAGTGGGAATCTTAACGCCATCGTCTGCAATAGTGAGGTCAAGTCTGTACTCCTTCGTCCCGATTGTAAATATGGTCGCTGTGGATTAAGTGGGGGAGAGTGTTAAGGTCGAAGCAGTGAGGAAGCGAAAAAGGTCGAAGAGATAGTTTGAGCACATACCATCGACTTTTTAAAACCATACTCGTGCAAGGCCACCTCCGCTCCACGCAACAGGTATCCTTCAGCTTTGTTCCTCCATGCTACTTCGTTTCAAACGGGCACTGAAGTGCTCATCGCCATTATTACCGTTTTATTTCAAAAGACAAAATTGGCTTTACGGCCGCTAAAATTTGCGTTTATAAATTTGATTGTTATAACCTTTGTATGTACTATAATATAAGTATATGGTGGAGGCGGCGGAGGGATGAACAAATTATTTTTCACACATCACTGAAGTGCACTAAATTAAACGCTTCCATTAGGGTGAATTTGCTTAGTGCACCAACACGCACAGCTTTCCATTTAACGTCGAAGTAATTGAACTCATTACAAGTGCAATTTAATTAATTTTATCAGCCGCAGGCATAACTGTACATATTAGGTGTAAATCTGATTAATTTACTAATTGACATTAAAAGCTACTTACCAGCTAACCAAACAAGTTGTTTCAAATTAATTGGTGTTTGCTTTATGTATTTTTCATGCAGGCATAAATTTATGCAAATACATATACGGCCATCGAAATAGGAGCGCTAGAGAATTGTGGCGGAAGTTTGCAGGAATGCCTGGCTCTTGGAACATATGCAGGAATCAATTGATGAGTTGGAAATACGTTGTTGTTTTCTGCGGTCAGTTTTGAAGAGCGAAAAATTCACACCCGAGCAATGGTTTTAACAACTATTCACATACCAAATGATTGCAGATATTGATATACTATAGCTACTATAGTGGTGCGATCTTAACAATTAGTTCGAATATTGTGGCGTTGCTAACGGCAACCTAAAAGGCAAAATATTTAATTATTCAAAAATATTTATTTTTTCGTCTTGAAAGTAATCCCCACCAGACTAGCTGCAACAATTTGTCCAGTTTTCGAAACACTTTTCATAAGCATTTTTTGGGATGACCTTCAGCTGCTTCAGCGACTTTTATTGTATCTCATCGATCGACTGAAAACGGGTTCCATGGAGCGGCAATTTCAGTTTGGGGAACAGAATAAAATCACACGGAGCCAATTTTGAAGAATACCGTAGTTGATCGATGCTATTCTTTCGATTTTGGCTTTGAATTCGGTCACAATCGTGGCTCGATGCGATGGGGCATTATCACCATGTAAAATTCAAGAATTGTGCTTCCACAATTCCGGCCGTTTTCGACGGATGTTCTCATGCAAACGCATCAATATGGCCAAACAGAACTCCTTTTGACCATCTGTCCCTCCGGAACGAATGCTTAATGCACCAAAGCACGAATATCGAAAAAGCAATGAACATCACCTTGAGTTTTGAGCGGCTTTCGCGTGGTCTTTTTGGTTTCTGCTCGTTTTTTCTCCTACATTCCGATGATTCTAGTCTACAATCATGTTAAATTGCATGTAAAACTCATAAACTCATGTCTCAGCGGCAATTATAATGCTCTCCATGAATGTGGGATCGGAATTCGCACGTTCAAGCATGTCCATAGAGACCTGTTTACGGTACTCTTTAAAAAAAAATCATCTTTATCGTATCGAGTCAAGCAAGAACGCGTTTTATACCCAAAATATTCATCAAAAACATTCGCACGGACTGGCGAGAGATGTCGAGCTCAAAGGTCGTCCAGAACGTTGCATGTCTTCAACGATCTCTCGACTGTCTTTGAAGGCTTTTAACCAAAAACTGAACCATCGTAAGCCTTTTTTGTACTTTTGTATGCGTAGTCGTCTGTCCATCGCTAAGCATTTTTCCTTTAATATTCCAACCATTACTCCTGCTTAGGTTTATTTATACTTTGGTTAGCGATTCCAAGCAGATGATGGTTACTAATAATGCTTATTACTTTGTTATATATTGAGGGAAAGTGTGTCTTTTTTAATGAAGAGTGTGTAAATCTCAAATTTGACAAGTTCAGCCAGCGGCTATACATGAATGCAAGTATGAATACTTGACGACATTATGCTCCTACATATGTATACATATATTTATATGTACTAAACGTCATCCAATCAGGCCGAGCTTCGCTAAAATTTGAAGTCTAACCTTATAAGTAGTCGACTGTTAGGTGCCAGAAATGCACTCAGAAAGTATTATTCACCTACCCAAATTACTAATCTACGGCGCCCGGGTGCAAATTGGTCCAAAGGACCTCCCGCGAGTAGAGGGTGACAAAAGATCACATCCTTGTTGGCATAAAAATGGAAATTAATTCGATTGCTTTGTTGTCAATGCGGTGTATTGTCGCCTGAGTGAATGTCAGCCAGGCAGTCAAGTACATAGGTGCAACAGGCAACGAAGGTGAGTGGGGCGGAATAGCACGAAGCGGTAGCCGTAATGGTAGCTGCACTTAAAGGCTGGCGGATAGACACGAGCATGAGCTTTAGCGCGCAGGTAAGTTATGTAAGTGCAAGGGCATGCGCTGCACGTTGACTGGCAGGCGAAGTGGGCGTTTCGCATGTTTGTGCGCGCTCAGATAAAATCTAGCGAGAACGCGCGTCAATGTCAGTGCCAAACCAAAGCGAAACAAAAAAATCAGGCAAACAAAGCAAGACAAACAGATTTTAAGCTTCACTTGAAGCGCAAAAATATAATAGCGTTGCTAAATGCTCTGCAGACGAAATAAATAGCAAAGCAAACTGTAAACAAACTGATGAAGTGAGTTATGATCCGGGCGCACTGTGACAAGCGGCCAATGCCAGACAGCGCCCACTCAATTTGTGCGCACCCAGCAGGCGGCAATGCCACACGCACTCCAACGCCACACGCCGTTCAACGCAACGGAGGTGAAACGCGTCGGCTGCGGCAGAGCTCGTGCCACAGAGCTCGAAGCGCACCTAGCGACAGCCCAGAATGGATTGCAAGCGTAAACAATGAACGTTTAAAATGCCATTGAGCGTGTAATCGATATGAAATGGCAACGGTGGCTGTGAACTGCGAGCGCTGAAGCTCGATGTTAGCGCCAAAGCTTCGTGGTGTCGCTTTAAATGCAACTATGCTATGGACATGGCGGCGGGATTCATATTCCTATTATATTGGACAATATTCGAAGTGAAAATTATAGGCTTAATGTTGGTTCCATTGGTTAAATAATACACTCCTGAATATGCCTTGATCTGCCTCTTTTTATCTGTCAGCATAATTCTGACGAGTCTGTACAAGAATTTGGAATGTGGCTAACATCCGTACTGTTCAAGCCGATATAAATCCCTGAGAGAAATATTCGATAAGAGAGCCACAATCGAAAAAAGACGGCGACTCTTAAACCACTTGTCTAGAACATATTTTAAACCGGTGGTGTTCAGAGAGGTTGTGATATGTTCAAAACTTTGGTGTACAAGCTTCAAAGTATCGAGGCTGAGGCTGATCTATGGCTTCGCGCGAGCTCATCAAGTGTTGGTCAGCAACCAGCACTTGTGGGATTGCGAAAACTGTCTGGTCCAGAGTGGAAAGCAAAAGAATCATGCCGCAATGATAGGTGTCCTAACTGGGCATTGTCTCATTGGCACTCACGCGGTGAGGCTAAAAATTTTGAAGGACGCAACTTGTCAAAAGCTGCAGGGAGGAAGATGAGGTGAAAATATCTACACACTTTCTCCTGCACTATCCAGTTTTCGCTAGACAACGGTTAAAGCACCGAGGTTGTCATACTCTCCACGAACCCGGCGAATTGGCAGGAGTAGAATTTATATTGAGCTCTAGGCGCTTTGACGATATACGATGGTCGTTTCGATCCGTACTCAGAAGCTCTGCGTATCCCAACGGACAAGCGTTCAAAGGGGTCTAACGAATATCAGAAAGTCAAGTTCTATTAAATACCTTTCTTTCGCGGTTAGATAAACTAAGAATAATAGTCTTACTAAGTTCCGCCTATGAAACCCATCGAAACTTAAAACATTCTAAAGAATCATTTTTGGTACCAGAAATCTGGTAATAATTGACTCGCTCGCTGTAGGTCACTATTTCGCAAAAAGTGAAGGGTTCAACCACCACATTGCAGCTCATACAATCAAAAGCTAGAGACAAATTTAAACATTCGGGATTGACGCCGAGAGAGAAGCTTACCAACACTGCCGGCAAATGCCTAGAACAAGCGTTTAACCTCAACACGCAGTAAATCACGGTGTTTATCTGTTAGTTGATGCGAACAGCAGCAGATTTGTGCACACAAACGTGGACACACACGCATATGAGATTGGAATGGTTGTTGTTGGTCCACTCTTTTTATGACATTTGATGCAACACTACATAATCTGGCCGCCACTCAAAGTTCCAAACAAAACTAAAACTATTTGTTCACCTTTTCACACACACACACACATGTGGTTTATATGCGACCGTGTCCCTTATGCGTTATCCGTTATCAATGTCACGTGATCTGTGACAATTGCACGCCGAATGCATTACATATTCCATGGAAAAGAGCGCCAATATCACTTGTTACAACAGCACACATTCAAATTCTCGCATACAAGCAACAAGGCTCGCCAGTGTTGTGCGTTGTGTGTATGTGTGAGCACATGCCGCGAAATTCCCAGCATCGCTATTTGTTCTGTCATCACTCCATTACATCTCGTGGCCATATATGCATCTGGAAATAGCTACAAGTGCACATAAATATATGTATACATATATATATATATATTCGCTCATGTAATATCCAGTTGTTAGTGTCCTTGCAAGCGGCTTCACATGCCTCACCAGGCGTTGAAGAAAAAATAAAAGGGATTGCCATTTTATTGCTTTGGATTATTGCAAATGCATAAATTTGCATTAAACCTTTTAATATGTGTGTATGTATGTATGCTTATCATGGTAAGTGCCGAGTTGCATTATTTGCATAAAACATTTTCCGAAAATTGTTAGCATTCCATGAGCTTACGTCTGAGCATTCTCGAAATATTGTGTCCTTATTTCTTCCGACCACAAATTGCTCCTAAATTTCGCTTACGTTGACAACTAAGTACTTCGTAAGGAGAAAAATTTTTAATGTACATAAAAGAACTATTACACATACTTATATCATGGTTTCCGCCTACAGTTAGAGGAACTCACTGCGACTGTTCAAAACCTTTGAGATAATTGTTATTTCGTACCATTCTTGGATGCAGTGGTGTCAAACGATATTCTATGATGTTGTGCCTCATCTTATCTTCTTCGAATGCTTTATTACTGCCTCAAAGAATTAAGCCAAAAACACAAGGCGTACCATTCTTATTTCTGCAAGTTGACTCTATCAAGATCATCCAATTTTGTCTTCTAACGCTTTTCCTTTTCCAACTTTGGAGAATTTAATCCAATCCGACTTCTTGTCCTAGAAAGCTAGACTACTAAACTACTCATATGTTTGTGATTGTCATCAGGTGACATATATATTATCGTTAGACTTGACATTTACTGTTATGATGTCATTGCCAAAGCGTACACCTTCATAAATCCTTCATAAATATATTTTGTAGTTCAAACTCATAGTCAATAGAATAATCGAGAAGCTATTCGACAAGGTTGTCAATGACATCTAGCAGTCTTTCTGGTCAGAAACATTTACCACCACGAACTAAAACTCAATTCTATTCCTAAATGTGCATAAACACATCTTATTCCAGAGCCTAAGTCTATCAATAAGGGGTTACATGGGTTACACGACTTCAAATAATCGATTTTTTATTGTCGTAGAATTGCGGCACCTCTAGAATATTGTCTTTATTGCTTAAGTTCATTTGAGTAATAGTTTTATAGATGCAGCCTTGAAAAGTTGCGCGCTCAAGGTCAGCTATATAGTCACTCAAAGTTTTACACGAGTTTTACACGAAGCTGTGTTTTCAAAGTCGTTCGACAAGATTTCTCGCGAACTACTCAACCGATCTTAATGAAATTTTACACAGGTTTGTGTGTAACCATTTTCATGGTCTGGAACGAGGGCTTATGTTTATTTTTTTTTCAACTACAACCATTTAATAGAAAATTATAGAAATGTTAACGAAAATTTCCATTTTTTGTAAGAACAACTGCCAAAATACAATTTTCAATTTGCTTGTTTTTGCTTCGTCCAATACCTAGGTTATGATCTTAAGGGTTTACATGGGTTTACTGCTTTCAAAGTAGTGAATTTTTATTGCCTTGTTAAATTTTACAATACCTCTCGAATATTTTCCTAAATTTTTAAGTCGAACCGAGTAATAGTTTCGGCGATAGAGCCTTGAGAGCTTATGGGCTCGAGGCTAGCTCGGCTAAGTGCACCGTATTTAAACGCATTTTTCTCGAAACTATGTTTTTGAAGTCCGTTGGCGGGATTTCTCGGAACTACTCAATCGATCTGCATAAAACTTTACACAGGTCTTTAAGATACATTTCATAAAGACTTAGACTATTTGAAAAAAAATGTCGCGAAATTTTAATTTTCTGTAAAAATGTCGGCCAAAATTCCAATTATCAATTTTTTTCTTTCGTTCAAGTTCTAGGTTAAGGTTTTAACTAAAACACGCATTTTTTTACCTTAGATGATCCTGTAAGGAATTATCCTGCCAATGCGGGCGCATCTTTTTTCCAAGGAGTCAAGGTTATATTATTTGTGTTCCATCATCCAAAGAGCAGCTACATTTTCGAAAAATACACTTAGATCTTCCTAGTTCCTCTCTCATATTTCTTTACTACTTTTTAAGCATGCATCTTTATCATAATGAGATTTTTGTATAAAAAGAATAACGAATTATTATAAGACAGCCCGGTTGGAGTGTCACTTAGATGTTAAACTAAATATATATTAAATTTCAGAGCAAAATAAAAGCGCTCAAATAACAGCACACCTTCAATATCAGATGTAATTTAGTAAAGAATCTAATTTAAACGAAATCAACTCAAATTTATGCTCTTTCTGTCTAATTAACATTGAAAACTAGCGGGTTGAGGCAATAACGCTACTCAAGTTTCAACAACATAATTTTCCGAAGACACTAATAAGCTAAGCATCTAAATACTCGTACTTGTAGCTAAGCAATACGCGGACAATAAAAACAACAACAAATGTCATTTTGAATTGCTTTGTCCGACTAAATTGTTTAAACAAATGAGGCACCTAGGGAAGGTGCCTATACAAATTTACATAAGTACTGCTTTGTGTGTATGTATGTATTATATGTTGCAGTGTCTTCTGTGCTTTGCCGAGCACCGCGGCGTTGCATCTCTATTACCGATATTTGTTTTCCAAAGTCGTTTTGATAAATTATTCTATTTGATCAATTGTTCAACTCGTCAGCGTTGTTGGCACGGTTCCGTTTCAATGAATGAATACCTATGCACTTACGCACACAACTACATACTCAAACACACAGTCGTCTATATTATTTGCTTTGCGGGTAACTTGAGACGCACTTGACTTTCTAAAGACATCTAGGGAGGCTGTCGGCTGGCGGCTTGCGGCTCGGCACCCTTCTTCACTCATTTGCATTGTAATAGCATCCACAAATAAGGAGAGAAACGCTAGAGAAAAGCACTAAATTAGCTGAATTCATTGGCGGCGCATTTAAGCTGTCTGGAAAAAGTTTTTCATCCTCGCGGTGGCGCTGATCGCAAGCGTGAGGAGTGCAGCTTGCTTGGTTATGCAGAGGCATGCGCCGAGCTGCTGCATGCAACACATTCGTGTGTATGTGTGGAGCTTTGTGTAATGCCGCTAACTAGAATTAAATGAAGAGGTGTTGGGTAAGCTGACATCGAAATTCTTCGATATTATTTGCTAACTGACATTCCGTTACGCCTTGCAGTTATTTCACTGGCAGCTTTCAGACACCAAATACCTATATTTGCTTTGAGTTAGTTGAACTCGAGTGTGAACTAAATATTTACCAAGTTTTTGGCTTAAAATTAATATGTGTACTTAAGGCATTCCTAGCAATAGGGAAATAAATTCCGAAGGAGAGATTATGTTATATTTTATAACCAGCGTATTATACTAGAGCTGAACGCCAGTAACTCTAACTTCGATAACTCGAAGTTATCCCTAAATCTTGCATTGTCGATAGCGTTTGGAACTCAAATTTCGAACGAATTTCTTTATATTAATCGAACTTTTAACTGACACGTGAATCTCTAAGTCGCACTTTTCGGGGATATCCCACTATGTAAACAGCTGCTCACGTAGAGGTGACCGGATTGCTTCATTGTGGATTTCTTTGATGAATCTTCACTCTCTTGTTCGGGTTTTTTCTTGGGATCGAGTTGAGGCTCAGGCACTCCCCTATCTGCTTCGTGGAGCTTTATGTGACTTGTTAATTTGGAGGATGTAATTTTGACTACCATCCTGCTTGCCAGAGTTGATAACCTTCAGCACTCTCGAATCTTCCGTCGGCACATCAGGATTATGTCTCTTGAAAAACCGCAGACCATCCTACGGTTTTACATTGCGAAGTATGAGAACCTTCGCCTTCCGTATGGATGGAATGCATCTGCAGCCTATTCTTTCCAGAACGGCTCTCTTACACAAGTCTTGAAGCTTCTCAACGGCTTCCTTTACCTACAGATATCAGCTGCCGTTGAGCCACCCCACTCCACGGAAAGTTGGATCTCCATGTAGTCTTTCGAAGAGCGCGTCAAACCGTTTCATCTCCACCGCTTTCCATTTCTCCTTTCTGATTTGTCCAGGGAGTGCTTCGATCGATGAGTGCACGATTAAATGCCTCTTGGCTATCTCGCTGGCCGTCGCTGCCGCTTGGATGTTGTGGACTTCTCATGATCGAGTCTGACGTTTGGCTTTACAGCGGCCTTCTTTTTGCTCGATAATTTTGCTGGCACCGTTGTTTGATTATCAACAGACCGCTGCCTTTTGGCTGCAATTCTATCCTCGATTTGGTTTGCGTATCTTGTATCCGTGAATTTGCACTACGGCCTCGATGCGTAATGTTTCCGGCCTTCTTCTATTCTTGCTGTAGCCCAAGCCAACCTTTACTCTTTCTCATTCGTCCGGTTGGGCTTGGAGTTAAGCCTTTCGTGAACTTCCTCCCCTGCTTTATATGTCACTTTTGCTTTTAACACCTCCTTACTGGGTTTACACCTCGGCCTAGTCTTTATCACCGACATAGCACCTTTGGCATCTCCCGGAAAGCGTAGCAGAGCTTCCTTTTTCATTGTATTTACGCTTTCCACGCTGTCAAGGTCTACTCTGCAAAACGGTCTTGGCAGTAGCACTGCAATATTTAAATATTTTCAAGTCAAAACAGATGTCCAAATACATCACCACTTCAGTTTTTTCCCCCTTAGCGAGTTTCTTGCCTCACAGTTCCTTCATATAGGCATTCCGAAACCACGCATCATCGCGACGAAATTTTACCCGACATTTGTTTCCAAAATCATCAAAATCATAATTCTGTGTCACCAAATGTCACAACACAGCACCGCACATCCCTGCTGGAGGTCATAAAATTTTATTAATAAATCTATTTTATGGTCCACGCGTCATCTAATGCATTTTATTTTATTTACCAACAACAACTGACGAACACAGCGGCAACAGCCGTGGCAGCAACGCCCAAAACGAACCAACTGACAGACGCCTCAGCAGTGACACGGCCACTAAATTGCGCCGATTCGGGGGCGTCGGCCGCAAAGACGGTAAAATATCAACCCAAAATGGCAGCAACAACAACTGAACGTGCACTAAGCATACAACATAATTTGAACACGAGCGCATCACTGCCGAAACTGTATAAGCGGCAATAACAATAATAACAAAATATTTACAACGCAGCTCATAACTGCATACGTGCAAACATACAGCAACAACAAAAGCAGCGCCTGCTGGTGCTGTCACATGCTCGGCCCTGGCGTGACATGAATCAGCATTTTTCAAGTCGACGCGGCAAATCCTGCGAGTGATGGCTCGGATGCGTCGCAGCGTGCACTCACACTCGTGCGTTTGTATGTTCATCCGTTTGGCCGCTCACACTCCGTCCAGGCATTTAATTGTTTTGGCATTTGCGCTGCCGCCGCCTGACATGTTGCTCGTAAAAATCACAAATTTGACTTCGGAATGATTAATTACACGCAACGGCGCTGACAGTCTGCAGCCACCGACGCGTCGCTGTGTTAGTCGCCGCTAGATTTTTGACATTAACTGATCGTCACACACTCGCAGCGCGAAGAGAGGCGAAAGTGAAAAGTATCATCTTTAACTTTGACAACTTCGACTTAATGTGGAAGAGTGAAAAAGTTCGCACCAGCTGTTGTCAAACCGAAGGTGACCTCATATTACCAGAGGTTGATATTAGCAGTTCACTTTTTTGTTTGCAAGGTATCTTAAAAAAGTTGGACTTTGTCTTTATCAACACAATTTCTTCTTAAATTTTTATATAATTTCACCATTTTGAAGTAGTCCACGATGATTTCAATGTATTTGTATCGAGACTCTTTTATGATTTATCACCGTTTTAAGGTCTTCAAGTACGTACATTGTCGAAATAATATCCTATAATTCCCACTGCATCCTTGAACCGATTCGAGGAATGTTCCTTTGAAAATCTTTATAATATTTATGACCCAAAGATGATGACATTTAAACAGATTATTTTATATTATATCCCACGTTGGATTCCAAACTTTGATTTGATGTTTTGAAAACTGACGAGTTTTTCAATAAGAGCGCCATTCTTGGACGGCCACCACGGACACGCTTGCACAAGTTCAGACGCTGAATCCAATTTTCAGCGGTTTTCTAGCATAAATCGGCCGATGCTGCTGCAATTTCACCTTCGATATTCGTACGAAGTTCTTCTATCGTCGCTGGCTTAGAACATAGACTTGACGTAGCCCCACACGATATAGACTAACGGCGTCAAATCGCTAGACCGAAGCGGCCAATTGATTGGGCTGTCTGTGATTTTAACATTCGCTGTATGACTTGTGGCGCCGTCCTGTTGGAATCACATATTGTCCGTATCATCTAGTTCGGACCAAAAATACTCGTTTATTATTGAGCGGTAGCGATTCCCATTCACAGTAAAGTGTAGGTCTTGATCAATATGGAAAAAGTACTATGCGTCGCAAAAATGCCTCCGGTCCATAAACCGCACCAAACCGTAGTTCTTTCGGGATGCGATGATGAAACATGGAGTAAGCGTGTATTGCCGCCTGACTAATTACGCGTAGTATGCTTAACTAGCCATTCAGCCAAAAATCAGTCTCATCGCTGAAGATGATTTTTTGATGAAACACCGGATTATTTTCAAGTTGATGCTCAGTACCATCAACGAACATACGACGTTTCTGGTAGTCAAGCGGCTTCAAGTCTTGTGTCAGTTTGATCTTGCACGGATGCAGGCCAAGATCTTTTCGGAAAATTCGCCACAACGACGTCACGGAGAAGCCCAGCGCTTGAGAACTGCGTGTGAGAGACTGATTTGGGTCTTCCTCAATTGATGCGCTAGCGGCAGCAATATTCTCGTTACTACGGCACTTCTTTGTCTCGCTGTCACGAGAATATTTTGTACTGCGCCTGTGGATTCAAATATTTCCACTGGACGCTGAAATATTGATATGACAGAACGATTATGACGACCGTAAATAGGACGTAGCGCTCTTGAAGTTGAAGCCACTGACTCCAAATTTCGGTAATAGATTTTAAAAATTTCGACTAGTTGTTGAATCGTATATCTTTCCATGATGAAATGGCAAACCTTACTGAAGATAAATGTCAAAAGGATGGTGAAAACTATGGCGTCGGTTGCTGTCACTATCTGTTTTTTGACTATTACTTCATTGTGGGTAAATTACTTAGAATACATAGAGAAGATTTGAATTCTGTTCTCTTTAACAAATTTGCACACTAATTTTAAAAACCGACTCGAAACTTTACACGACATTGTGAAAAAAAAGCGAACAGCAGTTGTGAACGGTAAAAGGGTTTAAGACACATACACATGTTCCCAAAAGTAGGGAGAAATTGCAGTAAATTCGCAGTGCCTCAAAAAACATAACCTTTTTTCGAGCAAACAGTTGACGAGTTGCTCCCGCAAACCGGCGATACGAGTTCGATGCAATCAGTGAACAAATGCCACGTGTTATACAAACAACAGTAACCAAGTGAACCTCAAGCCGTGCAGAATCGCATGCCAACGTGCCGAAGGACGAACAAAGCCAGAAAAACGACGCGACTGGCAATAACTGTTCATGAGCATATGTTATCCTTGCAGCAGTTGCAGCGAGCCAGTTACAATTTAAATTAAATCCATTCGATGAACACGCTTTTGCGCAGTGCGCGTGTGTGTGTCTGTGGCTATGTGGCATGCGGCGCAGGATAACAGTGTAGTGGTAACGCAACAACAAGCGTTATGAGTAATGTGCGCAATTTTAACAGTTTCGCTTTGTTGCCACAACTTTTATCGCGAGCAGACATCGCAACAGCAAAAACACCAGTACACAAAGGAATAGGCAACACAACAACATTTGCTCCACATACATACCAGAAGAAGAGCACAAGAATTTGAATGCACTGCCGCGGAGGCGGTGACACTGCTTGTTAAACCGCAACCTGTCCGCCTCCGCCTCCGAGCGGCAAGCAGCTCTGGCGTTCACTCACTGGGGACGGACGTCGGGGTCGGTGTCGTGTGCGCCGTTGGCTTGCGGTTGTGGTAGCTCATCAAGATAGCTGAACGCAGCGATCGAGGAATGCCCACCAACGCACGCGGAGGGGTGTGTGTGTGTGCCACATGGAGTGCGTCATCTGTGCGCTGAGCAGATCGGCTGACGATTGTTGCCAGTGAACGCCAGTTGTGGTCCGCAATCAACATGCTTGTCGACGCAGCAATTCACCGACAATTGGTCGCAATCAGCGATAAAATAGCGTGAAAAGAAAAACGAGACACCGCACTCAGTGAACGCAGTTGGGGAGCGTGGAAAGGGTAGCGGCGCGTTCGCGACCACAATTTATGGTGTTTTTGGCACATTTTGCGGGAAATGGAGCGTTGCTTGTGCTCGTGCTGCGACCCTTCCGCTTCGTGATGTGTTTTTCGGCACATCGTTGACGTGCGGATCGGAAATTAAGATCAGCAAAGGATCCCCTGACACGTGTCCATATGGCGCACAGGTTGTACCAAAGCACTTTTTGCATATTTTCGCACAAATACAACATGAGGCATCACCCCTAAATATCAGCGTCTGCTTTTTATTCTGGCTTCGCTTTTGTTCGTTCGACGGTAACAGCCGCTGTGTCTCCTACTTTCGACATTAGAAGGCATTCACTGTACCGTTAATTTGCCTAAATGCTTGCTAACACAAGGTATATCCTTTCAGCGTATCCTTCAATTTTGTGTTTACCGTTTTGTTGCAGCCTGCGTTCGCTTCAGCGCACATCTGCTCACACTCTTCGCCTAAACTAAACAACAGTAAATCTAATTTCCTGACAAGCGTCATACTAATTTTAAGCCAGCTTGCCGAGTGCACGATGTGTGAGTGTAAATTGGAATTCAACGGCGTTCATGCAGCTTGCCGCTTGGCGCATGCGCGGTTGCATATGAGTGCCGTTGCGAGCATCCCAAGTGGACCATAACAATAAATTAAGTGAAATAACATAATGCGGAACAAGTACGAGGTTCGATTGTGAAGCCAAAGGTCCTTATGGTCGAGAGAGCGGGTGCGGTGTTGGTGCAAAGGTGCAGCTGGGATCGCGACAAATTAAAATCATAATGCTCGGCAGCCGTTGACAAACGAAATAAAAATAAAAACAGAGCAAGTTCATGCCACTTTCATATTTATGTAGGCAAGAATTATTTATGCTAGAGAAACAGTGGCGAGACGAAAGGCAGCTCACCGCGCTACAAGCACGAAAACATGGCGTCTTAGGGATAGTCACAGCATCCGCGCGATTAGAGGGATCGCTAATCAGGACAGCCACAGTGGTTGGCTCAGCTGCCGAAGAGTAAGCATAGCATATAGAGCTGAAGTAGATCAAATACAAATACAGTGGTGGCCATAAAATGTTTACTTGAAATACCGTACCGACTTGTAGCTGTTTCAAGATGGAAGGCAAGTTTACTAAGGCAAAAGACAACATAAATTGTTATAATTTAATACAATTGAATCCAGACCGAACTGAAAGATATGCGGTGTCCTAAGCCCACTCATTAGACAAAATTGTAGAAGACTGACCACATCTTCTCCTCTGGGACCCCCAACTTTTATGGCAATCTATTATGCTATACTAACAACGATTAACTGACACGATCGAATGTGTCAAAGTCCACCATTTTGGATTTTTAGCGAAACTTTTAGAAATTACATTATTTGCACAAACAACAGCAGCGGTGGCAGTCCTCATCAAAAGGGCGCTGGACCAAGAAAGTTATTCTGGACGTCCATTGTAGATAGACGGACGACATGGGGACCTGGATTTCCATCCGACCCAAATACTTAGTAGACATGGTTGCTTTTGAAGCTAAATTTAGAGATTGCACAATGACATTCGTCCGAACTGTCCGACGTGTACAGAGTATATAGAAGACTCTGAATATGTATAATTTTACTACTCATGCTATTCAAAGATACCTTAACGACACTCATGTGTCAGTCGACTGAGAAATGGAAGCGCCTGCTTTCATAATGACGAAACTGAGACTTTCAACAGATTAGGAGTCCGTGAGTCTGCACAATACGGGAGACTTAAATGTTATGTTCCTCCCATGAAGTAATACTTAACCAGTGGTTCCGTGGGAAAGTCTCGAGATAGAAACTGGTTAGGTTTGGCAGATTAAAGTTCCGCACTCCTGCTTTCGATGCTTCCCCCTATTTAAAAAAAAGAGATAATTGGTCGCACAACTCAGCCGGAAATCGGGGAAACTTTTATTATCATAATGTTTGAACTGTGTTGAGTGGCTACAAATATGCTGCGATTAAAATACAGAGTGATCCACGAAAGATTGACATCTTTAAAATTGGGTCAGGAATACTTAAGATCAAGTAGTAGAGGAACTCTACTTCGTATAATCTACAGAAGCAAAACTTGTATGGAGTTCTTTGTAGTACTTCAAGTAGGCGAAGCATTTTCCAACATTCAAAGAGATGCCCTTTATAATAACTAAGACTACCGATGTATGTCGTATATCGTTTTGGTCCACATTTCTAGTTAGTTGAAATTCCTTTGGTTTCATTTACTTGCCCAGCACTGTATACACTTATTCTTAGTAAAGGTTTGGTATTCGTTTGCTTTCTTGGCTTCTGCGACGCGACTCGTGGCGACACGAATGACTTCTGTTTTGTTGTTGACACGAGAACACCGTGTCCCCGTGTCACCGTGTGCGCTCCGACGGTCAGACGATTTATTGTCCTTTGTAGGCGGCTCAGTTGTTGTCATTGGCCTGCGCAGCCGCTTCTCCGGCTACTGCAAACCTAATAACGCCACTCATCGGTAGCCGCGCGTGTTTGTGCTTATGTTTATGCATACATTGAGAGTAAATAGGTGCTTCGAAGGATTAAAGGACGCCTGTGGCACGAAGCATAAAATAACAACATCCCCGACACATTTGTAAATATTGAAATGATTTAGTGAGTACACATGTAGTTGTGCCGACGAGTGGAATGTTGCCCATGGGACAAGCGCCATTCCCAATAAATATGGGCGAGATTTCGTAGGACATGAATGCGAGAAACAGCGTAAGAAGAAGAGTGAAATGATATTGGTTATTAATGTCTTATTTGCAAATGCTAGTAGCACTTATTTTTCCTACTGCAGTGCTGGCTTCTCACTTCTGACGCGGTATATGGCAGACCAACAGCAGTAAAACTCTAATTAAATGCCTTAAGTGCTAATACAGTCCAATAAATTGAGAACAAACATATTTATGGATGCACTCAAATGCGTTTATTTTTATCAATGAGCAAATTTATGACATTCTGAGTCATTAATTTAGTTATATAGAAAAAATTTATTAAAAAAATAGTAAGAAATATTATCTAAGTTCAATAAATACTGTAGATAAATAAAATAAATTTGTATCACATTAATCATATAACACAAACAAACTAATATTACATACATATATAAATGGGGGGCTATATCAGCCGCACAATCTTATCGCGGGCAACACGGGCGAAAAGGCGAAAAATGCCCATTCAATTGCTCGCTGCTACTAATTAATCTTGTTTACACAAGTACTTTGCTATAACTTAACATAAGTATACATATATACATACATATGTATATATATATGCGTGTGGTTAATGCCTATTTTAATTTGCTTCGAACCCTCACAACTTGCAGCAAAGTCTCACGAAGTCCACGCTTCGGGCAATTCATATGGTCGACATTTATTCTCATTTAACCAACCCGCAATTGTTGTATTTGTTGCCTTCAATGCGTCAAGCTCTAGTTTGACTTTATCAGCATTTGTCAAATATTCGCAAATATCCCTAAAGTCATAAGGAGTCTCTAGGAGGTAATACTTCTCCTGCCATGTGAAATATTTTATATGTTCCTCGGGATTCTGGTCCAAGTAGAGCAAGTATTCAGTTAGTTCGCGTATGCTCGCATAATCGCGAGCATTTATGTAAGAGTTCGGGGGCGCGAAACGCGTGTAATTAGCACCGCCGAAGACTACTGGCAACAAGCTGAAGCCCAAGGCTTTGAAAAAGCTCTCGCCAACGTAGTCCTCGCACAGTTCCTCTTCGAAGGCCAAGAAAAACTTATATGTTTTATTCCCTCGACTTCGTGGTATGTATTTGCAGAGATCTTCGCCACAGCTGTGTATAAAAACAACAATAAAACATTAAAATAGAATGAAATATCAAGATTTTCGTTGAGGTATATAAGAGAAAAGCTAGTCAGCAGCAAGATTCAAAGTACCGACTCCAATTTTCCACACACTAACGAAGCTATTTTGACTATTTTTTTACTTTTATACGTTTGTGACCTTAAATTCTTAGAATATCAGCTGTTAGGTCAGCCATACTCCAATAGAAGGCTCTGCAAACACTAGTCTCAGCAGTCTTGTTTAGATATTTGTGAATTTTGTAATAATTTGAAGCCACAGTTCATACAAATCATTTCTTTCGCAAAAACACAAAACTCCTAAAGTCTATGTACACCCCTTATCTTAATAAGTACCTTCAAAGCCGTAATACCAACCTATATTCGCCGCATTCGCCATAAGTGTGCACGTCCATATTTTGGGTTATACGCTCGATCAATTCCTTACGCGCGACATGACAGGGTCCATTCAATATGGTCAATGCCAATGGGGACGAGTCCAACACACTTTCATATCTGAAATTTCTGAGTTGCTGTGATGTGAAGTTCGCTTGCGGCGCATCCCATTCTGGTTGCAAATTGGGCGACATAATCTTCGAATCATTCTTTCGCCATATTTTAAATGGTTGATAAATGAAATCGGACTTCAAGGAGTATGAAAATATTTTATCGTAAATACGCAAGTGGGAATTCGCCAACGATATATTACCGCTATTACTGTATTGTAACGGTTTGTCTGAACCGAAAATGATAAGTGAATCGTTTGGGTTCACGTTGATAAGTTCACGACCGCTTAATATATCATCAAGAGTTGAATTTATAACGATAGCATCATAGCTTCGAGAGTCTTCCAATTGAGCGGCGTCCCATATTGTAACGGAACAATTGTTCCTTAAATTATGGAACGTAGGCTCTTTGTCTCTTTGAAAATTTAAAAGTGCTATCGATTTTGTCTTCCTCCTAGGAAAAGCAGTGCTTTCTGTTGCTCCCTCACGTACACTTGTTCTATAATTGTCAGTGTTGTTGTTATCACTGATCGATATAAATACTGCCAATAAGCAGATGATCGCCAGTGCTGCTACGGCAAGGCATAGATACTTTCTTCGTCGATTTGTGCCCTGAAACTTATTCTTTCTACTTCCACGCTTACGCACTCTGACCCTACGCTTGGCGGGTTTTAGTGTCCTTCCCAATATAGGGCTTTTGGAATGATCCGTATATTCCGATTCCGACTCGGCATCCGACATTGCTACCACTTTGTACATTAACGCGCCGACGAATACTACATGCTTTGACCACCGTTCTTTATTGACTGAATTGCGTTTCGATATTTAGAGCACTACCGGCGACACAGAATAATCGGAAGCTCGATTTTTTTTATTATTTTTATCAGTAATTTATTAGCCAAATGAAAGAGTGTGCTAAAGGCAGGTAAAGTTGAGGCAAGCGCAGGTTGGGTTATCGCCTATCGACAAGATAAGATTAACTCTGTTGATTTGTTGCGCTCTGTAGGCTTAACATGTAGAATATTTCATTGGAACGCATCGCGCATTCGCTGCTCAGCGTAAAAACGTGCGATACGCAAAATTCGCAGTTATACACGTACTTATTTACAGTTAAAAAACAAACGTTGCGAAATCGAAATGCGCTTAATCGCAAAGATAAGAAAGAAATACATATACTGTTATTACAATTGGAGAGCGAAAAGCATTGAGGGGAAAATGACTAGACTTTCGGAACAGCTTTTCACATAATGGTGATTGTAACGCTATAAAATTAACGAAGTATATATTAGTAGGGTTATGTATATTAGAATGTAACTGTTTATGCCATTTTGTGAAAAATACTTGATATTCAATACATTGGCATATTTTAATAAAGAGTGTGCAAGACGTTCGGCACTAGTAGGTCTTCCACTTTTTATACGAAAATAATTTCAGAATGAGGACCCTCAATTATTTAGCTACAAAACACATCAAAATGCTGAAATATACATATGTACATACATACATATACTATATATTCCCGGCATAGGTAATATGCATATGAGCATTTAACTGCATTTAGCGTTCGGCTGCTACCTTTTGCACCCGTCAACGGTAATTTGAAACGTTTTCGTGGCCGAGTTCAAGTTCAATTGCAAGCGCCAAATGGCAGTCCGTATGGCATGCGCCAGTCCACGGCACAACTGTGCAAACAAGAACTCTGCAATAATAACACTCACGAGCATATAAGGGAGAAGTGTTCATTTTGTAATTTTGAATATTTCGGTTTTTTGGCACATTTCCATATCGTTTTACATTCGATATACTATATTTGCCGCGCAGACCGGCGAGCCAGACCTTTGTCACAAGCGGACACCTTGAGCGAGAGCAGATGCACATGGCCGGCCACTTGAGTACACCGGGTGTCAGAGGTCATGTTCCTTTGCCTGTTCGGCTGTGTTATCCTTTTGGCAATTTAACAATGCAAAGGGTACACGCACCCACGAAGCGCAAGTGTGCGTATGCATGTGTGTTCACACTTTCAACTAATTAATTTATGAGAAGTAGTAGGAAGGAGCAGGGGACTGAGGTTTGTATGCATGAGTATGTGGTAATGTCCGCTATTTTTCAACTTCCTTGTCGATAAATCCACTCGTAATGCCGTTGTATTTATTTTCATTTCAACGTAATTCGATCGGATTCCCTAATGTATGGCAAAGAACATTATGCTGCTGGGTCATTTGGTGTGATAGAGTGCCTCAGTGTAAGTTTTCCGTATATACCGCGTTAGACTTAGCGTCAGCTGCCCACAGTCGAATATTCGTGTATATAGGAAGTTAACTTCTATTATTAACAAAGCTTTCGAACACTATTTCAAATGTTTTGGGTCGTTGTCCACCAAGTTTGGGCATTCCTCTGAAGGATTCACCATAAATGCATGATTCTACATAGTCAAATAGTTGACTGACTTCTTCTTCTTCTTTATTGGCGTAGAAACCCCTTCCAACGGAGTGGTGGTATATACCGAGTGCGACAACTGTTTGATGACAGGAGATATTTCTGCGATGTTGAGGTGGCTGAACCCTCGATAGTTAGCGCAGACTGTGGGGTCTACTTTTTTGTGGAAAGGGCACAGCACACTTAAGTTCCAATCGTGAGGCATGTTTTCTTCCGATCATATTCTACAAAGAAGTAGATGCATGATCCTTATCAGTTCTTCAATGCTGTATTTGAATAGCTTGGCCAGCAATTCATCGGCCCCCGCCGTTTTATTGTTCTTCAGACAGGTAAATGCTATTCGAACGTCGGACAAAGGAACATCTGCTCCATCGTCATCGATTGGGAAATCGGGTTTACCTTCTCCTTATGATGTTGCTGACTGACTATCTTAGATCAATTAAGGTTGAAAATAATTGGAATGCCATGCTCACCACACTCTGTCATATCGCGTGTACTCTATCCCTGTTTAGGTTTCAGACAAGTGCTACGAAAAGCACAGATAAAATTTGAAGCTGAAATGAAAGACTAGTGACTGAGGGCATTCACATGCAGTGGATTTGAATAATCGTTGAGTTTTACTAGTAGAAAATATCTTGACATTAGGCGAAGATGTCTGGAGAGCCTTGACTCAGACAACTGTTGCTCATCGTACTGGTGAGGAGAAATAAAGAACGCAACCCCTATTCGCGATGATGTCGTTTATAAGTCTTGCTTTGCTTTCATGCTTTCAATGCGCATGTGTAAGTAATATCGGGAGATCAGTATTTAAATGTTATTACTATCAGGCTGTTATTACTTAGCTGGCTGGTTTTTCTATTGAGAATTGCCGAGCTAGTTGTACTCGGTTGATTAGGTGCACTGATATCAACAAGGATAAGTGCAAACGTGATCAATCGCGGTCTTAACATCAGTGGACTTAAGGACTATATGTTCGAATGAAGGATGATTTGACAGAACTGTGAGGTCTTTTATGGTGTTTGATTCTCTTTTACAGACCTTTCGAATGCCTGACTCTCATTACTCGAACTTTCTTCTCTGTATGGTCATTAAACGGTTAGAGCACTGAAGATCAGTGCAATAATTTTTTGTAGTATTTCATGTTCTTGTGATTTCTATTGTAACGAGTTTGCAAATCTGTTTTCCAATCGTTTGGATTCCTGAAGTAGCCGTACAGTATGTATTCCCTTACATTTTGACTTTTTTTCATTCTCATTTCTCTATATTTCAATATTTTGTTTCAATTCTCGCACATAGTTACGCTTCAAATGTTTGGTTGTATAACTTTTACGTGACCCTTTATCATTCCTAAAAAACATTTCAAAAATTAATTAAAAAATAACAACCCCACTTCCCAGGAAAATTAAGCGAGGCAAATAAAATATACGCAAATATATAGAGCTTCCTGACGGCACTTGAACTATGGAATTTAAATAACTATTTTCATGGCAAAAATTGGCAACAATAAAAGCAACAAACACGTTTGCACCGAAAAGAGCAGAAATTACGAAAGAAAAATTGCAACATCTTGCCTCAAGGTACAAAGTGTAGGGCCAAAAAATAAAAATAAACACAATAAAACATATGTATTTGCTACATTGCTCCTTGCCAGGCAGCGTCTTGGTGCGAAAACAATAGCAATGAGGTCGTCAAGACCGACGCCGGTGCCCGAGGCGTTGCGCACAGCAGCGTTGCAAGGACTAACTTTTAGTAAAGCATGACTTCGCGAATTCGGAAAGCGAAATACTTTGCGCAGGTTATTTATATACATCAGATACATATATATAGATATATATATACATAAACATAAATATTGTGGTAATTGACTTTGTGACTTTCAATTTACATCCATGTGCCGAAAGTGCCAAATATATGTGGAGGGGCATTTGTGCCAAAGCCCCGTTTTACGCTCGAGTAAAGCTCACTCTTACAACACACTTTTCTTTTGCTATAATTGCAATTGGTTCTTTGAAGAAGCTTCCGGTCATTTGCTTTATTGACAACTCAGAAATAATCCGCAAACATGGAACAAAAGTTTGCTTCAGAGTTAGAAGTTTTTCCAACGAAGCCAGATCTAGTCTTTCCAACGGAGTGGAGGTTTTCTTCCCGATGGGTACTGCGTCGAATACTTTAAAAGCTGGAGCTGGATGGAGTCATGTGTAGAAGTTCACGCAAGTGAAGAAAGTTCTCTGATCGTGATTCACTTTGGAGTGGCCAGAAACGATCTTTTTACATATGGCTCAAGCAGCTCACGACTTCCGGTCCTTGACCTCCTCTGAGTAGCCAAAGAACATCCGTTTGAAGGCAAGCTAAAGTGAGGAGGCGAACCACCCCTCCCTAGAATTGTGCGCTGGGTTGGGGACCCGCCCCGTAAAAGTCGCCCGTAATGAAAAAGTTTAAGCTAACGATGAATACTTTAATTTAGTCCTGCTATTTTCTCGCTATCATGAGATAAGAATCCTTGGCCAGACATAAATGCATATCCGCTGTGATTAGGCACGACAGTCGTTGTGTTTTTTACGTGAGTATCTGCCGACTATGGTCGCAGTGCGACCCCACACTGAACTGAATTTTCAATTTTACGTTCCTTTAGGTTTAAAACACAGTCACCAAGAATCTCCTCAAAGGCCCAAACCAAATGAGCATGTTGGAGTGAACTCCAAGGGCTAACTGCTCCCCGTGGTACCAGATTTTAGTCTCCTGTCAGGCCTTGTAGCTTTTGCTACTACCAGTTAAGTAACCATCAAACTCAATGACTCTTGACATTTGTCGACTGAACTTATTCTTGTCTGTCTTTTCATTAGAAGGAATTTCATTTAAAGTCTATAATATCAGTTCAAGCTGAGTATTATAGCATTTTCCCTGCAAGATGCTGAAATTTCGTAGCAACCCAAAAACAGACATGTGCATATTGGATTTTAGTCGCCACATACGGCTGTCATATCTTACAGCAAAAACCATACCTTAGAAGAACGTGTGCTACGTAGAACGTGTGCTAGGTATTGAAATCATTGTTGATATGTAAGTGTATGTAAATAAAATGTATTGAAACCTTTGTGGAGAAGAAACTTAATGTCAATAGTCAATGTAGCAGCTGCCGCCGTTGTTTGCATTGTGTTCGTATATGCTCGGGTATTTAAGTGGGAGCAAAATCCTTCAAATGCGAACATATTGCAAACAAGCCAATTTTGAATATTTGATTTAGCGATTTCAATACAGCGATTGCAAGCGAACGGTGAATGGCGAGTTCACCACAACAACAATAGCAAGCAACAAAAGCAAAACCGGTTGCAAGTGTGTTACAAAGGTAATCGAAGAATTCGGATTTGACGTTGAATGAATGCGAAATATGTGCAGAAACAAACATATGTATCTTTATATGTAAGTATGTATTAATGCTCGTTTGAAAGAAGCCAAAACAATGGCATTGTTTTGAATACCTTCGTGCTGACATCCTCAGTGGCGGACGAGGGACACACGCTTGGCACGGACGCAGGGGATACAGGCTTTCACAACAAATATGTCTTAAGAGTACAAAAACTGCCTTGAACTTGGCGCTGCCACCGAAGCGCTACTTCAATTTCGATGACCCGCCCTAAATATTATATTAAAATTATGATGTATGCCCTGTAGAGAAGTATGATCAAACCAAACTAGTGACCTACTAATGACATTAGTAACTGGAATAATGCACGGTAGAAACATTTTTCTATTGAAAAGTTGCTCAGGAAGTGGAAATAAAGGAAATCTAATATAGCTACCACTTCTTGAAAGCCCTCGGTGTTTACACAACCTACTAAATATTTCGGACATGAAAAAATTTTCCAAAACTACTGAGTCGTTAATTTTTGGGTCCTTCCACTTAGCGTCTAATAATAAAGGTATGTGTTTATAAAAGACTAAAGACGATTTGTTACCATTAGGTGTATGCGCTTACCTTGACATCTGAAAATCAAGGGTTGTATGTTACTCAAACGGTACGATTGTCCTCTCTCGACGAACATAAAACCAAACTCTATAAGTCACTCATGCTATATGTATGTTCGTTAGAAAGGTACGCGATTAAATTCTGGGAAACTCGGTAAATCTGCAACAGAGACGTTTGATATGATCTTATGATCAATTACCCAGATGTGAGCAAGAAGTGGCGTGTTTCGCTTGTAATTTCCAATTGGCGAATCTCCTTGCAAGAAGATCGTGCTAGGAGACTTGCGACTTCGACAAACACTAACAATGTGACTCGTGTGCGAAAAATTCTACCTCGAAGAAGAAGAAATGGTACCACATTTTATTGGAATTGTCTTATAAATATGGGATTGATTTTGAACATTTAATAATTCTGTAAAGAATAGACTATAAAACTTGAAAGTATGGCCCTGCTACCTGGCGTTTATATGTATAATATTAGAATTTTGCCGAGTGGACAGTCCTTGGCCGGATAAAAATCTGGGTCCGTTTTCGTTATGTAGACCCGACTGTCATAGGTACGTTATAATATCAGTAACCATGGCCGCTCCGAGGTAATATCGGGACATTCAGCATTGTAGAACGCCGCATACAATTCGTCTAGGAAATATTTCCAGTTGGGTATTTTTGGATTATATGCATATATATACATATCAGATTCATATGTACAAGCCAAATTGGGCTAAGATGCCAATAAAGATGTTTGATTTGTGATTACTTTTTGTTCTCATTCCGCTATTGCTCACTCTCTTGTCCGCATATTGCCATTTAGTCCATCTTTGAAAACGCGCTTTGCCAAACAGCTGTCAATAAATTTTGAATTTCGCAAATGTCTGGCATTTAAAAGCGTGCAAACGCTAATAACACAACAACTGAGGGGTCAAACGACAGCACACATACATACATACACTGAAGCAGACACATGTACGAGGCACAAATGTCCTTTGTTCCCATTGTAACCGCCTGATAGTTGCACGTTATTGATCTGACACACACATACACAGAGATTCGCACATAAATATATGTGTGTGTGTACCGATTGATCCACTCTCCTCGCACAATTAGCCGACGCTGTCATTTGAATTTCGTCAAGCAAAAATTGAAATGTTGATTTTGCAGCCATTCGTACGCCGGCTCGTCCGCTGGTGAGAAGTGGAAGGAGGAGCGCACGAAAACAATGAATAAACTGAAATGTTTGCCATTAAATGATTTCGTAGAAATTGCCGGCAAAATGCCGAAAAATCAAACGCGGCGATTTTTATCACTGCTGACCAAATTACAGTGCCTTACCCTCAAGCCACGCTGGCAAACGGCGCAGTTTGATTTTGGAGCGCAACAACTCATCGTGATGTGATATTTATTTTCCATCATGCAAGGATTGAAATAATTTGTTGGCCTGCGCGCTGCCTACACACACATACATGCATACAGACAAATACAAATGTTAATATTAATAAGCCTCTGAAAAGTTGCAAGTCAGCTGTGGGCTCAACTTACATGCATGCATTTGCGTGTGTATGTGAAGTTAAGTGCCTGGCGCATTTAAATAGAAGACGCAATTTGCTGATCCCGTCGAAATGTCTGATTGAGGCAAACGCCGCTGCCTCGCCTGCTGGCGCTGGCTGGTTGTTATTATTGTTGCAAGCACCAGCGATCGCGTGCGATAAGCTGTGTAAATATTTGACTTCGCTGCAGCCACGCTACGGCCGACTCCAACGTCCAACTGGCCAACGCACATACATGCAACCACACGCACACACATAAATGTATATATAGATATCTAAAGCGCATATATGTGTGTGTGTGTGTGTGCATGTGATGAGCACCTTTTGACCGCACACAGGTCCAAGTCCTGCTCGCAGTTGCCTTACTCGCAGCGCGCTTGTTAACATCGATCGACCCGTTGACCCCGCGGCTGACCGCCGCGCCAGCCGTGGAAGTCCTTTGATGTGACCGTCGCTTCACGGCTGCCTAATTTCTGGTATTTGCTTTTAATTGTGGGCGCAAGCAGTTGATAATTGGTTGTGTTTACGTTCTTCGAACACCGCAGCGCGCATGTGTGCACCTACACAAGCACACACACACACTTAAACACCTAAAATTATGCGCATATGTTAATATGCGTGTGTGTGTGTGTACATAAATAGCCGCACTAATCACTATTTGCCGCTGCTGTTGTGTTTCTGATGGTAACTGATTAGTGGCTTTGCTTTGTAGTGCAGCGGCATCGGTGGCGTCGGTGGTGTCGGTGATGGCGGCGCTGATAGTTTGATGAATGATTGCCCGAGTAATTCGGTGTATTTGTTTGTGCACTCATACAGTCGTACATTTGTACATACAGTATCAGTAATTAAATATACACATAAATGTGAAATTATACAAGTTCGGATGTTTGTGTGAGTGTGTGTGACTGGGCGTTATCACCAAAATAGCACCTGATTGCCACAAATGCTTGATTGCAAACAAATCCGCAAGCGACTAGGATTTCCCAATCTGCTCGCACACAACTGCATACATACAAATATACAAATGAGTGGCCGGTATGTAGATTTGCATACACGATATACTTGTATATGCGTTTATATGTATGTATGTACATGCGGGTCTGACCACAAACAGTATCGGCCTCAGGTTACAAAACTCACAAGCCCTTGTGAATTGTAAATATCAATGCAACTCTGTTTGGCCCAATTTTTAACAAGTGCCCTTTACATATTCTAGTTATAAGTAAATATGGACAAACATGTGATCTGGCGCTTCGTGGAAGGCCGTGGATTTATGTGTGAACCGAGTGGAATGGTCTCGTTTACGGCGGTTTTATCTAAATTTTCGGTAGTATTGCTCGCAGCATGTGTGGGTAGTAGATGCAAACCTGTTTCCATGTGTGTAAGCCACTAATATATGCGCAGTTGTGCCTCGAGAGAGAACCTCGTTTAGACTCATCTAATCGAAAACTCGCTGTCTCACTATTCTATATACAAAAGCTAATTTTTGTAGTCTCGTGAGTTCAGTTAAGATAGATAATTTGTCCAAACTCCGAAAATTGGCTTAATTTTGGGTTTAACAAAGCAATACCCGCCCTATTAAACGCAGCTAAAGCAGACTTTCTCTCAAAAGTTTGATGTGTGTTAACTTCTCAGCAACTTTTAACTTCTGTTCAAGTCATACACACTTTCAAAGTGAGTTATAATCTATAAGAAACTCGTTTCAAGTCTACAACTCTTGTATTTTTTGTATTGCAATCACAGTTCACGCAGTTAATGAACTTCCGAATTGTTTCGTATTAAACTCTCTGTCGTGTAACACAGGATAAATCCTCATACAGAGATAAAAATGTCAGATTACTTTCGAAATAGCAAAACAACTGATAATATCGGGACTTTTCATAGAACCGCTACAAAAGTAGACCGATAGGAACAGCAAATGACGCCATATTTTTCCCGTTCTTTTGACATTTCATCATGAAAATATATGTTATTCACCAATGAGCGGAATTATTGAAATTTACTACCGAAATTCGAAGTCAGTGGCCTCAACTTTAAGAGCGCTACATCCAATTTATCATCATAATCGTCCTGTCAGATCAACAATTGAACATCTAGTGCAGAAATTTGAATCCACAGGCACAGTGCAAAAAGTTCTCGTGCCAGCGAGATAAAGAAGTGCACGTAGTGTCGAGAATTTTGCTGCCGCTATCACATCAATTTAGGAAGACCCAAATCAGTCTCTCACACGTTCTCAGGCGAAGGGCATCTCTGTGTCCTCGTTGTGACGAATTTTGCGAAAAGATCTTGGCCTACATCCTAACAAGGTCAAATTGACGCAAGAACTGAAGCCGCAACAGGACGACGCCACAAGCCATCCAGCGAACGTCACAATCGATTTATTAATAACCGAATTTGGCCGCCTCGGTCGTGCGATTTGACGCCGTTAGACTATTTCTTGTGAGACTATTATTGAAAAATCCGTTACCTGTAATGTGGCCTGATAAGACTAAAATACATACGTATGCCCCTTAGTTTTTAAGATATCGATTTGAAATTTTCCATTGGTAGTCTTCTCACCAATAAACTACACATTTATCGGAACGGTCGATATCAGATCACTATAGTATGTATCTACCATACAAACAGACCGATCAATGACCTTATAAAGAATATTCGAATTTATGAAGGGTACTATAGCTTCGGTGGAAGTATTTTAAATACCATTTTTAGAAAAAAAATTTAAAACGCGATATTTTTTTTTAACAATAAGCATAATTAACCTTTAATCGAAAAAATGACAGTTAATGTAACGCATGTCAGCAACAAATGTGACGCACTGCAATGAAACAAAAGAGAAGTCAAAAATGTATGCTATACCACATCCAGCAAACGGCAGTTATTTGTCGTAAATCAAAATATGCCACAAAAGGCCGTCAATATGAGCGCTTATGTTTGCTGTTGTTGTCACTGCTACAGCTGCAGTTCGCTTTTGTCAACTCGCTTATGAATAAATGATTGAAAATATTCATTTACGACTGTAAGTTGTAAACGAATATAGAACTCAAATCAAACCCAATTTATATGTACGATATATATGTATGTACTTACACACACACATGTTTTCGTGCATACATATATATTTACATACATATACATATGTGTGAGGCGAATGCAGGCAAAGCCAAACTTACCACCCACACGTGGACACATGAATGAGCTTAAAAGGCATACGACAATGCCGGTGGATATTATTGTTAATTACCATTTTCATACGAAATTTCCATTCATAAAATATGCGCGGGCAATAAGCGCTGTCCGACGGTGCTAATTACCTGGAAGCGGGACAAGCAACCGCCTGCTTCCGTTAAAGACCGGAAAATGCCTGCACTATCTGATATATAAATACTCATGCATACATGTATACCATAATAAATATATGATGCATTCATGTACTAAGTATGTTAAGCGAGTATATAGTATGATAAATAGGCAAGTCCGCTTGCGGTCAGGTGCCTCGACAATCTGCTCTTTCGCACAGCTTGGTATTGGAATGGATCAAATTTGTTAAGTTTCCGCACAAAAACTAATAAAATTAGTTGTTTCTCCTGGAATACATGCTTTCTGGAAGTAAATAACTATTTTTATTCAGTACT
Organism: Bactrocera dorsalis; assembly: GCF_023373825.1. Lineage (NCBI taxonomy): Eukaryota > Metazoa > Arthropoda > Insecta > Diptera > Tephritidae > Bactrocera > Bactrocera dorsalis. The sequence goes on from NC_064307.1 coordinate 5,743,591, forward strand.
CATATATGTATATATGTAAGTACATGTTTGCATATATTTGGGTATCGAAAAAGTCTTTTCGTATTTTGTCAATAGATGTCGTTACAGTCGTATATCTCCAGTGCTATCAATCACATTTTGTCGTACCATGTAGTGTTGGAAAGGTGAGATTTTAAGCTTCATTTAACCGAAAATAAAAATTAAATTCGGAGAGGTTGCAAAAAAAGTTACAGCTGTTAAAAAATTAGTGAAAATAATGAAGAAATTCGCTATATTTTGAAACGTTTGTATAAAAAACGGAAGAATTCCACGCAAGCCACCAATTAAATTTGTGAAGTTTACGAAGACGATGCTGTATCAGTTCGTGTAGTACAACAATACTTCGCTCCCCTTCTGGAAATTTCGATGTGAAAGATGCACCTCGCTCTGGTCGACTTATCTTTGAAAAAGTCCATGAAATTATGGAAAAGATTGACATGATATCGCTAAGGAACATTCATCATCAAACAGGTTTAAACCATTTAAAAAAGGCTGACTACAAAAAGAACCTCGATGTCTGGGTACCACATGAATTGTATGTGAAAAATTTGATGGATTGAATTAACATCTGCGATTCTTTGCTGAAAGGAAAGGAAATCGAAGCATTTCTAAAGCGAATGGTAACAGGAGACGAAAAATGGGTCAAATACGACAATAATGTCAGAAAAAGACCATGGTTCAAGCTTGGTGAAGCTCAACACATGTTCGCATAATCAGGATTGACGAAAGGTTATGCAGAGTGTTTGATGGGATTGGAAAGGAATCATTCACTCGAACGATTGATTCTACTTTTTACTCTCATAACTTATTAGATTGAAGCAAACAATCGAAAAAAAACGGCCAGAACTGATCAACAGAAAGAGCTTCGTCTTCCATCAGGACAACGCTGAACCACACACATTTTTGATGACTCGGAAAAAACTGGGAGAGCTTGGCTGGGAAGTTTTGATGCATCCGCTATATAGTCCTGATCTTGCATCATCGGACTACCATTTGTTTCAGTCAATGCAGAACTCCTTTAATGGAGTACAATTGGCTTCAAGAGAAGCCTATGAAAATTACTGGTCGCAGTTTTTCACCGAGAAACCAGAAAAGTTTTACACTGATGGAATAATCTGTCTAATGGAAAAATGGCAAAATGTGGTCGATTTGGTTCGTTAAAGTTCGGTATTAATATACGTATAAAAAAGAAATAAGTTGAAGCTCGATTAGAAATAATATCTATATCTATTGAATATGCGAGCGATGAGATGTCAGCTCCCGCAAGTGACTCCCACACACAGCCAAGCTGCCAGCAGTATAAACCCTATACGGATAAGTGCTTTAATTGTGCCAATTACACAGCTCTGTTGTTTTTGTCAATTGTGTGACTTACTCATCAACAGCAGTCGGCACTAAGCTTAGATGCATGTGTGTATGTGTGCGCATTTGCAGTGATTGCGTCGGTGGCGGCGGCGGCGCTGCTGAGACCGCGTTGGCGGTGGAACTTGTCGATTATGTGGTACATCCGGTGCTAAGACATTAACTGTTGCGTATATGTAAGCACGAACGCTTACACATGGTCTGCACTACACAACTTGTAAGACACATTGGCAAATTGACTGCGGTTCTCGATGCGAATGTTGCATAATATTCAATTTATGTTCGTCTTAAAAAGCTCAGAAGGCTTACACTGTCCAACCTGGCATGCTTGTCGACTGACTTAAGGGGTTTTGCGATATATTATGAAACACTACCTGAAGAACTTTGAGCATGCGTTTGGTTATTGGTGTCACCTGAAATCAGCAGCTTCTTCTATCTTCTCGGACATGTACAGCAAAGTTACGAAATAAGAGATTTGGATAAGACCCTAGTATACCCAATATACCCAGTGTACCTAGTATACTCAATAAGATCCTAGAATACCCAGTATACTAGAGTATTATCCGTATCTCTTACTGGATATACTAGGGACTTTGCAATACATGACCGGCTAGAGTATGCTCTTTATTTAAAAAGAGGCGAGTTTAAATTAACCTATTTCGAACAAAATTTCGAAATTAGTAAATTAGTGCCCATGAAGCATAGACCCTTCTCAGCATTTGTTGAAAATTTTAACCCCAAACATATAGGATAAATGGCAGGAATTAAAATTCAGGCAAACACCTGTAACACTTACGTAAATAGAAGTGTGAATTATGATTATGTATATGTAATCATTTCTGTGCTGACAAAATACTCCATCATACGCGCCAAATAAAGAAAACAAAACTGCGGAAACTATTTGTCAACTTCAAAAACAGGTTTTCACCAATTCAATAGCCGGTCTGGCTTCAATTCGCAGAGTTCAAGTGTATGCAATAACAAACAAGCACAAACACTTCTTCAAACACAGGTATGTATGTGCAAATGACTGTAGGCCTTCCTCGCAGCACAGCGACAAGCCTACGTACATACTAACGTCGCGCGGCAACGCGCCTGCGCAATATGCTCTTTGGTCTATGGCCAAAGTGCCAAGCATACGCCGGCAGTACGCCAACTCGCAACGCCAGCGCTTTATTGTCGCTGTTTTAGTTGTTGTACTTTATGCCATTTATGCAACCAATAGCCAACACCCATGCAACAGTGCAACGCGCGTTCAGCAGCGTGCCAGCGCTTGTGTATTTTTATGCTTTTGCCATTTTATTGGCACGAAGGCGCTTGCGCTTGTGTGGTAGGCACACAAATCCGCTATGACTCATTGCATGGCGAATTCACAACACAAGTTTTATGAATGGAAACAAAGTATGCCACTTCCACCGACGCCTCCATCATTTCATTGAGCACCAGTTACACCGCTGCCGGCGTCACCAATACTACGAGCACTCCCACCGCGCTCTGTCGCGTAATATTTTCATGAATGGACGCGCCTCTGGACTCGCTTAGACAAAAGCGAAAAAGCAAAAAAACAACTACAACAGCACAGACGTTTGATTGTAAGCCTGTCCGTCCACTGGCCTGCAGTGTGGCACTACCTCCAGCTCCAAATTTAGCGAAACGTCTGTACGTTCGGTTGTAGGCGCAAGCTGTGCTTTGCATACGTGAGCAGTCAGTCGAGTGAGGCCGTCGGGGCCGTGGAGTGTTTGGGGCACGTGAAGAGACTTAGAAAACCGGCTCCGATAAAATTTCATTCATAAAAAGGAGTCTATCACTTACATTTTATACACATTATGCTGGCACACTGCCGTACTGGCTGTACGCACTCGTGTATGTGTGTGTGTGTGCGAGTAAGTGCTGGGCTTAGAGCCGGTTGAAGCGCAACTCGTGCCATGAATTGCAAACAAGCTGCGCCGGCGGCTAATGAATTTCAATTACTGCAGCACCGTTTCCCTACGTTTTGTGATGAATGGATTTCCTTTTTTGGTTTTTGGTTTTACTACTTAGTTTCACTTTCAAATAGGCATTAGCCACAACAAAACTTGCAAACACCTGTAGTTAACAGCTATTATCAAGCGTTTAGATAGGAAGTGATAATAAATAAATGGTCGTGTTTTTCCGGTGCTGGACTTGATAAAATAATCAACATGATCGGCTGAATACCAAATTTTTTCTTCTTTAAATTTTTGGAATTAGTAACTCTTATCAGTGTTGTTGGTGTTGTTGTTGCAGCGGAAGTAATAAGATTCGAGGAATGGTGCCGAATTGCCAGTCTCTAGCCCGATAAAAACCCGGGTCCCGATTGCCGTGGTACGGACCCAAGCAGTGATCTACAGTGACACCGGTGAAGAGCTTTAGTAAAAAGTGAGACAAATCGAAAGGAAGTAACAAAGTTATCTTTACTTGCACCTATAACCAGAATACGTCAATGTTATAAGTGTTAAGGATAGTTCCTACCAATTGGTTCTTTAGGCATTTGTTTACCTTAGAATGATGTAGAGTTCGTCCGGAAAGTAATAGGACTGATTTTCTTCCGCCGCGACTGTACTTCGGAGCTAGCGCCCACCGTTTGGATTCGGTAGAGGGCGTTCCTAGCTAATGAAAGAGCGGCTGGTCAGTTGTCTCCGACCACCTGGAGAGTCAGAACAAACATTTTCGTTCGATGTATTTCTGTGAGTTGTGCAAGCCGAAAATGCAGCGTTCGTTAGAGCAAAAGTATGCGATTAAATTCTGTGTTAAACTCGGTAAATCTGCAACACAGGCCTTTGATATGATCAAGTAGGCTTACCCAGATGTTGCCTTAGAAAGAAGTGAAGTGTTTCGGTGGCGCCAGTTCTTTTTGGAGGACCGCGAAGAGGTCGCTGATGAATGAGCAAATCCAAAGTGAAAACGTCCACCAGGAATTTGTTCCTCCTGGACAAGCCGTCAACGCCAAGTTTTACGAGGAAATCAAGAGACTCAAGCGAAGGGTCAGTCGGGTCCCACAAGACACCGCAGCCGATTAGAAGTTACACCAAGTTACCGACAACGCCCCGGCTCACACCGCCTTTCTTTAAGGTGCCTCGAAGGGACGCAGGAGACCCCACAAAGTCGATTTAGTCGGATCCGTCTATATATAGGCGAGTTAGTTCCTCAGTTTTTGAGATAGCGTTCTGAAATTTTGTCCAACCACACGTTCTTTCCTCCCAAAGAAGCTTCTCATTAGCCAGAACCGCCGATACCACTATATTATTGTCCATGGCAACTCTTCAATCCACGCACGCATTGTTCAGATCGTCGACTTATTCAGACCATCCGAATTTGTTCATAAATTTTTTCCGATAAGAGGTTCAATGGAGAGTACGCGATGCCCATTATGCTCTTTAAAGATAAAATCAAAATTTTTCTACGTTCCCTCAAAATCCAAACTCATAGAGGAGATGATTGGAGATGAAAACCTGCAGGACTATTGACAGTCCGAGTACAGGTTACGCACAGGAAAGGTCTCAAGACCCAAAAGTGCGTCTGCGATAATATTTTTTGAACTAGTGGACGACTTGGGACATTCAGAACTGGAAGCCAGGCAATATTTTAATTATCAATTTAAAGCTGACCAGATGAATTTTTTTTGTGGAGCACGGGAATCCAGGTAAGAGTTGGAAGCCAGGAAGTATAAATTAAAAACATTTAAGGCTAAGTGAGATCAAATATAGAAGAAATAAAAAATCCTAAAACGAGATTTGATGCGCTGGCGCTCGAGATGTAAGTCTACGGCTTATGGCGCGAAATAAAAGAGTTATTGTTATTGGTTGTAGTGAAGCCTTGGATAGGCCACACAGCTCCAGGAAAATTATAACAAACACATCACTCATCGGTTGTCCGCTACCAAATCTCATAAATAATGAACATAAACGCGCCTCGCCGCAAACCCTTTGAAGACATAATCACATTTCTCACACCAAAAGCCAGACCACATGAGGCTACACATTCGAAGACACTATGCTACATACATATCTACACATGTGTATGCATGTTTATGGGCTCGTTGCTGTGGGTTTATTCGGGTATGATATCATAAATTGAAATTTAAGTCACTAATTTTCCCTTGAATGTCCACCAACTTTGTTGGACTTTGTTGGTGGGCTTGTTAGCAGCATTGACTGTAATAAACCGTAAACGAAAACAGAACTAATAAAATCACCAAAAAGTTGGTTAACAGGCAAGCAGTGTACAATTAATATAACATTGTCTGCTTAGGCCGCTGAGTGCAACGTGGAGGCAGCTCGCTGGCTAATCAGATGCGGCGAGAATAAATGAATGGAAATGGTGCGAGGAAAGATCGGGACAAAAAAGAAAAATAATGTAAGAACAACTGAAATTTAAAGAGCAAATGCAGTGAGCTGCAAGCGCTGCGCTACCAAATACACCACCACAACAACAACAACAGCTACGCATTAATATCCGTAAACGAGGCTAATAAAAACGCCACACACTTTTCGGTCAACAAATCCCCCAAAATACCTGGTGGAGAATAGCGACCAAAGGTCCACGCTGTGTGCCTGTCTGAATGTGTGTGTGCCTGGCTATGTGGGCCACGCAGCGCCATTGTCATGGTCACTGCGGCCAATGGACCACCACCGCTTGCGCTTGGGATTCATTTATTCCAAACGCCAACAAAGCGACAATGTGCCGTTGCACTCGTGTGTGCTCGCCAGGGATACAGGCGCGCAGCTGTTACTCCACTCCGGTCGCGGAGGCTCTTTTGTGTTGGCCACACTTTGGCCCATTTTCTATATGCGACTGCACCGGTGTGTGTGTGTGTGTGTGTATGTGTTGGCAACATAACAAATGAATGTCGCTTGCTTCTTAAACATTTGGCTTAAATTTGGTTGTTGTTGCAACATGGCTACATGGCAACATACAACTGATGTGACCAGCGAACACAGGATCTCTCGCTAAGTTATTTTGTATTTGTTTTTTGTTGTTGTTGTTTTCAATGTTGCCTTTGCCATCGGCGTTAAATTAAAGCATAACAACACGGATTCCCGCTGCTATTGGCCGCTGCCTCACAAATTAGATAAGCCTGCTGCTGCTGCGCATTCGCCTGCGCATTAACTAAATGTGCTGCACTGGCATGTGGCATAATTGGACCTGACTGTTCGCCGTGTGTTGTTGTGCAGCAGCTTATTATCGCCACGATTTACCGCGCTTCGCCTCTTTATCACCCTAATGGCACCCAAAAATGTCACATCGCTGCACCACTGCCGCACTTAAAGGCCTACCTTCGCGTTACCCCACCTCCCCGCTCTCATAAATTTACACTTTTTTGGTTGACCACAGCGCTTACGCTGTTTTGGTACTTATTTGGTATCGGTGTCATCAACATCACAGCACAGCGAGATTCACCGTTTTTGTATTTGAATTAAGTCGACGCGACATTGCTGTTGTTGTTGGTTGTACGCACTGTATCAGTTTGACAGGGGCTTAGGTAAATCGCGCATGGGCGACTCAGCGCCGCACTCCAGCAGCTAGTTAGCTGGCAAAGAGCTGGTGGCATTGTGACAGCAGAAGAAACAGAAGAAAAATGCTCAAAATAAGTGTCGAGGCACTAAAACTGATAGTAAAAATTGGTGGAAATCTGTCACCGCGTGTGGCAGTGTTTTATTGAGTTGTCTTCCCATTTTATTCTTTTGATAATAAAAATTAAGTTTTACCTTTTAAAGGGGTTCGTGCGTCCGCGTACATATGCGAGTCCATATCTATGGAAGTGCATTCTTCCCGCTGCCTGTTGCAGCTGAGTAATAAAGACATTAAAAGTTCCGACATTACCTCCAGCGATATGCTTCGGGTCCATTTCTCGAAGATTTTCAATTATTCGAGTTTTTATTACAATCGCTTTGTTTAAAGTGTGTGAAGTATTTACTTATATGATTTGTGGTAGGTTGTAAGAAAATCTGCTCTGCAAGCAGTATCCTATGATACACATACATGTTATATGTGCTTCATTTGTTCTTCTTCTTTACTGGCGTAGACATCACTTACACAATTATAGCCGAGTTAACAACAGCGCTCCAATCATTCTTTATTTTCGCTATTTGGCGCCGATTCGAGATTTCAAGCGAAGCCAGGTCCGTATCCACCTGATTGCTAAAACGGAGTGGAGGTCTTCCTCTGCTTCCTCCAGCGGGTACTGAATAGAAAACCTTCAAAGCTTGAGTGTTCTCTTCCATAAGAACAATATGAGCTAGCCAGAGCAGCCATTGTCTTTTAATTCGCTGAACTATGTCAATGTCACCGCTCATCGTTCCATCGACTGCGGTACTCGCCGTTGCCAAAGCGCAACGAACCATAAATCTATCGCAGAACCTTTCTCTCGCTTGTTAGCCGGGAGATGACTTTACTTTTGAATTGCTTACTCAGTCCTTTGGACCGAAAATTATCGAAAATTGTGCTCAACGGATGGACCATCTCAGACGTACCCGCGGCCAACATTTGAAGGAGATAATCTTCAAATAAATGCCAAATAATATTCTTTAGAATAATAATAAACTTTCCCTAATAAATTTGAATTTCCTATTTTTTTCTTTAAAAAAGTGGGGAACGGCGAAATGGATCAGCGTAACGAGCTGAGTGGACTTAGTCTAATCCACCTGTCTGTCTGTGCGTCTGTATATACGCGAACTAGTCTTTCAGTTCCTCAGATATTATCCTGAAAATTTTCACTCATCCTTTTCTTCAGAAGGAGCTGCTCAACTGTCGGCAATAGCTACCATGCAAACTGGCCGATCGAACTCAAGTCCTTGTACGGAAAAAACGCATCTATGAAGGGTATTATAGCTTCGGTGCAGCCGAAGTAAACGTTTTTCTTCTTTGTGCAGATTTTACCTTTTACCATTTCACAATTTTCGGCTATTTTGCGTTAAAAATTAATTTATAGGTATTCTATATTAAAATTTACTGGAACAAAAACAGAAAAATGCTACTTTTTATGAAAGAAAGTTAAAATGATTTAATCCCCAATTTTCTATTTAACACAAAAAAACGTCAAATATCCCCGAATTGCCATAAACAATGGACATAAATATTGAATTCCATATTCGTACACTTCGCAAACCATTCTGAGAAGGTAAGTGCAGAAAAACATTATGAATATTTGCACCGATCCAAACAACTAAACACAAACACACACACATGGTGCTTACAATTGCAGTTACGGGAGCAGCAATGTTTCAAAACAGTAGCCGATAATGACAAACGCCTACAAATTTTTTACAGGAAAAGCGAAATTATCGGATATCCGTTTTTTCGCACTGTCATCGTTAGGAAAATCCTTTTGCTTTCTTTTCGGTGCGCTGCCACAGTTGCAAAAAGCATATGGCAGCCGAAGGACAAAAGGATTAAGAGGACGCTGGGATTATCATTATTATCTCACTGCAACAATATGTCGGCATTGTTTGCTAAAAATATGTAAGTGAGTTCGCAGCTATTGTTGCCGCTGGAATTTGCGATTTTCAGCCGAGCGCGCGGACCCGAACTGGTCAGTTGGCCAGCAAACATACGGCCGGTGCACGGCTTATTAAGTTGGTGTTGTTGTGCACTAACAAACAAACACGCATATGAAATCTCCTACAATATACATAAATATATATATGTATATATATATGTGTGTGCGTTTGCCATTGACATTTTAAGGATTATAATTGCAACAACTACGGAAAAAGAAGCAAACAGCCAAAGCGAGCGAAAATCCGTTGGAATATTTTTCTGCTTATGTCACGGAAGATAAATGCATGCAGCATGCATTGTGCCAACAGCGTTGTCCAAAAAGGACATAAAGTTGCAAAATTTTTCGTGGAATTAAATTTGAATAACATTGAGTGGTTGGCATGCAAATTCCCCTGCAATGAAAAATCAAAATTTTTCGGAAAAAATTAAAAAAAAAACGGTTGTGTTTACGAAAGCATCGGATTTATGAAATTTAGCCGAATAGCGGTAAACAAAAATGCAGTTCTCCTTTGTCTGAAATGAAATTTGAAATTTTTGGTTGACCGCTTTCCCCCGAATTGCTCTGAATGAGTCCGCATAAATACCAGAAATAAACAGAAAGTCCATAAGCACATTCGTTAGAACTAAAACCGAAACAGGCACAATATGGCTTTATTAGCTCGGCCGGGCTTGTTAGCCGCCACTCATTTAGCCAAGCGGCACAAACGAATTTGTGGTTTTACGCTTTGATGACAGCAATCGCAGCGTCGACACACACGATTGGCCTCAAGCAATTCCAATCAAAAGCAGGTGCATTTCCGGTAAAGAGCCCTTGAACCTATGCAAATGTGTATGACTGGAGCATTTAATATGTATTTCAAAGCAACTTTTGGTGCTTAACCTTTTCTAATGTTTGATTGCTTCGTTCACATTGCAGTATCATGTGATCAAGAAAACTAGAATTTCGCATATTTTAATATCAATATCTAGTGTAGCCTGCGAAATGGGCTCCTGAGCTTAACCTAATTTTTCATACTCGTACACTTGCTCTAAGCCTCCGCTTGGTTGGCCTTCAGTGCCTGCAGCGAGTTGTGTTTTTTCAGTTTCGGTTTATATTTGGTGCATCAATCACTAGGTTGTTGAACAGTTTCGACATCATTTTGATTAATCCACACTTCGTCACCAGTAATGAGGCGTTTGATGAATGTAGGGTCCTCTAATCGAAATAATTTTTGAAAAAGATTTAGGTCTTTTGATACAAGTCCAAAATTTGACAATTCGTTTGCCTGATGACGAGTTTCCGGACAGTAGACCACCACGGGAGAATAAACCGTCATGATTGACCGTTGATATGCTAAGTTTAGACGCGATGAAATGAGCACCGAAGACAATGAGCACAGTGAACGCCCAAAAAATGTGGTTACCGACGAAAACTTAAAAAAAGTCCCAAAAATAATTTTGGATGACTGTTAAGTGAAGTTATTCGAGCTAAAAGATACTCTAGAGATATGAAATGAACGTATACATCATGTGAAATAGAACTGTACAAAGTTGGTGCCGCGCGAGCTCACTTTTGATCAAAACCCGTAACGAGTTGGTGATTCGGAGCAGTGTTTGGAGATATTCAAGCGTAATAAACCCGAGTTTTTACGTCGACATATGACACTATGCATCATTTTACTCCGAAATCAAATCGACAGTCAACCGAGTGGACTGCTCAAGATGAACCCACTCCAAAGCGTGGAAAAACACAACAGTCAGCTGCCAAGATTATGGGGTCTATATTTTGGGAAGAGCATGGAATAGTTTTTATTGACTAACTTGAAAAAAAGGATCATCAATAACGCTATGTAATAGTCGGTATTACATAGCGTTATTGGACCATGTAATGAACGAAATCGCCGAAAAACGGTCGCATTTAAAAAAACAAAAAAAGCGCTGTTTCACCAAGACAATGCACAGGGTCACAAGACACTGAAAACGATGGCAAAAAAACACGAGTCGAACTTCGAATCGCTCCCGCATCCACCGCATTCTCCAGATCTGGCAACAGCAATGGTTTTCTATTCTCAGAGCTCAAAATAAGGCTCACTGGGGAGAAATTTTCGTCGAATGAAAAGGTGATCGCCGAAACTGAGGCCTGTTGTGAAACAAAGGTACTACAAAAATATTATCGAAATATTATCCTCGAAGGAAACTATGTTGTTAAATAAACACGAATTTTGCAAAAAAAGGTATTTTTTATGACAGGGCCTTACAATTGACCTGTTATATGAAAAAATTCCAAAACAAACTAGAAAACTGGCCCAGCTAAGCTGATGATGAAACTTTCTCACATAAATATACTAAGAAAAGGGTCTTACCAAATATATGTATTTTCTCATACTATAGCCGAGTGCTCTGAGTGAGTCTACCATTTCGTTGCACGTGTTTTTTACCGTTAAAACTCTTAAGGGTATAAAAAGTTTCCCACACACACACATTTCTACAAAGGAAAATTCAGGAAAAACGTGGGTAAAAAGATTTCTTTATTCGAACTCATGAACCTGGAAACGAAATTCCTGAAAACAAGAAATGCTGCGCCAACAGCAAAATGTTACACAAATATCCCGGCAGCGCTGCAGCATGGGAGTTGCATTATTCGAATTTGAAGTATGCAAATGTGAAAGGCAAACAGGCGCACAAATGCCACACACACACACACGCTTTACCGAAATACATATTTCTTAAAATAATTGAAAGTACACACAAAAACAACACTTCGTTTGTTTGCTGCAACAAACACGTACTCCGTAGGCGCACGAAATTTTCCCATCGGCCTCGGCATGCAAGCAAATCCGAAAAGCATTGATATCAAAAGTCATTACGACGATTATGACACTTTTCCCACGTCCATTGACGCTTTGACTTGTTGGCCAAGACAAGCGACTCTTTGTATATGTTCATGTGTGATGGTGTGTGCGTTCGATTGCACTCGCTTGCTTATTTCCCACCGCTTGCGGCACTTGTCACGCTGCTAATCCACGGCCCGTATTACGGGGCACACACGCTACCGTCCGTGCGCTTGCTCTTCGGCTCTTCGGCACTCCACTCGCCACTCTTTCGGCAAACGCTGCTGGGCTACTGCTGCCGCTTACTTCCAATATTTACACAACACTCAACGCCCATTGAGCTCGGCTGAGCCCCAATCGAGGGCTATATATGCAGCGCGATGCATAATAAACCCGAACCTCCAACACTTAGCCAGCGTTAAGCCGCTCAACGGTGTTTTAGTTTTGCTGGCATACAGGTGAACCAATGCAATCACATGTATGTGTGTGTGTGTGTGTGCACTTAGCTTGCATTTGATCTGGTTTTGAATGCTTTGTCGCTGTCGCTCGAAAATTCCTTTTTCTACCAAAAACACTTTTTGCCTTCGTCATATTTGTTGTTTCGATTTTATTTACCTTCATTGTTGTTGTACTCGTACACTGCGTTTTATTGTAACGCGTGTGAATAACTCAATTTCGTGTGGGCGCCCAAGTGCGGCGGCTCAGAGTTAAGCGATTTTCCATAAATTCATGTCACTCATTTAGTTGCTTTGACGAAGCCACACTCACACACACACACACATACATATGCACACATGTTTTCAGTAAAGTTCAAACGCTGAGAAATCAAAGCGAAAGAAAACATTTCTTATTGTTTGCGCTTGAAATTCTTCGAAAACTTGGCCGTAAAGCCCACAAAAGCGCTGTGGGAACATTTTCATTGGCAACAGAAGCTGCCGCAGACACACACACACGGACTTTTTGACATTTGGAATTCATCTATTATACTATGGTTTTCATTTAATAATATGAATGCAACGAGAAAAGAAATATATTTGGTTAATAAGCCTTGGACCGTGGGTGTAAATTTTGACTCTTTCTTGGCTTTGGTGAAAGCTTTATTAATTTTACATTATTTTCGAATCCATTTGGCAGGAATAAAAAAGTGTTGTCATGAAAAGCAGAGACGTGCTTTGTTGAGGATAACTTACTACCTCAAGAAAGAAATTAGGAATCGGTCCAAAGAAGTCCGTCCTGTATAAGTCTCATCTTTCTAAACCACAAAACTGCAGCTGTGATCAGCCAAACCGAACTTTTCCTTAACTATTATGTATTCTCCTGTTACTTCTTTTCAACACCCCTCTTTCTATAATCGATTTGACAAGAGAAAATGTCGATCTGCGATTTTCGACCACAGCTAAAACGAGAAAGAGTGCTACTGGACGTAAAGAAAGCTAAACGTAGATAAAAGACTCAAATACTTCGAAGGAAATAATTATCGATTTACATAATAAAAAAGTTGAGAATAAATAACTGTTATTCAACATAAAGAGTGACCCATTTCGAGGTTTCCTACTTTTTTTTAAGAAAAAACACAGAAACTTCAAATTTAATGAAGAATATTTGTTTGCATTCGGAAGAACATTCTTTGGCATTTATTTTTTGAAGATTATCTCCTTTAAATGTTGGCCGCGGCAACATCTCAGAAGGTCTATCCAATGAGTCCAATTTTCGATGATTCGTTCGATCATTTTTATTGGTAACTGGGGAACGACACGGGTGATGTTTCGCTCTAAGGCCTGAATCGAAGCGAGATTGTCCGCATAGACTTTAGACTTTACATATTTCCACAGGAAAAAGTCTAACGTTCTGATATAAATATGGACTGATGATTCCATCAGCGCACATACCACACCAAACCATTAGTTTTTTCTGGTTGACATGGCAGCTCTTGAATATCTTCAGGTTGCTCTTTGTCCTAGAAACGTCAATTTTTCTTGTTTACATACCCATTAAGCCAGAAAAAGGCCTCAAACGTCGGATCTTCTTCGAACATTTCAAGAGTCTATAGAGCGAGCGATGTTGCTTGGGAAGGTCGAGCGGCTTCTGTTCTTGTACAAGCTGTATTTTGTACGCTTCACTTTAAGACCTTGACGTTGAATGCGCCAAGTCGTTCCTTACGTTGTCGTGAAACGAATAAAATTTATATATTTGTCTACAATTGCACCTTAATATCCCAGGTTTTTTATATTTTTCTCGGCGAATGATTTTGTTATTTAGAAAATATATATGTATGTATAAAACCTCTCAGGCCCGAAAGAAAAATCAACCATCTCAAACTGCATGTCTTCCCACCACAACAACACAAGTGAGTTGGTCCAATCTTAAAACGAATCACTCACGCGAAACAAAATAAAGCAAAAGCGGATCAGAGACAAACTTGCGGTTTAAGCGGATAGAAATAATTGCCATAAAATTAGGCTGACCCGACACCGAAATCGGCAGGAACAAAGCAACCAATGCAGTGGAGACAACCCCACACACACACATGCATACATATGCTCCCGCATTGACAATCAAAAAGAAATGGATAAATACTGATACACAAATAAATAAGATGAAACTAAAAACAGAAAATTAACTGTATGTATTGTGCGCATGAATGTGTATAAAAAGAATGAAATAAGTGAAAACAATTAGAGCACGGGCGAGTTAATTGTCCTTTGTGCTCCTGCAGCCAAAGGCTTTGCGTGCGCCGCTGCCAAATCACGCACACCAGATTATCCTGCTAAGCGAAGACGAGATGCTGAAGGCAGCACAACACACCGCATACACCTACACACACACATGCACACATGCGCTCTACGGGAGACAAGCGCCGACAGTCGATCACTCCTTCCATCAGCTTGCCGTACAACAAAGCACGCCGCCAGTGAATGCCGAGAGCTGTCGAGCGGAGAAAGCAGCAGTGAACCAGCGACAATGGTGACTAAATGCAACAGCAGCAACAACAATGCTGATCGAATTTGAATTGTTTCACGATTGGATTTGAGCCGATTTCATGCTCCAACAGCCGCAACTGTGGCAAACGTATGGTAATGCGCACAAACAACTTGAGGACAGTCGTCCGAGGACCCGTCTGTGTGTTGGTATGGACATGCTTTGCGCTAATTTCAGCTATTAGTGGCACAATGGTTGCACTAATTTTTGCAAATCCACTTTTGAACACTCAGAGAACAATCAGATTTTCGTATTTTGTAGAGTCTCTGCCTGTGTTCCCGACAAAATGCCGCTAAGGCCAGCTACTTGAAAGGACATTTTACACTCATTAGCTTTCGGTTTATTTTTAATTTCCATAATCTACTTTCGCAACATAAAAGTAGATCGGATATACTTCTGGGAGACAAAGAAGGTGCAAAGCGGGTAATTTGCATACCAATTAGTGCGATTGTCGAAGATTGCAGTTAATGCTGTTGGATAATGTTTGATGATCTCTTGTAAGATCAGCATGTAAAACTTGCAGCAGCTGTAAGTGTATTTTCTGGAAACTCAAGACGGTTTTCAGTGTTTTACACTTATTGGAAGAGAACAGCGCTTGGTATTCCAAATCTTCACGAAGTTTCGGAGGAATGATGATGAGAACAGACATAGATACTTGCATATATTCTGATTTATGTGCTTCAGTCAACATTAAAAAATCATATCCGCATCCTCAGTTGAGTTAGAAACTATGGTTTCAGTCGCCAAATCTTTAGAGTTCCTTGAAAGATGATTTCTGAGAACTTCTTTCGAAATCGCAACTCACTGAAAGTCACATTTAACCTACAATATTCAGAGGAATACTTAAGAATATCAGCAGCTATAATATTCGAGCGTTACATAAAGGCCCAAAACACATATTTCCATATACGATCATCTTGGAACAACGATTCCCTAAAATCACAATAGTCTTCGTATTTCAACTTTGCGCTCACAAATCGGCAGTACAAAGTGCAAGCCAACACTTTCCAAGCCAATTAAATGTCAATCGTCTAAATAGTTTCTGCCTCCAACTCAATGATGGCTCGACGCAGTGATTACACGGTAGAAATTATGCTCTCACTATTAGCATCCTTTCAAGGCGTCTCGGTGGCGGCATCCTTTGTTCGGCTATTTAAGTCAATTAAAGTGGCGCTTCACGCAAATAAATGGCCCATCAAATAGCGCTTGAAGTGTTCTCTGCACTCAATTCCCTCAATTCACAACTATAATGCCCGATTAACCATCCGCACTCACTCACCAACACACAGAGAACGT
The DNA here is from genome assembly GCF_023373825.1 of Bactrocera dorsalis. NCBI lineage: Eukaryota > Metazoa > Arthropoda > Insecta > Diptera > Tephritidae > Bactrocera > Bactrocera dorsalis. Next base: position 5,759,574 of record NC_064307.1, read on the forward strand.
CAATCATCGGCGTTGTTAAGCATTTCGACATTTCAGCAAGTCGGGGACGCGCCGCCTTTAATACGCTGGCGGTCATTTCGATGGCGTAACACCCGCAAACGATATCTTAACTCAATAAAACGAAATAAAGGACCACTCAAGTGGCAATAACTCAACACACACACACACACTCTCGTACATTTGTATATATGTATGCCGCGCATGACGCAGAAATTCATCATTCCATAAAGCAATCAAGCAATGTTTGGATGCTCGCCACCAACTTTGAGCCATTCATTGATGCCGCGGTTTGGGAACCCATCATTACAGGCACGCCTGATTTCGTGTTGCCACGGCTGTGCTGCCGAGCCGCTTAAGCGCCGGCCCAAAACGCCCACCGCCGCACACCAAATGCATACACACACGCATATAAGGTTCAAAGAAGTGTATACCTACCTTTATTAGGTACGAAATAGTATAGTTGTTGCTGCTAATATTGTTGCCGAAAGCGTCCGCACCTATCACGGTGTCCCGGTGTTGTCTTCTGCTGGTCGCTCTGCTCTGCGTGCAGAATTGTAGGCGTTTTGACGGCTATTTTGTTGCTGCTCGTTTTTCATATATATTTAAATACACATATATACGTGTATATACATATATTGTGAAACATATAAATGAGTATTGTTGTTGCTGTTGTTATCCTTAGTGCTGTGTTATGATTTAGTGCCAACAATGTGTTGCTTGAGCCGACAAGACAGTCCCCAACTCGGAGTGCATGCACTCATTAATTTCTTCGTGTTTGCCTTTAATCGACTAGCTCGGTGGCCTCTTTCTTGCGCTCTACTCCTTCAATTACCTTAGTCCTTCCTCCCAGAGTGTTTGCGTGATTGTGTTGCAAACTGTGATAATTACATGTTAATTGTTTAATTTAGGATTATGCTTGATTACCTCACAGTTTTCTCTGATTCGAATTGTTTCAAAATGCCGCATCATTTCCAAGGAAATTGCTTATAGCGAAAGAGTGTGTGTGTGGCTTAACTGTATTGTATTTAAATTTGTATGTTCCCCAATTAAGCCATAACTACGCGGATCTTGTAAGTACGTGTATATTCGTTTATGACATCTGTGAAATTGGAATACGCTCTGGTTGGTTCATACGACTATTGGAGTGTGATTCTTTGTTGCGGCATATGGCTTGTGATTTCATTGCAATATATTTGCTTTCTTATGGTATGTAAACATAAATCATTTGGTTCAAGAAATATTCATTCAATATTAACCACTTCGATCTTGAAGCAATAAATATAAAAATACTAGTTTAATCTAACTTATTTTACTTTCTCAAAATACTCGCAACCTCAAACATCAGAACACGATCTCTAAACCATGTAACATCGATCAATATGGTAAACTTTAAAGGCTACTCTAAATACCAGGAAAGCCGGGTGAGATTATATGGTTATACAGAAACTTAGTATAAAGAAGGCTGGCCACTGACAAAGGCGACCTTACAAAAATCTTTATTTTGTTAAATTTTACAAGACATTTGACACAGAATATGTAGTATGTCTCTGTCAGATATAAGCACAAATGAAATGTCGTTGGCAGTATTGAACCCTATATTTTTCCATTTTATGAGCGCAATTTTGGATTTTTGGGTTTTCAATGAGGCTTTAATGAGGTTGCAACGGATCGTTTTCAAAACTTCGTCTCCCTACACATCCTTACGTGTTCAATGGGATTGAAGTCTAGGTCGTTGTGGCAGCACTTTTCCACGTTTTACAACAACCATTCTTTAACCACTAAAACACAATACTTCGAGATGTTTTCCTGAATAAAGCAGTGGTAACCATTTAAATTGAGTTAACTGCTGACGGCACCAAACTATTTTTAAATATTCCTTATTAGTGCCTTGTTTACACAATTCCTACGTCATTTGCTTCCATTAAACAGCTGGTGGCAATGCATCCTCCTCCATGTTGAAAGTCTTTCAGAATCACACAATTCCTTATCATTAAAAATTTGCCAGAAAACACATGAAGAATGCAGTATGCGATGGTACATTATCGTGGTGCAAAAACCAAGAGTTGTCTGCTCATAATTCCGCCTTCTTTTTACGAATAGCTTCGCATAAACAACACTCAAATAGTATTCCTTGTTGGCAGTTTGTACGGTCGAAAAGAATTCGGAATGCACCACACCTCGATAATCGAAGAAAACTGTCAACATAGCCTTAATTCGTGACCTGCTTTGACGTGGTTTTTCGGCTTCGGCTCACCTTTGCCACGATATTCGACCAATTGATCGTCTGTTTCCGGGTGGTAAGCACACAAATAGATCCAAGACTCATAACCAGAAACAATACGTTTCATGACAACCTAGTATTGTTTCACTGTTGTTTCGAAAAAACTAAGTGATTTTGCAACCAATCGTGCTTTCACTTTTCTTAGGCCCAAATGATCTTTCAAAATGGTTTTCACTGCTTCTTCCGATATTCCAACGATCCAAGTAAAATCTCTGACCGTTAATAGTGGATTCATCAAGTACCAACTCCTATATTTCATTGACGTGTTGATCATCAGGTGATGCTGATGGCCGTCCTGGAGGTGGTTCGACGCCAATCTGTCAATTGTCACTGACAGTCACACTAGTCTAAAAATAATATTTCGACGAATGGGGTTTCGCGCGAATTTTAAACTAAAAAGTTTTGCTATTTTTTGCCTACAGTCTAATGATTCTGAAGAACTTTGAACTGGAAAAGTGTGGTTAAAACATCATTACATATAAGAGATTTATAGATTGAAGGTAAAATTCTGTTATTATCAAAGCATAAGTAAGTCAATCAAAGTATGTCAGTTATTCAAATTTACCTGGAGAATTGCGGTTGGAAGACACTTGGTCATAATATGTAACCGTGAAATGGTTCTAATCAAATAAATTGAACTCAAATAACTTCTAAGCTGCCGGAGTTGCCTTTTAATACTATTTGAGGTTAGGCACAAACCACTTAAGTGAAAATTTGTGATTAACGACAAAACTCGAAGAAAATGTACTCGTGCACGTATTTATATAAGTATGTACTACAAAAATATTAATACACATATGCCACTATATACATATATGTATACATACATATTTACGTACATATGTGCATATACATATTTAATCATAAAGGTCCAATAATTGAAATTCTTTGCAGTTTTGAAAATTCTATGAATTACTAGAAAACGATTAAAGTCTCTTCCGTCTGCTACTCCGGTTATCTCATTGCTTCCATACACGGCCGGTCACATTTTCCATATGTGTATGTGTATGCACGAGCAAGCGTTATCACATTTGTCAAGGATATTATCAGAAACGTAATAAAAATGTTATTTTTATTAAACCTCAGTTTTTTTTGTTTTTGGCTTTCCACGACAATCAAAAACCGCACGTCTGCGGCGCTTGAGGCAACCCGAAGCGAGGGGTCGTCGGTAGTCATACGGTTGACATTTTACGCATGTTAACTGCATGACACCGACTGCCGTCACGTAAATACACACACGAATAGTATAAGGGACACATGCTTGTTGGGGGAGAGCGCAAGCGCAACAAATGGTCGAGTATGTTGTTGTGGTCACTTGGACAAATGCCACACGGCAAGGAGCTGCGCAGGCGTCGTGCTAACATGCATGGAAAGATGGAGCGGTGAGCAGCTGTTGCGCCAACAAAATTGAAATTGTGAAAGTGAAAAATTGAAAAGTAAAGTGAAGTGCAGTGCAACAAATTGACTGAGAATGAGAGCGAGCAAAATTCAAATTAAAATTATTCGTGGGTTTGTAGAGCGATCATGTAAACCGAAGGATCTGCTACTCATCCTTGCAGCATGCAGCATGCGTGGCAAGTACACAATAAGAGTGAGGGCGAAAGTGGCACAGCCGCTCGGCACGCCAATGTGTCAGTTGTCAGTCACTAATGGAACTTCTGTCAGATTTCAGCGGCGGCCGCTGGTGCGACAGTTGCTTGAGCGGTGGCGTGTGCTCGAAATGTGTAGCGTGGAGAGAAACATTTGTTTTTCTTTAATTTTCACTTTTCACTTGAAGATTGCAAGAAAGGTTGCTCAACTACAAGTTCAGATATGTATATTGTATATGCGAGAAGACACAAGTGCCCTGCGAGAAAGAATTGTATAGTAGTAGTATTCGAATAGGAGCGCTGTTTCTAAACAACTTGTGTTTTGACAGAACCTCTTCTATAAGAAGGCATATTATTCTTACATAATTGAATAGAGCCGCTTCAATAATTGAACTTTCCTTTAGAAAGAAAAAGTATATATGGGGTAGTCGAAGAACTCTTTTCGTATTTCTAATCAAACTTCAACTTATTTCCTTTACATTTATTGTATAATTAACTTTAATGAACCAAATATCTATGTACCATTTTGGTCGACCACTTTTTACCATTTTCCGCTAAAGACATTATTCCATCAGTGTAAAACTTTTCTGGTTTCTCGGGGAAAAACAAGTAATTTTCACAGGCTTCTCTTGAAGCCAACTTTACTCAATTAAGGGAGTTCTGCATTGACCTAAACAACAATGATAGTCCGATGGTACAAGGTACAAGGTCAGAGCTATATGGTGGATGTAAAAACTTCCCAGCCAATCTTTCCCAGTTCTTGCCGAGTCATGACAGATGTGTATGGTCTAGCGTTGTCCTAATGGAAGACGATCTGTTGATCAGTTCTGGCGGTTTTTTTCGATTTCTTGCTTCAAACTCATCAGTTGTTGACAGTAAAATGTAGAATCAATCGTTCGACCAGGCTGAAGCAGCTCGTAGGGGATGATTCCTTTCCAATCCCACCAAACACTCAGCATAACCTTTCGAGGCGTCAATCTTGGCTTTGCGACCATTTGTTGAACTTCACCACGCTTGGATCTAAATCTTCTTCGCAAATTATTGTCGTATTTGATCCACTTTTCGTCTCCTGTTACCATTCGCTTCAGAAATGGTTCGGTTTTATTTCGTCTCAGCAAAGAATCGCAGATATTAATTTGGTCCATTAAATTTTTCACAGTCAATTCATGTAGTACCCAAACATCGATCTTTTTTTTATAGCCAGCCTTTTTTTAAATGGTTCAAAACTGTTTGATGATGAATGTTGAGTTCTTTAGTGATGTCATGGCTGTTTATGTGACGGTCCTGCCCAATCTTTTCCATAATTTCATCGACTTTTTCAACGATAGGTCGACCAAAGCGAGGTGCATCTTTCTCATCGAAATTTTCAGAACTGAAGCGAGCGAACCATTGTTGTGCTACATGAACTGATATAGCATCGTATCCGTAAACTTCAAAAATTTCATTGGTGGCTTGAGTGGCATTCTTCCCTTTTTTATTCAAAATTTAGCGAATGTCTTCAGTTTTCGTTCTTCTTTGATATAGATCTACCCACTTCAGTCTGAAATATCTAATAACGTGTTTATACAGCTGAGATATAAGTAAGTGTTCCCAATCAAGTAGAAGTAATCAGGTTTGAATTTTCCTACAGACCACTATCTCATAAATAAAAGTGAAAATGAGAAACACTTTTCAGTAATTTGTAAAATTAATTTGCTTGATTTTTCATCCTTAACCACCGAACAAAGCAAAAAAATGTGCGTGCGCACCTTCGCAGAGCCATCGAGTAGCCTGCGTGGTCCACAGCGGCAGCAAGCAGCACGCAGCAAGAAGAATCGCACTTGGCGGCAAGCCAACCCGAGAGTAGAGAACATGTGTTGCGTAAACAAGCGTACAAGGATCGGCTGCTGGTGCTGCTGCCTCTTCTTCTTCTCTATTTTATTATTTTATACAAATACTTTGACGCTTTGTTTGTGGTTGTTGTTGTTCCTGTTTGTTTGGGTCAATGATGCGGCAACAAAATTTTGCAATTTATTAAAAACGATTATGAGTTTCGACGCGTGTGCTGCTTCTTGCTTTGCTAATGATGTAGCGAGACGAAGTCGAAGTCGATGGCGTGGCAATTGGCGATGTGGCACATATGGCGTGAATGTACTGGAATGCCCTCACTCCGCTGCCGGATTGTTTGGACCGCGTTGTTAACTATTTGTTCACATGTCTACGCTGTTGTTGTTGCTTGTAGCTGGTGCTACGCAATTTATTTGAATAAGAAATTGGGAAAAAAGTGAAATTCCTCGATCCACGTGCAGACGGACACAATTAAATTAATTCGGTACTGAATCATCTATTTATTAACAAGAAATATTCACTTTCCTTTGTATGTTTGTTTAGCTAGAGAGACGCGTGGCTCGCGCAGATCGGCAACAGATGTTCACAATGGCTCTTCCAACACATGCCAAAATGAAGATCTGCCAGCAGCCAAGTCTTGCGGCGGCATATAGAGCTTCGACTTCTAAATTGCTTAGCGATAGTTCGTTATGAATTTGGAGGGCACCAACCCAGACATGCGGTAACTGAGGTTGTGATGGCAGCGTACTGTCTCAATGACAATTGCAAAGGAATGTACTTAGACCTTTAGCTTTACACGGTTGACTTAAGTTTCTGCGAAAATTATGGCAATTTACATAACAAGTATAGGGTGTTCGAAATTTCGGTTATTCTAATTGAATTGAGTTCAACAATGAAATCATGAAATCGGTTGTGCAGGGTATGCGGATAACTTTGATATATATATTAGCAAGAGACAAATTCTAGAACACACTCTGCAAAGCAGATTACGCTTAGTGAAGAGATGCCACAGTGTGTTTGAATTGAATATCAACCCTTCGAAACAGGCCATCGTCCGTTTACTAAGACAAGATACTTGCCGGAACGTGAAAACTTAACTCTTAGCGCAGAGAGTTAGTGACGACGAATGAGGTCAAATATCTGGGTGTCATCTTAGACTCCACTATACGTAAATATGGATCTAATCAGCAAAATCAATCTTGGTGTACAAAAGCCTGGCTGGTAAATCCTGGAGCTGTAAGCCAAGGACTGTCAGGTGGATGTACACCATTATCGTAGGACCGATTGTTATGTCTGGAGCCGTGGCATGGGCTTCGAAGGCATCGCAGGTTTCGGTAGGACTTCAAGTATGAAACTGCAAAGACTTGCTTGCGTCATCCGGTGCAATGCGTACACAACCGACGGCAGCATTAAAAGTCATGATGGAACTCACACCACTCTACTTACTAATCAATCAAACAGTAAAACACACGTGCACGAAGTCTTATGATGAAACGCCACTGGTTCTTCTCCCGAGAAAACATAAACCTCACAAAAAAATTTTAAGATACCCTCGGTAGTGAGGCTGAATGAAGGAACTTTACGCCTGACCTACAGCTAAGGAGAATCGCTATTAAGGTGTTTACTCCGAAACGTCGTAAGGCAATGGTGCGAGTGTCACAGGACCGCGTACTAAACTTTCCATACCATTGGGAAGTTTACCGAGTATTTTTCAAACAGAAGTCTTAGCTAAAATTCAGCGGATAGAGATAAGCCTCCAACGCTATCTAATGAAATCGCATTTAAGACGAAGTCAGCTTACGAGATATATCGCTCTCGTCGCAGAAGTGCATAGCCTACTGCTCGCAACCTAGTGGAAAAATCACGCTGCCAGGTCACAAAAATGTAGGCGGGAATGAATTGGCTGACGAGCTTGCCTGCTCTGCAGCTGCTTCTAGATGGTAGGACCGGAACTCTGGATTGCGGCTGGCGCCCATCACATAAAGGATGTGCTCCGGAAGGAAATTGGGAAGGCAAATTTGCTAATGGGTGGTTCCAACCTTAGGAGGGTTAAAAATATAATCAAACTTCCGAGGGAAAAATGCCGGCTACTTGTGGCATTATGCACTAAACAAGGTAGGCTTAAGACTGTGGGTTATGCGACGTGGAGTCGGATACTCTAACTACCTGGTGCTAGACTACTCGATAGTTAGTAGACGTAGGATCATATTTTTATGTAAGGGAAGTTCGGAATTCCAGAAATAAATTCTGTTCTAATGCAACAAGTTCTATTCTAAAGGCCAACAGAGACCAAACAACTTCTGTTAACTAATAAATTAATCATTATTAATAAGTTTTTAAGTAAATTAAAGTTTGTAGTGCCAATATAATAAGTTCATATGTTTTCTCATTTCAAAAGACTCACAAAATCTTTAAGCAAAGAAACACTTGTTACGCATTGTGATGTCCAATCAATTTACCAGAATTCCAATAACAACATGATGTTTATATGCACACACACACACAAATTACAACAATAACAACAACTTTGATCATTTCTTCATGCCTTTCTTCAATTTTAACACCTTCATATTGAATCTTCGAAAACACTTTTAACAACCATAAATGTACCGTAAGTTATAAATATTATGATCATATAAAATCGTAAAAATTGAAACATCACTCCCTCTCTTAAGAACACACACACGCACACAATAATGCCATAGGTATCGCATTGCTGCCGCCGAATGAAGTTGTAAGCGACTGGCAAAGGCAATAAACCAGCATCTAATGCCATCATTGCGATTCATAACGCACATAAATACGAAGCGAACAATGGCAGCAACAATAAAAAACGGCCCGAAACATTAACGATAATGATCTTGTCAATTTGACCTGCCTTTCTCTCGGCCATATATCACTTCACTTGTTGTTGTGGTGTGTTTGTTGCATTATGATGCTATTGCTGTTGCTGTTGCTGTTACTATTGTTTTTGTTGTTGCTAATACACAGATATGTGCGTGAGATAATGCTTGTGTAACTGTTATTCTCCACTTTCGTCGATCATCTCGGGCTCGAATTCTCACACTTTTCCCTCAGATCGTTCGCTGCAGGCATTAGCACCGCTGTTGCATTCGAAATACTTTCTCTCGTATATTTTCGAGCAGAGCAAGAAGCGATCGATCGATTGCTCGATTATATGCGATCAGTGTGTAATCTGGTGTTTTGCCATATTAAATTCATGTCCTTATCGCGGTCACGAGATTTCTACTTCGTATGTATGCTGAAACCATGTGGTTACTGCTAGTTGTGGGCATTGTGTTGAGCATATTAAGTGGCATAATCGTTTTTCGTAGCACGGCGATCGCACACGCACTCTCATAAACCTCTTAGTATGGAAAATATTATCCCGAGTTGTGGCCACTGACATTTACGATAATGTCTCAATTTTCACCTCCGCTACCTTCTTCGAATTGGAAGGTGAGAGCTCGATCCTTGCTACAAAATTTACAGTTACTTAGTTTGTGTGGCTTCCTTTTTAATAGGAAAAGGATTATGTAAGTTGGTGTTAGATTATTATAAATTATGCGACTCACATTTATGTACGAGTATTTCGGTTGAAAACTGCTCCACCAGCAGCTCGTTTGGAATATAAGTTAAATTTATTATTTAGAGGTGTTTAGGATTTCCAGATTTTTGATTTATACTTTTATTCATAAAAAGATTGGAAGTGTTAACTAACATTCGCATGAACTTTCTTAAATAATAAACCTAAATCAGCTCTAGATTTTCAATAATAATTTATCATGGTAATATATAATGTTAAGTCGGTTTATATTCGGGTGGTTGTTTTAATTTCTAGTTAAAAATTTGGGTATATTATTTTGTTCTATTTTAAGTCAATCGAATCAGTCTAAGGCTTACTATACGTTCGCCGAAGATCAAAGCCTTTGAAACTGTCCCTTTCAAATTATAAAATCTAATTCATATGCTTCTTCATATAAAGAGTGATCCATTTCGAGATTCCCTACATTTTTAAAGAAAAAACACAAAAACTTCAAATTTAATGAGGAATGTTTATTATCGTTCAAAATAACATTCTTTGGCTTTTATCTTTTGAGAATTATTCTTTCAAATATTGACCGCGGCTACGGTTCATGTGGTCCATCCGTTGAGTCCAATTTTCTATGACTCGTTCGAGCATTTCGACTGGTAACTGGCGAATGACACTCGTGATGTTTTACTTCAAGACCTGAATCGAAGCGGAATTGTCCGCATAGACTTAAGACTTTACATATCGCCACAGGAAAAAGTCTATGAGTGTGATATCACACGATTTTTGGTGGGCAATCGTCCGGTACAAAACTTGAAATGCGATGTGTAGGAAGTGTCGCCGTCTTGTAGAAACTAAACGTCACCGAGGTCACGAGTTTCGATTCCAGGCATCGAATAGTCGGTCATCAGGGCGCGATATTGGTCGCCATTGACGGTTACGTTCTCAGCGGCATCATTTTTGAAAAAATATGGACCGATAATTCCACCGGTCCACAAACCACACCAAACCATTATTTTTCTGGATAAAATGGCAGCTCTTGAATCCCTTCAGGTTGCTCTTCGTCCCAAATGCGGTAATTTTACTAATTTACGTACCCATTGGACCGAAAATGGGCCTCGTCGATGAACCAAATTTGGCTCGAAAACGTCGGATCTTCTTGGATCTTCTTGGAGCCCAGAGCGAAGCGATGTCGCTGGGGAAGGTGAGCGGCTTCAGTTTTTGCACAAGCTATGTACGCTTTCAAGTCGTTTCATACGTGAGTCCGAGCTGTTGTGAACAGCGCCGAATCGACTCTCTCATAGATTTACGTTTACGGCCAACCCATTCCGGTAGGAAAAATTAAATCTAATTAAATTTTTAACAGATTCTAGAAGCAATTATGAATTATTAAAGGGTAACACAAAAAATTCAAGCAATTTTGTTTGAAGACCGAGTTGTACTAATTATTTCTCCTCACTAAATCTGAAACAAAGGAATTCCAAAATAAAAATTTCTACAAACAACTTGGTCGCGCTAACTCCACCCCTTGGCGAGCCGCAAGTTTAGTCGGGCTCCTTGCCGCAGAGCATCTGTTGCGTACATTATAAGCACGCGCGGTTGACTCCTGCGCTGTTGAGTAACCTATTGGTGAAGGAATTAATTCATTAACGCCGCTAAACAGCCGAAGTAGCGCGCTCCGAACAGCCCCGAGCCAACCCACCAGCACCACCCACTTTGCGCTTCGCAGGCACGGCGCTAACACACACTCGCAGCCTGCATGAGAGGGGCCTGTTCGTTATAGGTTCTGCGTATGCGGCCACGACGGTCGAGCGAGCTAATTGCCGAGTTACCTACACGGCTCCGCTAATTAAGCAAAGCAAAGAAATTAAATTAAAAATGCGAATAAAACACAAAACAATGCACCACAGCTGTGTGTGTGTGAAGGCGTTTAGGACACGCTGCGCCAAACCGCCAAAACAAAAGGCGCATCACAACCAACACCACACTACACCGCACCGCGCCGAAAATGGGCGAGCTTTCGGTTTGCAACATCAACACACTTTTAATTAAGCGCAAAACATGTTGCGGTCATACAACAACAACACGCACAACAACAACATTCAAGTACAATACGTTGAGGGCAGAGGCTTTGGAGTAGGAGCTGGCATCGGTGAGCCTACACCTCAGCCAATACTCGCCTCGTTGAGGGGCGTTACCAAGGTGTGTTGGGCGATGGCTCGGCGCAGGGTTACTGAAACTGCCTGTACATATACATACATGTACATATATGTATGTATGTATATTATGTTTGTAGCTGCAAATGAGCACTTGTCAGACTTTGCAAAATTAGTTAAGTTGCAAGGATTATTAATTATGAGCCTGTAGGCTGGCTGGCGGGTTGGCCAAAGCACATATAAACGCACACACGAGCATGCATGCGAGCACATACATATGTATATACACAAAACCGCAGTGCCAATCTGTGGCACAAGCGAGATCTGCAAGAGTTTAATAGACTGAGTCATGTTGAAGCTAGCTGAAATTATTTAAATGGTGGGAATGCAGCACTGCCCAAAATCAGCAAATTTCGAAAGCGTTATATATATATGATATACATATATTTTGCTGGACATATGAGTTATGTTTCTCCATTAACAAAATCAAACATTTTTCGGATTCTTTACGAAAGCTGATGCGTTAGGCTTGAAATTTCGAAAATTTCGAAGAAAAAAATTAATAACACTGTTTTCCTCACCAAGGTGCATGAATTGCCGTAATTGCCTTGCGTAACATAAACTTAATTCCATAATAATACTAAATTAAAATGGAACACGTCTGTGATATCAGATGTGGCCCATTTACCATATATGCTCACGAGTTAGAAAATGCGGTTACGAGGCCGGTTGCAATAGTCAGCGAGTTTTAAATTCCAGCCTGATAGTGTAGTTGAATATTTTCCTAGATAGCCCACATTTTTCTAAATATATAGCTGCAACTGAAACCATTGGTTCAAGAAAGAACAGCTGTTACTATGGGGAGTGCCGTGTCGCAGCGGAGAGAAAACATACTGCCTACCTCGAAACGTAAAGATCGACCACAACGCGCGCGGGAAGGGATAGGTACCCATAGTTGAAGAAGGAAGCGAGACGCATTTGCAGGCAGAAAAAGAGATAGGTCGAAGTTCGTGAGTACGAAGAACTCAACCAGATATTCACTATGTGTTAAAATTGGAAAAGACCCATGAAAAGAAGATCGACTCACACCACCTCATTGTCGATTTCAAATCTGCTTTTGACACGAAAAAGAGCTGTCTTTAAGCCGCTATGTCTGTTGGTATGCCCGCAGGACTAATACTGCTACACAGCCGCTGAGCAATACCAAAAGCTCCGTCAGGGTCGGAAAGGACCTCTCCGAGCCGTTCGATACCAAACGAGGTTTCAGACAAGGCGACTCCCTATCGTTCGACTTCTTCAATATATTCCCGGAGAAAATAATTCGAACTGCAAATGCGAATAGAGAAGATACAATCTTTTATAAGAGTGCACAGCTGCTTGCGTCCTCCCTCTTCAGACTGAATAAGGAAACGAGGCACATGGCTCTGGTAGCGAACGAGGGCAAAACGAAATATCTCCTGTCATTAAACAAACAGTCGTCAGCGTCAAAATCCAACGCAAAATAGCTCTTGCCAACAAGTGGCACTTTGGACTGAGTAGGCCATCTAAAAGTGAAGTCGTCTCCCGACGAACAAAGTCAAAACTCTACAAGTCCCTCATCATTCCAGTCCTGCTATATAGTACAGAGGCGTAAGGAAGTATAGTGACAACATTTGTTCAGTCGCCATTACGAGTTTTCGAAAGAAAAGTTTTGCGAAAGATTTATGGTCCTTTGCGCATTGGCAACGGCGAGTAGCGCAGTCGATGGATCGAAGAGCTGAACGGGATATGCGGCGGTATTCACATAGTTCACGTCGTCCGCACGAATGAAAACACTCCAGCTCGGAACGCAGTACCGCCGGAAGAAGCAGAGGAAGAGGAAGACCTCCCCTCCTTTGGAGAGACCAGGTGGAGAAGGCCAAATTGTGAAAAAAAGAAACAACTGGCGCGCTGTTGTCGGCTGTAACCACGTAAGTAGAGTCAACGCCAATAAAGAGGAAGAAAAAGATTCAGCAGACAGATCCGTAAGCATACTCTTATTTTCCTCTGATTACCAATTCGCATTAACCCCAAAAGAGCATAAACTGCAACCTAACAGATATATATACATATGTTGCGGCATATTTGACTTGACTTGACTTTTGTTTCACTACTAAAATATGTATGATTATATTGTCACTGTAAATTATGTGTTAAGAGCAACGCTCGAAAGATCCCCATAAATCGATTACTGCTTTAGCCGCAAGCGATGTTTAACTACAAAGAGATTGCACGCACAAATGTCGTTCCCACTAATCGGAATAATACATGCACAGCGTTGCCACATCGAAAACTAAGCCAAAACGCAGTGGCGATCAATGCGGAAAGGTCATTTAAGCGTACGGTAGGACTGTTGGTAAACTCAGGACTGTTTCTCTCAGTTAAAAATTATATGCCTCGAAAATTGTTGCTTGTGAACTCCTCGGGGACTAACGAGCTTCATGTAGCTTAACAGGGCTGTTATGCTGCGAGACACAAGGTCATAGATAATCCCAACATATTTCCAAAGTATGAAGTGCTCGTGTTTAAGTAATGGTACGATAATAAAATGTATGTGGACATTTCTTTATGAGTTTGAGCTGCTGCTGCATTCGTTCTAACACAATCTGGCAACACTACCCCCATACAGTTGTTATGGGGTTTTGCTAAGAATTTGGCTTAGCTCCGTACCATTCTATGTATGTATGTTCATATGAAAGTCCTAAACTGAGAAGCATTAAGAGTATTTCAGTTATGACCAACCGACAACTGCGACGACAGCAACTATTCGCGTAATATATTACATAAAATATATAAGTACATAAATTAAAATTACACCCTCAGGCCAACGGCGGGCTTGGATAAGTGTATTGAAGAAGCTGCGCCGACTGGGAGGAGATCGATGCAGTTGGGAGTGAAGGTTGCGAGCCGCCATTCTTTCTACTAGAAATTCTCATGGAATGCGTGTGCGCGTTTTGCGCTGGAAGCTGTGCCGACTGCCGACATACGCGCACGTGTGTTAATACACGCAAACATTTTTAATTCTTTCACATGAACGCATTCCAGGCGGCCAGCTCGCCTACTCCTTGGCATGCCTGGGAATTACTCTAATTTGAAGTAATCGTCTGCGCATTTTTATTTTGCTTAAAAATATCAACGCGTTCGCGCTCACTTACGGAGATCGAGGTAGGAGCTCGCTCGACTTTTTGCGCACTTTTCTCGGCGCGCTTGCTTTTGTTTTTGTGGCAGAAACAATTTTAATCGATTTGCGTATCTGCTGCACACAAACTCACACGCACAAGCTCACATTTGTGTGCTTGACGCCTCGGCAATTACTTTGGTAGCCGCTTGACTTCGGCGCGGTCTGGCTTCTCGGCCCCGACGTCAACCTATAAATGACCATTCAAAAAGGGGGCGTTGCCGCAGAACTGAATGGAAAATGAGTATGCGCGTTTGAACTTATTGGACTTTGCCGTTTGGACTGCACTTTTTGCTGTTGTTTTTGCCGGCGCAGCGTAACGCGTTTGCCACACAATCAAAACGATATGCGAAAATTGAAGAAGTAGCGCTGCTGTCTGGCTGGATGCGGCGCAAATACGCAGAAGGACCATCGGGAGCAGCATCGTCAGCATCGTGAGCAAAGCAGCCGCAGCGCCACAGCCGGCTAACCACAGCGGTATCTATTTTTGTTTTTTTTTTGGACGTCGTTTTCGTCTGGCAACCTCGCACAAAGATCGTTTCGGTTTATCGCTCGAAGCTAAACTAATTAAAATTGGCCCAAAACAACGCCGAGTGACTTGGTGGCTTCAGTGGCGGTTCGGCGTCTAGCTTGCAGTCCGGCTGGCGGACACATCTGCATGTTGCCACATTTTTTTACCCTCGTTTTTGCCGTCTCACAACACTTGTGTTTTCAGCCAGCCAGTCGGGTAGTCAGTTATATGTTTTTGTTTCATTGTTGTTGTTTCCAAATTAGTCTTTTTCAGAAATGTTGATACTTTTTCATTTGGCCTTATTGTTGTTGGCTGTGTTTGTGCTTGCGGTTACTCATCTTAAAACAAACCACTAATATTAATAATAAGTGATCTGCTTTCAGAACCGCCAGAAGTGCCCTGAACTCTAAGCGGGTAGTTTCTGAAGCCAGCAAAAACAATAATAATAATAATAATAAATGTTCAAAGTTACTTTGCCTGAGTGTGTGTCTGTCTGCGAAACACTTTGAAACCATAATGTTCTCAGGTGCTCCGTTCTGTCTCACTGGCCTTGCCGGCCGGCTGGCTGGCTGATTGCAGAGCAGGCGTTTTGGCACAATCCTGCGGGTTGTTGCCACTTTTAGCCGCAGGCAAGACAACAAAATTATTTACCTGTGGAGTGCTATTTGCAAATTCCATGCGTGCGGACCGCTGTGGAGTACAGCATTGCGCCTCGGCGGTGTTTTGCCCCGTGCTGCGTCACGGCACTACCGTTCCAGTTGCCAGTTGGCCTTCTGTTTAAGGACCTGCTTTATAAGAAATTAAGTTGGAATTGCTTTTATCATGAAATTTCGAGAACCGTATGGGAAAATGATTTGAGTTAGTCAACAATATTTTGCCAAATTTCAAGCCACAAACTTTCACTTTGATAATAGTTTGCAAGTCTGTTGAGACTCCATTCAAAATGCATATAGAAGGGAAGAAATCCGTGAATAGTATCTCAAGTGAATATACCTAATTAGTTCCTCTTAAAATGTCTAGCCGAATCAACATTTGTATATTAAAGAACAGGTGAAGCTCTCATTTAAGTTATTTTAAGTTAATGTTGTAAATTGTGGAGGATGGAACCATGTGTAGAAGTTCACGCAAGTGAGGGAAGTTCTCTGAGCGCCATTCTCTTGGGAGTTACCAGAAACGATTCCTTTAGATATGGCTCACGTAGCTCACGACTTCCGGTTTTAGACTAGGTATCCTACAAGCTTTGAAGGCGGAACTACCAATGAAACGAAAAAAAGCCTCGGATGAGAGACCCTCCTTTTGAAGACGACCCCTGCAAACGTGCCAAGGATTATTATTTAAGGTCATGCACCTGGAATATCCGGTCCTTTAATTGGGAAGGAACCGCTGCCCAGCTGGTTGGTGTCCTCATTAGAGTAAAGGCTGACATCACTGCCATCCAAAAAATGCGATGGACGGGACAAGGACTGAGGTGAGTTGGTCCTAGTGGCATTTACTAAAGTGGCCAATCAAAGAAGCATAAATGCGGTTTGGGATTCATGGTGGAACAGAAATCCGTCGCCGAGTACTAGCATTCACCCCAGTGAATGAACGTACAGACACAATTCGCATCAAAGTGAAGTTTTTCAGCATATCGCTGACGGAAGAGAAGGACGATTTGACCAAAGATGTCTTCTATAAGCACTTGGGGTCCCCTATGAGAGCTGCCCCCGCCACGATGTCAAAATCGTGCTTAGAGACTTTAATGCCAGGGTGGGCAAAGAAGTTATCTTTGGCATAACGGTCGGTAAATTCAACCTGCATGATGAAACATCTCCAAATTGGTTCAGGCTGATCGATTTCAACTTTATTATGGTTATCTGTAATACTAGATTCCAGCATAGAAAAACTCATCAAGCAACCTGGACTCTCTGGAGCGAAAAGCCAAAAAAGTTGTGATAGACAGAAGACACATCTCCAGTGTTTTAGATGTGCGTGCACTGCGAGGTCCGAACATCGACTCGGACCACTATCTTGTTGCAGCCAAGATACGCATCAGGCTCTGTGCAGCAAAAAACACAAGGAAGATTCGACGTCCAGAACTGTAATCACAACAGACAGCCGAACGATTTTTTGCTCCACTTGCCTGGTCTGTTAAATGTAGACCACTTTTTTTCAGGGTCGGTGAGGCTGGATCAAACGACGTAAAATTTTGTATGACATTTGTTCGGAAATGATCGAAGAAATGAGAGTTTGGATAATAATTGCGATTTTTTAAACTACTGAGGAGTAATTTTCTTTACAGGTTCAACACATTTCATTGAACCAACTATCGCACCAGACCACTCGTTCGCACTCGGTAATACTGCTTAGTCACTAAGTATACTTAAGAAATGGTCAGAATTTGTTATACAGCTATGCATGAGTGTATATATAGGAGCCCAAGCGCTCTTTGCTCATTTGCATGCTGAGTTACCTCAAGCTGTGCCACATTTTTAATTGCCACTAAACTTAAGACATAATTAATTTGTTCAACACATCAATGTAAACTTGGCTTACCGTCAGAGTTCAGCAGTAGCCACCACATAACTGGAAGAAAGCCGAAACAAAAAATAAAATTATATAAAAAATAAAATAATAAAAACATGAAAGAGTTCTTCCACCGCTATTGGTGCTATGCCAGACTCGTGTGTGCTGCGGTTGGCGTGTCATTTCAGGCTTGGCGTGTCTCGGGGCACGAAGTATATTTGCACTTGTATGTGAGTGTTCGGTTGGTTGTAGTCGCCCAATTAAGGCACAAAGTGAAAATTTTAAATTCAAATTATTGTGAGTGCTTAAGTGCTTCATGAGCGGAAAATTGCTACGACTTGGATTTTCAGCCGTTATTGTTTATTTTAAATTAGTCAGTTTCTGCGACGACTTCTCCTTCCCTGCGTCCCTGCACGCCAAGTGGACAAGTGGTTAGCGTTTGTTACAATTATTATTTTATTTGTTGTTGTGGTTTTCTTCAGTTGTTTTTTTTTTGGTTATTTGTGGTGATCGCGGTTAGCGTGGTCACTGCCACAGAAGCTGGCCAGTTAAGACAGAGATAGTTTCAATTTTTGTTATATTACTCGTATAACTTGTCATGTAAATGCCTAAAAATTATGAGCGAGTACTTCGTAATGTGCTTTGGGAAATTAAAAACCAACCAAGCGTGATTTTCTCCAACATTTAAGTGAAAATGACAAAAAAATTTATGAAATTGGTAAACCAGAAATGAGGAAGAAATAAGTAGTGACTACGGATTATCCATAAACATGATTTTGAATTTGTATGTATATACATATATGCATATGATTTCAGATTCGTTGAATGTTTTGCAAACAATTTTGGAATCTAATTAGACTCTTATGCAAATGACAGCGCGAGTGTATATACATATATAAGAATCTAATTAAATTCCAAAATTGTTTGCAAAACATTCAACGAATCTGAAATTCTTAGAAGCTCATTTGTCAGTCTAATAATTGACTAGCCATTAGCTAAAGCAAGAGTAAGTCAATGGTCCTTAACACTCACGCACGTATCCATATGTATATACATACATATCTGTAAACATAAAATTCTACAAATGTGTTGGTATTTGAAGTAGAGTCTACGTGTTGGTAGTTGGTGTTGGTATTGCTATTGGTATTGATATAGGCATTGATACTGGTACTGGTATTGGTAATGGTAATGTTATTGGTATTGGTATTAGTAATGGTATTGGAATAGGTATTTGTATTGGCATTGATACTGGTACTGGTATTGGTATTGGTATTGGTATTGGTATTGGTATTGGTAATGGTATTGTTATTGGTATTGGTATTAGTATTGGTATTGGGATTAGTAATGGTATTGGAATAGGTATTTGTATTGGCATTGATACTGGTACTGGTATTGGTAATGGTACTGGTATTGGTATTTGTATTGAAATTGACATTAATATTGGTACTGGTATTGGTATTGGTATTGCTCTTCGTATTGATATCGGCATTGATACTGGTATTGGTATTGGTAATTGTATTGGTATTGCTATTGATATTAGTATTAGTATTGGTATTGGTGTAATTATTTTTATTTCTATTTGTATTTGTATTTCTATTGGGTATTGCTATCGGTATCGGTATTTGTATTTGTATTGGCATTAGGATTCATATAATTGAAAGCTGGTATTAAATAATAATGTTAGCTAATAATATTTTTCATACGACTTGCCTTTTTCAGTACTGATATATACTTTAATAATATTTATTTAATATTGGTAACTAAAATACACAACATCCTGTATCCGAATAGCTATTATATAACAATAAATCCAGTTATATATTAGGTCTACAACTTTGCTTCCGCCGTTTTCCAATAGATGTCTCTAGGGTCAAGCACCGGTCGATTAAATCGTTTTATATCGATCTTGGACATTTGTGTCAACATTAAGCCAACAAAATATTTGTAGAGATCTGTTTGCATCTAAACTTATTCTCAATTGAAAATGTCACTTTTTGAGCCGTATTCTCGACATTTGCGGGAAATTTAGCCTTTCTTTCTTAATTCCAAAAAAAATGCGGTTGAGGCTCATCGAATGCTTTCGAATACGTATGGTGAGACTGACCTAAGTGAAAGAACATGTCGAAGACCGGCATGGTGGTGGAATGGAGAAGATTTTCGAAGATGCTGAAATGGAAGCATTACTCGACCAAGATGCGTTTCAAAACCAAGTGGAATTGGCCGAATCGTTGCAAGTGACACAGCAAGCCGTATCAAAACGCCTCAAAGCCATGGGGATGATTCAGAAACAAGGAAACTGGGTTCCTTACGACTTGAAACCAAGAGATGTCGAACGGCGCTTCTTTGCATGTGAACAGCTGCTTCAAAGGCACAACCGAAAGGAATTTTTACATCGCATTGTAACTGGCGACGAAAAATGGACACCCTACTACGATAATCCTAAGCGAAAAAAGTCATGGCGAAAGCCTGGACATGCCTCCACGTCGACGGCAAATCTGAACATTCACGGCGCCAAGGTCATTCTCTCCATTTGGTGGGACCAGCTGGGGGTGATATATTATGAGCTGCTAAAGCCAAGTGAAACCATCACAGGAGATCGATACCGAACGCAATTGATGCGTTTGAGCCGAGCACTAAAAGAAAAACGGCCACAGTACGAGGAAAGACACGATAAAGTCATTCTCCAGCATGACAATGCTCGGCCTCACGTCGCAAAGGTGGTCAAAAAATATTTGGGGACGCTGAAATGGGAAATCTTACCACACCCGCCGTATTCTCCAGACGTTGCTGTATCTGACTACCACTTGTTCCGATCGATGGCACACGGTCTAGCTAACGAGCACTTCAGTTCTTATGAAGAAGTCAAAAATTGGATTGATACTTGGATCGACTCGAAAGATGAGGAGTTCTTTCGTCACGGAATACGCATGCTGCCAGAAAGATGGTCAAAAGTAGTAGCTAGCGACGGCCAATATTTTGAATAACATTTTTGTAACCGTTTTTACACAATAAAGCCTTAAATTTACAAAAAACAAAAAAAACGGAAGTAAAGCTGTAGACCTAATATGCAACATTTATATAGTTAAGTACTCTTCTTATAATTATGCTCGATTTTACAACTTTATAACTTACGAGAACTTAAAACGAAGATTAGCGCAATTAAAACGCTGTAAAGCTTCCAGCTCCCACGCAATCGAATGACTCTGCAAAACCATTCAACCAACGAAGGTGTAAAAACGCAGAAATTTTTACGTTTTGTATGTGCAACAACAATGATTCTCAATAATATAAGCGTACCCCAGAAGAGCCAAAGGCTTCAACACAAAACAATGAACAGTTATTTACTGTATTTTTGAGCAAGAAGCAGAGTAATTCGAGACAGTAAGTGTAATTATCAAAGCGTTACTTTCAAAATGTGTTGTAAATTAGTTTTCACTCACGCGCCGTTGTATTTACACTACACGTACTCGAAGTAGTAATACGAGGATGATGTAACTACCGTGCAAGAAAAAGATAAAATGATTAATACTTTTTGCCTTAAGAAAAAACTTCTTGAGTTGGATACTTTTGATTTATTTTAATTATTCGGAAAAATTTTGGTTAGAATAGGTTAGGTGTCAGTGTGATTAATTTATAGTTTTTAAGGACCCAGTTTAATAGCTTTAGCTTAGTGAAAGAGAACGAAAGTTTGTTTATGTTATGCTATGTCTTGTTATTATTAACAAAACAAATTTAAAATTTAAGAGACCTTCCAATTTCCTACCGGGCAGACATGCCAAATCATATTTAAGTCAGGGTTTGTCGCCAAACTCAGTTAACGTTTCTGTTAAAATTTGACAACAAGAAATTACACATTTTCCACTTTACACACCGTTGGATCTTCGTACGAACACGCGCTTACATAAATATATGTACATATGTATGTATGTAAGCACGTTGCCACATTGGTGGCGAGTACTTTTAAATTGCTGCCACTGCCGCACTGAGCAAGTCCGTGACAGGTGCTTATTGCATGCCCAGCTGCGCTGTGTTCCCTTCCGCCACTGCCGCCAACGGTGTCTTCAAATACAAATCCACGAGTCACACAGCCAATTCCCCCAACCACTGCGCCGCGCCGCGACATACAGGTGAAGAGGAGCACAAGCTAAGCGACGCTTAAGTTTTGTGAAATTTCCGAAAACTGCCAGGCGGAACTCACGTCGACAAGCGTTTCATTGTAAACGTTGGCTTTACAACCACCACCATCGGCGGCGCTGCTGTCAATATTGTTGCCACCGTCAAGCGAAACATCATTATCACTGCGCCTGCGAGCAACAACAACGCGACTGCATTTGAGCAAAGGCAGAAGCCAAATCTGTTGCTAAGCTCGCGCTGCAATTTAAATGAGTGCGGTTGCGACGCGCTGGCTTGCCCAGGTGGCCCTTCCGCCGCGCAGGGGCTTTTGTTGCTTGTCGTGTGGCAGGTGTATGCGTGTGTATGTGTGCTTTGCCTACGAACCGACCGGCCGCACTTTGCTGGCCAAAGCATTTGCGGCGCGGTCACACATCGTCAACTGCAAATTGTCTGCAGTTGGTGTGCGCTGCCGCTCCCCGCCCTCCGCTCGCTCGGTCGCATGCAACGGCGGTGGTCTGCTTTGTAATTAGTTTACAGCTAACTTATTTGATTTTCGTTAGTTTCTCTTCAAATTTATTTACGTTGCATTATCACACACACACACTCTCCCACTTAGCATTAAACGCACTTCAACACCTGCGGCAGAGTTCGGCTGACGTCGTCCTTCGTTTTTTATAATTAATGACATTGCCATGGGTCCGTAAGTCTCTTAGGTAGGAATATGCAATTATTCCAACTTAATTACGCATTAAGACCCTGCGCTCGGTAATAGGATTAAGGATGAAATAATTGTGCGAAAATTCGTTAAGCATTTAACAAAGTGGTTTGCTCCTTTAAGCAGCTTTGTGTTAAGTCGCGCTAATGTGGGCGGTTCCTCAGGTCTTCGTTCATGGCATATTTTTGCATCAAGTGTATATGTGTTCATATTATAGTGTAATATACGTATCTAGATAGTTAGTCTCGTTTTTCTTGCAACTAATTGAAGGAAGGATCCACAGATCTTCTTCGATAGCTTCCTGGATTTCTGTGGAAAGTCCTTTCGTTCCAGAAATATACGAGTTAGTTTCAAATCTTCCTCTTCCTCTGCTTTCCCCGGCGGGTACTGCGTCGAATACTTTCAGAGCTGGAGTGTTTTCATCCATTCGGACGACGTGACCTACCCAGCGTATCCGCTAACTCTTGAGTCACTGAACTATGTCAATATCTTCGTATATCTCGTACAACACCTCGTTCCATCGACTGCGGTACTCACCGTGGCCAGCGCTTGAAGGACCAGAACTGGAAAACTCGTAACGTCGACTCATCAGATGATGTCTTTGTCCTTGCCTCCGCACCATATAGCCGGACGGGGATGATGAGTGACTTGTAGAGTTTGGTCTTTGTTCGTGGAGAGAGGACTTTACTTTCCAATTGCCTACTCAGTCGAAAGTAGCACCTATTGACGAGAGTTATTCTGCGTTGGATTTCATGGCAGATATTGTTGTTGGTGTTAACGCTAGTTCGAAGATAGACGAAAATATCTAGGGCTTCGGAGTTATGACTGTCAACAGTGACGTGGGAATCAAGTAGTGAGTGCGTCGACTATTTGTTTGAGATATTTGGTCTTGCCCTCCTTCACTACCAAGCCCATTTGCTTCGCTTTCTCATCCAGTCTGGAAAAAGCAGAACTACCGACGCGGTTTTTGAGGCCACATTTTATATAGGAGGCGTGCATTTTATACAAAGCTTAAAAATTGTACTTCATTATTATGCAAAAATCATCTTTTCAGATCAGACCCACTTCTGGCATTATGACTTCGCCAACAAACAAAATTGGTTCAGGAAACGCAATGTCGGCTCCAAAAAATGATGGTGTCTCTTTCGAAACGAGACGGGAAATACCGTTACCTGCGTTGTAACTCAATATTGACCGACTCTTTTCCCGGAATTTAATGAAACGGACGAGAACGAACTCTATTTACAATAAGAATCATGTTTTACGTCTAAACCAAAAGCTCAAGAGATTTAAGGTTTCTAAATCACTTTTTTTTGAAGGCTCGCCTCGAATCAAACAGCAACGCTGGATGAGCTCGAAGACAATACTCAGCGCACTATAGTCTCCGGCCCTCAAAAATTGGCGTAAACAGGTGAGGATATGCAAACGGAGCCGTGGTGACCATATGAATGACAGGCTTTCCCAAACTTTGGCTCAACAGCCAGGTCAACAAAGATCTATACATTTTTTGTCCATGCCTTTTCTACTAATTTATGCACGGTGTATAAAACCTTATTTAGAAGCTGGTTTCTCGCCATAATTGTTGTTGTTAATTGTGCTGCTGGCGTTGTTGTAAAAGTCATCAGCGCTGCTGCTTCGTTTGGCAATGCGAAGATGCAACTGAAGCCAACAAAAAAGTTGTTAAATAAAGAAAGTGGTAAACACTCTGCAGATGAATGTGAGTGTGTGAGTGCGACAACTGAAACAAAGCTGGAAAAATGAGGAAATGTGTAGCGAAGTGCAGAGAGGACAAAAAATGCAAAACGAAATGTTGCAATTTCCGACAAGTCAAAAATGAATTGCACAATTAAGCAGCGTTTGTCAACGTGTTTCCTGCATTTTCCGCTTCTCATGGCATTTCGCACCTTTCTATTTAGATTTCCATTGCCAGCATTGCCAACATTGCCACATCGCCAGCATTGCAGCCATTTACCCAAACCCAGATGCAAACCGAAATAACGAAAGAAATAAGAAATCCCCGTGGAGAACAATGCGCTGACGTTGAATTTTAATATAAAAAAATTTAAAAAGTAAAAAAAGTGGCTGAAACAAACGCAATTAAGCACTCAGGTTGAGTTGAAGGAAGCGCCGGGGGAGCGGCTGTCGGGTTAATGCAGTCATTGTGTACTGAAGTGCAACTGCCAAGTGACAGCGAATTAAATTTTCTCCCACTTTAAAGGTCGTTAAAACTAAATTAGAGCACATAGAAAGAAGTTAATGACATTTCATGTTCACTTCAGCATTGCGCTCAGCTTTATGTATCTCCTCGTTCAAGCAGTTGACAAAAGCCACAGACAAAAATTTAATGGTATGGAGTTCAAAGATATATAAGTGTACTTCGAACATTACCGGATCGGAAAAGATGATCGATAAGTTCCTTTATTCCTTGCTTAGAATGAATTTAAATTCATGAAGATATCTTAAACGTATAAGCACTTGAATTTATAGCTGTTCTGATCTATTTCAAAACATTTGAATTCGGTAGGCTTTAAGATAAAGTGATCCGAAGACTTCTCATGCATACATATGTACATTGTGACAAGAAAGCACCCAATAATTGTAATTTATTGTAATACCGGGTAAGCGATTTTTCAAAAAAAAAAATGTTAAGTTGGTAGGACCGTCCTGAATTACTATGTCAAATATGAGCGCGATCTGTCGACCAGTTTGTTTACAGCTACTGCTGAAGTCGCTGCACCTCAGTAGGGCGTTACGATTTTTTCAATGGATAAAAATATCGAAGAAAGAATTTGTCTCGAATTTTGTATTTCTAACAAAATTTCGGGTGCGTAATCTTTACGAATGTTGGAAAATGCTTTTCGGTGATTCAGTTTTATCAAAACCAAAACTTTCAAAGACCGTCGAGAGATCGTTGAAGATGAGCCTCGTTCTGGACCACCTTCGAACTTTTGAACTCAAATATTAAAAAAACTAAGGATGTGGTGCTAAAAAATTGTCAATCAAGTGTTAGATAGATGTCAAGAGAGCTCGACATCTCTCGCGAGTCCGTTCGAATGATTTTGGGAGATATTTTGGGTATGAAACACGTTCTTGCTCAACTCGTCCCGATAAAGCCGATTTTTTTAAGAGAGTACCACAAGCAGGTCTCTTTAGACATGCTTGATCGTGCGAACCCACATTCATATAAAGCATTATTACTGCCGATAAGACATGGGTTTATAAGTTTGAAATGCAAACAAGTCAACAATCATCGAAATTGGGGAAAAACAAGTCGAAACCAACCATTGATGACCATTGCTCTTTCGATATTGGACATTTGTTGCATCATGCATTTTTTCCGGAGGAACAGACGGTCAATAAGGAGTTCTATTTGACCGCATTGAGGCCTTTCCTCGAGAACAACCGTTGAAAACGACCGAAATTGTGGAAGAACAATTCATGAATTTTACACGAGATAATGCACTTTCGCATCGAGTCACGATTACGACCGTATTTAAAGCCAAAGCGCAATGAATACCGATTAGGCTCCGTGCGATTTTTTCTTGTTCCCCAAGCTGAAATTGTCGCCCCGTGGAACCTGTTGGCTGTAGAAGCTCAAAGAAAAGTGTTCCGAGCCTTCGCCACTGCTCATGTGTTGTACTACTGGACAGCTGAACTTGGCGGAAACTTGGCCAGCGCTGGGCTACCATCGATTCTGGTACCGTCACAAGATCCTAATAGCCCAAGAATGATCGTAAGAGATCCAATGGACCTTCAGTTAGGCTAGTCTTTCCCTAGTTGTGGAGGTTCGAACAAGACTTACCTTTTCGGCGTCCATGTTGTAATGATTTCATAATTTCCTTCCAAAAGACTAGTCAATAAATTTTTTAACGAAATAGATTAATTTGTCAACCTCCGTGCTAACAACTTTAAGAATATCCGCATGGATTATGGAGCGAAAGACGTATTTTTAATTCGAAAATGTGGCCATTTCTTCCAATAACGCAAATCCAAAAGCGGTTTACGCAATTATTCCAACAAAGAAACAACAACAAAAGCTGTAAAGTGTAACAAACCATAAAATGTAGGTTTAAACGTTTTGTACACAGCCATTTACGCACACACACACACACGCACACGCATGTCAGCTCTAATGCTGCCAATTTATCGGTTCTAAGCCGATTTCCGATTCGCTAAAGTCGTTTGATCCTTTACGCAGCGCCATTGTCCGGCGATTATTTGTTGGCCCAATCGCTTTGGGACCGTTACGCAGCATGACGTCACAGTTGTGCGTAATAATTTTGTTTTAACACGTTTTGTGTTTTTTGTTCTCGTTCTCGATTTCTATGTTTTTTGTTTGTGTAAACAAAGCAACGCGTGACCAAACAATGCCCTGTGCACGCGTCCGTGTGTGTGTGTGTGGCGGAAAATGTGCAATTTTATGCAAGTAACACACACATTGTTGACCGCCCCCGGTGCCATTGTCTGACTATGTGACTTCATTGAAAACAAGCCGTGCCATAAAAATACTCACACACCCACGCACACATACATGGGGGTACATATTTTATTTGCAGGATTTGTTCGAAGGCATTCGCCCAATAAATATTTGAAATTTTTGCACATTGAATTGTCATTTGGTTATTGCATCCGCATTGTTGTTTTTGTATTTGTATATATATTTATTTGGCCGTAAATAAATTGCGGTAGATCCAATTCGAATAAGTGAAATATCTCCGTCCGATGATTGCATTTCACTTTTTTGTTTTGAAAATTTATCACATTGGCTGTTTAATGTGTTGCAGCTTGTTTAAGCTTGGCAAATAATTAAATTGCAAAAAATTATTCAACTTGTTGAAATTTAACTCCGTTTTTAGTTATTGGGCAAGAAAAAACAAGTCACAAATCAATAAAGTATTAGCAAATGCAAGGGAATTCGAAAATTCTGAACAAGCTCAGCTATTCAATGGTTACTAGAATGACTTGAACTAAGAGGTTTGTCTTCGAAAGGTTATGACTTCCGTAACAAGTTGTGGAAGAAAGATGGTCTGGCGATAAGTAAACAGAATAATGTAATCGTCAGAAATTAATTTGAATGTGTCTGAGGTTTGACCAAAGGTCACGTTTGCATTCCATTCTTGACGAGTTTTGAACTTGAAACTAACCTAATATTCTATTCTCCGTCGGCTCGTAGAATTTCGAAAGTTTTTTAAAGTAAATGCTTAATTTTGTTATGGTAAAATGAGGAGATTTCGGTCAATTGGATTAGTTTTCATTTTCTAAATATTAAATTTTTACCTTTCTGCGTCTCTTTTCTAAGTAATTGGGTCTCTTTTCCAAGTATTTTCTAGTCTAATTTTAGCTGCATCAGTTTGGGTTTAATATTCCTTATATTTTAGAGTCCACTCCAGCATAAAGTCTTCCGATAAAACATAACTTAGATTCGATCGCGATCTTGAGGTTCTCTATAAAATTTCATTTGAAATTAACTTTACTCGAAAGCTCGAGAGCTGCCAATATTGACATTAATGCCATTTTGCATACAGTGCACATAGATATCGCCGAAAGGTGTATGACTGAAAGACTTACGACTTAAAGAATCTAGGGTTCTAAATGAACACATGTCTGGCAATTGAGAAATTCTCAGACACTTTGGATTTATACCGGATGTCTTGGATCATGAAGTCGCCAAACCAAAATCTGGCGTCTTTTTCGCTGCCCACATACCAGCGGGGTAGTTATTGTTGGGTAGAAGTCGCTGAAGAAGAGGGACAGTGACAGTGATGGATCAAAGCTTAAGAGGAGGTTGTTGGAGGAGCATATTGTCAGAAACCTTCTATCAACTTCAGTTTCAAACTTCGTGAGTTGGAGTATTTTTCAAACCGAGGTTGCTGTTGCTGCTTGTAGTAGATTCACTCCTGCTTCAGAGAAATGACTAGCCTAAGCACTTCGATAGTAGGGCGGAGATAGTAGCCTCGAGCTCACTAATCATGCATTCAGGGCTTATTACTGAATACCTGTCCTCGTTATCAATGGCATCGAGTCACTTTGTGATAAGACTAGTATGGGTGCCAGGCCACAGCCGAATCGCACATAACTATATAGCTGATGAGCTAGCAAGGAAGGATACCCTAGCCTTCTCTCTACTCCTGTATTCTACTACTGGACAGTGGAACTTGGCCAGCGCCGGGCTACCATCGGTTCATTCGCTGTCACAATTTCCCAATTACCGAATAATGATCGTAAAAGATTCAATGAGCATTTTGCCCTCAGTAAGGCTAGTCTGTCCCTAGTTGTGGGGGTTCGAACAAGACATTGCCTCATCGGCGTCGATGCTGTAAGATTGAAAATTTTATCGAACGCCAGCTGCAGAAGCTGAATGGAAGTAGACGAGGTCGAAACATTTCAGCATTTCCTTTCTGATTGTCCCGCGTTTGCAAGATTAAGACTAAAAGACGTGAGAGCTGACACTTTCAGATATCCCAACGAACGGATGGAAAAAAATAAAACGCCTGAGAAAATTTTTATTGGCTCCAGGCATTTTTCTGACTTATAAGTTCGAATTCCGGAGTTCTATTGTTATGGCTTCATAAAGGACTGCATGGAGTAGTCCAACTGCGATATATGGATTAGCCCTCAAACTAACCTAACCTTGCTTTCCATTACTAATAAAGACATCTTAGCGCAAAGCAGAAAATGCGCGGCGCTGAAAAGAGATCACCGAAACACTACGGGAGTTTATAATAAATTTTTTGGTCTAATAACTTTGCTTGCTCGTAGAGAGAGACACTTACAGTTATGGTTTCACTGATTTGTGTTCCTCAAACACGCGAATAGATTAGAGGGAATGCGTAAATTCAAAATTACAATTATGCGCTGATAACGGTACTAAAATTATTAAGCGTCATTAAGTTTCGAATTTGTTTATTATCTAAGTTTACAGTTTAATTGTGCGCACACACACACATCTCTATGCATGAATGTACATATATTTCGGTGTGCATATGTGTACCTGTGCCACACGAGTAATTAGAAATTCCTTTGGCTTCGCGCACCCATAAAGTTTAGAATTTTAAATTAGGATCGCTTGCGTTAGAAAATGTTTAAGTCAGCTAAAGACCAGAAACCAAAACAATGCCGCGCACTAGAACTCATCTACTGTTAAATTATTAGCACGCTCAGATACCCATCAGCGTGTTACTAATGATCGCTGCTCCTCGCGCTGCAACTGCACACCTATCAGACCGGCGTGGCAACAACGAAAATCGGCCAGAGCAATAACAGCGAAGGCGCTCCACCTGCGCGCTGTCTGATTGCGCGCGTGCTCAGCGCGGCGAAACGGTCAATGAAATGCGCGCTCGCGTTCGCGCACGCTCGCTGGGTGCTTTACTTTCAAGCGATCAAGATCGCTGGCGTTGATCACTCTTTCAGCCGGGCGCTTTGATTGAGTTTCCAACGCGAACGCTTCCGTGTGTGCGCCGCCGTTTACCCTTTCGAAACAATAGCAGTCATTGACGGGAGCAGGCAGCGCGGGTGTTGGCGTTGGTAGCCTATCAACAGGCGCGCGTCGCAGCCGCAGCGATTAAACAGGGAAGTGAGCTGTTTTACCGGCAATTATAGTAATGAATGCTTTTGCACTTAAGTAGCTTAGTGCACATATATCTGAAAGCGAACACACACACACACTAACATAAATGTATCTGTACGTGCTTGACTGCTTGCCAAGTTGCAAGTGCTGTTTACCACATACATATATACATATATGTAATACGTAAGCATCCACACTTTGCCTTGAAGATGTGAGCTATATGCAAGTAATTTCGTTCACACACATGCACACATAAACAACGATAAGCTTTAGTTGGCCTAGCATGCAGCTTATTATCGCCATCGACGCTTGCAACATTGTTGTTACTTCGCCGCTTGCAAACTGTCTTCATACATATTTTGTTGCTTATATGCCAACACACATGCACACATTTATAAATTTATATATGCACAAGTGCTTGTGTGTTTGTTTGCTGTAAGCTTGGCATGTGCCACAAATCGGCCGCTGCATGCCACAGCGCAGTGTTAATTAAATTCAAAGTACTCGAAAGCAGTGAATAATATCTCATTATTAAGAAGCCGAAGCTGCAGGGCTGGCCTTTTCTGGAAAATACTCGTAATTATCGAAATTAATTAGCAGAACTGCCCTTCAGTTGCACGTGCGCTGCAGGGCGACATCTGCAGGCATATGAGTATATAATCAATGTTGCACAAATTGACAGGTTCAACTCAAATGATCAACTGAAGCGTTAGTCGCTGGCTATCGAAGCAATGCTGATGAATTTTATAAGCATATTTGACACAACAACTAATGACTAGTTAATATTACAGACTCTGACAAGAAAATTGAAATATAATATTTGGTTAGTCTGTGTTTGCTTGAAAGAGCAAGAAGCTCAGTTCGGTTGAATTTTGATAGAAAGCAGTTCTGTTGGAAAGTGCTAATTTGCTACCGCTAAAAAGAGATGGAAGAGATAATTGTCCTGGGTTTATTTTACAAAAGCTTCAATGAACCCTTTGCAATACAAACCAGAGTCCACAGGTTGTTGTTTTGTAGCAGTCTCGACCTGCATTCACAATCCAGTGAACGGCTAGTACTTTCATCAATGTTCCTGGCTATTGACATTAGTAGTTAGCTTAAGATTCTTCAGCTCTGCAATGGAAAGTTTAATGCAACTTCCAGTGTATATATTGTCCATATACATACATATATGGATTCAACATAAATCTAAAACAAGTTCATAAAGGCACTTGCGTTTATTGCAAGGATTATATAATTTAATTCTGATTTGTCCTTTGTTTGAAACTAAAGTTGAATAGACACATGACAGCAAGTAGCACGTTAAAAGCACTTTTGTAGGCAAAACGGGCATAAGAGCCTTATTTGCATTTTCAGCTGTTAATGGAACTGTCAGCAAATATAGTCAAATACTGTATTATACGTTTTTCGTTCGTACTTAATATTATACATATGTATATACTAAAATGTCGGCAAGTATGTTTGTAGGTCAACCAAGCGTACTTTAAGGGACGCATTTGCGAAAATTCCAATAAATGCACATACAACATCACAGAAGGAAATTGGTGCTAAACTATTTTATAAATATACGTATATAAAGGGTGATCCAATTCGAGGTTCCTTACTATTAAAAAAACACAGAAACTTCAAATTTAATGGGAAATGTTTATTATCCATTCGATTGAATATTCATTGGCATTTATTTTCTGAAGATTTTCTTTTTTGAATGTTAGCCGGCTACTTTACAGATGGTTCGAACATTTCGACTGGTAACTGGCGAATGATACGCGTAATATTTCGCTCCAACGTCTGATTCGAAGCGGGATTGTCCACATAAACTTTAGACTTTACATATCCCCACAAGAAAAACTCTAACGATCTGATATCACACGAACTTGGTGACCAATTGACCGGCCCAAACCGTGAAATTATCTGCTCGCCGTAGTGTTCCTCAAAAAATTCATTGATTTAAGATATGTGTGGGAAAAGCCGCCGTCTTGTTGAAACGAAATGTCGCCGAGATCACGAGCTTCAATTTCAGGCATCAAATAGTCGACTATCGACGCGATAACGGTTGCCACTGACGGTTACATTCTCAGCAGAAGAAATATGGAGCGACCATTCCACACCAAACCGCTATTTTTTCTGGATAAATGGCAGCTCTTGAAGCTCTTCAAGTTGCTCTTCGTCTTAAATGAGGCAATTTTGCTTGTTTACATACCCATTGAGGCGGAAACGGGCCTCATCGCTGAACAAAATTTGGCTCGAAAACGTCGGATCTTCTTGAAACTTTTCAAAAGCCCATAGAGCGAAGCGATATCGTTTGGCAAGGTCGAGCGTTTTCAGTTCTTGCACAAGCTGTGTTTTGTACGCCTTCAATTTAAGATATCGACATAAAATGCGCCAAGTCGCTCCATATGTCAGTCCCAGTCGCTGCGAACGGCGTCGCATCGACTCTCCATGGTCTTCGTGTTCACTCTCAGCTACGGCTGCTATATTTTCTTTACTGCGTGGTGGACGTGATCTATTCGGTCGATATTATCCAATAATGATTGCTGGGTCTCAAGACGGGCATTGGTGTTGCAAATAGTTCGCTTAATAGGCCGATCATGTTGACCATAAGTTGAGCAAAGAGCGCGAAACATATTCTTTACAGAACGTAAATTTATGAATTGAACGATTTGTAAACATTGTCTAGGGGAAAGTCTTTCCATGATGAAATGCCCAATAATACTGAATAACATGACAGCTTGTTACGATTCACGCGGGGTCTGTCAAAAAAAAGTTAATGGAAAAAGTACCTCTAAGGGGAGCACCCGTTATATAGAAATGCCTGTTTTATATTATATACAGTTGAGACATTTTAAACCCGCTTAAAAATAAGTTAAAGTTTATCTATGTATTCTATGCATAGTTGAATGAAAGATAAGGTATGCCAAAAATAGATCTCACGCCACACTAACGGGTTTACAGTATTTTTAAAACATTAAATAGCAATAATGACCCCTTTAGATTTGTGTAGGAATTTAGAGTTACAGCTGGTAACAGAGTGTTCTCTTACATAGTGATAAGAAATATTCCATTTTTTCTTCGATAAATATATATCCTCGTACATTCCTCAATACCTTTTTTGGTACGAAAACCCATCGATACACTTTCAATATCAAGTAAAATCAGTTTATATTCAGGACCCTTGATCTATGCCTATCAGTTTCCATAAACATGGATCTATAAGTATAGGATCTATACATTCGCAGTGTTCATATACTTTCATAGATATGCACGAATAAATTTCGCATACGCGTATATCATTCCTCACACGATTTCGAAGAGAGAAGTGCTGATTCGCCAAATGAAGTGTGCATGCAAATCTTCAGAGTATATGCAAAGGAGTATTGCAGGTAATTTGCACAAAACTTTGATTTGTGAGCCCAAAAGGACAGCTGAGAAAATACTTGGTCATAAAGGAGACAGTAGAATAGGATTTTATAAAGAAATATGTGTATGTACATCGATACACATATGCAAATGGCAATACATGTTGCATGTATGTACGATGGGTAGGAATTTCGCCTTATGTGCACTTTGAGGG
The DNA here is from genome assembly GCF_023373825.1 of Bactrocera dorsalis. Lineage (NCBI taxonomy): Eukaryota > Metazoa > Arthropoda > Insecta > Diptera > Tephritidae > Bactrocera > Bactrocera dorsalis. Next base: position 5,793,137 of record NC_064307.1, read on the forward strand.
GAAAGAAAATGAAATGCACAATCTGCTTAATGCTAGCACAAAGCCAATATCTCAATATCCAGCAAATGCATTTGCCACTTTCTTCTCCGAAACTATGCCGTCTCATCTCGTGATGTTCGTCCGCCTGTCATGCTCCTATGATGGTCACTGTTGTTGGGGATTAGTGTTTGCACACTTCCAGGCGAGGCGAGCAGTTGCACAAAAAATAAATAGAAATCGAAATGTAATTCAATTTAAATGCAATGTTTATGTCCAATTATTTTGATCTTTTTTCGACCAACATTTGTTGACCAGCCGTACACAGTGGCATTTTGGTGTCCTTGTCTTCGCATGCAAGGACCCAATGGCATGCAGCCTTGTTTGTGGCTCAGTTGCAGCCGCCAGCCGCCAACCGGTCGGTCAGTTCCGTGTTGATTGACATTTTTATTATGCATATTCAATTAACAGTTTTATGGCGCACAGCAGCCGACACCGTCCCAATCGCCGCAGCCATTTGCCGTTGACATTGCAGCGCGACAAAGGCGAGCAAATTAAAATTGTGTCGGCATTGAATATTATTTTGAAAAAAATACGAGCGCTGGCCGTGACATTTCCGCGCTCAGCCGTGCGTTGACATAACGCCTGTGCTGGACAGCGCCGAACATGGGCCAAAAAGTAGTTCGAACTTTTCCACATTCATCAAATGTTTAATGTCCTTTCGCTGCGGTAAAAACTTTCTGTAATTCACGGCAATTACTTTTCTAGTTTTCATTACGATTCATATGCCGAATGGCTTCAAATGGCAGACGAGTTTTCAATTTTTATTTCTCTAATTTATTTGCTAATTTAATTTTTATTTTTATTGAGTTTTTATTCTCATTTCACTTTCACTTCCTCTAAGCATATTTTCAGGAGTTTATTTTCATTCGGTTTGTGTGGTCCGCAAAGAGTGAAATTTACCAATTTGCATAAATTTCGAACAGATAGCTGTCAGTGACTTCCAATATCATTAGTTTTATTTAAAAAATAATTAATGAAAGTTAACATTTTTGCCTAATTCCAAATTTTATTAATTTCATCTAAATGCCCTAGCTTGGCCAAAACAAACTAAGCAAACTCACTTTTGAAGATCTAAAGTTTTTTAACTGTAATTAAAGCAAGAAAAAAATGTATCTACGATTAAACCAAAGCTATTATACAATATAATACTCTTCGCAAGTGCAAAAGATTCCTTCCAATATTTGAACGGTCAGCCTTATGCAATAATCCATGTCAAAATTCATGAAGATATCTCGGCAAATGAAAAAGCTATCCATACAAGCACTTGTTTCCGATTGTTCAGCTTGTATGGCCGCTATATGCTATAGTGGTCCAAATCGGTGAGAAAAGACTGGTTCAAAATTTCAGATCGATATCTCAACAAGTAAGGAAGGGCTAAGTTCGGGTATGACCGAACATTTCATACTATTGCAATTTGCAAGGATTTTAGCCGTGCTAACACCTTCAGGTACTTATGACTTGTTAGTTATATGGAGTTAGGGCAAGTCACCCGACACAATTCGGCACCTAGGGGCTGGAGCCATTCTGGTTCGAAAGACACTTTTTTGCAAAATTTTATTTTGTCATATTAATAGCTTCTAGATTTGTTTACACTTGAAAGTGAAAGAATCAAATGAAATTTAAAATTGTGTTATATGCGAAGTAGGCGTGGTTGTAGCCCGATTTCACTCATTAACAGTAATATAAAAATGTGAAAGGAATGTCACATACTTAATTTTATCCAAATCGGTCGAGTGGGTCTCGGTATAAGTGATTTCACCTAAAAGTGCTTAGTTTATAACAGCACCGTTATATGGAGAGTAAGCGGGGTTAAGATCCGATTTCATCCTTTTTCATACTGTTGGTAGAACGAATTTGGTAATTATAGCTTCAATGGTTTTGGAAATATGTGCTTTAAATTAGAGAGAGGTACCATGGCCACTTTTTCAAAATTTTTAGCAAACAGGGCGTCCTTGCTACTACTATATTTTCTAAATTTCTGTGTAAAGGCAAATCATTTTTACTTGCATTCCGGTTTTCGTGCCTAATATGTATATTGGTAACTCTAACTATGTAGAAAACGATTACCTCTTATTGTTCCTTGTTTAGACCTTAATATCAGCGGACTCGAAAATTTTCTACTCGCTCTGGATATAAGACCTGTTATATGTAAATAAATTGTAGGTAAATGACTTAAGGACCTTTTTTGATATATTTATCGATATTAAATAAACAGCTTTTATGAAAACTAAAAAGGAGGCGTATCTAATACATCTCCGACAATAGCAACTAACCAAAGAAACTGGTTAATATATACCATTTGTGACTCTCGAACAGTCAAACTACTGTATTCAGTCTAAAAGTTGGCTGCGAACTCGAAAATGTCTCATCCCAGTTTTGTCAACTCATGCAAGAATTGTAGAAACTGCAAAGAATCCTCAAAATTAGTGAAACGAGCATAAATCCCTGTTTCTCACGTTGAATCAGGTAATCATGTTGAATGTATAATTGCCATTCTACCTTACAGAATACCACAATTGTTTGGGTATTTTCAAAAAACATAAACATTTCACATAATCGAAATTGTTTCGAAATTTATCTTCTGAACTTGAAAATCGTTTATTGTTTCCTGCACGCACTAAAAGTGAGTTCCCACGGACAAACTATATTCAAATGTTTGAGAAAAACTAAATACCCTGTAGAAAATTCAACAAATTGAAAATAACTGGTTCAAAACTAGTCACAAACGGACAATTTTTTAAAAGCGAAATTAGTAATTGATATTTGTTATTCGTTGTGTTATCGATCCTATTCTGAAATCTCTCTACTCTAGTAACTTTAGGAAGCCTCGGATAAGCGAAGAGGAAGAACTTTAGTAAGCAGTCTACCGCTCATCATAAAATAAATATAAATCGGAGAAAGCAAAAAATGTATTTGTTATAACCAACATCTCGGTCTTTCGACTTTTTGATCGCTTTCTTCTAATCGTCTCAAGATCACCGCCGATAATGCAATTTACAGTAATCTAGAGCTGCCAAAGATCTAACTCGCTTTTGGGTTAAAAACCACAATATTTTCCTACAAGGAATCCCATCCTAGCTGATATTTAATACAGTCATGCCTGACTATTTGTTGTTATTTTGTAGTTTAACATGTCAATAGATCGCTCCATTCAGCGAGCCTGTACGTGCCACTTGAAGACATTACGGTAGTCAACAACTGTTTAGTGAATGGCTCTGTGCCTCGGCTTTTTCGGCTTAAAAACGAAACGAATCCAAGCCATTGTGCATCACTCACTCGCTTAAGGAATTTTGTCATTACGTGCAAATATTTTGTAGTTGCAATTTTCAACGCAATCTCTTCTGCTTTCCCAAAAAAATCCTTGGCACGAAGGTAAAGATTTACTGGCGAAATGACTAAATCGAGTTTGTTTGTTTTATGTGCGCACATTCTCCTACATCTCACGCTCTTCCCTCCACACACACACTCACACAATAACATGTGTTTGCACACATGGGAATTGCCCATCGGTGAACGATTTGTGCGCGAAACACTTTGCGGCCACCGCAGGTGCCGTGTCATATTAAGATCACCGTAGGCGAGTCAACGTCGGGATTCCCCACCCTACCGATGGCATATGTCGCACACATGTCGGCCGCTAAGAGCACGTTACTGGTATTTAGTATTTGGAAATTCCTAACTTGTCTTTTGACGCACTAAACAAAGGTAATTCGTACGTGTGTGTCCGTTTCTAGAGAGTGCGTCCTTGCCTCTCCCACGTGTATCCTTCGGAGTGCGACAAATTGTCGCGAATTTTATGCGTTTTCTCTGCGACGTGCAACTCAAAGTCTGGTTTCCCCTTTGCTGCCCTCGCGTACTTCATATCCGCGCAACCAAAACAAACACAAAGACTTTGCATTTGTCACTGGGCTGCGATAGTCCAATCTTTCATTTGAATTCCACTTGCGGAAAAGCAATTTTCACGAATCCCAATGCAATTTGTAAACACAGTTTGGAAACTGACAAGCAAACGCCGCGCACTAAATACCCACAAACCGCTGTAGGTATATGTGTGAGTGTGTTGGTGAAACACATTCACACGTGCAAAATACAATAAGGCGTTCGTTTCGTTCACAGTTCGGAACAAACATGTAAATATTTGAAAGACAGTTGCCAGCTCCGAGTGTTTTCCACGTGAAGTGTACGTGGTTTTGCAGCCGAAAGGGAAATTATCTGAGTAGTGTGGAGGACATGTTTTCAAAGGGGATGAGCATATCAACCGTGACACATAATCGTGTGAAAAAGTCACGCAAATTCCCCGAATTGAGACTAGAAACCTTGTGGATGAGCAGCATGAAATATTTGGCCGATTATATGCTCCGTGATCGACGGTCAGAATTGTGCTAGGCTCATCATACATACTCGTATACATATATAAGTCTCCACAAGCCTACGATAGGTCTAGACTTCCTCTTCATTTCCACCTTTTAAGTAAAACATCCCTCGATTCCGGGACCTGAGTAGTCAAAAACAGCTATAACAAAAGCTGTGGGACTAGTATTTATACTTCGGATCCTAAACTAACAACCTCATCGAAGCATTCAACTCTACATGTTGCATGTTTTAAGAGAGTTTAATACTTCTCACTTCCTTATTTAGTATTTCCTTAGGAGTTTATTCTTAGTTCATATCAATAGAGAAGGAATGCAAAAAAATTGCTTCCAAATCCTACCGGAAATCTGTTCCAGCACATTTGTGGCACAGTTGTTGAAGGCTCCATAGCTCCATAGCAATCCTACTTCGGCTTTGAAGCAATTTCTAACACAAAGAAATAATTTTTAATCCAATTTTACGAATCTTTCCACCAATTGGTTAGTTTAAAAAAAATGAAATTTCTCTCTAGATAACTATAAATATTTCTTTATAAACACAACCCAACACTCCCTCAAGGCATAGCAGAATGACCGGGAATGAGGTGCATTCATTTCATCCACCCACCTAACGGAGGTAGACTTCCCAAGCACACTTGAATTTTCCATTGAAGAGAATTAAAGCTCAAAGCATTTCTTTCGTCGCCCTCTCAGTGGAATAAATGCATTAATCAACTCTCAGCTGCACTCAGATACCTTCGCAATTAATTGGTTCACCGTTAAATGAGCAATTCTTTGGAGTGAGTCAGTGTGAATGGAGTAATGGGCTGTCTGGCCGGCTCAAGGATCATATTGGAATGTCATTTGTAAGATGATATCGTGTGCTTATATCAATTCCCACTATGTCAAGAGTTCGTGGACACAGACGAGCGCCGCAAACCACCCACTCAATCTGCCTCGAGCGCAGGGCAGGGCAAATAAGCAGTGAAATGCAAAGAAATGTAATAATAAGTCTGGGATTTGGCCAGTAAGCCAAGGCGGTAGTGCAATTTTTCGCGTTTCGAATTTCAAGTGCACAAAATGTCATTGCAGCTTATGCGGTGCAAGGGGCACAAAAGCCGGACTGACTGGGTATTTAAGTACGACAGCAACTCCGCAACCCTTCAACGCATGGAAAGTGAATTGCAAGTGAAGGGAGTTGTATTTAAGTGCGACTACGGTTATGTCTGTCATTAGTCTCGAGCAACTGTCGCGACTGCTGAAGTTGGGGGTTGGGGCGCTTGGGGAGTTCCCGTGCAGAATGCAACTCCGTCAAGGGTTAGCCGAGTAGTAATTGTATAGCAAACTGAAAGCAGACGTGGCAGAAGAACGTGGATGGGAGCTATGAAAGTGAAAAACAATGAAAAGTGGTTAGTAATCAGGATTACTGCAATGTACGGGCAGCGTACGTCGCGTCTAAGCACTCGCCACCTAGCGACAATCCGTGTGTAAACACAGATGCCGCCCGTAGTGCTTGTGTCACGCTTCGTTAAACTAAGTTCACGTCCGAATCCGCACAAGTGCCGCTCGCTGACTTCCCAAATCAACGAACTAGCTGACCAGCTGTCTGAAATCACACGCACCGCACGGAAAGGCTGCAGACGCGTCAAGCTCCGTCCTAATCGTACCGGCGTGCAACAACCAACATGCCGGCCGGCTTTTGGATTATTTCACTCACTAGTACTAGTCGCACCACAGACCGCAAATTAACTAACTCGAGGTTATGACAACTCGAAGTGAAGCGGCATGCAACAAATACGTCCATTGTGGTAGCACACAAAACAAAACACAAAGCCTCACCCTGCAGTCATGCATACCGTCATTCATGCCGTCCGTCGTCGCGCAGTCGTTGGCTTTTCTAAATTTGTTCCAATTGAATTTTCAGCTCCCAAACTTTTTATATCTACCCAACACACACCCACCTACCCCTCTAGTGGTGTTACTGCCTTGTGAGCCGCATAAAAATTGTTTAACTGCCCACCCTTGGCGTGAGAGTGAAGTTGAAAAATTGAGCTTATGACCGAAAGTTTCACTTCCTGTCTAACTTTAGTAATAAAAGGCGCATTAGAGGCGCCCCTCCGCCGCCTGCCGCAACCCCAAGTGCTTTTTTGATGTTATTAAACTATTCAACAGCCAACTATGCGCCAGCAAGCAAGTGTTGGTCAAGTGTTGCCACATCTGCCGCATTCAAGGGGCAAATATAAACGCTGTTGCAGCCACATTAGAGCTCGCCACATCACCACTCGGCATCATTTCGTGCAGTAATGGCAACTACTGGCACTAGTGCGACGCCTAACATGCCGCACAAAGTTGCAACTAGCCACTTGCCACAGTAATTAAAACTCCAATATGCAAAGTTGACTAAATGACACTTTGCTCGTTTACTCGTTTGCTCATTAAACTCATGCCGCATGTTGTTTTTGTGCGAGTGTATGAACTTTTTAATATGAACGCGCCGCCTTACAGTTATTTTAGACCTTTTTTGGCATGTCCTTTTTGTTTGAGTTTTGAATCAACTTTTCGCTTATCATCCGCACACAAGCGCACAGTAAACGTCCGCAGCGTCCAATAAGTCATTAAGTTATGGGCACTGGCGTTAAGTGCCGACACACACACACACACTCACACGTACAAACACTTAGCGCGACACTTGCCATTTCACATGTCAACTCAACTGGGCTGCGGCGACGCAGCCGACCAATCAACTAGAAGTCCACAGCGAGCGCACTGCCTCTCGCCCGTCTGTGCTGAATATGCCAAACATCGGGCACTCCTTGGACTGTAGCGAAGTGGCGCGTGTTTTGTGGCAGCCTTGCTCGGCGCTTATTAAATTCAGTTCGCCGCGAGTCCACAGTAACAGTGTCAGCAACCGAGCTACGCCATCAATGGTTCATAACTGGCCAATTTAGTCGGAAGAATTCTGTTTGCTTTTGTTACATATTTCAAAATTAGTTCAGATATTTTACGTAAGACAAGGATTTTGTGTGGTTTTTCAGGACATTATACAGTTGCGTACGCAGCTTTTAATCTTAAAATCTGAAGTGCAGCCCTTTCTGGTCCTGAGACATGTTTGTTGACTTCTTCGGTTTCATAATGAAAGAACGCTACTTGATTGTCGGAAACAATATCAAATCAATCTGACGATTTCAAGCGAGGCTAACACCGGTTCGACTTCTTAACTGTCCACAAATAAGAAAGCTATCTCTCCGAACACAATAGATTATCTCTCGACTTTATGAAAGCACTTTGAAAGCTTTTGAAAGCCTTTCGACTTTTTGAAGTTCGAACCCTCCTCCATAGTACTTCCACACCATTGTTCTCCGTTTGACACTTTGCTTTCCAAACTTTACTGTTACTATCTTTTTGCTTACAATTTCTAAATTTTCGAACACAGCCATTTAATTGAAACACTGTATTGTTGGAAGAGCTAAAAGTTTTGAAAATACTGAAGAATTGTTTACATTCACTTGGAAGCGTGCCAAAAACTGGCAAATACAGACAAACACTGCTTGTGTGTGTGGATGTACGTATAAATATGCGGCAAGCTTAAATGGGTATCCTTTTGGCTGCAAGCCCTTGGTCAATTCTCTGCGCCAGCTCCAATCACAACAAAGTTCTTCGACAAACCGTAATGTGGGATACGAGATGAGTTTGTGTGTGTGTGTGTACCAATGAGCTATGGCCCACTATTTTGCTTTCAAATATTTTTCGCAATTTTTGTTGTTGCAATTTAGCTAAGCTGAAAGTATCTGTTACTACGAGTCATTTCTGCGTTTGAGCTTTTGATATTTTTCATTTATCCCAAGTTAAGTGCAAGGACAAAAGCGTTTGGTTATATTTTGAGATATGTTTTATATGTTTACTCAGTCGATACTCGAATTTCTTGAAGGAAAATTTTTAAATTTTAAACTTTGGAATAATAATGGTGACTAATAGTTACATTTGGAAAAATTTTGTCAGTTTGAAGATTTTAGTTGACTTTACAATTAGTAAGCTCGAGAAATGGCTCAAAAAATGCCTGGTAATCTTCGTTTTTGAGACAAAGCTTTGAAAAACTGAACTTGCCAAAAGCTTCAGAGATGTTTGAAATAATTCTGATTTTTTACAAAATAAGTTTTTTGTAGATAAAAGAGATTGTAATCTCTACAAGCGATATTTTAGTTACTCGTTCTAGTACCGGGTACAGAAAAAGTAGCAATAGGTCAGAAAGAAAGTATAAATCTTAGCACAAATATTCAAAAATGTCTTTTGGTTTTACATAATTTTTTCAAATGAGCAGATTTCATTTTCGTAATGAAGCAGATCGAACTGATATTCGACGCTTTATTTTCAAAATGGGTAGTCGAAAAGATCTTTTCGTATTACTTATGAAATTTCAAATTATTTTTTATTATTTATAATGAACTTTAAATAACCAAATATGTACCATTTTGGTCAACCACTTTTTGCTATTTTTTCGATAGAGACATTATTCCATCAGTGTAAAACTTGTTTGCTTTCTTGACGAGAAACTGCGACAAGTAATTTTCACAGACTTCTCTTGAAGCCAAACTTACTCCATTAAGGGAGTTCTGCATTGACCGAACAATCTGATGGTGCAAGATCGAAGCACTTTCTGTTGATCAGTTCTGGCCGTTGTTTTTGATTGCTTGCTTCAATCTCATCAGTTGTTGACAGTAAAATGTAGAAGCAATCATTCGACCAGGCTGCAACAGCCCATTGTAGATGACTCCTTTCCAATCTCACCAAACTTTCGGGGCGTCAATTCTGGTTTTGCGACCATTTGTTGAGCTTCACAACGCTTGGATCTTGATCGTTTCGCACATTATTGTCGTACTTGATCCATTTTCCGTCTCCTGTTACCATTTGCTTCAAAAATGGTTCGATTTCACTTCGTTTCAGCAAATAATCGCAGATGTTTATTCGGTTCATTAAATTTTTCGCAGATAATTCATCTGGTACCCGAAGATCGCGCTTCTTTTTGTGTTTTTAAATGGTTCAAAACCCTTTGATGATGAATGTTAAGTTCCTTGGCGATGTCATGGCTATTTATGTGACGGTCCTGGTCAATCTTTTCAGTAATTTCATCGACTTTTTAACTATAGGTGCGAAGTGCATCTTTCACATCAAAATTTCCGGAACGGAAGCGAGTGAACCATTTCAAAAAGGCATTTTGATTCAAGGAAGGCACAACCTCACTTCTATTTCCAAATTTTGTGAAATTATATCAAAATGTGAAGCTTTAAGATCTTTTCATTTAAAACCCGTTTTGTGTTTTTTTTATCATTTTACCTAAGACATACAGCTCTAATGCCAAAAACTGTACTCCAGCAGCGATTGAAGAAATCACTTGAAAGATTACACTCTGAAGCTTGCATTGCCTGCCTTAGACACATGAGAGGTATGTAGGGACACTACATCTAAACAAACCATTAAAAAATTATACCTGTCCCACCTATCGACTATGAGTGCTTATCCTTGAAAGGCCTTTCTGCGGGTTTCCCCAAAAACTGATATTTGGGAAAAAACTTTTCAAGAAAAGGCTTTACCTGCCGGCTTGTTGCAGGCATATACATACACACTTACTTACATATATAAACATACAAGTATATTATGTCTTTCTTTACAGGTATGTGCGCCCTACAACTTTTAGCAACAATAAATCTTCAACCTGCAGGCATAGCAATCACTTTATTATTAAGTAAGTTTGGGACAGCGCCGAGGAGATCGTAAACACTTTTACTCTCTTCTGTTTTGAATATATGTAGGTATATAGATACAAAGCGGCGAACTCTTATACGTCGGCATCTGTGAGATACTTTCAGTTGCCTGCTCTACAAATTTACATGCAACAAAACGTAATGCAACATGTCTGACGGACTTCTAGCATTTCGGAAAACGCTTAGCAGGAAGCAAACACAATTTCATAGATACATATTTATGTAGATATACATACATATAACTAAATTAATTTATTTTTATTTACTAAAAATTTTTAAACTAAAATACGTTTATTAGTGAAGGTAGGTGTAGCAGCAACAATATTTTTTCCAGTATCCAGTCTCTACGGTGCGACGTTGTTGCTTCACCAAGTCCACATATCGGCAACCAAGGACCCGGTGCATCGATATGCATTTGTGTGTGTGTATATAGCTACGTGCGCTTCCTTCCGTTGTATGCATTTGGTTGTGTGTGTGTGCTTGCAACTGCAAATAGTTCGATGGCAACTCAAGCAGAGACAGCTGGCGGTAACAGCTGCCGTTTGGAGTGTGCCCATTAAAGTATCTCAACAAATGCAAGCGGATATAGTACGAACACTTGAGCATGCACGCGGCCACACACACACACATACACCGCTACACGCAGGCACAGGCGCAGCGCCGCCACTGCAAAGGTATGAAGCTATGAAGCAAGGTGCAGCCGCAAAGAAAGGCGAAGCAAAAGGCAAAAGATACACGCAAGCGACGTGTTTGAAGCGCTCAGCTGTTTCGCCGTACCCGACGTATCTGTGAGATACACGAACCACGCGTACAACGGCGCTTGCTCTGCGCAGCGTTGGAACATGTTGCATACGCCGCATAAACAAGCTCTCGAATCGAGCAGCCCAACACTTTGGTTTCGGTATTTGAGGGCCGGCCGCATGAAATTCACAAACAGTTGCGTGCGGAACGCGAGCGAGTCTATAGTGGTTCTCTGAAAACGGATTGCTTGTGCGGTGGTGGAGTGTAGTAGCCAAAGCAATATCTGACAACCAAAAAGCGGATATTGGCGAACGAAATTTTAAGCATAAAAAAGTAAATAAAATAAATTTCACAAAATTGAGCAACTTAATTGAAGAAAAAGCATAAACAAACAGTTCGGCAGCAGCACTCGGTGGCCTCTAGTGGCAACAACAAACACAGCGTGAACGAAGTGAATCGCTCAGCGAGGAATATCAAAAGAATTAAATAAAAATAAATTTGGGAAATAATTCACTCAAGCGCACAACAACAACATTTATTCAACGATTTCCCTTTCACTACGCCTACGAAATTAATTGAAAAATAAAAAAACAACAACAAACATAAATAAAATAGCAAATCTCATGCAAAGAAAAATATCAAATCAGAAAATCAGAAGAAAATAACAGAAATAAAGGCAATGACACAGCCGCATGCATAAATTATAGCAAACGTTTATTGTGTCTATGTGTGTGTGAGAAAATAAAAATTTCAACTAAAAGTGCAAATAAACTAACTGTACATTTAGCTAAGGCAGCGTAAGCAGAATTTATCATCGCTCAAGCAAATGAAAGCCAGCTAATTCACAACAACAACAACAACAAAAGTAATAGTATTCATTTAATAAGGCGCATGAATTTATACGAGTTAGAAAAACGCCAACAACAATAAAAACACGCGCATGCATATTTAATAAAATTAAGTGAACGCTTTTTTCTTGTTGTTGCATTTTGCATTTGTGAGCAAAGTGGTGGTGCAAGCGACAAGTAAGCGCACTAAAGTGATTGCCTAGTGACAACAACAGCAGCAAAAACAAAAACACCGTGGTCAAAAGGACTTGTGCAGTGTGTGACAACAAAAGTGCAACAACAATAACGCCATTGCCACAAAGCAAAAAATACAGCAAGAGGCGTACAATAACGGTAAAACAAAAGCAACGCGAAAGTGAAAAGGCAAAATAAACACAAGTTGTGAGCCGGCGGCGATAAATGAGCGTGTGAATGAAAAGTTGTTGCAAAAACAACGAAAAAGCACACAATTTGGATTACGACAACAACAAAGCAGACATATGAATTGGTGAGTTGATTTACGTTCATGTATTTCTAGATTTAATAATTGCCTGTGATTTATGAAATGTGTGGGCGCTGCGGTACAAAAACAAAATCGGCTGTTTGGGCGAGAATTTCATAAGAAATGAAAATAATTTAATTGAAATAAAATTTCTGGTGGCAACAGCAATACTTCAGCTGCGTGGCGGTGTTTGCTGCTGTTAAGCAACTTTTTCTAGCTGCAAAGACAACAACAACTCGTGTTTTCGTTAATTTGGTAGATGCATGCAACATTGAATGAACATCTATGTTCATTCCCCAACAAATTTGCATTTGAACGCGCCCAGCCACAAGCATAGTTGTTGCTGACTTCTTGCCTTTGGGCAGGCTTTCTCGCCAGTAGCATAGGGAAATGCAACCTCGATTTTTTAGTTCGATTTCCCCAGCGTTTCATTGTTGTTCTGACAGCATTTGCTTGCAATGTTGCCCCTAATGACAACTGAGGTCGCGCGTCTTGATGCGCAATCAAAAGTGTTGCACATTAAGCCTCGAGGCAACGCTTGCCACATTTCCACACACACACATGCACACGCACAGCCTACCCACCTGCTTAGCTGACACTCGATAAAGCATAGCAAGTGTAGGCAATAAAAAGTGCAACAACAGCAGCAACAGCGGTTTTTGCAGCCTACACGCAAATTCCTGGTTGCATGCTACACACGAAACAAACCCGTGTGCTCGTGCAAAACTGTCACCAATGAGCATCAGCAAGATTATTGGAGTGTTTACGAGCGGCGGCAATGTTGCAACATGTCGACCTGGGCGCATTGTTGTTATTGTTGGCGGCGATAGCGGCGACTGTAATGGCCATTATGCGTTTATTGACTCTTTCAAAAGCGGCCGTGCGATTATTGGCGCAAAGCACTCGATATCAGCCAAATGCGGCATGCATATCTGGCGTGCGCGTGTGTGTGTGTGTGAGTGGGCAAAAACAAATTGCTAATGCGCGGAAAATGCAAATAATCGCTTATAAGAAATATAGCAATCATAAACATAATGAAAATGTTAATTCTCACAGCGGCGCACACACGTTGCAAGCAAGCAAGCTAGTAGTGGCGTTGGCTCATTTGTGGCAATTGTGCTGCTTTCACGCTGTTAGGTCGGTCAACCGTTCGTTTGGCCGCTGCAAGAACGGCCAAAGGCGTTTGTGCCGCCGGCCGATGTACGTGCAACTGCTTAGCGGTAACTAACCATCTATGCCACTTACCACACATTGCATACATACTGGCGCATAATTAGCAGGAAGTTGTGCATTCGCACTCGCTACGTGCTGCTAATTTGAATTGGCCGCAACAACAGCAATAACAACAAACATTGCTGCTAACACAACTGGTGCACTCGATTATTGCTACTGCTTGTTGCATATTCACTGTTTGGCAACAAGTGCGCGGCACACAGTTAGGCGAAGATCGCGGGCATAAAAAGTCTACAATTTATTGTAAAATCCGAAAACCTTTTTAAAATATTTATTAAAATCATTTTTTTGTTTTTGGAAAATGCGAATTATTTTGAAAAAAAAAAATCATTAAAAAATTAAAAAAAAAAATTCGAATATTTTTTCGTCAACTTTTTTTTTACGAAATTTGTTATTTTTCATTCAATTTTTTTTCTGCTCAAATTCACTCATAAAATCCTCTGTCTGCATGGCGTATGCACCCAGTGTGCTTGTGCCACAAATAACGCGCTTCCACACGCGTGGCGCTCAATCAATGCAATTTCACCGCGTTCGAGTGCGCGTGAGTGCCGTCAAGTGTGGCAAGCGAAAAACGCTAAGCAAAGCGAGTGCAATTCAGTTTTAAGTGCAAACTCTCGCATTGCAACATTTAAGCAGCAAAAAGCGCACAATAAATTTACCGTTTTTCACAATGCTTTGCGATTTTTTCGTGTTATTTAGTTATTTGCCAAGCATTTTTGGCTCTAATAACTCTATTTCCACACCAACACACACGCACAGACACATTTTCTAAAAGCGTTGCTTTAATTTTATATAAATAATACGAATAATTGCAACAACAACAAGTGTTGTTTTTGTAATATATGTTTGGTATTAATTAACGGACGGCAACGAGGTGCAGCGAACACGCAAAAGCCTCAACATGCACTTATAAATTTATGTACACACATATGTATGTATGCATTAAGTTATGTCTGTATGTATGTATGTGTGCTCCTGCCACGCTAGCTGCATTTTTGGCGCATTTTCTAGCTTAATTGCTCAGTTTTGCGATTAAGTTATTGCTATGTGTTTTTTCGCAATTTTTCGATTTCATATTTTATTATTATTATTATTTTTCTTTTATTTCTCACTGCAGCGCTTTTAATTGTTTTGAAATTAATTTGTTATTTTTATTATTTTCTGCTTTTGATTTTGCCATGCCAACCTGATCGGTGGCAAATGCAGATGAATGCTTCAGTGATTTGCAGTGATTTTGAATGAAGTAATTAGAAAAATAAAGTTTAAATAAAAATTTAAAAATTATGAAGTTTCTGTTTTTAATTTGTTTGTAATTCTTCATTTTTTATATCAGCAAAAATAAGTACAAATAGTATAAATAAAAAAAAATAAAATAAAATAAAAAATAAATAAAATTAAAATATAGAAACAAAGACTAAAACAAAATTATTATGAAGTTTTTGTTTTTATTTTTTTATTTTATTTTTTAATCAGCAAAAATAACTTCCAAAAGTATAAGTAGTATAAATATGCTGATAAGAAATAAAAATAAAAAAAAAATTAAAAAAAAATAAATAAAATTATGAAGTTTCTGTTTGTAATTTTCACTACTTTTTTCAAATTTTTCTTTTAATTTTTTTTTAATTTTTATTTTTTTTTTACTTTTTTTCTTTTTGATTTTTTTCTTTTAATCCTTTATTTTTAAGTAATTTTTTTTTTATTTTAATTTATTTTGTTCAATTTTTTTTTTAATTTTTCTTTTATTTTGTTAAATTTTTTTTTAATTTTTTTTAATTTTTTTTTTATTTTTTCTTCAATTTTTTTTTTAATTTTCAAATTACAAATAAAGTTAGTACCTCAATTTTACAGTGGTTTGTATTCTTAGAAGCAGCAGCTTATTTAAACTCAAGCATTTAAAAATTTTTCAATTATTATAAAATGAAGGGAAACACAAATGAAAATAATATATGTATATAAATAATAAGCCTCGAAATGCCATTGAAAACGCTTTTGAGTCGCTTTTTTTCAGGTTTCTCGCATGAATTTACACATCGCTGCTTTTATGTGACAGATGTATGGTAGCTTCAGGCAAATATCTGCAATACATACATACACAAATATACAGCTTTACATACAAACATATTCCCATGTATGTGCTCATACAGCAGTCATCTGCTTACAGCCGCGTAAATGGCACAATCCGCATGTTATTTAGGCGATTTTTCAAGCCGTTGCCACACAAACGCAAGCATAACAAGCACACGTAGATGTGTACTTGTGTGGGTGCACCTACATTTGGCACTGAATATACACACACACACATTCACAATTGATTATGTATTTTACTAGCAGCAAAACCAACCATAACAAATCGAAGCGCGTGCGCAAAAGACTCGCTGATGTTGCCACAACAGCGCCTGCAACAACATATGCATGTATCTATACATTGTACATACCAAAGAGCCACCCAAAAACAGTCAAAGCGTTACCAAGCAACAGCCAACAACACACAAAAAACAAACAGCAACAACACAAACTTACATACATAAATTCAAATCGTTTTTTCGATGATTTTTCATTTTTGCTGATTTCATATTGCCAACATTGCTGTTGTTGTTGCTGTTGCTGTCGCCCGTTTATTGTAATTGAAACGAATGCGATTAACATAATTCACTTGTACTTAGTGGCATTGTTGGCGCACACAGCGCTAAGTGCTTTTATTTGTTGTTGTCGCAGTTGTTATTGTTGTTGCTATAGCTACTGCTGCCACTAAGCGCTTGTCGCCAGAAATCATTTGTTGGAGAATTACAATAATTGTCTTGGTCAAATTACACGACACACATTAAACGCACACACACACATGCACATACTATGGCATCAACACGCATGAATATCTATTATATAATATTTATGTACTTATACATACAAGTATGTACGCACAGACCTTGGCTGCTGATTTTCTGCAAAAAATGCGACAATAAAAAGACAATTGTACAAAAAACCACAGACTCAGCCAATTTGAAATTTGTTAGCGTAGACTTTTCTTAAGTGTCCAGCAGCAACAACAATAACTATGGTATAGCTTACGCGCTAATGTATGGGGAAATAGTAAATCATCCGCAATTTTATGGCTGATGATGACAATAATCATGTTTCAAATGGACGCCGACAGCGCTAAACACACCTACACAAACAACAAAAAAAATGTTGGAAATAAAAAATACACACACTTACATACATATGTAGATATATAATATGCGCACATTAAATGCCAGTTTTAATGTATAGCGGAGGGGCAGGTGAATTTAATGTGGCTGCTAAGAAAATGTTAGAATTTTTTAAGAAAAAACTTTAAGAAAATTTATAAATACGAAAAGACTTTTTCGACTACCCAATATTTAAGACTAAAACACACGTTTCTTTAATTTTAAAAATTTTACTTTGATTAAAAACAATCGATTTAAACAATATGCCTTACAATTTCTTACTTTTTGTTGTTGAATTTTTAAATTTATTTATTTTTTAATAAAATTCAAGTTTTTTTATAAAAAAAATATAAAAAAAAATTTTTAATTAAAAAAAAAAATTAAAAAATTAATAAAAAAATATTGAAAAAAAGTTTTAAAAATGTGAAGATAAATTTTCTACAACAAAAACAGATTTTCTTTATATTCATTTTTTCTCCTTTATGCTTTTTATATTTATTTCTTGCTTTTTGTCATTCTAAAAATATTTTTCTTTAAATTTCAATAAAATATTTTGCAACTGTGCGCCGCCCAGACATTTAAGAAATAAAAATGGCTCCTGTCTGGCGACGCCAGGCGATAAAAATCCACCTCACAGACGAAAATTCTTTATAAAAAAGTCGAAAAATTCGCAAAAATAATTTATAGATAAGCCAAAGGCAATTAAATAAAAGGAAAATCGTTTTAATTAACGAAAAAAAAAATAAAAAAGAAGGTAAAAAAATTTCAAAAAAATAAAATAAAAATTCAAAAAAATAAAATAAAAATTAAAAAATAAAATAAAAAATCATAGAAATCCGTGGAACATAAAAATCAAAAACAGAATTTGCCACCCACAAACAGACATAAATTTGTACCTGAGTATGTGCGTTTGTTTGTATGTGAGCAGACAATACGCTTTTTATATGCTTTTGATTTCATGCCAGCGAAACACACCTACAACAGCAAAAACAACCAACAGCAGCGCCAATAAACGCGTTGCCTTAACAAAGAAGCGCTGCCAGCAGCACACACACAGCTGCACATATAAAAATTATAAATTATAAAAAAATTTAAAAAAAGCAAAAACAGCAACAAAATAAAAATTAAGAAAATTAAGCGCCTTATTACCGCTAAGTGTGGCACTTAAATGCCGCAGTGCTGTCGAAGAAAATACAACACACATTTACATATGTACATTCAATTGGAAAGTTCCTTCGCATGCTGGCCCCTCCAACATTGACTTATGCAGTCAGTTTGGTGCGTGAAATCTGTGCGTTTGCATGTGTGTGTGTGAGTGCGTGCAAGTGTTGGTATGCGGAAATAGTTGTTCTTGAAGTTTTTGTATGTTTTGCTGGAAGTCTTTGGCAATCTCAGCGATTTAACACATTGCCCCGCCTCTGCATGTGTTCGGCGATTCCCTAAGGGCCTGCGACAGGCAGCCTTAGATGGCATGTGGGTGGGGGAAGCACTTACTTCTGCTGCCTATATCTATCTCCTCCGCTCCGATTGCGATTACGCCATTGCTGACCATTAATTACGAACATAGCACAGCATAGCATGGCATGGCATGGCATGGCAGACATTTGTGCTACATGCAGCGCTATCATATTTATTGGTCATTAAGTTAATCTAAAACTTATTCCTGGAAACTTCAAATTACGTACAACAAACGCAACAACAATTACTCAGCGAGCGCACACATATCTCTGCACTGATGTGTGTGTGTGTAGTCACATGTGTAGCGCCATTAAAGCTCAAGGGACTCGCCCAACAATTCTTGGCGTACTTTAGCACTGCCGCTGTGTATGTGTGCGTTGCTATGTGCTAACGGCATGAGAGCTCATACTCCGTAGCCGCCGCCAGCTATGTGCTATGCAAGCATGTTTCGGAGTAAGTGTGTGTGTGTGTGTGCATAATTGCGCAGGAATGTAGGCCAGAGCAATCTCGTAAAATGGCAACTGTCACAACCAAACACACGCTAATCCACTTGGGCTTAAATACGTGTACGGCTGTCAAGTGCCTCCGTTAGCGTGCGTGTATGTATGTGTGTGTGTTTGCGAGGGAAGAAAAGGAATGCGCGTAAACGCCTGAAAACTTGCTACAACTCACTTCAAGTTGGCGCTGTTCTGAACATCTTTCATAAAGTTGGCGTGTTACAAAAAACAACTGGCAACAATAACAACAACTTCCATGTAACAAGCGCACGCAGGCAGTTAGTTGTTAAGTTGTGCGCGATCTGCCGCAAGTTGGCAGCGCTTTTGGTGCACCATTTATTTTGCGCTGCCATTTTGTGGGCTCTGCTGAGCGTCTCAACGAAATGGGCCAACAGTTACTACCCAACATAACAACAACAATAACAAAACTTTAAATTTAAAGAATTTTACAACAAAAAGACACTTTTCTCCTTAATTGTGAAATGCAAAAACGCTAAACTCAAGATAATATTATATATTTTTTTAATTTTTGTTTAATTTTTTTGATTTTTGGTTAATTTTTTTTTTATTTTTTTTAAATACTTTTTAACTTTTTTTTTAATAATTTTTAATTTTTTTTTTTTAATTTTTTTAATTTTTTTTTAATTTTTTTATTATTTTCAAATTTATTTTTTAAACATTTTTAAGCATTTATTTAAATTTAAATTCGTCAAATTTTGAGCGAAAACTTCTCGTACCCCACACCTTACGCAATCACATACACACTCACATGGATTCGCAGAACTGCCTGTTTATCCATATCGACGATTGGCGCTACTGAGTTGGCGCTGATTGAAGCTTCTGAAACCGCGAAAGAACCGCTAAATGGCATGGGCCTCGCTGCAACTACGGAAGTGGCGAAATGCCCGCACAATAGCCACACTCGCACACATACATACACAACCAAACACTTACAAGCCATTTACAACTAAGTGTGTGTGTGTGTCTGTTCATTGTTTATTGGTGGAACACTTTTTTCTCACACTCCTCGAAAATATTGAAAACTGATTTTGTTCTTGTTCTTCTTCTCCTCTCTTCCAGTTGCAGCAACAAATTTAACACAACACAAAGATGCAAGCGCCGCGCGGATTAACGTCTGGCAGATAAACAAAGGCGCGCGAGCCGAGAAGACAACACTGAAAAAGTGGAGCACGCCAGTTGAACGCTGGCGCCAACAACACACGTGAAAAATTGTGATAAACAAACATTTACAGTTTTTCGCTTTCAACACTTGCAGCGAAACGCGAAAGTTAAGCCAAAAGACTATAAGCAACAACAACAACTAGCATAGCAAACCCACACACACACGAGTGGAGAGCTAAGCTGGTAATATACAAAAACAAAAAAACCAAAAGCGAAAACAACAACCGTTGCAGCAAAAAAAACATGGAGCAATTTGCAGCACAAATAAGGCAACAGCAAGCAGAACAGCAACAACAACAACAGCAATCTAGCGCCGCACTCGCTGCGGTCGAACAGCACGAACTGCAACAACAGCACAGCACCATTGTTGTTGTCGACGAGGACAACGACGAATTGCCCGCCATTGAAGCGACCATCATTGACATTCCAATGCCGGCAGCGCCAGCGCACTCCTGCCCCGCGGACACGGCGCCCGCGCCAGCGCCATCAACCGCCCTCTCGTCGTCGTCGTTGTCGTCTTCATCGTCCTCCTGCTATGACACGGACAGCAGCACGACGAGCAGCACTTGCTGTGCGCGACACGGCGAACACATCTACATGGAGAAGGCGCAACAACAACAACAACAGCAAAAGTCGCAGCAACAACAGCAGCAGGAGCAACACCAGCAGAAGGCGAAATACGCTTGCAACGCGGATGCGGAAGTGAGCTATTTGAAGAGCGAGTACCGGCTGCACTGGCCGTTCTTCATGCTGGCGATCTCCATCATTGAGGTGAGTACCGAAAGAAATGTAAAAACAAAAACAAATATTTAATAAGTGTAAGGCAGCTAGTTGTCAGAGTGCGCGGCATTTTTGAGGTTAGCGCTAATGAAGCAAATAGTTGCTTTAACAGCTCTTTTTCGCAGCAAAACTAAAAATGAAGAATTTATTTAGTTTTTTATTACAAATTCCATAGCGTTCGTGTATACTCACATACATACACATATTTATATATCGTTGCCTAAAATGCTAATTAGCGTAACATCACTTTTTTTATTGAAAAATTTAAGTTTTGGTTATAAAATGGTTGTATATTGGTTAGGAAATGGTTATATATTGGTTATAAAATGGTTATATATTGGTTATATCTTGGTTATAAACGAAAGCGAAAGCTGAAAATTTTATCCTACATTTACATAATATGATTATAAGCAATAAAAAACTCAATTTCGTGTTTTTGATTTTACGTTGTTTTGCTGTTTAGGTGCCAATAGACAGATTTTTTTAATAATTGCTTTTAATTCGTTTCAATTAAATATTTTCAAGTAATCTAAACTATTTGTGATCTGCCTTTGACCATTTTTTCTCGTTATTTTTTCTTGTTTTTTTTTTTTAATATTTTTCGCCTATATTCTCACATATTTTTGCATTTCCTATGCGAGAGCAAATTGTTTGCAAATATTTGTCGTTTTTTTTGTTGTAGATTTTTTCCATTACTCGCGGTTAGCAACAAACACATACACACATAACTTTGCAATTTAAATTTACTGCGCTATTATCAAATTAAAAGGCAAACGCTCGCGCAATTTATTCGCGCTTTGCTTAATGAAATATGAAACGGCAATCGCAGGATTTGAAATTAATTGAATGTAATTAAATACTAATTCTGACAAAAATAATTAAATTGATTGAGCCAACGTGCCAAAAAAGTATCCACTTAAACGCCGTTTAACGCACAAAAACACACATTTTTTACGCATAAACAAATATACCATCGCCTAAAATGCAAAATAACGTAACATCACTTTTCAAAAGTTTACACGATGTAATAAAAATTACTCACATTGTAATAAAATTTGAATGTTGGTTATTTAAAGGTTATATATTGGTTATAAAATGGTTATGTATTGGTTATAAAATGGTTATATATTGGTTATAAAATGGTTATATATTAGTTATAAAATGGTTATGGGTACATGGGTTACGAAATGGTGATGTATTGGTTATTATAACTGTTAGCAATTTTCGTTTTTTTTTTATGATACGTTGTTTTAAATATTAAGCGACGATATGTTCATATATGTCTTTGTATGTGTGTTGCTCATGCTTTCAACAATGTTGCGCTCCATTATTCATGGCATTCAAATTTGTTAAATACTCAAATTGATTACTGTTTATTGTTAGAAGTGCGGGGATTTATTGGAAATTACATGGAAAATTTGCATAATAATATTTTTTAACAATTACTAAATGGAATATTCGATTTTCGCGCGGCGTTTCGCTGGAATTCTGGAATTTTAAAAATTAATGAATTTGGTTTTTGCTAAAATTTGCTCGTCTGTTTTTTGCTTTTAACGGGTTTTAATGACTCATGTTATGCAAATTAGCGCTACTTTACATGTGTACAACAACAACAACAACAAAACTAATTTTCATTATTTATGTTTTCACAAATATTTCGCCGTGAATTCCACGAAAATGGCAGCGTGAAATTAATAATTTGCGCTGAAAAAGTTCGATTTCTGCTAAATGCTGAATAAATCCTCATCGAATATGCGCCACTCAAAAATTTATTTCGAAATTAATCATGCAACGGTGTTTTGCCAACAAAAAAGCGGACTTTGCCACAAACTAGCGCATATTTGCGCCAACAACGCAGCCTAAGCGCAAGAAAAAACCACCAAACAGATACACAAAAAATATCCACACTCTCACACACACATACACATAAGCGGCTACAAATCAATATGCCGTTACACCAGCAACGGCGGCGCTGTTAAGTGGCACAACACAAAAGCGGAAGTAGTACTTTTATTCCACTACAACTAGCTGGTGTACAACAACAGCAACAACAGTAGCAACAACAACAACGGCGGCTAACAAGCCAATGTTGGTGGCGGCTGGGGCAAAATGATGGCGCACGAGTCACATGGCGCCCCAAAATCGATTAAACATTGTCTGGTCCGATTCGGTCTGCCTGCCTGGCTGACAGTGGTTGCCCGGCGCTACCACCACCACAAACAGCCACACACACACACATGCAGCGTGATGGCAGCACGCGAGGCAACAACGCCAGAACTACAAAATATTTAACTGACGCTTTCATAGCGACAAAGTTGTGACTTCATAAGGCATTGTATTGGCGACGGCGCTGGACACGCACACCAATGCACGTGCAACATTGTGGGGGCAAGACGCAAAAAGTGCGCGCACGTTTGCCTGTTTGCCAGCGCGTGTGTTTGTGTTTGTGTTTGCAGGCGCTTTGGACTCGACTCTAGTTGTTGTGCTTGTTGTTGTTGCTGCTGGTTTTTATATGCGAAATTTATGCGCTGCCATTTTTCATTTTATTTCGCTATACTTCCGAAACTTCTTTGTTTCATTTCACAATACGCCGAGTGTGCTTTTGTTGTTGTTGTCGTTTGTGTTGTTGCTATTGCCAGGACAATGAAAAGCACAATAGAAGCGGAAGGACCTTTCAGAATATGCCAAAATCGAAGCGTACAGCAAGAAGCGGCATGCATGACAGACTTGACTAACTAGAAATTGGAAACGCGAAAACAACAACAAGCACAAAAACAAAAACAACTGCAAATAAACAGCAAAGTGAACAGGGAGCGGCAAACAGCAGTAAAAATCAGTGACATAAAAAGTAATGCATGCATGAGTATGCGTGTGTGTTTGTGTGTGGGACAAAAAAATTTTCAAACTTTTTACAGTTAGGTCCCAACGAATATTTTGACTCAATTGGGTTTGCTGTTTTTACCACTACCACTTCCCCGCGATCTAAACATATTTCGTACACATACACATGCACATTTAAAGCAGATACATATGTGAACATGTGAAAAAAATATATATGAACATGTATGTGTGTGCCCAGTGCATACACATATACATATATTTTACTCAATTCATTACAGCATTGTCTCGCTTTTTATGGCCACTCATACAAGTTTATGCACTTACATGTGTGTGTGTGTAGGTGTGTTTTATATAGTTTCCACATGCCAAGCAACAACTCGTGTATATAAAAATTATCCTTTTTATTAACATTGTTGTGGCAGCAATTGCCGTTGTGCACTGTCATTGCCCCGCGCTGCGCCCGTTTCTTTGCAACTTCCACAAGCGATTCGAGACTTTTATGACAAGCACTCTATTTCAGCCACTTGAGCTTGCTTGTTCGCACACAAGGCAATACTCCAGCGTTTTTCGCCTATTTTAATGCTTGCACCTAGCCACAAGCAAATACGAGTCGCCTGAGAGTATGCTTCTGCATTTGTTCAACTATCTGGGAAAGTTTAGTTTCATGAAGAAATATGTTCTTTTAAATGTTTCAATTTTTATCTGGAAATGAGAAATGAAATTAACAAATACAAAAACAAAATTGTGGGGAAAAATGTTCTTGCGCATTTTCATTGAATTTCCCGCATTTATTGCACGTGACTGCACAAAGCGAAGAAAATTTATGGCGACTTTCGACCAGCGCTAAATGAATTCCAAGTCCACCTGCAACAACATTTATTAGCCACACAGATGCCGTTATAATAAGCTGACTTTTGGCTGACATTTTAATCAGCAGCGTTGCCAGACGCTGGCAGAATGCAGTTGCGCGCACGAACTGCAAGCTTGACCTTCTTGGCAGAGAAAATGCTAAAGATAAAGAGAAAATTAAAAAACTTACCTTTTGAACTTAAAGTCAGCATTACTTTAAAAATCTCGAATTTACATACATACATACTTCTTAGTATTTTTATTTGTGTATTTCCAATTATGTAATCGACTACCCGCTCCTCCTTCAACCAACATACTAATGATTCATTTTTTTTCTCCTTTGCAGGTCGCAATTTTCGCGTATGACTCCGCCACAGTACCGGGCACAGAGGCCACACGCGAACTCATTCCACACATGCCCATCGCCTCCGACTCGGTGTTCATCTACCGGCCCGATCGTCGTCTGCAGGTGTGGCGCTTCCTCTCCTACATGTTCCTGCACGCCAACTGGTTCCACCTCGGCTTCAACGTCATCATCCAACTCTTCTACGGCATACCGCTGGAGGTGATGCACGGCTCGGCGCGCATAGGCATCATTTACTGTGCGGGCGTGTTCGCCGGCTCGTTGGGCACGAGCGTCGTCGACTCGGAGGTGTACTTGGTGGGCGCCAGCGGTGGCGTATACGCAATGCTCGCCGCACACTTGGCCAACATCACGCTCAACTACAGACAGATGCGCTATGCGGTGGCGCAGTTGCTGTCGGTGCTGATATTTGGTAAGTTCCCCTTGATTTCCATTGCCATTACGATTTGATTTTGATTTCGATTTTGATTTGTTTACGCGCGGCGCGTGAGTGCGGCGTTGAAAGGTGTTTGAGTGCCAGCCTAATCGGCGGTAATATGAGTTGACCTCATTCTATGTGGGCGCAAAGTAAACACATTTCGTTACGCTTTCACGCCGCGTGCATTTTGGTAGATTAATTTTTTTTTTTTTATTTCTGTTTTGGTTTTTCTTTTTCCTTTTCTGTTGCGTAATCTTTGCGTAACACTTGCCTTCGATAAACAAAGTTGTAATTTGTACTAATGTTCACACCATTTTCTCTTCTCCTCTCTTGCAGTATCTTGCGATCTAGGATATGCATTGTATTCACAATATCTGGACGCCGAGGAGGTGACCAAGCCCACGCCGCTCGAGCACACCTGGCCGAACATTGATCCGCCGCCAGTGTCGTATGTGGCACACATGACCGGCGCATTGGCGGGCTTCACCATCGGTCTGTTGGTGCTGAAGAATTTCGAGCATCGCGCCTATGAGAATCTCATCTGGTGGCTGGCGCTGGGCGTCTACAGCGCCTTCACCGTCTTCGCCATTGTCTTCAATCTGATCAACACGATGACCGGGCAGCTGGTGGAGGAGCGCAGCGAAGTTGTGGCACAGCAGTTGTTGTACGATTTGGGTGTGTCGTAAAAAGTCTGTTTGCGTCGGACAGTTAAGTGAGAGAATTTATGCGAAAACAATATAAATGCGTGCAAATTTGAGCACGGAGTGGCAACTCTGTGGCACCATAAAGCCGCTGCTGGTGCGAAGTGAGCGTTAAAGCGCACAATAAAGTTGGAATTGGCGTGAAAGTGAAAAGAAGAAGAAGAATTTTTTTTCGAAAAATGTCGGCTTAACTTGCACACACTCGCAGCTCAATTTCACGCATTTCTGTTAGCCACATTTATTTATTTGTTACTATTTAACTATATTTTTCGTCGTTGCTGTTCTTGTTTAATTTATTTTTTTCAATTTATTTAAATATCTTTTGCATGGAACGCAAATAAAACCCCAAATCGTATGAACAAATGTTGTGATAATACCAAAGACTGAATTAATTTTGAAAATAAAAAAGATAAACACACACACAAACATTGTGTGGCCACACCCACACACACACACAGAAGCGCGTGTAAAATCAAGTACGCTTGAACGAAAATTAATTGTAACATTAAGCAGTGTAAAAAACATTTATTTATTTAATTTAAATTTATATTACGTAATTATATTGTAGGCATCAATGCACAATCGGGTCACACAACCAAATAGTAGAAATGCGATTAGAGCGCATTCTTTGTTGTCTGTACATACTAAACGCCGAAAACGTTAGATAAGTCCTCGTTACCCCCCGCAAAACACACACACACATATGTACATATATATGTATGTAAGTGAATGCGAAGCTGTCGCATTTTCACAAACTAACGCACTAGTCAACCAAAACGAAATAATAAATAGCAAATACAAGCGAAAATGCAGGCGGCAATGGGCAAGCGGAAGGTCGGAAGTTGTAAGCGAGCGCAGAGACAAGTGAAAAATTCGTTAAAAAATGGGGGAAAACAATAGAAACACATTTTCAAAATTAAAAAAAAAATCTTGAAATTGAAAAAAGAAATGTCAAAATTGAAAAAAACAATTTTTTTAAACTAATTTTCAAATTTGAAAAAAAAATTGAATTTGAAATAAAAAATTTCAAATTTGAAAAAAAATATTTTTGAAACTGAAAAATAAAATTCCTATTTGAAAACAAAATTTCAAATTTAAAAAAAAACTTCAAAATTAAAAAAAAGTTTCAAATTTGAAAAATAAAATCAAAATAAATTTAAATTTTACCTACTTTAAATTCTCCAAAATAATCCCACAGTTTTTGGTTTCACGCTTGTTAAGGCGCTTCCGCGCTCTCGTTGCCGCCTACATTGTCGAAAGAGAAAAAGAAGAGCGAGAAAAATCAATACCTTTATAGATATACATAACTGTAAAATCGTTACTACTGTACATATGCTTAAACATAATTGAAATATTTGTTGCGAGATTATTTTTTTAGTATTTAATAGTATTTTGTAACTAGTTTAGACTTTGCGAAATATGTTTTCCCCCATGGCAACCCTAACGTTAAGTTAAAATTCACATTTAAATTAAACTCACAGTGTTTTCGCAACCAATTTATGTAGTTAAAAACAAAATTTGTAATAAATAGATATACATGATACATAATGTACTAGCAATATAAGCGCCTGTTAATAAAACGGAAGTGAAAAGTATATCTAAACAAAGCAAAAAAGAAGAATTATTTGTAACGAGCACTCACAAATGAACCAAAGAGAAAACAAAAAATCAGAAACTAACGAAAACAAAAAAAAAAACAAAAAATACCTTACAATAACAACACTAAACGTCCGAGGATTAGAGCAGAACTGCATAACAGTAAACTTGGCTCACACAACATTTTCTACAACAATAAAAAGCAGAGCAGTGAAATGCACAAATTCCAAAAAGTTTTTAATTATATTTTGGCAAATTAGTTTCCGTCTGAAAACTGCTGAAAATTACATTAACAAACACAAAAGCAAAGAATCATACACTAATTAACCGACACACACACACATGCTGCCAATTACGTCCAGTAAATACACAAACACATACACAACTATTTGTAAATGTCCAAAAGTAAAGTAAAATCAATATTAAATAACCGTTAATCAAATGTAATCATAAAATTGCAAATTCAACTACAAAAAATTACTCACACTCAGTCACCGTCGTCACCGGTGTGTGTGTATGTGCATATGTGTAAATATGTATATTGCATGCATGAACACCTCCACCACCACCTAGCCATTGAGCCAATGCTGCTCAATACTGAAACTTATTTATTTATTGTCAATATGAAAATGCAATGCCAAATAGAGATCCCAACAAATTACACTTGTAATCTAATAAATATATATGTATGTATTGTCCTGCAATTAGAATAACCAAAAACAAAAACAAAAAACGAAAAGAACTGTAAACATAATTTCTTGTTACGAAAACAAAATATGCATATGTATGGCAAGTCTTGGTAACGGTACTGTCAAATATTCAACCAGAACACACACCGAAATTATATGCTTAATTATATACATATATACGAAAATTGTATGCATTTTGGAAAAAACAACAACAATAATAATGAGAAAACACAATTCACAAAAACCAAAATCGAAAACGAAACAGAAACAGAAACCGAAAGCTAAAAAGTGAAAAGAATGCATTTTTCAAAAACGTGTGCGCACCCGTCAGCAGCAACAAAAGAAATTAATAAAAAATTAAATGTTTAAAACAAAATTTCATCCAAATGACTTTTTATTTATTTTTATTTACCATGCTCTCTTACTTGTATATATAGCAACTAGCGGCAGCTGTAAGTATCTCTGTAAGCCATTCATCGGTTAAATTACCGGTTAATTACCCAATAGCGCTACCAAAGATTTCTGTTAAAGCTCCAACTCTAACGTAAATCCTCGTGAGCGCAGCCATCGTGCATTGCGCATCTTTCGCAAAGACCTTATGAGTGCCAATTTACGCGCTAATTCTTGCAATGCATTAGAGATTCGGTAGCCAAGACTTGCTGAAATATTGTATTATGCCGCTAAACCGCATAACAGTTTTGTCTAATAAAATGGTAAAACATTGAAAAATCATGCTTGGAGTGTTGTAAGTATTTTGCGGCATCCAGTGTATTTAAAAACAGTTGGGCGACAGTCAACAATCGCTCGAAAATCCGTCATTGATCATTTGAAAACAAAAACAAAAATTATGATAAAATATTTAATATCTCTTCAGGAGACTGAAACCATAACCCTTTCAAACTTTTAGAAGCATATTGCTCAATAATTGAACTGAAAACGTTAGTCGTAATATTGGGAACAGAGCTTAGAGCAGTATAGACACCTAATTGGTACCTCATTGATCTTGGTGACATTCTACTACAGCCGCGTTTACAAAAGCGAGCCAGTGGTTCTTCGCTTTCGCTGTTCGGCTTCAATCTCCATTCCACGTATAGCCAGGTTATTGTTCACCTGGTCTTTCCAACGCAGTTGAGGGCCACCTCTTCCTCTGCTTCCCCCCGGCGGGTACTGCGAATAGTTTCAGAGCTGTTTTCATCCATTCGGACAACATAACCTTGCCAACGTAGCCACTGTCTCTTAATTCGTTGAACTATGTCAATGTCGCCGTATATCTCGTACAGCTCATCGTTCCATCGACTGCGGTACTCGACGTTGCCAAAGCGCAAAGGACCATACATCTTTTGCAAAACTTTTCTATAGCATATGACAGGACGGGATGATGAGTGACTTGTAGAGTTTGGTCTTTGTTCGTGGAGAGAGGACTTTTCTTTTCAATTGTCTACTCAGTCCAAAGTAGCACCTGTTGGCAAAAGTGATTCTGCGTTGGATGGCTGATATCGTTGTTGATGTTGATGGTTCCAAGATAGACGAAATTATCTAGAACTTCAAAGTTATGACTATCATCAGTGACGTGGGAGCCAAGTCGCGAGTGCTACGACTGTCTGTTTGGTGACAGGAGATATATCGTTTTGCCCTCGTTCACTGCCAGACCCATTTGATTCCTTTTTTTATCCAGTCTAAAGAAAGCAGAAATAATGGCGTGGTTATCAAAAGAGGGTATCTCATTCAAGGTTTCCTTTTCATTGAATAGATTCGTATAACATCAACGTCGCGTAAAGTTAGCATTATCAAAATTGATTTTACCTTATTAGATTTGATTGAAAGCTATTCAGTAGACGCAGTTTTAACTAATAAACTTCTGCTAGCTTCATTCGACAAAGTCTATAAATTTTTTACAAGATTTCGCTAGTCACACCACTGGAAAAAATGTGATAATAGATGCCACTAATAATAATGAGGTATGCAAAGAGGGAGTCTTCCACGTAACTAGAAACTAAACCCTACCCAAAATCCTGAACAAATCAGCTACCAAAGACATATAACGGGTGATCCCAGTATAGGTACTTTTTACAATAGCCTCTTTTTAACAGATCACATGTCAAACTGTTATGTATTGTTTGGCATTTCATCATGGAAAGACTTACGCCTGAATAATGTTGACAAATCGTTCAACTTTATTAGGAAAATTTACGTTCTGTTTGAAAAAATATGTCTCTCGCGCTTCGCTCAACTTATGGTCAATATGAGCGTACCATTCGCAACACCATCACCGATTTTGAGTCCCAGTATTCATTATTGGATAATATTCGACCGAATAGACCACGTCCAGCACGCAGTCAAGAAAATTTACCAGGCGAAGCTGAGAGTATGCACGAAGAATGTGGAGAGTCTATTAGGCGCCGTTCAGAGCGTACCAGGTGACGTACGGAACGACCTAGCGCATTTTACGTCGAGATCTTAAATTGAAGGCGTATAAAATACAGCTTGTGCAAGAACTGAAGCCACTCGACATTCACAAGCGACACTGTTTCACTCCATAAGCTCTTGACAATTTTCAAGAAGATCCGACGTTTTCGAACTAAATTTTGTTCAGCGATGAGGTAGTGTGTATGTATCATTTGTAAACAAGCAAAATTGCCACATTTGAGACTGAGAAGAATCAAAAGCTGTCATTTCATCTAGAAAACACTACGTGTGGCTTGTGGGCCGGTGGAATCATCAGTCGATATTTCTTCAAAAATTATCCCGATGAGACTGGTGAGACTGTCAATGTTGTTTTTGTGTTTTTTCTTTAAAAAAGTAGGTGACCTCTAATAGGAACACCCTCTATTAGTAAAGCAACGAAATATTAAATGGCCCACACTTTCGTTGCTATCCATTAATCGGATTTCGTATTATAATAATATTTAAATGCTGTTCATTGCATTTAACTGAGTTTTCATTATTTAATATTATTACTTATGCATGTGGATCTGTTTATATTTATCATTCACAGGCGAACACATGTTTATTCGCCGAAATGCTGCCTAAAAGCTTTTGGTAATTTTCATTTTGGGCATTGCAAATTAATGGATTCCATTTTATTATCAAATGCATATCTGTCATATGCAATAAATCTGTTTGTAATACACGCACGTGTGTGAGTGTATGAGTGCACATTTAAATTGGCGTAAATAATATTTAAATCTGAATAATTTGTAATCACACGCTGTCCTGTGCTTTTACAACATAATTTCGGTGTTAGAGAAATATTTTTGCCCCTGACGCAAGAGCGATTTGATAACACTGTGCGACAAAATCGATTTTTTTGCTCGGAAAGCCAACAGTGGTCAAATTTGAATATTTAAAAAAAACATCCGCCTATGAGTTTAGTAATGACTTTGCATTTAATAATTTACTTAAGCGATTACTTAATCAATTACAAAAGGAATATCTTGCTTTGAAATTTTAATAAAGGTTTTAAGATTGCTAAAGGCATTTCGAGCGAAGTGTTAGTCAATCTTTAAACGAAATGCTTAAAATTCCACAACAATTGTGTTTGTCAGAATTCTGCAAAATATTTACTACAACAAACACATGCGTACATACATATGTGAATATTCAGTTGCAGCAAAACCGCAATAACAGAAACACAGATCATTTTACAAAACTCATGTGCAGCAAAGTCCTGCCACGTCTGCCAATCTCGGCCAGTTGGCATTTATGTGCACTCAACCACAATTACATATACATACATACATATATATGTATATTAACTGGCGTGCTTTTACATGCATACAAACATATATGAATGGCAAAGAGGTTTTTTGGGCGCGCAACCGAATTGCGAATGCTGCCTTTATCATAAGCGGTGGCGATTTCTGCGAATGGCAGGTGCAACCGACCACTAAAACCTCACAAATAACAAAGCGCCCAGCCTAAATGCCTGATCCACACACACGAAATTGCGCATAATCAATGGCATCACGCATGAATCACGGCAACTGGAGCTGTTTCTCGCAGCTGATGCGAATATTGGCCGAAGTTTGATCACTTGCCACTTGCCACTCGCCGCTCACTGCACGCCGACACGTCGACACGCCGATAGCCGACAGCGAAATGCCACCTGCCGCTTTGATGGCCAAACTTCATGTTTGATACATAGGGTGATTTTTTAAGAGCTTGATAACTTTTTTTAAAAAAAAAACGCATAAAATTTGCAAAATCTCATCGGTTCTTTATTTGAAACGTTAGATTGGTTCATGACATTTACTTTTTGAAGATAATTTCATTTAAATGTTGACCGCGGCTGCGTCTTAGGTGGTCCATTCGAAAAGTCCAATTTTGGGCAACTTTTTCGAGCATTTCGGCCGGAATAGCCCGAACTTCTTCGGAAATGTTGTCTTCCAAAGCTGGAATAGTTGCTGGCTTATTTCTGTAGACTTTAGACTTGACGTAGCCCCACAAAAAATAGTCTAAAGGCGTTAAATCGCATGATCTTGGTGGCCAACTTACGGGTCCATTTCTTGAGATGAATTGTTGTCCGAAGTTTTCCCTCAAAATGGCCATAGAATCGCGAGCTGTGTGGCATGTAGCGCCATCTTGTTGAAACCACATGTCAACCAAGTTCAGTTCTTCCATTTTTGGCAACAAAAAGTTTGTTAGCATCGAACGATAGCGATCGCCATTCACCGTAACGTTGCGTCCAACAGCATCTTTGAAAAAATACGGTCCAATGATTCCACCAGCGTACAAACCACACCAAACAGTGCATTTTTCGGGATGCATGGGCAGTTCTTGAACGGCTTCTGGTTGCTCTTCACCCCAAATGCGGCAATTTTGCTTATTTACGTAGCCATTCAACCAGAAATGAGCCTCATCGCTCATCGGACGTAAAGCGCGAAACACATTTCGAACCGAACACTGATTTTGGTAATAAAATTCAATGATTTGCAAGCGTTGCTCGTTAGTAAGTCTATTCATGATGAAATGTCAAAGCATACTGAGCATCTTTCTCTTTGACACCATGTCTGAAAATCCCACGTGATCTGTCAAATACTAATGCATGAAAATCCTAACCTCAAAAAATCACCCGTTACATACAGACTTATGTAAAGATATACTCGTACTATAGGGATTTTCGAATCATTTTGTTTGGGTTTTCGTTTATCACGTGTTCTTGTTTTTGTGTGTTCGGAGTTGTCACTTTGTTACAGTCGGCGATTGTAAACTCTTATTTAAACCTCTCTTTGAAATCCTTAGAATTCATTGAACCGATATTTTCCACATATTATCAAAAAAAAATTTTTTTTGCCTGTCCTCGAACGGACTGATTATAACAGATTTTGAGCCACAAATACGCAATATGGTGCATTTCTTTTATTTTTTAATCGCATAATTTCCTTGTCGTTTGGTTTCTGTGGAGATTTGAAATATTTGCTGACTTTCTTGAGATTCTATAATACTACTACAATCGGAGCCATGTCTAGATAAACTGAACTTCGATCGTACAAAAGGATTTGAGATTCTCAAACCACAAAGATCCTACATACTTTTTTATAAAATATAAACTGTGGATAATCACTTGCAAATCAAGCTTTTTTCGAGTTCTCAAAAGAAAATCACATTTTTGTAAATGAACAAAGGGTTAGACTGAATCATCGATAAAGAAACTCGTCCAAGGATGCACTTGGATGACTGGATATTGCACATAAAGCTTGTTACACCTAGAAGGAAACGTAGGAGATCTTATAAAATATATATGTATTTACAGGGTTTGTTTGAAAAGTAATAGGACTGATTTTCTTCTGCCGCTACTGTACTTCGGAGCGTGCACCGACTGAATATGGTAGACGACGTTCCTAGCTAACGAACGAGCGGCTGGCCAGTAGTCTCCGAACACCTGGAGAGTCAGGACAAACATTTTTGCGCGACGTGTTTCTGTGAGTGGTGCAAGCCGAAAATGCAGCGTTCGTTAGAGCAGAGGCACGCCATTAAATTCTGTGTGAAACTCGCTATAACTGCGACAGAGACGTTTGATATGAACAAGCAGGCTAACCCAGATGTTTCCTTAGCAAGAAGTGGCGTGTTTCGGTGGTATCAGGCCTTTTTGGAGGTCTTCTCCCTAAAAAAGGGAAGAATGAGCAAATCCAAAGTAAAAACAATGCTCATTGTCTTTTTTGACATCAAAGGCATCATCCACTACGAATTTGTTCCTCCTGAACAAACCGTCAACGCCAAGTTTTACGTGGATGTCCTCAAGAGACTCAAACGAAGTTGGATACAAGCAGCTTTCACCTAGGCTCTCAAGGATATTCTGTAGAATGTCTTCCGTGACGCCTTCAATGCTTGGAAATCGCGCTGACAGCGCTTCATCGACGCAGAAGGAGCCTATTTTGAAAGTTTTTAAAGAATTGTAACGATTGGTTCAATAAATTTTTTTAAATCGACTAAGTCCTATTACTTTCCGGACAAACCCAGCTGACAGATTTGAAATCCCGCATTTCGACAAAAAATATCTTCATAGCAAACCCAAGACAATAATAACCAAAAATTTACCAATAGACTCCTACTGAAAACCCAACTACACGCGCACGAAAAATCCGAGCGTTCTATGAATGTATTCCCCCAGTCGTTAACTATCAGTGTCATAAAAATTTTTTCTTTTGAAACAAAATAAATTTTGAGACGCACATATTTCCGAGCACAAGTAATCTGCATAGCACTTAAATGTGTCTGAGTCATTTCGCTTACACGGCAATTTACCTTCGTGCAACTACAAATTAGTTCAGCCTCGTATACACACACACACACATAGATAAATGATTGACCACCCAAAAACCAATTAAAGTGCTGCTCCTCTCTAATCTAAGCGCACACATTTAATAGCCGAAGAATGTGACACATTACACGAGCGCCGCACGACGGACCCGCAAGCAGATAAATGGATCAATGGAATGTGCGAAAATATCCGAGCGTTTTAACTAACATCTCTCTTTTACGATTCCATGCTAAAAGTGCGCCAAGCGAAGATAATTAAGATTTGTAAATATATTTACCACGCAAAGCGAAGAATTCCGCATTGCCACTGAGAAATATGTTGAAACACAAACAAGACAGTGGGAGCCGCTTTTGAGTGCATGTGTGTGTATATGAATGTGATTTTTGTATGTTTTTTATATATTTTGACCTTTCATTTATCGGCGGCAAGTCGCCTTTTGATAACTTAATGTTGTAAGGCATTCGATTGTCATTTACCCATTTGCCACTCACACAGCCGCACACTTTGTGCCCGCAACAATATGGGAGAAGCGAGAAAGAAAACAACCCCGCGGGTGGTGTCAGCATGTTGCCACAACAACTGCATGCACACACACACACACGATATGTGCAACAACAAAAAACGCATTTGAATGAACTCGTTAAAAAGCAAAGAAACTGACCCAAAACGAATGCATTTAAAAGAACGAGACGCAAACCGGAATCAATGGACAGAGGACATGGCAGAGTCGCAAGCCAACCACACACATACAAGCACATATTTACCACCACATACATGGCCATATATGAGTAAGCCTACATGCAACACAGCGAGTTGCCTCGAACGGGCGCTCAAACGAATTCCAAAGCCGGCAGGCAGAAGTCACACTCACATACACACACATATGCACATCATAGCTACGAACTCAGTCGGTAAACGACAAAACACTATAGACCAATGGGCCAAAATATGCT
The DNA here is from genome assembly GCF_023373825.1 of Bactrocera dorsalis. Classification (NCBI taxonomy): domain Eukaryota; kingdom Metazoa; phylum Arthropoda; class Insecta; order Diptera; family Tephritidae; genus Bactrocera; species Bactrocera dorsalis. The sequence goes on from NC_064307.1 coordinate 5,828,860, forward strand.
TGCACGTATGTATGTAAGAGTGTGTATGCATGTGTGCAGTCGGCGCTGTGGAACACCCGTAATGTTAGTCAACAACAAAAACAATAACAACAAACATTGAGCAACCCGGATATCAGCACACAGTCGGTTTTGGCCACCAATGCAGCGCCTTCGAGGCTTCATTCAGACAAATTCCTTTGTTATCCTTTTTTCACCCGGAGATATTGTCTGTTTTAAACTAATTAACAGCAACAACTTGGGCGATATGGTGTTGAAAAGCAGCAGAGCCAGCAGAAGCGGAGTTAGTTAGACCAACACCAGCCCAGCCGTGGCTACCCAAGAAGTCACTTAGAGCGATAATTGATAACTGTGCTGCAGAAACGCACACACTCACACGCACACACACACATTCATACGAGAATGCATCAGTACGTATGTTTGTATATGCGCTTGCACTCTCGCCTGTGTATCATGGCAATGTGAGCAAATATCTCGGCAGACAAAGTCAGTTCAGCAGGGTTAAGCAAGCCGACACCATTTCCCCACTGTGGCAAGAACAAACAAAAACTACAACAACAGCAGCAGCAACGCATATGAGCAGACAATAAATATACTGGTAATGTAATTAACAAATTGGTTTGCAAGTTGCAAATTGTGTTTAGCCACGGCAACCGAGTAACGGAACTAGTGTTGGCGCTTGCAACAGTTGCCACAAAAGATGAGCAATTTCTAATCCTTTGGTTTCATGTAGAATATTAAAGCGTCATAGAGCTTCGAAGTAAATTAATGAATATTATCTCAGTAGTGAAAAGTATTTAAAGCCCATCTCAAGAAACTGATTGCATCTCATGAAAAGAGGATCGACACACACCACCCCTCCGTCGATTTGACAGCACGAAAAAGACCTTTATGCCGGTATGGTATCCGCGCAACACTAACACGGCTGTGTAAACTGACGTTGAGCAATGCCAAAATATCAAAAGATCCATCGAATCGAGAAGAACCTCTCTGAGCCGTTCGATACCAACCGAGGTTTCAGGCAAGGCGACTCCTTATCATTCGAATTCTTCAATCTACTGCTAGAGAAAAATAATCCGAGTTGCAGAACTAAAGAGAGAAGGGATCATCTTCTATAAAAGTGTAGAGCTGGTGGCACACGTCGATGATATGATATCAATGTTGTGAACGAGGACAGTTGGAAAGCCTAGGACCTGGCTACACTTGGAATCTCCAATTGGCGCTAAACAGCGTAAAAGAATAACGTCTGGAGCGCTATCGTCGTGAAGAAGAAGTGAACAGGATTGACTACTTGACTCTCGCCTGTTGCTCGAAGGTCTCGAGTTATTACAAAGCAAAATTACCTTAACATGAGACGATTGAAGTTCCTTTAGAATATTGCAAACAAATTAATCACGAACAATCCCAATAGGAGGTTGAGCTAAGGCAAAAGTCAAAACATATAATATGCACCCCATCAAGGCTATACAAATATGGCACCAAAGGCTTAACGATTCCAATAGTACAACTCAACTGATTTACTTAAGGATCATCAACTCCCAAGCTCTATCTCTTTCACTACTTGACATTTTATCACGAAGCTTACCACGTGCAACTCTGCCTCTCTTATAACCGCCACAACTGCGTTAAATCACTTTTTAGAAATGCAAACGAACCTTACTGATTCACTCATTCGCTGGCGTGTCGTAATCAAAAACAAAATGTTGTAACCTTCTTCCGCTCCTCTTTGCGTTCATTTGACGTCTCCGCGCTTTCAAATCAATAAAGTATACAACTAAGCATAATGTTCCGTTGGCGTGTGTCAATTAATCGTAATCAAATTGTGTTCGCAACTCATAAAACTCAAACTTCTCATTCACCTGTCAACAGCAGCCGAATATACACCTCTAGCCGTGAGCGCTTAGCGGCTTCAGTCGTAAAATCAACGAAATAAAAGGAAATAACGTCAATAATAAATTTCAACATCAAATTTTAAAGTGAAATATTGATTTCTTATCAATAGCTATTGTATCGAGGAATATCGAAGTCTTAAACTTGAAGGGAGAACGCACTTTCGTTAGAGAACTCTCGTATTCTGGTCGCCCCTTTTTATTAAAGAGTTTGGGTTTGGTCTGCTTGGATGCGGTTAAGATATATACAAAAGGCAGAAAACCCAAGACATAATTAAGGTAGCATTCCTCATAAAAATAAATTATTCTTCATTTCCCGAAGTATTCTAGATGAAATCTAATGGCCCAGCAGAAGTACCAAACTATTGCAGTGGATAAAAAATAGATCAGAGCATCGCTTGATACCGAAACTACGCAAAACATCATTATAGTGCATGATTTCTATTGAAGAATGTGATATAAGTAATAAAAAATTATTTCTTTAACTATTATTGCCTCCATTGAAAAGCATTCCTTGTTGAATTACTAAGAGCTTTCTCAAGTTTCAAGCTTTAATAATTTCTAGGAGAGTATTAATGCCGAAAGACAAGTACGCATATCAGCATGCTTTTGGGTCTACCTAATTTCCTTAGACTACCATATCCTATATCTCGTTACAATTTAATGAATGTAAAGCAGGAAGTTTGCCTGTAACCGCACACACAGGAAAGCACGTAGACTTGCTGAATATATAGGGAAGCTCTCAGCTTTAGTCGAACATGCGAATTTGTACGAAATTTACACCAAATCGATAGTTGGTTGCCAGGTCGGAGGCAGTTGTCGGGAGGTTGAGTTGCGTGCCAAGAAAATTGCCAACAAACACGCGCCAATAAAATAACCAAAATGTCAGCCAATAGGGAAAATGCTGTAAAAGAAACCGACGGTGTCATCGCTGACTGTCAACAATGTCATCATCAGCACTGATAGCAAATGATTACCAGCCCACTAACATGTAGATACACAAACAATTTGAATGTGATTTGCCGTGTGACATAACAAACGATTTAATGACTTCCCATGAACGGACATACCCAGAACATATTATATATATGTAGATATATGTGTGGTGTCTGTTAAAAGGGCTTAAGTCGACTCCAATTGAAGCAAGCGTACTGATTTACAGCAAGGAACTGGACACATCCTCTATTCATATATTATTGTAGTTTGGAAATTTCTATTGTTGGGTAAGCTTAAAAATGACATCCAAAATTTTCAAATGATTCAAATCGTCACCTAAAATGCAAATTAAAGGATCATAAAAAACATCGAAATTGAGTTTTCTTATTGTTTTCGATTTTCTACATCATATTACATTTATATAGTATAAAAATTTCTGCTTCCGCTGTGAGATAAAACCAATATATAACCGTTTTATGACCGATATATAACCAATACATAACCGTTTTATAACCAATACATAACCATTTTATAACCAATATAACCGTTTTATATAACCATTTTATAACCAAAACTCAAATTCTTGGGTTTAATGGAGTGAATGCTTTCTCTCTGATTATCGCTCTTATTAATTATAATATGGACTATGAATACTGTAGAAAGTACATAAGTGAATATACAATTTTTTGCTCTTACTCCTTGATATGTAAGGGTTTGTCGTAGTATACATATTTTCCAAACGAATTTTATATCATTAAAGTCAGTGACCTTCACGTCGTTGTTGTTGTCGTGAGGTGTGCGTATCATAATTTGGAATTAATTTGATTATAAATGTCTTAGCTAATGATTAAATATTTATGTGAGCGCTGCGCCCCTAAAATATGAACCCACCACGGCGCTATTTAGCGGCAAGTGGGGAAATAACGGCAACTGTACAAATGACAGCAACGTTAAATATGTACATATATATATATGATAATGGTTATATTTGCATGAATATATAATATACTTATATATATATGTATATATATCATACTAATTTGCAAAGCTTGTAGCAATGACCTCATAGCAGCGATAACTTAAATATACCTAGGCATTCTCTATCCCCATTTGTATCAACGTGTGTGTATGTATATTCCAAGGTGTAAGGCCATTTGTGCGCACACTTCCTTCTCACTCACGTGCTTTTTTTTGCAACACACGCGAATAATTAGGAATTTATGTAGCGTTCGCGGTCATTGCGGAGCTGTCTGATGAGGCAATTAACCTAAAAGTGCTATAAAATGTCCTTGCCAACGCACAAACAGACACATGCGCATGCAGACAAAGAAACGAAGCGCCACTAACAACTCACTAACGGCACGAAAAAAGCCACCAAACTCATATATGCAGACGATTCTACATGTTTGCTCAAGCTATTGAGGAACATTTCTAAATTGGTCCCATTTAATTTGCACGCAGTGTGTTAATTTCAGTAAAAATTTAGGCACTTTAAAGCTCACTTAAACACTTAAAGTAATTGAAAGCAAAACAATAATTCGATTTCGATGTATCCCCTTACTGTTTACTCAGAATCATGATTAGTCGCCGCCAACCAGCAAAGAAATTCCGATCGTCTTCAACAGGTTCCTTCTAAGTTAGGTTAAGAATTGTTGGTGTAAAGGAAGCCACTTAGACTACTAAAACTTGTATTTGAAAATTATAGATTCGTCGACTGCGACGAAGTGATCGTGACATCGTATTAGCCAAACTTTGGGAAGAACGACTGGCGCGCTGTTGTAAACTCGGCTATGACCGAAAGCGGTGTCTACGTCATTTGGAGGATAGAGCCATGTGTAGAAGTTCACGCAAGGGAGGAAAGTTCTTTGATTGCCATTCACTTGGGAGTGGCCAGAAACGATTCTTTTACATATGACTCAAGCAGCTCACGACTTCCGGTCTTTGACCAAGTATCCTCTGGGTAGCCAGAAAACATTCGTTTGAAGGCTGGCTAAAGTGAGACAGCGAAACATCCCCTCCACAGAGTTGGTTGTGCGCTGGGTTTGGAACCCGCCACGTAAAAAACACTGGCAAGGAAAAGAGGGAAACAGCCTCGGATGAGAGACCCCCCTTTTGATGCCAGCCCCCTAATACGTATAAGTATATTATGTGAAAAGTTGAAGATGAAAAAGAGAAACATTTATTGGTATGGTGAGGTTATAAATGCTGTAGCCAACTCGATCCAACGAGTTTACCAGATTTCGCAACCAAATTTGAAGTTGAGCACGATTAATTTAACTGGACTTTAAACACAATCACCCCGCATCAATCGTTCTCTAAAGCCTTTAAGCTTTTATTAAATATGGAATCCTTGGCCTTGTGGCGGCTCCAATACCGATGCAAATATCCAAGCACAATAAAGGATACAAAAAGCTTTTCCATACATATGCACACATACTACACATAACGGTACGCTTTTTCTATTCGAATTTTTGGCGACTTTTGCTGTATACCCCCCTCAATTCCCAAACAAGTTTTTATTGCAAATTTGCACTTTCATGCTATATGTATATTGTATATATTTACTTTTATTTTTTAGAGGCGTATGTGTGTTTGCGTATGTAGAAATATGTACATGTTAGTATGTGTTCCTTTATAATTAGTTTTCAGCGTTCGCGACACGTATTCGCTGCAGTGGCAAAGTTCTCATAATAAATAGCGGAGCCACTGGGACACCGCCTTACCAAGACTGCGCGAGCTCACCACGTACGAAAAAATAATAGATACGTAAATAAATAACAGGCAACGCCTGTGGAAATAAAATTAAAACATTCGCTATGTACATACGAGGATAAAAGCAAATTAAAAGTGACAAAAAATAAGCGAGACCAAACAAAAAATCGAATTACGACACCGAAAGTCATTTGTGCGTGCAGTGTGACCAACTACACACAAAAGCTGTACTGCAAGGATTACACGAGCAAGCGCAAAAAGTTCATTGCAAAACTTGTTTATGGATGAGTTGCCTATTTTGGAAACGCTGTCGGAGCAGGATCGAGTTATATGCGCGCAGTGTGATTTTTCTATTGAAATTTTAAATAACGGTATTATGGCGTTTTACCTCGCATTTGCCGTATGAAATTTTTCACACCGATACACATCTTTCTGGCAACCCCTGTCTCGTTATTAAAAGGATAACTGCATCGCGATAGGAGCGCAAAAGTCTTTCGCACATAAATCCTCGTTTGCCAGCAGCGTTTCAAATGATGAAGCAAAGGATATTGCCACACTCACTCAACACTGCAACAATGCAGTACATTGCAACAACAACACCATTAAGCACAAGCCACATCCTGCGCGGACGCCACACACACCTCCACCACTGACCTAGGCGCCAAGCTGTTTTCTCTGAAACCCGCTCCTTTCGCCGCTAAAGTCCGTTCAAATTGCTATTTTTACAGTCGCCCCAAAAATTAATTATTCTATAAGGATGCGGCAAAATTACGTTGCATAAAAAACTCATTCGGCCGTGGAAAATTGGGCAAAGCAACCAAACCAACGGATTTCCCACTGCAGAAGTGTTAAATAAAGTATTTAAAAGTGTGAATGCCGCAACCATGTAATTGTATGTGTGGAGCTGAGCATTTTAGTAGTATTCGCTTAATGTCCACATTTGTATCTATATAGAAGTGAGCAGTAGCAGACAAATTGTGGTTGTGTATTCGAGGTTTTAACTCATTCTTCTAGTGTTTCTTACTTGGTTCAAATACCACTCTCTCTCTCTAACCTTTTTTCTTTCCGGAAATTTTCTTTACGAAAAGTCTCTTTTAAATATGTCATAGGAATGCGTTCTGATTCTATCGGCCCAACAACCGCAATTAAATGAGCTAAGTCGCCTATCTTCACATTTCTGACTTAACCTCTGTGTCCGTTGCCCGAAGTGGACGCGGTTGTAAGCGAATAGATTATGGAGCCAAGTAGCACTCCTGGCACAGCAATGAGTTAATCTCATAAGAAGAGATATCGCTTTCCAGTCGTACATCACTGAGTGGTGCTCTCTCTGAGATCTAGCTCTAAAAGGAACAGTGTTAACAGTGAAGTGCAAATCTTCGTAATGGTCCTAGTTGTAGGCCTAAAAACTTCGGTTTCTTACTTTGCGTATATCTCCCATATCCGTTGCCTGCACTGCTGATGGATTTAGCGTCAAGAACTCTGTAATAACATGGATATAAATACAGTTCTTTAACAATATACTTCGCGCTTCGTTACTGTGGTGATCAAGTGGTGACCTTAATTGCATCATGGCCAACTTGAAGAGTGACACTAGCCTACTTTCTGACTTTTTTTGAACTAAGTAGTTTCCAAAGATTACGCGGTCCGCCTTGCTCCTTAATTATAATCGCAACTTTCCTCTTAAACGCCTGATGTCGCCCAGCAAGAGACCTGTTGAGGGAAGTCGTTAGCAAATTGGTCCACAACTCACATCACGAGTTCTGCTTGATTTCACTATATAGTACATTTTACGTGCGTAAATTCATTCATGAAGAAAAATATACAAATATGTAGTTACAAATGAATAAACCAAGCATTTTAATCTCATAACAAATCCGTGCAATAAAAAATTTAAGTACATTAATTTATTTAACACCATGCCGTCCAAAGAAATTTACCTGAAAGAGCCGTCGGTTAATTAAAAACTATTAAAGAGCTGCCCACTAGAAGTCAGAACGTTCGGAATAATAATAAAATTCTCTGTAGAGCAAAGCTATTTATTGACCTTCCGCCGGCCTTCTGTATAAAAAATAAATGAGAATTTATAAATAAACTCAATATTTCATAAGCAGTATGTTCCTTCAACGCGCTCTGCGGAATCCCACCGCTTCTCGTTGATAATTTGCCTAGCCGAGTCCGGTGTATTAAAAAATCTAGCCTATGTAGATTAGTTTAATAGTAAGAATAGAAAATCCGCTCTGCTACAGTCATATACAAGTATTCCTGATACCATTTGCAAGACAAATCCAATTGGCATGGCATCTAACATTGCGCTGTCTTGAGAGCCGGAGGTACTAGCGCATGTATCGAGAACATTTGTTGCATTATTCGAAATAGTAAAATAATAATATTTATTTATTTAAACTCTTGTTTTCAATAAAACTAGTTGGGCGCAAATTCACTTTTCGACTTGTTCACTTCACTAGAAATATGCTAAGTGACTGTATCGCGATCGCTTCTGTTCTGAATACATATTTTAAACCTTATTCATGAAAAGTGTTCATAATAAAATATTTTTTCGAACGTGATTAACCAGAGCTTTTGCGAGGTCGGCAGCACACGTTGTACTCATTTGTATTTCCAATGTTCTCTTCTCCCGTTCAACGTCACAGACAAATGAATTACTTAGAAACAGAGAAAGGAGAGAACTTATCTTCTTTTAATAAAGGTTCTATGCATTGTGAAATCCGCATATTAAAGTTGACGTAACCTTTTCCCTATGTATTACTCATGACGTATGCATATGCATTTCGATCCGTAACTAGCACATTCAGAACGTTTTGAATCGCAAGGCAGTAAACAAGTGGAATTGAGAAACGAAGGCAAAATGATAAATGTGCAAGATAATATTATAAAAAAAATTTATTAAATTATGCTGTGTGTATCAATTGTTGGTGCCAGTCATTGAATATAATTTCTTTTGGAAAGTGATGAAGCAAAATTTAAATAAAAATATTCCAAATATAATATATTGAGGCCAAATATTTGCTGCCTTAGAGTTTGTAAAGTGCCGTATTGCCAAACGAAATGAATATAATAAAGCACATAAATTGATAGATATCAAAATATAAAACCGAAACACCTTACTTTGTAGTATTAACACAAACCAAGAAAATTCAAGGGACTTAAACGAAAAAATGAAGTCATCACTTTTTCAAAACAAGTAAGTAGATAAAAACATATGTATATACACATATGTATGTAGATATGGAAAGGTACAATGCTAATAAAAAGGAAGCAAGGAAGAGAGTTCGGGTATAACCGAACATTTGATACTCTTGCAACTTGCAAGGACTAAAACCAGCGAAGTACCTTCAGGTACATAAGGCCTGTTAGTTTGATGTGGGGTCTAGGGGGAGTTTTCATCCGATTTTATTCATTCTTAGCACAAATACGGACCGTTATAAGAAACACACGCTCTCTCAATTTTATTAATAAATCTCACTTATTAGCCGATATATGTTGTATAAAGTCACCCGGTAGTTCGAAAACCTTTGTTTTCAGTATATGGGGGCTAAGTGAAATATTGATCCATTTGTAGCACATAGACCTACCTACTACTATCAGAAAAGTATTCTCTCTGAACTTCAATTACAAATCTGACACATCGACCAATATTTTGCGGTAAATAGGAAACTATAAGTACTGGGTCCAAATATTCGGTACCTAGTGGCTTGAACAGTTTTTGTTGAATTTGGACAATTTTTGGCCATAAGATGGCATACTCTAAAGGCATTATTCGTGCAAAGTTGTATCCCGTTATATTAAGTGCTTTTTGATTTGTATACTCAAATATAACAAATCAGACAGAATATAAAAGTGTGTTATGTGGGAAGTACGCGTGGCGGTAGTCCTATTTCGCGCATTTTCACACTGTAACATAAAAATTGTAAATATTTGGTTGAAATAAGTTAAACGGGTGATCTTAGCTAAAAGTGGGCGGTGCCATGCCCAACATCCGATTTTGACACCGGCTCGTATAAACTCATCTAATACCACATCGGAGGTACATCCGATGTATTTAGTTATTGATTTAGCGCAGTTTTAGTAGTGTTTAACAGTACCGTTACATGGGAAGTAAGCGGGGTTATCATCCGGATGCATCCATTTTCACACTGTCGGTAGGAGTTCTTATAATATTTGCGTTAGGTGAATTTGGTTCTTGTGGCTTAAGTGGTTCAAGAGATATGTACACTAAAGTGAGCCACGCCCACTTTTTTTTTGCCCACAGGTGACCACTACTTTATTCTATATTTTAATTTACTGCTTAGTTTTGGCATTTTGCAGATTTTTCTTTAATGGCGCTTTGTAGGCGTGGCAGTGGTCCGTACTTTTTTTTACTAAGGAACATTTGTTTAACCGTTAGGTGAACAAAGCTATTATACTCTGTAGCAACATGTTGCAAGTGTATAAATACAATTTGCCCGGCTCTGTAGAATGTGAAATTTCCACGCATTCACATTAAACTCGAAGGCTGGAACAAGCCAATCATTACGCTTCTTTGACATGATCTCAAAAATGGATGTGAGCTCACAATCTTTAAGAGAGTATTCTAGTCTAGAGGCCCGAATTTCGAGCTTTTTTGGCAATTTATGAAGAGAATTTCTAATATGAATAGTAAAAGGAGTTATTTTTGAATATCGAATAATGAAAAAAAATGATTTTTTAAATTTCTAGACTAGAATATCTCATTGAGAAAAGCTTTCGGATTATATGCGAATCTTTTTCACAATCACTGTCTGCTTAAAGGCAGTCACTGTTAGAAATTCCTGCTATTCAGCAACTTTCATTGAATTTTTCTCTTACTGCAGGTGCCATGAGTAACAGATTTAGTACACATTGAAGAATCTCGAAATGTATACCAAGAATTAACAAAGAAACTTTACGGAAAATTAAACTTTGTGTTATAATATCCAAAATATAAAATAGTGTTTCTAAACAATACTGACCGTATGGCACCAACAACAATTCTTACACAAGCAGTTAAACTCGAGCGTACCGTTGAAAGGCATAAATGTTGTAAAAGCTTCAAATTCCTAGAATTCCTCATCAATCTGCTTGTTGAAAGGAAAAATAATAAACAATAGTTAAAATTAATAACAAGAAACTGATAAAAATTCATCGTCCATGACAATACCACAATTGCCATACTTTTCGATGGCTCGTCCTCTCAACCGAACATTTGCGAGCTGCCATGCAACCAAACAAGTAAGGGGGTGCGGTAGGTGATTGGCGGCCCTCTGTGGAAGGAGAGTGCAATAAATGCCTTTTGCTATGAGAAATTTCATGTAGTTTGTGCAATTAAGTGCACATCAAACCAATAATCGGACATTCGAACCAGAAATTGAACTATGCGTACAGTGATACCTCACATACATGTGTGTATGTGTGTGTGTGTGGGACAATATTACACATGGAACGCCAATAAAGCCGAACGATATGTGGCTATGCGTTTGGGCCAAGTGCAGTGACACAAAAAGATCAATAATAAGAACAATATAACAACAACAACAGCAGTAATAACAAGAACAGAGAAACTGTCGAAGAAACCTTTGTCATTTATGAATATTAAGTAATGCCAATGGTTGTGGCAAAAACATTCAGTGCACAATGCGGCTGCTGGCGGAATGCAGTGCAGAGGAGGCCGAAAGAGGGCGAAAGAGGCAAATAAATTGCCACAAGTACACACATCAAGTCATGAGATGAGATATTTTCTTACAACTCTGAGTAACAACATGCAACAACCGGCAATAACAAATAAATAACAATAAGACAATGTAAAGGAGTCATCGAGCGCATTACACGCACCACAGGTTGGCCAACTGCGAGAATGTGGCGCTCGCACGGGATGTATGTGGCTCTTATCCATATGCAAGCGTGTGCAAATATTTGTACTCTTATGTTGCTCTGCGGACGTTGCACGGTGGAGCAATGCAAAAAAGTCTATAAGTTTTAATTTCCAAATAATTTGGTCCAACATTAAACAAAAATTGAATTCTTTTGATTTGAACTGAGTGTGAATACTTATTCAAGTGTTTCAGCATCTCTGCGGTAGTATTTAAAGGTTTTCGTATTGCGTTTTGTTCGTCGGTCCAATCGTCTCGAATTGAAAGAAGTTAGCCTTCGATAGACCATGCTTGCTTTCAAAGCAAAAAGTCAATCAAAAGTAAATTGTCAAAAGCAAACACTGTGCCATCGCTGGCCCTATATTACTGTCCTTTGTGAGGCTGATAATGTTCACTGACGAGCCAACAAACTGCCAATGTAGCTGACCAATTTCGTTGCATGGGCAAACCGTACATATAAATGTACATATATACCAATAAAATGTTGCAAAGCTGAGCGGGGAATGTGCGTGGGTTGCGAGAAGCAGCAATTCTGCGCTGCAATTTCCATAGTTTAATGTTGCGGATCTCCTTATATGAGATTTGTTGTGTGATATTTACTATGAGCACCTTTTACCTACAAGTGCATTTAAATAAATCCACTGCCGGATTACAAACATATATACATATGTACATATATTACCAATGACCTCATCAACAGTCAGGGCAATATTGTATTACGGAGCGGACAAGCGAGATGCGCATATTTTTATACTCTTGCCACATGTTGCTACAGATTACAACAGTTTTTTTTTCAAGCCCCTAAGTACCGAATATTTGGACCCCAATACTTATAGTTGACTTTTTCCCGAAAATATTGGTCAATGTGTCAGATTTATAACTGAAATTCAGAGAGAATTATTTCCAAATAGCAGTATCTCTCCATGCAACAAATGTGTTGAATAAGGTCAATACTTCCTTTAGCCTCCATATACCTTATATAAAGATTTTCGAACTTCGAGGTGACTTTGTACCGCGTATATCCACCAATATGTGAGTTATCATATTAACTTTAAGAAAGCGTATTTTTCTTAGAACGGTACATTTTTGTGCTAACAATGAATAAAATCGGTTAAAAACTCGTCCTAGACCCCGTATAACTAACAGACTTTATGTACCTGAAAATACTTCTCTGCCTTTAATACTGTCGAGTTGCAAGAGTATGAAATGTTCGGTTATACTACCTGAACTTAGCTCTTCCTTACTTGTTAAATACGCATTTTTGTACGTACAAATGTAAAGTCGCACATTTTCCGCGAAACTGTTTTATTTATTTTTCTGAGTACCGAAGGATTAACACAGCCATCAAATTTATGGGTTTTTAATTACCTGGAATGAGAGAAATTAATAATTATATTTTCATATCATTTATATTGCACAATATAATATATATTCACATACAGTAGCAATCAAAAAAATTGCAGTTCACCGAACAAGGTAAGACAAAATGTTTCACCAAACATTTGAAGCGGACAATTCTCATGCTGTAACTTGAGCTGATCGAATTTGACCCGGACTGACAAAAAAAACATGATTTTCGTATTTAAATACAAATTTTTATTAACTCCTTCAAAATAAGTTCCTTTGAAGCCAATAAAAACATGCCAAAGCTTAATAAAATTTTCCATACACGCATTATAAGCCCAAGTTCGTTTGTACCTTCAATGAATGACTGACTGTTATGGCTTTAATGACGCTTTTCTCGAGGCTGATTTTTCAGTTTTGAAAACAGAAAAAATTAACAGAGTGTCAAATCTCATGGTAGCCCAGCTGACTCTCGTTCCGTGATTGGCAAAGAAGTCAGCCACCATTATGCTAGCCTCTGACCGAGCATTTACGTGGTTAAAAATTCAATAATTTCTACTCACGATCCATTCCTTTACGACAAATTGATTCACGTAGATGGGTGAAAACTGTCAAGTAGTATTTCTTATTGCCCATTTGGCACTGTAGAACGTTTTCGTGGTAAACCACACCCGGGATATCAAAAAACGAGGAGCCTCATCCATTTCATTTTTGCCCGACTTTGAAGTGTTTTTCAGTTTCAGCTCATTTTTAAAGTGCTGTATTGTGGGACGTCATATTTAAAAACACAAGTCTCTGCTTCGCTATCAAGCATTTCTCTTAGGAGCTCCACTCGACCTCGGTTTTTTTAATAATTAGTATTTTGGTACGAGTCTAGGATTAATACGTTTCATACCCAAAACATTAACCAAAATGTTTTGGGTCGATGTATAAGAGTTGTTGAGACCCTCTGCTATCTCTCTGATGCCAACAAGATGATTTTAAATTACTGTTTATTTAACTTTTTTTGTTGCTATCGTCAACAAAGTGGTGGATGAGCAACTCGCATGAGAAAAGCTTTCAATGACTTTACGCCTTTCTTGTCATAACGCATTCTAATACTTGTGTTCTTGATTAAACGGACTCCCCAAAACTTCTGCAACATTTTCAATCGTCCAGTGGTTTCTTTGGTTCCAAATTCTGATTTTTGAACAAAAACATTTGTGTTAACATATTACAGGCAGAAGAGTTACACTGCTAGTGTACAGCTCGCAACTGTATATAGTTGCTGAAAATGTCCATTTCCATTTAACGGTACTTGCCATCACCTTCTTATCCTTGCTTCACCTGCATTTAAGATTTTTATAAATCGAAAGCAATCAACTATCAGAAGACAACTTCGGCTTTTGTTTTTGTTGTTTGCACATTTATCTTAATGAGTGCACACATTAAGACCATCGCAGCTAAATAACGCTCTTTCATGAACAATCTCTAGCAATGCAGTTATCTTGCACTGTTATAAACTTGTCATACATACATACAAACACATAAGTACACATATATGTATAAACTTGCACAAATATGCATGTATCGATAATAGATTTGCGCTCCAACAAATTTATGATGCTTTGTTTGGCCTTTGGCTCCGTGCTTCTTATCATTGGCTTTTTCCCCCCTCACCACAACCCCCAGCGCCAGCACTACTACCAACACCGTAATGACTACCATTAGCATTGTAACTGAAAAAGCCTTCTTTTTCACGTGATTATTCACAACTATTTACGTATTTGTACCGTTATGATGTCTGTATGTATGTATGTGCATGCGCCAGGACACAAAATTGAATAATGACCAAACAATGGTGTCGATTTCGACTCTAGATTGCATAGAGTAGTCAGAGCCAACGAGCTATTTGCTCGTCGTAATGCCTGAAATTAGGTTACTTTTGTTTACTTAATAAATTATCTGAGAAAGTGACAGTTGAAAGGACGAAGTTGGAAATTTCTAGGCTGGTGATTACCAACTCGGTTCACGGCTTTCAATTACCTTTAACTCAAATTACACAGGTTTCGTTTTAGAGCCATTTGTGCCTTCTTCGAATACGCAAGCGGACACATTTATTGGTGTACACACGCATTTACATGGGGTCATTAATAATGTCGGTGAGGGGAAATTGCAAAAAGTTCAAACTTTTTCGATATCAGCACCCACCTGCGCCGACCTGAATTATGTAATGCTGTTAACATTAGAAAACAATCAAATTCGCGAGGAATAAAAATCCAATTTCTTGAATACTTATTTCGAAGCCCCCCATCAGCGATAAACAAATATAATTTCGCTTCAGTACAGATATAAAAAAGAAAACTTCATGAATTCCATATCATTTCTGCTCAATGAAGACTTTGCTCAAGTTTATAAATTTTAAGTCCATTAGAGCCAAAATAAAGAGAGGTATATGACCTTTCAACAGCACGAAAAGGAGTTTCTTTTATGTCGCCGCTATGTCTGGCTTTGGTATCCCTGCAAAACTAATACATCTGTGTAAACTGACGTTGAGCAATACCAAAAGCTCAATTAAGATCGGGAAGGACCTCTTCGAGCCCTTCGATACCAAACGAGGTTTTGCCTATCGTGCAACTTCTTCAATCTACTCCTTGAGAATCTTCAACTCCTACTCCTTGAGAAAATAATTCGAGCTGCAGAACTTAGTCAAGCAGGTACAATCTTTTATAAGAGTGTACAGCTGCTGGCGTATGCCAACGATATTGACATCATCGGCCTCAACAACCGCGCCGTTAGTTCTGCTTTCTCCAGACTGGACAAGGAAGTAAAGCAGTGAACGAGGGCAAGACGAAATATCTCCTGTCATCAAAAAGTTCCCTCTTGACGAGCAAAGACCAAAATCTGTGAGTCCCTCTTAATCCCGTCCTGTTATATAGTGCAGTGGCATGGACGATGACAACATCAGATGAGTCGACATAATGAATTTTCGGGTGAAAGATTCTGCGGAAGATGTATGACCTTTTGCGTATTGGTAATGGTGAATATCGCATTCGATGGAAGATGAGATGTAGCGAATTAAGAGACAGCGGATATGATAGTTGGAATGGATATTGAAGCCAAAGAGCGAAGAGGAAGAACCACTGGTACGCTGCTGTAAACTCGGCTATAGCCGCGTAAGCGGTGTCTACGACAATAAAGAAGACCACGACAGTCGGGTCTATGTAACCGGAACGAATTTTTATCCGGCCAAGGGATGTGAACTCGTCAGAATTTTTCCGCTACAACAACAACAATAATAAAGAAGAACATATGATCCTTCAACAGAACTACGGAGCTCGTTGATGCTGTATTATGTAAGTGATTTTTCATTTACTCTTTCATGACAGCTTCACTTTAATAGTAGAAAAATAATTGTAAGCAAATGACAATAACATTAGGGTGGTGACTAAAAAATAAACATAGTCGAAATAACACCAAAATGAATATGCTTCAAAAGATACTTAACCGACGTCTTCGGATTTATTGCTACCTTGCACGAACCACTAAAGAATCTACACAATGATTAAGCGCAATATTGGCAGTTTCTTGAAAAATACTAGCACCCTAATGTTCATACAAATAAAAGCATGCGATTATGTGTGTAGGTGGCACTGTGTAAATGAACCGTCCACACATTTATCAGCGCACAGTGACACTTTGCGCACTTGCCATTCAGCCGTTCTGTCACTCTTCCCAACCATATTCGATTGTTTACACTTTTCGTTTTCAGTCCTGTTCGCACGACACATATCCGGCCATTTATTATGGCTACAAACATCCTCAGTGGCCCAAGGCCCGCTTGTCGCACCCACAATGACTCGCATATACCGTTGTTCGAACACATGCACACACACACACACACAAATACATAAGGGTATCTTGACGCCATTGGAGCATAACTCTTTTCGGGAGCGAGTGGGGCGTGAGGAGCGTACCCGTCACCTACATATGTATTTACACGAAATGCCCTCAAAGCTTGGCATTTCAGAGGCGGAGGTTTGTATATGTGAGGACATGTAATTTAAAGCATATTTACCGGCGCAATTCGTCATCCAAAAGCAGACTCGCGAAAATTGTTGTTGAAAATCGCAGGAAATTGTAAAAAAGCGGATGCGAAGAGGAACTTGTTGGATCAAAAGCGACGCGAGGCAAATAGGCTTCTGCAAAAAGTCAACAGATAGTTGAGAATAATTACAGTTGCAAAACTAAAACACCAAAAAACTATCTGAATACTTGAAGGCCCTGCGGGAACAACCGGTTAAAGTGGAGCTAAAGCTCCAGTCCGGTCTGCGCTTTGGACGGCAACTGTTGATCGAATATAGAGTCTCACCTTAAAGTGTCTTGCAAAATGCATAGATTTTCCACAAAGCAATTCTTTAAATATATGTTAACTTCTGCTGTAGAGACGTTTATTTGCTTAACGTTCATTCCATGCCTCCCAATCTGCAGTTCTTCTGCTGCACAATTTCGGAATTGATAAGTGACAATCAACATTTGACTGACAGCCTTATGTTTACACCGATGAGAATTGTGATTTAGCGGAAGCTTCATTGCAGCGGGGGTAGGGAGTAGTTGAATGCCTGTGGTGACTGACGATTTAGCAGCAAAAAGTGGATATTTCTGTATTTAATGTTAAAATTTTCACGTATCGGTTTCTGGTCGCTGGCGAAAAATTGGAGAGAATATGATTGATGATGTACACAAACACAAAAGCAATTGTGTGTCTGTTTGTGCGTGAGTGTGTTGGTTGACTGTGGAAGCGCGTTGGAGAGCGCATGGAAAATAGTTTGGCGAAAGACAAGGAGAGTACGAGTTGAAAAAGCTCAATTGATGAGTCTCAGCTGCAGATTTTGTTTCACGTAATTTATGGATGAATAGGTTAGGTTAAATTGAAAGATGGATGTATGTATGTTCACATGTTTGTGCTTTGTTGCAAAATGTTACTGGTTGATGAAATTTGAAAAATGTTTATTTGTGCAGCATTTATGCAGTTTTAAGCATTGAATTAAAGCTTTTAGTGTGAAGAGATTGATCTGTCATGTTTAAGGAATGTTTTAGTAAAATAGTTATCGGTATATGCATCATTTACATATACAAATACCACCAGTTTTGATCGGAAAGTAATTGGTCTGATTTTCTTCCTCCGCGACTGTACTTCGGAGCGCGCGCACCGACTGGAATTGGTAGACGGCGTTTCTAGCTGATGAACAAGCGGCTGGTCAGTTGTCTCCGACCACCTGGAGAGTCAGGACAAAAATTTTCGCGCGACGTGTTTCTGTGAGTGGTGCACGCCGAAAATGCAGCATTCGTTAGAGCAGAGGTACGACATTTGAACATATGTGAAAGTGATCCCCATTTTTTGAATTACGTAATCACAGGTAACGAGTCATGGAGCTTTGATTATGAGCCCGAGACAAAGAGGCAATCTTCCGAGTTGCACACGCCGGCGTCTCCTCTCCCAAAAAAGGAAAGAATGAGCAAATCCAAAGTGGCAACGATGCTCATTGTCTGTTTTGACATCAAAGGCATCGTCCACCATGAATTTGTTCCTCCTCGACAAACCGTTAACACCAAGTTTTACGTGGAAGTTCTCAAGAGACTCAAACGAAAGGTCAATTGGGTCCGACAAGACATCGCAGCGAACAGCTACCTAACCAAGGCCGGCATCCCATCGCTTCCACAGACGCCCTACAGCCGGGACCACATCCCGGACATTTTTTTATAGACTGTAAGAACATGATAGGAGTACTAACTGACCACTTTCTGTTGGCGACACACGCCCGCATCATGGGGCTGACAGATCAAGAAGATGGCAGGAAATGTCTGGAGCAGGACAACAAGGAAACAATATAGCATCTCTTGTGCACTTGTCCCGCATTGGCAAGACCACGCTGTAAGCATCTGGGGTCTCCACGGTATAGTACACTGGAGGATAGTGGTCGATATTGAGGCCGCAGGATCTATTAGAATTCCCGTAAAGCGCAGGCATCCCAAAAGATGACTCTCGTGTTGGACCTAGCGACTGAACTCCACCTGTTATCGCAAAGGACCAAAACTGGTCTATGCGGTTTATGGCTTATTGGCCTAACCTAACTTTTACACTTGTAATTGCTTTGCCAACCTTTTTAAATAATCGAAGTAATTACAAGAAAAACAAATGTTTAGTATATTTGCTGCATTTGTAAAAAAAAACAATATTTATTTAAAAATTGTAATTAGTTGTATTTTTTATTGTACAAAGTTTAGATATATAATAATTAAAAATAGCTCGCAGTGCTTTCCTTAAATAAATTAGTTTATTTATTTGATATTTTTGCGAGACATAGAGCTCTTCAAATGGCAGTGTTGTGTTTGTCCATAATGGGACATTTTATATATACATAAGTAATATATTTGTGTTTACTATTTACATCTATACATCTGAAATGTACTTTTTATATATCTTAAGTACCAATGTTCTTTCATAGCTGTAAAAAATGTAATTCAGTGAAAATTTAAGCAAAGGCTGGCTTGGGTAGCAATTGAAGTACTTCATCGTTCGATCTAAAATACAAATTTTGGATAAAAAAGTTTTATCTATAACTTCGCCTTAGCCTATTATAACTATTATGTCAAGGGAATAAAACCGAAACATTTCGCAGCAGTAATAGATAATATTGTATTTCATTGAAATGATACATTTCAGATTATTATACAATGTATTTGATGTTTCTTCATAAACATGAAGCGGCAATTAAATACAAATGTATGACCAGTTTTACAAATTGTGCACTAATTTATTTCTGACATTCGTTTATTAAACAATTTTCAAAAACATACTTATGTATATATATATGTATATGTATGTACATATATACAGTTTAATGCAAATTGCTTACACTTCTTCCGAGTTAAAAATAATTTTAGTTTTAGTAAATAAATATTATTCTTATATTTAGAAAAACATATCTACATGTAATCATATGAAATGCTTTACATACATACATTTCATTAATATACGATAGAAGTAACTATTTTGTACTGGCAATTTAGAAACTTTTCAAATTTCATTATTACAATTTATTATTCAGAGAGAGAGAGACTCAATTGCGTTTTCCCTTAAGACAAAAATCTATAAATGTACACTTAAATTATTGCACGATCTAATGAGATCCCTCATTAAAGGCAACTCAAACCTCTTAATTTTTGTATACTGTTCACTGATGTTTCATTAGCAATTAAATAACAAATTAAACCGAAACTGAATTATAATTAACAGAAACATAAAATTACAATATAATAAACAAAAACATAATATTGAACTTTTTATCAAAAAAGCACTAATTTCAATTCATTCATTCACTTTACAAAAACAGAGGAAATACAAAACTATTATAGACAAAAAAAACTTCAACTTATTGCAAGCGTTTAACACACAGTTTAAAGCATTACATTTATACATACAAACTTATGTTGTGATGAACATATTTCCAAAATCGATTCACTCATGTAATTCTCTCCTATAGAAAAAAGAGTGTCCAGAGTGCAATAATAAACACAAACTATATTACACATGAAAATCATTGAAAAACGTTTCAGTTGCATGAATGGGTTCCACATCTAGACTCAACGCCGCTGTGCTATTCAACACATTAAAGACTATTGCAAATATGATGTAGGCAGTGTAAATTCCAAGGGCGATCCACCACAGAAGCTGTTCGTGCAGCTTTTGCTCGAAATTCTTGAGTACAATCAGGCCGATTGTGAGACCTGCTAAGGCACCAGTCAAATGCGCGACATACGACACTGAGGGACTATATGGATATTCTTCGGCATATCGGGCGTAAATTGCAAAGCCAAAGTCACAGGATGCTGCAAGGATATTATTTAAGAAATATTTATGAGATATATAATAAATATTTAAAGTTAAAAGTTGTAGGAAGATATTTATACGCATACAAACTCAGAACTCAGTACTCGATACTTACCAAATACCAGGATGGCAATTAGTCGTAGAATGCCGTAGCGCATCTGATGAAAATTCAGCATAACATTGGCCAAATGAGCAGCTAACAGTGCGTATACACCACCACTGGCGCCCACTAGGCACACTTCGGGATCAAAAATACTAGTGCCTGTGAATAGGATAGGAACAGAGAAATATAAAACCATTAGTATATTTTATATATAATGATCAAAAATTTGAATATTAAAAGTTTTCATAGAATTTCTAAAGCTTGACTATCATAATTCATTATTACCTAGCGATCCAGCCAGCACACCCGAAAAGTAAATGCAAGCAATTCGTCCAGAGCCATGTACCATCTCTAATGGCAAACCGAAAAGCAGTTGCACACATAAATTAAAGCCGAGATGAAACCAACCAGCGTGCAATACCATATAGAATACAAAGCGCCACACTTCACGACGCTTATCGGGACGGTAAATGAAGTATGAATCGATCGGAACTGGACCGGCAGGTTCAGCTTCTCCAACCACGAGTGTGTGATAGGCGAAAAAACAGAGCTGCAAGAGAAAAAGAAAGTATGTATTTCAATTTATTTTAATTTATTGATCATTTATATTTGCATATGTGCAAAGTTATAGATTGTAAGTGAGGGAAGTGTTATTAGTTTTCCAAAAAAAAAGCTATTTGGCACAATATACATACAAGCATACAAAAGTCCACTTGAAATTCCGATTATTGCGAGCACATCCCTCTAATTATTTTTGTTTTTGCTTCTAATAACTAGTCAAATACTGGCTGTTTAATAGATTCTACACACATATTTACGTATATGCGGGTTACACACTCTATATCTGGCAATAATGCACAAAATTCCTGTGCACATACTATCCGGTAGATATTTCTACGTACTAACTTAATTAACATACTACGGAGCTTTCATAGCAGCTTATCCATCTAAGGCAATAAAAGCGTATTGAAACCGACTATTAAGCATATTTACGGTATTTTTATGTAATTTCGGTTTTTAGTATCGAAAATATTGTCAACATTTGTGTGTATGTGATTACGTGTAACTGTACTTAACAAAAACATTTGATTACTTACTTATGAACATTTTATGACTTTCCAATAAAGCACCTGGTCATTCAGGTTTACTTTCATACCTTTCATACATACACACATGCATACAACCGTATTAATTTAGTGAATATTTGTGTGCGTGCCACAGAATATTTTGCGTATTGGAATATTTAAATATTGAAAATAGTAATGGACACATTAAAAATTACATCAAAAGAGTCGCAAGCCGCTTTCGATAAGCGTAGTCATTAAATATTTGACATTTTTACTCAAACCCATTGACACAATTTAATTGTACGTTCAAGTTTACTTCTCCAATCACCAAGTCTCCCATGGCGTTTATGCGCATAATATGTATGTATGTGTGTATAAAAGTACTTGAACTGCATATTTGTATTAAATATACATGAAGGAATTTAAGCTTTTTACTAAGTATACAATTGGAATATTTTATTTACCTCTATGATTGTCATCAATATAATGAATAAAGGCGGGGGACAGCAGGAATAGCGATCGGCGTAGTACTTTCGATCACGCTCCTCGGGCAATATTTCCATGGCGACGACATGTACCATTTTCTTGAAGAACGGCGGATCCTCTAGGACGAGATGGAAATCATTTTCGGAACAAACTTCTCGATCGCGATGATGAACTGCACATTTAAAGCTGCGAGAACGCTTGCCACTCATCTGAAACAAGTATGTATGTATATTTAATTTTATTTACAATACACAGAAGTACGAATGTACATATACATATACATACATACAAGTATAATACATAACCGTCCCTCACAAAACGGAAAATAAGGTTGAATTTAATTAAAAGCGCGATTTATTGCATGAAATCCAAGTTTGATTAAGTTCATTTTAATTAAGTACATATTTATATACCAAATAAATATACAATTGCTTGAAATATGAATGTGGCTTCATATACACCACTTAACATACCACCCATAATCGTTAATTTACTGCAAATGCCCTGCCATTGTTAATCTTCTTAATAATAGTTGTATCATTATATGAGTACTCTGGATGAAATTTATGTATACAAACTCTCATAGCATTTTTTAACAAATAAATAAAATATACATATATATATATATATATGTATATATATAATACTTATAAAATTTAATCTGTAAGTTAATAATCATGATCCAATAGCGGATCTCCATGCGCAACTTCGAAAAAAGTGTCCGGCGGAAAGAGAGAAACTATATGCTACAGTAATCCGATCTAAACAATTTTATTACATTATTATCTTAAGCAGTAATCCATGCCAAACTTCGTGAAGATACCACGTCAAATGCGAAAGTTTTCCATACGAGCCCTTGATTCCGATCGTTCGGCTTGTGTATGGCAGCTATATGTTATAGCGAGCCGATCTGAACAATTTCTTTCTATATTACATACAGACAGATGCACAGACAAACAGATGGACATGGCTAAATCGACTCAGCTCAACATACTGATCATTTATATATGTATGTATGTATACAATACTTTTTAGGGTCTCCGACGCTTCCTTCTGGGTGTTACAAACTTCATGGCAAACTTAATATACCCTGTTCAGGGTATAAAAATGTGTACTGGTAATGATAGAAGAACTGGTCAAAATTTGTCGGAATTTTTTGACAAAATGGCGGTTTCACCAAAAATAACGTCGTTTTGTTTTTAAATTTACACTCTTCAGTGGTTTAAAAATTTTAAATTTATATCAAAAACCTATTTCCTTTGATCAATACCTGACAGATATACATACCTAAAATAATCGTGTGAAAATTTCAAGCCAATCGGTCTAACTGTTTTCAAGAAAAATCGTTGATAACGATTAATTTAATTACCTTTTAATCATATTTATGAGAAACTAAAACTTAAAGTTATGTAAACCATAATTATGTCATAATACAAACGATGCTAAGTCGTCGGGTCTAAGTAATCGGAACCGACATCGATTTTTTATTTGTTTACTGCCGCTACAACAACTAATCTTTAGAAAAAAAAAAAGCTTCCACCAACTGGCAACGCTTTCAAAAGAGAGTATAAAAAAATACGTCGCGCAATTAAGAGCGAAAGAGCAAAACACCGCTGTGCGTCTAAAATTCAAATTTCGCAAAATACTTCGGCAGAATAACGGAGCGCGCCACACCAACCATTGATAAACACAAAGCACTGCACCACAAAGCGAAACAACAAAAGCAAATTAGCTTATGGTGTACTCACACATTATTTGCGTCAATAATTTTAAACCGCCAGCTAAGCGAATAAGCCTTTCTTATCGATGATTCCCTTTATTTAACCGCTTTGCAACTGAAAACTTGCATTTACAAGAACGGAGCACAACAAAAACACAGAAATTTACTCCAATTGGTTTATCAATGACTGCCGGAATTGCCAATCATTACACATTTGAATTCTGCGAACAGGTGTGCGAAACATCGTGGGTGTGTTCGAATTTCGCGAACAGTGTTGCTAGTTATTTGCAATTACTGAATATTTTGCAAAATTGATTATTCGGTTTTAAAAACAAATGGTAGAATTGATATTTTATTTTATTTTAAATTAATGGTTATGCAAAGGTCACTAAAAATATATCTATATTTTTATGCATATACATATATGTGTAAAGACGAACGATCGAAAATGTGGAATTACCAAATATTAATATATCAATATTAGGAACCCCACTATTTGGTAAGAGATGCAGTTTAGTAACTCGCGAGAGCTCGCAAAGGCAAAAAGGACTTATTATTAGTACTAAATAATAATTTATGATTTTAATGTGAATCTACAATACAAAATTTATTAACTACAAAATTTTCGACTTTATTGCTGAAATTTAAAAAATTAAATTCCGAAGTGACAACGGCCGTCTTCGCCTATTACACATTTTGCACTACTTTGCCAACATAACGGATACGATCATTTGTAATTATGTACATATGTATGTATATTTCTATAAAAAAAACTGTAAGTTATAGTTCCACTTTGAACTTCCGACTTCACTTATCAATTGATTTTCAAACCGCTCAATTCAAGGAATTAAATTGTTCAGCACCCGCAGTGTGTGATGTCAACAATGGAACACCCAGAAAATCTTTGCGCAATGGCCTTTGTTGTTGCATTTGTTGTATGTACTAAATATATCAGCAGCAGGATAATGGTCCATTTCACTTAGCTCGATTCGGTGTTTTTAAGAAATGCTCTTTAATGTCACACATTCTGCTGTGGCACATACACAACTCACATTCATGCAACTGCAAGTGTAAATGAGTAAAATAGGAGATCTAAAGCCGGCCGCACACTAACAAAATTCGCCGATAAAGAATGAATGTGCCCAATTTTCCGCACAAACCTTATACATATGTACGTATACATATGTACATATATACAGAGAAATGAATGTGTACTATCACTAATTGGCGCAAGAAAACAGTAGATAGATGATGGTGACCTACTGTTCGGAAAAAGGACAATGCGCCAGTTACTCGCTTTATCCGAGATTTACAAAGCGTGACGGCTCGCACACAAAAGTGTTTATCATTTGTTTGTGACACGCACAATTTATTATTGCATAAATAACACACACACACTCCCCTTACGTACATGTGTGTGTGCAAAATAATGAATTCTCATAAATCTGTTGATATACATACTAAAAGGCGCGAAGCCAGAACTAAATGACCGACTTGCTGGCATCTTCCCTAGTTTACCGATGGCCCGGCCGAGCGGCCAGCACTTAAATTGTCTCCGCCTCTGTCACCATTAAGGCCTATGTCTACTACTGACCCGTCGTCCTGCTTGTGGGTGATAATGTCAATATTCTCATCCTGCTGTTGTGCAGTTGTTGTCTGTTTTCCCCTGTTCGGCTGTCCTCAAAGAGAGACCTCCGGCTTTTACGTTTTAACACTGTGCGAACACGCAAACGCGCCATGACTTCGTGGCGGGTGTCAGCACGCACTAACTTGGTCAGTATAGTCGGTGTGTAGTATGTAGACATTTGTCCATTGCCAATTAAGATGAGCGGTAAATGGTGATAAATGGAACTTGTACATTTGTTATTATTGTTTGTGTGTTATGTAGCAAACACATGTGACAGTTTTGTGAACGGTGTCTTATTAGTAAAGTAAAAGAGCTAGCTTCAAAGCTAAAAGTGTTATTAAAAATCTTTAACTTAGATATTTTCCCAGACCTCTGACCTTTCATATCATATAATTAATGTCTGACTCTGTGTTCTTCACCTAACCAAACGAAATACTCCTTTCTTACTTACATAACCCTAAATCGAAATATATTCCCCCTTTGGTCGTAAGCAGAAAGTAACGATATTACAATCCCTCAAGAAGCAGGGCTCGAGTTGTCAAATAAGTCAACAAAATCACAGGATTTATAAAAGATCTGGCGTGTCTCGTCACACTCTTTCTCAAGAAACAGTTCGACAGAAGCGCTCGAAACAAAAAACGTTGTATAGTATTATCTGATCAAATGTAAGCCTTCAGTGCTTTCAAGGAATTTTGGGTTTTATCAGTTGCGAATCGTTTTTGGAGTGCCATTTGCTGGATTGTTGGACAGCTTCGATGACATATTCATAAACCCAAGTCTCTACCACCAGTAAAAATACAAAACATTAACCAAAAAGGTGTAGGGCCGATCCATAAAAGATTTTGAGTCTGATGTCTCTCTGATGTCAACAGGATGATTTTCAAACACTGTTTCTTTACTTAACCGATGTTATCGACAATTTTTCAATGACTTCGAAACCTTCAATTATTGATTTGAACCACTCAAATACTTGTATTCATGATAAAATAGACTCTCCATAATACTTCTGATTCCGTATTAAGAAATATATTGGAAACACCAAATGTCAAGCAAACTCGTTGTTAAATTTTTTTCGTGATAAAAATTGCCAATTCTTCGTGGTAACTAATAGACCGTTAAGTTATAGAGATCAAACTTCAAACGAGCATAAAAGAGTTAAGGGGTTTCATGGGTTTACGGCTTTCAAAAAATCAAAATTTTTATTGTCTTATTGAATATGTTATAAAACTCCCCTAAAATATTGTCCCAAACTTTCAAGTTGATTCGAGTAATCGGATTTCGGAGAATGTCGGAGAAAATGTCTACCAAAAAACGAATTTACAGTTTTGTTTTTCGTTCGGCCAAGTATTAAGTTAAGGTTTTAACAAAAACACGTATTTTCTCACTTTCGATGATGCTGTAAGGAAAAGTGTTAGGAGCCAAGGCAGTCGCATCTCTTTTCCGAGCAGTCGCCGTAAATGGCGT
This sequence comes from Bactrocera dorsalis, assembly GCF_023373825.1. Lineage (NCBI taxonomy): Eukaryota > Metazoa > Arthropoda > Insecta > Diptera > Tephritidae > Bactrocera > Bactrocera dorsalis. Next base: position 5,855,963 of record NC_064307.1, read on the forward strand.
CACAATGGCCGAGTTTAAAATATTTGTTTTTTCCAAAAATTTCAGAATATCTTTGTTAATAGTGTATGTTTGTAACAATAAAAAATTCAAATAAAATATTTAATTTTTATATGAGAAAAACATTTGTGAATAAATGCTGGTTTTTAACCGAGGAAACCCATGTAACCCCTTAAGGAAAAAAATCTGTTCGATTCGATATCGATCAGTCGAATTTGATCAGAAGGTATATTTATCTATTAGGTATTACAGAATATATATACAAGTATATTTAAACATTTACATGAAAGGATACATAGCGATGTGCATAACTACATTCCTCTTTACAACCTCCAATTAAAGTCAAAGTCCCATCGATTAAACAAAACCTTCGTAAATTGTGAACGCAGCGGCAAATCCTTCAATGCTACTGTGCGTTTTATTACTTCTTTAGTCCAAATTAGCGAACACACACAAACATGCAAGCAATGTATGCGTGTGCATGTGTGTGTGTGTGTAATCCAACTATTTACAACTTCTAATTGCCCAAATCATCAAGTATTTCTCATTTATTCGCTTTATTTCCGCCGCTTTTGCCTTTCAACGCAATTCACGACGATATATTTAAATACATATGTATGTATGTATGTATATATGTATGCACATAATTATAGTGCTGCCAAAATTTCCCTCAAATTGCACAGAAAAACACAATAATAGTCGTTATGTTTTACCCACATCGGTTTTGGAACATGTGCGCGGATCTGTGAATGTGTGTGTGTGAATGCCACTTTCAAAATGATTGATTTGCTTTGTTTTGTTTTTGTTGGTTTTTTGTCCTATTTAGCTATTCGACATCTAAGGAACCGCTTCACCAATCGACAAATTGCCTTTTAAACTTTACTATTATTCATAGTCAATGCACATATGTGTGTGTGTGTGTGAAGGTGTGGTTGTATGTGTAGTAGTGTAACCACAAAGGCTGGGAATTTTAGTAAGTTAATACTTCCAGATACATATGTATAAGAACGTACTAAAATACCTACCACGTTTTAGTTCCCCTAGGAAACAAAGTCATTTCTGTACATGCATATGTTTGTATGTATGTATGTATGTGAAACACTTGCTCTGTGGTAAACTACCATTGAGTCAAATTCAAAGTATTTTACAATTCCATTATGAATTTGATGGAAGTTAAATAGTCAAAAGTTTTTGACAATTAGAAAAGTATTTTGTACAGAACAAAAGTTCGAAATATGGGTTTACCATGCCCTGAGTGTATTCATAGTTGTATTTGTTGAATAAATGTAGGTAAAATGTAGTCTACATTTTAATTGGAATTTAGGGTTGATGGTATATGTAAAAGAATACCTATATACATATGTGTTTATCAACAATGTGGTTTCTTTTCCATTTCTCGAGTCATATCACGAGATGATTTCTTTTTTATTCTGTAAAACATTTTAATAAATTATATATTTTCCATTTTGAACCAATAACTTTTGCCACCTTACGAGAAAGATATTGATTCTTGAAATTTTTGATTCTTGCAGGCGAAAAATGTACATCCTGATTTCAGGTATCTCAACCAAAAAAGGGATCGGAACAAGTAATAGTCCGAATGTGCTAGGTCTGAAGAATGTGGTAGGTGCGATAGCACATCCCATTCAAGCTGCAAAAGCTTGTGGCGAGTCATCAAGCTGTCTCGCATTATCCTGGTGGAACACTACACCTTTTCTATTGATCAGTTCTGGCCTCTTCTAGTTGAGTAAATCCCACAATTTGTTCAGCTGATCACAGTAAACTTCAGAACTACTCATGGTATTGTCGGGCAAATATAAACGATCCCGTTGAAATCCCACCAAACTGACAACATTACCTCTTTTTGGTGACTAATGGCCTTCGAAATGGTTTGAATTGATTCAACCTATTTAGATCATAATCCTTTACGCTTTACATTCTTGTAAACAACCCACTTTTCTTCACCAGTACCTATGCGCTTCAAACATAGACCATTTCTTTGACGTTTGATCACGCAGTTGTTAAGACGACGAAGCAAATTTCGTTCTGTAGCAATATAAGGAACCCATATGGCATAAGGCAATTTAACTTTTGGTTGGTTAAGATTTTAACTTAGGACCCCCATACGGTCATAAAGGTTTGTTAGCAAACCCATAATTATCCAGCTTTCTCCAAAAGGCATGCAGATCTTTCACTTTCCTTCAACTTAATAACAATCAAGACAAACGAACAGTTTAACTAAATTTAAACAAAAGCTCTGTCAGTCTTTCAAGCGCACACTTGACCCTGCGACCCAGCATTAAGCTGCATTCTCTGCTTTCTGCATTTGTTAGCGAAATTGCCGAGCATGTGCCAAGATATTGAAAGTGCAAACGTTATCATTGCAACTTTGAAATAAGTTGGCGAAGAACGAATAAAAGTCGGCGGACACAGAGATGAACGACTACAACCCAACTGCTGATATCAGAGCCATACGTAAAATGGTTGCAATGTTTTTTGCGAGTTCAGGCTTCGTTGCACACGTTCATAGAGTTGCATAGCTGGATACTCGTATTTAAGAATTGTGTGCGTGCTCACAGCGTGTCCTTAATGCAATGGAAGTGGACACCATCAGCGCTGGTTGTCGCTACGAATGCACCACAATCAAAATAAATGGCCACGAAATTGACCATTGACCAGGCGACGTCCACGTTTCCAACATCTCACTGACGTCAGCAGCGAGCGCCTACAATATAAAACACTATTTCCAAGGTGAAATGCCAGTGCCATATATACTCTTGTACTTACATACGTACTACTATGAGCAAAAAATAGTCCTTGGCCCCAAAACACTTATGCCAACGTTTTTTCCAATCCTCTAAACCGCTGAACCCAATTTTCGACAGTTTTGAAGCATAAATCGGTGGATACTGCTGCTATTTCACGTTCGATATTCGTTCGAAGGTTATCAATCGTCGCTAGCTTGTAGGCATAGACCATAGACCTGACGTAGCCCTACAGAAAATAGTCTAACGGCGTCAAATCGCACGACCGAGACGGCCAATTGAGTTGGTTTTCAATAAATCGATTGTGACATTCGCTGTGTGGCTTGTGGCGCCGTCCTGTTGGAACCACATATTGTCCAAGTCCATGTCATCCTATTCGATTCCCATTCGCTGTAACGTGTAACGTATTTTTCCCATACTCCATGAATAGATCGATAGTTCTTTTTCAATGCCTTCAAACGGCATCAGACTATATCATGGTTCTGAGGTTCTAAGTGTTAACCTTGAGAAAATCATCATTTCAAAGTTCAGAAATTTTAAATTAAAAGCAGGGTTTCTGCAATCCGCTCGCATTACCTTTATGGGACTCGGTGTGAAAATTTTACGATGGGCGACCGCCCACTTTTTGGTGAAATCCCATATTTCGGGACCCGACTAACCGATTTCGATATTATAAAACATTATTCTAGAAATTTAAACAAAAATTTCTGCAAAATACATTCTCAAATTTCGTGTTCCGAAAACTTTGAAACAGCTGACCAAAAGCCATGATATAAATAGACAAACAAAAGTTTTTCCTTTCGCCGAATAAACCATTTTTCTGTAACACCGGAGGAAAACTTATTAAAATGCGTACTTTTACACCAATCTCACACGAAAAATCAGGGAGTTAAAGGGTCGTGGTATTTGGTACAATCTCTGAATTTCTACTGTTGTAAGAAACTGGCGTAAAAGCAACATAATTCTTGAAAATTTATTACTGAAGTACTTTTAGCAAAAAAAGGCTGTGAGTGAGGGGAATGTTCCAAAGCGGTCGCTTGATGAGTTCAAATGAAAAATTGGGATCAAGCTATATGAGAAAAAATTTTAATCAAATAAATACCAGAGAGGTTTAGTATAGCATACATATTAGAGTGATTTGGGATTGTATATAAATATTATCTGCTTCATTAGAAACGCTCTAAAATTATCTCAAGGCTGTAGGTCATTATGGTCTTATTCCTATTCTCAAAAAAAGCAGCATTAAGATGAAACAGAGGTTCCAACTTTTAAATTTTCTAGAAAATTTAGTTTTCACGAAAATAATATTTTTTCACTTTGCTGCCTTTAATTTATAACTATATTATGTGTTTAAAAGGATACCTACAAACTTACAGAGAACGCAACAAATTTGCGGCAAAAATAAAACATTCTTCGCCGCCAATCACATCAAAAACATTTAATTTGACATTAAAATAAGAAGAATTTTGCATTTTTTTACATTTGTTTGTATGTATACCGGGGATATATGCCAATGACAGCGCCAACAGCGAGCGCAGAGTTGAAGCGGAAGCTCGTTTGCACCTTTACATGACTTCCTGTTGACTCGTGTGCAAGCGCCTGTGTGTGTGTTTGTATAAATGTGGTTGTGTCTATGCACTTTGGCACGCTGGATTGACAGCACAGCTTGTCGCTATGCAAAGACGCCGAGCTCAGTTTAGCGCGCGATAATGGGACCATAAAGACGACAAAGTAGAAGAACCAACAAATAAAGGAAAAAAGGTCCTCCTCCTTGATTTTGATTCGTTGTGGCACTGCACAGCGCTACTGGCGTACAATGTGCACACACTCCAACGGCAGAATTGTTAAATTTGAAATTACGGATTCTTAAATCAAATTTGCTCAAGACAAAGAAGAATTCGCGCTGATTTTGATTGCAATGGCAGGAGCAAGGAATATCAATTAGGGGGCGAAACAATGCAAATGGGAATGCTTAAGGATCAATGAAGGCGGTTTGCATGCTTATTGTTTCGCCGACATGTGTAAATATGTACATTTGTATTATTGTGTGTAGGTATGTTCTTTAATCGCTTTGTGTTTGTATTTACTTAACGTCACGTAAAAGAATTTCGCAAGGAGAAATTATTTGCATATGCCCATGTTTGAATATAAGAAAAAAGGAACGCTGAGGAACATATTGCATATATACATGTATGCAATGTATGCTTGCGTATATAGGGTGCAACAGAAAAGGTAGTAATAATGAGATAGGAGACTACGAACTAATGTTACGAAACAAATCAAACCAGGCTCACCACTAAGCAGAAAAACCCCGAAACTAAGTTTAATTTAGTTTTTTGGGGTTCATGTCTGTGCTAAGTACAAATCGCAAGTGACAACTATTATAATTAGCTTTCATGTGGTATTCAGCGCAGTCAACAAATAAATGCCCAGAAAACTCCCGCAGTATCTTTCTGTGAACCAAACTGAAGAATTGCGTTTTTAGATGTTGCAATTCACAGGCTTGGAGGTCATGTAGCTTGCACGAATAAAGAAATAATTCGACAACCGTAGACTCACCTTCTCTCTTGTTTGTGCAGTCTAGAGAAAGCGGAGCTAACGACGCGACTTTTCTCACGACAGTCAGATCTAAGTAACCGGAACGGAAGCGGATTTTTATTCGGCCAAGAACCGTCAACTCGGTACCACGCCTCGAAATTACTTCAGGAATGTTTTCTGTCGCAACAACAGCAACAACGCGATTGTTCCGAAATCGATTCTCGATGTTACCGATATCGATTTTCGAATTAGCCACAAAATCTGAGCAAGCAAGCTTTATAAAAATTGAGCAAATACCGGTAGCACCCTGTATATACATTTGGTAAGGCATATTTTGTACATTTCCATCCATTAGGAAGTAACTCCCCGTTAAGCGAGTTTGTCGCACTTTGCAGCTGCTTGACTCAACTACTTTTTTCGGCACACGGCAGCCTTCCACTGCCACCGGAAACGGAATGACACGAGCAGAACGGGTCCTTTAGTATTCTTTTGCATCCGCGCGCCATATGCGCATACACATACATGGTATACAAACATACATGTATTACATATGTACATACATGTGCACATGTGTAAAGGCGACTGCAATCAATATCTCCTTTGGCCGCTGCTGTTCCTTGCGCCACAAAAGTTGTGTGTGTGTGTGTGTGTGTGTGTGTTAATTCCGCGTTTGCAGCTTTTGTTTGTTGGCGCCTCAGTGTTTTCAGTTCTTCCTTTATTCCACACAAAGTTGTTGATTTTATTTGGAGTACACCGCACTGGCTTACATACAAATATATGCTGATCAACAGATTTCTTACTTCGACGCGGTAATTTGATATTTTTCGAGCAGCACCTTGGCATTGCCGCGCTCAAAGGCCTCACGCTCGGCGAACCACTGCTAAAATGGTGAGGCGAAGGCTTTTCAATTATCCATTACGCTCGTTCTAAATCAAATATTGAAGCAGTTACTGTCAAGCGCTGACATGCTCAGAACAAGCACCAACAACAGCAAACACAGGCACCAATGCACCTGCCGATATTGAAGATGTGTGCATGTGTGCGCCCGTGAGTGTTGACACACAAACGGGTGGCACGTACTATGGCGGACGCAACATTGCAAACAAACATAGTGGCTCGCACGGCCGTGCCACAACGCACCTGGCAAGCCGACAATGCATGTCACCTATGCAAACTCATCAATGATTTGCCGGCAGCGTTGCGGGCAGTGCACCGATTAAGTTTCCTTTTTAATGAGTTGCCCGCGACCCTTTGGCCATGAGCCGCATTTATATCCGTACATGTCAACTGAACGTGCAACACGAGCGCATCTATTTATTGACAGCACACACATACATATATACCACGCATGTGATGGCTGCATAAGCCGAATTCGGCTTGCGGCCGACGGTTGACGGTTGAATTTCAATCAAAAAAATCGGTAGTAATTTGGGTAGTGAGTTGAGGTTTTTAGCCGTTATGTTGTAACTAATTATGCTCGGTTTAGTCACATGTGGCAGTTGCGTACGCGGCACTGTCACACATCGCCTCTAATGAGGTCGGCGCACCCGCCGGTGCTACCAAAACATTATTATCTCCGAGTCAACATAATGTGGAGTCGGCGGTATTTAGGCGCTGCAGCGCGCGGCTTCCCTCAGCCGGAACCAGAGCACCTTATTTTAAGCGCATGCACTGTGTGCGTAGACAAATTAGTGGAAATGCTTTCCGCGCACACATACTAGCATACGTAATTACGTATGTTCAAGCACATAGTGTCATATTTATTTTCATAATGTCATTACTGTTTAACCCACCGTCGGAGTTGCTGTTGGCTTAACGCTTGTGGCGTACCGTGTTGCTGGAGTTCATATTGCTTGTTACCCACGCGTGCTACACCCACACATAATTAAGTGAAGCACTTAAGCTCGACGAAATTCCACCTGACGTGGATGTAATATTTGAATTTTACATGCGCACAACAAACACACATTTTCATTCCGAATTTTGAATCTATCTCATATTTTATCATTGGATCTAATCTGATTCTCAAAATAGGGAATTTTAAGAGGCACTTAAATTTCCAAAAAGTTCTTTTCGCAATTTGGCGCTAATTCGAGGTACCAAGGGCAGCCAGGTCGTTCTCCACCTGATCTCTCCAACGGAGTTGAGATCTTCCTCTTCCCCTGCTTCCCCCGGTGGGTACTGCGGCAAATCCTTTCTAAGCGTTTTCGTCCATTCGAACGTAGCGTAGCCGCCGTCTTTGAATTCGCTGAACTATGTCAATGTCATCGTATATCTCATACAGCTCGTCGTTCCATCCAATGCGTAAAAGACCATAAATCATTCGCAGAACCTTACTCTCGACAACTCATCAGACTCATCAGATATTGCCATCGTCCATGCCTCTGCCCCATATAGCAGAATGGGGATAATTGGATCTTTGCTCGTCAAGAGAGGACTTTACTTCACAATTTTCTACTCAGTCCGAAGACAAGAGTTATTCTGGGGTGGAATTCGTGGCGGAAGTTGTTGTTGGTGTTAATGCTGGTTCCAGATTACATTGTCTACGTCTTCAAAGTTAGAACTGTCCAAGTCGCAAGTGGAACGACTGTTTGTTTGATGGCAGAAGTTATTACTTCTTGGCCACGTTCACTACTAGAACCATTTGCTTCGCCTCCTTGTCCATTCTGGAGAAAGCAGAACGGTGCGGATGTTGAGGCCAATGACATCAATACCATCGGCGTATACCAGCAGCTGTACACTCTTAAAGAAGATTGTACCTTCTCTATTTAGTTCTTAAGCACGAATTATATTCTCCAGCAGTAGATTGAAGAAGTCGCACGAGTGGTAATCGCCTTGTATGAAACCTCGTTTGGTATGGACTTCAGGTCGTATTCCAAAAGCACTGTATTTTAACAGTATCAGTATCGAATAAAAACTAATAAAAATGTTTACTTTACCTTCTCAAAGTTTTATTGTGAGCGCCTAACACTTAAAGACAGTACTAATGGCTATCGAAACTAGTCAGTTATTCAAGTCCAATTCTTTTTCATTTTTTCTTAGACCAGTTTTTCAATATTTACTAATGAAACCTTTAAGCAAAGAGAGAATTCGAAAACAATTCGACAATTTTTAATATCGGTTGGAAATTAAGAGTCAGAAGTTGTGGAATTTCCATTAATATTCGGGAAATATTTCATATAATTCGAAACAAGCCGAGTGACAAACACTCTTGTCAATGTCAATGTGCGACACACACAACTTTTCACCAAAATAAACGCTCATCTCATTAACTACAATGGCGCACATAGCCAGAAACACGTGCTTTCAAGAACCAACCTTTCGCGTTCGCTCTGTTCCAGACATGGGGGCAAAAACACACTAAGGTGCCAGCACGCAGCCGCCCATATGGCCGGACGCTCGGCCCACCTCCGTCACACGGCACGCGGCAAGCAGTGAACAAGTGAAAGAATATGGTCTGAACCAGGCGCCGCCGTTGCCGTAGCGGTGCAACGCGTTGCAATCTGGCGGCCAAACCTTATTAGGATAAATGATTTAAAGCAAAAATGCCGCACAACAAATACACACACACACAAGCGTAACCCTGTACTTATACGCATACTCACACGTACGAGCTTTTAAGGTAAAGGTATGAATGCCCACGAGCCAACCAGACAACCAGCTTCACAGCATCACTTCATCATGCAACAGTTGGCAGTTCGCCGTTCGCCAGTCGCACTCCGCCAACACCGCCCAGTATCCCCACGCGCGCTATTACACATGCGCAATACAAGCTCATCGATTGTATGATTACTGAATTTATAACAAAAGATCGCACGTGACAAAGCCTTTTACGGCGACCATGCTCAGGAGCACACCACGCGCCGCGTTGCCAATTGCAATCTTATTACCAGCTGCATCAACACCAGCCGTCTGTCTACCCGTCTGTCGGGCTGATTGTTGATCGACAAACAGCGACTTCAGCGGCTCAGATCATCAGCCACTGATTTGCAACTGATAAGACAAACGGAAAAAAAGTCGCCACTTCTTCTTGCCACATTGTCATTACCGCTTGCGCGGCGCATGTTGTTGTAACGTTTGTGTTGGCAACAAATGTGTTGCACGTTATGACATATACGCGTAATCGTGGCGAGCACACAGCGCCACACTCACTGGCTACACCTGAACGAATGTTGGGTGTGCGGCGGCGCGTCAATCGTGTGCGTCCAGCTGGCCGAGCGCTGGCCGTCTGGTCTGGCGTGTCGCCATTGTCGCTTAAGATGCAGGAATGTGCACGGGAGTCGCAAAAAGCGCATGCATTCATTGTGCAATCAGCCTGCATTTTACTCCGTCTTGCTGCGCCAACCACACATCACTTCCTCCTTGAATTACAGCCGCGCGACATTACTAAAGAATGGGTTTGTATATATTAAAAAAGCACTTTGATAGAACATCGCTCATCATTACAAATTGAAATACCTGCATTGCATTTTATAGACAGATGCATCTGAGCTAAAACCAGAGCAAAAGAAGGTGATGCTTACGGCCCAGAGTAAAAAAATTAAATAACCAGTAAATTCTATTAAAATTCTATCCATAAATATTTTAGAAAGTATGCCAGGGACGGCAACAAGTTGGACTAAGAAGAAGTACTGTAGTTCTCAGCCAACTCCCAGCAACGAGACGTCGAGTTGCAGGGTTGTCTTTACACGATCTTTCTCCAGTTTATATGTCTGAAGAGTTTGTATTAGCTTTTATCGAATCTTAAATGGGCGAAATCAGATCTAAAAAGCGACTCCCTGAAAACGATCACATGAGTAAAATTCAAAGTATTATTTAGAAGACACCAAAGTCCACCAAATACAGAGATGCATTTGACAGAGTTGTCCTATAACACATTAGTCAAAGTCTTTAAGAAAAACTGTTTGAAAAATAGGTCTGACATATAACGAAGAATTTAAATTGGATTCTATACTCTTTGTTAGACCACTTCATTTGTGGTAATGTGTGAACAATTCTTTCCCCTGGACCATTCTATTAAAGTCCTAATCATATTAAGCGTTTTTCATAACAAAATCATTTGTCAGGTTTGAGAGCTCTCAATTCAAATAAGAGAGGAACCAGTCCACCCCATAAGGGGTGCCAAAACTTGCGTGCCACTGGCCTTATCTTCCGCAACGATATTTTAAAAAGACCATGCAAAGTTGAATTCGAAGTAGCAAAACCTGCAAGAAGAGCTTCAGCAATTAAGTAGTTTGGAATTTGTATTTTGATGAAAACATTCAAGGCAATTTTTAATAAGCGGGATATTTTTTCCTGGATCCATTAATGAATTGTGGCCCAAGTGCAACGCGAATGTTCGGAAAGTGCGTTCGTTCCACCACAAACACTCGCTTTGCGTCGGAGCGCAGCACATTACCACATTACAATCGACGAATGACCTGCGAACAAACAACAACAACAACAACAGCAACAACAATAGCTATAGCAATAACAATAACATTGTAATAAACTGCCACAATCAAATTATAAGAAGCAAAAGGCAGCGTTGCATTCTCCACTGCATAACTCATTCTTGTTTCTGAATTCAATGCACGCCGAAGCGAACAACTGCTGTTGGTGTTGCTGTAGTTGGGTTGCTGTTGTAGGACCTGTGCCAAGCACGCACCAAGAAATTCCTGAATCTTGTTCTGAATGAAGTCGGAATGCACAAACGGTAAAAAATGCAACAAGTGCCGCCGCTGCATGTCCATTGCCCACAGCCATGCACCCAACTACGCGGTGCAGCGATCGTCGCCTCGCCACGCCGTGCCGTCTACCGCACAGAAGCGCAACGTTGCAGTTGAATAAACTTAGCCGACAGCATAGTCTACGGGGTCGTGCAGTCTTCAGTCATCGGCCGTCAAGCGATCGCTGGGCACGCGACGCGATTATGATGTGCGCAATGCGCATGCGCTTGCGCTTCTCCGCTTTCCGTCGCATTGCATTTATTCTTCACTTTTGTGGTGTTCATTTTGATTTGCTGGATTTCTTTTAATATGCACAAAGCGCGCTGGAGCTGATCTCGCAAGTTATTATCATAAACATCATCAACACATCATTATCACTGGCAGCATCGGCCAGATTGCATGCGCTGTATATATGTTTGTATCACGCCACGCGCGCGCACTTACGTACAAACATGCGGACAAGTGAGTTGGTTTTTTTCTTCAATGGAATCGTTCCCCGCTTGCATTATACATCAATCACAACGGATCACAGCGGCTCGTACGAATGTAATGTAAGAGACGAACTGTGAACAGAATCAGAGCGTGCTGGCGGTGTCTACTGGGTGCAACTGCATCGCGCTTATGGCTCCGGGGACGTCATTGAAGCCGTCGTCAGCTTCACGCGGCTCTGCTAGGCGCTTGATGCTGGCAGGTGAAGGCGAACATTTTCTATTGAAATTAATGTGCATTCGTATTTGTATGTATGTGTGTATGTGTCTGTGTAGAAAATGCGATGAAGAACCGCAACACGGAACGGATTGCATGCATGCGCCAAGCGAGAGGCGGTGGCGTCGTTCGCCTGCCGGCTACCGGTTGAGTCCATCGACTGAATGCAATTGTCGGACGTTTGTCGGCTGAGGAATAGGCGCGTGCGCCATCGGTTTTAGTAAATCAATGCCATGCCATAAATGGTAATCGTTTTGCAGATTGAATAATCGCCACACCACGTTCCTTCAGCAGCAACAGCGGCACGCATGCTACATGTTGCATATGGCGTGTAGCATGTGGCAAGTGGTCTATCATGCTGCTAACATAAAGCTTTTCTTGCATTCACAGTTGTTATTTGTTGGTAGCACTGGAATAAATTAGTCATTAATTAGCGATCGGTGGAGAATTCATTCATAGAATCTACGCATTGCAAGCGTCAAGCGAATGAATTATAATTCTTGAATGAATCTTTAATCACTGGGGCAATTACTGGCACATGGCTGCACAAATCGCGCAAAAATTTAGTAGAGCAGTGAGTTGAACAAGGAGCACAGCCATAGAGCTTTTATAGAATGGTAATATCATTAGATCCTCTTGGACGGACCCTTCTCAGATCACCTTATGGATAACCTGATGGATAACCCTGTGGTATTCGTCTACTTTTATCTGTCTACCTTTAAGAATGTGAGAGCAAAAAGTATATGTCTCGTTTTCCGTAATACTAATTTGCCACTTCAATGCCGTGATCCAAAGCACAGACCGAACTTAACCTAACAACCTTCAAAGTGCTCAGTTAGTTACATTAACTACTTATATCGCCAACCATTCCACATTTTAGAACCAAATTAAATTAGAAAACCAAATACATATATCGGCTGTCATGATTTAAAACCATCCTCTGCACCAAAAATGTTCCACCTGAAGATGTTTCGGCAAGGGCGTACGCAAGAGGATAATTTAGAGTTTAAACCCCAACTTCCTCGTGTCGAACGAATCAGCTTACGTGTTACCGCTAAAAATCAACACTAACCAGATATTCACCATGCGCCAAGTCTTGGAAAAGACCTGTGAAAAGAAAATCGACACTCAGCACCTCTTCGTCGATTTCATAGCTGCTTTTGACAGCACCACAAGGATCTGCCTTTATGACGATGTCAGAATTTGGTATCCCCTTAAAACGAATACAGCTGTGTAAACTGACGTTGCCAAATACGAAAAGCTTCGTTAAGTTCAGGAAAAACTAGATTTCAGACAAAATTACTACCTATTGTGTGAATTCTTCAATCTACTGATGGAGAAAATTATTCGAGCTGCAGGCCTTCTATAAGAGTTTGGCAGCTGCTTTCTCCGGACTGAATAAGGAAGCGAAGGAATGGGTTTGGTAGTGAACGAGGCCAAGACGAAATATCCCCTGTCAACAAACAAACAGTCATCGCATTCGAGACTTGGCTCTCACGTCCCTGATGATAGTCATAACTTCGAAGTCGTAGATAACTTCGTCTATCTTGGCACGAGCAAGACACACAGCAACAACAATGTCAGAATCGAAATCCAACGCATAATAACTTTTACCAACAGATGCTACTTCGGACTGAGTAGGCAATTGAGAAGCAAAGTCCTCTCTCGACGAGCAAAAATTAAACTCTATAAGTCACTCATTATTCCCGTCCTGATATATTGTACAGAGGCATGGACGATGACAACAACTGATGAGTCGACGTTGCGAGTTTGCGAGAGAAGCGTTCTGCGGTTTATGGTATTTTACGCATTAGCAACGGTGAATATCGCATTCGATGGAACGATGAGCTGTATGAGATATCCGACGGCATTGACATAGTTCTGCCTATTAAAAGACAGCGGCTACGCTGGCTAGCTGATGTTGTCCGATTGTAGAACTGACTAGTTGCAAGCCTAAAAAATTTGATAATCTGTCGTAAAGAAGTCTTTAAGTAAAAAATAAACATAAGATTGAAAACTTTTCTTCAGAAGACATGTTAAGACGATCTCAGGGATATAATGAGGTGCTTAACAATTTTACCACAGTAATTAACTGCTTTCACAAGCAAACACAAACCTTTGCTCTTTTTTTACAATATACTAGCCTTGAATGGCCAAAAATAAATGCATAGAAAATGTGCATAAAGAGTGTCCCATACCTATCCGAAAACAATTTGTGGGAATTTTCTTTTTCCAATATTTACCGTTTGTCAACAAATTAATAAATGTATACAAGGGATAACAACAACTCAAACGAAATATCAATCAAAAAACATAAAATGCATTCCACTTGTCAATAACAACATTTACTAACAACAACAACAGCAACAAACATTCGAGCGCATATTTGTTGAGGAAACACACACACATACGCACACACATGCATACATATAGGATTGGGTAGTACAAATATAACGGCAGTTGAACGCATCAAATCGAATTGAATTGAATTTCTTGAAGCAGAAAGAGGTAAACATCAACGCCCGCAATCTGAACAATTCTAATGACAATAACAACAATAACAGCAATGCATGTAAATATCAATATGAACACACATGCACACACGCTCCCAGGCACCTGTGTGGCAGCGTTGTTAGCAACAACAGTTGCTACTTGAGAACCATTCCAAAGCCACTGCAATAAAGGAGTAGCCAATGCAAATATGTATGTATGTATGTGTGTGTGTGTGCAAACAAGCAAGATGTGGCTCTTAATGGAATGGCAATTGTCGGAGATTCTCTTTTGAGTGTAAGCAGCTCTTCATGTGCACTTATGTGCACAGACAGACCTACATACCAGGTTCCGTTAAGAAGGCAGGCAGGCAGGCCAATGGCCGAATTGAACACAAACAAAAAGGACGCAAATATGCAAAGTGCAAATTAGGCAAAGGATATTTGCCAAAACTGCACAAAAACCAAATTATCAAGTCTCAATGTGTGCATGTTTACATGTGTGTGTGAGGAAGGGAGCCTTGGACTCAAAACAAAAGCCATAGCAGCATTTACAGAGCCAAGTCAGAATGTGTGCGTGTGTCTTTTCTTCTCATGACTCTAAAATGTAAAAGCTACAAAAATGGAGAAATCAAACGATCGGACTTCCTTTTAGAAAAGGTTATATATTTGAAAAGTACGACAGCTTAGATGCGCTCAAGACACTGCTGGAGTTAAGACACAGACCTAGGCTTAATTCATCTACTGGTAGTACACTTGTTCTCGATCTCACTAACATGAAAAAGTTATTTATAAGCAGTAGCATGGCACATATTGGGTACAAATCCTCTCTATCCGGAGTTCTCAAGAAGAACCCATGCTCTGCAAGAATGTTTTGTAGATTTATTTCTCCAACAGTTCACTACAATTATCCTCGGACCCTGGATTTCTCTCTACGGCTCTGCTTATAGTTCACGTGAAGACACGCCAATCTTTTGAATTTTTCTCAGGATCATAAACTTCTCCTTTTTAAGTTTTCGTAGTAAATATTTCTTGTTAAGTAATTTGCCTTAAGTGACTACTTAACTCGTTTTTGAAAAATTTAGTCACTCATAATTATAGTGAGAAAATATAAGCAAATTTTTGAATCACCGCCTTAGTTAAGTAGCAGTAAGCTTTACGTTCAAGAATTAAGATCACTTACCACATTTACAAAATCCTGGAAGGTAACATATCCGGGTCCGATCGGCGGTTGCGCCTTTTTCGCACGTTCATGAAGCAATTCACGTTTATTCATAGGCACTTGTGATAAAAATTCGGGAGATTTTAATGCCTTTACAAAGTCATCAACTGGTATCTCACCAAAACCCTCGGGATCGAACTGTTTTTAAGACGAAAATATGGAAAAATACGCAGTCAAAAAGTATGTTCTCTAATTTAAAAATTAAATTAGCAGGATATATATAATAATTAATAATAACAATTATACAAGTACTACCATTATAATATATGCCAGTTACCATTATAGAGTGAGCATAAAATTAATCCAGAACTACTTCAGTTAATTTGCAAGTACACATTATTTGACGAGGAATTTTCAAAAATGAGTACAGTTAATACTGATGGTTTCAATAAGCATGATTTCGAACTTCGAAGGCAAACATTTCGATTTTGGAGACTAACTGAGAAAAACGGAGAAATTACATTACTACTTATGACTTAACATTTTGAACAAAACTGGTTGAATCCAATACCCAGCCGAGTGTAGTACAAGTACAGTGTTATGATTCCAGTGATCAAATACAAGTGTGGAAGGGCTATGTTCGGGTGTAATCGAACATTTCATACTCTTCCCAGGACTAATGCCAGGCAAATACCTCAAGGTACAAAACGACAACCAGAGGAACGGAATCCAATCAATTTTATATATGCATACATATATGACTCATATTGGCCGATACATACGATATAAAATCACACGAAGGTGATTTCTTTCCTTATAAGAAAGTACTGACATGATTCAACCAAGTGACCGAACTAGAACTGTAGATGCTGGGGTCCCAATATTCGGTACCTAGGGACGTGGTGTGATTCGTTTATAGTTCGATTTGGGAAATTTTTAGTCGTAAAATAGCAGACCTCAAAAGCACTATTTGCCAAAGGTATCGTTACAATAATTGCTTCTTGATTTGTACAATGGAAAGTGAAAGAATCAAACCGAATTTAAATATGTGTTATATGGAAAGGAGGCGTGGTTTTACTCCGATTTCGTTAATTTTCGCACTTCTTTAAAATATGTTAAAATAATGTCATGTGTCGAATTTAGTTGAAATCGGTCGAGCAGAACCCGAGACATGTGCTTTCCTAAGAGAAGGCGATGTCACGACCATTTTCCAATTTTGGTCTCGACTCTTATAAAGCCTTTTAATACCATATCGGTGGTAAAATTTAATGCCTCTTTTTAACAGTATCGTTATATGGAGAGTGGGCGGTTTTATGATATATTTAACTTTCACACTGTCGATAGGAATGTTTACAAGATTTATCCTGAGCGAATTTGGTTATTTTAGCTTGAACGGTTTGAGAGATATGTATATTAAATCTTTTAGAGAGCGGAGCCACTCCCACTTTTTCAAAATTTTTAACCCGCAGATGTCTATTGCTACTGCGATCTCCTGTGTCTCTGTGCCATTACAGTTCTATATCTTTATTTACTGCTTAATTATGGCACTCTATAGGTTTTCGTTTAATGGCGTTTTGTAGGCATGAAAGTGGTCCGATTACGCTAATTTACGTACTCGCCCTTACCTTTTTACCAAGTAACATATATACCAGGTTTCATTAAGATATCTCAATTTTCTCTCAAGTTAGAGCTTCCACAATTCATACAACCGTTAGGTGAACAAAACGAGTACACTCTTTAGCAACGTGTTTCGGGAGCATAAAAAGTAAAAGGCTTTCAGTGAGCTGTCGGGATTCCACTGAAACCATTAATTCATAAAATAATAGTTTTTAAACGACAAAAATAACAAAATAGAAAAAATAAATAAATTGGTTCACCCACTTGGGATTCGAACCTGCAATCTAGTACCCATCTTTGAATTAAACGCATGGTAACCAACACACCGCTAAAGCAAAACATTCCAATGCATAAAATTGGATTACTCTCAAAAAGAAATTGTGAAGAAAGCAAAATACCCGTAACGTTCTTTTAAATATTATACATGATATTTATGGCCATATAAAACAATAAAATGTAGCATACAAATATTATGAGGTGCCTTACCATATCGAACAACAATTTCCATTTCTGTAAAGAAGATTTAGAAGAGGATTAATAAGTGATTATTAAAGCGTTAATAAAATATATTGACTTACATCACGCAGCAATTCGCGACGCAGTTCCGCTTCATCAAAGTCCGAATTGAGCGAGGTGTGTTCAGTCTCATAACCGGCATCGTTTGTACATTGCTGCAATGGATAAAGAAAAATAGCAATAATATTAAAAAATGCCATTGAACTAGCTATTCAATCGATTCTCTCTACAAAAGTCATTGTCATACTCACATAACGTACTTGTGTGTGTGTATGTGATATGGAAGCAATTGATACCAGCGAGCCGGCTATCGTTGATATGTGTTCAATTTCGGCCAGAGTCTCCTGTTGGCTACTCCCAGCATTGTTGGTGCTCTGAATATCGACGCCACGGGAACTGCAACGATCGAAACCGCTCCACATGCCGCTACTACACTTCACTACGCTTGCAGGGATGCGATTGTATGTAAACCTTGCACCGAAAATACACCACTACGAGCAACCCACAGACCAGCATAAAATGCTATCTACAGCGTAAAAGCCTTGCTAAGGTACCTTCGTGCAACATATGATTTATATTTTTACAGTTCTTGTGCTATTAAAATGATTTACACATTTTAATTTTTAGTGTCTATTTAGTGTTTCGTACACACAAATTTTTACAGTGTAGAAATGCATTTTGTTCGTGGCGCCTTAAAGTATGCAACGAATACCAATGTTAATGATCATATACATGTGCTAAGAATTAGCATTTCAATTTTTAAATGGACGTGGTGTGATGCGTAGAATTGTGGTCTGTGGTATCAATGGTCGCAGGTTCGAATCACGCTCAATGAGATTGTACTCTATAATTTCTTTCTTGTACTGTTATTTATTTACAGTTGTTTTTACTCGCAATTTTAATTTCCGCCCTCATTTCATCGAATTACACGTTGAAGCTCTCACCGTGGCTTCTGCGTAAACATTTGTGGGCCAAAGCGAAAATCCCGTTTAATCGTAGACTACTTCCGGCCTTCAATGCCAGAGTCTATTTCATACCCGGGAAATAATTTTATTACTTCCGCTTATTTCAAAAGCAATTTACACGCGCTCATACATACATACATACATATGAATAATCGCGTGCACCCTCCAATGCAATTTATCCACCTCAAGGTGTGTGTTTCCCCTTTTAACAATTACCCTTCTATATTGAAATTCCATTATTTTCGATATTTGTAAAAATGATTATTAGCTTTAATTTGCTCGCAAACAAACTAATTTACCTCCACTACAACGCCAATTACTACGGCCTCGTGCTCATACTCATATCCTACCCCCTTTCTTGTTTACATCATCATTTTTGCTCGCCCTTTGGCGATAAAGCAACTTTGTAAATCCATAATGGACGGGTTTGAACACGCCAAAGGCACGAAAACACGTTTTTCCACGGAAGTGAATGATCTACATTTCGTCGTTTTATTTTTAATACACGTCCCATGAGTGTACATAAAGACTTACTTCTTTTAATATGTTTTATAGGTATATTGTTGTATGTTCATGTACAGGGTTTTCCAATAAGAGTGATATGATTAAAAAAAACACGCACTAATTGTTAGGGACATTGAAATGTCGATAAAATTAAGTTCCGAATATAACATCATTCAAATAGCCTTCACGACTTCTTTTGCAGGAACGAATTCGACGAATCTAATTTTTAAGTACTCTTTCCGCTAAATCAAGACGATGAATCTAATTTTCAAATACTCTTTCCCCTTAATCAAGTCGTATGTCAAAAATAGCACATTCAATCTTGACTTCTAAAGCTTGAAGATAGTCTGGTTTATTGCTAAAGACCAATTACTTCAAATAACCCCACAAGAAGTAGTCTAATGGTGTTAAATCTCAACTTCTTGGAGTCCATTCAATGTAACAATTTCTTCCAATAATTGAATCTCCAAACTTTTCTCGCCATAATTCAGTTGTTTCATGTGCTGTGTGGCACGTAGCCCCGTCTTGTTGGGACCAGATTTTGTCAAGATCAACTTCTTCCAATTACGGCCATACAAAGTTGGTTATCATTGATCTTTACCGTTCCCCATTGACAGTAACGGTGTTACCAGCTTCAATTCGAAAGAAGTACGGAACGATGCTTTCACCGGACCAAAAACCGCACCAAACTGTCAATTTGGATGAATGTAATGGTTGTTCATGATTTGATGTGGATTTTCTTCGCACCAGAATGGACAGTTTGGTAAGCTTCATTTCTTAACTATTCATTATTATTTTGATAGTAAAAATTAATAATTTGTTAACGTTGTTCTTGCGTATACCTTTCCATGATGAAATTGTAAAAATTTCATATCATGCGATGTTAAAAATGTCCGAAACTACACTTAGAAATCATATCATCCCTATTGAAAAACCCGATATAAGTACAATCAAACTTCGATACAACAAAGCTTCCAACGCAATTTTATTCAATTTGCGGTATGTTTGTTGTCTTTAAAACGAATGTCCTAATATCGCTTTCTTATATGCTCATAAATCTAATTATCATGCGTTGTATATTATCAAACGCGCTTCAAAAAATTAAAAGCTTTTCACGGAAAAAATCCGCTCGAAGGTTTGACATTGTCTGTATTGGTGTGTACTATCATGAAACTGATACCCTTTATAAATACAAAATGTTCCTAACAAGAACTATAAGCCGATCCGATCTGAACAATTTCTTCGGAGATTGCACCATAACCACAAACAATAAGCTATACCGAATTTCGTGAAGATATATCGAAAAATTAAACAAATTTTCCAGGGCCTAATTCCGATTATTCAATAGCTTTATGCTAAGGTGATCTGATCTGAACAATTTCTTCGGAGATTGCATTATTGCTTTAGATATCTGGTCAAATGGAAAAGTTTTCCATTCCAGCAATTGATTCCGATCGTTCAGTTTATATTAGCAACTATATGATATGGTAGTGTGATATGGATGTCTCAAAAATTAAGGGACTAGTTCGTCATTATGCAGACAGGCGGACATGACTAAATCCTAATTAAAAATTCATATGTGTTACACCCAAATTGTCCTAGAACGCCAACAGAACTTGTAAAAAAGAATTCTCGAGCACTCGCAAATATATTAGCCGCTCTGACAATAATGGCGCTACGGAAATTATTTTAAAGGTCTATGACGTCCTCACATTCTTAAATATACATACGTACGTTTAAAGAACTCACACACATATGTACATTTAGTTTAAAGTTTCTAAAAATAAATATCACTAAATCTTCAATATTCCTTTTGTTTATCCTAACATGTCGTTCGGCATGAATTTCTTTAGGCACTTCACTTGAGTTAAAGCACTTCATTAGGTGTTGAGTGCAAACATCGCCTCTCAGCTTTTCTCAACTTTCCACACTTCACAACACTTCAGGCCGGCAACCGGCCAAGCCGCCTCGAAGTTTGGGGAAAAATCAATACTGCAACGCAAAGCCACCGCTTATAAAGGAGCTAAATAACTACTATAAAGCACGTTAATAATTGAATGGAAGCGTGACGGCACCAGTCGCCGGTGACGAGTGCGAGAACCGACAACAATATGTGACGTCCGTTGGTACACGTTTGGTGACGTCGATGAAGCGTGCAACGACCGCGACCACACAACAACCACAACAATAGACATAGAGGGTCGGAAACCTTTAATTACCGGACCGGCGGTGTCCACAACGCCTGAAACTGCATACAATATTATCATAACAAAGGTAAATGGCATTAAAGTCGATAAGGCAGTCGACGAGTCAACCGAAGGACTGAAAATTACAAAGCCGGCCTTTACTGGGACATACTCATGCAAACACGCTTCTGCACTGCATGCATGGTAATGCTCCCTCTAAATTTACATTTACACATACACACATTTGGGTGCGTATGTGTGATTTATGATGTCTATGGATATGCAAAGGCTTCAGAATGCAAAAAAGGCTCACTTACAATTGCGCACATTTATTAACTATTTCAATTCACATAAACCACAGACACATACAAACATACTTTGGCACTATATTTTCACTATTTATTCGCACTTTTTTGATTCACAATTTTCATTGCTTTTTCGTTTGATGTCTGCACACGAGCATGCGACCGGCAAAAGTTTCAAATAGCGCGCAGTGACAAACCGTTAGACATGCAACACCCCCAAACGGGAAGGCGACGAAATGATAACTAAAATCGTGTGGTGGCTAAAATGCCGTCTGCGTCGTCAGGCGGTTTGTTTTCTGCGACGACGGAAGCAGCAATTTGGGTGACCAAACTACAAAACTGGCGAGCTTTTTTTTTGTATTAGATATGTATCATACTTACGGCCATACTATATACTCGTTTAAGAAAATACCAAACTTTTTCATAACAGAAGAAATTTTGACATTTTCTGCGATAAGGTAACTATTTTAAGACGACTATACTAAAAAAGCTGTAATCTCCGGTGGGAATTATCGCCGATCTTCCCACTTCCTTCTTTCACAACAATAATGTATAACGCAACCTATAGATACAGTTCATCAAGACCCTTTATACCCGATATTTAATTAAGGTTGTGAAATTTTCTTTACTGAACTAATTATTTATAAATGTAAACGTCTGGTCACCTCAATTGTTTTGTTTTGGCCACAATCGTCTCTGTAAGGGTTGTTCTTCTGCACATTCATCTCTGGGGGGAATGCCTCCTATAACAACCCGCTTATTTGAGTGTGTGTATCTGCCACCCTCACCACATCCACTGCAGCGCCGTCAGCTGAAATGCGGAAGAAGGCAGAAAGCATGTGGAATACCAATAAGCTGATAAATGTGGGGACAACCGGCGCGATTCTTGAAAGTTACTGTTGTTTACATGTAATGTGTGTATGTGTGTGCTTGTCAATCGAATTTTGTTTTGCTCTTCGCCAGTGGGGTTGTTTACATTTTGATTTTGCGTGTGCCGAATGCATTGCGTGACTTTGTATTCGCTCATGTACAGACGTATGTATGTATGTATAGCTATATGTGTGTAGCCTTATATTTAGATTACTTGTTTCTTCTCTGTTTTTACATAGATACTTGCATTGTAATTTATTGAGATGACTTTCTTAATGGTGGAATTTTATTAACGGGTTTATTTTCTATATACTTATGTACAATATACATATGTATAGTAAAGTACCTGTATGTATGTGTGTATATGTATTAGTATGTAAATAAATGTAAAAAACAGATAAGATAAGCAAAGCGGAAATTATTTACAAATTTTCAAGAAATATTAAAAATAAATTTATTTATTGATAATTTATAAATTTATTGAAATAGGGTCCCTAGGTTACATGTATTCAGAATCACCTCCATTCCTTTTTTGGGCCACACTAGATACTTATTCTAAACTTCTCCTTGTCTTTAGTGTCAAAACTGCCAAAATCGTCGATGGTGAGGATAGCAAGAATGCTATAAAATTCGAAGCCCGCAGGCAAAATGTGAGGACTTTTAATGAAAAGTTAATGTCTTTAATGGAATTGGGAAGAAAATAATTTGCGCAAGATAGTAAAAAATACCAAACTGCTAATGACGTTTACATATATTTTTACTTTAATCTCTACTCTCGCCTCGGCCGAAAAAGACACCAAAGTGTCGGAATAAGACCAACGAGCCGATTACGAAATATCTCCTGTTACGAAATAAACAGTGGATACTTTGCGGCCACACTAGCTAGAGCACGCTGTCTAAACAGAAGCATGCCCAACTTCTGGCTATATTCAGTATGGAGGTAGAAAGCCAGTGAAGAATGGCTTTGAAATTACCCACTAGAGCAGCGTTGTCCACGGCCTATGCGCACAATAGCGCACGGACAGTGCCATGTCGCGACAAGTGTCTGTGAAAGCACGATTGTGCTACTGTATTCAACTTCGTAGGCAAGCAAAGAAGAATTTTGCGATCAGTTGACGCTAGAATAACCAACACAAGCATAACGTGCACACAGTCACGTTGGACAACACTGCACTAGAGTCAGCTCGCAAAGAAGGCTGCTACTAGCCAGGTTTAATCTTGCGAAGAGGTCAATTTCTCATCTTTTAAAATTTGGTCGCTTATTTCCGCTGCAAGTAACCAACCTACACTGTACGACACTGTATAAAGCGAAACTTGTGCATTTCCAATTATAGACACCGTTCAAAGATGACTAGATTTCGAAAACTGTTGACTTGTAAATTTCAAAAATTTTCTCATTCGACAGATTGTCTCGAACTTGAATAACGTTTTATAACATATTTTTTCAATATTTTAATAAAAAAATTTTAACGTGCAAAAAAATTGAATTTCAACTAATTTATTGTTAAAAAGCTTGTGCGAAAAAAAGAAATAAAAAGGCAAAATAGGAGAAAGGACAAAGGAAACAAAAGATCGCTATCAAAGGTGTCGGCGGATGAGGCGCAATCCACAGACGCGATCAACAAACAGACCAGTGAGGCAGACGTGAAGAGCCAGGTTCACGTTAAAACAACAACAACAGCCAGGAAATGAGTAAGACGAAAAGCGCCACGACAAGCACACGTAAAAGCAGCCACAATTACGACTATCATGAAGGCGACCATCACGACGAGCTGTCGGATGAGCTGAGTATCTCCAGCTCAGAGGACGATGTTGTGGCCACAAGAAAATCGCGCAAACTACAGGTGAGCGTAAGCCATGACGACGTGCATATGTATTAACTCGTTCGGCAGTGACATTTAATGGCAATTTTTGCATTCTTATTTTACATGCAGCCGACAGATGCCGCTGATTATGAGGAGGGTGGAGGCATATACGACCGAGGTGGCCGGAGGCGACGCCGCAGCGGCAGTAAGAGGCGTCGGAGCCGTGGCAGACGATCGCGCTCACGCCGTCGTCGCCGCTAGATTTTTTCTTTTGCTTGCAGTTTTCTTTTTTATTTTTTGGATAAATTTTGTGTGAAAGAAATTATAATTTTCTTTATTTATTTTATTTAATTTAATTTTTAATTTTTGGTCCAACAACACTTACGCCGTTGACAAATTTTGTATGCTTGTATAAATCTATTGTGTAGAAATAAATTGTAAGTCATACCTTATAGTACATAATGTATGTATGTATGTATGCGTGTGTGTTTTATAGCAGTTTGAAAAATGCAGAAAGAAAATATGCGTTTTTTAGTTTCAATATTTTTATTACGATTTATTTTACATTCAAAACGAAGTTTTCTCTGTCAAAGTTGAGAGTGCGTATGTATGTATGTTGCTATTACTCTACTTTTATTGTATTTCAAAGAGCTTATGGCGAAAGTGGAGCGGCGGGCGTGAGTTTAAAGCATTTCTCACAAAACCTAGCTTCCGCTGCGCCCCTCGACAAGATCATGCAACATCTATTTTCATGAAAAGTAACTGTTTAATTTATGCAATCTAAAGTTAAACTCAGCCAAACTAATAAAAGTGTATTAAATCATGCATAGCTGCCACCAGTCACACATGCATAACACACATGTGTGTGTGTGTGTGTATAAACGTTTAGATTAGAAAAGTAAAGCATTACAAAATTTAAAGAGCTTGGCGTGTCACCTAACCTTTGCACTCTTTCCACTACTTTCGCACGGCTCAACTTTTAAAGAACAATCGTAAAATATTTTAGTAAAAACAATAATAAAACTCGAAAATATACGCACTACTATAACGGCTTCTTTATACGGAATATTTACAATTGTGATTGGCATGAAAACAAGCTGAATTTCATAATGAATTTACATTGTATATTATGTTATGTTATGTAATGGTGAGCGAATCTGCAATAAACTGGTATGAAATATGTTTTTTACATGACCTATGTAATGAATGATAAATGTTTGAATACATATGTATATATATTAACGCTAAGAACACCACCTAGGGTAGAGTTTTCTCATACATTTTTTCATACATGTATGTATATTTTTTTTGCGATTACTCATTTCTTTAAATGAGCGGTTAATCTCTTTGAGTTCATAATGAAAAAACGCCACAGTTGCGAACAGCTCCCATAAGCAATGTTATTTGTGAAGTTTCTCTAATTGATTATTAAATAGCTTAGTTCGAGCAAACATAACCTATATACATGCGACGTAAACATTGGAACGATGAAGTCGTGTCCCCGTACATTGCTTTGCCGCAAATTCACTGTTTTCTTTTTTATTATTATTATTTAGCTTACTTAACCCATGAATTTCTTATCGCGACTTCGGTCTTACGTTAATAATTTTACATTGTTTAATAATAATGTAATATAATCGTTTGTGTATAATTTAAATAAACAGTATACCATTTAAAAATAAACATTTCTTAAGAGGAAGCAGAGAACAAATTTACACAAATTCCTATACTCGCTCGTATATGCCTATGCGAGCGCCGATCGCTTCCGTTAGCTCTAATTAGTTAGCTTAGCTCACTTGTTATTCGGTGATATTCTCTACCCAACTCTCACCAATTTTGATTTTTCATTAATTTACACAACTGTCTCGATTTTAACCGTCTAGTGACCAATTAGGCCAATGTGTACACTTTTCAATTACTTTGCGCGCAATTAATTTTATATCCTCGTATGGTCGTGGATCTTGGATCAGTTCAGTCAATATTTCAATACCGTGTTCCTCCTTCACCAGCTGGCAATATTTTTCTGGGTAAACCTAAAACACAATTGCAACAATATAATATTTCTATATATAAATACAAGTAACAAAATTGCATACCTGCGTCAAATTGGCTAGAGCCCAAACAGCCCAGTGTTGACACTGAGGCGTCTCATAGCAGCGTACCAATCCCAAAATCGGCTCAAAGCTACGATAATTAATGTTCCTTTCACTTTTTATATCCCAACGTCTAATGGCTTCCACCAAGCGTATGAGTACGCTGTCCCG
The DNA here is from genome assembly GCF_023373825.1 of Bactrocera dorsalis. Taxonomy (NCBI): domain Eukaryota; kingdom Metazoa; phylum Arthropoda; class Insecta; order Diptera; family Tephritidae; genus Bactrocera; species Bactrocera dorsalis. Next base: position 5,882,359 of record NC_064307.1, read on the forward strand.
GCTTGGCGACGGTATTGTCCATGCTTCAGGTCCGTCCGAAGCGATGTGCGCCAGCACACCCGCCGCATTGTAACTTACCTAGGGTGAATTATGTCGTTTAGTTATGACAATTAAATAATCAAACATGATTTATAGCGTTCACTTACTTCGATACCATCGCTTGCCGAGACTAATAAATTACGAAAGACTTCTATAAATTCTTGTGTCATAAGTTTTGGTCGCAACGATTTAACTTCCGCGACATTACCCAAGAGACCCATCATATTCCTCAATAACTCATCACGATCGGGGAAGGTCTGCAACAGATTTAGTAAACGTACATAATTGAAGAGGTATAAACGGCGATTCGAGAGATAGGTTTTACTTACACGCAGGCATTTTAAGAAATACTCCATTCCGCGTCCCTCCAAAAATCTTCTACAATTTATTGCAGTCTCATCGGTTACATTCCACATTGTTGACCATGCCACTTCCATGACATCATCGAATACCGACCGCGTTAAACGATCCTTAATTAAGTTTAACATTGTCTGATTGAAGGAAGAAAGTTACAAAAACTTCGTTTAATATCCACCGAGTTGTTGTTGTCTTCCTGCTCTTCTTGAGTAATCTTGTTACTAAACTCCCGAATGATACTTACACTAACGACACCCAACTCGCCTAAGAACAGTTTTTGCTTGCCATCCACTTGACACGCTAAAGTGTTCAATAAATATATTGCTATCCTCTGCACAAAGCCCTCCTGCTCAGTCTTCGAGACACCATGCAGTAAGACCTTTATGAGACGCTCATACACGAACAGCTGAAATATGTTGTTGTTTTTTTAAATAGGCATTTTATGCGAATGCAATAAAACTTACGACATCATTTGGCATCTGGAATTGTGTTAACGTGAGATAACCATTTCGAAGCATGGTATCATCAGTAAGATGCGTCTCCATTCCGTTGAGTAGGGTACGAATAATGTGATGGCGCAAGGGAGTGCCGAATTTTGAGCGATCGCGACCTTTAACTATGTAAAACAGCGTAGCACTGTAATAGAAAATTTACATATATAGTATATCTAATAACACACTACAAACTCTTTCAATTTACCTTCCCGAAATTTGCATATGCTTGAATTTTAAATGCCTATCCATAGCTGTAAGCACTGCATCCAATGCCAGATGTATATCCTTACAGATTTCAAATCGGAAAAGGTGGTAGAGGTCATTTAAAACCTAAATTAAATAAAAAGTTTAAAGTTACTAATTGAAAAAATTAATGTTCCTATGTTTGCAAGTCAACACTTACTCTCGTTAGAAGCATTGGTCTGTCGTAGTAATACCTTGCCGCAGTAAGTATTTGATGTTCATCGGCGTCGCCCGCGATCTTTTGTATATATACACAGATATATTTACTATAATATGTATATTTGTGGATAAAATAAATTTCCATACCTCATTCGCCGGTATATCGTGACGTTTACAAGCCGAATGCGCTGTATGATAGAGACCCAAAAATTGTAATGGTCGCTGTATTCGCGATTCCAGCCCCGGTATGTCGGTGCGCAATTTAAAATTCGATTCTTTAGTTGCCACCCCATTACCAGCTAGATTTGTACCCGAAATATCTAAGTGCGTAAGTTCTCGTAAGTTATTCATTATCATTTCCAGCGTTTGGTCGGGCAAATCGTAGGTTCCATGTCCATTGCCAGAATTACTAATTGAAATGTCCAATGAACGCAATCGGCGCAACAAGCAAATTGCTTGTAATTGATTAGCGATTGGCCACACATTAAATAAGATTAAGGTGTGCAGTAGTGGCAGGCTTGCTAGCACTTCCAAACTGAAACCCACTAATACGCAGGATGTCAAATCGAGATGGGTCAGTTCGAGCAGGCAATTGAGTTGCAAGCCATTATGCAGCACTACACCATTTAAAACTAATCGGCGAAGATGCGGGCAATTGAACTCAAAATCTACGGGCTCTTTCTCATTCGGCTCAGAGTTTTGCAGCATGTGCGCATTAATACCGAGTTCTAACGAGCGGAGCCCTTCACCGTATAACGTTAGCAGCTGGGCCGATTGCACATTTATTTGATTACAGTACCATAGCGTAAGGGAATACAACTTGTGGCGCATAATCATCTCCAAACCTGTGTAGAAATAGCCAATTTCATGAAATTAATGTACATAAGTAAATTTAGTATATAAAAACTATGATTTTTATTGCTTCCATTACAAACATGCAATGAATCCAAAGTCAAATTTTATATTAGCTCACTTTAACCTAACGCGTTAAGGTTCATACGTATATGTATGTATGCAATGTTAAGGTAATCTTTACAAAATTAAATGTCTATGCTTGACTTTTACATTTCACAGCGGTTAGAAAGTGGTTTATGTTGATATTTTGATATGACATGTTTATATGTACATATATACATATATTCATAGGTGTACCAATTTATAAATGAAAAACAAGTTTTCCATATCTGTATTATTCTTATTACAAGGCCAGTGACGTTTTATTCAGTTTCATTTCAAACTTAATCAATTAATCAAGTAATTAGAACCGCTATCTAAAGTATTTGCATACACACAAATGTATGTATGTATATATGCATGTGTGTACATATGAATATGTGATGCGTATTTATATTTCATAGAGATTTTAAATGTAACGAATTTCGTCATTGATTGCATCTTCCAAATACATACAATGTGAATGTACTTACAATACGTAGAAGTGCAATAAAGTTGATGCATTTCTCACCTGTATTAGTCAAAGTACTATTTCTCAAGTGCACAATTTTTAACGAGGTTCGTGTCCTATCCTGAAAAATATTTATCACATCATCACTCAATTGGCGACGAAAACGTTGACATGCTTTTAACAGTCGGTCGCAAATGTCATTTGGAAGAACGATGCCCTCATTTAGTTGACGTAGGGTGCCACACATGTTGGGTGAACTTATTACATCTAGGTTTTCACATATATATTTATAAATGATATCTTGCAGTGTCATTGGGTCTTCATCGAGATACCCATTTTCCTTTAAACGAACTTTGCCACTCATTTCAAGGCGTGGCGTAAATATATGTGATGACGTCACTAGGATTTAGCTTGACCAATTCGTTGGTTGCAAGGATCTGTAAGTAAAAAGACACCAGATTAGCTAATCAAATTCATACGATGTAATGTTTTCAAAAGCTAAAACACTCTTTTTAAAGCCTTCCAAACCATTGGCAATGCCAGTGTTTACAGCTTATGAAAACTTAGTCCACATCTCTAAGGTCTCTTTCATTACATTCATGAAGCTTAAAGAAAAATATGTTCCATTTTTACAACAATAAGATTTCAATAACATATTTGAAGGTATTGTGTGTAATTATTAGGGGTATTCCAATATACCAATATGTAAATTATTAATGCATTATCAAACAGTTTAAGCAATTGCTTACCACCTCCTTCACACCCCTTATGTTTACTACGTAAACAAAATTTACTATTTTAATATCACGTATTCGATAGAAAGCAATATTGATTCAATTTTACTTTATGCCACAAAATAACAAACTTCTTTTCACTTCTACTGTATTCCTTTTTTCTAATAATGTTTTTTGTACATTCGTCGATTTTCCACAACTGACTTATCACACTATATTTTCATTTTTTCTGCAGATTTCAGATTTGTGAAAGTTTTAAAGGGGAATTCAGCTCTTTTTGCTCTGATTCTGGGAACCCAGACATTAAAATTTACCTACTTTTTAAATAAATTTGATTTGTCCTCGTATTGAAGGAAGTGAAATTTTTTATTATATTTGGTGTTTTTTATTTTTGTTTGACGTTTGAGCTGTCAGAAATCATATGGCAAGTTTGTATATAAATCTTAGGGTGCATTCAGTGAAATGCTCTGTCAACCATATTGCCGGTCGAAAATTTATTAATTAATATATTTTAGTTTAAAATCGTACCCTTTTGTCAATTCAAAATTTTAATTGAAATAATAGAAATACATATGTATGTACAGTTCCGTTCTCAGTAAGAAAATCTTGAATTCTATCTGCTTTTGCCTAAATTCGAAAATTTAAGTCGCATAAAATAACAGTAAGTTGACTAGTATGTATGAATATTTTCAAATCGTCTTAAAAAGAAAAACAATGGTTTGATTGAATATAATACCAACTCATGTACCATGAAAGTGGAAGATGACCTATCTGATGCACAATAGTGTAGTTTTCCATCAAATAATTCCCGCTCACACCAAAATGATCCAATCACAAATAAATAATGCATTTTTATTTTTATTCAATAAATTATACTAACATTATAATTAACCAAAACCAAGATCACAGCTCTCTCTGTGAAAATTCAAATAACTTTAAATGATAATATTAATTCCACGGCCGCTAACAAATACATATGTATGTATATACATAAATTTATTAATGCAGGTATGCGTACTAAAAATATTTACATACAATATATATATGTACATATGTACATACATACAACATATGCATATTCGTAGCAGCTGTAGTCTGTTTAATTGCACTCCGAAACGTGCAAATGTGTGTATTAAGTAATAAGCGCCAAAAGGAAAAAAAATTACAATTATTTTTTCTAAGCATTTATTTTTAAACATAACTATTGTAACTATGATAATGGCAGAGAGCACAAGTATGCATACATATTTAATATGCAAATGTGTTTGTAAATGTTACATATTATAGTGTGTGTAATTTTCAAGGGCTATTCTATAGCATATGCTAATCGCATTAGCAACACAACTCCAAATAAGATCATAAATAACTAGAAAGTATTTTAGTATATATGTATGTACTCATGTTTGTACAGAAAAAATTATATGTTTTTATTATTGCGAGGGAAAATAGTTCATTGGCAAATATGATTGAAACTAAATTTGGCTTCAAATGTTCAATAACTTCTGGAATCAAACGGTATTAATGTTAATGTTGGTGCATACACTTGCATACTAACTATTAATATAATTCACCATAGTGACATTATCTAGATTTCCAGTGTGGGGCAAATTTAAGAAAATTATCTCACCATTTGGGAGACTTCGCCCATTTAAAGTTATTTTCCGCATAATTCGTAGCATATAACTTCCAGCGGCCCCTACTACTACCTTTTATTATAACTAAATTAAAGATCAAAAATTTTTTTTTATTTTTCAAATTTAATTAGCTTGGCTGCCATTTTGGAATCAGTGCATTATTTTTATTTTAAGTAACAAAATTTAAAATGTACATACATATATACATATATGTATATGTTTACAACACTTTGAAAAGTGTTTACAGCCTTCATTGGTTTTTTAAATCCACTAATAAAAGCAAAATTAAATAAATAGTATGTGTCTCCCGAAATAAATAATTCAAAAATTCAACTATAAAGAGTTAATGTTGCAGTAATGTTAGATTGTCTGAACTAAAATAAAAAGCAAATACAATGCAGTATTGCAGTAATAATAATGAAATAATTAAGTAAGTGTTTCAAAAAAATAAGTACATGAATTTTACTATTTGTGACATGAGAGTATATAACTCTATTTAAAGCTATCCGTTGTTGCACTTCTTGGATCTACTGCCACGGACGAGGAACTCGTGCTATCTACATGTGTATGTCCATGACATAAGATCCACATTCCCATTTTTCAAATCGATCAATCTCTCTTGGCAATTCCTCTTTTGTTTTGTTCTACATTTGCACGCTCTCTTTTGTTACTTCGTTGTAAGGCCTCTTGTGGATGTTCTCCGTTTTTTGCGCGCAGAAGAAGTATGCCAGTCCCTGACTGCGCGTACCGTATCCGCAGCGCAAGCGAATCCTGCGTTGGCACATGTTTCAATGCTGTACTAATAAAGTTCATCATCCATGCTATTTATTAGCATTTTCTTGTCTTCCTTGACCTTGCCATTGCGTGAGAGTGTTTGTTCCAATAACTTTGAATCGAAGCAAGGCTATAAAAAAAGAATGTAAATTTTTAATTAATTCAATAAATCACTTTTCACAAAACAAAAATTATATTTAATGTCCAATATTTAGGGATGAAACACTTACTGTGTCGCAGATGTTCATGTTGCAACAATTTTCTATTGTGATTTCGCACTGTTCGGTCGCCACAGGGCGATTGGTAAGCGGTGTGTCCGTTGAGGGAGAAGCTTGTTTGCGCACCACGAAAGTTTTCTTTATACGTGGGCGCGCTGGTTTGTAGAAACGACGCAATCCTTGTACGATTAGAAGCATTAAGCCTAAAGAAGCGACCACACCGCACACGAACACAACAATGACGGTACTGGTCCAAGGATCTACTTGCTGACACATTTCCAAATGTTCAAACTTCGGGATTGCATAAGTCTCTGCACCATTTTCACTATGTTGAACGAGCTCTTCACAACTGGAATTGAAAAGAAATAGAGACATATTTCAATAGTTTTTCTAATGAACTTACTTTTACTATGACTAACAAAAACATAAACTAAATGCTTTTAGAGTGTTTTATTTGTTGCACTTACATGTCATGACAACCGTAGGGCACATTCGCATCCGGCTCCAGTTTCAAGATTTTGCAATAAAGCGCACAAATCTCGGTAGAATTATATTCACAACGGGCTCCACCATAATTTTCTTTGCATTCGCAACTCAGTTCACCTGAATCCTCAATTATACAGTGACCATCATTCATACAATGACTAGCACATTTGTACCACTGACAGCGTGGGCCGGAATGGCTGCGAGGGCATTCGCACGTCGGCAATCCCAACGAGGAGATCACGCACGTGCCGTGCACACAATAGTTGAAGCACTCATTGATCTCACAACGTGTACCCTTGAAACCGATTTTACAGATACAGCTGGTTGTTTGCGCCACAAATTCGCCGCCATTCAAGCAATACTTTTTACGCAAGACGTTTGCGCCTATATCGAGTGTACTGTTCGTTGGTGGGGCAATAGATAGAATACGCTTCTTAATGCTAGCAACCACTTCGCGGCAGTGTTCATCATTTAGGGAATTGGTAAGGTAATGTATCCGTGCGACTATGCCACGCGGCCTGTCCTGGTACTTCAGTATCATATTTGCGCCACCTTCTGTTTCAACCGTCTCATCTTCCGGCTGTAAATGCTTCGTTTCGGTGTTGTTAATGAATTTTGCATGACCCCAAATTGCACGGTTCGTATGATCGGTCCAGAAGATTGCATCTTTTGTTACCGCCAAACTAAATGGTTCATTATTGAGGCCCTTCAGTATCACTTGCCTATCACTGCCATCCAAATTTGCACTCTCCACCGAAAAATGTATACCCTGCTGATCCACCACATAATATATACGATCAGTCAACTGATCGACGACTATACCATGCGGCGCATACATTTCTCCGCGCACAATCACCTTGCGTTCGCTACCATCCAAACCAATACGCTCAATACTTGAATTGGTAAAATTTGAGTTAGTCCAAAAGAGCGTACGACGGCAAAAATCAATAGCAATACCATCAGGTTGAGTGCTTTCATGACTGAAATCTAGGAACACTTTTGGTGTGGTGGAAGCGTTAGCATCAACAGATACCACGAAGATTTTCTTATTCAACATGTCACTCCAGTAGAGATTGCGATCAAATGGGTCGTACGCAAGCGAACGAACTGATTCATTTTTGGTGCGCTGTACCATCTTCTCAATTAAATGCGGATCTTCGTAGTCTTTCGGTATCATTAGCGAGAAAATGCTGCCATTGTTTTGCACTTCATCGGTGAAATACACTTTTTCTTCGGCTTCATCAAAAGTGATGGCACCAAGATGTTCGAACTGATGAGCCGATGATGTCACCTCCTGCCAGTGTTCATCATAAAATACTATTTTGGACTGCGTTGTGACGGCAAAATCTAAAAAAAAAAATGCATTAATTGAAAAAATTTCAATATTTGTGTATTGACGACTAGCCAAAATTTATTTTTTATGTGTTTTAATTTTAACAGTGCAAAAGAATTAATGTCATAAATAGTGCAGCAAATACGGACTGCGTAACGTGAAGGAAAAGAGGAGAGGAAACTAAGTAACCACTCCTTGAAAAAATTTATTTATCTCAAACGAATTCATTCGTATGATTTTATAAAATTCAGTACATTCAAAGAATCTACAAAATCTTTAAACTTCTTATATCTTCACACTCTGTATTATCATTATAAGTATGGACGTTTACAAATATTTCGCCCCTTTACCCTTTATTTTCGTCTAAAAAAGACTATATGCAAACATACACACACTCGGGATACCTGCCCACCGACGACTTGTTACGTGTTTTGATGTTAATTGGCATGGTTTTTTATTTACAATGTTTAAATTATTTTGAAAAATCTATATATAATGGTCATGCATGCACAAGAACACATATTTTATACATGCATACATACATTTATTCATGTTTGTGCATGCACACTCGCAAAGTGTATAAATGAAAATGTCCGTCCACACATTCGAAGAAAAATGTATTTTTATCTAAGCGGCACGCATGTGACTGTGAATATTTTCATTCAATTGTTTTGCAAAAACAATTAAAAAATAAGCAAGAATGCTTGCATAAAAAAGTCAAAATATTTTTTACTACTGTTAATCCACCGCAATACTCAACCCTCGCGCTTTAGTTGAATTTTGAAAAATTTTAAATGTCCTTGAAATGGTGAAGAAATTAAGGGTATTTCTAGTCTTGAAATTAGAAAAAAAAGAAATGTTTCATTTGTCAAATCAATCAGCATATTCTTTTACCATTTCAACAATTACGTTACCCTACACATGACCGTCATTGTACTTATAGACATACATACATTTATACATATGTATATGTATGTATAAAGACCCACAGAGGTTTGCATGCGGAAATATATGTATGCACGTAGCGCTGACAAAATCTACACCGACTTATACAGTTTTATGATAACGCTAAGTTTTGCGAAAGCGAATGTTCCCGTGAATGGAAATACATTTGTACATACATACGTACATACGTATTTATAAATGCTGCAATCAATAAAAAGGTGTCAAATTAAAGGAATTACCTTTTTGCCCCACCCTTTCTTAGCGGCAACTGTTTATGGCCAAAATGATTGCAGGAGAACTAAAATAAATTTGGGGATTACAAAGCGTGAAGTCCTTAACTGATTCATACAATGTATATTATATAATTTATTATTTAATAATAAGCACTTCTTACAGGTAAAGTCTGGCGTTAAGCATTTTACCACTTGATCATCGCAGACCACTACTTTATCGAAATCTTCATAGTGTCAATGGAAGAGTTCTTAAGCAATTGAACGAGAATCAAAGTTAAGAGTGCTTTCAGTCGAGTATACAAGTTGAAGATTTACTACTTCTATTCGAGTTATACGATCTTTAAGAGAAGTGATAATGCTAAATCGAGTTTCTTCCAATCGTTTGGAGTATTTGCTTAACTTTTTTTCTTTATAATTTTTCGATAATACTCGATTAGATGTTATATAAAACTGAAATACTTAAGAGGGGCTTATACTATCATAGCTGCACTTCAACTGCAGGGTATAAAAGATTTAAGAAAATGCAAATAACGTGTCTACGTGCGATAACAATTTCACTTAATTACGAGTATTGAAAGTTTTGTGAAGTGATTAAGGCGCCTAAGTCATTTAAATGTATTTATAGATGCTTACATATATGTACATACATATGTGAAAAAATTAGTAATTTCTATAGCCTAAAAGATAATGCTTCATTTAATAAATACAAACATGTGCTTGCAAACAAAATCATCGAAATGGAGGGGTCTAAAGTTCGATACTATATAACAGCACTTTCAACACTATTCTTTCTGCTTCTTATGGCAAACATACTGCACGTAAGGCGATTAAGTGCTAATTCATTACATCCATAAGTACTCATCCCTTTTAAGCTTTTACATTTTTTGTAGCTTATGAGCAAGCAGCTCGTAAGCCATTCAGAGTATTATGGCTTCAATTAAGAAATTAATGCATATTACGTGCTCTTATTTATCTCGGTGTACCTGAGTTTGGGTTATCAGAGTAAAGCAGATTATTAATTTAACAAGTTCCACTATCTCTATTCGTTAGCCAGACTCTCACTCTTATTTGGAGCGTTTATTTATGATCCTTGATAAGTTCGTGGACACACATACATACTATATATTAAACACTTTCATATTTTATTTCCGACATCTGCCATTGGGATTCCAAATTAACATATGTACGCCTTCAGTACCTAAAAACAAAATTTAAATAGAAAATTTTGACATACAGATTTCTGCATAGATTTTAAAATTTATTCCCCAAGAACTTTTTGACCTTTCCTACAATCTAATGAAATCACATCTTTGTATTTTGATTATTTCATACCTCCCCTTGACGCGTGAAGCAAATGCAAGTCTAGGTATGAAATGGAGACCTGTTTCGAAAATATGTAACATTAAATTCTTATTCACTTGCTCACAAGTCTCGCGAACCGATTCCGCTGAATAATGCATTGACTGCGTAAATATGTATGAAACTGTAGAGCAAAGATGAACGTTACGACGGAGTTCGATATGCGAACAGTAGTAAATGAATAACTGTAGCCCAACACAAACACATACATATCAACCAATTGTACGAGTTACCGGCATTTTATTCAAAATTCGGTTTCAGTTTGTTTCGCGCGTCGAATTTATGTTGCGTCGTCGTTTCATAAAATAAACATTAATTAATGCCAATCAATTGATTTTCAACTTCAGTCGACATTCATTACCATAATAAAAGTCTAACGAACACACGCACAGTGCATACAGTATTGTGAAAAATATTGACTAAGGCTACTTTCGTCGTAATTTATAACCCACCTTATCTTGGAAGATAATTGTATAGAAATGAAAGAAAAAATTGGTTTCTTGAGATTGATCATAAGTTAAGAAGATCTTGATAGCATTCGGGATTATCGCTCAAAATATATTTTTTTGAATTGAATGACTTTGCTGTTTTTTTATCATCAACAATACGTCAAATTGAAATCATTTAAAGCTATAAATAAAATGTTGAAATTCTCACTGTATTATACAGTGGTAGACATTCGTTTATACGAAAATATTGTTTGTATTTATTAGTATGCACAGTTGAATGTATTTAACAATTTGAGGAGTTTTGTGTAAAATTTTAATATTTTACTTATTTAAATGTAAGTGTGGCTTACATTGCGCCAAAGGCAACTCAGAATATGTTATCTTCTCGACAAATCAATGACAAATTATATTTTCCTGTCATTGCCAGACATGTCACACAGGTTTTGAGCTCCATATCCAAAATAGAGTGGACGAAACTTAAGTCAAAACCGCTGTTGACTGATGTTCATATGACAAAGCGGTTGAAATTCGCCCGAAGATAGATTTAATTTAGACGGCCCGGTCTGTTACTGCTGCTATTGGCATGATCTAAGCAAACATGACGTGGTTTGTTCGAAATGAAATTTCGGAGGAAGAGCTGTAATGGTTTGGGTAGCCTTCTTTACTACAACGAAAATGAACTCCGAAATCTACATAGATTTATAAGAAGTTGTGTTGGTGACTTATTATGAAAATTATCCTGAGAAAGAGTTAATTTTTCGGCAAGATAATGCATCTATGTATACATGTTTTGAGACAATCCAGAGCGTGGTTTTGTTCAAAAAACTTTAAATTGCCTGTATGTAGTAATTTGGGGTATACTTGCTGGTAAAGCCTACTCAAAAGGAAAACAATACCAAAATCTCCTCCAACTTCCAAATGCAATTCCCTAAACTTAGGAGGAGATAGGTGAAATCGAATTTTTTGCTTGATTTCAAAAAAAAGGAGGCCAAACGAAATACTAAATTGAATATATGTACATATGTGTATAATTGAAAGAAAAGATTTTACTTTTTACTGACTTGTTAATTTTTATTAAATTCGTATAAACAAATGTCCCGCATAGAACACACTTTTCGATTCGGCCGCGACAACAACAACACTTTTCGGTGAAAGGTTTAGTTAGTTTTCCTTTTTTTTTCAAAATCACAAGGTAAATAGTTTTTTTAACAAATTTTGACAAAAAGAGGTGTGCATCATTGAAATTGATGTACATGAAATTACGACATTGTATAAATGTATATGTATGTATGTGTGTACATATAATGTAGATTAGACATTTTGTATTATTTAATGCTTGCAAGACTTTTTTACCGGTTTTGCTTATGCAAGTTTGCAGATTTGAGTAACATACATACATATGTACATACAAGTATGTACAGTGAATAGAAAAATAATGCAGTTACTTTTAATTAAGTTGGCTTTCGATAAGCAGAACGGAATACATATAAAAAGTCAACACAACAGAAAGCAATCCCCACATAGAACCGTTATCGCTTAGTGCTTGCTTTTTATCAGCATTCCGAGCTCGTGGCGCTTGATTTGCTGGCAGGTATTGCCTGATTGGGTATGATTCGGACATATATGCATGTTTATACCTTAATCTAAACAGGTGTAGATATGTATGTATGTACGTAAGCATTCTTTGGCACGTCTCTATTATCTACATTTTTTAAGTAAAATTGAAATAAAGACAAATATTATGTATATTAATACCATGACGTTGCTAATATTTCATGCAATAATGTGTCATCAAGCCGCCACTATTCAATCACCATGATACAGCACAGCAATTAAGAACACAGAAATAAATCCAATTGAGAATTTGCGTTTGGGCGAGTAATGAGACAAGCTGGAAAACAAGAAACACTAAATACAAAACTTTTTAAATATCCATCTTTCATTTTTAATAATGCTAGTGTGTAATGTATGTATGTATAGGTGGTACTTATTCGAATGCTAACAGTTACTACACTGGTTAAAAGGTTAGCTTATGCATGAAAATTGGTAAAACTCATGTTATGCATAATTGCAACAAATAATAATTGACTGTTAAATAGTTCGACGATGAATATATGTATGTATGTGTTAATTTGTACAGAATACGAACTTCGTTTGGAGTTCGCTTCATGTTGAAGAAATTGAAAACATGCGAATTCGTCTATATAAATCCATACTTACATATACATATGTATGAATAGGTGTCAAATAAATCTTTTTTAGTATATACAATAGCACTAGGCGCATATACATAAGTATGTATGTACATACATCTGATAAATGTTTGGCCCTGCTTCTCGTTCCATTTGTCGCATTATGTGAGAAATGCAGAATGAATTTTTGGAAATTATTTACGAAAGTTTTTCACATTAGAAATAGAGTTGGAGATTTTCTATTATTTTCTATACCATCTCGACCGGGATTTGAGCACAAAATCCATCGAGCGATTACGTGGTCAACGCACTTGCATACAATCTATCAATGACCTTACAAGCAACGGGGGGTCAAGCCGAAATTCGAATGCAACTAGAATAGGTGGGTATAAGCAAAAATATAGAACCATTCAACATATTCATATTGGCGCACAAATAAACAAAAGTTGTTGTTAATTACTGAAATGCAAACACACAAACATTTTAGTATTTACTTGCTTTACAGCTGATATATGCATGAGTGAACACTTGCGGTCAATAAAAACGCACCAGCAAATATAATTGAAACAAGATCACAAGAGCAATTTGTTTATAAAGTTATGATATTAGGGCTCTTTTTATTTGTTTGGCCACATGTATGTAAATTAGTTATTCACATAAATTTATTCGAGAATGGTTCTTATAGAGGATAGCCAGTTAATTCAAAAAATTTACAAAAATCAATCCATGATATTCATGATCAATGAAAGGAACGGAAAGTGAAGTTAATTTAAAGCGACTAAATTATTTTCACCACTAACGGTAAAAATATAGACAATAGGCTCTTCTAATAAATAGATCGTTTGTTCTTTAAACTCAATAATCGTCCTTAATTCTCTAAGGCATGGAATTCAATAGGATCTCAATTGATTTCCTTATGAAACGACCATACCAAACCAGTCTTTATCAGTTGACCTATACTTGTTGGCTTCTGTTTGGCAACTTTACACTTCATTGTGTCAATAGAGTTTAAATCGGGCCGGTTTCCAAGCCAATCCAAGCGTTAAATCCTTAGATCGATAGAATATGTTATGAAAAGCAACAAACAATCATTTTTTGTAAAAGACAACAAGAAATTCTAGCCGCTTTGCCGAGAAAACACTACTATAACTAAAAAGTCTTCAATCCAATTTCATAAAAAATAATTAATTTCTCAGTGCCTACTACAATTTTTTTTTTTTCAAATTTACAGTTATATAGCTGAAGATGGTCTACAAAAGTTTTTTTTTTTTTGGTGCGTTTTTTTTTTTTACCGCAAGTGTAAGTTCGTTTATTGAATTTGCACATACTCATAAGAGATTGTATTAAATGTACCTTCTCGAATATACCTTGTTAGCTTTTGCATATTCATAATTTTTGCTATTTGTTTTCATTTTTGTTTTCTGCGCTAATAAAACAAAGTCAATAACACTTTGACCTACAACGAGTTCAGTTAATTTCGGCTTTTAAAATGGACACGCTATTAGTACAGTAAACAACAATAAACGTAGTCAACATTTTTACATATAGTCTTTTGGAAAAGACTTTAAACTAGGCTATACTACGCTAGTATCGCCAGTCGAAAACTGGCTTTTACTTGGCTAACGAAGTCAATGATTTCCAGACTTTAAGTTGAAGTTTGCAAACTCTTTGCAAAGATTAACTGAGGGGATTTTGTCAAGCTATTTAATATTAGAATGAATAACAAATACGAAGTTAGTTTTTATCTCAATATATTATTCGATTAGCTAAGCTTTATGGCCCTCGGGTTTTATACATTTACTGACAAAAAATCCACCAAAAGTGAAGGTGCAACCGTTAGTTTGATTTATTTGAATACAGCGATCTATGGAGGAACACATACTCTATTGCTGTTAATATCAAATAATAACAGTTGCGCCGTTTCTGCTACTAAATTTGCTTCGATGTGACTGCTTATACAGTTCGCTGCTGAAGTCTTTTGTTTTCATTTGGCATAACTTGGAAAAAATTCAGCGACTTTCTTGGTACACACTCGCATATATCAAGTTCATTATACATTATAGTTTTTTAATTAATTATTTGCTAATACGTACGCTGTATAATGAGCTCTGTATTATTTTGAATAAGGAGATCTTTGTTATGATTAGCTAAAAGCCGTAAATGCAAGTGAAAGTAGTTTCTGTTTATTACTCATAATGTTAGTAGGTATTGTAGAAGCGCATGCTTGAAATGAGTCGATTCGTTGCTCTTAGTAATATTTTTGAATACGGAACTGAAATTCTGAAACTGGATACTTCCGTGTAAAAATCTTTGGTGCATGCGCCAAATTGTTTTCCTTGTTTTATCGTACTTACAGACATGCTTTCTGGTTACATTCACATACATGCAAACGCATGTGTATAAGTATTTGTCATATAGACTATATCGGAAAAATATTATGGATGAAATTTTGCAAAGTGGTGCTAAAAGCTGTGTTTTCTGATATTTATGACATTTACGCTCAAATCATATACATACATTTTCCCCATAAACTTAATCAAATTAAAGCAGGCATGGTGTTCGTTTTTTCAATGGAACACCTTTCCGATTTTCCACTGAGTAATGCTAATTTTAACATTATTCTCGTAATTGAAAAGAAATGCGGTTATATTCAATGATCAGAAAACCCGTTTCAGCCCCAGATGTGTTGCCAGTCAAACCCTTTTTTGTATTGGCCCACCACTGAATTCGTTTTGCTGTAGAATGGCGATAAGCACGTGGTGGCGTTAACGAATTTATCGCTTGATTACACCCGGCACTGTGTGCGATAATAAGTAGCGCTTGCTTTTACTATACAATGACGTCAATGTTTCAAAGCATACCATAAACAAGAGAACATTTCAAATGAGTTTATAATCAAGAGCATGGCAATGAGTTTGATTGGCATGAGCGAGATGTATAAACTGGATTGTATTCTTATATATTATAAGATGTATAGTATATAAATACAAACAAGCAAACTCATCACATTTCTAGCATTTTTGAGAATCAGCATCTAAATTTTGTGAGCGGATTCCCCTTAAACTCTCGAAAAACAGCTGATTATGCATATATATGCTACGTAATATAGTGTTAATATAATCGAAATAACCTCTTAACGTCTGTTTAAAAGTAATCGAAAATGATCCAGATTAGGAGTATATAATCCAGAAATTCGCTAAAAATTCAAAGTAATACGAAGGAATCAACTTTTCAAGTACAAACATTTTTCGCAGTCAGTTTATTTTATTGATGTGAAATCATTCAGCTAAATGTTAAAAAAAAATTCAAAATAGGAACTTGTACATGTGTATGTACTCGTATTTCTGTAAATTAATCAAGAATGTTAATTGTGAATATTCTAAATCAAGTTTCTCGAAATTTTGCGGCGTAGAAGAACGTTTATTTCGCTGCCATTAACTTTAATCTTTTTCTTTTTCAGTCTTAGTAGAACTTCAAATTTCTCTAATCAAGGAATTGCGCTTTTAATCCAAAGTAGATACATACATACATATTATTATTTTTTTCATTGGGGATGTTTTTTTACGTGGCGGGTCCCAAACCCAGCGCACAACCCTATGCAGGGGATGTTTCGCATTCTCACTTTAGCTCGCCTTCAAACGGATGTTCTAAGGCTACCCAGAGGATACTTGGTCAAAACCCGGAAGTCGTGAGCTGCTTGAGTCATATGTAAAAGAATCGTTTCTGGCCACTCCCAAGTGAATGGCGATTAGAGAACTTTCCTCACTTGCGTGAACTTCTACACATGACTCCCTACGTTGGCTAGGTCATGGTGTCCGGATGGAAGAAAACACTCCAGCTCAAAAAGTATTCGACGCAGTACCCACCGGGGGAAGCAGAGGAAGAGGGAGAACTCCACTCCGTTGGAAGGACCAAGTGGAGAAGGACCTGCCTTCGCTTGGAATATCCAATTGGCGCCACGTAGCGAAAAGAAGAAACGACTGGCGCACGGTTGTTAACACGGCTATAATTGCGTAAGCGGTGTCTACGCCAATTAAGAAGAATATACATATACATACATACATATTTTCGATGCATGTACATAGAAATTGCGATAATGCAAACATAACTGGCATAGCTACGAATTCAAATTTCAGCGATCACATCAGATTTTGGTTATTATTGTGCATTTAATTTGTATATAAACACATAAGAATATGATACACGATATCGTACATAAATATTTATTTAAAGTTTTTTAGTCTTGGTTACTTGAGACCATGCAAAGTTTGCTTCTTCTTATTTAATAACGGAATATACAAATGTATTCACATTACGAATATATTATAATAAAAAACTTAATTTTGCTGACTTGGTGTGTATTACGCGGACTCCGCGAAAATATATCTATGTATATATCTTTCATACAATGTTTTTTTTTAGGATTTCTTTATTTTTAAAGGCAATACGAGTATAATAGTGTAAGTTCAGTCGGTTTAGTCGTTCATGAAAAACTATTTAATCGAAATCTTTTGGGAAAGTGCTTGCCACTTGAGTTTGCAATCGACCGATTTAGTATCACAAATCAATGAAAAGGATGGTGAAATTACATTACCTCCGTATTTACTAGTTGACGACATTTTCATGTACTCAGACCTAAAGTGAATACGGTGTCGGTATCGGGAAAGAAATCGCACACCCTTCAAATGCTCCTGACATTGGTTTATTACCCAGGATGTCAAAATACTTCATTTTTTATACAAAAGCCACTTCCTCTTATTTCATTAACGTTTTAAGAAAAAATTTTAGAAACTATAAAAAAATGTATGATAGCGAATATAATACTCGCTTCCAAACTATAGCTTACTTAAATCAGCTCTTCACATCGAATACAGTATAACATAGAACAAAAAAGTTCAGTTTCATTCCTCTTGCAGTTTTACCGTATCCGTATCGTATGCCCACTTCCGCTTGGTTTTTTGCAAAAGCTTTGGCAGATTGTGCTAACCGGAGTTCCACAGCCTACATAGTAATTGTAAATGGTTTATGTATGTTATAAAGCAACCCATCACATCCTTACAGTGAACAACCTCTATTAAAAAGAATTCACAACACACCACTAACACAATTATTGCATACGTGACCGCGATGACAATCGTAATGGCGGAGCTGCCGGCAAAACTGATATCCGTTGCTCCGTAATCAAAACAAACAAATAATGCAAAAAAATAAATAACAAACTGCATTAATATTTATATATGTATAGGTAAATACTTTTTTATTCCGTACAATTGAGTGGCTAAAGGTTTCGTCTGTCTCAAAAGGTCAATCGCAAAATTAAATATGTATGTACATATGCCTTTCATAACTCCATAATTCACCGTATTACAATTGTTTATTACAGATATATCAAATCCTTGAATTATTGTTAACAATATCTTTTGAATTCTAAGCTGTCTAAAAGGTTCATTCGATATTATTTTCTAAAAATACGTAAGTTACATAAGAATTGAGTGATGGATTTTCTACACGTAAAAAAGCGCAGCATTGACATTCAAGCGGGCGAAAAGTAAATTATCACCAGCATTATTTACTGATAATGCAAATACGAGTACATTCCATTGTCGCATTTTAATACCGGTACTGACTCCTCACTTTTTTTATCAGTTGAACAACTCACCAAACCTAACCTAATTTATTTATTTATTAACCTGTAATGAGCAGATATTTGCTGCGCTTCTTTTAACATTGTGGTGCAATATTCTTTCAGCAAATTTGCTAAAGGGTAGTGTGCAGAGCATTCGATTATGTGGTAAAGATAATTATACAATCTTATTGTATAATATTGAACGTTTATCTGTAATATCTTATTGCTGCCTTAAAGTTCAACTTACCCCACGCGAATGCGGTGTTTATATACAGAATCAATATGTAAAATATTCCACGTTGGAAATTTATCATTTTGCAGGTTTGTAAATTTCTAAAGATTCTGACAATTCTTCAAACCCGATGACTTAGAAGTCAAGTGTTGTAAATTATTTTAGCATATAATTTTCTTGAAAAGTGTTTTTGTAATGATATATTTAAGTACAATTATCCCTTTTGAAGTAATCCGATATTTTTATCACTGTACCGTAGACGTAACTGATGGACTAAGCGAGCCGAATTATAAAGGAAGGAAGTTGAATGAGCGAAGGATATTTATTTATCGTAAAAGTCCGCGTTTTTTCTTATACATTACATGTGCGACTATACGAGTTCTCGCGACACTTTTAGACGTGAAAATTTAAGTTTACGTCTTGACAAATTATCACTCACTGTCGCATTTAGCAACTTTAAACTGACGTTTTGTTTCATTAAACGACAGGGTGACCGTAGTTATAAAAATTGCAGTGCTCCTCTTTCAATCCACAAGCGCTTCTACGTAACCGGAACGGTAAATCGGCTAATGCTGGAACTACATAACTCGCGTAAGCGTAAGCGTGCGACTGACAGGCTAAATGGGCAAAATAAAAATACTCCAAGTGATACTTTCAATCGTTTTTTATCAATAATATGGGGTATCCAAAAATATTTGTTTCGAAGATTTAATGATTATTTTGTTTAGCCTAAAAGGATATTTTTTTTCAAATTAATAACAAATAATGGATTATATATTTTTTCTTAAACATATTTTATTTAAACATGAATTTCACTTTGAAATTTGCTACAAACATATAAAAATTGCAGTAAAAATAGTTTTATTGAATTTGAGTATTTTAGAAATACTTTACCAGATACTATGTATACAGATCAAAAAATAAAAGCTTTCAAACACGCCCCATGATACTCATTATAAGACCATGTTCATTAATAGAGCATGAAGTAATAGTAAATTAGAGCAACAGACATTTCCGAACATCAATACCCAAGCCAAATATAAGATAATGAGGTGTCTTGGTCTTTGTTTTGTAGATCTATAAAAGATAAATATGTATTTGATGGCATACATATGCTTTGTAAGCTTTTATTTGAGTTTAGTATTTAGTTTTTTTACTCTGTCGTATTTCTTAAAACTGACAGCATGTTTTTTATTTTATACTGTCTTTATTGATGCTCGGCTATTGTACTTTATGACCTGAAACTGAATAAAATTATACTATATAACAGAGAGACTATACTATCGGTTTATATAAAAAATTAACAATAATAAAATCTAGGGTATTTACACAAAACATTGTTACTAAAAACGAAAACTCAAAAAAAAAAAGCAAAATAAAATATTTAAACTGACTACAATTGTGTGTGGTAATCAAAAATACTTTTCCTAAATTATTTGGGGTTGGAATACATATATGGTTTTTTGTTAAATTTTAAAAGAAATTTGTTTTTAAATTTTAAATCGAACATAAACGAAACGTTTAGACATATAAAATATGTGAAGGGCCAAATGATATTGGTTAATATTATCTGAAGTGATTGTGTCCGTGGATCCATACATAGGTTTGTTGGAACCCCTTTATAAAATTTAAATACTTATAATTAATATACATACTTTAAAATTAGTTTCCATGCAATTCAATATGCCTATATGTATGTATGTGTGTATGGACGCAGTCAACAATTTAACCATGATTATGTTTGCATATTTCTTTAAAAAATCTCTCATCATCATTCATATATAATAACTAAAAACAAACTATTTTCCTATTTGAAATTTCTCTAGCACGGTGCTAAATACACTTATATATCTACAGATTTGGATTTTTTTTCTTTCCTTCGAATATACCACTCGGTGCTTCTGTGAAACTCTTGAACTTAATGTGCAAAATTAAAACGAGACACGGTTTTATGACAAATCCAACGTACAACTTGCCTCAAACGCGTCGAAATCCATGTGAAAACTGCACCAGCATGCTGTAACTTCGATACATAGTGCTTGATGTGGTCTGTATTAAAAAGTTAAGGAACCCAAATGTATCAAATTAATTTAAATAACGAATCTGATGAAAGTCGATAAGTCGAACAGGTTGTTACACATCTAAATAACTTATGTTAATGAAGATAGCAAAAGTTCGATTTATCAACTTGCACCTATAACTTGAATAGAAAAGTAAATTTGTAAAGGATATAATAATGTCCACGGTTGATGACCTCCATTGATGTAAGTGACATATGTAAAACCATCTTTCCCTTTGCCGCGAATGTTATAATAATAGGGAAGGAAGGAATGCAAATGAAATCTGAAAAATAAAATATTGTAACAACTGATAGTAAGTTCTTAATAAAATAAGAAATATTCTCATAATACCTTCTTTTTTCATAAAATTGTATGGCAGGTTGGTTTGTGGTTAGCACATGTAGAAATATCGCTTTCACCGAATGACGTTCAGCGGTCGTCAAATGATTTAGTAAGGAGTCCAACAGTAATGACCCAATCCCATTTCGTCGATGTTTTCGATGCACACCCAATGATAGTATGTAACCAATGTCAGCATTACGGCCCATGGAATCCGGTAAAATCCCTTTATCCTAAGAGCAAAAATATTTTGTTGAAAAAAAAACTTATTTATATTATAAAGCACATTAGGATGGGACCTCTTTGTTAAGATTTCTGTATGGTTTGATTTCGGCAACTATTAATCCTATTATAGCCAGATTGTAGACAGCCGCTAGCGCGAAGAAACGCGAACTGGATGTAATGTCTTCGTACCATGATAACGGATAATCAATGGGAAACCAATCTTGGCATAATGTTCTCACCTTAAAAAATATTCATACATACAAAGAATTAATATGAAACAATAGTTAGTACACTCTTGTTTACAATTATATTTACCTCGGTCAAATCATCTGGAACCAAAAATCTTAACTGAACATCAGTAATGGAACAGAGCGGTACATGATGTTCGGTATCCGCACGATTCACATTAGATTGAGGCAGGTTGTGTTTATTATACCTGAAGTATGAATTTATACATTGTTTTTTATTTTGTTCAAATACGGAGTGAACAATAAAAACATAAGAAAATACAAATCTGCATGTATGTACTATATACGAACGCATGCAATAATTATACATTTTTGGGAATCAAAATTATTAATTAATTAATTAACGGAAGCTACAAATCTGTGAATCCCGCTATTTGCAATTAATGAAAACAAACCTACAATTACAGTTTAACTTTTATAATTCGATTTTTTTTTTGTGGAATGTGGTCAACAAATAAAAGTCAATAACCGCTGAATTCAATAAACAATTTAAGTACATACATGCATATGTATAAATTAGACAGTGTAAATATGTTTAAGCTTTTGAATTATATGACTCTTTGAATAAGTAATATTCTGATTTATTCAAGCACTCTGAAAACTCTTTGCGCGCAGTAGATACATTTTAATTTTGAGTTTCTATTTAATTTAATTTACATTTGGAACATTTAAATGCATAAGCACGTTTGCTGACGGCACTGCTCGTCTTTAAATGTTTTAGCTTGTGACAAGCAAAACAAAACTGATCCCACTCGCATTTATTCAAATTCAATTTAAAAATATTAAGTAAAATTAAATTTTCTACTAATATGCCTATGTATGTATGTAAAGATATGTATATTTTTACTTTTTTATAGAGAGTATTATCTACAAATTACATTCAAAATACATCCAGATACTTACCAAGTAAAATGTGCCATGGAATTGTATGTAGTCACATCAGTTGTCCACGTATAAATTTCTAATAGGACAACAGCTATGATTACAACCACACCAAATAATAACGAAGCAAACAAAATTTTGGAACTTATATAGGTATATCTTTGGATGGAGCAAATAATAAGTTAGTGTTGAGTTACTGTTTTCTTGTGTTGACAACTTGTAACCCAAGTATTTCCTCTTTTGTGCTTTCGAAATCAATTTCATATAAATTATGTGTATATTATTCTAATTGTACGCTGTTAATATTTGTGCATTAAACCGCATACTTCAACATCAATCATAAATTCAACTATTTAACACTACTCCGGCAAACACTTTCATTTGAACACATCACTTCATGTGTCATTTCCCATCAGCTAAAACTTATCACTCAATTGAACCCAATTATTCATTGTTTATCTACACAATGTTCTGTGACATATGTGTACAAACCAATAAAATATCCAAAACTTCCTGCTGCCTTCAAAGCTTTAAATCATGACAAATTGCTAAATTTTTACTGTATTTTGATTACTTCGTTAAATAGAAAAACTAAGAACAAAAACAACACAGGCTGTCAAAATTGGAAAACCATCAACATTGCCATACTGTCAGAGTAAATGGAACAAATATTTTTCCGTTAATGATAAACTATTAAAATATTATTAAAACAGCTTTTAGCTTTTAAAATAATCTATTGAAATCAAAAATATATACGACTATACCATAAAATATGTATATATATTTTCAATTGTAGCAACAAAAAGTATCTGATGGTAGCGCAAAATTTTCGGTCAGCTGCTTTATTTTCAATGTCAACAAAGATTACAGTATGCTTACACTTAGAACTTATTTGGAGCAGATTTGGGATATGCTAATACATATATGTAAAATAGTGACCATGGTATTTTATCCCAAACAAGTTCTTTATATAGTTGCTTCTGAAAAATTCTAGATTATTAAAAAAAAACAATTATTAAAATAAAAGATTAATTCTATAGAAAAAATGTATTTATTTTTTTCAAATTGCAATATGTAAAATTTCTGTATTAAATGTTTAATTACTATATAATAGTTTTAGTTCAAAAGGAACCATAAATTGTAAACCCTTTCAGAAATATCACAATTTTTTATCTATAAAAAATTATATTATTTTATAAAAGGGCGCAGCACTTTTACTATGCAAATTAACATTTTTAATTCTTTTAATAAGGGCATCAAAATTTACATAGAAATTCATTAAACTAATTTGAAACAGTTGTTATTGGACCACCCTTTTTAAATATAAATGAATCATATGAATATGTACTAAAAACTAAAAACGTATATGTATTCGACTTTTGTAATTATTTAACCTTTCCTTCGACAATATTATCCATTTTAAGAGATTTTCGCTTCAATTCATGGCAATGTTCCCAGAATTTAGTGAGTCGCTCATCAGCATCCGAACAAAAATCACGAAAATCTTTAAGCATTTTCAGTTGAAAAAGCTCACCGTCTTGCGAATTTTTAATTACCAATGATTTCCACTTCTTATTGGGAATCATGTGATTCCAGGCCCATAAAAATCCAACCTATAAATATATATATATCAATAACATAACATTACTTTCAAAATTAATTATATGCATGATAACACCTTCTTTGGTACATTAGTATTATTTGTGTGCCCATACACACATCGGGTAACGTTCGCTTCTTGTCGGCTCGGAGATTCAAATTGATAGTTATTTTTTGAACAACTGTAAAAAGCAATAATAATCTTATATTCGCGAACTTGTTTAACTTTTATTGTTAGTAATTTTTCTTACCGAATAAGTACAAACATGTGTCCGGAACAATGTACGTATTGGTATTCCTTAGGCACCTATGCGAATATACAAGAAAACATGGCCACTTACTTATATATTAAGGTGTATAATGAATGAGGAGGTACTTACATCTTTGTTAAACGAATACTTTTTTTCTATCACACATGGCAAAAAACCGAACCTTGCGAGAATAGCTTCTTGAAATAATAACATGCGATCAGCTCTACTCTCTTCAGCGAATTCTAATGCGTACATAGATTAAATAAATCACTCATTATATAATATATAATCTTATATATATCATTCTATAAGATTCTATTTATATATCATCACTTACCGGCGAACATAACACTCTTGCCGCTTAAAAATTTCTCCGATAACGGTATGAAAATGGGACCACGGAGTGGATCAGATTTCTCTGTAAATGGTTCTGCCATCGGATCAGCAGGAACTGATATCAATTCATAATTACAATGATTCGCTTTACGTGTCCAGCTCCAAATCTTTAAATTTTAATACAAAAAACTGTTAATTTACTTTCATTTTTCATAAGTTCGTATGTACACATACCAAATCTCCCACAATCGGTCCGGATGCCGTGACCCACTCAACAACTATTTCAAAAGCATACCCGGGCTGCATAACAGTATGATACTTGACATGACCCCATTCCATACGCTCGCTCTTTTGATTGACATTGATTTCCAAATGGGAATGACGGTATATTTTTTCTGTAAGAATATTGCTTAATCATATTTTTTTATTTAATACATATTTACTCACTATTTTGGCTATAATCAGCCCAAGATTGTGCCGAAGGTATTTCTCGCAGGAATGTGGGTATATTCGGAATCTTCGTTTCATCAGTCCACAAATGGTTACACCCCTGTAATTCGATCTCCATCCACTCATTCTCAAAAGCACTTAAATCCAAAAGAGGTTTAGGTACCTCTGAAAATCAATATAAATTTGTGAATATAATTTCCTTGTAAAAAGTATTGAATTACTTAAGAATAAATAAGTATTATTTCTCCTCTTCATCACTTTTCACTTTACTGACATAATTTCACTAAAAGTACCTTTTATCGGTTTTTCTTGTTGCACTATAAAATAAAGATAAAACCCAGGTATAATTTGCCTATCCCAATCTCCTGAAGCATGACAAATCATTTTCTCTCTGAAAATTGTTAAAAATTTATTAAATAACAAGGTGAATAAAATACTTATTACCTTCGCATGGCCTCCAATATATCTAATGGATTTTTGTTGTTGTCCAAACGTGACTTGAGCCAAAGCAAGGCCTCATGTGAAACAAAGGTGTAGCATGGCAAGTTAGGAGTCTGAGTGAAGAAAGCTACACCGGTTATGGGATGCTTCATTGCTTCAAGGATTTCATTCAAATCGGAGTTCGGGCGTAATTTTACCTCCGACGCAAAGCTTTGCATAAAAAAATTAAGTAATAATAATAGGATATTATCAATACGCTTACGAATATGCGTGTGTATGTATGTATATGTATTGCTATTAAGTTAGTTTTAATCTCGATGCACATGCATGAATGTATTTTCATTCAGAATGCTGGACCTTGGTGACCATATGTGATATAGGGGAGGGCACAATAGACGTGGGTCAGTGTGCAAAACTTTACTATTTATCTATGTATGTATTTTCAGTGAAAAGCACTTACCCATCATCCTGATCCTCTTTGTGGCTTAAATCATTATTTAATGCTATTGCAGCTGCATCTGCCGCGGGCGATATGCGGCCACGATCGACTTTCATCACAGGTTTAGAGATAAAGCTGTTATTAAATATATGGTAGGTATTATTCACTATTCCCTCCAAGATGGCAATAGCACAAAACATGGTCAAAAAATGAACGACTTTTTCCTTCCACTTGTCTACTAAGTGCGAACATTATGAATTCGGGATAATGTCGTTAGTTTTTATGCCACCATTTTTGCTTAGTATAGATTATAATTATTAGTTTTTTCACATTATTCTACTCAATACAAATTAATACACCTCTGTGGGCCAGCAAATATAAATGCTAACTACGACTACTTTTTATTAGTTGATGTGCGCTATGAAATACAAGAACAAATCGGACAAAACTTAAAAGCTTCGCTTTGACCAACCTTTGCTGTGTTGACATAAATAGTGGATGATGCTTTTCATTAAATCTAGGTGTAACATGCTGAAAACCGAAAACCAAATTAAAATATAGAGATCAAATTAAATCATATTTATTAAATTAAAATACAAGAATTAACGTATCATTGCCAAAAACTGCTGATATTGAAAATTGGTAGAAATTAGGTATAACTTTATAAAATTTTGGCGGCCATATTGAAATAAATATTTACATTTTTTAAATAAATTATTCATATTATCTTTAAATTAATTAATAGAAACAATATAAATATATATATGTATATAAAAAAAAATTAAAATGTTTTCAGAAGGTTGCAGAAGAAATAGAATAGATATGTGCGTATGTAGGTGATAAAAAATATATGGAAATAGCATTATTATGCATATTATATAACTATGTATGTATGTAAGCAAACACCGTACTAGTAGAAAAGCCTTTGAATCAAATCAAATAAAATTGTTACTGATAATGCGTTAGGTGCTGTCACAATACTGTTACTATAACCGTTAACAACATAATAAATGACAGAATAAGAACCTTGGTCGTTTTTCCGGTAGGCGATTGCTTCCAACACGTTCACGAAAGGGCGAATTCACCAGTCCCTTCAGGTTCGAGTGGTACGTCAGAAGAAAAGTTGCATACATAATGTAATTAACACAATATTTATTTCAGTATTTCTATATCCAAGTATATGTAGTATGTACATATATTTAATGAACTAGAGGTCTTCCTATTTCTACATTTCGCTAAATTTATTTTTAGTTTTAAATATGAAACGTTACTAAATACGATTTATTTTTACAGTAAGGAGCAAGATTAGGCAAAATTTATTGTAGTTCTTCTCAAGTTAGAATTCGATTTCACAATTAATATAAATTAAAAACTGTGTGCTTATATTTATTTATGATTGTTGGATAGATGAACAATCACAGTGGTGGAAAGAAATTACAAGTACGACTAAGTAGAAATTTGTGTGTATGTAATAGACGAAATGTATGTGTGAATATGTACGTTAGACTGAATGTATAGATTTTAAGTAAAGAACCTGGTTGGGTTGAGGTCTGGAAATAATGCTGGTACTGTGACGTCGTCGTGTTAAATGACTTTGTGCGGTGGGGCTATCCTGTAAATGATTCCAACTCGATACATAAGCCGAAAGCAATAATAATTTGGAAAAGATCAGAAATTAGCTTCGCTTAAAATAGTCAACGAGTATATATAATAAACATAGAATACGCTATATACATAAAGATAGTTGTACACGCGTTAATAACAAACATATATAAAAATAAAATATCGAAAATTTATAACCTACATCATTATGTTCAGCCAATTACAATAAAAATGATTTCCTGCCAATTTAAAGTGAAATGAGATGAAATCAAGCCATTTGTACATTAAATTATTGAAACGGGAGTTGCAAAATTAAAATACTTTAAACAAAATATAAATAAATATACATCAATTGGAATAAAAAGTATAAGAAAATAAAGAATAAATATATTTATTTTAGGTATTGAGGTAATCATATGAATAACGATAAAATAACATTTTAGAATGAAGTAAGTAAATTAATCAATAATTAGATGCCGCTTTGAATCATCCAAAACTGGCTTGATTATATTAAAATATATATATTTTGTAAGAGTAAAGTTTTTAGATCAGAATTACTTATGTGAGAGGCAAGAAATACAAACAATATTTAAGGCAAATCATTTTTATCTACGATACTGGCTTACATGGATTCGCTGCCGTTTCACTTTGTTTATATGCACTTCCATAAAACGCATGAAGTCTTCGACCTGTCTCTTAGTATTGTCCACAGCTAGATCTGTATAGATATCACAGCGTTGACTTCCATATTCAATGATTTTTTTCATCGCTAAGTTATCAGTGGGTAGTAAATACATACGGTAACGCCAGTATTTTAAACTCTGTGAAATTATGTTCAAAATTGAGAAAAGCAAATCACATTAATTTCAATATGAAAGCCGATTTCAATTTTATAATTGAGCAATAACTTACCTCCATCAAAGGATAGTCCCGGTCCCCGCGTGTACAAATATAATGATCCATATAGTTCCAATTGAAATTTTCTAATTTTTCCGTCGTAAAATTAACACCTGATATTTCATAAGTCTCGTGTTGGGGTGCATGAAAACGATAGCGGTAGTCAACGTTAATGGGCGGATAAGGATGTCTAAAATATTTTCAAATTCAGAAAGACAAATATATAATAACACTAAATATAGGTCACTCACCTTGGCCGATAACCAGTGACTGTTATCACGGATCCAATCAATGTTATTCGGTGAAATATTCGACCAATAGAAAGCAAATACTCCTTCATCACTTCAGTCGGTGCAATAATTCCTAAAACGGAAGGTGGCTTTTGTTGTTTGTAGCCGCCACAGCAGGGCGCCTGTGCTGGTTGAGTATTCTTCTCCTCGAGCACAATCAGCTGGAAGCCTTGCGCCAATCGTTGGGACACAATCTCCCGAAATACCTCCTCCGTAGAAAGAGGTTTACGATACACCGCTCTACTATTAGCATAATCGAAATTTACATCGTCAGGCAGAAGCGTATAATCAGATATAACATAATCATTATGCAGAGAACGTTTATCTGGGAAATAATCGGTTGTGATTGGCAAACAAGCCGGTATGGTTAGCGATTTCCAATCCACACCTAAAATTGTGGATGGTTAAAAACGTACGATTAGTGACTTGATTTTATTATGCGAGTGAAACAAGCAAAGTAGTGTTATGACAGGCAAAGTCGGTTACACAGAATACAGAAAGGACGTCACGATAAATAAAATAAAAATATAAACCACTAAACATTGTATAAAGTGAAATTTAATTCAATGTAGAACAAGAATAAGGAAAGCCATCGCCTCTGGAAAAGCCAAACTGTGCTATTTGCAAATAAATCGACAAGAAAAAGTATATATATACGATTTACCATATTTACTTTATATACATATAGAAGTATGGATGCATGTAAATTGTATAAAGAACATTAAAATGTGAATAATGTTTGTAAGCAAAGACTTTGAAGATAAATGAGAATGAAAAGTCACTAGTTGCTGCAACAACAAAAATGCTCATCGCTACTTTGTTTGGAAAACTCTGTTGGCGATCAACCTCTTTTGATCGGATATTAATGGAACGTCGATTTTTTTGTCCGTCATTCCGACAATATTTCGAGAATAGACGGGCTTGAAGCAACATACATCCTTCAAGGGGTTAATACAATAATCTTCATAGTTGAAATAGGTTGATTTCCAAATATTGTGTTTTAGCTGTTTGTGTGGACATTTGGATTTCTTTTTAAATAAGCGAAACATTTTATATTTAAATATGATTATCTAAGTGTTTGAAAAGAAGTGTGTATACATATGTATATGGTCCATAGCGATACTTAATTTAATAAATGTTATTTTGCAAGAAGCGACAAGCTTTAAACAAACTTATGTGAAATTTAAAATTAATTATAATCCTCTTCTAGAAAAGTGCATGCAATGAGTGCTTATGTATGTATGTATGTATACATACGAGTATTGAGAATTTTTTTATTTTGGTGCAAACTTCCAGTTTCCAGGTTTTAATATTCAGTGCGTGTACTTAATTATTGCTATTCCATGATATGCAAGCAATTTATTAGAAAAAATTAACCAACTATTAAATATGTATATAATAATAGCGTTAATTTTACGTCTGTGTGTATGGTTTGAGTGTAGATATTATTGGCTGCCAAAACTAGTATATAAGGAATGTTTATGGGTCGACAAGTTCAAGAGACCAAACTACTCCAACATAAATGTCCAAAATGTTCGTACAAACAATGTATGTAAACGTGTACATATGTATGTGTATTAAAACTGTGCCATTATTTGAATAAGTTGCCTAGTCCATAAATCAAGTAATCAAAAATATTATTACCTAAGTACTTAGCAAATAATTTCAATATTATTCAATGGATGAATTTTACTTTTTTTAGTAGATTTACGAGTATTCAACCAAAATTTAGAATCATCAATTAATCGCACAGTCATATTTGTTATACTATTATATCAAACAAAAACTTAAAATAAAACTACCGTGAATCGTTCTAATCACAAAAATATTATAAATTACAATATTATTACGGTGCGCCGATACAGTAAAATAAACTACTTGGTGCATTTATAAAAGATTAAATATGCATACAGTGTAAGCCAAGCATTTTTGAATGGCGCTGCACGCATTCGAAATTTTTGTCTCTCTGTTGAACTTATTTTTTTTTGTTTCTGTTTCTAATTGTATAATTGTGGCTACTTGTAATAAACCATACGCATGCCCTTTTGCTATGAGCGCACGCACACCTACAAATTGCTTGAATTATGCTGCACACTTTTTCATTTTACTCTATACAAATTGAAGCAAAGCTTTTGAAGTACAAAATGTTAAATATTACTAGAAAATGTGTAGGAATTTTTTATTTGAGTGTTTTGCAAACCTATTATTACTTTTCCTCTGCCATCTGCGTTTGCGCTCTGACTTTTAGTAGGAGCTTCGGTTTCAACAATAGGATTTAAGTGTTTTCCCATTTTTGCATTCGCTTTTCATTCATATGCATGTAGGTAGGTAGTATTTTTGAGGACCAAAATGTTATGGATTTAATTTTGATGTAATATTTAGTTTTTTTAAGTTGTTTAAAGTTGACGAGCAAATAAGTTTTGTTTAAAGTAGTTGGAATTTTTTCAGTTTGCAAATTATTATTTTTTTTGTGTTTTTTGTTCGTTCACACAAATTTTCACGCATTTTATGGGAAGTAAGAAAAAATGAGAGAAAATATTTTATGTATTAGTATCAAAATTTTTCAACATTGCCTTAATAAAATCACATATATGTATATCTATTATATTTTATATAACTAAAACATAAAAACAATGCACACACAATATAAATATCGTTAAATATCGTTTTCAAAACAATTCGATGCGACCAAATTTCACTATTGATAAATACTTAAAGCTAATTGAGTTATTTTCATTATGAACAAAGGAAAACAAATCATTTCTGAAACTTACAGACTATGATGATATTTTGATTTAGTGATAACTACAATGAGGATTAGTCCTACGCTATATGAGACTACAATTTCAATAAGGAAATATAGTTCCACGAAATAAAATTTTTGGTAAATTTTTAATTATTACATATGCCCGGCAATTTAAAGTCATACAAACATATGAACTTACAAATAATATAATTAGATGGATATTCGGACGCTTTTAAGCATTTTATGAAAATTTTAGGTTTCGCTGATATTATATTGTAAATTTATTCAAAAAACTATTAATAGCGAAACTCAATAGTATATGTACATATATATCATATATATGTATTTAAATATGTATATACTATAATACTCTTAGTTTAATATATAGGCTAAACTAATTTTGGATATCGTGAAACTTTTACGATTTTTGCCTAAATTGAATTCGTTTCATGCTAGCTCACAAGCACTGATTTGATATTATATATACATACATATGAATTTGTGTAAATGAAAACATGACTTCTACCATTTATGTATGTAAATGTATACACAAATCGACAAAATACATACGCGTATGTGGTTTGGAAATCATAAAACCACTTTTTATAATAGGCCATGATATTATTGTTTTTAACTTCAAATAAGACATTTAGGGGATTCACTGTGTTAAAGCAAAAAAATTATAAAAGTAGTCAAATTCATTTTTAGTCAAATGAGGAAATAAAGTACATTATTACATATAAATAGTTTATTGAAAAGGACATTGGACACATGTTAAACGCGAAAAAAAAAAAACATTTCAAATCCATAATATATTTTGTTTATATTATTACATATATTTGAAAAAAATAGTACATAAATCTAAAATAATTTTTTTGACATGATTATTTATTAGTTAATATGGTCCTATAAGAACATACCTGTTGTTATAGCTGGTGTCCATTCCTGCTCTCCCGTTGCGCCCCATAAGAAACTTTTTGTGGGTACTGCTGCGCCTGCTGTCGCATTATTTGGGCTATTGTTCAAGAGTGAATTATTTCGTTTTTTGGGAACTTAAGAGAATAACATTAATATCATTTCTTTCATAAAACTTGATTTCACTCGCTTACATTCATTTTTATCGCTATCATTGCTTGATGTAAAGGATTTATTTAGCGAAGAACATGTGAATGTGTGATCATAATCAAATGTGCTAAATCCTGAAGCGTGTTCATTATCGTTATTAATAATATTACTGTAGCTTAAATTGTGGGGTTTGGCAGGTACGGCTTGGTAATGATGTTGTTGTATTAGAACACCGGTAGGTCCCTATAAAATATTTACAGATATTTATATAATATATATGTAGACCGGCAAGTGTTTACTTTCATATTTTTTGTAATTTTTAATATTTTAAATAAACAATACTTGTAATTAATTAAACGGTTACCTTTGGGAATATGTGCGACCAGCGTCGACGATTCGAGGTGAGTTTTATTGTAACGTGAGATGGATCGAATGGATTGATTAATGCTCGCCCCGGGCGAACGATAGGAGCAATAGAAACAATAGAACGTCGTGAATTCTTATCAGATGCTAATGATTCAGACAAGTTGGGTGAATCAGTCTACAGCGAATGGGGTCATTAATCTTTATTTCGTAAATAAATATAAACGTAAATGTATATCTACCAAAGCAGCTAGCATTCCTGATGTACCATGATATATATCTGGATCAGACATTTTGCGTCGCAAGTTTGGAATTTTCGTAGGTGTTAAATTCTCCCAGTCATGGTTTCGGTACGCTGACGTCTCTAAGCTAGGCACGGAAGTCTTTTTAGCACGAATAACTCGCTGCAACGAACTATGTAGTAAAGAAGTATATATCTTGGTACATAGATTAATTATCTCGAATTTTAAATAATCATACCAAGTGCTTTGAGCTGGTGGAGGCTGAAATATTTGCTCATCATAGGCATCATAATCAAACAATGAATTATGTATATATTCAGATTGGTTGCAACTCAAAAAATGTTTTTCACTTTCCTAAAATTAAATTATCGATGTGTTATCAAATATTACTTTAATTATGTAACTATAAATTAGTCAAATAAATAAATAACTGACTCTGTTTTCCTTATTTAATGTGATATTTGCAACAATTGGTGGCAATTTAATGCGCGGTATAAAATTTGAGTATGCCACTTTTTTGTTAGTTGAGTAAAAACTTAAATTTATCCAATGTGGAAGTGAATAATCATCTGCTGAGGTTAAAGAAGTGTCCTTGTTGTGAAATTTTAAAAGTGGAACAGCGTGTAAAGGTTGCTCTCCTACACAAACTAAATCGCTACCAACGCCATTATCAATTATCTAGAGAAAAAATGCAATCATATAAATTCAATACTTAAATAGTTTACCA
Source organism: Bactrocera dorsalis (assembly GCF_023373825.1). Classification (NCBI taxonomy): domain Eukaryota; kingdom Metazoa; phylum Arthropoda; class Insecta; order Diptera; family Tephritidae; genus Bactrocera; species Bactrocera dorsalis. The sequence goes on from NC_064307.1 coordinate 5,916,473, forward strand.
ATCCACAGATTGTAACTTACCCGCTGCTTAGTAATATTTGTAAGTTCTCTGTCGACTTCAAAGACCCCAACACCAGGTGTGATAACAACAGACAACTGACCCGTTCGGTCAAATGTCCTATCTAAGTAATGTTTCTCGAACGTGTTCAATGAAATATTCAATACTTCCAGGAAGTTGCCTTGAGCCGCTGTGGAATTTGTAGCTGCGGGAATGGATACACCCTCACGCTCATGATAACGCAGCACCGTTGATTCGTATGATGTAAAAAGTTTGCGTAACTGCGTCAATACAGTGCACCAATCTTCATTGCGTTCATTTTGAATAGCAACACGATAAAAATCCTCATAATAACGGCCTTTATAGTCCAATTGAAGGCAATCGCGCATATGATCTGGAAACTCGTCAAGTGATTTCGCAGCATAAAATGTACGAGAAAACAATACAATCGTGACTTCGTGATTGCAGCCCAATTTTTTCCATTTATGAAATAATTCGGTAAGGAACCCGTTAACCGCCTTTTCGAAATATAAATCGCCGTGTATGTCGAAATCCCACATTTCTGATGACATTTGCAAAAACAAATATACCATTGAAGTACTACTTCGAAATACAATCTTTGTTTCTTCCGTTATTACTCCACAGGAAACGCGTTCACCTTGAGCCCACATCTCATAAACTTGACAACGAATTTGCATTTCAATATTTTCGATTTTTTTATTTATATAAACACAAGTGTCTGTCTGCAAATTAATAAAAGAGTTTTTGGGGATCTCTTAGTTATTTCAATGTAATTTATTTATTTATACTTTGCCCAGTAAACTAAAAGAAAGAAACTTAGCAACAATGCCATATAAATATGTAACCATTACTGATTTTTAATTTTTATTTAGTCCTGTCATAAGTTCTGTTACAAGTATAGGCCGCTATAAAAATTAAACTATATATAATACGTTTTTTAATTAAGATAATTTTATTAATAATACTTTTTTAGATGAACGATGTACAAAATTTCATTTTGATTTTTTCGACCCAGTTGACTGACGATAGGGTTTGATGTGGAGATCATCTCGAATAAGTCTTGCCATTGACCTAGCCGATATATCCAATTCCTTTGACATATCTATCTGTTTTGTACAGGGATCTCTGTTAATACGTTCGCTAACAGTTTTTATGGCTGAATCGGTTCGAACCGCACGAGGACGACCACTTCTCTTTCTGTCGTCAATTGTAGATGTTTTGGAAAAACGATCAATAGTGCGGTAAACAAACATTCTCGAAATATTGAGTTCTTTGAGAAGATCATGAATTTCACCTGCACTTTTCCCACATTTATGTAAAGCAATCACTGCAATACGATTTTCTTTATTTCCCCATTCCATTGTTAATAAGCGAAAGTAAACACTGAACCATTGTCCAAACCTTCGAGTAACAAATCCTAAACTTTTCGCAATGTATACAAAGAAGTATACTTTTAGAATGACAGAAATTACGATGAGAATGCAACTGAATAAGAAACTCAGGGGGGAAAGACTGCGTTCAGACGAAGACTAGTTTTGTCGCTCATTACCGGCAAATTCTTTTTTAGTGTCGCTCATTGCTTTCACACACGCGACATTTTTGTTTTGTATATCACATTCTCAAATTCTTGCATGCATCATGTACGCGGTGCACAAAAATATTTCTAGTTAGTTCATTTTTATCCTTATACCTAAGACATAGCATAAAATTTGTATGGATATTTACATATAACATAAAAAATATAGATAATAAAATTTAAATTTCGGAACATAAATATAAATATTCTTTTGAAACCCAGCCTCGAAAACCTACAAAAAAAAACACTTTGGGCGGCAAAACTAGTCCTCGTGTGAACATAGTCTAAGGAGAAAGTGGTGAGATTTTTTTTACTAGATAAGATTCTATTTTATTCTTGTTTGTTTGTTTGTAAACACAGCATAAACAAATCAACATAGAAAAACTGTTTACCATTTACAGGCCTTTATCAGTTTTTTATGATACCTCTTCTCATTCTTAACTTTATTAAATCCCGATGAACACTATTTCGTCATCTGTCATCCTTGGAACTGATTACTAATTTCGGTTGCTATTATATTGTACTTCTCACAAATACAAATGCTCCAATATACGAACTTGATTTCTATCGGTCTTATGCTCTAGTGGTTCGAGATTGTTTCTTCGTTTCGTTTTCGTTTCTTTATAGAATTTCTGCCTAATTTGTTGAAGATATCTTTTCTAATAAAAAACGTTTTCCATACAAGGTCATGATTTTAATCATTCAGTTTGTTTGTACAGATGGACAGGCATGGCTAAATCGATCCAGCTCGTCATACTGATAATTTTATATATTTAATAAGGTCTACGAAGTTTCCTTCTATCTACTTCGCACCTTTTTTAGGGTATGGTAACGGCACTTTTTCTGCTAATTTGTTCTCGCTTTATGCATTTAAGATTTTGTAACAGAACTTATGGCAAGACTAAGTAGTTAAAAAACTCAGCACATTACAGTTAAAATTATATTAAAAAGAGTTAACATATACATACCAAATATGTTTTCAAACGCCACATTTCGGATCTTCCCATATATTGATCTTTAAACGCAATTTCAATAGAATCAAGAGCTACATCACTTGCATTCACACGTCGCATAAAAACATAGGCAAATTTTCTTAAATTGAACTGAGTAGCAATGCCTGCCTCAATGCTAATTTCGTCACGGCGAAGATCGTTAAATTTGGTAATTTGCAATAATAATCTAGTATTTTCATCTTCGCGGTCATAAACCTCAACCACATCACCTATTTTTGTGTCAGGATGTTCCTTTTGATTAATCAGCAAATCAGCATCTGGAATAGGAAAACATCAATTTATAACTCGGGATCATTATAAAAAAAGTGTTCTAGCTTACCGCTGTAGGACTTTTGATGTGTATTTAATTTGTAATGTTTCATATTTCATATATATATTTATAACTTTTTACTGCTATTAACATTTTTTATTTAGCGTCTTGTTTATTGTCTCGTTGAAATTTATTATAGGAACAAGAAAACTTACAAGAAACAGAAATGGCTGCTGTCAGAAACAGCTGCTACTGATAACAATTTATTTACAGCAAAAGGTTTGTTCTCTCACTTTGCCGAGAGATAGATTTTTGAAAATCTCAGTTCTAAATCGGGTGTAATTAATAATAATATATAATATAATATAAAATTATATAAAGAATGACATTTAAAAAATATATTGTGCTAGCCTAGTCGTTTTATGAGAATAACTGAAGATATCCATATCTTTATAGATTCACAATTTGAATTTATCAATATGTCAAATAATCACTAACTCAGAATTGCGATGTGACACTTTGCAAACGATAAAATTTAGCGTCAAATCGCATCACATCAATGACATAAAGCTATTGTGCTTATTATTTTAGTATGAAAATGGCTGACACTGAACTTATTCTGAAAATAATAAATGCTGTAAAAAAGCGTGATTGCTTATGGAATGTACATTCTTCAGAATATGCAAAGCGAGACAAATTAGAAAAGGCTTGGCAAGAAGTTGCTGCTGATGTAGGCAAACCAGGTATGTACATATTACAAATGAGGCAAAGCTATGTTAGGCGACATGGTATGGTCATGTTGCAATTATATAGTAGATGTGATGCCTTGATGTGATTTTTTTTTAATTTATACTTTTTTGCAGATGTTTTTTGCCGCGAAAAATGGAGAAATGTTCGCACTGGCTTCCTACGCAGCATTCAATATAATACTAATATTCGTTCCGACTATGGTGATAGTACCGAAGATTTACCCACACCTCGTCGCAAACGTTTCTATTTATACGATGAAATAAAATTCCTTTTGCCGACAACGGAAACAATAGGACAAACTAAAAGGAGGCGAAAGCTCTCCCGCGGTGCAAAGCCGAGAATTTCCATTGATGATAACAGTGGAGATATTTGCGAAATCTCTACTATACAATCAAGTTTCGGTACACATGATGATATTAAGCATTACAACAACGACACTAATCAAAGTACAAACGTTGCCTATCCAGAAATATTGAATGAACTCCAACTCACCGCTAATGCATCTAAACCATTAACTAGGCAATCTGATGTGGCTATTACAATGAAAATGAATCAACAATCGCCCCAATTAAAGCTTGATGAAGAAAAAGCAGAGCAAATGAAGCATGCGGCTCCTATAAATGTTTCATCTGGTGCAACAAGATATGAAGTGGGCAATAATACCACGGTTGGAGAATCGTTCAATGTCAGTGCAAATCGTATTGAATCTGACATTCGCGATGAGGAGCAGCTCCTGGCATTTTTTCGAGGTAATATCGACGATATCTTGTCACTGACACGCCCTAAGCAACGTTTGTTCAAGCGACGTATGCTGGAACTAATAGACGATTTGCATCGATCGGATAATGGCCGTTATTGTTCTTGACCATGAAATGTAAGATTGACATTTATTAGATTCTTGACCATGAAATGTAATATGCACATTTATTAAAATTTTCTTAATCGTAAATATGAATAAACAGAAAATACATTCCGATTTTGTTTTTGAATTACCTAAAATTACTCCACCAAAATGAATTATAACCTTTTCCTCAATGTACAGATGTATAAAAACACCTTATTGATTCGTTTTAATCATTTTATTAATTATGTTATGTAATTTAAAAATACAGGTATCAATATTACAGTATTTATATCTAAAAATGCAAATCCATCCAATTTTTTGCTTTGCAATAGCTTTATTAATGAAATTATATTTTATTTGAACATGTTGATCTAAGCTTATATAGTCGTGCACTGGATAACAAAATCAAATTACTTAAAATTATAAGCGCTACATTCAATGGCAAATCAATATATACTAGGTATCAAAGGATAGTGGAAAAATTAATACACAGTGCGTACTAACGGTGGTTTTCAATATGATTAGATGAATAATCAAATTTGCAATCATTCTTCAGCTTGTGTTAAGCTGTTGAATATTAAAAAAAAATACCTTCGTATATAAGTAAATGCTCGATAATATTACCCATGTTCTTCGCAAACAATTATATTTAGTTGAAAAAAATCTAGAAAAAAATCTGCCAGTATGTGTTTATCTAGAAAAAGTTTCTATGCATACTTCCCATTTTGTTTTACTATATTATTGTAAATTTCGTATGATAAACAGCTTCGCCAACCAAAATGTTAACCGATTATTTGCCCTACCGTATGAAGTGCTATATTATGATGAGCTTTGGCTTTATGATGCTTTTATTTCAGCTGTGACTCTGTTTTCCCTTCCACATTTCTGTTTATTTCATTCTGTGTTAACAAGGTATATAAATGTACGGAGCAATTTTACTGATTTTTCAGATAAGTAGTCAGGGAATCTAAATCACGCTTCAACCAGTTAGCGTTAAGGCGAATAGTCTCCACAGCTTGAGATACAGTACGTTCTGTACCAGGAAACTGATTTTTCTTAAAGTAAGTTTCCACTTCAGTAGCTCGTTCCTCCGAAGCGAAATTCTCAATAAGATACTTGATAAGGCGTGTCAAGAGGAAACTACCCTGTAATTAGAGTATAAGAGATGGGGAAGTAGTACGACATTGACTAGTGATATGAATTTATCCGCGAAGTAAAACTTGCTCACCTGATACTGTTGCAATAACTTCTGATTATTGTCCTTGAAGAATTCCCAAGCCAATACACGTCCTTTGGGATTCACCGCTACAGCAACAATAACAAAAACTGAGTCCTGTGCACGTACTTCTCCCTAAAATATCATTGGTGGCAAAATTACTATAAGCAATAAAAGCGACCAAATATTAGCGTACTTACCGACATGGCGAAATCTATAACTTTACGTAAAATATTTACATCGCCAATACAACCCAACGCTCTTGAAATACGATCTTGTTCTTCATGCAAATCTGTGGAACGGTAGAGTTGCAGCATCTCATTGAATATTTTTTCATCACCATCCTGCAAAACTGCTTTGTAGCATGTGGAACGCAAGTCAGCTGGTATAGGATTCGTTCCATCGGCGTGATTATTAAACCTGATAAAGACAAGCATATTGAAAAAATATATGTATATAGGACATATGAGTGACATATTGCAAAATATATTTATGTACCGTTTTTGTGCTTCGGCAATGATGTCCTTGCATCGGAAGGACACCAAACGTGACAAAACCAGACTTCGTAATAAAGTGTCTAAATGGTTCTCGCCTTCTCGCACATCCCAGCCTAAGCGATCAGCCACTGGCCGATACAACTTTTCCCCATAGCGGTTAAAATCTTCCATTAAGTCTGTATGAGAAATCAGTATGTGCAAGTTCGCCAATGAATTGGTAATAGCAGTCCATACAGTATAATTAGTTTCGTTACGATAGGAATCGATAAGCTTCAGCACCTCAGCTGTGCTTGCTTGACCTGCTTGCACCATCGCAAACATGTCATCAATCAATCCCAAACGGTCAAGTGGCGGCAACTCCATTTTTCGCACAGCGGGTAATAATTTCTCGAGCATTTCTTTGGAGTATCTTGTACGATAGAAACCGACTGTGCCAGGATTGATTTTTACCCAGTCATCTGCAGTTACATCGTCCAATACAACTTCCATTGACTTTTGATCTAACAAGAAAGTTTTCGCAATCTTATTCGGATCACGTGATGTTGAAACGGTTACCGGGATCACCCAAGTATAATCACCATCCGGTGCTGAACCATCAGCAGTAAACTTATTTTGAGTCAATTTTAGAAGCCTTTGATTGTCACTATTTTGCACAGACTCTACACTTACTACTGGGAACCCTTTCAATTTGATCCAAGTAGACATAACTTTAGCGACTGGTTTTGAACTGGCTTCCTGCAAAGCAGCCCATAAATCTTCAGTGAAGGTATTCTTATATTGATGACGTGTTAGGTAAATGTTCATGCCCTTTCGAAAGTCCTTCTCCCCAATATAGTCGTGAAGCATACGAATGACAGAAGCGCCTTTGTTGTAACTAATTTCATCAAAAATTTCGTCAATCTCACATGGATGCCCCACTGGCACTTCTATTGGATGTGAATTCTTCAACGAATCCAATTCTAATGCGCGAGTATACATATCTGTGACAAATTGGGTCCAAATGTCATATTCGGGGAACAAATGGTTGACACATAGAAATTCAACAAATGAAGCATAGCCTTCATTTAACCACAAATGTGTCCACCACTCCATGGTAACCAAATTGCCTGAAAACAAAATGAAATGAAAAATTAAAAAAAAAAAAACGTAGCTGAGAAAAATTGAAGAATTGACGACATTACACTTACCAAACCACTGATGGGCAATCTCATGTCCCACAGTTAAGGCAATAGATTGTTTGCGCATAAGAGAAGTATTTTTCGGATCAACCAATACAAAAGTTTCACGATATGTCACAAGTCCCCAGTTCTCCATGGCACCCGCCGAAAAATCGGATATCGCTATTAAATCCATTTTTGGTAAAGGATATGCAATGTTGAAATAGCTCTTATAGTAAGGCAAAACTTTAGTAGCCACTTCAAGTGCAAAAAGACCTTGCTCTTTCTTGCCAATGGGTGTGAAGACTCGCACTATTACACCATCTTCGGATTTACCTTCGACATAATCATATTCACCAACTACAACAGCCACCAAATATGTAGACATTATTGGAGTCCTATCGAAGCGTATGCGACGTAAATTATTTTCAAGTTTTTCTTCTTGAATCTCAGGCATATTCGAAAGTGCGACTCTATCTTGTGGCACGATTAATGTTATATCGAACGTTGCTTTGATAGCTGGTTCGTCCCAGCAAGGGAAACAACGTCTAGCATCAGTGGCTTCGAATTGAGTTACTCCAGCATATCGTTCCTCACCACCGGGCGTAAAATACTTGCTTCGATAGAAACCTTTCATCTTATCGTTGAGTTCTCCTGCGAAGGACATTTTCAAAACACCACAAGATGCAGCTGGGAGTTCCTTATCGAAGATTAATGTGGCAGTTTCATTATCAGTGGAATAAGTAATATTACTTGGTTGCAATATTTCGCCATTTAATTCCAAGTCAACTTTATTTATTGTGATGTCCAAAGCATTCAGGGTAATACTTTTGGTTGCGTCACATATCTAAAAGTTGTACATATATTTTAAACTTATTTTAATAATATAACGAACAAAGGAAAATAATGGTATCTCTCACAAAGAGATGTAAAAGTAGTATTTGCGTTGCATTTTCTTATCTCATTACTAAATGTATTTCTTATCTTAAAAGAAATTACTAAGTCATTCAGTTTTCAACAGCAAATGGTGGCGGTGACATGGATAATTAGACATGGTAAGACTTTAAATATGGCTTGGTATATAGATTATATATGTATGTATGTGTATACATAGAAATATGCTACGTAGGTGTTTTTTATTCAACATCCCTTCGTCTTTTTCAATAAAAACTATTTTGATATCTACATATATATAATATATACACATGTATATATTTGTAGTGAAATAATATTCGAATTGCTAACGTCATTAAAGTATCCATGCGGAAACTCTGCTTTCTTTCTTTCTTTTAATACGGTAGAAGTGAAAGCAAAATTTATTTTATTCCCATTCACTCCCATAAATATTTACCCTCCTTCATTCACACCACATAGTATATTTACACTCGCACATACTTAATATATCACATACCTTTAAGTGCACGCTAGTATTGCCCTCGAAAGTGAAAGCCTCTAAGTTCGGCTGTAACTCTAAAACATAGTGCGTTGGCACAACGTCAGTTGGAAGGCGCTTAAATTCCTTTTGAGGTGATGTGGACATGTTTCGGCGGATTTCGAATCTATGGCCAGCAACACTATTAAATCCAACGTCGGCGGAAGTGCGGGAAATAACAAAGCCGTACTTTTGGCACAAGTCACCTAATAGCGGGGCTTCCGTATATTTAAGCGGTGCTCCCAAAGATGCACTTGAATAATCGCGATAAAATTGTTTTTGCTGTTTTACGTATTGCTTTGAAGAAATTGCAGTATCCAGATGCTCACACAAATGACAATTTTCTGTACATAAAGAACTTTCAAATGATAATACTGAAGCACAATTTATTTTTGGGTACACAAAGCTAGGCAATTGGCTGGCGGACTGTTTCGAAACAATTAGAGCAACATCAATTGCAGTTAATTTGCGACAACAATGATAATCCGAATACAAACGAGCACGCAATGGATTCGAAAATTCTTGTGAAAATTTTAATCTTGACTGGTATTCCGGTATTCTCTGCCGCACAAATCTTAATTTTATGCCGTGTATTTTTCTGACGAATCGAGTCAAGTTAACGGGACTATTGCAACTGACAGCTGGAATGGCATGCAAAAAGTAGCACAAAAATGTTAGATGATTAGTGTTACCAACTCAAAAGGTTAATTTCATTTCCAGTTGGAATATCGGTAAAGCAGAACTTCGTAGAACATGTGTAAAATTAAAAAAAAAAAAAACACACACACACAGATTCAAAAAGCATTCCAAAAGTATTGACAATAATAAAAGAAACTTTGAGAGGTCGTTATTTATTAAAGCATTTTAACAGTGGGTAAATTATTTGGCTGCGTAAAAGTGAACAAAGCAACACTGGTTATGTTTTACCTTTCAATAAATGTTGTGTGAACTCGGTATTTGCTTTTGCCAAATCAAGACGTAACTTTCCCAACTCTATATTAGCGAAAGAATCGAATTGCAAAGATAAAATATATATGTATGTATGGAATAAAATTGTAAATACATTTTATGTTCTAGGGTTTTACGATCAGTATACATATGTACAAAAATATGTTTACAAAGTGAGAAGCCCGTGGTGGTATCAAATGAGCTCAACCAGACCATCACTAGAAAGATTATTCCAACCAGAATTTCGCTTCTGAGATGGTTATCTCAAAATAATGAATTACAATATCTATTACCGTTCTTGAATTTCCAAGCGTGCATTGCTGTCCGGCAACCAGCTTTTAAAGCATTAGTATACATTTCACTTTACTGCAATTCTATATAGTAGTAATGAATGAGAGAAATGATTTAACGACAGGAAAAATGAATAAAGAACTTTTAGAGAAAATAGAATGGCAAAGCATACCCGGAAAACATATAATATTGCATATTTTGTTTTTGTATTCACACCTGATACACATGAGACCATTGGAAGGACAGATTGTATTATGTTGGCTTATTCATGGAAGGATCTCAGAGTTGCATTTATTTTGATCTTATCAACCATTTTGAAACTACTAGAAAAAATGTGATAATGCAATTTAAACAATTTGTATTTTAATAAACTTTATTACTGTTAAATCTGTTGTTACATACACTGTTCTAATGAAAATTTATATTTCAAATTCTTGCTTAAAAAAACTTGAGCTGTCTGTGAATGTTTCATAAGAAGAGGAAGAATACATCTTGACATTTGACAGTTAAGCTGATTTGGGCGAACAGTGTAGAACTCATTTTTTGTCGATTTTTTTCTTCAAAAGAAGTATTTACTGAAAATTAAAAAATGTTGTCAAGAACCGCTTTACTTTCAGGTAATAATAATAGAAATACTTTAATCTTAATTATATAATTTAAATAATTTCCTCTTTGCAAAATCAAAAGTGTAGTTATGTGGTAGAATATGCATGTTACGCGACTACTTTTGTCATCGTGGTTTATGTAATCGCGAGTGAAACGTCAAATTAGTATTTGCAAAAAAAGAGAATAATGGGGGTTTGCAGCGTACTTATAATAATTTTATGTACTATTTTTCAGTTCAACGTCCTTTGGGTGTCCTAGCTATGAGATCAGCTAGTGCGGCCGGTTCAGGTGATCAAGTTGCTCGTCGGGAGCGTCCGGAACATCCTGGCAAAGTTCGTTTAGGTTTCATTCCAGAAGAGTGGTTCCAGTTTTTCTACAATAAAACTGGTGTCACTGGCCCATACACTTTTGGTGTTGGTCTGCTTACATACCTATGTTCCAAGGAAATTTACGTCATGGAGCATGAATACTACAGCGGCTTGTCTCTGGCCATTATGGCAATTGTTGCTGTAAAGAAACTTGGACCAACTGTCGCTGCTTGGACAGATAAAGAAATCGACGTATGATTTATTAAAATATTGGGGTTTGAAATTGAACAAGATTTTTAACAAGAATTTTTTCTTGATTTCCTAGAGAATCGAAAATGAATGGAAATCTGGCCGAGAGGAGGAACTCCAAAATCTTGCTGAAGCCATCGAAGCCGAAAAGAAGGAACAATGGCGCGCTGAAGGTGCTTTATTGCTTATGGATGCCAAGAAAGAAAACATAGCATTACAATTGGAAGCCGCATTCCGCGAACGCGCCATGAATGTGTACACTGAGGTATAATGTACTTTTTCCCTGATGAATATATAAATATGTATAGTAAATATGTACCGCTAATCATAGGTAAAACGCCGTTTGGATTACCAAGTTGAATGCCGTCATATTGAACGCCGTATTAACCAAAAACACATGGTGAACTGGATTGTAAACAATGTTCTCGGTTCAATCACTCCTCAGCAAGAGAAGGAAACTCTTGACAAATGCATTGCTGATTTAAGCGCTCTTGCTGTTCGCGCCAAATAGATTTTTTGTTTATAATTTAAAATATATTTTGAAAGAAAAACGAATGTATAATTTAATATTTAAATTGTAAAGAATGAACAATTGCAACAATTTTCTTCTTTAAATATAAAATTCTGCATTGACTGCGCCCAGAAAAGAAATGTCATTATTTTAGCTTATTATAAATAATCAAGAAAATACGAAAATAAAATCAAGTTAAAGTTAAATTTATAATATTGGGGAAGTAAAATGAATAATAAAGTTTCAATATATAATTAACATTTAATTTGAATATTTTAGAAAAGGAGAAGTCTAAAAAATTTGATTTGACATTAAATTAATTTAATTGGGGATCATTTATTTCGCAGCAAAACTATTTTAAATTAAGATGTTGATTTTTAAGAATATTTGTATATCAGCCTAACACTAAAAATTACATACAAATTCACCATGGCAATAAAATATTAGGTACCAAAAATGCAACTATGTAGTCGGTCAAATAGGCATCACTTTTAACTGTCAAAGATTCGGTTCGGCTACTCATACGTGTCGTTTTCTTGTGTCGCTCTCGACGTGTTCATTTTGTTTTCTTTGGCAAAAAAGGTAAAAATAGTTACTATCTGAAAATATCGTAAACTGTGAAATTTGAAGTGAAAACTTAGATTCATTGAGAAAATCAAACTAAAATTAATGAAGTAGCTGTTTAACAAGTAGTTTTCTTATAGCAGTTGCTACAATATTGTTTTCAACTTTTTTTCTGTATTTTTTTTTACAGCAAAACCAAAATAGTCCTAAAAAGATGGCCCCACCACAAAGGATGCGTGTCGCCAATGAAAAGGCTAGCAAATACGTGACCATGCGAGGCAACGTACCAAAGTCATCGGTAAGTACAAACAGGTTATGAGTGCACTCCATTTTTCCGTAATATATCGAAATTTAAATTTTTAAGTTATACATAAAAATGTTGAAATTTTGTAGTAACGTTAATAAATGTTTCAAACATTTAAAATTGCTTTCCTAAATTAAGTGTGAGTTATAGAAAAAACGTCTAAAACAAAACAGGAGAAAGTGCCACGCCGCCGTTCTGCGTCTTTAATGTTTTGCTTATCGTTGATTGCTTCTATATGTATTCATATACATATGTACATACATGTGTGGATACTTGGTAATGTCAACGTACACTTGTTTTTGATGTTTGTTAAATATTTGAATAATATTTGTATAGCATTATGGAGAAAACAAAATTATATACATACATATATCAAATGATTGTTAATAATTTTGAATAATTTGTCTTTCCAGAAATCCAAAGATAACCAATACCCTGTTGGACCTTGGCTTTTGGCATTGTTTATTTTCGTGGTTTGCGGTTCTGCTATTTTTCAAATAATCCAGTCTATTCGAGCAGCGTAAAACTATAAACAACAACTAAAATAGATCTTTAATTTTAAATGCAATGAATATTCTTCCGAAATCCAATCATATATAATTGCCATAGTTTTAAAAAGTTAAATGATTTCAAATAATAGTTTATTTAATGTGCTTGAAGTCTGAAATGATTTATTTATATGTTGAAAATTATAAGCATTGAGGAATTAAATGCACCGACTTAATATTTCAGCAGTTAAAATGTATAAATTTATTTTCGAAAGCATTCCTTTTTGGTGATTATTGTGATTGGTTGGTTTTTCTCGAGCAACATATTGTACTATAAGCTCGGTATTTAAGATACAACTTAAAAATTAAATTGATTTACGTAATTTTGTATAGAAATGGTAATATATTAATTTTTTACTTCTTACAAACGAAAAAATGGTTTTTTATTTTATGGACTGAAATGTATCAATTTGTTTAAGTTAATATAATTGTTTTCAAATATGCAGGTAATAGCAGTGATAGTTGTCCTATGCGATGCAGACGTTAACTATTATGTTTTCGAATACTGTTTCAATAGACGTTATATATGTCTGTTGTACCAGGTTGCTAAAACCGTTGGATTATGTCAATGAAGTCATGTAAAAAAAATGCCAACCTTTGAGTGGCAAAATGTTTATTTAGTTAAATTTTTGCAATAATCATATAAAATATTCAGTTCGAATTACATAACTCAAAGTTTGTTTAGAATTTGAAACAATACTATTTGTAGTCGAACATCACAATTAATTACTCATGTCGTGGAAAAATTATTCTTAGTAATTGTATATTTCATAAAGATAAATATTTTGTAAAAACTATTTAAATAACAAGTTATGTTAAGAATCTTTTCTGCAAGAGTGAAAACAACAAAAACCATTTTGTTAAAGTTTCAATGAATTTCTTCAGATCGATGGAGTAATCATGACTTTCTGGGATAAAATCGCTTTGTTCAAAATCGATATCGATAAAAGTCATATCGTTTTAAATCAATTTAAAGCTCTGAACGACACGACTGCATGACAGCGATTTTTTATCTGCAAATGTCGTCTTTAAACCAGCTTTTAAAACAAATTGAAGATGCCAGGCAGCGACATATCAAGCAGCTGATGTACTGAAACTTTTCACTTGAAAGAAATTCAAAGATTTTCTTCAAAGCGAAATATTTTGTGTTAATAATAATAATTTATTAATATATCTTGAATATGATATCGGCAAAATTAAAAATGGTTTTAATTTAACGACAGCGACAACTTCAAGCTAACTGTTCCCATAAATCGTGTGTATTTTAATTTTTGACAGCTGCTGCATGTCGCTCAATGTGTTCCATACATAAAACTAAAAGCAAATAACAGCTGATCTTATATACATTTCTTGGTAAGCGAAATTTATAAAAAATTTTGTGAATGCGGCGCGTTTTTCATACGTTTTCAAGTGTTATGTCAAAGAATAAAAACAAAAAGTCTGCTACCGTTGTTGCTGTAGATGAGAAGAAACCAAGTGATGGTCCTGTGCAGTTGGACAAAAGCGGAAACATTTGCATTCGAATCCTCGCTAAACCGGGCGCCAAAATGAATGGCATTACGGATATAGGAAACGAAGGAGTTGGAATACAAATAGCAGCGCCGCCCACAGAAGGAGAAGCAAACGCAGAACTCGTGAAATATCTGTCCAAACTTTTAGGATTACGGAAAAGTGACGTATCGCTGGATAAGGGATCTAGGTCCCGCAATAAATTAGTAATGGTTAGTAAAGGAGTTACGACAATGGAAAATATAAACGAAGCATTAAAAAGAGAATGCGAGACGTAGAATGTTTACATATGTTATGAACCATTTGGAGTTTGTAAGTCTGCATTTATAACGAATAATGTAATTTAATGTAAGCAAATAAAACAGCCTGAGTTTGATTTGCTAAATTGTATTACTGAAAGTAATAAAGCCATCTTTCCATTAGAAAGTTAAATAATTTTTAAATTTATTTTTTCTTAACAAATATTAGCAATATTTTTCGACTGTAATAATAGATACAAATGTATTTGCATTAGTAAATATACATGTATTTTAATTGCAGCAATCACTGTCATAGGCATCGTCTTTAATCCAACCAAACAGAAAGTATCCAACTGTAAGACCTAACAGAATTGATAGGCACAACCAGTAATTGAAACTCATAAATATCAACATAAGTAGCATAGATAATGTAACTTGAAATAAGAACAATAAGGTTTGTATGAGATGTTGAGGTGCTGCTATTTGCTTAAACAATTGTTTATTTTTAAGTCCAGCAATTGTGCTGCATACAACATCTGTCTTCTCTTTGTTTTTAGATATCTTTTCAAGTTCCCTACGAAGGAGGAACTGTCGCAAAAACTTGACACCTTCATATAAGAATGCCAAAAGGAAAATAGCAATCGCAGACAATGAAAATTCTAAAATTGTCGTTGCGGACCAAGCCTTCCAGAGAATTTGCTCGCAATGCCCACCATGAAACTGAAAATAAGCCAGCAAATAAGCATTGTAGTATTACACAAATCATTTCAACTTACGAGCATCATATGCGGACAAGAAATTTCCATCTTATCGCCACCATGGCCGTGATGACCTTCGGACATCCTAAGTATACTCCTTGCTCTCAATGTAGATAAATAAAATTCAATATTTTTGATTAAACTATTGTTATTAATTAAAAGAAATGCAGAGGCAACGAGTTTTTCACATAAAACAGGGTGGAGCAGAAGTGCCCATAATTTTTTCACCAATTCTTTAAAATTTCAATAGCAATAAATTACGAAATGGCGAATTAAATCCTGTCACGCATCGCGTTGTACCCTGAAGTTCTATCGACGAACCAAATAATTAACCTATCCTAAATTGTTTGATGTGATGTTTGATTTATGTGATCACATTCGTATGAATTTTTTTTCTGAATGGACGATGATTTTTTTTCTGATCGAACATCGTATTTTCCGCTTATAATCTCCAGAATTATTTCTTAATTAAATTTAAATTAACAAAATTGATTTTCATAAACAATTTGTTTATTTTAAATTTCTTATTAATACAGAATCCATAACATACAGTATTAAGTTCATTTCAATATTTATTCCTATGTAGATTCTCACACGCATACATCGATTTAAACGAAAGTCCCCATCTTAAGATAGGATTAGGCCGCTTAAAACGCGACAACAAAATGCCATTTTGATACTCATTAATTGAACATAAATAGTAGCTATAAGTCTAGAATTTTAGATTTGTTCGCTAAATCGAATACAAAATTATGTAAACTAAATGAACTTATGATGTAGAACTAGCAAAATTCCCATTCAAATTTTGGAACAATGGAATTTTGTCAGTATTTTTTGTAATTTAATCGACTTCTTCCATATGAGAGGCATCCTCAGTGTCATCAACCAATGGAGGCGCATCACCACCGCTCTGAGTATCTTCAGTCGCCATGGGCTCTTCTTCGTCAATACCAAGACCAAGTTTGATCATGCGATAAATGCGGGAAGCATGCACTTGTGGACTGTCCAAGGAGAAACCTGAAGACAACAGCGCAGTCTCGAAAAGTAGGATGCACAAGTCTTTTACAGCCTTATCGTTCTTGTCGGCTTCAGCCTTTTGGCGTAAAGTTTCGATGATTGGATGTTCTGGATTGATTTCCAAATGTTTCTTTCCGGCCATGTAGCCCATAGTGGAGGTGTCACGTAACGCTTGCGCCTTCATTATACGCTCCATGTTAGCTGACCAACCGAACTGGGATGTTACAATACAACATGGCGACTCGACCAATCTGTTGGATACAACGACCTTTTCAACTTTGTTGTCCAAAATCGACTTCATCAGCTTGCACAAGTTTTCGAATTTAGCTTTGTCCTCCTCGCGCTTCTTCTTCTCAGCTTCATCTTCAGGCAATTCCAAACCTTCTTTGGTAACAGAGGTCAATTGTTTGCCCTTATATTCCTTCAAGTGTTGGATGACGTATTCATCAATGGGTTCAGTCATGTAGATTACTTCGAAACCACGGGCCTTTACACGTTCGACGAATGCCGAGTTGCTTACTTGTTCCTTAGACTCACCAGTGATGAAGTAAATGTGTTTCTGGTTACTCTTCATACGCGAGACGTAATCAGACAAAGAAGCAGCATCATCACCAGAAGCCGAGGTGTGATAACGTAAGAAGTCAGCAAGTTTAGCGCGGTTGTTGCTGTCTTCATGCACACCCAATTTCAAATTCTTGGCAAATTGATCGTAGAACTTCTTGTACAGCTCTTTGTCTTCGGTAAGTTCTTCGATCAATTCCATGGTTTTCTTCACCAGATTTTTGCGAATTACTTTTAATACTTTGTTCTGTTGCAACATTTCACGAGAGATATTCAGAGGCAAATCTTCAGAGTCGACCACACCCTTGATGAAATTCAAATACTCAGGAATGAGTTCTTCACAATTGTCCATGATGAACACACGTCGGACATACAATTTAATGTTGTTGCGCTTCTTCTGATTTTCAAACAAATCGAAGGGAGTGCGACGTGGGATAAAGAGCAAAGCACGGAATTCCAACTGGCCTTCAACGGAGAAATGCTTAACGGCCAAATGATCCTCCCAATCATTGGTAAGAGATTTGTAGAACTCGCCATATTCTTCCTGGGAAATATCATCGGGGTTGCGGGTCCAAATTGGTTTGGTTTTGTTCAACTCCTCATCCTCGGTGTATTTAACCTTTACAGTCTTCTTCTTCTTCTTGTCCTTGTCTTTGTCGGCGTCTTCATCTTCACCAACATCTTCAATCTTCGGCTCATCTGTATCCATTTCTTTCTTCTCTTCATCTTTTTTGTCATCTTCAGCCTCATCGTCACTCACTTCCTGATCACGTTCTTTTTCGACCAATAACTTAATTGGGTAACCAATGAATTGTGAGTGTTTATTCACAATTTCCTTGATTTTGCTTTCTTCCAAATATTCGGTTTGATCTTCCTTGATATAAAGAACAATCTTAGTACCACGTCCCAAAGGCTCTGTGTTGTCAGGTTTGACAGTGAAAGAACCACCGGCAGAAGACTCCCAAATGTATTGTTCATCATCGTTGTGCTTTGATGTAACGGTTACCTTATCAGCAACCAAATAAGCTGAGTAGAAACCAACACCAAATTGACCAATCATAGAGATATCAGCACCAGCTTGCAATGCTTCCATGAATGCCTTTGTTCCAGACTTGGCAATTGTACCCAGATTGTTAACCAAATCAGATTTAGTCATACCAATACCGGTATCAATAAGGGTCAAGGTTCCAGCAGTCTTATTGGGAATGAGCTTGATGTACAGCTCCTTACCACTATCCAACTTAGTGGGGTCAGTCAACGACTCGTAGCGGATTTTATCCAAAGCATCAGAAGCGTTGGAGATCAACTCACGAAGGAAAATTTCTTTATTCGAGTAGAATGTGTTGATGATCAACGACATAAGCTGAGCAATTTCAGCTTGGAAAGCAAAGGTTTCCACTTCCTCTGGCATCTGTAATGAAGAATAAATAAAATATTTAAGTCAAAAAATAAATTATTGGTTTAGTAAAAAAAAAAATGCGTTCAATCTCCATTTAAAACAAATAACCTTGCAGAATCAATCAATAAATTTTTAACGTCTATTACAAACATTTTTAGTTCACTCTGAATACTATTTTCAACACATTTTAGAATTATAGTTAATAATACACACCTTGTTTTATTATACTTTTATATGTTAACTTAGCACAAAATACTTCTTTGAATAAAATTCTTTAAAGTCACTTGCAAAAAATATGCAAAAACACTTTATTAGTTGCTCCGCGCAAAATGTTTTCAAGCGTATTTTCTCAATTCAACTGATGCCGGTGCGTTGTATGCGGCTGTATTTATAGAGGCCCAAAAGCTGCATGTCAAATTGTAGAAGCTACGAGATTGTTCTAGAAGAAACTACACAAACTTCCGGTGACAGTTTCTAGCATCATGCTGTGGGCAACTCTGATAGATTTTACTATTTATGAAATAAGTTTGTATTTTCGGCAGGAGGAATTAGTTTAGCATATGCTCCACTTGCTAAAGATATATTAACTAATCGTATAATTTCTCCATAAAGTGTAAATATGCTAGAAATGGAATTATTTGAAAATTGGCACAGCATGATGCCATTGAGTGTTAAAGTATACAGTGGCTTTCAAATATCTGCATGTCTGTGACATCGGAACATTCTGGATCCGGTTTCAACATGACTACCCGATGAGTGTGCTTGTTTCCCATACGTAAGTATATTTGAGTGTATATATGTACATACATATGCATACACATCCTATGTAATATGTATCACTCAATTATAATGCATTTGTAGCCTTTTATGATAATTTACGTAATTTTTCCAAAATGTGAATGATATTTGTGATTTTAAATTAGAAGGAGAAATGTACTATGTAGTATTGATCTCACGCTCTTTTTATATTCTGGTAAATATATGTACATATATGTATCTATGTACATACATACGTACATCATGTAACAATAAATTAATGATTGTATACTTATATCTTGATATTTTCTAAAGCATTATGGAAAGGATTTTGAGAATTTAAAACATATTGCAACATATTTAATTTTATAGAAAACATTGTAATTTAATGTATATATTAGATGTATGTATTAGATATACACATGTACATATGTACGTATGTATGTTAATATTTATGAACTGTTTTAGCGCCTAGCAACTGTATGTTATGTGTTTTCTTCAAATAAATATGTACGTAGTATATATATGTAAGTATGTATTTAGTATTAATGAATGTCGTTGACATATGAATTTTTTTACTATTGTCTAATAAAATTAGAAGGGGAATTTACATACATATATACATACTTACAATAAAATTCATATGAATTGAGGCAAGAATTGCAATCGCATAAAATACAATAGAAATATGGACCAATGTACATATATATTATATGGTGAAATCAAGTATATACTTAGTATACATATGTAACTATGTATGTATGTATGTATATTTATGAGCATGGTTGAGTACCTAGCGTGGAAAATGGTGGTATTTGAAATAAATAATGCAAAAAGTTCTGGAAATTGGCACTATGAGCAATGCTACAACTACATTTGCCGAGTGACGCACGTGCACAGATGACATGAATTCTCGCATTTTCCTTAGATGTCTGCAAGAGCGTACTAGTGAAAATTGCATCAATTCGATATTTTATCCAGTGTCTGGATTGTTTCATTAATAACTTATGTTTAGTCATATAATATAGTATATTCAGATAAATACTGAAAAATAAAAAAATCCGGTAAAATCAAATTTCTTTGTTTTTGTCCGGCTTTGCTTTATATCATTTTCCGAATTATCGTTTACTTTCCCATTTTGCACTGTCATTATTTTGTTTATTTTGGTGTTGATTTTTTGTCGGGTTAAGACAGGGCTGCAATTATAAACTGTTGGAAACTGTACATAACATAAGAATTAACGTTAAATAAAAACGTAACAGCTGACGGTAACTTACATCTTTTGTTGTAGAAAACCTAAACCTCATATTCAGGCATTTGATATATCCCCATTTACTTTTATGACATGTATAAATATGAAAAATAAAATATATACATAAATCGTTCGCATATCAAGCACCGTCACTTCGGAAGAAGCCTGAAAATTTTATGGGAAGATTGTTCTCTCGCTACAATAATAACATATATCAAACGACATTATAAAACTTATAACTAACTACTCTACCACTCTTAGGGCAAGAATTAGAATAGTAATTATTTTGGCTGTAATTATAGTATATTAATTTTAATATTTGGAATAATTATTAATAATAAAAACCTGTTGAATGAGAGGCTTCGATGTTTTTCCTACTGGTTATTTTATTTACAATATTTAATGGTTAAAAAGCTCACATTTTTTAGAAACTAAAGTTCGCCTGATTTGTATATGCATATATGTACATGTATGTATCTTTGAATACCCTTACAGGACATATTTTAAACTGTTATATATGGAAATCGCTTTTAAGAAATCAATGTTAATAAATGGTGGAGTAACACCTCTGCTTTTGGGACAGATGATTTTTGACGTTAATAACTGTGTTTGGAAGGAATTCGACATTTACATAGAAATTGTAACTATTAATATTTTTTTAATATAAAAATTGCAAAGTGTTTAAGGTTGAAAAAAATGGCATACATGAGTTATTAATGTAGAAAATGGCACAAAGAAGTCGACACTCACATCGTAATAGTGCGAGTACGCGTTATTTCGAAAAGGGTGAAAAGGTACTCTGCTACGAGCCAGACCCAACAAAGGCGAAAGTGTTATACGACTCAAAGGTGCGCAAACATTTGCTGTATGTTGCAGTATGTAGATAGATGTACAGAAGTGTTGCTTTTAATTGTTTTGTATTTTTCTCAATTTTGTTTTCAAAGTTTGTATGTACTAAATAATATTCGTATTAATCTATGAAAAAATTGCGTAATAGATTTTGGGTACCTACGATTCAAAGGATAAGCGTGGACGAAAAGTTATTCAATATAAAGTACACTTTCAAGGTTGGAGTAGTTCATGGGATCGTAAAGTGAATGCTGATTTTGTTTTAAAGGATACCGAGGAAAATCGTCAACTTCAAAGAGATTTGGCTGAAAAGGCACAGTTACAGATGTAAATTATGAAAAGTATTTTTATAAATTAAATACTTAATTACTCAATATTCTTAATTTTAGTAATGCTTTTCTGTATCGTAAGGAGCGTACCAGTAGTAAGAAAAAACCAAACAAACCGGTAGTACTTGCGGAAGATGCTGCAACAGCGGGGGGCAACATAACAACTGATTTGCGTTCATCCCCAAAATTTCGAACACGCGGCTCATCTGAAGATAATTTTAGCTCAAGTAGCACTTTTGAAAGACAAGAGGATTCTCCAATGAAGGACGGTAAGTAAAGAAAGATCGAAGTTTTGAAAAAGTTAAATGCTGGAATTGTTTTATATAGAATGTGAAACCGAGTCTTGCTGCAGTTCAGTAGAAAGTTTTCCAGATGAAGAAAGAGTCTTACTGCGAATAAGTGAAAGGCTTCGTCAATATTTGGAATATGATCATGATATGATTGTAAAATATTGTAAGCAGCATGCTTTGCCTGCACGAATACCAGTCGTGGCGATATTGGAGAATTTCGTTAAACAAAGTGTTGTTAAATTGGTATTTTCAACAACACAAGTTGAGAGCACAAGGCGACGCACTACGCAACAACGAACAAACAAAAAAGAACATGAATTTGACAAGCTTGTGGCAACGTAAGTAATCTGCTAATACCCTTCAAATTCAAATTTATGCATACATATATCTATATGTGAATTATGTACGTACATTGTATATTACATTTGTGCTTTTATTAACAGTGTGGGTTTATTAAAAGAGGTAGCTGATGGGTTACGCATTTATTTTGATTTCACTATCACCGATTATCTTCTATATAAAGAGGAAAAAGAGTACGCGTTATCCTATTTAAGTGAGGAGAATCTTAAAAATTTCACATACGTTGCATTGCCGGGCTTATCGGCCGATTTTCTTAATCCCACTAAATCGGACACGGACTCAACGCAATTGCCTATTAGTGACAGTGGCACTGAAGTGCACGCTGCAGATGCCAATTCGACAACACCCGCCACGACTGATGAGCCACAAAAGCGAAAATCTCGCATACATCGGAGTGACGACTGCGAAATGATTGTGGAAAACTGTTTGGAGAACTGTTTATCGAGTATTGCTAGTACCAGTTCAGGTGCTTCAACCCCTTTACACTCTGCAACCGCTGGCAGTGGCGGCGCCTCTGGAGTTAATTACTTGAAATCACTGCAGCCAATGGCACTCAATCTACCAACACAGACCAAGGAATTCCTGCAAGGAGTCTTATCATGGCATTTGCTGCCAACCAATGCCCCTACAGCACCGTCAATGATATTTGGAGCTCCACATTTAGCACGATTAATTGGTAAGCCTTGCAATAGTAATTTTCGTACATCATTCAATAATTATAAATACATATGCATCTTCACAGTTAAATTGCCGGAGTTTTTGAATGCTTCATCGATAAACGACGACAAATTGAAAAATTTACTACAACATTTGGATACATTCGTGAAGTGAGTACTATTGTAATAATTTTTTGTAACATTTTAAACTTATGTATCGTCTCTTCTTGTAGTTACTTAGAAGCAAGAAAAGAATGGTTCAACGAAGACAATTACGCGCGCTCAAATGCGATGCGTAAACGTGCCAGCTCCACCGACAGCACTAAACCCACTCCCATGGAAGGCGTAAAGGACACACTCGATACGAATTCTCAAGCAGCAACAGTCGCCGCAAGTGCAACAAGCACAGCCACGCCAACGACGCTGCCGGCAACGACTGCACCTGGTGCCGCTGCAGCTATTGCAACATAATAACCCAGACACATACGTACAGATGTGTTGTGTATGTAAATAGTAGAATGTTAAAAATAAATTTCACACAAAATAATGTAAATTTAGAAACAAGTTTTATTTTACAAAACTGTGTATCTTAACAATTACAAGTATTTCTGTTTTTCTTTTTAATTATAATTTTAAAGCTTTTTAATTTTTATTCACATGAAGACATGTGTGTTATCGTTATATACTTCTCGCATTGTTTATTTCCACTTTCCAACACACCTGCATACATATGTATGTACATGCAAGTATGTTATTTGTATGTACGCACACAACAACAATATCGCTCAGTTTGTGTTGTTTGCCAAAAGCGTTTGTGAAATAAATATGACTTAAAATTATTATAAACATGAAATACTTTACATTTTTATTTTTTTTTTGTTCATTACAAGTTAGTCACTGTAAAATAGCTAGCAGCTAAGTAGAGCTTAAGTATTAGTAAGTAAAATGGCTTAGTTTCGTTATTGCTATTCACTTAAACTAAGAACTTAGTAAACATTTTAGTGCATTAGGTTTTTATAATAGAACAGTTACTATTCGTAAATTATTTTATTTGTGATTTCACTCATCTCTTTGCATCTTTCATCGTTAAACTAAAACCAAAAAGGCGCTTTGATTTCAATTGTTTTCAAATTTTGATTTGTTAAAGTCTGTTTTACTTACACACAAATTGCGTTTGCGACAGCTGTGTGACCTGTTTTTGTAATAAAAGCTAATGATAATGCTAATAAGTGCGCACGAGGAAGCGCAAAGGTTTAGGGCTATTCGGAAATAACTGTTAAAGTGTAACTTGCTTTCTGTCTAATGCCGCGAAAAAATATATAAAAACTGCATACGAATGCGATATGTACGTATGTATGGATTTGCATCGTTTATATCGAATGAAAATACATACATACATACGAAGTGCATTGGTGTGCTTATAATTTGTTATTGCGCTTAGTTTCCAGTATGTGCTTCAAATTCGGCTTCTTATGCGGACGGCTTGAAAGTTTCTTCATATACAACATGCAGTACACCATATATGTATGTATGCATGTATGTGCTTTTTGTTTTTAATTTTTTGTGTGGGAAATATTCAACGACGGAATGTTAAAAACTACAAATATATGTTTGTATGTATATGACGTATACAAGTATCTTAGAATCTGATTTACATTGGGTTTTAGCAACAGTAACTGCCTACATATTACAAAATAAATACATTTGTATTGTGTCTTCTCTTTTGTTCCATAGAAAATACTATCATCATTGATTAGATTTTTTGCGTGTGAGTAAATTTTATGAATCGGATATGAGAGATTTATCGGAGTACAAATTAGGCATTTACCCATCCATATATGTATGTATGTATGTACACATTTCAATATCAAAAAAGTCAATTTCTACTCGCTCTAGCGCAGCTATTTGGTCCGCTTGGTGACGCTTGACGCTGTCGGTCGCATGAAACTGCTCATGCCACGATTGCTCGAAGCGCTTCTGGTGCTACTGGCTGTGCGCGTGTGCGCCGTCTGTGGTGTGGCCTGTTGTGTCATGGCCGCTTTGACTAGAACAGCACTGCGTGCGACATTGGTGCGCGTTGGCGCGTTGTTGGTTTGGTTCTCCTTAAAGCTAGCGCTGCCCAAGTGCACAGTGCGTTGCCCACTACCAACGTTACCGTTACCCGTTACTTTTCGGACCACTACCACGTGCTGCCCTATGCTCGAGCCACTGCTGCTACTGCGACTGGCTGGTACCGGTGTGCGGCTGGCGGACGCACCACTGACGACACGCATATGCGGCGGCATGTTGTTTTGCATCGTTAGCGGGCGTTTGCTGGGCGACGAATCGACCGATACTGTTTGCAGCGGTGTCTTGCTTACCACAATCGGCATACGTCTCACGGTATTTGTCGAAGCGGCACTGTTGATGGACGAGCGTGACGAACGCAGGCTATTCCTTGAACTGCTACGTTCGACGTCGCGACGCACTGCATGCATAGGTGAAGTGTGGACACTTTGAACTGTATCTGGCTGGCTGCTGCCTGGACGGCGCATAGAATGTGAGCGCCGCGCTGCATTGCTGCCAGCACCGAATACGGGCTGCACAACGGTTGGACCATTAGGCGTACGGAATGAACGACTGCGGTCTATTTGTGTTGAGTTAGGTGGTCGACGCGTGGGCGCAGTTTGTTGTTGGTATACGGGTTGAGACTTTTGAGGTAACACGTTTCGCAGCTTTGATATTTGCAGTCGATCGGCTAGGCGACTTGCGTTCGGCCTTGAGGTGTTGGCCTTCGGCGTTGTAGTTTTTGTGGTTGTGGCGCGTGCATGTGGTGTTACGCGATCAGACACGCCGTTGCACGAGGAATTCGTGCTCTCTTTGCCTTGTGAGGGCGTGTCTGATACGAGACTTTGTGTCTCTTCGAACCCTTCGTCGTTGAGTTCATGGCTGGAAAGTTTAATGACAGTAGCGCTTTGGTTACTAGGTGTGGGGTTTTGCAAGGGTGCGTTGGTTATGTGTGAACTGCTTATGTCGCGTGGCGGACTCCATATGCGATCTGGTGTGTTGGTTGGTGATTTAAGATTCCTTATGGCTTCTTGTACATCTTCTTGATTGATGGAGCTAATGTGACGTCCAACTTTTTCCAGTTTGGTAATCGTACGCTCTGCAACCGGTTTCGGAGTGATTTGTGTTGACTGCTCTGGTAAAAGTTTTTCTACTGTAGTCTTATTTTGATTGGACGTATCCTGCGCTTTGCCATGCAGCCTCTCCATGTCACCAGCACTAGATGATTGTCGTACATTGCTCGAGTCGCTCGTGTCTTTAGTTGATAAAAACTCCTCGTTACCGCTACTGTAATCCGTGGGCCGTTTATAACGTCTTGTGCGCCGAGTGGCTGAGTAACGATCGAAGAACCCAGGTACGTCCTGCTCACTTGGTTCTGCATTCCTTTGTTGTTCGCTAAGCTGTTTGCTATTCGTGTTATCCAGACCATTAATGGTGACCAACGTCTTATTTGGTGTGGCGATGACGCGGCGTGTGACCGGTGGTGTTTCCACATTGTCAGCATCAATCTCTTTGCGACTATATTTCTCATTGTGACTTCGACGCATACTGTTGTGTTGACTAAATCTATCGTCTCCCGTGTTTGTTCCACTCTCTCTACCCAATTTTGATGATTCCAGAATGTCAATATTTGCTTTGGTATCGCTTTTGGCTGTTGTCAGTGAAGTTGTTGTAGCTGGAGCGTTAGATTGCGCAACAGTCAAATCTTGTGACAAAGTTTTATTCGATATTTCGACCGTCTCTTTGGACGGTGGTTTGCGTATGTAAATATGCAAGCAATCATCCATGTCCACTTGGCCAAGTTGCTTTATTAACGATCTTCGGCGATCCTCTTCCTCAATGGATTTGAGTGCCATGGCACGCTTTTCTGCATTCTCCAGCGAACGTTGTCGTCTATATTCCCGCAACTCATCGGCTGTTGTAACATGATGGTTTTTCGGCGATTTCTCCTGGGCTTCAGATGCGCCAGTGTCCGCTGGTTCATTACCCCGATTACCCTTGCGCCAGTGTGATTTATCCCTGGCGTTGTTCACATCTGAAAGAAATACATGCATTTGTAGGGAGACAAATTCGAATAAAGCAAAGGTAAAGATGCCATACCAGCAATTGCTTGTATTGTGCCGACAACATCGGTGTGTTCGAGCGTGTTGGCGGGCTTCCAGTCGGGATATACCCGTTTATAGTTATTCGCATTGTTATTATTGTTATTGTTACCGTTATTACTGTTATTATTATTGTTGTTGTTGTTAGTGTTGGTCGTATTTTTGTGGAAATGTTGAGAATTAGTAGAGTTCGTAGCTGTGGTTGGCGTGGTAGGCACGATTTTCTCCTCAGGCAAAGTATCCAATTTTCGTTCGCTATCTAAAATCACAAAAAGGTAATCGATATGAATATAGATGTGTTGAAGTTTAAGCTCTTAGTTGTTTTGTATCATATCGCAAATATACCTGTTTCGTTTTCAAACGAACGCCTATTACTGTTAACCAAACGGCGCTTGCGTTTGAATTCTTCGTTTTGCTTTTCATCGTTCTCGTTGGACTGCAGCCAGTTTTCGATTTTTTGTCGAAATTCACGGGATATTCTATATCAAAATTAGGCATAACACTCTCAGAATAGCACCAATAAGTACATCACGGATGTGTGTTTGTATACTCACCTCGGTTTTGTATCCTCGCTGGCTTGCTGCGTGGGGGAAGGAGTAGTGCCGCCACCTTGCGGTGAGGTTGGCGATTTTTTGTCCATATTCAGTAACGGCGCTGGCGAACTGGCACGTTCGCGGTCATCACTGAAGTCCACATTTAAGAGTTCGGGACGTTTTCGGCTGGAACTTCCAGAACGTGCACGACGTGCCCAAGACCGATCTAAGTTGTTGATAAATAGAGAAATAGGCAAAGGCGTTTAATCACGGAAGAACACTCCACCCCTATTAATTAAAAGCACTTCAATATTTGCATACCCAAACTTCCATAGGCCTTTCGATCTCTGCTTATATGCTCGTGTCCGGATGTGCGCAAAAACTCCATCAGATCATCTTCTTCTGGTAATACACGGCTAGGCCGTCTTTTTCGCATGCTACCATTCGGCGTTATGCTCGGTGAAATCCCCTCAGGGGTATCAAAGATTTTTTCAATGCTACAATGATTTTCCGAATCAGAGACTGGGGTGCCACATTGACTAACTGGAAGGCAAAATAACAATAAAAATACAATAAATTAAGTTTAAAGCAAAAGCAACATTAAGTTTCACTGATGAAGATTTTACCTTGCCTAGCGCGCCTGGCGAGCTGTTCTTCCCTTTGTTTTCGTCTGAGCGTAGCTTGCTCCTCCAATTGCTGTCGCCGCTCGTTTTCTTTCACAGCCTGCTTGAATTTATCACAGAATGATTGGAATACTTTGAAACACTCCTCCAATTTAAAGTGCGCCGCATCCTCGCAAAAGAAATCGGCCAGCTTTGAACGCATCGCTTCCACCTCCTTCATATTGGCCTGCAGCGCAGCCACCTCGCGCTCAGCGTTCTATAAATCGAGTTTAATGGTGAAGGATTGTAAATTAATTGTCGAGAAAAAGTACGCTGAGTGACTCACCTCTAAAAACTCCGACATTTGCTCTTTGATTTCGTCCTCCGTTGTAGGTTGTTCGATCTGCCTTTTGATTTTACGTATTCGTATATCCAGCGCATTAATCTCGTTATTTATTTGCTCAACAGTGGTTCTACAAATATGGGTACATGTGTTATATAATAGTATAAAAATGTGCTTCCAAAAGTAATGTAGTGGAGTCTTACCTGGATGCATTTTCCAGTGCAGTCAACTGTGCGGGGAATGTTAGGAGCTCTGGATTGCGCTTTTCGGCTTGCATTGCCACAAAGTGTATGAGATTGATGCCCGGCTTGTTGGCGCGTATGTCGGTGAGCTTTTGCAGCGAGGAGAGTTTGACACCAGCCGCATTACCAGCATAGCCGCCCGAGTTGAGGAAGTTACCAGCGATAACGACCATATACAGTACTTCTTGCAGCATTTCGTTGTTCATAAGATCTAATGGAAAGGTATAGAAAAACACAATATTTAAAAATCAAAATATTTTATTGTGACTTAGGTCTCTCGCTTGTGCCAAAATTTAGGAAATATCTAGAAGTAGTGTTGAGATTATTCTTGAAAGTAATTTATATTGTAGAATGGACGAATTTCCCGCAACTTTTACTTGCGCAACACTTTTGTAACATATTTTAATTTGTAATAGAAAGGTCTTTTTCAGAGCTCATTAGGGAACCTTGGCGCGAAAAAGGCTCCTTATTAAAATTTCATTAAATTTTACGGTGGCGACTTAAAGCCCAAAAGACCTATTATCCCTAAAGAAAATGCTACAAGGTCAAGGTGAAGATCTAGTTAAGCTTCAGCAGAGATCTAAATGAATATACATACCTCCTCCAGCATAGATCATTGCGTTGATGCATGGGTCCAGATAACTAATATTGGCGGCGAATTCCTCCTTGAGCAGCATGCTTTCAATACGCAGTTTATAACTGTAATATACAAATATTTACCATTAAAAATATTGATATATTATATATCTACACATATACAAATGGTGCTAAACTCACTTTGGTACTTCCAAGAGCTGTAGCAGAAACTTCTCGGCATTACCCAGGCGACTTTTATCGCCATTGAAGGTCTTCAGCATATCTAATTCGTCGACTTCCGGTAGAATTTTCAATAAGCCCCGTAACTTTTCCGCACCGATGTCATCGTGCTCGCCATCTCTTATCAGCTGTATAATGTCTTCATTCGAACTAAAATCGAATCAAAAATAATGCTTTTAGCCTTAACCAATATTGCAAATATGATCATATTTTAGATCAGATAATTTGATAAATTCCCTATTTCTGGATAATAACTAAAGCGAAATATTCTCACCTTCGGAATTGTTTGAGGAAGATGTTTACGTTCAGGCTGCGTTTACCGTCGAGCAAAGATATTTCTGTGCTTTCCTTTTTGGATTTACGGTCGAGTGTGTCATAGCCCGAACTGCTGCTGCTTTCACGGCCCAATTTCGGTGAGCCTTGAGCGCTGGTCGATTGTAGACAGAACAGCCCTTCCATTTCATTCCAATCGATGTCGGTCATTGGTGTGTCTTGGTGATTATTGGCCACTATAGTCCATATATTTTGTTTGCCAATGACGCGATTTGGCGGAATTTTACCCCAATTGATGGTTTTCATCTTCGACTTGGGTGCTGGTGTGTCTTGTTGTGGTAGTAAGATCATATTTTGGCCGTTTAAGCTCAAGTCCGGGGTGACGGGTCGCATGGAATTCGTGTGATTGCTGAGTAAATTACCAGTGGAGCCTGGTGGCTGTGGTGCAGGTGGAGGTGGAGCGCCAGGTACGGGTGGAGGCGCGGGCGGTGCTACTAGACAATTTCCATTCATAATTGGCGGTGGAGGTGGTGGTGGCGCCCCACCACTAATAGGACCATTCATTGGAGGTGGCGGGATAGGCGGCGGCGGTGCGGGTGGCGCACAGTGTACCGGCGTCGATGTTGAAGGTAGCAGTGGTGGTGGTGGTGGTGGTGATGCAATCGGTGACAACGGCCCATTATGCAGCTGTGATGAGGCTGAGGTAGAAAGTGAGGCGGCATTTTTGCGACTTGGACTGGTTGCTTCACCACGACAATGTGGACAGGAGAATTTTTGTACGCTCGGCGAACGCAGTATCCTCACCGAGTCCTCATGACTCTCAAGTAGTGTGGCACGATGCACCAACTTCTCTGTTGTATCCCAGATCACATCGCTGATTGCCTCTTTGGGATCAATGCGTAGCAAATGTTGTAATATACTTAGAAATGGCACTTCCTGTGGCGTATCGGCCACCTAAAAGTAGAAATTGCGTTAAATTTTACTCTATTAAAGTTCAATTTATATGGTCGAGCATATGTACTATATGGATATATACGAGTATGTTTACTAACTAATTATTATATTTGTACATATGGTAGTGGGATAGGTGATAACATTTTATGTTATTTAGCAAACGCCTTGGTCTGGCGCAATAACTGCTTACATTATATTTTAGCTATTAATTAAATCATACCATTTGATCAAAAATGACACGGACTGTGAAAAAACTACATTTTCACGTATTTTAATACAAATCTTTCATTTTTGGTGCACCATTCGCTATATTGTTGGACAGTTTTCATCATATTCATAAACCCACGTCTCGTCACCAGTAAAAATGCGTTTGATGAATGTAGTGTTCTCAGCTACATTGTCAAGCAGATCTCTTGCGACCCCCACACGAGGTCGGTACTGCGAAAAATTGCGGTATTTTGGCACGAGTCTAGCATTGTCACTCTTCATACCCAAAACATTAACCGAAATATGGGAAGTGTATTCATAGAAGATGCTGAAATCTTCTGCTATCTCTTGCAGCTACCAAAAACACACTAATTCACATATAGAGGCCAAACTTACCCCGAACATAAAAATGTTCTACTAGTCTAGGAGACACAAATGGACCAGTCCGAGTCTAAATTGATCAGATGGTACATGATATATGTATATATTTGTAAAAAAGAGATGATTCTGTTTGAAAATTTGTAGGCATTGAGAAGAAAAAAGAGCTAAGTCTAACATTCTTAGTAATGGAACTTTAAAGTTTTTAAGCTTTTGAAAAAATTCTAATTTTTGGATAGAAATCGTGTCCAAACCTTACAACCATATCATAACATCATATAATATATCAAAACAAGATTATATTAATAATTGTCATACTTGTCGCAATATCGCGTAGAATACATCAAGATGCGAATTTAAGTTGATGCCACTTGGGCCCTGTAGACTCTGAGCTTCGTCGCATTCTCGCTGTTCGTCGAATACGTCCAATTGCACTATAATATCTCCCACACTCTGTGCGACTTTCCTGCAAATATAGATAAATTATAACATATTTTTGTTGGTATAAGTTCCAGCCGCTCAAGTGATTATTGTTAAAAATGCTAAGGTTAAATGAAAAATTTATTATTTACTGACAATATAAACTAATTTATACCCATTTTACATGTTTTTTTTATTATTTATGATAAAATTTGTTTCTGCTACAAACGGGTGCAGCTGCAGAGCAATGTTGCAATAAACAATGTGATAACTCACTGATATTTTCACAATCAAAATAATTATATTCGAAAAATAATGGCACAAAACATACATACTCGTATATATGTATGTATGTAAATTATGAAATGGATCAAATATAACACTCCAGGTATTCGCTTGCATTATTTGAAATTATAAATAATTTATTTTATTAAAAACAACAACACTACCACACATTATCTATGTGTGAGTGTGTTTGTATGCCCTTACAAGCTAATCATTTGCACCAAATACGAGGCACTCACTTCAAATTGTTCACTAGTTGCAAGCTGCGGAAATTATACTTCGATAGGGAACAACAAAAGGCGAAACGACCAAGACGTTGTATTTTTGACGTCTCCACTGCACCGCCTTAGACTCTTAGCTTGTAAGAAAGCCGCACGATTGTTGAGCAGAGTCCTTGGCAATCGAATTTGTTTTATGACCGAAAACACTGAATTTCCAAACGAAAGTGAAGGAATGGCGAAGTACCCCGTTCTTTGACCGTCTGCGAGTTTGTAGTTACTGATTGAATAAACGATAGTTGCGACAGTGTCGAAGTACGAATATAACTGCTGTTATAACAATTTAAAAACTTATACTTCTGAGTATCATATAAATATGTATTTGTTTCTAATTGCGTTAAGTTTTCTATTTAATAAAATTTTCGATTTGGAGGCAGTAGTTACAGTGTGAAATGTATTAAACTCATTTATGTATGGCATGCTCACTCCAATATGACGACCTGGAGTCGGCCAGCAGCCGATTTGCGGAGAGCGAGCACTACAACTCAATTTTGATTAAATACTTTAGCTTTTCATATTTGTTTATTGTTGGTAAATTTTCATTTTCGGCATGCACGTGGTGCGCGCGCATAGAAACGCCGTTGCTGCCGCTGTGAATTAACAAAATTTACTCCGTTTTGCTCACGAGAAAGCTCCAACGGGTCTCAGCACGTGATGTTCGATGCCCAACTAAATGCACGAAAGCGCGGGTGTGTGTGCAAGCGTATGAAAGTGAGTGGGCTCTATATATAAACATTAATTTGAAGAGTCCAACATATGTATGTAAATTCGGCTATCAGCAGTGTACATATGTACATATATATGTACATATACATTTATGTGTTGTATTAGTTTGTGTGGAGAAATACAAGTTAGTAGGTGGCTGTTGACCAAATGCTTCTGCAGGTACATAGAATTTCGCATAAGATTTCCTTTTGGCCATTTTCACGTGTTGTGACGTCAGAGTTTTAACGGTGAGGGATACACACGCATATGCATATTTACAAGTTTACTGTAATTATTATGTGTATACACATATATATTGGTTTAAACTCACATATGTACATATATGAATGAATATTGTGACAAAAAGGTACCCGGAAATTGCAAATAAAGTGCAAAATACTTATATAATTATTCATCAATATATATTTTGTCGCATTCAAAGTAATCTCAACCAGATGTAATATACTTATGCCAACGATTTTTCTTAGTCCTCAAAATACTTTTTATACGTTTGGGGATGGCCTTCAGCCAGTTTTATCTCTTCGATCGACTGAAAATGAGTTCCACGAAGCGGCAATTTCGGTTTGGGGAACAAGAAAAATCACACGCAGCCAAATATGGTGATACGGTGATTGATCGATAGTATTCATTGCGTTTTTGCCTTTAAATTTGGTCACAATCGTACTCTTTTTGAAAAAAAAATTCAGCTTTATCGGGAGGAGTCGTCCAGAACACATTTTATACCCAAAATATCCACAAAATCATTCGAACGGACACGCGAGAGATGTCGATGTTTCTTGCCATCTCTCTAACACTTGCATGACGATTTTCAGGCATCATATTCTTCCCTTTTTTAATATTTTCATCAGTTGAAGAGGTCGAATGTCTTCCAGAAAGATACATGTCTTCAACGATTTCTCGACCATCTTTTAAATAAAACTGAATCACCGTAAGCCTTTTCCAACATTCGTAACAATTCCGCACACGAAATTTGGTTAGAAATACCAAACTTGAGATAATTTTTTTGGTCGATATTTTTAAACATTATAACAACTTAAGTAGCTGCTGTAAACAAACCATTTGGCAGATCGCGCCCATATTTGACATAGTAATTAAGGACAGTCCTACCAACTTACCAAAATATATTTTTTTTTTTTTTTTAATTTCAATTACCCTGGGAATTTAATTACAATTTCCGGGTGTTTTACAATGTATATATTTCATTGATAAGAGCCAATGTCTGGTTAGCAACCATCTTCCAGTTAAATTTTGGTTCACTTTACAGAAAAGAGTCTAGGTCACCATGCATTATATCGTGGTCAGTCGATATATTTAAGGAAATTGAAATCAAACTTATCGAACAAGGAGTAAATATCATAGAATTGTTGGGGAATTTGTATGTATGACATGGCTTTGGCATCAAAATATTATTAATTATATACTACAATATATAGAACTCAAAACTGATTAATGAATAATTCCCTTCATAAAAATAGTTCAAATGTCATACATATTTGCCAAATTATCATTTATAAAATATTAAGTTTGTGACAAATGAGTCCAAGAATTCTAAATATTTACTAAATGAGTATTAAGATTCCTATTTTTATTAGGCATAAATTAAATAATATTAAATAAGCGCTTTGACAAATTTAATTCACAAAAAAATCGACAATATGAATAATATTTTCAAATTAATTATTGTATTGTTTGGAACATTAAGCGCTCCTTAATATAATCGACGCACAAAAGATTGTGACAATACGAAATATAAGGCATAGTTGTAGCGGCTTAACAATTTTTATTTGTCAACTAAATGCATATGTATTTAGTAAGTCTATTTATAAATGAGCCCCATAAGAAATTAAACAAACTTTGTTCCGACTAACATTAAGTGGCATACATAGTGTCAACCTAAAAAGACGATTTTTAGCAATAAAAACTCACTAATATATCAATTGTTTAAAAGTTGAGAGTATATTTATACTTATTTTAGGACTACAAACTAAAAGTTTTGAAGACAAAAATTAAATATTTTTCGAGTAACAGGCAATCTCTGGTGGCGCTCCCCTACTGTTTCAGTTATTCCGGCCTTCTCTATGGATGAAACCTAAACAAAATTCACTACTAGAAGATATTGTCCGTACAATGACAAACTTTAAATGTTTTTTTTTTTTCAAAATAACGGTATATTTTGAAATGCCAAAACTCGATTTTTTATCAGACAAAAATTGCTAATGCTTGGATCCGAGAAATCACTTAAGCAAATTTTGAAAAATGTAGTTTTGAGAAAAACGCACTTAAAGATAAACTGAGAAAGCACATTACATTGAACGGCTATACTAGAGAGAGACTATAACTCAAAAACTAATTGAGATATCGATTGAAGGTTTTAGTACGTTATTTTTAAAGGTATGTACATACATCCTAACGAATTATGAAAAAAAAATTCAAATTTCATACTAGGTGTGCTCTTTAAAATATGGCATGACAGATCTCTTCCGTTAAATAATGACAAAGTGAGCATATTTCCGTCCGGAAAAAGCTTCTTTGAAAATTAGCTAACAACTTTAAGCGCTCCCCACAAATACGAAAATAATCCTGTACATACATTTACACATTTCTTCAATCTTATAGTTATAGCTCAACGAGCCTTTGCAAATAATCATTTGTTACCCACATTGCCACCATCTCTCTATGTAGCCTAATTCCCTACTGGGTAAAAAAAGTCACTTATGTATGTGGATATGAAGAGTAGTTTTGTAATAAATAGGCAGAAGCTGAAGTCGGCGGATGTTGACCGCTTGATTTATGCGAATGCGCAGCCATGTTTCGGAACAATTAATTAACATTTGACTGAATAATTAATTTTAATAAATGGTTTTTTCGCTATACATTTAAAATTGGTTTCTCTTTGTTGTTGATG
The DNA here is from genome assembly GCF_023373825.1 of Bactrocera dorsalis. Lineage (NCBI taxonomy): Eukaryota > Metazoa > Arthropoda > Insecta > Diptera > Tephritidae > Bactrocera > Bactrocera dorsalis. Next base: position 5,952,640 of record NC_064307.1, read on the forward strand.
CTCAATTAAATATTTGTCGACTGAATACAGAGTTGAAGTTAACTTGTTTGTTTACATTTTTTCGAATGTTTACGAAGAATCATTAAACAAAACTGTCTGAGGGGTGTGTATTTGTCGTGTTGTGGGCGGATAAATGCGTCTAAGGTGCTAATTGATTTGCCATAGTGTATTAACGCTTTTATTAATCAGTTAATGTATTAAAAAAGAGTCTACGCATGTGCTAACTCTGACGGAAAAGATCGCTAAATAAAGCATTACTGTGAGGCGAAATGTGGATGTTCTGGATATTCGTCACAAAACGGAGAGGAAAATATTTCTCAACTCACAACGTTTATTGTGGTAGATGAAATTTGAGGCTCTGTTATGTTGTTGTTGCTATTGACCATTAATGTAACTGCGTGATAAAGATTATATTTTTAATTTTTTCAAAATCACTTTTCAATTGACTATTGAATATATATATATTTTTGTTCGTATTTCAAATTTTTATTTCTAAAACATGCTTTCCACTGGTTACGAATGAGTGCTTAGCGTATATTATTCTTTTGTGACAACATATGTATTTGATTGCCATTTTTATTACAGTCCCATACTGAATTTTTTAATTATTTTTGCAGTCATATAACCTACACACATATGTACGTCGTGGCTTGCATAAACTTTTCAAAGTTTAATTACAATTTATTAATTTGTATGCAAATTGAGATAAGCACAAAGACAAATTTTTATGGAGGTTTGTACTTTTTATTAAACGTTTTCAAAATTGCCTGCGACTGCTTGCGTCTTAGCTCTCTGAGGAAACAACATTGCAAAAGCATGTCCATATACACATGTAGAGTATGTGTACGTTGCACTCGTATGGATGTATATGGAATTAACAGAAAACCACCTTCGGCGGAATTCAAAGGCAACAATAAAGGCATAATCTCAATCAAATTGCTGCTGACAGCCAGTGGCGCTTCGACAATGCCACCTTAGTGGCATAACAGTGTCTATCTAAATACACCGACGAATTCATGCAGAGATACTCGCATGAATGAACATTTGCATAAATTGTCAAAAACAAAAACAACCGTGTAGTTGGCCCCTCAGCATTGCAGCATTATCTGGTATGAATACATGCATTTGCATATTTTTCTGGGCTCGGCTCTGTAGATAATCGCTCAATAATAACACCAATAAAACCGTTATCCAGAGGTTAACTTTTCCGCATTTAAAAGTGTTAAAGTACTTAGCAAATTTAAAGCAAAACCAAAATGATTATAAGTGCGCATACATAGGGTAATATAAGGTGGGAGTAATTACCCTTTGGCGCAACGCTTAAACTGAAATTTACTAAAGTTTATTTCAAAATTGCCAAAGGGGAACTTTTATAAAAATAAAAATGGAACTCTGTTGAGATGAGATGATTTCTAACAATTTTTCCTTGGAGTAATCATTAATTAAAACAACTCTTTTTATAGAAAGTCCGTTCAAAATAATCAGGTGTTTTAACATTAAGTTAAATATTTGAAGTACATATTAATATATGGATATATTATGTATATATTTACATATATTTACGTAAATTTAAAAATGGTTTTTATAATTGCGAATATCAACAAAATGTTGCTTACTTACCTTAAATTATTTAATAGCGGTAATACTTTTAAACCTGCAATGAAAAAAGGAAAACATAGTAATTTAGATGGAATATCTTTTTTTGAATAAGTATATATGTATATAATTTCTAACGTCTAAGTTATAGTAAGGATTGGTAATAATCTTAATTAAATTTGTGAATTTCTAAAAATATTTTTTTTGTATATATGTTCATATGTATAAATATATATCGAATATATGTATAATGGGCTTTTCAATAATAGTGCTACAAAAGTTAAAAAAAAAACAAACACGGTTTTGGATATCAATGAAATTTTTTATTCCTGGGAAAGTACATTCGATGCCAGGGAACTCGATTTCTTTTGCATGGTCACCACGGGCACGCTTGCAGAAGTGCAGACTCTGAACTCAATTTTCGACGGGTTTTAAGCATAAATCGGCCGATGCTGCTGCATTTTTGCATACGATATTCGTACAAAGTTCAACAATAGTCGCTGGATTGCTGGCATAGACCATAGGCTTGACGTAGCCCCAAAGGAAATAGTTTAACGGCGTCAAATCACACAACCAAGGCGGCCAATTGACTGGGCCATTTCGTGAGACAACACGTTCACCAAACTTGGTTTTTCAATAAATCGATTGTGACACTCGCTGTGTGACTTGTGGCGTCGTTCTTTTGGAAACCCATATTGTCCAAGTCTATATCATGCAATTCGGTCCATAAACCGCACCAAACCGTAGTTTTTCGGAGCACGTGTGGATTGCTGCCTGACCAATAACGCATATTATGCTTATTTTCGAAGTCATTCAACCGGAAATGAGCTCATCGCTGAAGATGATTTCACGATGAAAATCCGGATCATTTTCAAGTTGTTGCTCAGCCCGATTCACGAGCATACGACATTTCTATTGGTCAAGTGGCTTCAGTTCTTGCGTTAATTTGATCTTGTAGGGAAGTAGATCAAGATCTTTTCGCAAAATTCGTCACAACAACGTCACAGAGCTGCCCAACGTTTGTGTATTGTGTCTGTGGATTAAAATTGGACGTAGCGCTCTTAAAGTTGAGGCCACTGACTCCGAATTTTGGTAGTAAATTTTATTAATTTCGGCTCGTTGTTGGATCGTATATCTTTCCATAATGAAATGGCAAACCTTACTGAAGAGAAATCTCAAAGGAACGGGGAAAATGTGGCGTCATTTGTTGTCCCTTTCGGTCTACTTTTGCAGCGTCCATATTGAAAATCCCGTTATTTGAAAATATTATTCGAAAATTTCAATTTTGTGATCGGATATTTATTATAAGCACGTCAGCGGTGTTTTAGTATCTATGTATCTCACTCAAAAAGAATTTGCGAACCTGGAAGTCATAGACAAAGATTGAACCATTTTTAATTGTCAGTTTAGCTTTTTATTTTGAATCTTTCTACTTCTACTTTCTCATCTAAAAACTTGTTTATGTCAGCTCTTAACATTGGCGTATATAAAATATTTTGACCACTGCACCAGTGTAATCCCTTAATAGTCTAATTTCATTTATTGTCATTTGATAAGCGTCTTGTTAATTCAATTTAATTTAAAATTAAATACGTACATATGTTTATATTTTGTTTATTTTAGTAATATCAAGCAATTCCTGTTAATATGAAAGTACTAAACGATTGTCGTCTGAAAGCCAATTATATTTACATCAATCATTTTCAGAAAGTGTTCGTTGGTTCTAAGCAAATTTCAATAACAAGCTTATGTGGACCTACATACAGACTACATACCATATTTAAGCTTATATGCATTGTCATAATAATTTTTCATTAGACATATCCCAGCAGGAATCTGTCCTCTGACCAACAATTATACCATATATTGTATTGTATAGGCATTAAGATAGAAGTCAAATGACCATTTATCAAAATAAGTTTGATTTGAAACTTTTTTGGTGTTCAAACTTAGATTTAATTTTATTTTTTCACATATTATCAAATAAATAACTTTAGCTTACAATTTATTACATGACATAAAGCCGTTCAGAAAATGGAAACCCAGCACTCAATATCTGGCATATATTCAACAAAATCTTTGAAACTTGTTTGCAAAATATTTCTCGTTGGGATGCCGTAAATCGTATTCTTAAGCCCTCATCTCATGCTTTTGCCACACAAAATGTCGACAAACATTGTGACTGATTGTTTCAATGAATGAGATTAAGCTGACGCGCGTGAATTGACCAAGAACACCCCCACATAACAAGATATTTTTAATGAAGCATGCAATTACCAGTTCAACTGGCTGATTTGGCAGAAGTAAAGCGTTAATATATTGTCATATCGGGTGCTGCATGTACATATGTATGTATGTATGTATATAAAAAGGGGGAGCAGTTTCGCCGAAAACTTGTAGCAAGTGGCACAGTTTAATAATATTGGGACAGAAGCATGCTTCGCATATGAGACAATACAAGGGCCGTTAAGCAGTTCATGAACTTTGATCACAGCGCGCGCTTTGGAGCATTTACTTTGATTGAGCAACGTTCAACATGCTCAAACTATATTTCCACTGACACATACGATATGTACGGTTGGATGTGTAAAAAAGCTGGAATGTCACTGCGCATGCGCGGTGCTGTTGGCTGTGCAATTCCTGATGCACTAAATTTTCATTGTTTTTAATTAAAATAAATTGAGATGCGCCTGACCAAAGTGCCAGATCAACAAAAAAACGCAACCTCAGGGCAAAGGAATTGTAAAAATGTTGACTGCGCTTGTCAGAGCCCAGACAAATGTAACGAATGAAAGCACGACAACGAAAAAAATGAAAGAAATGTGGCGGTTTTAACAGAACGGTAAACCGACATGAACAAATGACTGAAATGGTGAATTATATGCTCACCAAGGTGCGGATGGAATATTTTTTCAGTGCAGTGTAAGTGTATGTTTGTATATACACATCTGCTCGTGCTAATGGGTTCAAAGCACGTCTGTAGAAATCACCGTTCGGAACTCCAGCATTTTTGTTTGGAAAATGTCACAGAGAAGTTGCCGCAAAAATTGATACAAATGTGACTCAATAACTCATCAAATCAATCACTTCCACCAAAAACAATTTCACACATTCAATACTTAGTATTGAGAACGGCTAAATGTCAGGCTGTTTCTTAAATATTTTTAAACGCAGACAATAAGCTTTTTTATTGGTTAATCTTTTTGAGCAAAATAATTTTAATAGGGGTCACTGATTGCTCGAGGTTGGTTTTTAAAAGCTACATACATAGCTGATGACCACATACATCATCAAGTTTAATATTGATTTTCTGACATCAAGGATGGGTTTGTTTAGCTTAAAATTGGTGGTTCGCTTTGTAATAGAAGCAAGAACTCTCAGTCGGAATTTTCTTAGTCGTCTTTTAATCGGGTGTGATACGAGATCTTAAGCATTATATTAGTGAGATATTTTGTCTTGCCTTTCACCATGTTCTTGTTGTCTAATTGCAGAACTTGACCTTTGGTTTGCACAAAAATGAGTATGTTAAGTATGACATCCCTTTAAATGACTTTCGAATTATATATTCACACCATATATTAACATATACACATATGATTGTTATCTCATATTTTCAAATTAAATTATGCCCACGGCTACATAAGCACTCACAAAGTTAAAATAAAGATTGCAATAAAAGTTGTAGCAAGATTTAAAAGTGAATTAAATTAATTAGCATATATTTGCATTCCCGGCCCAACCCACCTAGTAAACACCTAACTCCCAACGACTTATCAGTTTCTTAATTGTTTAATAATACATTGTCGATATGATAAATATTAAGCTATTTGCACCGTTTGTTTACAAAGTCACACACACCATGACACGCATATATGTATGTACTTTTAGATGTTTGTGCTCGTAATTCATAGATTGACAATCGTGTATCGGGAAGTTTTATGAAATAAATTAGAATGCCATAATAATTGTACGTATCGACAATAAAATTACAAGCAATCACTAAGAGCGTTTTGACTTTAAGCCGGTGAGATTTTGCATGCAACAGCGAATTAATTTGATTGTCTCGTGCTGACAACCTCAATGGCCAATGGGGAGATTTGCTATTTGCGCATTCAAAAGTGACAGCCACTATGATATGCAAAGCGAACATTTAAAAAAATAATACACACCTGATACACATTTGTATATATAGTATGCATTAATTGGAGTTTTGGGTTAGAGTATTCAATAATAATAATCAATATGTAAAAATATATGATTGCTTGGTTTAAAGGCGATGCCGGGAATACAGACGAAGTTGTAATGTAGTTTTGGTAGTCAGAGATATCCTTAATGAAACGGAGTTCTGGGTAAAGTAAAGTTAGTTCTAGGCTTCGTTCTGTGACGATGGTGTGCAAAGACCAGAAGTGCTCTCAGTGAGGTATAAGTAATATTTGAAGGAAATTATTTTGGAAATTCGAAATCTATTTAGGTTGCCTTTTATATTTCGGCCTTGACTCTTAAAACCCATGTATTTGGAAGTGCTTCGTGCGCAAAAAGCTTTTTCTGATTATTGCTCATCTGGCAACACCCATAAGCTGCGGCTGCAGTTTACTTTCGGGCTCATACGCTTAAATATAGTACGATGCATCAGCTGTCACGATGTCATAAACATGTTTCGAAACACTGCTATCGACCATTCGACACGGGACTTTTTTTGAGTGATTGACAAATTGTGTGGGATCTAACGTGAACAAATATTTTTTATAGTCACATGTTTATGCAATATTGAATGTATGCCTAGTAATGCCCATAGTTGTGTCAATATCACTGTAGGTCACATGACGATCTTGCAATATCAATCTGCATACAGCAACAATAGTTTGTGGAACAATAACTGATTTTGAACGATCTTCCCGAAACTCGTCTTGGAGTGATCTCGACCTCGTCAAACACAGGTCCTTGATTGAGAAGTTAACACACGTTGAAATTAAAAAAAAAATTATCGCGCAAAAATATTCGAAATTTAATTTCACTTTTTGGTCAAGAGCATATTTTAACTTACTGTAAAAAACACAAATAGCGCTCGTTTCATTAAAATGTCAAAATTTACAAATTAACTTATTTTCAATTCCATAGACGAAAACATAAGAATGAAACACAAATTGCAATAATTATTAGGTTAGGTGAGATTTGTCTGGCAGTCTACTGAACCAGACCATAGACCAGTTTTGGTCCTTTATGATACCAAATGGAGTTCAGTTAGTTCCCTACATACAATATAAAAGGCAACCTACGTATTTGCAAGCTTGAAAGAAAGATGTTTTCTTTCAATCAGCAAAAAATTAATTAGATTTTAGCTCTTAGTGCAAGTTAACATAATCTAATCAATTTATAACTTTACTCCTAGAAATCTATGATCTCCTCATATTTATAAAATATATATTAAATTGAATGAAATTATTATTAATTTGCATTCTACTTTTACGTAGTCTTATTTAATATTCATACTTCATAGGTATTGTGCTAAATAGCCTAAGAACCTTTTATTGAACAAAGCGGTCTAACTGCCTTGTGTGGCGAGCGCCGCAATTCACTTACATAAAGGAGAAAATATAATACATAACAAAAACGAGATTTTTAATTACCAGCCTTATTTGGCTGTCAAAGCAATATTAAAATTATTATATATTTACATGTATACATATATACATACATACAGAAATGAACGCAAATGCACCATATATGGAAAAAAGCGACTTTCACGATTGTCAACCTCTTTGTTCAGTTTCGTTTTTTCTTTATTTGGCCGATCTTATAAAGTGTTTATTGCTTCACTCTTTTCCATATAGACAGTGTTCTATATAAACATTTAGGTATATGTATGTAAGCTTACATGCTCCTATTGTACAATGTTTAACTGAGAATAATTTTGTTCTTAGTTTAGTTTAAACGTTTTACAAAGCAATCTTTTCTAGGTTTACCCAGAATCTATGAAGAATTTCAATGGATTATGGAGAATATATATTTATTAAAAAATGTACTCGTATTAGGACGTAGAAGAAAGTGCTAGCAAAGCTTTGTATGGGAATATACTATCGGTCGGTATGGACTATCGGTGGAGGCTTTCTTCGCTTCATCAGTAGCACGGTGTGTTCAAAGAGAAGGCAATAAAGTGAGAGGTTATTAGTCCCGGTGGTTTCAGTGTGAGCCCCTTAAAGACCTAGGTGCGTTGATACATAGCCATTATACCAACCTACCTATCTAGCCCGTTATTTACGTCTTGGAAGAATGGAGTTCAGAATATGCTACCAATACTTTGGATACATCTCATTTCATAGGAATGAGACAATTAACGGAAAAGCGAATTAGCACCTCATAAGTCAACTCTCTAAAGGGACTAATAATATAATACAACTGATAAGAACCTCAAGAAGAAAAAGGTAGTACGAGTATAATTCCAATCGCACATATATAAAAAAAATTGAACTCAATTTCGCCTTTAAAGCTACAAAACCGAATAAATATTTACTTGTACAATGTACATATGTATAACGAATTGAATTTGGATAGTTTTTATGCTTATTTTTAGAGAGAGTACTTATAAGTGCATAATGCTTACAATCTTGGACATCTACTTGATTTTTCCTTTCGTGGTTGTACTTTTGCACGAGAACTTTCGGTTAAATTGTTCAAGGCTCATTGTTGATTTGAACTGCCCGATTTGGCATGCCCATCGGATGTTGGCTCTTCTAATAATGTATTCGCAAGTCATTCCGATACTTAGAATCGGCTGTCATGGGATTGTCAATATGATCCTAACAAATGTCGTTTTAATTGCCCCTCACTCACTCAGCCAGCTGATGATGCCAGTATTCGATTGATGCTGCCGCAAAATACAGAATTTCCGAAAACGCATCATTAAATGCAAACTTTCATGCGTTGAAGCGTTGGATTTTGTTTAATTAGCGCGCATGCAATTGTGGATTATGAGCCATGAGTTTGCTTGCGCTTCAACGCCGCGCGCTGAACGCTTTGATATTCAAGTTCAGTTACCGAAAATCGCCATGCAATGAGCGACGCAGTCAACCACGTGCAAAGATTTACACGCAACAGACAAGAAAAAAAAGAAGAAAAAAAACATATGTGTGTAGTCTAAACTTAGGCGTTTCTGAGTATGTATGTAAATATAGCGTGTATGGGTTTGTTATGCGCGACAATATTTATCTGCACGATACGCACGCGCTTGTGGCCAGCGGCAACGACAACGACAGGCGCTGGCGACAGCATCAACATAGCTGCCGGCCAGCAGTAGCTTGGTCAAGGCTACTGCTGACTTTGGTGACTTATTAAGAGTCCATCCATTCATTGAGAGGAATGAGCGCACAAAGCCGTTTGGTTGTTTTGTTGTTTTTTCTTTATTTAAAAAAAATCAGATTGTCTGTATGCTGGCTTGCGGTTTCATTGACACCAACGCAATGAAGTAATCAAAAATGTGTTTTTTATTATTTTCGAGTTTTCTGTGTTTCGTATTCAACGATTCTGCATGGTCGCTCTTAAAAGTTCATTACACAAATATCAGTTGTAAACAAAATAGCAACACATAAACAGTTGTAGACCTATTACCAACAATAGAACTGATTTGTCATTTTCATTGAGTAAAAACTGAAGTATGCTCGTATAGCGGGATATTGAAAAAATTACATAACATAAAAATTAATTCAGGCTCCGTTTGACTTTGAATGATTGTAAAAGTAGATTTTGCCGGAATTTTGTTTCATTGAGCAAATATAATAGTCCTTATGATGCAAAAATAATGGTTATGCAGAAGAAAAGGCTAAATCAGGTCGTTAAACGACAGCGAAAATTAATTCTTGATTGAAATCGAAGTTGTCAGAAAAATAATGGTGTAAAACTTGGATTTTCAAGGCTGAATATGAACTATATCAATAGATCATCAAAATGATTTATTGAAGATATCTAATAACACCATAAATTCATCACCACTTTTGGAAATAGTTTTTTCAGTTTTCGAAACACTTTTGGTTTATCTCTTTGATCGACTGAAAACGGGTTTCACGAAGCGGCAATTTCAGTTTGGTGAACAGGAAAAAATCACAGAGAGCTAAATCTGGGGAATACGGTGGTTGATCGATGGTATTAATTGCGTTTTTGTCTTCGATTTCGGTCACAATTGTGGCTCGATGCGATAGTACATTATCATCGTGTAAAACCCATGAATTGTTCCTTCACAATTCTGTCCGTTTTTGACGGATGTTTGTACGCAAATGCCGTAATATAGCCAAAAAGAACTCCTTACTGACCGTTCGTCCCTTTGGAAATAGTTTATGATACACCAAACCACTCATTAGCAGTTATAATGGAATCGGAATTTGAACGATCAAGTATGTCCAAAGAGACTTGCTTCCGGCGCTTTTTTTAAATAAAAACTCAGCTTTATCGGGACGAGTCGAGCAAGAACGCGTTTCGTATCTAATATATCCACCAAAGTCATTCGAACGAGCTCGCTACAGATGTCGAGCACACTTTAATTTACAATTAAGTAATTTCATGGCGTGGTAATTCTTTACTTCTAACCAGTTTTGAAAATATTTGTAAAAAATATTGGGTTATGGATTTATTAATTTAGATTGTAAAAAATGTTTTTAAATGCTTTGATATCTTATATTAAATCTTATACAGTAAATAGAATTTTAATTGTTAATTACACTTACCGATAAATTCATTGCGTACTCGTATACGGTCTTGTAAATTGGATGCTGATATAATCACGCAATTGATGAATGCCAATAAGGCAACTTGGTATTCAACATTGGACGCTTTTTCCAGTTCGTTTATAACGATTTTGAAACGATAACGTTCATTTTTGAGATTCTGTAGGAAAGAAAAAAAAAGATTTTTTAAATATGTAGATACGTTTTAAAACTCCATTAAAATTTTTGTAAATTACTCATAAAAAAACAACAAGGGGAACCAGTCTCTAGAAGTTGAACCTTTTTCAGAAATTATCGAGCAGAGAGCGACATTCAACGTTCGTTGTCAAGGCTAGAGCAAAACGAAAAGCTAACCCAGAAAAATTTAACCTAAGATCAAATTAAATGAAAACATTTGAGGAAGCATTTGCCAAGTATATGACTTTTATATGTAGTATACGAGTATATAATGAATGAAATTTCCGAGTTGGATGTTGCAAGGTGCACCAAACAGACGGAACTTCCTATTTGGTATATTGGACCAGACGAAATATAGCAAAATAGTGTTGCAAGCATGGTTAGCCTCATAGTGGTCCGATCTTATTATTTTCAAATAACTACCGTTAATTCAGCACTGCTAAAGTATGCAGTTATAAAAAAGATGGGCGTGGCCATTGCTAAACTTTGTGGTTATAGGGATTTTATTCGTCATACTTGTTTCTGTTTCACTAATCATAATAAATTTATTAATTATAAAGGTGAGATATCACATTTACATTTTATTGATTTCGGTTTGCACTATCCTTTGTTGATATTTATCAATTTAATTTTTGTTCTAGTTAATATGTGATAACATGTTGTAAATAGTAATGTGAGTGAACATACATACATATATAACTGTAATTGTGCGAACGTATGTATGTAACAGAACCTAGAATGTGGGCTTGTGTGCAATCGTTTGCTCAACTTAACCTATATTCTTCGGCAAATTCTACTTATTTCCTATAAAAAGTTGTGATACACTTTTTTCCTGATTAAGATCTTATCAAAGATAACTGATAATTTATAACACACAAGTAATAGTAGAACAAGCATATGGGTTGGAGCATATCAGTATATGTGCTATGCCATGTTATGCCTTTTTCCTATTTACATTAATTTATGGTGCACAGTTATGTGAGTGTGTTAGTACGTATGTATGCACTCGTGCTTACCTTGTAAAATTCTAGCGTTTCAATAGCGCGTGCGTAGCCATCGGCGTTGTAGGCGCACAGCGCGGATAGCAGTTCGAATACTTGCTTCTTGACGACGGCATTGCTGGTGTCTAGCGCAGTGCCCAATTTCGAAATATATTCACGATTCTCGACAATGTAATCCAGTCCGATGCGTGAGTCCATTTTGACTATGCAACTAATGTCCGCCCCTGGCTCTATTGACGGCAGACCGATTGAGTTACTAAATGGTTGTGTGTTTTCTTCTGCTTTCCTGAGGTTTGGTGTCTGGTGTTTGGCGTTTGGCTTTGAAACGTTTAACGGTACCTGAGTAATTTCATTCGAACGCCGTCACCAATATTACAAGCAATACAAGCAATGCAATCGCAGCAATTTTATGGTAATCGTTGTGCTTTCTGCAGAAAATCTGTATTTTCTATGTTCGGGTGTATGGGTATATTCAGTTGCAGTGCTTGTTGTGGGCGCATTTGTCGAATGCATTCATGTCATTGTAATTGGGTGCATTATGTGCGTGCAGGCCGAGCGCATCTGGAAGAAAGAAGCAAAGAGAAGCCTGAAATTAATTTATGTGACTAGTTGGGTCATTACTCCAATATCAATTTGATAGTCTAGCTGTCTAGATTGTCATGCGCGAACATAAGTATGGTCATTCATATATGTTTGTATATACAGTGGATCGAAAAAGTTTAGACACACCGTAAACTTAAATGTTTATTCAAAAATTACAAGTTTTCCTTCGAATTTACAAATGTTATAATAGTCATATGTTTCAATATCAACATTTTTATTATATATTTAATTAAAAGAAATTTCATATTTTACATATTTTTAAAGATAATGAAATTATAATAAAAATATAAAAGATTCTACATTAAAAAGTTTATGCACATATACGAAATATATTATTTTGAATCAGATTTTTTTAATTCTAATATTTTGTTAAACCTCCTTTGGCTTGAATAACTGCTTTTAAACGTCGACGCATGCGTCCAACTAGGTTAGATGTCTACTCAGGAGTTACATTTGCCCCTTCTGAACGTATGGCCTCTATACCGTTCGTATTTTTTTTTTCAGTAGATGGCAAATATGCTCTATCGAGTTAGTGTCTGGGGATTGCAGGGGTGCTTTTAATTGATTACAATGGTAGATAAGCCATTCTTGCACAAGATATAACGCATGTTTCGGGTCATTGTCTTGTTGAAACAAGAATGACTGCCCATTCAAACCCAACTTTTCAATGCTTGGAGCTAAATATGAGTGTTTATCCATTTTATCATCAATAAAAACGAGATTTCTCACACCAAATGCTGCAATGCATCCTCAAACCATTACGATACCGCCGCCATGTTTCACAGTCTTAATTATATTATTTTCCTGGAGCTTTTTGCGCACCATCGGAACCAAACATATTAAATTTTGATTCGTCACTAAGTAGTATTTATTCCAGAAATTAATGGCTTACGTCGTGGAACTCACCCGAGATAAGAAGCTTTGTGTAAAGTGTTGCGTACAGTTTGGGGGTCAAAGTTTTTTCAAAGCTTTAACTTACTCATAATTTATGCAGAATCTTTCATTTCGTGTTTCTTATGAAATAACGGAATATTGCTTTGCTTAGATTGATATATATGTATGTATGTATATATGCAAGCTAATAATACGAACTGCGTCAAAAACTGAACAACTTTAAAATAATTATGATTAATAAGCCGAATAGAGCAAACAAATTACTAAACATATATTTCCCAAAACTAAACTTACTCACATTTTATGATGAACCTTCTTCATTAGCGTTTAGCCGTTTTTTACATGCATTTCGCGTTTCTTATGAATTAATGGAATATTTCTATGCTTAATATAATATACATTTTTATATGTATGTAAGCTGCGTCGAAAAGTTGGTTAAAAAATTGTCATTTCAATTTTGAATACACTTTTCATTAAAAATAACGCCTGTGCAAGACTTTTTTGCTTCACTGTACATATGTACTTACAAACCAACACTAATATTATACGAACTTTATTGGTTAGACTTATCAGGGCTAAGTTGCCATGTCACATTTTTATTAATTTATATATTGAATATTGTATGTAAAGTTTTCAGAATGAGGCGTTCACACCAATTCCAGAGTTGCGTTTATGAAATAAATAATTTCTGCCTGACTGGATTTTATGTATTGTTCATATTTCGTAGCTTTAGAATTTTAATAATAGATTGGACTTCCAAGTCTGATATAGTACTTCATATAAACAATCCTGTTTGATTACAGACTAAACAATATTGATAGAGCAGATAATTTTTAGAATACACTGTAGTATAATAATAAGTTCTGTTAAAGTGAAACCGGGTATGCAAGCTGTTGATACAATTTACGGACACACTCAACGGCTTTTCGGCTGGTTTAGGAATTTTCTCAATAATACTGAGGTTTCAAGACCACGGTTTCAGTTACAATTTTCAATCCAACGGCCCTTACCAAGAGCGAACCTTATGAGGGCGCAAAAAAGTCAACAATCTAAACAACTTATTTTTGTGTCATAGTACTCCAAACTTCTGCTTGTATTAGAAAATTTCTCAGAGCCTATGGTATTTTCCCCGTGGCTTGAAGTTTATGCCATTCCATTCATTATGTCAGACAATCTAATTTATAGAATCTACGTTCCTAAGTGGTGCTGATTTTGAAAAGTTATAGGTTTACGGCAATCTGTTGATAGATAAAATAACATAATGTTAAAAGGGAGCATTTGAGATATTTTAAAAAGAGTGATCCATTTCGAGGTTCTCTATTTTTTTAAAGAAAAAAATACACAGAAATTTAATAGGGAATGCTTATTATCATTCGAAGGAATATTCTTTGGCATTTATTTTTTGAAAATTATTTCTTTCAAATGTTTCCCGCGGCTACGTCTCACTTCGACTGGTAACTGGCGGATGGCACGCGAGATACTTTAGACATATTCCCACAAGAAAAGTCTACTGGTGTAATATCACACGATCTTGGTGGCCAATCGACTGGCCCAAAACGTGAAATTATCTGCTCAACGAATTGTTCCCTCAATAAATCCATTGGTTGATGAGATGTGTGGTAAGTGGCGCCGTCTTTTTGAAAATCAATGTCGCCGAGATCATGAGCTTCGATTTCAGGCATTAAACAGTCGGTTATCATGGCGCGATAACGCACCATTTTTGAAGAAATATGAACCGATGATTCAACCATATATTTGTCCCAAATGCAGCAATTTCGCTTGCTTAACGCTGAATTGTGTAATTCATAATTCTACACTGTGGCGATTTCTATTCAGAACCAATTTTCGTTGAAAACAATTTCGAGCGGACTGTTAATTTTTAACATAAAATGTCTTAGTATATTTTCTTTTGTACTGATTATATTATCAGAAGCTATTTCCTTTCGTTCAGCGTAAAATAGCTAAACTGTTTATCAAGATCACTTGATGCGCTCAGAAGCACTTGATGCCCCATCAACGGACCTGCTAACGTGCTAATGCCCAATAATTATCTCTTAACACGGCTCTGCCAGTGGCTGTATATTTATAGCCAGTTAGTCGCTTGGAAAAATCTGAATATTCAAAACCAATTAAAATATTTCGCTTTTAAAAATTTGCCAAAAGCCAGTTCGTTTTTATGATCATTAATAAATTCTTTGTTATTATTTTCGGTGGCAGTTTCGATAGAAATTGGTTTGCTAAATCCTATTGAGTAATATTTTACACTTGCGCAACGCCCCTCTTCCATTTTAAAAATTAAGTCTGTTGGATGAAGTTGTTATCTTTTTAACTGATTAGTCAATATAGAACATTTTTCTCATCAAATTATTCCTTTTGCTTTTTGCTAGTTGTGTGAGCAATTAAAACCCGTTATATTGCTTTCCCTTCTATACATATACGCACATAAATAGTTCGCGCGAATCATAAAGTTTTCATGAATATTTACAATCTAAAAACATCAACTCACATACACACACACGTACAAAGTGCGTGCACAAAGTGTATCACTCGTTTAAACTTCAATAAATAGTTGTGGCGCCAACTCGATCGCATAATTTAATGAAAACGTAAAAAACACGTATTTACTCGTATTTATTAATTAATCTATAATTTATATGCAAGTGTGCACTTATTATAAAGTCACGATCGAGAATTACTTAACTAAGTCAGTCCGCCGTAAGTTGTTCAATATTTATAAGCCACTCACTGAATTGATTTTCAGAAACTATTATAAAACGCTTTGATGTTTCTACTTTAGTGTATGGACGTGTGTTTGTGTATAGAGAATTATTCTAATTGGGATATTTATTCGAAAATAATCGTATGTTAACTTCTAAGGATCAATGATAAGCATCACAGATGGCGCTGGCGATCAGATACGATCGTTTTGGGTGTTCATAAGCTTTTTAGTGACTTATGGGCAAATCATTATCATCTATATAAATTTTATTTTCAATTTGTTAACAAGTCGTCATATTTTTCATATGAACCCGTCCTCTAAGTCATTCTGCCTAAGGGGTTATATCCACTTGTAAGTTTCAAAAAAACCAAATTTTGTTTTTGTACATGCCTATATCGAAAATTCGAATGTGTCTGAAAAATTGAAGCTGACCCGGAGAGTTGAAAATATCTCCGAAATTTTAAATGTCCTTCTTAGATATAACGGGTGATCCAAGTATAGTTTCATTTTTCAATAGCCTTTTTTGGTAGATCAAGCTGAGAGTCGTGTCAAGCTGTCGTGTTATTTCTATTCAGTATTGTTTGGGAGAATGTGTTACGCGAGCTTCCTTCAACTCATGGTCATTATAATAAGCCTACTAAGCGTACTAATCACCCATCTTGAGTCTCAGCATTCATTATTGGATAATATTCGACCGAATAGACCACGTCTTGCACGCAGTGAAGAAAATATAGCAGCCGTAGCTGAGAGTGTATACGAAGACCGTGGAGAGTCAATTCGGCGCCGTGCGCAGCAAACCGAACTGAAGTACGGAACGACTTAAATTAAAAGCGTATAAAATACAACTTGCCTAAGGACCGAAGCCGCTCGACCTTCCGAAAAGATATCGCTTCGCTTTATGGGCTGTTGAAAAGCTTCAAGAAGATTCGACGGTTTAGAGCCGACTTTTTTTTCAGCGAAGAGGCCCATTTCTGGCTCAATGGGGATGTACAAGTAGATATTGCCGCACTTGAGACGAAGAGATTTAGGAGCTGCGATTTCATTCAGAAAAATGGTGGAATCATCGGTCCAAATTTCTTCAAAAATGATGACGGTGAGAACGTGACCGTCAATGGCGACCGTTATCGCTCGTGACCTCGACATTTGGTGTCAACAAGACGGCGCCACTTCCCACACATAGCATCTATCAATGGATTTATTGAGAAAACACTTTGGTAAATAGATAATTTCACGTTGTGGACCCGTCGATTGGGCCCCAAGATCATGGGGATGTGTAAGGTCTAGAGTCTATGTGAACAATGCCGCTTCGACTTAGGTCTTGAAGCAAAAAATCCCGTGTGTCATTCGCCAGTTACCAGAGTCGAAATGCTTGAACGAGTCATTGAAAATTTAACTCAACGGCTGGACCACCTGAGACGTAGCCGCGGCCAACATTTGAATGAGGTTGTCAGTTGTCATGTAAAGTACGTTTTGCCCGTTAAATAAGCAGCAAGCTATAAAAATTGAAATAACTATTTCCAAACCTGGCCGGGATTGTTGCTTACGACCGAATTGTTGAACGATTTTAACGGACTTAATACTCTTGTAACACTTTTCGTTGGCTTTGTAGTGCGTATTTTAGGTATACATATACGTATGTTCGTTTATAACGGGAATTTTCGATTATTTTGGAAGCATTAATGTGTTGACGTTTCGCAGATTGAGTGCGCGCATTTACTATTATACTTTACATTATTTTGTTATGCATTTTGTCAAGTGAGCGTCAGTACCGCTATATACAAGCAGCTTATTTATTTTTGGATTCATGCAGAGAATACAAATGACTTTTTAAAGTTTTTTTGTTGTTGAATCGTGGTGTTGGCAGTTAAATAATAAAAGTATTCTTACGATTACCAGTGCTTTGAAGACTTCATTCATTGTTTTGAGCGTGTTGCGTTTGAGTTAAAATAAATGAGAGGCGCGTCCAAATTAACTGAGACTGCAACTGCAGTTAATTAATTAGCAGCTGATTTAATGACAGCAGTAATACAGGCTTATAAAACCGAGTAATAACTGGAATTAAGGTGAAATTGCGTGCACATACATACTTACATATATTGTCACCTAAAATGCAAAATAACCTAACATCACTTTTTAAGTTTGCAGCCGAAGGAAAAATGTTATAACCACTCATATTGATAAAAATTTGAGTTTTGGTTATAAAATGGTTATACATTGGTTATAAAATGGTTATATATTAGTTATAGAATGGTTATATATTGGTTATAAACTGGTTATATATTGATTATTTCTGACAGCAAAATCTGAAAATTTTATGTTTCATATACATATATAATATGATGTAGTGAATCGTAAGTAATAAAAAACTCAATTTCGACTTTTTTCATGATACGTTGTTTTGCATTTTAGGTAATGAAGAATAAATCGTTACGTCAAACTTATCGTTTCAGTAAAAGTCAATATGCAATCGTAAATTTTTTCCGCCAAAACTATATGTGAATAATTTATAAACATTTACTTTAACTTTCAGAGAAAATACACGTCATTTTTTATAATTTTAATAAAAATTAAGAAACAGCAGCTACAAGCATTGTCGCAATAAATATTAATATTAGAGAGTACGTCTGTCAAAACTTATGATATATTTTTTTCTCAACAAACTTTATTTGCGTTCAAAAGTCAGACCAATTTGTATGTGAATATAAGTACATATCGTCACCTGAAATGCAAAATAACGTATCATCAAAAAATTCGAAATTGAGTGTCTTATTGATTACGCTTCACTACTTCAAATTATATACATAATTTTAAATATGTTCAACATTTTCTGGTTCTGCGGTCATATATAAAGTTTTAACCAATATTAATATTTTGTTTCACTCATGTTCCATTTTATTCCGTGTTTCATTCATGCCACTGTAAATTTCTGAAAATGTTGTTACGTTAATTTGCATTTCAGGTGACGATATGTATCTTACTGTCGCATATAATAATCACATAATAATTGTGTGTCAACAGAAGTCAAATGCAGCGTCAATTCACAAAGCATGTATAAAAGTTTAGAAGATTCTCGCTAAAAAGCCTGCGACTTTTACGACTCTACGTCGATGTTAAAGCCAATATATTTGCTTTCCTATTACTTATGTACGTTTGTATGTATGCATGTGTGTACCTATATATCCATATTTGTTTGCTCAGTGTGGGCTGTAGTACACTTATTAGCAATAGAATGCTAATTTGCAATGTAGGAAGCGAAATACAGTGCCCAACAACGCCGCTCGCTTGGAAGTGCATAACTCAATATTATTTGTCGCTTAAATAATTTTACTTCATTTGTTCACAATTCACAATTGATTGGCAATTTTCAAGATGGAGCATAATTTTCGAAAAATTTATTGCACAGCAGTTAAGTTATCACAGAACACACAGCCATTGAAGCGCATTACCCAAGCACAGCGCGCTTTTGTAGAGGCGAAGTGGGAGGCTGCAAATTCGAGTTTGTCGCTTAAATCATCTGTTTTATTGGTTGCCACAGCGTTAGAACACGCCTCTGCAATTTTCAATTCCAACTATACTCTGGGGCTTGCTGCTTCACAAATGACTCACATAAATCGATATAAATGTTTTTTAACGCGTCTGTATAAAGCACTGTTCCGAGTAGGTGTTAAGTCGTGTATTCACCGAGATAAATATAATTTAGCGCTTAATTAATAGACATATACTGATAATACACACTCGACTTACTATTTAATGCAGGCAAACACACCTTAATGTAGGGTTTAACGGAGACGCAGTGAGCTGGAGGTAGAGAGCAAGAGCGGCTGACATTAGGCACGGTCAAAGTCAACTGGCATGCGCCTGTCAATTACAACTTTATTATTCAATATCAGCTAATTGCTTGCATTATGACGCAAAACGAGATGAATTCTTTTGTCAACTTGTTTGTGCGATGACAAAAACGATTGCAAATAAAGCTATTAAATTAGTTGACTAACAAACAAAAGCAATTCAACATGAAATGGAGCACAAAATGTAAAACGACTAATTAGCGGTGACACTTTTCTCAATTGCCAAGGGCCAGTAGGAAAAATTGAGCTAAAGGTGATAATATTGGATAAGTTTAGGGTTAGAAAAGACTCAACTGTTAAGGCTTAAATTAGTACGATTTGTAAGAGATTATATTGTATACCTGAACACATTCTAAAGTTAAGCGACAAATCAAATTTTTTAACAAAAAAAAGCTGAAAATTGGATTTTTGGCAGACATTTTTACAAAAAAATGAAAAAAATCCTTCGCCCAAGTCTTTAAGAATTATATCTTAAAAACCTGTGTAAAATATCATGAAGATCGGTTGAGTAGTTCTCGGCGCACTTAGCCTAGCTAGCCTCGAGCACACAAGCTCTTTAGGCTGTATCTCCGAAACTTTTACTCAGATCAACTTGAAAATTGAGGATAATATTCTAGAAGTGTTGTAGAACTTAATAAGAGAATAAAAAAGTTCGAGTTTTTGAAACCTGTAAACCTATGTAACCCCTTAAAAATTTTATTGCGCTATGTCTCTAAAATTATTTTTATTAAAAATTTTAGAAATTGTTTTCGAAAGTGGCTATAAATAATTTACTTTGCTAAACATTTTTAACAACTGAAATTCCGACAAAGTGAGGTTAACTTGTTGACATAACCTTATTTTAATCAGGAACGAGTGTAAATACGTCAGCAGAACACGAAATGAGAGCTCTGTGAAATTCGATGAGTGGTATTCATAAATATATGTATATCGAGCCGAGTAGCGCTTTTGAAGAAGTGTTTGAGATGAAAGAAGAAACAGTTATGGCTTTTTTGTACTATTTGCATCTTCAGCGGATATTGCAAATTAAAAGTGTGCACAAACATATTTTTGTGCACACTTGTGCATATATTTAGGTGCATGGACAAGCCTTATTTGACTGCCACGCCTCTTTGCAGTTTCAGAAAATTACAAGTGTGCCGGCAAATGTTTTGGCGCATGCGCATGCGCATGGAATGCAGCGTCAGCTACTGTCTTACTAACTTTCCTCTCTGTAAGGCATATGTGTATGTATGTATGCATGTAAAACTCTAAACGGCAGATATTCGTTGTACAATTAAGCTCTGCTACCGTGTGTGCAAGCGGCGCAAGGTCGTTTCAACTGATTTATTGTTGTTGTTACATTTTGTCGTTATCTTGTTGTTCAGCTGCTCAGGTGCACAGTCTTTGTTGTGGTCTTTGCTTTTGCAGTGAGTTGTTCGCTTTTATTTTGTCAGTTGGCGTTGGTGTCAGTGTTACGCGTGCGCATGCGCGTGCTTATGCTCATGACGAACGTCAGCGCCCTCATGTTGGCGTCGTTACAACGCTTTACAGCAAAAAAGCAGCTTCAGCGCGCCATCACCAGAGGCGTGATCGCTTGTTAATGCGCCATTTGTTGTTGTATTAGCCTTGCTTTACTTATAATATCAGCATTGTAAAGGTGTGCAGAGCAAAAAAAAGACCACAAATATTTTTAAAGATTTTATAACCAAGAAGAGCAAAGAAAATTAGCTGCAACACTTGTATATTTCATCTTTCCGTGGTGCTTGTATTTGTGGCGCCTGGGCAGGCAGTTAAAACACAACAATAACACTTGTGTATATATTTATTGTTGTAGGATGGCGAAAAGTAGCCAGCTGCAGGCGTTATTTTTATTACAAACGCCGCCCATCCTCCCCTCACCACTCACACTTTTACTATTTATTTTATTATTGTATTTTGTACACTGTATGCACTCGTACATACATATGTATGTATATAGTATATACATATTTATATGTGGTTGGCCAACAACTTAAGGTGTGCCAGCGGCATTGCGTTGTTAGCATTTTCTGCTTATTTTTGCATTGCTAGATGACAGTTGTAAAATATATAATAATACAGAATAGATGCAAATTCATTGAAGGAAATATAAATTAAAATGTGATAACGTTATGAAGGCGGTGAATAGACAATCAATTAGTGTCTGTGGGTTCGTTACGAACTGGCGCCTTGATGAATTCATTTTGTTATAATAGCAAATTATAAAGGATCACTAGGGTCTTACTGTGCCCTCTCTTAGGTTACAACGTCTCAACTTGCCTCAGAAAATTGACAAGTTGCAATACTTATATAAGGTGCTTTCCAAAGTAAACAGGACTTTTTGAATCTAGCGCCCCCTGGTGGCGCCATCTATTTCACATGTTGACTAGTGCGTTAGAATCTGCTATCTTTATCGATTGTCCGAAGAGAATTTCATGATATTTCATTGATTGGAAGTGATGTTATAGCGTTTTAAGTGTGAGTATGTTTGTGTTATCGGTGCGAAAATGAGCTTCGAACAAAGCGCCAAGTTTCAGTTTTGTTTTAAAACTGGTAAAACTTTTACTGAAACATTTCAATTGATGAAACAAGTTTATGGCGATGATTGCCTATCCCGTAGCAGAGTGTACGGGCACACAGTTCAACGTTTTCAAAGTGGTCGTGAGGACATTGATGACGATGAACATATGGGCCAATCAAAATCCGTGATCACCGGAAACTCCATCGAAACTATGCGTAAATTCATCAAAAATCAGAAATTATCATTGAAATTCATGGAAATGAAATCGAAAATCTCCAAAACATCGATTTATCGCATTTTGACCGAACATTTGGGCTTACGAAAGGTGTGTGCACGGTTTGTTCCGCACAAATTGACTGACGACCAAAAATTGCTAAGAATCCAACATTCGAAGGACATTATTAAAGAGGTTTATTTGACCAAAAATCACATTTTAGCCAATAATCACTCCCCGAATTCACCTGATATGGCATCGTGGGACTTCTTCCTTTTCAGAAAAATGCATTTGCCCATGAAAGGAAAGCGTTATGCAGACGTAGAGGCCATTCAAGAGGCTTGCATCGGCATACTGGCGGTCATACCAGCCAACAAGCTAAAACACTCGTTCGGAATGCTTTTGGACCATCCTACCTACCATGTAGGTGGGTTCTGCGGAGCGGGCAGGCTCATCAGCCAGTTTATTCACTGCTGTACCTTTGTGACCTGGCATCCAAATAAGGTACACTTTGTTACGTTCCGATAGACTATTCAGTCCTTGTATACGCTTCTGCACCAATAGCGATTTGATGCAGAAATAGCTTTGAGTGGCGCTTGATTATCGCTTAGTATAGGCATACGTTTATTGCGATTGGAGGTTTAACTGTATATATCGACTTATAGAAAAGACCTTTGCTTGGAATATACTCGGGAAACTACCCATAGGTATAGAGATTTTTGTGCGGGATCCTGCGACATTTGCGCCAATTCCCTCCGACGTTTTTGAGCCGTCGGTGTCCCAGTTGATTATACTGTCCCTAAGCAGTAGCTCGTGAGTGGAATTGTTCCCTTCGACCTTACTGCTGAGGGTAACCTTCCTAGTAAAGCAAACCTTTTTGGTAATGCTAACCATAGGGAGAAGAGCCAGCGGTATTACGCTACTTAGCTCATTCATGCGTTGGGAAGAGATAGTTGCTTACCTCTGCCAAACCCTTCTTCTGTTCTTTGGGACAGAGTGTGTTTGGCGACTTGACCGATTACTAGCTGCAGCGAAGTGAGTTCCAGCAATATCGCCGTCGGATATGTCCGCATGGCATCCGACATCCAGACACAGGCGAAACAGGTAGGCCAGTCGTTGCAGCTTCGATAGTTGAACTTCTACCGACGTCTGCGTTGCTTTCGGAACCTAAGCTAAAGCTCCATTAGTGATAATTGGTCGCACGATCATCGTGTACAACAAACTGATAATCCTTGGCTTGGCAACCCTAGTATTTACTAGCAAGTTGATAACATACCATGAGTGCCTTCGTAGCTTTGACTATAGTCAGGTCAACATGCTGCTTCCACCGCAGAGTCGAATTAAGCGTGAGACCAAGATATTTGACCTTATTAGTCATCTCTATCTCTCTGCCACCTAGTGCTAGGTTCTTAAGGCCAAGCAGAGAGTCCAACATTTTTTATTTCCTCATTTCTAGGCTTGTTTATCGGGGCTATTATGACAGAATATAGCACAAAACACTTCCTTGCAGATTGGAACCGAAGCAGTTCCCACAGACACGCATAAATATATATATTTACATATAAATATATGTTGTTTATTAATTATTAACAAGCGTTTATGTACTTTGTCACAGCTATCTACCCTCTTACGGCGCTGACATTTAATACATATAATCTTAATTGAGCATAAATAACGCGCACAACAGTAAAAGGCGAGTAGGAAGGTTACTGCAACCAATCAACACCGACAAAAAGAAGCAAAAAAGCAGCAACAATTATATTAACAAGACTCAAGAGAATTGCAAAAAACGCTGTAAGCAATAATAACAATAATGCCGACAGCACTGAGCGTTGCCATATACAAATGTGTACAAACACACACAAATATGTATGTAGATAGCTGACGCTTAAATATCGGTAAAAATGTTGTGTAGAAAAAACTGTCAACAAAGTAACAGACGCAGGCGCAGACGCAACAGGCCGCAGCCGGCCCAGCTTGACCGCCAAACGGCAGCCAAACAACTCGTCCACCTTACCCATTAAACTTGACGCCGCTTTTACCGATTTGGACGGAGATTTAATTTATTTTCGCTCATTTCGTGTTTACATTGTTTTCATTCCTTCTTTTTAAAGCCGTTTTTTTTCAACGCCACAAAATGCCCATAAACAAAAGTGTAATTGAATGAGCTAAAATAAAAATGGGCAGGCCGCAGAGGAGCGGCGAAGTGGCGCCGCAGCGGCAAGATGTTTGTGTAGCGTCGCTAAATGATGGGAACAATTGCGCGTAAGTAAAAGTAAAAAGTCGACAAAGTGATCGCAAAACTACAAAATAAACGTTACTTGTTATTGTTAACGAGCGGCAGGGAGGAGGCGGCGGAAGGCGTGCGCGCATGACGCATGTAACGCAACAACAGCGCAGCAATTTAACGAATTCATTGAGATGTGCGGGCATCCTAAATATTTAATTCAAGTGCACTTAAGCGCGCGAATCAGTGCAATTCACTGATATTCACAATGAAAGCAACGCGCATAAAGAGAAATCGCCGTCGAAAAGGAAAACGAAAATGATGGCGCACAAACGCAGCGGCGGGCGAAGTGCCAATCGCTGACCATTTTTAGAAGTCATGAGGTCAATGCAACTGATTATGCACTACACCATAACGGCGCACGGACGGAGAGGGAGGATAGGAGACGAGCGCGCAATGTGATGCGTGCGACGGCTGAGCCTGAGCGGTGCGTGCGCGCACAATGGCTGCGCTTTGTTGTCGCGCGAATCGGGTCGAGGCGGCTGCCGTCCTGCACTCGACGCGCTTGCTGTGATTTCCTTCGACTGATAGTCGCAATGACTGCGACTGCGACTGCTGGCAAATTATGCGTAAATACAAGTTTATGAAAATTACTTCATTAAATTGTGGCAATGCTGAATTTGTCAATTCCCCATTTGCTAGACACTTATGCACTTCTGCTGCGGTCACTCGTACTCGCATGCACATATGCTGACGTCCTCGAGACGTTAAAGTTATTTAAATAATTTAAAATATTTATTTCTTTTCCTCTTCGCATGATTATACGTACGCGATGCGGAGCCCAGCTGCATCTCTACACGATCACCTACACCGTCAAAAGCGCTAACAGCGCCATCTCTACTCAAATTCGCACTCGTTTAAGCGCAAGCCCACTCTCACACCCACTCAACTCCATTAAGCATTTGACTCTAGCCCCACAGACTTTGAATACATGTGAGTGCACATGCCATCGTAGATAGTGCATCAGCCTCGGACAGCGGGCGGAGAGGATTAAATATTTGGTAAAATAAAATTTAGTAACGTTAAAAGACTTTCTAAAAAGATTCTCAGAATAAACTTAATCAATATTTGTTCTTTATACTAAGACAACTAAGAATGGTACGGATGGAACGATGCCTGTTGAAGAGACTGTAGGACCATGATCGGAATACTAACTGATCACTGTCTGGTAGTGAAACACGCCCGCTGAATGGGGCTGGCAGATCGAGAAGACTGCAGGAAATGTCTGGAGCTAGGTACCAGAGAAACATTGGAACATCTCTTGTGCATTTGTCCCGCAATGGCAAGACTACGCAGTAAGCATCTGGGGTTCCCACGGTATGATATACTGGATGAGGTGTCGATAGTGAAGCCACCGAGTTTGTTGAAATCCGCATCAAGCGCAGACATCCTAAACGATGACTACTCCTCATGGACCTTGTAACTGAACTCCATCTGGTATCGCAAAGCACCAAAACTGGTCTATGAGTGGCTCATTGGCATACCTAACCTAAGGCAATTGTAATAGAACGTCGAGTAGACAACAAAGCAACAATAAAGTTGGTTAAGTTTAGTGATGAGTGAAAAAATTTGAAATATTTTGTACTCTTTTGATAATTAATGCAGCTATTGTTTTTGGAGTTAATTGTGTGTTGGCTTACAGAGAAAAATTACTTACAAATATTTTTGACAAAATATCCCACTGTGTGGCGCTTCACTCGTCTTAACGATTTACTGTGCGAAAAGCGCATCGCTCAAGTATCTCTGATGATTGTTGGATTAATCTTAGGCCGCTTGTTGTAGATTGATGTGAGTGCTTCGGCTGCTGTTGCCACTACAACTTGCTACCACACACAACTTTAGCGCGAGTATTCATGCAATTGTTGTTGTTGACATTACTTAAGTGCTGTCACTTTTAGATAGAATCATTCATTTAATGTCTAAAAGTGTTCAAATCATATTATTAGTTGTGTCTTTGAAGCTAATCACAGCATCATAGCATCATAGCATCGATAACCTTGAAATATGTTAATGGCATTTAACTCCTACGAATAAACGATAAATCTTCAGCAAGAGAATCTGTAATTTTGCTACTAATGCCAACATGCGCTTAGTAATACAGACTGAAAAGGGGATTAAAATGAAATTATTGCAAATATCAAAGCAAAATCTTTAAATAACTCAAATCAGATAGATAAAATTGAATAAATGACTTCAAAGTAGAAAATTTTTTCAGAAATTCTAATTGTATTCTGGTAGGAAATATGTTTCAATCACAAACAACAAACAGGGAAAAATTGTTGAAAATATATACGTTATTATAAAACTTCTTTAATCAGTATTTATTTTAAAAATTTCCAATAGTCAATATATTTTTTTAAAAGCAACAACAGTAATCTGCCATTACGCGGCGATCCCATCGTCTTTAATACTTCTTTCCTTCCCTTTTAGATCCTTGTGATACCATTTTCTATGTTTCGGACTATAATTTCCTGGATTATACCAAAATATATACAGGTTGTTGCGGATGCTAAGTCCCCATAAGAGCTTCTGGAGCTGAAAGTTTGCCAGCATATGTTTCACAATTTCTTCTTAGTTTTTTGCTACCTAGGAGGGTTTCGCTTATCAGCCCAGAACTGTACCAAACTTCCAGAACAGTCGTAATCTGGATAAATTTTACATGTTTTATTAATTGATTGTCGTACTGGAGGACCATTGAAAATTTCATCTATCAACTTTTTCTTATTAAATTTTCATTAAATCCTAACTTAATCATGTATTGTCATTGAGTTAGTTTGAAGAAATACTTAACTTTAACGTAAGTTTTACCCTCCCATTCATTTCCACCGGTAGACTGTACCGACGTCTAGGAATTTGGGGACATCATTGTTGCCGAGGGATGAGTAAAGCAGAAAATTTTGTACTTGTAACTCAATATCTTTTTCTTGGAGGAGTGTTATGATGGAAATAATGTATAATTCTCCACCCTCCGTGGATCCACTTAAACTTAGAGTTATCGTCCCATATTTTATTCAAAATAGTCTCCTTCTGCTTCAATACAGCTTTTTGCACGGTCCAAAAGCATGTCGAATGAGGGTTTTAGCTCGTTGGCCGGTATGGTCGCCAGTAAGCCGGTGCAAGCCTTTTGAATGGCCTCTACGTCTGCATAACGCTTTTCTTTCATGGGCAAATGCATTTTTCCGAAAAGGAAGAAGTCCTACGGTGCCATATCAGGTGAGTCTGGGGAGTGGTTAATGGTTAAAATATGATTTTTGATCAAATAATTGGTCACAAGATGTCCTTCGAATGTTGGATTCTGAGCAATTTTTGATCGTCAGTCAATTTGTGCGGAACAAACCGTGCACACACCTTTCGTAAGCCCAAATGTTCGGTCAAAATGCGATAAATCGATTTTTTGGAGATGTTCAATTGCATTTCCATGAATTTTAATGATAATTTCTTACTTTTGATGAATTTACGCATAGTTTGGATGCAGTTTCCGGTGATCACGAATTTTGATTGGCCCATGCGTTGATCGTCATCAATGTCCTCACGACCACTTTGAAAACGTTCAACTCTGTGCTCATGCACTCTGCTACGGGATAGGCAATCAGCGCCTTAAACTTGTTTCATCAATTGAAACGTTTCGGTAAAAGTTTCACCAATTTTAAAAAAAATTTAATGTTGGCTCTTCTTTCGAAGCTCATTTTCGCATTGATAACACAAACATACTGACACTTAAAACGTAATAACTTCACTTCCAATAAATAAAATTTTATGACATTCTCTGTGGACAATCGATAAAGATAGCAGATTAAAACGCACCCGTCGACATAGAGAGGGCGCCACCAGTAGGCGCTGAATTCAAAAAGTCCTGTTTACTTTGGAACACACCTTGTAGTATTCCTTGTTAACAGTTTCGCCGGCCGGAAGGCATTCGGAGTGCACCACACCTCGATAGTCGAAGAAAACTGTCGACATAACCTTGAATTTGACTTGGTTTTTTCGGCTTCGGCTTAACCTTTGCCACGATATTCGGCCGATAGAGAAAAAATATTTCGACGAATGGGTTTTCGCGCATTCAAATTCAAATTAAAAAGTCTTACTATCTTTGCCCACAGTACATATGTACCTATAGAATGACTAGCGCACCTAACTTTTTCCCTGATTGACGATAAGATTGCGAAGACAGTTTGATTAATGAAATTAGTTCATGAACTAGAAACATTGATTATTACCGTTATTATAAATAGTTATTTGCATTAAAAAGGTATGTTTTAGTTTAGGTAAATCATTAGATGTTATTAACTTTGTACTTGTAAATTATTTACTAACCACGCACATACCATACCACACATACTTCTATGCATGATGTGTATAAATAAAATCAGTTGTGACCCGAGAGATGGATCTGTCAGCACTGGTCATCAAATGGCAGCCAGTGGAAAGAGAGTGAAACTCGAGCCGCGTCAGCAAACGAATACAAATTGTGTTGTCTCAGTATATACATACATATGTATAAGGATGTAGATCGATTGAGGTCGTTTTGATTTAGATTTGCATGTTTTACGATTTTCCTTTCGCTTGTCGTAATTAGCCTCTATTGGCTTGCAACAATTGACAAGCAATGATAAGTGATACTTTCGTTGATCGACAGCGCCTGTAAAAATACTGGAAATGCAGCTACAACTACAACACCAGTCTATTGTAAAACGATTTTAGAATATGAAAGGCTGTTAGAATTTGCATTGTTATTACAACACTTTTTGTTGTTTCTATCTGGCACTTTATGAGTTGCTGCAATGTAAGTCTGCTTAGAAAAAATAGGAAAAAAAAATACTTCAAATTGATTTCATGCCATAAATTGATTTCATGTTTTCAACAATTTATGCAAACTGCAATGAAGGCAATGCAAAGCAAAACAAAATTGCAAAAACACAAAAAAATAAGAAAAATCAAAATATTGTAAATGCGACACACAAATGCCGTCGGTGTCATGTTGTACGACTTTTATTTGACACGCATTGGCATGCAGGCATGCTTCACACATACACACAAACACGCATGCACGCGAATGCAACCATGCATCAGATGTGTGCGCCAACTTTTCAGCACGATTTCGCTGTTCAGCAAAGAATCGGCGCGTATTTAACAGTTCAATAACGAACTGAACATAATTAAACAATGGAAATTTGCCAGCAGCAACAAAGCAGTAAGCATACATATATTCTAGAATATGAAATACAAACTGCTGTCATTGGCAAA
The DNA here is from genome assembly GCF_023373825.1 of Bactrocera dorsalis. Taxonomy (NCBI): domain Eukaryota; kingdom Metazoa; phylum Arthropoda; class Insecta; order Diptera; family Tephritidae; genus Bactrocera; species Bactrocera dorsalis. Next base: position 5,982,458 of record NC_064307.1, read on the forward strand.
CGCAAACGGCTATAAAAATGTTGCTGCAACTTGTTGACAAACATTCTCTCGAAAGTCAACAAACAGGCTGTTAATTTCTGTGTGGAATTCGTTTGATCAGCGGCTGCCGGGCAGGTGAGCAAGTGCGAAACATGACACTTACCACCAACCGCCTGAATACACATATGTATGTAAATTTGTATACCCTGACAGGGTATATTATGTGCCACAAACTTCATAACACCCAGACGTTGAATACCATATAAAGTATATATGTATGTATATTCGTATAACTGATCAGCGTGACAAACTCAATCGATTTAACTAATCGAGATAAATAAGGGGTTATATATACATATGTACATACATAAATGATCAGGATGACAAGACGCTTTGAAATCCGAGTGACTGTCCGTCTGGCTTTTCGTCCGTCAGTGCGGGCTGTAACTTGAGCAAAAAGCGAGATATCTAGCGTAAATATTATAGTAACTCTCATCGGTAATGTCAGAGGCATTAAATTTTACCACCGAGAGGGGAGATTTTTAATGGAGCCTGAGTAAAAATTGAGCGATGGGAGTGGCACTGCCCGCTTTTAGGTGAAATCACATATCTCGAGACCCGCTCGACCGATTACAACCAAATTGCATACGTGACATTCTTCTTAGATTTTTCCGATACTGAAATAAAAAAAAATCGATTTTTTTTTATATTTTCAAAGTTTAACTTTTCAAGAATATGTGTACAAGAGGATTTTTCAAAATTAAAATTATTTTCGGAGATATAGGCATTTTTCTGACCCGGCATCCGAACTGGTTCGGACGGAATGCGAAACTTTAAACGCGTTTTTCTCAAAACTGACTTTTTCGGAACGATGCCCACGATTTCTCAGGTTCTACTGAATCGATTTACTTGAAATTTATAGAGTCTTCTTTGTAGGCTTGTCTATGGTTGAAATTAGCCCCATCCCCAAATTTTTATTTTTATTATTTTTGAAAAATTCGAAAGAGTCAGAAAAAGTGATCCAATAACACTTTTTTTTAGGCAGTCGCCATTTTGTGAAAAAATTGTTTCCCATTTTTCCGTAGTTCCGACCATTGCGACATTATTCTAGATTAATAATCTTTTTTTCTTTTTGGCTTCAGATAACTCGGAGGGTTGAAATGCATGGTCACGTGGAAATTTTTAGAGACCCCCCACTTTGTCAGCTCATAATTTTTAAAATATTTTACTTTTTTTAGTTCTTAATTTTTTTCTCTACTCCTCTAAAATTAACAAATAACTAATAAAAAATCGATAGTAAAAATATTAATTGCCTTTTTTTATGACACTTACCTGAAATTCATGCTTCTAGACTAGAATACCCCCTTAAATGAATAAAATCAAGTGAGAACTCGCCCAAGATCCCATATAACTAATAAGCCTTATGTGCCTAAAGCTACTTCCCTGGCTTTAATCTTGCAAGTTGCAAGAGTATGGGTTGCACCCGAACTTAGTTCTTCCTTACTTGTTTTTTTTTTTAATATTTTTAATATTATTTATATTATTTTATGTTTTTTCTGAAGGATTTCCATACTAGCTTTTGTGGTCGTAGGTCGCTTTTATTATTATTAATGGCTTTGTGCCAGTAATTGCTACTTAACACCGCCATAAGTCTTATATGCATACATATTTACATACCTAGAGGTTGTCGAGTGCAGTGTTGCAGATTTTCTGAAATGAAAAAATGAAAAATGTCTTTTTAATTTGTATTAATGGATTAATGCAAGCAGAGACACATTTATTTTAATCAACTCACACATACACACAAATATTCATAAATTTAGTGCATACATACATACATGTATTTATGCAAAGTACCTGGCCGAGTGGGAGCTTTGCTGACTTCCGGATAAAGATTGATTGCGTGCGTAGGAATTTAAATAGCAACAAAAACAGAAGGTTTTATAACTTTCAGGAGCGAAAGGCGACTTTAGGCAGATATTATTACATTTAACGCATGAAAATATTAAATTGATCATATAAAATGTATGTACAACACATTCATGGTAACTTACTCTACAACTTAATATTCCTGTTACATAATATAAGAATTAGAGTTTCAGAGCTTTATAAATGCTTTGAGCGTCTAATGAATGTAGGGACCTTATCTGCGTTGTCAAGTATCTCTTTTGCGATCTTTACTCGAAGTCATTTCTACAAAAGATTTATTTATTTTGGTCCTCATACCCAAAATATTAACCAAAATGTGTTGAGTCGATTCATAAGAGATGCTGATATCCTCTGCTATCTCCCTATCTATACTTGCGCTGCCATTTCGATAATAGCAGTGTCACTTACATTCAAGATTTCTAGAAATATCTAACTATCAGCTGAGCTCATGGTTTTGCTAAAAAGTTCATAGGAAATACATAAAGTCTAAAAAAATAGTATTTAAAAATTTTTAACTAGCACTTTTAATAAAGAAAAACAAACAAAACCTGGTATTTGGCTTGATATAACTTGAATATGAAGCATTAAGTATTTTTCATGGGGATAACTTAAATTTAAACCGCAATTCGCTAGCTAAAACGCTATAAGCTGAAATGAACTTTTCGCTTCTCACAAATATTTTGATTATATATTTATTTATTTTGTCATCAGAATGCGCACCCACGCGATTGCTTAATATTCAATTCCATGCACTTAAGCAGAATTTCAATATTAATGTCTTCGCTGAGCGCATACACAAACATTACTCTATAGACAATTATGAATCTGCACACATTTACATACGAGTACTATGCGCATATGCACATGTGTGTGTTTAGTTGCAACATTGACAGAACGAATAAACGCTAATGCATTTACTGTTATGCTTATTTTATTACTTCTCGGACGCATTTCAACATTGAAGCTCTGTAACAATTTGCAGAAAACGTGGAACTTGTCGCTTCTTTAGCTATGCATGCATGTATTAGTAAGGTACAGCCACTTTGCCTATCGAACGCGCCAAGTGTGACACCCACACCTGTGTCGCTGGAAAAAATCAAGCGAAATCAAATTGAATGGAATCGAATAAAAATGCGTCATGCGCGATAAATCAACACTTGCGATCCGAATTGATGAATACATACATACATACATGTGTACATCAATCGAAACAATAGACACTTGGTTGAGTTTGCAGAAAAGGCTTGCCCATAAATGGCGTTTCACAGTGAAATACAACATCGATCTAAAAATAAAACACGATTTGACTATTGAAAATTTTATAAAAAAACAAATGTACAATTGTTTATATACATATGTATATAATACAAAGTTTGCTGACTGATAAACCCACATGCACGCAATGGCTGAGTGTAAAAAGTAAATTTTATATTTTCGCACTTCATTCAAAGATTTTATTGAATATTTGGCTTAAAATTCTGGGCATTTTTGTGTTGCATAAAATGTACGCTTGCATATCCCACCAGTTTGCCATATTCGTAGTTTTATCGCCAAAGCATACTTGAGAGGGCAGCAAACCGCCAATGAAGTGCCAACTCTTGGCTCAGCTGGCATACGGAAGTAGGTACACACATGCTTGTGGGCTGTTTCCATTGATTAAATCTTTCGATAAACACCGCGTAAGTAGATTTTTTTTTTTTATAAATATATGTATATGAGTATAGACATATTTATTTATAGCTGGCTGGTTCTTGAGTTGAATGAAAGTAAATCTTGTACGAAATGTTGAAGGACAGCTGAGTGGCAGGTCTGCGCAGAAAAAACTATTCAAAAGAAGTAAGGGAAAGCTAAGTTTGGACATAAGCAGCATACTCTTGCATCTTGCAAGGACTAAAGCCGGTGAAGTATCTGAAGTTACAAAAGGCTATATTTTACAAAGATAACTGTTATAATGACCGATATACTCGTATGCGGTATAAAATCACCCGGAAGTTCGTAAATCTTTATATCAGCTATTTGAGGGTTAAGGAAAGTATTAACCCGATTTAACCCTCTTGTGGTATACAGACATACTACTATCAGGAAAGAATTCTCTCTGTACTTCAATTTTAAATCTGATACATTGACCAATATTTTCGTTAAAAAGTCAATCATAGGTACCGGGGTACACACTTTCGGTACGTAGAGGGTCGAATAATTTTAAGTCATAAGGTGGCTTACTCTAAAAGCATTATTCATGCAACGTTTTCTTCCATTATATTAATTGCTTCATGATTTGTATCATTGTATTGAAGAATCAGATTTAATTTAAAATAGTGTTATACTGGAAGTAGGCGTGGATGTAGTTCGATTACGCCCATTTTACTGCTGTGACATGAGAATTAGAGAATAATACCATGTACTGAATTTTGTAGTAAAGGGTAGGGCGGGTCTCAAGATATGTGATTTAACCTAATAGAAGTCGGATCCACGCCCATTGTCCGATTTTTACCTACTATAACCCCACTTATGTCATCTCGGGGGTAAAATTTAATGTCCCTGGCATATTTAGTTGCTGATTTAGCACTCTTTAAGTAGATTTCAATAGTTTCGTTATATGGGAAGTGTGCGGGGTTATCATCCATTTTCACACTGTCGATGAGAGTTCTTGTAAAAATTGCGCTGAGCTAATTTGGTTGTGGTAGTTTCAGCGGTTTAGGAAATATGTACATTAAACTTATTAGAGCGCGGGGTCACGCCCACTTTTTACACAGGTGTCCCTTGCTACTGTCATCCCCTGGGATGGATATCTCAATTTACAGTATGGACGGACTGACAGATTGTCATTCGGATTTCAACTCGTATCTGGAACTAATTTCGTATCTAATATCCGCTAGTAGTGGGCTTAGCAAGGTGGACAATCTATTTGGAATTATTCTTCAGCACGGCCATCCTGGCACTTGGTACAGATTTTCTTTCCAAACTGCGGTTTTGTGAACTTTAGAAGGGAAAGTGGCTTTTCAAGTCCACTCGTGGATTATTCCCTTCAAATTGGAGCAGTCAGTCATCCAGATTCCAGTTATGCCTTACTAGGAGGTGGTTTATCTTTGTACTTGCTTTTACTAAGAGTCATTTCCTGAACATATGGCGTACGCAGACATCTCATAAGAATATTCTTGAAGAAGTTATTCTTTCAGTAAAGATAAGAAAGTAACGGTGTGATTATAACACTTGAAGATTTCGAAGAATGAAAGAATAATAGACTGATTGCCTGTCACTTACCGTTGGCTTTTTTGACTGTGATATAGGAAGGTTTCACTGAAGGATCAGATTATGAACGAGTCGGTGAGTTTTTGTATGGAATGATCGCTTAAGGCGAGTTTAGGTTGAAAAAATGAAGTTTGTGATAAAATTCTTCAAATTAAAACTGAGATTCAACTTAAGTATATCGCCCTAGAATGTTCCAAACTTGATGCAATACAATTCTAAACCATTAAAATTCCATATATGTATATATGAATAATAAAGTGTTTGCTTTCAATAGTTAATGTAGTGACTAATCGCGCACAGAACTTCTGAATGAAATTAGAATATGTAAGCACACGCTGTGTTCCGTCAACTCGTCAACGTGCTGCCTGTAAGAAAACGAAAACTCAAGGGGCATTTGATCGATAAGCCCACACAGAAACGGCAAAAGCTGAAACCTTAAGTCAATGTCAAACCGAAGCAACACTGCGCGGCAATAAAAGCAAGCAGCACATGAGCAACAGGCGTTTTTAGCAAAAGCAGCAAAGCATGTCGCTTTTAGTAAAGCTAACAATGAAAATACCAAACAGAAACAACAACACACATGCATATTTCATTCATGCAAACGCGTATTTAAGCATATGTGTAAGTGTGTGTGTGTGTGTTTTGGCACGCTGCAAGAGCCGGCTTGGAACAAGAGCTTAGGGAACACAATACGCTGCGTGCTGTGTGCCATAGCCTCGAGCTTCCCCCTTTCGCAACATGCGCGCAACACATGTGCACCAGCAGTGGCCAACGCCAGCAGCACCGATTGGGGTCATTATGTTGCGCATGCGTGAAACAGATTCATCCCACTGTACTCGCATGACACGCTTGGACTATGGACGTGAACGTGAACTCGAAATTCAAACTGTAATGAATGGTAAATGCAAATTTGCCGCTCTGCGACGAGCTGTCGAGTATTATTAATCAGCCTTTTATTTAATATCGACGCAGTTAGCTACTACATTGTGCAGGTGTGTGTGTTTGTATGTGCGGGAACACATCTGCGCGTGTCATTTTGAATATTTTTTATTTTTTTAAATATTTTTTTTTCTGGTTTCAAGTTTCCCACTTCACATGCCGAACAAGGCGGCATTGCATAAGTAATTGCCTCAAAAGAAAACATTAATCTATGCATTGTGCATAAGTACATATGTGTGTATGTAAAGCAAGTATTTGTTTGGCCGATGATATATGACTTGAGCGATTCAAAGTTAAGGTCAGCGTGGCAATTGGAATGTTGGCAGCTGATTGGCCGCTGACGCCGTCGACACCGTCGACACTTGGACGCACGTCGAGTGGTCAAAATGTCAAGTAGAAGAAGTTGAGGTGCTGCTGGTAATTAAAGTGCACTGAACTCCCTGCTCCGACGCATATTGGCATAATGCCGCTGTTGTTTTGCTGTTTTGCTGATTGGTAGCAGCGCTTTTGTGCTTAAATCATGATCCAGTGGATAAGTGTGTTTGCTATTGTTGCTGCGTTGAGGTTAGGACAACAGAAAGCAAGTACAACACACACAAGTGCATTAACACTTCAAAATGCTAAGTCATTAGATCTTACCATATTACTTAACGCATTTGCCTTATAACACACATCCACATAAGCACGCATTCGTGAATTAAGGCCTGTAATTGGTGCTCATGACCTCCGCGCTAAGGTTCAAAAACTCTCAAAGAAATCGTTTGCATATTTCGCTTAAGCGAATTTGGCAAGCAAAAAAGCATAAACAAATCCATCTATCGATCTACTTATATCTCGGGCATTACTGCTTAATCACACACACACACACACTTGCACTCACACGCAATTGCCGCTTAATTAAGTTATTAATTTATGAATGAAATGACAAATTAGTGTGAAGCCCACTTGCTTAGACACTCGCATTTTTTATTCACTCAATCGCCTTTGTATTTTTCGCTTTTTCGCCTTTCCGCTTAAGCCACAACTGTTCACGCTTAATTAAATCAATTATTTAGTATTTATATTGATTGCTAGAAATTATCATTGTTTGCAAATTAACTCAAGCCCGCTGCAGTTGCCGCATGCTGGAGGCACACATACATACATACATGCATATTGGCGCAGCCGCTGCAGCGAATTACAATGTAACGTCGAATAATGAAAACAATTGCAATAACAATAAAAGCTTAGAAAGTGCACAATGCAGGCAATGAACACGTGTAACGAATGAACACTCAAAGACTGACATATCGATGCGGTATCTACGGAGCAGCGCTGAGCTGGCCTATTTCAAATATGAAATGTGTGACTAAAATCACGTTGTCACGCTTATGAGTTGATGGAGAAACAAGAAAAGCGGTAAAAGTAATTTTTTCAAAATTTCGAAAAATACCGAAAGTGATGATTTCGGCGTCTTAAATTGTTTTTGTCGTCTTTGAATGGATCTTTAAGTGGTTCGAAGTGGAATTCGATGCGGAAAGAATTCGATTTCGATTGAAAATTTTTATGCGATCATAGATACCGTCGGTATTCAGCTTTACCATAAGTAAATGCTTTTGTCAACGTTGACATGAAAAGAACAAGGTTTGTACAGGATACAACAGATGCTTTCATTTCATTTTTTTCCACGGCTTTTTTGCTTTTCGAGTGGATTAAAGTTACTGTTCGCAGACGAGAAAGCTGCAAACATATCAAAACACTCGACTCCGGACTACGACAAGATACCTCCCATCGAACACATGCGTAATGAGGCCCGTATGTTTCCAGTTAAGGAGTATAATGAAGTCCTCTCCAAGCAGTTTCTGTTGGTGTGCATTCGCAGAAATCAAAGTCACCTGCTTATAGCGGATCCGCTTCCTTGTAGCATCAAGAGGTTATTCCTCAACTAATTCGTCGACATAAAACAACACGCCGACTAGACTTCGGACGCAACTAACTTCATCTATGCACTGACCGCCTTAACACCACCTTAACACATTCACCGACCCTCTCAGTGAATGGCGTACTTGGAGTCAAATCACCACTCATTGCAGACAAAGAGCTCAAGTTGCTACGAGAAACGGGAGGGACCCTTGCGCAGCTTCGTTATGGATACCGTAGTAGATTAAATTCTTATTTATCTAGAATAGACCCTGATATATCAAACATATGTCCAGCGTGCAATGAGTCTCTGCATGACACTAGCCACCCCTTTGTGTGCCCTGCTAACCTTACACATCTGACACCCTTCTCCCTTTGGTCGGACCCCGTAGAAATAGCACGTTTCTTGGGCCTATCGTTGGATGACGTCCTTTTCACCATCCTAACAGGAATTAGGTACCCGTTACAACACCAAAACCCACCCCCTGCTTTAACTTAAAATCGGAATCTGTAAATGAACTACATTTTTCCATCGTCTTGAAAACCCTTTATACATACATACATATATGGGCTTCAAATTGATTGGTCTCTTGTCTCTAAAATACACATTTCAACATAATTTAGGGCGTCCTCAACAATTTTTTCGCATAAATAAAGGGTGGGCCATATAAAATTTTAAATTTAAAAAGTCAATAAAAAAACGGCTTGATATTTTTCAAAGGTCTAACATTTATTTAAAAGGTTGTTTTATGAAATTTATTTGTGGAAAACAATTTCGGACAAATGACCACCACGGCTGAGTTTACAGTAGCTTATCCGATCCACCCAATTTTGGAATACTTTCTTACCAACTTCAACTTGGGAACTTTTTCGATCGAAACTTATTCAATGATTCGCTCCATTATATGTATTATATACTTGTAGATTCGTTAGTCATCGCTCTACTCGGTATACTTTATAGCGGTATAGTGTCCGATCGAACCTAACAATTTCGACAGGATGGATAGTTGGACATTTTTTCACGGACACAAATAAGAATATGGCAGAAATTATAAAAGGTAGTTGTTTTGGGTACTAATTCCAACTTAGTGAGAACTTGAACGTGAGAACATATACATATTTACATATACTATGTATGTATGTATGTACTTAGGAAAAGTTTCACGATCTAATTGCGTCTGAACTTTTTAGTAACCACGAAATCTATTAAAAAATTAAAATGAATCAATCCCGATCACTCCTTCTCAATAAACACATCAATAAAAGTAGTGCCACTCAGTGAGGTAAGTTCGTGAATTCATAACAAATCTTCCGTTGATTTCAAATGACATACCAAAACATCATATGCGTCAATTAGTAGATACATATGTATAACGGTATGTGCCGAGGAATATGCAATGCATATTACGAGTAGCATCACTTTTTCAACAGAATTGCCATAAAACGCTTTAAGTGCCTATTAACACTTAAATTAAGCTATAAAAGAGAGCAAACGCTGCGAGATATTCATAACATTTCTTGTTGTGCGAAATTCTATTCGTCAGCTGTCAACTGTTGTTTTGCAATTTGATATACCCACGACTCGCTCGCTTTGTATTTAACGACGAGTTATATTTAGTACACACACACACAGGCACACACACGTGCATTGCAGTCAACTCGTTCCGACTTAAAGTGCACTTTTGCCGTTTATCGTTGGCAATTTGCTTTTTTATTTTCAAAACAACCATTTTACATGCAGCGAAGCAGTTAATACACGTTCATAAGTGTACGTATGTGTGTGTATACTTTTGAATGCGAGATGAATCCAGGTGAAGTTTAACTAAGGCACACAAACTACAATATACCAGCGCTAGTATGGAGCTAAAAGCTGCCGCTACAGTGAAGAATGAAAATAAATGCACAATTGTTTATGTGGCTACAAAGTGTTAAGACTTGCTTGTATGTGTGTGTGTATGGTTGTGTTTGTGTTTGCGAAGGCAAGTTGAACTTACATAAAAGGCATCTTGTATTTTATATTTCAATGTCAAGCAACAGACGTAAGTCGGTGAGTAATAGATACGAGCGTTCAGCGAATCAACGCTGCGCTGAATTGCCTGCACCTGTTGACCAGATTTTCTTATATAATGTATGCATATATGTATATATGTACATATGAAGCAAAAATAATAAAATCACTATTGCGTAGGTGCTGCCAGAGTTTTCGGTTATATCATCATATTTTTCGATCGCCAAGACACCTCCATGATGACTCGATAAGGTAATTTTCAATACTACGAGCACAAAACCGAAAATGAATAGCAATAAATAGCGCCAAAATGGTAAGTAGGAAGCTGCTGAAGCGTCAAAATTAGCACTCGCTGGCTCACAGCGAATTATGACATTTCCCGTTGATTGAGCTTATCGGACTGGCACTCGCGCTTAACTATGTACCTTCTTCCAATGCAAAAAAATGCGACGACGCTTTTAAGATTATGCACGTTTGTATGTATGCACTGGCGGCCGAGTCACTTGCACGATGGCCATGTGAACCTCTCAGGTTGCCACAAGAGTGTTGCATTTTCGTCTGTGTGGCAACGAACGTATTGCTTCATCGTTGTGTTGCATGACCAAGTTTTAGCGCCCGATCTGCCATTCACGATCTTTCAATTAATTCGCGCGATTATGTCCTGCAGTTATAGTGTTCTGTGTATTTGTTGTTGCCTACGATCAGCATCGGTACCCTTTGATTATGCTTCATTAACTTCGTATGCGATCGCGATTGCAATTGCAACAATCCAATTGTCTGCTTGACTTATGGCAGCAAATCGGCATTGAACACACACACACATACACGCATATGCATATAAAATGTTCGTGGCAACGGTGCGGGTGTGTGTTGCAACGAAGCTGCTTCGAAGCATCGTAAATCAATGGCTGTGTTAATTTCTGGTATGCGAGTGCGCAGCGAAGTGCATTTTCATCGATTTTGATTTATCGTACCACTTTGCCAATCTACAGGTATGTACTCATAGGTATAAATATTGTATTACATGGCAAATACCTGGCGATTTTGAGTAAACGTAATAACGGTGTATGGATAAGAAGTTCAATAAGCCAAGGAGCTTGTCGAACAACAAAAGAATATTTCTGGAAAATTCATTTTGTTGAGAAGGGAAAAAGTTTCGACGGTAGACAGAGCAAGCTTATGTATTATGTAATTGAGAATTCATCAAATCTAATTTAAGAAATAAGTTATCGGTATTTCGCTCGTCATTCTGGCGTACTCCCCGAGAACTCGGTATTTTTTGTGCTTTGAGTATTTTTTATTAAAAACAGAAAATTGCATGGACGCTTGTAAAGGCAGACGAATCCTATACAAATTATACTCTGAACAGTGTATAAGATATTTGCCAGTTTGAAGTTTGTGACACCCAGAAGGAAACGTCAGGAACCCTACAAAGTACTTACTAAACCCATACTAAACCCGGAAAGTAATAGGCCTGATTTTCTTCCGCCGCGACTGTACTTCGGAGCATGCGCGCACCGACTAAATTTGGTAGACAGCGTTCCTAGCTAACGAACCGGGTATGTAAGAGCAGCGTACGTGATTAAATTCTGTGTAAAAGTGCGACAGATAGGTTTGATATGATCAAGCAGGCTTACCCAGATGTTTCTTTCACAAAAAGTGGTTTGTTTTTTTTGGTGGAACCAGGCTTTTTTGAAGGGCCGGGAAGAGGTCGCTGAGGAATGAGGAATGATCAAATCCAAAATGAAAACGATGCTCATAGCCTTTTTTGACATCAAAGTCAAACCGTCAAAGCCAAGTTTTACGTGGAAGACCTCTGGAGACTCAAACGAAGGGTCAATCGGGTCCGACAAGACATCGCAACTCATTGGAAATTGCACCACGACAACGCCCCGGCTCACACCGCCTATTTTGTGAACAGCTACTTAACCAAGGCCGGCATCCCAACGCTTCTGCAGCCGCCCTACAGGCCTGATGTGGCCCCGGGTTTTTTTTGTTTACTTGCCTGAAAAGACCGATGAAAGGCAAGCACCTCGGCTCTGAAGGCCTTTCGTGATGCCTTCAATGCTTGGAAATCGCGCTGGCAGCGCTGCATCAACACAGAAGAAGCCTATTTTGAAAGCTTTTATATAGGGTGATTTTTTAAGAGCTTGATAACTTTTTTAAAAAAAAAACGCATAAAATTTGCAAAATCTCATCGGTTCTTTATTAGAAGAAGAAACGTTAGATTGGTTCATGACATTTACTTTTTGAAGATAATTTCATTTAAATGTTGACCGCGGCTGCGTCTTAGGTGGTCCATTCGGAAAGTCCAATTTTGGGCAACTTTTTCGAGCATTTCGGCCGGAATAGCCCGAATTTCTTCGGAAATGTTGTCTTCCAAAGCTGGAATAGTTGCTGGCTTATTTCTGTAGACTTTAGACTTGACGTAGCCCCACAAAAAATAGTCTAAAGGCGTTAAATCGCATGATCTTGGTGGCCAACTTACGGGTCCATTTCTTGAGATGAATTGTTGTCCGAAGTTTTCCCTCAAAATGGCCATAGAATCGCGAGCTGTGTGGCATGTAGCGCCATCTTGTTGAAACCACATGTCAACCAAGTTCAGTTCTTCCATTTTTGGCAACAAAAAGTTTGTTAGCATCGAACGATAGCGATCGCCATTCACCGTAACGTTGCGTCCAACAGCATCTTTGAAAAAATACGGTCCAATGATTCCACCAGCGTACAAACCACACCAAACAGTGCATTTTTCGGGATGCATGGGCAGTTCTTGAACGGCTTCTGTTGCTCTTCACCCCAAATGCGGCAATTTTGCTTATTTACGTAGCCATTCAACCAGAAATGAGCCTCATCGCTGAACAAAATTAAAGCGCGAAACACATTTCGAACCGAACACTGATTTTGGTAATAAAATTCAATGATTTGCAAGCGTTGCTCGTTAGTAAGTCTATTCATGATGAAATGTCAAAGCATACTGAGCATCTTTCTCTTTGACACCATGTCTGAAATCCCACGTGATCTGTCAAATACTAATGCATGAAAATCCTAACCTCAAAAAAATCACCCGTTAGAATTTTAACGATTGGTTAAATTTTTTTAAATCGACTCAGTACTATTACTTTCCGGACAAACCCGGTATGTATACGATACTGAACGATGGGAATTAAGTTCTTGAAAGGACCTTTTTTTTGTGAAAGGTTCTTCCTTTTTGCTACATTTTTCTTCTTGTTATACTCTTGCTACTAGCAACACGTTGTAGAGTATAATAGTTACCCGAAAGTTCGTCCCCCATATACCTAATTTAAAGATTTTCGAACTTCTCGCCTCGGCGGGCAATGGTAAACTTCTGATTGTTTCTTTTACTGCCCTTTGGTTTTTAATTGAAAATTTCGGAGATGTAACTCCTTGGTAATCTGGCAACTCCTAAGGCACCCATGAAAACTGTTATCTAACTATTTAGATCTCGCAAGCAATTTTGTTATTTCAAAACAAAGAATTGGGTCAAAATTCATATGGTGTACCATTTCTCCCTTCAAGTCGCAAAATTGGAAATTAACACTTTATTTACATCAACACGTCAACATTTGACAGCTGAAAGAAGGCGTACTCAACACGTACAAACACGTAATAATAACAGTACTATTATAAGAACTTATTCTATGTAAATATCACAATAAACCTCATTTCTAACAACTGTTCACGCTATGCCTAAACCAATAAGTATTTGGGACACATGCCACAATTAGCTAACTAAACAAAGGCAGGAACCCATAAAAGACCCCACAAAAGGCTAAAGAGAAACAGTTGCAAAGCGCCGAATATGGAATGGCAGTATGGAAGCGTACGCTGCTGCGTTTGGTTATACGTTTTGGACAGTTCAACGTTTATGTGTTATGGCAGTAACCGTTAGCTCACCAAAAGCTGAAGATGGCCACGCGTTGCGCCGAGATGACGATTTAGTGACGATGAAGTCAATCAGAGGCGCATAACTTTTAGATTTGCGGCAGTTAAACGATCGAACTGAGTATTGTTAGTCCGTTGTTGTTGTTGCTTTGTGGTTGTGGCTGAGCTGGCAGAGCTGCGGATATCCGCGGACGTGCGTTAATTTTTGAAGACGTAGTAGGAGCGCACCTTGTACTGATAAATAAATAAATATTACTGCAAAGCTTTACCATTCGCATGTGTAGGTTCGGAGACAGGTATAAATGTGCGTTGTTGTTTGTGTTGTCACATTTTTTGTATATAATTTGTCGTTTGTTTTGACGTTAATGCGCTGCAATGACGTTCACATCAATTTTGCTTACGCTGTGATTGAAATTGCGTGTGTGCATGTAAGTATGTATGAGTGTAGGCAAATGCGATGGTGTGTCACACTAGTGTTGTGTGACGCATGCGCAACGTTTCCCCTTTTTTGGGGACGACCTTTTCTCCGTATTACCTTCACGCATCGCACATTGTTTCCATTCAAAGAAAATTCAACGAAAAATGCATGTTTGTGTGTATGTATGTATGTGTGTTGTAAGCATATTTTGTCTTAGGCAAACAAGGCGTCAGTCAATAACTCATTGAGGTCATTCCACATACTTACATATTCGTACTTTAGAACAATTGAAGAATGATTAATAAGCAAATTGGCAAAAAAAGACTTTAAATTCCTACTTTTAAATGGTAATCAATTGTTGGACATTGGGCCTTTTGAATTCTTTATTTCATTAAAACACAATTGGTTTGGCTTGAGTTGTAGGAGTTTTGGGTGGCACAAATTATGGTCAAGTGGAGGCCAAGGAGGCAATATTTCTTCTGTAATTCCAAAATTGTCTATTTACAAACATACAGGCATACACTTACATACAGACGTAATGGTATGTAAAAATATTTTGTAAACTTTTCAATTAAATGGGCAGGCAAATTCATGACAAATTGCTGGGAATTTTAATTAATTCAATTGTACGTCAAACTTGTTGATGAGTTTATAACCTTCCAGTTGACGTTTTTCAATTGAGGTTCTTCTTGACCGAGCAAATTAAATGTTTACCAAGAAATTGCGCAGGGCACTTTTTAATATTTTTAATAAAAACTACGCTTTTAATATTTTAGGTGTTTTTCTAAAATATATTTCTTTACCCAAAATGCAAAACAACTTCCGCTATCAGATATAACCAATATATTGGGTAGTCGAAAAAGTCTTTTCGTATTTTGTCAATAGATGTCGTTGCAGTCGTATATCTCCTAAGCTAGCAATATACCGTATAGTGTTGGAAAGGCGAGATAAGCTTCATTTAACCAAAAATAAATTCGGGAAGTTGAAAAAATGTTACAGCTTTTCAAAAATTAGTGAAAATAATGAGGAAATTCGCTATATTTTGAAATTTTTGTAAAAAAAAGGGGAGTATGCCACGCAAGTCCCCATTGAAATTCGTGAAGTTTACGAAGACGATGCTGTATTAGTTCATGTTGCACAACAATGGTTCGCTCGCTTCCGTTTTGGAAACTTCGGTGTGAAAGATGCATCTCGCTCTGGTCGATCTATCGTTGAAAAAGTCAATGAAATTATGGAAAATATTGACCGGGACCGTCACATAAGCCATGACATCGCAAAGGAAATTAACATTCATAATCAAACGGTTTTGAAGCATGTAAAAAAGGCTGACTACAAAAAGAAGCTCGATGTTTGGGTACCACATGAATTGTCTGTGAAAAATTTAATGGACCGAATTAACATCTGCGATTCTTTGCTGAAACGAAATGAAATGGAACCATTTCTGAAGCGAATGATAACAGGAGACGAAAAGTGGATCAAATACGACAATAATATGTGAAAAAGATCATGGTCCAAGCGTGGTGAAGCTCAACAAATGGTCGCAAAGCCAGGATTGACGCCTCGAAGAGTTATGCTGAGTGTTTGGTGGGATTGGAAAGGAATCATCCACTATGAGCTGCTCCAGTCTGGTCGAACGATTAGTTCTACATTTTACTGCCATGAAATTGAAGCAAGCAATCAAAACAAATGGCCACAACTGATCAACAGAAAGGGCTTCGTCTTCCATCAGAACAATGCTAGACCACACAAATCTTTGATGACTCGGCAAAAAGAAAAAAAGAATAAAGTTGGCTTCAAGAGAAGCCTTTGAAAATTACTTGCCGCAGTTTTTCGCCGAGAAACCAGAAAAGTTTTACACTGCAAAAAGTGATCGACCAAAATGGTACATATTTGGATCATTATAAACATAAAAAAATAAGGCGAAGTTTGATTAGAAATACGAAAAGACTTTTTCGACTAACCAATATTTTGCGTATTCGTGAAGTAGACCATTTAATGTTAGAAATATTATACATATCCAAATCCCATTTGCACTGAGCTGTCAAGTGAGAATCTTACTTTAAAAAGTTTATTAAATTGACTCCAAAATAGATCGGTGATGATTATATTTGTTTATAACTTCAGCGATGGCTTTCGAGGTCACTTATATAACACTATTTTTTTTTTAACTATGTCTACGAAACTTTAGACGCCTATATTTTCAAAATACAAGCTTCTGCATGTCAATATCTAAACCAATATATGATCTGCGTTGCTAAAATATAATCTCAACCCCTTCTATGCTCTATGTATGCATGTGTGTTTGTACCATCTAATATCTCCCACTTTTAATTGATCACTTGCTCGTCCAAGCCATAAATTTGTTTGCCATTCAAATTGATTTTAATTGAATTGTGTCTCTCCGCCTTTCTGCTGAGAGTTTGGCGTTGTGTGCTACAATTGTTTGTCTGCCACGGTTGCTTCGCTTTGGCTGCGTGTAGGGTTCGTTCGGCTCGTAACTTGCCACTTTTGACTCTATTAATGAAATGTCGCTGTGATTCTCCTTAACCGCATTGCCTTCATCATAACTAATGCCCACCGACTGCCTATGCCATATTGGCTTCTTTGCGCCTTTTGTTTACTAAACTACGACGCGTTGGAAAAGAAAATAGAGACAATGGAATGTTGTGTTGTGGTTCAAGTACTCGTTTATTTATGGCCATTGCAAATTGAATTCGATTCCCCCGATTTTGTGGAGGATTTACATAGACTCTATTGGTTAAAGTGACACAAAAATTTGGGTCTTCCGTGTTTGGCCCCATTGGGCGTCCCATTTTTTACCGTAATTGTATATGCTTATGTGAATGTATGTATGTCGATGTCGGATTTCCACTTAAAGTTATGCTTGTATGTGTGTGTGTGTTTGTAAATAGAAGTTAAATTGAATTGTTGCTTCCGGTATTCGTGTGGATATGCACTTGCACTTGCAATGTTGCATTTGGTGATGAGCTTACATGTACATATATAAATACATACAAAGATGTACAAGTTGGTTTAAAATATATCGAGTAATATGTACAGATGTGTAAGTATTCTCCCCATGTAATTTTTTATAATCATAAACATAATGTTCTTGCAACAACAACACATGTACATATATGTTTGTATGTATACGATAAAAACGATTTGACAACTTTTACAGCTTTGACTCATTAAATTGTCTAATCTTAATGGTGCTTGCTCGCATTTTAAAGTGCCGAAAATCCCCGATTACTAATTATGCGCCAACAATAACAACATTCACACACTCAAAACTCGTTCAAAGTGTAGGCATAATTGTAATAAGCACTTAAAGCTTAAAGTCAACTCATCGAGTTGCTTTGCGAATTTGCGCAGAAATTATTAAACAAAATTCAACGAAAACAAAATACTCCGAAACTATTTTATCGCTTGACACATTGAATTAATTAGTTCAATATTGAGTATTTACTCAATGTTTTTAAAGTTTTTGCGCTTAATTTGCATCAGTTTAAGGTTGCACTAGAAATAAATGTTGAAAAGTCATAAACCTCTCGCACAACAACAACACAAAATGTGCAAATCCAAAAATATTATATGTATATATACGAGTACATGTATTTAAAATAATTCCCGGTAGTGAAACTGTGAGTAATTTGTTTGAAAAAGTATTATGTGGAAGTTCTGAACAAAATTGCCGCAGAAAACGATTTGAATCAGTGTTTGCCGTCGATGTCTCCAATCCTCGAAACACTTTTCTTAAGTACTTTTTGAAATGGCCTTCAGCTCTTAGCGAATTTTGTTTTATCTCTTCGATCGACTGAAAACTGGTTTTACGGAGCGACAATTTCAGTTTGGGAAACAAGAAAAAATCCCACATAGCCAAATCTGGTAAATACGGTGGTTGAGAACCCGTTACATATCCAAAATATTCCCCAAAATCATTCGAACGGACCAGCAGGAGATTCAAGCTCTATTGTCATCTCTCTAACACTATATAGTAAATGTATATACAAGTATGTACATTATGGTGTTCTTCTTTGAACTATAATTTTTTTTCCATCCCATCATAAAACATCCCCATCCTTGGAAACACCCTAAACAAAGTTATCTGAAAATTTGAGCCCTTAATGGCTGTATGGAATTTTCATAGATTTTTTATTACATACAATCGATGAAAATTCTATAAGGACTTACCTAAAAAGCCGAATATCTCGAGAAGTATTGAGGATAGCGGTTTTGACCTCGAATCTTTTTTGTAACAAATAAAATAATAATAATAATTAAATAAGTCCTTAGTTCTTTTCTTCCATATTTTGGCCATATCTGTTTAGTTATTATGCATTTTGTTGTACTTTTCCATTTAATATTTGCTAACTGTTGAAACTGTATATTGAGGTCTCTCTTGATCGATCCTAGCGAGCATGGTATTAACTCTGCCTCGGATTCGTTTAGAAAAGTTGCTGCTCGTCCGCTTTTTCGATGCCGAAAATGTTCCTGTGGCCGGGCACCCAGATCAAGTCTAGGTAGAGCTTGTCTTCTAGTGAGCTCAGTGCCTTCTTGCAGTTGTCTGGAATTTGTTGTGGGCTACTGCAAGGTCAGAAGGCCTTCTTAGATATATTTGACAGGTTTTTGCCGAAGAAATTATATTTTTATATAATTATTTCGATTTTTTCCGACTTGTAAGTGGATATGACCCTTTAAGCAAACTAATAACTGAAATCTTGAAAGCGTGAGCTATTTATTTATAATTTATTATAAATTTATTAACGGAGAGTCATTGTCATAATATATAATAGACCAAAGCATCTGTACATTTTTGGACTTTAGATTATCTAGATAATCCCCATGTCTCAAATAGTATCTTTTCGGCTAACTTCTCGTTTATGAAAATTGTTGTTGTGAAATTTGCAACGCATTCCAATTACATTTGCCTACTGGGATATGTTTTCAAATATGTATATATGTATGTGTGTGTGCATATATTTAGAGTAATTAATTTTTCTCGCTCTTTCATGTTCAAGTTTAAAGTATGGGGCAATAAAACTATAGACCCCAAACAAATGGGTAATAAAATAAAGAAGCTAACAATGCAAACCGTTTTATTAAAGTTTGACGAACATGTCGAAAAACCACAAATTAAATGCCAAAAATAAAACAAAAAACAATTGCTCATTTCGCAAACCGAAGACTACGCGGACAGTGCGAGTGGGTAAAGACCGTGGCCAAAGCGGTAAAGCGCGAAGGTTGTAATGTGTTGTTGTTGTTGTCGCTTCTCTTTTGCGTAGAAAATAAAACAATGAAACGAAGTTAAATATTACAAAACATTCGCGCCCTTGTGGTTACACGCACTCATTTCATTTTAGAATACACATGCACATAGCTAAACCACAAAATTAGCCGTTCCACAGGTGTAATTGGTTGAATATCAACGCCCTGAGCAAAACAAAAAAACATATGTGTTGTTAGTGCAAATATTAAGCGTGTTATTGATTAAGCGCTAAAACAACACATTCTTCTTCTTCTTTGCTGGCGCTTACGGTTATAGCCGCGTTAACAACAGCGCGTCGTCGTTTCTACTTTTCGCTATTCGAGATACCAAACGCAGCGAAGTCCTTCTCCACTGATCTCTCCAGCATTGTAGAGGTCGTCTTTCTCATCCTCTTCCTCTTCTTTTGCTTCCAGCGGCGGGTACTGAATCGTAAACCTTGAAAGCTGGAGTGTTCTCTTCCATCGGGACAACATTACTTACCCATCTAAATAGGATTAGATCTCCGAAATAACAGCCCTTGGCCGTAAAAAACCTGGGTCAATTCCGGTGCGTACAACCTGCAGTTGTGGGAATGGATGGTCGCATGGATGTAGTGAAACGTAGACGAGGAAGCTCCAGACTTGTTTGAATACTGCACTCCGAACTACGACTGGATGCCTCTTGATGTCTCCTATCGAACGCATAGTGAGGCCCGCATGCTTCCAATTAACAAGCATAACCAACTCCTCTCCAAGCACTTCTTGTTGGATTGCTTTCGCAATTTACTGGGAGCCAAACCACCACCCATTGCAGACGAAGAGCTCGAGTTGCTGCGAGAATCGAGAGTGACCCTTGCGCAGCTTCGTTCTGGATACTGTAGCAGGTTAAGCTCTTACTTATCCAAAATAGACTGCGACATATCTGCACTGTGTGCAAGAGTCTCCACATGCTACTGGCTACCTCTATGCATGCCCCACTAACTCTACTCATCTGACACGCATCTCCCTTTCCTCCGACCCCGTCGAAATAGCACGTTTCTTGGGCTTGCCGTTGGATGACGTCGACCAGAACTTATCTAATCCTTTCCATTCTAACTGGGATTAGGTACCCTTTACAACAACAACCTAGCCAGCGCAGCCGCTATCTCTTGATTCGCTTCATAAAATGCGATTGTTACTACTGGATTTGTTGCTTGAAGGATTTACTATTAGATAAAAATAGAAATAGAAACGGAAAGTGGCATACTTATACTATACTCACATATATGTATATATGCATTTAATCGCTCATTATCGGGTTTAATATTTAGATCTCTAAGGCTCGGCTTTTAAATCTTCTCTTAATTTTTTGTTTATATTTTTCTATTCTCACTTTGACTCCATAAATGCTACACCCTGCGGAAATTAGTAACAACATAATAATAACAACAAGTAAGCGCTGAATTGCCTAAAAAATCTGCTGCCAAATTGACAGCTATAATTCACAGTAATATTTTATAAATGTATTTATACATACAATATATAATCAGCTAAGGTCTAATGCAAAGTGCCGGAAAGTTAATATAAATTGCTTATGACGGCTTAGTTTATTTTTTGTTGTTTTGCTGTTTTGTTGTTTCCTAAGCCCAATTTGTAATTATTTATTTTAAGTGATTTGTTTGTTTCAACTCTTGGCAATTTGTTTATTTGGCTCTTACACGGGCTTTTAAGCGAGTGAGACCTATTTCTATTTGTTTGTAACAGATAATCTCGTTTGGCGTTTAAACTGACATTAATTGCAAGCGGGGGGAAATCAAAAGCGCCAGAAGTTCAGTTAAATTTGTAATGGGCGTAAACAAAGGGTAGTTAATAAAATTCTGTGATATACACACATTCATACCGCTTAAATAAGTATCTGTCTTCAAAAATGTAAACAGTTTATTTTTTTCAAAAGCCTTTTAGCGTTTTTCAGATTTCAACTTTCAGCCTTTGTAAGCACCTTCTTCATTTAGAAGTGAATGAGCGAACTCTAACATTAAAAAAAAAAAATGGAGAGTTTTGGCATCAATGAGAGTATTGACTAGATTTTTTAAATGATCAAATCGTTTAATTATGTTGCAAGAACCGTTTTATTAACTTATATTGGCCCTTAGGGGCTATATCAAGCCTGAAATAAAAAAAGAATTCTTATAAATTTCGAAAGCTTATAGTTTTAAAAAATAATATACTAAATAGTATCAATTAATAAATTTTTGAGTTACAGCCTTCTAAAATGTAGCCGCTCAGTTCATTCAGCTCTATTTCTTTTCGAACGAATTTTTCTCAACAAAAAAATTTTTGAATTTGTTTATTTTTTCGTTTTAGGTTTCATTAACGAAAAGGCAGGTTATTAGAGAACCATTTTTGTTAGCGCCGTAGTGGATCGAGTGACTTTAAAAATTTGTAATTTTTTCTTGAAAATTTTTATTGTCAAATTTTAAAGGGTTACAAGGGTTTACGGGTTTCAAAAAATCAAAAAAAAATTTTAATGCCTTATTAAATTCTACAACTCCTCTAGAATATTGTTTTAAATTTACAAGTTGATCTGATTAATAGTTTCTGAGATACAGCTTTGAGAACTTGTGCGCTCGAAGCTAGCTAGACTAAGCTAGACTAGTCTTTACGCGCGTTTTTGTCGAAACTGTGTTTTTGAAGTCAGTTAACAAGATTCCTCGAGAACTACTCAACAGGAATTCATGAAATTTTACAAAGGTCTTTGAGATATAATTCTTAAACACTTCGAGGAAGGATTTGTTTTCCGATTACAACTATTGCGAAAAAAATGTCGCGAAATTATTACTGAAATTTTCATTTTTTTTTAAATGTCTGCGAAAAAACTGATTTTCAGTTTTTCCCTTCGTCCAAGTTCTACGTTAAGGTTTTAAATAAAACACTTATTTTTTCACTTTAGATGATCCTCTAAGAAGTTATCCTGCCAAGACGAGCGTATCTTTTTTCGGAGGGAATGGCGTCGCAAGACCGAATTTAAAATATTTTTTCCCAAAAATTTCAGAATTTTTTTTGTTAATAGTGTATGTTTGTAACAATAAAAGGTTCTAAGTAATAAAATATTTAATTTTTATAGGAGAAAATAATTGTTTAAAAAAACTGTTTTTTACCCGAGGAAACCAATGCAACTCCTTAAAATATGTATAAATATACATAAAACTTTAAAACAATTGATTTACGATGTTTTTATTCCCAAGCCTAGTCACACTAGGGGAGTTCCTAACTAAAGATAAAACGATTTCAATATTTTAAAAAATTTGAATTTTTAAATTTTTTAAAAATATTAGTTTCTAAAATTCTTGAAAATTAAAAAAAAAACACATGAATATAATTAATACCTCCGTAAATGAAAAAAATTACAGTTTGAAATTTTATCCAAGCCAATTTTCAATAGTTAAAAGAGATTAAATTCTTAACTATTTACATAAAAAAAAAAATTTAGTTTTAGCTTCAGCATACGTTTAGATACAAGTAGTCTTTATTAGTTAAATCAATTCATTATTTCGAAAGCAAACTGTGCAAGCCAACTATTAAAGCGATTTCCATGGAATTAGGTATAACATAGAAACTGGTTACACAAATAATGCCGCGAGCAAAACTAACACCTGTAGAGATTCTCCTTAAAAGCGCCATAGAACCGGAAATGCCGCAACTGACGAGCAGCTACAACAATTGACAAGCAAACCGTTAATAAACAGAATTTAACAGGCTGTATAAACATTTACACGAATACACACACATGCGTACGACAAATGGACGCATATTTTAGGAAATAATTACCGTAACATGTATGTTTGTGTGTGTGTGTGTGCGAGTTGAAATAATGTTGTAAAATGTTTCATTTTGCTCATCAATGATTTTGTTTTAATTACAACGCATTTACACACATTCACACATTCACACATACATACGTACATACTAAATGCCAACATAAATCAGCCGTGTGGCGCAGAACGTGTTAACGACAAGCGTTTACAACGTCAATAACAAAAAGCTGCTGAGCCGCGAGCTGCGAGCGTTTCTAGCAATTTAGCAAAATGTGTTCGACTCAAATATGGATTTGTTGCGCAAGGTGAAGCGCGGCAAGGCGCGTCGAAGGGGTTGTAACTAGCAAAGCAGAAATGCTTCCTATGCGCGGCTGAATGGCAGTTGCCACCAGCTGAGCGAGTTGTGGCTGCTGGACCGGAGCAAGTTGCCAAAAATGGCAAGGCTTTCCACATGAACGCAAGTGCACGTTACACACGCGCACACATACATATACGGTATATATTTTACAACAGAAGAACAAAAATACAAGTGTAACAAAAATGGCTTAAGAACATACCCACATACGAGCACAAAGCAAAAACAACAACGCATACGGCCGAGTGACAGCTGGAAACGTGTGCCTCAAAGTCAATAAATGACACGCAAAAGTGTACACCGATGATTGATTTCAGACTATTGTGGCTCTGACGGCGATGGCAGTGACCGAGTGCTCCGAATTGTTGTTATTAATTTTATTGATTTTCGGTTTGTTCTCAGCGCCTACAGACGTTAATTCCCTCGACTCATCTGTGTGGGAACTCAATTCTGTTCGGTTCGCGGGTTCGGTGAGGTACAGTGAGGTGTTGCCATCGTCGTAACAAACAATTATTTTCTAATTAAAAATATTGAAGCTGTATAAATTTATAAAATTTTGTACTAGGGTGGAGAGATTTGATTGGAAAAAACCTACGTGAATTTTTGAAGTACTAGATAGGACTAGACTAGATTTCGTTCCGAATGGAGTTTGTGAAGTTTACTGAGACGATGCTGTATCAGTTCGTGTAGCACATCAATGGTTCGCTCGCTTCTGTTCTGGAAATTTCGATGTGAAATATGCACCTCCCTCTGGTCGATCTATCGTTGAAAAAGTCGATGAAATTATGGAAAAGATTTACCGGGACTGTCACATAATAAACCATGCCATCGCTAAGGAACTTAACATTCATCATCAAACCGTCTTGAATCATTTAAAAAAAGCTGGCTACAAAAAGAAGCTCGATCTGTGAAAAATTTAATAGACCAAACATCTGCGATTCTTTACTGAAACGAAATGAAATCGAACCATTTCTGAAGCGAATGGTAATAGGAGACGAAAAGTGGATCAAATACGACAATAGTGTGTGAAAGAGATCATGGTACAAGCGTGCTCAAAAATGGGCGCAAAGCCAGGATCCAATATGAGCTTCAGCCTGGTCGAACGATTGACTTACTGTCAACAACTGATGAGTTTGTAGCAAGAAATCTAAAAAGACGGCCAGAACTTATCAATATAAGGGGCTTCGTCGTCCATCAGGACAACGCTAGACTACACACATCTTTGATGACTTGGCAAAAACTGGGTGAACTTGGCTGGGAAGTTTTGATGCATTAACTATATAGCCCTGACCGTGCACCAGCGGTCTACCATTTGTTTCGGTCAATGCTGAACTCCCTTTATGGCGTAAAGTTGGCTTCAAGAGAAGCCTGTGAAAATTACTTGTCGCACTTTTTCGCCGAGAAACCAGAAAAGTTTTACCCTGATGGAGTAATGTCTCTAATGGAAAAAAAGCAAAAAGTGGTCGACCAAAATGGTACATATGTATTTGGTTCATTAAAGTTCATTATAAATAAAAAAAATAAGTTGTAGTTTGATTAGAAATACGAAAAGACTTTTTCGACTACCCAATATATAGCCAGAAATCAGGGACATATTAGGCGCTTGTATAGTTCAGGACACTCTGGATTTCGTATATTCATACATACAAGTATTTTGTTTTTGGAATATTTTCCTTTGCAAAAAGTTATAATTAGAAAAATTTCCTTGAGAAAGATAAATGCGAAGTAAATATTCTTACATATATAACGGCTGATCCAAAGTGAGACCTTAAATTGTAAGCGTACAAAATAGATCTTGGGCAAGAACTGAAGCCACTTGATTTTTCCAAGCCACACCGCTCCTCTCTACGGGTTTTTGAAAAGTTAAAAAAAAGCCAAATTTTGTTCCGCGATGAGGCCCTTTTCTTTCTCGATGGGTATGTAAACAAGTAAAATTGCCTCATTTGGGACAAAGAGATTCAATTTGATTTCGATTTGGTCACCAAGATCGTGTGATATCACATAGTTAGACTTTTTCCTGTGGGCATATGTAGAGTCAAAAGTCTGTCCGGGCAATCGCGCTTCGGTTCAGGCCTTGGGGCAACATCACGCGTGTCATTCGCCAGCTACCAGTCGAAATGGTCG
Organism: Bactrocera dorsalis; assembly: GCF_023373825.1. Lineage (NCBI taxonomy): Eukaryota > Metazoa > Arthropoda > Insecta > Diptera > Tephritidae > Bactrocera > Bactrocera dorsalis. The sequence goes on from NC_064307.1 coordinate 6,008,302, forward strand.
AACGAGTCACTGAAAATTGGACTCAACGGATGGACCCCATCTGAGACGTAGCCGCGGGCATCAATTGCAAGAGATAACCTTCAAAAAATAAATGTCAAAAAATGTTCTTTCGAATGATAATCAACATTTCCCATTAAATTTGAAGTTTCTGTGTTTTTTCTTTAGAAAAGTAAGAAACCTCGGAATGGATCACCCTATACATACATACATATGTATGTAAGTATAGGAAGTTGTGTTCACAAAGCATCAATATTAATTTAGTAAGAATGGTAAGCGCGTTACACGCTCCCGAATGCGAAATCAAAATTTAAATTAACTGATTTATGGTGATTTGATGAGCAGCCAGACTCTGCATTCAACGTGGACGGCAAGTAAACACAAGCATATGTATGTATGTATGTATGCGCGTGTGTGAAATTTGTAAACGTGTACTTGCATATCTACAAGTTGATATACAAGTAAGTACGTAAGCGCTATTAATTTTATTATTATTTTATTGAGCTGCTGGTTTCATTTATTTGCGGGTTTCTACGTTTTTATTGTTGTAGGCTTCATACGCTACTATTTTTCCTGTTTGCAAAATTTGTCTGTCTGTTGGCACTTTCGAGCGCTGGTTAAGAAGCCGTGTCGGTGGCGCATTTTGTGTGGGTTTTGGCGGCAGCAGCAGCAACAACAACAACAAGGCCAGCAACAAGCGTGCAATCAGCAATCACATTAACACCCACTGTGCTTCAGCTGGTGTAGTGCATGTGTGTGTGTGAGTGCGAATTATATTTTAATTCTTCTTTTCAAAATAAAATCTTTTTTTATAATATACAATTCATTGCCACTTTTGTCTTCTTCTTCTTCCTTACGAGGCTTGATTGTTTTGCGTTGCGGTTCGTACAATTTAAGCATTTCAACACGTATGTAGGTAAGCAAGCCCAGCTCGGGAGGCATTTATTTTATGCTCAAAAGCGTTCTACAATTCCTACATGCAAATGTACGAGAATACACTTGAAGAAAAATGTGGTGAAATGAGAATTTAGTTATCTTTTCTCCATTGCCAATTGCATGTATGTACGTGGTCCTCATAATCGATTGCGCAAGAATGTAACGGTTTCTTCTTTCGAAAACCTACTAATTTGCATTCCAATTTGTTTCTTCAAGTGCATTTACTGTAAAGATTGTTGTTGTTCTGTTATGACTGCTGCAATGCGCCGCTTCTTCGTTCGTGTTCGTACTCGTGTTGCCCCGTTGCCGCCGCTGCAATTATTTTTATGGAATATTGATACAAATTTACACACATAAATACATACATATGTACATTCATGTGTGTGAGCGTGTTCGTAGTGCACTTAACTTTGCCTCGACTCTTTAAACTCGACTCTTATAATAGCGTAATTTATTTGCCGCATTTATTGTTGTACAACAAATAAAGTCTTGAATGAATTGTTCAGGCGCTGATTTGCATACTAACTAATTGTCTGTTTATGAACTAAGTGCTATGCTGTACTAGATGGCACGATCACTCATTTATTACTCTCTGTATGTGCATATTTCAAAACACCAACCTCACAGTATAAATATAGAAAGAACAACAATAATATGCATAAATATTATTTTATTTTTGTTTACGATAATAATCAAAGTATTTTAGGTGCGAGTTTAAATTTAGACTCAATTTTGACGGATTAACCGCAAAAGGTGCAATATTCGTTTAAAGATATATGCAAGAGAGAATGGATTTTGAGGCAAGTGGGTGAATGATTTTTATACTTTTGCAACATGTTGCTATAGAGTATAATAGTTTTGTTCTCCTAACGGTTGCTTGTATCATCTAAAACTAATCGAGATAGATAGTATATAGATCAGGATGACGAGAAAACTTGAAATCCGGGTGACTATCGGTTCATCCGCCTGTCTGTGCAGGTAGAGTAAAAATTGAGATATCATAATGAAACGTGTTTCTTGGAAAAGCCCAGGGCGAGATCGTAGGGGGGCGTTATTGGACCACTTGACCCATATAACTATCATTGGATTTTCGTATATGGGAAAGAAGCTTAGAAGTAAACATAGAAAAAGATGACTGGCTACGCGCAACACCCTAAACTGGATATACTGTCCAGAGTTAGGCATAAGTCAGCTTTCTAAGTTGCCGGATCACAGCAATATATTTCAAGCTGAGGTCTTTGTTGTGGCGAAAGCTGACCTCTAGTACACCTACAGGCAATTCCAGAGTCAACATCTACGTAGACAGCCAAACAGCAATCTAGGCAGTAGCCTCGTATCGCATATCGGCCAGAAATGTTTTGGAAAGCAGTGCGACAGTGGAAAGTGTTGCCAGAAGCAAGCAACTTCACTTGTAATGGGTGTCAAGCCACAAAGGCCTCGAGACCAATAAAATAGTGAACGAGATTTGCCAAGAATGACTAACAACCGAAAACGTGATCAACATTGGGAAACCCATGCATTGTCTATACGACACGAAATCAAAACCCGATGGAACCAGCTACTTGGGTGCAAAACTGCAAAAGTCATGTGCTAAACGGTGGATCGGAAGTACACAAAATTATTATTATTGGCAATCGATTGAAGAGGAACATGATGGGAATACTAATTGGTCACTGTCTAGTGGCGACACACGAACACAGGGCTGACAGAACGAGCAGACTGCAATGTCTAGAGCAGGAGACCTAGGAAACAAAGGATCATCTCTTAAGCACTTGTACCGAATTGGCAAGACTATGCTGGAGGAGATATCGGTAGTGTGACCGCAGAGTCTGTTAAATTTTGCGTCAAGTGCAGGCATCCCAAAAGATGATTACAGCTATTGGACCTAGCAACTGAAATCAATCAGTCTCGCAAAGGACTAAAACTGGTCTATGTGTAGCTTATTGGCCTATCAATTTAAACTAACTTAACGTTTTACTTGTTTCGTTTGGATTCTTTTTTCTTCGAAAGAACTTTTAACCGCTTAAACGGTTTGTATTTGTAATAAAGATTCAAAAAACGCATTTAAAGTTACTTTTTCGAAAATAATATAAATAATGCCTTAAGAAGAGAATTATGGAAATCGGGAAAGGTTTATAATTTGAGTGTTATTCCATTGAAAGCGCTGATTTTTTGATCGCAGGTACGCTGACTTTCGTGGCTGACTGTATGATTTCGCTGTTTTATTGACGTTTGATTGCAACATTGATGCGGAATCATTTGCCTAAATACTACACACACACTTACATAGCTCCATGATAGAGAAACAAAGAAATTTAATATTAATTCCGCAACACTTTCAACCGCACACATACACATACACACTTAGACACTTAGAGACACACTGATGGATGATCTGCCTTGTGCAGGCGCTTTTCGCAAAACATGTGTTTCCTTTTTAAAATCGGCAAATTGACAAAAGCAGAAAGTTTCGCTGACAAACAAACACGACAACTACAAGCAACAACAACAACCATAGCGTAAAGTGAAACACAACAAAAACACCAATAGCAGCTCCACCATATTTGGCAAGTGACTTTGAGGGCTGTGTGTGTGTGTGTGCATTTGTAAGTAGCAGCAGCAACAAAAACAACAATGCGTTTACAATGTGGAAACGGTCCGTTGAGTGCTGGCCAACAAAGAGGGCAAAGCGCGCGTGTGTTTCTTGTTGTTGTCGCTGTCACATTATATATATGGCGCGAATTAGACAGTTTTGGCAGCTTTTAACTGTTTCTGGGCCTACATGCGATCGATTGATTCGATAAAGAGTGCCTATCGTGGCCATTTGTGGAGTGAAAGAAACGGCGCTGCTACCGCCACTTGGCGTTTTCAAACATTTTCAAATTTCAAATTCGAAATTCAAATGAATGTGCCAAAAAACGGAATTTACGCGCTGAAATAAGGCGTTGCGTGGATTATGCGCACATGTGTGTGTGTGTGTTTGTATATACGAGTATGTACGAAAGCCAACAACTGACATTAATTACGCGAAGGTGAGCCAAAAAGGAAATAGTGAGATCAAAGAAGTTCTTATTAATTTCTGATAAAGCCGATTGTTGTTGTTGTTGCTTCAAGAAGCGTGCAAGCGTATCCTTCAGCAGGTACCCGCTGTTCATTAATACATAAAGATGCATGTGTGTGTGTGTAGGTTTGTGGTTTTTGTGCTTTGCAAAGTTATGTTTGCCGAGCTTACCGCTTGTTCTTGTTGTTGTTGGCTTAGAAAAGCATTGCAAGCTGATTTATGCCGGCGGCAAAAGCATCAAAGACACATTCTAAGAATTCCTGTTGACTTTCGTGTTAACTTCTCCGCTTTTTTTAGCGTCTAGCTTAACGACGCGCGAACATTAGAAAATATTTTCGGCGTTTTTTATTTTTATTTGATTATTCACTCGTTTAGTAAGCTTTTTCGTTTGTTTTTATCGCTCGGTGGCAGCAAATAATTGTGGCTTTGGTTAATTTATGCGCTTGTTTGCCTTCTTCTGTGTTCGAAAATATTTACTGAATTAGGAGCAAAGCGAATGCATGCTCGAAAACGAGACTTCGGCTGCGTTGCAATGGATGGTCATACAGATATTTCAAATATAATAATGGAGGAATATAGATTTATACGCATATATGGTGTTTATAAATAGAAATCCACCGTTTTTTGGGTTATCATTCGTTTGCGCTGCATTTAACGCTTTTTAATCGTTCGATACTTAAAATATTTATAAATGAAAGTGTAATAGTGCCACACAAATAGTGGCGCTGTAATGCAGTCTTAGTTGTAGCAAAGTCTTATCGTTGCGCTTAATCAAATACATGACTGGCCTAAGAGTTCCAGTTTCCATACTTAGATTAGAGCAATAAATATACACACATATACATATATACACACATATACATATATACACATATATATATATATACACATACATATATACACGTCCCTTTCGCTAGCTCTCTTATCATTTCGATTTCTTGCGGCCTCTGTGCTCATAACTGTAGCGTCAATCTGTTCTTCTTATCTATCTGCTTGGTGGTCTCTTCGATATCCCTTAAATCTTGTATTGCCTACTTTTGTTTGTTGACTCCACTTGCTTCAAATCAATGAGCAGCTTCCTCTCTGGTGCTTTACCATATTTATTTTATTTTGCTTGCCTCTAATCATGGCTGTTGGCTGCCTTTATCTTTGCCAAAAGTTCTTTGGTCCAACGAAAGCAGTAAAAAGTAGTACCTAAACACAAGCAGATCCACCTCTTTATGTTCATATTGTACTTATGTATTCACAGCGATAATAAAAATGTTTGCTTATGAAGTGCATGCTTTGTATCATGAGTGTCTAATTGTATTTAAGTAATCAATACACTTAATTTCACAGGCGCACTTGAGTGTTTGATTTTGAACGTTTTATCTGCCGAATGATTTGGCTACTTAATGGGGATAGATATGTTGTATGTATATATCAACAAATGTATGTAGCTAAGTACATTATTAGAGCTAATATGCCACTTAATGGGCACTCAAATGTTTGGGGTGTGTGTGTGTGTGGCGCGTCTTCTGGAGTTTAAACATATTTTTTTCTTTGTAAGTAAATATTTAAAAATATATATATGCTAGTACTTTTTCATATACATTAGGGTGGGTTTAAAATCATTTGGTCTGCCAAAAATCCATTTTTCAGTTTTTTTTCACTTCGTCCAAGTTCTAAGTTAAGGTACTCACTAAAAGTCGTATTTTTTCACTTTAGATGATCCTGTAAGTTATCCTGTCAACGCGGGCCCATTTTTTCCGAGAGGTCACCGGAAATGGCGTCACAATAGCCGAGTTTAAAATATTTTTTCCGAAAATTTCAGAATTTCTTTGTTAATAGTATATGTTTGTAACAATAAAGAATTCTAATAAAATATTTCATTTTTTTATGAGAAAAAAATGTTGAAAAAGGCCGTTGTTTACCCGATTTTTTCTTGTAAATTTTATAATTCAATGAAAAAAAATCTTTATAAATTGCAAACCTCATAGTTTGGTAGGAAATTTACTAATTTTTCCGTTAAAATTAAGAGCTCATACTTGGAGAGATTTTCGTAGACTTATGCAAGAATCATATTTTTTTTACCCACCCTAATATACATGATATACAAACATGTTTGGAATCATCTTAAGTTCTTAAATAGTTTTCATTTGATTGATTTGATAAGTCCTATTCTTCCTCAGAGCTTTGACTAAGGATTAAACAGAAGTAAGCTCAAATATTACACTTTTTCGGATTTCTAATAAGATAAAGATTATACTCGTATGTAACAAAAATATGTAGAAATCGAATTTACCGAACAACGGTTGGCAATAGTATGATTTTCGCTACTCGATGTATTTGTCAAAGACGTTAGCTTCTTGAGGAAAAAAGAATCTGTGCAACATTTCAGAACAATATCTCAAAAATTTAGTGCTGATTAGTTGGTGTATACACAGACCCTGTCGAAAATTTCCCTGGAAGTCGAATTTTCACAAAAACGTAAGTTTTGCTTACGATGATTAAAACGCAACAATTTTAGAAACTAAAGTACTTTTGCGTCTTTTTGACTTCTATGCACAATTTTGTTTGATTTTTTGTAACGCTAATATAGAGCAAACACAAAAAAATGTTTTTTGTTCTATACAATAACACTACACGAAGTGTGAACTTGCTTTCGACACACCCTGTATCACATTTTCATATTTACAAAAGCAATTGCCAGCGCCTAGCATAACATTAAGCGATCCATAAATATTTGCACACCGCCTTTTTTACATTCTCTCAGCTGATCAGATAACTTAGCACTTGGCAAAATTCAATTAAGCGTGATAACTGAATATTTTTCTAATTTTTGCCTAGATATTCGAATCAAATACGATTGTGTACTCGCATAAACCTAACTATTTATGCAGCTATACTTGTGTAAATACTTACCGCGCCAATAAACGGCAGGCCAACCTTCGCTCGCCTTCAAAAACGTGTGAATGTGTGAATATGTGCGTATGAGGGCGCACTGCGTCTGTAAGTCAGCTCAGCTGTATGTGTTAAGCAGGTAAACTAATGCCACTGATCGGCCAACAGGTGGGCGTCGCGGCTGGCTGTTCTTCTGGCGCAGCGGCGTCGCGTGGAGCGGAAGTGCAAATGCTGCAAGTTGGCGCACAAAGCCGCCTCGACTCGCGTTTCACTACAAATATTTTCACTTTGACGCGCACACGCTCGCTTTTTAACTGCATACACAAGTATGTATGAGGGAATGTTTTGTTTGCTCGTTGCATTAACTGCACTTGTGACGTTCTATATTGCTCACATACACACACACGCGCGCGATAGTTTTCTGCAAAGGCGCTGCGATTTGTTAATTACACTTGACTTGAAACCAAATCGATTTTGTATATTTTCTTCACATTTATCTATGAACGCAGATGTGTGAATGTGTGTTTTTGCACATGAAAAATTGTCACAGAAATTCTAGTTTTCGCTACCAGTTTTTCAAAAAGCGCCTCTCGTTTTGTTAAACGTCTTGAATTAGATGCACATTCATATTCTACATTTGTATGTGTGCGTGTTTGTTTGCAGTTAGGTGTGCACTTCTATGCACATATGCGCGACTGTTTTCAATTCTAACCAGTATTTGCTGTTGATTCGCTCTCCACCTTTCGTTTTTACACTGCCACCCACCAGGTGAGCCACAACTTTTCGCTGGCAGCGTAGGCAGCATTAACAGCTGTTGGTTGGTTGTTTCAAAAACGCAAATACTAAAGTCGTATTTCAAAAAAAGAAAGAAAAAGTCAGCTTCTTTCAATGTTCTTAAATATAGAGTTTGTCAACTCGCTTAATTAACTCTTTGGCTCTGGATTCTCTACTGAACACAATCACATTAAAGTCGTAGATATTTATATCGCAAGTATGTTTGTATGTATGTTAGTGCACAAATGCATTCGTTTTCAATTTCGTTTATTAATAAAGATTTATGAATGGCACAAACTAGTCGATTATTATTATTATTTGTTTTTGTTTTTGTTCTCTTTATAGAAATCCCAATGGATCAGTGGTGAAGTGAAGTGCGCATGCGCCACCATCCGCCCGACAAGAAAGCAACGTTTTAACCAAAAGACCGCTCGTGAGAAACTAAACGAACTGAATCAAACGGCCGTCTGCTGAACGCCACCGAAAAGCACGAGCACACTTGTTGATCGCGATCGCGCTAAGCTTGCGCTGCGCTCCGTTTAGGCGGCGTTCAAATTGGTGTGGAGCATAACCGCTGACTTGCTGATTTGTAACACGCCGAATGTGTGCGTGTGTCTGCGTGTGTGTGTGTGCTAAACGGAAATACTACTCTGCTTCAATAGAGCCAACAGCTACTCCACTGCAGTTGGCTTCTACTACACACTATATACATATATACATGTGTGTGTGTGTGTGTGCTTTTGCGTTTGGCGCGTGTTTCGTTCCAAAGCCGATTTTGTTATGGCAGAACGAACACTCAAAGTGCTGTTTGTTTCTCCAAAGCATGCTCAGAGCGCACACTCCCAAGACTGCAAAGTAATCAGAACGGTTATATTGTCTCTTGTGGTGGCAAGAACCAACAACGTTCTCGGGCTCTCGAGCAACTATCGATGTGCCTCAGAAGCCGTCAATAGTGTTCTCAATCAAGGGCTAGATGAGAGTGAGCCACTCTCGTTGATATTTTTACATTTGAAGCAAATTGCTTGGTTAATCGAATCAGTTTGCAGTTTGACACTCTCCCACTATACATATTTAAATTTAACGATAGAATAATCGATGGTTCTGTTATGGGCAGACAAAAGATAGGGACCACTCCTGCAAAAGAAGGGAAATCGAAGTTCCACGCTGCGAATTTAGTTTTTTGAGTAGATCGGAGTTAATGGCAGTGATCAGTTTAGAATCATACATGGGTTGGCTCACTTCGCGAAGCATGAATACTGCATTTGGTGATTATGTTGGTTGAGGGATAAAGCTTAGCGCTGTTGGATCGTTACGACTCATCACAGTTTCTAAACCACTTGTTAGCCTACATGAATAGCTAAGTATTCAAGGTCTGATTGATGTTGTCATATTTCTGATATCCCAAGGAGCCGGAAACTCGCAGCAGAAAGAGGAACTGTTTCCTTATTTAGCTGGATTGACTAACAACAATTATTGTTGCAGACGAGACTTAATCCTTGTTGTTACTGTTTTAACAGTTATCCGGTCCCCGTTAGGATGGTAAGGATTATCTAAGTTGTCGTCGACGTCATCTAACGGAAGGCCCACGAAACATGCTGTTTCGACGGGGTTGGACCAAAGGGAAAAGGGTGTCAGATGAGTAGGGTTGGCGAGGCAGGCAAAGAGGTGGCCAGTGTCATGCAGAGACCCATTGCACGCAGGAAATATGTTCGATATTCTGGACAAGTAGGAGTTTAACCTGCTACACTATACAAAAGGAAGCTGCGCAAGGGTCACTCGCGCTTCTAGCGGCAACTCGAGCTCTTCGTCTGCAATGGGTGGTGATTTGATTCCGAGAACGCCATTCACTGGAAGAGAGTCGGTGAAAGTGTTGGTAGCTCCACTGTGAAGGGCGGCCAGTACCTGTCGGAAGTTAGTTGCGTCCGAAGTCCGGTTGGAGTATTGTTCTATGTCCTCGACGTAATTGAGGAAAGAGCTCTTGATGTTCCTAGGAGGCGGTTCCGCTCATTATGCTCCTTAACTGGGACCATAAGCTTCTCAATATGTAGATGTTCAATAGGAGACATTAAGAGGCATCCTTTCGCGGTCCGGAGTGTAGTGTTCTGACAGGTCTGTAGCTTCTTTATTTGCGTTCCACTGCATGCAGGCGACCATATTGGTGCGGCGTAGTTGAGGACCGGCCGGCCGATTGCCTTATAAGTTGCCAGCAACGTTTCATTGCATTTTCTCCATATGCTAGCGACTTGAGGATTTTGTTGCGGCTTTGTTGCTTTAGCGATAATCGCGGTCGTATAAGGAGTGAAGGAGTATAGACTATCAAATATTACACCTAAAATCTTTGGGTTATTGACTTGTCGCCATCGACTACGATATTAAGCTGAAGTATATACTCTTTCGTCCAGTTCGTGAATATGGTGGCTGTGGATTTGATGGAGGAGAGTGCTAGGTTCCGTGCAGAAAAGAAGCGAGAAATCCTTGTCCTTTTTGTTCCTTTGTCATATCTCGAAATGTTGTCGGTTATCTTATCGGAGAACATCAATGTTCACCTCGTTAGCTGCTCAAATTACAGAAGGAAAGCTGCAGATGAGCCAATATCATGAGTAATGCGTTATGCACACTACCTAGACTGTCCGGGTATTTGTTATATTTGATTACTATTATTTTTGAGTGTTAATGTGGCAGCGGTTAATCACAATATATATCTGAATAAAAGAAAAAAATCCGTCCGATTGCTCTGCCATAATTTAATCGTAACAATAAATATATTTTTAGCAATGATGCTTCCATAATTGCAATTAGACTATACTACGAGTACAATGTAGATATGTATGTCTGCTTTCGTTCAATTGGCCAGACGGTTGGCAAGGCTCGAGGCAAACTTATTAAACGTACAACACGAATTTAACAGCACGCAAAGGCAATTTGAGAACAAGCAGTAACAACTAATTCATAACTCCAAACAGCGGAATGAATTTGGGTTTATTTTTCATTTGTTTATTGTTGGACTAACTCCAACATAATTCATTAACTTACATATTTTTTGTTCAGCACAAAATTTATTAATACACTTTGCTTCAAACGAAATAGAGATCACAAAGGAAAGTCCATTAAAGCCTTTAACATGGCTCATGATTTTAAATAGTGACATCAGTTGCAAGTCAATCACTTGTTGTATATCTTACAAATTGGTTATAGGTAGGACCATGATATGTATGTGTGTATTTGCCAATCGGAGAAGATGAAAAATTGTATTTTAATTGAATTATACTATTTTAATAGAATTGATTTTATTAACATACCTACAAACAAACAAGTGTATATGTCGATATATATGCATGTATGTGCATATATGCTCCGAGGTGCATTTGCAAAAGTTCTGACAAATCTGTCTTTCTTTAAAATAACTTTTACGTGAGCCTCCGAAAGCACCAAAGTTAAAGCAATAAATCTGGAAACTGTACTCTATTTAATTGGTGCATTAACATGTGGACATACATGCATGTATGTATGTTTGCACAACCGCCAATGGTTTATTTATTATTTTTTATGTTAGAAATTGCAGCAGTCCACAGCCATAAATCTTCGAGCATCACTGATTTGGCGATTTGTTTGATGGAAATAATAGATATGACCAGTTAGGCGTAGGAAAAGTTTTGCAAGCGTCAATTTTGTTTGCATTCATATGCGAGTGCGTATTTATGTTTATGCTCATAGCTAACAGCATGCTAATTTATTCTGTACAAGTAACAGTTACCGGTCCACCATTTGAATATGGGTTAAATCGGCACCGGCCCACCTACATTACTATTACCAACACTGTCACTCATTCTCGTTGATCATAACAAAAATTGGAGTGCGTACAAACATGCAGTTCTTATCTAGAATTGAAAGCATTCGCTTGAATAAATCAATTCTGTTAAGATTAACTAGAGGATTTGTTCGTCGGCGCAAGATAAATTGAAGTGTCCGGATACAATTTTTTTTTAGTCTATTTGTTGGCGAAGTCTATTCTAGTTTCTATGAAAGTTTTATAATAATGATTATCACTGTAGTGCAACGATTTCATTCACTTCATGCAAATTTAAGCAAGTCTATACACATGGTTCTGTTAAGTTTGCATGGCGCACAGAAAAGTTGATAGATTTAAGAGAACAAAGTTAATGAGAGAACTAAATTATAAAACTATATTTTGTTAAATAAGCTCTACTTTTGACTCACAAATAAGGCAGGCAATCGGTATTATATTGATTACAGCACACATCCATTGAGTTGTGTCTTTCGATCAGCCATTTCTTTAATAAAATGCATAGTTTTGCGGAGCTAATGGAATAATAATTACCTTAAACTTAGTATGATTAAGTAAACATACACTGTATTCAAGAAGAACTGGAATCAAAGCCCGTCCAAAACATAGCACCTGCAATGGTATCAAAATCGCTGATGCGGGTGGTTTTCAATTCAAGTTCAGCACAAAACTATATACAATGAGCAATTAATTGTAAGTAGGATAAAAATACAGTTGTTCAAACATACACGTCATCAGCAAAAACACTTTTCCAAACTGTGCTTGGAAATATTAAATAGATCTTTAAATTTAAATTATTTTAAACGAAACACAAATTAAAAATGTTTTCTGATGACAGGAAGCGGACAAAGCAACTGTTTAGCGCGGAAATGACACTCAGCTGGCTTTAACAGTACCTGAACATACCCCTTTATGACAGTCGTTCTCAGCGCTAACAGCTCCTTCTCTCTCTCTTCTTGAACAGCTGATCCGAATCGGCGAATTTCAACTAAAACAGTTCGTTGTTGTTTTGTATTATAGTTAAATATAATTAATAAAATCGTAAATTAACATGTTATCGACAAAAGTGCACTACTTGCGTTATGCAAGAACAGCAAATTTGGTGAATCTTCATAATTGGGTTGGTTTTAAAAAAGAACGCAGATTGCCGCAATTGTATTTCACATAACCTATAAATAAGTGTGTTGTGTAAATTTATAGTTAAAGTAAAAAATATTCTTTTATTTAGTTTGCCCCGGAAACCGCAACTACAACAATCAACACCACACAAGTGAGAAACTATAATGTCGCAAGTCGTACTAATAAAACTAAATCACAACTTTTATTGCCGTCTTCAATAAATGCGCTTACCTTGTTTCCTGGTGGTATGCGGTTTGCAAGTGCCGATGCAGGATCCAACGTAGATGACGCATCTAAAACAGTGGTGGACCTATCTACCATTCCCGAAGCACCGGCGGCACCCATAGAAGATGTCGTAACGCAAGTACTCAATGCTGCAGGTGAACCTACATTTGCTTCTATTGGGTTGGGCGGATGGTCGCCAGTGGGTATTGTACAAAACTGTATGGAATATCTGCATGTCGGTTGTGATTTACCATGGTGGGGAGCTATCGCAATTGGTACCGCGGTAGTGCGTACAATTATTTTCCCTCTTGTGATAATGGCACAAAGAAATGCAGCAAAATTGAACAATTATATGCCACAAATGCAAGTATTACAAATGAAGATGACTGAGGCGCGGCAGAGTGGAAATGCCATCGATTCAGCGCGGTATGCGCAGGAAATGATGTTATTTATGAGAGAGAAACAAATCAATCCATTGAAGAATATGATTGTACCTCTTGCACAAGCGCCACTCTTCATTTCGTTTTTCATGGGTCTCCGTGCAATGGCGAATACGCCAGTGGAGTCAATGCGTGAAGGAGGTTTATTCTGGTTTACAGATCTGACAGTGGCCGATCCACTTTTCTTGTTGCCATTAATTACTAGTGCTACGCTCTATTTAACAATCGAAATTGGTACGGACAGTGCGCGTTTATCGGCACAAAATATGCAAGTGATGAAATATGTACTTCGAGCATTACCGATAGCAATTTTCCCATTCACCATGAACTTCCCTGCGGCAATTCTTACTTACTGGGCTTGCAGCAATTTTATTTCTTTGGGCCAGGTAAAACATAAATAAAATTCCGTAGGTATTTATGACTTTATTTATGTATCTGTTCATTTTTAAGGTGGCAATTTTGAGAATACCGGCAGTGCGTGATTACTTCAAAATTGATAGGATGGTAATACACAAACCGGACAATCTTCCCATTAAAAAGAAAGGCTTTGTTAAAGGCATGAAAGAATGTAAGTAACCTAAAATATTTACATAAGTTTTCAACAAAAGCTTATTGTTTTGACCATATTTCTAGCGTGGGAAAATATGAAAATAACCAAAGAAATTGAAGAACGCCAACGACTGGATGAGATACGTTTTGCAAAAGCGGGCAAGGGTCCGTTAGTCAAGACATTCAAATACGATCCAACCAAGCCCCAACCATCCAGCGGAAACACAAGTACGAGTGCGTCTCCTGTACATGCCAAGAAGTCATAAAATAAAGTTGTGTTGGCTGTTATTGTCTAGTTTTATTTATTAAAAACGCGCTTAAAGTTGTAAAATATAACAAAAACGAAACGAAAATAAGTTATGCATCCATTTAAACTTTCGACGAGATACACTGGTTGATAACATCAGCTAGATGTTTATTTTCCAGTGCCGCAGCAATGCGCTCTTTGTCTGCAAGTTGTTTATTGACTGCGTTTTCTGAAGAATGTGTTCCAGGTGTTATCTCAACATTTACTTTAAAACGAGGCGGTAGCGAACGTAACAATTTCACACGTATGGACAAACCAATTAATGTAGCCATTGAACAATGTGGAATCGTTGGCGTAAACTTAATATTTATTTCATTTTTGCCATCGTTGACATCAATTAAGTCCTCCTGTACTACGTGTAGCTCTTCTAGGGTGAGAGGATGTTCCGGATCGTTGATATTGCGAATAAGGTCTAATGTAACATTGAAGCAAAATAATGAAATCTCTGAGCGGATTCAAAGTAAACAAATACATACCGAATATCTCACGTGTATCAAATGGATCTGGCACATTTTCATCTTCCTCATTAGCAGTCACCTCACGCTCTTTACGTTTGCCATAAACATTTGGGTTTATGTTTTCAATTTCTGCAGGCATTTTTGGTACAAAACTCAATAAACTCTACTATACTTACAATCAAATTACTTTGCTCACAATAATAAAAAATAAATTGTAATTATGACATGTAAAACAACGAATGACAGTTGCCAGTGTTGCGTTGAAAATCACTCGGTTGTTGCCAACTCTTCGAAAATAGTTTTATTAACATGCGAAGCATTCTTAAACAAATGTTCTAAAATTATTATAAATTAAAATCTAAAAAATAGAACATTTTTGCTTTCAAATTAAATAAATGTTTATAAATATGTCATATAAAAGATATAAATGTTTATATGAAAACCATTCTGCTTAGATAAAATGGAATGCTTAAATTTGGTTTAAAATTATTTCAATGCAACTCTGCAACTTTGAGTAAATGAGTGTTGAAAAAAGAGAGAAGTGTGGATTTCGCTGAGTGAATTGATTTGATTGGATTTCATTTTCAATTTGGTTTTTAGCAACGGTCGCACGATTCTACGATTTACGAGTGTACGTTTACACAGTTGTTTGCTAGGTTTAAGACGTGTTCTCTACGTTTGGAAAAATGTATATCTACGAAGGATGTGCAGAATTGATAAAAAATACAAAATTCAATAAATTAAAGTGAATATTCTTTGTGTAAAACACAATGGTTGTTTAATATTTGCAAATATGTCTTTAAAGTGTATTGTGAAGTGTTTTTAATGGTGCCATCAGTAGAATTTCAAAGATATATAAGCAAAAGAAAGCGAAAGCCAACACAGCATCCTTTTTATTTTTATCCCTTGCTTATGCTTCATCTTTCCTTTTACTCGTTATTCCTTTATGTGCGCGTTATTCGTGAACTGCTCCACCCTCGACGTCCTTGTAAAGAGAGTAGTTTCGTGAATTATCTGGCTAAACAATGTATAAAAAGTGATACAAAAGAAGCGGGAAGTGTTGTTTGTGTTTGATGGGGGTGTGGAGTAAAAAAAAAATAATAAAAAATACAAGAAAATAAGTGCGGCTAAAATAGCAAACGGCAAAGAGCAGTGCATTCAAAGCCAACTTGTACAAGCAAGAAATTGAAAGCAAAACTTGCAGAAAAACAAGTCGCGTCATTGAGTCGCCAACGCTGCGCGATTCCAGCTCCGTAGTGCGCTTCGGTCGTGTGAGTGTGTGAACATATGTGCACCGCTGCAACTTTAAGGAGCCGGGCATTCTGCCACCGGCGTCACAAAGTCGTTTTCACTTAATACCATCATTATTGGATTTGAAACTTTTTGACACAATTGCCTAACCAACACTTTTGATGCGGAGATACATACCGTAAAAACATTCAACATTATTGGCAGCAAAATCCTTATATTAATTAACAAGTGCCGAAAAGTGTGTGTGTACCTAAAATGTATCTTAAACGAATTTTCGAGAAAATTATAATTTAGATTCGCTATATACGCCGCTTTCCTGTTGAATATTAGTGTTATTTAAAGTCAGTTTAAAGCAGTCAGTATACTCATAAATACGTTGTTGCTGTAATTGAAAACGAAAGCTGCAGTTGAACACCTAAAAGGTACGTTGTAATGTTTCTGTATAGATAACTAGTCTGCCACTCCCTTTATCCTGTTGCTAGGAGAATATAAAAGTTGTACTTCAGTGCTGGATGTTATGCTTAAATGTAAATCATATTTGCATATGTACAGCTGCTTTTTTTTTTGAATTTTTAAGGGGCGTATTCTGTACGCCATTAAGTTTAGTATTTAATAAATGAACAAATTTAATTCGGTGTTATCAATAGATTTTCTTTTTAACTTACAACTAGAGAATAAGTTTTATTTATACAAAATATTAATGAAATTAAACATCTAATTTCAAAAGTGCGTCTAATATTAAAGAAAAAACCGACTATGAATACTTAACGATGCGCTAATGATCAAAAAACTATGCCCGTTATTAGACTTGAACAAATTTCTTCCCAAAGTTATTAATATTTATATGTGCATGTAAATTTGTATGTGTGAATGTAAGTTTATGAGTGTTCATTGATGTTAATTGCGGTATAATGAAACGCTTTCAATTTGGTGCGGTTAAAAACATCACCTAGTATTTGTGATGGCTCCGATAAATTAATTACAATGTTTTCACATCTAAAAATTAGTTTCACTTACTTTTCTATTTCCCTTAACAATTATTTCCACTTACCTTTGAGTGCTGGTAAATATAGAATTGCTGATGTTCGCCCATTAACAGCATTAACAGTTTGTGCATTGACATGAGTGCTGTTAACTATAAATGCAGATATCCGATTATATGTAAAAATTCATATCTTTGCATACACGTATACATACATACATATGTATGTATTTCAAGCTAGTGTTTGAAATTGACTATTTATGTCCACATTGTTGGGTAGTGCAAGTGAAAATGTCTATTAATATTAATTTCTATCGGGACCTTGAAGAGCTTGTAGGTAACGAATTCTCGCAGCTTAGGTGTGTGTTTATACATACGGAGGCTCTAACATTTCTGCAATCTGTTCTATTTCTTTTTTGCATTCCCGACGATATCCCATTCAACAATTGTTGAAATGCTAATACGTATCTTGTTGCACATGCTGCGTTGTCTCGCAATTATTAGGCATATCTCTATAGATTGTATATATACATAGATGTACATAAGTATGTGCTTAATGCCACCTACTGTAAGTACTATTGAAAAAAGACAATCGCTGCTGCGCTTGTTAATTATATTTGCAATCAAAGTATACGCTTCAATTGCCTTCTCGTAGTTTATTCTACTTATCAACCAAGTAAACTTCGCCTTTGAATGCCAAAGGACAGAAACAGCTTGCATTTTCTTGACATTTTGCAATGCGCACTGCCTTTAAAGCGCACACATTCACAGCTCTGCTTGTTGGCAATACTCTCGTTCAGGTCTCTATGAACATTGCATTTGCATTGCTGTATACATGCATAATGTACATACATACATATATACATATGTACTCTTATATAGGTATGTATGTATGTCATTATCGTCATCGGCACAATCACCAACGCGTCAGCGACAGCACCATCGTCAACGCCAACGCCATCAAGCACATCGCCCATTGAACGGCAATGTCGCATTGTGCGATTGTGTGAGCGTGTTGCAGTTAATGTCTGGCATTCTCGACACGCCATCGCCATTGTTGCTGTATTTATCAGCCGAGTAAAGCCATTTGAAAAAAAGTGAAACTAAATGAAAAATAAATTGAATTCTTCTTCTCTTGTTCTTGCACTGAACCATAACCATACTTGCCACTTACTGAATCGCAGATCGCACATGCTAATTTTATTACTTTTTAAACGCATCGCATCGCAATGCATTTGCTTCGCTATTAGAAATTCATTGGATACAAACATTCATGGCATACAGATTCACACAAACATCGGCATGGGTCTTCTAAACAATTTGAAATGCTTTACCGTCTAACATTCTTCTATCTTATGTACATGGCCTTTTTTAAGTGCGAAATGTACGCAGTTTTTTTTATAATCATTACCTCATCTTTATCAGATGCTGAGAGTAGCGTACAGTTCATTAGCACTTTTCGCACTTTGACTTCAATCAGAGATTTTTCATTGTTCAGCATGATTTCCGCTCACGCGCCCGCTGTATGCTCCCAATATTACCAGCAGCGCTTTATGTGAAGTGCATGCTAAAGGCGAGCTGAGAGAGTGATATACTATACAAACGTACAGACGGTACCCGTATCCATAAATTGGTAGAAGGTAGAAAATGTGGTGGGCAATGAACGGTGAAATATAGAAGGTAGAAATGCGCGAATCAGTGTCAAGTTGTTGCTTCTTTTTGACAAATTCTCGCATTCCACGGTTTTCGCCGCTCAACTCCGCTTTTATGTTTCGGTAATTGCTTATGATATTGAGCTCAGCTTTTTTGTTTGAGATTTTCCATTTGCTTTCTGGCCAAATTGGTTGGTTGGCCCGGTTGTTGCTCTTCGCTTTGCACTCTAATTTAAGCGTTTCGGCAATAAAAAATAATGCTGACTACATTCCGCTACTAAATGCCACTTAAACAAGTTTAAATCATTGCAAAATCAACGAAACGGCTTCAGTTGCTTAAATGTCAATGAGCACATATTTGTGCGCACATACAGCTGTGTTCCAAATAATAATAGCAAATGGAAGGTAGAGCTCAAAATTTGTTTAAAATCACAGATTTTTTTTTCAAATACAAGTTGCGATAAAAATATGTATATTCAAAACCCCCAATACTACCGCTTTAGAATGCACATTTGAAGAAAAAATTTAAAAACTAAAAAAAAAAAATCCCGCTTCACTCTTTCCACTACAGTTAGGTTTCTTAATGGCATTTTGCATATGCGTGCCTTCATTAAAATATAATATAACATACAAATTATTATACTTATAGTAGTCTACTATTTTTATCCAGTAATGCAATATGAGTCATAACTCGGTCTTACCGTTAATTAAGTAAAACGTGATTTTTATGGGTGATTGTACGTTTTATTAGACATTTTCTATTAAATATTATAAACATTTTCTGGAAGTGCTTATGGAGTGAATTGTGCTATAAAGAACACTACGTGGTGTTCGCTGGTAATTTGCTTCGCGTATAACTGATTTTTGTGCCTTAGCATTTGTTTTCTTACGGCTTTGTTAAACTTTTGCAACGCTGTTTTCTTTGTTGCATTATTTCGCATCATTTTTATATTGCAATCAGTTTACTAAAGGTCATATATGTATTTATATACATTCATGCGCATATTTGTATGTATGTACGTATTTTAATGGTATATATTGGGTAGTCGATAAAGTCTTTTCGTATTTTGTCAATAGATGTCGTTGCAGTCGTATATCTCCAGCGCTATTTTTATATGCGTGAAAGTGTGCAAATTTGCTTAATTGCTTCAAGGTGTGCTTAATAAAGTGCGTTTATATAATCTCGCAAAATTTCCCCAATTGGCCGCTACGCGTTTAAAGTTATTTTGCATATCCATAATGGCCGAAAGTCGCTTTCATACATCGTTTCTTTTTATACATTCGAGACATTTAAGTTATAAGTTATATTAATAATATACATTTATATATTCATACGTACATATGTACATATGTACACCTGAAAGCAAGCGGCAAAATGTGGAGACGAAGAATGCGAAAAATATTTCCACACATTTTGTCTGTTCGCTTTTCAATATGATCGCGTACCTTTCAATAAAAAAAAAACGAGAGACTGATTCATTGAAGTTGGCTGCGCTGCTCTCTCTTTGTCGTTTGTTTTGATCTTATTGGTGAATTACTGGAATTGGCAATTTAAAATAAGATTGTTTTGAGACAGCGCGTGATTGTGTATTTTAATAATATGTAAGAATGTCTTTAGACGCTTTATATTTATAATTCGCTTTTAATTACTAAAATACTTAAAATCGTTATCAGAATTACATGTTTTACTTTTTTTTTATAAATAAAACAAGGAAAAAGTTAACTTCAGTTGCATCGAAAGTAGAACAACCTTCACAAATAAAAAAGTTTCGAAACAAGCACTTGATGTTAATTGATAATTTTATACGGCAACGATACCCTACATTAGTCCGCTATCGGCAGTCCCGGCAAAATCGCAATTTTTTGGGGAGAAAAGGACGCGTGCAAAATTTCAGATCGTTATCTCAAAAACTGATGCACAAGTTCGCACATACAGGCAGACAGACGCTGATCATTTATGCACATACATACATGTCTTCGATGCTTCCTTCTATTGTCTCGAATAATAATGGCATATTTCCCTCTTTTTATTAAAATCTGGAAATTTCCAACCAGTATTCGCCGCTTTTGTTGGGAATAATTGTAAACAACAAACTAATAGCGATATCAAGCGATTAATGAGTGCTAATCTTCTTCTTCTTTACTAATGAGTGCTAATAGTGCAATAAAAATATACTATATTTTATTTAAAATTATAACTATGTATGTGCATTCATACATATGAATGTGTTGTATGTATATAAATTCCTATTAATGTATGTTGTGTTATTGGAATTTGATTAAATCTACTACTAGCTGGTACAATAGGCGTTTAAGCGGCAAAACAAATAAAGATCTTGCAAAATAATTCAAAAGAAAAGTGTGCTTTTTGCTCCTTCACATTATATACAGTACTGGGCATACAAAAAGGGACAGTAGAAAAAGTTGAATTATGAGCTAAAATATTCATCCAAGAAAAAAAGTGAAAATTAGGGTTTGTTTGCCTTAATATCTTCTTACAACGTCTATAAAAGGACTGAATCCAGCTAGTTTTGTTCTTCGGCCTTTTCGCAGCTCTTTGTTCCTTCAGAATCGCCACAGATTTTGGAACGGGTTTAAAACGGAGATATTCCCAGGCCACGCCAATTGATTTGTACCTTTTTCTGCCATAAAATTGCGAAAATGCCAACAAAAAACAAGGTAGAAGATCGCAATTAGTTAAGAAAGATACAGAAAACAGGTAGTAGAATTCAGGAAAAAAATTGCGATGTTGGTCCTGTGACACAATCATGCTGAAAAATTACGTCCTTTTGGTCTAAAACTATTTTTTCTATTCAGAGTATCAAATTTTGTTTCAGAACTTACGTATACGCCTCACCGTTGACTCTTCTTTCAAATAAATTAATCCCTTTTAGTCCATTATAAAAAAACAGCCCAGAACATCCTGCTTACTGGCTGGCGCACTGGCATTCTCTACTGAACCGATCGCTAGACCTTCTGCATACATGGTGGATACCATCAGATTCAAAGATATTATTATATATTGACTACCTCTTTGCATGCCCTACAAACTCCACTCATCTAACACCCTCCTCCCTTTGGTCCGACCCCGTCGAAACAGCACGTTTCTTGGGCCTCCCGTTAGATGACGTCGACGACAACGCAAATGACCCTTAACATCCTAACGGGGATTAGATAACCGTTAAGGCAACAACAACATATTATTAAACTTATATTCATTCGAGAAAATTACCGTTTGCACGGATCCACTGACCAATTTTCATGCTTCTCGCCCATAAAAACTGCGGTTTCCGTATTCGTTGGCTTAAAAGATTTTTTGTCGGACGTCGGCCGTTGATTCTGAGTCTTGGAGGAATCGTTGATGCATCCACTATTATTTCTGATGCATTACTAAGATCCTTTTTAATATCTGACGAGGATTGGAAGCGATCTGATAGACAAGACCGCCGGATGAGCCTACCTTGGGCAATATTCGTCTTTCGGCCCCATCCACATCCCTTTTTCCGAGCATAAAAACCCGTCTCCAGATATTCTTTTTATCAAATCTGAGACAGTAGTCTGGCTGAATTTCCAAAATGGCCGATATTTGTCCGGATGGTTTGATTCTGCTAAGACTATTATTTGCCGTTTGGTGACATCAGTCATTTGCCGTCGTTTTGGCATGTTTTTTTTTATATAATTGCACTTTCCTGATGATGAGTGATGAGTTTACAAAGCATGCCAATCCAATTGCGAATAACGAACTTACTCAAACATAAAGTGGCAGCAACTACCTGAGCGCTTTTTTATGCCCAGCACTGTATTTGTAGGTAAGCAAATTGTGCAGGTTTTATTTTATTTTGTATTAAGCAATTAATCGGCATTTATTCGTTTTTATATGCTGAGTAGAACGGTTAATAAACCGCTACTTTAGCATGCCACAACCCACATGGTACCAAACACTCATACATACACGAATGTGTGTGCAAATAAGTAACTGCTGTTCTGAATTTAAATTATGCTAACCCATAATCAGGCACTGCAATTTATAAGAAGCTGGCAGAAAGTCGAATAACAACACAATCGAACTTAATTTATAATTATATTGCCAGTCAACTGAATACTTCCGCACTTATCGCCTATTTAACGCCACACTATGCTTCCCTTATTTATTTACAATGGAGAACTTCCCGACAAACGCGAAAAGAAATTAAATTCCTCGGAGTTTTATTGAAAGCCGATAATGTGTTCACTATCGTCGCTACGGAATTCATAATAATAAACATAAACTTAAATCTTTCATTACCATTCATATGCCGGCAGCTGTGAAATCTCCACTGATCGCTTGCATCATGGTTTGTATATAATTATGCTGCCGATTTGGTATTGTTCAGCGTAACTTGAACCAACCCAGACTGCAGTGCTTCAATACATTCGCGCTTTCACGCCTGCACTTTTGCCGGCACTTCTACAGAAACCATTTAATTATGTTTATAAAGGGTGGCCCATGCATTGTACATCTTTAATTCTTGTAATTGTATAGTGCCATTTTGACTGCGCTGATACCGTGGGCGATATTCACAGACATTCGAAATTGCCGCTAAACGGTTGGAGTGTTGGTTGAGTAGCCGCCTTAAAAAGAATTTTGTTCATTTTTAAAATAAACCACCATCAGACATCAGGTTATATACTTTCATATGCCACGGAACTTATCAGCATATACGCATACACACGTATGATATGCCATAGATACATTTATATACATGTACTTGTATGTATAAAAATATGGAAATGTCTTCGAAACACGGAAGAAGTACAGCGCAATGATGTCGCCGATCCATAAACCGCACCAAACCGTAACTTTTTCGGAATGCATTGGTGACTCATTGAGTACGTGTGGATTGCTGCCTGACCAACAACGCATATTTTGCTTTTTGACAAGGCCACTCAGCCATAAATGAGCTTCATCGCTAAGGATGATTTTTCAATGGAATGGATTTTTAATCCGGATAATTTTCAAGTTGTTGCTCAGCCCAATTCACGAACATACGACGATTTCGGTGTTCCAGCGGCCTCAGTTCTTTCGCCAATTTGATCTTGTAAGGATGTAAGACAATATCTTTTTGCAAAACTCGCCACAACGACGTCTCAGAGATGCCTCTCTTGAGAACGACGTGTGAGAGACTGATTTGGGTCTTCCTCGGCAGCAATATTCTCAAACTACGGGCACTTCTTTGTCTCACTGGCACGGAAATATTTTGTACTGTACCTATGGATTCAAATTTTTCCACGAGACGCTCAATTGTTAATCTGATAGGACGATTTTGAAAACCATAAATTGGACGTAACTTAAGTAGAGGCCGTTGACTCCGATTTCGGTGGTCAATTTTTATAATTTCGATTCGTTGTTGGATCGTATATCTTTCTATAATGAAATGGCAAACCTTACTGAAGAGAAATGTCAAAAGAGCGGAGAAAATATGGCGTCGTTTAGTTTTTCCGAAAGAGTATCTTACAATGTCGTGCCTATATGTAGGCAACACCAAATTTATTAAATTATTCCAAATTTGGGGGGATACCGCATTATGGGTCATAAGTCCTAAGGTCACAATGCTTTAGTCTAATTTAAATAAAAAATATAACGGAAAAATATTTAACAACCAAAGAAATTAAAAATTAAAACCGAACAAACACGAGCCTCACTGAGCAACACACATTTAAAAATATCGTTTCTATTTACTTATGTATACACGCCATGTCCTCGTGTTGATTGTGTTGCATGCATTTAAGTGGACTACTTGAAATTTATGAATGTGCTATGTACTCGCAACATATGCATAAGTTCATGTGTATGTATGTTTTTATGCAATTATGTAAATATACTATGTGCGAGTATGTTATGTATGGCTGTGTGAGTAAGTAGACGGCGATGAGTTTTCGAATGGCAATGAAGGAAGCCTATGCGCAATGGGAATTTTTATGGGTGGCGCTGTAGCACATAGACCAGTCGTGAGCCTGCCATACAAAGACATGCCCCGGTCCCTTATATGCTTACACAGCGCTATCAACATATACATGTACATATGTATGTGTGTGCAGTTCATCATAATATCTTTGTGTTTATGGCTATACATGTATACATACATAGATACATAACAGTTCCTTTGTTGTTACTAAAAGCGCACACACATACATGCATGTGAGTCTGATATGTGTGTTGGCGTGCGTGCGACTTGTGTCAGTCAAGCGGAAACGCCAGTCAGTCATAGATGTAAAAATACTAATTTCAGATAGCTGAAGGATGCGCCAGTGTCATCGGGCGACATATAGCATGTGTGTGTGTGTGCGTTCAAGTACCCGCCCGAGTATGACTGCAGGCCACTTTTGTGGCAGAAAAGGGGCAAATATGCAAGTTTGCGCATTTTGCAGTTTCCTATAAAGACGTCAAAGGTTAAACGCGCTTTTATGTCGATCCATTTGCTTGCCGGCACATCCGCGCGCACTCGTATACAACCCATTTGCGTATGTATTCCAAATTTGTTGCAACGCTGTGCCTTTGCGACAATGCCCGAGTGCCAATCGATGCCTTGGGGCATAGTTTGCACAGTAATTCTGCTGGAGCCATATATTACAGTATATGCGCATCTAAATATAACCCTTTGCACGCATATTATATAGTACAGTCAGTCAGTCCACGTACATATGGATATGTATAGTATAAGAGGATACGGAGCCGAATGATTTCTCTACAAACAGTCTCCTTTCCAAAAGCCCCACACACAGTCTCTCGGGCTTGTTTGTGCGTAATGTGAATACTGGTGTGAATACACCTGTATGCGTTTGCTTTGGGCGTCGAATGCAATTTTCATTTTATTATAAACCGTCTCAGTCACGCACGCACATGCCATATTTATTGCTATTATTTACATATTTCTTTACTCATTTATATACTAAAGGGTGATTTTTTAAGAGCTTGATAACTTTTTTAAAAAAAAAAACGCATAAAATTTGCAAAATCTCATCGGTTCTTTATTTGAAACGTTAGATTGGTTCATGACATTTACCTTTTGAAGATAATTTCATTTAAATGTTGACCGCGGCTGCGTCTTAGGTGGTCCATTCGGAAAGTCCAATTTTGGGCAACTTTTTCGAGCATTTCGGCCGGAATAGCCCGAATTTCTTCGGAAATGTTGTCTTCCAAAGCTGGAATAGTTGCTGGCTTATTTCTGTAGACTTTAGACTTGACGTAGCCCCACAAAAAATAGTCTAAAGGCGTTAAATCGCATGATCTTGGTGGCCAACTTACGGGTCCATTTCTTGAGATGAATTGTTGTCCGAAGTTTTCCCTCAAAATGGCCATAGAATCGCGAGCTGTGTGGCATGTAGCGCCATCTTGTTGAAACCACATGTCAACCAAGTTCAGTTCTTCCATTTTTGGCAACAAAAAGTTTGTTAGCATCGAACGATAGCGATCGCCATTCACCGTAACGTTGCGTCCAACAGCATCTTTGAAAAAATACGGTCCAATGATTCCACCAGCGTACAAACCACACCAAACAGTGCATTTTTCGGGATGCATGGGCAGTTCTTGAACGGCTTCTGGTTGCTCTTCACCCCAAATGCGGCAATTTTGCTTATTTACGTAGCCATTCAACCAGAAATGAGCCTCATCGCTGAACAAAATTTGTCGAACAAACACATTTCGAACCGAACACTGATTTTGGTAATAAAATTCAATGATTTGCAAGCGTTGCTCGTTAGTAAGTCTATTCATGATGAAATGTCAAAGCATACTGAGCATCTTTCTCTTTGACACCATGCCTGAAATCCCACGTGATCTGTCAAATACTAATGCATGAAAATCCTAACCTCAAAAAAATCACCCGTTATATACCATGAATAAATTCGACGCCTCCCCTTCCATGTCCCAGTGTATGTATAGTACACTCATCGGACAGTTTTTATATCCAGCGCTGTTGTGAGAGCTTCCGTTTGGCCACAGTTTGTCGCCGGCGAAATTTAATGATGACGAGGACGATATTGCAGTTGTGAGTTGTAAGTGGTTATGAAAGTCGTCTGGCAGCTCGCTGACAAAAGTCACACACTCATTTACATCTCTATATCCAATGTATGTCTTGTATTGTAAAGGGTGGTCCAATATTTCCAAGCAATTTAATTCACTTGTTAAGTTATTTGAAATCCGAATCCTTGTTTACGCTGTTATAAGTAGGTACTCCTAGATCATGGCTATCAGTAGATAATAGGTCATACTGTTACTATATACTATTTGGCATATTCCCGATATAATAATTTTTTTAAGAGAAGGTTGCAAAAGTGAAATAATTTATAACTTAAATTATCATCACAGTTTGGTTGTTTGTTAATTAAAACACTTTGAAGATCGTGACTGAAATAGTACTCAGCGCTGATTTATTTATGGAATTTCTTTATGCTAATTCATGTAACCGGTGATCCAAGAAGAGGTACATTCTTCAAAAGCCTTTTTTTGACTGATTACGCATGAGACGTATCAAGCTGTCACGTTATTTTTGTTCAGTATTGATTGGCATTTTATCGTGGAAAAAGTTACACCTGAGAAACGTTTACTTGAACTTTGTTACGAAAAATCTCGTTCTGTAAAGAATGTGTTTCGCGTGCTTCGCTCAACTTATGGTCAACATAATCGGCCTACTTACAGTATTATTCGCAGCACCATCACCCATCTTGAGACCAATCATTCCTTATTGGATAATATTGAACCACATAGACCACGTCCAGCACGCAGTGAAGAAAATATAACAGCCGCAGCTGAGAGTATAACGAAGACGTGAGGACACGGGAGTTGATTCGCAGTAAATTGGAAGCATACAAAATACATCTTGTGCAAGAACTGAAACCGCTCGACCTTGCCAGTCGACATTGCATCGCTCTATGGGTTCTTGAAAAGTTCCAAGAAGGTCCAACGTTTTCGATCCAAATTTTGTTCTGCGATGAGGCCCATTTCTGGCTCAATGGGGATGCAAACAAGCAACATTTCACCATTAGGAACGAAGAGTAACCTAAAAAGTCATTTCATTCATTCAGAAGAAACAACGCTGTGGTGTGGTTTGTGGGCCGGTGGAATCATCGGCTATTTGAGGCCTGGTATTGAAGCTCGTTATCTCGGCGTCATTTGGTTTCAACAAGACGGCGCCACTTTGCACTTTCGCATCAATCAATGGATTTATTGAAATAACACTTCGATGAGTAGATAGTTTAACGTTTCATAACATAAAGTATATGCGGACAATCCCGCTTCTATTCAAGCCACGACATCACGCATGTCATTCGCTAGTTACCAGTCGAAATGATCTAACGAGTCATCGAAAATTGGACTCAATGGTTGGATCATCTGAGACGTAGCCGCGCCCAAAAATTAATGCCAAATAATGTTCTATCGAATGATAAACACATTCCCCATTAATTTTCAAGTTTATATGTTTTTTCTTTACAAAAAGTAGGAAACCCTGAAGTGGATCCTCTTTATTTGAAAGGGTTACGAGAGTTGTATATTTAGTTTCAAATATGTTATATTTCTTTTCAAAATCGTTTAGGCATCTTATCTTTTTATTAGTCAGATCTGTTTTCTCCCAACTAACACAGTCCCTCACAATTTCCGTTATAATGTGCGATTACGAAAAATGTTATTGACATATACTTTTTCATGTGCTTTCGTTTTTGTGTTTGTTTATTTGAATATTGCTAAATATTATCACGTGGCAATATCCGGCAGGTGCTAATTGTTGAATTCGTCGTGAAGAATCAGACGCGAAGCTACGTTTTGCTGATACTGAGCAGACTGACGTCGAATATGTGAAGCGTGTGTGCACAAAATATAATTTCGAATGTATTATATGTATTTGAATTCATAAATTAATTTGCCCCCTCAAATGTTCAATGATTATAATGTATACATGTTGGGTTATTATAAGAGTTATGTGTTGCGACGATCGATTCTGCTTTGAACCGATTACCAGCTGTTTTATGACAAATTAA
The DNA here is from genome assembly GCF_023373825.1 of Bactrocera dorsalis. Taxonomy (NCBI): domain Eukaryota; kingdom Metazoa; phylum Arthropoda; class Insecta; order Diptera; family Tephritidae; genus Bactrocera; species Bactrocera dorsalis. Next base: position 6,036,755 of record NC_064307.1, read on the forward strand.
AAACATTTTGGAGAGAGTGGCTTAATCGAGCTTACGATAGACAGTTTTGTTAGCATAAAAAGTGGGCCTTCTGTTTGAAAAATGTCTTAAATATAGGCGTATAGACCACAATACCCCCTTAAGGAACCGAAAATACCTGAATTATATGCGACTTATCGGGAATTGCAAATCGCAAATCCAGTGCACTATGTAAACACAGTACTTACGAGTATAACTGTAAACGCATGTGAGTGCAAATAACAATTTAAATATGTATGTATGTATGTTTATTAATATATGCCTTGAAGCGCAGAATATTGCTTTGGCAGAGACCCAAGTTTTGCTGTGCGGCGCGCTTTCAAGCCCACTTTAGGTTTGTTGTTCGGAATTTCGTAAAGCACACGACACTACTAATGTCGTAGAATTATATGTAATGGTTGTATTATAAATGTGTGTGTGGCTCAAGTATAAAAATTCTTTTGTCGGTGAACGGTTTCAGTATTTTTTCGATAAAATTTAACCTTGGACTTGGGTTGCAATGTTTTTGCTTTGTCGCTTCTGTGTTGGAGTTTTCAGCATTTGTTGTTGTTGTTGTAACCAACTGCCTATATGCAAGACCAAGTTGCAAGTTATGCGTCATTGTGCACCAATGCAATTTAGCAGACAATATGTGCTTAATACATACATACGTGCTTCTATTAATGTGAATAAGGCGGCGTGCAGCAAAATAGAACCACTTCAATATGAAATGTCTCTTTTCTCGTAGCGAGAGTTCAAACTATATGAAGTTCCCCTCGGAGTTCGCACCTTAATTTATGTCTATCTGTCAGCAGTTATGTATCTACATATATATATTAATATAATGGCGCAAAGAGTGCAACAATAATATAATTTACGACAAGTACTGGATGGAAATAATGGAAAAGTATTTTCCTGGAAAACTTTCATACTTGCATAATTTTATTATTATTATTATTTATGTATGTATGTATGTATGTACTTGGCAAGCCGAGTACGTGTGAAACCGTGACAACCAGATACCACGATATATTAATCGCCCTTAATTTTATTGCCTTTGTTGTCACATATAGTTCAGATAATTGTGAGCTATGGATTTAATGTAATAACGGTAATAATTTAACTTGCGTAAGGAATTTTCTCCGAGACTAATTGAAATAGTCTACTGCTGGAATAATTTTATACAAAAACTAAACGGAAAACAATCATTCAGTGAATAAAAAACTAAAATTTTACCATCAACTATAAGTACCAATATTTCTTAAGTGAATCCAAAAAGCGAACTTAAATTTCGCGAAATATTTTTTCAACAAATAAGTTCCATTAAATTTTATATGCGGAATAAAATTTCTGGCACCGAAACGTCCATAATGTTGTGTTTGTGCAAGTGTTTTTGAGGGTCGAGAACGGGTTGGGGACGAACCACGTCCAGGACGACCATCGACCTTAACTGATGATGAACACGTCAATAAAATAAAGGAACTGGTGCTAGAGAATCGACTATTAACAGTCACAGATCTTACTGGCGTCGTTGGAATATCGGAAGGATTAGTGAAAAGAATTTTGAAAGTTTATTTTGTAGTTCTAAGAAAAGTTAAAGCACGGTTGCTTCCAAAATCATTCAATTTTTTCGAAAAACAGCGTCGCGTTAATGTCTGTGAAACAATGTTTTCTGACAACCAGGTTGTCATGAAACGAATTATTACTGGCGTTGAGTCTTGGATCTATGCTTACGACCCGGACAGGCAGTCAGTCGATTGAATATCGTGGCAAAGGTGAGTCGAAACCAAAAAAACCACGTCAAAGTACGTCAAAAATCAAGGTGATGTTGACAGTTATCTTCGATTGTCGCAGTGCGGTGCACTCCGATTTCCTTCCGAACGGCCAAACTGTCAACAAGGAATAAGTGTCGAGTGTTATACGTGGTTCGCGCGAAGCTAATCGTATAAAGAGGCCCGAATTTTGGTTTTTGCAACCACCGTATTCGCCGGATATAGCTACGTGTGATTTTTGGCTATTCAGCAAACTTAGACGACCGCTTCGGGGAAACTGTTTTGAGTCAGATGAAGTCATTAAACGTGAATCGTTATGCGCATTGAATGCTATTCCGGAAATTGACTTTAACAACTGTTTTGTGGATTGGAAAAAACGTTGGCTCAAGTGTGTTGGGGCTAAGGGGGATTACTTTGAGGGCGACGATATATATTTTCAAGAATAAATTACGAATTTTAAAATTATGAATTATGAAAGTCTTACTATATTTTGCTCACATTAGTATTTGTTGGCGATTCGTATTTTAACAACATAGAAACTGGAAGACCCTTTGTAGTTCAAAAAAGGTCGTATATTCAAGGAAACATTAAGATCCGAAAATGTTTAATCCTTTGCTATTACAATCGTTTCTTTTGAGCGTTACAATAGTTGTTGGTCTAGTCTTACATGTTGTACCATGTCATTTGCAGAGCAGCCGAATAAGGGCATGTTCGACTAATTGCTAGGCAAACGTTACGCTGACCTGCTTTGTAGGGGGGTGTTCTATGAATCAATAGTAATAGTCTCGTAGAATGAAACTGTTTTGTGTTTTAGGGTGAGTCTTGTGAGCCTTTTTACATGGCCATAACTTTTCTTTTAACTTTTTGAAACACGCACGCAAACTTACTCGAATTCAAACCGACAGGAGGGCAGTTTGTGAGCCTAGTATTTATTAGTTTCACTATTTCCACGACTAAGTCAGTTCATTAAAGGTCAAGAGTGTGAAGTGAACCGTTTTGGTTGCGTTCTTTATGTTAGAGACAGACGTTGCGTTACGTGTGAACTTCTATGTTATTTGCATACAAAGGCAAAGGTAGACATTAAAGTTTGCCGCACAACGTCAATGGTGCGGGAGGTTGGTCTCCATGGGTTGGAGGGGTGAATGAACGTAATGCAAAAGAGTTGGCTGAAATTAATAGCGCCTTTGAGAACAGAGTGTGTCATGAGTGTAAAGGGATCTGAGCACAATTAAAATAAAAGTAAGAAACGTTTTTCAAATAGTATTTATTGTTATTGTTTCATACTGAGATCGCATTACTTCTAATGGGTTTCAAAAAATCGAACTTTTTTTGATTATCTTATTAAATTCTACATCTCTAGAATATTGTCTTAAATTTTCAAGTTGATTCGAATTCAATTTTCGAAGATACAGTCTTGAGAACTTGTGCGCTCGAGGCTAGCTATGTGAAGTGCGACGTCTTTAACATCGTTTTTCTCGAAACTGTGTCTTCGAAGTCGGTTGGCGAACTTTCTCAAAAACTACTCAACCGATCTTCATGAAATTTTACAAAGGTCTTTTAGATACAGTTCTTAAAGACAAGGACGAAGGATAATTTTTTTGAAAAATGTCTGCCAAAAATCCAATTTTCGGTTTTTTCCCTTCGTCCAAGTTATAAGTTAAGGTTTTAACTGAAACACGTATTTTTTCACTTTAGATGATCCTGTAAGGAGTTATCCTGTCAAAGCAGGCCCATTTTTACCGAGAGGTCACCGGAAATGGCGTCACAATGGCCGAGTTTGAAATATTTTTTTCTAAAAGTTTCAGAATTTCTTTGTTAATTGTGTGTGTTTGTAATAATAAAAAATCTAATAAAATGTTTAATTTTTTATATGTAAAAAAGTTGTTCAAAAAAGGTTGTTTTTTTTATCTGAGGAAACCCATGTAACCTCTTAGGGGACATCCATAAATTACGTCACACCTTGAAGGGGGGGACGGTATCATTCAGAAGTGACATTGTGTGACAAGGGGTAGGGGCGGTCAAAAGCTTTGTGAGATCACATTTCAAAATTTGTGATGTACAAACGTAAAATTTAAAGGTAAAAAAAAATACTAAACATTTATAAACACAATCTTTGTTTTTTAATACTTAAATTGTAACGAAGCTTTTTACTTCCCCTGTTTCTTACAAGCAAACGTGTCCGTTCGTTACAATAAATTTGTAAAAATTGGTGCTCTTCTGCGAATCGTACTTTGTTTTATTTATAATTATATTTATAATTTTAATCAAAGTTACAAAATTGTTTCCCTCGTTATAGTTTCAGCTTTACAACATTTTAAAAATTTTCATTTAGATGCAATTTATATAGCTACAAATGCCCCAGAAAGGAGTGTATTTAACAGAGTTGAACGACGCATGGCACCTCTCAGTCACGAACTTACTGGTGTACTATTAAATCATAATGATTTTGGGTAGAAACTTCGAAAGTGCGGGCAATGTGTTGGCTGACATTTGGAGCAAGTTAGTCATTGATAATTTTCCACTGGACTGGATATAACAGGCTATGATGTTGAAAAATAATGCTACTTGGTATGCTAATCATGTACGTTAGTCACAATATTTTTTACAAATAGTTAAATGTGAAACTAGTGCATGTTGCGGTGTAAGACGTTCTAGTCTTTGGAAATTATTAAAAGAAGGATTTTTACCACCACCTGTGTCAATTAAGCAGACATCAGAAGGTTATGGAGTCACAAGGGAGTGATGACTATACGACTATAAGTTTGCTCCATTATTACTACAGATATTATTAAATCTCCAAGCATCATCCCATCTGAAACAAGTTCCATATGATAGTTATTGCCCTAGTGTCGAGTCATACTATTTTAAAAGATCGTGTAGCATATGTGGCCTGTAGTTTTCTTCATATAAGCCACCAATCAACACAAACATTACATAAAAAACAAGAGCTGTTACCTATCGCGAAAATTCGTCCTCAAAGAATTGCGGCTAGACGTACCCGAGAGATTCTCTGTTTAATGAATGATGACGATGTTTTATGGATGGAAGAAGACGATGTTAATACGAAAGATGTTCCTGACATCCAAATTCAGAACGAAAATGTAGTGCCTGATTTACCAGTAATAAATGATATAAAGGAGTGGGTCAAAAGTCCATGGACACAAGATGATTAAGTTTTGTATTTTTAATTAGCATAATTAAGTATCTATTATTTCTTGACTAGTCATTCATTGTCTCTGTACTTTAATATTTAACTAAATGTTGATTTTATTAAAGATTATTCAATAAATAAATAGAATAACCTGATTTTTTTTTTTTTTTGATAAATCCATAAAATTGGAAAATGTGTAACGTCACGAAGGGGGGGTACAACTTGCGAAAAGGACGGGGGGAGGGTTTAAAAAGTCCTTAAATTAGTATGACGTAATTTATGGATGGCCCCTTAAGAGAAAATGTGTTTTAATATTTATTTTTTGTTAAGCGATAAACATCTTAACAAACAATATAAAGAAATAAGGCAATAACATGAGAAATATTTTAAATCTTCATTTTCGCTTTTAAAAATCAAGAGTCACTTACATACATATGTATATCGACTTTCTCAGTCAATGCGGGAGGGCGTTGTGTTGCTCGCTGAATTTTAACAGTATATTTGAAATAAATTATATTTAAGTAGGGTTCATCGCCTTTATTTCATCAGTTATTGCTTTGTTATTGTAAACTTTTAAGGATTGCGTGCAGTAGAAATTAAAAGTGGGTCAATATTTCTTTCTAGCTTCAAGTGTGCCTTGACGTCTACTTGTATTTATTGCCGTCGAAAGAAATTTTTTAAATAATTTATTTTTTCATAATTAAACAAATACAAGTGAGTCATTGACCGACCAGCCACATGCCACATGCAAAGTACAAACACTTTAATGAAAATAATCTTTACATACAAAAGTGCCGTACACATAAGCTATATTTTATAAAATAGGGAAATATATAACTTATGTACATACATGCATAAATATATATTTGTAGATTTACAAACATTCCACAACATATGAAAGAAATGGCGTATTTAATACTTCAGCCGAGCACAAGCATCTATGAAGGGACATCGCTGCAGTACACTAATTATTCTTAAACGAATGACCGGAAAACCGATATCGAATATCCGTTTTTAACCGTTCGTATAAAAATTAACCGATTAATCATATTCGAATAATCGCGATTTGACGAATGTTGCTCTATAGTGGTCGCCAACGAACGGTTAATCGAATAGTCGACGACTATATTACGAGGGCTGCTATATATATTTCTGGCCTAATAATGAAAATAGGCATATTTATCAACGAAAATGTTTTTTTTTTTCGTTGGATTTGGCTCGTCTTGGAAGACCCACACGGTCGATTGCTGTTTTGTTTCGGGCTCATACGCATAGATCCATGATTCGTCACCTGTGACGATCTTATAAACGTCTTTTGAAGCACCGCGATCGTATTTTTTCAGCATTTCTTTACACCAATCCACACGAGCCTTTTTTTGAGCGATTGTCAAATTGGCCGGAATCCAACGAGAACAAACCTTTTTTACGGCCAGGTGTTCATGCAATATCGAATGTATGCTGGTGGGAGAAATGCATAGGCATGCCTCTATCTGAAGGTATGTTACATGACGGTCTTGCATTATCAGTTCACGTACGGTATCGATGTTTTCTGGCACAACGGCTGTTTTTGGACGACCTTCACGAAATCGTCTTTGAGCGAGCGTCGGCTACGATTGAACTCGTTGTACCAATTTTTCACAGTGCTATAGGATGGTGCTTCATAGCCATACAAAGATGAACTACATCGATGCACTCTTGTCGTGATAATCCACTTCGAAAGTTGTGAAAAATGATCGCACGAAAATGTTCACGAGTTAATTCCATTTTTTGGCCGAGATGAATTTTTTAATTCTCTGTAAATAAAACAATTCACGATTAAATGACAAAACGTTCTGAGTGATGTTATGCTAAAAAATGTCAAACTTTCCAATGGAAATGTCAGATTGCACCTGGCAACACTTAGTGTTGCCTGGCCAGAAATATATATAGCCTCCGTAACTTCGAAAATATTCGTTGGATCGACTTGAAATTTTGCGTGTGTATACTCAGATATATGTATATATATATATTAATATATATTTATTAAGAAAAAATCGATTTTTTGAAAATCCTAACTGTATATAACCCCTTAATCTTTGACAAAGAAAAATAAAACCATTTGGTTGACATGAAAAAATTTATTTCTTATTTTTTCGATTTTTTTTTTTTTTTAATTTTTTAAAAGCCGGAGCTGCGTGTTAAGTGAGATGTATAATAAATTTTTTTATTAAATTTCAAAGGAATCGGTTAAGTAGAGCAGAATCATGGCAATAATATTATTGCCGGTTTCTTCAAATTTTTAGACTAGTAATAGAACACTATGAGCAGAAAAGTTCTCGTCCAATTTTTATATTAAGACAAATAAGAAGAAAAATAAATACTTTATATAAAAAATACCGTGTGTTTAGTTATCTCGCCCTCTGATCGCCCGTAAATAATTTTTCATTTAATGTTTTTTCCTTTCAAAATTTATTGACCCTATACGAATATTTTTTTTTTTTTTTTTTTTGTTAAAAGTTCGTTCGGAAACAAAAAAGTTTCACCGGAAAGCTGCTGTTATGAGCAATATGTACATATGCACATATAGAAATGTGTTTATGTATAAAAAGCAAAATACTTCAAAATACAAGTGTTGGAGAAATTTATGATCGTGTTGAATTCCGAAGCCAAACATGTTTTTTTGTATTTAAATTTCGATTTAGTCGTCCGTAGTAAAAAAAAACAAGAGTGGAAAGCAAATGTACATATGTATATGCGTAAGCACATATGTACATATGTATGTTAGAGCGAGTCGATTTACAGACCAAAATATCAAAAAATCTCAATTTGCTGGAAACGTTCTACGGATCATTTAAAATAACTTTGCCAAAGAGACGATTGGTCCAGACTCAGTTTCGAGCCAGAGTTTGTTAAGACAACATTTTTTTGGGATTGTACAAATTTGTTGAAATATTTCAATGAAATTTAGTATGATGGTGCATTTTGATATAATCTAGATCATTTGTCGAAATCGGGAAGTTCGGACAACTATATCACATATCTCCCATACAACGGATTTTTCAGGTTTTTTTCTCTTAGTTTTAAAAATCGCTGGCTCGATTTTAGGCAAATAGTCTGCTTGACAAATGTATTTTATAGGAAAAAATTCGACTCGCTCTAATGTATATGTATGTATGCGTATGTATATCAATTGTTTAAAATTTCTCCGCAGATTTTGCTTGACGTTAATGGATAGTCTTATACCCATACGTTAATTCTCGTTGACACACTCGGCTGCCCCCACTTGGCCAAATTCCCACGCACAGTGTCTTATTTAAACATTTATGTGCATATATGTGTACATATGTTTAGGGTATATAGAGTATAACACCTAAGTAAACATATAAATGTTGAATTTTGCAAAGCAACAACAATACACATTTGTTCGAATGCGGTTATTGCTCGCACTTGGCGCTGAGCGCTTCGATACGAACGCATGAACATGAAACATTTATAGAATGTGTAGTACTCGTATGTATGATACGTATAGCGTGAGTGAATGCCGCTGTCTGTTGGAAATGTGTTTATAGTTTTTTTTTGCTATTTTTACAACTCGTATACGAATGTTTGTGAGATGAATGCAATTAAATGAATGCCTTTATCAGCACACATTAGTAAACAAAGGAAACCGTTAAAACACCTGTAAGATTTGACCTTGAGGAGAAATGCTGGTAGTGCGGCATCGCATCATTTAAGCAGCATTCATAAATATCTAGAAATAAGTAATACTATCGTTTGCAGTGTGCACTGACAGCACTTTCCTACACTGGCTTTGAAACTGTTTAATAAACTAAAAATAGTCAAAGTATATTCTATATAGTTAAATTTATTCACACGACTTTGTTGTTGTGCAGCCACGACCACTTGTTTAAGAGCCCAGTGAAAGCAGCATCTGTATGAGTAAGCAGCGAGAGCAACACTGCAGGCTCTCCCATTGGGAGATAACTTTCATTCATTATTTGGTCGCTATCCATTCACTGAATGAGTGACGCTGATTTGCTTGTTCAATGAGTTAATTCTTCATGGCAAAGGTATTTCGGTCGTCGGATGACGGTATTATGACTACGTCCGATAATACTCCTTAAAACTGAATGTAAATTCAAAGTATTCTTTAGAAAAATTGATTTCTACTCGCTTAATATGAGTTTCATATTAAAAACGTTCTTTAAAATGAATTTGTACTTACATATATATGTATATTGTACTTTCTTCGTCCTCAAGACTTCTTTCTTGCCTCTCCCGCTTTGCAAGATCGCGGCTGAAACACCTCTGATCTTCAGCATCTCGGTGACCTAGGGATGATGGAAATGTGAGATTTATAATGCTCTCAAGATCGCCCTTGGTCGATAAATTAAATATTTATATGAATTCTTCTGGTTTCAGCAAAGATTGTCTATAGCAGTTCAGGTTTGATCCTTAAGGGATCGAGGAAACCCACTCGGGTAAAAGCAGCATTTTTCAATAATTTTTTTCTCATAGAAGAAATTAAATATTTTATTAGAATTTTTTTATTTATAAAAACATAATTAACAAAGAAATTTTGAAATTTTTGGAAAAAATATCTCAAACTCGACCATTACGACGCCATTTCCGGTGACCGCTCAGAGAAAGGTGCGCCCCCGTTGGCAGGATAACTCCTTACAGAAACATCTAAAGTTAAAAAACACCTGTTTTAGTTAAAACCTTCTGAAAATTTCGAGACATTTTTTTTCCAATAGTTGTAATCGAAAAAAATCCTTCGTCCAAGTCTTTAAAAATTGTATCTCAAAGACCTTTGTAAAATTTCGTGCAGATCGGTTGAGTAGTTCTCCAGAAATCTCGCCAACCGTCTTCACAAACACAGTTTCAAGAAAAACGCGTTTAAGGACGGCTCAATTAGCCTATCTAGCCTCGAGCGCACAAGTTCTCAAAGCTGTATCTTCGAAACTGTTACTCGGGTCAACTTTGAGACAATATTTTACGAGGTGTTGTATAATTTAATAAGACAATAAAAATAATCGATTTTAAAAAACCCGAAACCCATGTAACACCTTTACTTTCGATATTAATCATAGAACCGAACTTAACCGAAATTTTCTTCGGTGCTAAAACTACTTGTATTAACTGCAGAAATTAAGTTCTCGTAAATATCTGGAACTTAACATATAAATATATTCAAACGCAGAACTTTTGTGGAACCCGTCATACTTATGTATATACATACATACATATTTATTTATACGAGCTTGTACATTCTACTCTAATAGCTCATTTGCCTGATAGTTCGCATAGTTCCAGTGCCACTGCCGCTGTTGCCCTGATTATTGCTATTGAAATTGCCCAGATTGTTGTTGCTCGCTTTGTTATTGTTGCTATTTGCGGCGCTGTAGCGGTCTATTGTTTTGTCGCCGCTGTCGTCGCGATATAATCTCTTCCATTTGACTTTGACACTGAATTGAAAGCATCGTGCATTCCCTTCACGTATGTACATACACCCATATATATGTACCTACTAGTATTTACCAACAAATATACAATATAAGTTTGTCGATGCTGGCGCTTGATTTCCTCTTGTGTGCATCTGGCTGTTGTACTCATTGCTTTCCTTTTCTATGCTTGCTTAGTAAGACAACAAAGTTTTATTTTGCCAGCAGCCGGTATTTAGGAAAGTGCTTGCTGCACACTCCCACCATTTATTGGCCATAAATGTGTATTTATGTATGTGTGAGTGCGCGGATTTATGCACTCGGACAATTACTCGATAGTTTCAGGTTGCAAAGCTGTTTTTAGTAGACATACATACATTATGAGAATACACAATAATAGCTTTATATTTATATTTTTTTTTGCATTTGGAATCGGTTTGTTTGAATGAAGGCAGGGGCTTTTGAAGCATCAATAAAGGGCTGGTCTCACTCTAATAATTGCAACATTCCTGGTCAACTTTAAGGCGAACTGCAGCTTGAATACAATCACAAAAATTATTTTACGGATCCTTTGACATCGTACTCTCTCTACAGGGAATTTTTGGTGTGGTTTATGGGCCAGTGGATTTATCGGTCCATATTTCTTCAAAAATTATACCAGTAAGAACATAACCGATAATGGCGACCGTTATCGCAACATGACAACCGATTATTTGATGCTTTAACTTGAAGCTCGAGATCTCGGCGACATTTGGTTTCAAAAAGACGGCGTCGCTTTCCACATGTCGCATCAATCAATGGTTTTATTCAGAGCAATTCGGTTAGCAGATAATTTTACCTTTTGGGCCAGTCAAAATGCTAGAACGAGTCAACAAAATTGGATACAAAGGATGGACCATCTGAGACGTAGCCGCGATCAACAATTGAAAGAGATAATCTTCAAACGGTAAATGCCAAAGAATGTTCTTTCGCATGATAACAAACATTCCTCATTAAACTTGAAGTTTCTTAAAAAAGCAGGGAATCTAGAAATGGATCACCCTTTAGCTTGTTTAAGTTTAGAAAAATAAGATTTATTTGTATTAGTTTATTATTCAATAGTTACTTTTTTTTCAGTAATTATATATAATTAAAGTGATTCATTAGCACAAGTAAAACAAAAATGATCCGCAAAACTGCTTTTATGAATCAACTTTGGGTTGAATCTAAATTAGCAGCAGTTTGCGGCAAGCTATCTGTAAAATAATGAATGAGTACACCTTTTGAGTAAGATGTGAATGTAAATTTAATTTTAGAGCTTTGATCATATATACATTGTATTTCCGGTGACTAGCTGCTTAATGACGTTTGGAAATAGGTTGTTTGGTTGGTACAGTTGTGACTTGATAATTAATTTGGGTTTATGGACTGCCAAAGTGACCCTTGCGCAACTTCGTTTTGGATATTTTAGCAGGTTAAACTCCTACTAATCCAGGATAGAGTCCCTACATGACACTAATAACCTCTTTGTATGCCTAATTGATCCAACTCACTTAACTCTCCTCTCCCTTTGATCCAAACCCGTCGAAACAACTCGATTCCTGGGCCTACCGTTAAATTATTTCCACAAGCAGGGTCTTGATAATCGTTACAACAACAACTTACATTCACATTTATATTATTTGAATGGATTTTGTCATACTTTCTGATTCTATATAACCATACAATGAGTGTGGACAGTAAAAGATTTAATTTACATTTTTACAAGTATTTGAGGTTCCTATATTATTTTTAAATCCATGTTTTAATCTACTTGATATTTTCGATTGCTCAAATTAATGTACGCTTTCTTATTTCCAGATTACATTTCAACGACACTGAAGACAATTGCATCCATATTTAATTGGTTACCTTAGGAAAGGAACCTGCAACTTTAGAATCAAATTAACACACCACTTTTCCAATGCGAACAACGGCGCTGAGCTAAAATTCAACCAAGGTCACAAACAAGTTAGAGAATACTCCCAAGGCAACGTCTTCATTATTTGAGACGCGACGAAATTTATGCCCGGAGTAGGTGCCGGGCAGTGCTGGACATGTTGGAACGTCGTCCCTTATGGGGATTAATAGTATTGTTGAATGTCTGCGTAGTGATATGGCGCATGCAAGAACCGGCTATGCTAAATGTCGAATACGACGGCAGTGGTGCGGCGAGTGCGAATGTACAGCAAAACTCAGACTTCGACGATTACGTGCCGCCATTGCACCTACAACGCCAACAACAGCAGCAACCACAGGTCGAACAACGGCCCTCAATATGGCGCAGAGGTGTCGCGGTGCGTAATGCCATAGCACAACAACAGCTGTACGCCGGTAAACATCTACTAGCCGATAGCGCCGAGGCGAACGAAATCGCTGCCAAAGTAACGCGAAAAGCGGACGATAGTCTTCACATTAGCGGCCACAGTAGTAGTAGTAGTAGTAGCAGTACCAGTAGCAGTAGTAGTACGCATAGGTCTAGTACTAGCCATAAGAATAAGAGTCAACACCTATTTAACGAGCACACGACGAGTCTACGCACAGTCAGCTCAGTTAAAAGTACGGCCTCACCGTTAGTCACTGCGGCAACACTTAAGAACACTGCAGAGTTGCAAACAACAACGATAGGCAATGCGAGAGCGTTTAGTTTTCCACCGGATGACTTCCATCAATTAATCGATCTGCACGACTTTACGTACCTTATAAGCCAGAACAGCTGTAGTCCGGATGTGCAAGCACTAATCTTAGTGCATTCAGCGCCAGCCAATGAGGAGAAACGACGTCTCATACGCGAGACGTGGGGCAATACCGATCAATTGCCGCCCGTGAATGGTGTTATGCCATTGCGGATTATCTTTTTGATCGGTACCGTCGAGACCGAAGCGCTGCAGTTGGATATAGAGCGCGAGAATTTCGAAAATGGCGATATTGTGCAGGGTTCCTTTGTGGATAGCTACCGTAATATGACCTATAAGCATGTGATGGCTTTCAAATGGTTTCTATATAATTGTGCGCAAGCGCAAATTCTCATCAAGGTCGACGACGACGTCTACGTGAATACACCGCAACTACTCATCTACCTGGATCGTGCTGCTGTCAACGGTGATCTGGAAAATGCGGTCGCCGCCGCCGCCGCTGCTGCTACGGATGTTCAAGCCAGTGCTGCCATATCTCAACACCAAACCGCCGATAATGATAGAAAAGCTTTTGAGCATAATACTATTGTAGACACCAATAGTAGTAGCGGTAGTAGCACGAGCAGCAGTAATAGTGTACGAAATGCTGCCGATGCCAACGCTGCACACACACACACAAATAACACACAATTCAATGCTGCACAAATGATATTCCGCCATCCACACGATTTGCTGCTCTGCAAAACCAACATCAACGCTATGGTCAAACGCAGCTACCGTTCGAAATGGCGCGTCACAGCACGCGAGTTCCCCGGCCGGTACTATCCGCCCTACTGTCCCGGCTATGCCATCATCTATTCGCCCGACGTGGTGCTAGCTTTATATAACGCCGCACAGGTGTCGACCTACTTCTGGATCGATGACGTCCACATAACGGGTGTTTTGGCGCAAAATCTAAGTATCGCCATCACAAACGCCGACCAATACATACTCTACGAAACTGATTGTGACAACTTGCTCAATGACACGGTGAATAGTGATGACGTGGAGTTCTTGTATGCCTGGCATTTGATCAATCCCCAGCAGGTGCAAAGGCTTTGGGAGATGTATGTGGTCAAAGCACACAGACACTTCTCGGCTGCTCCAACATCCACCAGCGCTGCAACGCTGCACGCCGCCAAGCAGCAGACATCACCCCACCCGACTGACTACAATAAATATAAGAGCTACAGATAGTAACATTAACTCGTGCATATAAATTTACACACACATACAAGCATATTTGTCATAATACACATAAGTTCTTTAAGTTTTACTTTTTTATTACAACATTTTATTTTAAAATTAAATAAGAGAAATTGATTTTAGTTAGGATCTGTGTAAAGGCAGTACGTTTAAAGTAAACAACTTGTGTATATTCCAATGTGTGAACGTGTAAAATATGAAAGGCGCAACAAGCGTAAAAAATCATGTAAAAAGCAAATATTCAATAAAATATTTATCTTATATACATATACATACATATGTAAGTGAGCATTCTGCACAAATCTCATATCATATAGTGCAAATGTTTAACATCAAAACTTTAGATTAAAATTATATACACGCATATGTACATATGTATGTGTGAAATGGATACGTTTGTGCGGTGCAAACGAAGACAATTCGCCTAAGGAGTATAGTACATATTTTGCGATCGGAATTGTAGGGCGTGGTTTGACTGAAGTTGTCAAAACACGCTTAGAACAAGTATTTAAATGAAATTAGCTCAGTTGGTATACGTAATTTAAAGTTTATTTTTAAACCAATGTATTAATGCTAATTTTAGTGAAATTAAAATAAATTATTTTTATTATAATAACTTTGAAGTTTAGTATGAATATATGCTTTATAAAAAGATAGAATACTTTCGAATGTGTCACATAGTCATTTTACTAGAATTGAATCTATAGTTTATACGCATATATTAACTGAAGCCTCTAGCTTAGCTTTGTCCAGCGGTTATTAGAAAGTAAAAGCATATCTTTTGCAGCTGCCAGAAATGTTTTAAAACCGCAAAAATTCCAGAATCGTATGCAGAATGATTAATGATTGTTGTGGTGATTAAATTAGTGCTTGCACTTTTTTATCGTACCAGTCGGCGTTCACAAATTAGTAATTAGAATTCAGAAACTGTAATTGCCAGAAGTTATAATCAAAGTTTGCCATACATTAAAGATTCAGAATCGAAAACTCGAATTTATGAGTGTGCTTGGTTTGTTCGTTGTTATCGATAATTGAACTCTTATTTTGTTGTTGTTGTAGTTGCAGAAAACTGGCGAGTTGACAGTCCTTGACCGGGTAAAAATCCGAGTCCGTTCCGGCTAAGCAGACCCGACTGTCGTGCCGTGCTATTATTTTCTTTGACAAAGCTGCAATCATACGGAATATTTTTTTACTAAGCAGAGAGAGACTGCTGATTTTTCAGCTCGCTATTATTGTTTCCGCATAAATCAAACCTAAAAAGCAAACAAATAAACTGCCTGTAAAGATTAGTTGTGAAGTTGGTGATTGAGCCTACTTTATGATTTCAAAATTATGTTAATTATCTCTATTTTTTTACAGAGAACATATCGATTTTTTTTCATTTTATCAAGAAATATATACATATTTATTAATGAAATTTGAGTTTTTCTGAAATCAGAATCAGCTTGAAAACAAAATGGTTCTACTTTGTGAGCGGCCACTGTTTTTCTTCGTCGTATATTTCGTCTATAGTCGCACATAGCGAGTGACTCAATTCCGTATTCTATGAATCTTGCGGAGGATTTCTGTGTTTTCTTTTAAGGGTATGTAAAAAAATCAAGCACCTGAGTTCGGGAGCTATCAATACTATTTATTTTTGTAGAACTACTAACTTTTTCTATTTCGGTGCTTCATAAATTTGCTTTCGCATATATTATATTGAAAAAAAAACAGAAATGGCAATTTAATATTTTGTTATTTTTTTTTAACTTATTAATTAAAGAGCAATTTGCAAAAAAAAAAATATTTTGTCTTAAAATTATTCCTTACTTAATCAAATTACTGGCAAATAATTGGCTCCTCCCAAGCATAAATAGTGACTTTGACGCTTTGGAATTAGAATCGTTGTTGTTACTGAAATGTAGAAGGCTATTCAGAGCTGAAAAACAGTTTCAGCCGTGAAAAGGTCCTAGAAATTTTAAAATATGTTCGATTTCGCAAATAATAACGCTCGAAAACATATCAAACTAATTGCATATATGTATATATTTGATTAATTTTATATACTTCTGTTATTCGACAATTTAAAACGAACTCGGTGTCTCAATATGGCACGGGTATGTCCATTTTCTAATTCAAAAAAAGATTGCAAAAGCGAAAAATACACTCGAAGCTATCAAAAGCTTTATGATCGATTCACATACAACTTTCTACGCTTTGCGTGACAAATCATACTTTAACAACGAAGCGAAGAAAGCAAGGGATATGTCATGATAAACGCTTTGCTTTCAGTTTATTCTGTGTTTCTTTTTTATAAAACTGGCGACTATTGCTTGTCAAAGCTTAGAATGATAACAGTTGATAAACATTTTATTTCGCTTTGCTTTGCCTCGATGTGAACGGTCTCATACAAAAAGTATACATCGAACTTCTCCGTCGTATGACTGAAGCAAAGCGAATCAGCTTTTAAACTTCTTCGGTAAAGATGAAAATGAAACAATACCACAATGATATTTATACTTATATATAAATCAAAGTTTGCAGATTGCAGTGTAAGATTCAATGTTTTTGAGTTATGACATTCTCGTGTCCCGCAGCAAATGTTAAGCACATAATTTTCCTGAACTTGAGTTTTACTTATGTGACTTACGTCTTACTTGTACTTATGTGACTACGTTTTATTATTTATAAAAATGTCTTGATTTTAAGTGAAAGGTTGAGCAGAGATATACAGTTGAACTGATGCAACTCATATGTACCAAAATAATCTTAGATTTCTTATATCATAAACATATACATACAAATACATATGTACATCAAGAAATTGGCGCAAGCATTGAAAGTCTTATAGAGTAAGTCGCGTACAAAAAAAGTGAAATTAATATTTAAGGTTGAAGTTTGCACAATATTCTGACACATACATACATACACATTAAAACAAAAAGAGATAATTAAATAAAGAAACGAAAATTTGCGAACCTTGTAATGAATCCAGATGTACAAGTATGACAAAATTAAGATACATAGTATATTTATACAAAAGAGAGTAACTAAAAATCAAAGTCTATTCAAATTATTATTTTTCATTGGATATCAAATGCTCAAAGTGAGTAAATAAATAAGTAAATATAATAAATAAATTATATACGTATATGCATATAATTGACATATTGTAGATTGTTTGTAAAATTCCAATATTCTATGGCATAAAAATAATTATATATATATGCATACATATGCGGCTGAGAGCGGTGGAATTATGTAACTAAAGTGTAAAAAAATGAGTGTAACTCTAATAATTAAACTTTAATTTATGTGTATAGCAAACCTTTGAGCCAACTTTTCATAAAATTATAAAAATATACACACATCTACATACAAGTATATATAACAAATTCCTTTAATTTAATTATTGTACACAACCAAAAGAGCGCAAGTGTTTTGTTTTCCTTTCTGTAAACGTAGGAGCGCATGCGAACTGATCTATATGTATACATGTGTCTGTAGTACTTGTATTTTGCTTTTATATTTGTATATTTATGTAATTTATCATTAATGAAAGTTGCGGTGAAACATTTGACGTGACGTGATACGGTTGCGACCCCCATACCAAGAAAATGATAACGAAAATCGAAGCACCTAATCAGGTATCTATATACGATAGGCAATGAATGTAAATGAACATAATTACTTACCGTTATGCTTAAGCGCATTGTATGGTAAAAGTATTAAACAAAAACAAAAAAATATGAAAATAAAAACAAATTTTGTATGAAGTTGTAGGTTATATAAGAACTTTATTATCTCAGTTACGTTATTTTTTAATTTTTTATATATAAAAATAGAAATAATTCACTAGTTTTGAGAATTGATCGAATAAAAGTTCAATTGAAAAGAATATATATATATACATGAATAAAAGCATAAAGATGTATTTAAGTGGTCTTTCATTAAAAAAGAATCGAAAGTATTTAAGGCAAAGCAGAACTCGGAAAGTCAAGAACAGCTGAAGAAACTGTAGTAATAATATTACTTCAGATCGGGTTTCCTCGGGTAAAAAACAGTAATTTTCAATAACTTTTTATAAAGATCAGTTGAGTAGTTCCCGAGAAATCTTGCCAACCGACTTCAAAAACACCGTTTAGAGAATAATGCGTTTAAAGACGACGCACTTAGCCTAGCTAGCCTCGAGTGCACAAGCTCACAAAACTATTCCTCGGATCAATTTCGCAATTTAGGACAATTTAATAAGACAATACACGCCGAAAGTGAAAGTGCTCACGAAAGAGGTTTAGGTTTTCATTACTCCTGTTGTTGTTGTTATTTTAACGGATGGTAAGGATTAGCTAAGTTGTCGACGTCATCCAACGGAGGGCCCAAGAAACGTGCTGTTTCGACGAGGTCTGACCAAAGCAAGTGGGAGAACATAAATGTGTGGTTGGTGGGCATGCAAAGAGGTGGCCAGTATATTGGATATGTCAGGGATCTATTCTCGGTAGGTAGAAGTTTAATTTGCTACAGTATACAGAGCGAAGCTGCGCAAGGGTCACTCTCGTTTCTCGCGGCAATTTGAGCTCTTCGTCTGCAATGGGTGGTGATTTGACTCCAAAAAAACGCCATTCACTGGAAGGGAGTCGGTGAAGGTGTTGATAGCTTCGCTGTGAATGGCGATCAGTGCTTGTCGAAAGTGAGTTGCGTCCAAAGTCTGGTCGGCGTAGTGTCTGATGTCGTCGACATAATTGAGCAATGACCTCTAGAGGTTCCTAGGAGGCGGTTCTTGTCCAATCAGCTCACTGCAAGGATGATTTCTGCACCCCACCAGGAACTGCTTGGAGAGGAGTTTATTACGCTCCTTAACTGGGCGCCTTTTTATGCAGGTGTTCAATAGGAGACAACAAGAGGCATCGTAGTGCGGATTGTAGTATTCTGACAGGTTTGGAGCTTCCTCGTCTGCGTTTCACTACATCCAGGTATTGGTGCGGCGTCGTTTAGGACCGGCCGGTCGATTGACTTGTAAGTTGCCAACAACGTTTCTTTGTCCTTTCTACATGCGCTGTCGATTAGAGACTTGAGGATTTTGTTGCGGCTCTGTACTTTCGCGATAATTGCGGTCGTATGAGGAGTGAAGGAGCAAAGGTAGTTGACAGTCGGAATCTTAACGCCATTTTCTTCTTCTTTATTACTATTATTTTATTATTACTATTATTTACCTATACGAGCGGTATTAATGTCAAGTCTATACTCCTCCGTTGTGTTTGTAAATATGGTCGCTATGGATTTAGTGGGTGAGAGTATTAAGTTCCGTGCAGAGAGGAAGCGAGAAATAACAGAGAGATAGCCGGTTACCTTTGAACACATGCCTTCGATTCCATTGCCCGAAGTCAATTTCGTGCTTTCTTCAGCGTATGAGGTGACAAAAACTCTATCTGGTGGCTTTGGTAGTTTCGAGATATAGAAGATAAACAATAGCGTTGAGAGTACATCCTACTGAACTCTGAACTGTTTAATCTTCTCAGTTTTAAGTTTTTAGCTCGAATTGACAACCGCTCAAGTAGTTCATGGTCCACCTCTTCAGTTCTAGAGGGAGCGTAGTTTTTTCGATGTCCTGATGTAGCGTTGTGGGACTGATTGTGTCAAAGACTTTTGACAAGTCCAACGCTACGGGGATCGTTCTCTTACTGGGTGGTTTCTGGTTAAGGCCACGAACTCTCTGGGAGTTTAAGAGTGATCGGGTGATGTTGTGCATTTTTCGGAAGCCATGCTGGTGGTTTGCTAGGCTTAGGTGGTGAGTGAACTCATTTCTACTGTCAAAGTATGCATTACGGGTAAAAATAAAATAAATTATTATTTAGTTAATGTATGTGATCAAACAGGTGTTGGTCCTTGAATTATTGAAGAGAAGCTTATCAAGTGCCTATCGATTGGCTCACTTGTTGCATTTATTTTGTTGTTGTTTTGTTAATCATAAATACGTACGTGGGTTCATATGCACCTGAAAACCACCCAAGATAAGCGCTGGTATTTTACATGGGCTGAAGTTCAGTGTTTGTCTAAATTTTGTACACTTTCTATCTCTCTCTCTCTCTCTCTCTCTCTTTCTCTTGAGGGGTTATATGGCTTTCACGGCTTAAAAAATACATATTGTCTTAATCCTTTAACATTACTAGAATATTGTCCTAAATTCTTAAGTTGACTCGAGAATAAAAAATAAATATTGAAAATATGTCGTTTTTTGCTCGACGAAACCCATGTAATCCCTTAACTATGACCCACCTATATAATAAGAAAAGTCAATTCTTATGAGCATTCCGAGAATAGTATTATGCATTTTGAATAGCAAATCAACTGTACAAAGAAACTCATTCCGTTCATTCATGTTTGCTTACGTCATTTTTCTATTATTTACTTAAAATATTATTTTTCGAATTCGGTCGCAACGGTTGGTGCGGTGAAAATCTGTGCAGAATGCCTGCGCCCAGTGTAGCCAGTCTATTTGTGGGAATATTAGTGGGCCTGATAATTGGCTACGTGGTTTGGGAATGTGCCTACGCATTCATACCATCTCTGAGAAATAGTAAATATCACATTACCGAAAGCGTACGAGTGTCAATACAACCGACCACCGAAGTTGACGATTTTCGCGATGACAGTCAATTAATCGATCTCTACAATTTCACGTACATCATGAACCAGCCCAGCTGCACCCCCAACATTCACGCATTGGTGCTCGTACCTTCGGCGCCTGAGAATCGGGATAAACGCAAATTGATACGACAAACGTGGGCGAATTTCGTCGAGTTGCCATTACATAAGAGTAACATACCTTTTCGTGTGGTCTTCATGCTTGGCATTCCCGACACCGAGACGAGTCAGGCAGAGTTGGAGCGGGAGAATTTCGAATATGACGATATGGTGCAAGGTTCATTCGTCGATAGCTATGAGAACATGACATACAAACATGTGATGGCCATGAAATGGTTTCTCACCTTTTGTGGTAATTCCAAGATTCTCATTAAAGTGGATGACGATGTTTTTCTCAACACACCGCAATTGATGATCTACCTACACAACACCATGTTACATAATCAGCTACCCCAAACGGACAATCATGGCGATGATCGCGTCACCAACATCAGCAAGCCTTTGAAGCTACTCTTTAGACAACAGCGTGATCTATTGTTTTGCAATCGAAAGATCGGTGTACGTGTCCACCGTAGTTATCGCTTTAGGTGGCACGCCAGCTATAGGAGCTATCCCAACAAAACATATCCACCATACTGTCCGGGTTATGGCATTGTCTATTCCGCCGATGTTGTGCGACGCTTGTACGATGCTGCACAGAGAGCCAAATTCTTTTGGATCGACGATGTACACATAACGGGTTTATTGGCGAAACAGTTAAACATACGGATTGTTCCAGCGCAGGCTTATACCGTATTTTGCGCGAGAAACCAGCCCACTTGCGATGTACTTCAAGATAAATCAGGTGATTCCGACCCGCATGAATATTTGTTTTCATATTCGCCGACATATGATCAAATGCACAACATGTGGCAGCTGCACCTTGGCAGGCTGCGGGACTACATTTTCATGGATGTGGAGAAGAGAGTTTCCCATGTTGATTCCTTTGAGACGGAATTGTGGTAATTGATTTCTCTGTTGCAATTGAATTTCGAATTTTTATTATCGGAAGGTAGGGTTTGTAAATATTTTGGACTGCTGAAGTTTAATAAAACTGGTTAAAATGCAAATCCATATTGATATTATTATAAAACAGCCACTTTTTGTGGACAAAAAATAAATATTCTATGAATTTTTAAGTAATCGCAATCACAATATACGTATGTGTGTGTGCATGCATTTGCATCATCACGTGGGAATATAATTCTAGTCAAGTTTCAAACCTCTCCTAGAGTATTGCCAGAGAACGTATATTTACGTAAATATACGTTCTCTGGTATTGCTGTGTGTGGCGACATCTAGCGGTGAGCTTTTATTGTGTTGTCATCCGCCTGAACAGGGTGATTGCAGTGTTGAAAATTCTAGTTATAACGGGTCTTTTACTAGCGCTTTAAAGCTCTGCATTCAAAATGGCTTATGAAGACATGCACGCATATTTATACATATACATACACATATGAAAATATACGTATCTATGTAAATATACGTATGTTATGCCAATTAATTTTTATTATTTAATTAATTTGAGTTTTACAGTTCGAAGTACGAAAAAAAGAGAGTTTTTCAGAATTTTTTCTAAGAAAAATATTTACACATATTATCACAAAGATAGCAATCTTTTAACGGTATTTTAAGACCTAGTATTAGTATTTTATTTAGAAAGGGTCTACAGCTGTTCTCCGGGGACTCCTCTCAAAAAAGACGTTTTGAACTGGATCCTCTGAAATTAAAAAACCCATCTGATTTCGTTAAAGTAATGTTAAATCTAGTAATTAATCAAAGGAACAATCAAAATAATGTTTTTTGACAAAATGGCGGTTTAATTGTTTGTAAAAAAATATGCATTTATTTATCGGTGAGAAAAAATCGTCGATTAATTACTAAAAAATTTATTTAACAAGATCTTGTAAAAATTTGAGACTAATCGGTCTAGCTGTTTTTAACTAATATTGGTCACCGACTTTGAAAACACCATTTTGAGAAAAACGAGCTTAAAGTTTGGCCTTGTACTTGTACTTTCAAGTGCTCTGAAATGCTTTTCCAAATTTGCGTGTAAGTTCGAAAATATTCACCGGAACGATGCGATCTGTGTGTATTCTTAAATATATGTATGTGCATTAAGAAAAAAAATAAAAAAATTCGATTCATTGAAAATTCTAACTGCATATAACCCGTTAATTGACCTGTATACTACTAGAGTGGGCTGTACACGAATAAATTAACCAAATCGATACAAATTACGATCGATTTGTTTTTTTTTTTTCGTATAACAATTAGCTTTGAAGTGCTTTTTAAATAAATAATCTTAGATAACAACATTGGATTTGCAAATCAATTTCCTGCAGGGTCGTGTGAGAAAAATACTGTAGAAACAGCTGCGGCAGCTTTTACTTCAACAGGTGTGCCTAAGGACAGGTCAATGGTTAAGACAATTTCTGTGCTAACCTCATTCTGCATGTGCCCTGATGTGTAGCAGATTTTCATAAGAATGTAATGCGATCGATTTTACTTCAACCTTTTCTATATATAATTAATTGTTTGGAAAAATTACTTTGAAATATCGCTTGGTGTGGCTTTTTTCCATTTAAAAGCAAAAACATTATATTTCCAAGGTACATATCGTCACCTGAAATGCAAAATAACGTAACAACATTTTCGGAAATTTACAGTGGCATGAATGAAACACGAAATAAAATGGAACATGGTTAAAAAAAATTCTAATATTGGTTAAAACTGGTTTATATCTAAGCGCAGAACCTGAAAATGTTGAACATATGTAATATTATGTATGTAATTTGAAGTAGTGAATCGTAATCAATAAGACACTCAATTTCGAATTTTTTGATGATACGTTATTTTGCATTTCAGGTGACGATATGTATGTATGTATATCAAATTTTCAATTAAAAATCTCTGAGTAAATCATAGTTAGGTATTGGCATGACTCTAATATAGGGGTTTTTCAATAGATCATTACAAAAGTAGACCAAAAGGGACAGCAAGCAACGCCATATTTTTCCCGCTCTTTTGATATTTCTCTTCAGTAAGGTTTGCCATTTCATCATGGAAAGATATCTGATGCAACAACGAGTCAATGGCCTCAACTTTAAGATTTATATCCATATTTCTAAATTGCACTCGGGATTCAATCGAAAATTCGTATGAGATGCTCCAATCTGACAAGTCACAGCCTGAAAAAGGCCATCAACACTCAATGATGTTTTATAAAACTGGAAGCAGAGTATATACATATGTACGTATATTTGATCTATGAAGGGTCCATTAGAATTTATTGGTTGCAATTTCAAGATCTTGTAGCATGGGGACCTCCTTGATTTTATATCACCAGAGGGGAAACATACGAAAATGAACATACGTATCCGTTTCATTCTCTTTACTCTAGGAGGGATCTTTTGCCGTAGCCCATTATAATATAATTTATTAGAGAAGAGCGAAAAAACGGGCCAATCAATTTATAAAAATGTCATTTATATTTAAATATTTTTATATTTGCTTGTTCAATACCCGATTTAGAAGAAAATGGAATTGCGTTATAGTCAAAGGAAAGAGTTACTAACTTGTTTGTAAGCTGAAATGCGTATATGTATACATATATCTACATGTAAAATATATAATGTTTGTGTGTGCGTTTGAGTTGGCCTAACTTCCTCATGTTTACTAAAGCTAAATGGGCGCAGAAAAAGTTTGGCTTCGAATAAGTAAATAAATACATTCATTTACATATACATATTTACGTACATGCATACGAGTATATGCATATGTCGACATTGAAACGAGTTGATCATTAACTTGTATTGATGGTCAGTTGTTAGCAATTATTTGCTCGTTTGTAAGGCTTATTGACACCAATAACTTGAAGTAGTGCGCTAATTACAAAACCGTTAGTTTTCCTGCAGGGTGCGAGCATTTGTGTAAGTTCTTGTTGCATTCTACGAGGCACAACAGTTTCTTTGCCCAGTGGTGACGTGTTAATGTAACGTGGAAAATGTTTATATTTCCCACGCATTTAATTTTGCCCTTCGCGTTTTGATTTAGTATTTCTTTGGTGCCCGACTAAAGCAAGTGGACACAAGAGTTTGCTATATAACTTAACAAAAGCGAAATATTAGCAGAAACAAAAAAGTATTGATTATTAATTCAATATACTTGTGACCAAAACATTTATTAATCGTGTTTGTTTACAGTTTTCTAACAACAGCACTTGAAGTAAAAAGTAAGTACGAATATTCTAAATTTATATTGGTACACCTTGGTAGCGGATTTACGGACGTGTAGTGATTATTGAATAAGACTACACCAGAGCCGAAATAAAATTGTAAAAAATAATGAAATTAAAGTGTTAAACTTCACGCTGCGAAAGACATCATGATTGCAGTGACTTGACAATAGCATTCAACGTCTGTCCACTAAACATGAGTTTAAAGATTTCTAACCGCAACTAAGACTAATATTTCTGGAGTGTGTTGTGAAAATGAACTGTATTGGATATTGAAGAGATATGATCAAAAGTGCAGTATTAGCTTTCATCGAAGCGCCAAAGCTTGGCATAAATTAAACAGGTTATACTGAAATCTCGAGCCAAAGGCAACCAACATTATTTATTTTGTGTGCTCTATACAAGGTACGTTCCAAAGTAAACAGGAAAAGTAAGGTCCAAAAGTAAACAAAACCAATGTTTTTCCGTCAATATCAATTTATTTTATTCAAAATAGTCTCCTTCTGCTTCAATATAGCTTTTTGCATGGTCCAAAAGCATGTCGAACGAGTGTTTTAGCTCGTTGGCCGGTATGGCCGCCAGTATGCCGGTGCAAGCCTTTTGAATGGCCTCTACGTCTGCATAACGCTTTCCTTTCATTGGCAAATAAATTTTTGCAAAAAGAAAGAACTCCTACAGTGTCATATCAGGTGAATACAGGGAGTGGTTAATGGTTAAAATGTGATTTTTGGTCAAATAATCGGTCACAAGATGTCCTTCGAATGTTGAATTCTAAGCAATTTTTGATCGTCAGTCAATTTGTGCCGAACAAACCTTGCACAGATCTTTCGTAAGCCAAAATGTTTGGTCAAAACGCAATAAATCGATGTTTTGGAGATATTCAATTCCATTTTTATGAATTTCAATGATAATTTCTGATTTTGACTTTGATTGATTTTGATTGGCCCATATGTTGATCGTCATTTATGTCCTCACGACCATTTTGAAAACGTTGAACTCTGTGCTCGTGCACTCTGCTACGGGATAGGCAATCATTTCCATAAATTTGTTTCATCAATTGAACCGTTTCGGTAAAAGTTTTACCAATTTTAAAATAAAATTTAATGTTGGCTCTTTGTTCGAAGCTCATTTTAGCAGCGACAACACAAACATACTGACACTTAAAATGCAATAACTTCATTTCCAATCAATACAATGCCATGAAATTCTCACTGGACAATCGATGAAGATAGCAGATTCTAACGCAATAGCCGACATATAGGTGGCGCCACCAGGGAGCGCTAGATTCAAAAAGTCCTGTTTGCTTTGGAAAGCACCTTGTAAATCATAATATCGCCGAGAAAGTAGTTGGGTTAAACTTAAAACCTTTGCTTTTGTTTGAGTCTCTAAACGGCTGCTGATTTTTAAGAATCTTTCCTTAATGAGGGTTTGCATTTTATATTTTCGGGTTAGAGAATAAAAAGAAATATCAATAATAGAAATCGCTTTATTGTTTTCAAGATATTCTGAATTGAGATATGCATATACCGTTTCGTACTGCTCTCCTCGCAACGTTAAAATCAACATGCGGGACTGAGAGTTGAAGAGGGAAACGAGACGCATTTGCAGAAAAAAGGGCGAAATACGTATGTGTGAAGAATTTGACAAGCTGACCGACAGGGGTAATGCTTGAAAATTCTACGAAAATATGCGGCGGCTAACAGAAGGCTTCAAGACCAGAGCATAATCTTGTAGAACCCCCTGAGGTAATCTAGTGACTGATGCATTTAGTGACTACATTGACATAGTTAAGCGAATTATGAAACATCGTCCAGTTCTGAAAGTATTCGGTATTGAAAACTGGGATATAAACGCGTAAGCGGTGTCTACGCTAATAAGGAAGAAGAACCTACATACGTATAACCTTTTCATTGTTCCATTTGTGAACTTATAGGCCCCTCCAAGAGTTGTAGCCCTTAAACAGATTTGGCGACGACGCTGGTATGCTTAGTGAAAATATGAAAGATGGTATTGAGCACTTATGTACTTGTAATTCTCATTTTGTAAGTTATTACTGAGAGTCAAAGGTATGGTCACAGAGAATGCAGACGACTTTAAGTTTAGGCTAAAGCCTATCTTTTGTTATCTTCCCCATTTAAGTTACCTACTAAGGGTATACTTATGTACAAACATTTATATACATATGTACCAGTAAGCCAGTAATTCTCGCTGTCGGTCTCAAAAATGTCCATTTCTTTTCGTTCTTTATGCTTCCTGAATTTGATTGTGTTCCTGCGTCGAAGCACGAAAATTGTTCACACTCGCTGGCTTAAAAACGTACACACATATGTGTGTGTGTGTGTGTGGACACCTGCCGTTAAGTGAATGCACACATTTACGCACGAGTACACCTCATCATAATGATGTATGTACCTGCATGTAGGTTATGTTTGACAGAGTATATCCGCCAGAGTGATGCGCAGCGCTTCATTGTGCGAGGCACTCGTGGTTTTTGGTGCAAGGATATGCGATGCTTTCATGCAAAATGTACACATATGTACGTGTGTGTATGTTTTTGTAAACTGTAAAGGCATGCGTTGTTTGTATGTATATCTCAGCTATTCATAATCGCATCAACGCCATATGTATGAGTGTGTGTGTGTGCAGAAAGCACGAACACATGACGTAGCAGCAGCGGCAGCACGAAAATGGCGAACGTCAGCAGTAACAGCAACAGCAGCAGGCGCATCGTCAACAACAGTAACGGCATCATCATCCACGATTGCGTTGGCAACGCTGAGTATGCACTCATTGACTGACAATCAACTTAACGTTATTAAACAGTTACTGTCGCTGAGTGCTGCGGGCTTGCTGTTGTTGTCGATGTTGCAGTTGCGGAGCGTCAGAAAAGTGAAAAGCAAAACACGCTCCTGCGCTATCTGCTAAATGTTCCACATACGCAGTGGAGTACACACAATGAAATTCACTCTGTTCGTGTGCTATGCGCTGTTGCCATTGGTTACCATACAGCGAGTGTTGAAGCAGTTGATGTGATGCTGTTAGAGAGTCGCTGAGAGTTGAAGAGCGAGTTGTGTGTTTTTGTGTTTCTTAAATTTTGTTATTTTTAAAGTTACCTGCTGGAGTGCTGTTCATCGGACTTGGCCGCTGATTGCCAACGCTGTAAGTAAGTGGTCAGTTTACCACTTTGCAGTTAACTTTTAGTAACATCTAATGTTTAAGAGTAAAAATGCTGTTAATGGCGCTTATGTTAACGCAAATGCGAAATTATGCTGTTGAATTCAGCAGTGTGTCTAAATAGGTGAAGTAAACATGCTGTTGGCGTTTGTTTTAAAGGCTGTATTTGGTTTATAAACATACACAACTTTATGCTGACTTTGCAGAGAGCATTTGACTACGGTAGTCGAGTTTATAGGGTGAGATTTTTTGCATAAAATGCCAAACTCTGGCGTAATTTACAGCTCTTTGAACTGTTTTTGTTTTAAATGACCGAAAAAAGCGAATTTTTCAAAATTTGTTTTGAGGAAACTTTTAAATTTATTGATCCAAAAATTTGTACACATGTTATGGTATCTTTTAATTGTAATTTTAGTTTAAACCAAACAAATTTCATTAAAGTAATGTTGAGTATAGTAATTAATTGAAGGAATAAGCAAAATAAAATTTTTTGACAAAATGGCGGTTTTTTTCAAAAACAAAAATATCGATTTTTGACCAAAATCTCGGCGAAAAAAAATTTTCGATTTATTACCAAAAAATATTTAAAAGCTCGTGTTAAAATTTGACACTAATCGGCCTAGCTCTTTTCGAGTTATGTTGGTCACCGGTTAGGACATTTTGAGAAAAATTCGTTTAAAGTTTGGCCTTGTACTTTTAAGCATTCCGAAACGTCTTTCCAAATTTGCGAGTATTTTCGAAAATATATTCCGGAACGATATGAAATTTCTTAATATATGAACCTTAAAAAATTAAAGAAAAAACAATTTTTTTAAAACTCTTCTTTATATGTATAACCCCTTAAGTGTAGCATTAGCTCCTTTTTTTAAATTGAAATCACAATTTATTACTTCCCAACTAACTGTCTATTCTTTCATGTGTCAAAATGAAACATTTAAAATTAAAATCTCTCATTTAGAACGCGCCATAAATATCGACAAAATCTGATGAGTCTTGGACTGAAGTTTTTTTTTTTATATTTAAGTGGCGGTCTTCATACTTTTTTTGCTTGAATAGTGGGATAATGGTAATTTTATATTCCTGTTAAGGTCTTATGAAGTGTTGGCAACCCTAAAACAAAACAAATCGACAATTGGTAGTTTAGGCTTAGTACAAATTGGCCGCTACAACGTTTCTTTATTATTGAATAAAATTTCAAAAATAATGAAAGCTTGGCGGCCACAATTCGAAAATTTCATAAACATATGGCTGAAACAGTGCTTTAACTTTGTCAACTGAGAAGATCTTGCCTTAGTTTTGGGAAACCCTGTACCATCTATGAGTTCCGAAAGCTTGTTATGAGGTCTCCGAAACGAACTAATCACGAGTATTAGTATTATTTGCTTATATTACAATTTTTTTCATCGTCTTCTATAATTTCCCTTTAGTTAAAGCACGGCTCATAAATCAGCACAGGGTGACTCCATCGGGTTTGCTTGAAAAGTTTCCAGAATTGCAGTCAACACTTTGCTTGTCTCCCCCTATCCAGCGATTTGTTTGATTTTTATTGCGGCTATTGACTCGCCACTCTCACTAGTTATGTGCTCATTATGCGCGCCTCGGCGCTCCAACTGCTCGCTCGACGCTCGTTTACTCGTTAGTTCTGCTCCAACATCCACTCGTGCACATCAGCAGCCAGCAAGCCATAATCAACAGCTACCATCGATGCGACAATCTCTGACTTCACGACTCTCGACTCGACGACTCAAACAACTCGAGTGCTTTGGCGCTTCGGCACCTCAGCAACACAGCAACTCGGCTGTAGGGTCGGTAGGCGATTGGATGCCAACAGCCATAATATACTCACATACACACACACGTATACATACTCACGCATACACACATATACATATAAACGATAATACTCAACGGTAGCATTTGCAACTTTCGCACGCCACACGCTGTGCGAGTGTCCTTTCGATTTTATCATATAGACAAGCTGGCTCCTTGTCGAATGCTCAGTTCGACTTGTGCACTGACAGAGGTCGCTTTCAGTGACACCACAGTTTCAGTTCAGTTCAGTTTTCGGCTGGTGTGTTGTGTTCTGTTCTATTCTGTGTTCTTCTCAACCAAGTGATTTGCTATCTGGCGTGTCGCGCACATACACACACTCACAAACAGTCACTAGTGCATTAATAACTGTTTCTGCTCGGTTTGATTTAGCTGCTGGCTGGTCCATAATTTGGTGAAGCGTATGTGCCTTTGTATAGAGGGGACTCTGATTTTTGGCGGCGACTCACGGAGTCCACGGCACATGGCAGCGAAGCAACGCACACCACACAGCAGCACCCAGCTTTGCGTCTAAATAATTCCGCTTGTAAGATTAAGTCGTTCCGTGCAGTTGGCTGGTGTGACCGTATGGTGAGACGCGGTGCGCTGTGTGCGTGTGGTGGTGGCTAGTGTGCTGGTGAGTTGGTGAGCTGGTTAGTTGGCGTGGTCGAGTTCATCGCACGTCGGTGTGCGTGTGCAGCAGCAGCGGCGGATGCAGCCAGAGCTTCGTTCCAGAAGGCGAACAACACGAATTGCGCAGTGCGTAGCGAGCAGGCAGCGAGCGAGGCGGGGCGTTTGTGGCAAGCAAATAAGTATTGCAAACAGTGTAATCACTTTTAATCCGTTCATCAACTTCAACAAGTGTTAAAGTGTGCAAGATTAGGGATACTCAATTACAGTTACAACAGCAAACATTTTGTATATGAGTATATGAGTGGATCTCAGTGACTGTATAGAAGTGATAACTGTGTATGTTGCAAAGCGTGTGGAGACAATAATAATTTCAACATCCAAAGTGTCAACCAAAATCTCAAGCAAACAGAAGCAAACAGAAAAAGCGAGTGGGCATTACTCGGAAGGGGCAGTTGGAATTTCTCTGGGCGTCTTAATGAATCATGGTCGAAGAGTTTCTGGAGAAATTGCCTGAAATCGACACACGTTACGAGGTGAGTGCCACCCACACGCATACACAACTACATACACAAATAATATCAGTATTTTTCGTGTTGAGTGCAGGCTGTGGCGCGTGACTTCTTTTTACCAGCAAATCCTTACTTTGCACACATACACACTTCATAAATTTATTTATATTATTTATTTACTTTTCTATGACTTGCTTATCCTTTTTATATTGCCTTGCTGAAATCCTCCAGCCCTCGAGGTCTTGACTACTCAGCAATTTCTGTGTTGCTCGACGCATTTATTGTGCCAGCAGCTGTTGTGCTTATTTGCTCAGCGTAACGTGTTGCCCTACATTAGCGCAGACCCCTACAACCCATGCTAAACAAGCAAGAGTCTCTAGCTTCCGCTCAGCTCCGCCGAGCCATGACTCCGTGCATTCCCTGCATATGCATAAATATTATGACCTCACGGCCCCCTCACACAGGCACTTGCATCCCGTTTCAGCCAGTCGTCATCTTATCAACCTGCAGCCTCAATATGCTTGTTGTCATTTATTTATGTTTTTCTACTTCCTTTGTGTCCGTCCCTTTCACAAGTGCTGGTTGTTATGTATGTCACTGCTGTCTCCGTTTGGTTTGCGTTGCGCTTGGCTTTGGTCGTGTCCTGTCAAGTGCAGCTTGCAGGCAGTAAATTCACATTTATGCAAACGAAAGGATTTCATTGTTTGTTTCCCACTTTAATTGAGTTCCAGTTGTTTTCCGCCAATTCCTACCAGGAATAACTGCTAATTCAAATCACTTTCGGAACCACTAGAAGTTAGTCGATGCGAACTTTATTTCGATTTTTTTCTTTTCTAAATAAGGATAGTCGAAAAAGTCTGTTCGTATTTTCTTATTTTTTTATACTATATTATATTTATAATGAACTTTAATGAACCAAATATGGATCACTTTAGCTTTGTTCGGGTGGAAGACGAAGCCCTTTCTGTTAATCACTTCTGGCCGTTTGTTTTCGATTGCTTGCTTCAATCTCAACAGTTGTTGACAGTAAATTGTAGAGTCAATCGTTCGACCAGGCTGGAGCAGCTCACAGTGGATGATTCCTTTCCAATAAGAACAAAGACTCAGCATAACCTTTCGAGGCGTTGCGACCATTTGTTGGGTTCCACCACGCTTGGACCATGATCTTTTTCGCACATTATGGTCGTATTTGATCCACTTTTCGTCTCCCATTTCATGACTGCTTATTTAACGGTCCTGGTCAAACTTTTCCATAATTGCATCGACTTTTTCAACGATAGGTTGACCAGAGCGAGGTGCATCTTTCACTGGAGACATACGAATACAACGCCATCCATTGCCAAAACACGAAAAGACTTTTTCGACTGTCCAATATAATTGTATGTCTGCCAAAAATGGGTTATATTTCCCTTAGCACCTATATACCTAATAGAAAGAATCTAGAACTGTGGGAGTTATCTTAACTAAAATAAGTGTGCGTGTTTTCCATTTACAATTTCGTCAAATAATGAATGGCAAACTCTTTCGCAATGTTTTCTAATACGAAGTTGTTCCAACATCTGAAGGTACCATATTTCTTTGATTCTTGTAAATTGGAAGATCATGAAATCATGAACTTAGCCCTTTCTTTCTTGTTTTAATTTGGCAAACAAACAATTTTTATATTTAATTAATGAAAAATGCAAATAAATGGCAACACCATTAAAGAAGATTTTTATATTGTCGAATATATCAAAACAGCTTCTAAAACTAAAAAGAAATATGGCAACATATCTGCCATTGTTACCAAAAATCGAAACCAAAGCAAAAGGGATCGCTTAAATTTTAAAAGGGTTAGTAGCTTAGTATTAAATGAGAGCAATTAACTGACTCATCACTTAATTGCGGCCAAGCAGCATGAATAACCTTCGAGTTGCTTTCAATTCCCTGTCGGGTGTTTGTGCATCTTCCGGTTTACTCATATATATTTACATGTTTATAATATATATTTTTGTGTTTGCCTCTAAACCCGCTACCAAATATTCAGTTTGCATGACAATTAAAATTTCTATGAGCCGAGATGGTGTGCTAGCAGAGATTCGAGTTCATTTCAACTGGGTGACCCCAATGTAACCTACAAAACCCAAATGAAATTGAAATGCAATTGATGGCCGCTCCGCTTCCTACTGACACTGTTGGTAGTTGTCCACGGTGTGCTGGTTTAATGAATCTCACAGGCATTGGGTAAATTATTGGGCTGGAATTCGAAATATTTCTATTGTTGCTTTGTGAACACACACACATACCATTACATGTCTGTATTTGTATTTATATTAGGTGAATCGTGCGCTTCAAAAATGACAAATGTTTTCTGTGTAAATACCAGAATTTGGTAATGAAGAGGTGCGTTGGGCGGTGGTGGTAAGCACTGATACAGCAGATGATTAATTACAACAATAATTGTAGTATTCACCGATTTAGAACTGATTCATAAACAAATACTATGTGTGGGCTGGATCCTTCGTTAGTTTGAAGACATGTTTATTTAGTATTGATTGAATGAGCGTTGGAAATTGAGGTGTTAAACCATAACGGTCCTTTAGAGCTGAATTCACTCTCGAGGGTATTATCAATTTTCATTCTACAATCCGAAAACTAACGGAGCTATCGAAAGATTCTGGTGAGAGTTGTTAGTGCCTTATCTTATGAGTTTTGATTTCTGTATGTATATATTATGGGATCAGTTAGACTAAAACAGAGGTTCCCGGATTATTATCATATGTTTTTTTTGCTTGTTTCGGGGATATACTGTCCAGAGTTTGGCATAAGACAACTTTTTAAGTTGCCGGATCACTGGAGTAGCTAACGAAAACTTGATAAACTTTAGGAAACCCAAACATTGTCTATACAATGATCTTGACACAAGCATGGTAAAGAAAATAAAAGCTCCATGGAACGAGCTACCTGAGCGCGAAACTCCAAAAGTCATGTGCAAAACGGTAGATCGGAAGTCCTATTGGCACTCGATAGAAGTGACTAGAGCAAGCCACCAGGGAAATATTCGAGCATAACTTGTGCACTTGCCCCGCATTGACAAGACTACGCAGTAAGCATCTGGAGTCCCCACGTTATTATACGCTGGAAAAGGCGTAGATAGTGAGGCCACCGATTCTGTTGAAATTCGAGTCAAGCGCGGGCATTCTAAAGGATGACTACTGCTCATGAACATAGTAACTGAACTCCATCAGGTATTGCAAAGGATCAAAACTGATCTATGTGGGGCTCATTGGCCTACCAGATTAACCTAATCTAACCTAACCTATTTAATACTTGTATCTCATTAGAAATTTAGAATAATTTTTTTTTTATTTATTTATTCCTGAATATTTACTCTTCAACTATGTTCGTCTTCTTTTAGATATTTGCGTTGCACAATATAAGGTCAAAGGAGTTATGATTGTGCCATAACCCACAATTATCAAAGCTTTCATCAATTCATCAATCTTTCATTACCATTTTGCCAATTATGGACGAATTTCCAATTTACTTTAAGTACACCATTATTATCCAGATAATGACTGAGAGTATTGCCAGATGCAACGAAAAGCAAGCTCAAGTGTCCTCAGTTCCACCAAAAACAAAGAAACCCAAATGAAAAACGGTGAGAAAACCGAAAGCCTGATGCACAAAAGACAAGGTGTTCTTAGCCTATTTTTATAAGAACCTTGTGAGTTCGAAAGGATTTTGCGGTGTGCGTGACCTTTACAAACGAGTATACTCGTACAGTAATATAATATTTGCAGGTATGCGTGTAAATTGCGGTTAGTATTTGATGATCGATGGAAATGAAAAATTCATACGTAATTTCGTTGCAGGCTTGTTTGCTTCATGATGTGCGAATAAATTTTAAATTTAAATTCGCCTCATGTATGTGCATGTGTATGTGTGTGTGTCTCATGGGAGTGGTTGTTGGCAGTGTCACCAGTCTTCTGTTGCTTTTCCGTCGCCTAGCTTTGGCTCGCTTTTGTCAGTTGTTTGTGTTTTCGTATTTGTCAGTGTGTGCGGCAATGGCTGTGGTGTCTGGTCGGTTTTGGCTGTGGTGGTTAAAGTGTAAACTTTCAATTTGTTGAAAAACTTTTACACGCCCATAATGGCGGCGTTTATAAAGGAAAGCGCCGTAAATGTCGCTGAATCGATGCGAACTGTCATTGCAACGAAACCGCTGATATTTACTTTGGGCAGCCGAAAACACATGTGGTGGAATAAATAAATATTTAAAGAGCTCGGCTCAAGTTGGCTGAAAGCTGAAAGTGAATAGCTGAGTTATTTTTCCGTTTTCTGGAAATATGTTAAAATTCGATTATGATAAGAAAAATTAATTGGAAAACTGAATTCAAAGTGAACGAATTCAGGTTAGGTTGAAGGCAGAAAACTTTAGTTTCGTGCAAGTGGGGAATTTGTCAACCGATTTCACATATTTTTGGATTATAACATATCCAATATTATTCTTTCACTTTGTTTTGTTTCATTTAACATTGTTATCTTAAATATACCAGAGTTAGGGGTGGTATCATTTACCCAAGTTTATCCATTCCTGGCATCACTACTTATTAATAGCAGAACAAGGTATCTCAAATGTTGTCCGATATTCTTTATGGTATACCCGAATGTCGAAAATCGTTCATTTACTTATTCGAGATACTTAATGTCCTTCAGATCCTTCTCCAGCTGATCTTTCCAACGGAGTGGAGACCTTGCTCTTCCTTTGCTGTGTATCTCGTAAAGCTCATCGTTATATCGACTACCGCAGTCACCATTGCCAATGCACAGAGGACCTTAAAACTTTCACAAAAGTTTTCTCTCGAACACTCCTAACGCCGACTTATCAATTGATGTCATTAAGTTTGAACTTTGTATTAATGCTGGTTCCAAGACGAAATTATTTACAACTTCAAAGTTATGACTGTCAACAGTGACGTGCGTGCCTCTTTCTTTTTTGTCTGCATATGCGTCTCGCTTCTCTCTTCAACTTTACGGTACTATCCCACCCATTTCGAGGTGTGCTGTTCTCTCCACTGTAGCACAACAGTCCTCATCGTATTATCTGTTCCTTTGACCTTTGCGAAAACCAATGGTTTCACTTGCAGCCGTTCATAAGCAGTTTGAAATAACGTCCCATAGTTTCCTTATATCGAGTTGCTGATGAGTGCTCTGAGAGAGCAGGAGTGCAAGTCGAGTAGAAACCCCTTTGCTGTCAGTTATGAATGTATCTTCTAGACGTCGTGCCTCCCTTTGTTTGTTGATGGGCCATCTGAGTGTACGCACGTCAAGGACACCGGATACATGTCGTCCATCTAGCACAACATGATCGATCTGGTTTTGAACATTTCGATCCGGGGACAGCCAAGTAGCTTGATGAATTTTCTTGCGCTGGAATTTAGTACTATAGAATTTCAACAATATTTCGAGCCCCCGAGGAAGTCGGTCAGTCTCAACAAATGAAAAATGTTGTTCCGATGAGATGATGAGTGAATGCCAGGACTCGACGACTGAGTCTTTCTCCCACTACAAAGACCACACCAAATTTGCGTTGAACTGAAGCTCCCCTTTCTTTTAGCCGTGGCTCCAGCCTCCACGGAGGTTGGCTACCGCATTTTAAACAAGGATTGCTCTCGTTTCTAGAGCGCGAGAGCGCAAGAGTAAATATTAGGTAACTACTTACGCAGCAGCATGACTATACCTCATTACCTTAACACCCCTTGACTTTTTTTTTACACATTTTCGAAAGTTTTGAGCCTGTTTTTTAGTTGAAAAAAAAGGTTGCCTCAGAATGGCACACTCTAATATATACGTTAATATAATTCTATATCTATCTCAGTTAGTTTTACAAATAACAGTAAGGTGAACAAATAATACAATGTAACAACATGTTGAGAAAGTATAATATGGAAATTTTATACCAAACCCGCTTTTAGAATGACTCACATTATTCAAATTAGAATATACATAAGTTTAGGCCATTACAGACACGTGAGCACAATATTGAAAACCTTGAAGCACTTCAATTCCTAAACTAAACAAAACAATAATTAACAGTAATTATTTGGTAAGTTTGGAGACTATTTATACAAACTTTGATATTATCTCATCTAGTTGGTTTTTGTCTTCCACCTGCTGCAATTCTTGTTGATTTATACAAATAATTAACTATTCTCATAATTTTCTCATTAATTTCCTGCACACCGCCCTGAAAACCGAATTCATATAAAAGCGTTTAAAAGTCTATATTTAGCACATATTTAGAAAATCTCATTAGATCGGCTTTCTACAACAATTAGTTACAGATACAGCCAAGCGTATATATGTGTGTCAGTGTTTACATAGAAATAACGGTTTGTTTACCCATTTGACATATCTTTGGGGGGCATCAAAATTACAATGCATAATCACAATAATTACATATCCGACATGCTGGGCACCCTGCCCATGGAGACCTTGAGGCTTAGCAAAACTCTGGCGCGCACATGTGCACACAGAGTCCCGTTGAGTGAGTAACATGTCACAGTCGGAGCTAAAGTACTAATATTTGTACTTGTGTGTGTATGTGTGTGTGTTTAGTAAATATTAAACAATGAAATGGCAAATGTCACAGTGACGGACATACATGTATGTATGTATGGTTGTGTATGTTTGAGCACTTATGCCAAACCGGTTAAACGCCAAAGACAATCGACCACAAAATAGCATGACAATTGCCTTCACATGAAAAATATGGTGAAAGTGATTTTTGAGTTGATCAGAGACTGGTTTTAAACTGGTGCAAAATTGGTGTGTCATGGGACCCAGCTTTTGCTATGGAGCATTATAAGATGTTATGAGAAGTAAAACTGGAGGTTGATTGCTGAAAATAAATTTTCTTTTGTTAAGAATTAAATACAAAGGAGTGTTCCAAAGGTTTTATGATTTATAGATCTTGGAACTCCAAGCACGTTTGATAAGGAAAATTTAAATTATTGTAACTATTTGAGTAGAAATACCTTAAGTCTCTGACGTGATGATTGCAGTATAATATCTTCTGAAGCACGTGCTGAGCACAAGCTACTTGATGATGACAAAAGGTTATAACTGAATATCTAAGAAGTCCTTTTAAACAACTTAACTAATGGATTGCCGGCCGATCTATTCAAATACGGCGGTGATGGCAGAATGGTAAAAGCATGCCTCAGCTGCTTTTGTAGAATATAGTCGGAGGAAAGGCGCCCGACGATTCGAATTTAAGCCAAATTCACAAAAAGAAAGACCCCACAATCTTTTACCTACTTACCATGGGATTAGCCTCCTCAACATCGCATATAAGGTTTCCCATCATGCGCAGTATGTGAAAGATTAATGTCCATCGTCAACAACTGATTGGACCTTATCAGTGTAGCTTTTAGGCTTGAAAATCAACAGCTGACCAGATATTTACCATGCCCAAATCTTGGAAAAGACCAGTGAAAAGAGGATCGATAACACATCACCTTTTCGTCGATTTCAAAGCTGCTTTTGGACACCACGATTTCTGAACTTGGTATTCCCGCAAAAACTAAGCTGATGTTGAGCAATACTAAAGCTCCGTTAGGATCGGGAAGGGCGATTCCTGTCATCAAACAAAACAGTCTAGGCTTCCACGTCACTGTTGAATATAACTTCGAAGTCGTCGATCACTTCGTCTATCTTGGAACCAGCATTAACAACTAACAACATGTCAGTCTCGAAATCCGAACACAGAAGAACTTTTGCCACCGGTTTTCTAACGGGTGATTTTTTTGAGGTTAGGATTTTCATGCATGGGTATTTGACAGATCACGTGGGATTTCAGACATGGTGTCAAGAGAAAGATGCTCAGTATGCTTTGACATTTCATCATGAATAGACTTACTAACGGCAAGCAACGCTTGCAAAATCATTGAATTTTATTACCAAAATCAGTGTTCGGTTCGAAATGTGTTTTATCGACAAATTTTGTGTGGTCGCGATGAGGCTCATTTCTGGTTGAATGGCTACGTAAATAAGCAAAATTGCCGCATTTGGGGTGAAAGGAGCAACCAGAAGCCGTTCAAGAACTGCCCATGCATCCCGAAAAATGCACTGTTTGGTGTGGTTTGTACGCTGGTGGAATCATTGGACCGTATTTTTTCAAAGATGCTGTTGGACGCAACGTTACGGTGAATGGCGAATCGCTATCGTTCGATGCTACAAAACTTTTTGTTGCCAAAAATGGAAGAACTGAACTTGGTTGACATGTGGTTTCAACAAGATGGCGCTACTACATGACACCAGCTCGCGATTCTATGGCCATTTTGAGGGAAAACTTCCGACAACAATTCATCTCAAGAACAATGGACCCGTAAGTTGGCCACCAAGATCATGCGATTTAACGCCTTTAGACTATTTTTTGTGGGGCTACGTCAAGTCTAAAGTCTACAGAAATAAGCCAGCAACTATTCCAGCTTTGGAAGACAACATTTCCGAAGAAATTCGGGTCCTATTCCGGCCGAAATGCTCGAAAAAGTTGCCCAAAATTGGACTTTTCCGAATGGACCACCTAAGACGCAGCGGGGGGGCGGTCAACATTAAATGAAATTATCTTCAAAAAGTAAATGTCATGAACCAATCTAACGTTTCAAATAAAGAACCGTATGATGCGATTTTGCAAATTTTATGCGTTTTTTTTTTTAAAAAACAGTTATCAAGCTCTTAAAAAATCACCCTTTACTTCAAGCTGAGTAAGGAATTGAGAAATAAGGTCATCTCCTGACGACAAAAACCAAATTCCTTCAAATCACTCATCAATCCCCGTTATTCTGTATGTGCAGAGGCATCTATGATAACAACAGGTGTTATTGGTCGATGCTACGAGTTTTCGAGAGAAAGGTTTTGCTGAAGATGTGTGGCCGCTACTTTTAGGGCATTGGCACGACGAATACTGCTGTCGATAGAAAGATGAGTTTGCATGAGATCTACGACGACATTGACATATAGTAGATCAGCGAATTAAAGACAGCGGCTACGCTGGCTATGGTCACGTTGTACAAAACGGAACGAAAGCACTCAAGCTCTGAAAGTATTCGACGTAGTATTCGAACAATCTCCGTTGGAAAAAAGAAAACAGGTTTTTGGAGAAGAACCTGACTACACATGGAATATCCTATTGGCACGAACTGCGAAACAGGAGGATGTTTTAAACTCGGCTATAATCGTGTAAGCGTCTCTACGCCATTAAAAAAGAGTATTTTTATAGAGAGAGTATTATTATTAGAAAGAGTACGTGCAGTAGTCTCACCAAAGAGTGATTATCTCCCTCAAATTGTTTCAAACAAATTCATGGCTGGGTTAACAGACTCACCAGCTTTAGTCGCAGAAGGACACAAGGCACTAATATAATCATTGTTTGCGCAGTGAGTGACGGAAATAGGAAATAACAACAACCGCTCCATATTTGCACTCGCACACCAGCCCTTTGACACTCACGAGCTAATAATAATCACTCGGTTTAGTGAATTTGCGCCGTTGGCGTCTTAATGCCGAACGAATTCCATAGAAATTGTGTGCTCGCATGAATGTACAGTTAATTAATTGACACGTTTGATTATTATCAAATTGCAAGATTTTGTGCGCGTGGAAAGCTTCAGTCGGCACGGGAGAGCAGTCGCCTGCCGCTTACACGACGGCATAGTGGAAAATGCCGAAGAGACGCAATGTCTATGTGCTCGAGCTTGAGGAAATGTCAACGATGAGTGTTTATAAGAAAGTGAGTTAGGCATTATTAAATAATTAAAGTACATTGTGGGTCGCCGCGATAAAGGCTTTTCAGGGACAGTTGCTGGCGATTCGCTTTTGTAGTGTTTGTGTGTAAACAAAACTTGTGTAATTTTGCATATTTATATAGAAACTGTCGTCGAGGGTGTGCTGTCTGCGTTTCAAATGCTTTTTATTAACTCTCTTTATTTAACTTTTAATTGTGACCTTGAGCTTGTGGCAAGCAAGAGACCGCAGGCTCACCTAAACACACAAAAAGCAGAAAATATTGACCAGCTGAGTGCGCAAAAGGAAATAATGACAAAAAGTGTTTTCCGAAATCTCATGCCGTTTGGGAGCTTTTTTAGGCAATCAGTTGAGCTTATCACATCAACGTTTTGCTTGAAGCCATGACACATTTTCCAGTTCGTGGTTTAAGCTCTTCTGTGCCTGATAGCATGCTGCGTTTGTGCGATGATTAATGAAGCTGTAAGTCTCCGGGGAGAAGTCACTTTTCGGTTAACATTTCTTTATCGAAAGGCAGCATGAGGCCACTGGCTGGCTGGAAATTATATTGTTTTTTAATGAAAAGCGTGCATGAAATTTGTTTAATGTCTGTGCGGAATAACTTCTTGGAAAAGTTTTTAATAAGAGAAAAAAATTTGTTGGATCACCATTAGGTTGCCTAGAAAGACTTTTATTTGAAGGAAGCTTCTTGCACTTCTCTTACAAAACTAATATTTTTTTCTATCATAAATTAAAGAACTGTTCTTTAGAATAGCTTTGATCTGAGTTAGGACTCGGAACTTGATTTCCGGCCTGTGCACAAAATGAAATTATAAGGAGAGTAGACATTAGTCATAGAATATGTGTTTTGGTGGGCATTGCTAAAATTGTAAGTTGATAGTTTTAATATTCAATTTTTCAATCGGCAATCGTGTACTGGACTTCCCGTGACAATAAGTAACATCAGTTTCCCATCCAACCAACTAAGTATAATATCGGGTTTGTCCGGAAAGTAATAGCACTGAGTCGATTAAAAAAATTTACTGAGCACGTCGTTACAATTCTACGTCGATGCAGCATTTCCAGTGCGATATTCAAGCATTGTCACGGAAGGCACTCTGCGGAATAGCCTTAAGAGCCGATGTGCATGCTGCTTGGATGCCCTCTGTCGTCTTAAAATGCTGCCCTTTCATTGGCCTTTTCAGGCAAAAAAAGCCCGGAGGCCACATCTGGGCTGTAAGGCGGCTTTGGAAATGTTGGGATGCCGTCCTTGGTTAGGTAGCTCTTCACAAGAAAGGCGGTGTGAGCCGGAGCGCGGTCGTGGTGCAACTTTCAATTGGCTGCGATGTCTTGTTGGACTCGATTGACCCCTCGTTTGAGTCTCTTGAGGACTTCCACGTAAATCTTGAGTTTTATGGTTTGTACAGGAGGAACAAATTTATGGTGGACGATGCTTCTGGTGTCAAAAAATCGTTTTCACCTTGGATTTGCTCATTCTTCCGGTCTTCATCAGCGACCTCTTCGCGGCACTGCAAAAAGGCCAGGCGGCACTGAAACATACCACTTTTTGCTAAAGCAACATTTGGGTAAGCCTGCTTGATCATATCAAACGTCTTTGTAACAGATTTACTGAGTTTTACATAGAATTTAATCTCGTACCTCTGCTCTAACGAACGCTGCATTTTCGGCTTGCACCACTCACAGAAACACGTCGCGCGAAAATGCCTGTCCTGACTCGGTCGGAGACAACTGACTAGCCGCTCGTTCGTTTCCTAGGAACGTCATCTACCGAATCCAGTCGGCGCGCGCACGCTCCGAAGTACAGTCGCGGCGGAAGAAAATCAGGTCTATTACTTTCCGGACAAATCCTTTATTATAAAATGTTTAGCTTTTGGCCGATTGTGAAATTATCTGCTGAGTACTTCCAATCATTACCTACATAGTCTAAGTAGTTCAAAGAAAGAGCACGCCGAGGTCAGTCACCTTCGGCTCATCAAAATGTTTGTAGAGGCAAAAAGTCCAACAAATTGCATTTAATTAAATATACTTAACTTGCGACACAAAACTACTATATAACGGCTGTAAAAAAAGGTTTAAATATGTATGTATATGTACTTAAGAACCCAAGTCGTTGAAGTCGTCAAATTGATTTCCAATCAATTAAAATTCCATGATACTCGACTTGTTAACGAAAATTCTGTTGATTAATGTGCTGCCATGACTTTAATTGATTTTGTTGTTATTTGCTCTTGTCTCTTCCACAGGATATAGTACCTATGGAACAAGTTAGCTCTATGGTTTCAAACGGTGGCGGCAGTGTAACCATGCAACGCGACGACGAATACCGGAATCGTATAATGAAAAGTAAGTGTGTCATTCAAGTCGAGCATGCTGTCACAGTCTCACCCTCACCTATCACCCGCTACTCATCACTCTAAGCACATACATATGTATGTTTGTAGGCATGTAGTAAGCATGTTGCAAGTGTAGTAAATAAGCTTTGTACCAACCCGTCTTCCGTTCCCTCCTACCGTTATTCCATCTATGTATGTGTGTTTGTTTATTGCAGTAGTCCATCTGTCAGCGCAGCTGCTCAGTGCACAACGTACAGTGCCCGACCCAGCGCCAAGCGTCATCCATCAGCTCTGGCGACTGTTGAGCTCCAAACTAACTATTCATTTACACGCGCGCTTCCATCTGCTTTGAACAATTTTCACTGGCATCTTGTCTCGTCATCATCGTCACCAGCGCCGACATCACTTTATCACATTGAAAGCTCTTCATGCGCCTTGTTTGTTGCGTCCGTCCACCGAGCTCTACAGTGCCACTCATTTCAACAGAGCTCGCGTTACCGTCTAGCACGCCTTACACCTTCTGTCGCTTTCTATCGAGTTAGCTTAGCCGATCGGCTCGTTTGCCGTCATACACGTCGCTTGCCACCTGCCACCTGCCACCAGCTTGTTGTGTGTCGTATTGTCCCAGCCCATCCTTTCTACATCCGCCAAAACATGGCAGCGCTGAAAAGTTGACACAGTTTTATATCCGTCGACATGTTTTTGGTTACTGTTTCAGCGGTGACACTTGAGTCTCACAATCAGATGTTTGTATCTA
This sequence comes from Bactrocera dorsalis, assembly GCF_023373825.1. NCBI lineage: Eukaryota > Metazoa > Arthropoda > Insecta > Diptera > Tephritidae > Bactrocera > Bactrocera dorsalis. The sequence goes on from NC_064307.1 coordinate 6,080,895, forward strand.
CTGTTTGTATGTAATTAGTGTCTATTACTTGCAACTACAGTTGACTGTCGAAAAGATAGCGACAAGTCGAAAAATTGCGAAAAGTTCGATTCTTGCTTACCGAAGACTGAATAAAGTCACTCTACCTCGACATATCCGAAACCAAATTTGTACTTTTTACTTGACCGATGCAGTCGGAGTTAGAAGGCAAAAAAGGTAAATGGAATTCCGGCATAACCTCAAGGGTTTGAGGTGAATTAGGTTATTATAGAGAGGGTCCCAGTCTCAAAACACAAATTTATGAAGCCAGAGCTCACTTAGTTGATATAATAAAGTTATGTTGTTGTTGTTGTAGCAGCAGAAATCTGAGTTTTCAGTCCTTGGCCGGATAAACATCCTGGTCCGTTCCAGTTACGGACGGTTGTGGGAACGGATAACAAAGTTATATAGTTTATCGTTTGCCCAAAGCTCAAGGCTAGGCCGTTTGCAAAAATCTTACCAGTTCTTATTAGACAACCAAAGCCTTCTATACCGGTGATCTAAGGGTTTAAATGAGTTGAAGGTCGCATCTCGCGGAAAGCTAATTTTTACAAGATTCATGGATGTCAAAAAGTCGGAGCCGAAATCAATCATGTTAACGCACAGGGTCGAGAGCAAAGGTATACACTTGAGAACCTAAGCTTCATTCTCATTTTTAGCTACATACTGGTCACTTTTCCATACATGATACACATACATATATGAATGTGTGCGTGCGCACTTTCAAGGCTCTCCATAGTATGCGGACCTATGGCTGTACATTCGCAAAAAATTAATTGAAATATTTCTCCATGGTCTTGTTTCTGTGGCTAAGCCTGTGGCTGCGGTTGTATTCCACTCGATTGTTTGTACCAGTTTTTTATGCTCTTCGTTAGCACATCCTTGAAATGCGCGGCATGCTTCTTCGCGGTTTATAGCCACTAACTGTTTGTAAATATATAAAAAATATCAATTGTAGGTACGTGCATTAGGGTGTGCTCGCTTAGGAAATTATGCAAAATATGTACATATGTGCTAAAAAATAGAAAAAGTACATACTATAAGTTTAGACTGCAGATACAGGGTTTGTCCGGAAAGTAATAGGACTGATTTTCTTCCGCCGCGACTGTACCTCGGAGTGGGCGCGCGCCGTCTGTACTCGGTAGAGGGCTTTTCTAGCTACCAACGAGCGGCCGGTCAGTTGGCTCCGAGCACCTGGAGAGTCAGGACAAACATTTTAGCGCGACGTGATTCAGTGAGTGGTGCAAACCGAAAATGCAGCGTTCTTTAGAGAAGAGGTTCGCGATTAAATTCTGTGTGAAGCTCGGCAAATCTGCGATAGAGACGTTTGATATGATCAAGCAGGCGTATCCATTGCTCTAGCAAGAAGGGGTATGTTTAGGTGGCACCAAGCCTTTTTGGAGGGCCGGGAAGAAGTCGCTGATGAAGGAGCAAATCCAAAGTGGAGCGATGCTCATTGTCTTTTTTGACATCATTGTCATCGTCTACCATAAATTGGTTTCTTCTGTACAAACCGTAAACGCCAAGGTTTTCGTGGAAGTCCTCAAGAGACTCAAACGAAGGGTCAATCGCATCCGACAAGACATCGTAGCCGATTGAAAGTTACACCACGACAACGCCCCTGCTCAAAATCGTTTTTCTTTTCGACTCTCAAGGCTATGCTGGAGTATGCCTTCTGTGACGCCTTCTATGTTTGGAAATCGCGATGGCAGCGCTGCATCGACGCAGAAAGAGCCTATTTTCAAAGTTTTTAAAGAATTGTAACGATTGGTTCCATAGATTTTTTTAAATCCACTCAGTCCTATTACTTTCCGGACAAAACTGTTATATCTAAGTCTTGAAGACAGAGACTTTACACAACGTTGTCTACTTCCGAGTCTATTATCCGATTGGTGATAAATCATAGACGATGAAACAACAATTCTACTTCCTAGCACCGTCTGGTTCACCCTAAAGCGCTTATTTGCGCACAGCAGTCGAGCATACGCACATGACTTGAAGGCGGCATCCGCCAAGGTGGCTAAGCGCAGAGTGAAACGTAGATAACGGTAAAAGTGATGTTGGCGTTGACGATGGCGGCGCCGAAGGTGGCAGCGGAGGCGGCTGTATTGTTGGCGCTTTGCGTGCTCATGCATATAACGGCGCTGCTACTGCTGGAAATAGTGAAATAGTGTGTGCATTGACGCGCGCAGGCACACATGAGTCTACTTCTATACACACCTACATATACATATTTGCACATATACGAGTGTGTGTGTGTGTGCCTGTGCATTTCTTTAGCTGATAGTGTGGTTTTGTCTTTTTATTCCCATTTATTTCACTTTTGTCGATTTGTAACGCCATAATGCTGTTTGTTATTTGTTGTTGGTTTGTTTGTTTGTTCCCCCTCATCTATTTGCATGTGTGCCTATGTGTTAGTAAGTGACTACATGCACAGCACGTATTCACAAGTGTAGTTGTATGCCCATTGAGCATGTGAATCTCGTTTTTTTATGTGTGTGTATATAGTTGTTGTTGTTGTAGCTGCCTTTTATGCAGCACATCTGGTGCATGAGGCTGTGCGAAATTAATTGAAATGCTCCTTTTGTACTTTCCATTTTTTATTTTTACACCACTTTTCCTTTAATGGCGGAACGACGCGTGCGAATGGCGTTGGCGAATGCACAAAAACCGCAAATTGGAATAATTATGACAAATATTCGCATCGCAAAAAATGCCTACATTGAAAAATCGTGCATATTTATGTGCAATTTTTAAACATTCATCATTGCTCTAAACATCAACGAAATCAATGATGACGCAAATTATACGACGATTGATGAATGATGCGTTAATGTTGTTGTGCATGCGTTGGAATTATCCATTTTAGTACGGCGTGTGGGTGAGTGCTTCAATTGGATTAATGAATTTGCACGAGAGTAAAAGAAAAACCATAAATGAAGCACCCATATAATACATAGACAATACTTTATTGCTATTATTTTTAAATTATTTATTTATTTAGAAAAGCCTGCTGTTACATACATATATAATATATCAAAATATACATTATTATATACTAATTATTTTTCGTGAATATATTTACAAATACATACTTATTTTCAAGTCCTTAAATTCTCAATATTTTGCTGTCTAATAGTCATCTTAAAAATTTTAAATACTCCTTAATTATCAGTGTTAAAATTCATAACCAAATATGCTTTTAATTAATATATTGTAGTTCCTTACCATTGCCTTGTGAATCCCCTGACTGTTTTTAGCCTATATGTATGGTATGTAGTACATATATCGTCATCTAAAATGCAAAATAATCTAATATCATCGCGAAGGTAAACCAATAAATAGAAAACACTCATATTGAAATAAAATTTGAGTTTTGGTTATAAAATGGTTATGTATTGGTTATAAAATGGTTATATATTGGTTATCATATTGAAACAAAATTTCAGTTTTGGTTATAAATAGGATATATATTGGTTATCATGTTGAAACAAAATTTCAGTTTTGGTTATAAAACGGTTGTGTATTGGTTATCATACTCTGACATTGAAATAAAATTGAGTTTTGGTTATAAAACGGTTACATATTGGTTTTGAATTTAGGTTATAAAATGATTATATATTGGTTATCATACACTCATATTATATTAAAACAAAATTTGATTTTCGGTTATAAAATGGTTATAAATGAATATATATTGGTTATCATACACTCAGATTGAAACGAAATTTCTGTTTTGGTTACAAAATGGTTATAAAATGGTTATTTTATCTAACAGCGATTTTTGCTTTTTTCATGATACGTTGTTTTGCATTTTAGGTGACGATATGTATCTATCTAGTGTTAACTATTTAACTGATTTGTATGAGTTGAATTTAGCTTTATGGAGTGCAATGATTGCTTCAGCTTAATTTTTTTCTTTATTGCAGTACTGAATAAATCTCCTTGTAAGTACCCACTTTTTCGTAAAGTGGTAACCCCGTTTTTGTTTTGTATCCCATCGTTTTTAGCAGGAAAACAAATGAAATTTTAGCTATATATTTTTTGTATATACGTACATATATACTGTAATTGGATAATAGAATTAAATTCTTATGTTTTCCATTAGTGCGAATATTAATTAGTCCCTTAGCTAATAAGAAATATCATGATTTATCGGGAATGTATATTTATTGATTATTATATGTTTGGGTGCGCAATACTTCGTGTTTATTTATAATTGAATGGAAAGAGTTGAAATTGTAAGAGAATAAGCTAAAAAGTTCGTATGTTTTGGGAAGTGAATCAAGCTTTAAGTGTATAAAGGCTTGAAGCTATAAAATCTAAAGGTCATACATATAAATTCCTGGTTATTTCAGACAAAAAAAAATATTTCTGCACATGTATCGAATGAGTATATTTTTGCAAATATTTTTCGAAAATTGGACGTGCATTCGACTAATAGTTTCGACTCCTAAAACTTTCAAACTTATTTGTAGATAAACATTGTTTTGAGAGAGAGTTGTTGATGAAAATGTATCGAAATGGCTGGACTAAGCGAATTACACGACCTTTTTAGATATATTTTTCAGCTAATGATCAAAGAAATAAGAGTTTTGATAATAATAACAATCTTTTATTTAAGTGTATATTTTGTCATAAAAATCGACTGTCCATTAAAGGGATTTTCTGGTCTATATGCCCGAATTTCGATCATTTTTTGACATTTAACTTCTTTTACTAATAATTTTTTATTTCTATCTGAAGAGGAAAATTTCATACTCTTGCAACATGAAAAAATCAAAGGCAGGAGGTACTTTTAGGTGTGCTAATATAAGGTTTGTTAGTTATATGAGGACTAGGGCGAGTTTTCACCTGATTTTATTCTAAGCACAAAATTGCATCGTTATAAGGAAAACACGTTCTCTCTTTATAGTAGGTGTATGAGGGCACAGGCATAATACTATCAGGAAAGGATTCTCTCTGAATTTCATTTGAATCATTGTCGGATATTTTTTTTGGGTAAAAAGTTAAAGCACTGAGCCCATTTATTGAGTACATAAAGGTTTGAACAGTTTTGGTTCGATTTGTGCAATTTTTAGTCATAAGGTCATAAGAGCACAATTCGTGCCAATTTTGGCAGTGATATATTAATTGATTATTGATTTGTATACTGGAATGTGAAAGTTTCAAATGCACATTAAATTTCTGCTACGATTGAAGAAGGTGTAGTTCTAGCCTGATTTCGCATATTTTCATATTGTAACATAGGAATGCCACGTACCAAATTTTGTCGAAATCGATCGATCTGGGATTTCACCTAAAAGTGAGCGGTGCTACTCTCATCGTCCAATTTTTAGCCCTGTTATCACTGTGATCGTCTGTTCACAGTTAGTGTTTTATGTCTTAATTTAGTGATTAGTTATGGCACTTACAGTTTTCGGATAATGGGGTTTTGTAGGCATAGCAATGATCGGATTACGCCCATCTACGAACTCGTAATTTTTTTGTGACTAAGAAACGCGCACATCAATATTATCCATATCCATATCTCCATTTTTACTCAAGTTACAGCTTGCACGGACCGTCGGACGGATGAACAGATCGTCACCCGGATTTCAACTCACTTCTTCATCATTCATAGATATCCCAATATATATAACCCTATATCTTGATTAGTTTTAGGTGTTACATACAACGGTTAGGTGAACAAAACTATGCGTTCTTGAATACGGCCTTCTCGTCTCTATGATTTCTACTCCAGTGGCCATCTGAAAAACAAAACAATGCAGGACTATTGTATTTAGTAGGAACTTCGCTATCTTAAGAAACCGCAAAACGAAAAAAAGTTAATAAAATGGCGTCTACTCCAAAATAAAGCTGGATTTTTCACATGTTTGTCGAATTTTTAGAAAATATTATACACTTTTGTTTTCCAGTTTTTGTTGTTTCTTATGATAGAGAGATATGTATTTCAAGAATATAAATGCCATATTTCTTTGGAGATTAAATATCACTCATACGCATAGGTGTTTGGGCCAATGAATATTTCTGTTGTGGATGACAATACACAAAAGCCAATGCACAATGTGGTTAATACAAATAAAATGTTCATAAAATTAAGATTATGTACGAGGGCAAAAAGCTGTAGAAAAATGTGACTATTTTAATATGCAGAAGTTATTAGTTTTTGAACTTCGGACAGTTGAGAATTGCCTTTTTCCTAACACCAAAAAGTTACCAGAAAAGTGACAAGGTCTCAGTTCAACTGTTTATATTTTATTACAAGTTGGAGTAATTTAACTAATAAAAATAGAAATGGTAAGCATTTTTTCAAAAACCTTGTATCCTAAGATAGCCGTACTAACGTACCTGAAAATGAAAAATATTTAAAATTATTATTAAATTATTATTATTAAATATTTTGAATACTTTAAAACGCTTAAACTCGCATACTTCCTAAACACATATGATACATTTAATATGATGCTCACTGAAGGATATGGATGCCGTGAATATCGGAAACTTGTCTTAGCCTATCCGCCTTTTAATAATACAACTGTGTTTCTGAAATTATAACTATAACCTAAAAAAACTTTCCTGCTTTCGACTAAAAAGTATTAAAAATTCAACACCTTCCATGGATTAAATAGAAATTGCTTTCGTATTAATAAACCGTTGCGAAGTTCATATTACCAAATTTGCAAAACTTACAAGCACCACTTATTGGAGTACATAGAACCATGTAGTACATGTGTACGAGCATGCAAGTGCATGTGTGCTAATGTATGCACACAACAAGTGTTTTTGGTGCTTGTGTTTGTAACGGAATCAACAATGAGGAGAAGACCCCCAGCAATTCCAAGCTGCGCAATAGACCCAGCAGAAAAATTTGTTTGCTTAAAACTCAACTGGTTACATAGTAGTAATGAATTCGAGTTTCAGGTTTCTACTCAACGAAAATCACAAATACTCGCAAAACTAAATTTTTTTTATGAAAATATAGGTGCTTATTTATTTAAACTACTTCCGGCTACTGTTGCTTGAAGCGGTTTTAGAGAACTAGTTTGTATAACAAATATAAAGAGCTTCACAGCACAAGCCATACACCAGTAACCGCTATGCTTTCTGCATGGTAACGTTCGCTGAAGAGCAAACACAAATACCTAAACACTCGCACTTACATATGTATGTATGCAGCAGCTCGTGGAGAAGTATTTGCATTCAAGCAAAAGTATCTCAGGGAGCTTGTACTCATACTTGTCGGCAGACGCTTCACGTATGCAAAGCATTTCCAGCACGTAAACCGAAAAACACAAAGCATGCGCCGCACACACGTGCACACCCACATTGAGGCAGTACGCTGCAATGCTTGTGACTTGCAAATGGGTTTGATTAGTGAGAGTGTGCTTGTAATTTTGGCATAAAGCATGCTTTGGCCGAAGGCAATGGGTTAATTGCTTGTATATTTGCCATTTTTCTCACATAAATTTTAAAGTACACAAAAAGTTAGTTATGAGCGGGTGAAAATTTCATAACGGTCAGCAGTTAATTTTATGAGCTGCCTAACAAAAATGCAAGGGGAAAGGTTTGTTTAAAGGGCGGCGGGAGATGAAAGCTAGTTATAAAACGATACGCCGGACTATTGAGTGGGGGCAAGGAGGAAGTAAAATTGATTGTCATTTATAATTACATTTTTTTACAAAGAAAAATTATTGAAATTTTCCTTCTCCTTGGGAGCCACGCAGCATGCACTTGATTTTTGATAATCTTTACCTCAAGTTCAAATTTGATCCGGGCTGGTCCATATAAACTGCACGCGAAAACCAAGTCGATACAATTTCCTATATTCATTTCACCAACTCTTATAGATCATCTTAATCATTTTGGTTAATGTTTTGTATGGAGCGTGCCGTTAGTAGAGCCTCAACTAAATACTATAATGTGCTGTCACAAAACGAGAGTCATCAATTAGCTACCGAATTCACTAGAATCGGCTCCCTGTTGTTGTTTTCGAAACCGAAAAATCCGCTTCGTCAACCAAAATGTTCGTGTTGTAAACAAACAGTTGGAAAAACATACAACAATTGACATATACATAGGTATCGAACTGCCCACGAACACGAAAAAAGGTTGGGGGAAAAATACATGTCGATTCGGTTTACCCGCGCAATTTGAATGTACCAGTCCGAGTCAATTTCGACCTTTAGGCTTTTGTGAGTCTTTATGATTCTATTAAGAAATTTCATTCGAAACTGAACAGCTCTGTCTGCTCTCTCTGGCATACGGCGATGACATCGATACCATTTGCCATAACAAACGCGCCGTTAGTTCGGCTTTCTCTAGGTTGGAAAAGAAGCGAAGCAAATTGGTCTGGTAGTGAAAGAGGATAAGACAAATATCTCTTGTCTGACAGGACCTGTCATCAAGCAAAGAGTCCTCACACTCACGACTTGGCCTCCACGTCATTGTTGACAGTCGTGGGTACTTTCGTTTGGCTTGGAATCAGCATTAAGCCGAACAACAATAACATCCCTGAAATCCAACGTAGAATAACCCCTGTCTTCCGTTTATCACAACATGATCGATCCGGAAACAGCTAAGTAGCCTAGTGAATTTTTCTATGCTGGAATCTGGTACCACAGATAAACATATTACGGGTCCCGGCGAAGTCGATCAGCCTTAACCCATTTGGGAATATTTCCTCGTGGAGGCTGAATTTACCCACTGCTGTGCCAAAGATACAATCCTTACCCACCCTGACGTTAGAGTCGCCAAGCACGATTTTGATATCGTGACGGAGGCAGCTCTCATCGGTGCGCTCCAAGCGCTCATAAAAGGCATCTTTGGTCATATCATCCTTATCTTCTGTCGGGGCGTGAGCTCAAATCAGCGATATGTTGAATAACTTCGCTTTGATGAGGATTGTGGCTAAACCTTCATCCACCGTGGTGAAAAATAGTAATAGGCGATAGTCATATGGCCACTGTAATAAATGCCACAAGGACCTACTCGCCTCAGTCCTTGTCCCGTCCATCGCATTTCTTGGAGGGCGGTGTTGTCAGCCTTCCCTCCAACGAGGACATCCCCCTGATGGGCAGCGGCACCTTCCCAATGAAGGGATCGGACATTCCAGGTGCCAGTCCTCAAATCAATCCTTAATGCGTTTGCCATGGTCGTCATCAAAAGGAGGGTCTCTCATCCGGAGCTGTTATTTATTGTTCGCTGGGGGCGTTTTTTACGTGGCTGGCCCCAAACCCATCGCACTACCCAGTTTAGGGGAAATATACAGACTTACAGATGCAAATTTAGGGTAACATCTAGCAAATGGTAACTTCTTCGAAAAGTTCAACTAGTTTAGAAGTAGTGCTGATTTTGAGCGTTGCATTCGAGCTTTTATTTTTGTCAACCCCAGTGAATTTCCAAAATCACAGAAACGAACAAATGCCTTTGACGTATGACTTCTAAATTTTTACAGGGTCAGCAAGGACCGCAAGGAGTTTTTCTTCCGAGAGATGGAATTAACTATTTTCGAATTTTGTGTGCATACAAAATATTTGCTATTTGTATATTGAACAGCTACTTTCCCCTCTCCTCTGATAAAAAAGTTGGCCGGCCATTTCAAGAGCACACAATTTGCCACAGGCAAATCTCTACTTACAGCCTCACTTACTTAGTCAAAGCATAATAGTAATAATAATAAATCATCTCATTGTGGCAAATCTTGCACATGCGAATTGTATAGAAAAGAGGATGAAAGGAGAATGGGAAATATTTACACTTGTCATTGCAATTTGTCAAAGCAATGAAATGAAAGTAAATGACATGCGAAAACAAGCTCATAACAGCGTGCACAAGCAAGCATCATCGCCTTGACTTGCTGAACCGAATTCCCCGTCAGGCACACATTTCTTAGCTGTGATTGTGGGAATCTCGCCTTATTAGCATAAAACACTTACATTTTCAACTAAATTACACAATGTTAATTTAAAAGACAAACTCAGATGCCAGCGACAATGCCAGCAGGACACAAAGCGACTGCGGAGAAGAGAAAAGAGAGCGGGAGGCGATGTAATGAACGGGAGCAGCACGTCACTGCTTTGCTCAAAAATTTTCCATTCAAACGTTTATGTGTGCGCATATTTGTTTGTAAGCCGTCAAGAGGTTATCTTAGCAAGCTGGCGTTTTCTTAGCGTTGCTTTGTGGGCTCTTGGCGCGCTGCCATCGCTGCCATTTCACGTTTCACGCTCCGCACTGTGGCGAATAGCAAGCGTTGCCACCAGATTGTGGCTGCTAGCAATTTCTAGATGGTTAATAAATACAAACTAAACACACAATTTCGGTGGGGCGGTGGAGCGAAGCACAAATACGGCACACTTCACACCCCGCCCGGCGGTATTTGTCACTTTCAGACTTTTGTTAGTGGCTTTAAGTTGGTTTTGTTGTACTTGTTGTTGCTGCTGTCAACATGGTTGATAGTTTTCTGTAGTGCCGTTTGGTGTTTGTTGTTTTGTTGCTGTTGTAAAGATTGGTTGTGTTCGAAAACCCAGCTTATGGATTAAAAGTGGAAAATTCGCTGAAGCAAAAACCGTTAGGCATTTATGATGCTGGCAGTTGCATTATGTGTCGGTCCTGGGCCGTTGGTTGCGGGAGGAAGATAGGAAAGCGCAGCATTTTATGCTTATAAGAAATCCGCAAAATTTTCTGTATATACAAGTACATATAGATTCTTGCGTGCGTCTTCCGAGCGCTCGGCAGCCACAAGCTCATCATAAATACTATATAGTACATATATGTACATATATACAAGTATGTTGGTGTGCGTGAGCCCGCATATTTGTCAGTTCAATGCACTGCCTCGCCAACTTCCGCCAGCCGCTGCAGCTCGACAGCTTCATTACTCAGCCTCCTGGGCCAACTCGATGTTATTGGCAATGGATTGTTGGCTGTCAGTCGTCGAGTGTGTTGATTGAAAAAATTCTCGAGGCTGGCGACTTATGAATGTGTGATATGCGCCAACAGTCGCGTGCGCCCCAGGCGGAGGGGTTTGGTGCGGAGTGCATTTCCGCTGCCAACTCAAGAAAGTTGGTGAATAGTTAAGGCCGTTGTATAAACGTGCTGTCATTTCTTAGTCTTTACGGCTCGAGCCGTCGATGCCGGCGATAGTGGCATTGAAGACGCGCGCACTCCGAAGAATTGCAGAAGTGGCAGGCGCAGGCACTCACATAAATGAACACAGTTTTCTTTATGAATTTCGCAAATAAATGGCAGCCATTCTCAACCACGTTGAATGTAATTTTTCTTCGCTGACTTCTGCTGCTTACTGCTTCGCCAGTAAAGTCGAGAAAGTCGGGAGAGTAGAGATTTTTATGCATTTATCAGACGCTGCTGAATTTTGGCGCTTTTCATAATATTTGTGTGTGCTCAAGGCATTTGTTTGGACCGATGGCACTTGCTGTGTGACTATTTGATTCATGACGTGGCATGGTGGGCCACTGTGGTCGATTCGGTTTTTCAAGCCGCGCGATTTTTGTGCGGTTTTTTGAATGGATTTGTGCGATGCACGCAGATAAACACTGTCAATTTTAGACTTATGTTAAGCATTCATCAGTTTCAGTCAGATATTTGGGAAGTCCGGGGTTCCCGTAGTTTAAAATAGCAATAGTTCGAATCTGGAAAAATATCCTTATTACATGATTCTCATCTCTTTCAAGGTCTTGTCCGATTTAAATATATTTATTTTCGCTCTAGTTCAAAAAATTCAACTTAAAAGTGGGTAATGCCACCCCCCGTTCAATTTTTACCCCGGGTCCCATAAAGCCCTTTCGTAACATCTTGGGTTTCTGATGCATTTAGTAATTGATTATTTGTTGAGTGGACGGGGTTATCTTCCGATTTTATCCACTTTTACAGAGTCGAGGATTGTGCTAAAGTGATTTCTTGTGAGCGAATTTTGTTATTGTAGCTTAAGTCGATTAGAATATATGGTTACGAAATTAAAGAGAGGATGGGACCACACCCACTTTTTCAAAATTTTTAGTTTACTGGTGTGTCTTGCTATGGCGATCCCCTGCGTCAAATTACAACTCTATATCTTAATTTATACATTTTCGATTAATGGCTCCACTTTACTTTTTTGCCAAGGAACCCAAATACCAGGTTTCACCAAGTTATCTCAATTTTTTCTCAAGTTACAGCTCGCACGGACAAACGGACGGACAGTCACCCGGATTACAACTATTTTAACAGATTACGGTATAAATAACGGTGCTTCAGGGTGTTAAAATATTTATTACTCAAGAAGCTCGTGACTCCCGCCTTTTGCTTTTGTCGAATTTTCGCACGTACCACGAAGTTAGTACATACGTACGTACATATGTACGTATGTCTTGAATTCCGACCGGCGATCAATAAACTAAATTATGTGCCAGCATCACATTTTCATGAGCTCGCATACACTCACAGACACATACACGCTTTTGTATGTGTGTGTGCATTGGTTTTCTCTGTTTGTGCGTGCCTCTGCGTGACCTCTTCTGCATACGCCATTGCGTTTCTCCCATGCATATTTAATTTTGTCGGAAGCGCGGGGCTTCTGCTACCGTCACTGGCTGCTGGTGTTATTTATTTGGATTTAATTGATGCTTTGTTGGCTTTTTGATTAAGTGTGCGCACATCAGTGCTTAAATGTAATGTGCTCGTGGCAATGTTTTTGTGAATGGCTAAGCGTGCATTGCGTTCAAGCTTAAATTGCTGAAGCGGAAATTCTCATTAATGCTGCGCCAAACTTTGGTTGCCATATGTAATACCATTGACGAATTTCCAGTTGAGTTATGGGCGCCTATAAAGTGTGTTGCAAATATTATTTGGTTATAGGATTGCCTTATATTTCTCGATTAGAGTTTCATGTGGATTAAAATTGTCAATATGCTGCGATTTAAATTAAATTTAGATAAAAAATTGAATGTGATGAAACAAATGTGTATGTGTAAACACAAATTTCATCATACGGACATATCACATTCGGTTCAGAGGCTTGTGTGGTCTCATGTATAATAAATATGTTATTTTTTATACAAATCAGTTTGCTGAAAGATAAAAGTAGACAAATTTAATCACATTTATTTGCTTTCTATTTATCACAAACTACACGTAGTCATATATGTATATTCATAAAAATTAAATTTTTTTATATTTTTTTTTACTTTGAGCTTGCACAGCTTTGTGTTAAATTTAAGTTGATTGCATTCATATGCCTGAGCGATTCGTTCCAATTAAGCTTTTAGCTTTGCTGCGCCACTAACTGAGTAATTATATTGATTTTGTTCATCTGTGGCGTTAAATCTTTCATTTCTCGCGTGTAAAGTAAGAAAGGTGTTTGAGGACCTACAGGGCGTATACGTAACATTTGTTGACAAACTCAACGCATTCCAAATATCGTACGCTTTCTCATACGGACTACCTAAAAAAAAATAAAATTATATATATTGGACACACCAAATAGCAAAAGGTTTTGCATGAATTTCGCCTTCCACTTCCTCGCATCATTCAGCAGAATGTCTATAACTCTGAAATATGATAAGAGGTATTAGCAAAGATTAGAATTTTTTGACAGAATTATTTTATTAGAATGGCTGTGACGCTATTACCCGAGGTGTGTGCGTGTAATTGCTCCAGTTACAAGTTCTGAGCCAACTGTACCTGTATAAAAGCCCCATCATCGCTACCTCGGACAGGCAGGATTTGTTTACAATAACATCAGTTTGCTGTCAGTCCACAGTGAACCAATGAAAAAGCGACAAACTGTAAAAAAATAAATATGAACATTTCATACAAAAGCAATATTTTTAATTATCCTGAACACGCACTCTACAAACTGGGTCACTCGCCGCTCATAGCAGCTCAACTCTCGTCAATTAGAGTGGCTCGTGCATTTGAAATTTTAATTGCACGAGAAAATCAATAACTCATGCGGCGAAGAGGCGGCTGCATTTGCATACTCATAAACATGAATTGATTTCAAATTTATACAATATTAATATCAATGTATGCGAAGGCAAAACACTCCCTATCAACCCACTTACAGCAGAACCGATTCTTTGGTAGAGTGTGTTGGAGGGGGGAACTCAGAAGTGCTCATTACTCAGATGGCGCGTATTGACAGACAATGCACGGAATGGGATCATTAAATGGCAATACTCGCATATTCACAAGTGCCCACGCCTCGAAGGACACTTTCAATGGCAACGTAGAGGCCGCGTGGACTTACCCATTGTCGACTGGGATACGAATGTATTATTTGTGCTGCGCTATATTCGCGATTAGAACGTGCAATTTTTATCGCCTAAGAAGTTAATTTGCAATTTTATATCAACATTCGCATTAACTAAATTATTGTTTACTTTTAAATGACAGCCGAGTACTAATGGCACATTCCTACGCTCAAAGTGCCAGCAAATAAACAAGTAGCTGTCCACCCCTCCGCCGCCCTCTCTGCTGTGCAGTAAATGAGCGTCGCGTCGGGGCCGCACAGCGTGTTCTCGTATCGGTAGGGTGGTGGCTTAGCCATGTCGGAACAGCTGGCGATTTGGAGAAATTGCATTTAATAATGCAAAATGGTGGAAATGAGCAACATAATGAATTAAGTTTGGCTGTTTTGCCCGTTTTGCACAGGCGGCGAAAATAAAACAACAAAGAAGCAAAGGAAAATGCAAAAAAGTTGAATAAACCTCGGTGTTTAGTGGAAAGGGAAAATACATATATTGTATATGACACATACATACATTGTGACAAAAAAGTACGCGAAAATCGTAAAAAAGAAACGCAAAATATTTAGTTATTCATCAATATTTATTTTGTTGCCTTCAAAGTTATCCCCACCAGTTGTAATACACTCACAACTTACAACGATTTTTCAAGTCCTCGAAGCATTTTTCATAAGCAGTTTTTAGGACGCCTTTCAGCTGAAAAAGAGTTCCACGGAGCGGCAATTTCAGTCTGGGGAACAAGAAAAATAACACGGAGCCAAATATGGCTATGAATACGGTGGTTAATCGATGGTTTTATGGCATTTTTGGATTGTTCTTACACAATTTCATCCGTTTTCGACGGACGTTCTCACTTAAACGCCTCAATACGGCCAAATATAACTCCTTAATGAATGTCTGTTCTTCTAGAAGAAATTAATGATGCATCGAACTACGAATATCGAAAAAAACAATGAGCAACACTTTGATTTTTGGTCGACTTTGGCACAGTTTTTTTTTGGTTTCGGCTCGTTTTATTCCTCCATTCCCACGATAGTATGCTTGTTTGCATGTCAAACTCATACAGCCATGTCTCATCGGCAGTAGTAACGTTCCCCATGAATGTGGGAACGGATTTCGCATGATCCAGGGACCTGTTTATAGTACTCGTTTTGAAAAAATCGGGACGAGTCAAGCAAGAACGGCGTCTCATACCCAAAACATCCACCAAAATCATTCGAATGAACTCGCGAGAGATGTCGAAGTCTCTTACCAACATTCTTACACTTGTCTGATGATTTTCAAGCACCTTAATCTTCACTTTGTATTATTTTCATCAGTTGAAAAGATCCAAGGTGGTCCAGAACGAGTCAAGTCTTTAACGATCTCTCGATCGTCTTTGAAGTCTTTGTACCACTCGTAGGTTGAGTTTTTGATAAAACTGCAACACCGTAAGCCTTTTCCAATATTCGCAACGAATTCGCACACGAAATTTGGTTAGAAAAACAAAATTTTAGACAAATTCTTTGCTCGATATTTTATCCACTGCGAAAATAACAACGCATTACTGACTACTAACATAGCAAAATACATTTTCTTGAAACATCATTTACCCGCTGAACAAAACAATTTCTGGCTTTTTTGTTGTCACAATGTAAACAAACCCATAAACACATTTATGTGTGAATATATAAACTTATAAAGGTCAGGAATTTTCATTTTACTGAGCTCAGAGTTATTGGTTTGTTGTTGTCGGCATAAAAGCTCATATTTTATTTCTAGCACTTTTAAAGAAGTAAGGTTGAATTGCATAATTAAGTATTCTGTATGTGCTCGCTGTTGGCTTTAGGTAATTTCGTAAAAAAGAGTGATTTCACTATACTACATTTTTTTCCTCGACTTCGCTATATCAGCTTTCTTCAAGTGGTTTTGGGCTTTAGTGAATAGATCTGTTCCTAAGCTTTTTAACTTCTTCCGGCAAAAGCGCTGTGAACTTCTACAATATAACTACATATTACTTATGTTTGGGAAGGAGTAACCTCAAAAAACGCACAAACAAAAGGGCCTCAAATCAAAGATGATTTGAACATATTGAAGGTGCGGTTATCATGTTCTTTACCAAAAATTAAATCAGCTATAACAATGAATTACTGAACCAATGTCAGAAAGCACTTCGAAAGCACATTCGATTCGCTTTCTTTGATCGAGGACAAGTAAAAAAGAGCTTTCATTCAGGAGCCTTTACGAAGGGCTTTTGCCATCTATGATAATACCTGTATTCCCGTTTGAAACAGGCTTTTAAGCTATTTTTATCAATGGATTCTTTAACACAAAATTTTAAAAAATTTTTGTCTTGGGTGTTGGCAAACTCCGAACATATTATTGCTATAAAAAATTTCAGCCGTTCGGAGCCTTTCTTGCAGGAGAAGGTGAACGATACATTCAGCAGAGAAGTAAACAAAATTCCGAACTTAATTTGTTCCGCAAGGATGGACGCACTTTTCTGTATAGTGTTACTAAACACGCGAGTAAATAAAATATGAAAATTTAAGAGCAACAAACTGCCATAAGATAGCATATTTATGCACTACATATTAACATATCCACCTAACTAATTTCGGGTTTTCCAGAAGTCGCCATGTTCTAAGCACACATCGACAAAACATACACAGTCATTATATGTGTAGCGTTGCTTATAAACTTTGTTTGTGTCTGCTTCCATTTATTGTGTACAAAAGTGTATGTACCTGCGTCTATATGCGTGTACATGGAAGTCCATTTGGCTGAATATGCATTTATCCGGTTGTATGCTCCATTTGTTCGACTCTCGTGGGAAATGCTTGGATGTAGATGCAAAATTAAAAGTGGTCGAGAGCAGCTGCGTACAAAATGTATTTGCCTAGGAAAGCCTGTTAGACACTTCATTTCGCAGGCCGCAAGGCAGTCAGCTAGTCATACTCGTATGTAGACGCCGACGCTAAGCGAAGCCCTGGCAGCTCATGACCCACTTCGCGGCGATTTAGTGCTTCAGGAGCTAAAACTAGGCGTGCGTGGTGCGAATACACGGCCGGATGAAGGTGTGGAGGCTGCAGAATGCATATATTTTAAATTTATATGCGTGTACATATGTATGTAGTAAAGTGTGTAGTGAGTGCGAGGGAACAAAGAGCCGCCGCTTGCGAGCTGGAGTGGTGAAAGAATGTTGTTGCTGCTGTTTATTGCTGCCGCCAGCAGGACTTTCAGTGATGCATATAGTTATGGGAGGCATTTAAGGATGGATGGCTTGCGGCTGTGTCTGGAGCAGACAATAACCACACACATCAGCTTGATTGCGAGCAGCGCAGGCGTGCACCGCCCGAATTTAGTGTTAATTGTGAAGCCACAAAAGGCGAGACGAGCTCCATGCTGGTCCATCTACAGCGTATTATGAGTTTGGCAATAATAGAGCATAAATGTGTGGAGGTTTGTGAAATAAGCAGATATTTCCATATATACTTATGGCTTAGCTTGCTGGGGGCTTATTGCCATACTGAGGGAAATTCAACGTAAAATAAAAGCGGGGCTACTTATTGGCTGCAGCCACGGTATTATATACGAATGTATGTATTATTGTTTTCCATCTCGGTCCAGTTACTTTCATTTGTTATATTTTTCCTTTCTTTTCTGGAAAAAACTTTGCTATCTCACAAATTGCATTCGAATTGTGCGTTTTATTCCGGCACTAAAACCACTGAATATCTTGGCATTCAAAATTCCGCTGCAAGTATATTCGAATGTCGAAGATGCAAGAGAAAAGAGAGAGCCGGCAGAATGCAAATGTGGGCTAAACGGCTTCCATCTTCTTAGCGTTGTAAGTAGATAAAATAGTGAAATCTATGTCCTTGAGAAATTTTAGTATTTAGTGTTTCCGTTTCCTCCTATTGTCCACTTTTGAATTGCCGTCGCTGCGATTTCTACTATTGTGTTCTGTTTTTGTCCGAAAGGTATGACTATGGTATGAATTTTTATAATAAATTGTAATAAATTTCTGCTGTTTTGATGAGAATAATTCTCTGCTTTAAGTAGGCTATTTGACAAAGATCTTCTTACCAGAGTGTACCAAAATCGGAGCTTACATTGTGCTTACCAAATTAATTGAAAAGAATTTAATGGTGTTTAAAATACCAAATTTAAAGAAGAAGTTCAGAGGGGTCAATATAAAATTAAAACACAAAATTTTCCTGAAGAAAATCAAAATAATTTAATAATAGAGAATTTTTATATTAATTCGACGCAACTAGGCCTTTAGGAGGACCGTTGTGAAACCACCGGGATTAAGATCCCTTCAGTTATTGTCTCCTTTTTGAACTAACCCGTACTTCTGATAAAGTGTTTCAGTATAAAAAGTTGCATCTCTGAAACCTCCGAAATATCGTCAAGACAACTTTCCTCTTCTTTTCTTTCTTGTCTTTTCCTTTCCTTTTCTTTCCTATAGTCTCCTCCTCTTGTACCTCCTGACAGCTTCTACAATAGTCATTATAAGGCATTCCTGGTCTGCAGGCTTGCTTCTCAACTAGACCTGCTAGTACTCAAACTGAAGTTCTTATGTTATTCCTTTTAAATTTTAATAAACGGCACGTGCGGCTTTAGAGATTGCCTTCACCGAGACTCCATTATATTTATGTATAACATGTTTGTCGATTAAATATCTACAAGTAGCCAGAGGTGCATACATCTTTTCTTTTCCGTGTCTATTTGTAGGCACTACGTTCTGGCTAATTCATCTGCTTTACAGATACTAGGAATATCACTATGTCTTGGAACCCTTTGCTGGGGTATCGTGAAATGGGAGGAGATATCGAGAGTGATACCGCAGAGCCTGTTAAAACTCGCGTCAAGCCCAGGTATTCTAAAAGATGACTACTCCTCTTGGACCTAGCAACTGAACTCCATCTGGTATCGCAAAGGACCAGAACTGGTCCATGCATGGCTTATAGACCTCGCAGACTAACCGAACATAACCTATCGTGAAATAGGATGTTAGATCCACTAAGAGATCAAGGCATTCCTTCACTATCTTTGACAAAACCCGAAAAGACTTTAGTGATTTTAAAACCGCTTGGCTATCTGTATGAGTTGTGAGTAAACTTTTTATTAAGACAAGAAGGCTTTCTTTAATTGCTGTGATCTCCGCTTAGAAGATATTGCAGGGGTCTAGAAAACGCAAGGCGGTTGGAATGTCTTAATTGGCTGAAAAGACATCTCTCACTCGATTATCTGTTTGTATTAATCGATATAGAACTTCATATGTATTTTTGTTGATCTTTCTATGTCGTTTTCAGACTCTAATTCCACTAAATTAAATATACATTTTAAATATTACTACAAAGTTCGGTATGTGACTTTGCTAAACCGTGCGCTCTGCGCGTATTTGTGGACTGAACTTAATGTAACCCACAAAAAAATTGTATTTTTAGTTTACTTTCTTTGCCGGTCCAACGCACATAACCTTCGAAAAATGATAAACAATGCTGATGATAGTAAAAAGCTTCCGTTTCTATTTATAGTCATTCCAGTGTCCGCTTTTATCTCATTTAATATTTTTTGAGGTTATTCTTCTGCAAGAGGAAATTCGGCCGGCTGCTCATTTTATTATTGCGAAAGATAACTAAAACTGTTTGTTGTAAAAACATTGCTGCATATCAAAAATAATTCAAATGACTTGATTGGTGGTATAGTTCGATGGGAGTGGAACGTGGTCATGAAAAGTGCATAAGCTCCGCAACTTTACTACATATGTCTTTGAATAACGTAATCTGGGAAGTCATAGCAGGTAGTGTTCATCGGTTGAGCCTTAATGTTTCATAAACTTTTTCGATTTTGAAATTCGTAAAAGTTAAAATTGTATTTTATTAGAACGAGACCACAAGCGAATGCGAAAATACCTTTTGCTCAAAATATTCTATTGAGCCCTCATTCCTTATGGATTATCCTGATCAGGGTATATCAAGTTTACCACGAAGTTTGTAACAGCCAGAAGGAAACATTGGAGACCCAATATAAATATAATATTTATGTAAATTATACATAAATTATCAATCGAGCCGTGTCCATCTGTCTGTGCGTCCGTCCGTCCGCCTGTCTGTTTATACGCGTACTAAATCTAGAGTTTTTGAGATATCGATCTGATTGCACACATTCTTTTCTCTCCAAGAAGTTACTCATTTGTCGAAATCGTCGTTACCGGACCACTATAGCATATAGGTGTCATACAAACTGAACAATCGGAGTCAAGTGCTTGGATGGAAATTTTTTCCATTTGGAGAAATATTTTCACGAAAGTCGACAGGGATTATTGTGTAATTCAATGTTGTAATTTCCAAATAAATTGTTCAGATCGGATTACTATAGCGTATAGGTGACATGCAAATTTGGTATTTGTGAAGGTTATTGTAGCTCCAGTGCAGCCGACCATTTTTCAAATAGTCCAAAGTATATTGTAAAATTTAAAAAATTGTCGAGTACTGGGCGCTGGGTTTACAGCAATCCAAAAAGAATACAACAGCATTTTGCAATTCCTGCCAGCAATTTCAATTGGCGATTTAGTCCCATGAAAAGTTTATGACAATGCCAGTCACTCTTGCGTCATATCCACACACGAATGGCCTTGGCTTAATGGCGGCTCCTCGCCGCACCACCCAACCACCCACACAACCACTCTCATCATCGTGCCCATTGCTTGAACTGTGAAATTGCTATCACACTCTCGCCAGCTATCACGCTGCCACCAGCTCCACCAGCTGCGCCTTCGGTTTGCGGTGCAACTGGTCAATTGTTATTTATGGCATGTGAATACTAGCGAAGTGAAAAAATAGAGTAAACTGCACAGCTCTGTTTTGCAGCGCAAATTCTTGTGTGTGACCACAACCACTACAACAACAACAGCGATAAAAAGCCCTAACCCCAATGCATACTTGTGGCTTGGACCATTTGGCACCCACTGGCAGACAATCAAATATTCAAATATTCTTCTGTGCATGCCGAGTCGGTTATTTGTGTATATATGTGTGTGTGTGTGTGTGCTGAGACGCACAACTACATGAATGCTTATTTGTATGCTTGCGCTGGCAATAACAAAGGCAACGGTTGTCACGCTAGTTGCACTTGCTGGCATTATCTTTGTTTTTGTTTTGGTTTTCTATTGTTTTCATTTATTTTTAATTTTTTATTTGTTATAACGGTAATAGAGAGAAATAAACACTCAGTTGCATTACCATTGTCATTATGCCATTACGCCGAATGAGTGGCCATTTTGTCTTTTGCCCACTGACATTCGCACACACACATTGACACACTCACACAGACACACTTTCGTGCTTACTTACTTATGTACCGTTAGTCAGCTTGCGTTTGGTAAGCTTTAAATGTGGTCACCACTTCTGTGGCGACTCAGTAGTTTTTGGCGACCGGACAGTTCGACAGTGCAACCGCCTTGGGTGCCGCTCTGCTGTTGCAAGTGCAACATTTTTTCGGCGCAACCACTGGATCCATTGTCCAAACGAGCGTTATTGTGTGTGTGTGTGTGTATTTCTGCGGTTTTTGTTGGCAAAGCGAAAGCAACGAGCGTGTGCATCGCCAAACTTCACGTGGAAAAATCAAATTAAAGAAATAACTGTGAAACTCTAACAATTCCGTTACTTTCCTACTCGAAACAGCAAAAGGGCGCAAACAAAGTAAAAAGTGAAAAAAATCTTTCGTGCAGCAGCAACGCTTTGTGTGGCCGTCCCTTCTGTGCTTTCGAATTTGCGAGATTTTGCCGCTGCAATGAGCACCAAAAGTTTCCTCTGTACGAACTCACGTTAACTGGATAAGTGTTTATATTTCGTTGGTCATTCCAAGTGGTATTTCTCATTTTCATTTTCATTTCCATTCATGTTTTTGTTTTTGTTTTTGCTTTTATTTGCGATGTTTTGTTATTTTTGTAAAGTTTTCTCTGCTACCGTTTCATATGAATTCAATTGTTTCCAGCCAAACAATGTAAACATTGCGCAAACTTATAGCCAGGCACGTCCTCAGCGTTTTGTTATCGACTGTGCCGAAGTTGAGCATTTTGCTGATTAAGCGAACGCTGCAAAAGGCTAAAGTTGTGTTTTGATAAACCTACTCGGGCACATACAAGTTTACAGTTGCACAAATACGGGTGTTTGAGATAATGCCTTGCAATGTCCTCAAGCATCTTCCAGTTGAGTGTTTCGATTTATCTCACATAAATATATGTATTTTCATGTGCCTCCGTCGGGTCAGCCGTCCATTAGGGCTATTCTCATTGGATTAAAATAGCTTTTAGCAGGCGAAATTTTATTTTTCAGAGACTTTCGTGAGACGAAATGACTTTTGATTGAATGCTTGAGAATATTTATTTTATCTTTTAACTCAAAATTTTGTCTGTTAGTATAATAGCTAATATTAGGACTTCTCTGACTGTTATACACCATATATCACTACAATAGTTGACATTTATTGGAAATG
This sequence comes from Bactrocera dorsalis, assembly GCF_023373825.1. Classification (NCBI taxonomy): domain Eukaryota; kingdom Metazoa; phylum Arthropoda; class Insecta; order Diptera; family Tephritidae; genus Bactrocera; species Bactrocera dorsalis. Next base: position 6,103,646 of record NC_064307.1, read on the forward strand.
GAACGACAAATTCTTTGTTGCATTCTTTTACAATTATGCCAATTATGTTGATGATAAGTTGACCGAAGCGCACAAAATACTCTCTTTGCGGAATGTGAATATTCGTAATGTGTACGTTGTTGAGACGTAAATCGTTCCTTGATGAAATGCTAAACAATATATACGCCAAATAATACAAAAATAAGTATAATATATGCACTCGCTATTGATGATTGCGGCATTTCCTTCTACATTTCGATAGAAATAAGGCCTCATGATGCTGTCATACCACATTCCTTACCAAGCGCAAAATTTTTAGGCATAAAATTGCATTTTATGAACCACACGCAGGTTTGTCTCACCGCATTAGCGACAATTGTGTTTGTTGACAAAGCCATTAAGTCAGAAGTGGGCCTCATCTGAGAGGACATTGCTTTATGAAATGGATTAGTGAATTTTTGAGAGAACAAGAGTTTTGCGTAACAATCTTGCACACTCGATTCTCTGTTAAATTGAAGAATCAATCATATCTAAGTATGTTCATATGTGTAAGATGCTCGTAGAAAGAGATACTTAACATTTTGGAAGATGATTTGACTGTAAAATTTTCATCTTTTTAATAGAAAATGATATTTGCTCCTCCGGAACATTGGCAATTATTCGAGCTGTAATTTCTTTGTAGTCTCAGATATAAAAGCAAATACATTTAATAATACATTTTATTACATGTTACACTTGTCGGTCTAAATGACTGTTTTTTGTAAATATTTTCCATGTTAAATAAAATCGAAAATAGTGTCAACTATTAAGAAATTAAATAAAAATCTAATCGAAAAAATGCATTGAAGCAGCGATAACAAATCGCCATTTTGAAAGTGTCCACTTTCAAATTTACTTAAATTTTTTAATACTATGTTCGGACCGACATTGAACACATTTGTGGGTTGTGTAAGTCGTTCGGACTGACAATGTGTGTTTTCGATGAGTTTTCACTGACAACTATCAATAGGGGGATTCCCTTGCTCTTGCAAGATTGCACGATGTTAAAAAATGCCAAAATCTTATACCGAAATATGCAAGACCAAGAGTGCACCCATTGCAGAATCTAGTGATATATGACGGCACGTTTTGGTCTGGCATATTTTACAGCCATTGCAAATAAATTTTTGCGTGTTTGTTGTGCCGTTGCCGCAAGAAGAAAATTGGTGTAAGGGTTTTGCAAGAAAAAGATAATCCCCTTAACAGTGAGCAGCTGTATTTGTATATGGAATGTAAACAAATATCAAGTGACAATTTAGGGCCGGCAAAATATGTTTTCCAATAAAATCGATTAAACTAAAGCAGGCACCGATTATAATGAGTGGAATGTAAGTTTTCAAGTAGTTTTCAGCGAAAACTGTATTTTCGTTTGACAGATTTTACATGGACTAAAACACAAGTTTTCGTGCGAAAACCAGTTTTTTCCCACGAAAACATGTTTTCAATGTCGGTCCGAACATAGTATAAGTTTACTGTAATAATATTTAAACCACAAGCTTTTTTGCTATGATATACCATATTAAAGCCGATAGGACACCCCTAATGTAATATGATAAATTGGTATATAAATTTCTAAAACTGTTTATACTTGTATGTACACCGTTAGTATTTACGAGCGAAATTTACAAAAGTCATTGTACAAGTATATCTATGATACTCTCTTGGTTGCTGTGCAGTCTGCTTTATACTTATACATACATATATTTACACTTGTAAGTCCAACAAAAATTAGCTACCGAGTGGATTTCGCAACTCTTGCAGAAAAGCCAGATTGCATTTCAGATTTTTACAGATTTATTTTTATTATCATTATACTTTATATTTTATACTGTTTTCTTGTTAAGCATTTTCTGCGTGTCACATGCTGAGTAGTGGATTTTAAAATGTTCCGGCTGCGAAATTGAAGATTACTGTTTAGCTGTTTAGGAAACACTTTTATTCCTCTTAGAACTCTGCTTGCTATTTTGGTTCTTTACGAAGCATACAATTTTAAAATGAAAGTTGATTATTTCCGAACAATTATATTTTCGTTTTTTTCGTTTTTCTGAACTGGATTTATGCCATTGGTTAAACAAGCATTTGTTAAAAAGTACCCAGAAACTGTAAATAAAACGCTTTTTTGTCACAATATAAGTATGCATGTCCAAAAATTTTTCATAAAACCAAAACCATTTTTGATTGCAACATTAAAACATTGCTTCATGCTTCATATGATGTTTCAATGAGAGAAATTATTTTGATGAACGAACACAAAAGTGAGGTTAGGCAAAGTGTAATCGCAGTTAATAGATTAATTATCTTATTTTGTGCTTTAATTTTTGAATCTAAAATGCTCCACCATAATTATTTTAAATGTTCGAAAGGCTTGGAAAATATATAAATTATACGAGGGCGGTCCGATAAGTCTATAGCCAATAGAAAAAAATTGTAAAAATTTAGGGAACATGGTGTGGTAACGGCAGAAGTGTGTGACGGTGAGTTCGGTAGGTGAAAGAGCAACTTATTTGACCAAATATGTGATCTATTTCTTGCAATATTGCATCTGGTGTATTATATTTTTTTGGTTTCGGTGAAGTGACTTCTTCAGTAGCCTTTTGTGATCGCTTCACAGTAATTTCTTCAACATTAGCAATATTCCCAGTTTATTGCCATAAAGTCGAATTAGATGGAATCTCCTAGTTAAGAGACCGTAAGAGGAGGAGGAAGTAGTCACATATTCGTATTCGAAATTCGAAATTTAATTAGAATTTATTAAAATTGGTTAACTTTAAATACAAGAAAACAAGAAAGCAGTTTTGAATGAGACATATTCCTTTATTATCAAATGGCCACATATATAATATCTCATATAAGCTTCCAAAGAATTCACCAATCAAAACCAAATGATTTCTCATTAAATTTGGTCGCAAAAATGCACAAAGATCATTACAAAAATCACAACAAAAACCACAGCAATAGAAAGCAAATAAACACAATTATCCAGCACGCACGAATTACTATAAAATATATGTATGTGATACTCAACGAACAAAAACAAAAACAATGTCTACATAACTGTTTGGCCATCACTTGGCAGCATTGAAGTTTTAAAAGTCAAATAAAAAGCGGCAATTGGTGCTGCAGCACGTGCCGCAAAACACATAAAACACAAATAAAAGACCAGAAGCGAATAACTAGTATTTAACAGCGCACGTGTGTGTGTGTGCGAGCGCGCGAGTAAGTCTATTTGATTGCGCATTGCACAAACGGCCCCAACATTTCGGACCACACGGACAGTCTGTGGCAGACGACAACGACGAGCATGGCTCCCGCTCCCGTCGGCCACCACCAGCATCACCAGCAACAGCACAACCAAAAATCGGCGCACATGCACCACCAACAACACCAACAGCACCATGTCGTCTACCAACACCAACAGGCGAACGCACATACACACGCCGCATATGGGCGCAGGCACAGCAACACGGCGACCACGACGGCCGGCACGACAGCCGGTGGCGCTGGTGGCGGCGGCTCGGGTGCAATGGGGCTGGCCATGCCCGGCAGCAGCAGCAGCCAGCGCGAGAGCAGGCCAGCGGACACCACCGTATCCGGCTCGACCATGTACAGCCGAGGTAAATGAAACGCTGAAATGCGCAAATGTGTAATGAATTTTGTCACACACACACACACCACACACTCAGACTCATACACAGGCACGTACCATGCACAGCATATTCTCCTTGTCACATGCATGCCATTGATGCTAATTTTTTACTGTCCTCATTTCATTTCATTTGCTTTTTCGTTTTCTTTTTCTGCAGTCCGCTGTGCTTTTGACGTCGCTTTCTTTAGTTTTCGCTTTCCAGTGGTTGCTTTTTTCGGCTACTCGCCCGGCCTTTTCAGCACATGCATGGCTAACGGCGAATTGGCCTTTTGTTAGCCGGATGCGGCGCTTAGTTAATTAGAAAGTGTTTATCTTTGATTGTATGGGCGTTGCAGTGGCGGTCGCTATGGCTGCTGCAGCTGTGACGCCTGCACGCCCTGCTGCAGCGCGTGTGTGGCGGCGGAATTAACGCTGCGCCATAGGAAATAGGATTTTCATACCCAGTCTTTGTAAGCTAAATACGCCACAATGTTTGCTGTGCTGGGGCCCAAAGCGTGATCGGAACTGAGAGGCCGCAAGATGAGTGCGCACTTCGAAAGGCTGGTGCATTAAAGACACAAACAGTTAGTGGCGGCGCAAATTTATTACAAATTGGCTTTGCGTGACGTTCAAATTATATTACACCTTCCGCTTAGCTGCCTAACATAGATGCAGTCGGCGCGCTGCACGCCGTTGGCGTCATAAAACGCGACATGCAACATGCTGCGGTCACATGCCACCAATTCGCTATCAATAAGCAGATATCAGTGTAGATACGTGTATGTATGCATGCTGGGCCAAAGCCAAAGGAAGTGGTTGTGGCTGTGGGGTGTGAAAATGTGACGGGAAACGAGCGCTGGCGCTACGGAAATCACATTCATTTGATTGTATTTAAGCCATAATTTAGTTTTTCGAATATCCGTTTTTTCGCTCGCATCTGATTGCGATGCGCATCAAAGAGCGAAAGAGTGAATGGCGTTGAAGCGATTGTGCGACTGACTTTGATTGATCCGCAAACCTAATTGTGACTTTGGCATTGAGTATGCAAAGCGAATTAGCATTGACTGCGGCTAGTGTGGCCGTTAGAGTGGGAAGTTCGGGGGTTAGAATGCTTGCGCGTACATTTTCAAGTTTTTCGGAATAAAAAACTAGAAAAAGTTAAAGTTATACATCAAATCATCAAATGTATTAAATATAGAACAAATGGGTTGCTTATACGGCATGGTGTACTGTGTGAATGCTCATGCTGATTTTATGTATAAATTTAACTGTTTATAACTTTTACGGGAATGTGTTTGCGAATCGTTTCTGTAGAGTGCAACTTTTGTATTAACACATCGTATTTTTTTTATTTTTTAAGTTGTAGGCTTATACTGTGTGGAGCTCATTTTTTCGCAAAAAATCAAAATTTCTCTTTTTATCAACATTCCTTTAAATCAACATTCTCAAAATGATTATATCTTAATCAGGTATATTATGTTGGCCGCGAAGATTGTTATACCCAAAAAAACGTTAGAGAGCCCATAAAGCAATATATAAATGATCAGTGTGATGTGCTAAGTCGATTTAACCCTGTCCTAGTACTAGTCCCTCAGTTTGTGAGATATCGCTTTAAAATTTTGCATACATCCTTTGATCATTAAGAAGCTGCTCATTTGTCGGAACCGCCGATATCGTATCACTATCTTATACAACTGCCTCACAAACTGAATGGATAAAATTAAGTGCCTGTATGAAAAGATTTCTTATTTGAATAAATATTTTTACGAAATTTGGTATGAATCACTGCTACGCTAAAACTGTAAACAACTTGCCTTCCACAGCATATAGCTGCCTTAGAAACTTAGGCTAAAAAAAAATGCAGCTGTGGAGGGTTTTGTTGTTCTATAAGTTTTGTCGTTCGATAAGAGAGAGCGTTGCTACTAGCCCTAAATTTTGTTTGTTTTATCGGTACACTCTTTATATGAACGGATATGAAGTTTCATTTATATCTGTCAATTCATTCTTTGTTTACAACCCATTTAGTGTCGCGGTGTAACAGTATTTTTTTACAATGAAAAAAAATTTAATATCGTGCAGTGATAAAATTCCTGTTTTTGGAAGGCTTAGCACCAAAAGAAATTCTCGAACGAATGTTAAAAATATATAATGATTGTTCACCTACAATTAGAACAGTAGAAAGATGGGTTGCTGAATTTAAACGTGGTCGTACAAGCCTTGAAGACGATCCACGTGAAGGACGTCCAAAAAGCGCATCAACACCAGAAATCATAGCCAAAATACAGGATATGGTTTTGGAAGATCGTCGATTGACTGAGAGAGATTTAGTAGAGGCTCTACACATCTCATTAGGCAGTGTGAGCCATATTTTAAGTGAAATTTTGGGTTTTAGAAAGCTGTGTGCACAATGGGTGCCGCATTCGCTAACAATGGAACAAAAACACATTCGAATGCGACTTTCTCAGCAACATTTGAAGTGTTTTAAAAATGATAAAGTGAATTTTGTGCTTAGATTCATCATTATGGAAGAGACTTAGATCTATCACCATGATCCTGAATCAAAACAAGAGGCTAAAGAATGGTGTGCAAGTTCGTGTCTGGAAATTGGCCGAGAAGGTTATGGCATTTATTGGGATGCGACAGCAATTTTGTTTGTGGATTACGTGCAAACTGGTAAAAAAATGAGTTCTGAATATTATTGCAACCTTTTTGACCAGTTGAAGGAAAAAATTCGTGAAAAACCAACAGGTTTGCAGAAGAAAAAAATCCTTTTTCATCAGGACAATACAGTGTGTCAGAAGAGAATTTTGAAAATGGCTAAAATCCATGAATTAAAGCTCAAATTGTTGGAGCATCCACCGTATTCCCCAGATTTGGCCCGCAGCGACTTTCATTTGTTACCAGGATTCAAAAAATGTATGCGTGGTAAGCGTTTTTCATCAAATGAAGAGGTCATAACGAATATTGGTGTATTTTGCACACCTTCCGGATTCTCGCTTCAAGGAGGGGAGCCACAGATTGGAGGAGCATTGGCCCAAGTGTATTAATGTTCAGGGAGATTATACTGAATAATAAAGTATATAGTATTTAAAATATAGTTTTTCTTAGCAAATGACAAAAATTATTGAACAACCCGGTAGTTAATTTTTTTCTCTTTTATTTTTATTTCACAATAAACAGTCGTTGGTCAGAAAGGCTTGTAATGCATTGGCACTCCAAAGTGATATTGAAAATTACAAATTATTGCCGCCTTAATGCATGTGAATGCATATATGTATATGTATACGTCGCTGAGCATATTAAGTTGGCGTATGTGTGAGTGTCATAATTTGCGTGGTATATGCAATCAACTCTCCATTACTGCGATATTTTGTTGTTTAAGCGAGTAATTAAAAATTGCTGGTAAATAAAGTTTAATTACACTTCCCGCCGCAATTGCCGCACACACATTACATGCACTCACTAGTTGTGGCCTTGCGTGTAGTCTTGTGCGTAAACATTGTTTAACGCTTGATTATGCGTCACTGGTTCAGCGCGGAGTAAGCGACAGCCAAGCTCATTCTTATACATATGTGTGCAGCAGCAACTACTTTGCGAATTAACCGCAGATTGTGACATTGTTAAAGTGAGATTTCAAAAAAAAAGAAAAAAAAACTATTTGCGAGAATATATATTTACACATAAAATTACTCGCTTTAAATTAAATTTAAACCCACTCAATTTGTTTTCGTTACGTATTTACTTAAGCGTGCGCTTATGTGTGCAGGTGCTATGGCACCGGTGGCGTATGAGTGATATTTTAGTGCTGGCAGCTTTATTTGTTACTCAAACGACGTGACATTTTAATTTATGCTTTCATATGCCAGTATTTTATACAGATAAATACAAGTGTACATCTGTGTGCTGTGTGCATATATTTGAATGTTTACTGCTCTCGATTATTATATGCGGCAACTCGGTACGTCATTGCGTGCAGAAACGTGTTTTATTATACAAATAGAGTTCATATTTATGCATGTGTATACCTGAGTATGAATTATATATGCAATTGCCAGGCATTTTAAATTTTAAATTATTATCTCACTGCATTTGAAGCATACGGCATTGAAGATATACTATTATATTCTAACGCCTAAGGCTAATTGAGTTTGGAAGATATGCAACGTCATTTATCGATCAGAAATTCGATTTGTATCATTTATTTTAGGTGAATAATATGTGATCTATAAATTGAGTAAATGGGAAGATGATAAATACAGCTTTTAAACCAGACTTGTATCAGCAAAAAGACGATTTGCGGTGAACACTATATTAAAAATATATTTAAGAAGCCCCTTAAGATGTACTTAAGGGGGTATTCTACTCTAGAAATCAAATTTTGGGCAATTTTTTGAATTTTATTTAAAAAAAAACAAAAATATATCTACTATTCATTTTTTTATGGTGTTTTTATTGATATTTTAATAATACAGAAAATAAATTTTACAAAAAAATATTAAAAATTAAAATAATTAGAGGGGGGCAGAGACAGGTGTAAAAAATGGCGCATCCTGGTGACATTGATCCTGACTCTCCTGGTGGTCAGAAAAAAAAAATCAAAAGAAATTCTTAATCAGTAAGGATGCTGTTATAGTCCCTATCTCAGGGAACACGAAAATTTTTTTTTGAAAAATCGCCTGAAAATAAAAATCATTTTTTACGCTTTTTTTTTTGAATTTCCTGAACTTTTTTGAAATATTAAAAACAAAGGCATAAGGATTATATAAAGATAAAGGATAATGGATCAAGTAAATTGGTTGCATAGAACTTGAGATAATGCCGGTGCCGTGTGGAAAAAAGTAGTTTCGAGAAAAACGCGTTTAAAAAAGTGAGTCTACCTACCTACCGGCCTAGGTACTGCGTCACTAAAGTAACTGTAGCTCTTAAAATAAAAATCCTTTGGAGGAGGATATGTTCTTAAGGGTCTAAACTTTAAATATATGAAAAAAATCGAATTTTCCAAAATAGAATACCCCCTTAAAGTGTTATCTAAATCATTGCAGCTGTTTTGCTTTCAAAATAGTTTTCTATTCTTAAGCATATTATAATTTATAGGAAAATTGGAAAAAGAAAAACTTGAATTTTCAGTTCATTTGTTGAAAAAGGCTGCTTAGTATGCTGACCTCCGTTACTTTTTCCATATCAGTCAAATTCACTTCATAATAGCACAGTTTAGGGCGCTCACATTTCAATTATTTGTTCTGAATTATCTTTATTAGTGAATTTACTAAGCGCAAATAAGTTTTTAACCAACATATTTTGCCGAAAAGTTATAAATTTAAGTAAAGCCAAAGTTTAACTGCTCAAGCCCCTGAAATTGGCAGCAAATTTAGTGCGTTGTGGTTTATTTATTAATAAACATTCTTCTAAGCACTAGCAGTGGCAATATGCTTACTCATGCAAAAGGTTGATATGAATAAATAAGCTTATAGTTATGTAGATGCGAACTCATTGTGATTTATTCTTACTTTTCATTTGTTTTGCATAACCGACAGGCAAACACAGCGCACAATTTCAGCAGCCAGCAACACTAAGCTCTCGAGTTTGCTATATTTTCATGCATTAGGGTGGTCGTAAATACAAATTTTGCTGAAAATGAATTTTATTGCAAGACAAGGGTGAATAGATTGGTGCATTGTTAGTTAATTTGGTAACACAGAAATATTCAAAATAAAGCATATACATATATCTATTTTGGAGACTTGAGTTTAAGGATCTAACATTGTCTTGCCGTTAAAATATCACAAAGTACATGTCGGAAAAGTTCTCAATAATATAATTACATCCTTTACATATTTAAAGTGTTAATTATTTTTTAATATACTTCCTAAAAGCGACATGCATATATGACAAAACAACGCTTTCCGGTTCAGCTGGCTTTAGTATATAAAATCTTTATTTTGTTATACAAAATGCTTTTATAAAATGAAATACTCGTATGTATCATGGAGTTGAGGACAGTTAAAGTATGCTTTTATTCTTTACTGTAAAACATACATATCATCATCTGATATACATATGTAAATTTTAACCTCAAATATAACCCATATATAACTATTATATAACCAATATATAACCATTTTATAACCAATATATAACGACTTTATAACCAATATATAACCCTTTAATAACCAACACTCAATTTTTTTTTCAATATGAGTGGTTTCTATTAAATCGCATTTCTTTGTAAACTTATGAAAAGTGATGTTACGTTATTTTGTATTTTAGCTGACGATATATTCTTTGAAGGTGAAAAATAACTGGGAAAATCAATATGGACTACCCTAATAAGCCATACTTAGCAAAGAAAATCGTACACTACTTGGGAATCTGGGCAACCACTTGTACGCACAGCATTTGCTTGTGTGTAAACTTCGCATTTGTGCAGTCAATTGAGTACATTTGATTTTATTTGCGCCATTTAATATTAAATAAATTATTTGACAGTGATAAATGATAGAATGCCCCAGTTGAAACTGTTAGGATTACAGCTTAAATACTTAATTACTTAAGCACAACATTTATTGTGCAGTTTTCAGTGGCATAAATATTCACCAACACTTAGCAAATTGCTTTTAGATGAGTTAACAATGTGTGGATATCAACCACACACACATACACATGTGTGAGTGGGTTAAGGGTTTGCAGCGATTTGCAGAGTCACTGAACTCCGCTTGCGGCGCAATGAGGCATGCCGAAGGTATAAGCGTTTTCTATTTCTATTTATTTGTGTTTTTGTTGCTGCAATTTGCAAACATATCGTCGAAATTTTGGGTCAAGCACCGTTATAGTGCAGTTGAATGTGTTGCGGCTCCAGAGTTCGGCGAGGCGTATCGGCACGGCATCTTATTCACACTTAAATGATTATTAATTGCTCTCGCGCTGAAGTTGAGAAATGAGTTTCGCCCACACTTATAAGTGTTGCATGCGGAGTAAATTCAATTTTAATTACGTGTGTGTTGAGGCGGCGCGCAAAGTGTAGATTTTCATATGAAACGGAGCGTACGCACAAAAGAAAGTGGTGCAAGCAGCACTCCTTACTTCGACAGCAGCGGCATTCTTTGATTTCATTTCGCTTTGTGTTACTTCTCCGCAACTTGCTCGCATTCGCTCTTTCCGCCCAATCGCAACCTCCGCCATTGAGTGCATAACTTTGCTAGTAAAAGTTGCAACAAACTTTCACTTGGAAATGTTATGAGACACCGATACCGACACCAATGATGCCTGTCCATATAATTTATAACTAATGGCCGCGACTCTTGCAAAGTATCGTCAACTTGTTAGCTGCCATTTGTTGGTTAAAAATAAATTGAAAAAGTTTGTTTGTTGTTGTTGCTGTTGCTGTGCACACGTAAACTTTGCCACTGACCAGAAGAAATTTCTGGTGGAATTTGCAAAATTTCAATTGAAATGTTTAATATTGACAGATTTTATGGGAATCTGTGCGACTTACATCTCGTCCTTCGCGGCATTTCCATTTTGCGATTTTCTTGCTGTGCAATTTGTAAATTCTACAGCAAGTGTAACAAATGTCGGCGAAATGGAAACTGCACAAGCAGCGAGATAAGTGGCTTCATTGGGATTTCAGCGAATGGCTTCCGCTGGAGATTAGAGCGGAAGCTGTCTGAAATTTCTGATTGATTTTCGTACAAGTAGGGCTAAGGCGAAAGGAAGGTCGCATAATATCGAATACATAGCTTTTGGTAAAAATAACAAAAAAAAAAACGAAATTATTTTATAACGTTCTTAGCTGGCATACTTGGCCGCAGAAGGAAAATGCTATATTCTTTCTTATTTGCCAAAAGCTCATTTTATTAAATAATCAAATCTTAGGTTTCCCTGTAGTGCGAGCGATGCTTTAACAGTTTAAGGAGCTCTAACTATAACCTTCAATAAATAATAAATACAAAATTTATTGTTGTTGAATCATAGTTGCTGACTCACGAACCTGTAGGGTTGTTCGATACTGCCTTGCAATCGGTAATGTTATGGCTGATTCTTTAAAAACTTTCAAAATAGGCTCCTTTCGCGTTGATGCAGCGCTTCCAGCGCGTTTTCCAAGCATTGAAGGCGTCACGGAAGACATTCTCCGGAATAGCCTTGAGAGCCGAGTAGCACTGAATCCCCTCTCTCGTCTCAAGATGTCTCTTTGTCGGGGGGTCATACTAAGAGATCCATGGCTCGTCAGCTGAGATCACGTTATTCAAAAATTGGAGGTCACTTTCACACATGTTCAAGTTTTCTTGGCACACTTCCACTCGCCGCAATTTCTGGTCGTCAGTGAGCACTTTTGGGATAATTTTCGCACACACCTTGCGCATTTTCAAGTGCTCCGTCACAATGTCATCAAACACCGATTTGATATATTTAATATCTGGGCAATTAAACGAGCGAAGCTTGAGGTTGAAGCTACTTTCAAGCATATATCTCCATTGCGACAGAACGGTTGTGGCAGAGAGTGGGAAGTGCACGGACAGTTGGGAAAGTAAGTTCTTTCCCCTCTGCTATGTATACTTGGCTGCCAGGAAAATTCCTAAACACCGACCTACAGTAAACCGTATGAGGTCTTCCGAACTGATATTCTGACTGAAAACTGTCTAGTAGGTTTTCACGCGTTGCATCGAATATCTTTCCAAGTGAAATCAATCGTATTGGAATCAATATTAAATTATTTTAATATTAAAAAAATTAAAACACAATACCACACAGAAACCTGTTTATTTAATGAGAGCCTGGACCACCTGGCTATAGTTATATTTCTCTGCTCACTTGCTCGTTTTCACATTTGCGATTTGCGGAAACGAAAAATGGGCCGAAATGCATAATTTCACAGCAATTATATGAAATGACGCTCGCTCTAATACCCACTTTGTGAAATTAAATAACTTCGTGCGTGTGTGTGTGTGTGTGTCTGTGTTCGGCTGTGTCTGCTAAAATGTTAACCGCATACACAGCAACAAAGCATTTCCGGTTTACGAGTCAACGCATCTGTGCCACCGCCGTTGGCTGGAAAAAGCAAATGACAACAATTAGCTGGAAGCTCGGCGCCTAGAGCTCACGGCATGCTGAGGCTCCCGCTCACTGCTCTGTGTGCGCCGTGCTCTGCGTTCTGTGGCCATTGCACGGCCCAGTGGCATAAAAAATGTTGGCAACCAACTGAAAGTCGGCCTCCGGAATGTTGGTTGCTGAAATTTCTTTTGCGCCTGAAGCATGGTTTCTATGCCCCTATGCATATGAGTGTGTGTGTGTGCATTTTGTTTGTATATACAAACATATGGCAGTAATGCTTTGTGGACTCAGGGATTTGAACATGGAAAATTTAATTGCTACGGCGAATATAAATTTATGAGCTCATAGAAAAATGAAAAATACTCGCGACTAGACAGAGTTATTGTATTATACATAATAGTCTCATAGCTGTAAGAGAATCAGCGGTTCGATAGCTACTATATTCAAAAATCGATTTTAGCGTTGACCTCGGAGAGAAAAATAAATAAATTTTGGAGAATTGTAAAGCCCGAAGCAGCTGAATTTGTTATATATTTAAATGCATTTAAACTTGCTTGGAAATTCTCAAATATTTGTGAAAACTTACTCAAAGCAAATCCTGTTGTGCTGAGTTTAAGCACTGAGCGTCATATAGTCATACGCATACGACTGAGGCACCTGCTCATTACAGCAATATACGCCTGCCTTACAAGGCTATGTTTGTGTTGGTTTGTAGCCGAAATTATTTCATTTCAAATTCACCCCAAGCTTTCTACATTCTTTAACACAGCGCTACAGTTCAAAGTCCTTAAGGACGTCGAAAAAAGTGCAGACGCGGAATGCTGCTTGCCAAGCCAAAAATCACAAACCAAAAGGCGGTGGGACGGCAGCACGGTAATAAAAAAAGTAACGGAAGGAACTCATAAAAAAGTACGCTTTACGGCATGGCGCCAGCAAAACCCCACTGATAATGCGGCTCGCGCATTTTGCGGTGGTTCGGTAGGAATTGCTGGCGAGCACATACACACACTTACAATAATTTTTTTTACTTATAAATGCACATTGGTGCTGAAATGTCTAGGTTATAGGCTGCAATGTTGAAAAAATATTGGCTTTTCCATTGATATGTTTGAAGCGAATTTCCGAAATTTCAAGTTCAAAGTCAATAGCGACTTCGCAGGCACACATGAGAGACCACAGCCAAGAGTACATGTTGACACACCCCCTCAAATAAATGTCGTGCCTTTAAAATCAGTTTTATTGCTTCATTTCCTTACGATTTTTATAGCTGTCTATATATATATATGTGTGTATATATGTCTGTGTGTGGCTGTATATCTTTGCATATAGGCGTTTGTATGCAAAAGAGGGATTTTCTTCGATTTTGTACTTTGAGTCTCCTCTCTCATATTTTTTTCTTGATAAGTATGCACAGTATTGAGCATAATAGCAGCAACAACTTACTTTCAATATTAAGAATTTTAGAATAATAGCGGGTGATACAAATAGAGATACTTTTTTCAATAATCTTTTTTGACAGATCACGCGTGCGTCGTATCAAGCTGCCAAGTCATTTGTGTTCAGTATTGTTTAATATTTCACCAGGGAAAGAATTACGCCTGAACCACGTTACAACGTTACTTTATTACGATAATTCTCGTTCTGTGAAGAATGTGTCTCAGATGCTTAGCTGAACTTATGGTTAACATAATCGGCCTACTGAGCATACTATTCGCAACACCATCACCCATCTTGAGACCCAGCGTTCATTATTGAATAATATTCAATTGAATAGATCACGTTCAGCTCGCAGTGAAGAAAATGTATCAACCGTACTTGAGAGTGTACACGAAGATCATGTAGAGTCGGGCTGACGTATGAAATGACTTGCATTTTACGTTGTGATCTTAAATTGAAAACGTACAAAATACAGCTTGAGCAAGAAACTATGCCGTTCGACTTTCCCAAGCGACTTTGCTTCGCTCTGTTGAAAAGTTCCAAGAAGATCTGACGTTTTCGAACTAAATCTCGTTCAGCGATGAGGCCCATTTCTGGCTTAATGGGTGTATAAATAAGCAAACTTGGCGAATTTGGGACAAAGAGCAACCTGAGAATATTCAAGAGCTGCCATTTCATCCAGAAAAAACAAAGGTTTGGTATGGTTTGTGGGCCGGTGGAAGCATCGGTCCATATTTCTTTAAAATTGATCCCGGTGAGAACATAACTGTCGTTATCAAGCCATGATAAACGACAATTTGATGCCTGAAATTGAAGCTCGTGATCTCAGCGACATTTGGTTTCCACATATTGCACCCATTAATGGTTTCATTGAGAGAACATTTCGGGGTGCCGAGAATTTCACGTTTTGGGCCGGTCGATAAACCACCATGATCGTGTGATATCACACCGTTTGCTTTTTTCCTGTGGGTACATGTAAGGGGTAAAATCTGTGCAAACAGTCCGGCTTCGATTCAGGCCTCGGAGCAAAACATCAGACGTGTTATTCTCCAGTTACCAGTAGAAATGTTCGAATGAGTCATCGTTGGACTTTACGGTTGGACCATCTGAGACGTAGCCGCGGCCAACACATGAAAGTGATAATTTTTAAGGTTTTTATGTGTTTTCTTTAAAAAATTAGGGAACCTAGAAATGGATCATTCTTTATTATCTTGAACTAATTTATAAAATATATCTAAGCATGCACATTTTTTTGGTGTTGTCAACTTTTTTGCAGAATTTTTTTGGAAGAGTTGCATTTATTTCACACTTCAACGCACAAGCGCCTAAATATTATGTATGTATATGAATACTAACGCGTTTGAGCTCCCCCATTCACGAACTTTGCCATCGAAGCTTTCCCTCCACTTTGCTCCTTTTCGGATTTCAGTTAAGGCCTTTCCTAAGGCGGCTACGATGAAAATTCGTCGTGTACATTTTGATATGTGTTGTCTGATTCGCAAACCGCCATGTGAGTGAGTGTGTAACAGATACGTTAGGCGCAGGGCGGCATCTTTGCCTGATTTGAGCGACAGTTCTTTGCCACATCGCTGCCACATTCGCTACATTTTTATTATGCTTTTCTGGTGCGATATTAACGAGCTTTGAGTAGTGGCAAAAGTGCTGTAACAATCTTGTTTGTGGTCCCAATCATCTGCGAATGTGGCAGATTTGTGTATGAATTGAATTGATATGCGCGGGGTGTACGTAATAGGTATATAAACTTTGTATAAATACAAGTATGTGGAGTGTGAATCTAGTGAATATATCGGTTTGGTTATATTGTTAGAAATACGAAGGAGCATGATTAGCATTTAAGAAGCCAGAAATTGCATACACAAGGAGTCTTTAGAGTTCTGAAATTAACAAGTTGTGTTTTGAACATGGAAAGTATGGAACATTTTTAAAAAAGGTTACTGAAATAACTGTTCATAACCCACGAATAATATTAAAAAAAATTTTGATTGAACCAGTCGAGTGTTTTCTTCAGGGTTTCTTTATTAAAAAAAAAAAAAAACAAAACAAGAAAAACGTTAACTTCGGCTGCACCGAAGCTAATATACCCTTCACAGGTGCATTTCTTTTAGTAACTATGTGTTCAGTTTGTATGGAAGCTATATGCTATAGTAATCCGATCTGAAAAATTTTTTCGGATATTATATTATTACCTTAAGCAGTAATCCATGTCAAATTTCGTGAAGATACCACATCAAATGCAAAAGTTCTCCATACAAGAACTTGATTCCGATCTTTCGTTTTGTATGGCAGCTTTATGCTATAGTTAACCGATCTGAACAATTTCTTCCGATATTACATTATTTCTATGAACAATAACTCATACCAAATTTCGTGAAGATATATCGTCAAATGAGGAAGTTTTCCATGCAAGTAGTTGATTCCGATCGTTCAGTTTGTATGGCAGCTATATGTTATAGTGGTCCGATATCGGCAGTTCCGACAAATGAGCAGCTTCTTGAAGAGAAAATGACGTTTGCAAAATTTCAAAACGATATCTTAAAAACTGAGGGACTAATTCGTATATATACAGACGAACAGACAGACGGACATGGCTAAATCGACTCAGCTCAACATACTGATCATTTATATACATATATACTTTATTGGTTCTCCGACGCTTCGTTCTGGGTGTTACAAACTTCGTGGCAAACTTAATATACCCTGTTCAGAGTATAAAAACAATAAATAAAATAAAATAAAGAGCCCAAATATATAATATATTTATGTTGCAAAGCAATCGTTTTCTGTTTTGCGAGCTCGCTTTATCGAAGCCATTATCAGCGTGTATGACAAAGCGTCTTTAGGACAAAAGTCAAAGTCATAGCAGTGTTTATGAACAAAAAACCGAAAAGCGAAAAAACAGAAGACAGATAACACTTAATATTGGCGCTGTCATATACTTGAGGTGTCGTTATCAGCAATAAATCTTTATTATTTGCTCAAATTTTACCGCAGCATAAATATTTATGACTTAGGTATAGTAGAAAGTGTGATGTTAATATTTTCTTGCATTTTATAATTTATAAAAAATACTAGCTCGATATAAGTACACTGGATGCTGTAATCATAAGAACATATTAAATTTAGGTATGATTATTTGTGGATTTATATAACCTTCTTCTTCATTCTTCATATATATATAGTAAATGGAATGAAACGTGATTTGATTTAAAACTCAAATTGACTTAATTTCACATATTTCCGTAGTTGGTCTTTCTTGTATGCGTATGTGCACGCCAATCTTCATACACGCGCTCAACATCTGTGCGTATTATTGTGGCTCCAAAAAGATGCTTGCGAAAGCTGAATGAAAGACTCAACATGGCACTCAATGTTTACAAAGTGAGATGAAATTGGATTCCATTGCTGCTCGGATGTACTGCTATCTTGGAGCCGTTATATACACTCACGCTTCTCGCTTAATCTCTTTGCGTGCTTGCTCTCTCACTCGCTCTTTCTTTCAATATTTCTCTTCAGCTGCAAATATTTTGCAGTTAAAGCTTTATGCTTCTATTTTTAGCGCAATCCCACTATATTTCTGTCTTGAGCTTTCAGATTTCAGTTTAATTCATAAACTGTTACTATATGTACTTCACTCACTTAAGTGTGAAGATGAAGTTTCAGAAGTTAAATGTGTTGCATACATATAGGCGGATGCTGTGATTAAAGCAAGCGCATTTTGAAGTTTCTGTTGCTCATACGACATGGTGACCCTTAGCAATAGTCAGCTTAAAAAGTACTAGGCATACTTTCTACTAACCAACGCTAAGGAAAAGCATTTTCACTAAAGCTTTATGCATTATTTTGGTTAGTCCAGTCCAGGTATACTACGAAATACAATTTGCAGGTTTGTTTTTACTCATCGGTAAGTGAGTAGTAGTACTTATAGAAGACTGACAATGCTAGCAAGCTATTGCCAAAACATTATTCTTCCCAATCAATATTTTTGCTTTGAAAAATTAAATCTAAACGAAGAAGTATAATTTACTTGCGTGCTATATTAAAGTCTGGCAGCCTCAATTTTAACTTCAAAAGCTTCCAATAAATTCCACTAGCAACTTTGCCATATTAAATACGTGTCTATCTATGTATACGCTTGTATTTGGACCTGTTAGACCTACCAGCATATCAAACTCAAAATCGAAGTTCGAGCTTTTACACTCTGTACCGCTCATGTTATACTAACAGCAGCTGCAGCACACGGATGCTGTGTTAACAGTTGTGCCACTGACACAAACGAGCACATGCGGGCAACACTGCCACAAAAGCGTCAGCAATGACGTCGACGACAGCAAACGTTCGTTGTATGTTGTACCGCGTTGCTGACGTCGTCTTCAGCAACCGGGCGACTGAATAGCGGCCAGCGACTAGCGCCTTTCGTTTTCGCGTTCGGAGCCAGCGGTGCCTGTGCTGCCCAGCGGGGACAGACATGTTCACATTTCGCGCTCATTGTGCTCCACGAGCGTCAAACGTAGCTTACATGGACCAAGACCAAGAAGTTGGAAGCTTGTGTACCCTTATAAAATGGCAGCGCTGTGCGCGAAGTGAATTCAGTTGACGGGCGAGCACATAGGTGACAAGAACTTCGCGACCGAGCGTTTGCGGCGACCGTGTATGCTGTGAGCGAATACTATAAGTGCCAACAGCAGCTGTAACAACAACAAGAACAACAAGCGACTGTTACAACCACGGCTGGTACTTGGCAGTAACAGCGGCTGTTGCCTTAACAGTGCTCTGCAGTGCAGCAGAGTGTGCGCCTTGCCCTGCTCACTGTGTCACTGGTGGGTGCAAGGGTGGAGGGGTGCAGTAGCAGCGGCTGTGCGTTGGAGCGACGTGTGAATGGGTGCTGTTGCTTTGTTTTGTTGCTTTGTTGCTGCTAATAAGTACGGTCACCACAAGCGATCAGCAGGACGACCATAACAGGACGCTGTTTCAGTTACAGTTGCACTGTGGCCGAGAGCGAAGCGAATCAGAGAAAGGCGCGTGAATGAGAAAATGTAATATTAAAGTACAAATAATGAAAAAATAATTAAAATTACATACAGTGGGTTAGTGGTGTTAGTGTTGAAGCGCAGGCAGGAAAGTGGCTGGAAAAACGAAATTAAATAAAAGTTGTTTACTCGTTTGAAAAATAAATGCCTAATTATATTAGTGTACAGTTATTTACACTGTTTTGTTAATTAAAAAAAATGTTTATTAACAACTGAAAAAAGCGAGAAATAAATTTAAAGCAAATCCGTCAATAATATTAAAAATTTGCCAAATAATAACAACAAAAAGAAACCCAATGCAATAATTCAAAATACCCTCATATAGCTGCAACACTTAATTAGGATAGCGTTAGTCAGCAACCTCGCCAAAGTGTCCACTATCCATTGCCACGCAACTGTGATCCTTTAATGACACACATTACGGCTTAATTAGCTGCACTCGTGTGTGTGTGTGTGTGTCTTAAAAGTGCCAAATTGCCAAATTGCTAAATTGCCAAACAGTAAAACGTCCAGAACAGCAACAAGTACGAGCGAGTACAAATAGCGCGGGTGGTGCAGGGTCTAAAACGCAATGCCAGATACTAAAAAAGGTGAGTGAGTGATTACTGCCTGACTTCGTGGAGCTAATTGGACCCAAATAGCCGTGTATATGTATGTGTGTACAGTAAAGCATGTGCTGCTCAACTGCTGACCGTTATGGCTGCTCATATGTAAATATATGTATAAATGAGCGCACGTGTATATATTTATATGTACAGATATAAGTATGCTTTTAGGCGAAGTATTTATGTATGTATGTAGGGCTTTGGTGCGTATATGCATGCTTATACTCATGATTTAGTAGCAAATATATATGCAGCAGTTAATAAGTTAGTAAAGCGTATTTTAAAAGTAATTTCTCTTTGTATTTATATATTTATTCTTTTCTTGGGGTTGGTTGGAAAATTTAAAGCCACTGGGGCGCTGTTTAAAGTGGAACATGGGAATTTCACAGCTGCTGTGTGTTATTTTATGTCCTATTAATAATAAGTGCATTTAATCGAAGCGTTTTTATTGTATGCAATGGGAACTATTGTGCTTTGTGGGCAAATTAATACTTGAACCCTCATGTTGTCATTGATATGTGACTTATTACCAGATGTTAAATATTATTACTTAGAAATTTATAATTATATCAAACATGTACAAACCACTTTGAAACGGTTAATAGTTAAGAGGATTTTTTGAAATATTTTGCTGGAGGAGTATCGCTCTAAAAATTAAATATTTTTTTTTTAAATAAAGAGAATTTTTTTAATGTGAATTTTTAGAATTATTTTAATGCGTTTTAATCATTTCACTTGTATAGGGTAGTCTAAATTTCATTTTCGTATTTCTAATCAAACTTCAACTTATTTTTTTATATTTATAATAAACTTCAAGGAACCAAGTATGAGCCATTTTGGTTGACCACTTTTGGCCAATTTTCCGCTAGAGATATTATTTCATCAGTGTAAAACTTTTCTGGTTTCTCGGCGAAAAACTGGGACAAAAAATTTTTACAGTCTTCTTTTGAAGTTAACTTTATTCCACTAAGGGAGTTCTACATTGACCGAAACAAATGGTAGTCCCATAATGTAAGGTCAGGGCTATATGGTGGATTTATCAAAACTTCTCAGCCAAGCTTTCTCTCAGCTTTTGCCGAGTCATCAAAAATGTGTGTGGTCTAGCGATGTCTTGATGGAAGGCGAAACCCTTTCTATTGATCAGTTCTGGCTGTTTCTTTCCATTGCTTACTTTAATCTTATCAGTTGTTGACAGTAAAATGTAGAATCAATCGTTCGACCAGGCTGGAGCAGCTCATAGTGGATGATTCCTTTCCAATCCCACCAAACACTCAGCATAACCTTTCGAAGCGTCAATCCTGGCTTTGCGACCATTTGTTGAGCTTCACCACGCTTGGACCATGATCTTTAGTACATTATTGTCGTATTTGATCCACTTTTCGTCTCCTGTTACCATTCGCTTCAGAAATGGTTCGATTTCATTTCGTTTCAGCAAAGAATCGCAGATGTTAATTCGGTCCATTAAATTTTTCACAGACAATTCATGTGGTACCCAAACATCGAGCTTCTTTTTGTAGCCAGCCTGTTGGTTCAAAACCGTTTGATGATGAATGCTAGGTTCCTAACGATGTCATGGCTGCTTATGTGACGGTCCTGGGCAATCTTTTCCATAATTTCATCGAATTTTTCAATAATAGGTCGAACAGAGCGAGGTACATCTTTCAAATCGAAATTTCCAGAACAGAAGTGAGCGAACCATTGTTGTGCTACACGAACTGATGATGCTCTGTCTCCATAAACTTCACAAATTTCATTGATGGCTTGCGTGGCTTTCTTCCCTTTTTTAAACAAAAATTTTCAAAATATACCGAAATTCTTCATTTTCCTTCATTTCTGAACAGCTGTTACTTTTTTTTAACTTTTACGATTTAAGTTTGGTTTAATGAAGTTTAAAGTCTCACCTTTCTATCACTATACAAGTATATATGGTATAACACAATGTGATTGTTAGCATTGGAGATATATGGTACGAGTGCAAGGGCATCTATTGTCAGCATACGAAAAGACTTTTTCGACTACCCAATATAATAATAAGTATACATATTTTATATCTACTTCTTATCAATAAAAGCGTAGAATTTTTTCCTGTAGAATTTAAAATTATCTTCAATTTAATTTTATTTAAAAAATATGTGCCACTACACACAAGTCAAGCTAAAGAAAACCACTGTAAGTAAATATCTTTTGTTTTTTTTTTTTGTATTCTGACGGAACCTTCATTACACAAGCACTTTAAAGTAGCTAATTTGTGAGGTTATGAACCTTTTGCAGCCAACAGCATAGTTGCAGCGCCGCTCTCTCCCCAACGGCCGCTCTCTCCCTAACGACAAGCACAGAAGGCATCATTATACATTACGGCGGGAAATAAAATGCTTACAATTATTGCTTTTTTTGTTTTGTTTATAGGACAACAATGGAAATTGTGCACAAATTTTATACAGTTCTGCTATTATCCTGGCCATAAGGATGTGCTTCTAGGTATTCCATTGTAAAACAAGCTGCGTACAAAGTAAAGCATTGTGCTCGTACAATTCGAAGCGTTCCGCGGCTAGCGACGACGGTGGCAGCGAACTGTGAAGCATGAAGCACATATGACACATGGCCAGGTCGTTGAAATAAACAGTTGTGTATATATGTATATATAGTATACAGTATCGGTAGCTGATGATATTATATATATGTGCATTTAATTACTCTATAATAAACAGCGCATTTGTGCTATAATTAAGCCGAGTCTGCTGAAATGCTGAAAATAGAAAAGCGTCACCTACATATATGTATAAACAACAGTTAGAAATAACTGCAGCAATCAAACAGCGTGGCAGCAATTAAAATGTATTTGAGCACAAAAATGTGTTTTCGCGACATTTTCATCCCACGAAGAGTTAAAGTTGCCCCTTCATCGCTGTCGAAACCAGCCTGCACCCAAAGTGACTGCGATTGCGTCAGCGCATTCTCTGCTGGGTTTTGCTTCGTACAAATCCGTCATACCAGCAATTGTTCTATACCACATACATACACATATGTACCATCACATATGTGCATTCACGATTATCTGCTGTAAAAAGTAAGTGCACTACCATTTATTATGCGTCCGCCACTTGACTTCTGCACACGCCGATTTTCGTTGTTTCCATTATTCCCTCAGCATTATTATGATAATTGGAAAGGCAAACATTTCCACAACCGAAATTGTTTTAAAGTGCACTGCCACATGTGTGCGTGCGCTGCTCGGCATGCCGTTTTATTAACTAAATTGGGAAATTAAAAACTTTTAATTCCATTGAAATCGTTTGCAATTTCGTGTGAACTTGGCTGCGTGGCGATTTAATAATGAAACTATGGAGAACTTTGCACTTCCTTGTCATCTGTGTACTTATGCCAATTAAAAGTTCTGATACACTTCTGCTGAAATTTTTGTTTATTCTCGGTTAAAATGTTTTATGGTGGATGTAATAGATACTTATTTTAGTAGGAAGGCAATATTTATACTTATAAACATGCATATATGTATGAGGAATTGTATACCAATAATTTTACTCGCCGCTCATTACTATAAAATATTAATTTCCCTATAAAAATATCATTTGGTGGAACTTTTACCGTCGATTATACAATAAAAAACCAAATAATTCTGTTTTGATCTGTATTGACAAAGAACTACTTTCTCTATACAAAACTTTATTATCGCCTCGAAAATAGCAACCAGAGCCAATACAAGCTTGCCAAGGCGTAACCTAATTTACGATACACTTGTCGTAATCCTTTGCTGTAATGGCCTTTAGTGCCTTCAGCGCATTTAAGTTATTGCGGTTTCGTTCATTTTTGGACATATTTTCGCATATTTTCCTGGTCGCCACTTCGCCGTCATATTATAATCCAACGTTTCGTTACCAGTAGTGGCGAATAGTTGTTGCAACTCGACTTTGCTTTTGCAAAAGATGCTTGTTTTATTGTAGGAATCTATTCTTAAAACGCTTCCAACCCAAAACAGTAACCGAAATTCAGGTTTTTGGTAGGAAACTAGTATTAAAACGTTTCATACCCAAAACATTAACCAAAATGTGTTGAACCAATTCATAAGAGACCTTGAAATGCGTTCAAACAACAGTCAGGTCTACGTAACGAAATGGGCCCAGATTTTTATCCGACCAGAATGCTGCCGCTAAAACAAACAAGAAAAAAACAGAAAAGATCTTAAAATCATTTTCCATAATTTTAAAGTCACGACGACGATTTTCAATCACTATTTCTTTAAATTTTTAACTTTACCACCTTTAATATAGGTGTATGGACGAATCGAGGCAACATTTCGATGACTTAGCGATCTTCACTGTTTGTTTTCAGTCAATCCAATACTGGTGTCCATAACAAATCAGAACTTCTGCAACATTTTAAACGATTCAGAAGCCAAGATTCCATTATAAAAAAGCAAAGCGAACTAGTTGTTCACTTTTTTCCATGCTAAAAATTGGAAGATAAACTTTTCGCGTCGGAGCAGCTGCAAAATACACGCCAATTGAATTATGAAGACCAAACTGTACACGAACATAAAAAAGCTTGCACCAATCTGGAAAAAAATTATATCGATGGGGTTTGCGCGCGTAGGTAATAGGAAGCAGTCCGAATCATTCTTGAACAGTTGGTATATATTCTTAGGATATCTCAGAACTGTGGAATTATGCTGTATTCAAAAAATATATGCAAACAGCGGCAACTTAGCAAGATTATATCAATTTATTTTTGGGCACATACGTTTTAACCGGAATAGAAAATTTCTCAACGTAAATACCTTAATAGGCTAGTCAGTGAACAACGCAGAATCGTGGGTCGTGTCAGCTGGCACGACCTATCTTATGGGCGCAATGTAACTGAACAGGGAAAAACGCTACTCCCTTCTCTCTGACGTGACGATGACGATGACGTGAGAATCCGCGACATTTGGATTTTTGCCGTCACAAACGTCGCAGCTGATTGCTCTCTCACAACGCAGGGTTGCCAATATCGATATACTGCAGTAATTATCAACTTTTATAATTCAATTTGTTCAATATGTTTGAAATTTTCTTAAAACAACTCAAAATCAGAGTCGAATGCTATTATTTATAAATATATAAACTATTTTTGATAGTTTGTTTTCAGTTTTGATATTTTATATTGTAAAAAAATGTAATTGAAAACAAAGTTGTGCTCAAAACTATATATGCGTATTGGGCAATGGCAACATTGTTCAAATGAAAACAAATCAAAGATGGCTGATTTCTGCGTTTTTACCACGTTTTTTACTGTGCACACATTTTGCCGATAAGGAAGGAAAAGGAAGGAAGGGAGTAGCGTTTTTCACTGGCTAGCCTTTAAGGGGTCACAAGGGTTTCCTCGAGTAAAAAATAGCTTTTTTTTAAATATTTTTTCTCATATAAAAAATAAAATATTTTATTAGAATTTTTTATTGTTACTAACATACACTATTAACAAAGAAATTCTTAAATTTGTGGAAGCAAATATTTTAAGCTTGTCCATTGCGACGTCATTACCGGTGACCCTCGGAAAAAAGTTGAAAAAATACGTGTTTCAATTAAAACATAAACTTAGAACTTGCTACAAGGAAAATAAAACTGAAAATTGGAGTTTTGGCAGACATTTAAAAAAAAAAAAATTTCAGTGAAAATTTGTTGAAAACTCAGCCGTTGAGGCCTCATCTCCCTGGGTGTCTCACAAAAAAGTGATCTCGCCGTGGACAGCGTAACTTATTATTGGTTCATGTAAAATGA
Source organism: Bactrocera dorsalis (assembly GCF_023373825.1). Taxonomy (NCBI): domain Eukaryota; kingdom Metazoa; phylum Arthropoda; class Insecta; order Diptera; family Tephritidae; genus Bactrocera; species Bactrocera dorsalis. Next base: position 6,129,198 of record NC_064307.1, read on the forward strand.
AAAGACCAAAAATATTTAGTAAGTGGATATAAAAATCTCGAGTTTGAACGAAGGAAACAAAAAAAATTAAAAAATTAAAATTTTAATTTTTTTTCAGACTTTGAACAGAAAATCTAATTTTTTGGTAAAATTTTCGCCATTTATCGGTTTAAAATATAAGTTGTGATGAAAATCGTGCTCTAAAATTCATCCTTCAATAACAGCTTAATTTTGATAAAATATTTATATCACGAAGATTGGTTGTGATGCCTCCCCTAATGATGTGCTTATTTTCAAGGTCCACTTGACGTGGTTTGACTCAAATATACATATGTATGTAGTTCTTGTTCAGGTCGAAGTGAATTCTTCGAGATTATTGGATAATAATAATCGATTGGATAATAACAATGAAAATGCTTTAATTAGTAACGGCTCATATCGAATACTCTATTGATAGAACTCAGTAGAGTTTAGTTAATGTAATTTGAGGGAACAATACAATTTTAGTCATATTTTTTCGAAAACCATTATTGTGCAGATTATTTACGAAAATCTTAAAGTATTATTCTATCTATTCTCAACTCATACATGTACATACATATTTACATTCATTTAATTAGTACCGCATAAAATTAGCATAACGGCTTATTAGTCATAAATTGCATGTAATTCTAATGCTTTGAGCATTTAGCTGCGGCTTTCATTTCATTATTTCGCAAATTTATCACATTATCGTCTACTCATTGTATTCATTAGACTGGTATGCTCGTAAATTTAGCACTAAGCATTTACATACTTATGTACAAACGTAGATATATTGGAGAGTGTGCCTGACTGACCTAGAGCAACAACGCTTTGGCTGAAATCTATTTTGTGTAATTAGTAACCGAGATATTAAACGTTTATATGGCTTATAGAGCACTTTGCCATGCCTTAATCTCTGCAGCGTTGGTGGCTGTGTGCTCGACGAGCTAATCCCATTAAATACATATGCTACAACTCTGTGAGTGTATGCATATACCGTTACTCATAGGAATGCGAATAAACTGTATATAATCGGAATGTTTTTTATAACTAAATGAAGCGTACGCTCACTTATTTAACGGTATAACAACAAATTAATTTTCATGCATCTATATATAATATAATACATATATATTTATCTGTGGAATGGTAAGATTAGTCATTAGGCTTGTGGCAACTTGTAGCATGTCGATAATTGTGGCGCTGTCAGTCTAGTAAATTTGCAGCTAGCAAAATATGCGAATGGTGTGTCATAGACGGTTATGCTAATATCCAAAGTTTTATATACTATATGTGTGTATGTAGACATACTTAGACGTAGTATACCTTAATATAATATATGTGCGTGCGTAAGTAGTTGTTGAGACAAGTCGCGTCTTGCTTTGAACGCTATTGATCGCCTCTTCATAGTCAAGTGATTACATACGATTTTACTCACCACTCACTCTCTCTGCCTCTCTTTCTATGTGTTGCCTTTGCAAACGCCATTGTACTTTCAGATATGACAGCGAAGCATTCGCGTGGATTCCTTCATTGTAAGTCAACTTTTTCCATAACAAATTTAATGAATATTTAATGAAAGTGTCCGGGGGGTACTTTTGCCAAGTAATGAAATGTGTATGTTATACTATGTAGTCTTATAAATATATCAAATAAGAGTCGTGTTATTTTACATGTATTACATATGTGATGTACGTGGGTATATAATATCGATTTATTGAACAATTTCTGCAGTTGTAAATATCAACTGCTGCAAAACGATGTAGATGATGTAGGCCGTATTTCGTTACTCTGACTGTGGTTTCCACATCCTTTTTGTCATACCAATGAAAGTGATATTTAATATGACGAAAGTTGCCTACATTTAGGCGCATAGTAAGCAAATAAGTTATATATTCGAAGAATTTATTTAATTAAAGTTTCCAAAATAATTAAAAATGTTTTAAGAAAGACAAATTATTTTTTTTTTTTAATTTTATTGACCCTTAGTCTTTAATATCTGTCAAGTTATGTTCGCCTACATAGACTTTCCAATATCAATACAGTTTTACAACCTACTATATTGTGAAAAAAGGTCTGTGAATATGTTTCATAAGATCCGTGATATATTATATATTTTTTTACCAAATTTTCCATCACTTGAAGTCTTGGAGGGCTGAACTTTTCAGATATTTATTCCTGCTCAGATAACAAATATGTAATACATTGTGACAAAACAGTACCCGGGAATAGTATTTTGTCGTCTGCAAAGTAATTTCCACCAGATGTAATACACTTATGCCAACGATTTTTCCAGTGCTCATGACCGCTTTTTGGAATGGCTTTCAGCTCCTTCAGCGAATTTTGTTTTATCTTTTCGATCGACTTAAAACGAGTTCCATTCCGATGATTGTTGACTTGTTTGAATTTCAAACTCATGTCTCCTTGGCGGCTATAATACACTCCATGACTGTATGAGATCTGTTAAAGTACTTTTTTCGAAAAGAAATCAGCTTTATCGAGACGAGTCGAGCAAGAACGCGTTTCATACTCAAAATATTCACCAAAATCATTTGAACGGACTCGTGAAATATGTCGAGCTCTCTTGCCATCTCTCTAATACTTGCCTGATGATTTTTAAGCACCATATCCGCTCCGCTTTTAATATTTCCATCATTTGAAGAGGTCGAAGGTTGTCCAGAACGAGGCGTGTCTTCAACGATCTCTCGCGCTTCTTTGAGGGCTTTGTACCACTCATTGGCTTATATTTTTGATAAAACTGAATCACCGTAAGTCTTTTCTATCATTCGCAATGATTCAGCACATGAAACTTAGTTAGAAATACCAAACTTGAGACAAATTCTTTGATCGATATTTTTATCCATTGTAAAAATGACAAAGCACTGCTGATGTGTATCAACTTAAGCAGCTGTACACAAACTGGTCAACAGATCGCGTTCATATTTGGCTTAGTTATTTAAGACAGCCCTATCAATTTAGCAAAATACATTTTTTTTTAATATCATATACCAGGGGAATTTGATTCCAATTTCCGGGTCCTTCTTTGTCACAATTTATATGTTTTCTCTGAAGTAAGTAATAGCAAATTTTTAGACTACTTACTTTATAAATAATTCCCTACGTTTATAATTTGCTTTTAGTGGAAATAATTATCCAAAACGAGCTTACATATTGTGGTGCCTTCTGCATCAACGGTATGTCTCTAGATAACGCTGAATTTCACCAAAGTTTTAATCCCACCTTCTGGTCCACTCCCTTTTTCGACAACCCTAGCCGTTTTATTTGCGCTGCATATTACATATTTACATATTTATATAAGTACTTATGTACATACATACATATTGTATGTGGAAATGTCAAATATTTATGTTATCCCTTAACGCGGTTTTCAGTTACATATTTTTCAACACATGCCATTTACATTTCTGTGGTTCAACACAACACGTGAGTATACTCTAACGCATACAAGCAAAAAACATGACACGAGCAACCGCATACAAATTTATATTTTTGTATGAAACAAAAAGTTGCATGAAATGTCGGGGAGTGTGTGTGCGTTTTGAAATATGCAAATTTCATTATCACTCCAATGTCTCAATACAGCAATCAATTTAGCATTCAATGCCTCGTACATAAACTCATATACGAGTATAATTTATGCTCTACAAATACATAAGTGTGTAACATACAGTTACAGTTACACACACGAACACAGCTGCGTCTCGTGCGGTTTTAATATTCCCTGGAGATTCTTGTTGCTTGTATGCGCCTTGTGATGTTTTAGGATAATGTGTAAGAGTTTGTTTAAAGAATTCTATTCATTAGTATGAATTTTGAAATATATGGATTAACTTTAAGCTGTGTTTAGCTAATGGATTTGAATACGTACATATATACCATATGTAGCAGTTTATCTGTATATTTTTTGAAATGGCTTATGCTATCCTGCAAAGTTGTGCCTAAAGCGATTTTGATTGATTGCGCTGAACGGCAGCATAAATCTAGTCTCATTTCCTAAAATTTTTCAGCGAAATTTTAAAATTTCGTTATTTTCTGAACACAGCGCGTATTATATTAATATTCTTTCATAGGCGTTTAACTTCGCTCTAAAATTTGGGTATCAATCGATTATTAAAAAAAATAGTAATAATGTCAACAACACAGCGTTTCATACCATGTTTGTTATGTAATTAGGGAACCTTATTCAAAATAACGGGGTTTTCATAGGGACGCTACAAAAGTAGACCAATATGGACTATAAATGACGCCATCTTTTCCCCGGTCTTTTGACATTTCTCTTCAGTAAGCTTTGCCATTTCATCATGGATAGATAAACGATCCAACAACTAGTCGAAATTATTAAAATTTACTACCAAAATTCGGAGTCAGTGGCCTCAATATTAAAAGCGCTATGTCCAATTTATGGTTGTCATAATCGTCCTGATCAACAAGCGTCTAGTGGCAAGATTTGAGTCCACAGGTTTACTACAAAATGTTCACGTGTCAGTGAGACAAAGCAGTGTCCGTAGTGTCGAGAGTATTGCTGCCGCTAGCGCATCAATTGAGGAAGACCAAATCAGTCTCTCACTCGTCGTTCTTAAGCGTTGGGCATTTCTGTGACGTCGTTGTGACGAATTTTGCGAAAATATCCTGGCCTACATTTTTACAAGATCAAATTGACGCAAGAACTGAAGCCGCTTAAGCACCAGAATCGTCGTAAGTTCTTGAATTGCTCTGAGCAACAACTTGAAAATTATTAGGATTTCCATTGAAAAATCATTTTCAGCGATGAGCCTCATTTCTGGTTGAATGCCTTCGTCAATAAGCGAAGTATGCACTGTTAGTCAGGCAGTAATCCACACGTACTCCATGAGTTATCTTTACAATCCAAAAAAATTACGGATTGGTGCGGTTTATGGGGCGGCGGCGTCATTGACCTGTACTTCTTCCGTGATGATCAATACCGGTGCGTTTCTGTGATTGGGAATCGCTACCGCTCAATGAAAAAGGAATATTTTTGCCCAATTTGAATGATATGGACTTGGACAATATGTGGTTCCAACAGGACGGCACCATAAGCCACACAGTGAATGTCACAATCGATTTATTGAAAACCAAGTTGGTTGCACGTGTTATCTCCAGAAATGGCTTAGTCGACTGGCCGCCTCGGTCGTGCGATTTGAAGCTGTTATACTTCTATTTCCTGCGGGGCTACGTCAAGTCTATGATCTATATCAACAAGCCAGCGCCGATTGATGAACTTCGTACGAATATTGAACGTGAAAACCGTCGAAAATTGGGTTCAGCGTCTGGACTTCTGCAAGCGTGCCCGTGGTGGCCATGCAAAAGAAATTGAGTTCCATACGTACATAATGGCATCGAATGTACACACAGGTGTACAGGTGTCACAGGAATAACGAATTTCATTGATATCCCTAACCGTTTTTTGGTTTTCTAGCGCTCTTATTGAAAAACCCGTTTCTAACAAATGCGCCTCAAAATCTTGTTTTAGGACTTAATTACGCTTATCTTAAGGATTTTTACGCATACATTTCACTACATTACTCTAGAATAAGCTTAGCAATTTGAAACTGCGGCCACAAGCAATAACAGCTAAAGTGACTTAAGAGACTTTTGAGAAAACTTCTTTCTATTTCTATTGGTAAAAACTTAGCTAAAATATATTAAAAATTTTCTAAGTATATTTTTTCATTATAAGACTAGCATAGTATTTGCAGCTACCGTAGCGCAGTCTACTAAGTCGACTTAGGTCGTTATTGCTTATGATCGCTGCTATAAATACTAAAAGCTATGTGAGTGCAGGCATTCTATCAATTTAATTGCTTTACTCCAGCTACGCAAGCGTTTAAGTAATTCTTCTTGGAATCTCATTTTATAGCCGATGAAGAAATTAGCGATAAGGCATCGACGTGTGGGAAGCTGCTGATATTCTTATCCGTTGGACTTGTCATACTCACGTTGCCGTTCAGCTTGTTCGTGTGCTTTAAGGTAAGTGCCAACATTCAGGATATAACATTCATATATACATACCATATATATATGTATATATATACATCCGCACGTAAATATTGTTGTAGTTGTGTGTTGGTTTGTGCTTGCAGCTGCTCTGAAATGCGCATTAGAAGCGATATTAAGTTCAGCAGCGACGCAGCTTGCATGCCACAGCAGTTGAGGCAATCAAAGTGGCAAAGCAGCAAATAAATGGAATAATAAATGATTTTTACACCTTTTGTAATGGCTGCATTCAGCAACGTGCCACCTGCAAGGTGCAAGCAAGCAGCAGGCAGCAGCCGGCAGCTGCTCTAACAATCATTTATTTTATTGCATTGCAGTTCTATCTGTCTGCTGCGCTATTGTTCGGTTGTTCGGCTGTCGTTGCAACTTGCCTAACTGCGCGCACACACTCACACTCACACACAATTGCAAAAGATCCTTCTCAAATAACTTTGCCATTCGGGCGCATAATTTTTCTTATTATCCACTGCTTGTTCCTCTGCGTCTTCTTATTTCATTTTTACTTTTTCCTCTTTCTAAATTACAGGTAGTACAGGAATATGAACGCGCTGTTATTTTTCGTTTGGGCCGTCTTATGCAGGGCGGCGCCAAGGGTCCCGGTGAGTATGCACAGAACTTTTATTGTTGTTGGTAGATAATAATGCAGGAATGGTAACCAAGCACAAGTGCAAAGGAAAATGCTTGGAACATGTTTGAACACTGCATATATTGGGTAGTCGAAAAAGTCTTTTCGTATTTTGTCAGTAGATGTCGTTGCAGTCATACTTATATCTCCAGTGCTACCAATCACATTGTGCCATACCATAAAGTGTTGGAAGGAAGGTGAAACTTAACAAGATTGACGTCGCGAAAGGTTATACTGAGTGTTTGGTGGAATTGAAAAAGAATCATCCACTATGAGCTGATCCAGCCTGGTCGAACGATTGATTTTACATTTTACAACTGATGAGATTGAAGCAAGAAATCGGAAAAAAAACGGCCAGAACCGATCAACAGAAAGGGCTTCGTCTTCCATCAGGACAAACTAGGAGAGCTTGGCTGGAAAGTTTTGATGCATCCACCATATAGCACTGACCTTGCACCATTGGACTACCATTTATTTCGGTCAATGCAGAACTCCCTTAATGGAGTAAATTTGGCTTCAAGAGAAGCTTGTGGAAATTACTTGTCGCAGTTTTTCACCGGGAATCCAGAAAAGTTTTACACTGAAGGAATAATGTCTCTAGCAAGAAATGGCAGAAAATGGTCGACCAAAATGATAGGTATTTGGTTCAACGAAAGTTCATACAAAAAGACTTTTTCGACTACCCATTATAAGTTGGAATATTACACTAAGCTATAACGAAATGGGACTGTTAGCTGGTTTGATGACGCTAGAACTATTTTCGACATTTTATAAGAAGTAGCTATTTACTCTACACAATAGTGTCTTCAGTATTCTCTCTATATATTTCCAATTTGAGTTCAATTATCAAGTGGTTTTGCCTAAGGAACCCCATTCCTTCGAGGAAAATAACAGCAGCGACATTCAAGACCAACGCCTGCATCGGAAAAACCGAACTAGCTTTTTATATTTTCTATGGTCTACAACAAAAACAAAAATCGAGAATATCATGGCTCAAAGTGGGCCAAAGTAAACTCCAAACTCCAAGTAAACTCAAACGCAGTTAAAGCTGTTGAGAGCAGGACCGGGTCAAAATTATGAATTTTTCACAAACAATAAGAACTCACGCAGGCCTCTCCTCGCTAGAGTAAGCCTTGTTCAAAGAGTGACAGTGACGCTTTCTCTGCTGTTGTCAAGAAAATATTTCACTTTACGAATGCAATTTCCTACAGGGTCACTAGCTACACATTTTCAAAATTCGCAAGGCGCTGCAAGTGTGTGTATATGTGGTTGTGTGTGTGTGTGTGTGTCACGTACTCGCATATTGTCATCGACAACAGCTGCCACTGTTGCGGCTGCAGGAGCGCAATGGCAATTTGTGTTAATTGCAGCACTTGATCCAATTCTTCATCGTTTACGAGGCGGCGCGAAGCAGCACAGCCAACATACGTTTGTGGTGGAAAGTTTTGTTTGCCGTTCGCCTGCAACGGCACTTTCCGCGCCCGCTTAGTAGCTTGCGAGAAGCCAAGCACACATATCACTACAAACACACACACACACGCATACGTTTACATTACGGCAGGCAAGATGTCACAACGCCACATGGCTGTACACACACACATACAAACTGGGTTGCAGCGTTGCATTCAAGCGACACTTTCATGGCGATGTGTGTGTGGGTGTTGTATTTGCCGTTGCCTTGTCATGCACGCATTGCATTTATTCTCACCGCCTTTGTTGTGTGGCGAAAGTGGTTGTTGTTGCTGCTGTTTCTGCTGTTGCAGTTGTTAGCGTTCGTGCCGAAGCCGTTAGGCGCGCTGCAAGAGCAATGTTCGCACCGCTGTGATTCTTTTTCGCGTCCTTGTTGTACTTGGTTGGCCCGGATGTTGGCGCTGGTGTCGCAGCTGCCGTTGCCGGGGCTGCGTAGGACGCTGGGCGGGGCGCTACCGCAAAGTAGTTCTGCTCAATTGGCCACAAAAGCATAAATTGCGCACATTTTAGTGTCAAATGTGTCAAATGGAAATTTTCTAAAGAAAGGTCGCTAGCAAACGCTTGAGGTTCTTACCGTAGTTGTTGTTGCTGTTGTTCGTACTTTTTCTTTGTCTAATTAATTTTAATTGCATAAATTATGGCGAACTGTTATTTTAAGGTGTGAAATTATGTAGTTTGAGGGCAAAGGTGGCTGCTTGCTGTCCTTTATAAGCCAGGATTTTGCTTTTCCGAGCTTGAAATTGTTTGCTCTGGAAAGTGTAACGTAGAACAAAGGTAGATAATTTTTGAAAATAAGAAAAATAATTATTGTGCAATGAAACCCGTTAGCAGCGAAAGATAAAATAACAAAAATGAAGGGAAAAATAAATTTCGTGCGAACTGAATTCGGCACGAAAAGTATCATGCTTGCGTTTTTAAGGGTTATTTCGACCTTAAATCGAAAAAAAATAATTTAAAATAAATTTCTATCGCAATTTCTAACAATTCTTTCCTGTAAAAATTATTTTAATTGCTCTGCACTTTCAGGCATCTTCTTTATCTTACCATGCATTGACTCGTACGCCCGCGTGGACTTGCGTACCCGCACCTATGACGTGCCACCACAGGAGGTAAGTACGAAAAAAGCCGCAAAACTTTGCATTCACAGCCAATGCTTTCAAAACACTGCTTTTACTGTGGTATTCAGCTGCAATTCGTTGCAGTTGAAACATTTCGCATAGGAAAAAAGTAAAAATAAAATATGCAAAAGTTCACTGATTCGCCTAAAAGTGATATTTAATTATTTCTTACTGAAAATATAAGAGAAAAAAATAATTAAATATTTTTATTGCAAAGTTAAGTAAGCAAAAGAGTTTCTTAGTAGAACATGTAGAAAGACTCATGTGCACATGCACACATACACACATACTCGTCAACTGTTAAGTGTACACGCCATCAAAGAACAACGCATCCACTCATGTTGAATGTTACTCATACGCCACCGGTTACAAGCCAACACATTTTTCTCAAAACACAGACACTGTTAATTTTTCGAAAATATTTTAATTTATGGAGTTCGCTTTTTGTTTTTATGCATAAATACCGTTATAATTAATTCAAGTAAATAAATTTTCAATCCAGAAATATTATTTTGTTTTATTTTTTATTGTCTTTACATAATTAGAAATTTCTTTTTCGTTATTTGGATACAAAAATTTTATCTAGTTTTTATGAAAAAGCAACTTAACTAAACCGATAATTTCTTTCTTGGAGAAAGTTAGTGCTGTTTTGATTTTTTTGTAATTTTTTTTTTTTTTTTACATTTATAGAAAAAATTTCACATTTATTTATTTGATTAGCCATATTTTTGCTGACTGCTTAATTTTGTATTTTCTTTGTTGTAATATTTTTTTTTTTAATTTATTACTTGTTCATTATGCCAAGCAACCAGCAGCACGTGAACACCACTTTTAGTTTTATTGTTTCGTTGTTTCGTTTATCAATTTCCTTCCACTAATTGAATCGTTATAAACACTTTTTGAATTTTCATTTATTCATGGCGGTTAGCTGGTGTTTATGATATTAAATGGTTAATTTAACTGTAAATACACACACTCACACTAACACATATTAAAACAGTGCATGTCAGTGTGTTAGTTTCTGTGTTCTTTCCACCACTCCCGCATTTTTGCGTCTATTTGTATTGTATTTTCTCATATATACATATATACTATATTTAAATATTTATTGTTGTTGTATAATATAACACATTCTAAATACAAATTCAGAATTTTTAATAACTTCAATTGATCATTATGATGTAATTAATTTGGTTTATTGATTATTTGATTTTTCAACGAATTTTAATTAATTTTGTGGCATTTCAAATAAACAATTTTTACGTGTTTATATCGCATTAATTATTATGTGTATTGTTTTTGTTATTTTTGAAATTTAATCGCAAAATTTTGTTAAATTTAGTGCCAGTATAAGCATAGGTACGGTGTCTACGCTAGTAAATAATAGGTCTAAACACTACTGCGTTCAAATTGTGGCATCTATTCCAGTTCCCACTATTTAGCGCAGTTCCTAATTATCGATAAAGACCTATTAGAATTATAAAGTTGAAACTAAAAGCCAGACAAAAGCACCTTTGACTAAATCCTTTACTGGCGTAGACACCGCTTATGCGACTATAGTCGAGTTAACAACAGCGCACCAGTCGTTTCTTCTCTTCGCTACGTGGCGCCAATTGGATATTCCATGCGAAGCCAGTTTCTCTACCTGGGGCTTTCCAACGGAGTGGAATTCTTCCTCTTCCTCTGCTTTTCCCAGCGGGTATTGCCTCGAATACTTTCAGAGCTGGAGTCTTTTCGTCCGTTTGAATTTTTAGAGGTTTCAAATAGTTTATCTCGATTTCCGGCAAAACTCTTAGTCCTACACAAAAATATTGCATGGCAATATTGTAGGTATTGAAATGATCTTTAACTTTTGTTAGCAGACTTTTTTCACATAACCTCAAAATTTATATGAAAAATTCAAATTTTTGAAATTTTTTTTCATTATGCACAAAAAAAAATTTCTTTCCTGAAATTTGGTGTAAACTAGCCTTCTTTTGTTCCAAACACAGATCGCCTCTTTCGCTTAATGTTTGTTATTTTATTTTTCGTTTGAGATGTGTTTCATCCGACAATGATAATTTTTATTCACAATTGAAAAACTGTTCCTTTTGTAACTTGAATTCTACAATTAACACAAGTACATTACGGTACTTTTTCAAGCTAAAAGAATAGTATTGTATTGTTGTATTAGCAGCTAAATGGTTCAATAGAATGACAATCTCTGTTGTATTTGAGATAAAATACAAATTCATCAAAATTAAAGTCGAGCGTTCAGCAAGCGATTGAGGCGAACTTTCTTGAATATCTTTACCATATCAGAAAATCTACTCCGTGAAGAAACTAACAAACTGTCTGTCCACTTGAAGAGAGTTGCTTCAATCACACTAACAATTCATCAATCAAAAGTAAAATCCTGTGAGAGAGTCAGTTCATGAGTTAATATGTTTTTGCATTTAGGTTTAGAAAAATCGTAAGAAACTATTTTGTGAAGCATTCAAAATTCTACAAAATGAATGAAACGAGCTATATTTTTTAATAGTTGGAAGTGAGAAATGAATTTTTCGACTTGATAAAAAGAAGAATTAGAAAACTGTAAGGTGGTGCATCTTTCCGTTACCATTAAGCGCTAATAATTAGAGAAGGCTTCTAAAAGAACCTAGTTTTCAGCATACCAAGCGAATACAAAATTTTAAATTTTTTTCTACCCACCCTAATATGTAATGTAGGAGCTAATAATTAGAGAATTTTTTTTAGAAGTGTCTAAAACCTAGTTTTCAGAAAACCAAGCGAGTACGACATATTCGATTTTTTTTGACCCACCCTAATATTGTACATATACACATATATTGTATATATACCACCTCTTAGAGTATAAAAAGCTGCGTCTTTTCACTTGAACGCCAGGCAGACTATTATTTATCTAACCATTGAAATCATTAAAATATTTAATTTTATTTCATTAATCAACTTTTTATTGCAATTAACACTTTATATGTATTTTCAATTTTCAACATCATTTAAATATTAAATATTTTAAATTTTCACCATCATAACTATAAATATTGCGTTTTTTCGTATTAACTTTAAATATCTACTATATACCACCGCATATTGCATATTGTTATCTCTACTTCTCTTCCTCTTCCACTGTTTTTAATAATTCGAAATATGGTTTCCTCAAATCCAGTAAATGTGTTGCTGCAACTGCGTTTTTAACCGTTATTGCTTAATTACATACATACATACGACACATAGAAGTATGCTTTGAGTCGGTTTCCCTCGTTCCCCCACCACCACCACTTGGTTACATATGTACAAAACATGCTCGCATACACTTATATTGTTGAAGTTTTCCCACTTCCCCAGCAAAAGATAAAAATGGTTTGGAAAACGCGTCGTAAACGAATATTGTTTTTGAATATGCCTTATCTGTTTTTGTTTAAGTTTTTGTTGTTGACCACATCGCAAGCAGACGAAACGAAAAAAACGCGCAAATGTTGAAACTTTATGTTGCATTTTTGCCTGAAGTGCACACCAAGCACGCCGTTATTGAGCGCACACACATGTCCATACGTGTGTGTTTATGTGTGTGAATGTTTGTGCACCAATCCACCAGCTGCATGCCGAAAACAAAACTGATGCACAAATGAAATCTGTAACGAAATTCCGAAGCAAATAAAAACGAAGCGAAGATTAATAAAAGTCGAAAGAAAACCAAAATACGAGTACAGACAAAAACAAAAAACGCCATACATGGCCACACAGTGGGCGAAAAAAGCTCAGCATTTTTGTATTGACAAATGCTGTCACAGCCACACACACTGCCGCGCTGCCATCAGCCGCAGCCAAAGCAAACAAGCCAAGGCGGGACAGCAAGCGCAGCAACGCTGATTACAAGAAGAAATTTCCTTCTTTTGCGCTGCGCTTTTTGTTGTTGCTGCTGTTTTCAGCACACTTAGCTGGCGCTTGCAGTTGGTGGTGTAAATCTGTGCGAGTGCATCTGCTGGCAACTGGCAGTCAAGTGGCAGCGTCGAAGCTACATTTTCGCCTGAGACAAAAACGGGCACGAAAACCTTAAGAGAAAATAATCGCCAACAGTAAAAAGCGAAATCTATGCACAACAACACTTATCTGCCTGGCATAAAGACACTTCTTCGAAACTAAGCGATTTACGAAAAAGCCATATCCAGTCAAAAGTTTGACTAGTGTTGGTGATAGTTGTTGTGGCAGGGCGCTCCAAATCTTTATCGGCACAGCGCCATATTTTTCACACCCACTGTTATGAAGGGTGCAGTAAAAATTAAAGCGTGCAATAAATGCCACGAAGTAAGCGATAGAAACAGTGGCTACACTAAGTGTCAGAAATAGGTGCACAGTGAGGATTATTTGTTAAGAGTACATATATTCCTTTGTAGTGAAAAAATGTAGAAATAATTATGTTAGACAAATTTATCAAACAAAAATTTTATTTGGAAGCAAAATTATTGGAAGTACAAAAACGTTATTTTTATTCATAAAATTACTTAAAATTTGGAATTTTCTTACATAACTAAAGCTTACCTAAACTCACAACATATTCGATTTTATACCCTAAACAGGATATATTAAATTTGTAATACCTAAAAAGAAACGTCAGACATCCCATAAAATAAATATATAAATAATGAGCATGGCGAGCTGAGTCGATTTGGTCATGATCGTCTGTCTGTATATACCCAAACTAGTCATTTCTCTGCAAGGAGCTGCTGATTTGTCGAAACTGCCGATATCGGATCACTGTAGCATATATTTAGCTGCATAGAAACTGAACGATCGAAATCAAGTTCAATCGTCGAAAATAACTTCCCACAACATCTTCGTTCATACCGACATTATTTTATTTTTTATAATTTTTTTGTGAAAATATAATGAAAAGAGAATTCGAATTTGAATTTGTGCACTTGCTTTTGACGACCACTGTACCCGCCGTTGCATTCGCTGGCACTTTGCGATAAGCGAGTGTGCGAAAAACAACATTAAGTACAAGTTTTTGCTGAAGTTGCTGCTTTTGTTTTCGATTTCTACCATTTTTTATTGCGTTAAAACTCCTTTTGCCCCCTTATTATTTCCCTTTGAATCTCTGCTGTCCTTTAGTTAGTATCGTACACGTTGTTTTAATGCTGCGACACAGTTTTTATCCCCGCCAGAATGAAGTTAGCAGAAACCAAACCAAATTTATCAAATACACTCATTTGTTGTTGTTCCATTTATGTACGACATATAGTACTAAAAAAAAAATTATTGAAAATGAAAAAATAATAACAACAATAATAATAAAACATATTACAATTTGCATAGTAATTCTCAGACTCACTTAGTGTTAGTCACACTTAGCTGAAACATGAAAATATTAAAACCAAAACGAAAATGAACAGAAAAATAAAGACAAGCTCTTGTGAATAAAATTGGCTATGGAATTGAAGTCGAATTCTATATTATGCTGTGCAGTATGCTAACATCTAAGGATATATATATATATACATATATAGATTATAACATTTTTTAATTCAATATTTAGGTCTAAAACTCCAAACGAATTCAGATTATGGTTGCAAAGAAAATCACTTCCAAATCCATATCAACTTATATTCTCAATATTATTTGAAATTACTTTAAATCCTGATTTGTTTAAAGTATTTCAAGTGTTAACGCTAATTTGGTGCCGGCTATAATGGTACATTACTTAAACGCGGCTTTGTCAAGCTTTTAGCTAAGCTAAAAACTTTGAAGACATTTAAATATTTGTAGCAAAATATCAATATATCATGCATATGAACACATATGTATATACAAGTTTGTATTTTTAATTTAATTATAATATTTATGAAGAAGTATGCATAGTAAAATGAATTAGTTACGTTGCGGGTTGAAAGTTTTAGGTATTTTAGTGGGTATTTTACCGGTTATTCGTCCGGCTTTTGGGTATTTAATGGTTATTTTACTGGTTATTTTACTGATTATTTTACTGGTTATTCACCAAACTCAACGATTTCTTTTTTAATTCCGTTTATGGATTCTAAGACTTTGAAACGCTTATACAATCGCATTAATTTGGACGATCAGCGGTTATGAAAGCGTTTTTCTGCTGCTATCTGTAATTGAGAGTAATAGAGTATAAGCTTGCTTCTCTGACGACCCCACTTCATTCTTGAAAGGGACAGCAAGTGAGCGAAGTACTTTGCTGTCGTGTTGCGTATTTTGTTCTGCATATGTAAATATTAAGCAACTTGCAATTAGGTGTAAAAATCAAGACAGGAATATGCATTGGATCAAAAATTAAATTAAATAGTTTTATTATTATTATTTTAATGAAAAGGATGAAATAATTAAACCTTAACAGTACAAAAAGTATCAGCTTTAGCGACTAAGGCCATTAATTAGTTTTAAAATTATGCTGAAAGTTCAGAAAAATTGAAAACACAAAAATTTTTATTGAACAAAATTAGTGTTCTTGCTTCCATATGATGAGAATGTAATTAAAATTAACAAAAATATTTATTTTTTTAACTACACAAATCCCAAAATTTATGTTTATCTCTCCCTGCAATATTTTGCTTTATAACCAATTAAATTAAATGAAATAATTAAGCCTACATTTATAAAAAGAAATCATGTCACGGACTCTAAAGGTATTAAGGATGTAATTAAGAGTCGCCAAAGGCAAATTTTTATATCTAAATGCCGATCAACAACTGCAGAATATTTTTTTATGATTATTAGAGTTTTATGGCAAAAGTGTTTTCTCTGCCAAGCTCAAATTGTTGAACTTTCGGCGAAATCGAAATAATTTTATTAAAATATATGTAGTATATAATATAGAATTCGACAACAAAAGCTAAGAAAAAATCGACAATAACACATTAAAATACCAAAACATTTTAGACTAGCAGACACGAGTTATTAAAATGCCACGCCTCATCTTATACAACCCGCATATGTTTAATAGACGATAAGCGCAAGTAATTACTTAAACATGCGATTACATCTAATTACTAACGTAATGGATACTTCATTGTATGCATTAACTGTTTGATTATTTTCTATTTTTATGAGTTTGAAACAGATAAATCTTTTTAGCGGAGTGATTTGTTTATCGAACTACTCGTACATACATATATCTATGTAATCCACTGCACTGATTTAACTTCCCCCTCCCCCTGATTAAAAGTTCAATTTTTGAGAGCATGCTATTTCCATAAATATAAATGTCTATTCTAATTAAAAAAAACAAAAACAAAAAGCTATCTGTCTTTACTCAACTTTTACATACCGTTACCGTTAGTCAATCATTAATAATTTATTTCTAACAAGAACGCAAAATTTACAAAACCTCAAACAATGCATAAACATAATCAAGTTGCGAAAATAATTAAATACCAAACTTTAGTTTCACACTGAGGAAACCATTCACCACAACTCTCATATAAACTAAATTCGAAAATTTTAAAACGAAAAATATTTGAAAAATTTAGAAATTGATTGGCTATCGTCTTATTGATTAAAGAACTAAAATTAATTCATTACTAACACACACGCTCAAATCACATGAACAATCATTACATTGTGAGGATTACTTTGAGATGCAATTTGAAGGTCATTTGAATGCCGCAGTGTGAACACAAATGAGAAATAAAAGAGAAAAAATTAAAAATTGAAAATTTTATTGCCAACTTATTACAAATTTATTAATCGATTTTTATCGCTTCCTCTGATTCGTTTGAGCACAAGCGAGGGATAACAGACCGCCACCAGTATAGAAGCAAACCTATGTCGAGTTCATCAATATGTGTTTGCGTGGTTTAGGCTGTTAAATGGGAAAGGGTTCGCATGTTCTCCGAAATTAAATGAAACAAATCAATTAATTTACTCACAAATACATAAAATACCATATATTCGAAATATATACATATGTATATGTATAGTGCAAATAAAATAAAAAAAAACTCAAGCATTTTGCCCGCCGATCAGTAATACCTACATACATAAATACATACATAGACAATAACCACACACTCGTTAGGCGACAGCTAGCCAGTGATTATACTAGTGTAGTACCATATATAAATATATAAATACCTATGTATTTAGTAGCCAATATATATGCGGACATATTTATGTAATACAGATTATTGCTGCGAGCAAAGCGTAGATTGCCTGAAGAAAAGCTCACACTTGCTAGAATAATTGATAGACCAACATACCTATGTAACTATATAAGCATATAATATAAATATATAAACATATAAGCATATAAATATATAATTATATATATAAAAATAATAAACAGGCAGCCATGAATACTTGTATGTAATGGAAAATGATTATAAATAATCAACACACATATATAGTTAGTTATATACAGTTATTTACATACATATTTAGTTAACGACTATATAAATAAATACACGTTAAATAGCCCTTAATAAAAAGTAACAGTAAAATCTATCTTAGCTAATTATAAAGCTATATGACACAAGTATATAAACAGATCGATTTATATATAAATACTATATACTATATGTACAGTTGTGTTCATGGAAATAGTAGTGCAATTGATCCTAACATTTAAAACGCTGTTCTGACATGTAAGAAGTTGCAAGTTGAACAAGTGTGTAGTATTTTTGTAGAATGCACTTCTAAGAAACGGTGAACCAAGAAATCCCGTTAACTTTGCGTTACTCGTCTTGTTTGTGACGATATTTTGAACGTTGGTCAAAAATATTATGTTCATTGAAATAGTAGTGCTTGATGCGAATGGTTGATAAGTACAAATAAAAATAAAAATCAGCAAACAGTAAGTGTATTTAAGTAAATTCAACATTTTTTGATTAAATTTATTGACATTGCGGTACTACTTCTATTTTAGTGGGTAGAGCAAAACATTGCTCCGTAGAAAAACGCCAAATAATAATTAAGTTAAGAAATGAGGGAAAGACGTACAAGGAAATCGAAGAAATTATAGGATGCACTGCCACAATGATATATAACGCCATAAATTATGAACACAAAGCTGAAAATCGTAGTGGAAAAAGGAAGACTACAGCCTTAGAGGACAAACGGATTATTCGCTACTCTAAAGCCAAGCCCACAGCGTCCGCAAAAGTAATAAAAAATGAATTAAATTTGTCAATCAGTGCTCTGACAGTTCGCAGACGTTTAATAGAAAATAATTTAAAAGCAAGGAGTCCCAGGAAGGTACCGCTCTTAACTAAAAAACATGTCGCTGCAAGAATTCAATTTGCAAATGAGCACTTAAATTGGCCGCCCGCAAAATGGCGCAACGTGTTATGGACCGATGAAAGCAAAGTAGTCTTGTTTGGTGGGACAGGATCCAGAAAATATGTCCGTCGCCCACCAAACACAGAATACCACCCCAGGTACACTACTAAAACGGTTAAGCATGGTGGCCTTAGCATTATGGTGTGGGCGTGCTTTTCGTATAGTGGTGTTGGTCCTATCCATTTGATTGATGGCATCATGGACCGAGTAGTATACGTAAATATACTAAGAGACGTTATGTTACCATTTGCTAGCTGGGAAATGCCGATAAAATGGACGTTTCAACAGGACAACGACCCAAAACATACTTCCAAACTAGCTAAGGAGTGGTTTGCAGCTGAAAAGATCGACGTAATGCGCTGGCCAGCTCAGTCCCCGGACCTCAACCCGATTGAGAACTTATGGGGAGATGTCAAAAGAGTTGTAGCAACAGCAAATCCAACAAGTAGAGTACACCTTTGGCAAGTGGTTAAACAGGCATGGACACAAATCCCGGAGAAGCGTTGTAAGGATCTTGTTGATTCTATGCCACGTCGATGTGCGGCGGTATTAAAAAATAAGGGATTTACTACTAAATACTAGAGTACAGACAATATGTAGCACAGGAAATATTATCTTCAAAAGGTATTTTTAAATTTTTTTACGTAATTGAAGTAAACACTACTATTTTAATGAACACACAAATTTTTAGGTATTTTCTTTAAATATGCTTTCGTGCGTAAAAACGAAATATTAAAAAAAAAATGAGACTGTGAATATTCTTAGCACTAATAATAAATACTTTCCTTACAACTTTTTATATGAATTTGTATCTTTTATTTGAGTTTAATGCTTCGAAAGTTAGGACCCACAGACACTACTATTTTCATGAACACAGCTGTATATATAGTATTTATATACTTGTACATATGTAAACTGTATATGTATACTCTTAACTCATATCACCACTACTCCAAGAACCTTTGTAAAGAGGCCTCTCCTGCGTACCAAACCAATAGACTTACATATCGTCACCTAAAATGGAAAACAACGTATCATCAAAAAACCAAAATGAAGTTATTATTGCTTACGATGCGCCGCAACTTATTAAATATATGTAGCATAAAATTTTCAGCTGCTGCTGTCAGATATAATTAATATATAACCAATATATTAACCAATATATAACCAATATATTAACCAATATATAACCAAAATATAACCAAAACTTAAATTGTGTTTCAATAAGAGTGGTTTCGATTAAATCGTTTTTCCTTCGCCTGTAAACTTATGAAAAGTGATGTTACGTTATTCTGCATTTTAGGTGACGATATATACAATACACCTACCTATAAAGCAAGCGCTTTAAGATCGTTTGGCGATGCAGCTTGTCTACACTATATAGCTACATATATACCTAACCACAGGCAATATATTTCATACATACAATTATACTCATATGATTTGGAATATGTACCAACACACATGCATATTTTCGTTGAAATGTGAATAAAGCTGCTTGACTCCGGAAGACTGTGCAAATTGTAATAAAGTTAGCCATAATATCAAATAGCTAAATATGGTAATAATGAACCCGTTAGTTAGGTATTAGGCATACACATATGTATAATGTATGTATGTATATGTTATGTACAAATTTGTAAGACTCCAGTGTTGCACAGTACAGTACAGTTGTATGCGAACATATGTACCCAAGTGTGTGATCAAATTGCACTCCAACCGTCTCTTTAGTTGAGAATGATTTTGCCTTCGATTTGTGTTTCGGTTTCGATCATTTCTTTAACTCATTTCAATTCCGTTTTATTCCACTCTTGTTTTGACACACCACACAGTATCAACTTATTTATATACATACATATGTATTTTTTGTACGAAACCTATGCATTTGTCTTATACTTTTACACTCTTGTTCTCTTCTTTGTACATATTATATTATATTATATATATGTAAGTAAACTTATTTCGCCTTGATTTACACTTATTTATCTACACTATATTTGAAAAGAAAATATTGTTTACAAACTACATCTGACAGAAGCTTTTTCTGGATATCAGATCGCCTTACTAAGCTAACTCCTAAAGATATGCTATACGTCTAAAAACACAACCCAAATATAACACAAATGACTTAGATTTTACACCAAAAAGACCAAAAAGCTGCTTTCGATACGCCAAACGTTAGAGACTGATGAATCGAACAAACTATGCCAGATGCTCAAACTTGTGGTGCAACCCCCATAATAAAAAAGTCTTAAGACGAAAACTAATAAAAGGATCATTAATATTGATCTTATCGGTTCATAGCATATTATGGACCTTCAGATCCACAAACAGCCAAGTTATTCTCATTTTCTTGCTTTAAAGATAAACCGTTTAAATATAATACCCTTAGAGGGTATATGTCTTTACGAGGTGTGTTAAAAACACGGGAAAATTAAAACAAAAATTTCATCTCGTACAGCTTCCTAGAGGTCAGTCCAAACTACGAACCTGTCGAGTGGCAGATAGTTGCAAGTACCCTTGGTTTTAAAGTACCGAAGTAGCGATCATTGAGAAACAATGCTTTCATCGATCGTTTTGCCTCGCCCCGGTTCATTAAAAATACGGTCAAATACTTTTATATATTTAAACCCAATCTAAAGCCAAAGGAAGAGCATTAATGCTTCGATCGCAATGACATGTCTTTCCTAAAGTCTAAGCGAATTTTTCTTATTTCGGGAGTTCAAGCAAATGATCCAAGTTCAATTATGCCGAAACCCTTTATAAGTTGAAGTCTCATTTTCTGTGGGCAAAAAATAGTAAGACTTTTTATTTTAAATTTTTCGCGCGAAAATCCATTCGTCAAAATATTTTTTCTCTGAGTTGGTATGACGGTCAGTGATACCTGTGCCAAATGTCACTGCAAAATAAACATTAGTATTTAGTTATTATTTATGTATATATTGTCTTTCTGAAGTACATAAAATGCATTCGCCGATTCAAAAAAGATATTCCATTAAATTTCGAAACATTCAGAATGTTGGAAAAGGTTTTCTTTCGGTGATAATAGTTTGTCGTAAGCAAGTGGTTTTGATTGGTACAAATTATTCAAAGAATAACTCGTTAACGACGAACCACGTTCAGGACGTCCATCAACCTCAGTATCAGTAAAAACCATTTTGATAAATCATTTGGACACAAAAATAGTGAAAACCAATCATGTTTTTAGCGTTGTTTAAAGCGCTCTAAATTTTTTCGAAAAACAACGTCGCGTTAACGTCTGCGAAACAATGTCTTCCGACTACCAGGATGTCACGAAACGTATTATTACTGGCGATGATTCTTGGATCTATGCTCACAACCTGGAAACAGACGAGCAATCGGCAAAATATCGTAACAAAGGTCAGCCGAGGCCAAAAAAACAACGTCAAAGCAGATCAAAAATCAAAGTTATGTTGACAGTTTTCTTCGAATACCGATAATAAATAATAAAAAGAGGACAAAATTATTGGCCGTCAACTCTTGGTCTTTGCACGACGATAATGCCCGTCGCATATTGCATTGATGCATCGTGAGTTTTTAGCCAAATATTCAACCAATACCGTGTCGCAACCACCGTTTTCGACTGATTTAGCTCCGTATGACTTCTGGCTATTCAGGAAACTCAAACGACTGCTCCGGGCGAACTGTTTTGAGTTAACTGGAGGCATTAAATGTTAATCGCTACGCGTAACGTTGGCACAAGTGTATTGGGGCCAAGAGGGATTACTTTGATAGGGACGAAATAGGTTTTAAAGAATAAAATAAAAATTTTAAATTTAAGAACAAAGTCTTAATATGTTTTGCTCATAGTACAAATCTGATTATACTAAATCGATAATCGTACTTCAGTTGCTGCTTGGTTTCGGAAATTCAGAAAGCGATATCCAGCGCTGTTAAAAAGAAAATATTGGTAAACGTTTGTTCATTGGAGCACCCTAGCAACCATTGTCCATGCCTTTTAATAAGGCCTTTAATTCTCAACTATCCTTCGCGCTTGATATCGAAAGCTAGTTGTAGAAAAGCTGCCTAATTCTAGTAGAAAATGGCGTTTAGGTCAACAGACACGATGGGAGTGCTAAGTTTCTCTTGGTCGAGTTTACTCACTGACACAACACGTTCGATGAAATCTCAGACGGAAGTCTCCATGCTAAACACTTACCCCACCAAATCCGTCAGGCAAGCCTAATGTCAAATACCACATGTATGTATGTATATCCTTGATTCATATAAAACATTTTCTCAATTTAGTTTGCCTTCATTTACCTTTCACTGAAAACATTTATTTTTCACCACAAAATCGATCACAAGCCATTCACTGTCAAAAGCTCATTTTAGAAGATTTGTGGCAATTGCAACGGCCCCTGAAAATACAAACGCACCACAGGAGCACAATTTGTACAGACCATAATTATTAAGTAAATACACACAAAGGCTTAATTATGTGCATAAATCTACTGCCAACTCCATACCTCAAATTAAATTCAAAATGGAGGCACACACACACACACACACACATACAAATATTCGAATGACGCAGGCACATGTATTAAGCAGCGGGTGTCCTTGCCATCGATAGCAAGCGACGCTGCAGTGTGGCCACACTGTACGCATTCGCAGCAAATGAATAAATACACGGCTGCATAAGTATGTATTATAGGATATAGCGTAGATTTAACTGTACGTATTCACTTATGTAGTTGTATGTATGTATGTATGTATTGAGTGTTTTGTGCTGTCATTGCTTTCGCATTTCGCCTTTCGCACCACAAATTCACGTCATTCTTCGCGAAAATTAAGAAAATGCAAACAAAATCGCATTCCTTTTTGCCACACATGCAAGCGAGCGTTAAGGCGGCACAAATTTCACAACAACCCACACACACACGCGCGCACAAGTGCTAGAATACTTAAATTTGTGTGTGCGTGTGTGTGTATGTAAAGGTGCAAAGCGAAATGTAGCCGCAAATTAAAGTGAAAATGGAGATGAAAATGAAAATGCGCAAGCAACTCACCAAAATGCAACAAATGTATGTAGCATACATACATACACACTCACCTAGTTTTGGTTAGTTTATGCTTAGTACATAGGTTATCTTTATATGCACAAGTAGTGCCGCTATGTATGTCTGTATGTAGCTGACTTTGTGACTTTGTGTCAGGGTAAGCCACCACCAACAACACTTGCTTATTTCTTTGTATGTATGTGTGTACTTGCGTAACGTAAAAGCGCACATTGAATTCACAAACGAAAAACGCGTTGCAAATTCACAAAAATCACATTTAACTTAGAGTAGTGGAAGAGCGGAGGCAACACAAAGCGAGTTAATTTTGGTAAATTCCGCTTTGATTGCGAAAATCAAGCATACAAACAAACAAGCTAACAAACAAACAAATAGACATAGCCTAAGCAATCACAAATAAGAACTATAAGAAATTAGAGTTTAGAGAAAACAAAGCTAAGCAAAGCAAAGCAAAGCAAAGCACAAACAAACAAAGCTAGAAACAAACAACCAAACAAAACCCACCACTGCACTTTGTAGGTACTGACAAAGGACAGTGTCACCGTGTCGGTGGATGCAGTGGTTTACTATCGCGTTTCCAATGCGACAGTTTCTATAGCGAACGTGGAGAACGCTCACCATTCGACCAGACTTTTGGCGCAGACTACTCTACGAAACACAATGGGAACTCGGCATTTGCATGAGATACTCAGCGAGCGAATGACAATTTCCGGCACAATGCAGGTGAGTCACACCTAACGTACAACCCTTTTTGTTTTTGGTTTTCGGTTTTTGCTTTACAGCGTGCGCAAATCACCAACACCATCGCCATCGCCATCACCAACATCAGCATCAGCATCAGCATTAGCATCAACGTCAAAGTTTCAGTTTCAGTGGTTTAGTGTCAGCATCACTGTCGCTCACCTCTCACCCGATCACACACACACACGCCCACTTGCATGTCATCCGTTACATTGCTGCTGCATGTGTTGGCAGCTCGGCGCTGGTGCATGCCGCACATGTGTTTCCACCTGTATGAAGTCAACCAGTTGGCGAGGGCAGCGCAACAGCGGCGTCGGCTTTGGCGGCAGCGGCTAATGGAGCGTAAACGTGATGTGTGGCACGCCAATGCAAATCATCGGAGGTTGCAAACTGCAGTCGCTTAGTTTATGGTTCTGTTGTTTTTTTGTACTTTGATTGTGTGAAGTGCGAATGTCAGACGAGGGTTTCGGGTGAAGGCGCGCAAATGGCAGCGAGAGCAAGGCAGCTGAAGAAGTAGTAATACTGGAGGCTCAGATTTATATGTGTTTATATGAGGCTGCCCTATAGAGATTGGCACAACCACAAGCTGGTTATATTTTTTGCTGGCTTCAAAGGTAATGAGAAGGTTCAAGATATAGAGAAATGTTTAAAAGCAGACTTTACTTATAAGTAAAATCTCGTGCCACGCATAGAAACATAATTTATTGTGTGATTTTCGAAAG
This sequence comes from Bactrocera dorsalis, assembly GCF_023373825.1. Classification (NCBI taxonomy): domain Eukaryota; kingdom Metazoa; phylum Arthropoda; class Insecta; order Diptera; family Tephritidae; genus Bactrocera; species Bactrocera dorsalis. Next base: position 6,154,255 of record NC_064307.1, read on the forward strand.
GTCTTGGTCCTAACAGGTCTGTGAAATACCCGTAGCAACATTGGAGGTCAGAGGTTTTAAGATAATTGAAATGCTGGTAGTTTCCAATACTCGAGAGAACACTGTCAAGGCAAGCTGTAAGCTTCAGTCGAAGTGGCAATATTAAACCTTCAAAGGCTTCGCTATTTGCAAAGCACGATAATTTTTAGTTTAATCGACTAACAAATCACGTTCAGGGTTAAGCAAAATGCTGCAGCAAACTTTCAGTTATTGGATTCTCTCGTATCTCTTGAAACCAAAGAAACGTTTAAGACTTCATGACAATTTATATTCAAACGGAATCTTATATCCTCAACTCAGCTCCTCCCTGCTGGGTATATGACTTCAAAACAATTCACTGTACAAATGAAATTCTTGGGGACACATTATATAATATATGGCTAAGAGTCGCCAATGCGCATGTGTTTGTATGCATATTCATAAATAGAAGTATTTATTCGCTTGTCGTTACTGCAACTTCTACGAATATAAAGTCTGAAGATTTCCTCAGGTGCAAAGTGTAATGCCTTTTAGTCATGTCGTCGTTTCGCACACTTGACACAATTTTTCCGCTGCCACTGTACTTGTGCGCACACAGCAAAGGCAGCACAACAAGTACACACATGTAAAACAAAAAAAGAAAATTGAATATAGATAAGTGCATGTGTGAGTACGGTGTAATAAAATATGAGCCAAGTAAATTTAAGAAGAAAGTCACAACTTTATGTTCTCTTGTGAGGTTACAACAGGCGGGGAGACGCAATAGAGAACTTCAAATATTTATTATTCAAAGAGAAAGGCCTTTTATGAATAATTGATCGATTTGTCATGTGCGTAAAAACTTTCTAAACTTTGTCTAAAAGACCAGAAATTCAACATTTTCACCATAACGTAATATTAAATGTGTTTTGGGAGTAACTTTAAGGTGGATTTTGTTGTAGAATTGGGGCGATATATATGTATGTATCTACTAAAGAGTGATCCATTTCGAGGTTTTTTACTTTTTGAAAGAAAAAAACATAGAGACTTCAAATTTAATGGAGAATATTTATTATCATTCGAAAGAACATTGTTTGGCATTTATTTTTCGAAGATTATATATTTGAAATGTTGGCCGCAGCTACTTCTCATACGATCCATTCGTTCGACTGATAATTGGCGTTTGGCGCTGGCCATGATTTGCTACAAGACCTGCAGACTTTAGATTTTACATATAACCACACGATCTTGGTGACCAATCCACCGGCACAGAACGTGAAATTATATGCTCACGAAAATGTTCTCACAATAAATACATTGATAAATGAGATGTGTGGGAAGTGGCGCCGTCTTGTTCAAACCAAATGTCGCCGAGATCAAGAGCTTAATTTTCAGACATCAAAAAATCGGTTATTATGATGCGTCATCATTGACGTTTATCAATTTTGAAGAAATATGGACCGATGATTTCCCTGCCTCACAAACCACTTCAAACCGTTGTTTTTTCTTGATGAAATTTCAGCTCTTGAATCTCTTCAGATGACTCCTTGTCCCAATTTTGTTTGTTTACATACCTATTGAGCCAGAAATGGGCCTCTTCGCTGAACAAAATTAGGGTCGAAAATGGCGGATCTGCTTTGAACTTAGCCCATAAAGCGAAGCAATGTCGAGCAGCTTCAGTTCATGCACAGGGTGTATTTTGTACGCTTTCAGCCAGAGTCCGAGTTGCAGCAAACGACGCCGAATCAAATCTTCACGGTCTTCGTCTCAGGCACGGCTGTTATATTACTTCTTCACTGCATGCTGGAATAATATCCAATAATAGACTCTTAAGTCGGACGGTTAAGAGTTCTTGGAAACAAACAAATTTCATTGGCTGGTACATTACAAATCCGTCTACATTGTAGCAAGTAATATCAATGCCGTCAGCTTAGTCTCTCATACGGACGTAAACATAAAATTTTTGGAAATACTGGTTTTGAAAACTTAAAGGCGTCAAATTATCAGGTACCAATAGTCAACTCCCATCCCCTCTACAAAATAAAGACATGCACTGAGAAAAATCTCTCCACCTTTTGAAAGCAAACTGCTTTACAACTGTCAGAAACGTATCGACAAAAGTTCAGCATTTGACATTTAATTTAACTTCCATCACGCTGAAAGACGCTTGAACTAACGACATTGACAGCCGATGACTGTTGTCACCTGTCAACGCTGCCAGCGCAAGTGATGCTAGTAACCAACCAATGCAAGTTGATTTGACACACACAATAACAGCAAAAAGAAAATCATGAAGAAAAAGAATGTAAGCAGTGTTGCATTCGCACAACGAAGCACATGCATACGTACACTCACTCGCTTGTCGCTTGGTTGTGTGTGTGTGTTGGTGCAGCATTTTTTCCTCAGGTCGTTATCGTTGTTTATATTTACTTGATGCGCTCATGCAAATAAACAGAGATGACATCTCACTTGCCATTGATGAGTGCGCATAAACAAGCGCCACCTCCCCGCATCCACTACACACATACACTCAGACGTACACATGCAAGCGGATGTAAGCAAGTCCGTCCGCCGGGTCAGCTATCGATACGCCCTTCAGTGCTCAATCGTCAAGCCATTTGAAGCAATGAAGCGTACACAAGCAATGCATGCAAATAGATCAGCACACGCACACACACACTTGCACTTACGTGCTGGTGCTGGTGAAGAGATATTGCTATTTTTATGCACGACCAAAATCACGGATGCCGAGTTCAGTGCTTTGCATGCGAGGGCAGAAAGAAAGTCGCAATCGCAAGCGCAAATCACATTAACATTAACAAATGCTGGCAAACAGAGAGCAGAGCAAACTGTGCAAACGACGCACACAAATCGAAAAGTTTGCAAAATATTGCAAAGCACAACACACACACACACACATACACATGCTGGCATTCATCGATGCTTGCGCTTTTGCAAGGGCAATATATTTAGAGAATGGACGAGAGTGAACATAAAATAAATAAACACTTTGTTACGGACGACATTTGCATTTGCAATGCGAGACCCTTCCATGGGAATACAGTTACAGTTAGTTTAAATATAAATAAATGCATGCGCTTGCTGGCTGGCTGCATAAAAATTCCAGGTGCGTGAGTTAGTTTCGAAGTGATCTCTTTTGGTGCACTACCAGTCGGCGGATAAGATGGCGGAAATAAGAGACTTTGTGAACAACAACAGGACTAAGTGGGAGCTATAGCTCGAAGCCACGCATCAGTGAGGGGAGACAGTTCTCGAAATCAGTCAAAATACAAAATGCTGTTAAAGCAGGGATAATCGAAAAAAAATTTAATAAAAAATTTACAAAATTGCGGCATTTAAAAAATTTTGAATTTTATCTTAAATTTTGGTCGTTTTAGCCTGCCGAAATTCAGTTTTTGGATCAGATCCAAAAACAGATACGTTATTGTATGTGGAACTAACGGGTGATCCAAGTAGAGGTACTTTTTTCAATAGCCTTTTTTTACAGATAACCCATAAGTCTTGTCAAGCTGTCATGTGTCATGTTATTTTTCTTCAGTATTGTTTGGCATTTCATTATGGAAATGCCCGAAAAACGTTTACAAATCGCTCAATTTTAATACGGATATTCGCCCTACTGAGCGTACTAGTCACAACACCATCACCCATCCAGAGACCCAGAGTTATTGGATAATATTCGACCGAATACATCAAGCCCAGTACGCAGTAAAGAAAATATGGCCGCCGTAGTGGAGGGTTTACACGAAGACTGTGGAGAGTCGATTCGGTGGCATTCGCAATAACTCGGACTGACGTGTGGAACGACTTGGCACATCTTACGTCGAGATCTTAAATTGAAAGCGTACAAAATACAGCTTGTGCAAGAACTGAAGCCGCTCTACTTTCCCAAACGACATTGTTTCGCTTTATGGACTCTTGAAAAATTCAAACGAGATCCAACGGTTTCGCGCAAATTTTTCTCAGCGGTGAGCCCTATTTTTAGCTGAATGAGTATGTAAACAAGAAAAATTTCCGCATTTGGAACGAAGGGCAACCTGAAGAGATTCAAGACAACCGTTGATAACCGGCTATTTGATGCCTGAATTGAAGCTCGTGATCTCGGTGACATTTGGTTTCAACAAGACGGCACCACTTCGAACAAATCGCATCAATCAATGAATTTATTAAGAGAACAGCAGATAGTTTCGAGTTTTAGGCCTGTCGATTGGTGACCAAGATCGTGTGATATTACACCGTTAGACTTTTGCCTATGAGGATATGAAAAGTCTAAAGTCTTTGCGGACAATCCCGCTTCGATTCAGGCCTTGGAGCATCATGCGTGTTATTCGCTAGTTACCAATCGAAATGCTCGAACGATTCATCGAAAATTGGACTCAACATTTGAAAGAGATAATCTTCTAAATAAAATAAATGCTAAAGAATGTTCTTTGGAATGATAAAAACATTCTTCATTAAAGTTGAAGTTTCAATGTTTAAAAAAGTAGTAGAAATTGATCGAAATTATCTACAGAACAGGCAAAGTATCATTATGATCCGATCATTTATCTTCGGATTATCACTTCGGCAAATTTTCTTTCGAGAAAAACTTGTTTAAAAATCAGTTGAGCTGCGGGTTTGCGCTTTAAATTATAGTAACTCTAAAACTATTTGAGACACCAATTTGAAAATGTGGTATCGTATTTTCAAAATTTCACACTAGTTCTCTCTTTGAAATCGGTAACTATCACAACTACCAACAACAAAGTTGATTGTCTGAATTTTACTGGCGGATATTTGTCGAAACCCAAGAGGTTTCTATGACATATGAGCATACAAATGCATGAGCACACATATACTTATATAACATATTTAAAGCTTTAAAAATGCATTGAGGTCATTTGATTAAATTGATTCTTAAACATCGTACAAACTGATAAAGCGTTGATTTGAATAACGAAATTGGTTTTGATAGAAAATAAAAAGTATTTCTCTTTAAATGGAAATTCGAATTTTTCTTTTTTGTATGTAAATGTTTCTCTCTTCATTTAAGCAAGTAAGAAAAAATTTAAACAAAAAGTTTTTTTTAACGAAATTTTGATAATTTAGTACCAAATCTTCAAAGGAATACAATGCGGCTATTTGCGGAGATTTAATGAAAGAAGAATGACATGATTTCTAAGTGTTGTTTCGGCCATTTTAAATTTGTCATGATCTGTAATTTTTTTGAATAGTGTTCAGTAATGTTAACTGTTTCATTATGGAAAGATATACACAAGAACAACGTTTAAAAATTATTAAATTTTATTATCAAAATAACCGCTGTCAAATTGCAACTCTTCGTGCACTTTTGCCATTTTATGGTCAATAATAATCGTCCACCTGTGCTCGCTATTCGTCGAATTGTTGGAAATTTCGAGCGCACATTTTTTTACTAAATGTTTAAGTGCCAATAAGACAAAGAACCGCTTAAAGTAATGAAAATATTGCTGCCGTTCAAGCAAGTGTTGCTGAAGACCACAATTTGTCGATTTGAAGGCGTTCTCAAGAACTAGAACTAGCAGAACATGACGGATTTTGAGAAAGGATTTAGGCTTGCATTCGTAAAAAATAGTTCTCACTTAATAATTGAAGCTATTAGACGATCGCAAACGCCATGAAATTGCTGATTTTGTCTTGGAACAATACAATAAAATTTATGAAGAAAATCATATACGATGAGGCTAACTTTCAGCTGAGTGGGGCGATAAATAAACAAATCCATTCTGAGGCGAATAAAGTTTACAAATTATTCATGAACAATAATTATATTCACCTAAATTGAGAGTTTGATGTGCTTTTGGTTTGATTGAATCATCGAAATTCTTTCGAAATGCAGCTGTTGACACCTAGTCACTGTCAATGTAGAGTGGTGAAGAACGATGATAACCAACGTTTTGTGGGCGCAATTGGAAGAAGCTGATTTTGACAACATCTGGATCCAACAAGAAGGGGCTACGTGCCACACAGCACGTGCAACAACCGAATTATTGCGAGAAAAGTTTGGAGATTCGATTATTTCAAGAAATTGTGACATTGAATGGCCTCCAAGAAGTTGTGATTTAACACCGTTGGTCTTTAGCAATAAACCAAACTCTCCACAAGCTTTAAAAGTCAATATTGAATGTGTTATTCTTGACATAGGACTTGATTTAGTGGAAAAAGTACTTGGAAATTTGGGTTCATCGAATTATTTCCTGTTTAGTAGTCAATAATCAATTCATATTTTTCTCTTCTTCTACTGCTTAAACAACAAGGTACTGCAATAATATTTGTAATAAAAACAACTTGAGTGAAGGCTACTTCTGACATTCCTTCTTTTTAAATTCTGTGATCTATTCGAATACTTGAGAGTTTTTCAAGGAATTTTTGCAAAAATCGATACTTTTTTATTTTTTTTTTTGAAAAAGTAGAACACATAACTGATTGCTTAACTGAAAAGTCTGAAAATTTTGGTTTTCAAGGCAATGGAGTCCAGAAAATTCGAATACTTGAGAATTTTTAAGGGAATTTTTCCAAACCCCGTTATTTTTTAAGTATTTAAAAAGAAAACTGTTAAAATTAAACATAAATATGAGATTGTATGTCACAGTTGCCACAAACAATGGCAACAAATGGCGAGCATCTTTATTTTCATGACATGTTTTGCCCATAAAAATGGCAAAAGTAAACTGAGGATAACAATCGAGTGTAGTGTTGAAAAAAAGAAACAACGAAAACAACAATAATACAACTGCAATAAAAAATACCCGAACCAGTGCACAACCCAAACCAGCTGCCTTGCTCTCTGCTACAACAATAAAGAAAATCCAAACCAAATGTTATCCTTGAAAATGGCATCTGCGGCATACACACGCGCAACAACAACAGCGCTTCTATTGGATTGTTTTTTTGGTAAGCTAGTGTTGAATGTGGGTAGCAATGTACAGTCGGCGCTCATCTTTCAGGCTCATAAAAAAGTTGAATTTGTACAGTTTTATGACTATATCTGAGCAAAGGAGTTGTCAAAAGGAAATCTGAAACTAATATTGTGCCATTTCTATTTGTATTTGTCTCGTTTGCATGTCGATGGCCTAACGATGCGCTGGGGATATCATCAATCCGCTCAATAACAACCAACAATGGCGCTGGCAAATAAACAAATAATCGCTTTGTTATCAAACACTTTTGCCCGACTGCCGATTTGTCGCGCAATTATGGACGGAAACTTTTGCTTGGCGTCGCAGGTCCAACTAGACGAAGCCACCGATGCTTGGGGCATTAAAGTCGAGCGTGTTGAAATGTAAGTAACTGTGGATTATTTTATTACAAGTTGAAGTTTGTGGTTAGGAGATTGTGCGTGAAAGTTACAGTGAAAATAGCGTTAAAACAAAAAAAATTAAGAGCTGAGGGAAAAACTAAAAAAATAACAAGAAAACTCAAAATTTTGTGAAGGCAGGGAATTATCGTATTACTAAAGCTGAAGCCTGAATTTTTAGTCGAAATTTATGGCAGATTTTGAACTGCCAAGCGTTTCACCAGTGTCACCAACTGTATTTACTACCTAAAGCCTAGACAATACTCTTTGCCATAACGCCGTCACGTGCCACCTCAGCGCACTAAAATTTTAATTAATATTTAGAAATATATTTTTCGATTTATTTATTCGATTTCTTTATTCGTAAGTAAGCAAAACCCCGACTCCATGATTAAATACACATTAAATACCTACTGTGTATGTTTGTTTTTGTTTGTGTGTATATGTAAGTGGTTTCATTTTTGGCTGGATCAACAGTTATTAAAACTCTTAAGCTACATAATGGCTGCGGCATAATACATACAGGGTGCATTGCACGCTTAATGAACTGCCAGCTTTAAGCCGATTTAGCTGCAACAAAGCGCCTACATAATTAACAACAACAACAATGTGTGCCATTGTGCCAGAATTTCGTAAGCTTCTCAGGCGCTATTTATGTGTGCATGTGTGCAAGCGAACGATTTAACTTGTTATACCTTTGTTTGCCAACAAGCACGTGCATATGTCTGTATATTCACGAGCACACACACATATTTGCAAATATGTGCGATAATGTGCTCGGGTATGCGGGTGGGATGTAATTTGAGTGCCACCAAGTCAAAGGTTAACCAGCACTTAACTGCTTACACATGCGTAGATATGTGCTGCCTCATGTGAGTAATTCAATTTCATCTCAAACGCATACACACACGCACACAACGCAACGCTTACATACAATATACATGGAGCTGGGACAAATAGCGTTATTCGCTACTCTTTCCCCCTTTGTATGCGTTTTAATTATGGCTATTAATTTACTTAAATCATGCGAAGCAACCAAAGATTATGAGAATATTTAAAGTAACGGCAGATTGTGGTTGAATATTTCGAGTATTTTCTTTCTTAACTCTTCTTGACAACTCTTTCAACTTTAACTCGCCAAGCTAGTTTTCAAAGTAAGACCTACCTCATTTCTATAAATCACAAAACAATACTGCTTTATACTAAAAATGAAAGTCCTGCACTACCACACCCTAAAAAAAGTAGAAAATTCTAACATTCTTCTTCTTTATTGGCGTAGACATCACTCACGAGGTTATAGCCGAGGATTCTCTTATCCGAGGCTATTTTCTTTCTTTCATTGGCGGTGTTTTTTACGTGGCGGTTCCCAAACCCAGCGCACAACCCTGAAGAGAAGGGATTTTTCGCCTCCTTACTTTAGCTCGTCTTCAAACCGCTGTTTTTTGGCTACCCAGAGGTTACTTGGTCTAAGGCCGGAAGTCGTGAGCTGCTTGAAGCATATGTAAAATAATCGTTTTTGGCCGCTCCAAAGTGAATGGCGCTCAGAGAACTATTCTCACTTGCTTGAACCTCTACACATGGCTCCATCCGCCTATTCTATCTTTAAACATTATGAATAAACCTTATAAAATAAGTTTACAAGCCAATTCAACTATAATACTTTCATAAAAGCTAATAAAATAGCCAAATGTTTCAAAACCGTTAGCTAAATATACAATTAGGATAAACACGATCAAAGCTAAGTTCGAGACAAATATTGAATTCCAACCAATAACTAATGTTACGTATACGCCATGTAGCAACCAAACAACTTCCAACACTAAACATGTAATATAATTGTTTCTGCAAAGCCATTTAGCTGTTCAAAGCCCTAGAGATATTGACTATTGCATTCTTGGCTAACAAAATGTGCGAAATCTATTCACGGTAGAACACACACACATACATATGTATATACTTATATATTTTACATAAGAAGAGTTACTTATATATTTTGTTATGCCTAGCAGCAAGAGCAAATGAAAAGCGATCAATGACAGCATTGACAATATATATTTATTTATATATGTATTATTTATACACATATACACACATGTACACTTGTATACATACATACACAGCTGTAGTATATTGTAGCACTGGCTGGCGTATCTTCTGTCACGTATTTGTTTTCAATCACGTAATTGCGTATAATGACGTATTAATTTGCTTTACTGCGCCCATTTGAAAGGTATTTGTTGTAAATTTATGCTGGGATAAACGACAAGAGGGTACTCTGGTACTTTTTTCTTAAGCACTGAAGCGCTTTTGCATATTTATTTTAACACACACAATTATTTTTTCCGCATTACTTCCACGGCACATGGATACAACTTAATGTTAAGGGATTAGTACTTAATCCATATTTAAGAAATAAATTTGCAAAAAAAAAGTATTTTTTCTACCTTGAGACCATAACCCCTCCCTTAAAGAGCAGAAAAGCTTTTTAAAGCTACTAAAAAAGTTAACAAATGAGCTTCCATATTAACCTTGTGAGGTTTTTATGCTAAATTAGCTCATCTACTGATCTTTGAGGCCAATCACAAAAGCGTTCCAGCGCTCAAATAAAATTTATTATTTAATATTTAATATGAGTTTCACAACATTTTCCCCACCACAGCAAGGACGTGCGCTTGCCCGTACAACTACAACGTGCCATGGCCGCCGAGGCTGAGGCCGCACGTGAAGCACGCGCCAAAGTTATCGCCGCTGAAGGAGAACAGAAGGCCTCCAAGGCATTGCGCGAGGCATCCGAGGTGATCGGCGGCTCGCCGGCAGCGCTCCAACTGCGTTACTTACAGGTAAGCAATAATTACAACAAATTAATGTTGAGCAAGAAATTGTCACACAAAATTAACCATAATTTTGCAATTACCTCACCTCAACGCAGACACTCAACACAATATCAGCGGAAAAGAACTCCACAATTGTTTTCCCATTACCCATCGATTTGATAACTTACTTCCTGAAGACTACCGAGGCGACGGCGCAGCAAAATGCCGTTGTACCGGCGGCGGCGGCAACGACCAGCAGCGAACACTCACCGCAGGCGTCGACATCGCCGCAGGCGGGCATCCAGTCAGCAGCTATGTAAAAACAAACACAACAATAAAAACAACAACAAAAATTGTACACATAACAGCAAGCAAAATACACATACATACATCGGTATATGTGTGTGTCTGATTTGCACACGCTTTTAGTGAGAAAGCCGAGCTTGCAGGAATTTTGGGTGAGGCGCCGACAAATTGTTCAAGTTGACTCGGAAAAATGCCTGCACTGAGAAATGTGAATGTTTGTGTGAAATATTCTGTACACAGTTGAAGAAATTACACAGTGTGCGCTAAAAGTATGCGTTCTCATAGCCGATAGCCGCTAAAATGTGAGTCACAGCTCAGAAATGTAATTTCTTTGCAATTTAGACTCTCAAATACCTTCTAGTACTTTCACATAACAGCAAGGCACTTCGAGAAAAGAATCGTCAGTTGCTGAAAGAACGCATACTTTTTGCGCACACTTTAGCCATGCGAATAAGTGAATAACTGTAGTTTTAAGTAGTATTAGGACAGTTGATAAAATGTTGCTGAAAATGGCGTTAAGTTTGAACGATTAGCTAAAAATCATAAAGTTCGCAAAATTTTCTAAATATTAATTACATTAAATATTATTACTACACTTCTTAGCTGAATTGAATCACACGGTTGCAAGTAAGGCGATACGAAACGAAAGTTAAATATAATAGATTTACTAAAAGAATTACTTAATTATTTTCCCAACTCACACGCACGCGTTTAATTCATCGAAATATATTAAATACAAAAACACATTTTCATGTGCGAGTTTCAAGTTTAGTAAATACAAACACATACTTATAAATAATAATAGTTGAGTGAATAAAAATTGAGTAAGCAGTGTGGTAAGCGCTCATTAATAATATGTATGTAAATATAAGTCTCGATCTCGTTTTTGAATGCGTAAAAGTGCTTTGATAAATAGCTTAAATATCATAATTAATGTGACAAGTCACACACACATGCATAGATTTGTAAATATATTTGCATTTACTTATATTTAGGCACCTCTCTCATTTGCGTTTAGGGCACCCGAACAAAGTAATAAATTGCATAATTCATTTATTGGCTAATAGAACAGAACCATTGGTAACAGTCTTTTTAAGATAAGACTTATACGAGTACGAGTTACTAAGGAAACAATTGAAAAAGCAGTGAGGCGAATAGTATTCTTCAAAATTCGAGAACGAGAAGAAAGCAAAAGCAAAAATTTACGAGTTAGCTGCTTTTTCTGTCATTGAGTAATACTTTCTAAATACAGTCATCTTATAGATTTTGTAAGCTAACTAACACTGTACAACAGCATAAATTATAGTATAGATGTCTCGGTTCTTGTGACAAGTAGAAAGGAACTGATTACTCAAAAATTGAAATTAATTTTAATAATATGTTATTATTTTGAGATTTTTATATTTTTATCCCATTTTTCTCTACACAAGCATTTTGTAGCATTAAAAATTTAAGATTCATGAAGATTTTTTTTAGTCCGTGTTGAAGTAGCACAGGAATATAGTTCAAGGTTTGAAGGAACTGTTAGGTCTTAACTCAATGCCGAATAGCAGCGCTTTTGAGCTTCATGTACATGACACATACAAAAGTCATAAAAATGTATGTATACAAAGAATGATCCATTTCGAAGTTCTCCATTTTTTTAAATTCGAAAGAACATTCTTTGGCGTTTAGTTTTGAAGATTATCTCTTTCAAATGTTGGCCGCGGCTACGTCTCAGTTAGTCCATTGGATGACCATTTCGATGACTCCTTCGAGTATTTCGACCGGTAACAAGCGAATGGCACGCGTTTTGTTCCAAGCCCTTAATCGAAGCCAGATTGTCCACATAGACTTTAGATTTTACATATCTAACGGTATGATATCAGACGGTCTTGGTGGTCAATCGACCGTCCCGAAGTGTTCTCTCAATAAATTTATGGACTGATGAGATGTGTGGGAAGTGATACCGTCTTGTTGAAACCAAATTTCACTTGAGATCACGAGCTTCAAATTCAGGCGTCAAATAGTCGGTTATCATCGCCATAAAATGGGCATTGACGGTTACGTTCCATACGACGGTCCGAGTTTCTACGAACGACTCTCCGCGGCCTTCGTGTTCACTCTCAGCCACGGCTGCTTTATTTTCTTTACTGCGTGCCTGACGTGGTTTATTCGATCGAATATTATCCAATAATGAATGCTGCATTTCAAGATAGGTGATGATGTGCTCAGTAGGCCGATTATGTTGACCATAAGTTCAGCGAAGCGCAGAAAACACCTTCTTCACAAAACTTGAATATCCGTTGAAAGTTGAACGATTTGCAAACGTTGTTAAGAGGTAAGCCTTTCCATGATGAAATGCCAAATAATTCTGAACAAAAATAACACGACAAATAGGCTATTGAAAGAAGTGCCGTTGCTTGGAGCACCCGTTACTTATACGTTTTCTCTGCAGTAGTTTAATAATGAATTGTGATCTGGAATCAGTACGAATTAATTATTTTTAGAAATTTGTACCAAAAAGTGTTTCGGTACTATCCTAATCCACTAGTGAACAAGTATGTCGCATTTTTTACATTAAATGAGAACCTCTTTTTTTCGAAAGATCTGATCTAATTTTTGTTTTCTATCCTTTTTTACCCGAAACGGACAATGTCTTAGAAGCTCAAGGGAATTTATTTTACAACTATTTTGGTCACGGTGTGAGACAAATTTGATTTGTATATTGTATTTGTCAAAAGCAGTTTGCCTCTTGAGCTCAATTTAGAATTAAAGATCATCGCAATGGATTAGAGGCCAGTAGCAAGACAAAAGACAAAAGACAAATTTTCAAAATTGTTTTTTTAATTTTCTACAGTATAGCAACTTTATATTTATCTTTTTAAACTAAAAAAATACAAATTGAATTATTTTTAACATTACATTTTCTTATAAAAGCATTAAGCGCCACATCCAATCTATGCAATTACTATTTTTCGCTACGAAATAGACAAATTGTTATACATATGTACATAGCATATTATATAATATATTGAAAACAAAATTATTGTTAGCACGAAAACTCACTTTTGCTTCGCACTGAAATATCTATTAAGAGAGTAAATGCGCCACAAAACACTTCAATCGGTTGCTAAGCTTGAAGCATGTTTAAATATTTGAAATAAACAATTAAAGTTAGAGCAATGTTAAGGAGATTCTATTATGTAAAGAAATAATGTCATAGCTAGCTTGCCAGTACATAAACAACGGCTCTATTGGTGGAAGCTCTTAAGAACACATAGTGGAACAAAGTGTTATAACAATTGTACCGGCACACTGTGAATCTTTTAAGGTACCAAAAGCAGAATTGAAGATTCACAAATCTTTCATAGACAAAAAATCGCTCTAGAAGCAGCAAACAGCTATTGAGAATCCAGTTTTAGTTTACAAATAATCAATACTAATAATCAAACTATTAAGTCGCTCGAGTCTGCTTCAATGATGCCGAGCCAAGCAATTCAAAAATAATGCGAAATTTTCATTGATCAATCTAATTAGATCTACCATAAAGATACAGACAGATACACGTAATTTTTGAGTTGAACTGGCAGAAGCTACACTTGCCGTAAATATTTGCTGGCATCTGTTATAACCTATAATTGATGAAAGGAAATGAACTCGTATGATAGGTTAAATAAAAAGGAGTGTGCTGCCTGGTGAAGTCCATTTGGAGCTTTTACTATAAAATTTTGAGCTTTTTAAATCTTTTAGGCAAGGAGCTTTTAGAAAAGCACACAAAAGCGCACAAGCTAACTAAGCGCTAAAACTGTAACGCAAACCGGATTAGGTTTGAAGCTGATAGAGCTGCTCGCTGTCTAATCAACTCTGTTTGTATGCGAACGTATTCATTAAAGAGCCTTGTGAGATAGGAACCGGTGATACCTGCAAGTTTTCAATAAAATAGCAGATTCAGCATTTAAAAAAAGAAGTGTTATTCTACAAATTAAAGGACGAAGTCAAATACAAAAGAACTCATTGAGAGTGGGTGTGAAATACAATACAAAAGCTCGGAAGGCGGGGCAGTCTGGAAAAGATTTCTAACTAAAGTCCATCATAATTGATTCTCATGACGTCAACACAGCTTATTTAATAATGGAAACAACAACATCCATGGAGTTTTGTAAATATAAAATATGTATATCTTATGGCTAAAAAAAATATATTTAAGCGATTTATAAAAGCAAATCGGAAAAAATAGTTTTTCAACATACTTAAAGTCCCACACGAATTCATTAATTATAGTGAGCGGGAGGGGAGATCTTGGTAATTCGATAATTAAAGTTTCATTCAATGCTCAGCTAATTCAATATACACTATGTAGTAAAAGTATACGTATCAATACAATTTTTTATTAAAATAAAAACTTATTAAGAGTAACAGTTAATTAAGAAAACTGAGAAGTGAAATATTTTCGACTTTCAACAATGATATACAGGTTTAAAATACTCGAATACTTACATAAGTACACAAGTGACAAATAGAATGGACACACATTTAGTGGCGCCAAATATTGAAACCGCATGCAATAACTAAACACATACCTACACACATAAATATGTAAATGTGTGTGTGTAAACAAATTGAAATTTAAATAATCGAAAATATAATCGAATGTAATTGAATACTTGTAATCAAAGCCAGGGAGCAGCAAAATGTATGTAGCTGAGGAAATCTGACAAATAAGCAGCTTTTAAGGCGCTGACGAATGCGTGCGTGTGTGTGTGAGGAGCGGAGCGGAGCGCCGTGTACATTTAATGGATTTTGTAGTGCAATAACAAAAATCAGACGGTAAAGACAGTAGCGGAAGAATGGCCAATGAAATGGACAGTGACCGCGCTCTGGCTTTTGTTATGGCAATGCAAAAACAACAATATAACAAAATGTATTTGAAAATATAAGCAAAAAAGTATTGAAAATAATGTAGCCTAGCAATAAATATGTAAAATTAACACTGACATACATATTTACATACACCACACATTAATTTCAACTACGAATTTACATAACTTTGTACTTGCATACATACATACTTACATAATACTTATATATACATACTAGGTATTCATTATGTAGTCTCAGCAGCAGCAAATCAATTTTCGAATAATAAACTTAATTAACTAGTATCCATGTATTTATAGAGCAAGCATTCAAAGCGGGAGAGTTGTCTAATTACACTCACACATACATACATATGTACTTTAAATGGTCGCGGATCTATTACTTCACTATGGCCGTGCAACTCTGTCTCTGTGTAAACTAAAGTCTGTAGAAATCAAATTTTTAAAAATACACTATTTCAAAAATTAGCTAAGTAACCGTACTTTATAAACAAAACAACAAAAACAAAAACCCTTAAACTTTCACACAACCGCCATTTTTGGCATGATAATAATTACTATACGCACACACATACACATACACAAACAGCATTAAAGAGTGCTGCAGAAGAAGAAGTGCTCGATCAAGAATTGCATCAAGAGTGGGCGCATTGTTCATTGCATATGGTAATATCAACCGATTCAATACTTTTACTTACCCAAATTACAATAATTACAACAAAAAACAATATGTAGAATACTGCAAATGAGAGACCGTTTTCGAAGTTTTTAAATAAATCAATGTTTTTATCGGTGTCCAAAAACAAAAGACCAAAAAGTTAACGCATTTATTTTGTCTGCGGATTTTCGGGTGAGTATGCGGCCATTTTGGCTTACCACAGGTACAGTTTGGTGTCACAGCATACGGTTAGTATGTATTATGCCTTCCATGAATTGTAAGCCAGAAGCTGTACACTCTTATAGAATATTGCACCTTCTCTATTTAGATCTGCAGCTCGAATTGTTCAGGGGTGTCGTGGAAGCCAAGACAGAATTGCTACGAGGAATGACAATTAAGTAATGAGACTGATTCCAAAAAAAACCGTATATTTGAAAGTTATTCTACAACTCTGTCATCCCCTTCAAAGTAGCCCCCTTGGGCAGCTATACAGCGATTCCAGCGCGTTTCAGTCGTCGTAACATTTCTGGAACGCTTCGACTGGGATGTCCGCGAGTACCCTCGTCACGGCTGCCTGGATGTCCGTAATCGACTCAAAATGGGTTCCTTTGACCACCGATTTTGTTCTTACTTTGTTTCTAATAGCAAAACCGATGTAATTGGTTTCCGTGACACCCAAAACCGATAAAAATTCTGTTTCGAACATCAAACCAATAATATCTGCATTCATGACACCTACTACTTTTTTTGATCGGTTTCAGTTCTGATTCCGATAACTATCAGTTTCCACAACACCCTGGATTTTCTCCAAGAGTAAATTGAAGAAGTCGCACGTTAGGGAATCGCCTTGTCTGAAACCTCGTTTTGGTATCGAACTGCTCGGGGGATGGAGTCATATAGTATGTAGAAGAAGGCGAAGAGGGTAGAGAAGGCAAAACTTCTCTCGCCAGGTTTGTGCGCTCGCGAATAAATATTGTACAAGGCAAAGGATCCACGAAGAAAAATAGAGATACCAAATAAAACAAAAATAAGTAAGGAAGTGCTAATAAGTTCGGGTGCAACGAACGTTTTAAAAAAACTGAAGGTGTAAAATGACAACCAGAGGTTCGGAATGCAAGCAATCTTATATCGGGTGGGCCATCTAACGTTTTAAATTTGAATTATCTATATTTCGACATTGGAAACGTCAAATACCATTCGGAAAGTGACAGATATTCAGTAAAAAGTCTAAAATTTACGAAATGGGTCGCTATTCACTATTCTACAGTTCGCAGATTGGGCAGAAGATCGTTTGACCGAGGATGGTCAATTTTACCGAAAAATAATTTTTTCGGACGAGGCTCATTTCCACCTCGATGGTTACGTTAACAAGCAGAATTGTCGCATTTAGGGCACGTAATCGTCGAAAAGCTAATGCACCCAGCACGAATCACTGATAGGTACGGATTTTGGTCTGGTGGAATCATCGGCCCGTTTTTCTTCGGAAATGAAGAATATGATATGATGAATGAAGCGATATCGCGCAATGTTAACCGAATTTTTCTTCACGCAAATTGAAGAGGAAGACTTGGGCAACATTTGGTTCCAGAGGACGGCGCTACGTGCCATACAGTAAACGCTAGACTCAATCTTTTACGCCCTATCTTCGAAATTTAAAATTTTATATGGCCTACCCTATATACATACATATATGCACATACACCATATATAACTCATACACTGTCCGACATATTCGACTTAAGGTTTATTAGAAAAACCAAAATCATTATATTAGAGTTGCGGTAGTCTCGACCCGATTCTATCCATTTTTGCCAATGTACCTCACACACATTCACCAAACATATGGAGTAATGCCAGCCGGTTGTTCGAAGTTCCTGATATTAGTTATAGGGGGGTAAGTCAAGTTTTCGCTCAAGTGTATCTATTTTAGGCACAAACATACACTGTTATGACTAAAACACGTTCTGTCATTTTCATTGAGATAACTCATGTATTGGCCGATATATACATTATTATTATATTAGGTATATGGGGCCTCAGAGAAGTATTGAGCCGATTCAAACCATTTTCGACCGAAATTGTCGGTCAAAAGTCAACTAGGGTCCACATATTCGGTGCCTAGAGGTACCAAATACAGTTTATGCAAGAACTGAATCCGCACGACGTTCCAAAGTGACATAACTTCGCTCTATGAGCTCTTGAAAAGTTCCAAGAAAAACCGACATTTTTGAGCTAAATTTTTTTCAGCGATGAGACCCGTTTCTGGCTCAATGGGAATATTAACAAGAAACATTGCCGCATTTGAAACGAAGAGCAAACTGAAGAGATCCAGAAGCTGCCATTTCATCCAGAAAAAACAACGGTTTGGTTTGTAAGCCGCAAGAATCATCGGTTATACTCTACAGCAACATATTGCAAGAGTATGAAAAGAAACATTGAAAGGAAATTTCCGCCATTCGCATAACATATTCAGAGTTAAAAAAAACGAGGAAATTTTTCACGGCCATTTTTAGGTTAGGTTAAGTGAAACACATTTCGTATATTTGAATTTTATATCATAATTTATTTCATTATTATTACACATAATTTCTGTCAGCTATGATTTATGATTCACCACTTATTCGCTTTGGCAGCGAATCGTGTGTATACCTCCCTTACCAACCACCATCCACTTTCAATTTGTTCTCACATTAGTTATTATTATTTTAATATTTATTATTACGCTTTAAATTTAATAATATTTATTTGTTTATGTACAAAAAATTACCAACTACGCTAAACAATTTTTATAGGTTATCATTCACGTTAATCCTAATCACGTTCTAATGATTTTGTTGTTGATTTTCTCATTATTCATTTATGCTTTTTTGTTTTGTTTTAACTTATTTTTATTCAATAATTATTTTTTTTTTAATCTGGTTTCACTAATTAATTAATTGCTTTATGTAACATAACATTATGACGAATGCTTAATATGTATGTGCATGTGTATGTATGTATGTACGTATGTGTGTGAGCACAACTTGTTTATGCGACAATGAGGATGGATGCAATGCAATTCTTCTGGCGGTTTATAATGATATCATATATGTATGTATGTATGTATGTATGACTATGAAATGATTAAATATGTTTGTATGTAAATTAACTATGTTTCCATTTTTCAATTCTAAAATAGCTTAGCACGGTTGCATGTATGCTTATATGCATATATGTATGTATATGTATACGTATGTGATGTGTGTAGGTGATGGAAACATATTTCTGGCTTTGCAAATCACTTTTCCGACCACATTTTCTATGCACTGGATTTCAGCCAAATGAGGGCCAATTTAATTATTTATTATGTGCTGGCGCTTAACGGTAACTAAATGTTTAGCATGTGTAATTAATTAAGTGTATCTATGTATGTATGCGCGCAAATCCAATTCAGCTTCCACTAATGCTGCGAGCACAATCCAATTACTTGTGATTAAATTCGCTGGCGTTGTTGGCCGCTGACATGGATTGCCTGATTATAAGTTTATACCGTTATCGATTTTACTTTTACTGCTGACATATCTACTTGACTTTCATTCAAATATCGTTACTATATATATGTATGTATGTATGTAGGTGCCAACTTCACATATTTCTTTATTTGTTTGCATGTGGAGAGTACGAATTGTGTTGCTACTGATTTTCTATCCACGCTTCCAATGGATTCCTGGTATGTATGTATGTGTGTACTGATATTTACTTATGCAAGAATTCACTCGTGGTTGTATGTATATATACTACTTTATACCCTATACATATTTATATAGTTTAGTGAGAAATTTTCGTTACAAAAAAGTTGAGCTCTCCGCTCGTTTAAACAAAAAACAAAAAAAAAAATAATAACTTTGGTTTCATTCGTTTTGTATATATGTATTAATGCCATATAATAATGTATATGTATGTATGTTACTGGTTATATACCAGTTAAATTTGTTTATTGTATACTAAAGTGATCTTCTAATGAGTAGTTCGTACGCTGGAGAAATAAAATGACGAAGTTGTGATGCGCATGAGAAAGCAAAGCTGGAAGAGACTTACGTAAATACAATGTGTATGCAGTAGATGGTTTACATGTCGTGGGTATGTATGTATGTATGTATATAGTTCTGAAACCTTTGCGAGTAGTGAGCAGTGAAATCAGTAAGGATGTGGATCAGCTGTCTTTTATAGGAAGTCCATTTAGGTAAATAGGAGATTTGGCTTGAGAGTACGCCGATGTGAATGAATTCAGGAATGCTTTCAAATGTCTTATTGTAAGCAGTGTTGTTGTGAGTTTTTTTTTATAAAGAAATGTATTCGAAACAAAAAATGGAGTGCAAATATGGAAGAATGATACTGACAACAGAAGGATATCAAAAAATGTACAAATATGATATTAAATTTGAAAAATTAAAAAAAAATTGAAAAAATGAAATTATGTAACAATATTTTATAGAATGTAAATAGGAAACTGTAGACACTCAAATATTATTATGTTATTTGAGGTTATCTGCTTTAAAAAATCGAAATTCACGTATTTGATAACCTTTCATAGACTGAGTAAGTAAACTGTGAATAACCTAACCTAACATTTTGCGATGCTAATATTTGAGGAAAACAAAACCGTAAGCGGTGCCTACGCTATTAAAGAAGAAGAAGATACATAATGTATATAATAAATTTGCTATTAAAGAAGAAGAAGATTCAAAATGTACATATGTAAGTATATAATAAATTTGTTTACATATGAAAATAGCTGCAAAAACCAAACCACAGGAAATCTGCAACTCTGTAAACGGTATTTTTACCAAATATATTAATACTTCAGCCAAATATACACCCATTTAATAGTGAAAAATTAATATAAATTTTGATTAAATTAATTCAAAAATATTCTAAACAAATACGAAAAAATTCGAATTTACGTTTTATAAAATATGTTTTCCTTATGTATAAAAGCAATCTTTCATCTAAATTTATTAAAAGAAAATTCAATTCAAATAAATTACAATGAAAATGTAAATTTTAATAGTTTGAGCTCAATTGCACAGGTTTAACCTAACTTTTTTTTTAATAATTTTTAGTTTTATTCAAAAATATTAAGTAGCACGCAAAAATGAAAAACTTGGTAAGTCCATAATACAAAATTTTGTGCAGCAATCGAATTACTAGAGAAATGCTAACTATCAAATATTAATACGCTTACTCAGTCACTTGAATAGAAACATTTTATTACCACCACAGCACAACGAGTGGGCAAGTGTATATTTGCTGAGCTGTAGCTGTCGCTCAATAACGGCTTGACTTAACTGCGTTTTATTATTACTTTTTTTTTAAGAAAATTAACAGTGATATTAAAAAAAAAACAGTTTTTTCTTCATAGCTTTGCAGGTTAGTTGTTGTTGCAGTAGTATAAAACTTAAAGCAATAATGATGAAATAATGCATTTTCTTACTCTTTTTCTTACTCTTTCTTAAGCAGCTGACAGATGACAGCTGTTTTGCCACTGAAAATTCGGTAACAGATGCAAGTGTTACTGATGGCTCTGGCATGAAGTGCAATGAAGAAAAAAGTGTAATACAAATACAAAAAAGTGAAATAAGCGCAAAATATATGCGCTCGTAGCAATGCTTTGCCACTTTTGTGAATTTTTGTGAGCACGCTTAAATTCGATTTATACAAACTAAAGCTTAGAAATTAAATTCGTTAGTTGTTTTTGTAATAGTGTTTAAAAGTAATTCGATTTAACAGGTTTCAATGAACTTACTCCTTAGTAAAATAACTACATACTAGGAAAAATTAAAAAGAGAACAGTGAAAATAAAAATTAATTCAAAGAGAGAGACAGTTTCAGCGCTAACCCAACGCATGCGCATGGAACTCGATAAATGCATGGAGAGATTTATCTTTTTTGTTGTAATTTTTTTTTGCAAGATTTTAACGTATTCTTTTTCGTGTTTCTTGCTATTGACTGACTATTACATATTTTATTGTTGTGGTTGTTTTTGTATTTGTTAAATGCTTTTCTTATATAGCACAATTCATTTGCCATAAGCTTAAAATTACATAAATACCTCTATATAAATTATAAAAGATTTCGCTTATCAAGTGTAAAATATTTTTTTTCTTCTTTTTTTCCTGTTTTTCGTTTTTATACTATCATAAACGTACGCATATATCATACGCGTACTATGTGTTATGTATGTATATAATGTAGAATAGCTTTTAGTATGTAGCAGTTTCTTTGCGAATGTAAAAATTCTTCTTCTTCAATTGGTACATCCCACTGGCCCCATACATAGCAGCGCCAAACGATTGCGTGTGCACCTTGATGCTGCTGCTGGCGTTTACGCTGCAGCAATTTCAACTTTTGCATTGAAAAGTTGTTTGTTTTCTTTTTGTTTTCTTTAATGTAGATACTTTTGTTTTTGTTTTTGTTTTGACGACTCACTTCTCAATTGAATTAAAAAGGCTTACAATTAAATCTAGTTAATTTATGTATGTTTGTATATATGTATGTGTATGTATGTATATCGCACTGGCAATAATGCTGTACCACTCGCGGCATTTCGAGTGCTACGCTACTTAATCCTGCACCTCCCGATAGGGCACCTCCGACGTCACGGTGAACGATTCGAAGTAGTGATTCAAGAATTCGAATGTTGGCCGTTTCTCCGGCACCGCATCCCAACATTGCAATAGTAGATGATAAATATTATCGGGGAAATAGTGATTAGTTGGTTTCGGCATGCGGAAGCCACGTTCGATATTCTCAATGACTTCTCGACTATGCATGCCCGGATATGGCACTTGTCCGTAGGTGAAGAGTTCCATTAGCAGTATACCATATGACCAGACATCGGATTTGATGGAAAATTTGCCATAGATTATCGCCTCGGGTGCAGTCCATTTGACAGGGAAGCGCGATCCCTGTTTGGGGCAGTATTCATCGTCGGCGATAACGCGCGCCAAACCGAAATCACAAATTTTGGCAACATTATTCTCGCCGATCAGCACATTGCGTGCGGCCAGATCACGATGTATCAGTTGTTTTGATTCGAGATATTCCATGCCGGAGGCCACTTGCGTGGCTATGTAGATAAGATCTTCAAAGTGTAAATAGCGGCCGTCGCCTTCGCGTAGAAAGTCCAACAAGCTGCCTTTGGACATATACTCCTGCACAATGTAGATGGGCTCCTCCTGCGAAATAGAAAGTAAGACAAATCAATCAATAATTCCACCAATATGTATGTATGTACTCACCTGCGAGCAGACGGCATACAAGGCCACCAGGCGATTGTGTCGGAACTTCTTCATAATGGCGGCCTCTTGCAGGAACGCCTGCGTCGACATGGTGCCTTCGCGCAGCGTTTTCACGGCGACGTCAATATTGTTGCGCCACTTGCCGTAGAACACCTCACCGAAGTTGCCGCGTCCCAATTTGCGTATCAATTGAATTTCGGAGCGCGGTATCTCGTACTTGTCACGCAATTCCGGTCCCAGGTCCCACATTTGCGGCTGTGGCTTCGGACACGGACGCGACAGTATGTGGCAAAGGCCAAGTGCATTTTCTACGGAAATTAATAGCAAATGAATATACAACATGGCAAATAACACGCGCAACCAGTTACAGTAGCGGCCATAAAATGGTGACTGGCAATGAAAACATTAAATTTAAAGATTTTTGCTGAGGATTTTCATTGATTTTCGAATTCGATCTTCGAAGTTGTTACTTTTAGCGGATTACAACGGTTTCGCCGAGCTTTACCGTTATATAGTTCTAAATCAAACGCGAAAAATATTTAGAACTTCACTAAGTCCAGCGAACATCCGTCCGTATATTCCGTGTCGTCTAAATGTTTCACTTTGAAAAACGCGTTTTACATTTTCAATTTGGCACCAGAAACTCGCCGCTACTGTATTGACAAATGCGTGTGCATAAAATTAACAACTTACTACTGTAGGCCATCACCAGCGCCTGCAACGAGGGGAAAGTCTGATTTGTGGCTATGTAGTAGCCACCATTGTCGAGCGGCTTGATGCGATAATGTTTCACATGGTAGCCACGGCCATCCTCCCAATCCTTCACCGACAACGAATATCCGTTGGGATTGTGTTCCGACGGACGCACCAGGAATGTACCGCGCGGATTCTCCTCCGCCAACAAAAGCTTATCGGCCTCTTTGCGTAGCACATTTTCAAAGAACCAACTAAAAGAAGGGGGAGCGGAGAGCGAAGGAATATATGTTTATTAAATCAGCAACACATGGAAAATCATATAAAATGTGTATGTATGTATGTATGTGTACTTACTCTTCACTGTTCACGCTGCGCTCCTCGGCGACAAAGTTTAGGGGTATCAAACCCTCCTGGCGTGTGCTCAAATTGACTACACGCCACCAATCGGACTCGGTGTCGTCGATTACTTCCATCCGGTCGCCCTTCATGAAGCTCAAGTCAGACTCATCGCGCGACTTGTAATCGTATAGGGCGACCACGACACGCCGCTTGGGCAGACCACCTTGAACGCCAGCTGTAAATACAACAAGGAAACAGTAAGCAGAGATGAGTGGGGGTTATGAAAGGCAAATACATATATATATGTATATATAATTTTTTTTAAATACATTTGTGTGCTGTGTCTACATAAGGGTTGGGTTTAAGTAAATTTTAATGTGTATTTGATTGCGTCGACGAGGACCAAATGGCGGCAGCTGGCAAAGCGCTTGAGGAAATTGGAAAAATCGGTTGAATTTGAGGAAATTTAATAAACCGAGGAAGAAGCTTCATTTCTGCTATATATTTTTTAACTACAAGAGTGCTGGATCGCGCTCAAGAGTTCGGGTTTTCAGGAGCTACAATAAAACACAGATAAATAATAAACTTCGACACCAGCATACACACATGCAAAGTAATGCTGAATGCACGAGTGTGCGTGTATGTATGTGTGTGTAAATTTAAAAACCTTTTAAAGCAACCTAAAAACGCCGCATTCTCGGTCGCGCTGCCATAATTCATTGCAACACAATCTACTAATTGAATGAAGAGCAAAACAGAAAAAAATAAATAACTGTAAAATGTAAGCCAGCAACAGCAAGGGGCAAGTGGCAGATGAGATGCAAAATTAATGAATAACGGTACCGCGTAATGCCAACTTTTTCCAAGTGCACTTACTGTCGCTAATTGTATTGCACTAGATATTTACTCGCTACTCGCTGTTCGTGTGTTTTTCGGTCAATCATACTTTTTGGTGTTAAGAGCGCAAAGTGTGCATGTGTGAGTGTATATGTGTGTACGAAGTAAAAAGTTGAGAAGCAGCGTTGTCTGTTTGTGACTGTGTAAATGAAAATGTAAATAATTGCCTGCCGACCAGTTGGCAGCTTAGCTTTTTTAGCAAGGAGCCTTGGCCTCGGCGTGCATTCCGTGAATTCACACACACACACACACTCAGAGCCGCTCGAAAAACATACATAACGCTTACAGATGCACATATCAGCGCATAGGCAACATGCCACACGCACCACCGCGCTGCTGCTGGCACACATGTGGCGAGGCGAGCGTATCAAGTGGCATTTGCTACAAGTGCTGCACAGCGAAAATCAGCTTTGTTCTGCGCCTTTCAACTTTGGCCTGCAAATGGAATTTGCTCAAGCTGGCTTGTAATGCTCTCGCAAGCCTCAATAATGAAGACACAGCAATCACAGCTGCTGCTGCCGCATGCACTTCGCCACGTTGCAGCGCCAATGAATGCCGCAGTTGCGGGGTCTCGGTCTCAGCGTTCAATGCGCAGCTGTGTTGTGCGGTCGCAAGGTTCAGCGCAGCAGCAGCCGTCGCTAGGGCGGGCGTGTGCCAGAGGGCAAGTTTCAATGTTGCTGCTGCTCAAGCGCACTACAAACACACACACGCCTATACAGCACTGAAAGTTTTATTAGGCACAGTAGCGCGCAAAATATATGCAATATGTCCATTACAGCAAATACTGTTTTAGTCTCGTCTTGTGTAATAAAACCACAAACTACTCAGGAATTTTGTTATTGCAGGCGTGATACTGCCTTTATAAAAACAATTGCTTACATTTGGGCGCGCTTTAAAACCCAATCCAATTAATTATGTATGTCCCGATCTCAAAATAATGTATGCTGGTAAATGGAAGAAAAATATAAGGTAAGAGTGATATTACCCATATGAGGCGTGAGTCCCAGTAGCCTAATAGTATGCTTAGAATTAACACAACGTAAAAATATGTTTTCTTTGTATATAAGCAATTAGAAATTCAGGGACTCGTTGAGTTGAACAAATTATCATCAATTACACCAGTCAACAAAAAAAATGTCTTTTGGGTTCCGTTGTCATGCTCAAATTCTGGATCTAGACATTGAAAAACATTAGAATTTCTATTTTTATCCCTAAAAGCTTGCCTTTGCCCGATACGAATGGGCTTAATTTGTCCATACGAACATAAAAGAAAAACGAAAAAAAAAGAGTTTTACAAAAACAATTTTGAATGTAAAAAAATTCCTTGATTTTTGGTGTTAAAGAAACTGAAACAGCAGCCAGACCCAAAAATCGTGTCAAACGGTGTTTTCGTGAACCACAAAGCGCTTTAATTCTGCCCAACACTGTGCATGCAAGCGCCTAACAGCTTACAACTATAAATATTTAATTATTCAACCGCGTTAAGTCGTACTTAAGCGTTGTTGAGCTCAAGCCAAGCGAGAAGGAAAGTCGTCGTTTTATGACGTTACCGCTGGGCGTTTATGTATACACACATACTAATGTAATATTTAGAGTGATGTAAATAAATAGTATAAAAACTTGTGGCGATGCAGAATGCTGGAATTCCGTATCTAACTCAAAAGTAGAAGCTTTCCTGTTCATGAGCTAAAAGTTGACTTTTAAACATATTTTTCAAAATATAAATCACAAGGAATTTGCACACTAATGTTTATCATTCAAAAATTTCCACATCTACTTCAGTCATTCTTCCGCCACGGATTTTGCTAGATTTCAATTACACAAGTTGAGCTTAAATCTCATAAACCTTAAGAACTACGTTGCCCGCAGTTCCTAACCTAACCTAAGTTTTATGTAACGCTACTGATCGCGATCATTCACAGTTGGTAAGCATTAATATCTTCGAAACTGTATCAAATTGAATTATTATATCTGCAAAAAAAAGTCTCAAAAGGGCAAAAACTTATCGGGGAGCGGTGAAAGTATAAACTAGTACAAGGACGTGTTAAGTATTCTCGTTGAAAGAAATCGAGAGGATATTGAAAACAGTTTTATTACATGTTAGTGCCTCAAATTAATAGCAAATATTAATTGTATACCTAAGTGATTAAAGACAAAGGGGTTCCTGATATGTACCTATGCTCAATGCTATCAATCGACAGGTATGTATATAGGGTAGTCGAAAAAGTATTTTCGTATTTCTAATGAAGCTTCAACTTATTTTTTTATATTTATAATGAACTTTAATGAACCAAATATGTACCATTTTGGTTGACCACTTTTGCCATTTTCCGCTAGAAACATTATACCATCAGTGTAAAACAATTCTGGTATCTCGGCGAAAAACTGCGACAAGTAATTTTCACAGTCATCTCTTGAAGCCAATTTGACTCCATTAAGGGAGTTCTGCATTGACCGAAACAAATGGTAGTGCGATGGTGCAAGGTGAGGGCTATACGGTGGATGCATCAGAATTTCCCAGCCAAGCTCTCCCAGTTTTTGCCGAGTCATCAAAGATGTGTGTGTGGTTTAGTGTTATTCTGATGGAAGACGATCTGTTTCTGTTTCTGTTGATCAGTTCTGGCCGTTTTTTTTTTGATTGTTTGCTTCAATTTCATCAGTTGTTGGCAGTAAAATGTAGAATCAATCGTTCGACCAGGCTGGAGTAGCTCATAGTGGATGATTCCCTTCCAATCCACCAAACACTCAGCATAACCTTTCGAGGCGTCAATCCTGACTTTGCGACCATTTGTTGAGCTTCACCACGCTGGGAATATGATCATTTTAGTCGTATTTTATCCACTTTTCGTCTCCTATTACCATTCGCTTCAGAAATGGTTCAATTTAATTTCGTTTCAGCAAAGAATTGCAGGTGTTAATTCGATCTATTAAATTTTTCACAGACAATTCATTTGTATTCAATGATATGACACAATGTGATTGGTGGCACTGGAGATATAAGATTGCAAAGACATCTAATGACAAAATACGAAAAGACTTTTTCGACTAACCTATATATCTCAATCACCGAAAAGTTTACAGCTCACTAGATATTAACAACCAGTATACCCAAAAATACACTTACACATACATATGTATGTACATACATTTGTGAGTCAGAATTAAAATTTAATTAATGAATAACTCAAAAATGTTTCGCACTCACTCAATGAGCTTCGAGCTTACCCTGATTAACAAATAAATACGGATTACAAGCAATAAAATATTAAAACGAGCGACCTTTCACACAATTGCCCACACAAATATGTACATATGTATGTATGTGCGAACAGTGATTTCTCATATTCACAAACACACACACACACACATAATTAAATACCTATACAGTTATATATGCGTACTGGGCAAATGAGTCTGTCAAGTCACTGGGTTTCCCAAATGCCCACTGCGCGTTGCAAACTTAATAATTAACAGCGCACACACATACACTCACACAACTACAGGCGCATATATGTACATATTTCACCCAGAAACACACACACACAAACACGAGCAGAGTAAATATAACGGATCTGAATACTTACTTGGCGTTGTACGCGGGCGTATTATGTCTGCGCCGCCCTTGGCGCCAATTTTGAGCGGCCCACGATTCGGATCTGGTGTGTAACGGGAGTCCAGCGAGCCGCCATTGTTATGCTTTTGCCCGCTATTATTTATATGCGTCTGACCGAATGTGTAATCTGATTTTTTATAGCCACTCGGGTAGGCAAGCGCCAGCTCCTGATCCTGTCGTTTGCTGCAACATTTATTGCCCATTTTGCTTGCGTCTGCTTGCCACTCGCCGCTTGCTACTTGCCACTGCTGGCCACTGGCCACTTGCCACAATCAACGCGCTTAGCCGGCCGGCCGCTGCTTCGCTCACTCGCTCACGCGCTTTGCTTTGTGTTATAAATAAAATTGGCTTATCCGCCAGCTCGCAACGCTGTGGCACTCAATTTTATGCAACAACAAAAACAAAAAGGCGTTGAGTAATGAAAAAGTCACTTTGCTAAGTTAAGTTTTGAATAAATTTTTTGTTGCACCAAATTTGATTATTCGCGAGCGCACTGCGTTTAAATGCTTGCACCACCGCCGTGTTGCAGTGAGCAGACGCACGGTTGCAATTTGATTTGTCCCGTTATTATTTAGCTTTTATTCGTGTTTTTTTGGGGGGGTTTACTGACTAAACGTCGTTGTCAATACGAATGCTATCATATGCGTTGTAGTTGTTGTTGTGGTGTTTTTCACTTATTCGTGTTTTTTAAAAAATGCTGCAATTCTTGTTCGTTTTTGGCAATGTTAATTGTTGGTTTTTGGTTTGTCAATTTCGCTTTGAGTTGTTGCAATTGTTGTTGTTTTTTCGTCGCTTTTTTGCTTTACTTCAAATAAAGTTCGACCTTTTCGCGCGTTACTGGCTTTAACGTGGAGTTCTGTTTTGATTTCGAGATCATTTGTTGCATGCGTACGAGTGTTGTTGTTGTTGTTGTAGTTTTGTGAACATTCGTTTAAATTTCAATTGAATTGAGATGTTTAATTAATTTAATAAACTATCAGTCAAGTTTTTTGTTTTTGGATTTTTTGTTTTCATTAAAATATTTACGATTTAAAAGTGAAAAAACGTGGAGGGCTTTAAATTTGAAAAGCTTCGGATACAGTTAGTTGTTGGCGCCTACTAACTACTACCAACGCTAAGTACTACAGCTATGGCTACGTGCTGCACTAGAGACGGGTTGTCCTTTTGATTACAGTTTATATTTGCGGTGAACTAGTAGTTGTGACTGGGACACGTGACACACCGGTTTGGGACACACTGTTGCACTGAGTACGCTTGTGTTACAGTTATATTGGCTTCTAGTATTAGTTAATGATTAGCACGCACGGTTTTATGTAGTTTATTAATGTTTAGTATTTAGGTTGTTGTTGGATGTGTTGTGTTGGTTTTTTAGTGGCACTGGCGCTTGTGACGAGTCGCTTGTCCCTCTGTGCCGTCGTCGTACCGTTGCACTGTGCTGTGCTGTGCAGTGCTCACAAGCACCTTTGTATTAGTACTGCGGGTACTGCGGATTTGTTGCTTCCACGTTCGTTCGTTTTATTTTCTTCTTTCGCCTGTGTTTGTGTTTGCTTAGTGTTGCCTTTGGCTTCGTAATCGTGTTCGGTTACGCCACGGCGACCTTTATGTCGTCGTACTCGTTCTCGTCCTCGTCGGCGGCGTCGGCAATTTCGTTTGTGTTGCAGTCATGTGTTATTCTTTGCTCTTTTGTTTATATATTGTTTGATTTTCTTTGACGTTATTCTCATTGCTGTACGACGGTATTTCCCTTGACCCTAAGGATTGACTTTTTTAGTTGCTCTGACGGCTGCTACCACTGTTATTGTTGCTGCTCTGCTCAAGTTGCGTATCTGTAACGAGAAAAAAGTTATAAATATATTTTAGTATATTTACTAAGAAACATAAAGGAAGGGATCAATATTAGTGTGTGTTTATTTGTGGAGCGCTTCAAAGAAAATATACCTCAAAACAATGACGCTTCAAGTGAAATGTCATTGTGTGGCATGTCATGTGACATTTGTCGAAATGATAGCATTGTTGTTGTATGTTGCTTGAAGTGACAGTTTGTTTATTTTAAAAAGTTAAGAGTACCTTCGCGCTATAATGAAAGATTTGAGCATTTTCATGTATAATCATGAATTTCGACTTCCAGTAACTCAACTTGTTTCGAAACATTCGAATACAAATTACCACAATCCAAACCTTATAAATAAAATAATGGGTTGTCAAAAGAGTCTTGCGGTTTTTTTATGGATTTTTTTTTGTATTAAAATTGAAATAAATTTTTGATGACTCATGCCCAGCTCTTGACCGATGCTACGGCTGCTACAATGCCGGTCTCTTTCGACCAATTCAGCGATTTTATCGCAATTTTCGACGACAGGCCTTCCGGAGCGTGGCGCATCTTCGACCACCTCTACACCAGAACGAAAACGTTGAAACCATCGTTGTGCGGTGGAAATGGAAACTGTATCGGGTCCATAAACTGCACAAATTTTAATGGCGGCTTGAGATGCATTTTTGCCTTTATCGTAGTAGTACTGTAAAATATGCCGTATTTTCTCTTTATTTTGCTCCATGTTTGCGACGCTATAACTCACGAACGACTTAAAAGAAACGACAATCAATCAAACACGTGTTAGCGCGTGAAATGAGCTTTCCAAAAAGGTATAGCATGACCCGATGCGACGAATAAAACTAGAACTACGCGCTTTCAGCGCCAACTAGCGAAAATACCGCAAGACTTTTTTGACAACCTAATATATGAAATGCCGAATTTCTAGAAACCAATATATTCAGGTTTCTCACGCTTCCTTTTTTATTGGAAAAATACTTTTATTTCGGGTTTCAAGTTAATATTTGGCTGCAAGCCCATTACTGTCAAACTCGGCTTGACATCTACGAGGCATTAACTCCGCTAAACTTTTGTAGGTGTCCTTTGGAATATGATTCTATTTTTATATCTTTATTATTAATCTTTTTGTCTAATCCCTGGAAATTTCCAACTATATGATTCCTTCAAATGTGTCCAAAGAATTTCGATTGAGTTTAAGTCCGGGCTGCATGAAGGTCAGTATGTTTCAAGTCGTTATCTTGGTGGTAAATCCACGTTACGGGCATATTGTCATCAGCATATGATAACATTAGATTGACTATGATTGACATGTATTTAAACTGGTCCATGCGTCCATCGATTTAACAAAGAGACCCAACACCTTGCCACGACATGGCACCCCAAACATTAAACAGCTGCCACCATGTTTTAAAGTTGGCCTAGTATATTTGGGGTCCAACTTCTTGCATCGAGCCCCGCGGACATACGTTTTCCCATCTGTAGAATCCCTATTTATCTTACTTTCATTAGTAAATAATACTTTTTTTCCACTCTTTTGCTGTCCAGTATTGCGGTATTTCATTGCAAACTCTTAGGGACTCCTTTGATTGCGTTCAGAGGATATTGGCTTTTTCCTTGAGACTCCCAAATTTCTCCAAAAACCGCAACTCGACTTTGATTTGTCGTATTATAGAGATCGTTTTTTGACTCGCGGATAATTAACTCGTCCTTCCGAAGAGTCGATTTTCGACTTGTCTTCTTTCTTGGAACTTGTTTTGTTCTTTTATTATTGTTCAAATACCTAATTGAATAAAAGCCTAAACTGTTTCCGAATAAGGGAACTTTAGCAAAATATGTTAATAGCTAAATCTGATCATACTTTCATATAACGGTGCAATGACGACCGGTTTATTTTTAATTCAGCCAGACTAATTAAGGTTTATATAACTGAAATATAATATAGGGTAGAGTACCAACTATTTAACTAGGGAAACAGCATACTTCAAGAAGGCGTCTACCTAACACATTTACCTAAATTAAAGTAGCGCCTCTATTATCTATAAAAAACAGCCTTTTCAGTCTAAATGCGAGAAACCTATGCAACCATTAGCGAGTTTGCTTCCTCTCATAGAAATAATCATACAACATTAGTTGGGCACTAACATATCATTAAATATGACCTTGAACATGTGAAAACATTTATCAGATCAAATATTTCGGCAAAAAACAGTTTTTTTTTGGAGACGAAAGGACAGTTGCTCAGAAACTGTAGAACAACTGCGTTCATATATAGACTGGTCATGACTAAATCGACCCAATTCATCATGCTGCTTATATATATATTTTTAGAGGGTCTGCGACGTTTCCCCCTGTGTCACAGAACTTTGTGGGAAAACTCAGTGCAAAGTGTAATTAGAAAAAAAACTTATTTTCTTTGCTGCCCATTGTCTCTTCTGCATCTTCTTAAGAAAATTCTGCAACATTTGTTTAGCCTCGGACAAAAAACAGAAGCTTAGGCAGTTACAATGGCAGTTGGCAATAAATTTGAGCACACTCGGGTATTTGCACAAATCAAAAAATGAATATGAGTAAATACGAAAAGCGAAGAAAGCCTTCAACTAAAGCAGAAACGTGTGATAACATTAATAGGCGAACCACAAGTCATTCGCCCGCACAAACACGAGTGCCAAGTTCAAGCACAGCAAGAAGACGGGCCAATGACTTTAGCGGCCACGCAGCTTCCCAGCAACTTAGCTACCGGCTGCACGCGACTTATGGCCCACTACCCAGCGTTCACTCCGGTTTGTTGGTTGTTGGCCGGCGTTCACCTTTTTCGTTCGTTGATAGCCGATTTCGTCTGTGAAATGTCCTTTCGAGATTTTGGCAATTTATTTCCATTCAACTGCAGAGAATGCGCACAAAGTCTTTGACCGACTGCGCTGAACTGAACTTGTCTATGGCAACACACTTGTTGTTGCTGCGACGGTGGCTTTGAGCGATGGAGGCACTGGAGTGCAGTGCTCGACAAATCGGCGACCGTTGTCTGGCAGTCGGCGTTAAATTGCAGCATAAACACTTGCAGATGTTCATCTACTGTTGTCCTTATGTTGTTGTTGCGGTCTCTACATTTGTTACTGTCCACAGCGAGAGAAGACAATGACATTGAAGAACCCTCGATATCCATCCTTTCACCTGCCTAATACGGCTCCCTATTACTATTAGCACACTTATAGCTCTTTAACGGATCAGGAACGTGTGTATGTGTGTGTGTGAGGAGTCAAGGGTTGATTATCGCCTGTTGCCATTAATAGCGTTCAATTGGTTAATTGAGGGGCTGTGTAAATTGCAATTTGTGCCTCGATAATATCCTAGACGTGAACGAGAAGAGCAGCCTAAGAACAATAACAACAATAGCAGAGCAGCTCAGGCTAAATTGTTACTTTACAAATAGATTTCGATCGATTGTATTGAGTGTAATTAAGAAACGGGCTTACTTAGCAGCAACTGGCAAGAAGCGCTCGAATTGCGGCGCCTGTGGTT
Source organism: Bactrocera dorsalis (assembly GCF_023373825.1). Lineage (NCBI taxonomy): Eukaryota > Metazoa > Arthropoda > Insecta > Diptera > Tephritidae > Bactrocera > Bactrocera dorsalis. The sequence continues at coordinate 6,188,396 of NC_064307.1, forward strand.
GTTGCAACCAATTTAATGTGAAACATCTGTCTGGACTCGTGCGACGAGCTGACTAGGCGTCCGCTTCACTTCCCCCTCTATGAGCGCATATGACCGAGCAGTATGTCAAAGAGCAAGGTTCATGTGTGTGTCAGCAGCAGAAACTAAATTTGCTGTCAAAGAGACCCGAAACAAAAAGTACAAAATGGCCATTCAGCTGAATGAAGTCCGAGCGGCCCCTGGACTTTTGGACACAAAGCGTTGACAAATGAAAACCGCACAGTCAAACGAAAAATCGATTGCATTTCAATTTTATTTTGATTTTCATATTTTTCACTTTTTCTTTTTTCATTTAGCATTGTGCAGTGAGCTGGAAATCGAGGCATGGGCAGATCATAAAGGATTAAAAGCGATACTCAGTTTTTTGGTGTTATTTAGTAGCTGAAGTACTAAAATGACTTGGGTGAAAAAATATATGTATGTATATGTAATAGCAAAGAATTTCAGGGCAAAAGGGAAATGAAGTAAGGCAGAATATAAAAGCCGTACAAAAAGTGATGATTAATTACATATGTACATATATACGGCGTAAAGAGTTCAATGTGATATTTGAAGGGGTAGGCATACTGTTAGAACTCCTTTTTTTTAGATATTTTCTTTGATTATCCTAATATCCCTTTTCAGTTCTTTGAATGGTGATGTTAGTTTTACGGAGATATTCGGCTCTAAATATCCCAAGAACTACGGATTTAAAATGCGGAAATAAAAGCTCTAAGCATGGAAGCTATAATACCCTTCACAAACGAAAAAAAATATATACAACAATTTGATTTGAATCGCTATAGTGTTTCGATAGCGGTGACCGATCCGACAAATGATCAACTTTTTGAAGAGAAAACATTCTTGTGTAAATTTTCAAATCGATATCTATCTCAAAAACAGTATCGGTCTGCGCACAGCATCAATGGTTTCCGCAACAGCAAATTCATTTGGGACAACCTTCACAAAATTCGTCTTGGAAGGATCTACATCCCTGATTGAACTCCCAATACCCACGATAAGCACTGATGAACACTCCTTGATGGTACATCGTCAAATATTGAATTTAGTTCACCGATGCACGATTTCTGCTAATCCACGTCGAAAATATTCGCCACTTTATTCCAATTTTTGGTCGAGATGAATATTTTAAGTTACTGTAAACAAAATAAACAGCGCTCGTGTGTCAAAATTTTCTGGACATGAATAACATCAAAAATGTTCAACTTTACGATAGCGTCGTGAGTTGCCAGATTGCATTACTAGAGTTGCCAATTATCGTAATGTAAAAGACAACCTATTATCTATTATAAAATGATTTAATTCGAGGGAAAATGGGCCATGGTAAGCATTGTAGTCCTGAAAAAAGACGCATTTTGCACAATATGAAGAAATCCGGGAAAACTCATAAAAGCTAAGGAGATTTATTTGACTAGAAACAGAAAAACTACAACTACCGCGAAAGACAAAAATTACTGAAGATAAAGCCGTAGTCCGGAAAGCAAAGTCCGACCCATTTAGGTCTTCAAGTGAAATAATGCAGGAAATCATTGAAGAATATGGATGAAATTTACCGCGGAAGACTGTTAGAAGTCGTTTAAATAAGGCACAACTTTTTGAGAGTCAAAGTCGAAAAAACCACTTCACACATTTTTGGAACGGATGAAATGAAAATTAATCGAATGGTCCTGATGGATGAAGTACTTTTCATCGTCATAAAGGTCAATCGTTGAATCCCTGCTACTCAAAAAACGACGACAAAACACATAGGCGGAAATACAATATTATGACATAAGGTGCCTTTTTCTGTCACGGCCTGGGCCCAACTATTAACGGGAAAATGAATTGGTATCAATATTTAGACATATTAAGGATCGAAATGGAATTATTTACATTCAATTGCAAGCTCCATCGCTGGCCTTTTATGCAGGATAGGAAGGTCTCACAGGATTAATAATTCATTTTATTCTTTTAATTGAAACACGAAATAATAATTGTAACCAATATGATCTTTTCAACTTTAACCTTAGTAACATATCCCTAATATGGACGGAAAATACTAGTAAGATTTAAATTATTTCCTAAAGATGGAATTACAGTCTGTCGAGTAAGAGCGTGGTCGACTTTACCGACAGTTAATGAAAGATTTCGCTCTAATTCCTTCGCGAGCCGATAGAGGGAAGCTTTGTCCTTGATGCATTGTCAACAAAGGTTCAGTTGTCGTTGATCTTTTGAAAGAGAATCACGTTAAACGCCATGAGTGCTAAGTACGCGTCGCGCTACGAGGCTGTGTTCCTTTGCATCCGCACGAAAGGTCCCAAAATGTCGCAATCAGCGGCTGCTAAATATATGAGAAAGTCGAAGGCATTTGTACAGAAGTGGATACAGCGATATAAAGTGGCTAAAAATGTCGATGATTTACCAGAACGTGGTTCGATAGGAAAAGTGAACAAAAAAGATGAAAAAAGGATAGTGAATCTGTTTTCGCGGAATCCTGCTTTAACACTGCGGCAAGGACAAGCAAAATTAATGGCAAAAGGTTTAGATATATCCTACGAAACTATCCGAACCCTTCTTCATACTCATGATCTGAAATGGCGCAACACAATGAAGAAGCTTCTGTTGACTGAAAAACTTGTGACAAAGCAACTCGCTTAGGCGCATGAGAATATTAATAGAGATTTTGAAACCGTCATTTTTACTGATGTATGTTCTATATGGGCAGGTTTTGTCCTCACGCGAGCCTGGTCAACTTCCACCAATAGGATTGTTCAGCGGACCGTAAAACATGGAATAAAGGCGCATCTTTGGGGCTGCTTCTCAAGCACTCGGCACTTTGTACCTCTTTACTCACAACCTAAATGCCGAGAAATTGATAAAAATCAACAAAAAGGCTTTACTGCTAACTGCCAAACAATGGTTTATCAGAAAAAATTAAGATTGGATTCTGCAGGAGGACAACGATCGTAAACACCGTAGCAAGCTCTGTACTCAGTGGAAAACTCAAGCTGGCAGCGTTACATTCGATTGTCCGTCGCACCCCGTACAATGTATTTATAAATATGAAAATTTCATAAAATAATGTTTTTTATAAATAATCCCGACCACGCTCTTACTTGACAGACTATATTATCTTGGCAATATATCTATTGCCAATCAATCACGTGTTAGCTCCTCTATAATGATATTTGTAGGACTAGAAACAAATCGATATAAAACCAGTTCCATCTGATATCTCCAAAAAAAAAACTCTCAAATAGAGATAAAATGGAAAAAAGAATTTTCATCCAGAAGTGAATTCTTAGCACAGTACTCTAAGCAACATAAGTACACTATCTATCGGCGTCAGCTGAAGACAATTATCTATGAAAAAATTTAAGAAATATTAGCGATAAAATTGTGAATCCATTTTTTTTAAGTTGACAGAAAAATTTATCCATTTAGCGGACAAAAGTTGAAATGAAACCTTGAAAATATCTCCTTGATTGAAATCGAGCAGACGTGACAATGGTTTAAAATGCATGCAAATAAAAAAACAATAAAAACGGAGGATTAAATTAAATGGAGTAAAAAAATTTCAGCTATTATGAAACGTTTTCTAACCTCAAAACAATATTGCAAAGCGATGTAACAACAAAAACATAAATTTCCAAAGCAAATATACATATATTATGGGACAATGCAAATGTTTTCGACTTCGAATCACATAATTTTTGCTTCTCGTAATTTTTTCAATTGCCTGTTTCCCGTTACATTTGTGCACGTTCAAGGTTTTTCCCCCTTTGCATCCTTGAAGTGTTGTTTACATACCTAATTTTTATGTTGGTTACAGTTACTTGCGGTTTTGCTTGCACTTCAACCCTGTTTTATGTTTGATATGCCAACCACAGCAAAAATCACTTGAACTGCGAATGTGAAGGCGACGACGTCGACGACGAAATGGCGAAAGGACAAAGGGACGAGTGAGAGCATGCGTCTGTCGCTACTTAAAACGTCGACACCGCGTCCGCTTCCGGTGACGCCACTCCAGCCAAACAAGCTACGAAGCAGGCTCACAGGCCGCCTGAGCAGGCAGAGGCAAGGCGCGCAGCCAAAGAAACAGGCAGACTGTGAACGCCAGACAGTCGTTCACCTTTAAGAGTCACGTGTTATCGATTAGTTTGAAATATGTAATGTGAACACAAGCACACGCACACACACATATGTAACTATGTAAGAGAACACACATAAATATATATGTACGTACATATGTACAGAAGACGCTCGTAGGCATAAGAAAGCGGATAATTGCAGGGAAATCCACCAGCAAATGTGCGGGCTGTTTGGTTTCAAGCGTATGCAAGTGGCATGTGTGTGGTGTGGCAGCTCTGTTAAAACACAATTATACATGAATTATGCTCGCTTTCGCGCGCTGCCAAGGTAGCAACAGAACACTGGCGGTGGTGTAATAAAACACTTCCAAACTCTAGTCTGCCCGCTCCCGGAATTCGATGTACAAAAACTCTCGGTCTTTCTCTCGCATACGCGTGCATGTACATACATACATATGTATGTTTATGTATTGCTGTTGTAAATCTCAAGAGCGACGCGTGGCTTGCCGAGTTAAAAAGATGTACGGAAACGCTCAAGAGTATGAGAGTGTGTGTGGGTATGTGTGCACAGGCATTAAATCTCAAATGGGCTCCACATATGGTAGGCAGGCTTAATGTAAACAAACGGCGCATGTGTCTATCAACGGGAATGTGCGGCGGTGGAGATTTCGTTGAAGAATGAAGTTTAATGTTGTGTATGTTTGCATTTTTACGGCGCATACCGTTAAGCACGAATGGCACACGAACTCTTGTCGCACACACACTCACCAAATGCTCTTTAAGGGAATTCCTTTCACCTTCGGGGTATTTGACTTTTATTGGAAATCTAACGAAGAATGCCTAACACCCACGTCCGCTTTTGGAAAAAGCAGACAAGCTTTAACACATAACGGAATTGGTTGTTTTTTGTCACACATGTTGCATACATGCTATCAGGCCTGGAGCTTGGCCATAATTACAACTTTTTTTAAATTTCATAACAATAACAACGCCTTTTGTTTTACAGCGTCGCATTCGGTCACGCGAAGTTAGCAAATCTGATGTCATTCATTACATTGTTAATAAGTCACGCTAAAATTGTTATTGCCGCACTATTGATTTTCGTAATTGCGATTGCAAATCTATCGTGTGTAGGTTTGGACATTCATACGTATGTATATTCACATGCTATATAACTAATGGAGTGCTTGATGACATTTGGGGAAATTTGTGGCGCACGATAAATAAAAGAAAAATGGTGTTGTTGTTGTAACGGCAGAAAACATTCCTGAAGTAATTTCGAGGCATTGTACCGGGTTGACAGACCTTGGCCGGATAAAAATCCGGGTCCCTTCCGGTTACTTAAACACGACTATCGTGGGAACGTTATTTGTATGTAAATGTGTTTGAGTATGATATTTACAGCTAAGACTTGAAGATTGGCGAAGCGAACAAACAACTGGTGTAAATAACATCGATCGCATACACCATAAAAGGTTGATACTAGAGCTTGTAAACCTTTTATGCAGGAACGAAGTCGCTGAACCAAATTTTGAGTACTTTTTCCACAAAATCAAAACGTATGTCAAGAATAGCACATTCAATACTGACGTTAAAGCTCAAAGAGAGTCTAGATTATTGCTAAAGACCCCTAACTTCAAATAACCCCACAAGGTAGGAAGGTTGCCTAGTATATTGGATAGTTGAAAACGTCTTTTCGCATATTGTCAATAGATGTCGGTGTAGTCGTGCGAGGGCTGCTATATATATTTCTGGGCTAATAATGAAAATAGGAATATTTATCAACGAAAATGGTTTTACTATTTTTCAAAATATTCTCCATCCGATTGAGACACCTCCAAAACATGGTTTTTGAATGCTTCAACAGCAACTTCTGGCGACGAAAATCGTTGACCACGCATTATTTTCTTGATGTGTGGGAATAAAAAGAATTCATTGGGTGCCAAGTCAAGGCTGTATGGCGGATGACCCATCAATTCGACGTTTTGGCCGGTCAAAAGGGCAATGGTTTGAGCCGATGTGTGAGAGCTCGCATTGTCATGGTGCACAATGATTCGTCTTCTCTTGTTCGTTTTTCGAATTTCTCCGAAGACTTCAGGCAAACAAATGGTGGTGTACCACTCAGAATTGACCGTCCTACGTTGCTCAAGTAGAACAGTCGCCACATGACAGTTTTTGCCGAAGAAACAGGCGACCATTTGCTTCGAAGTGCTTCTTCCATGAACAACTTTCGTTGGATTTGGCTAGTCTTGGAAGACCCACACGGTCGATTGCTGTTTTGTCGGGCTCATACGCATCAGAGATCTGCAACGGATACACAATTTCCGTGCACACTCGAACACTTACCCGAAACCGACTTGTATTGCTTTCTTTGAACGAGCAGAAGGATTGCTTGTTAGCGACTGTGCGCAGACGAACGTGTTGATCACAACACTCGAGTGTCGTTCATACGTGTTTGTTTAGGTTCGGGTGTTTTGCGGATCAATATATTCGAGTGTCCGAGTTTAGGCTCGAGTGTGCAAAGCATTTTTTGTTTATGTGTAATCGTCAGTACAGTTGATTAATTTGCTTTGTGAGTGTTAAGAATGTTATATGATACGTATTACATGATATTTATTGAAAATAATGGCAGAAAAAAAAAGATTTTATTGGTTGCAAAATTGCGAATGGCAGTTACAGCTTGTCTGGTCTTATGTTAAGGTTATGCAAATATATTTTTAATTTTAAAATGCGTCATTCCTTTGATACATGCATACATACAGTTTAAATGCTGTATTTCAATAATATTGACTGTTAAAGTGTATACAACATTCATAATTTCTCATATTTTTGCTCAGAAAAATTTGATACATTTCTTCTACACCCGTGTTCTGTCCGAGTATCCGTGGCAATAGTTGAACACATTTCGGGTTAGCTGCGGGTGTCGAGTGTGGACACTCGCTTGTGATCGTTTTGAAGAGAGTATGATCAAACAGACTCGAACACTCAGAAAGCAGCTGCCGGGTGTGCCACTCGATCGAACCCATTGCTGCCGAGTGTGGTGCTCGCTCGTGCTCGATTTTTAATGAGGGTGATCGAACAGGTTCGAACATACCCAATGCAGCTCTCTGATATGTACATAGATCCATGATTCGTCACCTGTGATGATCTTATAAACGTCTTTTGAAGCACCGATCGTATTTTTTCAGCATTTCTTTACACCAATCCACACGAGCCTTTTTTTGAGCGATTGTCAAATTGTGCGGGATCCAACGAGATCAAACCTTTTTTACGGCCAGGTGTTCATGCAATATCGAATGTACGAGTATGCTGGTGGGAGAAATGCACAGGCATACCTCTATCTGAAGGTATCATGACGGTCTTGCATTATCCGTTCACGTACGGCATCGATGTTTTTCTGGCACAACGGCTGTTTTTGGATGACTTTCACGGAATTCGTCTTTGAGCGAGATGATCTAGACCAGAAATATATATAGCAGCCCTCGTATATCTCCATGCTACCAATCACATTGTGTCATATAGCGTTAGAACGGGGAGATTTTAAGCTTCATTTAATATACCCTCTTCAGGGTATATTATAATAAGTTGAAGTTTGATTAGAAATGCGAAAATACTTTTTCGACTACCTAATATTTTGGCATTTGGCAACATTAGTGTTGCAATTTGGCAACTCACAATTTTCTTGTGAAGTTTGACATTTCTGATGGTATGCATACTCAGAACGTTTTGACATATGAGCGCTATTTGTGTTGTTTACAGTGACTTTAAATATTCTTCTCGACCAAAAACTCGCGAAAATTTTCGCGTGAGTATGTGTTAAAATTTTTGACGTGTATTAACTCACGAAGAGTGCAGAGATGAGCTTTGTGGCGAAAAGTTTAGAATCACCTCATTATTTTGAAGTTCCAAAAGGACTATACAGAACGATATATGTTAGACAAGAACAAGAACGTCTCACTACTGCAACTTCAATATTTTTTTCGCATTTCGTGGCATAGCAATCATTATTCCACATAAATTCTATTGTAATTATGGCAAGATTCATACATGTACGTATACTTATACGAGTAAATTTCCAATGATCGATCAGCGCAGTATAAAAAACAATTACTATTTACCCATATGTCTCTAATTTCATATATTTGTAATATTTCCGTCAATTTACGGTTTGCAACGAGTTGCGAATTCTCATAATGAGCGGTTGCTTTGCGAATAATTGAAATGAAGTAACACGACTGCTGCCATAAGCAGAAAACGATGGGATTGTGTGATAAGAAGCGATTATTGGCACGAACTGTAGTTGTCAGCGAGAGTGGAGATAAAATAATTATTTAGCTAAATGCAATTAAGTAAATAAATAATAAGCAAACAAGTATGTAATTTGATACAAAATAGCTTTGATTAAAAAAATTTCAGAGACATTTTTCCACAGAAATTAAAAAGATCCAAAGATTCGTGAATTTTTCATGAGTAAATAGGAAACGGATGAATAATTTGTACGTGGAATATATTTTATGCACGAAATGTAAACAACTTGTTCTATCTTTAATAATCTATATAAAGATTTCTAAACATAGTAATGCGTTTTCACATGTTTATTTTCCACAGGCGACTATAACTCACACTAAAGTTGAATTCATTCAAAACATTTTTTACTTTTCGTCTGAGAGCACTTCCTGTAGGATTCTAGATTAAATCTTCCTCCCTATATTAGTTAGTAAAAACTTCTAATTCTTCCTACACTCACCAGTTGAAGGACAATGCTTCACGTAACATACTTGTAGAAAACTAAATGGAACAGTTTGCAGTTCTTTTGTCTTACCTAAAGTTAAATTTAATATCCATACTTACTTATCGAGAGATTTTAGACTCTTTCTAACGAAATCTCCTAGATCCTTGAACTAAAAGATTCCACCGAATATGTGATTTATTATTATTATTATATTTTTCATAATTTTAAATTGTAAACTTAGTTGAATTGTTTCATATAACTCTTTATGACCCTCTCTCGGAGTTTTGTACGGACTAATAACGCATGAACGAATTCATTGTCCATTGTTTTTGTTGCTAGCTGCACTTATCTCCAAAATCAACGCAATTATGCAATATCATTTCACTGCCGCCATTTGGAAATGGCAGACAAACTGAGTAGTCATCAGTGAATGATTCAATTAACTCACAGTTGCAGTGATTTCAATGCGAAATGCTTTTGGCGAGCGAAAAAATCGCATACTTGTTTTAATAAACGAACGGTAAATTGGCTTGTTTGCCTGAACGCTGTGGGTATGTAAGACATTTTTATTTGTACGCATGTAAAATTACTGAAACATTTTAATACACGCTTTTTATGTGTGTTTGTACTTACACAAACACACAGGCACACACTTTGCTGCATTAAAGGCTAAATATTAAATGAAATTTGTAATAACGGCCCATTATGTGGATGAATCTGCGATAAACTTTCCGACTGCCAGTTTTTAACCTTCACAATTTAATTTCATAAACCACAGTAAAGGAGGACTTAACATTGGACAAAACCGAGCATGGAAGAAATCTCGTACAGGAATGAGAAAATTTCTTAACAAAAAAATTTACGAGGAATGCTGGCTGCTCAGAATCTGGACTGAAGAAGTACAAGGTACAGAAAGTTCCAGATAGAAACGTCGGAAAGAATGAAACCACAAAACAATGAACTAAAGAACAAAAATAAAGAGCTAAAGGATTTCGTTAAAAAACTCGAATGCTGCATAATGGATGACGCGACGTTTTAGCACACTTTTCTCAACTACCTGGGCAATAATTGTATACAGCCGATTCTCGAGGAAATATTGCTGGGAAATTCTAATCCAGAAATGTGACAAAATTTCAAATAAATTTTATCATTTTTGTAACGGACAATATTTTCGACGCAGTTCTTACTTACATAGACGTAATAAAGTTGACGGGAAGAACAAAAATTTTCAGTATATTGGAACTGGAATCTCGAGCTTCAATTTGGGGCATTAAACAGTTGGTTATCATGGCGCAATAACGGTCGCCATGGATGGTTACGCCCTCACCGGTATCATTTATAAAGAAATATGCATCGATGATTCTATCGGCCCACAAACTACATCCAACCGCTGTTTTTTCTAGCTTAAATAGCAGCTCTTGAATTTCTTTAGGTTATTTTTGGTCCCAAATACGGCAATTTTACTTTTCAAGAGCCACTAGAGCAGGGCAATATCGTTTTAGAGGGTCGAGCAGCTTCAGTTCTTGCACAAGTTGTATTTTATATGCTTTTAGTTTCAGATCTCGACTTAAAATCCGCCAAGTCGTTCGATACGTCAGCGCCGAATCGACTCTCCACGGTCTTCGTGTATATTCTCAGCTACGGCTGCAGTATTTTTTCCCCAAAGAGCTGGACGTGGTCATTCGGTCGAATATTATCCAATACCAAGCAATTTGTATGGCAGATAAAGCTAAAGGGTGATTTTTTAAGAGCTTGATAACTTTTTTTTAAAAAAAAACGCAGTTCTTTATTTGAAACGTTAGATTGGTTCATGACATTTACTTTTGATGATAATTTCATTTACTTTTGAATAGCCCGAATTTCTTCGGAAATGTTGTCTTCCAAAGCTGGAATAGTTGGCTTATTTCTGTAGACTTTAGACTTGACGTAGCCCCACAAAAATAGTCTAAGGCGTTAAATCGCATGATCTGGTGGCCAACTTACGGGTCCATTCTTGAGATGAATTGTTGTCCGAAGTTTTCCCTCAAAATGGCCATAGAATCGCGAGCTGTGTGGCATGTAGCGCCATCTTGTTGAAACCACATGTCAACCAAGTTCAGTTCTTCCATTTTTGGCAACAAAAAGTTTGTTAGCATCGCGATTGAAAGAACCGAACACTGATTTTGGTAATAAAATTCACATGATTTTGACTTGGTGTTGAAAAACCGTCGATTAACAATTAGAGACCTTGCTGATGAAGTTGGCATATCGAAAGGCTCAGCCAATACCATTTTGAAGGATGTTTTGGGCCTCAAGCGCGTCAAATCTCGACTGGTACCGAAAACATTGAATTTTTTGGAAAAAAGGCGTCGCGTTGAAGTGTGTGAAACGATGCTTTCCGACTACCAGGGTGTCATGAAACGCATTATAACTGGCGTTGAGACTTGGATCTATGCTTACGACCGCGAAACAACCGATCAATCGAGCGAATATCGTGCCAAAAGAGAGCCGAGACCAAAAAAAAAACGCGCCAAAGTCAGTCAAAAATCAAGGTCATGTTGACTGTTTTCTTCGATTATCGTCGTGGCACTATGAATTCCTTCCAACCGGTCAAACAGTCAACAAGGAATATTATTTGAACGTTATGCGTCGTTTGCGTAACGCTATCCGCCTAAAAAGGCCGGAATTGTGGAAAGACAATTCTTGGTTTTTACACCACGATAATGCACCATCCCATACTGCCCTCGTAATTCGTGATCATTTCGCCAAAAACTCAACCCATATCGTTCCGCAACCACCGTATTCACCTGATCTGGCGCCGTGCGACTTCTGGCTGTTCACCAAGCTCAAAAGACCGCTCCGGGGACACCGTTTTTATACGATAGAGGAGATTCAAGCCGCAGCGAAGACGGAACTGAAGGCCATCCCGGAAAGTGACTACAACCAGTGTTTCGAAGATTGGAGAATCCGTTGGATTACTTTGAAGGGGATGAAATTGATTTAGAAGAATAAATAAAGAATTTTCGAAATAAATACATACAATATCACCTTATTTTTTGGGCACATACCGATATCAGTTTAGTGGTAAACTTAATATGCCTTTTTGAAGGTATAATACCCTAAATGGCCCGATATGAAGAGGCATTAATTAAATTTGTTCGATTTTATTGCTTATAGTAAAATTTCTTCAATAAATTGAGAAATCATCTGTGGCATAATTTCAAAGGTCGATCTTTTACGGACATTTTACCGAAGTGAAAGTTACTATACGACTACTAAAGCATATATACACACTTACAAAATTATATATGGTACATATAAGTGAGTCATAGCGCAAAAATAATAATAAAATAATTATAATACATTCACGTCACTTCCGCTTTGCTAAAAAGCAGATTGCTTCCATAAAATTAAGAAAACAGCTTAGTATTAGCTTAAATGAGCAAAATTGACTTTTACAGCTGCAACAAAAACAACTTTGACGATGAGAACTTAAAAGCTTGGCGAGAAAAAGTTCACAACTTTAAATTTAATCCGTATTGCTTCTTGCTGGGATTAGAGTCAAAGTACTTGCGAGTGATTAAAAAAATCAACACTGCCTACCTGTCCTCCTTGGCGAGCGCGCCCAGCCGCTGCAGGCTTAGAATGGAAACTATGTTGCAATAAAGCGTTAGTGTTGATGACCCACATAGCCATCAAACTGGAGGAGCTGCACATGCCGCATACCAATTACTTCAACACACACACACCGCTTCATATGCATACACACGAACATTTGTATGAGCGAGTATATGCAAAACATGTGTATGTGTGTGTGTGATTGCTTTTATTTTTGTGTGCAAGCGAATGTGCCAAATAGTGCTGGTAAGTGTCATTATGCTTTTTTGTTAAATTGCTGCAAAAGCCAAAGGCGAAGCGAAGCAAAGTGAGCGAACAGACGTGACTTTAATTTGGTCTAAGTAAAGAAAAAATAAATATGTATGTATGTGTGTGTGTGTGCTTGAAAAGCAAAAGTGAAAACTACTGATTTACAGAATGCACGTGAACGTAAAAAAGGAGGCGTGTACTTACAACCTACGTACTCCGTGTGCTTGTTCGCCAGTGACGTGCGGATTAATGAAGGAGCACATTATCATACAAAATGGGTGTGCACTTTCGCTTTGTGGAAATGCACACATTCATTTTTTCTACTTGAAATATGTATATTTATATATAAAAAATTCCAGGTACTTCGAGATATATCTACTAAAGTTTTTATTGGTCAACTTTTCGGTAAAATCCACAATCGAAATATTGGGTAGTCGAAAAAGTCTTTTCGTATTTCTAATCAAACTTGAAGTTATTTTTTATATTTATAACGAACTTGAATGAACCAAATCTGTACCATTTTGGTCGACCACTTTTTGCCATTTTTCCGCTAGAGAGATTCCATTTGTGTAAAACTTTTCTGGTTTCTCGGCGAAAAACTGTGACAAGAAACTTTCACAGGCTTCTCTTGAAGCCAACTTTACTCCATTAAGAGAGTCCTGCATTGACCGAAAGAAATGGTAGTCCGATGGTGCAAAGCAGAGGCTATATGGTGGATACATCAAAACTTCCCAGCCAAGCTCTCCCAGTTTTTGTAGCGTCATCAAAGATGTGTGTGTTGGAAGACGAAGCCCTTTCTGTTGATTACTTCTGGCCTTTTTTCGATTACTTGCTTCAATCTCATCAGTTGTTGACAGTAAAATGTAGAATCAATTCTTCGACCAGGCTAGAGCAGCTCATAGTGGATGATTACTTTCCAATCCCACCAAACACTCAGCATAACCTTTCGAGACGTCAACCTTGGCTTTGCCAACATTTGTTGAGCTTCACCACGCTTGGGCCATGATCTTTTTCGCACTTTATTGATGTATTTGTTCCACTTTTCGTCTCCTGTTACCATTCGCTTCAGAAATGATTCGATTTCATTTCGTTTCAGCAAAGAATCGCAGATGTTAATTCGGTCCATTAAATTTTTCACAGACAATTCATGTGGTACCCAAACATCGAGCTTCTTTTTGTAGCCAGCCGTTTTTAGATGGTTGAAAACCGTTTGATGATGAGTATTAAGTTCCTTAGCGATGTAATGCTTGTTTATTTAACGGTCCCGGTCAATCTCTTCCATAATTTCAACGACTTTTTCAACGACAGGCCGACCAGAGAGAGTAAGTGAGTGAGTGAGGTCCATCTTTCACATAAAAATTTCCGAATGCGAGCGAATCATTATTGTGCTACACAAACTGATACAGCATCGTCTTTTACAAACCTTCAAACTTTTCCAAACCTTCAACTTGCTATGACATTACTTAACACATATTTATAATAAAACGCATAAGTACATATGTATGTATATTCTATATTTAAGTAAGCAAACAGTAAAAGCGTGTATGTTGACATAGCGAACACCCGCCCCGAAAAGTGCTTTAAGCTATACCGTAACCTCACATTTCCAAATACCACATTTCTACATATGTCCATGTGTATTGACGTAGTTGCCGCTCCTTTTAATGCCCTCCTTACACTTTTCGACAATTCATTGTTATTTTGACCACAACTTCGTGTGGCAACAAATTCTCTCTCTGAACTACATAACTTTTTGTGGTGACGCCATCGGCACCGAGTAATGGTGTTGGCAATGATGACGTTGCTTTTGCTGTTGGCATAGCCGGCAGTATGAAATTGAAATTTGCTGCGGTACGTCACATGCCAAACCATAATTAAGTGAAACGCAAACAAACGCCCTCTCCGCCACACGGGAGGCGGTAGAATGTGGCAAAGAAGGCGAATAAAGAAATATTTCTTATGGAATTTTAATCAGCGATTTATTTGTTCATATACATATGTACAGACGCCGCTACCAATAGGAAATCTGTGTGGGAAAATGATGACAGATGACAGATCCACTATATAGCCTAGGAATAACTTTTCTTGCGATAAGAAAAATTTTCAAAATTTTAATTTTTTGAACAAATTATTAATTCTGATTCTTACTTATTGACAAAACTGAAACTTATTTGCATTAGTTGAAGCTTATTAAACGTAGAATTTCCTACTGGGTGGCTTAGTCATGTATATCAAGTTAACATTGTTGGCACCACCCACATTTGCGCGTATATATGTTCGCGTTAATAATCAGATAATTTCGTATTTTATATACAACATGTAGACCTGCTGATTTCGGGTTTGGAGCAAATTAATTAACGGTGATTTATTGTTGTGCTTAATCGAATTCTAGAAACATAGTTGCACCCTTGTAATCGGGTTATTCGCGGGTTCCCATGATTCGCTTTTACTTTCGACTATGAAAAGGTTTTCTTAATACTTAAGCTGAGCTGGGATTTTTTAACAATAATATAACAAGCATTTAATGAGAAGCTAATTTTGGTATCGAAATACATCAACAAAAAATGAGAGATTTCGAATAACAGTAGAGATTTGCCCAAAGCGGTGATGAGCGGTGAGTGATGAAGCAAGAAGATCGTCGAATGAAAGTTTGCCAACCGGGTTTAAAAGTGCTGTGACAAATTCTCAGGAAACGCGCGGTGCGTTAGGTTTTAATATAGAAGGGAAGGATGAGATCATGTGTAGAAGCTCACGCAAATGAGAAAAGTTCTCTTAACGCCATTCACGTGGGAGTGGTCAGAAACCATTCTTTTACATATAGTTCAAGTATCCTCTGGTTAGTCAAAAAAAAAGTCCGTTTGAAGGCGAGCTAAAGTGAGAACAGCGAACTATGCCTTCCCAGGTTTGTATGCTGTGGACCCCTTGTTGGGATCCGCCACGTAAAAAACGCTTCCAATAAAAAGGAAACAACAGCCTTGCCGAGGCTATAACTGCCTAAGCGATGTCTACGTCAAATGCTGAGTATCTCTGGCACAGCGGTTAAATCTCTTCAGATTTGATACTACACCAGGCACCAGCTCAGTTTTAATGCTTAAATCAGCTTTCTTAGTCAACCTACATATATTAGTTTTACGTCAGTCCCCCACAAGAATAGCATTTATTTTCGAGCTTTTGCAATATTTACACACATGATGAAAGAAATGATTGAAATAAATTTAATTTGATATTTTTCGCGCAGAGAAAAACGTGCGGGAAATAAGCTCACACACACACATCAGCATTCTCAAAATGCGTTTTCCTCCATTAAGTACGCTTTAGCTTCAAAGAGAACGGAAAATTAAATTTTACTATTCATACGTGCGCAGATTTAGGGAAAGCTCCTTAGCAAAATGGCGAAAGTAATTTAATTTAGTTTTACTCCTCAGAACGCATATGCTGCCAGTAAAGTATCTTAACTTTGCACGAAGCCGCAGAGTAAGCATGGTAAAGATCATTTAATACTTAAATACAAAAGTGGGGCAGCATTAACGTGCATGTATATGTGGTAGGTACGTTAGTACCTTAGGTATCGAAAAACCTCCATGATTCTTCTTCTTTACTGGCGTAGATACCGCTACTCGGTTATAGACGAGTTAACAACATCGCGCCAGTCATTTTTTCTTTTCACAATTAGACGCCAATTCGAGATGCCAAGTCCTTTTCTACCTGATCTCTCCAACGTAGAGCCTTCTTCTTCTTCTGCTTCCCTCGGCGGGTACTGTGTCGAATACTTTCAGAGCTGGAGTGTTTTCATCCAGACGGACGACATGACCTAGCCGAAGAAGCCGATGTCTCTTAATTCCCTGAACTATGTCAACGTCTTGGTATAACTCGAACAGCTCATCGTTCCATCGAATGTGATATTCGTCGATAACTCGTAACATCGACTCATCAGTTGTTGCCATCGTCCATGCACCTACACCATATACGAGTAACAGGGCGGGTATAAGGAATGACTTATAGAGTTTGATCTTTGTTCATCGAGAGAGGACTTTACCTTTCATATGCCTAATCAGTCCGAAGAAGCACCTGTTGGCAAGAGTTATGCTACGTTGGATTTCCAAGCTGACATTGTTATTGGGGTTAATACTGGTTCAAAAATAGACGAAATTATCTACGTCTTCAAAATTATAGCAGTCAACTGTGGAACTGTGTGGTGGAAACCATGTCGCGAGTGCGACGACTGTTTGTTTAATGACAGAAACTATTTCGTCTTGTCTTCGTTCACTACCAGACCCTTTTGCTTCGCTTCCTTATTCAATCGAAAGAAAGTAGAATTAACGGCGCGGTTGTTGAGGAAAATGTTATTCTCTCCAGCAGCAAATTAAAGAATTCGCGCGATAGGGAGTCGCCTTGTCTGAAACCTCGTTCGGTATCGAACGGTTCGGAGAGGTTCTTCCTGATGATCCTGGCGGAGCTTTTGGTATTGCTCATCGTCAGTTTACACTGCCGAATTAGTTTTGCGGGGATTCCAAATTCAGACATCGCGGCATAAAGCCTAAAGTAGCTTTGAAATCGAAAAAGAGGTGGTTTCTGTCGGTCCTGTTTCACGGGTCTTTACCAAGATTTGGCGCAAGGTGAATATCTGGCCTGATATTTATTTTTGAGGCTTAACACCACACTGATAAGGTCCAGTCAGTTGGTTGACGGTTGGCTTTAATTTTTCACACAATACGCTCCATAGAGCTCCGTGATTACTGATCATCATCAGTTCAGAATGCCAGAACTGTTTCATCAACTCCGGAATTGTATTAGAAGTGGACTGCAAAATTTTTTCATACTTTTTCGAAGCTTAGTTAATTTTGCACCAACAGCCAAGTACAACACAAGATTCAATAAAACGTCGACTCAGCTTCCATTAACCAAGTGAGATATACGTTTTAGAAGGAGCCAGAGACGATAACAACAAATATTTGTAGTCGTAGCTTTGGAGTATTTGTTGTACAAGTCAAGTGTATTGACATTCACGGTGATACACAATATGCTGACCTCGAGCAAATAGTAAATAGGGCACAAGAATGCAAATGTATATCAACTACAACAACTGCAACAACCACAGCAACTAATAGCGCCTGCAGCAAGTGCTTTCATGGCGTCCCAAGAATGCAGTAAAATAGAGTCTAATGGTGGCGGCAAATATGACGCTGGACGGAGTATGCTGACGACAACGCGGAGCTTGATGAAATCACCAACTACAACGCGTCTCCTTGCTTGCTGGAGCGTTTAAGCAAATGTGAGTCTTTACTGTTAGTGGCATTGCGTGCCGAACGTGCGCATGCATATGCGTGCCTCCGCAGCCACCAGCCAACAGTCAAGCAACTATTGGACGCCCCACGTAGTCATCTTACCATGCTGCGCTGCACCGAGAGTCATGGCTGGGCAATGCGGGTCGTGAATAACATACAAAGTAGCGGCCGCTTCTGGGGCACGTTGAGACATTTGGAAAGCACCCAGAGGACATTATAACCATCATTTTGTTGCCAAGTGTGGCGTCCGTGCCGCACATATTTCCATCTCTATGTATGTGTGTGGGCAGTTAGTGTTCGTGCGTGTGTGTGTGCCAGTGCGAAAGTGTGAGTGTGTGAACATAAAAACAATATTGCTGTATGTACAAACTCAATTGTTGTTGGCCGGCAGCTGTCCTTAATAACCAGTCATATATATGTATGTATGTATGTGGATATGTGGCAGCCAGTTGGTAGGTGCATTCGCAATGCAGCGTGAAAAAAGAAACCGAAGTGCGAGACTAGGAAAAAGTAATAAAGTACGAAATGGCGGACGTGTGTGCGGCGCGTGTATATGGCTGTGTGTATGTATGTGTCCACAAATCTATGCCAAAGGAGCTGCAAAGGAGAAGGGTGAATGGCAAATGACTCGCATGCCAAGAAGTATGTTGAGACAAGCGCAGGGAGAAC
Organism: Bactrocera dorsalis; assembly: GCF_023373825.1. Lineage (NCBI taxonomy): Eukaryota > Metazoa > Arthropoda > Insecta > Diptera > Tephritidae > Bactrocera > Bactrocera dorsalis. The sequence continues at coordinate 6,207,037 of NC_064307.1, forward strand.
ATGCTGCCAAAGTCAATAAATATGATGTAAACTGCAAAATGAGCGCTTGCGTGACACACAGCAAATAAAGTAATTGGTTCATGTGAAACCATGTTGATCTTAAAATTATTAACATTTAGTTGGTAAAAATAATATTTTTTTACTGAGCGTCGATCACTTGCCACGTCTTCGATTCACCAGTACTATGCTTGGTATGTTGAGTATTTTATACGTGAAAGCACCAACTAAGTTATCCTAGTTGAACTGCATAGTGTGTACCTCATTAAAGTGGCATAATTGCTTATTATTCTAACTGCTTTAGTTATAATTAGTATAATCGATTCGGCTTTTGCCTTATATTTGCAGACAAACAAAGCGAGAGACCGAAATGAGTGAGTACGAAGAACTTGACACGCTGGCCGACAGAGGAAATGCTCGAAAATTCTACGACTAACATTAGACCGAAACATACTATTGTAGAACTCCCAAAAATGATCTAGTGACTGATGTCCAGAGCATGCTGAAATTATGGAGGGAACAATGGGCAATGAAAGCATAAAGCCAAGAGAAGGCGGTGACGATGGAGCAGACGTTCTACTGCCCGCCCATGAAGAAATTCGAGTAGCAATTACCCGTCTGAAGAACAAAGCGGCGGAGGCCGATGGATTACCGACCGAGCTATTCAAATACGGCGGAGAAGAACTGATAAGACCCATGCATCAACTTCTTTGTAGAATATGGGCGAACGAAAGCATGCCCAACGATTGAAATTTAAGTGTGGTCTGCCCAATCCACAAAAACCGCGCCATTTGTTCTGCTTTCTCCAGACTGAATAAGGAAGCGAAACAGATGGGTCTGGTAGTGAACGAGAGCAAGACGAAATACGATCTCGTATCTCCTGTCATCAAACAAACAGTCATCGCACTCGCGACTTGGCTCTTACGTTACTGTTGACAGTTATTACTATGAAGTTGTAGATAATTTCGTCCATCTTGGAACCAGCGTTAACACTAACAACAACGTCAGACTCGAAATCCAACGCAGAGTAACTCTTGCCAACAGGTGCTACTGAGGGACTGAACAGGCAATCGAGAAGTAAAGTCGACGAACAAAGACCAAGCTCTTTAAAGTCACTTCTTATTCCGTCCTGCTACATAGTGCAGGAGCATGGACGATGACAACATCTGATGAGTCGACGTTACGAGTTTTCGAGAGAAAGGTTCTGCGGAGGATTTAGGGTCCGTTGTGCATTGGCAACGGCGAATACCGCAGTCAAGTATATAAGTCGTACGAAATATACGACGTCATTGACATAGATCAGCGAATTAAAAGACAGCGACTACGCTGGATAGCTCATGTCGCCCGAATGGAGGGAAACACTCCAGCCCCGAGATTATTCGATGCAGTATCCGCCGAGGGAAACAGAAGAAGAGGAAAATCTCCACTCTGATGGAGAGATCAGGTGGAGAAGGACCTGGCTGCACTTTGTAACTCGAATTGGCGCCAAATTACGAAATGAAGAAACGACTGTCGCGCTGTTGTTAATCGGCTTTAACCATGGAAGCAGTGTCTACGTCAGTAAGGAAGATAAGGTACAAGAATGAGGACTATGGTTAACTAGTGAATTTTAGGATAGATGTCAAATATTTCAAAATACGTTCAACCAACACTTTTCAACTAACTGAAGGTCAATTTCGCTATAAATCTCTTTATTTGGCTTTATATCTCCGAAAGTAGGTTGAAGTAAAAACCTTCACAATACAAAGAATTCTACAAAAAATATATATTTCGGCTACAAATGTCACATACGAAAGAAATGTGGGCTTTCAGACAGCCAATGTGCAAATCGAAAGCTGCTGAAGCTAGAAATACGAGTGGATGTCGCTGTCAGGATAAAACATATGGCTAAAATGCCGAAGCTTAATCCTAACCGACAAATACCAACGGGCGCCAACATGTCCGGAAAAGAGTGAGTGCCAATTGGGGAGCACTGCGTGTGACTGGAATTGACAATGAGACTGCTACACACACACACAAACATATATATTCACCACAGTACATTTATATATATAAATGGTAAATATAAAATGGCTAATGGGCGAAGACAAACATTTATAAATGGAATTCATGAATATTTGCATACATGCGCGTATGTGTGTGTATGGTATATGTCCACATTAACTAATTTATGTATTAGTTTACTGGTCGAAGTGCGTAAATATATTCATAAGTGTGTATTATATGCGCACAACAAAAATATTATCCATTTCATAAAAACAACTTGGCAACTTTTTAACTCGATTGATTGGCAATATTGACGCTGCTTCATATTTGTTGCGAAAGGTTAGAGAGAGAGAGAGGGACAATGAAAGAGGAAATGTAGAGAAATGCGAGCATTGAATTGGAAAAGCCAATAGCCGCCATCAGGTAGCAAAGTAAATAAAAGAACAATCACATTCTGCCATTTGATAAAATATCGCCGCATAAAAAGTAGAAAGTGAAATGCAAATAAAAAAGTAATGAACAAAGGGAATATTGCGTATGAAAGTAAACAAGAACGGAAAAAATATGTATCACACATATGAATGGAATGATCAAATATATGTATGTATGTATGTATATGTAAATATGTTAGACATATGACAAGTACAGTAAAATGAAATAGAAAACAAAATAAGCGCTGTGATAACAACAAAGGATACAAGCTTAAATTTCATAAGCGCACTCACATTTCATTTGTTAAGATTTTAATACATCGAAGAGCCGGTCTCACCTGGAAAAATAGAGAAAAGTTAGTTGAAAAAATTTATTATAAATTATATCTATTAAAAATTACATAAAACCTATGATGCATGGGGCAAGCAAGAAAGCAAGGAATCGGGCTTAACTGAGCATTGCATAAGCAAGAAAAATTCGGAAATGTCCGACTTTTTGATAATATAAAAATGTATATATGTATAAAAAATGCTTGAAAAATGTCAATAAAACTTAAATATAGGTTTTGTCGAACAGTGTCCTACTATGATGAAAGAAAATTCCCCCCATAACTTATTTTATAAGTTATCACAGCTGATCAAAGTAGAGATAAGTAGAAGAAGTCCGTGGAAAGTCGATTCGGCGTCGTTCGCAGCAACTCCGATTGACATATGGAACGACTTGGTGCATTTTACGTCCAGATCTTAATTGAAAACGCTCAAAATACAGCTTGTGCAAGAGTTGAAGCCGCTTGACTCCCGAAGTGTCATCACTTCGCTCTATGGGCTCTTGAAAAGTTCCAAGAAGAAACCGACGTTTTCGAGTCAAATTTTGTTCAGGGGTGAGGCCTTTTTCTGGCTCAATGAGTTTGTAAACAAGCAAAACTCCCGCATTTAGGACGAAGAGCAACCTGAAGAGATTCAAGAGATCCCATTTTATTCCGAAAAAACCATGGTTTGGAATGGTTTGGAGCCGGCGGAATCATCGGTCCATATTTCTTCAAAAATGATGGCAGTCAGAGCGTAACCGTCAATGGCGACCATTTATTCGTCATGACCGACAACCGACTATTCGATGCATGAAATTAAAGCTAGTGATCACGCCAACTTTTGGTTTCAACAAGACGGCGCAACTTCCCATACATCGAATCAATCAATGGATTTATTCAGAGAGCACTTCGGGAAGCAGATAATTTCACGTTTTGTACCACCACCGGTCAATTGACTTCCAAGATATCGGTGAAATCATACTGATAGACTTTTTATTGTGGGGATATGTGAAGTCTAAAGTCTATGCGGACAAACCCGCTTCTATTCAGAGCTTGAAGCAAAACATCACGAGTGTCATTCGCCAAATACCACTACCGGTCAAAATGTTCGAACGAGTCATCGAAAATTGGGCTCAACGGATGCACTTTCTGAGATATAGCTGAGGCTAACATTTGAAACAGATAATGTTCGAAAAATAAATGCCAAAGAATGTTCTTCAATTTTCTGTGTTTTAGAATGACCTAAGATTATGAATCGATGTAATATATGTAATCATATAACATTTAAAACTACATCGGGACTGTCTGAAGCTCAACGTGGGGTTTGATTACAATAGTAGATTTAATGTCTTGCAGCTTCAAGCCTAAAGTTCTTGTAAAGAAGATACATTCTTGCATCTCAATCGATGGAACGATACTAATTTTCAATGATAGCGAGAGGTTACAAATAAATCTGCTCATTACGAGATTCGTTTGTATTTCTAAATGATACATTTCAAAAATATAAAGAAGTTTTCCAAGAATAAATATGCTAAGCCTTCAGTAGTTCATTGAATCACAGCAAAACTAAAAAATTCATTTGAAATACATATGACCAACAAGCATAATTGTTGTGACCAAAATATTCTTAGAACGCTTATCACAATGCTACACAAAGAAACCGGTGACACAAAGTTCCATAACGCAACTTTAAGTATAATAATCGGTGAGAGCGGAAATCGAACGGGGCACAACGTTAAAAATTCAGCACTAAGTGCTTAGACACACAAGCAAAGCGTAAAATTGCCCATGGGTTCGCCTACAGCGCTCGGCACTCAAGCAAGTAGTGGTCAAAAACAGAAAAACGGGGCATCGACCGCTTGGCACTTGTTCCATGGATTGCAGCAAATTGGTTGAGTAACACACACACACACCCCCCCCCGAAACGGACGTAGCCAGGCCTGCGGTTTATTTTAAGTCACTACCCGGTGGGTGATACGCAGACCCACCAACACTCTTACACACACACACACATGCATACACGCGTATGTGTGCCACGTGAAAGTTTAAAATGCACTTGAGGTTTCGGGTAGCCTTGCATGTTTTGATTTATATCAAATTCGTTTCTTTTCCAACGTGCAGCTGTCATATGCTCGAAAAGCAATTTGTTTTTGTATTACAGCGGGGTATCCGACTTGTAATTTGAATAACAGCGTATAAATAAATTACTTCATTTCCTATGCAATTACGGATATGTATGGACTCCGTTATGTTTACTAGTTGTAGTTGTTATACGTTTTGATTGTTCATTTGTAAGCAACGAATGTTTTTTTTTTGTGTGTATGCGAAGAATGTTAACTTTTTCCGTTATGTCTGTCAAGTGCACATTTAATTTGGCCATTTCAAAGTTTTTCCCCAAATTAGAGGAACCCATTATTGGGTAATTATTTTTACGCTTAAAGAATGTTTGAAATTCACAAACCTAAGAACTAGAATTCAATTAATGGTTACTGCCTTGGATACAATCAACCCGTTGAATAGGCATTCTAATGGCAGTGAAGAGAGTCGCAGCACTCATACCCATGGTGTTTCCGAGTGGTAAAGTTCTATTTCGCAACATAGTGCCTTATTTTCCTCCCCAGCTGCGTAATGTCTCTTAAGAAGCCCTGGAATATAATCCGTCTCATCCGGCTGAAGGGTGGACGTTCGCAGACGTAATACGGCTGAACTAATGCAGCTGCGTAAACAGACGTTAAGCAATAACAAAAGCTCCGTTCGGATCGGGAAGGACCTCTCCGAGCCGTTCGATACCAAACAAGGTTTCAGAAAAGGCAACTCCCTTTCGTACGACTTCTTCAATCTACTGCTGGAGAAATTAATTCAGGCTGCAGAACTAAATACCATCTTCGTACACTGATGATATTGATATCATAGGCCTCAACAACAGCGCCGTTAGTTCTGCTTTCTCCAGAATGAATAAGGAATCGGAGCAAATGGGTTGATAGAGAACGAGATCAAGACCAAAAACCAGTATTAAGACCAACAACAATGTCAGCGAAGAATAGCACTTGCCAAGAGGTGCTACTTCAGATTGAGTCGGCAATTGAGAAGTAAAGTTCTCTCTCGACGAACAAAAACCAAACTCTAAAAGTCACCCATTATTCGCAGTCTGCTATATGGTGGCAGAGGTGTGGACGATGACAACATCTGATGAGTGGACGTTAGGTGTTTTCGAGAAAAGGTTCTGCGGAAAATTTTTTGTCCTTTTAACATTGACAACGCCGAATATCGCATTCGATGGAACGAGTTATACGACGACATTGACATTGTTCAGTGAATTAAAAGACAGCGGCTATAACTCGGCTATAACCCCGTAAACGGTGTCTACGTCAGAAAAGAAGAACTAGGTTCCATCAACACATCATCCTCCGTGCATGCTCTGCATTCCGCCGAAAATGGATTCGGTTCAATTTACTGAAGGTGGGATCTTAAGTATAGGTATCTTGTTGTAAGCCTTGCAATATTACTAAGTTATCTCTTGTCTGCAAGTAGAAACTTGATCTGTTAATCATCAACACTACCCCAAAGTACCTTTGTAGTATACTCTGTTCCCTGATGAACTGAGTTGTTTTTAAAGGGCTAGATGGAGTTTTCAAGGAAGACATCACTTGTCGAGCTTAAAATGAGCTGCTGTAGGCACAAAGGGACATGTTGAAAGCGAACCGAATATCTTCATAATATCCAGGCAAATCTCAAAGGCTCTGTCGAACAGTGCCGGAGGAGAATTTTTCTTAATGTAGAAAAAAATAGACCGAAGAAAAAAGTATACAGCAGAAGTATACAGAAACCCAGACATAATCACTGTTATAAAGAAAACAAGATCGGGCTCTTAGTATGAACAGAGTCATCTAAACTTTGCAGTGTGTTTTCATCGCGGATGGGAAAACTAAAATAGTGCAACAGCCGAAAAAATAAATTTTAATGGATTAGCACCAATTTGTACTTGTTCGCGCTTACAGAAAAAAACATCGCATCAAATGACATACACACGTCCCAAATAGACACTTCAATAGCAGCAATATGCCACATCATTGCCGCTAAACAAGCAATAAATCAACTGCAATGAAACAGAAATAGCGAAGTCAGAACTAAAGGAACAAAAGTGCCCACACTCAAAGCGATACTGTTTCGCTATTAATACTCATCGGCATGCAGGCCGCCATTATGTCAGGCTGTGGCAGTGGCACTACTGTGCTGCACATGCATATATGCGATGGAACGAGGTGTCACGGCGGGCGCTAAAGGGGGGACAAGCGTTGCATGTGGCCGGTATTTATGTAAAGGCGATTTATTGCCACACATACATGCATATGGGCATGTTTGTATGAGTGTGTGTGGGCTGTGCGAATGCACCATGTCATGATTATCCCGACAGCAAGCACGGCGAAAGCGTTGGGTGCGGGGTGATTGCTGTTGCTGTTGTTGCCGCTTCATAAACATGACATGCTCCACATTTGCTGACATTTTATGTACTTCACGAAAAAAACCGACCGGCATACATTAACACACATATACATGCGCAGTTATGCAGGCATTCTCGAAAGTAGTTGAATGTGAAGGAGGAGCAACTACTGGACGACAGCGGCAAGCACTCAGGCGCTCTAGTCCACTTTCTTAAGCTGCAACACAAACACACAAACACAGACAAATTTTTCACTTTTGCACTCCGCATTTGTAGTTTGCTGTTGGCACAGATGCATTTTCGGCAAACGAAAAATGAAAATTACCCGAAGGCGCAAGACGAAGGCAGGTCGTCTCGCAGGTGAATTGTGTTGAGTGCCGCGCTTATCGCACTCGTCCATGGCAACTAGTCAACGTTTTGGTGAGCGCTCGAGCTGGGCACACTTTTGCATTGGTTTTGCGCCCAAAAGCGTGCTTTGAAAAATAATCACGAACATTAAAACACTTTTTGAGTTTCATAAGTGTCACTTTGCATACAAATTTGCATGATCATAATGAATGAAATTCTGCAATGGAAATCCCATTTTAGAATTGAAGTAGAAGCGTGCATAGAAATACGTTGTGTAGACTGCAGATTGGATTTCCGTATTTCGTATTTAAATTGTTTTCACACACACACACACACACAAGCGTACTGCGCTTACCGCACTTTCGGTTGCATATGGCGCACACCTGCAGGCGATGGCAAAAATTTCCGCACATTTGCAATTTTTGTTTTACAGTTAGCATAAGTGTTGCACGGCGAGAGATTTGTAAATAGACGCCGTGGGCGCCCTGTAGGAAACAGCTGATCAGAGCGGAGATTATCGCGTGATGTCTCTTTAAAGAAGCCTTTCAGCGAGTTTAACGGCATCAGAAGACTGATTTTATAATAACTAACAGTTAAAAGTGCATAAGTTCAAATTCACATTTTCTCAAAAATTTCATTAAAAAGTTAAATTTGAAGTTATGCTTTTTTGATAAATAAAACTTAATTGACGCTCCCGCATCTAGTAAATACTTTTACTATTTTTTAGGGCGAGTTTTTTATATTATCCAATAAAGTTTGGGCTCAGAAAAATTGGTTGTTTCATAAAAAACTGTTTCTTAAGGGGTTACATGGGTTTACGGGTTTCAAAAAGTTGATTTTTTTGTCTTATTTAATCATACAACATCTCTAGAATATTGTTCTAAATTTTAAAGTTGATCCGAGTAACAGTTTCGGAGATACAGCCTAGCTCGATGCTAGCTAGGCTAAGTCTGCCATCTTTAAACGCGTCTTTTTTGGAAACTGTGAACTTTTGAGATCGATTGGCAAAATTTCTCGAGAACTACTCAGCCGTTCTTCATGAAATTTTACACAGATTTTTGAGGTACAATTCTTAAAAACTTGGACGAAGGATGTGAAAATGAAATGAAATAAAAATTTATTTTTTGTAAAAATATCTGCCAAAAATACAATTTTCAGCTTTTTTCCTTAGTCCAAGTTCTAAGTTAAGGTTTTAACTAAAACACGTATTTTTTCACTTTATATAATCCTTTAAGGAGCGAGCGCATCTTTTTTCTGAGAGGTCACCGGAAATAGCGTCGCAAAGGTCGAGTTTAAATTTTTTTTTTTCAAAAATTTTAGAATTTCTTTTTTGATATCGTATGTTTATAACAATAAAAAATTCTAATAAAATATTTTATTTTTTATATGAGAAAAATGAGAAAAAAATTGTTGAAAAAAATGCTGTTTTTTACTCGAGGAAACCCATGTAATCACTTAATATACAAATATACATAATAAACCATTTGCCTACATTTCGGCGCGCCGCCAAATAAGCTTGCTAACCAATACGAGCACAAAATTTAACATTAAAAATCTATATAAAATAACCCCTTCCCTGTCATTGCCTTCACAAAGATGTAGTGTACAATTCGAAACTAATGGATTTCCCTGCGGGGTAGCATGTTGGTCCCAACACGAAACATCGTCTTATCAAGATGTACACAAAAAATAAATTACAACACAAAAACCATAAGCTCCAACACATACAGGCATTCAATGCAAGTAGGAATGTGTGCGGTCGGGTATGTGCAACATCGCCACCTGCAACTTCGTTTTAAAAAGCGTTTCCTCCTTGCGTCTGTGGCGCCCGTCTTGTACGCTGTCGCAGACACGAAACACCTTCAAGTGTCGGAAATTATGAATGAATGAACGAGAAATTTGCACTCCTGCCATGACGCGGAGCTGAGGTTGCAGTACACACACACACACACACGTGCATGTATATGTGTGTGCGGTAAGTCTGAAAATGGATCTCCAGTAGGGCGGCATTTCTGAATGCACTATGCCGTACTTAAGAGCAGCGTGTAGGAGGGGTGTCGGTATGTATGTGTTGAAATTTGCTCCAGGCTGTATTCACCCACCATTTTGTGTAGCCCCGAACACTTTCCACTGACAATGACAATGTTTGTTAATGCGGCCGCATTGTGGTTTAAATTTCCGCCAAGGACATAGACACACACGTGGGCGCGGAGGCCATTGCATTAATATTCATTTCCCTAAACGGTTAATAAATAAAGTCTGCCCGGATAAGCTGTGTAGTAGGCTTAGTTGAATAGGATTTTGGTTAATAAGTTAAATAATAGCTTGTCGAGCTGAATTTCAGCGGAGTACGAATTCGGTGGAAGTTCTTCGGTCTGAATACGGTACAGGCAAGGTAGCTGAAGTCTATAAACATTCCGGTACCGTAAAGTTATGACTTGGGAACATGATTTAAATATTCGACGGTCATAAAGATTTTCATCAAGGTCTTCTAACATTAGTTCCATAAACGATCTGCTTCGTTCTAGATCTTTGATATTCAATAGTTAAGTTTAAGGACACATATTTAGGTTAGATGGCTGATGTAGGGAGATCGTACATGACCTGGTATCTGTAGTCCTTTGTGAAGCCATGGAAAAGAAGAACTCCCGTGTTCGGACTTATAGATTAGCAAAACGCTTAGTAGCCAATACAAATTTGCACAGGCGTTTAGTTCTCCCACCAGTTCTGTGGGATGTCTGAAGGTATGCGCTCCCAACTGTTTAAGTCTTGACCTCCCAAACGCGGGACAGTTAAGAAGGAAGTATTGACTTGTTTCCATCTCATCTTCTTCCATTCAGCTGCAGCATGGACGCCATTAGGGCAATGGCCTCTTAAAACCCGCAGAAGTAGGGAGAGGTATAGCCTTTCTGAGGGCAAAGCTATCACTAGATCTCCTGCGATCGATCTTGGGCTAAAAGGCTTTTGCGACAGCACAAGTACCGATGGTGGTAGAACACAAGAGGATACGGGGGCACCGACCAGCTCCCATTCTACCGATAGCGGTTCTAGAGTGCCTTTGCTTGCTAGCTCATCAGCTTTACAATTTCCTGCGATTCCGCTATGGCTCGGCACCCATACCAGTCTTATGACAAAGCCACTGGAAGTTATTGATGGCGAGATTAGGCACTCCTCGCCCAACCCCGAACGCACTGTAAATGAGTTCAAGGTTAGTACCGCTGCTCTGCTATATGAGTGAATGGTCACTTCTCTGAAGGAAGTTGCACTCCGGAGCAGCACATCTACTACTACCTTAACGAGTGCAACCCCGGTTTGGAGGACACTGCAATAGTCAGGAAGTCAGAAACTGGAGTTGATAGAGAGTTCTTGACTGTAAACCCCTCCACCAAGCCCAAGCTTTGGCCAATCTACAAAGAAGCTCACTGCCTCATTCAACGCATGTAAGAATTGTTTATTATATTGTTGTTGCTTAGCTAACAAGCAGAGGCCTCTCACTGTCACTCAGATGTCTCATACTCAAAAAACAATACATACTGGTATTGAGCATGTGGAACACATATTCTAATAATATAAACAAGTTCGAACAAGAGCAACAAACTTTTCCCAAAGACGATAGCGAATAGACCTTTTTAAAGTCATAAATATGCAAGCATATGCAACAGTGGCGATTTAACATGTTGCACCTTGGGGAAAGCGGCTTGCACTACACACACACACATGTTTTTAGTTAAATGCGTATTCAAGGAAAGCTGAGCGAAAGGTTCAATTTAAATGGATAGAGCTCACAAATGCACATATGCTTATGCCGCCATGAACTTTGCTTTGCTCATACGTTTCTACTACAAATAGAGACACCTCGAGAGCGAAGCGCGAGCTCTGGTGAATATTTGTAATGATAAAATATTGCTTTGAAAAAGTATGCAGCGACTGGCATATTACCTCTAAACAAGAATAACTTCATAAATATAAAATTTCAAGCCACGAAACCCCACCCTTCCATACCTATACTGAGAAGGACAGAGAAGCATGTCAAATTACCAATGTCCATTATCGGACTTACTGTTTATGTTTTCAGGCATTTTCTTGTGCGTCATATAAAATATTTACATTGAGCTCGTCGTCGCCGCTGCCTATCGAAGCTTGCTTGTAAATGGAGAAGGTTAAGCGGTTTGTCACTGAATTATCGGCTTATATTGTGGCCACCACCACCTCAATGTCCGCTGAATGAGTTGAGGGCAGCTAATAAAGAAGGTTTTGTTTTAAATCACACACATACGAGTATAATATATATTTATTTTCATATAGAAGCAGTGGATTGCTGCGAGTGCTGGAACAATGTCAGTAAAAGTTTTTAATGATTTGACGTGTATAACTTTTCGTTAATAAAACTAACATACTTCGACGTTAAATATTTATTATTTATATTTACAACTTTAACCTGCTTAAATGCTTGAAATAACAGTTATTTGTTTTATGTAGAAAACTGTAATTTCAAAATGTCGAGAAACGTTGCCTACATTTAGGAGGATACTTTATATCAATTAATTGATTTTTGCCTACGTTTAGGAGACTTCATTTCAACCTATTGATTTTTGATTTTGATTTTTGATCAGGAAAATGAAGGCATGGTGATCACCTGCAGTTTGATGGGTGGTCCACATATCGAGAGGTCCGCTTAGAACCAATAAAAACTTACTGATCTGTATAATAAACGTTTTTATGACTCAAACACTTATATTCCACTTTCACTTTCTGCGACGTTATTTGCATTTGAACAGTTACAACAGCACTACACAAGGGGAACAGAGCAATTCCCACAACAGCCCGTTCTACGCACCGGAATTGACCTGAATTTTATCCGGTAAAAGGCTGTTACTTCGGAGATCTAACCGTTTACATTGGTAAGTCTTAGTTTAAGTCGTAGGGGGATATAAATTCTTCAAAACTTACATTTTTAGTTTTATGGAACCTTAACTACAAGTGCTGCAATCAACTTTCATCGCACCAATTACTTAATTTAACCTTAAAGCTTGATAAAAAGACTTTTTTCAGCATTTATTTTGATCCAACTAACAATTAATTATAATATATAAAGATGGTCTGACCAATAGGTGTGATAGTAAGATTTAGTCTGTCTACGAAGTAATTACTACAGAGAAAACATTCAGAATGCAACAACAACAACATTCCCAGAACTTTTTATTTTGGGATAAAACTTTCAAGAATTACAAGATAAAGACAGGTGCTAAAGTAGTAAGCAAGCCTTCCAAAAAATAAGCGCACAAATTCCTAGCATAACAATCATCAAATTGCGAAGAAAATGCCATGGAATCAACACGAACGTGCTTTCTCACGAATAGTGCAAATCAAAGTTCACAAATTGTTTATGAGATTGATGACGCGTTCGAAGTATTTAGTTCATGTAAAGCCAAGATGACAGGACGTGAGTGCATCAACAAATATTTGACGTTGCAGACGCTCCTGCACATATACACACACACTTGCACACAACACACACATACATACACAAAGATTGTACATCAATTTAATTTATTTTATTTTTATATTTATTTGCCAGTCTCTCGTCGGTCGGTCTGTTTGTCTGCCTGCACACCTTCGCCTTCAGTCCTTGAGGCAAGCTTCCATGTAGCACTCTGTGTGGGCATATCGTCCCGCCACTATCAAAATATGCAAATATAAATATAAGCACATTTGCACTCTCTTCCATATACAGGGTGTATGAGCGCTTGTAACACCAAAGTCATGCTGAGTGAACAAATATGTTTATGTATGTGTGTATGTGTCTATAATATGTATATATTTAAAAGCATTTTATGTAATAATACTGTTAGTGCACAAAATGACGTCCCTGTTGCGAATTCATAAGCATTTGGTCCTGTATTTACGTGTATATTGACGGCATATCTCTATAGATCACATACAGTGTCACAAAAAATATCACATATAGTGCCACAAAAAAGTATGATTCGATCAAATCTCCAAAAAATCAGTTTAAAGTCTAACGGTCCATCACAATTTCTCTGAGTGAGGGGAGCCGGGCGAGAATTGGACAATGGGCGTGGCACCGCCCACTTTTAGGTGAAATCATATATGTATCTCGGGATCCGTCCGACCGATTACGACCAAATTTTGTATGTGGCATTCCTCCGACACTTTTATATTACAATGTGAAAATGGGCGAAATCGGACCATATCTGTTCAAATTGAACCAAATCTGTTCAAGCTCTGAGATACCAAATAAGTGGACTCCTGTACTTACAGTTGACTTTTTATGACAAATATTGGTCAATGTGTGAGATATAACGGGTGATTTTTTTGAGGTTAGGATTTTCATGCATTAGTATTTGACAGATCACGTGGGATTTCAGACATGGTGTCAAAGAGAAAGATGCTCAGTATGCTTTGACATTTCATCATGAATAGACTTACTAACGAGCAACGCTTGCAAATCATTGAATTTTATTACCAAAATCAGTGTTCGGTTCGAAATGTGTTTCGCGCGCGTGTTTTGTTCAGCGATGAGGCTCATTTCTGGTTGAATGGCTACGTAAATAAGCAAAATTGCCGCATTTGGGGTGAAGAGCAACCAGAAGCCGTTCAAGAACTGCCCATGCATCCCGAAAAATGCACTGTTTGGTGTGGTTTGTACGCTGGTGGAATCATTGGACCGTATTTTTTCAAAGATGCTGTTGGACGCAACGTTACGGTGAATGGCGATCGCTATCGTTCGATGCTAACAAACTTTTTGTTGCCAAAAATGGAAGAACTGAACTTGGTTGACATGTGGTTTCAACAAGATGGCGCTACATGCCACACAGCTCGCGATTCTATGGCCATTTTGAGGGAAAACTTCGGACAACAATTCATCTCAAGAAATGGACCCGTAAGTTGGCCACCAAGATCATGCGATTTAACGCCTTTAGACTATTTTTTGTGGGGCTACGTCAAGTCTAAAGTCTACAGAAATAAGCCAGCAACTATTCCAGCTTTGGAAGACAACATTTCCGAAGAAATTCGGGCTATTCCGGCCGAAATGCTCGAAAAAGTTGCCCAAAATTGGACTTTCCGAATGGACCACCTAAGACGCAGCCGCGGTCAACATTTAAATGAAATTATCTTCAAAAAGTAAATGTCATGAACCAATCTAACGTTTCAAATAAAGAACCGATGAGATTTTGCAAATTTTATGCGTTTTTTTTTTTAAAAAGTTATCAAGCTCTTAAAAAATCACCCTTTATTATTGAAATTCAGGGATAATCCTTTGCTGACAATGGTATGTCTGCGTGTCAAAAATGGGGTCAATACTTCCCCAAGCTCCCATATACCTAAAATGTGTGTTTTTTTTTTAATAATTTTTATTAAGAGCGTGTTTTCCTCATAACAATGCATTCTTGTGGTTAGAATGAATAAAATGTAGTGAAAGCTCGCCCGAGACCCCTTAGGTACCTGATGGTACTTCGCTGGCTTTAATCCTTGCAAGTTGCAAGAGTATAAAATGTTCGTTTATACCCGAACTTATCTCTTCATCACTTATTCCTACTAAAAGCCTTTAAATTTAGGTACTAAAATATCGAAATCGCATGTTGGAATATTTTTATTCCACACTGTACAAATTTATTGTGGTCGTTTTTTATCGGAACGCAAGCAAAATAGTTGCACAACTCTCTGCATACCAAATTATGAAATGCCACATGGAAAAAGGGATGCGCAATATATGAAAATGATAATATTTTAATGCGTTTATACAAATACATATATCTGCACACTTGCATTCGAGGATGTACACATGCGTGACACAATTGCAGAACAGTCGGTAGTTATTTGTGTATCTTGCTGGTGATTCTTCGTATTTTGTCAAAGTAATAAATTCTGTTGCATGCCGCATTCATCGTATTTGTACATGTGTGTTTGTGTGTGCTTTTATGGCATATTCATTGACATACTCGAACTTAATGTGTGAGCGTGTAAGTTTTTCACACAATACTTAAAGCTCCCATCGATTGACAAATGTCCACCGATTATCTTTACTTATGGTGAGGAAATTTGCAGTTTACAATATAGTACATAGTATAGCCATAAAAAGAACTTTTCACTCTCAGAGCTGGACTCATCCATTCGGACGACATGATCTACCCAGTTATTTGGGTCTTCCTCAACTGATGCGCTAGCGGCAACAATATTCTCGACACTACGGGACACAATGGTGACCCATTGAGAACGCTGCTTGACCAATAACACATACATATTTTGCTTATTGACGAAGCCATTCAGCCAGAAATAAGCCTCACCGCTGAAGATGATTTTTCGATGGAAATTCGGATCATTTTCAAATTGTCCTCAGCCCAATTCACGAACATACCACGATTCTGGTGGTCAAGCGGCTTCAGTTCTTACGTCAATTTGATCTCGTAAGGATGTAGGCCAAGATCTTTTCGCAAAATTCGCCACAACGACGTCACAGCACTGCCCAAAGCTTGAGAACGACGTCTGAGAGACTGATTTGGGTCTGCCTCGGCAGCAATATTCTCGACACTACGGGCACTTCTTTGTCTCACTGGCACGGAAACATTTTGTACTGTGCCTATGGATTCAAATTTGTCCACGAGACGCTCAATTGTTAATCTGATAGGACGATTTTGAAGACCATAAATTGGACGTAACTTAAGTAGATGCCAGTGACACCGAATTTTGCTAGTAAATTTTAATAATTTCGACTCGTTGTTGGATCGTATATCTTTCCATGATGAAATTGCAAACCTTACTAAAGAAAAATGTCAAAAGAGCGGGAAAAATATGGCGTCATTTGCTGTCTCTGTCGATCTACTTTTGCAGCTTCCCTATTGAAAACCCCGTTATTTTCTTATTTTAAGGAATTTCGTGGATTTCGAAATATCAAAATATATATTTTTTTAAATACTATGATATGTCTAGAATATTTTTCCAAAATTTCAAGGCGATCGCAATAAAAGTGTAGGAGATAGAATCTTTAGGAAAGCGGCCCGTCAGGCTGCACTAGTGGGCTACTGCAATCTTTTATGGTGTTTTTTGCGAAATTTTGTTAAGGGAAGTTGTGGAGAAACCACGTCAAGTTAGACCGAAAGTCATGCTATTCATGTTTGCAACTTTGCAAAAACTTCAGTTTTTTTCCCAATACTTCGATGAATCACGACCATTACTCATCTAACCAGGCAATTTTCGGCGGTCAAAACCCATGTAACCCCTTAAAAATATTTTGTGGGTACGGTGATGAGTCAATGTTATCAATATTTCAATGCAGATAAAGCTTGGAAGTCTGCGTGTGTGATTGCAGCAAAAAACTTATCCGAACATTTTAGGGAAATTATCTTCTTCTTCTTTATTGGCGGGAAATTATGTGACTCACAAAAAAATTTGAATTTGTTTTTTTGTTCCTAAGTCAGCAAGTGCGCTGGGCTTAAGTGAGGCGTATACGGTAATAAAGCTTGTCTGTTGTTATCGCCATACTTTCGTGACCGACCGTCTGCTGTAGACGACACAAAAACGAATGTGCGCGTAACTCACGAGTTTAGTGTGGAGTAGCATTTTATTTTATTGTTACGTTCAAGTTTTCACACACTCAACAACAACAAAAGCGGCAGTTCTAAAATCACAGTTTATGCCTTTATGACCACTTCTCATACACGCACACACATACACATACCTACATACATGTACATATGTTTATACATAAAAAGTACGAGTATTAATTATTAAAAAATGTACTTTATGATGTGTTATTTTTTCAACAGAAGCTGACTGAGTGCTGCAGTATAAACGCGCGCGTGTGTGTGTGCGCGTGTGTTGGCAGAAGTAAGCGAATTACAGCTTCACGCTTCTTCGTTTTTTAGCATTTTTGGAGTAGCGTTTTCCAGACTCTTGTTCCACTATATTGTTGCTTGCTCTTTGCTTTTGTTTGGGCCTCGCTGGTGTGCCGGCTGCTCGTTGAGTTTCGTTTTGTTTTGAACTGGAGCGCAATTTAATGGCCACTTTGGCACACATGTTGAAATCTGCTCGGCATAACGCGTACAAAACAGCAGCAGAAACAGCAGCAGCGTTGTGATGATGGATTCTTTTGTGCTTACGAGCAAACGGCTCTACAGACACACCGATGCATAGATATAATCGGCAGAAAAACTCATATAAGTACCATATGTATGTATGTGGGTGTGTGTGGCGTTTGCTGGGTGTGGATGCAGTGGAGGCACGGAATCATCAAAAGCATCAGCGCCAGCGATAGCATCGCCAGCAGCAGCAACGGCAGCAGTGGAAAGCGAAACAGCAAAAGTGGCTGCAACAACAGCAAGCGCCGCAGTGGAAACAGTAACTAACGATAACAACGAGCCATAATCTACAGACAGACGAACAGACAGACATGCTACTACCGCTGTAACTGTTCATGAAAGAAAGCGGTTTTAATTTTTTCTCGCTGAAATTAAGTGCTGCTTTGGTGGAATGGACGGCTTGTTGGATGGCTGGTTCATTGCGGCCACATTTGGCAAGACAGCATGGCTCTGATCAAGTTGGACACCACTAAGTCTACTCAAATAATAAAGTAATCATAGAGGTGGTCTGATCTGCGCGTAGAATCAGCTGATTTCAAGAGAAGGTCATTCTCCTAACTAAATGTAAGTATTAAAATTTGATATTAGATTCATTGCAATTTTGCTTACCTTTTTATTAACAGTATGTTGAAAAACTGTAAAGACAAAAAGCAAAAAGTTTAGAAAACATATTTACAGACTTATTTTTTATAGCATCGCATAGATAGATACATACATATATAATATATAAATTATTTGTATATTCCGTCTCATTTTATGCCAAAGGCCAAAAAATTGGCGTTGGAAAGCTGAATAAAAAACAGCTGACAGCTAAAGCAATAGGGACAGCAAACGACGCCATATTTTTTCCTCGCTCTTTTGACATTTCTCTTCAGTAAGGTTTGCCGTTTCATCATGGAAAGTTATACGATGCTACAACGAGTCGAAGTTGTAAAAATTTACCACCGACATTCGGAGTCAGTGGCCTCTACTTAAGTTACGTCCAATTTATGGTCTTCAAAATCGTCCTATCAGATTAACAATTTAGTGTCTCGTGGACAAATTTGAATCCATAGGCACAGTACAAAATGTTTCCGTGCCAGTGAGACAAAGAAGTGCCCGTAGTGTCGAGCATATGGCTGCCGAGGAAGACCGAATTCAGTCTCTCACACGTCTTCTCAAGCGTTGAGCATACCTGAGACTTCGTTGTGGCGAATTTTGCGAAAAAATCTTGGCCTACATCCTTGCAAGCTCAAATTGACGTAAGAACTGAAGCCACTTGACCACCAGAATCGTCGTATGTTCGAGAATTGGGCTGAGGACAATTTGAAAATGATCTGATTTTCCATCGAAAAATCATCTTCAGCGATGAGATTCATTTCTGGCTGAATGGCTTCGTCAATAAGCAAAGTATGCGTTATTACTCAAGCAGCAATTCACACGTACTCCATGAGTCACCATTTCATTCCGAAAAAATTACGGTTTGGTGCGGTTTATGGGCCGGTGGTTCCAACACGATGGCGCCACAAACCACGCAACGAATTTCACAATCGATTTATGAAAACCGTGTTATCCCAAGAAATGGCCCAGTCAACTGGCCGCCTTAGTCGTGCGATTTGACGCCATTAGACTATTTCCTGTGGAACTACGTCAGTCTATGGTCTATGGCAACAAGCCAGCGACGATTGATGAACTTCGTAAGAACATCGAATGTGAAAATGCAGCAGTATCGGCCGATTAATGTTTGAAAACCACCAAGAATTGAGTTCAGCGTCTGGACTTCTGCCCGTTGTAGCCATGCAAAAGAAGACGAGCTTCATACATAATAGCAATGAATGGACTTTCATAGGAAAAAAAAATCTCATTGATATCCCAAACCGTTTTCGTTTTATTAAAAAAAACTTTGTAGCGCTGTTAAACCTATTTTAAAATAGGTAAGGAGATGATCTCAGGATCGCTTTCAAAGCTTGCTGAATTCAGTTTCATTTCGAAACCATTAAGCTAGCATCGAGTCAAGTGTCATAGAATATGCTTTAAAATTTCTTTCCAATAAATATTATTATCTACCCACATATGAGTATTTCAGTAAAACCATTAAGGCTCAGCTGGGCCAAACTAAAGCGAGTCAAATGGACGTTTAATATTAACATAAGCATAAAAATTACATTAGTGTTAAGTACTTGAACACACACTCACACGCATATATTATACATAAACCAAATGTAGATAAGTGCTCACTATAAAAAGTATAAAAGTACAAAAGTTAAACCGAAGAATATGGAATATGTTGCAAGGCAAACTCTATACACACACACACACGCACACAAGCGCATAAAGCATACGAAGCCCACACGCGCAAGCCAATGATAGAAGCGAGTTGCTATTGATTTTTATGAAGGAAAACACTTCAGCAGCAACTCAGCAGGCGACCAAACAAGCAAAATGAAATTGTTCATTAAATAAAAAGCAGAATATTACCAGCCAACCAACCTATACATACAAAAGTACATAAGTATGATTATAGAAATATGCAAATGAGAAGTTATTTTAGAAGATTTGAATATAAAAAATCTAAAATTTGGCAAAACAAGTATTATTACTCAATTCCTCTGCTTTAAAGACACGACAACCCTTTGGGAACTTAAAGCAGTGCCCGGTCAATTAGACAGTTACATAAAGGAATCAGAAGAACGCAATGAAATGAAATTTTATTTTCTCAAATAAAAATATTCGAGTTTACTTGACACACCTTCAACGAGAGAGTGACGAATTTTTACCAAAAACATATGCACGGGTGTGCGGTGGTGTGAAGCAATATGCCAAAAGGTATAAATAAAGCATAAATAAAAGAAAGGCCGAACGAAAGGAAGTCAAACATAAAAATGAAATAAACCAAATAAAAATGCCAAAATGTGCCGAATAAAACGGATTTGAAAGGAAGAATAATGGTAGGCTTACGCAGAGATACCGATAACCCCACGCCGCTAAAGAGGCCTTTGTGGAGGCCTGCCTCTGCTGCTGGTGGCAGTGACATTTTCAAAGCCAGCAAACACGCAAACAGCCAAACACGCAACTGTGTAGAATTCTACTCGCGTGACACGCATCTTGAATACATTTTGTGGTTTGAGAGCGGGAGGCCGTATGGGCGAAGATGAGTGGGTGAAGCGGAAAACAAAGCTGAAGAAAATGGAAAAGGAGAGTGCAGTGTTGTATTTATTTGCTATTACATTCTTTTTATAAATATTAATGAAAGTTTGTAGCGCCAGGAAGTGAGCTTTCAATTTCTACTTATCGCATTAATAAAGCTGAGAGAGCGCAAAAGACACGGGTTCGATTAGCAGCGGTGACAGACGAACGTGCAAAACTAGATTATCCGTTTATTTAATGAATATTCAAATTAAATAAAGTATGAAAACGTGTCAAGATATGACCTTGGTAAATTTCGAATTAAGTAATAAATGATGAGAGGTTTTACTACAAGAAGTAACGTACAAAAAGTGGATTATACAGTTCTTGTTCCGGATATTGGGCGCAAGCTGATATTGCAAGATCGCCATGTGACCCAACGTGGAATTGAGACAAGTATAGGCATTGGGGGGACCAGCATAGATGCAATATTGTATGAAAATTTGGTTTTAGAAATTTTTTCCACGTGACATTTCACATAAATTTATCGATAGTACGTTGAATTCAATCGGGGTCGTAGATCACTCCAAGAGGAATTTCGTAAAGGACGGCCAAAATCAGTTTCTTTTCCTGATCTTGTGCGCAAACTGATACCTCAAGGTCGTCATGTGACCCATCGTGGGATTAAGATAACTATAGGCATTAGTGGGATCAACGTAGATTGTAAATTGTCAATCGGTCGATAACGGTGCTTCGAAAAGCGTCTATGACGTCGGGACAAGTAAAGAATCGTGGATTTATGTCCGAAATTAAACACCAGTCAACTGTATGGGTATTTCAAAATGAGCCGAATACAAAAAAACAGGACATATCGCTACCACAAGAACAATGCACAGCTTTTATTTCTCTGTCGTATAGACGCATTTATTAGCCAGTTGTCTTTCAAAAAAAGAGGAAAACCAACCGACGAAAACGGATCACTCTTCACCACCACAATACAATGCGAAGTCTCACACATCGACTGAAACAACTAAGCATTCAAAACATCGATTTTATGATAATATTTGTTTCTGTTTTTTAATACCAAAATATTAAAGGCAACCTACGTACATTTGAAGTTAACGGGTTTTCTTGCTTTCATATTAACTTGACTTGATAATGAACCGACCAAAGGAATAAAAATTTCAAGAATTTCTTTACTCCGACACCAAATGATTTAGCTAATAAAGCAAATTAGAGAATTTTTCAATGAAGTGTATACTTTTCCAATGATTATTCCAAAATTAGAACTGCCACTTTCATTAGCTAACGCAAACGCAGGGCGTTGGTGAACAGATAATCCAAAAAAGTTGTCGATATTTATTGTTTTATTTATTTATGCGGCTTTTCTGATAAATATTTACAAGCATATAGAGGCTTAGTAGGTGCAATGCACATGAAAAATCAATCACTCCAATAGATATCTATCAATTTCAGCGCTCACACCAAGCGCGAGTGTTTACAATTATCGGCTTTTAAAGAAAAAAAAATCGAAATCAAAACATATAGAAATTGTATATACATTTTTGTATATATACACATGTATACATATATCTGGTAATATGTGCAGTGTTGCCTTCAATCATTTGATTATGTGCGCACCCGATTGACACCATGGTCATGCCGCCGAAGCGGCCGATCGTAACTCGGTAGTGTTGCCATAAATTGAATACTTTATGAGTTTGCTGGCGCAGCAATGACATTTTAATGCATTTGGGAGCGGGTGAGATAATAGAAATGTTGCAATGGCTGCATAGGCTAACCGAGGCTTTTGTAATTCGAAAGCCACAAAGTACGGCGGTGTGCAACAACAACCAATATACAAGCATAAATACGACAGCGAATGACTGCCGATGCACAAACACAAATATTTTTATGTTCGTGGCTTATGCATTCTTTCAATCGGGTAATCGAACAGCGAGAAATGCATAAAAGTGATAACTTCCAACAATCAGTTTTGATTGCCGCTAAAGATAATTGATCGCCGCCGCTTTTTAATGCATTTATTTTGAAAGAAATTTCACTCGTATTGTGTGTAATTCATGAGAACAATAAAACGCTACGCGCAGCTAGTAGCAGACAAGTGGTAAGTGTTCGGTTGTAGTTTTTAGTTTCTTATGCATTTTCGTTTATTATTATTATTATTATTTTATGTTTTCCTCTGCTACATGTGTAATTTCATTTCTGTGAACACTTGGCAGTACATTTCCGGTGGTTTGAACTGAGGCCCGAAATATGAACGGGGTTAAAGTAACGTATATGTTAATGGTTATATTTTATTAACTGCAGAGAATTAGTAAGAGCCGGGCGCGATTTCAGTGCTGCATTTCGTCTTATCATTTCGTGCTCTCAGCACTAATTTTTTATCGTATTCTGTTATGGTTCAGTAATATGTTATTTATTTCGCGGCGTAATTTTCACCTCTCCATTGATTCAGCGGTGCACAGAAATATTGCTGCCGTTTGTGGGTCACTATTCTTAGTCCAATTGCACTAATAGATCAATGCATCTTTTATTTGCGGTGCAAGACTATTAATTTTGCAATAAATTTCACACAATTACCGCTAAACACATACATATGTATGTAACATTGGTAAGAAAGTATGTCTGTAAGTATTTAGGTCTCACAAATTTACCCCATAAATTAATTTAATGGCCAAATGCACAACGGTACTTGCGAATAAGCCTGTAGGAAATTTATGCGGCGCAGAACTCTTGTTAGCCGACAGAGAACACCACCACCAAGAGAAATCGCGTCAACTATGCACTCTCTTGTTTTACAGGTTTTTGTTTCAATACAGGGTGTGCCATCTTTATGACAGTTCGAATGGAACCGGAATCTTGAAATTCTTTTTTAACGACGGTTGCAAGTTTATTGAATCAATTTAGGAAAAATAAGTAAAAAGTCGCTAATTTAACTATCCGCTAAAGACTTTCCTTTCCCCAGCATAACTGACGTCATGGAAGGACCTGAAGGCAACGTCACATCATCACTCATCTTGAGATTCAGCTTTCATTGGATAATATTCCACCGAGTGGACCACGTCCAACACGCCGTAGCTGAGAGTGTACACGAAGACCGCGAAGAATCGATTCGGCGCCTTATGTCGATATCTTAAATTTAAAGCGCACAAAATACAGCCGAAGCTCGTCCTTTCCCATTGACATTGCTTCGCTCCGTGGGCTCTTGAAAAGTTCCAAAAAGAAGTAAAATTGCCGCATTTGGGACGAAAAGCAACCTGAAGGGATTCAAAAGCTGCTATTTCATCTAGAAAAGACTGCGGTTTGCTTTGGTATGTGAGCCAGTGGGATCATCGGTCGATATTTCTTCAAAAATGATGCCTGTAAGAACATAACCGTCAATGGCGACTGTTAGCGCTCCATTATAACCAACGATTTGATGCCTGAAATTGAAGCTCGTGAACTCGGCAACAGTTTGGTGGGCAGATTATTTCAGGTTTTGGGTCACGAGTGTGATTCGCCCGTTACCAGTCGAAATGCTCGAACGAGTTATCAAAAATTGGATACAACGGATCGACCATCTGAGACGCAGCCGCGGCCAAGATTTGAAAGAGATAATCTTCAAAAAAAAAGAAATGGCAAAGAATGTTCTTTCAAATGATACCCATCCATCCCAAGCAGTGGTAAGCCTCGAAAAAGATCAAAAAGATTCCGAAGTAGGACCAAGTAATATTGACTAATTATGTTTAGAAAGCAACGATTTCAAACGAACGCGCTTTCTTGCAAGGCTTTTCTGCACAAGTACAGAAACATATTTACCCGTCAAGAGTGAGTGACTGACCTGTGGATTGGGTTGTTGCAATTTCAATCGATTTCAATTCACTGAATCTATGCCAAAGAAGATTTTACGGTCAATTTACAGACAGCAATAAAGTAATCGGGTCCGACTGCTGGCAGTTTGTAGAGCAACAAAATGACATTGTTTGCCATCAGCTGCAGAGCAAAAGTGTCGGCAAAAACACAACAACAAAACAGCACAGCAATGACACTGTGGCGACAAAAGAAGCCAGCGAAGGCGTGCAAGCAGTAACTTACAGCATTCGTGCAACAATCTGCAATCTACTTGTGCATGTATGCGTACATATAGAAATGCTCAAGAGTATGTGAAAATATGCTTTAGGACACACACACACACACGTACAGGACTGGAAATATGCTTAAACATCATT
The DNA here is from genome assembly GCF_023373825.1 of Bactrocera dorsalis. NCBI lineage: Eukaryota > Metazoa > Arthropoda > Insecta > Diptera > Tephritidae > Bactrocera > Bactrocera dorsalis. Next base: position 6,231,982 of record NC_064307.1, read on the forward strand.
CCGTAGCAGGCACTTGAGACAACAAGCATCTCACAGCGAGACAACAATGAGGTTGCTTTCTCAGCCGACGCATTCCTTGCACCCTTCTGCTGCAACGAAATCTTCAAAAGTAACGCCACAGCTGAGCTGAACCCGCCTCAACTTGTTCCTCCGAATTTATGTGCGCGCACAGTGAAATTTCCTAGCATACGGAGCCGCACTCGGCTAAGTGCTGTGAAATTCGAAGACAGCCGTATGCACACTTCCTTACTTCCTGCCACTGGGGTTGAAGAAGTTATGTGATGAACATCTAACAATTGCTTTTGATGCGCCAACGCCATGGATATGGTCGCTGTCGCCAAGTACATTTCATCCCCTCCCACCCGGCGGAAAGCCGAAAAGAGCCGTCCCACAACGTTAGAACCCTCAAAGGCACTCAGGCGATGGCACAGAGGGTGGTGCGGCAAAGTTTTGTAAGCATAAATTGGAACACGAATTCCTTGAGATTATTTCGCAGATTCCGCTTTTGCTGTTTCGCACAAATTTCACAGCATATTTTCCAGCGCAATTTGTCCGACGTGGCGTGCTGAGAGCGGAGGGAATGAGAGCGTGCGAGCGCAAAGCGGTTGGCTTGAAGGTGGGGAATAATAAACACCAAAGCCTGCCTGCCTGCCTGCCGCTCTGCAGAGGTCTAAATGGCTTTGCGTTGTTGGCTTCTTTTATTTTTATTTTGTTTTTGCTTTTTGCTTTTTGTGGCATCTAGCTCATCTTTTCAACTTCACTCTAAATGTGTGTTTACAGTGAATTTCCCTGATGACTTGATGCGGTGGCTCATACTGATGTTGACGTTGAAGAGCATTTTTGTTTCAAGGCGAATTGACAGGGCAAAAATGTAGCAGCGCTGGGTAAACTGCAGATGTATGTATGTATGTGTGCATGTGGTGGTGGCAGTAGATGAAAAGGTGCCATTTAAAGTTTGGAATGCACAGTTATGAGCGCAGTGCAGTGTTCCTGAGTGCGCTCATTTGCCAGGTGGCCTATTTATAATCATTTCTCGAATTGCAACTTTGTACTAAAAAGGGGCCGCATTGAAAAATTATTTTAATTTTTGCCTCGACGTAAATTGTTAAACTTTAGTTGTTCTGCTTGGCATCGGCGAGATCCTTGTTCCAAAAGTGACACCCTAAATTATACCCGAAAAAGTTCCCTTGTATTAAAACTAAACTCCCATCTTCTTTAATAGATTAAATGTAACTCTGAACCGCTTAGGCGAAAGCTTCATTGTGCCCTTCCAACGGTTTCCTGTATGAAATTTTGCTGACAGCAGTCCACCACACCAAAGCACCAAAGTGTATAGCAAGATTGACTTGATCACCACTATGTAATAATAGTGTATGAGGTTAGGTGATAGACCCTAGCATCTTCTTAAATAAGCAGGACACCACAGACCTATTAACTCTCTCCTCCACATTGACTTTCCACATCAGATTGCTACCCAATATTACTCCCAGGCACTTGGGATGCTTCTTAACTGTTAACTTAACCCCGTTGAGCCTCGGCGGTTTCCTTGGCGGGATCTTGTAACTCAATATCCATATTTTCGGCACTTACCTATGAGTTGGCCGATATCACACATTGGTGTAAGATCCTTAGAGGGTTGAGCATCACATTACTGACTGTGGCTGGGAACTTCTCCGTCACTAGTATAGTTACATATGTCGCCTACAAAGGCTATTAGTTTGGGTGCTTTCCTTTCACAATTTTCCAGAAGCTAATTAATTAATACTATTAGGTCACCATATAATATATATGGATTATTTTTGCTCCTTGACATTTGTTGAAGAACCAAATTCAAAGGATCGCAGCTACCCATCATTTTAGCGATGGACGATGAACGCATATCCGAATCTGTAGGAGTTACGGTCCGTTGCGCACTTTCAACGGGGAATACCGCGCATGAGCTGTACGAGATATACGACGACATTGACATAGATAGTTCAGCGAAATAATAGACAGCGGATACGCTGGATAAGCCATGTCGCTCCAGCTCTGAAAGTATTGACGCAATATCCGCCAGGAGTAAGCAGAGGAAGAGGAAGACCTCCACTCCGTTGGAAAGACCAAGTGGAGTAGGATCTGACTACACTTGGAATCTCCAATTGGCGCCTAACAGCGAAAAGGAAGAAAAACTGGTGAACTGTTGTAAACTCGGCTATAACAGCGTAAGCGATGTCTACGCCAATAAAGAATGCGAGGAATCTGTAGTGCAGTGGTCGAATAAAAAGTTATTGCATTCCCATGCTCTGAATTAAGATGACTTCTCATGAATGGGAACTGTTGAAAGCGCTAAAGTTATAATGGACCTAAATGATTTTATATTTTTTTGCAACAACTTATTTACTTTACTTGGACTTCGCTTATCAGATTGCCTACGCAGCTGTTCAGCAGCTAATTATTGAGGTTAAGTCGTTAAGAAATGGCAGTTCTCATTTGCCATTAAATTCTTTGTTATACTTTTACGTATATTTTTTAACTGTGCTTTATGAATAGAGCAACCGATTGCTTGCGTGAATACACACATATAGAACAAAACAAATGCACATTCACTTTTGCCTTATCTGCTTGATTTAAAAAACAACTGTGATTCCAACTGCAAATTACTGAGTGTGTGTGTGTGTGTGTTTAAGCATTAAGTCTAGTTTATAACTCAAAAGCTTTATGGGCTCGCTTTTGTCCTTGAATGCGCTGATTGCTGGCGATGGCATGAAGTAGGGGCCGGTGTAATTGAATTACTTGTCCCTTTTATTTTATTAAGTGCTGCAGTAGAAAGTAATAAAAAGTATTGAAGTGATATTCCAGAGCATTTGTACTAAGTAATATAGATATGTATGTATGTATGTACGTATGCAAGTAATAATTTATGGAATAGAAGAGGCGTAAGATCATCCAAAAGTTATTGATTTGGGTTATGCTTGTTCTTAAGAAGAAATGTCTGAAACCCTATACTGGCATACTACTGTGGGAAAAAAGGAGTAAGACTTTTTAATTAAAATTTCGCGTGAAAATCCATTGCTTGAAGCTCCATTAAATTTCGCCTTCGATGATAATTGTTTGTCGCGAACAAGTGGTTTTGATTGGTACAAATTATTCAAAGAGGGTCTAGAACGCGTTGACGTCAACCAGGTCCAAGATGGTCATCAACATCAACTGATGATCAACACGTCAATAAAATAAAGAAATTGGTGCTTGAGAAGTGACAATTAAAAGTGATCGTTGGAATATCGGGAGGATCAATGAGAATCATTTGGGCCTAAAGCAACTCAAACTTTTTCGAAAAACAGTGTCGTGTTAACATCTGTGAAACAATGCTTTCCGACTATCAGGATGTCATGGTGGCAATGAGTCTTAAATTTACGCTTACGACCCGAACAATCAATCGACCGAATATCGGATCGCAAGGTGAGCGAAGCCGAAAAAATCACGTCAAAGCGGGTCAAAAATCAAGATTATGTTGAGACTTTTCAGGCCAAACTGGAGTAACTTTATTTGCGTGTTATTCGTGGTTTGCGCGAAGCTATTCGTGAAAAGAATCCAGTATGGAACTAAAATTCATGATTAATCTACGAACAGCTATCGAAATCTGTTAGAAGAAGGATAAAGTGACACATCTAGTGTGTTTTCGAGAATTCATATTACGATAACATACTAACACTTCAAATAGTTTTTGAGTTACAGGCATTTCAAGGGTAGCCGCTCAGTTCAATTCGGTACACCAGTTTATTTTTAAACGCGTTTTTTAGGTTAGGCTGGGATCACTGTAGCCGTCGCAGTTCTCGTATAACTCAAAAAATATTTAATTTTTTTTTCAAAATTTCACTGTGCATTCCTGAAACATGCACAAATATATGCTTAAAAACAGTGTTTTCATTTAATCCCCCAAAATCGATGCTTTTGGGTTGCCTTACAATGTGTGCCCCTTAAATATATGAATAAGTCTTCGACTCGGTACTTCTACACACGCTATACGTGAGTTCTGCACTCTAGTTAAAAAAAATCATAAGAAGACAACAACAAAGTTAACCTGTTTAATTCAATACACTCTTTCATATCTTTCCTATCTTTTCGGTTTTTATTTATGCCAGTTCCTTGTTCGATTCAGCCTTCTCGCAAAACTGGCTAGTCAAAGGTATCTAAAATAAATGAATGTGTGTACTAGTACTGTTGGCCATAAAGAAGAAATACGGTTTATTCTCTCGGCAAATAAAATGGAGAATTTGTGTCCTGAACTGCACTTCCTGTTTGCTAGCTCAAAGCAATATTAAATGGTACGGATTTAAACTGTGATCAATTGAAATGCATGAAATTAATATATAAATGCATTTCACTTGTTGTTGTTGTTTACTTTTTTTTGTATTTTGTGGAAGCACTTGCTTTCCGGTTAGAATGCGTTGAATTGCAAATCTGCACAAAACCAGAAACTCTTTTCAATGGAAAGCATTTCAGCCACTTTATTATTCCGCCAGGAAAAGAGAAATCAATATTTATCAATGAAAATGCTACAACTTTGGAACGTCAACGGGAGCGAGTAGGCGGGGTACGTACACATAACACATATGTGAGGGCGGAGCAGGCGCAGCACATACGCTTTATTTTCTACATGAAGATGTCCCCCGTCCGGTGGAAAGAGCAAATGCAGAGGGCAAGAGCGACAGAGTGCCAGAGGGCAGTCGTGTCAGAGGCTATCGGCTGTTCGAACCATTATAATTTTCTCTTTTTCTGTTCAACTTTAGTGTGCTCGGACCGCTTGACTATGCCATCCACTCTATATTCATATGTATTCCCGCCTATATGTAAGTATGTATGGAGGGGGTGTGTGCACATAGTGTTTGGAAGCAACAATGTTGATACTTGCGATCAGAATAGAATGGAATGAAATGCAATTGCTGTCGTGGGCTTTGTGTACACACATCGACAAACATATTTATGACGCGAACGTGTGTGTGAGTTCTTCAGCTTCACTTGATTTGCTCACATTTATTCAAGAATACTCCGTAAGCCTGTGTTTGCTTCCATAAATTCCCAGCGGGAAATGGACACAGCAATCAGGGCAATGATCCGCGTATTAAATGTTTTCTAAATCTTACTAATGCTATGAAGAGTAATAGAAGACAGCGAGGTTTGGGAACTATAATCGAGTTGTTGGAGAATGTTCTAAGTTACGTTAGAGCAGATGATTAAGACATCTCTAGTAGAAAGAATTGTACCACAAACACAAATTATATCAGAATAGGCTAGTTCTGGTCCAAAAAACTTTGGAAGAACGAAGATTAAACTCTATAAAGGAATGATTTCAGTGTTTAGTATACATATTTGATCACAGCAAAACGTCACCATCGTCCAATTATGAGTCAATCAGTCTTTGTTCAATTGTTCGCTCTTTTCTCTAACAAAGCAAGGCGTGAGAATATTACTGCTATATTCAAAAAGAGCTTCCAGTCGGGAACACAAAGTACATTTACGAGTGCAACAAGAGCACATCCCACCGCTTAGCATAGCAGAACATGTATGCAAATTCCAAGTTGCTTGTTTGTACTAATATCCTAATGAAATAGCAGAGCATTGAACTTCCTGTCGATATGGACAAAAGGCAGGCGGCCGCAGCCAGTTAAGCTAGTAAAGCCTAAAAAACGGAATAAGCAGGAAGTGAAAAGTGCACAAACTTGGAAGTTGCCTTCATATTCGTCCCTACCAATCTATATACTATAGGTGTAACATGGTAGGTGGAGAAATGCGGAGGCGCGAATAGACACGACAGGACAATGCAGCCTGGGCTCGAGCCGACCGAAGTTAGCAACAAAAGCGTACTCATTGCATACGTTCAACAAACGGCGAATCGCTGCCTTGTTTGTAGACAAATATTTGTCACCACCTGAGCGTAAATATAAGTATATGATAGAATATCTGACCCAAAGAACACAAGTGACTTGAAATGGCGCATTGCAACTAAATATGAATGAACCGTTGTCAGACTTAACTTAGTTTATAAACCATTTGTAAACTCAAACTATGGTAATATGGTTGTATAGGGTGATCCGCATAGAAGTACTTTTTTCAATATCCTTTTTTACAGATCACGCGTGTGTCGTGTCAAGCTGTCATGTTCTTTTTGTTCAGTATTGCTTGGCATTTCATCATGGAAAAACTTACGCCAGAACAACCTTTACATTTTTAGTACGAAAATTCATGTTCTGTAAAGATTGAGTTTTGCGCGCCGCTCTCAACTTCTCTTCAACATAATCGACCTACTGAGCTCACTATTCACAACACCAAAACCCATCTCGAGACCCAGCAATCATTATTGGATAATATTCGATTGAATAAATCACGTACACCACGCAGTTAAGAGAATATTGCAGCCGCAGCTGAGAGTACACATGAAGACGGTGGAGAGTCTATTCGACGCTTTTCGTAGCAACTCGGACTGACGTATGGAACAGCTTGTGCACAAACTGAAGCCGCTCGACCTTCCCAAGCGATTTTGCTTCGCTCTATGGACTCTTGAAAAGTTCCAAGATGATCCGACATTTTCGAACCAAATTTTGTTAGGCGATAAGGTATGTAAGCCAGTAAAATTGCCACGTTTGGGGCGAAGAGCAACCTATAGAGATTCAAGAGGTACCATTTCAACCAAAAAAAACAACAACAGTTTAGTATGGCTTGGAGACTGGTGGAATAAGCGGTCTTATTTCTTTAAAATTGATGCCGCTATTTAACGCTTGAAATTGAAGTCCGTGATCTCGGCGACATTTGGTTTCAACAAGACGGCGCCACTTCAAACAGATCCCACCAATGAATGGATTTATTGAGAGAGCACTTCGGTAAGCAGATAATTTTAAGTTTTGGATCCTGTGATATCTCACCGTTAGACTTATTGCGTGGATATGTAAAGTCTAAATTCTATGCGGAGAATCCCGCTCCGATTCAGGTCTCAGACCAAAACATCACGCGCGTCATGCGCCAGCTACCAGTCGAATTGCCTGAACGAGTCATTGAAAATTAGACTCAACGGATGGACCATCTGAGACATAGCCGACGTAGACCAACATTTGTGAAGACCAAAGATTTTTTAAAGCAATATATCTATTTACGCTATCTATAGTTTCGCTCCCTTTAATTAACGGCAACTAAAATAATTGCTCTCAATTAATCTATAATACTTAATCGCACATTAAAGTAGTTAAGGTGATAACAAAATAGGCATTAGCACACACAATGGCCTATAAATAATGCAAATTACGTCACACGGTATAACGGTATCGAGGGCGCTCTTATCGTACCATTAGCAATTAGTTTGCATTTTATAGCATCTGATTACTATCTATCAACTGCGAATACAACCCATCAACCCATCAAGTCGTAAAAAGGTAAAATAAAGCAATCAGTTCACATATAGATGACAGTGGATGGAAAGTAGTTAACTTAGCATAATGTCGACAGGACAATGTTCGCAAACTAAATAGTTGGAGCCCCTCACTGTTTGTAGGTTTATGTGTTAGTAGAGAATGTATGTAGGTGAGTAATTAAGTGTAACAAAGGAAATGCCATAAAATAAAATGGGACACAAGAATTCATTGCGCATCCTAGCAACAATTTAAGTAAATATCTCCATCATCAAAGCCAACATAAAATGGAAATGATGACGTAAAGAGAAGTCAGTTCAACTCAAAAAACTGACAGCAGTTACGTAATGCATGGACTTGCCGCCCTGTGAGTGGCATCAAGTAATGCAGTACTAATGGAAGTAGTCTATAGATGACATATGTATTTATAGCCTCTTTTTTATACAGTATAGCGATATATATTTGTATATACTTTTAGCTCGCACTGTCATATCCCTCATAATAGAGTTGATGACAGTTAGCCGGTATTTGTTCATAGAGAAACATTTTCGCAGATTTTTTGATTTATTTCAAAATGTCAAACATCGCCTGGTAGCTCAGAAAAAGAAACTCGCGGAGAGTTGGAAGAATCAACGGTATGAAGTTACCTTTTTAAGGAAGGTAGGCTCAGCGATAAACGTATTTAAAGCAGAGTTCAAGACTTAAGACCGAAAATATAGTAAAGCCCATTTAATTTTTCTGGAGGCCTGTAGAGTCGAGGACTTGAGTGAGCACGAGGGTTATCAAACACGAAGTGGCCAAAGACCAAAAAGTTACATAGGTTATAATAACACCAAAACTAAAGGTAACAGTACCACTGAGACAAGACATGTAAACATCTAAGAAAATATGGAAAGCGATACTTCAACATAGACTTGTTTCACAATAACTACAAAGGACAATTTTACGACCCTCTACTGTACCGTTCAAACAATGTCGCATAATACCACTAATACTCAACCACCTCAAGGGGTGGTTACTAATCGAAATAATTTTTGTGTACAACAAAAGGAGCCAACAACAAATTCAAACGGGAAAACGTGGTCTAATGGAGAGTGGCCGGCCCAGCAACTTCGGCTCAAGCACTCAGTAGGCCAGTGAGTGCACAGTTGAAAGCACGTCAAGTGCCACTCATAGCCACGATGAACAGAAAATGCGCGCCAATGTGGACGACAACAAGAAATAGTCAACGCTGCAATTGTACCTTCAATTGACCCTGCCAAGCACAGTTGTGCCTTTTGATTTTTTTTGTTCGTTTTGTTCTTCTCAACTTGTTACATACGAGAATGTTAGTGGGCTGACTTTTCCTTGTTCTTGTTGAGCTGAGCGGAGTGGAGTGGAGTTGCCAAGAGTGGAACAGCATGAAGTTCAGCCGCCCAACTTGAACGCAGCGCAGCAAAGTACAAAAGTAGCAATCGCTCAGTGGCGCTCTTGAAGCAATCTCTTCAGCCTAACTTCTATAACTCCTCACCGATTCCGCTGCAGACGACCCCTCGGCGCTGTTACAGAGTTGGAACACATTTTTCCATTTGCGCAATTTCGAGGCAAAAGTGGAGAAATTGTCACAGCGCAGAAAACTTAATTGATGATCTCACTAACTTCGAACTGTGTACCGTTATGTTGCAATTGTGTATGTGACTTGAGCTTTTCAAGTGAGTTTATCGTTGAAATCAAAGTTTTGCAGTAAGCCATTTCTCTTCGTTCCCATCGCGCGAACTTCATTTCATTTCGCAAAACTTTAGATGAGCGATAAGTGCGAGTATTTATTGTTTCACAAAGGGTGTTGCAGGCAAAGGTCACAAGGAGGGCGGCGCAGCATGTGGCTCGCGGTGACATGTCTGTGCCACATTTCCAATTGTCACCATTTATTTTAATGTCGTCGCATTATAAGTGAACGGCTGGACAGGTTATTGAGTGACACCGCACTATTCACGTTTTTTCTGACAATAATTCGCCAAGGTCAAATATCAACATGTACTATATTACTGTTACATAGCTGTTATAAGGATGAGGGTTCTTTTATTTCTCGAGTGCCTTTATAAGTGGTTCTTCTTGCCCTTTTACAATTGGCAATTGGTGACTGCACCGATTTCTATAGCGAGGGACCCACCGATTTCTCATTAACCGTAAGATTAGTATTTCAAAAAAGCGTAAGCTTTCTCCGAAAATTTACAGACAGACAAATAAAGAGCTGAGCTCGACAGACAGACCCAGATAGATAGTCAGAGGTATACACTGACTCCTGTGATCTGTGAAACCCCGGCCAATGACTATCGTCATCAAAAGGAGGTCTCTCGCCCGAGCCTGTTGCTTGCTTTTCATCGGGGACGCTTTTTACGTGGCGAGTCCCAAACCCAGCGTATAACACTGGGAAGGGGTGGTTCACCTTCTCACTTTAGCTCGCCTTCAAACGGATGACCTTTGGCTACCCCGAGGATTCTTGGTCTAACACCAGAAGTCGTGAGCTGCTTGAGCCATATGTATTCGTAGATAATTTCGTCCATCTTGGAAGCAGTATTAACAGTAAAAACAATGTCAGCATCGAAATCCAACGCAGAATAAATCTTGCCAACAGGTGCTACTTCGTACCGAGCAGGCAATTGAGAAGTAAAGTCCTCTCTCAACTTCCTGCTATATGGTGCAAAGGCATGGACGATGACAACATCTGATGAGTTGACGTTACGAGTTTTCAAGAGAAAGTTTCTGCGGAAGATCTATGGGCCTTTGCGCATAAGCTGTATGAGATATACCGCGACATTGACATCATTCAGCGAATTAAAAGACAGCAGCTACGCTGGCTAGGTCAAGTCATCCTAATGGACGAAAACACTCCAGCTCTGAAAGTATTAGACGAAGTACACTTCGGGGAAGGCAGAGGAAGAGGAAGACCTCCACTCCCTTGGAAAGACCAGGTGGAGAAGGATCTAAGTTCACTAGGAACCTCCAATTGGCGCCACATTGCGAAAAGAAGCACAAAGCACAGATGGAACCCTGTCAAGGCTATTTTCTTATATTTTTTTTACTCATCCACAGAGTTTTTATCTTCTACTCTCTTTGCAGTTGTTTTTATAGTTGTAATTCTCCATGAACACCGCTTTCAGTTCGCGCTCACATCACTTTTGCTGCTTCCGACGTGCAACCGGCAGCGGTAACAGTGGTGGCAGCAACACCTCTGTTCATTTGCCAGGTGCTTGCTTGACTGCACCGCTGCGTTCGCCAACTTTCCTCGCCACTTTATCAATAACCGCCTTTGTAAGCTCGCAGCCTTTGTGTCACTTACACACAAACCCACAATGGAGCATGGATATTGCCAGTTAATAGTGATTGCTGAAATGCCAGCGCAGTTGTTGCTGCTGCTATTCGCACCAGCCTTCACCGACTAGTATTATTCTTGCCGTGCACGGTTGGCGACGTCGGGGTTGATGTCGTTACAGTTATTGTTTATTTGATTTCATTTCATTTAAAAGCTTTTCCGCTATTTTGCATTCGTTTTGTTGCATGAACGCTTACTGGCAATTTGTTGCACGGCCGCCTCCTTCCACCGCTTGTAAGCGCTGTCCACTCGCAGAGGTAAATAGCCAAGCATTAAGGTATATGTACATATAGTATATACAGATGCGCACATACAGATATTGGCAGCTGTTATCTTTGCCGCCAACAACAAAGTTATCGTGAGCCACAAGAGCGCAGGTGTTGGGGGCGTTGCGGTGCAGGCGCGGCACGCCGAAGCGATCGATGGCCCATGCAAAACTATGCATCGATGTGGCAAAGTAGTCACTAACCCAGTTTTACGGGCTTTTATTACTTTACCGGCATTACAGAGCAAGATGTATGAGTTTGCGGCATTAAAGTGGCGCAGCGTTGGCGGCAACCAAATGGCCAAAGCATGGAATGAGGTGGAAAGCGATACCGTGATATGATAATGCGAAGACTTTGGCGCGATGTGGGTGGCGCTGCAAGAGGCCAACTCACTTTGGAGAGTTGGAGGAAATGCGAGCTAAAAAGTAAAATGCAAAGAACGAAACTATGGTTCAATGCGAAAGGAAGAAACACTGAAGGGAAGCGCAGAAAAGTTCATTAGTACGCTCTGGAAAGTTTCAAATTATTTGAATTAATTTTAATTAAGTCTGTTCTTACTGCGACGCACGAAACTGATAGTCCGAGCTAGCGAGCGACAGTGAGTAAGAGAGAGTGTTGTCAATGAATGTTTGAGGAAGCTGGTTGCCCAAAACTTCGGTTATTGTTTATGATTACTAAAGTCGTGATTCTGAAAATATTGATGATGACAAAAACGGAGACGAAAAAATAAAGAGAAAATATTATTGAATACTTTGAGAGGTTATGAGTGAAAGGAAGAAATTCGGAGAGTTTTAAAAGGCTATGCAAAACAATTGTAATATATGAGGTGTGTTGAAAAATGGCGAGAATTTTCGTTTTTGAAAAAAAATTATTCTTTTGCCTTCATTAATATTGTCGCCTTCAAATTAGTGCACATTCTTCCAATCATGGAAACACTTCTAAAACTCGATTTTTTGGATAGCCTTTAGCTCTTTCAGCAATGCGCTTTAAATTCCATCCTGCTTGTAAAACCACGGCCCATTAAGGTTATCTTTATTTTTGGAAATAAGAAAAAGTCTCAACGAATCATGTCTGGCTAGCACGCAATATGAGGCAAATTTGACAATTGGACTCTCCAAACTCTTGAAACTTTAATTTTAAAAATCCCGCTATTTTTTTAACACACCCCTTATACTTAGGATGAGTAGTCCAACAATTCAGTTCAAGCTTCTGACGTAACCTAAGAAACACAACTCCCGTAAATGCTATAATGCTAAAATGTATTTAAACATATAGAAGGAACACATAGAAATCTGAAATGCCTTTGCGTAAATGAACCGATTCATTTGTAAACCAAAACATGCATAAATTTCAATTTACTCGCTACAGAATTCAGAAAGTATTGAGTGCGTAAGCTTCTTGCAGCAATAAAACAGCGCGACGCATTCGATAAGGACGGACGATGACTACGGCAGTGATATCACACTGTTTTTATTTATATTTTCTAAGGCGGCAATGAATCCTGCCCAGTTCGCTCCTCAACTCCACACAATAGTTGACATTGCACCATATTTCGCAGCTGCAAACAATGCAAAGAACAAATGCGCCAGCTTGCCACGACAGCAATTACGAGCATGAAGCTAAACGTCCATAGAAACAGTGAATCGAAAACTTGCTCTTGAAAGCAAGAAAACCAAGTAAAAAACAAATTAGTTTCAGAACTTGTACTGTGCTTCTCGACGAATCTTTTAAATCAGCAAGGTTTGGTTTATTGCGTAATACTGGAGTAATCACTTTGGAAGACTCACAGCCAAGGGCTTCGTTCTCGATACTGAAGCAGGTTAATCTCCGACTTATCAAGTATCGACCCCGACATACCAAACATATATCCAATGAGTCCCTGCAAGACTCTAACCACTTTTTGCATGCACATCTGAGACCCCGCTCCCCATAGTCCTACCGATGGCTGACCTCGATGACAAGTTATCTGAACCTTACCAGCCTAACGGGGACTACATAACCGTTACAACAGCAACAAGGATTGGTTTCACAAGTTTTTCTTTCAAACCGAATCAATATTTTGGTATCAAAAGGAAGGGGAAGGACTCTGAGAACAAGTAATTATGACCCACCAACCACACCGAACTAATTTCATTGCCGTTCCCACGACAGTCGAGTCTAAATAACCGAAGCGCATCCGAATTTTTTTCAGACCAACAACTCTCAAATCGACACCATTTTTCGAAATTACTTTAAGATTTTTTTCTGTCTCTCCAACAACAACAATAACTATTTTCATTACAAATGCGTTTTTATCTCGCTTTTGACTCGAAATGCTGCGCTGAAAACGAAACTCCAAACAGAGCGAAAAACTGTTGCGTCAACACTTCTGCGAGTCACTGTAAGTAAATAGAACGTATGTGCAGATGTCTATTTACACTAGCAATATGTGTGCAACACATTGTGGCAACCAGGCAGGAGCCAGAGCAAAGTATTGTCGCAGCTATTTTTAGGAGCAAATATTTAAAACAACGCCAAGGAATGAGCGCTCGAGCGACGTCTCACACAGGAGGTGCTGATAGACGTGCACCAAATGTGAGTCAAGTGTGGCTGCGACTTATTAGAGCCCAAAGTGAGACAACGAGTATAACGAAGCAGGCACGGAAAGTGACTAAATAAGAAGGGTATCATTTGTGTACACAAATAATACATAATTTCTGTGCAGATATGTATGTATGTATGTGTGTAAATGCAGCGGTAATATGCATTTCTTTATGGCAGCTAGATAGACCAAATAGAAGCAGGCCAATGACAGACAAATAAAACAACACGCACACACAACCGTAGATGCGCACATAAAAGCCGTGGCTAGGAGAAATATCGAGCTGCCGAGCAACATAAAGTTAAATACAGAGGGCTTCGGAGAAGCTAAATAAAATGGAGATGAATGAGCTCAGCAACAACTCGTACAAACAATGTCGCTGGCGTGATAAGACAAGCAGTGAGCAGCAAAGGTGCAAGTGTACATATGTACTGCATGCACCAACGTAAATACACACAAATGTGTGTGTGTGTGTTCCCGACCGCGGCAAAGCAACTTCAAAAGCAAGTGAGATATCATCTAGTTAATGTTTACCCATCATAGTGCGTGGAGCAAACCACATGTTCGTGTGTCGCCCCACGAATGGTAAACAAAGGTCGAGGCAGCATATAAAAAGTATTAGAAGTTTGAGCTGATATTTATAGCATTAAATGTTTAGATTCCGATACTTTTAAAGTCGAACACAAGCATGGTATGCATTCAACTACATTACAGTACTTTGTAGCACGCCACTTTAACCCTTGTCTAATTTAGACTAACAATAATATATATTTTTTGAAAATGTTATTAAAACTATGTTTAGTAATAATTATTTATATGCCTTCAAAAATTTTTGGACATACATACATACATTTTCCCGTTAAAATTATTATAATTCAAAATCAATAAAATGTTGCCACCCAACGATTTTTGTATGAAATATAAACAATGACTTTTACGATTTTTATCCACCAAGGACTGCGAACTTGGTAATTTTTACAAAAGTTGTTGAGAAATATTTTGTACCGCTGCAACAACAAAAGATGAAAACTCCCAACAAGAGCTCTTTACAGAGAAAAAAAACTTAACTGAAAACCTGATGTGTGCCACAAGGGTTAAATACAAATAGAGCCAAAAACCAACAAAAGATAAAGCCAATACCAAAAAACGCAGTGTATACAAATAAAAGTGTTTATAAGAAATACACCTAATAAGCAGTAGTACTCCAATAAATAAAGCATATAGTCAACTAACAAATTTTAACATACCTACACGATGCATAAACAAATAACAGAACTATTTACTCTCAATTCTCGAAAATAGTGCATTGACTTATTTATTGATACGCAAAGCAAGAATCAACACTAATAGCTGCAGCAGCAATATGCTGCAGCGCCAAAGAGCGAGAAAAGATAAGGGCAAATGTATACAACAAAAAAGAAGGTTGCAACAATTATTTAATGCTTACAACAGTAAATTCTTTATTCCACATTTTTTTACCCTTCACATTCTCTTCATGACTTCTTCAGGCCCTCATTATTTGGTGGCTTTTGATTGAATTAATTTACAAGTAACAAGAGCTCATTCGTCTACAACTGCAACAACAATGCGTTCAATTGCAGCGAAGGCAGCTGTGCAGTAGCCACGAGAAGAGCAGCTGTAGCCGGACCAATAATAAATAAAAGTATAAAGTACGAACTGACATTATGACACCATTATTATTTGATGCAAGAAATTATTAAGTGGTGCGTACAAGTGTTTTGCCTTCAAATGGAATTTATAAAGGAAAATTGTATGAATACAATGCATGTGTGCGTGTTTGCAGTGAAAACACATGTGAGATTCACTAATGGTTGTTCCGCAATAGCGAGAATGGCATACGAATGCGCTACGACACAATTGGCATATTGTTAAATTGATTCTAAATACATTATTACAGAATCGTTTTAAAATAGTTATTACCATCAATTTTTTTTAAGCTCAGATTCTGTAAATATGTAAGGAACGTAAATATTTTATGATTATATATGTACATAAATCACACAGAAACCAACAAAACCACCAGAGATGATGGCTTTATTTTATTGTTGATATGACTTATTTCATTAAACAAACTTGAATATTGAATTATTGATTTAGAATGTAAAGTTATGACAGAAATATGTTTTCATATAAAATTATGACTTTTTTCACATTTTAGTCAAAATATTTTACAATTTGGGAGCTTTAAGGTCTGTAATCTGGATAAAGTAATAAATAAATGCTTCTAAATAAAATTAACTATATATTTACATACATAAGTAATTAGATATATAATTTCTACTCACCTCAAATCCACAACACTGAATTCTTCTCGCTTACACGAAACCGAGAGCATTAAAAACTTTCGTCGATATAGTGAAAATGTTTACTAAGCATAGAAACAAATATATTTGTCATATTAAAACTAACTATTTAGATAAAAACAATTTTGCATGAGGCCAAAGCGCAACCGTTTAACACATAAAATATTTATGTTATATTTTGCATTCAAAGAATTAATATATATTTGCAATTGAAAAAATCAAACATAACATTTATAAAAAAAAAATTCTTTGCAAAATATTTGTTAAAAATTAAATGATGCGTGGCATTTTATAATTTTGTTTCTACAGTATTAGATAAATTAGTTTTTGGTTGTTTTAGTGAAGGCCAACAAATCACAATAAAATTATTGTAAAGTGGTGTTGTTCTACTGTATCAAAATATCCAAATTTTCTCATACGACTATTTTGCCAAATATATCCTTATGTAGAACGATAAATACATAAAGGTATATAGTACATATCTATTTCGCATATGTATATCCAGAGGGCAGAAAAGCATTAAAAGTGGGAAGTAATGTAAAGAAACGAGCCAAAGGACATCGACACACGCACACGCATAAACATAATAGAAACAAAGTTATGGCCGCTGCAACGGTGGATGTTGTCTGGAAAAGCACAAATCGACAGCAAACGCTTTTTTGTACATGACCAGTTGTGTAAAGATATTGGAAATGGACAGAATAAAAAGATAGTATTCAAAAATACAAAGTAACTTCAAAATATTTTCTTAAAAAAAATCGAGCTTTTTCTTTTTGAATATTTTTTCAACACACAATTTCGTGCAATTCCCAGCATCAAAAAGGGGCGAGACCACACAAACACTTTTCTCAATTCCTTTATTATTTATCTTTTCGGTTTTTTCACTTTATGCTGCGTTTTCGTCGCTTTCACACTGCATTGCCACAAATATTTTCAACATTTTTTTCACTGCACGGTTTCTCATACAATGTTTATATATTCTATATGAAAATAAACTTACGAAGTAGTATTAAACTTTTCGCTTAGATATACTTTTAATAGCTCTTTTATTTACTTTTTCCATTAATTAACAATCAGATTGAACAAGTTTTCATGTTTCCGCTATCCACCAACACAAAACGGGAAAATTTTTCACGCACCACACAAACCGCACACAGAGACTGAACAAAACAGCGTTGCCAATTTCGTCTTCACAACATTTCTGACACCATGACAGCAGCCTAAAAACGTAGTTGCCGAACATTTCGTTTTCAAAAGAAAATATTATTACTTTAATTTCTAATATACTGAATTTCGGTAAAAATAATAATATTTTACGAATGGAGTACAACTCAAACATAAATAATTACGTTATCTAACTTTAATCAACCCAAATAAATTCAATTAAATAGAATACAAAGCGAACTGCACTGCATGATGACGGATGAGTGTGTTGTGTAATAGTTGGGCAAATTCGATTTTGCAGGGTTGCACGAAAATGCTACTATTTTGTTTATGAGTATGTTTTGGTAATTATTTTTAAGCGAATATCCAAACCAATTAGGGCTCTCAAAATCACTTCAAACATTCACATGGATCAGATCTAAGCTAAATACATATTTGCATGAAACTCCTACAATGGATATCTAAGGTTTTAGCTAGCATCGAATTGAATTTTTTTGGATGAGAAAAAGAAACATTAGGAACTATACCATTTAAAAATTCAAAGAGGATATATGAGCTAAAAAGAAAAATTAGTTTTCTTTATTTATTTTTATTTGATCAAGAAAAGTAGCATAAAGTACAAATACTATCTATGTAAGTATGATTGTTTTATACGGAAATTTCATTTAGAATTTCAATTAATAAATTAACCTGAATAACATTCCTGCAAGCCATTAAGATATTTAATATTAATATTTAAGATATTACTTTAATTTAATAACAGAGTATTAAATTAAAAATGGTTTAGATAAGTTATTTGAAACATTGAGCGACACTCGGATTTATTTTAGGAAACAATATTAAAAATGGCATTAACTGATAGCAGTTAATAACGAACAACAATTTTAATCCAGTGTTAGCGAATAAAAGAAAGATAACATTGCCAATTTAACTTTTATTTACTTGCTTATGTTGACACTACTTCTGCACATGAATACTGGACGCAATTGGCTACTGTCCTTGAGGATTAAATATTATTGAAATGTTGAACATAAACAATACACATGTATGTACCAAGGCTCATGCCGTAGAATTATTTTACACTATATGGTAGATATTTGATTACGATACAGTTTAGCTGAGCACACAATGATTTCCTTTTCTACTTTTAAAACAGAATTTGTTTAAATTTGACTTTGCGGATGTTCCGGTTTCAATTAAGATATTTCGTTAATAAAAAATATGCAAACTGTGTGCATTGTTCCCTGCAGCTATTAAGTTTTTTTCTTGAAATTGAATTATTTTCGATGTTTTATTTCTACGGTCGCTCTTATTGTTGTAGTAAAAGGTGTAAATTTTTTTAATTATGTGAGCTGCTCATATAAAATTTGTTAAACTCCTATTTTAATGGCAAATTTCGGTATTTTTAAGAAATATTTAACTATACACTTATTTTTACCACTGGCCAAGGATTTTTGTGACATGAAAAGAGTGTACAATTAATAAATTGCAACTTCAGCAACACTCTATTGAGCAGGAGAATCGGGGAAGACAGGCTCCTCCCACTTATGATGCACTTCTGGTGTTAAGTTGATAATTTGTACATGTACTGCTTGGTGTTTTTCGAATTTTGGCGGAATTGCACATAAGCGGTACCTTACTTCATCACCTGGTTGTGGCACATATTCACCATCAATACTGCAATTTGATTTCATACATTGTGTGTAAAGACTTCGAAACAATTTTTTTACTTACTCAGAGACATGACAGAAGAGTTCTTCACCACCCGATTTCGGTGAGATAAACCCATGCCCCTTCGAACGACTAAAAGCCTTAACGATACCTGTTTCAATTGGATTTTCTAAAGCACGAGCCGACCTGTAAGTATACATATATACAAACAGATATACATCATACAAATTTCTTTTCGGAAATGGAAATTAATAAAAATTACGTGAAAATAATCAAAAACAGTTAAGATGAGAAATTTAGACTAATGTTTTAAATCTATATCTTAAATCTTTATACATTCTCTCTTGAATACAAAATATTAACTCACGTTGAAGCAGTGCGTGTGCGTTTTGTAATAATGGGACTGGGAAGCTGCAAAGTCAAATTTGGGCTGTGCGCACTTTGTTGCCTATTAGAAGGGGGTTTGCCAGCCGCATCTCTTTCCGGTGTATTCAACTGGGACATATTTTCGTTCTGTTCTCCTTTTCTTCTATAAGATGGCAATTCTAAAATGTTGAATTTGTTTCTGGGCAGTGCACCAAATTTCACTTTCTGAAGGCGAGGTAGAGGGGAATGCCAGCTTCAATTAAGTACTCAAAATTTCAAGATAGGCGGCGTTGGGGCGGGTGACAGGCCTGTGAAAAGAAATCTGTAGGTTAGCGCAGTAATGTTTACTGGTTTGTATTCGATAAACAAAGGCTATCACTTGACTTAATTTATTTAACGACCAGTAATTCACCAACTTTAATAATTTCGATCGAGAAATAACGGAAGAATATTGAAAAATTCCAATGCAATTAAACTAAGCTCTAGGCTTTTTTTGCGCTGAAATTGACAATCGGCTTTGCGAAATTACTTCGGAATGTTGCCATGTTGATGTAAAAATAAGTAGGACAGAAATGTCAAAATTATTATTTTCGCGAAGAAATGTTCGTCGTCTTTAGAAGTCGTTATCTTAATTTCCTAATAAATTTAACAAAAAATTGTTTCGATTTATCTTATTAATTTAAATAACAATAAATGATAACGAATAATATGTAAAACATTTAGTAATTATTATTTAATAATAGCACTGGCAACACAAATTTCTGCCAGAGTTCCCTAATTTTTTTCACCCCTATTAAATTAAGATTTTATATCGGCGGCGAATAAACGACAGCTGATTTGTTCGCCAGTTTCGAAATATAAATACCTAATGTCAAACGTATTTAGCTTCTGTTTTGAATTGAATTTAAGAATAAGCGAAATAAGTACTAAACACAGGATATTGAAGTACGTACTAATATATCCAAACCTGTAATTGATATTAATTATTGATTATTATATATTCTTTTTTGGTAAAATAAGGTAGACATTTTTAATTCGGAAAGTGCAACACTGGGCTACCACCGCTGCTTTTGAATCAAAGTCCTGAAAATTATATATTTTGTTGAACATCTTCGATGTCTACGAAAAAGTGATTAATATATTTAAAACTTTATACCGAAGCATTCGCTACGAGAGTTTTATTTCGGCGATAAAATGCCAAATTCACACGGTGAATCGCAGGGAGATCACAATTACGTCGCTCGTCGTACTCGCTCTACTTCTAGCGACGACTCCAATATACAATTAAACAATATAAGTACACGGAGAACACGTTTAAGACGCGGACAAGTAGGTAATACCGACCATGACTATAGTTCGTTAAGAGCGCTAAGCGAGGAAGTCATAGATGTCGCCGAAAATGAGCCCAATACTGAGCAATCGGAGGAGCAATCAAGCAGCCATGAAGAAGACAACAATGTTGATGAAGATGCGGCTGATGGTGAGGCGGAAGTAAATGACCTCGCTGAAGTTGAGGAGGAAGTTAATGACCTTGCTGAAGAAGCACAACAAATGCTAACAGAATCTTTGCCTCATGAACAACCAACAAGTGACGAAGGATCTGAGATTGGTACTAAATAGACATTTTTAATGATATATACATACATATGTATAATGTAATCACGTTTATAATATTGTTTAGCTGTTGGACACGAACCTACTCCACTTGACGCTTTGCCAGGCCCTAGTATTGGCGCAGATTCTGCTGCTACTGACATGCCCAACAACGAGGTCTCAACGGTAAATTTGGTTTCTCCATCACCACCAAAGAAGCGAAAGCGACTCAGTACAGGCACTCCAAAATCGAACACACCGCGGCTAAAATCCAGCGACGGCAACGGTCTTGATGAAGATGAGGAAGACGAAGGTTTAATATGCCCTATTTGCCTCGACAACTGGGAGATGTCAGGTGAACACCGCCTAGTGTCCTTGCGCTGCGGACATCTCTTCGGCGATTCCTGCATTCGCCGCTGGTTAGCAGAGAGTGCACGCCAGTCAGGCAACAAGGCTTGTCCACAATGCAAAGCAAAGGCGGCAATCCGCGATATACGTTGTTTGTACGCTAAGCGAGTAAGAGCAATCGATCGCAGCGAAGAGCATCGCTTACGCGATCAACTGGAGATAGAGCGTTGCCGCTCACAATCATTACAAACAGAAGTATCCGCTTTAAAAATGGCACATCAATTGGTAACCATACAAATGAAAAACCTTCAAGCAGATAATGATCGCATGAAACAAATCCTACGAAATGGTGGTGTCAATAGCTTCAGCTATGAAGCCAGCTTCGCCAAAAACAAGCAATTGCTAAGACTCCAGATGCAACGGATTTATCTCGAGCGTACAATTGAGTTGACACGCGAGGCGGGATGCCGAGTATTAATCCATGCTGAACAGCATTCCTGTATTTTGGCCTCACAGAAAAGTGCGCAAGGTCTCTTTCCTGGATATGGCGTGCGCTTCATCGATATGCCTACATTCCGTACCTCAACATTCTTGCATGCGTCCTCGAAATTATTGCGAGATATTTGCTTAAGTGCCGATCAACAGCTTCTGGCTGTGGCAAGCATGGAAACACGTTCCAAATTGTTCGATTTACGCAACCGCCAAGTGGCTTCCACATACGAACCAGGTGATAAGATGGTGTGGGCCTGTGCTATGGACCGCAAAGAGCGAGTAAATGTATTGTATTTGGGTTCCTCCAGTGGCAGCACATACACGTATGATATGCGTTTCCCTGAAAACATTTTGGAGGAATATAAAACTGAGGGTGAGTTGAGATTCCTTATAGTTGTTGCAAAACTTTTACAATTGTTAAGTTTTTAGGTGATTTAAGTACTGTGATTAATGTGGCCAGTGTATCGCCATGCAATGATTTTCCTCACGGCGGCTTTCTTGTTTGCAAACTGCAATCACTTTGGTTCTATGAATACACTGATAGCGGCATCACAACTATGGCCACTCGTCTTCCTTTAGATGGCCCCTTCTTTTCCATGCGTTATGATGCCGTTCATGAGACGCTGCTAGTATCGGCCCGGTGTAGTGTGCGCCACCCACAGTCACGGTATATTGTCGGGCGTTTGGAAAAGGTGGACAATACAACAACACTCAATGTGAAAGTCACATTTCACGGCTCCAAAGCTACGCCAGTTATGACACGTTGTGCGCAAGTTGCAGTTGAAGCGAATACGCTGGTAGCAGGCTACATTCAGGATGTCAAACAGTTGGCGTTGTTCGATGTGCGTCGCGAACAGCGAGTCCAATCAATGCCGGCACAGGAGGTTATATATGACATATGCCCCGTCTACACGAGCGATACAACATACCTGGCTGGTCTCTCCGATACTAAATGCCGCATGTACAAGCTGATGTCTTCAGACACTTAGTGCGCAATTGCGAGTCTGAATTATTTTTAGATTTTTATTAAGTCGTTTTGTGTTTTAATTATGTTGTTTTTTGCCATTTAATATATAAATATGTATTTCCTTAATACCTAAATATCCACTATATTTATCATAAATAGATCGTTTCCTTAATGTTAGCTTAAGCTTAGACTCTATCGAGATTTTTTACGAAGTCTACACATCCAATTTCTACACCAACTCATTCTGTAACTTTTGTTAGTGGCTTGTGCGGCAACCAAATGATATTTTGTAATCATCAAGTCTACATAGCCATACGTAAGATTAAGCAAATAAGACTTTATTGAATTCTCATTAAATATGGTAATAAAATTTTGCTCAGACTGAATGTGAACATAAAAACTACTTTTCTATCATAATTAATATTTAATATATATATAAGGGCACCGATGCGAATGTTTTCGAATAGACGTCTCCAAAGCTAAGTCTGAACAGAGTTGCGATTGAAGACTGGTCGGTGACGTAGTCAAAGAAGGACAGAAGGCGCGTCCGCTTCAAGCAAGTTTCTGCGAAAACATCCCAGAAGAAACTGCTTAAAGAGCCGGAAGCATACGGGCTTCGCCGTCTAAGAGTTCAGGCGGAGTTACTAAGAGGTATCCTTTGCTAGCCTGGAGAGCTGTGTTCTGAAGCTTTTTCGTCTGGTAGGGTATCATATCTATGCGGCGTAATTTACGACCGGCCGGCCGATTGCCTTCTATGTTTCCAACAACGCTTCTTTGTTTCTTTGGATTTTGTTGCGGTGCTGAATGAAGATTTAATATTTTAAGATTATTAACGCCATCGGCTGTAATGTGAAGATCCTGTCTATATTCGTTCGTTTAGTTCGTTGGCTGGGAAGAGTGTCAAGCTCTTTGCAGAGAAGAAGCGAGTAAGGTCGGAGAGATAGCCGTTTATTTTTGAACGAATGCCATCCGATTCCGATAGTCGGGTCTAAGTAACGGCAACGAACCCGGATTTTTATCCGGTCAAGAACTGTCAACTCGGCACCATTCACTCAAACTAGCCCAGGAATGTTTTCTGCAGATAAAACAACAACAACATATGTTAACAAGTAACTCAAACGCCTCGGATTTATGAAAATTGAGTAAAAAGTCCTTCTATGTACTAATTAATATGTTTTCTTTTATCTATACCATTTATTTCTGTAATACAAGCAAATATGCATACAAATATAACAAATTTTTATTTTTATTTTTTACAAATAGAATTTGTATTTTCACGCTAGGCGAATAGTTTTGAGAGTATATTTACTAAAGCTAGAAAGGATTGAGGAATGTCAACGGCATTTCATATACTTTGATCAAATTGTATATATGTACATATGCACTATACATACTAATGAGATATTGGAGATGAATCTTTTTACTGAATATTTGCTTACACACTTGTATATATGTATGTATAACAGACTCACAAAGTACTTGAATATATTTATTTCTGAATTGAATTTATTTAGTACACAAATGATGGAAATTTATTTAAAATAGCAAAAATGTTTGTTATTTAAATTCGTGTCAAATACAGTCTCAAAATTTCACTTATTTCTGTTAGGTGTTAAATTTCGCTCCGATCACCTTTATATACCGTATATGTATTTGTTGTATACTTACACTTAATTACAATTAAATTCATGAACTTGAATGTTGTTGTACAATGAAATGTGTTGGGTTTGTGGTGCTTGCGATGATGACAGCCAATACATGGTATGTGTATGTGTGTGGTTAAAAGCCATAAACGTCAATGTTCGATCAGAGGATATTTTGACTTATACAGCTGACATTAACTGCCTTCTCAGGACTAAAATGCAGGGACCGTAACTCTTATGACTTTTATCAAAAAAATCAAAAAATAAGAGTTATTTTTGATTTTTATATATTTAGATCAAAAATAAAAATTATTTTTGATTTTTATATATTTAGATCAAAAATAAAAGTTATTTTTGATTTTTATTTTTTTAGATCAAAAATAAAAGTTATTTTTGATTTTTATTTTTTTAGATCAAAAAATAAGAATTATTTTTGATTTTTATATTTTTAAATCAATAACAAAAATCAATTCAAATTTTTATTTATTTATTTTTTGCTGTTATTATAACCGTACACCTTAGTTTTACTTTAAAGCTTAACAGAAATTAAGAAACATATTATGCCACAAATTTTGAATTTATTTTTATTATTGATTTAAAAATATAAAAATCAAAAATAATTCTTATTTTTTGATCTAAAAAAATAAAAATCAAAAATAACTTTTATTTTTGATCTAAAAAAATAAAAATCAAAAATAAATTTTATTTTTGATCTAAATATATAAAAATCAAAAATAACTCTTAATTTTGATCTAAATATATAAAAATCAAAATTTAAAAATCATACAATATTTCGCATATAGTTCACCTAAAAATCATGATGGTGTAAACAAAACTTTTCTACGATGTTCCTTTACGTATGATTTTTTTTATTAAAAATTGTAAAATAACTCTTATTTCCGGTTCCTGCTAAAATGATTATTTAAGAAGCAATTCCAATAAAACTGTGAACACACACAAATATTACAATTAAGGAACAAATTTAGTGAAAAAACTGGGCATTTGGTATAGTAACCATTTTTACTGACTTCGGCCTTCGCCAGCTAAACATTGTAAAATGGCTAATCTCAATTATGACCACTTTCATTGGATTCGGTTCCGTCTCATAATCACTCTAAGGAAATAGGTCCATGGTCGAGCGTCAAAACTGCAGCCGCCAGTGTAGTTTTGGAAACTAAAAGCACATAATGTGAAAACGAGAGCTAGGGATGGAGTTGAGGAAAGCGATATGAGGAATGCGATACAGATGATGCACGAGAACCCAAATTCAAATCCGACAGGCTTAAGTCGAAGTGCGGGTGCGTAAGTCGAACTTTTACACTCAAAGCTTACACATTGAACATACATAAATATTCAAAAAGTATCCAAACTGTGTGTGCAAGTATGTGTGTGTGTGTGTGTTGAGGGAGAAAATAAGAAAATGCATGTTTGTTTTGGTTTTTCACTTCTCAAGTAATTTTTACACATTTTTATTTTAATTTATTCGTATTTGCATTTTGTATGTATATGAGTGTTTGTGTGTGTATGTTTATGTTTTGTGTTGGTGTTTACGCTAAATTTACATAAAATACGGACTTACACATATATGTTGTATAAAAATCATACTTTAAACTTATGTATGTGGTGGTGTCGCCACAATGATTCGAATCAATGAATTTAGAAATCGCGTTCGCTGCAAATGATTTCGTTTAAATTTAAAAATAAATTTAATTTTATTAACTCTTAATTTAATTTCATTTATTATTTAAATTAAATTTACATATAAAAACTAGCATTGCTTAGCCACTAAGTGTTTTTATTAATTCTCAATAATTAATAATTCATATTATTTACGCATAAAAAAACTAAAAAACAAATAAACTTCCGCATTCTTTTCTTTGTTTTTGTTTTGAGTAAAAAAATATTGTATAAAAAGAAGAAATTCAGTTGTAAAAATTTCATATAAAGTCGGTATGTAAAGCGCCAGAGAAAACATGCGCCATCCAACTTATACCCTTCACTGTGTTTTTAGATTCTTCCCATGCACGCCTATGAGTGTCCGTCTTTTCTTTATACTTTATATGGTTTTTGTGGGTTGGTTGGGAGCTACTGCTTGTCATTCAACTTGTTCAGTTCGTATAAATGCAATCGTTTATGTATGTGTGTGTGTGTAAGTCTGTGTATGAAACGTCGATGCGCTGGACTCTGTACGGCTCCCATTTTCTCTTGCTGCTGTCGCATTATTTATTTCGCTCTTAGTCCACAGCCACGCACACTTTACTCGTTCACTTAACACATCGGCTTATGCTTCGTTACTCGTCATTCCGCCCTTAGGCCGACCCGCTTAGTCGACACGTGCATAGCGCGGCACAATATCGTGGCTAATCCAGAAATTACAGTTCGGGTGATCTTGCTGTGGCAACGGATCTTGCGCGATATTCAGCACTCGTCGACTTGGGTCATATTGAGGTACGGTTCCGTGTGAGATGTAGTAGTAGAACAGCTGTTGCATGGATGACATGAATCGTCGCTGCTCGGCTGTGTGCGGCTCATAGCGGCCGAGTATGGCGAGCACGTCTGTATCGACGGTGGTCAATTGATTCTCTCCCTCACCTTGCTGCACCACATAGAACGGCACAGATGGTTGCAGACGCGCATTGGTCAAGAGCGGGCAGATGGTGCGTATGTCGGTAATCATGGCGATTAAGTTGCGGTAGTTTGTCGCGTTGTAGAGTCGTATGGCTTCGTCGGTTAGATTGAGTGCGCCAATTTTCGAGGCTGCAATGAATGCGCGTACCTCTTCGGCAGTCCAGTTGGCGTGGCGTTGACGCAGCTGCTCGCTGTGCGCTTCATGCGCTGTTGTGCCCATGACGAGTTTCGGTTGGCCGGTATGTTCTTCTTTCCAGGCGTCGGCGGGGTGACGTTGCAGGAAGCTGCCATCCAACACAAGCCATTCATGATGCGTACTGGGATTTTCGTCTGTGGTTGGTATGTCTGCAGGGAAGTGCAACCAGGTATCTGGTGTGGCGGCCCAAATTTGCTCGGTCGTTGAGCTGCGTAAGCAATTGATGTCGGCGCAATCTAATGACTTTGCAAATTGTTCATTGCGCTTTTCCGACTCCTCCAAAGGCTTACCAGGGAAAATGGCTGACGATGATGAAACCCAAGCATTCTTATACAGACCTTCGATCTTGTTAGAGGTTACAAGGGCGGAAACAAGCGTACCACCAGCACGATGACCAAGTAGAGTCACAGCTTTGGGATCACCACCGAAATGCGCGATGTTCAGTTGAACCCACCTTAGCGCGGCAATGATATCGGAGAGTGCATAGTTGCCCGAAGTACGTGGGTAGGCGTCTTTGGTGAGCGCGTCCAATGCAAGGAAACCAAATGCACCTAAACGGAAGTTCGGGCGCACAAACACAACATCATGTGAGCGTGAATAGCGTGCCGATGGTCGGAGAACACCAGGTGATGGACCAGTTAAAGTCTCGGCGCCGATCAACACAATAACCGGCACTGGGCTGTTGTAACGCACATGTGGCGTGACAACGTCTAAGTACAGACAGTCCTCATCGCCCACAATGGTACCGTTACTCAATCGCTGTGTGCAGTAATTGCTCACATTGTGTGCTTTCAGGGTACCATTCCAGCAATCATCGATGCCACCAATGGGTTGCGCAGGACGCCAACGTTGTTCATTTACGGGTGGTAGAGCATACGGTATGCCACGGAATGCGAACGCGCCATCCTCTTGGAGTCCCTCAACCATGCCACAACCAGTAACGGCGTCCATGAAACGTCCCTCACGTACGGGCGGTGAGGTGAGTGTCTCCAGCGAGAGAACATAGCCGATCACACCAATGAGCACGATGAAAAGCAGAACACCGAGCACGATCAGACCATCATCCGGGGAACAGCGGTACGAAAGCAAGCGTTCGGCGAAAGAAATTGGTGCTTCAGGCTCCTCGGGAGATTTCTAAAAACCAAACACATTTTACTTAGTATAGTACTGTGAGTTGTATATTTTTGAAACACATTAAAATGCATTCGTGTGTACCAAATCGATAACTCACCTCTTCCGTTCCCTCTTGTTTAATTTCACCACTTGGGGTCTTCTTCAGTTTCACAGGATCTTCGGTGCCATTGTTCTTAGCTGGCGCTTTATCAACACAATCTTGATCTTTCAACGAGTCATCGAGCGTCTCCATTGAGGCGAGTCCTGCTTTGCCCATACCCAGTTCCACATCGTCATCCGTCCGCTTTCTCGGTATCATATTTGCAATCGGCAATTTGATGGCATTCAAAAGACCGCGTTTCTGTGGTAGCGCATCTGAGGCATTGTTTGTCTCACCATCAGCAGCAGCTGCCTCAGCGGTAGCTTCTAAAGATCATAAAGAAAACTATATATTTAGAAAGTGAAACTAAATACCATGTTTTGTACTGCAAACTCACCACTCTTCGCATCGGCATCGCCATTTGCTGTTTGTTTGTTCTGTTGCTTTTCGGCAGCCGGTTTGCGCACGAAAAAGTTGCGCAAGCGCTCACCAAAATTACTACGCGGCTTTTCCTCTTTCTTCGGTTTGCCCTCGCCGTTTGCCGCTTCGGTTGGCACTTCATCTTTATTTTCACGCTCCAAAAGTTCGCCATCGGCACCATCACCATCAGCCTTGGGTTTGTTTTTCATAAAGAAACCGGGCAATTTCAAGCCACCAATCGGTATCTTCATTGGTTTGACCTCACGATCTTCAGTGGAGATCTTCTTTTCATCGCCATCTTCAGTTTTACCGGCGTCCGGTATGTCTATTATCTCCTCGCCACTGCCACCATTCGCCTTCACCGGCTGTGCTTCAGCGTCAGCACCAGCGGAAAGCTTTTCCACCGATTGAGTTGGCGACTTTTTAGTGCTGGGTGTTGGCGTTGTTGGTTTTGAGTTGGCAGCCTTTTTCTTCTCCGTGTTGGGACTTGGGTTCTTGTCTTTTGCGCCGACATTTTCTGTTTGCTGCTCAGCGCCGACGGCGTCCTCTTTTTTGTCGAGCATTTTGTCGGTCTCTTTCGGTTCGTCAACTGCCTCTTGTTGTGGTGTAGTTTCTGATGGTCCTGTCTCCTTCTCTTCCAGCTCGCCCATGCTTTGTGTTGCTATTCGTTGATCTTTCTGTGTGTTATCGGTGCTTATGCTGCCGACTTTTTATAAATATCTAAACGAGGGTTGTTTGTTTGTGATTTGGTGAGAGTTGAGTTAAAATTTGGCGAGTTTCGCAAGTCTCTTGAGTTCGTACGACAGTTTTATGGAAAATATCTGAAAGTAACAAGCAATGATAATACATTATTTACTATTTAATTGAGAGTGAAACTGGTTTTGTGGTTGCAAATTAGTGTTTTTTACTGTTATTTAAACAACAAAATCAAAACAGCTGTTTTTCGAAAACATTTAAAAACTGAGATAGTAGCTTAAAAGAGATCCTAAACTCACTACTCGCAAATTTAAATAAAAAAATGGCCGCCAAAGAATGATTCTTTTTTTTCACAATGTTGTTATTTACTTTTGGAAACCTCAGAGATGAGCGCGGCAGTCTCAATCTCTTTGAAAAATTTGTTTTGTTTACTGTTTGATTATTTTCTGATTAATTTCCAACACACCTTTACACATACATATGTAAATTATTTATACAGTTTTTTTTGAAGCTTTGGTTCAAATCACAGAGAAAATTATCAATTTCTTCAATAAATATATCACTAATGACGACGGGAAGACGCGCACAACCTCTGTTTATAGAAGCGCATGCAAGACTGCTTAGCATTCAAATCCTCTTTCAGGGAATGTTTCTTTTTTCAATACAAAGGCAAGCAGCACACAAAGAGCTGCTCTCTGTTCAACAAGATACACATAATCCTCCACACAGGCTCACTCGCTTACCGCCGAAAACAACAATTATTTATGTCCTTTGCGTTTACCTTTCACTCAGGTAGCGAAAAGACATAAAAAAGGCATTTGGAAGCGAGAAGTTGCAAGCGCGTAGTTTTCCGTTGGCAAAATTTCGAAAAAGAAAATTCCTTCATTGGTTTTTCCTGACATTTGCGAGGGTTTGACGTTTTGGTAAACGCAACCTGAAAGTAGGTAGCGCGCTCAGTAGACGACACCCGAACGTTAAGACGGCAGGCAGTCAAGTCAGCAGCTCAGTTAGTGAGCACATCTGTACATCTGTACATACATACATATGTACCTTATAGTCAACTGCCATCAACCGAATGCGACTTGGCTTTATGGCTTCAAATTTCTCGTTGGTTGTTGTTGTTGGTTGTGCCTGCCTGTGGCGATCAAGGGTAGAAATGCCACAAAAATCACGAGCATGAAATTTTCAACTCTCGAACAATGGTAAGAACTCTAGCTTAAGTCTTGCGCGGATGTGTGTGTACTTTTGTGTTTGTATCTATTGGAGATGGCGCATTTTCCCTTTTTATTGAAAATGTATTTCGTGTTCAGCTTCAAATTTCATAATTTTTACGCACGTATCCAGTTTAAAATGAAGTCCTGTGAATTCGCGAACTATATGTTCTATATGTTTGTATATTCGAAGAGTAACAACGGTTTCAAGTAGTAGTACTATCTCCCAATGAACCGAAATTTTGTAAATAATCAATATAAGTATACATACATATGTATATGTTTTTGGAAGCTAGTGCAACACAAATCTCAGATTCTGTAATACAAATTCAAAACCTTCCATCATCCGAATATCATAGGCTCACCGACAAGGCTCGACGAGCAGATATACTGCATACAAAGTGTGCGGTTATAAGGACATATGAGTACTTAAGTTCAGATATGAAAGGCTCCAAATTTAATGAGTGAAGAAAGTAGTATGTTGAATAGTCTGTTATTGACTGAACTTCACAGTTAACACAGTATGAAAGCATCAACGACGGCACTAAGGCTGTTATCTCACATTATTCACCATACTATCGGAGAATTTTGTGAATAACATACATATGTAGGTATGATGGTCATTCGAAAGAACATTGTTGGCCGTTGAGTCCAATTTTCCATGACTCTTTCGAGCGTTTCAACTTGTCACTCGCGTATGACACGCGCTATGTTTTGCTCCAAGGCCTGAATCGAAGCGCAATTGCCCGCAAAGATCTTTAGATCTTACATATTCCCACTGAAAAAAGTCTAACGGTATGTTATCACACGGCCAATCGACCGGATTAAACGTCAAATTATCTGCTCAATAATCAATGGATTTATGCGATGTGCGGGAAGTGTTGCCTTTTTGTTGACACCAAATGTCGCCGAGATCACGAGTTTCAATTTCAGGCACAGAATAGTCGGTTATCATGTCGCGTTAATGGTCACCATTGACGGTTACTTTCTCAACGGGAACATTTTTGAAGAAATATGAACCGATGATCCCACCAGCCCACAAACCAACCCAAACTGTTGTTTTTTTGGAGGTTATGAATCTCTTCAGGTTGCTCTTCGTTCCAAATGCTGAAATTTTGCTTGTCTACATGCCCATTGAACCAAAAATAAGCTGAACAAAATTTGGCTCGAAAACGTCAGATCTTCTTGGAACTTTTTCAGAGCTCATAGAGCGAAGCAAAGCCAATGCAATTTAAGATTCCGACGTTAATGCGCCAAGTCGTTGTATACGTCAGCCCGAGTTGACGTGAACGGCGCCAAAACGACTCTTCACGATCTTCGTGTACACTCTCGAGTACGGCTGCTATGTATATTTTTTTCACTGCGTACTGGACGTGGCCTATTCGGTCGAATATTATCCAATAATGACTGCTGGGATTCAAGATAGGTGATGGAGATGCGAATAGTACGCTCAGTGGGTCGATTATGTTGACCATAAGTTAAGCGAAACACATTCTTTACAGAGCGTGAATTTTCTTAATAAAGTTGAACGATTTGTAAAGGTTGTTCGGGCGTCAGTCTTACCATGATGAATTAAAAAACAATACTGAACAAAAAACAACATGACATCTTGACACCAATCACGTGCGGTCTGTCTGAAAAGGTTATTCAAAAAAGTCCCTCCAATTGGATCACTCGTTAGTTATTGTTCTGATAAATATGGGGTCTGTCAGTTGTCATATAAAAAGCAAATCTCAAATCAATGTGCTTACATGCTTCTGATTCACTTTTATAAATAATATGTATACATACATATATACGAGTACTAGAGGACCCGCCTACGTTTTACTGTGGCTGATACATAGGTAGTACTACTAATACCATCTATATGATTTCTATTAGTTAGATTATAAGTATTAGTTAAGGGGTAATCGCATTTTTGATGAAGCAACAAAAATGAATCAAAAAGCATTTCGTGCGTTAAGAAAGAATTGGTTTTTGGGGTAAAAATACTATTGAATTTGATGAGTTGGAAATTGTACGCATATATGTATTCATCGTTCCCATTTAACCCTCTATAACGTATGGTAGACCACAGGCAACAAACCGTTTCACCTTTCTAAATTCTACTCGTAGTAATTTTTTTCGTCTTGTCAAGCAATGTAGAATGTAGTCTACACTCCATTCCTCTAATCAAGCATAAGCAAAAACAAACTAAGTGCCGTTACTTTTTTCCAATGAAGCTTTTCTTCAGTGAAAGTCGGGCACTGGCCTCAATGTGCGGAAAAAAAATCCGATGCAAAATCCCGAAATGTGCCGCGTTCACTCACACGGTGTGTGAAAAGTGCGGGTTAGCTTTATGCTATACCAAAAACAATAATTGTTTCAAGAACTTTCATTTGTCCTGAAGGATTTCCATTTTACTCATAATTTTGCCCACTTTCTTTATCACTGTTACTCATTGTTTCCTGTAAGCTGTACACTCCCTTTTTTTTGTGTTATATGTGTTATAAATAAAAAGTAAAAAAAAAAATAATAATTTCTGTATATTTTTCCATAAAACTAAACCGATTCCACTAAAAATAGTTAATTTGGAGGTTTTGAGTTATAGAGGGTTAAATATTGTATTGCTCGGTGCAATGCTTCGAAAAGATTTCTGTATATCTCAAATTTTAATAGACCTTTTTATCAACACTTCATTTATGCCCTTATTTTTTTATGCCAGACCTTTTGCAATTTTAAATTGCCTGTCAAGATACCCCCTCCAATAGTTAGCAGGTATGAAAAAAATGTTATAGCTACCCATAGATGTATTGAATCACCCAATTTATTACTTAAGAACGAACTCTGTCCTCAGTTGTCGCCTTCTACTTTGGCATCGTTTTGTTTAATGCACGTTTACGCCAATTTAAGGTTTGAATATTGGATACTGCGATGGTAGCGCCATCTATCCATCAAATCGGTCAAACATTCCAAAATTAACAATTGATTAAAAATGAAAAAATAATAATTAAAAAAACATTTTCCAGTGGACCAAATTGTAAATCTAAACCATTCTCGAATCTCCTTGAACATACACACAAAATTTCATCAAAATCGGTCCATCCGTTTAGGAGCAGTTCAAATGCAAACACACGGTCAGAAGATTTATATATATAAAGACTAGCTGACCCCGCAGCCGTTGTCCTGCGTGAAATTATATGCTTTGAAATGAAAAGAAATTTGAAATGAAAATTCATATTGTGTTGATATCATTTAATTGAGATTTTTCTACATTTTTTTCAATGTAACGCAGCTTGATAAACAACATTTTTTGGTTTCTGTCCCGGTGCGTTAATGTACAGAGAAGATGGTTTTCCAACTCGTGTGCACGCCACTTATATCTGGCCGTGTGAAAAACATAGCATTTTCAAATTTATGTCACCCACTATGCGACTATCCTGTTGATCGTCATCTCAAATTCAATTTTCACTGGAAACGGAATACATTTGAGCTGAAATGCAAATCGTTAGAACTCAAAGGAATTCGTACAATCAAGCATTCTGCGCCCTTGTTTTCGATGGGTGCTTCACAATCAGTCGGGTTTCATTACACAGTTTCGGTGCATGAAGATTGCGAAACATAATAATGACAGGTCCAACTTTGAGACGCACAGGATGCGGTGGCATACCAAGCCTCTCCAAAGAATTTAGAAATTTCACTGGATAATTGACGGCGTCGTCGTCATTGTCAAGATGATCGATTGATTTGTATGAACGCAAGTCTCCCGGAATTTGACTTTGAATCTTCCAGTTTAAGTCATCAACATCGGTATTTTTGGCAGCTAACATTGCGCGTGCACTTAAGGAATCGTAGTTACGATAATTTGGCCAATGTCCGAACATTCGTGATGAGTTCATCTTTCGTGAATTGATAAAGGGAAGATGGAATTGATATCGAACCACCGGAAGTATCAACCGTTATTATTGTAACCATTTTCCAATTTTTAGCGAAGACGATGTAAAATGTCTTTGACAATCTTTATATCGAAAAGTATGCGAACTTCCATTTTCATTCCAGTGATTAACGTGTTCCAGCATTTGTAATTGCTGGCTTACTTCTCCAAAACTTTCACATATTCCCATATACCATTCACAGTAAACAATGACTCAAAATAAAGTTGAAACCGCGTACCTTAATCAATAGCAACCGAAGGTAGAAACAATCGTTGTTTTTCGGGTGGATGTGTGTAAATTCGTCCTAATGCATTAGTTTAATAAGACACCTGGATGTCAATCTACTGGTTGGCCTTGCTTTCTGCGTAAACTATTTCTTCGACGATGCATCCCAATTATAATATCAAAGTATTTCCGAATGTCCTTGCAAATGGATCACTGACGAAAGTTGTACTTCCTTTGGTCACGTATTCCAAACGTATTTTATCGATTTCACCAAACTGCAATACTAAACACTGATATGAGTTTTGAATGTGAATTAGACAATAATGGTGAATACAGTACGATCCATGTGTTGTAAACTTCGATATTCACTCTTCTAAGTTGAATGCTGAACGTTCTGTTATCTGGTGAGCGACGCCGATAGAGTGATATCTACCATTTCTAGTTGTGCTTCCGAAAGAAAAGCAGAGTGAATAGTGTTTCGTGCAATTATTGTCAGACATACAACCGAAGTGGGATTGTAATGTCCGCAAGGTCCATGAATCATATTATGGTGTAACCATCATCCAAAGAAGAATGTGTGCATGCAAAATAGAGGTTTTTGCCACTCAACAAAAGTACATCTCATCCAACAGCACCACATATACGTTGCTTCAAGATAAAGACAATCAAACATCGTAACTGTTGTAGGAAAAGTCGTGCTGTAACATCGTGACGATTCACTTGCTGATTGACCGCGAATTATAATTCCGAAACGTATGTCTCCGCATCCTGGGAGTACTTCTTGCCTTGCCTTGCCTTGGCCTGCCATACTTTGTTGGCAAAAAGAAACACCGACCGATATTAGGTCGACCTCTTGGTGGCTTCGTAACAATTTCAATCTGCAATTGACCTCTTTGTGTGAAACACACGTAAAGTTTTCACTGAATAATTTTCAATAATTTTTCTTTTGAATAGACGAAAAAAAAGCAAGCGACCGAAATTGAACGAATCAAATAATTTACAAATCAAATATTGAAAAAACAAAATAAACAAAAAATTGAAAAAAAAATGTGTATGGAAAAACTTTACTTTTTAGAAATGTCCAATTTTCCGACTTTTCCTCATAATGATATATATCCAACGATATCGCCTTTACTTTGGCATCGTTTTGTTTCATACACGTTTACGCCAATTTAAGGTTTGAATATTGGATACTGCGATGGTAGCGCCATCTATCGATCAAACATTACAAAATTAAAAATTGATTAAAAATGAAAAAATAATTTAAAAAACATTTTCCAGTGGACCAAATTGTAAACATAAACCTTTCCCGAATCTCCTTGAACGTATCCGTTTAGGAGCAATCTCAAGGCAAACACACGGTCAGAAGATTTATATATATAAAGATATATCCAACGATATCGCCTTTTTACTTTGGGCATCGTTTTGTTTCATACACGTTTACGCCAATTTAAGGTTTGAATATTGGATACTGCGATGGTAAGCGCCATCTATCGATCAAACATTACAAAATTAAAAAATTGATTAAAAATGAAAAAATAATAAAAAAAAAACATTTTCCAGTGGACCAAATTGTAAATCTAAACCATTCTCGAATCTCCTTGAACATACACACAAAATTTCATCAAAATCGGTCCATCCGTTTAGGAGCAGTTCAAATGCAAACACACGGTCAGAAGATTTATATATAAAGATACATATATTTTGTGTTGAAATGTATACATTTGTATGTCTCTCTTCGCATCACTTTGCTTCTTTCACACTAAAGTTTTCCATAAATCAGAAGTTAAACAGATCTTTGGAGTTGCGACTTAACAAAAGATTTTAAGCCACAAAGTCTGCGAAGTGTCAAAGCTGAACAGCTTCAAGGAAACTCCATCCCTAAAACTTATGAAATTTGAAAATTGATTAAAAAAATGGAAAATATTTCCATTTAAAGTGTATGTGTGTGTGTGTGACACATTCATTGAAGCATCATATTTTATATAGGTCAGCGATTGTAACTCACACATACAATATGTACATACACATAAACACGAATGCTGCCCTCAGCACTTGTGTGCGTGTAAAAGTGTCAAAAGCTCAAATCAAATCTAATAAATACTCAGAGCCTAGGCATTCCTCCATAAAGAGGAGGGAAATAATTTCATTATTTTTCGAATTTAACATGACTACAAAAACAACTGCGGCTGATATTCAAACGAAAGATTGTGAGGCATTACAAGCGGCACACAAAGCAACCGTTGAGATTACAACAAATAAAACAAACAAACATCAAAAACAGGGTTCGTAAGGTCATCTGGCACCAACACCACTAAGCTGCCAGCGCTTGGGCCAATGGATCGCGCCGAATCCCGCTGGAGCAGCCGCTTGCCACGAATGTTGCCACAACGCGTTGTCAACGCCCGAATCAGTCGCTCGGCAAATGCCATTAAATTTGAACTTAAAGTTCAATCGCTGGTGTCTTAATCTGTGTCCTAATCGCGCTTGCTGGCGCAAACGGGTGAGTGCATCATCAGCACACACGCACACACACACACAGCCGCACTGTTGCATGCGTGCAATGAGGAAATTAAGAGATTTACATACATTGCATCAGTGTGTGTGTGTGTGTGCTTTAATATTTGAAAATGCGTGTTGAGGAATTGGTGCGTGGCGCGCACGGATGACACTGGCAAGCAGGCGGCAGGCATTAAGAGCAGCGTGCAACAACAAAAACAGCAAAAATTCGCTGGCTATGGCGGCACCAGCGCGGAATGTGCCACTTCTGCTCGCCATGTGGAAGCCGATTCATTGCGTATTAGCTGCAAAATAAAAAAAAAACAACAACAAGTAGTTGCATCACAAACAATGTGCGGCACCAACAACACAAGGCATGCATACGAGCGCCCGAAATGCCGTTGCGTGCCGCTGCAACGCAAGGAATTAGAGTTGAAAGTGCACGTAATTCCTTCTTGTTGTTGCTTTAATTACATGACAGTAACAGTTCGCATAGCGTTTGCTTTTCATGTTGTTGTTTGCTTTTATTTCTGCTGTTGCTGCTGCCGCCAGCTTTGCCAGAGATATTTGTGTGACGCAGTAAGCGCGTCTATTTGGAGCGCGATTAGGGTCAGCAGAGTAATTATGCAACATGCACTGTGCCAGCGACTCAACGCAACAACAACAACAACACAATTTACATACTTTTGCACATCTGAGCTGACAGCAAAGAAGGCGGAAAGCACGAATAATCATCTGAGGCACACGCAGCAGAGTCACAAAGGCCCGCAAACGGCGCTAAGCAGACGCATCTATTGTCGCTGGAAGACTGTTGCGCACGAGCAACATTTGCAATTGCAATTAAATCCATGAAAGTTCGTCTGTTTGTGCAAAGTACAAATTCATATTGCGAAAAACTGTGACAAAAGTCTTTGATATTAACGTACAGTAGGCCGGCGAAAAATTAGGAGCATTGCATTTTCACTCCCCTAAGAAAGTTATTTTCTTTATAAGTTAAATGGTGTGTTTCAAAAACGATAAGGGCACTCTCAGCTTCGAGCAGAACCGAATCCGTAAAGCTTCGTTTTCGAACGTATA
The DNA here is from genome assembly GCF_023373825.1 of Bactrocera dorsalis. Taxonomy (NCBI): domain Eukaryota; kingdom Metazoa; phylum Arthropoda; class Insecta; order Diptera; family Tephritidae; genus Bactrocera; species Bactrocera dorsalis. Next base: position 6,270,207 of record NC_064307.1, read on the forward strand.
CACATATTGGTAGTCGAAAAAGTCTTTTCGTATTTTGTCAATAGATGTCGTTGCGGTCGTATATCTCCAGGGAAGAATTCCACGCAAGAGACCGATGAAATTTGTGAAGTTCACGGAGACGATGCTGTAACAGTTCAAGTAGCACAACAATGGTTCGCTCGTTTCGGTTCCGGAAATTCCGATGTGAAAGATGCACCTCGCTCTGGTCGACCTATCGTTGAAAAAGTCGATGAAATTATGGAAAAACGATTGACCAGGACCATCACATAAGGTGCCATGACATCGCTAAGAAACTTAACATTCATCATCAAACGGGTTTGAACCATTTAAAAAAGGCCGGCTACAAAAAGAAGCTCGATGTTTGGGTACCACATGAATTGTCACTGAAAAATTTAATGGACCGAATTAACATCTGCGATTCTTTGGTAAAACGAAATGAAATCGAACCATTTATGAAGCGAATGGTAACAGGAGACAAAAGATGGATCAAATACGACAATAATGTTCGCAAAAGATCATGGTCCAAGAAAAAAGAGCATGGTCCAAGTTTACTGTCAACAACTGATAGATTGAAGCAAGCAATCGAAAAAACAGAGAGGGCTTCGTCTTCCATCAGGATAACGCTAGAACACACACATCTTTGATGACTCGGTAAAAACTGGGAAAGCTTGGCTGGGAAGTTTCGATGCATCCACCATACAACCCTGACCTTGCGCCATCGGACTACCATTGTTTCGGTCAATGCAGAACTTCCTTAAGGGAGTAAAGTTGGCTTCAAGAGAAGCCTGTGAAAATTACTTGCCGCAGTTTTTCACCAGAACCAGAAAAGTTTTAAACTGATGGAATAATGTCTCTAGCACAAAAATGGCAAAATATGGTCGACAAAAATTGTATATATTTGGTTCATTAAAGTTCAAATAAAAAAAAAATGAAGTTTGATTTGAAATACGAAAAGACTTTTTCGACTTCCTAATATATGGAACTTATCTTTATAACAGCAAGATCCGATTGCGTTTCTATAAAAAATACTAGTGAAATGAAGATGTAACATAGAGGAGACTTGTAGAAGTTTCCAAAAGTTTGCCCGCTAGACCGTTCTTTGAGAATTAAGTGAAAACATTGGTTCTAATACTAAGCCAACATCAACAATATTATAAATTTCAAAGCAATTTACAACATCTTAGACTGACTAAGCCGCTGAGAGGACACTGTGAAAATATTTTATGCATATGTATGTTGGTTTATGCGAAGTAATTACGACGCTGCAACTTTAATTGTGACAAATTAATGGCAAGTGATGTCTTTAAGATAATTCATTACAAAGAGATGAGAAACTCTAGCATTAGAATGTCAAAAATAGACTGGGTCAGACAACTCTGCTATATTTAGCACAATTGTTTCATGGCGTTCATGATGACGCTGCCGAGAACGCTAACACAAATGACCTGCAAGTTGTTGGCAGTACTTAAACGCTTGTGAGAAACCAGTGGCCAGTGGGAGGAAGTGAACTCTGCCACCACTTCTCAAAGACAATACACGCAACAGCGAAACCACATGCAGACAAACTGGAAAACGAAATTAACATACGCCTAGCATTAGTCTCGCACTTAATTGAAGCACTTAAGCGTCGCACACATACACAGAAACAATAAAAAGAAACTTTAAAATAAGCGAATATCACGAAAGTCCGCTTTAGCTAATCAAAATAACACCTCTGAATCTTAACTCTCGCCACTGTTTACCTCAATTGGAAGGTGCTTTAGTTTCCCCTCGCTTTTTCGGCTGTAAAGGGTGCGTGAGCAGTCATTGTGGTTCGTAATTTGTCGGCGTCTGTCAGGAAATAAATTAAAACTAGACAAAAAATAGTCGCGGAAGCGTAATTAAAAAACGTGTGTTGAACATGCGATGCACGAAATTCGGTACGCAGCTACCACCCGCAAACACTGGACGCACATTCGTGTGCAATAAGCGGAGGCCGAGCAGCGAGGGTCGTCTATCAAATTCACGCTGCTGCTGCGCTGCACGTGAGGAAAATGCGTTTGGAAAGGCAGCCAGCGGCGGCATTGTCCAAAAAGTGTTATTGTTTTATGACACAACAGAAAATTCACACATGTCAACATTCGCAGGTATCCGAAGAAGCATACTGAGGAGTGGACATATGTGGCACATTATTTACACTGCGAGAAATTTAACAAATTTGAGTTGTGTAATGCTGGCATCAGAGAATATTAAAACTTATTCATATTTGTTTGAATGTTTTATTATTTTTTAAGGCGTTACGAGGATGTCTTCGGGCCTTTTTTCAACAAGTTTTTTCTCATAAAAAAATTAAATATTTTTTTTTTAGAATTTTTTATTGTAACAAACATACACTATTAACAAAGAAATTCTGAAAATTTTGAAAAAAAAAAGTATTTTGAACTCGGACATTGCGATGCCATTTCCGGTGACCCCTCGGAAAAAAGATGCGCCTGAGTTTGCAGGATAACTCCTTACAGGATCATCGAAAGTGAAAAAATACGTGTTTCAGTTAAAACCTTAACTTAGAACTTGGACGAAACAAAAAACTGGATTTTTCGAAAATTTCGAATTTTTTTCAAATAGTTGTAATCTAAAAAATCCTTCGTCCAACAATTGTATCTCAAAGACCTGTGATAAATTTCATGAAGATCGGTTGAGTAATTCTCGAGAAATCTTGCCAACCGACTTCAAAACCACAGTTTCGAGAAAAACGCTTTAAAGAAGGCGCACTTAGCCTAGCTAACCTCAAGCGCACAAGTTTTCAAGTCTGCATCCCCGAATCCGAGTAATAGATCAATTTGAAAATTTAAGACAATATTCTAGAGGTGTTGTAGAATTTAATAAGACTATAAAAATTCGATTTTTTGGAACCCGTAAACGCATGTAACTCCTTAAAGGAAAAGAGTATATATTTTAGAAGTTGAAAAAAAAATTTAAGTTTTATGAGCAGTTTCTTCCAAGATTTTCATAACAATTCACTAGTCTTTGAAATCAGTAAAATAGCAAGAAAACTAAAATAAAATCCAAATTAATTCTGAATTTACCCATAAACAGCCATGTTTATACATTTCCTCGTTTACCTTGGTAAAAGAACTACATTTATTTGCAGTGTATGCTTCCAAATTAAAAGTAAATTTAAGTACAAATAACTATTAGACTATTTTAGATAATAAGGCAATTTGTAAACCGCAGGTGGTGAGGCACAAGCCCAACGAATAAGTCACCCTGAAAAGCCAAAAGGGACCACAACTCACATTAATGTCCTGAGGAAAAGTGTAACATGCGGTAGCTGCGCCTAAATGTAGACTACATAAATAGTATTTAACGGGTTTAGATAATCAGTTTAATTGCTTGCCATTATGGTGAACATAAAATTTAACAAACAATTCAAAAAAAAGGCTGACTAAAATATTGGAAAGGCGCTGGAGGCCGGAAATTAAAGAAATAACTGTTGATTGGCTATTTGCAGCGGTCGCATAAGGGTTATAGCGTGAAGGAAGAAAATGGAAGCAGAAGTTATTGGGGTTAACTATCGTACTGAATTTATGGGTTTTTACATTATTGAGTTAAAAAACTGATTTGACCAATAAAGAAGAAAAATAACTGATTTCTGATTGCTTTAAAATTTTTGGGTAAATTTGTTATGGTATTGAAATTGATTTGAGCGATGAGTACATTAAAGAATATGTATGTAAAGCTAGAATATACCGTTAAAGACTTATTGGGATGTGAGAGGAAGGCAAAGTTATTAAGTAACTGGCCTGCTCTGTACCGTCATTTCAAGCTTTAGGGAGGATATTTTTAGTATTGCAACTGCAATTACTGTTGTAAAGCATTATTACTGTTGTAAAACGGTAAATACAGCGTAAGCAACGGCATGAATTCAACATTTCTACTAAATAATTGTAGTGAGGTGATAATGATCACAATGGTGACACATGTACACCAACAACAACAACAACCTGTGCGTTTCGAAAAACAATAATAATAATCCATAATTCTTATATCGCTGCAGGGACACGCACATAGTCGTGCAACAGTGCACCAACCAGGCCGGTCGGCTTCATATATATATCATAAATACATACATACATACACTAACGAGACCTTTATATATTTCCGTTTCTAGTACGAGCCTTGTCGCTTCATGTCTGCGCTGCAGTGAAGCATGCCACGCCACAAAGCGAGTTACTTTATGGTCGGCATATGCGCCTATAATCGTAAAATGTGGTGGGGCCTGCAACCGGCCGACAGCAGACTGTGCATTGTCAATAGGGAAGTAGTGAATAACAACGGATTTGAATGTGGGTGTGAAGTGGAGCGCATAAGCCCCGCAAATACGCCACAATCTGGCAGCGGCAGCGCGCTCTTTCGCGCTCAGGACACATGGCGGCATATAATTTATTAAAAACGCACTAGTGCAGCAATTTGAAAAATGTGGCAAAATCGCGCGGCAGGAAATTGCACTTACTCTACTCTAGCAGGGGACTGAGCTCCTGGGGACCGTGAATTTATGCTTACGACTTTATGCTCTTACAACAAATACGAATTGTAGCATTTCAAATAAAATCCATTAAAGGATATAAATAAAGGAGCGGCCGGGTCAACGGCCGCAAGACGGTTGGATACCTCAGAATATTACAAAAAGTGAAATGCAAAACAACAACAAAATAACAACAGCAGTTGCGGCTGCTCCGTCAGGTGAACACGCGATATTTATGCTCGCAAACAAGCATTTGTGTATGAGCAAATGGTGCAGCAAGGTATCGTAAAAATTAATTGTTGTATTGTGGACTGGCTGCAATTAGAACAAACGCAAAAAACAACAAAAAACATCAATTGCGGCGCGATTAAATTAATGTACTCACCAGAAACACCAAAGCGCACAGCAATTTGGAAGCAACTAATTTGTGTGTAGGCACTCTGAATGTATAGAGTTTTTCAGAAAAATAGCTTTTCTTCGAATGGAAGACTCCGCACGTACGACCACCCACGGCTTTATTTGAAATAATGCGACTGTAATTTATAACAAATTAAAAGCCATTATCAGACACAATGCAGAAATGTGAGTACATGCCCTGTAGGAAAATTTTGAAACACCAACAAGACTTGTTGATTTCTCTGCGATAATCCTAAATAATGACTATTTTACTATATCTTCTTCAGAATTATTTCATACAGCAGTAGATTGAAGAAGTCGCATGATAGGGAGTCATCTTGTCTTGAGCCTCATTTGGTATCGAACGGCCCGAAAAGGTCCTATCGATTATGACGGTATTTGCCATATCTTTTGAAAGGTTCATATAAACGCCCTCTCCCACCATTATGTAATCGCAGAGAACAAATATTTTACAAAAAGCATTGCAAAATTCACACAGGGTCTTCATAAAGCTAAGGCGCTGACGGTAAACCCCGTCTTACACTCGTATTTGCGACAAAGCACCGCTGGCAATTGCAGCTATTTGTGGAGTGCGCCGCCAGACAATCAAAACAGTGTCAAACATCAATTTAAATGCAAACAAAACCACAAAAACCTAAACTATTGGCGCTAGACGCCAGCGTTAGTGGAGGCGAGCTCCGACGAGTAACTGAAATATTGGCAGATGGGTTTAGTGTGTGTTGTCTGCGCGACGTGTGTTGGAGTGTGACTCTGCTTGGCTGGTTGCGCGCTTCCTGAGCGTGGCAAATGCACTTAGTTTTTGGTTGTTCGTCGCCAGACGCTGCACGATATGTCACACTTAGAAAAACGTGCGGCGCCAGCTTTGCACTTACTTTTGTCAGACATTTTTTGTGTCTCCAGTTAAATGGCAATAAACATATCGGAGGTGTGTATGTATGTGTGAGTTGTAGTAAAATGTTTGGTACAGTTCTTTAAGCTGTAGAGCAAAAGACAATAAGAATGTATGGAGAGCCAGGGCTCTTGCTCAAATAGTGAGGTTCACAGAAAATTCCTTTCTGAAAAGAGGTAAGCGTCTAATGCTGGTTCAAAAGAATTATATTTGCAAAAATTTACATATATATTTATGTTGAGCCAAGTGCAATAAGCTTAAGCTCGTGCAAGCCTTAAATGGCATAAATTGGACTTAATTAAGGAGAATCTTGATCGTTTTTTAGCCTTTGTTGTAGGGTACTTGGCGCAATAGGAATTAGTTTTACAATTCCCGAAGAAATGGATTTAAGGGGTTTCACGGGTTTCACGGCTTCAAAAATATATATTCGTATATGTAGTATTTTTTAATTCTATAACATTTCTAGAATATGGTCTAAATGCTCAAGTTGATATCTTTGGAGACAAAGCCTTGAAAAGTTGCGCGCTTGCGGTGAGATATATAGTCACTTAAGGGGTTACATGGTTTTACAGGTTTAAAAAATCGTTTTTTTTATTGTCCTATTATATTCTACAACATCCCTAAAATATTGCCCTCAAGTTTCAAGTTGATTCGAGTAATAGTTTCGGAGCTATAGCCTTGAGAACTTGTGCGCTCGAAGCTAGCTAGGCTGAGTGCGCCTGTGTTTTTGAAGTCGGTTGGCAAGATTTCTCGAGAACTACTCAACCGACCTTTATGAAATTTTACACAGGTCTTTGAGATACAATTCTTAAAGACTTGAATGAAGGATTGTTTTTATCGATTACAACTATTTAAAAAAAAATTCGCGGAAGTTTCCCTGAAATTTTCAGTTTTTTGTAAAAATGTTTGCCAAAAATCCAATTTTCATTTTTTTCTTTCGTCTAAGTTCTAAGTTAAGGTTTTAACTAAGTATTTTTTAACTTTAGATGATAAGGAGTTATTCGGCCAACGCAGGCGCATCTTTCTTCCGAGGGGTCACCGAAAATGGCGTCGCAATGGCCAAGTTTAAAATATTCTTGTCCAAAAATTTCAGAATTTCTTTGTCAATAGTGTATGTTTGTAACAATCCAAAATTCTTATAAAATATTTAATTTTTTAAATGAGAAAAAATTTGTTGAAAAAATGATGTTTTTACCCGAGGAAACCCATGTAACCCCCTAAAGCTTTAAATCCGTTTAGAAAACAGGGAAACTGTATTTTCAAAGTCGGTTGTCAAGATTTCTCGCGGACTATTCATTCTATCTTAATTTACAAAGTCTTGATCGAATGATTTTTTTTTTTCAATTACAACTATTTGAAAAAATTTCGAGAAGAGTTCACAAAAATTTGGATTTTATTTGTAAAAACGTCTGCCAAAAAAGCAATTTTCACTATTTTTGTTTTGAATTTTGAATATTTTCTTATGAAAATTTCACAAAATCTTTCTAAATATGTATCTTTGGAATAAAAAAAAAGTTTGAATAAAATATTTAATTTTTTATATAAAAGTTTTTTTTTGAAAATAGGCTGTTATTTGTTCGACGAAACCCATGTAACCCCTTAATACACTACTATTTTTTATTTTTATTTTTTATTTTTTTTTTTGGAGATTTTTTAAGTTTTTTTTTAATAAATGTATATATAAGATAATATGCCTGTATATGGAAACACTCTTGAAATGCGTGCATTGTAATGAAGTTATTATGCAAATAATGCCCGTTACCGGAGAGATTTGGCACACGCCGAATAAATTGGGTTTTAAATTGCCTAACATTTTGAATTGCCAGAAAATTGGCCTCGATCCATATGTGTCTGTATGTATGTGCATGCGGACGCTCAAGCGCTGGCTGTCGGCCGCTGGCAGTCCATTATCTCTAGGTAATCAGTCACGTGTCGATTTTCGCATATAAAATATGCATGCCTGTGTACGTGCGAGTGTGTGCACATGCATTTTCCATTTCTTGTAACCAATTACTTTTATGCTCTAAGCATATTTCCGGGAAATTGCTGGCACACAAACGCACATTCACATTTGTATTTAACAAAAGCGGAGATATTCAAGCTGCCACATTTATCAAAAGCCTTGAATAAGTCAATCAAAAAAGCAGACAATTTCAAAACATTTTGAAAGGCGCTACTTAAAGACCAATTTTATACGAAATTTATAATGAAAGAAATAATTAGAGAAGTAAAACATGAAAAATTAACCAAATTTCCACATTTCCTCCAATTGACTGACTGATTTTGATTAAAGTCGGCATTGGTTACATCTAATTCATTGCGGTTACTTTCAAATCGTTTGCCCTTTCGTTTTAATACAACAACTATTACAACAATTACGGTGTTGCAGCATCTCAGACAGCAACGAATTCGCCGTTACATTACAATAATTGCAGGCGATTAGCGCCAGTAGCTCCCTTTGATCTGCATAAATATAAGGAAATGTATATCTATGTGTGTGTATGTATGTAAACCAAGAGTATTACGAAATATGTTTGTAAACGCACAATCTCCTCTACACAAATTAATATTCTTGTAATTGAGTTTTTCATTCGCACCGCTAATGACCAACGTCAACGCTCCATGAAGGGGGAAGAAGCTAACTGCTTCCTCATCTACATTATTCATAAAGAGCCAATACACACACAAACACAGTTACAAATGTTCTAAATCAGTTCAAGTTGCTCAGTACTACCAGCTGCCCTACACTGTACCCTGCGGTTGCCAGACCAAAGTTTTAACTGCCCACTCTGCAGTGGTCGGCTGGCTACCGCAACCGGTGAAGTGCCTGCGAGTGCTTAAAGGGCACGAGTGGGCCGACCTCGACGACGTTGATGGTCGAAAAAGTGGCTTTAGCTGCTGCATTGACTGATGGCCAGTAGCCCTATCATAATGGGTTTGGGTTTTGTGTTCGTTTTGCTTTTTCGGTGACTCGCAGGCTGAAGTGCACGGCAGCGACCAGCAACAAATTAAGTTCATTAGAACGTGTACAACAAAAAAAAATGAAAAACATAAATAAAAAAATATTTTCACAGAATTTGTAAGCATTATGAAGTGTCTAACCACTCAGCGCTGGTCAGTATTTTTACATTGGCGCTTTTTCGGTTGGTATTAATTGAAGCGCGTTTTGTTTAATGCTTTGTGGTGATGTACTTCCAAATCATAGATGTGAGATTTTCGCTCAGACGCAAAACAAGATTTAACGAGCAGCAATAAAAAGAGTTTTCCCAAACAATCGCAGCATGTTCATTTTGTTATCGAGTTTTAAGTGGCGAAGCCCACGCGCTAGCTGAAGTGTTCTAGCGCCTACAAGCTTGCTTTTGGAGTACTTGCGGTTTGCTAGAATTCTATTTTTTCCCTCTGTGATGTTTCGGAAAAAAATCAAAATAAATAAAAAAGGAAAAGTAGAAGGGTTTAAACCAAAGAGGCGCAGCATTCATAAAAAGTATGTGGGCGTGTGCTGTGGTTTCCTCAATCTCCTGCATTATTTGAGTTATATTTATAGCTTGGGAATTGCTGTTAACGAGGTTCATAAACATATTTGATGGGTAAACTTTGTTGTTTAATGAAAATATTTTTTATCTCGCCCTCGCTTTATAAATCTACTGAAGATTTTATTTTTAAGTAATTATTTATTTTTTTTTTCAAGCAGTCTTTCGACTTTCATGGTAATAAGTTGATTTTTAATATTCACGCTGAAATGTAGGCAACATAATAGTGCAATTATGTGTTATTGCGGCTCAAAAGTATATTTTGCATTATGATTTCTGCCAATGATTTTTCGAACAGTTCGACGATAGCTACAAAGTTTGCTGCCAGATGCTGAGGCAACAATGTTAAGGGGTTACATGGGTTTCGTCGGGTAAAAAAAGCCTTTTTACAAAAAATTTTTGAAAAAAATATTTTAAACTCAGCCATTGCAACGCCATTTCCGGTGACCCCTCGGTAAAAAGATGCGCAGGATAACTTCTTACGGGATCATCTAAAGTGAAAAAATATGTGTTTTAGCGCTGAAACCTTAACTTAGAACTTGGACGAAGGAAAAAAAGGACTGAAAAAAAGGACGAGAAATCTTGTCAACTGACTTCAAAAACACAGTTTCGAGAAGACGGCACACTTAGCCTAGCTAGCCTCGAGCGCTCAAGTTCTCAAGGCTGTATATTCGAAACTATTACTCGGATCAACTTGAAAATAGAGGACAATAATCTAGAGGTGTTGTAGAATTTAATAAGACAATAAATCAACTTTTTGAAACCCGTAAACCCATGTAGCCACTTAATAGAATATATGAAATTTACTTGATTTTTGGGAAGACAACGTATTTTCTCTTACAAACAATTTGTAAATATGTTTATCGTCAAACTATAAAGAGAGCAAGTAAGCGCTAAGATACAAACATCTTATACTCTCTCTTAAATGTAATTAGGCACATGCAGCAACAACAACGCACACATTTATCAGTGTCAATGTCAACAGTGTAAGTGCCATCAAGCGGGCACTCACACACACACATACATATACTTCAGTACACCTTCAACAAATAAACTATGAAGGGGTACAGTGCTTGCAACATAACAACGCAGTTACACGTGAGATCACGCGTGCAACATGGCGCTACAACAAACATTGTAAATTATGCGTGATGCCACAGAGAGATAGGCGCAGCTGTCTATGGATCCTCCAACTATGCAAAGAGCAAGCAAAGGTGCGCGTCACACACATACACATACACACATAAATGTATGCATAAGTGCGTGCGTGTTTGTTTAGAGGTAAGTACCCGCATGCATGCCGCCAGATAAAAAACCCACAGTTCCAACCGATTCTGTGGACCCTGCACTGCGCGCTTGTTGCGACATTTAATTGCCGCCAGCGAAGCACGCACACACACACACATATAAATCAACAGATTTATAGCGGAAATGCAAACAAACGAATTGAAGTTAAACATTTGACCCAGGCCAACAAAATTTTCGGAGAAAAAACGAAGACATAAAAAATAGCTCAGGCGAAAGAGCGACTAAGTGTGGCCAAGACCTTGTTGCAACAAAAGCAACTTTTGAGAAACACATAATACGACTTGACGTGTGCACATGTATGTATATGTGTGTCTTCGGCTTGGTTAGTGCGATGGCTATCTTTTGAGAATATAGACGCAGCCCTACATTCGAGCGCTGTCTTCTAGCGGCGTGCAGCTGCAACGCGCTCATAATGTCTTTCCCAAAAAAGTGTTTGTAAACAAAAAAAATTGTTTACATTGAGTAGGGGTGTTGTTGTTGTTGTTGTCGCGTTTTTTGTTGCGTGGCTTTTCGGAAAAGTGTTGAAATTGCTGTGTTTTGTTTATCGAATCAAGAAGCGAAGATCACATTTTTCATTGGAATTTTGTTTACATTGTTGTTGCCTAAAACGGCCACGATGTTTTGAAGTGAAGGCGGGAAAAACGCGCTCTCAAGTAGGGGAAGCGCAATTGCAGCGCACGCTGTCAAAGGAGAAGTGCTTTTTTGCTTCACAGATTTCTGTTACTTTGTATTGATTGCCTTAACATACACACACACATACATACATACGCCTTTGTACAATTGTAAGAATACAAAATAAAAAGTGAAAGAACGGAAAGGGCCGTCAAGCCGTCAGGCCAATAGAGTATTCACACCCGAATTGTCGAGCGCCTTGCCGTTGATGGCATTATTGGTGCGGCGCTTTCCTCGAGCCACTTCATTTGCATGTAAACAAAGGCAGTCCGTGCTGGAAATGCAGAAAGCGCGCACTTGAGCCAAAAAGTTTTCCAAATCTATTGTTTGTTTCTGAAATTGGGGTCGCCATGCAGCAAATATTCATGTGCCCCTACATATACACACATATGCATCTTTATAAGTACAACAATAAATCATAGAAATTCCGAAATTCAAACTGAAAATGGGCGTTTTTGTTGTGCTGAACTAGCGGTTGTAGTTGTTAGTAGTTGGCTTGGCGGAAGTTAGGCTTCGCTGCTTCTTTGCCGCGGGCATGCCATGCAGCTGCGCGTGCAACAGTTGCCACCAAAAGTACAAAACCATGTCATTAATGTTGGTTAGCTTAACGGTTTGTACAATTTTCACCTACCCATCAAGCCAAGCTGGAGTGGTTAATGATTTTTAACATTTTTTTTAAGTTGTTTTTGAGTTTTTTTTCTGTTAAATTTTTTGCCTTTGTTAGATTAAGATTAATGATTTACGTTGAGGGGAGGCTTTACTGATTTATGTAACGCTAAAAACATAGTAAAAAATGTAAAAATAGAAACAAAGAGTTGGAAAAGTATTGAAATACTTGCACATACAAGTAAACAGCTTGTTGTGTACCTTTAATTAATGCAGCTGATTAAGATTTCGAAGCTGGCGCCCACGGAGAGCTTGGTAAACAATGCTACTGCCTGCTGCCCTAATGACAGTGGTTAGTGTTTTTAATCACTTTCTTTTTAACAAAATACCTTAAAGAAAATTGTTAACTGTTGTTTTGGTTGGCGTTCAAATCAATCAAATTTAAGACATTCACACGCATGTGCCCGAGGTAACACATTGCCACGTGCAAGTGGTGGTTACAAATGTAGTAGACACTATTTTTTGTATAACGTTATTTTTGAAAAAAAAAAATTATAATAATATGCAATGGTTCGAGTTTTTCGTTGACACTAAATATCGTTTAACTTCGTATAAGTTGAAAACAGTATTAGGGTGGGAATAAATTTTTTTTTTGCATTGTACTCTGAAAATATATTTTTAGACACTTCTGCGAAAATCTCTCCAAGTATAAGCTCTTAACTGTAATCGTTAGGTCCTCCGCCTTACACTTTTTTATTATACCCTGAACAGGGTATACTATTAAGTTTGTCACGAAGTTTGTAACACCCAGAAGGAAGCGTCGGAGACCCTATAAAGTATATATATAATTGATCAGTATGTTGAGCTGAGTCGATTTAGCCATGTCCGTCTGTCTGTATATATACGAACTAGTCCCACAGTTTTTAAGATATCGTTTTGAAATTTTGCAAACGTCATTTTCTCTTTAAGAAGCTGCTCATTTGTCGGAACTGCCGATATCGGACCACTATAACATTTAGCTGCCATACAAACTGAACGATCGGAATCGAGTTCTTGTATGGAAAACTTTTGCAGTTGACAAGATATATTCACTCAATTTGGGTTAGATTATTTTCTAAGGCTACAATGTATTCTCCGAAGAAATTGTTCCGATCTGCTTACTATAGCATATAGCTGCCAAACAAACCAAACGATCGAAATCAAGGGCTTGTATGGTAAACTTTCGCATTTGATGTGGTATTACTCCGAAAAAATTGTTCAGATCGGATTACTATAGCATATAGCTTCTATATAAACTGAACACATAGTTACTAAAAGAAATGCACCTGTGAAGGGTATATTATCTTCGGTGCAGCCGAAGTTAACGTTTTTTCTTGTTTTTAGCTTATTATTATCAGATATACATATGTATGTACATATCTTGATTCTTACTACTTGAAACAAATATTTCGCTTCAGAGGTTTTGTAAAAAATTGAATGCTCTTCAAAAGAACTATTCCGATTTTTTCGTATACCCGGCCGTTCAAAATATATGAATGGTTGAAATTCGATTATTTTAAAGTTTTTTTTTCTCATGAGTTGAACTCAATGAAAAAAATAATTTCGAGTCCACTTTGATTTGAGCTGAAATGACAGACAGTACGTCAACACTATTATGCGAATGCGTAAGAATATTTTCGAGAATAGTAAAAGTTAATGGCGCTCAATCGAAAGAATATAATAATTATATATAAAGGATTTATGTTTATTGTTATTAATCCCTCTGAATATAAATGTACAATATTATTTATGGGTAAAAATATTTCGCTTTACCACATAATATTCAATACATGTATGTATGTATATGTAGCATAAAGTGTTCCGCTCTCAAATTTAACCAATATATAACCATTTTATAACCAAAACTCAAATTTTGTTTCAATAGGTGGTTTATATATATCCTTCGCCTATAAGTTTATGAAAAGTGATGTTACATTATTTTGCATTTTAGGCGACGAAATGTAATCCTGATTACAAAAAAAAAAAATATTGTGAAATTCTTCATCACATAATTATTTGACCCATTCTTATTCATTATATTTATGCATGTAAAACAAAATTTCACATACACATACACATATCAGGTTCAAAGGTAAAGTGATACGTACATTCAGTCAAATTTTATCCAAATTCAATTGCATATCCTGCAGACTTCCACGACACACAGCATCCGCTCGCTTGAATTTTATGTCTTTTCAAAAAAGAGCTAACTTTCACTTTAATGATGAAATCACCAACTAAAAATCACTTAGAGGTTTGTTATCCTTTCTATATTGGATATGTATTTTGTTTTTGTTTTTTTTTTCGATTTTCAATCGTTTGCTCGAATCTTTCGTTCGATATAACTTTCCAATAAATAGTAGTTTACAATTGTAAATAATATTTATTTGTTGTTTTTATAAACACTGCACAAGTAACTTTGAAATAATCCAAATGTTTCACTTGAAATTCATGCAATCAATGAAATCCAGCTGTACCAAAGCGCGATTCCCCAAACGAGTTGTGCACTTATCCGTAATATGTTGCGCGACGGTCCAAAGCGGTTTTCAAACTACACGCCGGGACGCGAAAAACATGAAAAATAGGGAAAAAGCAGCGCGTCACCCAACCGCGGCGAATGAATGCAACTGGAAGCGAGTAAGCGAAAGAGAGGAAGAGAGAGCGAGCGCGTGTGCAACATAAACTTGGTTTCCGCCAGAAAAACACTTTCCAATTGTGATGGCATACAATTCCAATAGAAAAAGTGCGCTTGTGTGTGTGTATGCAACTGATGATTATGTTTTTATGCCAGCAGCAGACATGGAAAGCCGTGATCACAACTTGTGAGCCACTATTTTAAGGGATGGACGAGGCAAAGCACAGAGAAAGAGCAGACGACCAAAGAGTGGTTGCTACAAATTTCATGCGATAGGTGAAAAGAAAGAGTATATGGATGTATGTATCAATGCACACACACTCGCTTGGAAGGCAACATAGAGCGAATGTGGCTCAGTTGAGAGTGACATCGTATTATTTCCAGTGGAAAACGTACATTTGTATATGTGTGTGTAGATGTACTATCGCCGGTAGTGGCAGCAAGAGGACCAACACTGGCCGCCACAAGCGCATCTATAAAGTTAAATACACACACACATACTGTACACATTTGCTACGAAATTATGCAGTGATATACAAGTACATACATACTTATGTATGTATGTACGTGGGGTTTCTGCGTTGCGCCTGCATATTACCGTTACCCTGATGATGAATATTCGCATCTGTAACCAAATAAAATACACTAGGATGCCCAGCACACAACAGAAAGCAAAAAACGTAAAGATATCTATGTATATATGTATGTATGTATATATGTTTGTATGTATATATGTATGTATATATGTTTGTATGTATGTACATATATATGTACATATATGTATGTAAATACAGATTTTTGTTTTGCTACTTTCTTGTTGTACAGCAGCCAAATCGCGAGTGTCGTTAATATAGACTTACACTCTGCGGCAAAAGTGAGGATGCAGGGTTAAGTATTAAATTTTATATAAACAATTTTATAACTTTGCCATTATTTTCTTTGCCATTATTTTCTTTTATATTTTTAAATAATATTTCAGTTCGTTTAGTTTAGTTAATCTTTTGAATTTTTTTTTCTAACCAAAATATATGAAACATTCAGTACCTTTAATTAGTAGAGGGTAGAATTTAAAAAAAAGTCCTATGTTCTAAATTATAAAAAAAAATATTTATATTAATATTTTTTTGAAAATATATATACATAAGTATGTATGCGTATCCGCATACTTATGTACCTATTTTTGGCACCATAACAAACAACAACAAAATGGCATCAAAAAAACGAAAATGAATCGGCAATGAGTGAAGAAAATTCACAACAACAAAGCGCAGAGGCAAAAATGAGGCATCTTGAACGTCAGTACGTATGTATGTATGTATGTATGCTCGTTATTCCCAAAATGCTGCCCGAATTCCACTGCGGCCGCGGAAGTGCGCTCGCCCCAAAGAAGAGAGATTTGAAAATTTGTCAGCAAGGATTTGCAATAAAAAATAGAATGTCTTTAAGTAATTGCTATCCACCTTCCGCCACAGGTTGCAACGAGCATTGCATGAACTCTGTGCACTGAACTTTCCGGTTGCCAAATTGGCGTTGGCAACAGCTGTCACGTTCGTTGAGTGAGAACTGCAAGCAAGTGGATGACGTTGTTAAGGAAACGCTCTAATTTACGTGAAGTGGCAAGGTATACACAAACGTTTATTCTCCTCGTAGCCCATTAAAGTTCTAACGGTTCCGCCGTGCATATTTCCTGCTTTGTGATGCACACGAACACAAAGTCAGAATTATCCCGGGCATTTCGAGGTATCGTTAGCTCACATTTATTTGATTTTCCATATTCGTGCTTCAACGCGCCACCCTCAGCCAACTTTCTCTAATGCTAATGATAAATGAATGCTTGGCTGAAGCCTTTGCCTTTACCGTCTCTGCAGGCTTGTACGGATGTTTCAGGATTTGTTCGCAAAAAAACTAGTGGATGCAACCACATGGCAAAAGCTATGGTAAGGCAACTATGTACGTTTACATACATATGTATGTATATACATGCGCAGCATATGTATGTCATTACAGCAAAACTTTATCATTATCTCTGCGACCATGTAACTGAACAAAATTTTTAACACACCACCAACAATAACACTGAAAAAAAGCATTTTTTTCACACCCCCTGTAGGAAAGTCTTAACGAAATAACGTACTGAACGGCTTGCATTTCTTCAGTTTAACATTTAATATCCCACGTACAAAGGTTAGTTCTCCGAACAAATTGCACTAACTTTTTGTACATGAATACATCCATACATTCATAAGTACTATGAGTTCAAATAGCAATTATGAAAGTAAACAAAAATTAAAATTATAGTTTTTTATAGAAGCTTGCCAATTTCCTACCGGGTGTGTATGATGAAATGTACACCAACGCTTATTAATGACTATAAGCATAGGCTTATCTTCGGCAAGCGCGTTCATTGCTTTCTCTCAAGTTGCGTATTTTCCGACAGCAGGACTCGCTGTCGTCGCGAATTTGATTATCTACCCTTGGAAATCGCTTTTTGAAACACACCCGCAAACAAACCTTGGCATTATGAGGTTCATAACATTTCGAACAGGCACAAAGTCTGATATTTTAGTCGCGCCATATTTAAAGTTTTTAAGCGCATTAAGCAGATATCTGCGATAATCCGTGAAAATTTTAGTTTTGTCATAGGGTGTAGAATTAAAGGGATAAAATCCAGGGGGCTTCTATTAGAATTATAAGTTGGTCTCGGTAGAAATAAAAACAATCGACTTTATCATGTTGAATGACATCTATGTACCTCCCTCTTCTTCTTCTTTACAGTAATCGTTCATGCCTTTACACCGTATTGCAGGACAGGAATAATGAGTGACTTATAGAGTTCTGCTTTTGGTCGTCGAGAGAGGGCTTTACTTCTCAAATCCCCATTCAGTCCGAAGTAGCACCTGTTGGCAAGAGTTATTGTCCGTTGGATTTCGAGGCTGATGATGTTGTTGGTGTTAATATTGGCTTCAAGATTGACGAAATTATCTACGGCTTCGAAGTTATGACTGTCAACGGTGACGTGGGAGCCAAGTCGTGAGTGTGACGAAATCACAATTTGGGGTAACAGAAACTCGCTAGTGTAGAGGCTCCCTGCAATATCTTGAAAATAGCCCCAAAGGCGACAAAAATATCCAAAACTCTACAATCATCAAAATTTATTTTTTAAGAGCGGCTTAAAATAAAATACAGTTATCCAAGCGATTAAATTCTTCATTCATTCCTTATTGATTTTGCTAGTAGCTTTTTTTACACTTTCCGTCGATGTCCGTTCGATCCCCGTATCTGCAGCAGTCTCTTATCTCTTTCCTTGATATTCCTTGCCTGTGTTAGTATATACATATGTACATATGTAAATAGTGCGGACGTGAGTGTTCACAATTCATTAAACTTTCTAATATTAAAGTCGGCATTATTCTCTTTTTGCAAGGCAGATGTTTAAAGGCACGCTTTCTCGGCGGCCCGCATCAACCTTAGCCGGAATAAAAAATGCCAAACCACAGCAAAGGCAAAGAGAGACCTACAAAAGAATATCCCACATGAAACACATGTTTTGTGTGGGTTCTGTTGTCAACTCCTTTTCATTACTCGTGTGTGTTTGTTTGTTCTTTTGTGTGCTTTTGAATTCATTCAAAGTTTTTTTTAGCTGCTGAGCTCTCGATATCTTAGGATTCCGGCGTAGATACATGCATGCATGTGCTTGTGTGCGTGTGTTTGTGCACCATTCTGTCATATTTTAGCGCAAACCAACTGGTTCCTCTTTAATTTCCGCTTGACGTTGCGGCTGCTCCTTTGAGAAATGCGTGAGCGGGCATAAATGAGAACGATTATTATTACGACGTTCGTTGGCGAAGGCGCTGCACACACACACGCACGCACTAACGAACTGGGATAAGTTCATATGTATGGGTTAACGGATGCCAACCATGAACTGGCAGTCAGTCAGGCGCTGATTGAAAGAATACAAATTTGCTCTTTTTATTTTTTTATTGTTGTAATCGTACGTTTTGTTCTTCCTGTTACTCCGCAGCGCTCATTGAACGCCAACGCAGTTAAAAAGCAGTCGCGGACGGACGGTATGTTGAACGGACAAATAAGCATGACATGATTCCGTCATGTACGTGTGTATATGTGTGAGTATGTTTGCCTCATTTGTCAGTCAAATGAATTGTGTGGTTGCGGTTGTTGTTATTGTTTGCTTGTTTGTTTGCACAAAGTGTACTTGTATGTTTGTATGTGTGTGTGGTTTCATACCCTCATTTCTCACATCCGAAGGCATCGAAATTATGTTGAAGTACTCGGTGGTTGTTAGTGCTGCTGACCAATATATGAATCCATACATACATACATACATATGTACATATACATAAGTGAAGAAAAATATGCGTGTAATGTGACACTGGTTGTTACCAATGTTTAGAGGCCTTACACTTGTCTCGGCATGTTCCCCGAAAGCACAATAACACAAGAACAACGGATTCGAATTGAACTTTGACAGCTTCGAAATTTCGAATTATTTCACTTTAAAAATGTACATAAATATAAACGTATATACATACATATGTATGTATGTATGTGAAATAAAATTTCAATATTCCTATCAGAAATGTTAACAACTGCTGAAGACACATAACAAAAACAAAACATACGTACACGTACATTTGTATGTAGATATGTATGCAATTAGGTGGGTAGCGGTAAATGTGCATTCGTATGTGTGTGTGTGTGTAAGTCTGATAAAGCATTTAAGTGCAAGTAGGTCGCGGGGATAGTGGTTGACAGACAGACAGCCGAACAGGCACATTCAATCAACAACCAATATAAACTTGCACGCATACATACACACACAGATGTATAGAGCTCGTTGCTCGTCGGCTTGTTTGTCACTTTTGTGTCTGCACAGCTGGCACAGCCGAAATGCAGCCGAAAAAGTGCAGTCTGAAATTTAATATAAAAATTCGTTTACTGATTATTTCGATTCGAGGGGTGCCCCTCAACACCCCTCAAGTTTTTGAACATTTGTCATTAAACCATGGGCTGAAGTACACATGAAAATATAACCTCGATTTAAATTCTAGTCAATTTCTATAGCTTCTTTTTAAATGCTGTCACTTCCAAATTTCCAAACATACATACATATCTACGTTGCAATAATTACAACACCACTAAAAGGTAGTTTCAAACCAATCAAAAACACAAATTTCAAAACAAACTATTTTTAAATTTTTTTTATTATTATTTTGGCTCAAAAGTCTTGGTTACAAACGAAAACATCAAAAAAGTCCACAAAATAGTATTGTATGACCTTAAAGTGAAGTTGTTGGAGATAGTAGGTTGTCTGAAGATATCAACCGAACGTGCATATCATATAATTTACGTATGTTTGGGTATGAGAAAGCTCTGTGCAAAGTGGGTGCTACGCGAGCTCGCCTCTGACTAAAAACAATGACGGGCTGATGATTTGGTGCAGTGCTTGGAGATGTTCAAGCGCAAGAAACCCGAGTTTTAGCGTCGATATGTGACAATGGATGACACATGGCTCCGTCATATCACTGCGAAATCCAATCTACAGTCATCCGAGTGGACTGGATTCAATGAACCCGTTTCAAAGCGTGAGAAAATGCAATAGTCTGCAGGCAAGGTTATGGTGTCTGTATCCATTGAAAAAATTAAAGTTATCAGCAGCAACTGTTATATTGCGATATTGGACCGCTTGAGAGACAGAATCACCGAAAAATGGTGCATTGATAATGCACAGTGTCACAAGTTGGTGAAAACGATGGCAGAAATCCATGCATTGGGCTTCGAATTGCTTCCGTTTCCGCCATATTCTCCAGATCTGGCCCCAAGCAACCATTTCCTGTTCTCAGATCTCAAAAGAATGCTAGCTGGGAAAAATGTTCGTCGAATGAAGAGGTGACCACCAAAACTGAGGCGTATTTTAAAGCAAAGCACAAATCGGACTATAAAAATGGTGTCGAAAAGTTGGAGGGTATCACCCATGAAGGGAACTGTGTATGTTGAATGTTTTTCAATTGACTTGTTATCAGACATTTTCTGATGTGTGTTTCCCAATTACTTTTGGAGTCGGCTCTCTAAAGCTCTCCAAACTCTTAAATATTAATTTACCATTCTTAACCTAAATTATATATTTTTTTAAGAGTGTTCTTGTGAGTTGCAAACACTCTCTAAATTAGAGTAATGAAAGTCGGGTACTCATTACTTTCATCTGGCAACTCAATCCAAATGCATAAAAATTATGAAAAATAAAAGTAAATTTCTTATTGAAAGGAAGCTTTTGCAATAAAGCCGCCCGACTTCCCTATATACATATATAAATATTTGTTAGGAATTCAAATTAAGAATGTAAATGTGACACTTCCCCGGCAAACAGGCGATGGTTTAAAAGCAGTCAAATAAACTTCATCTGCTTTCGAGAAATTGCAATTCAAGTACACATAAGATTTGCACGCAAATGCATTCATATTCTAGCTGATAGTTCACATATTTTTAGAATGATATCTGTCCCGAGCTTTGCGGTTCCTTTGCCTTTTTTTGGTTTCTGTGGTTATTTGCCTTACTTACGTGCATTTCCGCGCTGTTCCTCATTCATCACTTACTTGTTTTCTCTTCTTTGTCGGCCTGTTTTTTTGCACTCAAAGCACTTGTCGTTTGGGCGCCGCCACTGCGAACTCCTAATCACGTCAGTCTCCTTCTGATTCTGAAAAGTTTCGCACAAATATGCTTATCTAAGTCACACACACACATTCTTAGTGGAGTTGCTCGCCACCGCAAGGCTTTATTTGCAAACGGCATTTTGGCTCTGCACTGCACATTCCATGTGGCACAGAACACGCACATGCAACACACACCACCGCTTCCGCTCCGCCACTTATATCATGCCTACAATCATTTGCATATCCTGCCGCGTGGTTCTGCTGATTTTAATCCTTTACATTACCCAAATAGTGTCTGTGAGTAGTTTCGTTAGCAGACGGTTGTAGCATCCGTCCGTCTGTCCGTCAGGGACTGCAGTCTGTCTGCATCCTCTTCATGTATTTTGTTTGTGTATAAAGTGAATTACTTATTTGCATTCCGGTTTTGTTGTTGGCGTTTGCAGTTTTGTAGACACACCTCAAAAAGTAGTGGGAAGAAATGCCTTAAAGTGCACTTCTGCCCGTATTTTTGCTCTCATTCATCAGGATTCTCAGTTTGCGGCACGCTTTCGAAGTTGAAATCTTCTTAGGTTGCACGCGGGCAAAAGTTAATGAGTGTACTTTATCAAAAGTTTTCAAATAAAGTGGTTTTTGGGTTAATTTGGGCTGGATGTTTACTTAACCAAATTGCACGCTCCCTTGAGTTTTCCGAGAAGATTTCTTCGTCAATGTCTGATTTTTTTACATATGTAACAGAATTTTAAATTTGCTTGGAATTTGTTCATTTAGATACCGAATTTGTTCATTTAGATACCGTTTCAGCGGTTATAGCCGAGTTAACATCAGCGCGCCAGTCGTTCTTCCGTTTCGCTGTTTGACACCAATTTCACTTGAATCCAACAGAATCTTCCTCTTCCCCTGCTTCCACCGGTAGGTACTGCATCGAATACTCTAAGAGCTGGAGTATTCTTATTCATTCAGACGACATGACCTATCCATAATTCGCTGAACTATGTCTATGTCGTCGTTTATTACATAGAGCTCGTCGTTCCATCGAATGCGATATTCGCCGTGGCCAACGCGCATAGGACCATAAATCTTTCGCAGTACCTTTCTCTCGAAAACTCCTACCGTCTACTTATCAGATGTTGACATCGTCCATGCCTCTGCACCATATGGCAGAACGGTAATAATGAGTGAATTATTGAGTTTGGCCTTTGTTCGTAGAGACAGGACTTTACTTCTCAATTGCCTACTCAGTCCAAAGTAGAATCTGTTAGCAAGAGTTATTCTGCGTTGAATTTCGAGGCTGACATTGTTGTTGGTATTAGAACTGGTTCGTGACGTGGGAGCAAAGTAGCGAGTGTGACGACTGCATTTTCATTCATACCCTACACATTTGCTTCGCTTCCTTATCCAGTCCGAAGAAATCATAACTAACAGCGAGCTTTATTGTAGGTTGGGCAGAGTACACTTAAATTCCAATCGTCGGGGATGCTTTCGTCATGTTCTACAAAGACGCTGATGCATGGTCCTTATCAGTTCTTTGCCGCCGTATTTGAATAGCTTGGTCAGCAATACAACGCCGCGTTGTTGCTCTTCGGACGGGTAATTGCTATTCGAACTTCTTCATGGTTGAACAACGGAAAGTCTGTTCCATCGTCATCAACTAAGGACTGAGGTTCACCATCTCCTGGAATTATGCTTTCACTGCCATTCAGTAGGCTCGAAAAGTATGCTCTCCATAATTTCAGCATGATGCATGAGGGCATTAGTCACTAGATCACATCTGGGGGTTCTTCAAGAGTATGCTCCGGTCTTGAAACTTTCTGTTAGTCGCCATTTCCTGATAAAGCGATAAAGGGAAATTATGGTTTTTCTTTGACTAGAGGTGGGGGATAACGAATTATACCATTTAAAGTGTTAATATGTATAATGACCCAGCAACATAAAAATTATTCAGTTATGTTGGATGTTAAGACAGCCAATGGACGATCAGCTCAACTTAAATTTACTCTTCGCGGATTGCAGGTTCAATATACCGTCTTTTGTCTACATCTCAACACTTATACTTTCTGTGGCAACTATTTTGGATAAAGGTGTATACTGCTCCATCTTCCATTTAGGAAAACTCTTTTCGTTTTGAGGTAAGTTTGATGTCTAGGTTATCTCTTGTTTCGATCTAAGAGTAGCGCGACTCTTTCAATTTGATTTTAGAAGACAGGAACTCCTTTGAGAAATATACTTCTCCTTATTTTTCCATTCGGGTTTCACTCTATTTTATCTGTTGGGGCTAGATTGACTTGTTTCTTGTCTCAAACTTTTTCCAGAATTGCTTGAAGAAATAATTCAATCTACAACTAAATATTCTAATGTGAACTTTTTCTAGACAAAGACATGAAACTTCATTTGAGTTGCAGTTAAGAGACTACACAACGAGCTTTCCATAGCACTCATGCCCTTCCAATGTGTCTGTGCAATTGAGGAAGAAAACCCACTCGTGATCAATGTCTACACCTACGTACAATGGGCTGCAACAACAACCTAATAACTATAATTACAGCAAAAGGATGAATGCGTCCATTAGATGTGGCGACGACACTCCAAAACTGACAATAATGTCGTTGTCACTGTCGCTGTCGCTTATGTTATTATTATTATTATGTTGTTGCTGTTGTTGTTGTCGCCGTTGCTGTTACTGTTGCTGTCATTTCTTCCACTCAAGCGACTGCAAATAATCGCAAACAATAGATGCATGTTCTGTTCGGCGCAAAGACGTCTTGTGTTCGCTGGCAGACAAGAATAACAGTAACATAACGAGCCGAATAAGGTTTAAAAATAAGAATAAGAATACAATAAAAAGCCGACCAAGTAGGAGAGTACAATAACTTGCAGCAACAATAACAGTAAAGTACATGTGGAGCAATAAATGACAGAGCAGTAACTTTCCAAAAATGAGAGTAAAAAATAAATAGAAAAGAAAATTACAACAAAATTACTGTGATATTAGGCACAAGCTGACGACAAAGGAGCATCCAGCCGTACCGTTGCGCCAGCGCAGACGCGTAAGTTAAGGCAGCGGCATGCATTCGCCTTGCCAGCAAATAGGTGGATGCAACGAGCGCAAGTGGCAATAAATAGCGAGCAACAATTGCAGCACAGTGGACCTGCAGCAGCACAGCATCCGCGCTGTTGCATGCGAACAATGGATGAATGCACCCACTTCACTTCAGTCAGCCAGTCAAAAAGCAGTGCGCCCATGCACACAGTAATGCATACATACATACATATGTATATAGAAATAATACTTATATTGGAGTACAATACTAATGGTGTATGGAAGAATGAGAAGAGCACCGCATAAAGGAAAGGAAACAAGCAATGACAAAGCAAATGCAGAATATCTTATAAACAACAACAACTAACAATGGTGAAGAAAAGAAAGCGGCTGCAATAAAGAATTTACTGCCTACCGGGACTCCGCGATCAAATAATATATACATATGTATGTATGTACTCGTATGTATATACATTTATATGAAAATCCTGGATGCACATAACAGTAACTTGAAATTTTAAAAAGTTCGGGAGGAAGTGTTGGGTGTTGGGTTAACAATGCAAAGCATTAACCTTTAAATTTTGCATAAAGTTCTGACAACGTCAGCAAAGGATTCGTTTCTCAAGGTCACTTGTTCCTCTCGGTTAATTTTTCGGGTAAGATCAGAAATAATGTACCAAAACCGGTCGATTTTTTAAATACGAAGTCTTACTCTCTAAGTTCTAAGCTTAGGAGGGTCGTGCTTAGCTAAATTTGGGAAAAGCTCAACTTTATCTTTCTTGAACTCTCTCTAACCGCAAATTAACCAACACATTAGTTAAAACTCTATCTAAGCATATCATCAAAGGTCTGCTAACCTCTAGCCCATCTCAAATTCATATTTCCCCATTATTTAAGCAATTGAAACATTTTTCTTAAAATTTCTGTCAACTGGACTCATTCACTCGCAGCATAACAGAAGCAATCTTAGCTTTCTTACAACGTTTGGACTTGGTAACCGTATTTTCCTCCATTAAATAAGTTCGGTAATATTTCATATTATACAAATATATATGTATAAACTCCATGGCTGCTTTTTTTGTACCATTTATGTACCTCTAAGCCAAGCTATTGATTTTTGTTTTGAACCAACAGTTCGATATACAAATGTTAACGTCTGTTGGCAACAATTCCCTCTTTTTTACGTCGGCTGACTAACTGTGCGAGTTCTGGCTGCTTTGACACTTCAGTTTTTCACTTGGCATTTCATTCTGCTTCTTTTCCATTTACTTTCGCCTCTTCGTTGCACTATTTTCATAGTGTCTTATGGTTGCTTTCGAGGAAACCCTTCAAATTTTTAGTTACCTTTTTCTGCAATTGTGGCAGTTTTCCACCTCTGAACCCTTAAAGTCTCACACACAAACCTGTTCGATTGTATGTCTGTACAGCCAATCCTCGTGTTAATTCGTGAGTGATGGCAAAACTTTCTCCGCCCGCATTGCTTTGCATTTCACGCCACAGTTATCCGATTAGAATTTTTTATGGGAACCTAAGTAACAACCTAAAAAACAAAAGTGGTAAATAATAGCGCATACATATGTACTTACATATGTATATATAAATGTTGAGCACTATGCATAGCTCGTGTTTGAGTAATCCCATTCAAGTGTCGCTGGAGTGACTGTAAAAGTGACCAAAAGTTTCTATATGCAAGGCGAATTCCAATTAAACTGGACATTTTTGAAAAACTTACAAAGATTATATTCTGTTCAGTTAAGCCTCCAGGAAACGAGGTTGAAGTTCCGCTGAAGAATCTATTTCATTGAGATAATTTGAAGGAATATTGAACAAAGTTGTGTGTATTTCTTGTAATTTTTGTCTAGAACCGGACTCATCGCCTCAAAGACGTAGGCATAATTTGGCTACGTCAGTATAATGGTACAATTGAACATGCGATTCTGGAAATGCGACTAAGCATCGTCGATTTGCTTCTGATTTTTTCGTTCTTGAGGAGTTAAGTCGAAGGTCTCACCCGAACATTAAATTTTTCTCATAGAGACTAAACTCTCCGACAATGCGGCAAATATAATTTTTATCTTCTAGGGTATCAGTATATCAAACACATTTATGACATTTGACATTTCTCCTTTAAACTCTAAAAAAAAAAAATTCATTATTGTCCCCTGTCGAGCGATCACATAGAATTCGATCCAGGAGTTTAATATGTATATTTCGTCTTGAATCCCAACAATTCTTCTTCTTTTTTTCGTTCTTCCTTTTCGCTGTTTGGCATCAACAGGAGATTCCAGGTATAGCCAGGAACCTGGTCTATCCAACGGAGTGGAAATCTTCCTATGCTTCCCCCGTCGGCTACTGCGTCGAATACTCTCAGAGCTGGTGTGTTTTTATCCATTCGGACGACATGACCTAGCCGTAGCTATTGTCTCTTAATTCACTGAACTCTGTTAATGTCGTCATACTAGAGTATATCTTGTACAGATCATATTCTTATCGCATGCGATATTCGCCGTTGCCAATGCGCAAAGAACCATAAATCTTCCGCAGAACCTTTCTCTCGAAAACTCGTAACACCGACTCATCAGATGTTGTCAGTCAATGCCTCTGCATCACATAGCAGGACGGGGATGACGAGTGACTTGTAGAATTTGGTTTTTGTTCGTCGAGAGAGGACTTCACTCAATTGCCTACTCAGTCCGAAGTAGCAGCTGTTGGCAAGAGTTATTCTGCGTTGAATTTCGAGGCTGAGGTTGTTGTTGGTGTAAAAGCTGGTTCCAAGATAGACAAAATTATCTACGACTTCGAAGTTATGACTGCCAACAGTGACGTGAGAGGCAAGTTGCGAGTGCGACGACTGTTTGTTTGATGACAGGAGATATTTCGTCTTTCCTTCGTTCACTACCAGACCCATATGCTTCCATTGCTTCCAGTCTGGAGAAAGCAGAACTCACGGCGTGGTATTTGAGACTAATGATATCAATATCATCGGCAACAATTGCAGTAACATTAAACTTTTACGAAGTAAGTAATGGATTTTTTCTTTATTTGTAATCATATTGCCACTGGAACAAACCTTTAATACAAGCAAACTACCGATCAGCGAAAACTGTCCGAGAGTCTTCAAGAAACCTAGAGAAATAAAGATGCCTACATATTTATCCGTATGTTTGAGTGAGTAATCATGTTTATGGGGATTTAGAAACGCTTCAGCGCGCTGTTGGCTGGCATGATGGCGATGTCGGCGTTCGTGGTGGGTGGCGCGGTGCGGCAGTGTTGCATGAACATGTTCGGGTCGTGCTTGCATTTAAGTGGTCATTGCTTACAAGCCCTCATACAAATGCATACATATGTATGTATGTGCATTTATGTGCAAATTTCTCCAGCAAGCTAGCGCTGTTGGTGGTTCGCAAGCACATGTGTGTGTATGTTTGCCATTTTGTACTACAAATTTTATTGTATTTTAATTGATTTTCAAATGTGCATTCCGTAGTTTTCCAGCTTTTGTGTCCGACTTTTTATTTGCCATTTCCATTTACAACATTTTCATGTTATTTATGTAAACATTTGTAACGCTTGTCGGACATGAGCACATGAGCAGATCTATGCTCATACTTTCGTACATGTAAGTATATGTATATATATACATACTTGTGTGTATGAATGTTTGTACGTAAGACTGTATGCTTGTGAGAAAGTCGCAAAAATTACCGGGTTATTGTCGACGCCGATGATGAAGCAATTAGGAGTTGATATTCGGAATGATGCATATGGTACATAAGTATGTACTTATAAATAAATCTATAGATATTATGTAGTTGGGGGTATTTATGACATTTAAGTAGACTGAAAATTATTTTAAGTGTATTTTCAAGAGAATCCCTTGGAAATGGTTTAGCCGAATTTGATAAAATTTGTGGAATATCTCCTAAACGAACTTAAAGAATTGAAGAAAAGTGCAGTTATAGAGATGCTTCACTAAAAGTAGGTTCACCATAATGCCATTGTAAGTGATATAAAGGAAGAGGAAGTTGACTCCACCACCAGTCGCTCTTGTATAACGATTATAGGACCACACCACCACTTCTCAAGAAAAGGAAAGGGTTCCTTAAGGGTTTACATGGGTTTCCTCGGGTAAAAAACAGCCTTTATCAACATGAAACAAATTAAATATTTTATTAGAATTTGTTATTATTACAAACATACATTATTAACAAAAAAATTCTTAAATTTTTAGAAAAAAATATTTTAAACTCGGCCATTTCGACGCCATTTTCGGAGACCCCTCGGAAAAAAGATGCGCCCTCGTTGGCAGCGTAACTCCTTACAGGATCATATAAAATGAAAAATACGTGTTTTACTTGAAACCTTAACTTAGAACTTGGACGAAGGGAAAAGGAGAAAGAAAATTTGATTTCTGGCAGATATTTTTACAAAAAAAAAAAATCGCGACATTTTTTTTCAAATAGTTGTAATCAAAAAAACATCCTTCGTTCGAGTCTTTAAGGATTGTAACTCAAAGATCTGTGTAATATGTCTGAAGATCGGTTGAGTAGTTCTCGAGAAATCTTGCCAATCGACTTCAAAAACACAGTTACAAGAAAAACGCTTTTAAAGACGGCACACTTAACCTAGCTAGCCTCGAGCGCACAAGTTCTCAAGGCTGTATCACAGAAACTATTACTCGGATCAACTTGAAAATTTAGGACAACAATCTATAAGTGTTGTAAAATTTAATAAGACAATAAAAAGAACCGATTTTTTGAAACCCATGTAACCCCCTAACGGTCGCTCATCGATCACATTTCTAATTGAGAAAGCTAATCACAAAAACAGGTGAATTAAAGCTTCACAAAATTAAACTCCAGATCGGAAAAGTTTTTAGCAAACTCATAAGCGCCAGTTAAAGACATTGCCAATGTTAAGGAGAGCCTTAAACTTCCGTTATAATTCAGTTTATTTCCACAGTGGCGAACTTAAACTTAATTTATAATTTTACGCTCATTTTCAATGAAAAAATTCAACAAAAGTGCAATTTAAGCGTTTACTAATAAAAAACTGAAACTTCATTGTAACAGTACTTTCTACATTAATCTAAAACATGATTACATAAATCACCATTTCATCAACAGCAATTTGCCGTGGCATATTAGGCATTACAACCGAGCAGCTTTAAAGTATTTAACGATATTTATTTTTCCAAGCGAACACAAGGCGTTATGAAAGTTCGTTAATTACGGACGAAAAACGTAAAAGAAAGCAAAAACACTATTTACAGCAACAACATCGAACTAACGCTACTTCTGTAGAGCAATGAAGGTATTATCAATCAATCGTAGATTATCGTTCCATCAATGTTAACTTCGTTGGGGAAGATATGGGTGGCAATTATGAAGCCACAAGTAAAAGGGAACTGAAAGTTGCTTAGAGGGGCATTGAGACGCATATCAATTATCGAAAAATCTCACATGTCCATGAAGCTTTTATCACAGTGAAGTTATCTTAACACTTCAGTGTCATCTATATGTATATAGTAAGGAATAGACACTAGCAGCTTTCCGCAGCTCCTCCTCAAATATTTCTACGTACGCCACTGTGCACATCGTTATCTGCCACAGAGTAATTGAGTCAGCAATATTTCGCGCCATTTCCAGCTTTTTTTCCCTCTTTGTGTGTATAAATTGCTTTGTGATCACTTGAAGTAGCGAAATGCAGAGGAAAAACATTGGTCAGACACAATGTTGCGCTTCACCAGCAATAGAGGGGTCTACATAGCTGCTGTCCGATTGACGCCAGGGCGCTCTAGCCTGTGCTGGCGAATTAAATTCAACTTCAGACAATTCAAGTTGCAGAAAAAGTATCCGAGTCATTATCTATTTGAGGTTAGCTGCAATCGAAGACACACATGTACATATGTGCATACATACATACATACTTAAACAGAGGCAGGTTTGTTCGCATTGTGAAGGAGTAATCGGCTTCCCTGCTAAATTCTTTTCAAGGGAGCAGAACACTCGCACAAATTTCAATTGGAATATGATACAATGTACTCTCAATTTTATATTGCTTCAAAAGTTAGAAGAAAATCTTCAGGAAGACTACAAAAATAGGTCAGACAATTCATAATAAGATAGATTAGCGCTGGAGCCCCATTCAGTCGTCTCGACGCATCATTATCACTCACGCATACAAAATATTATTTATTGTTGACTGTGACCCCAAACTGGACCCACTCGCTGGGCCGCCTGTGTTCGTATCTAAGTACAATATTTTATCGGCACCAAAGTAGCTGTAAATTGCAATGCGAAAGCTATAACAACAAAAAGTGTGGCAGCTGGGCAGATCCGCTTTGATGCGATGAGATGGCCGATGCGATGCAATGCGCTGAATGCCATGGACTGCTGGCCTCTGGCAATTTGGTGCATTGAACTTTACACTCGGCCACAAACACACACACACACACTCACACCTACACGTTAATGCATAGGCACCTAAAGGTACGGGCAATATTGAGAGTGTTGCTAGCGTATTTCGTAGGAAGGAAATCGCATTGCATGCCACTTGGGTTTGCAATAAGCCACCAACAACAACAACAATAAGAACAGCTACAAGACAGCTTACAATAGCAGCAATTGCTACTGCAGATGCGGGCGAATCTTTCGACTCGACAACACACTCGCACACAAACTAGCAAACAGCATTTATTGTATGTACATATGTATGCATGTATAAATGTGCTTATTATCTATCAGCTCATAATGCGATTATAGGCCACTGCGCCTGGAGAGCCACAAATAAATAAATATTTCATTGGAAATGGCATCGAAAGCACATTTACAAAAATCTCTGTGTGTGCCTGGGATGCGGCTGCTAAGCCCAACGGATGGATATTTCATTTGCAGCAACAGCAAAAACAATAACAAGAAGAAGAAGAACGGAAACGCATCACAGTGCCGCAGCGCTGAGTGTTGCAAGCGCTAATCCTCCAGCGTGTGTTTGTGTGATTTGGATTTGTTGCAACATTTTGCAGCTGCAACGTTGAAATACGAGTGGCTGAGTGTGTTACGCGGCATTTACAAATTATTAATAATCAAAGCGATTGAAGTGCTCCAGCAGGCGGCGAAATAAAAATCAATAATAAAAAAGTGATAAATGTGGCCTAAAGCTGCATTAGCAAAGTCAAAGTGCCCTTTAACAATATACTATATATGGTATATGTATATGTATATACCGCAATACATACACACATTCGCTTGGAGCGCAATTAATGTGAAATTGCTCGCCCATTTCTCTTTTTCTTCAACGAAACCGAAATAAAAGCAATAAAAGTGTAATAAAAATTACAATAATTTACATACTCACACATATACATGCACACTCTGGTATTGTCGGTTCATAAAAAATGCGACGTCGTCAGCTGGCAGCAGATGTTCAGCCGCCCGAATGTTGCACTCTGGGTGTGTTGCCGCAAATTGTTGCATTGGATATACTTATGAATGTGAAAGTTTGTTGTTGCTTGTGGGCGTGTTTGCGTGCAACAAACCCTTTCATTTGGAAAATCTAAATAAAAAAGCCATTTGCCACGGATGAAAAGGTGTTGAGTTATTTGTCAAAACAAATGACTTATGAATAAAAAATGTATGGGTTTTAGTTGCTTGTATGAGTGAATGCCCCTTTGCATGCAACAACAAAAATATACCAAATTAAATATTTTAAAAAAGATATGAAAGAAAAGTAATATTGTAAGCAAGTGGCTTTCGCTCGACAATAATCTAATTTTAACAAATCCGGTATTTGTTTTCATAATTTTGGATATATCCAAAAGGAAGTTTGAAGCCCTTAAATTCTTACCTCCATTCCAAGGATTGTTGACTTCTTTGCATGTCAAACTCATAAACTCATGTCTCATCGGCAGTTATAATGCTTTCCCTGAATACGGAATCGGAATTCACACGATCAGGCATATCTATGGAGACCTGTTTATGATACTATTTTTGAACAAAAAATTTAGCTTTTTAGTGACGAGTTGAGCAAGAACGCGTTTTATATCCAAAATATCCACCAAAATCAATCGGACGGACTCGCGAAAGATGACGAGCTTTCTTGTCATCTCTCTTATACTTCCCTGACGATTTTTAAGCACCATATCCTTCACTTTTTTTAATATTTTCATCAGTTGAAGAGGACGAAGGTCGTCCAGAACGAAGCAAGTCTTCAACGATCTCTCGATCATCTTAGAAGGCTTTGTACCACTCTTCGGCTTGTGTTTTTGATGAAACTGAATCACCGTAAGCCTTTTCTAACATTCGTAACGATCTCGCGCACGAACTTTGGTTCGAAATACAAAATTTAGACAAATTCTTTGCTCTTATTTTTATCCATTTGTAAGAGTGTGCCGACTTAAAAATTTTGTCTTCTTACTTCTAACGTACATATGTAAGTGAAATGACATTCTAAATAATAAATGTCGAAAAGGCTTTATGTGGAACTTAAACTAGTTTCGGAGAAATGCTAAGTTCAATTAAGTTCATTTCTCGTGAAGCTACGAAGAATCTCACTTGGACTGCCAAAGACGCGGTTGTGTTGTCCAGAACTCTTAGGTATGGATCAAAAAGACCATCGAATATGAGTAGAGCCTGTCACAAATGAGGTGACTAATATCAATTTCAGCCAATTCGCCGGGTTTGTAAAATGTGTGGTAACCGAGCAACTTCAACCGTTCACACGACGGTCGAGCCTAAGTTACCGGAAATAACCCGGATTTTAACCCGCCAACAACACTCAACTCGGCACCATTCCTCGAAATAATTTCAGAAATGTTTTCTGTCGCTGAACAAAAACAACACCTTAGTCACGCGAAAGCTGAACAGTGGAAGAGAAAATGTATACTTGTTTACACGTCATCTTCCTCATTGCAACCTTCACATGTCGAGTCCTCCAAAATCTATAGCCTCACTGCGTGAGTGCCAATGGGACAGTGTCCAGTTAGGACCCCTATCATTGCGGCAATGTGAGCCTTGCTAAGAGCTAGCAGTTCAATAGATCTTTTACCTTCCACTCTGGACCAGAAAGCTTTCATAACCCGAGGGCACGAAGACATTGCCATTCTGGTGGAATTTGGGAATGTGTGTTTTTTCTTGCAAGCTCATCAATTTCCAACGAGTTCGTTGTGACCAGGCAGCCTTACAAGTTCAATATGGAGCTTGATGCTACTGCTATTGAGGTCATGCACTCCTTGACCAGCTTTGAGCTTAGCTGGCAACTGCGCTGTTAGAGTGGATGCATAACTCCCTAAAAGAAGTCGCTTGACATGTTAGGAAAATAATAATAAGGAACTTTAGATGACACTTCCCAAGTTAAATCAAGGATGTATAGAATGAGCCTTAGGGTTTGCGATTAAATTTTTCATGGCCTTTTTGTAGGGATTTTAAGGAGACACTGTCCGATAGGCATATGTGGCGAATCCAGAAATTTTGACGCCTGCAATTGTAAAGGTATATAGAAGATGGCGAGATGGAAACATCCCGATACCTTCCTCCCGATTGTACAGCGTTCGCTGAACTGAGATTGGAAGTCAAACCTTACGTGAATCGGGCGAATAGGCGGGAATTGATGAGAACAGATTTAAAACTCACTTCCTTGCTTGGATCAGTTCCGAAACTTGACTAACTTGCGAATAAAGAAGGTAAAATTATGCAAATATTCAAATTAGAAGAATAGAATACAACCAAGATAAATCAATACAACCGTAAGTGTGTGCATTTGACTCTTGTTTGCATTATAAACACATATCGAGTGTTGCAAATGGTTTCAGGTTGCAAGTCCATCCTAATAAAGATGTTAAGCCAAACCGCATTCGAGCTCAAACATGTGTGCGAGTGTGTACGTGTGCAAGTACAAATGTCAAACACTTTGACAACAAAATGACATTCATTTATATTCGCAATTTAGTTGCCAGTTGCAAGTAGCAACCACAGATGCCGCGAATTAGCAAAGCACTACTGCGCAGCTTTGAGAGAAACCGCAGCATTGTGGTTGCAGATTTGCGGCGAGGTTTTCGGTTTCAAGAGCGACTAGTAAATAAATAGATAATAAACTAATTCATTAAATGAAATTAACTCAAATCAACGGATGCAATGCGCCAAGCGCGCACAGCAACACGGAGGACAGATGGGCAGCACAGAGCCAACTACCGACGCGCAAATACAACTATGCAACAAAACAGTGGAGCGTCGCCGCATCTAATCGGCGCGCAAAGTAGGCACTCAGCACGCCAGTTGGCGCGTGATGCCACAGCGCGCCGTTCAGCTAATGAAGTGTAACCGCAGACCGACGCGAGCGTTGAGTGAAACGAGCAGCAAGCGGCGCGTCGCGCATTCCGATCGGCATGACTTGGCAGAAATGCGGGTTGCGGTCGGCTACAGTCGCTGATGGATAAGCAATTGAAGGCGCAACAGTTGCGCATGCGCGCGGCAATTTCACCGCGCATCGTCTCGATCGCCTCTCTACTTAATGCTTGCAGAGTCACCGTTTTGTTTTGATCTTCAATTGGTGAGGCGAAACTGTACCGTTGACGAGGTGCCACTTGTGTGTGCAGCAAGCGGCTTCTGGCGCACCAACAACCGCAATGAACTGCACTTTATGTGCTCATGTATGTGTATGACTTCTTTGCGGCAGCAATAAAAGATAATAAATGGCTACAATTATCGCTAATGTCTAACAGCGGTTGAAGCGCGTGCGCAGCAAACAAACAACTACTGGCACACAGAGCAACAACACATAGCGGCACAGACTGTTGAGTGTGGAACTTGGCTGCTACTGTCATTGCAACAGTAAGTGTAGCAACAGCAAAAGCAACCGTCAAGTTCAAAAGTCTTTAGGGCGCACGAATCGCTGCTCTGACAAAGCAAAGCGACTTTCAAAGTAAACGCAACAATAATAAAATATGATTTCAAAGAAAAACATTCAATACATAAAGAACTCGTGCCAAAGCAAAAGCGCAGAGCAGCAGAGCAACACTTGCAACGGTTGCAAGTTCACCATTCATGCCGCTGAAGTCGTAAATTTGTGCAGAGTTTTCATTTCTCCATTTTTAGCGGCAGAAACTGGCAATATTTCTGCAAAGTTCAAGTTCATTAAAATGGCGAGGAAGAAAAGCAAACAACAGCAATAGTAAGGCCCACGTATACATACATATATACATGTATGTGTGTGTGTGCACTGAGTACGGTAAAAGTGTAGTAGACGTTGGCGGCGGAAATTGGCAACGTGCCCATTGTCAGCATTTCTTGATATTTTTATTTGTGTGAAACTGCGGGCAATCAGCGGCCTGGCAGGCGGTGGAAGTGGCGGTGGCGGTGGACAGCATCAGCTGCTGCAACATTTGGTTAGTATCAATGACGCAGCAAACTAGCCGGCCATGTGGCATGCCTCAGCCGCGGGTGGTGACTATTACTGCAAATCGTGCATTTAATTGCAATGCATGGCATATTAAGCGCAATGATTTAGTGAATATTCATGCAGTGTGCAGGAATTGAGACAACACTACTCGCTGTACGATAATGTTTGGGCAATTCCAGTGCCTGAGCGCCTTCAAATAGAATTCAAACTTGAATTAAACTTCAATTGAGACACATTGCTAATGGAATTGCAACAACTGTTATCTTAACTCCTTGAACTGCACACCGACTTCTCCTGATCGAATGTACAATTTATTCGAAGTGATATAAGTAAATATAGACCGAGTTACATCATAAACGATTTTTAAGGAAATGCCCCACAATACTTCTCCATCACTTTGTGAATCCAGCGTCCAGCTCTCAAAACATAACAACACTGGTGGTCCACTTAGCTTGTCTCGTACTCATTAAAGCGGTTGATTTTATTACAACAACAACAGCGTCATAACACCAACAGTATTATTAACTGTGCCTGCGTGGGTGGCACATCGCACACAATCACCAAATCCTTGCAGAGGGCAGACAAATGAGCCACAGATTCATTCATTAACTTCCACTACAATCAGCATAATTATACATACATACATACATACACGTACTAGTATGTGCGCACAATCAGGTTAGGATAGTCTTCATCACACAAGAGCTGTACATACTATACAACGTCCCATCCTACGAGCAAGACTTTATATTTCCATAAATGTACATAAATAATTTACAGTTATGAAAAGAGTTATCTGTATGGTTAGGCGTACGCAAACATCCATATATACTCGTACTTATGCATGTTTACACATTATTGTCAACTTCAACGCTAGAGTTGCTTCTCTGCAGGCTGTGTGTTGTGGTGTGCCATCGTACCGTGTAGGTGTTGATGAATGAGAGCTTCAATCTAAATTTCATGCATCAATTATTTTGACTAATTCGACAACACTGCACAGCAATTCACGCGTAATGATTTGCCAGCGCTAACCAAAATGAATTAATAATGAGTTTAAGAGCATGGGCTCAAAGCACGGTAGCACGTACAAACTTATGGTAATTACGCAGATAATTATTTTCCTTTCAGTTATAGTATAGTTGATGCAAATATGTATCAAATTTTTATACTATTGTTAGGTTTGTATACAAAAAAATTACCCGTATTCCGATCCTATTAATCATTATAACAGCGACTTAATTAAATCTTACACTATATTCACTATTTTCTGGCGAATGTCATTGCTTCGTATTAATTACTAAAAACTTCTTCTCGTACTTTACTCACAAAATATTTTCCAACCTTCAAAAACTTCTACAACAGGCTTCCTTCCAATTGGGAGCAGAAAACAATAAAAGAGAAAAATTAAAAAAAAAATTATTGTGTGTAAGATTTCATCATAATTGCGGGTGGCACACATACATACATATGTATATACTATATTAGATTAGATGTCAAATATTCACAAGCGAGTTTCCTTCCGCTTCCCACT
The DNA here is from genome assembly GCF_023373825.1 of Bactrocera dorsalis. Taxonomy (NCBI): domain Eukaryota; kingdom Metazoa; phylum Arthropoda; class Insecta; order Diptera; family Tephritidae; genus Bactrocera; species Bactrocera dorsalis. The sequence goes on from NC_064307.1 coordinate 6,307,440, forward strand.
TACTTCCCGCTATTTCCTTTTCTTCACCAATAACTATTTAAAGATATCGGAATTGATCAAAATTGCAACAAGGTATACTTCTCGCTGTCTACTCCCTCTTCCATTCAATGATCCAACACATGTACCTCCGCTTATTACACGCAGCAACTTTTGTTTTCGGCCTTCTTGCCTTTCGGACTCTTGGTTTATAGGCGAGGTGGCGACGAGGAGAGGAGAATCGGCGCCGAGTTTCCAGTGTTCAGCAACTCGCTTTGTGTTCTTATTCGTAGCAATTCGCTGCCGACGTTTTATTCGGCATTCGTGTTCTTTTCTTTCGTAGTACATAGTTGCATTTGATTATATTTTTTGAAATTAATATTTTGAATATATTTAAAAAATTTAATTTTTTTTTTTTTTTCATCTTTTGGCAAGTAATTTGCAAAATATGTATACAATATACATAATATAATTTAAATATTTTTAGAAAAATGGAGTATGAAAAACGAAAAAATCGAATTAATTTAAAGATATTGTGAAATGTATGAGAACCATACAAATGATTCAAGAACGATAGTGAAAAGGGTGACATATGTATGTGAAATTCTGTCATATAATCTTTGTGTGTTCATTTGGCCGAATTTATAAAGAAAATGTATTTCTTAATTGGTCAGAACTGATTAATATATGTGATAGAGGTGGCCCAAATACCCATGAGGAAAAGAAACGACAATGGGTTAAGTAAGAGTAGACAATGGGTTTTAACAAGTAAAGTGACAGAGAATGAGAAAAAACTCGAACAGAGTTGCGCACACAATTGCTCGTGTGAAGGTAATGGCGACAGCAAAAGAGAATCGCCCGAGAATTAGCCAACTTTTGTTGCCGCGTCTAATAATGGACTACGAGTATATGACATTTCCGTTTTCTACAAACTCTTCCGACACTTACTCTTAACCATTATTTTTGCGAGTCTTAATTTTTTAAGACTTTTTCTCAATTGAGAATACTGAATAATGAGCCACACAATTTTGCAGAGCGACAGCAATGAGATAAAAGAGCATTATAAATACAAATAACTATTAAGACTATTAGATAATAAGGCGGCAATTTGTAAACCGCAGGTGGTGAGGCACAAGTCACCCCGAAAAAGCCAAAGGGACCAGAAACACTCACATTAATGTCACTGCGGAAATATGTAACATGCGGTAGCTGCGCCTAAATGTAGACATTAAATATAGAGTTTTAAACGGGTTTAGATAATCAATTTAATTGCTTGCCATTTATGGTGAACATAAAAATTTTAACAAACAATTCAAAAAAGGGTGACTAAAATATTGAAAGGCCGGAAATTAAAGAAAATTAACTGTTGATTGGCTATTTGAAGCGGTCGCATAAGGGTTATAGTCATGTGAAGAAGAAAATGGAAGCAGAAGTTATTGGGGTTAACTATCGTACTGAATTTACGTGTTTTTTACTTTATCGAGTTAAAAAAAAAAAAACTGATTTGGCCAATAACTATGTACTACGAAAAATAACTGATTTCTGATTTGCTTTAAAATTTATCGGTAAATTTGTTATGAATATTAATATTGAAATGAAGACTTATACCGTTAAAGACTTATTGCGATGTGAGAGGAAAGCAATATTATTGAGTAACTGGGCTGCTCTGTACCGTCATTTAAGCTTTAGGGGAGCATATTTTTAATACTTGCAATTGCAATTACATGTTGTAACAAACATTATTACTGTTGTATAAAACAGTAAATACTGCGTAAGCAACGGCATTGAATTCAACTTTCTACTAATAATTATAGTGAGGGGGCGATAATGATCACAATGGTGACACATGTACACCAACAACAACAACAACCTGTTGCGTTTTCGAAAAACAATAATAATAATCCATACCCAGCGGGATATGGTAGACATTGGTAAGCGAGCAAGGTAACGATGCAGCATGATTTATCGGGGGGGGGGCTGATCGCTTACCCGCTTACTTTACGACCTGATGAAAATTAACACGGCGATTGTCCTACGAAAGTAACAGATCACCCCTTTCGCTTACCATAGGGACGAAGAATTCTTCGATGCCATAGTAAACGAAGAATTTCTTCGATGCCATAGTTAACGAAGATTGTCTTTGATGCCACAGTTAGCGATGAATTCTTCGATGCCACAGTTAACGAAGAATTCTTCGATGCCATAGTTCACGAAGAATTCTTTGATGCTCAAGGTCAATGGGAAAAAATTGCATATTTGTATGAAATAAGTATTATTGTACAAAAAACTCACCTTATTCACTCGTAGGCCACTCAACTTTTTTTTTTTTTTTTGTATTTTGTTAAAAATAAAACTGCACTAGATTCAATTTTTACAATCGTTATAAAGGTTTTATTTTATGCGAAATGCACTTAAAAAATTGTTATAACAAAATGTGTTTAACTGAACTGAATTATTAAAATTGAAGTAGTTTAAAAAACGTAAAACATATTACGAGTATATATGTATGTATATATAAAATATTCAAAGTTTGAAAACAGCAGGTTTTAAAAAACGTTAAATATACATATGTATTCAGACGGGTAACTAGCGGAAAGATCCGGGATGCTGCCACAAAGCTGCGAGATGTTGGTCGCTACCCGTTTTTTGAGCCGTTATGGTTTTTCTTTATTTTTGTGGCTGAGTCTCTTTTTCGTTTTTTTTCCAAGCCACGAGACCTTGAGGAAACGGCCCTTTGGGCGAGATCTTTCTATACCATGAATTTTGGTGAATATACTCCGAGTCGGTGAAGCCTTCAACTTTCACATATTCTATAAAAAGAGTATGTTTATAAATTTGAAGCTATGTCCTTCAATGTTAAAAACAGGTGAAAAACTTACCAAATAGTAACCAACTTTTTGCTTGAATTGATTTGACGAAATAATGAAACAATTTACTTATAATTTTATTCCATCAATTTGTATTTGTCGTTTTTCAACGTACTTACTTGACTTGTGAATATGAACACAGTAGAATGTAGCCGCATAGCTTACTTTTTATGCATTACCTGGTATCGAAGAATTCTACATAGAAATTTCTTCGAATTATTCTTTCCAAAAAAAATGTAAGGCGGGGAACCATTATTTTCCGCATAGCTTTACTTTTATGCATTACCTGGTATCGAAGAATTGTAACATAGAATGCTTCTTCGAAGCATTTCTCAAAGAAAAAAATGTAAGGCGGCGCACCAATTATTCTGCATAGCTTACTTTTATGCATTACCTGGTATCGAAGAATTGTACATAGAATTTTCTTCGAAGCATTCTTCAAAGAACAAATGTAAGCAGTTGAACCATTATCCCGCTGGGTAATACTGATAATGAGCAACAAATTGCAGAGCGACAGCAATGAGATAAAAGAGCATTATAGCTCAGTTGTCATTTGTAACGGAAGTAAGCGCATCTAATATGCAGTGATTTAGAAATTATATTCGTGTAGTGTGCTGTGCCAATCCTAAAATTCATTGAATTCGTGTTAGAAAAGTTAAATAAAGTGTGTTAGTTAAATTGTGAAGAACAAAAAGTAAAAAAGTTAAGATTGATTTGTGGTCAATGGCGAGGGGAATGCAAATTCACAGTTTATTGGTTAACAATCAGTGAGCATCTTCACGAAGGCAGAACTAAACGCCAATCGTACGAGTATAACGAATGGCTGCCGTCTACACATGTACAATGTATATGTATTAGTATCCGAAGTTCGGTAAGTGATTTATTGTATACTCGTTAAGTAATGTACATATATTATATATAAAAGTATGTTAACAAAAGCTTTTAGAAAACCAAGACTTGGAAGTCAATAAATGGAAATAAAGTTATCCTTTCAAATTTTGAAAAATAGCCTATGATATTGGCACCTTTTTCTCCGATTTTCAGACTATAAATAAAATTGAACTATATTGTTGATCTTGGTAAATATATTTAATAACACTCTGTGTAGTCTAGTATCACAAATGACCTAAACCTAAGTAATATCATGCCCAAAAAAAGAATTTTTTTTTTACAAACAGATTTTGGACCGTTTTTTCAATGTCTGGTTAGCAGCCATTTGTCAGTTAAGATCTAATTAAAGAAAAAGGTTTTGTACTGAAAGAAAAAGTATCTGTTAAGTTGACCACAACTTAATTGGTAGATGACTGCTAACAAAACATTGAGAAAGCGGCCTTTATATCTATAGCAAATTTGCTAGCCGTAAATGGGTTCTTCGATAAATGAGATAATTCGTTTACAGTTTAGGTTAGGTTAGGCTGTGCTAACTGCCGGTTCTGCGACCTGGAACAGGAAACACCAGCACACCTTATCCTAGATCTGTGGAAAAATGCTTAAGGCCCTGGATTACGTTTACATCAGCAGGGATCACATCACCTCACTAGCTCCCGGCAAACTCCTGGAACTGTTCAGACTGCTGGGGCTCTGGGAGGTCATGCGATATAGGAGAGAGCACAATAGACCCTAGGTCGCGGTGCAGAACCTCAATTAATATTCTATTCTATTCTATTCTATTCTATTCTTTTCTATTCTATTCTATTCTATTCTATTCTATTCTATTCTATTCTATTCTATTCTATTCTAGGTTAGGCTAATCTGGTAGACCAATTAGCGATGCATAGACCAGCTTGGTCCTCTACGATACCAGATGGAGTTCACTTGCTAAGTCCAAAAAGAGTAGTCATCGTTTAGGATGCCTGCGCTTGAATTTTAACAGACTTTGCGAACTCACTGTCGACATATTTATCACACTATGGGGACCCCGGTTGCTAACAGCGTAGACTTGCCAATGTGGGACAAGTGCACAAGATATGCTCCATTGTTTCCCTGGTGCCCTGCTCTAGGCATTTCCTGCAGTCTTCTCGATCTGTCAGCCCCGTCTTGCTGGCGTATGACGCCACCAGACAGTGATCACTTAGTATTTCTTTTAATTAAATTACGGCATTATATAATAATCTGTTGCGACCGAACTGAACACATTCGCAGTACATTACGTTTTCTTGGAAACACAATCCACTATAACATTATAAAGGTTTGTACTCCGTATTTTGTTTGCTCTCAAGTAAGGTATGTAAATTGAACACAGTTATAATTACATATCTTCATTACTGCTTCAAGAGCTCACTATTCAGAAGAATTCCAGTTCTGTCTAAAGCGTACGTACATAAGTATGTATGTATGTATGTATATAAAACACAAAGCGGCATCTGTTTGTATGTCTCAGGCTCTGGAACTCTACCAGAGCTGAAGTGTGAAATCAACCTCATCGGCACACGACACATCGCACGAAAAAGCGACGTTAAAATTCAATTTGATAAACAAACAGTAAACAAATAACAGGAAATGCACAAATTCAGATGTTGATGATGGAATTAATAAGGTAATTGGGTGAAAGAAAAGCCAGACCTTAAGTGCTGCACGAAAGAAAGCAAAAAGGCGTGTGCCACCAAAAATGCATTAACAATAACACTTGAAAAAAGAACAACCAAGAATTGTACGAAGAATTAGAAACATATTTTTAACTTGCACACTTTGAGCGGCACATTTACACAGTTTGTTTGTGTTAAAGAAAAAGAAATATTGAGAACCAGAAAAGTCAACAAAGCGCCGTGCCACTGATAGGTACAACAAAGCCGCTGTAAGTTCGGATTCAATTGATTGGAAGCGAAGTCATTCAAGCGTCTGGGTGACGGTCGTTAGAAAACTAAACAAACAATTGTGTAGTCACTGCAGCGTTCAAAACATCGGACATCGGGCGTATTGTAAGCAAATAAACATTCGAAAAAGTCACTGCCTAATTACCGGAAATAGCACTTGCCACAATGCAAAGAAACGAGACGCGACGCGAGCGGTGCGCATAAGCAAAGGCGCGAACATGGATGCAAAGAAGTACAGTAACTGAGTAACTGGGTAGAGCTATATGACAGCATTTCTGTACCACAATCGTAGCATTCGAAGTCGCACCTGAGCGTTTTGTTTTTCTAATTTTTTGTTACTGAAAACTATGCCTATTTCGGCTCATACATATGTATGGGAACACCGAGCAAGAACTCGAGAACTTGCTTAAAGATGTAGTGCTTATTGTAGAGCTTTGCTAAGATATCAAGATTTCTTTTTCAAATTCACTCTCTGATAATGTCTAGAGAGCTTTGGGTTACGTTGGTTGAAAATATCGCGTTGAACTCAGAAAAAAACCAAGCTTGAGATGTTTTTTAAATATTGAGTATTATTTTTCTAAAAGGATTGATCGTGATTTGTATAGAATTTTTAGTCCAACAAGTAAGGGAGGGCTAAGATCGGGTGCCACCGAACATTTTATACTCTCGCATCATAAAGTGATAATCGAGATTTCATTATCCGTCATACATATTTTTTTATTTTGCTGTAAAATTAATTAGATTAGTAGTTCCTGAGATATGGTTTTTGGTCCATAAGTGGGCGACGCCACGCCCATTTTAAATTAAAAAAAAAGCCTGGGTGTAGCTTCCTTCTGCCATTTCTTCCATAAAATTTAGTGTTTCTGGCCTTTTTTTGTTAGTCGGTTAACACACATTTAGTGATTTTCAACATAACCTTTGTATTTCTTCCATTTTTGGACTGTATATGGAAATGCCTGAGGAAAACGACTCTATAGAGTTAGGTTGACATAGCTATAGTAGTTTCCGAGATATATACAAAAAACTTTGTAGAGGGCGGGGCACTTGACGAATTCTAGATTCCAACTTTATTCCATCGACGAAGATTTCTAATTGGGTCCATTGACTTTAGATAGACGCACATAAGCAACATAATTTGAGTTGCCGCGTTGTCTACAGCCAACATTGTTATAAAGCAAAACAGACAAGTTGGTAAAACGTACAAGTATGCTTTATTCAACGAGTGCCTGTTGCGCTGTCATTTGACTGTCGGGTTGGCAATGCTTCAGTGCGCATGCGCGCCGCGGCGGTTAAAAATAAAACCGGGAACCTAACTTCTGCTTGCTTTTTTCCAACTTACATGCGAAAAGCAGCGTTATTTCCTACGCTGAGACTCAACAGCGTCGCGGTACGTTGCGGGTCAGCGGCTGCTGCAGTAAATTATAGTTACGATAAATGACACACCCTGCCGCATGTTGGTGCTGTGCATGCCACCAATCATGTAAATCATTTCAAGTTCACGGCAAACACCGCCGCCGCGTTGATATGGCAGCCAAACGGATCGGATCAACATCAGCAACGAGTCAAAAGCATCGAGCCCGAACATCACAAAACAAGGTTTGTGCAAAAATCAATGTAAAAATAAATACAACAACGATCATTTTTAATGCGTGCCACAACACGGTGTGCTGTCGCATAAAAATATCGCGCATGTCAGCTCCACAAATGCAACGAGGCAGCACACCACCGTGCCACTAAGCAGCAACAGGGCAATGGGACAGATCGTCAGCTGAGGCGGCGTGCAACAATACTGCACTCACTTAGATGTACGATGTGCTGTTGATTAGAGTTGAAGGCTCGTCGGAATCACTCTGCGATATTGCTAGCGACACTTGGGTGCATCAAAATTGTCCCAACGGTGAGTGCATTGTTGCACATGCAACACGTGCGCAACGTGTATGCCTGGAGACGTGTGCTTGTGTATGTGTGTGAGAGTGCTGGGAAGGACGACTGTCATTGGAACGCCCCCATAAAAGGGCTGAAGAGCAACGTAGGGAATGTGACATGGACGTGTAATGAAGACAAAGGGGTTAGCGATCAAAAAGTACGACAAACAAACGCACATACATACATATGTATATAGGTATTTTTAATATAATGACTTAAAGTATCCGCAAAAAAAATATTTATATTTTTTTTTATTTATGGTACAAGTATGTACATATCTATAATTGTCTGAACATATAGAGTTGTCCTCAAAAATAATGCTATGTACATACATATGTTTGTTTGTAAAAATTCCAAGAATTCTCAAGCGCATATCTCGCATACATATAAGTATGTATATATTTATTTATTTGCGTCCATATTTACATAATTTTATTTATTTTCGTAATTCAGTTGCAACAATAGCGCTCGTTTGACACGCTGTCGTTTTCGACGAATCGACAAATCACAGCTTCCACAACACGCACATCACCGCATATTATCTGAAAACCGCTAAAGCCAACAAAGCTCCATCTCATCTTTATTCCTATCATTTCCCGCAGTGCCATGTCAGCCCTTTTTTGGTTTTCGCATCGAAAACGCACAAGCTAAATAAACGAAGTCGTAAAACAATAAACATATTCAATTAGTTGCGTTGCGCATGCGCGGCAGTTAAAGCGCTGCACCAACAGCTTCACACATACGAAATTCCTACACCTACAAACTATCGGGCTCATGAATTTATGGGGGTACCAAATGGATGATGTTCTTACTGCTGGCGTTTTATTGTATTTATTCAGCGTTCCCGGCTACTGTTCGGCTGGTGTTAAATTTCGAAATAACTTAAATCACCCTAAGCACACATACAGTCAGACCTCGATAATAATGAGTGCGAGAATTATTCCTACGCTTCTCAATTTTATTTTTTTAATACCGAGATTCTCTCCATCTTAATAGGTGGAAGAATTAGTGTTGATAAAAGTGGAGAGATTCCTTTATAGCCTCTTTTAAAAAAATAGTCGTCAGGTGAGCAGGAAAATATGGGGTTTCCACGAATTTCCTGATGAAATACATTTTTTGTAAACTCTATTGGCTTAACTGTATAACTACCTAATTCGAACGTAGAAATTTTAGACTTTAATAATAATGAAATATCCTTCAATTTCTTTGGCGAGAGTGAATTTTCATCGTAATAACTAGACTCTAGAATAGAAGGAATCGAAAAAACAGACGAGTTGGCTCGCTTAGGGGAAATGTTCCCAGCTACAAACCGTTCAGCTCCTTCGAGAGTTGCTTAAAGCAATGGACTCTAGAGGTTCAGGTCTTGGAGGCAAAGTACAAAGTCACACTTTAGCATAGTGTTCATGGTGGAAAGATCAAAAAGCTTATACCTCTATAAGGAATCTTAGTAATATTGTTGGCGCCACCACTGGACACCTATCCTTAAGATCTCAGTTTTACAAAATTAGAAAGTAGATTCGGGATATATTCCACGGCTCCCTATGCTTCAATGAACATTGAACCGCATAGATAGAAAAATATGTTTTTTTAAATAATCCATTGAGTTGCTAGATAAGACTTAATTTGGTTAGCTCCCGGGAACACAATGGGCCTAATGATGACTTAAGTGCAGTCGCCAGCTGTCTGGCGCTCCAGGCATCTTTTTCATCTAACAAACCCAACCGTAGTTTTTACTGAAAATCGAAGTTCGTTGTTTCCTTAAGAACGGCTTAAAAATTCCTTCTTGAGGGTTCCTGAGTTATACGAATTCCTAAAATTTATTTGAAAAAAATTTGACAGTACCATAATTTTTTTTTTAAAGAGAGATTCTCGACCCATAAGGTCTATTACATTAAGCTGCGGAAGACGTTACACAAATCAGTTTCATTCCAGTTTAAATACAGTAAGTCTATGCGCGAGTCTAATTTCGTGAATGTACTATTACTCCGATTAATAAAAGACTCTAGATATATACATACATACATATGTATACCGGTATAATCTCGTTTTAAAAGGAGTTAGCGAACTAAAGCGTTTGGGCGTTTCGTGAAATCACTGCTTGTTGTTGTGTTGTTATCGTTAAAGTTTTGTGACATGTAAATATCGTTTAAAAGTGACTGACTGAGCACGACTCAGCGACACTAGACGTTAGACGGTGCCCCCAAGCGTTAATGGCAATAATGCAAAAACGAGACTAATGTAAATAGTAACAACTTTCGACATCAATGGCGGAAAGCAAACATAAAATGACCCCGCTTGCCCCCACCTCCAGGCAGCTCCGACAATGTTTGCTTGCTTGTAACCGCGCGGCCCATTTGACATTGCCGCCATGGCTAGCGGCGTCACATCTCACGTTCACCTAAGTGTCTCCTTTTTTCTTTGAGCGGGCTTCAATTACTCGGCAGTAACGAAGGAGTTGAAGCAGTTAATTGAACTAGAAGGAAAAGCAGTTGTTGCAGCAGGCCGTGTGGGAGAGAAGAGGAAGGCAAGGCAATTATTTGACTTACTTGTATGTATGTATGTTGCTATATAAGCTGTGCTCGGTGCTTACTCAAGCCAATTTTGTGCTTTTTAAGACTTTATTGCGTGACAACGTTTGTATAAAATGTTTGCTGTACTTTTAAGGAGCTTCGAGTTTTATGCGTATGTAGTTATATGGTGGAGGTGCATTGGCCTGTGGTGAGATGTGGTAAGTTTAAATTTCTTTATGGAAATTTCTCTCTCTTCTTTTTTTAAGAAAGTCACCTCAGCATAGGGTCGTTCAATCAATTAATTAAATTTTCATCAATCTTCTACAGATTTTTCGCTGAAATCAAGAGAAGAAGAGCCAGATTTAACTAAAATCTCAATCAATTTAGAGAAACATACTTAGACTAGAAGCCATCACTTTCAAAGGAAGGAGAGCTGAGGTTCACAATTTGGTCTCATCCGCAGAGATAGGCTTCTAATGATCTCGGCTTGGCCCATAACGGTCCACTTCTTTGCTCCCTACTTATAATAATTACCCAATCTACTAATTTGTCTTTGACACATGTTTCATAAAAAGCAGAATACTAAACATACCATTACATTCGAGTTGGTTACTGACTTTGATTACTTGCATTTTTCTTTAAACTCCCCGTAAGTCCATCAAATAAAGAAAACATCTGTTTTTACGCACGAGTGAGCATGAATAGCAAATCGAAAACAACAAACAAGAAATGCGCCAAGTCTAACAAAATAACGGTACAACTAGTTGGATGGAGAAATTTCGAAAAATGCAGCATGAAAATGTTGCAGCAAACTGCTTCTATGGCCTATGAAGGCGAGCAAGTAAATAGTCAAAAAAGCAGAGTCAGCTTAATAAGTTTGTAGCGTGTCCAATTGGCTCATCCGTTGGGTCAGTGCTACCGTTCGTGTAGCTGATTTTAATGTAGAAACGTCAAATTTATCCGGCCAATGGCATCGTGGCCACTCTTCATGCGGAATCGTGCCAATATGATTAGAAAAGAATTACAATCTTTCTCTGGAGCTCAGCAGGCAAAGCGTGGCGCTTTAGGGAACAATTAAATTGGGTCATCCAACATTTGTTTCAAAGCGTATACTATCATGTACCTTTATACATGAGAGTATTATTCTTTGAAATATTTGGAGAAAATTTCTTCTAGTAACTTATAAATTGTTTGCCGTGATAAGATTCATAAATGTACAGAAAACGACACCATATTTTTCAGCTTTTTTTTGACGCTTCTCTTCAGTAAAAATTTCATTTTATCATGGAAAGATAGAAGATCCAACAACGAGTCGAAATTATAAAAATTTATTACCGAAATTTAGAGTCAGTGGCTTCAACTTTAAGAGCGCTACGTCCAATTTATTATCGTCATAATCGTCCTATCAGATCAACTATTGAGCATCTAACGGAAATCCATAAGCACAGTACAAAATGTTCTAGCGCCAGTAAGACAAAGAAGTGCTCGTAGTGCCGATAATATTGCTGCCGCTGGCGCATCAATTGAGTCTCTAACACGTCGTTCTCAAGCATTGGTCATCTCTGTGACGTCATTTTGGCAAATTTTGCGAACTGATCTTGGTCTACATCCCTACACAATGAAACTAACGCAAGAACTAAAGCCGCTTGACACCAGAATCGTCGTATGTTCTGGGATTGGGCTGAGCAACAACTTGAAAATAACCGAATTTTCATCGAAAAATCATCTTCAGCAGTAAAGAATTTCATTGATACCCCAAAACGTTAGCCTCTTAATTAAAAGCCCATTATACGAGTATAGTAACTTTCGTTTTCTGGAAACTGTGTTCAAAATCGGTTGTCAAGACGTCTCGAGAACTACTCAATCGATCTTAATGAAATTTTATACAGGTCTTGAGCAAACATCCATCATATAAAGAGGTCTAAAATAAGCTTATATTTCCATAAACACTCAACATAAAAAGAGTTTTTATTTAAGGAGATTTAAAGAAATATTTTGCTATGATTTAGTTCGTTTGTTAATTAAACACTAAACGGGACAATAAACTCCAGTTTGTAGCGGAAAGCGAACGTACTTTTGCGGCCTTTCTCTCTTCATCTCAGCAAATACGTCACGCTAGCCCTTTCAACTAGATCCATCCGACGATAGCGTTTCATCGCGTTGTGGCTGATTGCAGCATGGCCAGTTACTAGTAATAATATACCACCTATTTGTAAACTATGTACATACTAAGTTTATAGTTACTGTACACTCAACAATAGCAAAATGGAAAGTTTGAACTCGATGCATTAAAATGGATCGCAAATAAATTAATTGAACTTTGCACGAACATTTACAGCGTTTTCAGTGCATTTTAGTTAAGAGCTAAATTTTAACACCAGGTTGTTTGGTATAAGGAAACTACAACCATTGCACTTTCACATGAAATTGCTCAGCACCACTTGGTCACACCCGAATTTCATCACGTTTAACCGCCGATCGCTCCACTTCCCAAAACAACAAAAGCATTCATTCAACTTGCATTTGCAACAATCAGCTTGCAACATTCGGCTGCTAACAACACAAAATTCGATTTTGCGATTTCACCTGAAAATTGATTAGCAAAATTCAAATTAAGTAAAACTTAATGAAAAGCAGGAAACGTACGCCCGCTCGCTCTCCAACTTTCTAAGGTTAATGGGGGTGCAAATTTCAGATCTCAACGAAATTTTTATCTACTTCACAGCGAGCTTGCTTGTAAGCCTGATTTTAATCGTAATTAAGGCATTATTTTTACACTAACAGCCGGTGGAAGTGAGTGTGAGCAGGGTATTGTTTTTGTGATTTCGAAAGATGTGGCGTTGCAATGAGAAAATAAAATAAAAAAGCTAACGCCGCTATCTAATCATCAGCGCTCTTGCATATGAACACACATGTATGTATATATATACCTTATATGGTATATGAGTCTTTATAGCGTTGGTGCAATTAGTTTATTGGCGGTGAGCATCTTAAATATTTGCTCTTGTGCTACTTAATTGATTTACAACTGAAACTCATCAGCATCTTTTTATGGCACAACAATTTTAAACGCCTATGAGCTTGCGAAATGAATTCATAGAAGCATGCGACGTGGAAGCAAATGGCAATGCGAGAGTTTTTAAAGTGGTGGACATTGAAATCGGGACGAGTAAACATTGCAGCTTTTTAAAACACTTATGTATTATGACCTGTACGGCTTCTATAGAATTTAAGGAAACTTAGATCAACTTCCACCTGCCTATTAAAAGACTGGCTAAATGTTATTTTTATACAGAATTTATTACTTAAAAAATACGAAAAATTTCGAAATATCGGGTCTTTTCGTAGGGACGCTACAAAATTAGATCGATAGGGACAACAAACGACGCCATATTTTTTTCCACTCCTTTGCCATTTTTCTTCAGTAAGTTTGCTATTTTATCATGGAAAGATATAAGATCCAACAACGAGTCGAAATTGTTAAAATTTACAACCGAAATTCAGAGTCAGTGGCCTCAACTTTTAATCGTTACATCCAATTTATTGTCGTCATAATCGTGCCGTCAGATCAACAAATTGAGCTTCTAGTGGAAAAATTTGAGTCCACAGGCACAGTACAAAGCTTCCGTGCTAGTGAGACAAAGAAGTGCCCATAGTGTCGAGAATATTCCTGCCGCTAGCGCATCAATTGAGGAAGATCCAAATCAGTATCTCACAAGTTGTTCTTAAGCTTTGGGCATCTCTGTGGCGTCGTTGTGGCAAATTTTGCGAAAAGATCTTGGCCCATCCTTACATCCTTATAACATTAAATTGACAAAAGAACTGAAGCCGCTTGACCACCAGAATCGTCATATGTTCGTGAATTGGGCTGAGCAAAACCTTGAAAATTAACCGAATTTTCATCGAAAAATCACCTTCAGCGATGAGGTTCTTTTCTGGCTGAATGGCTTCGCCAATCAGCAAAAAAATACTTCTTGAGTCACCATTGCGGGCCGTACTTTTTCCGTGATGATCAAGACCGGCACGTTACTGTGAATGGATATCTTTTTGGGTCGAATTGAATGATATGGACTTGTACAAGATTTGGTTCCAAAATGACGGCGGCACAAGACACACACAGGAAAATTCACAATCGATTTATTGAAAACCAAGTTTGGTGAACTTTCTATCTCAAGAAATGGCCCAGTCAATTGGCTACCTCGGCCGTGCGATTTGACCTCGTTAGACTAATTCCTGTGGAGCTACGTCAAGTCTATGGTCTATGCCAGGAAGCCAGCGATGATTGTTGAATTTCGTACGAATATCGAACGTGAAATTACAGCAGGGTCGGACGATTTATGCTTGAAAACCGTGGAAAATTGGCTTCAGCGTCTGAACTTCTGTAAGCGTGCCCGTGGTGACCATGCAAAAGAAATCGAGTTCCATAGATAATGCCATCGAATGTACTCGTACTTTTACAAGAATAAATAATTTCACAGAAATATACCGTTGCATTATTTTTATGCATAGACCTTAAACCTTAGTATTAATCGAACACTTTTACTAATTTATGCTACTAAATCATAAGTATATTTTTTCAAGCATCCACAGTTTAATGCCCTCCACTGTATGTGTGTGCTAATATTAATGCGCGCGGCAATTGACCGATAATTGCGCTAAAAAACTGAACATACTTAAATACACAAGTAACAGTAAGCAACAACGTGCAATCAAAGTACACGGTAATTGCCCCATAATGTGGCAAGCAGTAAAAAGCAAGCATTTGCTGCACATTTCATAAGCTTTTTCCCCGCTTTTTGCCCATTTCTTGCTCCTGCTCTGCATTACAGCATTAGCGTTGACCGTTTTCACTGCTCTTCAATTGCAGCAACAACAACAGTACGCTATGGTACAAAGGCTAACGTACCACATTAGGCGCTGCGGCGCTGGCAAATAACGCTGCAAATATTTTTGCAAATTTTACCGCAATGCTAACATTGTACGAGGCCATAAATTCGAGTGGCCTTTAAAACGCCAGTTCCAGCCGAGCCACGGCTTTAGCTCGCACCCATTGTGCTTTCTCCCGATCTAAATACGACTGCACTCCGGTAAGCAGTCATCGGTCAGCGTTAAGCGTCGTGTTGCGGTCATTGTTTCACCAGCTGCTCGCCTTTGTTTGTGCTTGCAACGATTTCGTTTGCTCGCACAAAACAGCTGCTTTTAAATTTGTGGCATAAAATGCAATTTGTACTCGCCTACAAAACGAGCAGATAAAACATATTCTTACTAGCAATGCTTCGCTAGCACTTTGCTTGGTTGTAAAGTACTTTTTCTTACTTGCAACTTCCAAAGCGTTTTCATGTAGATCCATGTGCATGTTGTTGCTACACTGACCCCTATTCGTCTTTCGCTTAGGCATTAGTAAATAAATATTCTCCATTAAACTTTCATTTTACAAATACAAAAAAACAATAAGAAGTGTCAGTTTTATTTGCGTGTAATTTATAAAGAGCTACAATGGCGCTTGCTTCACTATCCTTATTCTTACACTAAGTAAGTAAGTACGTGGCAATAAGAAACGTTGAACTTACTTATTCCCGGTAAATTGGAGCACAATTCGCAACGGTCGTCCCAATTTGCCTTGGCAGCCTTCAGTGTGATTTATAAAATGTCACGTAGCAAGTTGCTTTGTTGCATGAAGTTGTTGTACTGAAGTAAATGACAGTTCTGTGTCACATAAATTCCTGTCACAACTTTAAAGTAATATTTCCACTAATATATATGCGTACATATTTACAGGTAAATCAATAAGAGAACTGAGCAGGTGGGAAATTGTAGAAACCATTTCAAACTTTGAAAATTGATAGATCCAAATCTTTTGAGACTTTGGCAAATAACATTGAAATTGTCCTTTCGAAGCTCGAGAACATAAAGTCTTGCTTTCGAAGAAGTCATATATATAATAACGGGTTTTTCAGTAGGGACGCTACAAAAGTGGATCCATAGGGACAACAAATGACGCCATATTTTGACATTTCTCTTCAGTAAGGTTTGCCATTTCATCATGGAAAGATATACGATCCAACAAGGAGTCGAAATTATTAAAATTTACAACCGAAATTCGGAGTCACTGGCCTCTACTTAAGTTACGTCCAATTTATGGTTTTCAAAATCGTCCTATCAGATTAATTATCGAGCGTCTCGTGGACAAATTTGAATCCTCAGGCACAGTACAAAATGTTCCCGCGCCAGCGAGACAAAGAAGTGCCGACTGTCGAGAATATTGCTGCCGCTGACGCATCAATTGAGGAAGATCCAAATCAGTCTCTAACACGTCGTTCTCAAGCATTGGGCATCTCTGTGACGTCATTGTGGCGAATTTTGCGAAAATATCTTTGCCTACATCCTTACAAGATCACATTAACGCAAGAACTGAAGCCGCTTAAACACCAGAATCGTCGTATGTGCGTGAATTGAGCTGAGCAACAACTTGAAAAAGATACGGATTTTCATCGAAAATTGAGCTTCAGCGATGAGGCTCATTTCTGACTGAATGGCTTCGTCAATAAAAAAAAAATGCGTTATTGGTCAGGCAGCAATCCACATGCATTTCATGAGTCGACATTGCATCCAGAAAAAGTTACAATTTGGTGCGGTTTATGGGCCGGCGGCGTCATTGGGCCGTAGCGCTCTTATTAAAAACCCCTTTATAAGGAAAGCACGTCAGAACCTCTAACATTTCCCATCGCTTCTAGTTCGTAAGCATTGAAAGTTTTTATGCGTTGCCAGCTGATTTCAATTACACTCACAGTGATTGTAATATGAAATAGACAACAAAACAGCTCATGGATACCAGCATCAAGAAAAAAAGAGTTCGGTAGCTATTTTAAATAAATTATACCAATTATTCTGTCTGCTATATCATTGTCCTAATCACATCTGGCACTCAGAATTTACCTCCTCCTCTAGTCTAAGTAGTCGTGCACACAACAAGAAAAAGAAACAAATCACTGTCCACAACATGGAGCGTATGAAGTTACGAGTATCAAGATCAAATATCCGCAGATAGTTCAAAATGTTTTGCTGCTCTGCATCACAATCATTAACAATAACACCGTAAGCCGCCGGGCACCCATTCTCAAGTCATAATTACGTCACTAGAAATCCGCCGAACGCGCTTTCATATACATATATAGTATATATTTATATTTGTAGACACCAACCTGCTTGGAACTTAGGGCCCAAGGCGATTTTTCACACTCTACGCTGCCGTGTTTGGCTAGAGCGGTGGCAACGAACGCGGCTACTAGCAGCTGACCGCTACTCTGCCGCACATCTAGCGAATGCAAACAAACACACGGGCATGCAGTCCCACACACACATCGTGTACACCAGGTTGGTGATTGCTAAATGAAAGCAGCAACAAACTATAAAATGTTGCAGCCATCGTTGGTGTTGTTGCTGCTTCCAGCCATGCAATTGTTGTTCCCATTGCCCAGTTGAGCTTCCTGTTCTTGCTGGTTGCTGCCACACAGCAGTTCTTCACAAGCGTTTTCGATGTCAGTTGTACTCGCGCACACACTCACACAGTCAAACACCGTTATTTGTATGTGTGTTTGTATGAGATTACTTCTTTTTGCTGCGCCAACTTTCAATCAACAGTGGCGGAAATGCAATTTTTTATGCAACCACTTTTATTTCGGTTTTTACATTTCGTGCCACTACATTTCATACCCGTTTGGCGTCCACTGCCTTATGTAATCTTGTTCATCGCGATCTTTTTGCTTTGTTTTGTCTTATTTTCGCTGTGTTTTCTCGTAGCAATGAACCGTGCTTTGGCGCTGCTTCACTTCACATCCGCAGCGGTAAAAGCCAAGCGAGGAAAGCAACAGCCAAGCCGTCATCGTCATCATTACCATCGTCATCTTCGCCGTCATCGTCAACATCTTCAACAATGGTAGTGTAGTGAAGTCGCCACAGAGACAAAACAGTAGTCATATCTTATCCTCTATTTAATAGTTTTTGCTTTTTGTTGTTGTTAAGCTTCACTTCCTGTGTTGCAGCATTGCTTTACATTTCTGGCCAAGTCAGCTTCAAGTCCAACTCCAGCTTAGCCGGCATTTATCTGGCAGATTTGTTTATTGGTCGTAGCTTTAATGTTGTCGCCTTTGGTGATCCAGTGTTGCTGCTCTGTACCCCTAACATTTGCCGATTGATATCTCTTTTCATTTGGCTTTCATTTGAATAAATATTCGCAAATAGCCAGTAAGCTAATAAATGCCTCGACTTAAGAATTATGCGCTTACTACAATTTTGTTCAATGCCAAGAGCATACGGGTTCCATGTTCTTAGGAAACTTGAGCTAGAAAAGGACGGAGAACTTAAACAGAATAAATCACGAAAGATGGAGAATATAAAGACTTTGCAAGCAGAGCTTCTATGATCTTCTCACTCAGTTCTCTTACTAATTTTGATATTATTCATAAGGACTGACTTGTGAGAGCCAGTGTGAGTTTCATGGTCTCGAAAAATATTAAAAACTTTAGTTTTGAGACTTAACCTTTTGTTAATTTTTTATACACTGAACATGGTTATTAACTTTTCACGAAGGAAGCTTCAGATATCCCATAAAGTAATTAGTATACCATAAATGATCAACGTGACAAGCTGAGTCGATTTGGCTTCTTATATGTCCGTCTGGATATCCGTCTGTATACGCAAATTAGTCCCTCAGCTTTAGAGATATCGATCGGTAACTTTGCACACGTCATTTTCTTCTCAAGAAGCTACTCATCTACCTAAATTGCTGATATATAGTAGGACCACTATAGCATATAACTGTCACACCAACTGGCCAAACAAATTTGAGATAAAAGATTTTTTTTCTTATTAAAACAAAGAATCGTTTCTGGCCACTCCCAAATGAATGGCGCTCGTAGAACTTTCCTCACTTCCGTAAACTTATAGCCCTTGCCAATAGGTGCTACTTCGAATTGAGTAAGCAATTGAGAAGTAAAGTCCCCTCTCGACGAACAAAGGCCAAACACTAAAAAACACTCATAAGGCATGGACGATGACAACATCGGATAAATCGACGTTACGAGTTTTCGAACGAAAGGCAACGGTGAATATCGCATTCGATGAAACGATGAGCTATACCAGTTATACGACGACATTAACATAGTTCATCGAATTAAGAGACAGTGGCTACGCTGGCTAGATCATGTCATCCGTAAGGAAGAAAATACTCCAGTAAAGAAGAAGAATCGACTCCACTTTATCTCAACCTCTATATTAACCAGTGTGGCTTGAAAGAACTAGCAAAACAAAAGTTTTCAGATTTAGTTATGGGTAGTTGCTATAAGGAATGCAACTGTGAAGGGTATTATAACCTGGGCGCAGTCGAAGTTAAGGTTCCATTTGAATAAAAAAATTCTAAACAAGAGTCAATCTTTTAATCGATTACAACCACTGGACGTTGAAATGCACTAATCTAATTTTTGTGCAAGCAACTCCGAAATGACTTTAGTTTATCAACTACAAGAAATAATTGAGAACATTATTTCCTAATTAGAACAAAAAAGGAAAAACAACACAAAAATAAATCGGTGCATTTAAAGCGATAATAAACGAGACAGCAAAGCGCTACACTTACAACAAAAGTGCAACGAGTAATCGAAAAAACCACCAACAACTTAGTAGGAAAACGACCGCTGACAGCAATTGTGATGGTTATTAAGTTTAATCTCTCCCAGATCAGTTGAACATGAAAGCAATAATAACAATGAAAATGACTGACAAACAACATAAACTTAATTGACACGCAAGATTTCGTTACAAACACTCACACAAAGCCGTAAATCTAAAAATAGAGATCTTGTAGTATGACCACAGAAACACAGTGGAACGAAGACATAACCCAAAACTGGATCAAAAGGCAACATAGGAATGTACCAGTAATATCTGTATTAATTTAAGACTTGAAACGGCGGCAATTCTTGTGCTAATTGAAACGGTTTCATTTGTGACAAGATCAGAACATCATTACCGGAAGCAAAGAAATGAGAGGGACAAAGTGCAGATTATAATTATTCATGCATTTAAGTAAAAGTTGAACAAAGTAAGAAACGAAAACAAATTGCTAAATCTTAAGCGCTGTTTTTTGGTCAAAATAAGTAACGGTTATATATGAAAAGAAGTACTGTATTGAACAATGTGTCAAAACATGTGAGATTTACAAGTCTATTGAAACAACGCATTAGAGGTAAATAAGTAGCTTCGAATAAAGAGTTTTGGAAATATTGGAAATACTTATATTGGGTAGTCGAAAAAGTATTTCGTATTTTGTCAACAGATGTTGTTGCAGTCGTATATCTCCAGTGCTACCAATCACATTGTGTCATACCACACAGTGTTGGAAAGATGGGATTTTATCCGGGGAAGTTGAAAAAAAGTTACAGCTGTTCAAAAATGAGTGAAAATAATGAAGAAATTCGCTAAATTTTGAAATTTTTGTATAAAAAAGGCAGAATGCCACACAAGCCACCAAGGAAATTTGTGAAGTTTACGGAAACGATGCTGTATTAGTTCGTGTGACACAACAATGGTTCGCTCGCTTCTGTTCTAGAAATGTCGATGTGAAAGATCCACCTCGCTCTGGTCGACCTATCGTTGAAAAAGTCGATGAAATTATGGAAAAACGATTAACCAGGACCGTCACATAAGCAGCCATAACATCGCGAAGGAACTTAATATTCATCATCAAATGGTTTTGAACCATTTAAAAAAGACTGGCTACAAAAAGAAGCTCGATGTTTGGGTACCACATGAATTGTCTGTGAAAAAGTATAATTGACCGAATTAACATCTGCGATTCTTCACTGAAAAGAAGTGAAATCGAATCATTCCTGAAGCGAATGGTAACAGGAGACGAAAATTGGATCAAATATGACACTAATATACGAAAAAGATCATGGTCCAAGCGTGGTGAAGCTCAACAACTGGTTGCAAAGCCAGAATTGACGCCTCGAAAGATTATGCTGAGTGTTTGGTGGGGTTGGGAAGGAATCATCCACTATGAGCTGCTCGAGCCTGGTCGAATGATTGATTCTACATTTTACTGTCAACAACTGATGAGATTGAAACAAGCAATGGAAAAAAATATCCAGAACTGATCAACAGAAAGGGCTTCGTCTTGCATCAGGACAACGGTCCACACACATCTTTGATGACTCGACAAAAACTGGGAGAGGAAACCTGGAAAGTTTTACTCTGATGGAATAATTTTTCCTATAGTTGAAGTTTGATTAAAAATACGAAAAGACTTGTTTGACTATTGTTGACCCATTATAAAACTCTTTAAAGGCAAAAAGAAGCACCTTTTTCGGTGGCAAGGATTCACTATCAAACCGAAATATTTAACTAAGGTTTTCAGTGAGTTACTACGTGGTGTAGTACAAATTAGAGAGCATAGCATATAATTAATATTTTTGAATTTCTCATCAGCACCAAGAAGTATTTCAAAACCTCGAATCTTGTTCTTCTCACAGCACCCATCAGGAAAGGTATTCAAAGTATCTTAACAATAATTTGCCTCACTTGTATCATATTTATTTATATAAGTATATTTGTGCAGTGCATGTATCCATGTAAGCTCTCCAACAAGTCGCAATATAATTGATTACGCAAACTTAAGTCATTGCCGGATGGATTGCTGAATAGAGCATTGAATTGTCGGTATCTCTTTTACTGGGCGTAGATGAGCCCAGCGGCATGTGAAGTGTTCTACGTAAGGCTCACACTATGTGTTCACTGATTACAAAGATCAATAGGCATGTAAATAAAAATTGATGAAGTTAAAGTCAAAGCAGCCACAGCCTCGACTTCAACCGAATTGACATGAAAGCTTACGGCTAGACCTAGTCAATGACTTCATTGAACATAAATACCATATATTGTTGTTGACTTTGTGGGAAGTCAATTGTGTTTTTTTTTTTCATTTATACTTCTTTACGTACATATTTACTTTTTATACAACTATTAGCTGTAATATGTACCTTGCTTATGTATAAGTACTATATATACCTTGCAGTACTTATGTAAGTGAGAAGTTCTTGAACTTAAGTGATTGTACGTGAGAAAGTAATTAATTTGACAATTAAATTGAATTCTACTTGGACATCTTTTAACTGTCAGGTATTTACTTGAGCTGTGGCGGCTTGAGGTGCAATGTCTTCATAGATACATAGACGTACATATGTATGTACCATATATGTGTTCTTATGTAGTATGTGTCTAAGTGTTTATGGACTCTTTTTGTGTTCATTTGAAGCCGGTAGAGATATGAGAAATGTTTTCTGGATTTCCCATCAACTGATTACGACGTATTTAGTGAGAATCTCATAAAGCACAAAAGGTTCCCAACCCTTTGATTGCTCCACTGGGCCGTAGACAGCTAGTTACCAGTTTAGTTGGTCAGTTGGCTTTTTATTGCTATGGTTGAGTGAATTTGATGTATTGTTCTGCTTTCAACGCAACTGACAACACACAAATAAAACAAATAACAACAACAAAATAATGAAAAAGCTATTACCACATTAAAAATAACAACAGAGGGACTAGCATATGTTACAATACAACACAGAAAGCGGCGCGACTTGCACCAAATGTTGCATGTTGCAACAGGGGACAGCAAAAGTGCTTATTTCCTTTAACTTTTTATTTTCATTTGATTTTTGTTTTATTTTTATTTTATTTTTTGTTTTCGTGCATTTTATTGTCCAATTACAAGTTGGAAATAATATAGGAAACCTATTTCGAGTTGTTAGGTAAAAAAATCACTCTTTTTCCAGTACATAAATAACGATTTCGAGAACGTTTCAAGAGTCTGGACATATAACTGTTTGGGGACCATGACCTTGAGCCCTAAAAAAATCGTGTGAACCACACCTTCCACTTCTTATTTGTCCCGAAATTTTATTTCACGGCGTCGAAACGAAACGAGGTTAGATAGAGCATTTCGAGGCTTAAATAAATTTAATTTTATTGAATGTAACTTTTGAAGCCTTCAGATTAAAGACTTGAGCTTTAAAAATTTTAAATATTCAAACTGTATTGTTCATATTTTGCTTTCTTATTCATTTTAAAGCAGTGTTGCTAAACACTGGAGCTAAACTACTCAAGTCACAGTGCTTTTGTAGCAAAATTACAAACAAATACCACTTTTCTTTCAGTTACACCGAATAGCCCTGAGGTTTCAAAGCTGATTTATTATTTATTATAAATTCTTGATTAAAGCATCTTTTTTGGCACAAAATATATCTCAAACAAATTTATATCTTAATCACGAGTTGTACCAACTTTAAATCCACCCTTAAAGATGCGCAAAAAATACACTTCGCACCCTTCTGCCGGCAGCAACGGCCACTGCAGCAGGTTCAGCAATTATTTATTCACATAAATTGTATTATGCCGGTAATAATTCTTATTTATGCACATATTTATCACCCCAGCAACAACATACATGCGAACTCTGAAAATCCGCAAATTGAGGGGGGTGTGGTGTGCCTTTGCTGTCAGCTTTTCATTAACCGGGCGTACAAGTGTAATGGACGCAGCAGACAGTGAAGTGTTTAACTGCCATTTTATGTTTTAATTTCGGTTTTGTTTTGCACTTACTTATGTATGTATGTGGCGATTTTGGTCCTTAGCACGTAGTGCGCACGCAAATTTTCGATATTTTCACTTCAGCTTTCATTGCAGCCCTACTCCCAATCTTTATTAGAAATTTCAATTTGGTCTGACAGTTTTTCAATGCATTTGATTTATTAAATAAATATTTCTGTGCGTTTTTATAATCAAATTTTAGTGCGATACTGGTTGTGACTATTCTTAAATCACATTTAAATCCATACCACAATGCGAAAATTCATTTCTATATCTACATATCATCACCTGAAATGCAAAACTACGTATCAGCAAAAAATACCAAAATTTAATTTTTTATTGCTAACGATTTACTGCATCATTTTAAATATGTATATGATGTAGCGTAAAATTTTAACCTCCCGCTCTCAGATATAACCAATATATAACCATTTTGTAACCTATGCATAACCATTTTGTAACCGATATATAACCAATTTATAACCAAAACTCAATTTTTTTCAATATGAGTGGTTTCTATTCTAACGTTTTTCTTTCATTTGTAAACTTATGAAAAGTCATGTTACGTTATTTTGCATATTAGGTGACGATATGTCTATGCCAGTTGCTTCCATGTACAGATACAGTAGTTATTTTTCTCTCTTTTGTATTTTGCGGTAACAAACAATGCTTGTATGGCACATATATATCGGCATATACATATATGTACATACATATGTATGTAAATGTGCAAACTTCTTTGAGCTAAGTTACACGTTATATGTATATTATCTTGATTTCTGGTCTCCAGCTAAGTCTTTTCTTTCCTCTTACTTTCTTGAAGAACTGAAAGGCAGATGAAGCGGTTAGAAACTGAATGGAGTGCTGTACATCAAAATCTACTTTTAATAAAAATTCATCATCAAAATTTGACCTGACTTTGTCCATTTTAACTGAGCTTGAAATACGTCGTGTTGGGATCAGAAGAATAGCAGGCGATCTGCACATACATACGAGTATATATATCTTCTATACTGAACTATTATGGTTAATGTTTTGAGTATTAATGTACCAAAATACCGATGTCATATTTATAAGTTAATATCTCTACTCAAAGCCGTTTTGGTTAGGGTTAGGGATACCAAAACGGCTTTAAGCAGAGATATTAGCTTATAAATATGACATCGTACGAGTGACTATCCAACAATCTAGCGACTTACGCTCCAAAAATTAAACGAAACCAAAATTCTCTGAAAGCATTGAAAGCTATCCCAGTCGAGGCTTAAAGCAAGGCTATGTAAAATAGAATGAAGCGTTGACATGCTTGTATTGGTTCACTCTATTTTAAGACGATAATAAAATGTGAAAATGATACTTTTTGCCAGTCCGGATCTACATACATATACTTAAGTGTATGCATATACCAAATCGCTCTCAAGGCCTCCTTCACAATTGTCAACTAGCTTCTTCTCGAACTATTGATTAACCTCAAAATATTCACATCCCAGCATTTGGTGCAAAATTTAGCAAAAATAAGCTTAATTGTAAATTAAGTTATTTCTATCCCACTTTGTCGAAAAAATCCTAACAGCGCGTGTTAGCTTTGTTGTGGTCCAGCGGAGTCAGCCGCTGGTCCCGAGTATCTCGCAGTCAGTCTGCGGGATAATTGTAACAAAGTTTTCCAAGATGATATTGGAAGCTTCCTTTCGCTCTCTGATCGCTAGACGTGTGACTCAATGCTTTTACGGCAAAGCTGGAGCAAGTACGTTTATTGAAAGTCAGATCCAAAACTAATAGTGAAAGTGTCATTGAATTAAAGTTGAACTTAAAAACAATAATAATAAG
The DNA here is from genome assembly GCF_023373825.1 of Bactrocera dorsalis. NCBI lineage: Eukaryota > Metazoa > Arthropoda > Insecta > Diptera > Tephritidae > Bactrocera > Bactrocera dorsalis. The sequence goes on from NC_064307.1 coordinate 6,333,000, forward strand.
TGTCGGGTTACTGCTGCTCGCAACGAACTCAAGCGTCAGCAGAATGTTGCTATGTAAGCAAAATGCACATACAACAATTCTATTCTATGTTAACTTGTATGCATTCATCAACACTATTTGCAACATCTGTGCCAACATTAACTTGGCCATTCTTGCCAACTATGGACTTGAAACCTTCAATAAATTTCAAATCACGGAGAAATGTGGAAATAATGTCCATATGGGCGAACAACATGTGCTTATACATATACTTACGTACATACGTTTGTACATATGTATATGTACATAAGTATGCAAATGCATCTGATAAATCCCTACCAGCGAACAAAACATCGCGTCACCCCTTCTGGCGAGCGACACCCTGCAAGCGACAGACAAGTTGCAACCCACCGCCAACTGTACTCTTACTACTCACAGAGTTACTTACATACATATGTACATATGTACGTTTATTTATAAAGCTAGTATACAAATACAAGCATATGTAACATGTGTTCTTCCGCGGATGTTGCACCATATACTATTCTGTGATGAAAATGCAAAGCAAAGACGCAATGACAAAATATACAAAATACGGTTGAACGACAAGGCAAACTAACGAGAAAATAAACCAAGAAAATTGTTAAATAAAGAAAAATAAAAAATCACTGCTGAAAAAGAAATTGTAGTAATCCTGGAATGGCAAAACAGAATTGATGGCTGCTCGCCACAACAAACTACGCAAGCGTAGGCAGCGCTGCAAACGAAGGAAAGCACGACAAGCGGAACGCGTAGTTAGCAAGCATGGCGAAAAACGGAAAGCAAAGTAAAATTGCGACTAATTTCGTGAAGTCGCCAACCAACCCTCTTTTCAGCGCACTCACCACACGTACGTATGTTTCCATATATATGTAAGTATGAGTGTGTGTGTTTGTATAAATTATTTTTGCTTTTGTTGCTTGGAAGCTAGTGGAAGCAAAGGACACAGTGGCGGCTTAGGATTTCTTGTTTGGATGAATCACAGACGCCAGTTCGTCGAACTCGGTTAACAAAACATACATACATACATACATACACACAAAAAAGAAATAGATAAATAAACGACGTGAAAGGTACGTTTCACTTCCAGTCGCCAAGTAATCATTGAATTGATTGATTTGCGGACAAACAGTTTTTGCGCTTACCTTGCTGTAATCCACTGTTGCCACTGCCGTTAACCACAAATACACACGCACATGTTACTCGCGTAGCCACTGGATAACGGAAACTAATTTCTGTTGATGATTTGGTGAATTTTAACGATTAGTTCAGTGGAGTGGGTGAGAAAGACTTTGCTTTAGTTAATTATGAAATAATCCGCGAATGCGACCAAAATGATTACTGATTTCTGACAAAAAATTTCTTAAAGTCTACGCACCTATGCGGAAATGCGTGGTTTTATATTTTACCAGAGCATAAACAGAAATTTTTTTCTACACACGATTTTAACAACACCGGCCGTCATCTCCAATATGTGGCTATTTACGCTTGTACATCTGCATTTACGTATTAACGTACAAAAGACTGGGCCAGAGAACTTAAAACAATTTTCTTTTGGTCCACACATTTCCCAAAACATTTTTTATAAAATAAACAAAAGTGTTATATTCTCTGATTCATCTATCAGCAACAGCAGCAACACTTCCAGTGGTGTTGCAGTCGCTCACGTAGGCAGTGGGAATTCCATGCCGCTCAGAGAGAGAGCGAGAGGTAGAGAAATAGTGAGCAAACACCACGTACTCATAAATATGAAGAGAAACACAACTTTAATATTCTCTTTGAAAGACAGTGGGCTCATTTCAAGAATTTGAACAAAAAAGTGTTTATGCACAGTGACTCAAAAAAATCAGAGTATGCGATTGCGTAGATATTTGACTTAAAAATGTTTTGTTTAATAAGCCACAATGCTAATTTTAATGCCTGAATTCATAAATTCTGTATATCACAACTTTTAAAACCTGAAAATTGTCAAATTGCTCTACAAGTGAAAACATTCTTTTAAAGTATGCATTGGAAAATGTGCGGCTCAAAAGAAAACTTGTTCAGCAAGAAAAGCCTTGCCATGGCTGCATCGCTTCTTGGAATATTTCATATAATAGCGCCATGACAACTCCATAATTTTGTATTACCCTTCCCTTAAAAGTAAAAAATTTGAATATCATATTTCATATTGTATGATACATACATACATATGTATGTAAATATGTACAATTTCCCATTTTCCTCTTCTAAAGAAATCAAAGAGATAAATATAGTGTTGCGCTACATACGTCTGTAATAACAGCCTACAAAGCCTTGGAAGTTTCTGGCAGATAAAAATCAATAGAATTGCTATTCAAGGCCATGACTTCATACATCTACATACACATATTTTCAACCGTTTTACTTTACTCCGCAGCAGCTTATCGACTTCAGCTGCATCAGCCAAACTAAAAATCGGCCTACCGACCGCATGCACTCGGCTCGGCCACCGGGCGTTGGGTGGTGGTTGGCAGACTGCAATTACACTACTTGTAATTTACTTACCGATATTCAAGCATACACGCATACACACACATATTAAAGCTATAAACATGAAAAGAAACCTCAGCAGGGTTGTTGCTGAAGCCAAAGGGTTGTGCTTGCAGTTGGCAGTCGAGCGCTTTCCCCAGCAACGAAACAACTCCTAAAACAATATCGCCACTGCGACGTAACAATTGTAATGAAAGACAATTTGTAAACCAGAAATTGGGAATTTGACTGAGACGAGAACTGCAGGCAGGCAGTGTGGCGTTGTTGTGTGCAAGAATTGTAAAAATCGAAAAATCCCAGTTGAATTTTCCCATGTGACCAATAATGACAATTTAAGTAAAATTTTTTTCCATTTCTTTGCTATGTGAGAATAGTTTTCTTTTTTATGAGTTGGGAAATTTTGATTGTATGGTGATGCAATACAGACATATCGCGAGAGCGAGATGTTGAGTCCAACTTTAACAACAGATTTCCCTGCAAGATAAAGGATAACCTAAAAATATCACAAAACAATCAAAATAAATGAAATGTTGAGATAACAGATTGTATATTCAAAAATAGCAGCATATTTTTGAAACCAAAAACTAAGTTTAAATTCTTGTTCTTTATTGGTATAGAAACCGCTTACGCGGTTATAGCCGAGTTTAAAACAGCTCACCAGTCGTTTCTTCTTTTCGCTGCTTGGCGCCAATTGGAGATTCCAAGCGAAGCCTGGTCTTGCTCTACCTGGTCTGTGCAACGTCGAATACTTTCGGAGTTTTTGTCCATTCAGACGATATGACCAAGCCAGTTCATCGTTCCATCGAATGCTATATTCGACGTGCCAATCCGCAAAGAACCATAAATCTTCCGCAGAACCTTTCTCTCGAAAACTCGTAACGTCGGCTCATAGATGTTGTCATCCTTCATACTTCTGCACCATATGGCAGGACGGGAATAATGAGTAACTTATAGGTTTTGTTATTCTGCGTCGTATTTCCAGGCGGACATTGTTATTGGGGTTAATGCTGGTTCCAAGATAGACGAAATTATCTACGACTTCGAAGTTACGACTGTTAACAGTGACGTGGGTGCCAAGTCGCGAGTGCGACGACTGTTCGTTTGATCACAGTAGATATTTCGTCTTGCCCTCGTTCACTACCAGAGCCATTTGCTTCACTTCCTTAACCATTCTGGAGAAAGCAGAACTAACGGCGAGGTTGTTGAGGCCAATGATATTAGCTGTACACTCTTATAGAAGATGGTACCTTCTCTATTTAGTTCTGCAGGTTTCTATATAATGAGTTTACACAAGTTCGTCCTTGAAGAATTGGGAAATAGTTTTAGCTAACATAACAATTAATAGTGATCTATGTATGTTATTATTCTCCAGAAGAATCTTCAGGTCAAGCGTTTTAAGATTGGATTTTGAATATTGGAATATAATTAAATATTTAATAAAGCTTGATTTCATAAAAAAAGATGTTATTAAAACTTAAATAAGAGTCTTATTATGTTTACAAAAACTTCCTTCGGTTCTCTACAGCTTTGAGGGTGGCAAATTGAACAAGTTAGATTAGCATAATCGTTACTAGATACTAATCGGTTATAACACCCTAAACAGAAGAATTTATTTTGAATCCCATTGGACTACTTTGTTTCGGAATCCATTTTGACAAGAAACGAGAGCTTAAATAAAGGATCGAAGGTGGCTACTTATGAAGCTGCTGACTTTGAATTCGCTGGGGTTGCAATTATAATCTATACGATTTGCGTTCTGTCCAGAGTATATTGTTTTTTAATAAATGCTTCTAATACTAGAATATAGTCTTCACGTTTAAAAATAACCTCAACAATTAAGCTGCCAATGACTTTTACTTAAAAGCAACCCCCAAGGCACCTTGGAAACCGAGACTGCCGTAAAATAAGTTCAATGAAACCACTGCGACTTTGTATACAAAGTTAATGAATTCTTGTTTTTTTGTTTTCGGTCATGGGAAATACTTATGAGCACATGAGCTATTTACCGCCAATTTTCAAGCACGCTCTCACACCTTCCGCGCTGCAACCAGCTGCACACAATGTGCAACAAAAAGGAAGCAATCCCAAAAACACATTAAATCCGCTGCAGTCACGTGCCAGTCAACGACGCGTCGCCGTTCAAAGAATTATTGAACCTGAAGTTTTATCGGCCCAGCCGTCGGTCTCAAGCATTTCTACCCCCGTTTAAAGGCAGCAAGGCAGCAGCGCCACTGCAACACCTCCCGCTAATGAGCGGCAAATAAGCTGCTGCTGCGGCTGCCACTCGATTTTGCAACAAAACGTGGAAAAATATTTGCAAGCGAGCATGTGTGTGCGAGTGTGTGTGTGCCGAGAACCTTCTAAGACTATCCCAACGCGATTTGGTGTGAGATGTCGAAAAAAGAGGAATAAATCGACAGTTTCAGCTATTAAAGTCGATTGTGTGTGAAAAATTATGTGCAAAAGTCAGCAAACGTGTGACTAAGTCGACGGCGGGGTGGGTACGCTGTAGGCGAATATTCATATGTGTGTGAGTTTGTAAAAATATGTTTATGAGTGCATTTGTATTTGCGAAGAAATCGATATTTGGCGCGTTGCAACATGGGACAGCTCAGTCTATGGCAGGGCCAAGCACTTGCGCATACAAACACAAATAGAACATATGTATGTATGCGTAGAAAATAAATAAAATCATGCATTAATGTGCTTTGCATATGCACATTTATACACATACATATGTATGGTGATGTGTGTGTTTATGGTCACTCATTTCAAACAGAACTTGCTAGGCATGTCGAATTTGCATATTATGCAAAATGTGCTCAACAACCCTGACGCATCCACACCACCGGGCGTAAACACACACAAGCCCAAACGCAGGGCGGTCATCCCTGCAGCTCCCAACACCCAGCGCTCGCCCCCACCCACTCAACTGGCGCACCAACTCGGCCTATTCAAATATTTGTTTGCTTATCGTCTGACTGGGACAGCCTGCCCGTTAGCATTGTGGAGGTTTGCACCGACTTCGCATTGAAGTTTTCCATGCACACTCACCCATGCAAATATGTATATACATATGTACATAGTATGTATATGTATGTATGTGAATACGTACATATGTGCTTGTGTATAGAAAATTCATTTGTTACCTTAGCATTTCGCTCGCTTGTGCGGTCATTCACGTCGCCTTGACAAGGTGGACAATAAGCATATGAACACATACAAATGCACATAGAAACCACCGTACATACAAGTATATACAAGTATGTGTATGTCATATATGTCATGAGAGTTTTTTAATTAAATCGCAGATAATAAAGTTTAATACATTTCATCGAACGATAGCGATCGCCATTCACCGTAACCACTGATTTTGGTAATAAAATTCAATGATTTGTGTATTGACTACCAAATAATACACAGCATCGTTTTAATACTTTCATATATTTAATGTCTCAGTATTGTGTAATATAATATATATTGGCATATAACTTCACTGCGCACTCGATGACTATACTATATATTAACTGTGCACTCGATGACTCTACTATATATTATTCTACTCGCTCCTCGCTCGTTTTACTCTACTCGCTCCTCGCTCGTTTTCCATTCGCATCGGTGGTGCTGCCAGTTGTCATCACTCACTAGGGTAGCCACATCCCTCCTATTTTTTTTAGCTTCAACTTAATCCCTTCTTGCTGAGCTGATGGTTGGTCGCCGGTGAACACGTTTGTAGGTGGTGATGTGACCTTAGGCGCTGACTCAGGACGTAGTGACCCTTGTGACGTTCCTGTCTCCTCCGCGCCTGAATTTCTGGATAGTGTTGAATGTTGTTCCATTGGTGGATGTAACACTGTTCCTGGCGCTTTCTCGGACTCCCTGGCTGGTTGTTGGTTAGCGGAGGGAATTTTCTTAACCTGGCTGCTGTTCCTCCGCAGCACCTTACCATCGCCTGAAAGCTGTACCTCATCGCCTTGCCTTTTAACCACAACGTATTCGGTTGCATCGAAATTTGGTGTTAACTTGTGCGGGAATATAACGTTTTTCAAAAGCACCATATCCCCAACTCCTATGTCCGAGCTTTTCGCCCTTCTGGCTGCATCAGCCTTCTCTTTCCCCTTATGTTTATTTATGCAGTCCAAGTCTCTTGCCGACGAATCACCGATTTCTTGTGTTAGATCACGTATGTCTGGGATCTTGTTACGAATAGTCCGATTGAACATTAATTCCGTTGGTGTAGCCCGACTTATAGTTCACCTTGTTAGAGTGGGCAATTTTCAAACGCTTTACTAGTGATCGATTTATATTCTCGACCTCTCCGTTAGCTTGAGGCCAGTACGGCGGTGTTGTGACTAGCTCGATGTTATTCTCTCTACAGAATTCTTTAAACTCATTGCTCACATACTGCCTCCCATTGTCAGTACGCAAGGATTTAGGTAACCCTAGTCTAGAGAAGATGTCTTTCATTGATTTTATAACAGCTTCGGAACTTATTTTCCTTAAGAACACAACCTCTTGATAGCGCGAGAAATAGTCGATCAATACGAGTACATATTCGCCATGTGGGAAGAGGACCTATTAAATCCGTTGCCACACATTGCCATGGTCCGTCGGGGAATCTGTGTCTTTGCAGTGGGGTTGGATTATTTGGTAGTGATAAATTCTCGGCAATTTTTTACAAAACGTTCGACCTCTCTGTCAATCAGGGGCCACCAAACCTTTGCTCTTAGTCGTCTTTTCATCGCCGACTCCCCTGGGTGCCCTTCGTGTGCGAGTTCCAGTACTCTTTGCCGTAGAGATTCGGGAATCACAATGCGTCTCCCACGCAGGAGTATATTGCCTAGCACCGAAAGTTCTAGTGGGAACGGATAATATATATTGGATGTTCCCGAGCTCCACGAGTTGTTACTTATGTGAGTGATTGCATCAGATATATGATCATCCTCTGTACTTTTTTTATCAATGACGGTTACTGTAAGAGTTGCTGGCACGGAACTACACACGATTTGGAAAACATTATCTTCACAGTTGCTGTCAAATATGTCACTACTTGAAAACTTGACTAGTCTCGATAAAGGGTCCGCTATGTTTTCCCTTCCAGCACGATAAATTACTTTAAATTTGAAAGCTTGCAGTCGTAGAAGCCAACGTTCAATTCTGGCAGGTGGCTTGGATGTCGGTTTAAAAATAGCTTCAAGGGGTTTGTGGTCTGTGACCAATTCGAATTGTAATCCTGCTAAATAATAATAAAATTTCTCTACTGCCCACACTAAAGCCAAGCTTTCTTTCTCTGTTTGCGAATATCTTTTTTCGACGTCTGAGAGACTTTTGCTAGCGTATGTGATTATCTTCGGATCCCCACCGCTGTCGAATTGAATTAAGACTGCTCCTAAGGCTATTGGGCTGGCATCAGCTATTACGCGCGTTCTGTTCTTTGGATCGAAGAATGCTAAGTTGGGTATTTCCGCTAGATAAGTTTTTAGTTTTTTAAATGCCTGTTCTTGATTGTGACTCCAGGTGAAAGTGCTACCTGATTTTAGGAGACTCCTCAAAGGCTCAGTAATATCAGCTAATTTTGGTATAAATTTCCCTATGTACGTAACTAGGCCTAGGAAACTTCTTACCTCGTCTTTGGTCTTTGGAGCTCGAAAATCCCCGATTAATTTTACTTTCTCTGGATCGGCAGTGAACCCCTGTTCCGATAGCATGTGCCCCAGAAACTTTAGCTCCTTCACTTTCCAGGCGCATTTGCCTGTGTTTAGTACGACACCATTCGCATTAAATATTCGCATAACGTCCCTTACTGCTTCGTCAAGTTCTTGTTCCGAGCTTCCGAATATGATGACATCGTCGATATAATTGAGAACGTTCTTGCAAGGTGATAACAACTCTTCCATTATGCGTTGGAAAATCTCAGGTGCCGAATTTACCCCGAACATTAACCTTTTGTACCGGAATAGCCCTTTGTGTGTGATAAACGTCGTTATTTCTCGGCTGGCCTCATCGAGTTCGATTTGATGGTATGCGTTTTTTAAATCCAGCCTCGAGAAAAATTTTGCATGTCTTAGTTTTGTCATGAAGGAGTCGAAGGTGGGTAAAGGGTAGTTTTCACGTAGTATGGCCTCATTTGCGCGCCTCATATCAATGCATAGCCTCACGTCCCCATTAGGTTTGAATACTATGACCACCGGCGATATCCACGAGCTTGGCCCTGGAACTCGCTCGATTATGTCTTGGTGTAATGCTTCATCAATCTTTTCCGCCACTTTCGTCTCTAATGCAATCGGAATGCGTCTTATTGGTTGCTGGACTGGCCGGATACTACAATCTATTGCTAAACTAACTTTAATGTTTTTGATTTTTGGAAATGGCTCTTTATCTTCAATTCGATGGACATTTAACCCTACTCTCAAAACATTAAGTTTTACTGCTGAGTCCCGCCCTAAGAGTGATTGACTTCCCTTTTCAATAACATAAAAGGTAGCAATCAGTTCTGTATGAGCTGTAGCGATTGGCGCGTCAAATACCTGCAACACTTTCAAAAGCTTATCCGCGGCATACGCTTTGAATTGATTTGGAGAGTGGGACCGGATGTTCCATACTACGGCCTGTCCGTTTCGTAACTCCGACCAATCTCCTTCACTTATTAAATTAAATCGAGACCCAGAATCTATTACCATGTCAATCGTTCGGCCACCAATAGAGCATCTAATCCTCTCATCGCTCATATCATCATCAATTTTAAAACAGTCGAACTCCCGCATTTCTTCACATCTCATCTCACCCTCATCATTTATGCAGCGCACTCTAGATGCTGCCATGCGCCGCCGTTTCAGGTTATCATAACTACCACTTCCGTGCTCACGTTTGACCCTTTTTGTTTTACACCTCACTGCAAAATGACCCTGTAGCATACATTTATTGCATTTAGCATTCTTAGCCGGGCAGTTAAAGTCATTACTCGTATGCCCTTTACGCCCGCATCTATCGCATTCAGCAGTATCAAACTTAGTTTTGTTAGCGATTTTGTTAACGTTTAGTGGCACTACGTCAGAAACCATTGTTGTCGTTTGGCTTTTTATTGATTCGTGTATCTGACACATTTCAACCACCTGCGTTAAATCATGTTCTTTTTCCAGGAGTCGTTTTTTCAAATCTATCGGTGCCCACACATCGATGAGTTTATCTTTTATATTCGTTTCTATAACTTCTTTCTCGGTCTTACCGAATTGACATTTAGCAGCTTGACCTCTTAGTTTTAAAATGAATTTATTTAGAGTTTCCCCTTCCATTGGTTTCAGGGACCTAAATAGATGTCGTTCGAACGTCGAGTTCCTCTTTGGAGAGAAATGTTGTGTCAATTTACCCACGAGCACCTCATATGGATCTACACCTTCTTTTCCTTCTACCAGCGCGTCTGGGATATTATACGCGACTTCTTGTAATTGAACGCCGCCAAGGTGTAGCAGTTTGCTTCTTTTCTTAGACGCAGTGGTAATGTCTTCTGCTTCTAAGTACAACGTAAACGATCGAAGCCATTTTTCCCACTCTGTTCGGATTATCGACTTGTCCATCACGTCGCATAGAAATGGCGCCACACTGGGATTCATCATTTTCTTAGTATACTAGTATGTATATGCAATTTAATGCCAAAATTTCTCTTTATTATTTAGATTCTCTTCAACTGGCAATTTAATGCCTATGCAATTTAATGCCGAATTTTCTTTTTTTCTCAAATTTTTCCAATTTGCAATTTAATGCTTATGTGACTGAATGCCGAGTTTTCTCTTCTTTAAGTTTTCTTCGCGCACTCGCACTTGCGCAGGCAAAATTCAGTCGCTCTCACACACTACCTGTTGCTTTTTTGACTCGCTGAATTGCGTAGTTATATGCAAAAAGAAAAAAAAAAAAAAAAATTTCTCTCCACCCTTTCCGATTCGTTTTTTTTTTTTTTTTTTTTTTTTTTTGTAATTATTATTATCCCATTGTCGTCGCCACTGTATTGACTACCAAATAATACACAGCATCGTTTTAATACTTTCATATATTTAATGTCTCAGTTTTGTGTAATAACTCTACTCGCTCCTCGCTCGTTTTTCATTCGCATTCACCCGTTACATTTAGCAGCATTTTATGGATAAAAGGGCCTTTCTCTCATTTTAATATGCACTTTAATGTGGCGGCAAATATTTATCAACGTATATATACATACGTACATATAAGTGAAGGAATAATGCAATTAAAAAGAAAACATTTTTTAATAATAATAATAACGAACAAGTAGACCTTTCAATACAAAATATTGGTAAATATTGCCGATTTCATTAATCCATGAAAAATGATGTAAAAGCAAAAATTTAAAATACCATACATACTTACATATGTAAATATGTGTGTGAATCATGAATCGATCGTTGCATTGAGCGATAGACAGCCCTAAATTTTGAGTATTTAAGCAAGCGCTTTGTATTTTAATAAGACATGGAAAGCTAGTGCATAATTACTATTATTGGGTCTGTAAATATATTCGTACGTGTTTTTTTTCAAAATTTGAACGTTTTTTATATAGATAGATAGAAAAATTAAGACTTTGCACTGCAACCTATGGTCTATTGTAACTCTCTTATATCACCTGGCTAATTTGGGGATCGTCTTTAGTGCCGCTTGACTATCGCATGTATAGCGATACGCTGTTTGCGATAGTTGCGGTGGATATTGATTCCTGCACACTGACTTATAGCAAAGATTTCTACTTGAAAGATGCTCGGAAAACGTTCCGCCCGCAATGCCTGCTCCAATGTCTTCCGGTGTTTTCGAACCGTCAGTGTATAACTGCTGCCCTTCAGTAGTAGGCCGAGCGTGGAATTGTGCTACTCCGCCTTACTGCCAAGGGTAACTATGAACTTCTTCGTAACTCCGTCCTTTGGTGTGTCTTACCCTAGGACCTTCATGTGTTGAGACGACATTATCTTCCCTTTGCCAAAACTCTCTGCTGTTATGAGCAGCATGGTATGTTTCGCTCCCTGTTTGATCGCTAGGTACAGCGATGTAACCTCCAGAATGTGCGCATAGTCCTTGAAGCGCAGATACAGGCAAATCTTTGTAGTTTTGATAGTTGAAGGCCTACCGAAGGCTGCGTTATCTTAGATGTCCAAGCAGCAACTCCATAAATGACAATAGGGATACAGCCATCTTATGACACCTAGTTTGCAGCCCCAGGATCCAGTTTTTCATACCGTATTCAGATGTGAACTATTATCCATTCAGTGTGTTCTGCATCGATCGGAACAAATAGTAGTCTGAAACAGGAAGGTCTGGGCTATAAGCCGGAAGGTGTAGCAAAATTTCACAGCCACATTTTTAAAACATTTTATAACCGGTCTTGTAACTTGATGCCGAATTGCTGAGTTTTTGTCGTAGCGTCTCTCATTAATGGTTTCACTCGATTTTAGAAGCTCATAATACACCCAATCAATACTTGGCGTATTAATTAATTCGGCTTTGCCGTTAATTTGGCTGTTTAGTATAAGGGGTCCATTTTTCACCACCAGTCACAATGTTATGCAAAAACGACATTTTTATGGCGTTCAAGCGCCATTTCTGAAAAATTGTTTTCAAGGTATCTTGGCTTCAATTTATATGACACCAAATTTTCTTGCTTTTGGAGGTATTCATTTGCTCTTAAACGTTTTGAATAGTATGCTCCAGTTAATCTAAAAGGTTCTGCGAGCTCTTCTTTTGTTTGTCAACAATCCTCTCGAATAATGCTTCCACCTTCTCATATTCAAAGTTTTTTGGTCGCCTATAAAGTGCATCGTTTTCCAAACAAGAGTCACCACTTTTAGAACGACACAAATATAGTTTAAAATATTTAGTTGAATTTTTCAGAGTTTCCGAAATCTGCAGCCAGAAGATTTAATTGTTTTATTTATAGTAGACATAAAACATGAAACTCGAGTTTGTGGCGCCGAAAAATGTACTACAGCTTGCTTTATGTTATTAGTGTCACATAAATAATTTATAAATATTTCGAATTACAAAAATACACAGGTTCTTAGTCGAACCAATCTTATTACCAGAAAATGGACACCAAAATTAAGAAGCAGAAGGCGTTTCAAATTCCGAGTCGAAATGTCGCTGTCGGTTAAACATGTTCTAAATACCTAATAACTAATTAAATACCACATTATTTGCAACTATGAAATTTAAAAAATCAAACAAATCAAACCATGCCGAAATCAATGACCGCGACGCCTTCAGAGAATTTACCATTTGGGCTCCAACTCATACATGAACCGAATGCGGAAGCCAGAACTAAGAGAGTGTAAAACAAGTTGTTAATGTTTCCGGTGCATAACATTTAACGGTTGCATAGAGAATGTACTTATGTGCGCTTGCAACGGTAAAGAATGCACAAAAACTAGGAAATGTGTCAGTTCACATGGGTGTTAGTCCGGAACGAGCTTTAAACCCAGAAATGCGTGTCAAAACTTCGTGACGTATTTGTACTAAATTTCGTGAAAACTGGACGAGTGTCAAGCAAAGCAATAACAATAACACAAAAACAACCACAATCATAATCATCAAATAAAATACCTGAATTAGTTTCAAATTATGGAAAATTATGCACAATAATGTGGATTTTAGTGACGATGGGTACTTGCCAACGTGTAGATATGTATGTATGTACATATGTAATTACGAAATATGGTCGCAAAGGCCTGTCAGAATATTATTGGTCTTGCTCAAGCGCAGGCAAAGCTTAGCTGATATTGATCAATGCTTCCCCCTTTAATTACATTACAAGCCGAGTGCTGCAATGAAACGGTACATTGAACCATTCAGGTGCATTACGACAAAACTGTGGCACATGTCCACACACGAGTATTTTGTCTGTGGTACTATGGCTTATGTAAACATTCGTGTGAATGCACTCATAAAATGTAGACTGTTCGTACATACGAGTATATCACACCTTTGAAGTCATTACGCACCCGCGAATGATGTTTAATGACGATAATTATGTTTGCTTATGTTGCGCTCTTAATGCTCACTTTTTACATTTTACGCATTTCTCCATTATTTATTGCATTATCTATATAATTTTGTTTACCTTCTGCAGCCGATCGGTGAAAGAAAAGTGCTTCAAAAAAGTATGTAAACATATTTGACAATTAAATCGTTCAACCAACTGTCACTAATGCACTATGAGTAAGGGAGATTGTTTTTGCTCGAAAAATAACGGTCTTTTTATATTTTTTGAAGAGATAAAAAATGTACATGAAAAGTATTTTAATGAAAATTTGTCATGAAACAACTGCAGGATAATTTTTTCAAGAGATTTTTGGGCCACCAGTTAGCTTTAACTGTCATATCGAACTTGGAGGACAATAGATCGACGATTTTTCGGAGAAAGAATTTCGAATGACAAATATTGCAGAACGGTCCACAATTATACTGATGCATCATCCAGCCATGAAAATTACTAATTAACATACTCAACAATACTTGAGTATTTGGCCAAGCATACAGGGTTTGCCCGGAAAGTTATAGTACTGAGTCGAATTAAAAAAATGTATTGAAGATCGTTACACTTCTTTAAAAACTTTCAAAATAGGCTCCTTCTGCGTCGATGCAGCGCTGCCAGCACGATTTCCAAACATTGAAAGCGTCACGGAAGGCATTCTCCGGTATAGCCTTTAGAGCCGAGATGTATGTTGCTTGCATCCTCTTTGTCGTCTCAAAATGCTTGCCTTTCCTCGGCCTTTTCAGGTAAGGAAACAAAAAAGTCCGAGGGGCCTCATCTGGGCTCTAGGGCGACTGCGGAAGCGTTGGGATGCCGGCCTTGGTTAGGTAGCTGCTTACAAGAAAGGCGGTGTGAGCCGGAGCGTTGTCGTAGTGCTACATGAAAGTGTTTAATTCATAAATTGAACCATGAAACGGTAGTTGGCGCTGGGATTGGAACCTGCCACAGGGAGGGACAACTCCGGTAAGAAAGATTGCAACACCCCAATATTTAAGGAACTACTATTCAGCAGTTTAAGGTCAAGGTATCTCTGTTCGACTCTTTGATGGTCATAAATATATAAAGACTCAAAATTAGACTCTCCTATTGCAATTCGTAAAATAAACGACATAAATATGATAAATCGAAGCTATCATACACATATGTGAGGTGATTATGCTTGATGCGAGAAAAATTACCTCATCACAGTTGTCATTTCAGGTAGACAACGCAACGGTAGTAAGGGAGTTTCAGATTTTTCGAAATGCGCGCATCTCCAAACCCATTTGGGCATTGCGCATGCGTCGCGCACACCTTTCTTCCCGCCTGCACGGTAACGCTGGTGGCGGTTAAAACAAGGGTTGTCAGCGTGAATATGCACATAAGCATATTCAATGTCAAATTGCTGCCGAAATTGCATTTTTCATCCGGCAATGGGCATGTGCTGCATGCAACACGCAACGTGCAGCAAACAAAAGCAATTTCGGTATCGCTGCAGTTGAATTTATTCGATTCATGCATTCAATAAGGGTTGCTGCAAATTTAATTTGCTACTCACATGCTATCGAAGTATCAAAAGCCGGGTTTGAGCTCATTGTCAACCCTCGAGAACGAACAGCGATGGTGTGTGCACTGCAATCACAGTTGAGTTGCAAGCGCCCAAGCGATTTATTTTATGCACTAACGTATTGCTCATTATATGCATTTGCGATATACATATATGATACACATATATACCCATAGGCGTAGAAAGGGGTTTCATGAAAACCAAAAGTAAAAAAATGTTAATCAGTTCTAATAAGTTCTCAGTCCATATCTGTTTGAACTCAGTTCTGTTTCTTTAATGGCGTAGACATCATTTACGCGGTTATAGCGGAGTTTCATTTCACAATTTAGTACCAATTCGAGATACCAAGTGCAGCCAAGTTCTTCTCCACCTGATATCTCCAATGGAGAGGATGTATTCCTTTGCTTCTCCCGGCGTGTAATGCGTCGAACACGTTCAGAGCTGGAGTGTTTTCATACATTCGCACGGCATGACCTAGCCAGCGTAGCCGTTGTCTCCTAATTCGCTTAACTATGTCAATGCCGTCGTATAACTCGTCCAGCTCGTCGTTCCATCGAATGCGATATTCGCCGTTGGCATTGCGCAAAGGACCATAAACCTTTCGCAGAACCTTTCTCTCGAAAACTCCTAAGGCCGACTCATCAGATGTTGTCATCCATGCCACTACATCATATAACAGGACGGGAATTATGAGAGACTTATAGAGTTGTGTCTTTGTTCGTCGATAGAGGTCTTTACTTCTCAATTGTCTACTTAGTCCGAAGTAGAACCTGTTAGCAAGTGATATTCTGCGTTGGATTTCGAGGTTGACATTGTTGGTGATGTTAATACCGGTTCCTAGATAGACGAAATTATCTACGACTTCGAAGTTATGACTCTCAACAGTGACGTGGGCGCAAGTGCGACGACTCTTAGTTTGATGATAGAAAATATTTCGTCGATAGGGAGTCTCCTTGTCTAAAACCTCCATTGGTATCGAACGACTCGGATAGGTCCTTCCCGATCCTAACGGAGCTTTTGGTATTGCTCCACGTCAGTTTACACAGCCGTATTAACTTTGCGGGGTTTCAGTTAGTGAACTAGTAGTAGGAATATTTAATCTGCATCCCCTTACGAAGCGTGCCTCTGTAAACAGCACACACATACATATATACAATAAAGCGTTCTTGTTGTTGGTAGTGCTCTTGCCTTCGTAATTCAAGTTCAGTGATTATCAATGCCACCACTGTTTGCTGCATTACGAATCATTTCTGCTATAAAATTGTCACCAAGCCGCAAAAGTCGCCTTGACGCTTGTGTCGTTCGCTCGTCGCTTAGACAATGACACCCCACTGCATAGGCACACATGTGCCTATATCCTATATACGTATGCATATGTATTCATGTGTAGATGTATATGTGCCAGTGGGTTGTGGGGGTTGCAGCGATAAAATAGCAAACAATTGATTTCCGATTTGGCTGCAACACAATTTATTGTTGTTGCTTTTATTATTGTTTTAGTTCACATTAACATTTTCCATTTGTTCGCAACAGTTCATACCATTCATTACATGTAGTATGCATGTATGTGTGTAAGTATTTAGTAGATTAAATTATGTATCTGCTGCGATTGCATGTTGCAACTACTAATGCCACAACAGCAAAAACAACAATTGTAATAATCACTGTTACGTCGCATATTGATTGTTTGTAGCATCATCGTCATCGTTATTGCATGTGACACAAGTCCATATGCGTCCGCTTGCATATGCGTATGTTGTTGTTGTTATTTGCTTTAGCTGTGATGATCAACCATTGTTTGTGCCGCCGTTTGAAGTTATTTGCGAATTTTCTGCATTGTTCGCAATGTTGCAAAGCGTGAAGTAACTACTAGTCTACTAACTCCCTCTGTTGCGCAACATCGGAGTTACTTTTAAGCACACAAACATACATATGTACATACATATGTGCCCATAAATTATGTGGGTTTCGCTGCGTGTGACCGAGATATGAAATATTTCGCGCTGGAAATAGTGCCGGCAATAGAAATGCGAACTCATATGCTAACGTGTGTATGTGTGCTTGTCGACTTGCACTGTTTGTGGGTGCATATGCTTCCTATAAGTGCTACTAATCCACATTTAAGAGTTTGCACACAATAAACACTTTCCAGTGATTAATTTTAAATTTGTAAAGTAAATGATTTTCGGTCTCCTATAAATTGATCAGCAATTACAATCTCTGTCTACGTTTCTCGGGTACTGCTTTAGAGAGATATGTATATGTACATATGTATGTATGTGAGCTCACAATATGTCGTTATGAACCGTCTACACATATGAGATTTGTGAACCGATTGTAAACATATGAATATATTATGCCAAATAATCTTTAAATGATGATCACCTGAGTTTATTGAAATGTCCCTATGTATACTTACCATCTAGATAACTTTTTCCACACAAATTGAAATTTCCAATATTATTACTTACAGATTACCGATACGATATGATACGTCATTTTAAGAGGTTGTATGGGTTCACGGGTCTCAAAAAATCGAATTTTTATACTCTCGCAACAAAGTTGCTAAAGAGAGTATTATAGTTTTGTTCACATAACGGTTGTTTGTAAGTCCTAAAACTAAAAGAGTCAGATATAGGGTTATATATACCAAAGTGATCAGGGTGACGAGTAGAGGTGAAATCCGGATGTCTGTCTGTCCGTCCGTTCGTCTGTCCGTCCGTCTGTCCGTCCGCCTGTCCGTCCGTCTGTCCGTCCGTCTTTGCAAGCTTTAAATTTTGTAAAAATTGAGATATCATGATGAAACTTGGTACACGTATTTCTTGGCTCCATAAGAAGGTCAAGTTCGAAGATGGGCAAAATCGGTCCACTGCCCCGCCCACAAAATGGCGGAAACCGAAAACCTATAAAGTGCCATAACTAAGCCATAAATGAAGATATTAAAGTGAAATTTAGCACAAAGGATCGCGTTAGGGAGGAGCATATTTGGAAGTATTTTGTTTGGAAAAGTGGGCGTGGCCCCGCCCCCTACTAAGTTTTTTGTACATATCTCGGAAACTACTATAGCTATGTCAACCAAACTCTATAGAGCCGTTTCCTTCAGGCATTTCCATATACAGTTCAAAAATGGAAGAAATCGGATAATAACCACGCCCACCTCCCATACAAAGGTTATGCTGAAAATCACTAAAAGTGCGTTAACCGACTAACAAAAAACGTCAGAAACACAAAATTTTACGGAAAAAATGGCAGAAGGTAGCTGCACCTAAACTTTTTTTAAAAATTAAAAATGGGCGTGGCGTCGCCCACTTATGGACCAAAAACCATAACTCAGGAACTACTCCACCGATTTCAATGAAATTCGGTATATAATATTTTTTTAACACCCTGATGTCATATACTAAATATGGGCGAAATCGGTTATCAACCACGCCTTCTTCCAATATAACGCTATTTTGAATTCCATCTGATGCCTTCTCTGTATAATATATACATTAGGAACCAATGATCATAGCGGAATAAAACTTTACTCAAATACGGTATGTGAGCTGAGGTATCCCTTGTGGAAAAATTGTTGTGATCGGACTATAACTTTTCAAGGTCCCTGATATCGAACACGAAGAACTCAGTGCCTTACCTAACCTAACCTAATTTTTCACCGAAAATATCGGTAAATCTCTCAGAATTTAATTCTAATTAATTTTGCAGCAAAATAAAAAAATATGTAAATGACGGTAATGAAATCTCGATTATCACTTTATCGTGCGAGAGTATAAAATGTTCGGTGATACCCGAACTTAGCCCTTCCTTACTTGTTATTTATTGTTTTATTAAATTCTACAACTCTTTCAGAATATTGTCCAAAATTTTCAAGTTGATCCGAGTAATATTTTCGGAGATACAGCCTTGATAACTTGTGCGCTCGAGGCTAGCTAGGCTAAGTGCGCCGTCTTTAAACGTGTTGTTCTTGTAACTGTGTTTCTTGAAGTCGGTTAACAAGATTTCTCGAGAACTACTCAACCGATCTTCATAAAATTTTACACAGGTCTTTGAGATTCGTAAAGGCTTTGAGGAAGGATTTTTCCCATTTACAACTATTTGAAAAAAAAACGTCGCGGAATTTTCACTGAAATTTTCAATTTTTAATAAAAATGTCTGCTAAAAATCCAAATTTAATTTTTTTCCTACATCCAAGTTCTACGTTAACCGGAAATGGCGTCGCAATGGACGGGCTTACAACATTTTTGTTCAAAATTCAGAATTTCTTAGTTTATAGTGGATGTTTGTAACAAAAAAAACGTATAATAAAATCTTTATTATTTTACATAAAAATTGTTGTTGAAAAAGGCTGTATTTTCCTCGAGGAAAGCCATAATAAGAGGATAATTCCCTTTTTCACAGTCGGTATATTCTTAACCTCAATTGTGATATGACTCAAATTACAAAATCTGTGAATTCGGAATAACTAATAACATACATACATATATAAAAACAATGTTAATGTGAAAATTCGACCCTAAAAAATGAAATCGCATTATAGTGTCGCATATACATACTCGTACATATACCTTCATTCCAACGCGTCAATTGTTGACTGGTATTCAGCCAAACAATCATCAAGGCATTTTCAATTCAACCAGGTGTTTGATTTTTTCTATTCAACCATTTTATCCCTTTATGAATTTTCCTTTTAGTTTGAAGCGCATTTTCGCTTCTAACGATCGTGGCACGTTCTTTGGAAGCCAAGCATGATTGCCACTGCTTGATCGATATAAATGATCGTGTGCTACTTTCAACACTGCCTGAATGAAATGTAATTATGTATGTATGTTTATGCACACGGGCCTACTTTTTCTTGAAGTAAATACGCAGCTCGTTTTTCTTGCTCGTTAGTAATGTGCAAAGGTGTGCGTATTTGTTAGAAGACTTCCTATTTATTGCAGGGTTTCCTTTTCAATAGCGCGCAGATGTTTGATCCTCGAGGTTGGTGGCTTTATGAAAGGCGAAGTAACATTTAAGGGTCTCGTTACAATGTAAGCGCCTCACAATATTCGGCTTTTGAAGTAAACGTTTGACAGGCGATGTGTAA
Source organism: Bactrocera dorsalis (assembly GCF_023373825.1). NCBI lineage: Eukaryota > Metazoa > Arthropoda > Insecta > Diptera > Tephritidae > Bactrocera > Bactrocera dorsalis. Next base: position 6,353,190 of record NC_064307.1, read on the forward strand.
TATACAAAATAATATGCCTCTTTAAATATATACTTATACAACATTTAACATAAGATTAGAGCAAGATGGGGGTAATAATAATTTTTTTGTAGTGTGATTGTGACCTTGACACTGTCGGACTTTACGACTGAAGGATTGTATGTAAATCAGAAATGCACTCGCAGGTTTGGCCTTGCCTTCCCAGAGTTGAAATATTAAATGAAACGTTTCTATAACTTTGGAATACATTTTTGAACTTGAAACATTTCTTTATTCCATCAATGCTTAAATATTCATAGTTTCAAGTACAACTTTATTTATGAACATTAATTTGAGTGTAGTTCGCCATTATTCAATAAATATTTATATCCACTTTGATTTTCTTTAATTTCCTAAGCCATTCATTATTAAATGCATCTGACCACTAAGCACTTATCGCCCGTCTTACTCGCGTCTCAAGCGTTCTATGCTCCCTTGATGTGGCAGCAACTGTCAAAGAACTTATAAATTATGACGGCAATCATTTGTAATGTGAGCTCATACTCAAATTGTATACAAAAACATACACATACAGATGTATGCGCATGAGGACTAGACGACCAGCGCTATGAGTATAACAATAAACCCAACTGAGAAGAAGCGGGCAACTGAGATTTCCGTTGATATGCTTTGGTGAATAGGAAAGTACACGTACTTACATATGTACATATGTTTAGTATATAGCAAGTTTTATATAAATATCGTTTCCTAAAGCAATTTTGTAGAATTGTGAATGCGATGAATAGAGTCATTAAAGTTAATAGTGTCAAGCAAGATTGCCGAACAATGCAATTTCGAGAGTAAAAGTGCAATACTTTATAGGCATACTCGATAGGAGAAAAGTTAATAAACAAAAAGTAAAAGTTTCAATTCAAAAAAGTTCAGCACGATACTGTTATATTTCGAAAGAGCTGAGACTGCAAATAAATACGTAAAATGGCATACAATTTGAGTTATATAATAGAAAGGCGAAAGCAAAGAAAGCCGGATTGATTTTCCGGAATATGTTAAAGCATAATAGGGCATAAACACTAACTATCCTCCCTTCCACCTCATTTCAAAGAAAAACTCAATGTTGGCCTTTGTTGTGTCCACACATTAAGGCGTCGAAATGGCACAAAAACTGCTGATTTTTAATTTGTCTAAAACTCTCGAGTTACTATATTTCCAATAAGTGGAAAGAAATAATTATTTGTGAAATAATTCGCTGAAGTTTTTTGTGCTGTGTTAAGGGCTTTGCATGTAAAAATCTCATCAACAATGCTTATCATCTAACTACCTAACGATTTCTTTCTGATTGTCCTAATAAGATAGATAAGTCAAACTTCTAAGAGGACTAACATGTGTAGAGCTATTTCTTATGCTATGGAGGGCAGATATTTGTATACATACATATCTTCTTGGTTCTTATAATGCTTTGCACTGTTTGCACTTTGGACTATGGAAGAGTGTTCTCAAATGTTATAAAGTTTGTAAGAGAGGGAGCCACAATGCTTTGTCCATCTAGACCCAAGTATACATATCATGCCATTATTGTCAGTTTTATACGACTATCAATGACCACATACGAAACTCAATTTGAGTTCAGCCCAAAAACACAAAAAAGTTCCACCTCAATACGACTTAGGAACCCATAAAAACATTAACTACAACTGCTACATATTAGTTTACAAAAATAATAAACATATTCATATTCCTATTTTTACAATTTTTTCTATCAATTATTCAATTAATTACAATTGCTTTTGATTTTCGAACGCATTGTGTCATAATGGGCGCTGGTCAACCCCCATTTGTTCACGCTTCGTTATTGTAATCGAATAACACAATTTGTTTAAATCATACATAAATATGTGTGTAACAATGTGTCTACACATATACTTATGTACATTGGTTGATACTAAGTACACTAAAGTTCGAATCTCCGAAAATATATTAATCGACTGCTATGTCGTATTTTGATTAATCTTTCAATAGAGTCATATACTTATGTACTATATTTGTAGTGTACACACACATAGATACTACACACTGGCCTCTCCATGATTTTCCAAAGAGTTCAATACATTTTTACTTTACTTCTGTAATTTATGTAATTTTTGTTGATAAGGCAACACTTGAAAATGCGGAAATAAGGTCGATAGCAGCTTTGGAAACAATTGAACTTTGACAAGCGGTCAAAGATATAAAGAATACTAAGAATTACAGTCGTAAAGGAACTATTCTGACTTAAAGATCGCTTACCTTGAATATATGTACATATGTATGTATGTGGATTAGGAATCTAATTGCATCAAAATATGGAAAGCTGAAAATTATGCTCGTTTCATATAAACCTATACCAGGCAAGGCCAGCTGCCCAGCTAAATTAACGATCCTAACTTCCCCATTTAAATTATTTGCACCAGTAAAATTGTTTAATGAATTTCATTATCGATCTTCGACCTCTTCAACTGATGAAAATGTAAAAAAAGAGAAGGATATGGTGCTTGAAAATCACCAGGCAAGTTTTAGAGAGTGGGCAAGAGAGCCCGACATCTCTCGCGAATCCGTTTGAATGATTTTGGTGGATATTTTGGGATATATAAGAAACGTGTTCTTGCTCGACTCATCTCGGTAAAACTGAATTTTTTTTTCAAAACAAGTAAAACTTCTAAAATGTAACAATAGTCGCAAACACTTGGTTGTGCGCTGCCAAACTGAAATTGCCTCTCCGTTGAAGACGTTACATACATATATCGAATAAAAAAAAAATTTTTAACCAATATGAAATTAAACTCATCCCAAAAATGAAAAGTGTTTTCACTAAAAACATCATTTTTAATAATTTCAATTATTTCTTAAACTTCATTAAATTCCCTGTCCAATAGAAAGGCAAACATTTGAGCAAATAAAATGAATTACATAATTTTACATTTATTAATAAATAAATAATAAATGATTTTTCGTGGCACAAAAACTGCTGTGTCCACTGCTGGGTATAAAAGCAAACCACTGCAAAGCAATGTCTATTCTATTAAGTCAATTGCCCGCAAGTACATATGTACATACGCGACTATGAATTTTTCCAATTATTAAAATTTACAAGCCCCGATTTTTGAAAGCGTCAATGGCATTGCGCTGACAGCTTCCCTTTTCCGTAATTCTTCGACGGATTTCTGTTTCTTGTTTGTGTACATTGATTGCTGCTATTGAGAACCAATCAAATTAGTAACAGCTGAGATTGCTACAAGTAACGCTTAATTTGCTGAATAATCCACACCAAAGTCTTATGGAAGACATAAATACATATGTATGTACATATATACTTGTTGTTATTGTTCGTGGGTACTAATGATTTATGTATGCTTGTATTTGTGTGCACTTATTCATTATGATTAATTGATTTTATAGAACCTTTTGCAGATTTAAAAAAAATATTAATAATCAAATTGTACGGCGGTGAAGGAAGTTAATTAATTCAGTACAAATTTATGTGAATTTAATTAAATTACATTTTATTGGGAATTACACTGAAACCATGGAATGTTATTATTTTCGGCAAGTAAAATATGGTATTTAAGTAACTAGATCCCTACGACCTCAGCCACCGCAAAAGTGGGAACGCGGCTACTTTAGCTAATTAATTTATACATACATACATATACTCGTATTAAATGCTTATTTTATTCCACGGTTTTTACCATAATTCTCCTTTCTAATGCAAGAGATTTTTTGTAAAAATTAATTATGATTTTTTTTGACATTATCATAAAAATTGAAAACAGAAATGCAACATGCAATAGTTACAGCCTTTTCCCCGTTTTTCTCCTTCCGTGGTGCATTTTTCTTTTCGAAATTATATTTTTCGATGTTCCCTCATGTGAAAACTACAAATTAGTACTCAAACAGATATGATTTAACATTTGCGCCTTTTCCATTTATTAACATTCTCTGCTACAGCAAAAAATCAATGTGAGCGCCTAAATGTATGCTACGAAAAACAAATACTTTCTATTTTACTGTTGCTCTTCGATAAATTGAAGCGCCTACGAGTATACTACACAATATGAATGTCATTGAATGAATTTATTGCAAATAAATTCAAGTCAACAACATTATTTTATGTTCTACGGCTGAATAGAGTCATAACGGGTTAAGTTTGTAAAATGTTCAAACCGTGCGAAATGCATGGCTAATTAAAAGAATAATAAAGTGTTGACATTCTCATGTAATTATATCGTAAAATAATGATATATAATTGATTACTTACGACGCCTTCGTATTAACTTTATAAATTCATGGATTTTTGTATAAAGTCGTAAATAGTTAAACTCATTTTAATGGTAACATAACCTATGCTCCAAAACTATCTACATTTGCCGTTATAGAAGCGTTTTTATAAAAAGTGTAGGGAGGTACTTTAATTTTAATGTTATTCTATCTTCAGAGAACTCTTCAGTTACACAAGTAAGAGCAGTGTCTCAATGGAAGAGGTACAGTGGGACAAAGTAGGAAAGCAGCGAAAATAAATGCAGTCTGAAAGTTTGTCAAAAGAGCATAAGATAAATAAACTGTAATGTAAAATCGTGTAATCGAGATGTTTTACTCAACGATATATACATATGTACATGTATATGTATATCAGACATGGCAAGCATTAATTACAATGCATTTGCTTTTACTACTACTATTTTTACGACGTATGTATGTACATCTTTTTTTTCTTTGTTGCAAATCTTTTTTGAAAGCTTTAAATGATTGATGAAGCTGTAAATCCAAATATCCCACAAAGAAATCTCGCCTCCCTCTTGAAGGTCACAATAAATTCGAATTCTCATTCTTCAAATTTAACGGGGAATGTTTTTTATCATTCGATAGAACTTTCTTTAGCATTATAGTATTCTTCAGCGACTTATGTATGTACATCGCTTACTTATGTCAATCTACTGTGTCATATAAATCGAGTGCTTACTGTACTTATTCACAAATTGATAATTATAAAGTAGCGAAAGCAAAGCCGGTAACAACTTGTCGCTGTTATGCTCAATGAAAACAAACAAACACATGAGTGAGGTTAAATAATCACAATAATTACTAAAATGTTGTTGTTTTCCTACATTAACGGTGCATATTCTTCAATGAAAACAGCTTCTTGCTCACTATTGTCGTCTTGAAATAAGAACACACTAGAGCTCCCACTCCCGGAATGTTTTCGAATTCCCGGGATTTCGGGATATCGAAATTTCATTTCCCGGGATTCCCGGGAAAAACGGGAGAAAATAAAAATTGTTAATTATTGCTTATAAATTTAAAAAAATTAAATTATTTTTTTATTTCGAATCAGTTACATGAATTAAATTAAAAATATACCTATGTATTTGGTATTATATATATATTATTTTGACAAAAAACAAATAATAAAAATCACAGATCGATTTCTGTAGGAACTAATTTTAAATAGTATTTTAAAAATACAAGCGCATCCATTGTTTCATCGTTTAAACTAAGTGAATGAAAAAATGTTATTTTAACATTTATAATTAAAATATTTAGTACTTACATTTCATTTTTACAATTTATACAATAAGCACAAAAGTAAGTTTGTAAAATGCAGTGCGGTTGATCGTATGCTTGGCACATGCTACAGCTTGCCAATTAACAGCTGATCAAACCAGTGCTGTAAATTTGATCAAACAGTGTTGTAAAGTACTAATTGTTTTTTGGCAATGTTCATCTATTGTAAATACAACTTTGTTTATGAAAAAATAATAATTAACAGTGCTTAAAAAAAATCACAAAAATCCCGAATATCCCGGGAAATTAATTTTAAATCCCGGGAGGAGTTTTAAGTCCGGGATCCCGGGATTTCGGGAGCCCGGGAGCCCGGGAGTGGGAGCTCTAGAACACACCACTGTGCATAAGAGGGGCACAGTGAGTGACGTACTCGTATGTGTGTACATATGTAAGTACTCAAATGCATTTCTGGGGGGATGACGAACTTTAATTGTCTGCAAATTCGCAACTTGAGACACTCAAAGACACAAGGTGTTCTTTAAAACGTACGCGATACACACCCATTCAAGGAAGCGAGTATGTATGTATGTATGTATATACTTGTATCATACATATTTAATAAGCAGCTGTTAGAATCCGAAAGGGGGGTGGTAGGCAGACAGTGTGTTAAGACAACAGAACGACAGACAATTGGTTAAGGCAGACGAAAGTGGAAAAGTCATTATCACAAGCAACAAAAGATATAAATCAAGGAAACAAAAATGAAACTAAAGAACGCAATATTCACACTACACTTTACATAAGTATTAAAAGTATGGGTATGTATATATGGATGTGTTTGTATAAGTATTTAAATGCAATCTTGTTGGTGACCGCGTCATGTCATGACTCCGTGCCTTATGGACGGGCGAAGAGGTGTTACCGACTCACGAGAAATTTATTTACACCTTTCACCTCATGCTGGAGGCAGCGCCTACAACAACAGCAACAACTCATCACGGAACGGCCGGTGAACCGGAGGTGTTGCCGCCGAACAGATGTCTGGGCTGTCGATGATGTAATTTGTGCATATCTAACTAAATCACGAACTTGTTTGCACAAGCTTGCAAGCAAAGAACTTCATTTAGTGCATAACTGACTTTATATACATATATACACATAAACACAAACACACTTGCATTTGAACACTTTTTCTAATCTTCGGATATTCAAATGTTTGTAGGCGTGCTGAGCAGCAAGCGCCCATTCCTGCGCTCAAACTTTTTCATATTTTTTAGTTTCTTTTCATATTTTTATCGATCACGTATTTTAACTATTTAATTCTTCAAAAAAAGGCATTAACATTCATATACCTTAAGTAAAATGATTACTATTGTTTTTATTTCTTTTCGCTATTTTTCATAAGAAAACAGTAGTTTCTATGCGTTGCTGTGGGGCAATAACGTACCTATTGGAAAATGGTGAATTCCCTATGCGCCGTTTTTAGCTCTACAATAACAACAAAGTGCAATTTTTAACTATTCGAACAAACTAATAAAATATGAAATTAATAACGCTGAGAAAACTATTTGACAGCAACAGAAAACCCGCTTTCATTTGAATCACAATGCACCGATGAGAATTTCCCAGAACGGAATGATTGAATGTAAGCAGTAAATTACGTTAATGAGTCAATTGGAGTCTATGAATAGCATTACTTTCGATTTTTACATAACAGCTTTAAGCAATAGAAACAATAATTGGTTATTTGTTGCTGTTGCTATTTGTTATAACCGATTTTCAAGCACGTTGATTGCCATTTATTTTAGAGTGCCATACTTCGATGAATTTCTTATATGTATATGGTAGTCGAAAAAGTCTTTTCGTATTTTGTTAATCGATGTCGTGCAGTCGTATTTCTAGTTATCCCAACGCAAGCTTAGGTCTACATTCAGTGTAGTAAAAGTCTATAAACTTGACCATAGCCAAAGGCTGATTGAAATTTAAAAAAAAGCTCTGCTAAGTATTCGAAGTCGCCGCAACAGGTGTTACCATTAACCCACTAAAGTGAACACGAATTTGTGAATATTTTGACCTTTTCGGAAACACAGAAATCCACCTGTGTTGGTGCGCTTGTTCACTTGAGAAGTGAGTAATTTTAGTTTATTTCTGTTCTTTTTGTTAATTTTTTTCTTTTTAATTTTCCAGTTAGCGCCGAAAATGTAACGTGCGCACAGTGTAATAACCTGAATGCTTGACATTGCCGTGCACATTTTATTTGCCAACGCACACATATGCATATGTATGTGCGCATGTTTATGTGAGTTTACGGCAAAGACGTAAAAATCACCTTTATTCGATTACGTCGGTCATTTGCGTATTTCTTTGGATAAATCATCGTGATGGACTTACTCAGTCAAGCGAGTGTCAGCCGATTTTACCTTGATTTCTTTGTTTACATTTTTAAGGCAAGTGCAATAAGCTCTAACAGTCGTACATAGAGGCATGGCGCAGGTGCTATGCGCGCGTATGTATGTGATCCGGTTTAACCGATGTTATTTGACATCTTGGAACGCCAAGTGTCGGAATTAGCCAGTCTAATTGTAATTAATCAATTAACTTAATTAATTTTTTTTAAAAATGTACATACATACATACACATACAAAAAAGGTCGAACAATATTGGTTTGCGCTTTAATAAGATATTTTTACTCTCCTTTTAATGAACTCAAATTAATTTTTTTTCATAATTCTACAAAAACTCTCTACTATAATTTCCTGTACTGCATATGTAAACATAGAAAAAACAAAAAAAAAGTATTTGTGTGCATAACTAATATGTAAATTATTGAAAAATTATACTATTTATTTACTCATTTTACTAAATTGAATCTATCATTAATTTTTTTTAACCATTCACTGCTCTTATTAGTGACACCAAGCAATTTAGCTGTAAGCCACACCGCAGCTGACACAAAAGGCAGCAAATTAGTCGTGTGTCTCGCTGTGTGGCATGACAGGCCTTGACAATGTCAGGAAAATCAAGCGCGCGTGCCATGAAAGCACTTAAAGCAACAGCTGTTCGCTCTTGCAGAAAATCAGAAAATTATAAATTATTTAGCGTAATAATAAACAAATTCATAATTCGTATCTAAAATCCAAAAAAATACAGACCAAGGTGATTGATCTAAGTAATCGAGTTAGTTAGTTTAAAAATATATATTTTTTCTTTGTTGAAAATAATCTTTTTTTGCAAGCTTTAAATGATTGATGAAGTTGTAAACCCAAATATCCCACAAAGAAATCTCGCTTCTCTCTTGAAGGTCACAATAAATTCAAATTCTAATTTTGAAGTACTTATCATCTATGACGAATTTTACTCAAGTTATCGGTTGCGCAGACAGTCACTCGGTTTTCAAATCCCCTCATTACCCTGATCATTTAAAGGATGATCCATTTCGAGATTTCCTACTTTTTTAAAGGAAAAATCACAGAAACTTCAAATTTAATGAGGAATGTTTATTATCATTCATTGGCTTTTATTTATAGAAGATTATCTCTTTCAAACGCGTGATGTTTTGCTCGAAAACCTGAATCGAAGTGGGATTTTCTGCATAGACTTTAGTCTTTACATATCCCCACAGGAAAAACTCTAACGGTGAGATATCACACGATCTTGGTGGCCAATGGACCGGCTCAAAACGTGAAATTATCAGCTCACCGAAGTGTTCCCTCAACGAATCCATCGTACGCTTTCAATTGAAGATCTCAACGTAAACTGCATAAGTCAGTCTGATTTGATCCACTCTCTACAGTCTTCGTGTTCACGCTCAGTTACGACACTTATATTTTCATCAAAGCAAGCTGGACGTGGTCAATGCTGGGTCTCAAGATGTGTGATGGTGTTGCGAATAGTACGCTCAGTAAGACAATTATGTTGACCATAAATGAAACGAAGCGCGCGAAACACATTCTTTAAAGAACATTGATTTTCGTTATAAAGTTGAACGCTTTGTAAACGTTGTTCAGGCGTAAGTCCTTCCATGTTGACATTTCAAACAAAAATAACATGACAGCTTGGCACGACTCACACGTGTTCTATCAAAAAAGACTATTGAAAAAAGTACCTCTACTAGTTACTCGTTATATTGTTTATATAACCGTATATCTGAACCGATTATTTTTAGGTGATACAATCAACCGGTAGGTACTCCGTAGCAACAGGTTGCCAGAGAATAAAAATATTGTATATTGCAGTGGCTTTAAACAATATTGATATAATAAACTGATTGCATTCTCTTCAAACACGAACATTTGAGTACTGCACTCGCCCACACATATCCACATTATTTTTTGTTGTTGTACTACAGTACTTATGTACTATGTACTTATATCACGTACCACTCAATTAAACACATGTTTGACTTACTATTGTGTAAAAGAATTAATTTTGAAGTTGAGCAAACATAAACTTGTATGTTAGTTGATAATGTGGTTAAATTTTTTTATCTAAATTTATTTTTTCTAAATGTAACAGTGCCTGGCTGCTCAGAAAAAAAAACTCCTTTCACATTCAAAAAGGTCTCTTTTACATTCATTTTGTTTTGAAATAAATTCGTCACAATTAAATCGTGTCTTCTTCTTCTTTAATGGCGTAGACAACGCTTGCGAATTTACGAATTCAATATAGTCGACTTGCAAACTTGTTCCATTTCCATTTTTACAAACAATTCAATATAGCCATATGATAGAACATATTCTTTTATTTTCTGAATTTTATTATATAATATTAAATTTATTAAATAATCAGTATACCAGTTTTTGAATTGATTTCCGAAATTCTAATCAAAAATTCATGCGTCCATGAATATAAAGCCGCGGCAATTCTTAGAAGTATACTACGTATACACAACATTCTACCCGACAAAACATGGCAAATCTTAATAATACAAATAACAGCTGAGATCACCATTCACACTCACAGCACCACACCATACAGGATATTATCACACAAGATACCACCACACACGCTGACACCTCAAACCACCAAACAACAAAAATGGTGGAATAATCGCAGCCGCCATGTTCCATTATCTTCAGTCGATTCGAGGAAATGGCGATTTAAACACAATCGATCTCTTTTAATACCAAGTACTTTTTATTCGATTGCCAGCATCCACTAGTTGTTTCGCGTATTTTGATTCTTGTTTGGATTCTATTTCAGCGATCCTGCGCGATAAAGTATTACATGTTTGCTTCTGACCTTAACATAAACGCATTTTTTCAACTCTTAAAATTTGCAAGCCTCGATTTCTCAAGGCATCAATGGCATTGCGCTGACACCTTCCCTTTTCCGTAATTCTTCGACGGATTTCTGTTTATTGTTTTTGTACATTGATTGCTGCTATTGATAACCAATCAAATTAGTAACAGCTGAGATTGCTACAAGTAACGCTTAATTTGCTGAATAATCCACATCGAAGTCTTATTAGACATTATTAGGAAACATACATATGTATGTATGTAATTGTGAGCAGTTATTAATTATGATTAATCGATTTTATAGAACCTTTTTCAAATTTTAAGAATATTGCGAGTAATAACAAATTTTATAGCGGTGGAGGAAGTTAATTAATTCCATTAAATTTTATTATGAATTACACTAAAAATACTTGTAACTATTTGATGCCCAAAATTATAAAACATAATGTAAATACAATCCATTTTTTTGAGAAACCGCCATTTTGTCAAAATTTTTTTTTTTGCTTATTCCTTCAATTTGCTTTACCGGATTTAACATTACTTTAACGAAATCTGTTTGATTTTTAATTTCAGAAGGTCCAGTTCAGAAATATAGTGGTTACCGCAAAACGTTTCTTTTGAGAGGACCTCGCGGAGATCAGCTGTTCCTTTCCAAATAAATATTCTTACTAGTAAGTCTTAAAATACAGTTAAAAGACTTCATAATACATATGTACACAAATTTTTAGATCAATAAATTGAAAATTTTTCTAAAAAAAAATCTGGAAAATTTGAAATTTTTGGGCCTTCTAACTGTATATAACCCTTTAAACAGATATTGCATTTGAGCATATGCAACAGGATTGAGTACTAGGGAACTGATCCAGGAGTGTTGCGTATTACTCTCCGTTCTTGTATGAGTTTTGCTATTTTTTACGGCTTTCGTTGTTTGGACTAAACGATTTTAAACCGTCGCAATAATCGATGTAAAACTTAACACGATAGACAAAATATGACAGATATGTGCTATTGTTTTCGTCTGTACTTTGTATTTGTGACAGCACGAGTCTCGCTGTGGTTGTTTTAGCTTTCGCCGGTGTTGTGGTTTCACGCACGCGATTTCAGCGAACCGGTTCGATTTGATTAAACGTAAAACCACTTAAGTATGCAAAATTCACAAATAAAAATGTAAATTTCATTGAATTGGCGCAACATAAACACGTAGGGGAAGCCTCCGTTCTAACGATCATAAATCTGTGTATAATAAAACGTACTACGTAGATCTAGGCTATGAAAGTTTCAAACATGTGCTCCAACGTCGTCGTGCCTGAAGATAAACACAAATATATGCGCATATGTATGTGTATTTGGCAAAATATTTGCCTAATCTCTGAATTGATTATTTGGACAAAACAAAGCAGTTAAAATTGAAGCCAAACATTCGATGAATATGCATGTTCATATGTATTTATGTATGTAGACATGAATGTCCGCTAATAATTTATGTTTGTTGGCAAATTTAGGAAGCATCATTAGTCGTAGAAATGAATCTTACTGAGACTAACGATGTCAATTAATATTGTCAGATAAAACCCCCGTTATCTAAGTTCAACAAACTAAAACTGGCTTTGACAGAGCAGTAAAGAAAAAAGTACTTAGAATAAATTAAAATAACGGATGCATTACAACAGACCCACTTTTTCATTTCTGAAGTAAAAGAGAAAAATCCATAAAGTTTCAATATTGCAAATATCTGTAACTGGATATGCGATTGTATGTACATACATACATATATGTACGTATTAATATTTTGTATGTAGTGGCCATGGATTGTAGCGAACGTTAAACGTCAATCGGTGAGCACGATTTTTCAAACGCGACTCACAGCCAGTAGAAGAAAACTCGCAAAAAAATCAGATGAAATTATAATCGTAAAAATATTTAACATACCGTAATACGACATTCAAATTGCATCAGCCTTTGTTATGGATTTTTTTTCTCTCATTTTACTAAATGAAGTTTGTCGATAATTTTTTAATGAAGTAGTGATCGTTTGGAGGGCATGGAACAACCTGTATAATTAAACACAAAACGAATACAACAAACGAACGAACGAATACTGAAAAAAGCAAACAAAAACAATTGAAAAAATACACAACAGATAAATTATTTGGCTTGAAAGATACAGTGGCTTGTACATCTAGACGGAAACGGTCAACAACAAGAGGCAATCTGAAAGTTTGCACATAAGTACACACTTTGAAATAACGAAATTATTGAAAGCAATTAATAGTGCTGAGTGTCTGATAAAGCGATTGGAAAAGCAAATGAAAAGCATTCATAAGCATATCATTGACAGCGAAAATATGACCTTCAAAAGCAGTGCAAAATGATTGGTTGGAGGCCATACTTTCACTCCGAGAACAATTGCTTTTAAGTCAAAGAAAAAGTTGATAATTTTGTATGTATAACAGAGTTGCAAAATTCGATTGTAAAATCAATCTGAATTATCACCCGTCATTTTTGGAATCACAAAACTTTATTAGAGATGATAAATCGAATAATGAAATAAAACACATTTTGTCAGATTTCCATCCCCTTAACTTTATGAAATTATTAATTGATTATTGAAGCATTGGAAAGCGTTTTGATCTCGAACTAGAAGATCAGTCTTGCCGGTCACTGTATATCGTGCGAATATTGCAATGAAACGACTTTCGCATAAAATAAATTATTATTTCACATTTATTAAATTAAATGCAGTTAGGGAGCAAGTAAGCGCATTTGTAGAGGTTTAAGCATAAATTTTTATGTTACGGGTAGATTTCGTTATCACTTTTCTAATTAGCTTTTTGATTTGATATGTATGGATGTACACTAATCACTTGTTAATATGTACATACATATAAAAGGTGATCCATTTCGAAGTTCCTACTTTTTTTAAAGAAAAAGCACGGAAACTTCAAATTTAATGTGGAATGTTTATGATCATTCGAAAGAACATTATTTGGCAATTACTTTTTGAAGATTATCTTTCTAAAATGCTGATCGCGGCTACGTCCCAGATGGTCCATCCGTTGAGTACAATTTTCGATGACTCGTTCGATCATTTCGAGTGATAAATGGCGTATACACGCCTAATGTTTTGCTCAAAGGTCTAAATTTAAGTGGGATTGTCCACATAGACTTTAGTCTTTACTTATCCCTTCAGGAAAAAGTCTAACTAATGCTATCACACGATTTTGGTGGCCAATCGACCGGCCTAAAACGTGAAATTATCTCTGTGGAAGATGGCACCGTCTTGTTGTAACCAAATGTCGCCAAGGTCACGAGCTTCAATTTCAGGCTTCAAATAGTTAGTTATCATGGCACGTTAACGGTCGCCATTGATGATTACGTTCTCATCGGCAACATTTTTGAAGAAATATAGACCAATGATTCCACCGGCCCACAAACCACACCAAACGTTTGTTTATCCTGGATAAAAATGGGGGCTCTTGAATATCTTTAGTTTGCTCTTCAACACAAATGCAGCAATTTTGCTTTTACATACCCATTGAGAAATGGGTCACATTGCTATACAAAATTTAGCTCGAAAACGTCGGATTATCTTGCAACTTTTCAAGAGCCCATAGAGCGAACCGATGTCGCTTGGGAAGGTCGAGCGGCTTCTATTCTTACAAAACTGTTTTTTTCAACGCTTTCATATTTAGATTTCGACATAGAATGCGCCAAGTCGTTCCATACGTCAGTCCGAGTTGCTGCGAACGGCGCCGAATCGACTCTCGATTATCTTCGCGTACACTCTCACCTACGTCTGCTATATTTTCTTCACTGCGTGGTGAACGTGATCAATTCGGTCGAGTATTATTCAGTAATGAAGGCGAGGTCTCAAGATGCGTGATAGTGTTGCGAATAGTATGCCCAGTAGGCCAATTATGTTGAGCGAAGCGCGCAAAACACATCCTTTACAGAAAGTAAATTTTGAACGACAACGTAACAAAGTTGAACGCTTTGTAAACGTTGTTCAGGCGTAAGTCTTTCCATGATGAAATGATTGAACAAAAATAACATGGCACTTTAACACGACTCACGCTTGATCTTTAAAAAAAAGGCTATTGAAAAAAACATCTACAAACTTTGCAAGCCTTCCTAATCACTGACCACTCTTTGTCCATATCTAGCCATGGTGTTAACCTACAAGCTGTTTATTCGCTAGTTTCAGAGAGAAATATACCGTGTATTGGTTAAAAATAGACGAAACAAAACCAAAATCTTAATTTAATGATATTAAAGGGTTATAGTCTCAGTATAAATAATAATCGTTATAAATACACATAATCGCTTTATGTTCATTACAAAACGAGTTTGATTAGTTTTTTACGCGAGATTTCTAGTGATAAACCAGAGTTTCTTCAGATTTTTTCAAGTGTTTGTGTACCTTAAATACCATATTAGATGGAACGTGCGCTAATATACAGTCATCTGTGTGAGGTCGCTAGAAAATGTTATATATTTATATTTTCCAGCCTTAATCTTTTAAAACTCATACTTGAACACAAATTTGTATGACTAAAGCCAATCGCTGGAGTAGCACATGTACTCATAGGAGACACACAGTAGCGTGGATAAATATGGCGTAATTGCAACTTTCAAATGATTCATAAATTTTTTAACGGAAACATATTGAAAGTTGATAGTGAGAATGACCAATAACACATTCCGGATTTCTATACGCTATGTATTTTATATCTAATTGTCTATAGATTTGCATTTTTTATCTAAACTTTCCTCTCACAAGCAATTTTTGTAGGGTACTGTGCACCAAACGTCTTTATTTCGTAAAATTAGAGAAAGGGTAATGTTGTTTAGGAGGTACTTTTCATTTAATTTTTTTTCTTTCGAGAACACTTGAGTTATTTCTATAAGTGGGTGCCTCAATAAAACCGACACAGTGGTGCTTTGTCGGAAAGATAATGGAAATATATGTATTTATCATAGATTAAGTACAGGATACCCCAATCAATTGAATACACTTTAGATCGAAAGAGTAAGCGAACATAAATCGAGAGTTTACTATACTTATTTAAAAAGTTATGCAATAATTATAATACAGCGAAAGCAAAGCCGGTAACAGCTGTTGCTGTTATGCTTAATGAAAACAAACAAACACATGAGTGAGGTTGACTGATTATAATATTTACTAAAATGTTGTTGCTTTCCTACATTAACGGTGCATATTTTTCAATGGCGACAGTTCTACCTCTTTATTGTCGTTTTGCAATAAGAACACACCACTGTGCACAAGAGGGGCACAATGAGTGACGTATGTATGTATGTAAGTACTCAGATGCATCTCTAGGGTGATGACGAACTTTAATTGTCTGCAAATTCGCAACTTGAGACACTCAAAGACACAAGGTGTTCTTTAAAACGTACGCGATGCACACCCATTCAAGTAAGTCAGTATGTATGTATATACTTGTATCATAGTTACATACTTAATAAGCAGCTGTTAGAATCAAAAAGGGGCGGTGGTAGGTAGACAGTGTGTTAAGACAACAGAACGACAGACAATCGGTTAAGGCAGACGAAAGTGGAAAAGTCATTATCACAAGCAACAAAAGATATAAATCAAGGAAACAAAAATGAAACTAAAAAACGCAATATTCACACACACACGTTATATGAATATTAGAAGTACGATATGTATGTGTTTGTGGCTTTGCATAAGTATTTAAATGCAATCTTGTTGGTGGCCGCGTCATGTCATGACTCCGTGCCTTAAGGACGGGCGGAGAGGTGTAACCGTCTCACGAGAAATTTATTTACACTTTTCACCTCATGCTGGAGGCAGCGCCTCCAACAACAGCAACAACTCATCACGGAACGGCCGGTGAACCGGAGGTGTTGCCGTCGAACAGCTGTCTGGGCTGTCGATGATGTAATTTGTGCATATCTAACTAAATCACGAACTTGTTTGCACAAGCTTGCAAGCAAAGAACTTCATTTAGTACATACTTGACGTTGTAGGCGTCATTGTGGGTCTGCTTTACTAAGATTCCGAGTGGCAAACAGGTGTGTCGACGTTAATTTCTTTATTTGCCACAATATGCCACGATCTTTGACAAATGATATTTAAAATGTTGAATATTATACTAGGTAAATAAGTATATGTATTGAAATAAACTTATAATTTGCCACAGCTGTTAGAGTACTTGGATTTGAAGCTTTTCAACCATAACCGCTGGGAGCCCATTCAGTATACTAACAGGCGCAATAAATTACTAGCTAATCCCACAGATTGTGGCTAATAAGTTGGTTGTAATTACTTAAGTATCTGTGCGGGCTGTTGCATTGTATTTATGTGTGCTTGTACCCGTTCTTGACATTGATCACTGATTACTCGGACATGCAGCAAAATTAGTTCAAAAAGTCTCAGTTCTCATGATGGCGTCATGAATTTAAACATTTGGTGTTCACTAGGATGAAACTGGTATAGATAATCCAACAAGAGTTATACCACTATGACTAAAAGAGAGTAAGACTTCATAGTTAAAAAAGAATAATTTGGAAAAAAACTGTCAACATAACCTTGATTTTTGACCTGCTTTGACGTGATTTTTTCGGCTTCGGTTCACCGTTGACGCGAGCAAGTTATTTAATTGATACAAATTATTCAAAGATGGTCGAGAACCCGTTGACGACAAACCACGTTCTGAAAAGCCATCAACTCAATAAAATAAAGGAATCGACGATTAACAGTCAAAGATCGTAAGAATCAGTTAAAATCATTTTGAAAGATCATTTGAGCCTAAGGAAAGTGAAAGCACGATTGGTTCCAAAATCACTAAATTTCTTCGAAAAACAGCGCCGCGACAAAGTCTGTTAAGCAATGCTTTCCGACTTCCAGGATGTCATGAAACGCTTTTTTTTTTTAAGTATGAAATCTCACTATCTTTTGGTCATAGTAGTATAACTCTTGATCATATTTTTCCATTAAAATTGAATTTCAATAAAAAAAGGAAATAGAGTTTTCAAAGTATTTAAATTTAATTAGGGCCCTAGTAATTTTCTACAACCTTTCCTATCGTCCAGAATAATAAACATACTATTATTGTTGTTATATGGTAATTGTAACCACGAAATATTCAGAGTGATTATTTTTTAATACCGATTCAACTCACCCAACAATCTAACTAACTATGGGTGACTACGAGTATAAAGACCGCAACAAGATTTATTTATTGAATCTGTTTTTATGTTGAAAAGTCGTTTCTCGGATTTGTATTCCCTTTGCTTTACTAGTTAATATTTACAATATCCGCACATGCCCACCCATAAAAGCTTATGTATGTAACATATACACGTACATATGTATATTCGTAACTTAAATCATGCAATAATACTTAAAGTCATTAACCATTTATGGAATTGTGTTGCACAATTTATTGAATAAATTAACTGTTGAGCTCTCTTATTTTTGTTACAAAGCAATGTTTACTTTTAGTGGAGTAACAACATGTATAGGCATACATATAATTGAGATACTTTGTCGTCACAGCAATATTATCTACGAGAATTTCAATATTTTGTAGACTATTTAAAGACTGATATTTAAAGCTACTTCCACTGGCGCGGTGTGGTAACTCATCGTTTTTGCCTCAGCATCCTATAGAAGGACGGAAATAATGAGTGACATATAGAGTTTGGTTTTTGTTCGTCGAGAGAGGACTTTACTTCGCAAATGCCTACTTAGTCCGAAGTAGCACCTGTTGGCAAAAGTTATTCTGCGTTGTATTTCGAGGCTGTCGTTGTAATTGGTGTTAATTTTGGTTCCAAGATAGACGAAACTATCTACAACTTCGAAGTTATGACTATCAACTGTGACGTGAGAGCCAAACCGCGAGTGCGACTATTTCTTCTTGCTCTTGTTTACTATCAGACCCATTTGCTTCGCCTCCTTATCCAGTCTGGAGAAAGCAGAACTAACGGCGCGAGTGTTGAGGCAAACGATATCAATATCATCGGTATAGGCCAGGACCTGTACACTCTTATAAAAGATTGTGCCTCTCGATTCAGCTCTGTAGCACGAATTATTGTTTCCAGCAGTAAATTGAAGATGTCACACAATAGGGAATCGCTATGTCTGAAACCTCTTTTGGTATCGAATTGTGGTACCCTAGTGATAGCTTGTGACTATTTGTCTGATATTATAGCTCAGCGGCTCATTAATCAAGTCGCTGTAGTAGCGAATGCCTTTACTGTTGACATCATTCTTGTAGCCCCTGTCATGATGAGGGGCCAGGAGAACGAAAATCGGTACACATATACGTTTAGGTCAAGCACCACTTAAACATCGCGACGCCAATGTGCGGAGGAAAAAGAAATTTATAGAATTTTGGATTGTGGATTCTGTAACAAGAGTGCTGTGTGCTGGTTTAAAAATGTTTCATTAATTTGCGACATTTTATGGTGTCTTCATTGTTTACACTAAAGTCTTTTTATTCTTTTTAAAATAAATTTCTAAGGCGTAGTTGTTTATAGGCAGAAATAACTAACCTTTCGACTGCGGTCGCTAAAATTTGTCATGATTTATCGTTGGCAGTCCGCAATTATAAAGATTATTAGAAATGCGCTACAAAAAACAATAATTATTAAAGCTTTACATTTTACTTACAATTCCGTCACCTACGGCTACTTAAGTCATGTCAATTCGTAACGCCTATCCACATATTAAGCCAATTAATTCAATTAAGCCACATTAATCGAACTTGTTAACATATCCATATAAAAATTATTCTTTGCAATTAAGTTGTACTCACAAATTGCCACCTGTTTGAACACTTTAAATATATTTTTATGCCTTCCGTTTAATTAATGCACATTAGTTGCCTCTTTCGAGTTAATTTATGGATTTGGTGAATGTAAATCTCTACTTACTGATTTTACTAGGGTGAACCAACCGGATACCCAAAAATGTGTAACAGCTGTTGCGTTTTATAATGGCAAATAATTTAATAATATTGATGGATTTGTTGCGGAACTTGGCCATTTAACTTCTTCTGGTATATGCACGTTTCTTTAGGTGAGATTCTAAGTTTCCTTTTTTACTTTAACTGACTGCTAAGTTTCTTAAATATTACCAGTATGCACGAGCACAGTTATAAACACCAAGGCTCAGTTTTGGAAAAGCTTGATGTGAATATGTAAGCAATCTTTCAAAAACTGGAATATACATACATGCATACATTGGATGTAATTACACTTCAGACAGGCTCGTTAATTGGCCAATAATTTCATCGTAATTTCTAAGCAATCAATTGGAGTTATGAAAGTGCTACTTATATGAGATTTGCATACCCGTTTCCAGTTCAAATTGTCACTTGTAAAAATCTAGATATATCATATGAATAAATACGATATTATTCCTAGAACTTAAAGAAGAAATAATGTTTATGAAAACAGAGCAAAGTTCCTCGCCGTTCTATACACAAAATATGAGTACTTCGAACAAAACTACTAACATTTTGTATGCCTTCAAATTATATATACATAAGTATACCAAATTGTATTTGTATTTTTTACTTGATGATAACTGTCTGTTGCTATATCCCCATTTGTCCACTTAACAATATTGATATTGATTCTCCTTCGCCAGATTAATTCCAAGCACCCTCAATTTGATATGCTGACGAACAAATGTCCAAAATGAATTTGTCCGGAAATTTTCTTTCTGCCAATACTGGTGGACGATGAATTTATGGAAAAGATTGACAAGGACCGTCATATAAGCAGCGATGACATCGCTAAGGAGCTTAATATTCATCATCAAACGGTTTTGAACTATTTAAAAAAGGCTAGCTACAAAAAAGAGCTTGATATTTGGGTACCACATGAATTGTCTGTGAAAAATTTAATGGACCGAATTAACATCTGCGATTCTTTGCTGAAACTAAATGAAATCAAACCATTTTTGAAACGAATGATTACAGGAGACAAATATAGGATCAAATACGACAATAATGTGCGAAAAAGATCAAGGTCCGTGGTGAAGCTCAACAAATAATCGCAAAGCCGGGATTAACGCCTCGAAAGATTATGCTGAGCGTTTGGTGGGATTGAAAAGGAATCATCCACTATGAGCTACTCCAGCCTGGTAGAACGATTTATTCTACATTTTACTGTCAACAAATGATGAGATTGAAACAAGCAATCGAAAAAATAGCCAGAACTGATCAACAGGAAGGGCTTCGTCTTCCATCAGAACAACGCTAGACCACACACATCTTTGATGTTGTTCTCTTTTACTTTAATTTTGTTCGTCAGCTGTTGAGTAAAGAGCTTCCAACAGCCACAAGTCAAACTCTTGAATTGCAAATAAAAGTTCAGTCTCCACGATGAAACATCCCCATATGGGTTGAGGCTGATCGACTTCGCCGGGGCCCGAAATATGGTTACCTGTAGAACTAGATGCCAGTATAAGAAAATTCATCAAGCCACCTGCCTGTCTCCGTATCGAAAAATCATCAACC
Source organism: Bactrocera dorsalis (assembly GCF_023373825.1). Lineage (NCBI taxonomy): Eukaryota > Metazoa > Arthropoda > Insecta > Diptera > Tephritidae > Bactrocera > Bactrocera dorsalis. Next base: position 6,374,459 of record NC_064307.1, read on the forward strand.
AGATCGATCATGTTGGGATAGACGTAAGGCACGTCTCTAGTGTTTTAGATGTGCGTACGCTCCGAGGTTCTAATATCAACTCAGACCACTATCTTGTTGCAGCGAAGATTCGCACCCGCCTCTGTGCAGCAAAAAAACACACGTCAAAAAACACAGAAAGGTTTGACATCGGGAAGCTGCAATCACAACAGAACGATTTTCTACACAACTTGCACTCCTGTTCTCTGAGAGAACTCGGTATACGGGAACTGTGGGGCGGCATTTCAAGCTCCTTATGTACAGCTGCAACCGAAACCATTGGTTTTCGGAAAATGCAAGAGAAAATTCTACGAAAAAATACGGCGGCTAACAGAAGGTTTCAAGACCGAAGCATACTATTGTAGAACCCCCAAAGGTGATATAATGACCGATGCCCAAAGTATACTAAAATTATGTAGGGAACACTTCCCCAGCCTGCTGGATAGCAGTGAAAGCGGCGTCTGAAGAACAATAAAGCGGCGGGGGCCGATGGATTTCCGGACGAGCTATTCAAACACGGCGGCGAAGAACTGATAAGGAGCATGCATCAGCTTCTTTGTAAAATATGGTCGGACCAAAGCATACCCAACGATTGGAATTTAAGTGGGCTCTGCTTTCTTTTTCTTTCATTAAACAAACAGTCGTCGCACTCGCGGCTTGGCCATGGATAAGATGATACGAAACTTTAGCATTGGCTCTCATTTCATTTTCAAAGTGATTTATTTAGAATTGTTGTATAATTTAGTGAAAATGGCAAAAGTGAGGAAGTGTGTGTTTGGATGCGAGGGCGGACGGCATATTTTCAACTTTCCTTGTAAGGAAAAGGATAAAGGCAGGTTAGTCAAAAAGATAAAAACTACGAATATTTGTAAATATTATTTTTTAAATTTAAACTTTGTGCACGATATTTTATAGAGTTAATATACTAGTTTTTAAAAATATGTAATTACAGTATTTTGGTAGGAAAATTATAATTAGAGTAGTATATACATATATTACGTGTAGTATTTAAAAATAAATAATAGTTTAATTAGTAGAAAAGTGTAGTTATAATAGTATTTGCTTCAATTAAAAGAAATATAAATAATATTTTGTTGTAAGGTGTAGGGTTTCTTTATTTGCATTTTTATTAGACATTTAAATTGCAATAAATGGCAGGTTGGGTGTAGGACAAACCCAAATAGAGCATCTGTTTGCCTGAATTCGGCACTTTTCCTTAAATATGAAGTGGAAAAAAAGCTAAGGCTTAATGCTGTTCCGGACACGCATTTACCAAATGCACCGGAACCTAGTTTTAATTATAAAAATGTTTTTAGTCCCAATTCAATCATTGAAATGGGAACGGAAGATTTTTCTTTTCAAAATAATAAAACCGAATCAGCACTGCTCGATAACGGTAATAATTTAATACTATTAGCATCTGTGGCAAAAGAAGCGCAGGGGAAGTACGATTTTCAGGGATAGCTAATTTCAGGGAAATAGGAAGTCAAATGAATTTAAGTTTAGTATCAGGAGCTCTTACGGAACAAAAATTGGTGGAGGAAAATTTGTGTTTGAAAAGTAAACTAGAAGAAAAAGAAAGGGAAATTAATTACTTAAAATATCAGGTGGAAGATTTAGCAAAGAAATATAAAAGAATAAAGAAGGAATTAAAGGAGAAAGAGGAAGGTTTTGATTTAATAGGCCACTTAAATAGTAATTTTCCTCCACAGATAAGCGCCATAGTGCGCAATAGTATAAAAAATTTCAACCGAAATCCCAAAGGTCGTAGATACGACAACTATTTTAAAACACTGACTTTAGGTGTATACTTCTTATCACCTTTAGCCTATAGACCTTAAGCCAATCCTTAGGTTTCCGGATGAGTGAACGAAGTTGCTTGACAAAAATACTATATCTCATTAACTAATAGTTAGAATCCAACTTATAGTAGTAGTATTACATACATACATGTATCAGCTGCAGTGAAGTGTGGACGGGTACTGTAGTAAATAATATAAATGACGTATGTATATGCAAGGGCAAATGTATCGTTAATGGTGGCTTTGGATATGATACACAACCACAATTTCATGTCGGATTAATTGCTACGCCACAATTAAAACCAAAGGATTGTTCTTATAGTTATTTGAACAGTGCATGTATTGAAAAATTGAATGTTCAATTGCAAATTAAATGTAATATCGTTTCTGCTTTTGGAAAAGGAACGAGTGTAAGTTGTTCTACTAATTACAACAGGGCATATACCGATCGCCAAACATTATTTGAAGTAACAGATGATGATAACGGTCGAATAACTGCAACTATAGACGACGATAATAATGAAAACGAATATGAAGTAATAAGAAGAACAAAAACAATGCATTTAACATACATACATATTTTAGTTTCTAATATTAATTTAATTTTAATAAATGATAACTTGATAATGGATAAACATGATTATTAGATAAAAACAATTATAGGTGTTCTCATAATAACTGCATCGTTGGAATATTTAACTTTTGCAGTAAGAGTATCTCCTCCGAATAACATTTTCATCATCAGTCAGTATCCCTTTTGTCCACGCATCCCATCCTGTAACGGTTAAAATTGACAAAAGTAATGTTATGCTATACCAACTTTGACCAGTTAATGTGTTGTATATAGTACTCGCACTCGAAGTAGAATCGCCAACGGCCTCAACTTCGAGTAGCTGTGCCATCGCGTTAATTTGATATTCATCCAATGTTGGCCGATAGCTCCAATCGATTGTGTTCGTCTTGCAAATCTGCGCATAGACCTTGGCGGCGATTTTCGGCGTACGCGTGCGATTCGGATGATTGAAGTCAACGTGGTAGAGACCGAAATTTTCTCTAAAATATGTAAGAAAAACTTGGTAAAAAACGTATCGGCATTTTTTAACTAGATTTTTTATTTAAGGTTCAATATAATTTTCGAAAGCATTCGTAAAATCATGAAAGTTAGTATAAAATACTTACGTGTAGCCAACTTTCCACTCGTAGCTATCCATCATGCTCCAATAAGAGTATCCCTGTACATTTGCACCATCTTCAATGGCATCCAAAATGGCTGTAATCATTAATAAAGATCCATTATATAATAAAATAAATATAAATAACTGTAGATCATTTCTTTCAAATCCTATCAATAAATATATCTCTATATGCCTATACATAAATATTTAAGACTTACCGGATAGATAGGCGTTGAGATAATCAACGCGTTTGTAATCTTCAAGGCCGCCTTTGTCGCTTACGCCATTTTCAGTCACAATTATAGGCGGATTATCATATTCTCGCATGATCCACATAATTAAATTATACATGCCTTTGGGAACGACCTAAAATTTGTCAATTAAAAATATTTTTATTACTAAAAACTTTTATATATTTTTTGAAAACTGAGAATAGTGGTTCAGACTCATTAAGTGACTCTTTATACTTGAACTCCTCAACTTTCAAGCTGGTTTTTTTCTAATATATTTCTTTAAGAGTTTCCACTCAAAATGGTTAGCGGAACTTATCAATAAAGACTAATTTTAGATATACTAAAATAGATAAATAATATCTACATAAAATAGGTATATCTATATATTTCTTAATTCATGGAAATCCCATATAATTATAAATTAATAGAAATCAAAAAATGTACATTTTTTCTGAAATATTATAGTATATAAATTATTTTTCAAATTTGTTGGTTTCACTTACCTTTAACCATGACGAACCCGAATCCGTCCAGCTGGGATCTTGATCCTCGACGACGCCCATATCCTGATAGAATGATGGCACGGGAAAATTAGCAGTATTGTTTTGATCGTTGAACGTCACTCGGGTAGTTGTGTACGCATTAATGCCAAAGAAATCCGAAGTTCCGCGTATATGATTTATTTCTTCCTGTGTGAATTCCGGCAAGCGTGAACGAGTGAAGCCTTGTTCTTTGCTCAAATTGCCTATGCGATCGATCATGATTTGTGGATAGTTGCCACTTTTCGAGAATATCGGATGTGCAAACCAGCCCAAATAGAATTGCAAAGCACGCTCAGATGCTTCGCGATCTTCGTCCGAATCTGTTTTCGGTTGCATATACGATGTGTGCATAGAAATACCGATTTTGCCCTGCTTTAGTTCCTGATATTGGTCACGATACATATGCACCACTTCGGCATGTGCCTTTAGTAAATTGTGTACGCACAAATAGCATGGAATTCCAGGATAATTATAGGAAGGCGCCAAGTAATCAAGACCATAACCAAACTCACATATTTGAAACGGTTCATTGATCGTTGTCCAGATCTTTACACGATCGCCATACATCTCGAACAGTAGACGCGCATAATCTTTAAATACTGGTATAATTTCGGGATTGGTCCAGCCACCCAATTCTTGTAAACGTTGTGGTAGATCCCAGTGATAGATTGTGACCATTGGTGTGATATTATAGTGCAGAAGCTCGTTAATCAGATCACTGTAGTGGCGAATACCTTCACTGTTGACATTATTCGTATAGCCGCCCGGCAAGATGCGGGGCCACGAGATCGAAAATCGGTACACGTGTACGTTTAAGTCACGCACCATTTGTACATCGCGACGCCACTGTGCGGAGGGAAATAGAAACGTTTAATTAAATAGCGTACTCGAGGTAAAAAAAAGCCCTTTTCACTTTAGATTCCAATAAAATTTATAAAAAATATTCAGATAAAGAGTTTGAATTCTAGAGGCACAGGAAAACATTAAGTTTGCTCTTAAATGAAAAGATAACTGAGAAGCCCTTATTTCTACACTACACTGGTTAGTGTTTTATCAATAGTTCATTAATTTGCAACATTTCCAGGTTTCGTCATTGTTTGCACTAAAGTTGTGTCTTTTATTCTTTCCTAAATTCATTTCCAAGGCATAGTTGTTTATAAACAAAATGTCTGAAGTGGTTCCTTCAGTTATAGATTCTTTTAGAAATCATGAATCTTTCGACTGCGGTTGATAAAATCTCAGGATTTGTTTCTATCAGTCCACAATTGATAATAATATTAGCAACCCGTTGCAAAGGAACTTTTTATTTGCATTTCCGACACCTACGACTACTTAAGTCATGTCAATTCGTAACGCCTATCCACATGTTAAGTCAATTATTTCAATTAATCCGCATTAATCGATCTTGTCAACATGTGCATATAAAATTATTCTTTGCAGTTAAATTGTGCTTACAAATTGCCACCTGTTTGAACACTTTAAATATATTTTTATGACTTTCGTTTAATTAATGTACATTAATTACCGCTTTCGAGTTAATTTATGCATTTGGTGAATGTAAATCTCTACTTTTATCTTATATTGGGGTGAACTAACTTGTTCTTTAGCAAATTCCAACAGTTTCAAATTTTCGTAAGTCTGCGTCTAATAATGCCAAAAAATGTTAACGAAATTAAACGTCAATAACGAAATTAATTGAATTAATTTGACTAGAAATAATACGTTACATAAAATTTTCCTTGAATTTCGGTATTGTAAAATCTATATAAACTCTGGTGCTGATTTATATTCCAATATTTGCGTTTTCGTTTACTTTTTTCAGTTTAAATTATTATTATTCTGTACTAATTTAGATTTAGTTAGATTCAGAAATCGAGCACCCTATTTTACACACAAACGCTCAGTTTTATAGCACTTTGATTTGAATATGTAAATAGTCTTACAAAAATTGGAAAATATACATATATAAAAACAAGCATTGGATGTCATCACACCCCAGACTGCTTCATTAATTGGTCAATAATTTTCATCGTAATTTCTAAGCAATCACTTCTAGGCATGAAAGTACTACTTTACCAAGAATGATAGAAACAAAGATTGCACAATAACGAGTTCAAATTTTGTTCGTTCTGCGTATCTACGTCACGTTTGACGTACAATCAGCTGATTTTCAGTCATTTGGTTTTCTTTGCAATAAGAAGCAATTTTGTATTGCAGGCATACAAAAACATGAATATCATCAAAAGTTAACATCAATATAAGTGAATATTTTATAGTGAACATTTACCTACATATTCATTTAATTGAATTTTCATTGTATTATTTAATTTTGTCTCTTTGCTGTGTTTGTTTCAACCATATATGTACATTTATGTAAATAAAAAGATTGAATATTTTGTAACCAAGTACCAATTTATTGTCTTATTTAAATTTCTTTTTTTGCTATACATACTTATGTTCAATTAAGTTTTTATTTAAGGAACGAATCCTAAAATACATTCTAGGTCTGTAAAACAATTATTTTACTTTCGAGCTACAATTTACAAAATTACTTAAATCTAAGTGCTACTGGACGTAATTTGTACAAACGTACATACATACATATATGCAAATCAGTACCATTCACGTCGTCAAATACTGCTTGCAAGGCTCTCATATGCTCCATCAACATATCTGTTGGTTTTGAGAGTCCTCCTTCAGAAAGGTGATCCATCCAAGTATAGGACAAACAATTTTCTGAATTGGCACAAATTTTGGGGTTGTCTTTATCGAGTTTGTGGCAGAACTGCCAAATTCTCAAGTCCGTCGTTGTTGAGAATCTCCAAGTCATCATTTTTTTCAATTGGGTCAGTGGAATTTAGATCAAGTGACACACGTTGAAAAATATTACCTGCAAAAATATAATAAACATACATACATGCGTATAAATAAATGAAATAAATTGTTAGTTATTATTATTATTATTATAATTGGGATAAGAAACAGTGGTTAGTATGCAAACTTAGTTTGTATGTAAGTACATATTTGCATTTGTTAACATCAATACATTTTTATATAAGAATGTTTTCTGCAACTTTAGGCTTATCTATGTATGTATGTGTAATGAACTTTAATATACTTTGCAACAAACTTTTTAGAATTTGGGCACTTACCTGGCTGTTGGTGAAAATGCAGCTAAGTTTTTGACCCAAATTATATCTGTGGAATTCCGCGGTTTTAATGGAAATCCTAAGGCGTTTAATTTCAGCTAACTGCTCGTTTTTGCACTTTTTCAAAGTTCTAACAACACTATTCAGCCTTTGTCTAAAAATAATAAGCAATACACATACTTATATAAGAAAAACATACTTCATCAATATCAATTAGGACTAACATTTCTGTTTCCAAATGCAGTATTTTCTCGTCTTTCTCATCGATGATCTCCTCTCCTGCAGTTTCAAGTGCCTCTTCAACCTCGTCTTCTTGAATTACTTCAACAGGGGGGGTATTCTTCAACATTGTTGTTAACATAAGTATCTTTTTTGGAACGAGACTCCATCCTTCTCTGCCGTTCATTAGCCTCTGCAGGAGCAGTTGTTAATGTGGGAAAAGCGCTACGTAGCAACTTAGTTGGATTCCGCAAACTTAAACCTGCAAGAGTGTTTGTTTATAAAAATAAAATTATTGTAATCAAAATGCTATAATTACCCATTTCAAACTGCAAGTTTCTTTCGAAGGCTTCTGGTGCGTAGTGCACTTCACAAATGCATGCATTTTTAACATTAATTTTTTCCATTGTTTTAGTACTGTTTTATCTTTAGGGAAATGGAAAAATCTCCATTTCGTAGCACAATTTTTACCAGTAATATTATTGCATCCGAACACTGCGCAACGCATTTTAAAAAATATAAAATTTCACAATTAATACAACACTTGAAAACACAAATCGAATTCACTTTCAAAAGCGCGGGCGAATAATAAGTCAACCGTGACGTCAGCAAAAGCAGCTGACTGAAAGCTAACATGCGCATTGCGTAATCTCTTTCTCTATCATTCTTTCTACTTTACAACAAAAGAAACTTAGCAAACATTTGCCTACCATTCAAATTCTAACTCAAATTATAACTTGTTAATCAGGGAAAAAGTACGATATAATATTCCTAGAATTTCGGGAAGAATAATGTTTATAAAAATGGAGCAAATCTCCCCATCGTTTTATATAAAATTGGTTGCACTTGGCTTTGGGACCCGCCACGTAAAAAAACACCCCCAATGAAAAGAAACAACAAGCCTCGGATGAGTGTTTTTTGCTGTTGTTAACTCGGCTATAATCGCGTAAGCGGTGTCAGAATCAGAGAAAGGAAAAGCAATAACAATTTATATATTCAGGTTATATGGTATAAGTATGTCCAATTGTATTCGTATTTTTTACCTGATGATAACTATCAGATGCAACATCCCCATTTGACTGATCAGTAATTTTTTCCGGGTAAGTGTGTGTAAGATGATCCCAAATTGATTCTCCTTTGCCAGATGCATTCCAGCCACCCTCAATTTGATATGCTGACGTACCGATACCCCAAATGAAGTCGTGAGGAAATTGTCGTCCTTTTGGTTCTACTGGTGGACTTCTGGAAATGAAAAAGTTAGTATTAAAGTACATTCAAAATAATATATGTAGAAAGAAATAAGAAAGGGTTAAGATCAATTATCAAATAGTAAAACTGGTGACATATTTTCTGGAGATGGAAAACATTTATATTAATAAATGTTGTATATAATGAGGGCAAGACGAAATACATATCTCCTATCATCAAACAAATAGTCGTCGCACTCGGCACAGTCATAACTTTGAAGTCGTAGATAGTTTCGTCAATCTTGGAACCAACATTAACACCAACAACAACGTCAGGCTCGAAATCCAACGAAGAATAACTCTTACCAATAGGTGATACATCGGACTAAGTTGGCAATTGAGAAGTAAAGTCCTCTCTCGACGAACAAAAACAAAACTCTATAAGTCACGCATTATTCCTGTCCTACAATACGGTGTAGAGGCATGAACGATGATAACATCTGGTGAGTCGACGTTACGAGTTTTCGAGAGAAAGATTCTGTGAAAGACTTATGGTCCTTTGAGCGTTGGCCACGGCGAATATCGCATTCGATGGAACGATGAGCTGTACGAGTTATGCGACGACATTGACATAGTTCAGCGAATTAAAAGACAGCGGCTACGTTGGCTTGGTCATGTTGTCCGAATGGACGAAAACACTTTAGTTTTAAAAGTATTCGACACAGTACCCGCCCGGGGAAGCAGAGGAAGAGGAAGACGGGTGCTTCATTTATATATTGTACAGTGAAATAATCAGATAAAATTTCGAATTATGTTATTTAATGAGATAACGTATCTTAAATTTTGAGATATAACAACCTTTTTAATTAATTTTTATGTAACAGTTATTAATTTGCGAATGAAGAAAGGGCAAAACATTTATATATACAAGGTGCGTTATAAAGTAAACAGCCCCCTGGTGGCGCATCTATGTATATGTCGACGGTGCGTTAATATCTGCTATCTTTATCGATGATCCAGTGAGAATTTAATGACATGTCATCGATTGGAACTGAAGTTATTGCGTTTTCAGTGTCAGTATGTTTGTGTTATCGGTGTGAAAATGAGCTTCGAACAAAGAGCCAACATTAAATTTTATTTTAAAATTGGTAAAACTTTTACCGAAACGTTTTCAAAGTGATCTTGAGGACATAAATGACGATCAACATGTAGGCCAATCCAAATCCGTGGGAAATTCCATCGAAACTGGGCGTGAATTCATCAAAAATCAGCGGAAATCATTATTGTAATTCATGGAAATGGAATTGAACATCTCTAAAACATCGATTTATCGCATTTTGACCGAACATTTGGGCTTACGAAAGGTGTGTGCACGGTTTGTTCCCCACAAATTGACTGACAATCAAAAATTGCTCAGAATCCAACATTCGAAGGACGATTATTTGTCCAAAAATCACAATTTAACCATTAACCACTCCCCGTATTCACCTGATATGGCTCCGTGCGATTTCTTCCTTTTCGGAAAAATGCATTTGCCCATGAAAGGCATACTGGCGGCCATACGAGCTAAAACACTCGTTCGACATGCTTTTGGACCGTGCAAAAAGCTGTCCTGAAGCAGAAGGAGGCTATTTTTAATAAAATAAATTGCTTTGCCGAACAAACCATTTATTCTGTTTTTTTTTAAGTCCTGTTTACTTTGGAACTCACCTTGTACAAGAGCTATGATTCAAACAGTACAATGCAACAAGAATAAAAATAATAATAATACGTAACTATGAGAAAACTATTTGACGCCAACAGAAAAACTGCTTTTATTTGGATTACAATGCACAATAAAAATTTCTCAGAACAATGATTGTATATAATCAGAAAATTGCGTTAATGAGTCAATTACAACAATTCGAGCAGATTTTATCTATTTTTCCCAATACCACATATTATTAACATGTCACATACTAAAAGACCAATTATTTAGAGTAAAGTCAGCCGAACGATCGAAAATCTTGATATTATCTATATGGAGGGTAAGTCAAGTTTTCGCTAAAATTTATCTATTTTAGGCACAAAGATACACTGTTATGAGTAAAACACGTTCCCTCATTTTCATTGATATAACGCACATATTGCCCAATCTATGCGGTGCAAAGTCACCCGGAAGCTCGATTTCCTTTATAATTAGTATCTACATATATGGGCGCTAGTGAAGTGTTGGTTGGTTCATCCAATTTTTAATTTACAAACACACCATTACGAGAGAATTATTATCCCTTAATTTCAATTATGTATATGTCTTACACATTGACCGATATTTTCGATCAAAAGTTAACTATAGGATGGTAAAATTCCAAAGCTGATTTCCGAAAAGCTGCTCACCTTAATTAATGAAAAATGTATGTAACTTAGCTTTATAAATGCAACAGTGCCTTTCGTACAGTCATTTTATAAAAAGGATCCCTCTTCAGTCAAGGATACTTACGTCGACAAGCAGGCACTTAGCGCGAAGCCGCACAAAAATGTTATCAAATGCAGATACAATTTATCCATATTGCTATCAAGTACACTGTGACAATTCACTTAATTTTCTTAATTGATTTTAGGCTATATTTAGCTTCTCTCACGAATAATTTTTATTTTTAGGATGACAACCGTTTTAAGGTCTCATAAGATATTTTATTTTATTGTTCTCCACTAAACATCAAAAAACATCAACTTTTTCGCTGCAAAATTTGGCAGGAAAATCTGTTTCCGTGCAATATGTTTTAAGGCAATTTCGACACTTTCAAACCGTATATAGGAATTTAACCTAGTCGATTTGTGAATTAGTAATTTTGACGGCCAGAATGTAGGCGGCCAAATGACAATAACGTGTAAGGACCACTCATTTTAAACTAACTGCCAACAGCGACAATAACGATCACAGCAGAGTTGTCAATTGAACAAATAATGCCAGCAACAATCGCGGTAGTCGTCACCACATTCCGCGCCCGTCTCATTGACTATTTGTTTGGATAGCCATCTGCTAATGAAAATAGTTTGTTTGGTTTCTGATATGGTTACCCCTCGCCTCTTGCTATGGGTTATTTGTTTGGTTATTCATTCATTTGTTACCACTGCCTATCGTATCGGTTATCTTTTTCCTTGTAAATAAAATAATTGTATTTAATTTCTTTTTATTAAGTTTACAGTTTATACAACAGCTATATTTTTTCATTATATTTTTATAAAATTTCCCTAATTATTTAGGATTAGCTTCTAAATAATACCAATTATATAGTATATGCATTACAAACTATGTAAATTTTCCTTCTTACAATCATTTTTTCAAATTTTTAGTAATTGTCTTAGATTAGCCTTTAGGTATTAACATTTCAATATACATATGTACTTATACATATATTACAAACTAAATTTTCATTTTTTGTATGGCATTTGCCATATTAACGTTATTTTTTGGTAAAAACTTATATAGATCATTTATATTGTTATACATTGCATAATTTACAATACTAAATACATTAATTTACTAATTCTTAATATTCAGACAATATGTGCATATGTATGTAATCTAACTTAACAATAATATTTTAAATTATTTATTTTCATTATTTTAGAACTATTAGTATTGAGTAATTCAAATATAATAGTAGTAAATATTTGGTCCGGCTTGAGATTTTTCCTCCGAAATTTGCACATACCTAAAATGAATAGAAAATTTTTGTTTTTTTGTATTTGTAAAGGTATCTACTATAAAATACAATTTAAGTTTGTATCTAATTGTTATAAAAAAAATTGATGTCTACAATATTTAACATATGTTAACGCAGATGATACGATTATGTTATCTGCGGTGGTTACCATTGATTTCATGCTCAGCAACGTAAAAAATAGTTTCTAAAATCTTTTGTTTACTTCCGGTAATATTCTCTTGGGTCACCAAATAAAATATTAACATGGGTTACCTATGTTGAGGTAACTAATCAAAGTGTTAACATTTTGAAATTTGGCACAAAGGATCGCATTAGGGAGGGGCATATTTGGACGTAATTTTTTTGGAAAAGTGGGCGTGGCCCCGCCCCATATTAGGTTTTTGTATATATCTCAGAAACTACTATAGCTATGTCAACCAAACTCTATAGAGTCGTTTCCTTCAGGCATTTCCATATACAGTTCAAAAATGAAAGAAATCGGATAATAACCACGCCCACCTCCCATACAAAGGTTATGTGGAAAATCACTAAAAGTGCGTTAACCGACTAACAAAAAACGTCAGAAACACTAAATTTTACGGAAGAAATGGCAGAAGAAAGCTGCACCAAGGCTTTTTTTGTTAATTGAAAACGGGCGTGGCGTCGCCCACTTATGCACCAAAAACCAATCTCAGGAACTACTAATCTAATTAATTTTACAGCAAAATAAAAAAATATGTAATGACGAATAATGAAATCTCGATTATCACTTTATCATGCGAAAGTATAAAATGTTCGGTGACACCCGAACTTAGCCCTTCCTTACTTGTTTTTGAATCCTTTTGTTTTGTTTTTACAGAAAAGCTGTTGTGTGAAGAGCTTGTAATATTAAACAAACAAAAGACACAGCTGATTGACTCTTTATACGTTTAAATTATTTTTAAGAGTGTGTTAATAATAAGTAAATTATGTAAGTATGTGGGAGTTTCGGTCACACTGGTTTTGCTGGGATGTGTGTATATGCTTTAGTGGTCCGATACCGAAGGTCCACCCAAGCGCCAGCTTATTGGCTAGAAAAATACGTTGTAAAATTTCAGACAGAAGGCATGGCTAATCGATCATATACATATATACATATGTATGTACAATTTATAGGATCTTATTTTTTTGTGGCAACTGTAATATAGTCTGGTCAGCGTAAAAATATATTACAACTTTCAAATGATTCACAAATTTTTTAGCGTTTGTTTTCTAGTTATCGAAAAAAAAAACAGATAGAATGTTTGTTCTGAAAATATCTTATAACACACACATGGTTCCTATATCTACCATACATTTTTCATCTCATACTATCTTATCCATATATGTTATGTTTTGAATCTTTTATCTCAACATTCTTCCTACCAGCAATTTCTTACACTGCTATGCACAAAACCCGCTACCTTTTACAACTACATAGAGGGTCTTAAAGAGTAGGGATTCACTTTTCATCTTAAAAAAATTTTATTTGCTTTTTCGATAATTTATATTTCCCTAAATATCCTGTGAAATCGGCAAGATCGCATCTTGAATAGTTTTTGGATGGTAGCGTTTTAAAGAGCGATCGCTCGGAAGTACACACATATATAAATACAACTTTAAACGGGTTTTTCTCGAGGCGACATTTTTCAAAATTGCTGACGTCATAACTCAACGAGAAATTGACCGATCGACTTTAAAATAAAACTGAGTATTGTTGAATACATTTACAACCATTTTTTACTTAAAAGAAACGACTTTTTTTTCAAAACTACGACATTTTGTTAATTTTTGATATTTTTCAAAGATCGTTGGTCATTGTATAGGAAATATCGTTAAGTTTAATAAATTTGTGGAGTTTTTTGTTTCAGCTACTCATTCGGCCGGAATCATGTTAGCAGTTGGGCACTTTTAGGTGTGGTACCTCCGAAAACAGCCCATAACACCGTTATTTTAAAAATTAAAAAAAAAAAATCTTAAAATGTAGTTGAAAATATAACTAATTACGTTCAAAGAAGTTCCAAATATTCAATCGTGTACTTTCTCTTAAAAAAATTTCACGAAAATAGCCCAATTTTTCATGCGTTACTCTGGTGTAGCCCCTTAAAGGAAATACAATTAAACTTCCATAACTCGGTCTTCTGTCGACTCGAAATTCTCCACAATTCTATTGTCATTACCGTTTAGAAGTCAAATTTCATACAAATTTCCTTCATTACCTTAAATTGGTACGTTATTCTCTAAGTCACATTTTTTGGAGAAATCCCACTTTGTAAACAGATGCTCACGTAAAACTCGCCGCGCAAATTTATCCCTTCAAATGTTACAACATATTACAGTTCATATTTCGTGGACATTGAGAATTGCTCTGCCGGATTTATGACAGATGATATTGTAGAACCGAATATTTGAGATCCAACCAATACGAGTAGTAGTGACATGGAAAACGATGAGGATTTTGAAGAAGAAATTATTCAACTCCCATCCAAAAACGATGCAACGCATTCGATTATATAATTAAATTAATTTAATATAGATTCTCAAAAACTCCAAGTGTTCAGAAAATATTACATCGTGCGTACATCAATTAGGCACATACTTATGTATTATGAGTATACTACTCGTATATAAGTACTTATGTCATACGTACATACATACATGTATGTATATTCAGCTGGAGTAAAAGGGTTTGGAAAAAAATTTAAGTCTTACTCATACAAACCCTCTTACCTCTTGTATCTTCGTGCACTACATAAAAAAATCATTTGATATGACGAAATGTTAACAATATTGGAAATAAAATTTACCCAGTGTTAGTGAGATAAAAAATTAGTTCCAGTTCTCAACAACGATAAAATTGAGCAAATATCAAAAACAACTACAACACCAAGATCCTGAATGTTGCTCTCAAGCCCTTCTAGTCAATAATGATGGAATTTCTTTCCAAATTCACAAATGACCAGATTTGTGGTTGAAATAAATTTGCTTCAAACACAATTTTGTTTATCCAACAGAGTTGCATTGTCTCCTATTAATTGATCAATTAATTTTCCTTAATATAAAAACCAAAAATACCATATTTTTAATAGCATAAAATTTTTTTATTAGTTATCTTCTTTTAATATAAATAATATAATACTTTAGCCATTAACTAACGAGAGAATTAAATACTATATATGTACATTTCTTCGTATTTACAAAGCACACCTTAAGGCAACATTAACTGAGATGAAAACTTAGATTCGTAGTAAGTAATTTACAATTAACAAGACTAATGTTATGCTATGCCAACTTCGACCAGTTAATGTGTTGTATGTGGTACTCGCACTCGATGTAGAATCGCCAACGGCCTCAACTTCGGGTAGCTGTGCCATCGCGTTAATTTGGTATTCATCCAATGTTGGCCGATAGCTCCAATCGATCGTGTTCGTCTTGCAAATCTGCGCATAGACCTTGGCAGCGATCTTAGGCGTACGCGTGCGATTCGGATGATTGAAGTCCACGTGATAGAGACCGAATTTTTCTCTAAAATATGTAAGAAAAACTTGGTAAAATGTACAGGCATTTTTTAACTAGATTTTTTATTAAAGGTTCAAAATAATTTTCGAAAGCATTCGTGTAATCATGAAAGTTAGTATAAAATACTTACGTGTAGCCAACTTTCCACTCGTAGCTATCCATCAAGCTCCAATAAGTGTATCCCTGTACATTTGCACCATCTTCAATGGCGTCCAAAATGGCTGTAATCATTAATAAAGATCCATTATATAATAAAATAAATATAAATAACTATATGTAGATCATTTCTTTAAAATCTTATCAATAAATATATCTCTATATGCCTATACATAAATATTTGAGACTTACCGGATAGATAGGCGTTGAGATAATCAACGCGTTTGTAATCCTCAAGGCCGCCTTTGTCGCTTACGCCATTTTCAGTCACAATTAAAGGCGGATTATCATATTCTCGCATGATCCACATGATTAAATTATACATGCCTTTGGGAACGACCTAAAATTTGTCAATTGAAAATGTTTTTATTACTAAAAAATTGTATATATTTTTTGAAAACTGAGAATGTTGGTTCAGACTCATTAAGTGACTTTTTATACTTGAACTCCTTAACTTTCAAACTGGTTTTTTTCTAATATATTTCTTTAAGAGTTTCCACTCAAAATGGTTAGCGGAACTTATCAATAAAGACTAATTTTAGATATACTAAAATAGATAAATAATATCTACATAAAATAGGTATATCTATGTATATATTTCTTAATTCATGGAAATCCCATATAATTATAAATTAATAGAAATCAAAAAATGTACATATTTTCTGAAATATTATATAAATTATTTTTCATCTTATTGATACATATGTATGCATATGGTCTGATGATGGTTATGATGAATAACAAACTATATTCAACTCTCTTTCTAAGCACTTCAATTTCAGAAATCAAAAAATTAATATAATAATTAAATATATAAAATAATATTTAAGCTTCACTTACCTTTAACCATGACGAACCCGAACCCGTCCAGCTGGGATCTTGATCCTCGACGACGCCCATATCCTGATAGAATGATGGCACGGGAAAATTAGCAGTATTGTTTTGATCGTTGAACGTCACTCGGGTAGTTGTGTACGCATTAATGCCAAAGAAATCCGAAGTTCCGCGTATATGATTTATTTCTTCCTGTGTGAATTCCGGCAAGCGTGAACGAGTGAAGCCTTGTTCTTTGCTCAAATTGCCTATGCGATCGATCATGATTTGCGGATAGTTGCCACTTTTCGAGAATATCGGATGTGCAAACCAGCCTACATAGAATTGCAAAGCACGCTCAGATGCTTCGCGATCATCGTCCGAATCTGTTTTCGGTTGCATATACGCTGTGCCCATAGTGATACCGATTTTCCCCTTTTGTAGTTCCTGATATTGGTCACGATACATATGCACCACTTCGGCATGTGTCTTTAGTAAATTGTGTGCGCACAAATAGCTTGGAATTCCAGGATAATTATAGGAAGGCGCCAAGGAATCAGCACCATAACCAAATTCACATATTTGCCACGGTTCATTGATCGTTGTCCAGATCTTTACACGATCGCCATATGTCTCGAATAGTAGACGCGCATAATCTTTAATTACTGGTATAATTTCGGGATTGGTCAAGCCACCCAATTCTTGTAAACGTTGTGGTAGATCCCAGTGATAGATTGTGACCATTGGTGTGATATTATAGTGCAGAAGCTCGTTAATCAGATCATTGTAGTGGCGAATACCTTCACTGTTGACATTATTCATATAGCCGTCCGGCAAGATGCGGGGCCATGAGATCGAAAATCGGTACACGTGTACGTTTAAGTCACGCAGCATTTGTACATCGCGACGCCACTGTGCGGAGGGAAATAGAAACGTTTAATTAAATAGCGTACTCGAGGTAAAAAAAGCCCTTTTCACTTTAGATTCCAATAAAATTTATAAAAAATATTCAGATAAAGAGTTTGAATTCTAGAGGCACAGGAAAACATTAAGTTTGCTCTTAAATGAAAAGATAACAGAGAAGCCCTTATTTCAACACTACACTGGTAAGTGTTTTATCAATAGTTCATTAATTTGCAACATTTCCAGGTTTCGTCATTGTTTGAACTAAAGTTGTGTCTTTTATTCTTTTCTGAATTCATTTCTAAGGCATAGTTGTTTATAAACAAAATGTTTGAAGTGGTTCCTTCGGTAGAATCTTATAGAAATCATTGATCTTTCGACAGCGTTCGATAAAATCTCAAGATTTGTTTCTACCAGTCCACAATTGATAATAATATTAGCAACCCGTTGCAAGGAAACTTTTTATTTGCATTTCCGACACCTACGACTACTTAAGTCATGCCAATTCGTAACGCCTATCCACATATTAAGTCAATTAATTCAATTAATCCGCATTAATCGATCTTGTCAACATGTGCATATAAAATTATTCTTTGCAGTTAAATTGTGCTTACAAATTGTCACCTGTTTGAACCATTGGAATATACTTTTATGACTTTCGTTTAATTAATGCACATTAGTTACCGCTTTCGAGTTAATTTATGCATTTGGTGAATGTAAATCTCTACTTGTATTATATTAGGGTGAACTAACTTGTTCTTTAGCAAATTCCAGCAGTTTCAAATTTTCGTAAGTCTGCGTCTAATAATGCCAAAAAATGTTAATCAAATTAAACGTCAATTACGAATTAATTGAATTAATTTGACTAGAAATTATTCATTACATAAAATTTTCCTTGAATTTCGGTATTGTAAAATCTATATAAACTCTGCTGATTTATATTCCAATATTTGCGTTTTCGTTTACTTTTTTCAGTTTAAATTATTATTGTTCTGTACTAATTTAGATTTAGTTAGATTCAGAAATCGAGCACCCTATTTTACACACAAACGCTTAGTTTTAAAGCAGTTTGATTTGAATATGTAAGTAGTCTTATAGAAATTAGAAAATACATATAAAAATAAGCATTGGATGTCATCACACTCCAGACTGCTTCGTTTATTGGTAAATAATTATCATCGTAATTTCTATGCAATCACTTCTAAGCATGAAAGTACTACTTTACAACCACAGAAACTTAGCAAATATTTGCCTACCATATCAGAGAAAAAGCTCGACATAATATTCCTAGAATTTCGGGAAAAATAATGTTTATAAAAATAGAGCAAATCTGCCCATTGTTTTATATAAAATTAATTGCACTCTGATGAGAACCAATAACAATTTTTATATTCAGATTATTTTGGTATAAGTATGTCCAATTGTATTCGTATTTTTTACCTGATGATAACTGTCACATGCAACATCCCCATTTGACTGATCAGCAAAATCTTCCGGGTGAGTGTGTGTTAGATGATCCAAAATTGATTCTCCTTTGCCAGATTCATTCCAAGCACCCTCAATTTGATATGCTGACGAACCGACGCCCCAAATGAAGTCGTGAGGAAATTGTCGTTCTTTTGGTTCCACTGGTGGACTTCTGGAAATGAAAAAGTTAGTATTAAAGTATATTCAAAATAATCTAGAAATAAGTAAAGAAGGGCTAAGATCAATTTTCAAATAGTAAAATTGGTGACATATTTTCTGTAGATGGAATATATTAATAAATGTTGTATATAACGATGGCAGACGAAATACATATCTCCTATCATCAAACAAATAGTCGTCGCACTCGGCACTAAGCACCAACGTCAGTGTTGACAGTCATAACTTCGAAGTCGTACAGAATTTCGTCTAACTTGAAACCAGCGTAAATACCAACAACAACGTCAGCCTCGAAATCCAACGAAGAATAACTCTTGCCAATAGGTGATACATCGGACTAAGTTGGCAATTGAGAAGTAAATGAACGATGATAACATCTGGTGATCGAGAGAAACTACTATTTATACTAAGTTCGGACTGACAACGAAACCATGTTTTCGTGGGAAAACTGGTTTTCGCACGAAAACTTGTGTTTTCGTCCATCTAAAATCTGTCAAACGAAAATACAGTTTTCGCTGAAAACTACTTGAAAACTTGCATGCCACTCATTATAATCGGTGCCTGCTCTAGTTTAATCGATGTTTTTGGAAGACATGTTTTTCCGGCCCTAAATTATCACTTGATATTTGTTTACATACATTCCATATACAAATACTGCTATCGCTTGATATTCTCATATTAGGGAGATTCTCTTGCTCCTGCAAAACTTTGCACCGTGCAGAAATTGCAGAATTTTCCCTTTGGTGCACCGGCACAACAACAAACACACGCAGAAAATTATTTGCAATGGCTGTAAAATATGTCAGACCAAAACCCATGTTTATTTTCGTGCCGTCATATATCACTAGATTATGCAATGGCTGCTCTCTTGGTTTCGGTTTAGGATTTTTGCATTTTGTGTCGTCGTGCAATCTTAGCAAGAGAATGCCGCTTTTGATAGTTGTCAGTGAAAACTCATCGAAAACACACATTGTCGGTCCGAACGACTTAAATTCCACAACATACAAATGAGTTTTCAAAATGTTTTTAATGCCAGGCTGAACATCGTATTAATGAGATAACGTATCTTCAATTTTGAGATATAACAACCTTTTTAATTAACATTTATGTAACAGTTTCAGGGTGCGTTATAAAGTAAACAGGACTTTTTGAATTTAGCGCCCCCTGGTGGCGCCATCTATATGTCGACTGGTGCGTTAATATCTGCTATCTTTATCGATTATACAGTGGAAATTTCATGATATGTCATCGATTGGAAGTAAAGTTATTGCGTTTTCAGTATCAGTATGTTTGTGTTATCGGTGTGAAAATGAGCTTCGAACATAGAGCCAACATTAAATTTTATTTTAAAATTGGTAAAACTTTTACCGAAACGTTTTCAAAGTGGTCATGAGGACATAAATGACGATCAACATGTAGGCCAATCAAAATCCGTGGGAAATTTCATCGAAACCATGCGTGAATTCATCAAAAATCAACGGAAGTCATCATTGTAATTCATGAAAATGGAATTGAACATCTCTAAAACATCGATTTATCGCATTTTGACCGAACATTTGGGCTTACGAAAGGTGTGTGCTCGGTTTGTTCCCCACAAATTAACTGACAACCAAAAATTTATCAGAATCCAACATTCGAAGGACGATTATTTGACCAAAAATCACATTTAACCATTAACCACTCCCCATATTCACCTGATATGGCACCGTTGCTCTTCTTTCTTTTC
Source organism: Bactrocera dorsalis (assembly GCF_023373825.1). NCBI lineage: Eukaryota > Metazoa > Arthropoda > Insecta > Diptera > Tephritidae > Bactrocera > Bactrocera dorsalis. The sequence goes on from NC_064307.1 coordinate 6,395,252, forward strand.
GGAAAAATGCATTTGCACATGAAAGGCATACTGGCGGCCATACGAGCTAAAACACTCGTTCGACATGCTTTTGGACCGTACAAAAGGAGGCTGTTTTTAATAAAATAAATTGCTTTTGTCGAACAAACCATTTATTCTGTTTTTTTTTTTTTTTAAGTCCTGTTTACTTTGGAACGACCTAGTACATCAGCTATGATTCAAACAGTACAATGCAACAAGAATAAAAAAATAATAATACGTAACTATGAGAAAAATATTTGACGCCAACAGAAAAACTGCTTTTATTTGGTTACAATGCACAATAAAAATTTCTCAGAACAATGATTGTATATAATAAGAAAATGACATTAATGAGTCAATTAGAACAATTCGACCAGATTTTATCTATTTTTCCCAATACCACATACTATTAACATGTCACATACTAAAAGACCAATTATATAGAGTAAAGTCAGCTGAACGATCGAAAATCTTGATATTATCTATATGGAGGGTAAGTCAAGTTTTCGCTCAAATTTATGTATTTTAGGCACAAAGATACACTGTTATGAGTAAAACACGTTCCCTCATTTTCATTGGTATAACGCACATATTGTCCAATATATGCGGTGCAAAGTCACCCGGAAGCTCGATTTCCTTTATAGTTAGTATATGGGCGCTGGGGAAGTGTTGGTCTGATTCAACCAATTTTTAATTTACAAACACACCATTGTGAGAGAATTATTATCCCTTAATTTTCAATTATAAATATTACACTTTGACTGATACTTTCGATCAAAGGTTAACTATAGGATAGTAAAATTCCAAAGTTGATTTTCGAAAGCTGCTCACCTTAATTAATTCAAAATGTAGGTAACTTAGTTTTGTAAATGCAACAGTGCTTTTCGTACAGTCATTTTATAAAAAGGATCCCTCTTCAGTCAAGGATACTTACGTCGACAAGCAGGCACTTAGCGCGAAGCAGCACAAAAATGTTATCAAATGCAGATACAATTTCTCCATATTGCTATCAAGTACACTGTGACAATTCACTTAATTTTCTTAATTGATTTTAGGCTATATTTAGCTTCTCTCACGAATAATTGTTATTTTTGGCTTGACAACCGTTTTAAGGTCTCATAAAATATTTTATTTTATTGTTCTCCGCTAAATATCAAAAAACACCAACTTTTTCGCTGCAAAATTTGGCAGGAAAATCTCTTTTCCGTGCAATATGTTTTAAGGCAATTTCGACACTTTCAAACCATATATAGGAATTTAACCTAGTCGATTTTTGAATTAGTAATTTTGACGGCCAGAATGTAGGCGGCCAAATGACAATAACGTGTAAGGACCACTCATTTTAAACTAACTGCCAACAGCAACAATAACGATCACAGCAGAGTTGACGGCGGCAGCAGAGTCAATTGAACAAACAACGCCAGCAACAATCGGGGTAGCCGCCTCCGCATTCCGCGCCCATCTCATTAACTATTTGTTTGGATAGCCATCTGCTAATGAAAATAGTTTGTTTGGTTTCTGATATGGTTACCCCTCGCCTGTCGCTATGGGTTATTTGTTTGGCTATTCATTCATTGGTTACCACTGCCTATCTAAACGGTTACCTTTTTCCTTGTAAATGAAAAAAATTTAAATTTTTAGTTTATTTCTTTTCATTCTTTTTTTTTGAAGTTTACATATTTATACATAACAGATATGTATGTATATTTGTTCTTTTATGTATTTTTACAAATTGTTTTGGATTCTTCTTCTTCTTTACTGGCGTTGACACCGCTTACACGATTAAAGCCGAGTTAACAACAACGCATCAGTCGTTTCTTCTTTTCGCAACATGGCGCCCATTTGCTTCGCTGACTTATCCATTCTGGAGAAAGCAGTGAAAGCGCAGTGTGCTAATGATAAGTAAATTATGTAAGTGAGTAGGAGTTTCGGTCACACTAGTTTTGCTGGGATGTGTGTATATGCTTTAGTGGTCCGATAGCGAGAGTTCCGACAAAGCATCAGCTTATTGGCTAGAAAAATACGTTGTAAAATTTCAGATCAACATCTAAAAGCTCTAGTCCCCATTTCGCGTATTTACAGACAGACAGAAGGCATGGCTAAATCATTTCAGCTCATCACCCTGATCATCATCCTGATCATTTCTATTCTCCACAACTCGAACTGTTGAATACGCAAATTTCCGTCCGTAAGTCTTTTAAATTGGTTCTCTAAGTCGCATTATTTGGAAAAATCCCACTTTGTAAACAGATGCTCACGTAAAAGTCGCCGCACATATTTATTCCTTCAAATGTTACTATTACAGTTAATACTCGTATTACGGTGGATAATGAGAATTGTTCAGCCGGATTTACGGCAGATGATATTGTATAACCAAATATTACAGACCCAACGAATACGACTTCTAGCAACATGGAAAGCGATGAGGATTCTGAAGAAGAAATTATTCAACCCCCTCCAAAAAACGATGCGACGTATTGTTTTATATAATGAAATTAATTGAATATAGATTCTCAAATAAGTATAAGATGATGTTTGAACATGTTAGAATTACCTTTATAAAGCAGATTCAATTCGAAATCAGAACTCATTAAACACAGCAAATCACTTGTGGGTAGGTATTTGATATCTTTTGATTCTACATTTCCTCTATGCACTTTATTTTCCAACATCGAGATACTTATACGATTCGCTTTGATTTGAAGATTTTCTTTCTTCCATAGAAACTGTTTAGTTAGAAATCATACAGAACAGACCCAAAATACTCATGCGCAATGTTTTTGTCATAAACACTTCGTTTACTTTGGTTGTACTTCAAACCGATGAACGTGGGAAATGTGTAAAGAAAACATGTAAAGTAATACCTTAATTACTAATTTCATTTGTTCCAGAAAGTCCCGACATAAAACCAAAGTACTTGAAAATATTGGCAATTAAGGGAGACTTTAAATTTATTTAATTAAATTTTTTTTAATATTTTTAAAGCATCGATACGATGTGATATTTAGTACCGAAATGTCCAATTTTTGTCACAAAAATGCCGAAAATTTCTAGAAGCAAAATTATCATAGACACTAAGTACGGGATTATCCACCCTAATGATCGAAATAAGAAAGTGAACTTAATTCGAGGGCTTACTGTATAAATTTACAAAGTTTTAATTGTGACTTAAGACTGCTACAGGTAACAATGAAAATATATATACAGAAGTGAGATTAAATATAATTGTTTTCTTAGAATGACTGTCCATTTTCTTTAACGGGAACAATTACTTTTACTTTATTGTCGTGTCGTATTATGAACACACCACTGTGCATAAGAGGGACAATATGAATGACGTATGCATGTGTGTACATACCCAGTGGCGGATTCAGAGGAGGAACATGGGGGAAGTTTAAATACTATAGGGCGTCCGTGTGCATTCCTCTGTTGAATACAATCCGCGAATATTTGAAGGCGCGCTTTTCTTGAGAAGTCTTTGATGGATTTCAACTGTGTTTGCTGAAATGTGCTTTGAAAACCAAAAAAATGGAAAATCTTTTTGACTGCTTGATAGATGGATTCAAATGCCTTTTGGATAATTACTACGTCGTTACTACGTTTTGAAGCTCAAAGGTGAACTTGATCGCTGGCAGTGCCGGGCAGAAGCAAAAACATAAGGCAACAAGTTACCGACTACTGCATTGGAAACATTGAAGAACTGCGATGTAGAACTATACCCCATAACTCATAGTTTCAGTCGCATATTTTGCACACTTCCTGTCGCATATGCGAGCTCTGAACGCTCTTTTTCGACACTTCGCCGCATGAAAACGTAGCTGAGGACGAACATACTCCAAGATCATTGATAGGCCTGGCGTTGCTGCACACGCATTAAGATATTGAAGTCCCTGTGGAAAAAGTTCTCGAAAGATTCTCAAAACTTGGGCCACCTTGTTTTGTTTTGTGAAAATTTGTATTTAATATCCGAACTGACTACAGAATTATTTTACATTGCAATTAAACGTGTTACCCGCGCTTGTACGGTTTATAATGTGTTTTTTCAATTTAGTAGGATTTGATATTAGAAGGTCGATTTGAAATTTTTCCACCATGATGTTAAACTGTATAAAGACTGCGATATTTAATAAAATAATCTTGATGTTTCAATTAAATGTTTATTGACCCTCGTTCACCTCAAAAACTATTTCTGGATCCGCCCCTGATATACCAGGTACTCAAATATCTGGATAGATGACGAACTTTAATTGCATTTGTGCAAATTTGAAACTTCGCAAAGCCACTCAAAGACTCCAAGTGTTCTCAAAATATTACAGCGTAAGTACACCCAATTAGGCACATATCGTAAGTACGTGAGTAATACTACCCGTGTATAAGTACTTATAGTATATCTTGCATGTGTATTATTCTGGTATAAAGGGGTTTGAAAAAAAATGTAAGTTTTAGTCTTACAAACCGTCTTACTTTTGTACATGAAAACAAGAAAAAACGTTAACTTCGGTTGCACCGAAGCTAAATACCCTTCACAGGTGCATTTCTGTTGGTAACTATCTGTTCAGTTTGTATGGCAGCTATGTATATGTTATAGTAATCCGATCTGAAATATATATTTACAGACACAGACAGACAGACGGACATGGCTAAATCGACTCAGCTCAACATACGGATCATTTATATATATACTCTATAGGGTCTCCGACGCTTCCTTCAGGGTGTTACAAACATCGTGACAAACTTATAATATATTCAGGGTATAAACATTTGGTATGACGAAATGTTAACCATAATTACCCAATGTTAGCGAATTAAAGAAATTAGTTCCAGTTTTCAACAACGACAAAATTGAGCAAATATCTAAAACAAATGCAACACCAAGATCCCGAATTTTGCCTTCAAGCCCTCCTAGTCAATATTAATGAAATTTCTTTCCAAATTCACAAATGACCAGCTTTGTGGTTGAAATAAATTAGCTTCAAACAAACTTTTGTTTATCCAACATAGTTGCATTGTCTCCTATTAATTGATCAATTAATTTTACTTTATATAAAAACCAAAAATACCATATTTTTAATAGTATAAAATTTTTTATTAGGTATCTTCTTTTAATATAAATAATATAATACTTTAGCCATTAACTAACGAGAGAATTAAATACTATATATGTACATTTCTTCGTATTTACAAAGCACACCTTAAGGCAACATTAACTGAGATGGAAACTTAGATTCGTAGTAAGTAATTTACAATTAACAAGACTAATGTTATGTTATGCCAACTTCGACCAGTTAATGTGTTGTATATAGTACTCGCACTCGATGTAGAATCGCCAACGGCCTCAACTTCGGGTAGCTGTGCCATCGCGTTAATTTGGTATTCATCCAATGTTGGCCGATAGCTCCAATCGATCGTGTTCGTCTTGCAAATCTGCGCATAGACCTTGGCAGCGATCTTGGGCGTACGCGTGCGATTCGGATGATTGAAGTCCACGTGGTAGAGACCGAATTTTTCTCTAAAATATGTAAGAAAAACTTGGTAAAAAACGTATCGGCATTTTTTAACTAGATTTTTTATTTAAGGTTCAAAACAATTTTCGAAAGCATTCGTAAAATCAGGAAAGTTAGTATAAAATACTTACGTGTAGCCAACTTTCCACTCGTAGCTATCCATCAAGCTCCAATAAGTGTATCCCTGTACATTTGCACCATCTTCAATGGCGTCCAAAATGGCTGTAATCATTAATAAAGATCCATTATATTATAAAATAAGTATAAATAACTAGAGATTATTTCTTTCAAATCCTCTCAATAAATATATCTCTATATGTCTATCCATAAATATTTGAGACTTACCGGATAGATAAGCGTTGAGATAATCAACGCGTTTGTAATCCTCAAGGCCGCCTTTGTCGCTTACGCCATTTTCAGTCACAATTAAAGGCGGATTATCATATTCTCGCATGATCCACATGATTAAATTATACATGCCTTTGGGAACGACCTACAATTTGTCAATTGAAAATGTTTTCATTACTAAAAATTTTTATATATTTTTTGAAAACTGAGAATAGTGGTTCAGACTCATTAAGTGACTTTTTATACTTGAACTCCTCAACTTTCAAGCTGGTTTTTTTCTAATATATTTCTTTAAGAGTTTTCACTCAAAATGGTTAGCGGAACTTATCAATAAAGACTAATTTTAGATATACTAAAATAGATACATAAATAACATCTGCATAAAAGAGGTATATCTGTATATTTCTTAATTGAGCATAAATTCATAGGAATCCCATATAATTATAAATTAATAGAAATCGAAAATATGTAATAAATTAATTATTATTCAAATTTGTTTGCACTATCTTATTGATGCATATGTATGTATATGGTTATGTAAAAATGCTTAACAAGTAAAATTATTTAAATTTTTCAAAAACAGGTTTAATTGTCTTTCTCAGTTTTCCACGAAAAAAAGCAAGAAGGTCTACTTTTAAGATATTGAATAACTGTCTCTAAAATATGCTAATTTATTTATTATACTTAAAATTTGGTTATGATGAATAACAAACTATATTCAACTCTATTTCTACGCACTTCAATTTCAGAAATAAAAGAATTAATTGAGGAATATTTAAGTTTCACTTACCTTTAACCATGACGAACCCGAACCCGTCCAGTTGGGATCTTGATCTTCGACAACGCCCATATCGTGACTGAATGATGGCGTGGGAAAATTAACAGTATTGTTATGATCGTTCTTCGTAACTCGTTTAGTTGTATATGAATTAAGGCCAAAGAAATCCGAAGTTCCGCGTATGCGATTTATTTCTTCCTGTGTGAATTCCGGCAAACGTGAACGAGTGAAACCTTGTTCTTTGCTCAAATTGCGTATACGATCGATCATGATTTGTGGATAGTTGCCAGTTTTCGAGAATATCGGATGTGCAAACCAGCCTATATAGAATTGCAAAGCACGCTCAGATGCTTCACGATCATCGTCCGAATCTGTTTTCGGTTGCATATACGATGTGTCCATAGTGATACCGATTTTACCCTTCTGTAGTTCCTGATATTGGTCACGATACATATGCACCACTTCGGCATGTGTCTTTAGTAAATTGTGTGCGCACAAATAGTTCGGAATTCCAGGATAATTATAGGAGGGCGCCATATAATCAACACCATAACCAAATTCACATATATGCCACGGTTCATTGATCGTTGTCCAGATCTTTACACGATCGCCATACATCTCGAACAGTAGACGCGCATAATCTTTAAATACTGGTATAATTTCGGGATTGGTCCAGCCACCCAATTCTTGTAAACGTTGTGGTAGATCCCAGTGATAGATTGTGACCATTGGTGTAATATTATAGTGCAGGAGTTCGTCAATCAGATCACTGTAGTAGCGAATACCTTCACTGCTGACATTATTCATATAGCCGCCCGGCATTATGCGGGGCCATGAGATCGAAAATCGGTACACGTGTACGTTTAAGTCACGCACCATTTGCACATCGCGACGCCACTATACGGAGGGAAATCGAAAAAAAATGTAACAATTATTTAGATAAAGAGTTTCAATTGTAGTAGCAGAGGAAAACATTGATTTTGCTATGGAATGAAAAGATAACAAAGAAGCCCTTGTTTCAACACTACACTGGCTAGTGTTTTATCAATAGTTCATTAATTTGCAACATTTTCAGGTGTCTTCATTGTTTGCACTAAAGTTGTGTCTTTTATTCTTTTCTGAATTCATTTCTAAGGCATAGTTGTTTATAAGCAAAATGTTTGAAGTGGTTCCTTCAGTTATATAATCTTTTAGAAATCATGAATCTTTCGACTGCGGTCGATAAAATCTCAAGATTTGTTTTTATCAATCCACAATTGATAATAATATTAGCAACCCGTTGCAAGGGAACTTTTTATTTGTCTTTCCGACACCTACGACTACTTAAGTCATGTCAATTCGTAACGCCTATCCACATATTAAGTCAATTAATTCAATTAATCCGCATTAATCGATCTTGTCAACATGTGCATATAAAATTATTCTTTGCAGTTAAATTGTGCTTACAAATAGCCACCTGTTTGGACCATTGGAATATACTTTTATGACTTTCGTTTAATTAATGCACATTAGTTACCGCTTTCGAGTTAATTTATGCATTTGGTGAATGTAAATCTCTACTTGTATCTTATATTAGGGTGAACTAACTTGTTCTCTAGCAAATTCCAACAATTCCAAATTTTCGTAAGTGGGCGTCTAATAATGCCAAAAATGTTAATCAAATTAAACGTCAATTACGAAATTAAAATTTGACTTTAACTTATACATTACATAAAATTCTCCTTGAATTTCGGTATTGTAGAATCTATATAAACTCTGCTGCTGATTTATATTCCAATATTTGCGTTTTCGTTTACTTTTTTCTGTTTAAATTATTATTGTTCTGTACTAATTTAGATTTAGTTAGATTCAGAAATCGAGCACCCTATTTTACACACAAACGCTTAGTTTTATAGCAGTTTGATTTGAATATGTAAATAGTCTTACAAAAATTGGAAAATATACATATATAAAAACAAGCATTGGATGTCATCACACCCCAGACTGCTTCATTAATTGGTCAATAATTTTCATCGTAATTTCTAAGCAATCACTTCTAGGCATGAAAGTGCTATTTAACAACAACAGAAAATTTGCAAACATTTGCATACCAGTTTTCAGTTCAAATTATAGCTCGTAATCGACTATATCATAGAAAAAGTACGATAATATTCCTAGAATTTTGAGAAAAATAATATTTATAAATATAGAACAAAGTTCCCCGCTTTTCTATATCAAAATAATTGTGCTCTGTGGAATGCATATGTACACATATACATGCATTCAGGTTATATGATATAAGTATGTCTAATTGTATTCGTATTTTTTACCTGATGATAACTATCAGATGAAACATCCCCATTTGACTGATCAGTAATTTTTTCCGGGTAATTGTGTGTTAGATGATCCCAAATTGACTCTCCTTTGCCAGATGCATTCCAGCCACCCTCAATTTGATATGCTGACGTACCGATGCCCCAAATGAAGTCGTGAGGAAATTGTCGTCCTTTTGGTTCCACTGGTGGCCGTCTGTAAATGAAAACATTAAAATTAAAATTATAATTTAAAATACTAATAAAGAAACAAGTAAGGCTAAGATCAATTTTCAAATATCAGCACTGGTGGCATATTTAGTGTGTATGGAAAAAATTTATATTAATAAATGTTGTATATAGATTCTATATTCGTTGATCGATCACATCGTGAATGGATAACAATAATATTTGGTATTAATGTTAACTTATATTATAGCTCATATACTCAATATTTTATTATTTATTAATCTACTAACAGCAACCAATAAATTCATCATAGCTGTGACAAACACCAAACCTCGTTAAAATATTCTCTACATGGACAATTTAGAACCGTTTTCTCAATGTCTGGTAAGCAGCGATCTGTCAGTAAAGTTCTAATTAACTTAACCTAGACTCAACCACTATGGTACCTTAGGAAAATATACTTTTGAATTCGATAAAGATACCTTACAGATTGGCCGATACTTTCGTTTAAAAATCAAGCATAAGCACTGAAGTCCGATTTCGAGATGGTTTAATTTGAAGACACTATTTATAAATACAAAGTTTTACTCAGATATCGTCACGGGTGCTTCATTTACATATTGTAAAATATTGTGAAATAATCAGATAAAACTTCGAATTGTGTTATTTAATGAGATGACATACCCTCAATTTTGAGGTATAGCAAACTTTTTAATTCACATCTAACAATTATTAATTTGCGAATGAAGAAAGGGCAAAATATTCATATATACAATAGCTGTAATTAAAACAGTATAATACAACAACAATAAAAATAATAATAACTATGAGAAAACTATTTGACGGCAACAGAGAAACTGCTTATATTTGAATCATTATACACAAACAAAAATTTCTCAGAACAGTGATTGCATATAATCAGAAAATTACGTTAATGAGTCAATTGGAACTTACATAACACCAAATCTTATTGCTGACGAGTTAATTTAATATAGCAAAATAAATTATACAATATTACGACTAATAATGTATTTATTGTTGTTTCCATTTTGTAAAAAAATTTCAAGCACTGTGCCTTTTCTCTATAGATTAATGGAAAATATGTGCATATCTAGGTATTTTAAAAAATTATTGAAATTAAAAAAAAAATCCTCTGATAAGTATCGAATTCACCATAACAGGTGTTACCATTAACCCACTAAAGTGAACACGAATTTGCGAATATTTTGACCTTTTCGGAAACACAGAAATCCACCTGTGTTGGTGCGCTTGTTCGCTTGAGAAGTGAGTAATTTTAGTTTATTTCTGTTCTTTTTGTTTACTTTTTTTTGTTAATTATTCAGTTAGCGCCGAAAATGTAACGTGCGCACAGTGTAATAACCTGAATGCTTGACATTGCCGTGCACATTTTATTTGCCAACGCACACATACATACATATGTATATATGTATATACATATATGTATGTGCGCATGTTTATGTGAGTTTATCAGCGGCGGCAAAGACGTAAAAATCACCTTTATTCGATTACGTCGGTGATTTGCGTATTTCTTTGGATAAGTCAGCGCAATAGATTTACCAAGTCAAGCGGGTTTCGGCCGAAATTACCTTGATTTCTTTGTTTACATTTTTTAAGCTAGTGCAACAAGTTCTAACACTCATACATACATATACTCGTAGAGGCATGGCACAGGTGCTATGCGTATGTACATAGGTGCGCGGGTTTAACTGACTTTATTTGACAGGTTGGGGCGTCAAGTGTCGGAATTAGCCAGTTTAATTGTTATTAACGATATTATTGACAACATACATACACTCAAACATTATAATATGTGATGTATGTACATTTGATATACAAGAGTTTTATTGAACCACTGATAATCACGGTTTTTGCATTAATAAAGCTTTTTGTTTGGTTTTTTTTTTATCAAGTGTGGTCTTGCAATTGAATATAATTACTAATAAAAGCTCATAATAAACAAAAATCACAATTAACTTAATTCAATAAATCTACAAAATATGTACCTATATTGATTTTTATTGTCTGTATATCACAATGCTAATATACATACATAATATATAGGTATGTGCATATGTAAATCACGGAATGAAAATCTGTTCGGCAGTGTATGTGGACATAACTAACGTTTGAATTATTGCCAAACATACATATTTACTCATTACTTTAAATTGAACCAAAGCAATTCATTATTTCATAGCATTCACTGCCATGGATATAGCGATCTAACTTCAAAAGAAACCGACGGCCTTGAAATCCATTAAGTAATCACTCTTATTAGTGAGAATAAGCAGTGAAGCTGTAAACCACACCGCGACTGACAAACACTACAGGAATTAGTCGTGTGGCTCGCTGTGTGGCATGTCAGGCCTTGACAATGCTAGGAAAATCAAGCGCGCGTGCCATGAAAGCACTTAAAGCAACAGCTGTTCGCTCTTGCAGAGAAAGATTGTCACATAAATCGGGGACATAAAATGCGAAAGAAAATTTCAATTGCAAATGTACTTACACGTAAGTTATTATAGGAGCATATTTAGCGCAAAAAGCAATCTAGTTCATAAATCGTTCCTAAAATCCGCAATAAAAGTGATTTTTCATTGTGAAAAAACATTTGTTTTTTGTTAAAAATTATCTCCACTGAAAATCTTTGAATGATTGATGAAATTATAAATCCAAGTACCTCAAAAAAACTCATTTCTCTCGACAAGTTCGCAACAAATGCACTTTTAGTTATCAAATTCGCAAGTCTGTAGACATCTTGATTAGTTAAATACATATTGACACTCGGTTATTTATTGTTGTTTTTTAACATACTTTAAAATCCAATTGCTGCATGAACCGAATGATGGGCAATAAAAGCGGTAATGTTTATTTAAAAATATTCTCAACGTTATACGAGACTTAAAGTGATAAGATCTATATGCCTTTAAGCAACTTTAGTATAATAAAATAAAATTAGTGCAATCTTATCAAACATCCAACAAAAGCAATTGAGAACTGCATACACCTACACATACACACATATATCCATACAATTTTGTTGTTTTATTATTTTCGCTACATTGTACAATGTGCAGACACGTGATTTCTTTTATAATAAATGCACTTTTGAGTTGCTTCGCGGGAAATCTCAATAACATAAGCACGGAAAATGCATTCTGCTAAGAACAATGAATTGTTTCGTTGCTCAATTAAACATGCAAAAAATATTACTACTTTTGTTATTTTTGTTGTGTTTATTTTTTTTCAAGAATAGCGTTAAAATGAAATTGAATATTGAAAAAGGGAAACAAAAATCATCAACAGTTTTTGCCTTAAGGGATCGTCACAGTGTTTAATTTTCGAAAAATCTTTTTCCAATCTTAAGCGCGTTTTTCTCAAAATAGTGTTTCTTAAAACGGTTTCTAGGCTCAAGACAAGAATTTTGAAGATATCTAGTTCCAATTCGGAGAGAACATTTTTAACGCCATTCGGTTAAGCGCTACGGAAGCGTTCTTTTTTGTTTCTTGAAATCTTCCTATTATTTTTTTATACGAAAAACTGTCGAAAAAAGTGCCAAATTCGATAATTTTTGTTCAAACCGCCGCCATTTTGTCAAATTTCAAAAAAAAAAAACAAAAAAAGGCTTCTATAGCGCGATACCGACTTTTCTACAGTTGAATAATATTTTTCAAATTTTTGTTTTACATAGACCAAAATTGCGGCCGCAATCGTGAACATCGTACAGTACCTTTTTTACGTGCCATTTCAACAATTTATTTAACTATTATAAACACAGAAAAATTATTTTTTTATTCGTCGTGAATGTATTTATTAAAAAAAACCGAACCGATTAGTTAATTTCAACATTAAAACCAAAATTCGCGAAAATCAGTGATTTCTCGGAGGTTCACACTGAGGTGATGCCTTAAATATTTCTCAATGCATTCACAAACATTACATTTATTAATTATAATATTATCAAAAAGTTTATACTTTTCCAAAATAGTCACACATTTTTGATTTTATTTTAAATAAAAATCGAGTAAAAGTTACGAAAATTGCTTCAGTTGTGTTATATATTTCGATTTTTATAACTCATGTTGTGTGCTCCATTTGCATTTTTAAATTTTTTTCACAACGAAATGCAAATAATTATCATTTCTTATTACACGCAAATCACTTGACATAATATTTGCATATTCTACAGCTGGTAAAATTTCAAAGTCGATTTTCGAAATGCTGCTCACCTTAATTAGTGCAAAATGTATGTTTGTAGCGCAAAAAAATTTTTTTTTACTAATTTTTATAAAAGCAACCGTGACCTTGGTAAAGTCATTTTATAAAAAGGATCCCTCTTCAATCAAGGATACTTACGTTGGCAAGGAGACACACAGCGCGATCATGCACAAAAATGTTATCAAATGCAGATACAATTTCTCCATATTGCTTTCAGGTACACTGTGACAATTCACTTAATTCTCTTAATTCTTATTGTGCTATATTTAGCTTTTCTCACGAACCGTTATTTACTTTATATATACAATATGGTATTATATTTGCTTTCTTTGGCTTGACAAACGTCTTAATGTCTCATAAAGTATTTTATCTTATTGTTTCTCGCTAATTGCTACTTGTAGATAATTATTTGCACGAAATTAAAACACCATATTTTGTTTGCTAAAAAAAACCACGAACTTTTCGCTGCAAAATTTGGCCGCAAAGTCTCTTTTTCGTACAATATGCTTTATGGCAAGTTCGACACTTTCAAACCGTATATACGAATTTAACCTAGTCGATATGCGAATTAGTAATTTTGACGTTTCTTCAAGCCAGACTGTAGGCGGCCAAATGACAATAACGTGTTAGGACCACTCATTTTAAACTAACTGCCAGCAGCGCAAATAACGTTCGCAGCAGAGTTGACGGCGGCGGCAGAGTCAATTGAACACACAACGCCAGCAACAATCACAGTAGCCGCCACCGACGCTGCCGCTGCCGCTGCAACGATAAAAAAAAAACCTGTCGAACGGCGATCGTATTAAATGCTCGTAAGCAACTGCGCTTGCTACTGAGCACATTCAGAAACGTCAAATACGTAACGCAACAGCAAATCTTAGAAAGGCGTTCAGAACCGCTTGTATTGAAAGCTTTTGCAAAAACACAGTTAAGTATGTCTGTCTGTAGGTTAGGGCTACCAATACTAGCGGTCAGTGCCGATCGCCCCATTCGGGATATGTAATCAATAATCGGAGCAATTGGATTATATTTATGGGGAATACGTTAAGTAAAACTTCGCCTTCAAAATTTAAGTGTGTTGATGAAATAAGGATGAGCTCGAATAAGAAAAGGTTTCGCTAAGTTTCCGTACCAATACAAGCCAAAGTATATCTTTCTACGAACAGGGTTTGTCAGGAAGTAAAAGGACTAATTTTCTTTCGCCACGACTTAACTTCGGATTCCGTAGAAGACATTCCTAGCTAACGAACGAGCGGCTGGTCAGCTGTCTCCTACCAGCTGGAGAGCCAGGACAAACATTTTCCCGCGACGTGTTTCTGTGAGTAATGCAAGCCGAAAATTCAGCGTTCGTGAGAACAGAGATACGCGTTTAAATTCTATGTGAAACTTAGTAAATCTGCGACAGAGACGTTTGCATAACGTAATCATAGGTGACCAGTCAGGGATCTTTGAGAATGATCCCGAGACTAATAGGCAATCTTCTGAGTGGTACACGCCGTCATCTTCTCGCCCCAAAAAGGGAAGAATGAGTAAATCACAAGTGAAACGATGCTCATTGTCTTTTTTGACATCAAAGGCATCGTTCACCATGAATTTGTTCCTCTTGGACTAACCGTTAACGTCGAGTTTTACCTGAAAATGCTTAAGAAACTCAAACGGAGGGTCAATCGGGTCCGACAAGACATCGCAGCCGATTGGAAGTTGCACCACGACCACGCCTCGGCTCATACCGCCAAGGTCGGCAACCCAACGCTTCCGCAGCCACCCTACAGCTCAGATGTGGCCCTCGGACTTTTTTGTTTCCTTGCCTGAAAAGACCGATGAGAGGGGATCTAAGCAGCATGCACCTCGGCTCTCGAGGCTATTCCGGAGAATGCCTTGCGTGGCCCTGTAAAAGAATGTTATCAAAGAATTTAAAAATAAAAAGGCATAAAATACATATCTTGAACTTACGCTGCCGCAACATCTCATTCCTTTTTCTAATACTAATCGATTACTATAATGTAGTTAATATAAGATAATTATTTAATTAAGTTTGGCCCACTTTCCCACTAATAATTTTGATTTTAAATAATGACACTGCTCTAATTAGCAAGCCTTATAAAGCTATATCATTCGATTCTGCATCGGTAGTTGAAAGTTATACTTAACGCTCACATGACTACCGTTATCCATTCCATTTTGTTATGCAACATATCGTATTTGCACTCGGAACGACTTCGGTTATTGTTAATGAAAAAGTGTGACAGGTGCTGCCGTTAACCCGGCTGGTAAACGTCTCAACTAGGTTCCTGTCCCTGTCCCTGTTACTGTCAGTTACCTAACGATTTACTCAACGGATGCATAATAACAATTCACTTTCCTTTTACTAAACTATAATGCATATGAATATGTATGTGTGTTTTTAAAATAGACCCCATAGATCATTCAGAATTTACACGGTCACCTTTTCATTATTCCATTAACAATAACATATTAAATTGTTATGTGTTTTTTATTATGTACAAGTATATGATTTTACATATTTTATTACATTGTATTTATTAGATTCGGTGCAACTTTTGCTACCGTAAACAAGTCTTGTCGCAAATTGAGCCAATGACTTCTAGACTAGAAAATGAGGGGCTGAATGCGGTGAACGGGGCTGAATAGCAAGAGGGGAAGAACAGCTCACGTGTTGCGACGGCTATTTTGGTGGCAGTCAGTGAGCAAAACACGCCCTCTTATACACGCACACTCACCACTGCATTTACTTTGATTGCGCATAAATTAAGTATGGATAACGTCATAAGTCATTAGGGGGTTTTGACACCTTTCTCGACTGGTTTTCGGCTATTAAATTAGCATCCAAATGATTTGTCCCATAAAAATAATGCGAGGAAAGAGAGGTAGAGGTTTCCGAAAAATTATATATCACTTACATACTTACATATGTATATATTCACATGTACGTATGTATGTGTGTATGTATGTACGCCGAGTATGAGTGTGCTATGGAAGATTTGTTTGTATTTATGTTTGTTGTTTTGAGAAAAGCTATTTTAGTTTTTAGATAGAAGAAGCTTAAATTAGACGGATTTATATAATTTGCGGAAATAATTCAAACACGTCTGTCGCACTAATTGCTGCAATTGGTTTGAGTGTTAATTTTACAAGTAAACCGATGTGAATAAACTCGGTTTTAATTTGAAATTTTTTCAATGTCCGCTTTGGCGGTCAAAGCGAAGGCGTAGATTAGCAGCTAACAGTTAAAATGTATTAGTAATGCGAGCATTTGCAGAAAGGTCCAGCAAAATTTTTCAACGGCAAACATATATGTATATACATACATACAAACATATACTTATATATGTATGTATATATTTTTATACATTTGTGCCTGTGCTGTGCTATAAAGCTGTCAATGTTATTAATAAGGGTTTGCGGTAAACCTGCAAACATCGGGAATCCCCCGTGACGCAAGTAAAACAGTTCAAATACAACTCTTTGGAAAATTCGGTTCATCACCTCAGCATACGTTTAACTGTTGTTTACGAATTTTTATTATTTTATTTATAACCGCAAATAGATACAACTTCAAATAGCAGCTTCTTCTCGCGTGATTAAATGCTTAATCACTTTGATTTCTTATGTTTTCTGTAATGCGGTTTGCACAACCGATCGCGAGATCCCAGAAACTATTTGCCCTTAATCCACTATCCATTTTGAAGCCAGAAAAGCACGTTTCTTTGTAAATTGTTTTTTGCATAGCCATTTTATTTAATCTATACACACATACATAAAAGTGAATGTTTATCTGTATGTCCTTTATAGAATCGTAAACTATACATTTGATCATGTGATGTTCTTTAGCAAGTGGTTGTGCATAAGCCAAAAAAGGTTCCTGATTAAATTGTGAAATTCATGTCTGGCTCATACTAAACAGACAATGGCTTTGCTTTTTCAGTAAATTGTGTCAAAAATTATATTAGCTGACTCAATCCACAAAAAAGTATAGAAAAACAAATGAAATTATTCTAATTGGCACGAGCGAAAAATTGTTGCAATGAAATTATTAAATTATTGACCGTTTTTTCTTGCAATGTTAAGCCTTGCAACAAAATTTTTTTTTCACTCAACTTACTCTATAACTTATCCAGTGCAAATTAGTATTTCGAAATGAACAAATTCAATAAAATTACTAAAAATTAATTGTTTTCTTAATGTTTGTTTAGCTGTCATCTGAAAACTCTGGTTAACTTAACACAGACTCCTTCTTTCGGTAAAGGACCGGTTATTTAACCAGAACTTAACTGACAGATGGCGCTAACCAGACATTGAGAAAACTGCCCTTAATGTACTTTAATAATCCGTGAATGATTTTTAAAAAACCTCCGGAAGGACCGCCGAAAAGAGCTGCTTGGCAGTAAGAAAAATGTTGCTTCTTAAAATTAAATCAAATTGAAATACATATGCGGGTGTTAGACCATGGGGTGGCTTTCCAAAAAAGTTCGTTTTATGTGAAAAATTACAGTTCAGACTGGCTTATAAATAGAAATTTTTATCAAAAGCTTACAATAAATCAAAAACAAAAAGAAAAACTTTCAAATACCAGGTTAGGTGGCTGATTAAAGATCCCACGTGGACTTCTATATGTAGTCCTTTGTGAGTCCTGAGAAAAGAGTAGCTTCTGTGTTCGAACTTATAAATTAGCAAAACGCATAGTAGAGCACCGACCCGCTTCCATTCTCTCATTAACATAGGGTGTCTTTTCTTGCTAGCAAATCAGCTTCACAATTTCCATCGATTCTGCTGAGTGTTCAGACTTCTTTTACGAAAGCAAATTCTCTGAGTCTGATCGTCATACACCTTTCGACGATGTCCCCAATAGGGCGATGGTCTGTTAAAAGTTCCACAACTAGGAAAAGCTTAGTCTTACTGAGGGCAAAGCGATCACTAGGTCTCTTGCGATTGATCTTAGGCTAAAAGGCTTTTGCGACAACGCATGTACTGATGGTGGCCAAGCGCTGACCAAGCTTCTGCGAAGCCCAGCTTTCTAGTAGTAGAATACAAGAGGATACGAGAGTACCTACCCGCTTCCATTCTCCCATTAACGGTTATAGGGTGCCTTTTCTTGCTAGCTAATCAGCTTCACAATTTCCATCGATTCTGCTGAGTGTTCAGACTTCTTTTACGCACCCAAATTCTCTGAGTCTAATAGCAACTTTCACAGTCATACACCTTCCGACGATGTCTACGCGCAATATGTGCAAGATGGCGTTAGGTGCCATGGTTAAAGTGGGCATTAGTGCACTGCACATGCTGATGAACGCCACTCCTTGAGCTTTCCTTTGACCATATCGAATATCCATAAAGACTCTCGCTTAGGAAGGTTCAGTGGCAGCCAGAGGAGCCCTAAGGTGAAAAAAAGTTTACATTTGGAAAACAAAGAAAGCAAATCAAATACTGCTTACGTAGTTCTTTGATATATTCGGCTTCCATGAAAGCTTCCTATAGAGGATGAGCCCTAGATATTTCACTGTATCCACCACTTGCAGACGGATGTTTACCATTTACGGCAGCGATGCCACCGGGATCTTGCATATTCTAGTAAATAAGACCATCTCATTTTTATTTGAGTTGATGGCGAGACGATTTACGACTGCCCAATTTGTTACGATGCTGAGATACCCCTGCGTGAACTTGTAAACGGTACTCAGGAACGTTCCTTTGACCATATCGAATATCCATCAATTTCTCTCGCTGAGGAACGTTCAGCTGGCAACCTTTGGATTGAGCAGCAAAACTATTGGGAGCAGGAATTGCACAGAACGTTTCACTTTTCATCCACCCACTTCCAGTATGGCCTAGAAACCAGCCATCTGGTATGTGACTTACTATATACATATATCTTTTGGTGGAATTTAGAAAAGGAAGATAACCATCGGGGGAAGTATAGTGCCGTTAGCGGATATAACACTTAATACTGTTATAGTATCCTTTTCTGACGCAGACAAACGTTGTAGACGTTTTTGTAACCTGTCACTGCTAACACTTTTCCCGTTTTTGGACACAAAGAAAAGTCTTATCGCCATTCAACATGCGTGATAAATCTTCTTAAATGTACTCGTTTCTAGTACTCTTCAGGAAATTAAGCAGCTCGGAAAATCAGGCTTTCAGAATAGCGTAAAGAACTTCTACCTCGGCCGTCCATTTTTAAATCTAGTAAGGTAACGATACGTCGAAATAACGTACTTATTTTTGTTTCCGCTCTCAGACTTTTGATTGTATTCGTGCAATCTCAATCGCGGATTTTCTTAGTTAGACCCCAGTTAAAAAACGAATAGTTTTAAATCCTTTACATTCTCGAAACCTGTTAAAGGAAGACACGTCATTTTGAGGCATCTTTCCAGTAATATAAAATAGCGTTATTCGACGGAGTTTTTCTTCTATGGTCATTGATTATTTTATGGACCGTGTTCAAAAAAAACGTTCTTCTTAATTGGAAAACCTACATTTTATTAAAAATTATGTCTTCTTCTTCCTTTGTCAAATGTGATTGGGAACCCAATTTGATGAAAAACTCAGACACTTAATAACTTAAGACTTAACGCATTTTTAGGGATGTCTGTTAACGTCTTTCCATAGCTTACTCTGTAGGGACACTCTTTTTTGGTCCAGTTTATTATTCATTCTAAATTTTTTTAAATTGAAATATAACTTATAGAGTATTAAAATATCTGCCTGCCCGGATATTGGAATATGTACTTTATCTCAATTTCTGTTAGCCGGACACTATGTCCGGACATTGGACTAATTTGACTAATTTTAATTCCGTCAAACGGACAGTTGATTTTTTCATTAAAAATTGTGTTTTTTTTGCTACGATTTTTATCATGATCTATTTTAAGATCATTTATGATCAATACTAATTATTTACTAAAACATTGTTTACGCTCAATAACTTATAATTCCTACCTACAACAATCTCTACGTCACTGGCAAAAAAAAATCTTTTTCACACTTCCCGATATGAGCACCAACCAAAATTTGTTTTAATAATATCGGTTACGCAATTATCAGAAAATTATGCTTATCATACCGTTATAAATCGACGGTCGCTTCAAATGTCATTTTTCTAAGCATACCCAGTAACGGTTTTCTTAATTTAAATGCAAAACTTGAGTAGTATCCGATCACTGGCACCCTTAACCTATAATTTAAATATAAGCTGAATGTATGTATGACAGTTTTCGCATACGCAACTTAAAGCAGAAAATGTAAACTGAAATTAGGAATAGAATTAAAAACAATTATTCTACGGTCTCTGTTCAAACATAACGGAACGAAAACGGTTCAATTCCGTGCAGTCGAAAGACATTATCAAATCACATTAGACACCTTCTTTCTTTTTGCTATGTGGCAACTACGAAATGCGTTTGTTTTTGTGATTCCCTTTTCAACTTATTCCACACGTGTTTTGACAGAGAATATAATTTGTAATCTACATTCCCTGGTTCTGAATGGGAAGGTGTACTACAAAATTTTAAATAAAATGGAATTATTTACAATAAATCGGTTAGTTTCACTTTGATTGCTATGTAATCATTTAACTGAAGGTATACATTTGCAGATACACGGCTGTGAAACCAGAGGAAGTGGGTAAAAATGAAGAAGCTATTCTGCAACAAATTCTTCTAAAGGTGGAAAAACGAAAAAGAAAAAAGAGCACTGTTGAATTGCTTGGTCTGGAAGCTACGCAAGAAAAAAAGAAAACTTTAGTTAATGATATTATTAGTAAAGACGAATCTAAATCGCAGACTAAACACATTAAAACGGCGGAAGAAAGCGATGCTGATAATGATAAAGATATTGATCCCATTGCCGATGAGGCTCGTGATTTTGAAGCAACTCATTTTCAAGTGCTCGGCGAAGATGTGGACAAAAGCAAGCCCAAGAAAGTCAATATGGTGTTACCTTCATGGCTGGCGCATCCTACTATCATTTCAACTACAATTGCACCAAAAAGTGAGACAGCGTCTGACGAATCAGCTATTAATAAGCTTACCTATTTGGCACCACATATACGTCACTCGCTGAAAGAAATGCAGTTCACCCGGCTATTTCCAGTGCAAACTGCAGTGATCCCTTGGTTGCTTGAGGCCCAAGCGAAACCACCACCATTCCGACCGCGTGATATATGCGTTTCGGCACCTACGGGTAGTGGTAAAACACTCGCGTTCGCAATACCAGTTGTACAGCTACTTGCTAATCGTGTTGAGCGCAAGATACGTGCATTAGTTGTGCTACCAGTGGCTGAGTTGGCATTGCAAGTTTTTAAAGTTTTCAAGAAGTTATGTGAAAAAACAGATTTGACCGTTTGTCTTTTATCCAAAAAGTTTCCATTCGCTCAGGAGCAAGAAAAATTAGTAGAGTTCTACAAGGGACACTATTACTCCAAAGTCGATATTGTGGTAACAACACCTGGTCGATTAGTCGATCATTTGCATGCGACCAAAGGATTTTGTTTAAAAGCTTTGCGTTTTCTTGTTATCGACGAGGCCGATCGAATAATGGACGCAGTATTTCAAAATTGGCTTTATCATTTGGATGAACATGTGCGCACTACTTCTGATCAACTATTGTCAGGACGCGCAGCTCCACTATGTATTCGAGAATTGGAGTCCTCATATGCCTCACAGCCGCATAAATTACTCTTTTCTGCGACGCTTTCACAAGACCCGGAAAAACTACAGAATTTACGATTATTCCAGCCTAAACTGTTTACATCCGTACTTTCTAATTTATCGGAGATGCAAGAAAAGTTCGTTGATGCAACTAATAGCGAGGAGCAAAAAAGTGAACAATTGAAACGCGGGGAATTTATAGGCAAATACACAACGCCAGCTGAGCTGTCCGAGTGTTATTGCATCACAGAAAATCGCATTAAACCACTATCGCTTTTCGCCTTGATTAACGAAAATGAATGGACCAAATTTCTATGCTTCACAAATAGTGCTGAATCGTCGAGCCGGTAAATACTTTAAATCCGCTTTTACAATGAAAACATAAGACCATTCACAGAATAATACACAGATCTTTCGTTTTCTCAGGTTATCATTCGTTTTGAAATCGCTATTCAAGGAAGATTTGGTTATACGTGAGCTCAGTGCATCCATTACCCCAAAAGAGCGTGCAAATGTATTGAGTCAATTTGCGCGTGGACGCGTCCATGGGTAAATATTATTAAAAATCATTTGATTCAACACAGGTGTCGCAACATATATTTTCTATAGTTTGGTATGTTCGGATGCATTAGCACGTGGTATAGACATACCCGATGTGGACGTCGTCATCTCTTACGATCTACCTAGACACGTTAAAACCTATATACATCGTATTGGACGTACAGCGCGTGCAGGCAGTCCGGGCACGGCAATAACTATGCTAACACAAAAGGAACTCCAACAATTCAATGTAATGAATTTATTATTAATTAGAACTTTTTGTATTAAATACAGAGTGTATATATTTTTGTCTAAATAATAACTTTACATTACAGCATATTCTCGGAGAGGTGGGTAAAAATCTAAGCAAGGAGATTTCCGTGAAGACGAACTATGAGGCGGAATACGCCAAACAATACACATTGGCACTTCAAGATTTGCGCAAGAAAATTGAACAAGACAAACGCTTACAATTAATGAGAAAGGAACGCGTCAAGGATAACGCCAAATTGGCGGCTAAAGATCCTTCAAAAATGTCCGTTATGGAGAAATTACAACTGCAGGCTTCGACACAAGTGGGTGATATGGAACAAGGCAGGAAAGAAAACCAAATTCAAGAAAATAATGTCAAGAATAAGTTGGTTAAGCGTAAGAAATTTAATGCAAGCGCAGGCAAAACTAAAGAAATACAAAAATAATATATATGCTCAACAACATTCATGATGTGGCTCAGTTTTATTTAATCATGCCACAAGGCATAATAAAGGTAGTCAACTACTTTCCAAAAAGAGGTAGTCAATATTTAAGTTGTATTTCTAACTGTAAAAGATTGAAAAATAATGATATCGAAGCTGCACATAAGCCGCAGCTGGCAGTCGTTCTTAAAATTAAATTTAATAAAACCAATGTTTGTAAGTTTCTATTCAAGCAGTTTATTCCAGTTTTACATTTTATTAAAAAAAAAAAAATACAACACTGCAAAAATTTCGATAAGACATAAGTTTGTTTTTTGAATTTTAATTGATTTCGTTGCAATTTCTTCAAAAATTGATGCTTCTAATATTCCATTTTCAGATATACATATAATGGATTTTTAGTACTTATCTAATTTACTCTGCGAATACAATTTAACAACTAAAGACTTAAGAAAACAAATTATAAATTTTCGTACAGAGGTTACAAATCATTTTATTGTAGTGAAAAAAAAAACAACGAATTGCATTTTCGTTTTCTTAAAAATGGATTGAGTACGCAATTTCTAATAATATTAGTTTTTTTTAATGATTATTTATTCAATTGCTGTGTAATACATACTAAAAGTAATAATGAATATTAAAATAAAATTTAAGTTTTGCGCGCTGGCAATGCCTAACTTTCAAACAAACTTATAGGGGATTAACGCTAAAACACAGCAAAGTTTTAGACAAACACTAAAACCAATATTCAATTGACTGTGTAGCAGACCTGCAGTGCCCACTGTGTGGGTAATGTGGAGGGTGGGGGTAAGTGTTGTTGGTCAAACCAACTAAAATTAAACATAAATAAACATGGGAACACATTGGGAGATCGAGAAGCCAAACACTGCAGTTGTGAGTGACCTTTGTGGGTTTAAAATTGAATGATAAAAATGTAAGGTGAAGTATAATGCCAGCTATTAAAAAACAAAAAATATTTCATTTGTTGTAATGTTTTCTCCATGTTCCTTTTCGGAACGGGAAACGTTTTCGTATGCTTTCTTTTGTTTTGTAACAACTTGACACAGAGTTTATATCACAGCCTTTTTATATTCACTTGGAGATTAAAAGACCACCTTCATTGAGGTGGAGAAAATATAGCGTATGCACACATATAAACGCGATTTGGTTTTGGAATTTTTTGGCGCGTAAGAAATTGTACGCCACGAAAATACAATTTTTTTTTGAAATTGCTTTAATTTTATTTGAGGAATTTTGGAGATGAAAATTGTATGTGGGAAGCTTCTCCATGTGTATATCTTAAATATACAAATCTACATTTAAATCTAAGGCATTTCAATTTTTATGTTTAATTTTTTTCTATAAGGACCAGTTTGGAGTATCTTCCAACAAAATAAAAGTGTAATTTATGTATTATTTTTTGTGTCTTAGTTGCCTTATTCGGACGTTTAACGATCGAGTATAAAAGTATATGCATTGACTGCATTTTACAATGTTTCATTGTTATTACATGTTATTTTTTTCAATATTCATTAAACTATAAATAATAATAAATTACCGCCTTTGACAGTAGGATACTAAGAATTTCATCAAAAAATATTTCTAAGTTGAATTCGCTTGCTTCAAGTAATTAGAAAATATATGGAATTAATCATATTTAATTAAATTATGTTAATTTTTCAAAACGTGCAAAAAATTAATATTTAATTACAAAAATACTTAAGTTTGAACAGGGACTGATACATAAATATGTAGTACAATTCTTTTTCGTTATATATGTTTTTCAAAAAGAAATATTTAATTGATCTTTATGGAATCGAGAAATTCACAAAAATATTTCTGTGCAAAAAACAAAAAAAAAGGAAAATAAAAGTTAATTAAAGTAAATATTACTTTTAAACAATTTTTTATTTAAATTTAATGTTAAATATTCGTTTTTCAGTTCAGTCCCTGGTTAAAAATTAGCTGTAGCTGCGATTGTGCAGCAAGTAGCATTATTTCATTGTTTTGAAAATGCGCACAGTCTTAGTCTTTTTTTTATCCTTTGAAACACCCCAATAAGGAAAATAGCATGAACAAATTAGTATTGAATGAGAGATTTCAAATTTCGCATTATTTTCGTTTGATTTGCGAGGGGTGTCCGTATGCCTTTTTGAGAACTACTCCTACTATGTTAATTGCAATGGAGTAAATACTCATTACCGTACAATATAAATTCAAATAATTACAAAATTAGCTGAAATACATGAAATTTATGTCCACTTGCTATTCATATTGACATGTTTCTTCCAATCTTGCCATTTACAGCGTTTGCAAGAAAGCAACAATTTCTGGGTTCGAATTGGCCACAGCAGTGAATTTGTCCGGATAATTTTCACGAATTTCTTGCAGCAGACCTAACGCGGTGTCGTATGTCTCCCTCTCTGTGTATTCCTTTTTGTATAGCACGTGTATGGCAATGGCTATAACCTGCTCCAATGAAGCGGCGATCGCATCTCGCGCTTGCAAATATAGCTGCTTCAAGCACTTGAAGATTGAAGCGTTTTCATCGAAATCTTCGCGTAGTGGCAAATGTTGCATGAATACTGGCAACACCTGAGGCAGTGGCACCAAAGAACTGTTGCTAATGATCAGGCGTGCAATAGCACCACAAATATTGTCCAAAGCACTGGGTTTGGTTTCCTTGGAAACAGCCTGGGAGAGGGCATTTAGTATGTGTGGATAAGCTCTGCAAACAACAAAGCACGATTAAAAAAAGAGTGCAAATAAAATTAAGAGCACACTTACTCATATGATTTATCTCCAGAGTATAGCACCAATTCACCCAGACCGTATACGGCGTTTTGGCGAGCTTGATCGAATTCGTCAGAGAGACCAGCGATCATAACTGGACAGAATGTGTTGAAAAATGCGCCGGTGTGATTTCCGAGTGGTGCAAAACATTCAGCTAAAGCGCCATAGGCGAAAGCGCGCTGTGATTCAAGATCCTCATTTTTCTTCGCCTTTTGCTGTAAATGGTGTTCATAAGTAAAATATACATGAAAATTTTGATTTCTTTCTTTACTCACCAATTTTTGCAAAACAATTGGATAGGTGCGCTCAAAGTATGGTCTAAATTGATCCGGTCCCATGGCTGCGCCTAACAATGGCAGCATATTGCCTGCACCCTCTACGATGGCCTCGTCGTATTCGCTCTCCTCAGCATCCTCATCATCATCGCCAGTAGACTCGTCAAATTGGCAAGCGACCTTGCCCTGTAGCACGTCGGTGATACAAGAGAAGACAACATCACGAAGTTCGACCGTTGGCAAAGAGATTTGTTTCAGCTCTTTCAAAAGATCACCCAAACCTTCAAGTGCAGACAGCACAACAGACACTTCTTCATCATCATGCACAATTTGACCCAATTTAGGTATCAAGATTGTAATGGCATTGGAAACGCCTTGCAAATCTTGCTGTTTGTACAGAGCCACAATGAACGAGCTCAATGCGTCAATTGACACTTTACGTATGTCCTCCTGTGGATGATCGATCATCTTGTAAACATTTTGATAAGATTTCTCCAAGTAAGGGATGAAAGCGGCGCCGGTGTGCTCAGCAAATTCCTTCAATGCCAAAATGGCCTCTTCCTTTTCATCTAAGTATGAGTTTTCAACACTGTATCCCGCAATGTTATCCAAATCATCATCCTCCCCATCAGAGTTTTCAATATCGATATCATCTTCGTTCTCATCAGCCTCCTCGGCTGGCGCTGGTACACCATCATCGTCTTTAAATTCCGGAACGACCTCCTCCGTCGAAAGTATAGATTCAAACATGCGTTCAATTACCTTCGGGAAAACGGAGGCCATCTCCTCATTAACCACCTCAGCCAACGAGGCAATTAAATTGTAAAGAGCACGACGTACATCAGGATCCTCAGCCTTCTCGAGTAAATTCAAAGCGAATGTCATGGTATCAGTGGCCAACGGCATGAAGTTCTGCTTGCCGATGGTGCGTGCCAAGGCAGCGAGAGTGTCGATGGCTTGTGGACGCAGACTGATAATATCCTCGTTTTCTGTTGGAGCCAAATATGATTGCAGTATGGTGATCAAGCGTGGGAAATAGGGTAACATATTCTCATTTGTGGCATTTGCGGCAGCTGAAATGGCACTTAAAGCCAATTCACGCACACGAACCGAGTTGTTAGGATTCAAAGCTTCGAATAAACTGCAATAGAGAAATATTAATATTCATTTACTTAGCTCTATTCATTAGTTCTATATGATTATTTACATTTCCATAAGCACAGGCAAATGTGGCACCAATTCATCTTCCAAATTCTCGCAAAACGTTTCTAGGGCATAGAACATACGATCGATGTGTTTGGGTTCAGTGCCGCCGCTCTAAGGAAAAGAAGGAAAATAGGATCTTTCATTAGTCACTGTATTATAAATCAGATTTATTTGATAAATGCTGGCTAAAGTGCGAAATAAAAATCAATTAAAAACACTACTTGTTCGCTACAGTGCATGAAACAAAAAAAATAACTAGCATAATTAGCACAAATTTCACTACATAATTAGTTAAAACCGATTTTCGCTTGATTTGCAGCTGATTCATATAAAGTATTGTATCAGTTTTAGGCGGCCATGGCTCGGTGACTACATCGTTCGGCCAAGATGCCTTTGGGTAAGCGTTAGTGGAAAGGAAAAAACACAAAGAGAGCCAAAAATGTACAAAGTTACCAAAGAAGCAGTATTAACGCAATTTGATTTTTCATGTGATGCAATTGAATAAATAGCTTCAGTTTGGTAAGAGTAAATACACGCTTTTCAATTTGTTAACTTACTCGCAATTCGTTGCAGAGCTGATGCAAAAATTCAAAAAGTATTGGTAGAATTTGAGGTGCGAATTTTGTGATGTCTGGTTGCAAATGTTCGGAGAATTGTCCCAGCGCAAAGAAGGCGGCATTGCGTACAAGTGGTATTGGGTCGGTGATGCCAACTTTAACAATATTTAGCATGGTTTCGAGATATTTGTTGCATATGGCCTCCGAGCATCCTTCGGCTATAACGGCCATGCTTAAGTAAGCAGCGCGACGTGGCAGTGGGTCCTGACCCTGCAAAGCGGGCTCCAAAAGTTGCAACAATGGTGGAATCAATTTCTCTGGTGGCACGCTCAGTGCAAGCAGATCCATTGTTTGGGTAGCCGTGGTCATCGGGTTCGAGTTGTCCTCACCCAAAAAGTATTCTTCATCATCTAAAACATAATACAATAAAATTTTATGCATACGTATATAATATAAAACACAAATTGCAACAACAGCAAATATTAAAAAATGAACTGTAAAAATTGAGAGCACTCACCATCTTCGTCTTCTGGTTCAGTTGCCATCAAATTGAAAACTACTCGAATTATAGGCTCTATCAACTTTTGTTTGATAATCAATTTCTTCTTAAGGCGCACCAACCAGCCAACGTAAGCTACGGCTTTAATACGCACAGCGCTATCAAGTTGGGCATTACTAGCTGCCTCCAAGC
Source organism: Bactrocera dorsalis (assembly GCF_023373825.1). Taxonomy (NCBI): domain Eukaryota; kingdom Metazoa; phylum Arthropoda; class Insecta; order Diptera; family Tephritidae; genus Bactrocera; species Bactrocera dorsalis. The sequence goes on from NC_064307.1 coordinate 6,424,021, forward strand.
AGAACTCCAACAACATTTTGATGTGATTGTTCAGCAATTTAGCATTCAAATCGGCCATACTCTCGAGAATATCGAAAGCATGAACAAATTGATCGACCTCAGGCTGCACAGCGAATGCTTGGAGGGATTTAACGATCAACGGTATGGATTTCTGCAACGTTTGTTCGGCTGTGTTGTGACCCAATGTAAATGGAACCAAATAAGTCATACCAGTTAGAATGTTGAAAATAACAGGCGTAGCCATGTTGCCAGTTGCTTCAGTAGCCACCAATGCAGCAGTGAACATTTCACAAACCGATTCCATATGTTGCAAAAATTGATCCGGGGCCGCGTCAGCCAAAATAGCAAATGTAGACGAACCTAGCTCGCTCTGCTTAGGATCGGCCGAAGAGCAGTAGCTGTAAATGAACTTTAGCACTTCGCTCATCCATGAGTCGGACTTTTTGGCTTCGTGACGCACCAAAACACCAACAAATTGAGCAATGGCTTTACGCACAGACTTTTGCTGCTCTTGCATGAGGGCATTAAGCATACCCTGCTTAATACTACACAGAAAAAAATAGTTGGCATTTAAACAAGTTCTTATATAATCTATGTATCTTACACTTACATTTGCTGTTGCTCAACCGGTACTTTGTTCCATTGACGCAATTTTGCCAAGTGCTTCTTAAGTAGTACAGCAGAATATTGACGCACCTGTGGCTCTGGTGCCGAGACGGCAATTTCACAAAGAGCTGGTACAGTCTCCGGATGCTTGTAAGCCTCCTGTAAATCAGCGGTGGCCTATAAACAAACGTTTGTTATTAAAAATAATATGAAACAAGTGATATTTATATTAAAAAAATATAAGCACGGCAAAAAAGGATTTTAAGGATTACGTTTTCGTAAATATTTCAAATTGCCAAATAAATGAAATAATAGAAACTTATTTATATTTTCTCCTAAATGACGCGTCAAAGAAAAAAATTTATTAACTTTGGAAAACAAAATCGACGGTTGAATATTCTAATGACCTTACCCATACTACATATCTTCATAATAATTCGCAAATATATTTCATTTTATTCTTTTATACATGTATTTATAAATAAATATAACACAAACATAGAATTATTCAATTTGAATAAGAGCGTACATATTACTTTAAAATATATGTACATATGTCGAAAACATTTCAAATATATCTGTAAGAACTGAATAATATACACGCATACAAATGGTATAAAAGGATAAACACAACTTTTAACTCATTTACAATAAATGGCAGATTTCTGCAAGTTAAGTCGAATAATATATAAGAAATACACTTATTTGTGTCATGAACGTTAAATTAATAACATGTATGTATGTATATGCATGTATTCAGCTAGCGTAAATAAAAGAAACGTGGCTCTTAAAGCTATTAAAATTCCAATATGTATGACTTGCCTAAGGCAAAGTATATAAACCGAAAAATTATCACGACGCATAAGCATGTGCTCTCGAGTATTTAAATTAATTAAGGAGGCATGTATGATTATTACTCATCCCAAAGATGATAGGTAAAGCATAGAAGAAACAATTAAAAAGTGTGCATTTGTTCGTTCAGACATATTTGGAAGGTAAATAGATGTATATACATACATATGGATGTGTATGTTTGTATCTAGCAAATTAATAGATGCGTTGTTATTTGGCCCCACCCCACATCCAACAACATTATTAGAGAATATAAGTGATGCATGCCTTTGGAGAGAAACGCAACAGTTCCATTCATTTCTTTACTTTTAAATTAAATGTACATGTGCACACTAAAGTATATACAGATATATATATATATACATATGTTCGCTGCTTTTGCTTAATCGAACTGATATTTGGTAGTTTAAAGGTATTATATATTGGACTTGGCAACCGAATGCAAAATATACACATGTATTAAAAGCAAATGCGTGAAATCAAAAATTTCAAAACCGTTTTCTTTGTGTTGAGATAGCCGGCCGGCGTGAAAGAAATCGGTCGTATCACACACTACACCGCAATTGGGTGGGCGGTATAGCACACGTTTACTTTTGAATATACATACATACGTACATATGTGCATTAATTTATAAACCAAGCCAACACGTGTTTTGCTACAATTTAAAAGATATGCATAAATATTACATTGTTTATTAATTATATGTTACATGCAACATATATTCTGTCATGTTAAAAAATTAGTTAAGTGAAATTTTCAAATTTTTTATACGAGTACTATGGAAATATATCAGTTTTAACATACATTTTTTCTAAGCTTTCACTTTTGTTTCATTAAAAAATAGTATACGTTGCAAAAAATTAAATTCATATGTACAACGAGAATTGAATTGAAAGCAATAAAGATGAAATTATAGACGAGAAGAAAATTCAAATATGACATGAAGATTACAGTACGATGAAGAACATAGCAAAGCATGCGAGCTGATGATGGCGCGCATCCACGTGTTTTTGTCGTTAGAATGACTTTCCCCATTTTACAATTAAAGGAATTATTTGCTGAATTCTTCTTTTACTTTTAATATTTAACTTAATATACAATTCCATTCACTCTTAAAATATTTTGACATCTTTTGTAATTAACCCAGGATATAGCTATTTTAAAATCCGTATTACATACCTTTTTGATTACATCGTTATCCGAAGAAAGTAAATTTGTAATAATCTGGGTCATTTGCTGCATTTTGGATTCTAAAAATTGCTTTCCGTTCCGCAAAGACACTTATTCCAGTAGTTTTTCGCTATTTTCGCTGAAAAATTACACGCTTACAAATTTGCCAATTATTTGCTTATCTTCCTTTGCGCCAATTGCTTTATGTTCCTTCGTTTTTCACACGCACATACAACCGAACTCACACGTGAATACAAAGAAATGTATCGCAATTTCTGCTTTTTGCATATAATTATTTGCAAAAAGTTATGTGAATTGCACCAATATTCTTAGTACTACCTCACCAGGCAGATGATTTTCAAAGAATGATTGAATAAAAATAGCTAAGAAGAAAATTAACTGAAAGCTTTTTCTTGTATATTGCGCAAAAAATAATTCGAATTGTGATCCGAATGTGTGACTGACTTCGCCTTGCTTTCGTTGTTTGCTGCTTTGCTGGTTTGCCTTTGGTGATTCGTGGTGGCGAAGAAATATTCTGAAAAGCACTAAAATAAATTGTTGGGGATGGGAGTTGTCAATTGAATGCAACCCTTTTTTGAATACAAAGTTAATTTTTAACGCCTTGCTTTCATTTTTCCTACCCTGTGTCATAACTTTAATTTAAATTGATAACATACTTATATGTAAATTTTACATCGCAACTACATAAGTACTTCAATGTAAACGGAGAACTTTGAGTACTGTTAGATAATATTTAAATTAATTTAAAACAATTATTAAATTATTTAATTGTATAGCCATAGAAGCAAAATTTCTTCTAAATTTATGTCCAACAAATTCATATTATAAATTATGCAATTGAATATATCTAATTGTTTTAGTAAATTTTGAATAATCGAATATCAAAGTTCAAGTGGGACCAATCAGTCCCACAATTTCTGGCAAGTTTTTACTTCGTACTGTACAATTGTAAGTGCAACCTTGTGGATACGATGGCTCAATATCCACCATTTTAATTTTAAACCCGATTTGCGCCAACTTCATATTCTTTCAAGGCTCTCTTAAATGTCCAATAAAAATATTAATGGGTTGATATAAAATCCTGCGATCAGTACCAAGATATACGTATATTTAAAATTAATTATTGTATTTACTAAATAATTTGAATTATAATAAGTTGTTGCCTGCTTTGGATATTAGTAAGAATAGTGTCGAGACGGTGTCCGAAGGAATTTTCTTTGTTTATTTTAGTTGTTAATTTAATTGAGCCTGAATTGAAAAGGCTCATCATGGATAATCGTGCCATTGAGCAAAAAAATTTAACTGATTCGCTTGGTGTTTTAAACTTGGATGGTTTAAGAGGTAAAGTATCATTACATTATAAATAATCTTTTTGTAATTAAAATGTTTTACAGTTTTTGGTGAGATGTCTAATTCTTCAATAGCAAGCAGTAAGCCTATCAATGAGCGTTTGAATGTGAGTTTGTAATCATAATTCATATGTATATAGTTAAAAGTTCAAATTTACAAGATTATAATTGAATTAATAGAAAGAGCGACTGAGAGCGTTAGAAACATTGGAAAAAGCTAATAAGACAATGAAATCGGATGTGAATAAAATTATACAACAAAGTTTTGCTAAAAAGGATTTTAGAGATCCAGATCCCGTAACAACATCGTCAAACAGCTCTTCAAGTAAATATTTTTTTGACTTAATTTGCTAATATTTTCTAAAATAAATTTCTTTTAGAGTTTAATCGAACCGAATATGTACCCTATCATAGACCTGATTCTATTAATATTTCGGATTTGGTAATGGACGAGAGTATAAATTTAGATTTTAAAAGTACTGTTTCGACAAGTAACAATACAAAAGTTTCTTTTGAACCTTCCGAAATAACTGGACGATCTACACACTATAAGGACCGTAAATCGCAAAAAAATCCGAAAAATAGTATGGCATCCACATCTAGTCGTCTATCCGTCGGTGACATCCTTGCTACTTCGTTTGCGCCTAAAGCACGAAATCTCGGTGAGGTATTGGGAGAACGTACATCTTTTTCAAGTACAACTTTAGGTAGCCTAAGTAATTCGAGAAGTTTACTTCGGACAGCAGACTTGTCTCTGAATACTTCAGAAGCTACTTTTAGTAATAAAACTGCCGCTGTCGGAGGACAATTTTCATTTAATGTCACAAATGAATCCACAGTCAACACAGAAGAATTTCAACCAGCTGAGAATATGCATTCCAAACTGCTGATGGATGAAATAGCTTGGGCACAAGAATTCGCCACAATACCTACATCTGACTTAAATAAAAGTAGCAAAGATAAGATGATAGATGTAAAAGATTTTGATTTGCAATCAAACCCAAATAGGTAATGTTTGCTTTCCGACTTTGTAAGAAGTTTTCTATATTTGTATGCATATTGATTTTTATATTGTTTTTTGTATTTCTAGTTCCCTATTTTCTCGAGATCCAAATTTTTCAGTGGGTCGATTTTTTAATCAACGTTCAGAAGATTTGCAAAATATTGTAAAGTCATTAAGTCCAGAGCGCATGCGGCCACCAATAGCATTAGTAGATGAAACTCAAAGCTCACTTAGTTTAACTACTCCTTTAGGTACAACAAAAGCATCTCAATCTACAAACGACGTAGATCGCACCCCACAAATTGATAACAAAACTTATAGCATAGCTCCTAAAACAAATCAGAGTACGGCAGCCGGTTTGGGTAAGACTATTCGAGATGAACATGAGAGTAAAGACTCTGGAAATGGCACAAATGAAAACGAATCCTATTTGCTTTCTCTATCTCACATTAAAAAGGCGTTTAGTAAGTATATTCTCATTTCGCTTGGATCACAGCACTTTTCTTTTTTACCTTTGAAATATGTGTTATATTTTAGTAAAAAATTCGGATAATGACATCCCATCCACTAATCTTATCGATTTACTGAAGAAACCAAAGCGTCCTAAATCGCCACAAAATCTTGGACAAACGGAACTTGAACACGGTAGTAAGCAATTGGAAACTAAGACAAAGGAGGCGCAAGAGGTTAGAGTAGCGCATAAAAAATATACGGGAAATTCGACTGTAAGAAGTTCCATTGAACAATACACAAAGAGCCTTAATACACTGGAGGAATTGTTATCGGAGAACAAGGAGAATTTGGATCCACAAAGAATGCGTGGATCTGAATCACAAGCTGACACTATAAGCTTTACAGAATCGCTGCTGGATGCCAGCGATTTAAAGGTATTGCAGCAAAGCATAAATCAGCCACGTTCCCCGCTCAGTCCATTGAATATACCAACGGTTAGACTATCACCAGATCAAACAGATGTAAAAGTAAGATCTTCTAAAATATTGGACGACAATTCTAAAATGATAGCTAATGAATCAGTGATATCGAAGACTTCTCCTTCTAATAGCCGGACGGCTAGTAATAAGAATAACAAACCAATTCTCACACCAAATGGAAAATCTCCGTCCGCGGTAAGTCCAACATTGGCGTTAAAACAGAAGCCACTTAGCTCTACAAGGTTGGATGAACAAAAAAGCGATTGTGATTTCATAGCTATTTCTCCGAATCTCTCCAAATCTATGACGTCTTCTAAGGCTATTTCCGCTGAACGTACGTTATTAGCCAACGGAAGCCCCTATAACGGCTTGAACTCTGGCTTGCCATCTCCTCCGCGCAGCTATATGTCGTCACAACCATCGTCGCCTATTGCAGAGAATCATAATGAGAATTATCGGGGTGTTTGTGAGAATTGTTCACCTCAACTGCGAGTGAAACCCCAAACTACCACCACAGGTAGAATCCGCCGTACCACGTCATCCCCGTCTATCAGTGAGCGCAGCACTAAAAGTATTGTACCGATGCGTACTACCAGTGCGCAATCTTTACGAAATGGTAGTAGCAATGGAGGCGTTGTGCGCAGTGTCTCCCGATGCTCCAGTAGCAGCGAATTCAGCCACCGTGATGGCAATGCTATACCATTGAAGGTAACCGCGGTGGAATTGTCTTGGGGAAGTACACGTCTGAGAAACGCCGCCCATAAGACAATGCAAATAAAGAATACAGCTAGCAAGAAACTCACGTTACGTATCGATGTGCATGGTCCAGGTTATCAGCTGATCAATATGCCAGGAAATAATTCATTAACACTGCAGTCGCAGGAGTGTCGAACTATTGCGGTGAGCTTTTGTCCAACGGTCATTGGTGCTGCCATCGGCAAACTCTCATTTTATGCCCCACAAAACACTTCCATTGCCCATAATAGTGCCTCCACAGCCAGCATGTCTTCATTTTTGGATATTCCCCTCTATGGCTATGGCGGTCACTGCAGTGTTGTGGCCCAAGAAGTAAACATTGCTCCTGTAGGTATGGCCTTTCTACAAATGGGCTATCTGCATGAGCTCTCGCAGCCAATACAGCGCACAATACGTGTCTACAATAAAGGTCCACTTCTGGGTTTCGCATTGGCTTCAATTGATTCAGTTGGACTACGTTTACCACGCCTATGTACGGCTTTCGAAATACAACCCTCTGCTATGCTCATACCGCCTGGTTCGTCAGCAATGTTGCGTGTTGTGTTTCGACCACAGCGCGAGGATGTGAAGAAAATTACCCGTCAAACCAAGTCGGTGCTGACACTAGCCAATTTGCGTTTAATATCCGGCGATGAGGCGAATAGACAACGCATGCGCCAATTAGTTGCGCGAATGTCGGCCGACGAACGCGCCAACCTAAGTTCATCTAAATCCCTGGAAGCATTGTGGGAAAAGCTACCTGGCGAGAAAGATATTGAAGAGCTGCAGTTGTTCAAAGAATCGCCGACTTTAACGTTTGATCTGCTGACAAACATGCGCATACACGAAGTGGCACTTACCATTAACGACGATTATTTGGACGAGACTATAAAGTCGACCTCTTCATTTTATTTTCCCGATGAGGATGAAACAGTTTTGTTTCGTACCGTGTGCAGTCCATCGCCCAGCAACAATGCAGACGGATCGGGTCCTGTTTTAGATCGTGTCGATGAACTAACTGAGGATGAGGTGGAGCAAGCAGCCAACAGTAATGATTCATCGGCACGCGGCGAATCTTGTTGCTGGTCAGTTTTGCCGAGTTCACTAAACTTTCATTTGCGCGGTGAAAAGCATATGATAAGCTCTTCGATTTTCATTTGCAACTCTTTTAAATCACGACAATACTTTGAAGTGAGCACCAATCGGAAAAATTTATTACAGTTAAAGCCTACAGATGGTTATGTGGAACCAGATGGTGGACATTTGGAGGTGGAAGTGAAATTGCGGGTTGACAAATTGAATGACGACAATAGAGCAGAACCCATTTATATAACGGTATTATTTAAAATTGTACTTATTTTAAAAGATATTAACATTTTATTTTGCTCTGATGCTAGGTTTCTATGGAAGATGAGCATATAACAGTGCCAGTGAAGTTGAGCGATGAGGCGCGCCCGCAGTAGCACACCTGATGTGAATATACATATGTGTACACGCTAAATGCGCTGTCAGTAGCATTTTATGTTATGATATTATTTTTTGCCGTTATTTGTCTATTCATCTGTTTTAAAACACTTCTTTTTATATTTTATACCGTTATTTTATGCATGAGTTTTACAATTTGTTTTACAATTGCAGCTGCTACTTCTGATATTTATTAATAAATGTATGAGATATTTTCTTCCAAAATAATTTTTATTTTTTATTTTTTCATGGAAAATTTACAATTGGTATTTTTTATATAAATTTAATGAAAGAGTCAAGGCAGTTAACTCCATATTGACCACAGCTTTTAATTGTTGAATTTAAAATTTTAATGAACGTTTTATAAACATTGGACTTATGATAGTGTGATTCATAACTGGAACATTGAGTGTGAATTGGCAATATGGAGTACAGCTCGACGTAATTGTTTGTTAACAGAGAAATCGTACCCCTCTTTTCTGGAAGGGTAGTCTAGTGGATTATAGTTTCTGTTACGCTTGCGTTTGATACAGTTAACAGTGGAGAACTTCGAGTTATGGAAATTCAACTATAGTTACGTTTAGTAGAATTGTATTTGTTCGTTTGTTAGGAAAATACTAAATTTCTAGCATTGACTCAGTTTTACAAGTTCATTAATATTGATAAATAATTAATCTTAAAATTAATATGCTAACTCTTAGTTTATAAGATAGCAGCATCATTCATCAACAAGCAATGTAATCTTATATATAAAAATTTGTATGTCCTTTTTTGTATGTCCGCGCATTAAGCTCGAAACACAGCACAGAAAGACGTGAAAATTTGCACGGTTATTCTTTTAGTCCTGGAAAAGGTCCTAACGGCGGCTTTTTTTTTTGCAAAATCACCCTCGATTTCGCAATTTACATATGTCTATATTTATAACTCAAGAACGGCTGAGCCGATTTGGCTGAAAATACGTGGTGAGGTAGCTTGAAACCTCGGGACGGGTATAGGCTACTTTCTATCGTTTTATGTCAAAAGTCACAACAATTCATAAATAAAAAAAATATATTTCAAAACATAAGCATGTGTTCAATATTCATGTAAGAATCATTTGAACATTTGTTTACTTCAAAAAAACAAAATAAAATCACACAGCTACTGGCAGGGTACAGTGGTTTTTGTTTACATACACATACATACATACATATATGTATGTATGTATATGAATTATAGTGATAGTTGTAACCAAATAAGAAAATGTTGAATCATAATTTGAGATGAATGCCTAATAGCTGACAAATAGTTCTGTAGCCTTGCACAGAACAATGCAAAATTTAAAAGGAACGATCAAGTCTGTGTTTTCTTAAGTGTAGTATCAGGGTTTTAGCCGTCGATTTTGCAATTACGTTCGATGAATGTTGGACATTACGATGTGATTAGATATAGGGTGTGAGACGCGCCCTTTTCTGCCCTACTCCTGCACTGTTATTCACTATAACAAGAAGCATATATGTATACGTACATATGTGTAACGATATACGATGCAGAGGCAGAGACTGTGAAGAACTGTTATTTATGTATGTACCATTCATTAAGTGATTTACGATGTCAATAAAAAAATGTAGATTGCCAATTTAACTATTCCATTATATTGTTATCACGATAAATGATATCCTTGACAACAAAGAGCGAGCGGAGCCGCGGGTTTAGACTTGTTCTTAATAAAATGTTTCTTAACAAAAAAGTGTGGAAATAATTACTATGTAAAACATTTATGAAGCGTTTAAAGAGCAAAGATTTTTTTGAAAATTCCAATTTTCCAATATTCGGCGACATAATCGTCCAGCCGAGTCGATAATACGAACCAATCATGAATCGGTTTCGCACCACGTTTACTCTGGTGTTTAAGGGGCTATACCAGAGTGACGCATGAAAAATTAAGCGATTTTCGTGAACTTTTTTAAGAGAAAGTACGCGATTGAATATTTCAAACTTCTTTGAACGTAATAAGGTATATTTTCAGCTATATTTGAAGATTTTTTTTACAAAAATGTTAAAAAATAACGGAGTTATGGGCTCTCTTCGGAGGTGCCAAAAAAAAAGTGCCCCAACAGCTGGCATGATTCCAGCCGAATGAGTAGCTCAAACAAAAAAAATTGAGAAGTTTATTAAACTTAAAAATATTTCCTATATAGTGCACTACGATCTTTGAAAAATATCAAAAATTAAGAAAATGGCGTAATTTTGAAAAAAAAAATCGTTTTTTTACGAAAAAATGGTCGTTTTTTTTAAATGCCAAATTGACAATTTTCAACCAATCAAAAAGATCGTAGTCTATTGTATATGTACCCAGTTTTAATTTGAAGTCGATCGGTCAATTTCTCGTTGAGTTATGATGTCAGCAATTTTGAAAAATGTCGTTTCGAGAAAAACGCGTTTAGAGTTTCACTTATATGTATGTATGTATGTATATGTTTGCTTCTCTGAGCGGTCGCTGTTTAGAACGCTGCCATTCAAAAACTATTCAAGATACGACCTTGTCGATTTCACAGGATATTTTTGAATATATAAACTATCGAAAAAGCTAAAAAAAAAAAAAGATTTTTTTTGAAAGTGTCACACTGGTATAGCCCCTTAATTCATATTCTCAGGGATGATGCGCACCGAAGACGCTATTGCTACTGTAGAACAGAATTCGAAGTAGACTCGAATAAGTCCATTTGCCATCGCGTGCAACAATTGGAGATTGTGGGGAAGGATCTTGTGATGGTGTGCTTATAAAATTCAACTAGTGCAAGAATTGAAGCCGAACGACAAAAGGAAAGAGCACCGATTCCGATTTTCACAACAAAAGTTGCCGTTACATCCCCAAAAGTCTCTTTACCATACATCAACACAATGGTTAGTTGCGAATCATTAAATTGTAATTTACGGAACTTTGATTAAGAGCATTGCTCCGAAAATTGAACATATAATTCAATATTAGAGCGGAATCCGTTTGTAACATTGTTCATTCAAATTAAATGAACAAAATCACTCTGCTAATTAATTAACACATGATATGTTTAAATGGGAACAATGGAAAGCATTCTTTACGAGTTTTGTAAAGAGCTACAAGCCGTTATATTTAAAAGGTTATACTTTTTAAGAAGAAGGATAGGAAAATATAGCAAAAAAAATTGCTTTCATATCAAAGTAAGGAAGGTCATTAACAGTAGAATTACTGATTTGCTCAGTTTAGTCCGTCAACTGATTTCACAAGTAAAAATAGAAGGATTCATGTTAAAAATAAATTTTTCGGTGAAAACTATGAATTAATTTTTTTGAATGAGTGCAGCATTAGCACCGATATTAATACAACATGGATATCTGTATAGATCGTTTCTCTTTAGGGGGATCCCAGACTTGAAATTAGTCGCGTACAGCAGTTATATATGAGACACTAGTCTCTGCTGAGTTATAACTATATTTATAATCAAAATACGAGGATTTCAGGATGATGCTTGGTGCTTAGTGCAGATTACAAGCAGAATTTCTTTACAAATATCCCAAGTATTTTAAAATAAAAAAAAAAAATAGTGAATCAGTTGTAATAATGAATTTGAGAGAATATGGACTCTCTCACTTCGTAAAGCAAACTACTTGATAGACGACATTTAAGTCAGCTTACTCATATTATATATTAAAAGTATTTCATTGCGAATTATTTGCAAAGATTCTATAAGATTTTTGTATCACTTTTTACTTGGAAACATCCTGATCCAATATCGTCTCATCCTTCTTAAGTTCGGGTCTACTATCAAAGTCGTCGGGCAGATCACAACCTAAATATGCCTCATTGTCCACGCAATATTTGATACAGGAACGCCAACAATGATCTAAATAAAGCAAATGTGGGTTGCCAAATATGAACATCAGGTAGCGTGCACGCGAAATTGCTACATTCATGCGTTTGGCGCTTTGTACGAAACCGAGAGAGTGACGCAGATCGCTGTTGATAAATTTGTGTGAGGAGCGCACTGTAGATATAAGGATGATGTCACGTTCCTGTAAATTCAAAGAGTGCCCGTGAATAGGATATTGAAGCGATATTGAATAATTAAATAGATCCTCTAAGCACAAACCTGGCCCTGGAATTCTTCTACGGAACCGATTTTCGGCATAGCAATGTCAGCTTCGATAAAAAGGGTGCGTAAATGCTTCACTTGCTTCAAATAAGGTGTTATTATGCCTATATTTTCTGGTTGAATGCCTTGACGATATAATTTGATGGCCATCAAAAACACCTGAAAATGTTGAAAAAATTTATTTTTTTTTCCATAGTTTTATTCTAAACAACTCCGTACATTTCTCGCTTCCAGTGGATTAAACCACGATGGTGAATCGGATTCCTGTTTATTTTCACTGCGAGTGCCATAAAAAAAGATTCCGTGTGACTTAGGTCGCTTCTCCGAGAGAGGTAAAAGCACATCAAGTTTCTTTAACATTTCAGCTTCACGAGAACTTTTTTCATTGACCATTGGTCGAAGTTCGGAATCATAGAACAACTCGCTATATACGTTGAGTATGGAGGGTAAAGAACGGTAATTATACAGTAATTTGGTGACCAAGCGTGGATCGAATCCGGAGGTGTCGGGGAAACGCATCACGTCGCGTAGATAGGGCGTACGACCTAATATCCGTTCAAGTAGGGATATTGATAAGCCACGATCCGTTGCAAACCGATTAATCACTATAGCTGGTAGCTGATGTGGATCACCGGCTAATATAACTTGACCGCGCGTTTGTGAAACTAAACACAAGGGCACAATCACTTCAGGTTCAGTGCACTGACCAGACTCATCGATGAGCACATGTGTAAAATGTCCAGTTGGGAAACCCATTTGCAGAAAATTACCAAGTGTAGTGCAAGTGCTGATCGTCATCCGATGACGGCCGAGATATTTCATTTGACAACGTAATTTCATGCCTGATTCAGTCACAATCATCTGTAAAGGAAAAGCTTTTATGGAAGTTGTACTCTTTGGGTAAATGTATCTACAAACCGAATCGTCACAAGTGCCATCGGCAGCCATATCTACGGTAGCACAATAAGGCATAAGATGTTCCGGCACTAGTTCTTTTTCAATTTGATTCTGCGATACTAAGCGGACAAAATCTCCCGGTTGTAGTTGTTTACTTTCTATTAGACGTGTTGCTATCAAATCTGCTGATCCATTGGAGGGAGTGCCAATAAGTAAACGTGAACTGGGTATAAGCTTAATTAGCTGTAACATGGTTTCGACAAGTGTCATGGTTTTGCCTGTGCCTGGTGGTCCAAATATTACATAAGGCATATTCTTAGCTTCACCTCTCAAAATATTGCGTATGGCACGCTTTTGTATTGGATTCAACATCTGATTAAACCATGGATAGTGTTTATCTTGTAGCATAAGATTATCGTCACTGTTTAATTCGATTTGAAGTTGTGGCTCCTCACGCGTGTGTACACGTGAAGGAAACAGAAATGGCTCCCCCAAATGTTTTATTATACGATTGACTGCAAAGTGTTGCTTGCGAAAAGAAAATCGGGAATAATAAAATTCTAAACGAAAATCTTCACCGTTATATTTGGACTGAAATCCTTCGTTAAATTTTAACAATATACGATTGAAGAGAACTTTATGAATTACGCCATCATAGCTACGCTTATCGTTATCATTACTCCACGGATTTATAGCGCGTACCGTGTCACCGATAACTAGTGACGGTCGACGTTCAGATAGATTTTCTATAGTAAGCGATAAAAATTCCCCGTCGCGTGTGAAATGGGCTCTCTCTCTATCATAATTTCGAAAATTTACAAAATATTCGATTTCTTCCAGAAATACTAATGTTTGGAATCGTATTGTATAGTTCTTTATGTTCAGCTCTTCTTTCAAACAAGGAAACATGTTTTCCACGCTGTCTATCATTTCTTGACGGCTCGTCGATGTCAAATAAGCATTACGCAACCGTTCGGGCACCTCATAATAGGCGATTCTAAGTGATAGAAAACGGCGCTTTGTTGCCAAGCCTACACCTGGTATGACTTCGCCTTTGTTCGACCACACTTGATTGGCGTAATAGCGAGAGCGCTGCCGTAGATTTTGCACACCACCGTTCAGTCCGTTTATTGTGCTATGATTAGGTTGAGCCAGTGCGGCCTCCGCTTCAACTTCGGTCTCACAAACTACTACTGAAATGGAACGCTTCACGCGAAATTTTTCAAATTTAATAACAAAAAATTCACGCGATTCTCCATAAAATTTCGATTCTACTTCGAAAACTAATGCGCGACTACTGTGACCTGGGATCTCAAACGCGGTATTATCGTGTTCGGGATCTACAAGTTTCACTTGTGAATCTCGTCGGCGTCCCAAAAAATCAATGGAAAGTACACGCATATTTCGTTCTATATTATTCTTAATGACCATTTCTATACGTTTGGTCTGAAAGGTTGAGGAAAAAATGCAACGTGCATCGTCAGAAACAGTGATTGCATGATTACTTTCTTTACGTGAGTTCATGTCTGAAGGTATTTCACCGTTAGATGTAGTTCCTGCTTTGGAGGGTGTAGTTACTTGTGGTGATTTACGTTCCAATAGGGATAATTTAACACAACGCCAGATGTATGGATCCTGGAGATATTTAAAATTTTTAATTAAAAAATTGTATCCCACTTTTTTACGTATGTGTTCTTACGCGTTCACATTCGATCAGATCTGCCAAAACTATATCGCCGACGTCTAGCTTACAAGCATTAGGCACAACATCCAAGGTGAAATAGCAATCATTATTTAGTACACCCCAGTCGGTATTTAAACGTCGAACTTCGCATTTTTCTTGTTTTAGTAGACGAGCGGGATGTACACTTACCTCTTGCAGTATTTCACCTTGTCGATTCACGAAATGCTCATCACTTTGTACGTTGCAACAGATGTATACACGATCACCAGCTTGTGGTATAAAATCTATTTCTATTGTGTCTAAATTAATGTTCATCAGTTTGTGTTCGGTGTCCACGACAATAGCACTTGGTTTACGCTCCATTATAAGTCCAAGAATATTTCTTTGATGTGTATTGAAGAACGTCGGCTTTTCATTGCGTAATTCAGCTATTTGCTGCTCAATCTTAAAAAGAAATAAGAAAATATACATTATTTATTTTTATTTATATAAAATAAGCTCCCAAACCTTCTCAGTGGTTGGCATTGATTCGTCCCAAAACAGTTCGGAAACTTCATTGATTTGCACCACTTTTATATGGTCACTATGAACTTGTTGATATGCCAAATATTTTACGTGACAGCCGACCTTAAGTTCGCTTGCCAATCCTCCAGCCGCTTCGATTTCAAAAAATATTGCATGATCAATTGTACCATGGTTGCTTTTTAACGATGTTATAACACCTAAAAAAATTATATAAATAAACCGTTAATTAAATAAAGCAATATTTTCGTTCTCCAAAGACTTACCAAGTCGTTGAAAACATTTATCCGCATCATTACTAGATAAAGTACCATTTTGCGGTGCGTTAATAGATCTTAACACATTTTGCATGTTAAAATTCTCACCCTTTTTGATTTTTTCATTTTCTTCTTTTTCAATTTCTGTGTCCAAATGTCTCTGCTCCTCTTCTAGTTTTTCCGCAAGTAAACGTTTTTGCTTCTCAGCATCCATAGAATCCCACAAATTTTTAAAAAAGGACAACATTTTTATTTTGTATATCTAAATTGTGTGTCTAAAACTTGGAAGAAATCTTTAGTATTATTTAAGTGATTATAGCGCCTTCCTGTCTGCGGATTCGTACATCCAGTCTGTCTCACTTATATAATTTAATTCTTTGCGGAGGTTTTGTAAACGTTTTTGATAAGAGTCAGAAATTGTTTGTTTATAGTCGTCTTCTGTTAGCACTATTGAATGACAACGTGAAAAGGTTTTATCCGTTTGGGTCTCCGGTTTCTTCACCTGCATGAATAAACACTTGAAACAATTCCTTTTTGCTAAATTTGTGCGCTTACCTCTCCACTAATTGCAGTTTCAGATGTACTCGGTAATTCTTCAGTAATATTTCCAGGCTGGTGCATGATACAAAAAACAACTCACGTTTTTACAAGTTAAGAGTTAGCGTGGAAACAAAAGTTCAACAGATCTCAACAATTTTCAAATCGGCGTTTATCAAAAAAGAAGCCGGAAAATGAAATGTTAAAACTCTATAAATGAATAAGCTGAATTCAAACATAGGGTGCCAAACTAATACCCTTCATGACGTTTATTTAACTATGTAGATTTTGAATCAAAATAATATCTTTATATTTTTAAAAACACTAATTGTTTCTCATTTGAAACTGAATGAAGCTTAATACTTTAATATTTGTTTTTTATTTTAAGTGCATGCATATAGATACATGTAAGTATTTGATATGAAAAAATAAACAATTCCCCCAATCAGCCTGTGTTAAAACCATTTAAAATTTTTTCTTCTAGTGTATATTTCAGTTGCTGCGACAAATGTCAAAATACGACACACCATCCAATTGGATGTACGTTCTCTGCTCTGACCACACTTTTCTTTAACCGAGTTACGTGCTTTGCATTTCTTCTGGCTTTGTTATTTGCAAAATATTTGAAACAATATTTTTAAATTAACTTGAAGAAAAAGTGTTGTAAATTTGGTTTAGAAAATCGATTGAAAGAAACACTTAACGTTTTAAATAGTTAACAGTGTATAGCAGGAGATCGCAACAGCAGTAAAGTTGACTGAATCGCGGAGTTATTTCGTTTGCATTTACGTGGAGCGGCGGCGGCTGAACGTGTTGAAATTGCGCGAGGAAAAATGGTTAAGGCTAAAAAGGGCAAGAAAGAGATAGCAACCAGCGCGGTTGGAGGTGTATCGTCCGGTGATGAAATGTAAGTGCACCAGGATGTTTTGATATGGTGAAGTGCCCAGGCATATTTTAAAAGGGTTATGGCTCCTTAATAACGGCTAAAAACATGTTTGTCTGGTGTCTGAAAGAAGTGTGCGGGGAAATTTGCTGCGTTGTCAAATCTGCTTGAGTCGTTAAAAGTTATATTTACGCTATGCGAATATACGAGTGCATATATGAGTTTTTTGTATTTAAACATTTTATAAATATAAGCTTTGGTTAACAAATTAATTATATTTCGCGTAAACTTCTAGGGATCAAACTGAACTTCAAGAAGCTAACATTGATTCCGATGCCGAGCAGGACAATGTAAGCCTAAAAAACAAGAAGAATCAACAAAAATCGACAAAAAAGAATAAGAAAAATCGAAAAGATTCAGAAGGGGCAGAAGATGAAGTGGATAGCATCACAACTGGTGTTAAGAAGTTAGAAATGAAAGGAAAGTCCAAAAACAAAGGCAAGTCAAATCAGATTGATTCAGATGATGAAGTAGCCGATGGCAATAAGGAAGAAGAAGCACCAGCAAAATCCAAAAAAGGTAATAAAAAGAAATCTGCTTTCGAACTACTGGCCGCAGACGACGATGATGAGGATTATGAAGCTAACCCACAGGATATTGAAATGTTAGAGGAGGAAGATGAGCCAGTTAAACAGTCAAAAAAAGAAAACAAAAATGCCGGTAAAAAAGGTAAAAAATCCAAAAGGGGAAAAGATGATGAAGAAGATTTAGATCAAATCTTAGCAGAACTTCAAGCTGAATATGCGGGGGAGACATCAACAACCACCACAAATGTGGTTGCTCCCGATGATTTGGACGACGAGGAATTTACCAAGAAGAAGAAAAATAAAGGCAAACCACAGAAAAGCGCTGTTGAAATTTCGGCACCTGAAGCAGATGAAGCTGCTGGTGGTGGTAATGATGATGAGGAAGGAGGTACAGTTAAAACCGCTGCACAAAAGAAAAGAGAAAAGAAGGAGCGTCAAAAACGAGAGGCAGCTTTGGCTAAACAACGAGGGCCACCACAAACGAAGTCGGAAGTATTGGAAAATGTAGAGGAAATAACTGAAGCTGTAAATTTGGCAGAAAAGACTGAAGATAAAGAGGTACAACCTCAATCAGGAGCTAGTGGTGTGGGTAATGAAGACTCCGGTGCGATTGCAGAAGAAGAGTCGGGAAAGGATAAAAAGAACAAGAAAAAAGGTAAAAAGGATAAAAAGACCGAAGATGAAGAACCGAAGAAGGATAGTAAAAAGAAAGGAATGTCCGCGGCTATGGTGGCTGCTATGCAGGAACGTTTGAAACAAATTAAAGAGGAAGAAGAGCGACAGCAACGATTGGAAGAAGAACGGTTAAAGCAAGAAGAAGAACGTGAGCGTCTTCGCTTGGAAGCCATAAGGCTGGAAGCTGAGCGCAAAGAAAAGAAGAAGCAAAAAGAAGCGGAAAGAAAAGCCCGACTTAAGGCAGAAGGCAAACTTCTTACCAAGAAACAGAAAGAAGAACGAGCAAGAGCGCAAGCTATGTTAGAAGCTTTGAAAGCCCAAGGACTCGAAATACCCGATCCAACTGAGAAGAGGCCAACAAGATTAGGTAAATCGCATTGTTTTTTTTTTGATGATCTTGCATCTTATAGTATCATGATTTTTTTTGTAGGTACACGCATTCGTCCAAAGAAGAAAGGTCCTGCCAAAGACGAACAAGCTGAAGCTGAAGCCAAAGCTGCTGAGGAAGCCGCCGCAGCTGCAAATGCTCAACAAGAGTCATCTGAAAAGAAGGAAGTTATTAAAGAGTCTTGGGATGCCAGCGACTCGGAAGAAGATGCAAATGGCGATGACGATACATCCCAAGCTACTACTACTACCACAAATAATGACGAAAAATCCAATAGTGGTGGAGAGGCTGCAGTTTCGGGCTCAGCTGGCAATGCTGCAGAATCATCCGATGATGAATCTGAAGATGATGAAGAGTCGGAAAGTGAATCTGAAAGTTCAGCTCCTGAATCTGAAAAAGAAGAAGCCATTAATACTAATGACGCGGAGGCTCGTCGGTTACGTGCTGAAGCTCGTATTATAAAGCGTCAGGATGATGCAGAGAAAAAGCGTACTGTAGATGATTTGCGCGCCGCCGTAGTATGTGTACTCGGTCATGTCGATACGGGAAAAACAAAAATTTTAGACAAGTTGCGTCGTACTCATGTGCAGGATTCCGAAGCTGGTGGTATTACGCAACAGATCGGCGCGACAAATGTTCCAATCGATGCAATAAAAGAACAAACTAAACCTGTTTATAATTCATCAAGTTTCGAATTTAAGTTGCCTGGCTTACTGATCATCGATACTCCTGGTCACGAATCGTTCAGTAATTTAAGAAATCGTGGATCATCACTCTGTGATATTGCTATTTTGGTGGTAGACATTATGCACGGCCTGGAGCCTCAAACCATCGAATCAATTAATTTACTTAAAAAAAAGAAGTGTCCGTTCATTGTCGCACTAAATAAAATTGATCGATTATATGATTGGAAGGTGATGGCTCGTCGAGACGTTCGTGATGTTCTAAAGGAACAACAAGCCAATACACAGCTTGAGTTCAAGCAACGTTCGAAGGATGTAATTCTCCAGTTTGCTGAGCAAGGTCTAAATGCTGCACTTTTCTATGAAAATCCAGATCCCAAAACATATGTTTCATTGGTCCCAACCAGTGCAATAACTGGCGAGGGTATGGGCAATTTACTGTTTCTAATTGTGGAGTTTTGCCAAAAGATGTTGCCAAAACGTTTAATGTACTCAGAAGAGCTGCAGGCAACAGTATTGGAAGTTAAGGCAATTCCGGGTCTTGGCACCACCATCGACGCGATTTTAATAAATGGCAAACTTCGGGAAGGTCAAACGATGATATTGGCAGGTACAGATGGTCCAATCGTTACTCAAATACGTTCGCTTCTCATGCCTCAACCAATGAAAGAATTGCGTGTAAAGAATGCCTATATTGAACACAAAGAAGTAAGGGCTGCACAAGGTGTCAAAATTGCAGCAAAGGATTTAGAAAAGGCTATTGCTGGAATTAATCTGCTCATAGCACACAAACCGGATGAAGTGGAAATTTGCAAGTAATTGCCTAGTAATAAGTTTTATTTTCGATTATATTAATAAGAAACCTTAAACGTTTGCAGGGAAGAAGTTGCGAAAGATTTAAAGAGCGCTTTAAGTCATATAAAATTAGCGCAAACTGGTGTGTATGTGCAAGCTTCCACTCTGGGCTCGTTAGAAGCTTTGCTAGAGTTCTTAAGAACGTCTAAAATTCCGGTAAGTTTAACATACTAAGTTGTGTACATGACTGATATTTTTAACATTTTTCATATATAACGGTATTAATTATTGTAAAAATGCAGATATTTGACTTAGGCCCGTCTTCAATGTCTGGTTAGTAGCCATCTATCAGTTAAGTTATAGTTGAATTTACCACGACCCCTTAAATTTAAAATACCTTTTTTAACCAGAACTCACCGACAGATAGCTGCCAATCAGACATAGAGAAATTGGCTCTTATATTTTTTTTATAAAAAAATAACATTCATCCATAACCTTCTAATATTAAAACAATATACAATTGAAAAAATTAGTATATATTAATCGGAAGTACATATTGATAAGTTAGATTTTAGGAAAGCCTATCGGTTAATTTTTTACATATGGTTTTAGTTACAAAATCTAATATAATTAAAATAATATGCATACATAATTCGATTATAAATTAAATTTTGTTTTAGCAGGCGTTTAGATCTAAAAATGAATTTTGGGACTTTCATAATGGTATAATTAAAGATATATCGTTATTCGTAAAGGGTACGTTCAATACCTGTTAATAATTGACTTTTGTATTAAGAAAGTGGCATCACTGATGGATACGTACACAATAATCAGCTGTTTATAACACTGTATAACAGTCTGACTTTTTACAAAGAGATTTGAGCGAAATGTGCTGCTGAAATTGAAAGAAAATAATTTTCTGCCATTAAGCATTTAATTTAAATTTAGTGTGAGTTTATAAAGTATTCGTAATTTACGTGATAATCTTTATTTTATGCACAGGTGCGGTATCTGCTTTAAGCCTTTGGACATAAACTTCGAAGTAACCTGACATATTGATTGGGCTTCCAGCAAACAATTGTAAATTTACTTTGTTGGTGTTATCTGGTATTTTGATTTTTCTTGCAGTTTTGTTTATTTGGTTTTGCTTTTTTATTCGGATCAATCTTCTTCTTTACTGGCGTAGGCAACGCTTACGCGATTTTAGCCGAGTTAACAACAGCGCGCCAGTTGTTTCTTCTCTTCGCTACGTGGCGCCAATTGGATATTCCAAGCGAAGCCAGGTTCTTCTCCACTTGGTCCTTCCAATGGAGTGGAGGTATTGCGTCGAATACTTTCGGAGCTGGAGTGTTTTCGTCCATCCGGACAACATGACCTAGGCAGCGTAGCCGCTGTCTTTTAATTCGCTGAACTATGTCAATGTTGTCGTATATCTCGTACAGCTCATCGTTCCATCGAATACGATATTCGCCGTGGCCAATCCGCAAAGGACCCTAAATCTTCCGCAGAACTTTTCTCTCGAAAACTCGCAACGTCTTTTCATCAGTTGTTGTCATCGTCCAAGCTTCTGCACCATATATGTAGCAGGACGGGAATTATGAGTGACTTATAGAGTTTGGTTTTTGTTCGTCGAGAGAGAACTTTGCTTCTCAATTGCCTACTCAGTCCGAAGTAGCACCTGTTGGCAAGAGTTATCCTGTGTTGGATTTCCAGGCTGACATGGTTGGTGGTGTTTACCCTGGTTTCAAGTTAGACGAAATTATCTACGACTTCAAAGTTATGACTGTCAACAATGACGTGAGAGCCAAGTCGCGAGTGCGACGACTGTTTGTTTGATGACAGCAGATATTTCGTTTTGCCCTCGTTCACTGTCAGACCCATTTGTTTTGCTTCCTTGTCCAGTCTGGAGAAAGCAGAACTTTTGGTGTTGCTCAACGTCAGTTCACACAGCCGTATTAGTTTTGCGGAGATACAAAATTCAGACAACGCGGCAAAGAGGCAACTCCTTTTCGTGCTGCCGAAAGCAGCTTTGAAATCGACAAAGAGGTGGCGTGTGTTGATTCTCCTTTCACGGGTTTTTTTTCAAGATTTTTCGCATGGTGAATATCTGGTCGGTTGTTGATTTGCCAGGTCTAATGCCGCACTGATAAGGACCAATCAGTTTGTTGACGGTGGGCTTTAATCTTCGGATAAATAGGTTTGGCTATTTTCAGCTTTAAGAAGTTTAGAGAGCTCTCACTAGGATGCGAAGGAACTTCATCTGTTTTTCCATTCGGTTTCGAAAATGTCATTCATATCAATAAGGTTTATCGCATATGAGAATAGAGTTGATCAGTACTGAAAGTAATAAATATGGTTAAAAAAATATATATGATAGCCAATTGTTATTTACATATAGTTAGTGCCGTAATCTCGCGGCTAACATAACCAGGGTGACATACAAATTAATATTTGTTTTGAGAGAAGGGCCATATTGCTAATTCTTAAGTGAAAATGTTCTTGTTATTTCAAAAAACTTAATGTGTAATTGGAATTGTCCCGTATAATCCGAAAAATGCTTATAATATATTATAATGCTTTGATTGCAAGACACTAATCCAATTGACAATTACAGCAGTCTAATTAAATTAACATTTAATTCCGAATTGTAGCATCCTTTTTCAAGTGGTCAAATTGTATTTATAATAGTAGTAAGAAAATAGAGAGTTATTTGAGCTTTTAATAAAATCCAATACATTTTTGAAAAGTAAAGAGTGTTATCATGAGGAGTAAAAATCGAAAAAGATTGTTGTTGTTATTGTTGTAACGGCATACCTACCATAAAACGTTCTCCAAATCGGTTGTCGACGTATTGGGATGTGAGTCTGTATATTCTCTCATTGAAGCATAATATACATGTTATGAATATAAGCGATCAAACCTGATTTTGTAGGTCTTATTACATGAAGCTTCACGCAAATTTCATAATATATTATCCACCTCCCCATTTTATACTTCAACTATTGTTGTTATAGCGGTAAAAAACCAATAATTTTGAGGTATACTATTGAATTTAAAATTCGCATCCCTTCTGGTTATGTCGCGGAAACGACTTTTCACATTACATGTTTGTCCCATGTGTTCCGCTATGCGTTGGGACTGTTTGAATATTGCCAATAAAAATATATTTATTTGAAATTACGGTTTAAGGTCTAAATTAACATTTATTGAATTTAAAAAAAAATAAACGAATTAACTTATTAATTCTCGGCTATCCTTACCGATTCGTTCGAATGCCATAATTTCTGGCTGATTAAAGAATAATTAACAAACATGTTTATTTAGTGACTATAGTAAATTCAAAATAAAAAAGTCTCCTCGAAAAATGGTGAAGAGAAGGCTGATAATTAACCTAATTTAAAATAAAAAATAAATATTTGCTTACTTGTCGTTTTTTAAAATTCTCATGAAATGCAAAAAACACAAATTAACACACTGTGTATATTCTGTTTATATTGCTAACGGTGCATGTGTGCCAATCAATTAATGCGAGTAGCACTTGCACTCATGTATACATAAATACATATTTATATATGAATATACAAATATCCATACGAACACACTTATGTCCATATTTTGGACGGAAATGTGACCGGAAGTTAGTAAAATTCATATCAAAGCAACGCAGAAAAGTCTAAAATTACAAAAGTGGGTCGTCGCGTTGGTGGCAATGCGATCAATGCGATTCTGAATATTTATTCTACCAACAAACCAAATTTGTTATAATTTAACAAAAAAAGTGGCTAATTTAACTTTCTAGTTTACCTTACTCGAGTTTTTGAGTATATCGATGCAATGATAAAACAAAATTTAATTTGCGTATTAAAAGGGCGTAAGTCACTAAATAAGAGCTCAACACCACGTGGCTTGTGGATACCTTCGTAAATTAATGAAACGTGTATACCTATTTGATCGCTTCAGTCTGTTTGTTCGATCTTTATTTCCCCTATATATATAAACTTATGTACATACATATTTATTTTCACGAAATAATTAATATATGTTCCATCTGAAAGCTGATTTACCAAATCAATATTATACAAATTGTTTAAAAATGCTAAAATATATAAATTCAACATATTTCTCACAACACATACTGTATACTTGTCACCCATAGAAGTTTTTTTTTTTTTAAATTCCCACTAAACTACTATTCGGCGTATTCAACCATATTTGCATAAGTTTACTAAAAATGTATGTGAACTCGTCGAAAAGCGCAATAAATGGAAACTTGTATAACCGAAAATAATGAAAAATAATATTGTGGTCTTGCTATTTTTTCAGCCTACGCCAACGCAACCCTACCTAAACTATAAGGAACAGGTTGAGAAAAAAGTCATTAGCGATACCCTGTAAGAAATTTTGAACGGCAAAATTGTGTAAAAATTATAGAAATTACACTTTCAAAGCACAGCTAATGCAACATTAGAAATACAAGTTTACTGTAATTTTTCGACTCTAACCTCACCGGCTGATTCTTGCTAAGTCTGGGTTGCTAAAATCGAAAATTGTTGTGCAAATTTCCCAACACGTAGGATTTTTATGTTGCAATCAAGGGGTGTGGGGGTCAAACCACATCCATTTACTAAAATGACAAAAATATCTATACCTGGTGGAAAATTTCTAATCTCAAATTAAACCTCTTTGCTCATGAGTCACAAAATTTTCCTTCAAATTTGTTGAGTAGTGTAATTGTTATGATAATTCTGTTGCAAGCTCATATTCAATGGCTAATGGGGTTTTATGAGGGTTATTTCGATAAACAATATTAATTCACTAATCTAAAAAGTACACGAATTTTGCGCAGAAAGTTGATATTTCGAAACACTGCCCCCGATCGAGGCATTTGTTTTCTCTCAGGGCGAGTTGCCAGCGTAGTACTCACGCCCTACAACTAAACAGCATAATTTATTCAATCTACATATTCATAATTCACGTGTAGTTTTATATGTATCAGCTAGTAATTTCAAAAGTTATTACACAAATATTCAAATATCGTAAATAAAAGAAACCTGCATGAGTATTTCAGCCATAGTCTCATGCTAATTAGATGCGCAGCTTCACTGGCGTGGATAACTCATTCATAGTAATGCATTATTGTATTTGTTGTTGATGTTATTGAGTGGGTTGACCGACACATTGCTTATAGTCTCTTCACACGGTTTATAAAGTGGCGTGGGCGATATTACAAATGTACATATTTAAATTTATTATGAATGAAGTTACCTTTAATCTAGTGTATTCCACATAATTACCTATACAAATATACCTATGAGTTGCAGATTAAATTGTTAGTCAGGTATAATTTCTTGATTAAAAATGAAGCTAATTATTCATTGTATTGGGTCTTAAAGATTTCAAAGCATCATACTTATATAGTTTTATTACTGAAGAGCAGGAAGTAGTAACTCCTGAATAGTAGCAAATTAACACTTTGGTACTTAAAACTGTTGGCAGGGACGTTAACAAATATCATATATTTGGTATAAGAAACAATAATTCAATAATAATACAAATCTTCAGCATCGCCTTCAAAACAGGTTCTTGAACCAATGCAAGCATGTTTTAAGCCTCGGCTGGAGTAGGAGAATAGCCTCAGCTAATTTTGGATTTTCAGTTTCTGCTCATTTTTTGAGCGCAATTCGCTAGATTCTTGGACATTTTCGACCTCATATTCATGAACATCTCATCACCAGTAATGATGCGTTTGATGAATGTGGCGTCCTCAGCTACCTTCTCAAGTATAGGATGGTTTTGATGTTGTGACATCAGAAAAAAAGAAAATTCGGGACCGTTCCGCTTACGTAGACCCGACCGTTATCAAGTTTTGCGTACTCTCCTATACGTATTTTTTTAAGCATTGACACATTTCACACCCAAAACATTGACCTGTTCTCGTCGTAAACAAACAGCTGCCTAATACTAATTGACATATGAAGATCAAACTTCACACGAACATAAAAAAGCTTGTATCAATCTAAAAAAAAATTACATATGTATCGATTAATTTGTACGCGCTGTCCAAAAGGACTAGTTTTGGTCAAATTTGATCATAACATATTGTGTCATACAATATATATACAATGTATAAATACCGTATTTAAATAATTCGATCGCGCATTTAAGGTTTCCATTGCCAATTAGGTGGCCGATAAGTCGTTGCCAACAACGAACAGCATCAAAACATTCGCCGATGGCGATGAATGAGCAGCACTAAAAAGCTCCTATGAAAACGTTCGACGGAATACAGCTTTAGCTAGCCAATAAATGCTAAACTAAACAAATGTAAATGAAATTAGCGTGAAAAGTGTCATTGACTTCCTAAAATACTCGCATAATGAATGATTTCTTTTTTGGCGCTGTTCTCAATGTATTGCACATACGCACGCACATACACATACATATGTATACTCGTACACACATTGGGTACATGCTTGCATGTGTGCAGCTAAAGGCCAATGCAAAGCATACGCAGAAGCCTTTCCCAGATTTTAATGAATCAATTTTAGTTAATGAATGAATGAATGTGGAATGTGTGAGGAGTGAAGTGGTCTAGTGTCTCATTACCGTCTGGCAGGCGTTCAATTTGCTCCTCAAATAAACAAAAACCAAAATACGAGTACATTCGAGCGCAAACAATTATTTTTTGTGCATCATCAAAAAAGTATGTGTGCCCAGTTGGTGAGGTGTTTTCTAATCTGAAAGTTGTTTGCTGATTGTGGGGGACAACCTTGTAACAATTTACACTCATACTCATCTGTGGATGTGTGTGCGTACCATAATTGTGTGTCACTGCACATGTGTCCGCTGATCAGTTTTTGTTCGCACTATCGTGTTTAATACAATTCTCTTAATGCGTGTAATTTCTATAAAGTCCATTAGTTCTGGCTTACGAATTTCGTTCTCGTTTTTCTCAGAAGCTAAGGTTGGAAGCCTATTGAGTTATGTATGAGCCGAGATTTTTTCAAAGGAAAAATAATTTGCTTTTCAGTTATTGTGAGGTTGTTTGAACGATTGCAGGCTTAGGTTGAATATACTTTGTATATGGTTTGTGTCTAATGTTTTTAGTTTTAGATCTTGGGGAATTTTTTGTCCATTGGCAACTCATATCCTATATCACTTTTGTAATTTCTATTTACATCACTTACTGACTTCGCTGACAATTTTTGTTAAGAAAAATTTCTTGTTAGGAAAATTTTCGTTTTGTAAATTTTGGTATTTTTTTTTGTTTCGCCATTTTTCTTGTTTGATTTACAAAATTTATTTGTGTGTGTACGTAAAAATACGCTCTTTGCAGATTTGAGCAATCAGAAATGGATCGCAATGTCAGAGATCGTCCTCGTCATCCGCCTGGAATGCGTGGGCGCGATATCGGAATGTTCTATCGCAACCTATCGAAAAGGAAACAATCAAAGACAGACACGCCGACGATTAAATTGGGTCCATGCGTGAGTGTTCCCCAAACCGTGTTGGCCAAGGTTGAAGAGAGCTTACGTCGATTCGAGCAAAGCTGTGAGGATGAGAAGGTGTTGAAAGATTTTGAGGCACAATTTCGGCATTTGCTATGCGCCGATTTCGAAGATTTCATTATCAGTACCAAGTCGGCCAGTGTGGAGCTACAGGACAATGAATTCCAAAATCAACGCTACAAATCCGAGGTGTTGGCAAAGGAGCGTGATCCAGAGTTTCAACAGCGATATGAGCAACGTCTAAAATTACCGACTATGAAGCAAAGTGAACGCATATTGGCAGCGATCAAAGAAAATCAAGTGCTACTAATTGTAGGCAGCACCGGATGTGGTAAGACCACGCAGGTACCACAACTCATTTTGGATGATTACATCTTTAACAATCGTGGTTCGCAATGTCATGTGGTGTGCACGCAACCGCGTCGTATTTCCGCGGTAACGGTTTCCGAGCGTGTAGCCTACGAGCGGCTCGAAAAATTGGGTGTATCGGTTGGCTATCAAATACGTTTGGAGAGTGAATTACCACGTGACAATGGCTCCATTTTGTACTGCACCACCGGCGTGCTACTGCAAAAACTGCAAACTGATCCACTGATGAACACCGTTAATGTTGTTATCATAGATGAAATACATGAGCGTGGTGTCGAGACAGATTTACTATTGGCCTTGTTCAAAATCGTATTGCCCCACCGGCCCAATCTCAAGGTTATACTAATGAGTGCTACAGTTTCGGAGCAGGAATTCAGCACCTATTTCAATAACTGTTGCACGATATACATCGAAGGCACCATGTTTCCGGTTAAGGTGAATTATTTGGAAGATATTATACAAGAGACTGGATTCACGCGTTTTCGAAATAATCCACACGAGTGTGCAAAAAATAAACCGCGGCAACATGGAAAACAGTTTAACCGCCAGAATGCTAACGACTTTGCATACACGGCAATGATAGAGCCATATTTACGACAAATCAAGGACAAATATGATTCCCAAGTGCTGCAATCCTTACGTTGCACTGACTCTGAGGGTTGCGAAAATCTGCAATTTATAGAGCACTTAATTTTCTACATTTGTGATACCAAGCCACCTGGCGCTATTTTGGTCTTCTTGCCGGGCTATGATAAAATCTCTAAACTTAATTCGATCCTGCTGAACCCCACCTTGCCGATAGGCCAGCGTTACTCCCGCAAAATACAGGTGTATCCTCTGCACTCAATGATGCCAACAATGTTTCAGAAGAACATTTTTCAGCCCTCCCCACCTGGAATACGAAAAATCATACTCTCCACCACAGTGGCGGAGACTTCGGTCACCATTGACGATGTGGTCTACGTGATCAACTGCGGACGCATGAAGACGAATAATTATAATGTCGAGGCTAATTTGCAGACACTGGAAGAGACTTGGGTAACAAAAGCCAATTCACAGCAACGCAGAGGTCGAGCTGGACGTGTCCAACCCGGCATTTGTTATAATCTATTTAGTCGCGCACGCGAAAAAACAATGATCGACCATCTGGTACCCGAGATAAAGCGGAGCAAACTAGAATCCACCATATTGAATTTGAAAATGTTGCACATAAAAGATGTGGACCATTTTTTGAATACCCTCATGTCGCCGCCTGACAATCAAGCCATTACGAATGGTATAAATTTGTTGAAACGCATCAATGCTTTGGATGCGGAAGGTACATTAACACCACTGGGCATGCATTTGGCACGTTTACCAGTCGATCCACAAATCGGTAAGATGCTTGTTATGGCGGCGCTATTTCGCTGTATGGATCCCATTACCACAGTGGCGGCAGGACTCTCATTCAAATCGCCATTTTATACGCCGCTTGGCAAAGAGAAGGACGTTGATCGAGTTAAACGTGATCTCTCGGCCAACAAGAGAAGTGACCATCTGTTAATCGACAATGTGATGCTCAACTATCGCGAGTCATTGCAAGATGGTTCAGAACGGGATTTTTGTTATAAAAATTACTTAAATATCGCCACACTGCAACAGCTAGAGGACATGAAGCGCCAATTCGCTAGTTTACTTCGTGCAGCAAGCTTCACCGAATCGGGCAGTTGCAATGCGAAAACCTCCAATGAGAATTCCAACAATATTCCATTATTGCGCGCCATCATCGCAGCCGGGCTCTATCCAAACATGGCATTTTTAAGTAAAGTGCGTCGCACCAAAAATCATGTGAATGCTATACATCACCTCTCCACACCGGAGGAGCGTCGCATCAGTTTTCACCCATCCTCTGTGAATAGTAATGAGGCTTCTTTTGATTCACACTATTTTGTTTACTTTCAAAAGCAAAAGTCTTCAAGCGTTTTCATCATGGATGCCACCATGGTCTTTCCCATGGCCCTGATCATATTCGGCGATGGTGTCGAAACAGGTTATACCGAACATAAAGTGTTCTACATATCCGTGGCACGCACTTACTATTTCAAATGCGATCCCGGCACAGCGAAAATGATGTTGGAGTTGCGTAAGCGCTTGGAATGGCTTATGCAAAAGCGTGCTCTAAACCCTTCACCAATCCAACCAAACACTAGTGAAGATTTCATCATTAAAGCCATCCATATCCTTCTATCACTCGACGATGTGTACGACTACACTGATCAATATCTCTCATCCGATGAAGAGCAATAACCGCAATTGTATGAATACTTGAATGGCCTTGATTTCAAAAATGTTAAAGTGGCATTATCGTTTTTATTGCATATGAGAAATTAATAAAGAAAAGTTTGAGTAGCCAATAAAAACATCCGAGTTTGTATTTAATTGCTTGGCAGTTAAAGTTGTACAATAATTATAGAGTTGTTGCATAATTTTTTTAGAGCAAAAACTGCAGCCCCAATAGACATTTGCAAAAAAACAAAATGGAAAATAATGGACACCCTAATGTATATTGTGACAAAAAAGTACCCCAAAATAGCAATTAAATTCCCCGGGTAAATGACATTAAAAAAAATGTATTTTGCTAAGTTGGTAGGACCGTCCTCTGCCAAATATGAGCGCGAGTGTTGGAAAACGTGATTCAGTTTTATCAAAAACGGTCGGAAGATCGTTGAAGACACGCCTCGTTCTGGAAGTCCTTCGAACTCTTCAACTGATAAAAATGTTAAAAAAAGAGCGAAGGGCATGGTTATTGAAACTCCTCAGGTACATATGTGTTAGAGAGATGGCAAGAGAGCTTTAGTCCGTTCGAATAATTTTGGTTGATGTTTTGGGTATGAAAGGCGTTCTTGCTCGACTCGTCCCGATAAAGCAAATTTTTTTTTCAAAACGAGTACCGTAAGCAGGTATCTCTGGAGATTTTTG
This sequence comes from Bactrocera dorsalis, assembly GCF_023373825.1. Taxonomy (NCBI): domain Eukaryota; kingdom Metazoa; phylum Arthropoda; class Insecta; order Diptera; family Tephritidae; genus Bactrocera; species Bactrocera dorsalis. Next base: position 6,455,009 of record NC_064307.1, read on the forward strand.
ATCACGAATTCACTGAAATGCCGCTCCGTGGAACCCCTTTTCAGTCGATCGACGAGATATGTAAAACAAAATTCGCTAAGGGGCTGAAGTACATCCCAAAAAATGCTTATTAAGAGCGTTTCAGGGACTGGAATACATTTATATTTACATCTGGTGGGGATTACTTTGAAGGCGACTAAATAAATATTGATAAATAATTAAATATGTTGCGTTTTATTTACAATTTCCGTGTACTTTTTTGTCACAATGTGTAGCGAAGAACCTGCATGAAATGTTCGTATATCTGAAATGCAAAGCAATTTAAGACTAGCAGCGAATTTCAGGTTAGGTAATCACTCTAATTAAATGAAACGAGGTGCAAATGTTTACTAACCATTTAGTGTATTTGTTTATTTCAGCAGCAAGTATTTTTGCACTAATTGTTTAATCTGTCTATCACCTCGATAAATCAAATTGCTATTGAATTCTCCGCGATCCTTTTCAATTTTCTCTATCGAGGTGTTTATTTTCCATTCCAATAATAATGCCTTCATACATACATACATATGTATGTATACATATACTCGTATGTACTTAAATGCAACTGGTGTGCCCTCCCTGTGCTTGCACGCCTTTTTTTATTGCCACATATTAGCATCTACATACAAACATCTGTATAAATAAGATATGTGTAAACAAATTAGGTAATTGGCTAATATTTAGATAATATGTGTGCACGTTTTTTGTTTATACAAGTATGTATAAACATAAGCTTTGTATATATGTATGTACATATATACATATATTCTTTTGTTTTATGCAATCAGTCTGATAAATTCTAACTTTTCAAAGTACACCTTAGGTCTTTGCTAAGGTGCTCTCAAGGGTCAAGAGAAAGAGAACTCTCTTTTCGCTTTTCCTTTCCGTTTGATTCTGCCTATTTTTTCTTTGAAGCCTAATCGCCTGAAAATCGGAGTAATTTTCATCATCGAAAACACTAAAGCAACAACGACACAAAAGCTTTAGATTTGAAGTTTTGCGCAAACGTTTAGGACGCGCTAATAGTAATAAATTTATGTTATTTAATTTTTGCGTCGACTGTGTATTCGCGAGCCGGTCCTCCAGCAAGTTACGCATACGACCAAATTCACTTCTCGTAGCTCATGCCATCGCCTCTTTGTGTGACACCGGTTTTAGAAAGCTTGGGGGCATTTTATGAATGAACCTCTTACTTACATGTACATATGTATGTACGCGGTGAATTTTCTTATTGCATGCAAAAAGTGCAATTATTTTCATTAATAATTTTCCAACATTACAAGAAAGTTTTCTCACTCATCACGCGGGATTGCAGTTTTTCATAGTGGGGAGCAGCAGAGATGGTAGGGAGCTAAATAATGTAATTTTCACATGTAGCTTTCGTATTGTTACCCCATTTTCAGAAAATAACTAACCAGTGCTTACATTTATTAAGGGGTTACATGGGTTTTCTCGGGTAAAAAACCCTTTTTTCGACAATTTTTTTCTTATATATGTATATAAAAAATGTAATATTCTTTTGGAATTTTTTATTGTTACTAACATACACTATTAACAATGGAATTTTTAAAATTTTGGAAATTTTTTGAAACGCGGCCAAACACAGTTTCGAGAAAAGTGCGTTTAGCCTAGCACTTAGCCTAGCAAGCCTCGAGCGCATAAATTCTCAAGACTGTATCACCAAAGCTATTACTCGGATCAACTTGAAAATTATACAATATTCCAGAGGTATTCCAGAATTTAATAAGACAACAAAAAATCGATTTTTTGAAACCCGTAAACCCCTGTAACCCATTATATCAACTATAATATCAATAGCGCTATTGGACTTTGCACCATTTTAGTTTTGTTGGTCTCTCAAAATTTGTTTGGCTCAAGATAATTAATTTTTGAAACTCTAATCATTTCATTTCTTGTAGCCGGGTTCTTTTCGAATGGGATTTGAGAAGAATTTAGATATTACTGTATACGGTAGCCAGATTTTAGGGTTTGGTATTCAATTTATTTTATATAAGTGCATACATATGTACAAATATGTACATCCACAGTTATGCAACGAAGCCCGTTTAAAGCCAGTTTAATTCGAATAATATTTAGGCTGAAAATGTCCTTTCGGACTGTGAAGATAAATGTCTATGCTATAAAGGTTATATTAGACTTGACGTCTGTTTCACTATGACTATCAATAAGTTGGACTATTCGAGTCAAAAGGCACTTGTATATGTAGGTTATGGAATATATATGGATGTATGTGCTTATATTAAACCAACGGTAACTCGTTTGTAGCAGTACTGCTGCCAAAAATTGCGCAATTTCTTATTCATTGCGAAAGCGCTCTTAATGGCAATAGGAAGTTGTCGTTAAAACGCGTACATTGAATACCGCTACTTCAAATCGGCGCTTCAAGCAAAAGGTCAAAAAACAGTAGACTAAATAAAGAAATCTCTTACATTTACTTTATAACCTCAAATTATTGTATAACCTGAAATGTACACATTTTTGTGAATGAAATCAGAATCCTATGAAAGTAAAGATAGAGAGATTGTTATTATGTTTATTATGACAGTAAAAGAAAAATGTAATAACGTTAAATTACCTATTACCTAACACTGAGTACTCTCTATAAACAAGTGGCACCTCCAATTACCCGAATGATCACTTTTCTACTGGGATATGGCCAACACCGCTCGGCTAACCACATTACTAGAGTTTATGAAAATGGCTACTAATGTCGCCATACAATATATACATATGTACATATATACATACATATTTGTTTCATAGTAGACATCAGTCCCCAACACTTCAATTTCAGACCTACAGTTGAGTTCATGAAAATAGTAGTGTTATAAAAAAAATAATAATAAACTTAAAAATACAAATTGTGATTTAAATACCACTAAAATGTTATTTTCATTTAATATATACATCCATAAATATGTATTTTTTACTAACTTTTACTAACATGCATTTAAAAAATCTTAATAATTAGTCTGTTCACGAAAATAGTAGTGCTTATTTTGTTGAATGAAAAAAAATAATAAAGTTAACGGTTCAAATTTAAAATACTAAATGTTTTAGATTAATTAGCATTTAGTTTGAAAGCCTTTAGTTTTTTATACATCCATACATTGACGTTCCATAGAGTCTGTTCGATCCTTGCAATGCTTCATATGGATTTGAGCTCATATCTCATTGACCTTTGGCCAAAGTTGTATTTAATTAATGGATACGCTTTTGCTACAGTTCCCCATACACTTTTGATTGGATTCAGGTCTACTGCCTACGCTGGCCAGGCCATTAATTCGATCTTTTCTCATGCAAATCACTGTTCGTATATTTGATTCGTTATCCTGCTCTAACATCACTTTTATAGACATTTCTAACTGGAAAAGGGAAAAATATTAACATCGTTCAGTAGGTTTATGTTACTTACACTGTTAGGTGCTTGATGCCAAAGTCTCCCACGATTTATAGGAGTAATAGCCGCCATATTTACATATCGTATCATCTGCATGTCCTCCAATATCGATTCCACTATTGCTCGATTCCGTATAGGTTCTGTCTTCATCTTAGCTTCATTATCAACTCACGCCTTTCGAAGAAACAATATCTTCTTTTACCCACTGTAAAAAACGAAGAGTACTGGGATTTCAAAGAACTTACAACAGAAAATTAATAAATCCCGTCAATACTCTTACTTATCGCAACTATCTAGTAATTTTTTAATTTCTCGACCCCTAAAGGCAAACACTACTAGCTCTTTTAGAAAATACAAAAATGTGTCATATAAAAGACAGTAGACGTAAAAAGTAACGGTATTTTTTCATTTTTATAATTTTATGTGTCTATTTTACCAAATTAATCACGCTTGTTCACCTGGCAAGTCCGTATACTACTCGTATAAGTTAGCGAAGACCTTTAAACATAATACCCTGCACTACTATTTTCATGAACACAACTGTATGTACATATATATGTACCTACCTACATACATACCTATCTTCATACACACTTAGTTACTTTCTTACGTGCACTCACTAAATGTGGCAGTCATTAGTGCGTGGATGTTGTAAGCATAGCAGCTGGTGAATGAAATGTCTTCAAGCGGAGAAAAAGTAAAAATAATACCACACACACACACACAAATAATGCTTTATACATTCATTCACATGTTGAACATTAATTAAAATAGAAAACGTTGTGCAAAAAGAAGTAAGTGACTCCAACAACATTGTTGTTAGGCCACACTTTCCACTAATAGCAATGGTGTGTACGTTTGTGTGTGATAAGCAACATGCTTTATTTGGTAACATTTTGTTGTTCTTGTTGTTGTTGTTATGGTTAGTATGGCGAGACAAAACCACTTATTCCAACCTACCCGAATACATAGTTTATTTGTCGTTTCGCTTTACGCTCGGCTTTGGCTTTTGCTGGCTTTTGTGAATGAAAACGGCAACGAAATGTTGCCAACAAAGCGTAGTAAGGCCGTTAACGCGGTCCTATGGCGGGAGTGGGTGTTGTGGTGGGTGCGCAGCACTCGTAAAATGGCATGGTAACGTGCTTTGAACATATGCAAGTACTCGTGGCCCCATTGTGAGCCCACTCATCTCGCTGTGGCATCATGTTGGCACGCAACAAGTACCCATACACACGTTTATACACATGTTTGTTGCTAAATGCATAATAAATACACAAATGATTGCATACTTTGGACATTTTGTTGCAAATTGCATGAGTTAAATGCATAAATTTTGGTTTGGAATCACAAAAATACTAATCCGTTCAAGTTGAAAGGCGGAGGAAAATAGTCTATAGTCGCCGCGTAGCAATTATTTCTCCTGAAATAACAACAAATTTTGTATCCTCACGCACTATGCAACCGATTTTAATGTGTGTTCACGAAAGTTCATGGAGAAAGCTTTTTCTTTAAATTTGAATTTCACCGACGATTGCCATTCATCACCCACGTCTTGGTCATCCACGTGGACACACCAAATTTATATTCCCACAAATATATCAAAAAGTGATTCAACTACAAACGAGTAAGTATTAATTGCGAAAGACGCGAATAACAGCACTTTTCCTTGAAAAAATTCATTAGACAACAAACTCGTTTACACCTCAGTTGTAAATGTTGCTGAGTTTTTATGTCACTTTACGTAAGTACAAATATGCACATTTGCATGGGTATGTGAGTGCATTGCTTTTCCATTTTTAAATATATATATTTGTAAATTTTTATTGTTGTTGTTGGCTGCTACTACTTTCTTTTTAGCTCTTGTTACGAGCTCATTCATAAATTGTTCGTGCATTGAGTAAATTTAGCTTTTCCGGCATCGCTTGGGGCACCCAACTACAGCAGCAACATAATGGTTACCACACTACACAACATTTTTCCAACATTAATGTCATATCTTAACTAGTGTGTGTGTGTGTCTGTGCATATGGAGCTGCTTAAGAGCTCGTAAGACAAGCATTTGTGCCAAGTGGTTGCTAACAGCTGATACTTTCCAGTCGTCGCAATGCGCCACTAACTCATGAATGAATGGGTGAATGCAGGAAAAACCTTTTCTACAACAATATTAAAATTATTTAACAAAAAACAAAAAATATATTCATAGTGACCCAAAGTCTTTTGTATGTGGGAAAGTTCTGTATCTCAAAATTGGTAAAAAGAAACTGTTGAATTTAGATGTTGGGGCAACATGGGGTCTATTACCTGTCCTTATACATACATCGGGGTTACACAGCAGTAGTCAGGCCAGTCTTACTTTAGGATGCTTTGGTTTGGTGGACCAGTAGTATCGCATACAGGAAACCGTTGGAGCGAATACAGCAACACTAAGAACCATTCCAACGGCTGCACTTACGTGGAGCTGGAACTTAGGCGACTTTTCAAGCTACCGACAGACTGCAGTATTTTTTAGGTAAAAGTCTTTGCTCTCAGGAAAGCTGCTGAGATAGCTAACAATGTAAAGAATATCAATATATATGTAGATACGTCAATAGCCATAGCTGCTGCGATTGCCAAGAGTGCCATTCGTTCGACTACCGAAGTGCCATTCGTTCGACTTAGGAAATACTTAAAAAAAAACATTAAAAACGAAAGTTCCGAAAGAGCTTACAAACGGATCAGGCTGAGATTGAATGTCTTAGGAGCGGAAGGAAAACACAGCAGGTCGGTTGTTGGTCTAATTACAGAATTACAGGAATCACTGGTACCGCATCCGAGTCATATGGGTATTGTTAGCGAAAAAAGCAAAAAGCGTTAACTGGCGCTACAAAAGATCTGAAAGACAGCCATTGTAAACTTAACCTAACCTGATCTTAGCAGAAGTTGTCTTAGAAACCTGTCCTGAAGTCCGATTAAAAAGTTAACTTTTTGTTTTTCTTGTGAATAATTAATTTTAGAGAAGAAAATCGTAGGAAAATCACTTCTGAGAATATTTTACTCAGTAAGTCAATATCCATTATTATTTGGAATTTGAAAATATGTCGTATAATTTTCGTTATTTGCTTGCACGCGACAGACTAGGAGCGTTAAGCCAAAACCCTAACCCCGCTTATGCATGTGAGCCTACAAAATATGTTTCTAAAAATTTGTATCCACTCCAAAACTTTTATAAGCACATCTTTTTGGACATTTGTATGTATTGTATGCAGTCACAAGTAAATACTTGTGCTCGAAAGACCTGTGCTTGTGCATTCATTTAATAATGAAACTGCGTGAATCGTTACCCCGTTGCGTTTTTCGCGGCCTGATGAGCGGAACGACTGGTTGCTCAAGTTGCAAAATTGAAATAAAAAACGAAAAAACGAAAAAGCTGAAAAGCCTGAAAGCGACTTAAGTAAGAGTTGGTGGTGGCAACCACGTATAATCGAAATATTCATTGTTTCTTGCACACATTCCCGCATATGTGTGAGCCTTCCCTCATACATATTTGAGTACAAACTATATATGTATGTACATACATATACCGACATACATACATACGTACAGGCATATATGTATGTATGTATACGCAACCATTTTCATTCGTCCATTCACAAAATGCCATCGAACCGTGACGAAGCGTCGCCGCTACTGCCGGAATTTATGAATGAAAATTATATGTATGTATATGCTCGTGTGTATTTCGTTTTTGTTACGTTACTTTTTCTTTTCTTGTTGTGTTTTGCACGTAACTATTTGCTGACTTTGCGCGTTAGTTGCTGAGGCATGAGAGGCGAAACAATATTGCGTTACGAAAATAAGCGAAAAATGTGAATGAAAATTGTGGTTGAGGCATTTTGTTTTGCCATTTGTAAATCAGGCGGAGGTAATGAGTACAAAAAAAACAATAATAAATTATTCGTGAAAAAAGTACTAGGCAGAATAACAACTCAGCGGAACGGAAACAACTTCACTTAACTTCCGCGCCTTCTTCTCCGCTCTTTCCTGACGATAGCAGCTTACCTACTTAAGAACATTCTTATATTGCGAGAGTGTATATACATATGTACATACATACATTTGTACATATGTATGTATATGGCGTGGTTCACTTCCTGCACGCAATTAGCTTTCCGTCTTCGGTATTGGACAGTGTATGTTGACTGATAATTGGCGCAAATTTAATTAGAAAACTCTTACTCAAATATATATTTTTTATATTTGTATTAAGATATCTTTTATTTCTTTTTTGAAAAAAAAAAAAAAAATTAGAGTTACGGGCGCACCTAGTGTGATCTAAAAGAGGTGATTTTTGGGGATTTTTAAAAAAGAATTACTGCATCAAATAGCTTAAGATTTTGAGAATACATTGTGACAAAACAATACCCGGAAATTGTAAATAATACGCAAAATATTTAATTATTCATTAATATTTATTTTATTGCCTTCAAAGTAATCCCCACAATATGTAATACACTTATGTATGTCAATGATTTTTCCAGTCCTTGAAACATTTTTCATAAGCACTTTTTAGGATGGTCTTCAGCTACTTCAGCTAATTTTCTTTATCTCTTCGATCGACTGAAAACGTATTTTTTCACGTTTCGGAAATTTCAGTTTGGGAAACAAGGAAAAATCACACAGAGTCGAATCTGGTGAATACGGTGGTTGATCGATGGTATTCATTGCGTTTTCGGCTTTAAATTCGGTCACAATCGAGGCTCGATGTGATGGTGCATTATCATCGTGTAAAATCCATGAATTTTTCTTCCATAATTTCTGCCGTTTTCATCGGATGTACTCACGCAAACGCCTCAATACGGCCAAATAGCACTCCTTATTGATCATCTGTCCCTTCCGGAACAAATTCATTATGCACCAAACCACGAATATCGAATAAATAATGAGCATCACCTTGATTTTTGAGCGGCTTGGCGTGTTTTTTTTTGTCCCGGTTCGTTTTTTCCTTCTATTCCAATGATTGTTGCATGCCAAACTCATAAACCATGTCTTATCGGCAGTTATATGCTCTTCATGAATGTTGGATTGGAATTCGCACCATCAAGCATGTCCAAAGATACCTGTTTACGGTACTCTTTTTTGAAAAAAAATTTGCTTTATCGGGACGAGTCGAGCAAGAACACGTTTCATGTTTCATACCCAAAATATCTACCAAAATCATTCGAAAGGACTCGCGAAAGATGTCAAGCTCTCTTGCCATCTCTCTAACACTTGCCTGACGATTTTCAATAACCATGCCCTTCACTTTTTTTTTTTTTAATATTTTCATCAGTTGAAGAGGTCGAAGGCCAGAACGAGGTATGCCTTCAACGATCTATTGGCCGTCTTTGAAGGCTTTGTACCATACCACTCTTGGGCTTATGTTTTTGATAAAACTGAATCACCGTAAGCCTTTACCAACATCCCCAATGATTCCGCACACGAAATATGGTTGGAAATACAAAATTTGGAACAAATTCTATGTTCGATATTTATATCTATTGTAAAAAATAACATTCTTACTGCCAGATTATAGATTTTCCACAGTTACAAACTTCATAGTGCTCATACATAAATGGTTTCTCATTTGCTTCCGGTTTATGGCGCTGGCTTCCCCGAAGAAGTTTGTTAGTTACGTTAGAAAGCAAAACCTTTTTTCCGAACTCTTTTGCCATTTTTCACAGTGCGGATGTTCATATGAAACTCATTTCCGCTCATTTTTTCTAGTTGCTTCTTAAATTACCGCAAACCTGCTGAGCTGCATATATTTCTTTGTTTCTTGCTTAATTATTTTGCTTTATTGGGTTTTTACGCAATTGCTGTCTTCGGTGTTAGATTTGAAATTGTTTTGCGTCAGCAAAATTTCTTCATGTACTCGTTGGTCCCTATATGTATGTATGTTTATCTATGTGTGAGTGTAAGTATAAACGCGCATATATGGATATTGTTTATTTGCTTATGTGCCATGCTTAAGCTTTTATAATTCAGAATCATACATATGTACATGTATGTAAGTCGATAATATTTTCACTCCCCAACGGAAATCTGCTCTTAGAAAAATGCGCATTATTCTTTTATGCTGCATATTGGAGAATTAGCGACGTTTGCTCAATGTCTGGTTCGCTGCAGTTAAGTTCTGGTTAACTTAACCAAGAGAGCTTCTTTCGACAAAGAACCTTTGTTGCAACAAAAACTTAACTGCCTGACCAAAGTTCTTCAATTGCTCATATTGTCGTTTAATTCATTTCAAAGCAAACTTAAAATTGTTATTAAGGGGTTACATGGTTTACTTTTTCAACAATTTTTTTCTCATACATAAAAGGAAATTTTTCATAAGAATTTTTTATTGTTCAAACACACAGTATTAACTAGGAGTACAGTCCTGATGTCTATCGGGCTCAATTAGCACTTGCTGTGTTTTATCGACACTATTAACTAAGAAATTCTGAAATTTTTGGAAAAAAACATTTTAAACTCGATCATTGCGACGCCATTTTCGGTGACCCCTGGAAAAAAGAAGCGCCAGCATTGGCAGGGTAACTCCTTACAGGATCATCTAAAGTGATAAAATGGGTGTTTTGGGTAAAACCTTAACTTAGAACTTGGACGAAGAAAAAAAATTACTGAAAATTGGATTTTTGACAGACATTTTTACAAAAAACTGAAAATTTCGCTACAATTTTTTCAAATAGTTGTAATCGATAAAAAAACAATCTATCGTCTAAGTCTTTAAGAATTGTATCCCAAAGACCTGTGTAAAATTGCATGAAGATCGGTTGAGAAGTTCACGAGAACCTCTAAAACACAGTTTCGAGAAAAACGCACGGCGTACCTAGGCGAGCAAGCCTCGAACACACAAGTTCTCAATGCTGTATCTCCGAAACTATTATTCGGATCAACTTGAAAATTTAGGATAATATTCTAGATGTTGTAGAATTGTAAGACAATAAAAAAAAATCGATTTTTGAAACCCGTAAACCCATGTAACCCATGTCGAACTTGACAATCGAAATATATACAAATGCTAATATCTACTATCTAAGGTCTACAACTTTGCTTCCGGCGTTTTTTTTTTATAAATTTAAGGCTTTATTGTATAAAAACGCTCCAAAAGTGTTTTCCCTTATTCCTTCAAAAAGCAATGCTCAATTAAAACACGAAATGCTTTATAATCCATTTTTTTTTGTAAACTAACACAAGTTGCTTTACAATAATTTTATATTTTTTTAATACCTAATAGAAATCATATAGATGGTAGTAGTAGAGTAATAGTATTATCCATGTATGTGTCAGTCTCAGTAAAGCGTGCACGGGTCCTCAGCCACACTTTTCTTGGAATTAAAAAAGAAAAGCAAAATTTCCCGCAAATGTCGAGAATTCGGCTCAAAAAGTGACATTTTCAGTTGAGAATAAGTTGGGATGCAAACAGATCTCTACAAATATTTTGTTGGGTCAATGTGGACACAAATGTACAGATCGATATAAAACGATTTAATCGACCAGTGCTTGACCCTAGAGACATCTATTGGAAAACGATAGACCTAATAGATTGCTGAGGTTTCTGAAAATTGCTAATGGTTAGGCTCAGTGTTAAGCAGCTTTGCGGAAAAAAAGTTCATATCGTACGAAGGTGTAATGAACTCTAATTGAAGAAAAACTAATAAATTGAAGATGCTGTTTCAGGCATGAAAGCCGATTGACTTTCTTTTTAAATAAATTGCAATTCCCATACGATATTCAATTAAAATACTTTCACACTCATATGTATGTATGTACATATATTGTACTTTGACATATTTATGTGACCTCATATGTGTATGTATGCTGACTCAAGTGCGTGCGGAAAAGTTCAAGCTTCAGCAATTTCACTTCCGCTTAGAAACATTCACTTCCCGGTTTTTTATTGTAGTTGCTATTGTTTTTTTTTTCTACTGAAGTTCTGATTTCTTCGTTTTCAGCGTGTAATTGCATACACTAGTCATTCATTCATTGGGGCCTTTGAGGAAGTACATATGTATGTATGTATGAGCGCGCGTAAAAGTACATACTATTGTATGTAAACTCTAGCTATATACATATATGTATATGCAATTATATTATATATGCTAGAAACAAGTCAAAGCTATTTCGTTCTAGAAAAACTCACAGCTACTCATATGAGCTGTACATACTTGTAGATATGTATGTTTATGCCGACATAAGCAATACATAAATAATTATGTATGTATATAGTCCGTTTGCAAGTCGAAAAATGCAATAATAGGCCTTGGCAGTTTCCTTCATTGGTTAATATATATTTTCATATGTATGTATGTATGTATGTATGTGTGTTAGTTCACTTTTACTCAGACGCTTGTTTATTTCCGTTGTTTTCGCTGCTCGCGATTCATTCATAAAATCAAAAACCTTGCCTCTACATATCTGTGTACAAATGTATGTATGTATGTATGTGCATGTCAGTGTGCTTTTAAATGCCTGAACACACATGCATACGTTTGTATTTACATATCTGTATCTATGAAGTACTTATTTCGCTTGAAGTAGTTTAAATTGCCTTTTATGATTGCATACCCACACGCACACACATGCTCGCATGCAAGCCCATATATGTACATTTGTATACATCGTGAGTATGAATGAATGTAGTTTCTTCCTCGCCTTTTTCGTGTTTTTTTTTCGTTTTGTATTCTGCTTTTATGGCGAGCGCTTTCATTCACAATTGTGACCGTTGCCTCATTTCGTTTCGAATTCCGATATACATATGTATGTATGTATGTATGTAATGTACGTATGAGTATAAGTACATATGGGTGTATGCACGTAATCAAGTTTTTGCCGCACAGTTTTGTTGTTGCTTTGAATTGCCATATAAATAATACTTAATTGTAGGTATGAATTTTTCATGAATGAAGTAACAATTGCCAATAAGCCTCTCTGTGTATGTATGTACATATGTATTTATACCGTGCGGCTAATATAAGTGAATCGGTTATCTAACGAATACCGGGTGCTAAAAGTGCGAATCAGAATAAAAATTAATGAAAACCTGTTTGCCTTCTAAATTACTTCAATAAAAGGGGCCCATACACACCTAACGTGCCTTTTAGCAGATGAAAAATAATTAAATATGTATTACAGAAACAATATTAGCAGCAAAAATATATGAAATAGAGCGTGACTCGTGGGTATGCAGTACGCACTAAAAAACCGTTTCCATTCTTGAATTATTATATTACAATTATGTAAAATTATGCTGAAATAGTTTTTAACTAATATATTCTATTTTCTCTTTTCCATTTTCAGTATTCCGCCATTCGAATTGGCCCGGTTGTGAAGCGTGATGTGATGAAAGCCTCGACTATGCTCGAACATGAGCCGCAGTAAGTATTCAGATCATTGTTTTTCTCATGTACATATGTATCTATCTAGAATGGGTTCTAGTCCCGGTTAGTGATCTCAAGGGCGTGAAATTTGATAAACCAATTTATTGTATTGAAAGAAATATGGGAGTAATTGGTCTATTGACAAAACCACCTTCAGCAGAGCCAATTTCAGCATAAATAAACTTTGGTTCAAAATGAGTAAATACCTGAATTCAATGACATTATTTGACATCCATTCTCGTGGAGAACCCTTTAAGAGAGATAAAGATCAACTGAAGAAAGATAACTCCACATAGTGTCAGGAGAGGGTGGAAGCACATTCCGCATAATATAAGATTATATATTTTTGGTAATTATTTTTGTTTAAAATTCACTGCCACAGTTTCTAGCAAAGACTTAATAGAATGTTTGCACAAAAATTTTCCTGAATACATATATATGTATTTTGCACTGAAATGCTGGGATTTTCCTAAAAACAAAATATGTTCGGGAGGTTAAATATGAAAAAAATTCCAACCAGAATTTTCAAATTGTCTTTTACCAATAAAATTACACACTCAACTCACCAGTATTGAACTCATTCATGGCTTCTTCTCTATTCATTATGCCGGCTGGTGAATGAACTCTAATTTGGCAATTGATTCAAATTAATTCTAAACTACTACTCTGAGTAATATGAGCCGAGCAGAGGGAAAAGTATGTATTTGTAAAAGTGAAGTTGTCTATTGGGGGATCTATGTATGTGGGTATGTACATATGTACGTATGTTATGCACATACATGTAGTTCGTTACTCTTTCATTTCTCAAATTACCGTGAATGTATCGCGTGGAATATTGAAAAATATCTAGCGCCCACACATATTCATATGTACACTTGTTGCTACGCAAAGGTGACTCTTTAAAAGTGCGATATTGTGCCGTACCGTTCATGAATACCTAAACATTTAACCCCTTAATTCTATATATACATATTTATAATATTGTTGATTAAAGATTATCATGCTTTTCTCATAATTAATTAAGTCCAGTTTTGAATGAAAGTTCGAACGCTGAGGATTTGATCCACTTTGACAGTACTATTGTGCATGGTGATTCTACTACATTGGTATACAATTTTTTGAAATGCTGTAGAACTTGTGAGACTTAAATTTAACTTTAAAGAATGTTGTAATCTCAGCTTAGATTACAAGTTGCTTTACAAAATTTATTTATTTTTGGGAAAATAGGAAGTTTACGGATTTGATAATGATAGTTCTCATCTAATTGCTTACCTAATACAATTTCATACCATCAAAATGCTTTTAAAACAGTACGAATTATATACCTAAACCCGCCGAAAAGTTTCCGTTTGATTTTGTATTTTTATTTTCATGGTTCTCCAAAATTATTTTCTGCAGTTTTTGTGTTGAGCGGTTACTTCGCCTCGTACAGAGCCTGGATAGCACTCGTTATACAATATTTTGCAATATGCAGCCTTTTTCATAAAAAAAATATTCTTTAATTAACCTATGAAACTTCCGAAACCCAAAACTTAAGTAAAAGCAATTACTCTCTATGACAGACTATAACTTACACTACATACAGTACCCCCATTTATCGGTATGTGTATATGTACATGTATCATATACATATGTATGTAAAAGAAAAGCATATTGCTAAGCACTGTACTTTGGTGGGTAATAATACTTAATGATGCCCAGCATCGATTGAAAATTAGAAGTAACAACACAGAAATATTCATAAACAAGAACATAATTGTGTATTGGCCTTACAGCATTAACGATTTTCATAATTTACTATTTATGTACATTACAATAAATTTAACGACCCCCCATTAAAATATTTATTATCCTCGATGATTTTATGGCATTTTTATTTTATTCTTTCGTATTTTTTACGACAGTTCACTATGACTTGGCCAAGTTCCCTCTAATCCATAAATTGGTGACAATAGAACACACTATGCAACTAATTTGGGCTTGCTAGGGATAGTTAAGAAGGTTTGTTGATACTTTTATGAGCCCTGTGGGAAAAAGTAAAGTATTGTTGAAGATTTGGCTATTTGTTTTTAAGCAGCCTGTGCATTATAATTATATAAAAGTTAGTTTTTTTGAGGTTAGGTGGAAATGCTTAAAGTTGAAATATTGAAGAAACAATGCATAATTTTTTTTTATTGCAAAAAATTAAAAACTTTCAAACACATTGTTAAAAATTCGTAACAATTAACTGGTATAATTAATAAAGATAATAAAACGCTTCAAAATATGGGAATTCTGCAATTTCGGCACACACTGTATCAGCAGCAGGAAATATTAAAATATAAAACTTTTGCGATTGACGTCATTGTGCGTTATGATATTTGGAAAGATATTAAAAGTTCAAAATCGCGTATGTGTGTGTGCAAATACAATTTATAGCGAGTATTTGAAAAAAGAAAACAATTAAGTTTGCTAATGCTATTGTAAAATTATTAATATATGTATGTATGTAAATTTTACGACAGTTGTGTATCCCATTTTTGGTCAGTTGATTGTGTGCAAATTATTGTAATGCATACATATGTACATATCTATGTTTGTATGCCATATTTCTACATGAAATTTTTTCAACATATTTACTGCCTTCCTTAAGCTTAGCGACACAAAACTTAAAAGTAATAATTTCATACATTTTTATGACCTCGTAAATAGTTTTATTGCAGAAACTTGCCTTCTTATGGTCGATTGGGCACCAAATAGATAGGGAAGTTGGCTTTAAGTCGATTAAAATTTAATTATGTAATTCGATAAAATTAATTTACATAACTACAGGCATATGTATGTATAACAAGCTTATTAATAATTATTTGTAGAGATGCGCTTTAAGTATACATAAAAAGCCTAAAAGCATTTAGAGGCTTAAAAGTGTCCTATTTTATGAGCCTTACATACACGTAACATCAAATTTGACCCGGACCATTTAGACTGCGCACACAAGCTGAATCGATAAAAACTTTCCCAGATTGGCACTAACTTTTTTATGTTCGTGTAAAGTTTGAGCTCCACATTAGTTAGTGTATTTGGTAGATTTTTTTAACATGCGAACAGTTTGTCTGACGTTTTGTATCATGGACAAGTTTTGTGTTTCCAATGGAGTCTACCTTATTATGCATACACATAAGTAGTTAAGGATAAAAATCATTCAGTGAAGTTCGTGAAACCGTCGAAAACTTACCTTATGCGAGTTAAAGACGTTAACAACGAAAAAGTTAAAGGAACAGTGCATGGAAATTCCTGTTGGCATTAAAAAGATTGCAGAGGATCTCAACATCTCTTATAGATTGGCTTTCTGTTTTGGAGTTGAAGCGTGTCAATGCAAGACTCGTACCAAAAGACCTAACTGCGCTGTCACATTCTGGCATGACTGTGACTGATTTTTGGGCCAAACATGAAACGAGAGTCATTACTCAGCCGCCGTAGTCGCAAGTCCCTATAACTATCTGCTGTTTTCGAAACTAAAAAAATTCGCTTCAGGACGCACTATATTGAAGATCAAACTGCATGCAAACATAAAAAATCTTGTATCAATCAATGTTGGAGAAATTCCTCAAACTCAGCGTGGCAAAAATCAAAGAGAGAATATTTAAAGTTTTGGGATATAATAGGTTCATAAAAATAGATACATATGCTGGACTCTCATCTGGATTTTTTTCCTTCAAATGTGGTTACTGTGAGTGACGAACAAGACGAGAGGTTCGATCTGGATATTTCTTTAATGAAGAAGCGCTATGAAATGACTTAAAAACTTTCAAAATAGGCTCCTTCTGCGTCGATGCAGCGCTGCCAGCGCGATTTCCAAGCACTGAAGGCGTCACGGAAAGCATTCTCCGGAATAGCGAGTTACATGCTGCTTGGATCCCCTCTGACGTCTCAAAATGCTTGCATTTCATCGGCCTTTTTAGGCAAGGAAACAAAAGAGTCCGCGAGCTGTAGGGCGGCTGTGGAAACGTTGTGTTGCCGACCTTGGTTAGGTAGCTGTTCACAAGAAAGACAGTGTGAGCCGGGGCGTTGTCGGGATGCAACTTCCAATCGGCTGCGATGTCTTGTCGGACTCGATTGACCCTTTGTTTAGTCTCTTGAGGATTTCCACGAAAAGCTTGGCGTTGACGGTTTGTCCAGGAGGAACAAATTCATGGTGAACGATGCCTTTGATGTCAAAAAAGACAATGAGCATCGTTTTCACTTTGGATTTGCTCATTCTTTTGGTATTCATCAGCGACCTCTTCTCGGCCCTCCAAAAAGGCCTGGTGCCACCGAAACACACCACTTCTTGCTAAAGCAATATCTGAGTAAGCCTGCTTGATCATATCAAACGTCTCTGTCGCAGACTTATCGAGTTTTACACAGATCTTAATCGCGTACTCTGCTCTAACGAACCCTGCATTTTCGGCTTGTACTACTCACAGAAACACGTCGCGCGAAAATGTTTGTCCTGATACTCCAGGTGCTCGAAGACAACTGACCAGCCGCTCGTTCGTTAGCTAGGAATGGCCTTTACCGAATCCAGTCGGTGCGCAAACGCTCCGAAGTACAGCCGCGGTGGAAGGAAATCAATCATATTGCTTTCCAGACAAACCCTCTATATGTTTTGATGTCACAACATTCAAAATTTTGAATGAGTTTTCATGCGAGAAAAAAAATTAAAATTTTGTTAACCAGTGTAATTGAAGAAATCGTCAGAATGTTTACTAAGCGACCCTTTATTATTTATCAACAAACTAAATATCATTCAAATATATAAATAACAAGCTGTACCGCGTTAGCTAACATTTATTGAAAATAACAAACCAATATTGCCAATGTGTTTTGTTGGGAAGATTTTCGATTTTTCTTCAATATGCAAATATTTCTCATTTTGCTTTGATATTTCAACTCGCGGTATTTGCTTTGAATATTTAATTTGATTATTTTAGTTGCCTTTTTAGTATTTCTGCTTTGTTGTTGTTATTTGTCAATCTTCCGGCGGATGTCATATCGGCAATGCTTTACGGTTTTATGGTCACTACTCTTATTTGGTTATACATTTATTCATTTACATACACCAGCACATACACATGTGTGTATGTATGTATGTATATACACGTATCCCGTGTGCTAATAGACTGCGCTCCGAGAAACGTGAGCAGCATTTTGTTTTACCGAGAATTTCATTTCTAGAAAATTTTCCAAAAGCGATTTGCGTCTTTTTGATTAAATACTCGTAAATTTGCATTTATGCTCTTCCATGAAATTTGTACAATTGTAAACATGTAGAGGTACATATGTATGTATGTATGTGTTTGTATAATCATTTTCGGAATAAATAGATTTAACACTTATGTACATGGACAGAGTTCCAGTAGTCGTGGAATAATGCTCGGCTTCGTTTTTGTTAGGGGTTTACTTAATGCTCCCCTTAGTCCATAATGAAAAAAACACTAATCTGACAATCTTGTACGAAGATACTTTGTTGAAAAGTCACGTGTACCTCAGAAGTTTAACTGTGGAGTCAGTTGCCTTTATTCGGCCTTTGAAAATCTTCCCTACTAATAATGAACAGTAATAATAATAATTTTGAAAATTCCATTTTCTAAAGTAATAAAGTTTTCGGTAAGGAATAAAGCCAAAAATAAGACTAGTGTTGCCCCCTTGAGTCGTACCCTCATTACTGTAGTATGACAAAAACTATTTCTTTTCGTTATCTACGTCTTACTGTATATGTATGTATACATATATAATTATAAAATTGGCTTGTGATACTGTTATTATTACGGCTATAGGCCCTCATTACGTTTTCTGTTGATGCTTTCTTTATCTAAAGATCACTCTCAATTGGCTTTCAACTCGAGTGGCTTCCCATTTTTGATTTCAGTACGCTGTCTGATATGACGTACTTCGGGCTATGGTTGTGACCACCAGAAAAAAGGAACATGAATGTATAACTTTGTTTTAGTTTTTGTTTTTTACTTCGTTTTCTTGGGTGTCTTTTTAATTATATTAAATTGCTTTTCGACGCGATTTCCTCTTTCCAGCAGCAAAGCCCAAGCGACTTGCGTCGGTTTCGGCCGTTATACAGCTCGTTGCATGTTGTTGCCTGCTGCTGACTGCTGCTGTTGTTATTCTGTTCTGGTTGTGTTGTTGTGTTGCTGCTGGTTCGTCTTAATGATCATGACATGCCATTGGCACTTCCGTCTCCCGGGCAATCAGCCGTCGTCAACTGCCGCTCAATGATGCTGCTGCCATTGCCGATGTTACCGCTATTGTTGTTGTTGTTATTGCTGTTGCCGTGGCGCGGGCAATTTTCAACAACTGCCAATCGTTAGCAGAGACGGCATTTGCTGTAAATTGAGACGGACTGTCTATCTGTGGAAGGTTGTGTGCCTTCCTGTGCGAAAGCGATTTGCGCCGCTGTCTGTCAACGGTCAACAGTTGATAGTATTACGCGTATCCACACACACTCCCATGCATACGTTCAAAGAAAATACAAATATATATGTAGTATATACCATATGTTTGTGTAGAACTTTGTCCGCCCTAGCTGATACCTTGAGGGCTAATGCTTGTAATTGGCCGACACTTGATTTTTCAAAAACACTTCGTAGCAGTTCGACACATTCCGCTCTGCCACATGTCTCACTCATTTGCCAAACTATTTTTTACACACATATTTGCATGTACAATCATATGTACATACTTATTTGTTTATTTCCCCCGTTATACTTATTGATTTTGCGCTTTTTGTTAATTTTATTTTTCAGATTTGCAACAATTTTGGCTTTCGATGTGAAAGTGGAGCGTGAAGCGCAGGAGATGGCCGATTCGTTGGGTGTGAAAATATTCCAAGCTGACATTATTTATCATCTGTTTGACAAGTTTATGGCCTACCGTGAGGAGCTGAAGCAGAAGAAGCGCGAGGAATTCCGTTCGATTGCCGTCTTTCCATGCAAACTTAAGGTGAGTGCACTCCCATGAATAAATACTAAATTTTTCATATTTGTACACCCATATATATATGTACATATTTATGTACATACATACATGTTCTGTGCTTACATACATACTTAGTTATTTATGCTTAGACATGTACATATGTACGTATGCAGTTTTTGAGTTTTGAGAAATGCGATTCTGGAGCATAAATCAAAAATACAAAGTGCAAAATTGCTATTTCTTCATAATTGCTTTGGAGCACCAGCAAAATACATAAAATATAAAGTGGAATAATAAATCAATGTGTGCAGCATACAAGTGAAACTTTAGTGATTATTACGAATGCATTTTATACTACACATATATGCCTGGCACACTAATGGCTTCAATTAAAGCCGTTTTAATTCTGACTTCAAATCTGCCTGCAAATTAATTTAATTTGGAATCAGACGTTTTACGGACCTGCCAAGCGTTTTTCAAAAAATTAATAAATTAAATTGTATTTCACTTATATCCTTTAACTCCTCACTTCCTTACATTTAGCAGCTTTTTCCCACCCAGCAAAACCTCTTGAATTACATATTTATATTTTTTTAACTTAAACTTTATTTTTCTTGCTTCTACAAATCGATTTCTTATGCCTTTCTTCACCTAATAAAATTGCATAATTCTCATTGCAGATCCTGCCTCAATTTATTTTCAACAGTCGCGATCCCATAGTAATGGGTGTGATGGTGGAGAACGGTATTGTCAAAGTCGGCACACCGATTTGTGTACCCAGCCAAGAGGTGAGTTAAAAATCAAGGCATTTTAGGTATACAAAAATATTGTTATGTGAAAAACAAACATTACTAGACCAAAAATATTCTTAAATAAATAGCAACACGAGTCTAGAATATAATCCCAATTAAGCTGACACACGCAGTTTAATGAAAATTGTGGGAATGTGTGAGCTGATAAATGAAACAATGAGTATCCTTGTTCTCAACATATTCACTTTCAATTAATATATTCACAAACAATCGGCTTTCATTGTCCTCATACATTATATCTAAGTATATACATAGGTTATCATACATCAGTACATTTTGATGGCGTTAGGCGATTATACAAAAGGTGCTCAATCTATAGATGACCGAAATTTGGTTAAAAAAATTTAAAAATATTAATTTATAAATTTCGCAAAAATTACATCAACTTCACTTAATTTTAGAAGAGTTTTGAAAAATGCCTTTAAGGATCGTCAATTTGGGAGCACTTACGGGTTAGCTCTGTTATTTAACATATGTATCTTCGAGGTGTAAAAATACCATTGAGGGTTGGAAATTACTTTTAACATTTTCTTTAGGACCATTTGAAGTTAGTGGATGTGGGAGTTCGCAATATCGGCCCACACTGGCGCATATTGTATTATAAGTGAATTGTTTAATGCTAAAGCTGCCTAATTTGCACATATTCGTCCAACTCACCAATGTGTTTTGTGGTAGATAATGTCAGACCTTTATTTTTTTTACGTAATAGTGAGGAAAAGTGAGAAGTGAGTTCAAAGCAGAAATTTGCAAATCATTCTAATGCGTAGTTTCGCCCATCTACACATATGTATACAGACATACATACATATGCACCTTCGAATGTTGCACCATTTTTATTACACAACATATGCGGAAAGTTTCTATGTTTACACAGGTGCAAGCGTGAGTAGTTTTGAGAAATTCGCCTGATGATATATGTACATACGTACATAAGGTGTGCAAATAAATATCATTAAAATACTAAGCGTTATCAATGTTTACTTGCACACCCTTCAAGACTTGTGCAAATATGATTGCAAATTAAAATAGCAAAGGGGAAACTTCTAAGCCCCTTCCGACCTAAGAATAGTGAGTATTTTTATACTCTTACAACATGTTGTTACAGAGTATAAGAGTGTTGTTCACTTAATGGTTGTATGTATCATTTAAAACAATTTATTGAACCAATCGTTTCGTTCGTCAATTCTTTAAAAACTTTCAAAATAGGCTCCTTCTGCGTCGATGCAGCACTGCCAGCGCGGTTTACAAGCAATGAAGGCGTCACGGAAGGTCCGGAATAGCTTTGAGAGCCGAAGTGCCTTTCATCGGTATTTTAAAAAAAAAAAGTCCAGGGTTCACATCTTGGCTGTAGGACCAAGGATGTCAGCCTTGGTTAGGTAGCTGTTCACAAGAAAGGCGTTGTGAGCCAGGGCGTTGTCCAATAGTCGCAATTTCTGGTCGTCAGTGAACACTTTTGGGACCATCTTCGCACACACCTTGCGCATGTTCAAGTGCTCCGTCATAATGTCATGAACCAAATTAAAATCAAAAATTTGTGGAATCGGGTCAATACTTCCCTGAGCCCCCTTAAACCTAATATAAATATTTTTCGAATTACCGGGTGACGTTACACTGCATATACCGGCCAATATTTGAGTTAGCTCAGTGAAAATTACAGAGTGTGTGTTTGCTCATAAAAGCGTATCTTTGTGCCTAAAATAGATAAACTTGGGTGGAAACTTGACCTAGCTCCCATATAATTAATATCAGGATTTTCTGATAACTTTACTACATATTATTGATGATTGTATGCAAGGTACCTTAATAAAATGACAATGTATTTAGTATGTGGCATGATAATAGCTAACATCGGGTCGATACTACCCCAACTTCCATATACTACATATAATGATTTTCAAGCCTTATGCCGAATATATGGATCAGTGTATGGGTTATATATAGTATATATATATATGTTTATATAAAATTGCTTAGATTCCGTTCATTTGGTGGAGTTTTTACACCTTAAGGTATTTCCCTGGCATTGATTCCTGCAAGTTGCAAGAGTATAAAATGTACGATTGCATCCGAACTTACCCCTTCCTTACTTGTTTATAATTACCATATGCCAAAAGTCCCTATCGATAGTTGGAAATCATAACAATTGCGACCCCAATTTTAGCATCTCATGGTCTACTAAATATTTGTTTAATCAAGAATTAAATTGCGTCTCAAAAATAAAAATATTCAAAATTGATAGAACTCTTTACTTTTAGCTTAAAAGAGTTGAAATCTTTATAAACTATCCAGTGTGAAAAGCGGAAATAATTTCCCTAATCTTCAGTTGTTCTAATTTGCTGGTAAATCCAATATTTTCCGATAAATTAGCACGAAACTTTACTTTTTTATATATTAATGATTACATTTTATACATACATACATATATGGTAATACTTACATTATGTTTGTAGTGGACATTTTTAACCGATAAAGACATGTAAGTTAGTTCGAAAAGTCTTTTGTAATTGGCATTGTAAAAAGCATTCGATTTCTTTGTGAATAGATCTAGTTTAGCTGACATTAGGAGGTCTTCATTAATTCATATAATAATAAATCGTAACCTAGTCGGTAATGTGACAATTTAGTCCGCCCGTAATAAGCTTAATATACATACTATGTATCCCAAATCGTTAAAGTTAAGTCCACTTCACTAAATAAATGTATCAGAATCATTAAAGGTGACATCCAATAAGGTATGAAAGGGCTTAAGAAGAGCCGGCATTAAAATTTATTATTAATTAAAAGTGAATGTGACACCGTTCCCTTTGGTGAAATCCCATATCTGAAGTTTGTTCGACCAACTGCAACAAAATTCTTTGCTTAATATTATCCTGACATTACTGTGTAACGGTATGGACCGCAACCACGCCTACTTATAAAACATTCCAAATATTCTTCCATTCTTATTCGAATGAAGCACCAAAGAATATATTGGAAAAAAACTTTTCAAAAATTAGATGCTCTCAAGTCCAAAATTGATCAAAATCAGATCACATAATCATGTAATATATGTGTGTAATCAGATACCAAACATGATTGTAACCGTTCACTCTTTCGTCGAAAAATGAATGTTGAATTCTTTCGCAACATTCCTTTCTATACAATTTTGAAAACACCTGAAGTTATTTTTCCGTCTTTAATGCTTGCAAGTTGCGAGAGTACAAAATGTTAGGAACTTACCCCTTCCTTTCTTTTTACAAATATTGTTTTTGTATGCCTGCTGCAGGGCATTTTTGCAAAAATTATGTGCAACAAAGGTTGAACGATTCGATTTATTTCACTATACATACATATATGGAGATATGTACATTATTTATTTATTCCTATATGTATGTATTTCTAAATGTCAATTTCCTATCTGTCCTCGTCGCGATCGAGAGTGCGATTGCGTAAGTGTACAATTTCCTTTCCATTAGCAGCAAATCAATTGTTTCCTCTAAAGTCAAATATGAATTTAAATCAATTTGGCATATCCTCTTTAGCTCGCCTGCAAAGAAAGCAATCTACGTGCCTTGCCTTGCCTTGCCATGCCATGCTATGCGTTTGCTAATTTATTTTTAGTAAAAAAGGCAATTGGTCTTCCTGCCCGCTTACCAAATCAGCTTTTAACTTGTTCCTTCATGCCACAACTGTTACGTACAAGCCGCAGACACAACCAAAGTGGTTTGTTCCTTTCGCTGCGTCGCACAGCCGTTGCCACTGCGCTGTCGCTGTCGCTGCCGGATTCACATTTAACGCAACGTAATTATAGCTTCCTCAATTATCCACACTGCGCTGCTATCCGGTCGAAGCTTCTGCACCTTTGTCGTTGGCCAACGCTAGATGCTCACATATGTCCATATTATGCCGTGTACCTGTGTATGTTTGTGTGTAGGAACATGCATGAGCGGGAGCACTTTGTTCCAAAGTTCTGATAACCTGTTGGCTTTCGTTGTCAATATCAGCTGAGTGCATTTTCAGGTTTTATGTGGACACATCGGTACGTACGCCTGCCTCGGTGAGTACATAAGTATGCGCAGATGTGCATGCATCTCCCTTCTTCCTTTGCCGAACAGGATATTCACGTCAATTTATTGAAGACGGGCTCATTACATATGTATATGCAATTTCCTTTCATGAAATTGTTGCAAATTGCCGACGTCGCGGCCTTAGCACTCACCTTGTAGCTTTGTTGTTGTATTTTGTATAAAACTGGTTTTCGGTCGAGTGGCGAATATTCCACTATTAGCGATAGATTTAGTTATCCAAGTGTTTCTAATAGATAAATGGTTATCTCTGGGCTCATCAAAAAAAAGAAAAATGCGAGAGCGAAAGTAGACCGTCTTTGTAGGGGATTAATTCTAGAAGTGCAACTAAAGATGCAGTGCACTTATATCTATAATAATTTTGAAGGCATTTATGTATTTCTCATCATATCTAATATAGCAGCGCTTCGTCGATCAAGCGCAGTTATTATATGGATATGATGAGTGTTAAGCAACATAATCGCTACTTAAGCTTAGAAAGTCGCAGATGCCATGTCTTCAATTTTTGCAATATTTCTTCGACAACTCTTTGTGTTGTTTAAATCTGCAGGTTAGCATGGAACTTACCCTTTCATTAAATGCCAGAAGTATATTTTAAAACCACATGCGTTTCCTGATTAACGAGTTTCTTTTCCCAAGAAAGTCAAATCGCCAACCACTTTTGATATCCGCAATCAACATTAGGACGCTTTCAAAGCAACGAAGTGGTCAAGTAAGCTAAAGGACAGTAAACCACTTCCACTTCCGAGTTCAAAAATTATACAATGTCTGAAAAAATAGCCGCAATACATAAGTAAGTGTGCTTAGACAGTCGCGAGCGCTAAAATTGTAGAGAATGAGCTCACAATACAGCTCAGAATTGGTTAGAAAGCAATACAAATCAGTTTCGGTATTGAAGTCATTGGCTCTACAACATCATAGTAAAGCTCATTATGTTCTATGGAGTCTTTATGCGATGGAGGGCTCTAGAAAATATCACATTTGCAAAGATACTCGAGCACTCGAGTGGGCGGCGCTCATCAGCATGCATGGTGCACTAAGGTCCACTTCAACCATGACAACTATCAGAAGCTCTCTATCTACTCCAGTTTCAGATTTCCTGACTATAGTGTCTTCCAAGCCGAGGTTGCAGCCATTACGGTAGCAGTATATATGCTGCTCCGGAGTGTAGCCTCCTTCAGAGAAGTGACCATTCACTCAAATAGCAGAGCGACGATACTAGCCTTCAACTCATTTACAGTGCGTTCATGGTTGGTCGAGGAATGCCTAAACTCACTATTAATATCGTTTGTCATTGTGATAAGACTGGTATGGTTGCTACATCATAGCGGAATCGCAGGAAATTGCAAAGCTGATGAGCTAGCAAGAAAATCACCCTAGAACCGGAAGCGGTAGATTAGGAGCGGATCGGTGCTCCCATATCCTGTTGTGTTCTACTACTAGATAGCGGGGCTTCGCGGAAGCTGTCGCAGAAGCCTTTTAGTCCAAGGTTGATCCCAGGAGATCTAGTTATCTCTCTGCAAGGCTAGCTTCTCTCTAGTTGTGGGGCTTTTAACAGGCCATTACTACACTTAGTAGTCCACGTGCGATCTTCGAAAAATTGTAGCCTGTAAATATAACATATGTGCAACTTACCTACACTACAATTTTCTTGAACACAACTGTATGTGGTGCAACAACAACATACATATATTCATTTGAGGGTTGTTGACACAAATTTTTCAGGTAGCATGACAGTGTCACCTTTCTCCCTGAAAAGAACCAATTCAAAAACTCAAAGTAAACTGACACCAAAACAGCATAAAGGTATGATTGAATAAACACCAACACGCACACGTACACACGTGGTGTATATGACGTCGCCTGCAGACATGTTATAAACATGTGTTGTGAACTGCAATATCAATTTGGTAGCCGTTGACCGTTGGCTTACAGTCCGGTCGGAACGTTTGTCATTTCTACTCAAAAGGTTAAATTTTCATATAATCAACTCTCTACCCCTTGGCAAGTTGTCGGTACAATGGCTTTTGAACCGTAGGGTATGACACATTGACAACAGCCATTTGACACCTGAATAAACCTTAGACACATGCATGAGGCAGCCGTCAATGGCCGTGATTGAGCAAGAAGTAAAGGACTCTCACTTTGACTTTAAACTGAAAACGTTAAGGCTCTTCATATTTCAGTTCGGTGATTTCAACACTTTTGCATATGTTAGCTCACACCAGGGACTTGGCGGTAATTACTTGCTGATTTGAGGCTACATCTGTCCAGAGCCGGCACGGAAATCCTTTGATTGTTTGTCCGTTGCGAGCGGCAGAAAAAAATAACACTTCAGCCTCATTTGCTCTTTCAAATAATTCATTTAAATAGGCAATAAGAAGCGTGCAGATAAAAGAAAATACTGTCATGAAAATCCATTGTCCTCTGCAAGTATTCACGGCTAAAATATTTCTTACATTTTATGTACTTATAACAGCAAAATTAAGTTTGGAGTCGTGCAATTTTAAAACGGAATAGATACCTGAGATAAATTACTACAATTAGTCTCTTCAAAATTACTCCCAAAAGTTTAATAATCGTCTTAAATATTGGTTAAAGTAATTGTGAGAGTTTTTCTTGGTCTTTGTTGAGATAGTTTCTTTCTAACTTTTGTATCAAATATTTAAGTTTCGTGGGAAAGAGGAACTCACAACCTCAGCCGAAACTAGCGATTGAGATGAGCTAATTATTTTTTTTCTAATAAATTCTTGCACAAATTTCCATGAAAGGGTTCCAAAAAAATATGGAGATAGGACATTAATGCTTTGAGGATCATGTTTTCTTGATGTTATTGATATCTCTAAGAGCGGTGGATGACCGACTCCGCGACAAATTTTCTATGATTGCTTGATCACGTCTATCAAATTTGATTTTATTTTTTAAATTTGAAGATTTTTTGACTGTTTTGGAACTGCTAAGCTCACAACTGTTTGTCGGTCTATGAAATAGGAGTTCTCGGGTAACACAAGGAACAAATATCTGTCCAAATGAGATCCATCGATATAAGATCAACCCTACGACCTAAAGTAACGTTTGGAACACACAGAAGAAAACGTCGGAAATTCTATAAAATGCATACATAAATGATTAGCGTGTCCAGAGTTTGTACGGAAAGTCATATGACTAAGTCGATTTAAAACAAAAATTTATTGAACCAATCGTTAAAATTCTTTAAAAACTTTCAAAATAGGCTCCTTCTGCATCAATGCAGTGCTGCCAGCGCGATTTCCAAACATTGAAGGCGCCACGGAAGACATTCTCCGGAATAGCCTTGACAGCCGAGCTTAATCGCGTACCTCTGCTCTAACGAACGCTGCATCACAGAAACAAGTCGCACGAAAATGTTTGTTTTAGCTCTCCAGGTGTTCGAAGATAACTGACCGCTCGTTCGTTAGCTAGGAACGCTCTCTACCGAATCCAGTCGGTGCGCGCACGTTCCAAGGTACAGTCGCGGCGAAAGAAAATCAGTCCTATTACTTTCCGGACAAACCCTGTATTATCCAAAACGACTTTATAGCATATTACTGCCATTCAAGCTGAACGATCGGAATGAAGTTTTTGTATGGAAAATTTATTTTTTGTGAAGTGTATTATAGCTTCGGTGTAGCCGAAATTTTCATTTTTGTCTTGGTTTCATTAAGAAAGATAAAATCTTATTTACATATAGAATATATGTATGTGAAAACGATAATACCTAAAATCAGCAGAAAATAACGAATTTTCAATTCATATTTAACACCCATTCACAACTCGAAATTAAATATGCTTATCGGACACGAACGTGTTTGCGTCGATTTTTATGAGATAATCCCCTCGTTGCACATGCAGCAGCCGCTCAGAGCCTTCTTATACATATTTATATAGGAATCTTGGCAAGTTAATGCACAAATAAAATTATCGCCGATTTCGTGTCGTGGCATAAAATCCTGCACAACGACAAACCAGAACAAAGGAAGATGTCAGCGGAAACCTTCCTGTTTCTGTAAACAAAAAGACATACGACAACACTAACACTTACAAAAATGCGTAACTGCATATATCCCCTTGCACAAGCCATTCAAGTGGTCGGCCTTCGACTTCGAGTGAAAGCAAATGGGACGTGTTGCAGACATGCTGCTTAGTGCCGCGTCGAGTGGATATTTGCATTAGGCAAATGTAAAACGGAAGTATTTTTAACTACTTCCGACTCCAGCTGTGAAGTGGCATGTTCTACCTAAGCGCAGCTAAACAGCAAGGCGAAACCTACAAAAAATAATCTTAATTTAGGTCACATGCAGCGGCGTCGCGTTGAGTGAATGAGTAATGAATGAATGATTTAAACAATGTACATATACTATATATGTATGTATTATATGTATGTATGGCTGTAGTGTGCGGCATGTAAGCGGTCGTGTATGTGTATGTGCCCTTACGCGGCAGCTGCCCCTTTTAGCAATCGGCTCGTTCTGTGGCCGCATGCCCGCTTCTTTCACTGAGAATGCCTGCCTGCTGGTCGTCCGTCTGTCTTACTGCCAGCTAATGCATGTGACTGCTTTACTTCCGGAACGGTTTATTAAAATTACTTGTTCCGGTTTTCTTTTTTTTTCATTGCTTTACGCTCGTTCTTCATTTAGCCTTCCGCTCCTCTGTTGTCACGCCGGCTGTTTGCATTGTTGTTATTTTTCGTATTTATACACTTTGTTTTCTCCTTATTTTTACGTTTTCTGTACATGGGCCATATGCCTCTGTACGGTATGCTAATGCCCATTCATACTTTGTTATATTCACTCGTCTTTCATTCATAAATTCTGAGGATTTCGATGGCGTGGCGTGCCAGCGTCGTAATTAACAAAGGGTCTGTGTGAGCGCGTGAATGGAGTCTGTCGAATTCGTTGAAATAAAGCTGCGTAGATTCATTGCGTTTAATTTATTCTTTCCGTTCGCCGTCCGCTTAGTTTCTTGCGAATAATTAAGTATTAAGGAATTGTTAGTTTTGTTGTTTATTTTAATTCTACGTAATTACTAACGCATAAAATTGAGTTGAATTTGGTTGTCTGCGCATGCGCTTTGTATATGGTATCAGTACATATCCTTGTCAAGTCGCATATAAATCAAAAATCCGATAATGCATTGATTGCTGCTCAGCCGCCGACGATCGCTCATCCATGCAGACGTGATCCGTCAATGTCTGACGGAGTTAAAATAATTTGCTGATTTGGGGTTGTCAAAGTGAAGTAACTATTCCGCGCTTAAACGAGCCGTGAGTGAATTTAAAATGAGAATATTTAGATTTTCTTTAACTTGTTGCCTTTTGTTTTTAGATTATTCATATCTGCGTTGTCTGTTTTTTGTACTTCAAAATATCAATCTCACATACCATACCAATACCATCTCACCAGAGAAGCTCTGAGTTAAAGATTCAAATTGATTCGTAATATATTTAGGCTCAACCACTTTTTTATCGAAGATTATAGTGAAAACTTCGTTTTTTTTTATAAACGTGTGAAATGTGTTATTTAAAAAGTTGAAGTTCATTGTGAAAACAGGATCGACACACACCACCTCTTTGTCGACTTTAACTCTGCTTTGACAACACGAAAAGGAGTTGACTTTATGCCGGTATGGCAGAATCCCCGCAAAACTAATAAGGCTGTGTAAACTGACGTTGAGCAACACCAAAAGCTCCGTCAGGTTCGGGAAATACTTTTCGAGCCGTTCGATATCAAACGAGACTTCAGAAAAGGCGACTCCCTATCGTTCGACTTCTTCAATCTATTGTGGAGAAAATAATTCGAGCTACACATCTGAGTGGAGAAGGTACCATCTTCTATAAAGTGTTCTGGCATACGCCGATGATGTTGATATCATTGTTCTCAATAACCGCGCCGTTAGTTTTGCTTTCTCCAGTCTGGATAAGGTTGCGAGTCACTCATTATTCCCGTCCTGCTATATGGTGCAGAGGCATGGACGATGACAACAACTGATGAGCCGACGTTGCGAGTTTTTGAGAGAAAGATTCTGCAAAAGATTTAGGGTCCTTTGCGCATTGGCAACGGCGAATATCGCAGTCTATGGAAAAAAGAGCTGTACGAGATATACGACGCCATTGGCATAGTACAATGAATTAAAAGCCAACGACTACGCCGGCTAGGTCATGTCGTTCGAATGGTTGGAAACTCTTCAGCTCTGAGAGTATTCGACGCGTTACGACTTTCACATTTCACTTTCTACCGTGCCATTTTTAGGGAATTTTTCGGGAATTCGTTTTTCACCTTTTGCGAATGCAGATATACCAACCAGATTTTATTCTGTTTCGTTTGGCCTTTCGATTGTTTGTATTTCTTTGGTTTGCTTCGTGCATGTTTTCAGTATCTCGATTATTCTTGTTTTGTACCTTTTTCTGCTCTCCGTCGGATGCAGTAAACGCACTCAATCGGACTTCTTTACAAGCTGATGACTGATTCGTCTGCCCCTAAAAACGGCAAATGCAATCTCTACTTCCTATCATTGGCTTCTCGTTTTTCAACGAAATTTCGCGGGAGTTTCGCCTTAATTTAGTGTTTCCTGTTGGCAAAAACAACTTCATCAATGAATGTGAGCGAAAAAATGGAAACTTTACGACACTCGATTGCGTTTTCGGCACCCACGCTATTTATAATGATTTTTATTTTATAAATATCCGCCGAGTTTATTTTAGCAAATAATCTGTGTGCTTAAGAATAGCACAAGAGAAAAAAGTTCATACAATTTTATAAATATTTAGCTAGACACCAACTACAGTAATCCTCTAAGGCTCATAAATTTCATTGATGGCCAAAATGAAAAACCAGACGAGAATCTAAAATTTTTCAATGCTTTCAAGATTGCGTTGAATCATACAAAAGTTCTTTGCTGTTTATTTATTTTTTAATGAATTTTGTTGACCGTTTTTGTGGTCGTTTGATATTTGGTGTTGTAGTTGTTGAATGTGAATGGATTTCGAAAATAGACGACATCCGGTCTATGAACGCGGCCGCTTAAGAATACAAAAATATGCACAAGCAAAAGACGCTTATGAGCATACCCTGTAGGAAATGCAACAAACTGGAATCGGTGCGAGAGTGGGTCGATAATTCCTTAAAAGTGATCGGTTTTGTCAGTTTTAGTATTTAATTTACCTTATTAATTAGTTTTATGAAGCACATTGAACTATTTGCTCACGCCTTGAAAACTTGAACGGCATGGTGCCAGTGTTGGGGAATGCGCGTCCAGAAATGCTTATCATTACTTCCCTACTAGTTCATGCCCGTCATTTTGAATATTTGTGAAGTAGACGCATTTAGTCGTAAATTTTCCCAACAAAGCTCCTACTAAGCTCATACCCACAAGCTAATTGCTACATTTGCACACACACACACACATGCATGTTCAATTCCAATAATTTTTAAGCAATACAAAAACAAAAATAAAGGGGAAAAAATTAAATTGATTCAAGATTTTCGGCCAAGAAATAAAAGTAAAAATATAAAACTAAAAAATTCATGAATGAAGGGAACGCGGAGCCAGCGTTTTCAGAATCCAAAACACACATGTGTGGTTGTGTGCGTGCGCGTGATATTTAAGGCATGTGTGGGCACTGAATGTGCGTCTGCTAGATATGTGGGCGCGCACGTTCATATCCCAAATACATACAAACTTGTGTGTGTGTGAAAATGCCCACTTCAAAAATTAATTTGTTTGCTGTCAACACAGACAGACACTGGGCCGAAATCTGCAGCTGCACTTTCAGCCGCTATTTGCTTCTATTAACTCAAATACACACATACATACATGCACAAGTGTGCGTTCGGTAATTAGGCGGCATTAATTTGTGCTCACCTGCCAGCATAATGCACTTTCTAAAGTCCAATTTTGTAGAAATTAATAAATGT
Source organism: Bactrocera dorsalis (assembly GCF_023373825.1). NCBI lineage: Eukaryota > Metazoa > Arthropoda > Insecta > Diptera > Tephritidae > Bactrocera > Bactrocera dorsalis. The sequence continues at coordinate 6,487,601 of NC_064307.1, forward strand.
AGCTAAGACATGCATACTAACTATAGACGACTATTGGAACATTTACTGCTAACTTTTGTGGATATGTGTATGTGTGTGATTTTTTTTGAGTTTTCACCGTTTTGACATCATGGGCAGGAAATAGTTGATATCCCGTTTCTATATAGCATGCATATATCTTGATTCGTAAACACATTTGTTAGCAGCCACGAAGACGGCGGCACTTTTGCGCTTTTATAAAATTATTTTTTTTTTGTCGGATGAGCCGCAAAATTGTGTGTTCTCATTCAATGCTCAAGTTTTAGGATCGTTTCATCATTTCGTTACTTTTCATATTATTCGAAGATTTACATAATATTTTACTGTACATTCGTCGAAATATTTTTTTTCTATGTTCGTACGACAGTCAGTGACATCTGTGCCAAATGTCACATCAAAATAATCATTAGTGTTTAGTATACGCCGGTTTTTCTAAAGTACATTAATTGCTTTCGGCGATTTTTACGATGAATGAAATTATTCAGCAAAGAAGTTCCATCAAATTTCTTGTGCCGAAACCTGCAGAATTTTGAAAAAGGACTTCGCTGATAATTTTTTATTGCGAGCAAGTGTTTTTGATTGGTAGAAAGTATACAAAGCGAGTCGAGGACGCGTTGACGACGAATCATGTCTAGGAAGGTCATCAGTATCAACTGATCAACAAGTCATATATAATAAAGGAATTGGTGCGTGAGAATCGACGATTAAAAGTCAGATATCTTATTGGCACCATTCGAATACTGGAAGGATACGTGAACACAATTTTGGGCTTAAGACAAGTGAAAGAACGATTGGTTCAAAAATCACTCAATTAAACAGCGTCGCATTAATGTCTGTGAAACAATGCTTTCCGACTACCAGGATGTCATGAAACCAATTATTACTGTGGATGAGTCTTGGATCTATACTTACGATCTGGTAACAGACGATCAATCGCCTGGGTGAGTCGAATCCAAAATAAAACAGTTTAATCCGATTATCGAGTTGTGCTGCACTCCGAATTCCTAGCGGCTGGTCAAACTCTCAACAAGGAATACTATTTGAGCCTTATGCGTTGTTTTGTAAATAGAGGCCGGAATTATGGGCCAACAACTCTTGATTTTTTCACCACGATAATGCACCGTCGCATACTCCATTGATTTTTCATGAGTTTTTTTGCCAAATTTTCGACCAATATCGTTCCGTAGCCACCGTTTTTGCCTGATTTAGTGCCGTGTGACTTCTGGCTATTCAACAAACTCAAACGACCGCTCCAAGGAACCGTTTTGAGTCAGTCGCAGACATTAAACGTGAATCGCCACGCGCAGGTTATTTCGCAAATTGACTTTAACAACTGTTTTGAGGATTGGAAAAAACGTTGGCACAAGTGTTTTGGTGCCAAGAGGGATTACTTAAATAAAGAATTTTAAAATTATGAACAAAATCTTACTATTTGTTCCTCAAGGTAGTAAATATAGCTCTGCATGTATTGGTACTCTGTGTGGCACTCCTGAAATATCCAAAAGATTGAAATATTTTACAGCAGATATATTTAATCGGTTGCTCTACGTCGATTCTAGCGTCTTTAAAGATATTGGGCTCTCCGATAAGAGTGCTATGATTTCTTCAAAAAAAAAAAAAAAAAATTATTAAGGAAATTCAAATGTTTTTTTATTGAAGTATGTTCGATTCATTGAGTTCTAAATATAACATCATTCAAATGGTCTCCACGACTTCTTTTGGCAGAAACGAATTCGAAGAACTCAATTTTTGGCACATTTTTCACTAAATCAAAACGTATGTAATGAATAGCACGTTCAATATTGACTTCTAAAGCTTCAGGAGAGTCTGATTTATTGCTAAAAACCATTGACTTAGAATAACCCCACAAGAAGTAGTCTAAATGGAGGCCCATCTATCTCACTATTTTTTGAAATAATCGAATCTCCAAACTGTTCTCGCAATAATTCGGTTGTTGCACGTGCTGTATGGCATGTAACCGTGTCTTGTTGGACTCGGTACAGATATGAAGATCAGTCTTTGGATCTTTATCTTTTTCGTAGATTCTTAGAAAAAATCACACTTTACTATACATGAGTTTTGTAAACAGAATGAAAAGAAGTAGAAACGCGTATCCTTAACCAAAACAACTATGAGTAGATTACGGGACTCAAAGATGGAAAATTTTTAACCATTCTCAAACATTTGAGTAACTGGAAATGAGTATTGCTTACGTTATTCTAAGTTATTTCAATCAGTACATTAAATTTAAGATGAAGTTTGTAAAATATTTGATACACTAAATTTTATATTCTTTCTTTCATTGCAGTTTGTGGACATCGGCATAGTTACATCCATCGAATCGAATCACAAGCAAATAGAAAGTGCTCGAAAAGGACAAGAGATTTGCATAAAAATCGAGCCGATTCCCGGTGAATCGCCAAAAATGTTTGGGCGTCATTTCGACGCGGACGATATGCTTGTGAGCAAGGTAAGTGCATTAACACCGTTGATTTGAACATTGAATATACATACGAGGTATAACAATTATGTAATGAGACTGATTCCATAAAAACCGTATATTTTAAAATTATTCTACAACTCTGGCATACCCTTCAAAATAGTCCCCTTGGACAGCTATACAGTGATTCCAGCGCGTTTTCCATGCTTCGTAACATTTCTGGAACGCTTCGACTGGGATGTCCGCGAGTACCCTCGCCACGGCCGCCTGGATGTCCGTAATCGACTCAAAATGGGTTCCTTTGACCACCGATTTTGTTTTAGGAAACAAAAAAAGTCACAGGGTGACATGTCGGGCGAATAAGGCGGCTGTTGCAACACGGCGATCCCTTTGGAGGCCAAATACTGGGACACGCTGAGGGCGGTTTGGCACGGCGCGTTGTCGTGATGAAGGATCCAGTTACGAGCGATGTCTGGGCGCACCCTGTTGACTTGTTTTCGCAATCTTTCGAGTACTTGGCAATAGTAGACTTGATTCACAATTTTCCCCGGTGGAACGAATTCTTTGTGGACGATTCCACGGCTATCAAAAAAGGCAATAATCATCGTTTTCACCTTCGACTTGCTCATGCGAGCTTTTTCGGGCGGGGGGCGCGCGGAGACAACCATTGTGAGCTTTGGCGTTTGGTTTCCACGACTAAGAGCACTATCACCATACACTCTTACAATTTTAGCGTATGTTTCCGAAGCTGTTTCGCCCAATCTGGCGCAAAATTTTATCGCGACGCGTTGCTCTTGATTTCGTTTTTCCATTTTCGTGACAAGCACTACAAACACACGTCTACTCAACTTGACGCAGCAGGCGAACTAAACAAGTTAGAGCGATGGTACATATATCAATGGAGAGGGGAGAGATGCCCGAAAAAGAGAAAGGGAATTTCGAGGTCACAGGTTTACCACAATCGCGGCAATAAAATCAGTCTCATTACTTAATTGTCAAACCTTGTATGCATATGAATGTTCATCGATATGTAAATATGTGCGAACAATTCTCGCTTTATCATCAAATTTGTAAATAATATGGTGTAAAACTTTGCATTAAACTGAAAATTTTCACTCGTACTTTTCTCCCTAAGGAGATGCTCATTTTTTTTATTAAATTTTTTTGTTATGGATTATTGTGTAAGGCAATGGTGCAATCTTGGAAAAATTCAGATCGGAACACTAGAGCATATAGCTGCCATACAAACTGAACTTTTCTAATTCCGATATCTAGTTCTTGTAAGGGACCTATTGTATTTGCGAAGAGTATTTTAGCATCGGTGCAACTTCATCAAATTTTTCGCCGACCTTCCCCATAATCTAATACTCACGCAGTTACACAGAAGTATTGAAGCGTGAAAAGTTCAAAGCGTATACATAAATACCCACGTTACCGCATATGTGTACATATGTATGTGTGTACTACATACTTACAATCAGCTCTAATATCAAAGCTTTAAAAGCATGAGGTTGCTCATACGCAGTGACTCTCTACTGAAAGCAGCTTGAATTAGACCACAAGTTCACACACTAATGTAAATAAATACACATATGTAAATATATACATATGTGGATATGTATGTAAATATGTATGTCTATGCTTATGTAAATATTTATATGCCTTTCCATATCGCTGCTGAGAGTGGATTGAAGGATGTTTGAGTTATTTTTATGTAATGTAGAGATTATTTGATAGCGCTGCGATAATGCTTCGCAATAGTTGTTGTGTTTCATGACGTCAATCCTATGTTTGCCTATCACCTGAATAGTGTTATGCTCACTGTATCCACACAAAAGACGACGTCATAGCCAATCTGCCACGTTATGTGCGCTTATACCGTTTTCTTTTTTTGTGAAATGTCTTCTTTACTGTGGATAATATAATTTGATATTACAACAGCAAATGCGAATAAAAAACTTCTGCTTCTGCTGACACTGATTGTCGTGTGGACCACTCAACGCGTCTGTAAAATATATGTTTTATGGCTGGTTAACGGCGTTGAAGAGTTATATAAGTGAGTAAATGCGTCAGTCAAAAATATCTGCCTCCGCAGTGAGCTATTTCTATTTACCGTTATTTCGTTATAAACCCCTATCATATTACAGAATTTATTTTAAACGTCGCAGCGGAAAGGTTGAGTTAAAAATAGTGATGAAAGGATGTCAACCTTAAACAGAATTTAACTATAAATCAAAGGCAGTTCGATTTACAGTCCAAAGTGCACGTGTGCGTAGGTAATGCAGTACATATTTGAGCCCACAGTTCTCAGTACTACCAAATCCGTCTCTTACGACTTCATTCCTCACCCATCCTCTACGCCTAGACTAATCCAGCTGAGCCTTGAGTCACTTTGTGCAATTGCAGTCGTTGTCCTCGTTTCATTCATGGCACTTGGTCCACATATGTATTTATGTATGTATTTATGTACGTTTGTATGTGTGAATGGGCAATAACTTGGCAAACAAAATGCATTCACCGTTGCCGGTTCGTGGCCGCCTCCATTGCGCCCCTGCTGTGCTTTCGCCGCTCCACTTGCTGTTCAACGTCGCTGACGTCAGTGGTCACCTTCTGGTTTATTGCAGCCGGTCGTTGACATTCCAGCCGGCAGCTTTTCTGCAATAACCCATTTTCAGGTTATTGCATTTAGTCTTCTTTACCTAGCACAACGCATGCACTTGCATATTAAGCACCCCACCCCTGCGCTTTTTGTATGCGCTGCAGTTGCTGAATTGACCTAGATTTTGGAACTCGCTGCGCTCGTTATTTATTCTGTTGAATGAAATGTTTGTTGTTGTCACCGCTGAGTTTACCGCTTGGGGTTGAGTAGATGCTATTTTTAGTTGATTGTGACCTCAACGACACACGATATGACCTCAATTGTGTTAGTATTTGTTACTTTTATTTGAAGGGTCAAAACTCATTCAAAAAACTTTTAAGGACTTCCAAAAGTGTAGCGTCTTTACGAGCAAGCCATTTATCATATTGAAGCTTATTTGGGGAACAATTTTGTAGATAAAGAAGATACAAGTGTAGGAAAGTAAAAAATATTTTTTTCGGTTTTCTTGAAATGTTTATAAAGCGAGAGTCGAGAGAGTAGATTGTGACAAAAAAGCACCCGGAAATCGTAATTATATTCCCGGAGTGAATGACATTTCAAAAAAAAGTATTTTGCTAAGTTGGTAGGACTGACCTTAATTACTATGCCAAATATGAGTGAGTTTCAACAAAGCCTTCAAAGACGGTCGAGAGATCGTTGAAGACATGCCTCGGTATAAACGACCTTCAATCTCTTCAACTGATGAAAATATTAAAAAAGTGAAAGATGTGGTGCTTGAAAATCATCAGGCAAGTGTTATAGAGTCCGTACAAATGATGTTTTGAGTATGAAGATAAAATAAAATTCGTTGAAGGCCATCCCTAAAAATGCTTATGAAAAGTGTTTCGAGGACTTCAAAAGTCGTTGGCTTAAGTGTATTTCATCTAGTGAGGGTGTTTTGTGCTTTATTTACAATTTCCGGGTACTTTTTGGTCATAATGCATTCAAGGAAAAATGTTATTCTCATTTCAGTTTTCTCAGATTCATTTTTATTGGCATTTTTTTTTAAATATTTCTCGTAAAGGTGTTTATATAAATATCACTTCGTACTTCATACTTTTCGAATTTTTTACTCCAATGTATTCGACACGCTCTGCTTGCTGCCATTTCATCCATTTTTCCTTATTGCATTACTTATTCTTATTTTTATATCTTCGTCCGTTATTTCGACTAATACGAACCATCTGCTCTCTCTTTCTCAACTTTCAGATATCACGTCAAAGCATCGACGCCTGCAAGGACTATTTCCGTGATGATCTAATAAAGGCTGACTGGTCGCTCATGGTTGAACTGAAGAAGCTTTTCGAAATTTTATAAGCTTACAAAGCAAAGCGCATACACCATATTTAAAAGTAGTAAATTAAATCAACAAAAAATGTACTGCGAACAAAACAATTGAAAACATGCAAAAAAAAAAATGGCGAAAAAAATAAAAAAATAAGAAAATAAACATAATCAATATGCAACTACAGCGCAACATATTAAGAGACAAACAAAAGCAAAAGCAAAAACAAAATACATTTTATCACTGTCAATGAAATTAAGTTTGTAGCTTTTACTTTCTCATTTACCAAGCCTCTCCAAAAGTCATCTGCGTAGCCATTGTCTGTATTCCCTGTGTTCTTTATGCTTTATTTTTATGATAAGTTGCTTGAAATGTGCTTTCAGTCGAATAATTGCGGTGGAAAGCCGAACAACAACAATATGCATGCAGTATTTGTTGTAATTCTTTTCACTTTGCACTCTGTTATTTTCACCTTGAAGAATTGTAATTTTTTTTTATTTAATTAGCATTGATTTAATCATTAATTTTGCGGCCGTTAGTTGTTATTTATTTGGTATATTGTGTATAATTAAAGAAAAACTGAAATTCAATTAAAGCACACTTTTTATGCAAAGAATTTTTTACACATTTTTTATAGTGAATGTTCATTCAATATATTTGGGTCCATATAAAATATATATCACAATAAATGAGTGAAATAAAATATTTATTAAATGCAAAAAATAAAATCTGTTTCATTGATCCATATTTTGATGAGTTTTGTGTTGAATGAAAACATTCTGTGGGAGCACCTCAATTCGAAACGAATGAGGACTGGCTTTATAACAGCAGACAGTGACGATTTTTGTAAAAACCTGTGAAAGCAGCCGAGACTTGGATGCACTAAACGACTTCTGCCTTCTAAGCCGTGATGGATTTTGTGACTGACTTTAATTTGACTAAAGCAATGAGAGCTGCCATCATTGTGACACTTGATATTGGAAGACGTCTTTTTCAGCTTTTTCGATTTTTAAACGCAGACCCCCACTGATTAGGCAATATGATAACGATTTTTAGGAAACACACATCACTGTCTATATTCAAGTGCTGTTCTATCAGCGAATTCAAAAATGCGAAGCGGTCGTGTCAATCTATTAATAGTCGAAGGTTGAAGCACAAACATTGACTTCAATTACTCTGTATGAAAATAGCTGCTGCTGCTGCGCCTGCAGTTGACCCTCGCCATTTTTCATATCCTGCGAGTTTACCGTGGAACAATATCAAAGAGCGGCAGTTCTTTCAGCTGGCGTTTTCATTCAAGGCAACTGATTACGCATGTAAGAGTGCAGCGGCTGTGAGCTGGGAAGGTAACTAACGAATGCCGTTATTCATGCAGCACTGAAGCAGTGTTGAACGCGTAAAACTGGAGCAAAAGTTCAAGAGTGTGTGAACGGTTCATGCACCTCCAACTCAATGGTTGTGCACACTCTTTGTTGGAAATATGTACTCAGTCTATTTATAGCTGCATATCGTCACCTGAAATGCAAAATAACGTATCATCAAAAAATTCGAAATTGAGTGTCTTATTGATTACACTTCACTACATAATATTAAATATGTTCAACATTTGCTGGTTCTGCGGTCATATATAAACCAGTTTTAACCAATATTAATATTTTGTTTCACTCATGTTCCATTTTATTCCGTGTTTCATTCATGCCACTGTAAATTTCTGAAAATGTTGTTACGTTAATTTGCATTTCAGGTGACGATATGCTCATGTCTTCATTAAGGACTTTGGTCAGCGCTTTCATTGCAGTTTAAAAAAACGCTTTTCGTTGCAGTCATTTTACCCTAAGAATCTGTTGCTTTTTGTATATTTTCAGAAGCGCAGCTAAGTCCTTGATCTACTTTCGCTGGCGCTTCGTGCGAGTGATGACGCTCGCTCAACAAGCAATTTTTGATTCATGGCGAATACCTGGCCACCCATAAACGCCGGTTCGCTGGTTCGCCGCTTCTCAATGAAAATGACATAGATTGCATTTAGTACATGAATACATGCACACATACACCCATAAAACGGCATTCAAGCGATTGTGTTGCAAAGCGGTAAGCGTCATTGCAACATATGTATATGTACATAAGTAAGTGCCGCCTATATATCCAGCTGACACAGTTTCTAAAAGTATGTATGCGAATGTCACTTTTCGCTGTACACACATATATACCCACCTCTGACGTCATTATAATTCAAAAATTTTTAAGAAAATCCGGGCCCTCGCTTTGTCCGGATTGTAGAGCAAAGCTGTTGCCTTGTTTGTTGTCTCAAAATTATTATTTTTGATTGAAGATAAACGACGCATAACACTCAAATAGTATTCCTTATTGACAGTTTGGCCGGTCGGAAAAAAACTCGGAGTGTACTACACCTCGATAATCAAGAAAACCTATCAACATAACCTTCTTTTTTGACTTCCTTTCCTTTGAGGTGTTTTTTCGGCTTCGGCTCACTTTTGCCACGATATCCGGACAATTGATCGTCTGCTTTCGGGTTGTAAGAATAGGTGTACGGACATGCCGTGCTGGACATGGTTCGTCGACAACCCTCTTTGAATAATTTGTTCCAATTAAAAACACTTGCTCGCGGCAAACAATTATTTCCAAAGGCCTTTTCCAACAATCCGAAAGTTTCGGCACAGAAATTTGATTCCGCACACCGATTTTAATGGAATTTCTTGGTTGAATAATTACTCATCGTAAAAACCGCTGAATGCACTTTATGCACGAATGAATATTTTGAAATGATATTTGGTACAGATGTCAGAGACAGTCGTACCAACCAAGAAAAAACAAAAATTTCCGACGAACGACGAAAAATCTTACTATTTTTTGCCCAAGTTTATTGAAAGTTTTCGGCTTCAATGAGGTCTGAGCTCCAACTTTTGCCTGCGTCATTTATGGCCTCATTCAAGGAGTTCAATGAGCGCGTTCGATACACACTTTGGTTTTCATTCATCATTTGTACATAGCCGAGCGTGCTTCCCTGCAAAAATCTACGATTGATAAAATTTAAAGATGCAACTTATGCAGCCTATCCAATATATAGATACATGCATACATTATACATCTATTTATACTTGCATGTTAGGTATACTCGTACCTATGTATGTGTATTCCTTGAGCGTGTACTGCCGCTCACGTGTGTCGGCTTGACCTAGTTACTACTTATATCGACTAGTTGCTCGTCATTTGCCGCAGACACAATACCAATGGCACTGGCGCTGCCAACGCTGCAATTGCTCACACAGGCACTGGAATGCCATTCAAGCGTTGTGCAGCATATATGCAGCGAAAATATGCTTCTTGTATGCTATATATTATTTACTACAGTAATATATATGGATGTACATACATGTGTATGCCATTCATTGGTTTTGTCCTCATTCATTGAGCATTGCATCAGCACTGTGTTCCTAATTTGCTTTTCTCCTCTCGCCAAAAATAAATGCGAGCTTAGCTTATTTTGTGTCCTCAATATGCCACGTCACTTTACTGGGCTCCTAGGATTTCTGCCCTGTATGCGATTTGGGGAAATGACCTCGCGAACTTTGTTGACGCAATGACTGTATTGAGTTATGTTTGTGGCAGCTCTCGAGTGGCAATGTTGATTATCGAAGGACCACATCATACCCAAAGTACAACTTCGTTGATCTGAGTAGGTTCTTTCAGAATATTTCAACGATGTAAATACGATGTAACGATGCATATTTGTCACTAATGGGTCACTAAGAAACCTCTTTCTTATAATCTCGAGCTCGGAACTCTACAACGGGTGGAATGAGAGTGCCCTTGGTTCCAACTATCTTTTATATAGAGTAAGAATAAAAAATATAATATTTGAAAGAAACAAATGAACAAGTTATCATTTCTCTCGCAATAAATTGTTGCATGTGATCTAGTAAGCAAGGACAGTTCCCTGAATGACTAGAACTAGAGGCAGTCATTAGAAGCTGTTTACGAGTTCGGTTGTGTACAGTCCATTTATTAGCAGAGACAAGCGCGCCGTAGCAAACTCTATGAACGGGAGCCTCCACCAACGACACTCTAGGATAAATGTATATATGTATGTGCGCGAGTGTGTGTTAGATCATGAATGAAAGGAGCAGCGGCTCTTACATGTTGGTAGCGTTCGGACAAGCAAACAAACATCAAACATCCATGCATTGAAATATGGAGGACGTGAAAGACAACGACTAATAAAAATTGTGCATGAATTACTAACAACAATTGCCAACATCGCTTTCTAAATCCCTTTAACTACTTAAACATATAGATATTTATTTTTGGATTTTTATATTTGTGAGATGTACCTATGCAAATACCTAAGTAAGTATGTATGTAATGTGACTCATTGTTTCCTTGCTGGCAACCATAGTGCATCCCATTCAGTAGAAGCGTCTTCAGCTGTGTGTCTCTACACCCCTCTGTCATGATTCTGCGCAGTGCAACACTGGGTCAGTGTCCTCACGTTGGCGAGGTCGTGTTCCAATTCTTTATGTTGCTGCAGTATTAGCGGTCGATGAATGGGCGCTTCATACTCACCACACCTCTCTTTAAACATACTTATATATGCATGTGTGCAAGTGTGCGAGTGTGTGTATGCGCTTTGAAAATGCGGCAATGCAGTTTCGCATAGGTCAACGGCAGCGCAATGACGTCATTGCGCGTCGCATTCAGCATTATGGCTTTATGTTGTCGTATCGCATCCACAGTGCAGTTAAAACAGTTATATATGGGGTCTTTAAGACTAGCCCCTGGATATTAAATTAATTTCATTCCACTGCTTCAGAAGAGTCATGTTTGAAACAAAGTTCCCGTGGCTCATTATTAAATATATATTTTTACTTTCTTCCTTCTCTTTATGCCAAGGCGGGATTGGTTGTGTGATTGTGTGTGACGTGTGCGGTGCAATTACATTGAAAATATAAATAAGAATTTTATGTATGCAGTTGTGCATCGTGGTTTATTTGGTTTAAATTTTATGGTTTAAATGTAGGTCATCACTTTTGGTGCGTCAACATTTGCCTCGTTATATGCTCTACCCTTTACTGTAGGTTCACCACATCTCGCGCCCGTAGTATGCAACCGCCAGCCAATTCAATCACAACATACAACACACAGTGCTTTGATAAGATAAAAAGTAAAAATTAAAAAAAGTAAAAATAATTACTAGTGTAGATATAAATATAAATAAATTGATAAATTGTGTTATGTAAGATTACTGCTACTTGTTTATTTGCGGTGCAAATGGTTAACAAACATTTCGTTTACAATTCGAATACACAAATATGCATACATAAGCATGTTAGTGTAACATTGAGTGTGGTGAAAAGTGATTTTTTTCATTTGCGGCAAATTTATTCTTCTCAGGAAAAATTAAAAATGCAAAAGATGTGATAAAACTAAATGTAAGTACATTGTTATAAGTTATTGAAATGAAACGTATTGCTCCTGGTAGGGAAAATGCTGTATGCATAGGTGAAATACATAACTCTTCATTATTGCTCTGAAATACTTTTTGAGTTTTTTTTTCTATCAGAGGCGTGAATATTATCCCCGACTTCGAAATCAGTAAGACACGGTCTCACATATACATATTTATATGTTATGGTACTGATTTCAGAATCAACCATTACCGTTCATCTCGTCTACTACAGATATAACTTCATACTAATCCCAAAGTTACTCATACGCCCTGCTGATCATAAATGCATACATGTATTGGGAAATACAATGAAGCATATGCTTTTTTTTTATAAATATTAGAACTTTTTGTTTATTTTTTGGCGTCTTTGGAAATATTTTCGATAAAAAAAACAAATTCTCAATGAAATCAAAATAGTTTATTTGCATATTATATCTACATATCGTCACTTAAAATGTAAAATAACGTAACATCGCGTTTGCAGGCGAAGGAAAAACGTTAAAAACTACTCAAATTGAAATATAATTTAAGTTTTGGTTATGAAACGGTTATATTTTGGTTATCGTCCACTTATATTGAAATAAACATATCTACACTCATTTCGCTACAAATTGGTTATATATTGGTTAATATATCCGACAGCGATTTGAGTTTCGGTTATAAAATGGTTACATATAGGTTATTATATCTGATAGCGATCTTCGATATTTTTTGATGAAACGTTGCTTTAAAATGTTGTTGATATGTAATAAAAAATACAAGATTAAATTAGCTAATACCCAGCATAAATACGTATGTACGTACCCGTATGTACATATGTACATATATTTTACACTGAATACAGAAATGCCTTGAAAAACCCATTCTCTCAATCAAAATAGAAAAGTATGCAATGGTGAATGTTGTGAATTCATTCAGTTATATTTCGACAACCCCCTTGTGTGCAATAAAACACACGCATACACACACAAATTCGATATATTGTATAATATACATACATGTGTGTGTAAGGGCATATGAATGACAATCATTGAGCAAAAGCTGTGGTGAATTTGTGCAAAGATGTTCAAAGCAACACATACATACATACACAAGTTCTTATTTATAAACAAATAAAGAGAGCGCGTAAGAAAGAGAGAGAAAGAGAGTCACTAAACTCGCGAAATGCAATTGAAAATTGTAACGTCATAGATAAATGCTGAATGGTGAAAAGAAAGGAAGCAAAGCAACAGGAAAATCAATGAAAAATGGCAAGAGGGTTTTTATGCTTTGTATGACGTCATCACCATTGATAAAAAAATATATACATATATACATCAATTGTTATGAGGACGACTACATTTTGCCACAACATGAAAGCGGATTCTCTTGATGCTGTGTGCATTGAAGTGTTAGGCTGAAGTGGGAGGAGGAAGGAGGGGGAAGTTGTTTTTTCAGCTGGGACTCATTTAGCTGTTTTGTTATGGTAAAACTCTAAAAAGATTTACGTCAAATTGTATGCAGCCTTGATAAAATTGCTTGAAATGTATGAGTGGAGAGGATTTATTGCGTAATGATTTGAAGTAAGCAGGGGAAAGTACTCCACCTAACAATTTTCTATTTTTCCTAATTATCAAATAGAAAAATGTGTATCTCGCTTTCTAATTGAAAAAAAAAAAAACATTTTGTTTCATAAATTTTGTAAGAAATTGAATCCTTTTCTAATGGTCTCTTACGGTTCTTTTGTGTTAAAAAGCTATTAACGATTGAAGTTCGACTATTTGAAGTCTGTTTATCTTTTTTCTTCTTTATACAGTGGTACTCCAATATAACGAATGATATAATGTTGGGACCGTTCGTTAAACTGAAATATTCGTTATATCGGAAACGAAAACTAAATTAATATTGGTACATATATGTTTAAAAATAACTATTTATTCATGAATTCATAAGCATTGGTTGAAATAAATACATATACAATGAAAAATGCATACAATAAAATTAATAAAAGTTGAATTTTATAACAAAAATATGAGCATTATTCAACTGAAAAGAAGTTTGTTATGCTCATTTGCTTTTGTGGGCGAGAAATTTTGAGATCCTGTGCCATTTTCAAATAATTTATGCGATATCCTCACTTTACCACTTTGAACTCACAACTGATATTTCTCGCAATGAAGCGTGCATAAAAAAATAAATAGAATTCTTAAAAAAAAATAGCTCAATAATAACAAGAACTAACGGGTATTTAACTGCCTGCATTGTTTTTTGTTGTAATACAACCAAAACCAAATACAAACGCCATACATTCGTAATATCGAGTTCATCCAATTTCCAGCTTTCGTTATATAGAGTCATCAATGTATTGAAAAACAGCGTTCGTTATATTGAACATTCGTTATATCGGCGTTCGTTATACTGGAGCACCACTGTAATTCAATGAAAAAACATAATTTTAAATTGCATAATCTTATAGGAACTTTCTGCTCTACAAACATTTTCCATACAATTTTTCGATTAAGTTAGCCGTTTGCGAGATATTCATCGTGAAATACCAACGAAGAAACAAAAAGTAATAAAACAAAAAATTAACAAAAAAATTAATCAAGTAAAGAAGGGATAAGTTCGGATGCAACCGAACTTACTATAACCACATATTATAAGTAAAACCCGCTCTGCATTTTTCGTAGATCTCAAATATTGGCCGATGTATCCAGCATAAAGTCTTCCGTAAATACAAAAATATTTAAATTAGGTATTTATATTGACCCGACTCAACCCATTTTTGATACACAGAGATACTACATCTCATACATTGACCGATATTTTCGGTCAAAAGTCTACTATAGATACTGGGTCCACATATTCGGTACCCAGGGCCTTGAACACTTTTGCTAGAATTTGAACAATTTTTGGTCATATGGTGGCATTCTTTAAAAGAATAACTGGTGCAAATTTTTATCCCGTTATATTAATTAGTTTTGTACACTGGATAGTGAAAGAATCAAATGGAATTTAAATCTTTGTTGTATGGGAAGTAGGTAAGCGATTATAGTCCGATTTCGCCCATTTTCGTACTGTGACATAGGAATATGAAAGTAAATCACGTACAAAATTTAGTCGAAATCGGTCGGTCGGGTCCCGAGATATGTGATTTCACCATAAAAGTGGGCGGTGCCATTGCCCATCATCTAACTTTTAGCTTGGGTCCCATAAAACTCGCTTAAACCATCTTTAGGGTTCATTTTAACGTCTCTGATGTATTTAGTTATTGATTTATCGCGCTTTTAGTAGTTTTAAGCCGTACAGTTATATGGGAAGTGAGCGGGGTTATCTACCGAATTCATCCATTTTCACTCTGACAATATGAGTTCGTATAATATTTGCATAAATTTAATTTGGTGGTTGTAACTTTAGTAGTTTAGAAGATATGTACATGAAACTTATTAGCGGTATGGTCACGCCTACTATGTATTTAAACATTTTTTGCACACACAGATGTGCTTTGCTACTGCGATTCCCTGTGCGAAATTAAAGTTCAATATCGTTATTTATTGCTTAGTTATGGCACTTTATAGGTTTTCGGTTAATGGCATTTTGTGGGCGTGGAAGTGTTCCGATTATGCCCATCTACGGACTCTTAATTTCTTTTGTACTAAAGAACCCGCATACCAAGTTTCATCAAGATATGTCAGACAGACCATCAACCTTCAACTTTCGTCACCCTAATCATTTATATACATACATATATGTAAATATACATACATCTAATTCGCTTAGTTTTAGGTGATATGTACAACGGTTAGGTGAACAAAACTATTATATTCTGTAGCAACAGGTCGCAAGAATATAAAAATAAGTGGCAACTTTAATAGAGCAGTAGATTTTCTACAAAACTAGCAGTTTTCCGATTTCTAATAAAAATAAATATATTCGATTTTTTTAATCCAAAAATTGTGATATGTACATAAATAGAAAATATGTCGATAAAAGTGTTGATATCTGATTTCCAAACAATATTAGATTTGGCGCTTACAGCTCGGTTTGTTGTTTGGTCAACTCTGTTCATAATTTTCTGGAAAAATTCATTTAACATCTGATTACAAATGGGAAAGAATAGAATTATAAAGAATAAACCTTAACATCAATAATACGAGTACCCTTCACAAAAACTTAGATTCCTTACATGAACTTTTATCGATGTCTAGCAGATGTATATATATTATAGTGATGAGATCTGAACCACTTCTTCCGAGATTGAACTATTGCCCAAGACAATAACTCTTGCCAAATTCCTCGAAGATATCAAATGAAGAAGCTTTCCATATAAACACTTTATTCTGATCGAGCAATTTGTATGGCAGCTATATGCTATTGTCGCCCGATATCGGCCATTTCGAAAATTTACCAAATTCTTGGTGAGAAGAGGACAGGCACAAATTTTCATTTCGATATTTCAAAAACTGAATGGCTAGTTTGCGTGTATACAGACAGATATACATGGCAAAACCGACTCAGATCGATATGCTGATCATTTATATACATATGTATATATTTAATAGGATCCCCGACGGTGTTCCAAGCTACATGGGAAACTTAATAACTTACAAGAAAAAAAACGTTAACTTCGGTTTGCACCGAAGCTTCACAGGTGCATTTCTGTTAGTAACTATCTGTTCAGTTTGTATGGCAGCTATATGCTATAGTAATCCGATCTGAACAATTTCTTCGGAGATTACATTGTTGCCATAGAGAATAATCTATACCAAATTTGGTGAAGATACATTGTCAAGTGTCAAAGTTTTCCTTACAAGAACTTGATTCCGATCGTTCAGTTTATATGGCAGCTATATGTTATAGTTGTTCGATATTGGCAGTTCCGACAAATGAGCAGCTTCTTGAAAAGAAAGCGATATCTTAAAAACTGAGGGACTAGTTCGTATATATACAGACAGACAGACGGACATGGCTAAATCGACTCAGCTCAACATACTGATCATTTATATATATACTTTATAGGGTCTCCGACGCTTCCTTCTGGGTGTTACAAACATCGTGACAAACTTAATATACCCTGTTCAGGGTATAAATATATCCTGCTCAGGTTATAAAAAGAATTCAAGAATTGGTATGCGTAACCTTTTTGTAAATGCACACCTTCCAGACAAATCATATCCCAACAATAGTGGAAAAATGCAGCTGTTTGATCAAATATTTCTTACTGTTTTCTATTCATTAACGTCGTTTTAGGTAGCCCCTCAACATTTAGCAAATTGGGCTAGTTCCTTCCACTTTTCTTCAAGAACCACTCTATCGCTTTTTCTTAAATTTCGTGTCAAATCTGCATGTGATTCCATAAACTCAACTAAAATGTGTGCTTGCTTGGAATTCTTGCGTTTCACCTTAAAATTTGATTTGATGAATTAAAAAGATGTATTATTTTATTTTATTTTATTAAATACTTGCATTGTAATAAATGTTACTTAAACAAATCCTTATTACAATTTGAAGCTGCCACCGCCACAGAATAAGCGGGAAAATTGCAATTATTACGATTTGTAGAACAGGCTGACGTAACGATTTTCTTATGTCCGAAAGAAGGAAAACAAAACATTTTACAGAATATGCAAAACAACTTAAAAATCGAAAATTTGGAAATTTTGCCCGAAAAATATTCGCAGAACAGGCCTGACTGAAGCGTTTCTTAGCCTTTTTCAATTCAAACAATATATACCAGTTGTAAGCCTTTACTACTTCTACAATTTCATTGTGGTAGGATATGTTACTCTAACTGGGCTTCGTTTACTAATATTGGGTTGTCAAAAAGGTCTTGTGGTATTTTTATTGATTTTTTTTTTTATTTTTATTGAAATTGAAATGAATTTTTGATGACTCATGCCCAGATCTTGACCGATGCTACGGCTGCTACTATGCCGGTCTCTTGCGACCAATTCAGCGATTTTATCGTAATTTTCAACGGCAAGGCTTCCGGAGAGTGGCGCATCTTCGACCACCTCTACACCAGAACGAAAACGGTGAAACCATCGTTGTGCAGTGGAAATGGAAACTGTATCGGGTCCATAAACTGCACAAATTTTATTGGCGACTTGAGATGCATTTTTGCCTTCATCGTAGTAGTACTGTAAAATATGCCATATTTTCTCTTTATTTTGCTCCATGTTTGCGACGCTATAACTCACGAACGACTTAAAAGAAACGACAATCAATCAAACGATGACCATGAACATGATAGCATGACCCGATGCGACGAATAAAACTAGAACTACGCGCTTTCAGCGCCAACTAGCGAAAATACCGCAAGACTTTTTTGACTAATATCTTGTACTTCTCTTCTTAAATAATATATAAAATACAAAAAAAATCTTTAAAATGCCAATTTAAGCCAAAAACTTGACATTTCGGTGTAACCTGCCGAGCATCTCCCGATTCGGCAATAAAAATTTCTTCATACATATGTACATATATGTATGTACAGTGTTGAATTGAGTATTATCGAAATTAATTTGTTTTCTTCCTTAATTCACGTCATTCCATTAAACATTTATCATCCGTGGAGCGCTTATGAAAAGCGTTGACGTCATAAGTGTCCTAGTTATTTGTAGCGAATGTTTAACATAACACTTTCATTGTGTTCTAAATATTGCGTATATCACATAATAGCTGGTACATACATACATTCCTGAACATATATGTATATATGTATGTATATGCATGCGTGTATATGTGTATGCTGTTTTAATTACATTTCGCGTCGGCATTGCATCAATTTCTATAGAGGGACTTTTTCAAATTAATCTTAAAATGTTTCCAAACTTCAAATTAATTATCATTTTAGTTGATAAAAAACATTATCTGTGATCTTTTGGGATGTTTAATTTTAAGTTTGCATTGGTTTTGAATTGAGAATAGAATCCCACATTTGACATGATTTTTATTTTAAAGCTTTTACAGCAAAGAAGGCTGAAATATTTCTAGCACAGTCTACCAGCGTTCTATTGTAGTGTCTTCCAGGTCGAGGTTGCAGCTATTAAAGTAGCAGTAGATTTACTGCTCCGGAGTGCAGCTTCCTTTACACAGATAGCAAAGCTGCGATACTGCCTTGAACTCATTAATAGTGCCTTGATAGCCCGGTCGAAAAATACCTAACCTCACTATCAATAGCATTGAGTGACTTTGTAATAAGACTGGTATAGGTGCCAGGGCATAGCGGAATCACAGGCAATTGTAAACGTGATGAACCAGCAAGAAAAAGACCCTAGAACCACTATAAGTAGAATGGGTGCCGATTGTGCTTCCGCATCCTCTTGTGTTTACTACTAAAAAGCTGGGCTTCGTGTAATCTTGGTCAACGATAGGCCATCATCGGTACATTTGCTGTCGCAAAAACCTTTTGGCCCAAGATCGATCTCAAGAGATCTAATGATCTCTTTGTCCTCATTAAAGCTAGCCTCTCCTTAGTTGTGGCGCCATTGTTCTATTGACGTCCACCCAGTGGGGCTGGGAGTCCTACCAGATGCCATATGCAGAAGCTGTGTGGAAGAAGATGAGGTGGAAACAACTCAATACTTCTCTCATGACTATCCCGCTTTTGGGAGGCCAAGACTTTAACAATTGCGAGCGCATACTTTCAGACATCCCACCGAACTGGCGGAAATGGAAATTAAACGGTTGTGAAAATTTGTATTGACTGCTAAGCGTTTTGATAATTTATAGTTCGTACACAGAAGTTCCTCTTTTCTGTGACATCACAAATGACTACATACAGTAGTCCACGTGCATTCTTTGAAGAGCCTTCCAACCTAACCTAACCCTCGTTCTAGGTAACTGGGTCTTCCCAGTTCGTTGTTACGACAGTGGTGTCTACGTAAAAGGAAAGTATTCGATTTACATATACATACATATATACCCGGGAGAGATCTGCGGACTAATACCATCAATACTAACCGAAACATACAGCAACTAGCCATTCTCTTTTTGCAAGAATTTCAATAAACTAGATAATATTAATACTTGTATTTATGTTTGTGATGACGAGCAGTTCATTGATTTTTTCTAAAATATATTTCTATCGATATGTCTTCTGAAAACGGCATAAAAGATTCCTTTTATTTCTTGTTTTATTAAAAATTGTCTAGCGTTACTACCGCTTTGAGGCGTTATACTTGTATGTACACCTTCTGGTAAATTTCTGAATGACTGAAATTATTTTCAAATGTAAGTGAAATACATAATCACATTCTTCTTAAGTATGTATGTATGTGCATTTAAATATTTTCAGTCATGTTAAGCTTATAATCCCAAAGCTTTCAAAACTGACCGTTTTTAGTGAGTTCTAAACAAGAGGTTTTATGCGTGGTGCCTCCTCAACATCGCATATAAAGTTCTGTCGTGCGTACTGTGTGAAAGATTAAGGCCCACCGTTAACAAACTGATTGAAACTTATCAGTGTGGCTTTAGGCCTGGAAAATCTACAACTGACCAGATATTCACCATGCGCCAAATCTTGAAAAAGACTCATGAAAGGAGAATCAACACACGCCACCTCTTCGTCGATTTCAAAGCTGCTTTCAACAGCACGAAAAGGAGTTGCCTCTTTGCCGCGATGTCTGAATTTGGTATCCCCGCAAAACTAATACGGCTGTGTAAACTGACGTTGAGCAGCACCAAAAGCTCCGGCTACGCTTGGATTATTCAATTGGCGCCACGTAGCGAAAAGAAGAAACGACTGGCGCGCTGTTGTTAACAGAAACATCATATTTTTTGGGGATTGTTTATTATCATTCGAAAGATCATTCTTTGGTATTTGTTTTTTGAAGATTATCTCTTTCAAATGTTGGCCGGGACTACGTCTCAGATGGTCCTTACGTTTTAACTGTGAATTACACGCGTAATGTTTTGATTTAAAGCCTGAATCGAAGCGGGATTGTCCACATAGACTTTAGACTTTACATATTCCCACAGGAAAAAGACTAACGGGGTGATATCACACGATCTTGGTGACCAATCAACCGTCCCAAAACGTAAAATTATTTGCTCACCGAAGTGTACTCTCAATTAATCTAAACCACACTAGCACTTGTTTTTTCTGAATGAAATGGCAGCTCTTGAATCTCTTCCGGTTGTTTTTCGTCTCAAATGTAGCAATTTTTCTTATTTACATACCTATTGAGCCAGAAATCCACCTCATCGGTGAACAAATATTGGCTCGAAAACGTCGGATCTTCTTGAAACTTTTCAAGAGCCCATAGAGCGAAGCGATGTCGCACGGGGAAGTAGAGGGGCTTGAGGTTTTGCACGAGCTATATTTTGTACGCTTGAAATTTAAGGTCTCTACGTAAAATCTGTCAAGTTCCGTACGTCAGTCCCGGATCGTGCGTACGCCGCCGAATCGACTCTCGACGATCTTCGTGTACATTATCAACTCCGGCTGCTATAGTTTCTGCACCGCATGCTAGACGTGGTCTATTCGGTAGAATATTATCCGTGTGAATTTTGATCTACATACATGTGTCAATTAATACGTGTTTGACAGCTGTTTGTTTACGACGCGAGCAATATGTATGCCGATCTTTACTAAAAAAAATAAACAACGTGTTTGGTTGAAATGTTGTGTTTCCTATGAAATCATACAGCTACCTAATTCTTGAAAATGTTGCAGAAGTATTTTGGGAAATCTGCTTTATCACGAACATAAGTATCTGAGGTATAAAAAGCAGAAGGTCATGAAATTATCAGGAACTTACCTCATGGGAGTCATTTAGCCACCTCTGTCAATGACGATAACAACAAACAAGTTAAAGAATTGTCTTCTTGGCAGCAGAGAGCTAGCGGTTAATGTTTTGCGTATGAACGCTGACAATGAGTAATGGTTTTAGTGAGGAGTTTTCGTGACAAAAATACCGTTCCAATGCAGCCGGTCTACGTAACCGGAACGGACCTGGAGTTTTATCCAAAATTTGTTTTTATTTAACAACGACAACAACAAAAACACATTCGGTACTGCTTGGCCTGGCGCTGTTATTGATGATTACTTCCTAAAATTAAATTTAAATTAAATATTTTATCTTTTAGGTGTTGCCATTTACAAAAAATAAAACATTGCTTTTCAATTATTTTTGCGAAATTGTTTTCCCTTTTATCTGGCATCTTTATATAGGAATCAAGAATCATTGTCATTGGCTAAGAGCTTGACATTGACATTGCACTTCACTTGCAACAAAACTTCCCCAAGTCCAACCCCTCAGCAAGAGTGTGCATGTAATAAAAACTACAACAATTTATCCCAGTGTGCAGCGTAGCAACTTAAACTATGTGTTTTATATAGCCCAAACTTTGCTGCAACTTATAATCAAAACTTATACATGAATATTTTTTGACAGTCGCTTGGGATTCTGGAAGTGGCATTTTTAGGCAATCCATAAGATCCAGGAAGAGATTCTCAATTAACACTTCCGACATTGTGCCTTATAAATTATTTTATTACTGTTATCTGAATTTTACTTGAAATTGTTCGAGTATTTGTCACGCTGTCCGGCGTCGAGTTTAAAGAACTAAAGTATATTTTTGAGGACTTTATAATAATTGCTACTGGGTTTAATTGCGAAGATTACGCCCACTGGTACAACAATTTAAAGGGGCGACATGTCATCACTGTAGTACCTCGATGATTATGCTACTTTAATTAGTTCTTTTAGTTTACTTTACTCCAAACAAATTTTTGATACTTAATCGGTTATTCTTAAAAAGCTACTGGCTGTTTTCAGGATAGTCAATTAAAAGCGATCTACATAACCCTGGTCGCCTGCTGGACACCACACCTCCCCACCTCAGACATTGAGAACAACATTTTGCGAAATGTTTAGAATTTGTGCGTTCCACGATTCCTGGTTGAATATCTTATATCTAGGTAGCACAGTATTTTGGTGCATTTTTTCACAAGTGAGGAACTATTGCATTTCGGCTCAACATTTGGGATGCTAGTAGGCCGATAAAAATGGCTGCTCAACATACACGCTATTGGATGTTTGTTGATAAGGATGAGGGTGTGCATTTAACGGGCTTTGCCATTGTCATTGCCATTGCCAATGCCTGACCGTGACCTTGAGGACCTCCATGCGATTGGTGCATACTCATGTCCATGACTTTGGTAGTCGGCTAAACTATATGTATGTGCACGTATACATACTTTTGCTGCCCACATACATTGCCAAGGCAAGCAACAGCCGATGCAATTTAGTTTTCTTCTCCCCTACCGTTTGATTGGGGGCCTATTTACATACATACGTACTACAGCTCGATTGCAGATTTCTGGCTGCAGTTGAGGGCTCAAAATGGTTTTTGAATCGGTGAGGGAATAAATACTTATAATATACATATTTCCGAATGTGTGCAGCGGTGTCCAAGGACTAGTGTTGGTCAGCGTCGGCGGCAACGGTAGAAGACCTCGCATGCACCACTTCTGCATCTTCTTTGCTCCTCTATGCATGTATGTATGAGTGTGTGCATACGAACAATATATTCCAACTATACATACATATGTACGTACCGAAATGCATCAACGAGCTTTCACGATTTGTTCCACTTCCGCACCGTTCGATGTCATCGGCTGCGCAACGCGCACTTCACAGATATAGTCGTTATGTGGTTGGTCGCAGTTCGGAAGCCAACACATTCGTGCTAAATTGCGCCAAAAAGGATACACCATCGCAACAACAAGGTCTTTCGGCGAGCACACACGAATGAAGCTTCGCGAATGCACGACGCGCAGCGAACTGCAAGGACCGACCAAATCCAGCACGGGCACAAGCACCCACCCACCCTCGCAACCCATTCGATAGCAACACGAACGAACTGCGACATTTTTCGGACTACGAACAAGGAGCTGCTGCAAAATTGAGTTGCAGTTTGCATTCAAACGTGAAACGAAATTCTGTGTCAGTGGAAATTGCACGGAGCATCCGTTGGAGACAAATACATAAATACAAATGAGACAAAACCAAAAGCCAACAGTGCTTGCAATTTATTTCAGTCGATAAATATCCTAAATAGCTCGACATCTGTGTAATGATTATTGTAAAAAGTGATAATTAGCCAAACCAAGTGCTGAAACAGAGTTTTCCTCTGGCATTTCAGACTCCAAATTAGTTGATTAGTGGTCATCGAGGAAATAGCTACAAAGCTACATACATATGTACAAGTTTATATAGTTAAATTATTACTAAGTGCAAAAGTGATTGTCAATAAAATTGCAATATCGAAATTGCGGAACTGCGCAAATGAAAATATAATACCGATTAACAACACCTATATGTATGTGTATGTATGTATGCCTCTAATAAAAATACATTCAAAAAATATTCTATTTAAATAGCATATAAGATAGCATGTTTCCAGATAACCAATAATTAGTAGTGCTATGTATATACATATACTCCTTTGGCTGCAGCCGACAAAAAAAATTACTTCATATATTGCTTTATGTATATTGTTTCTAAATATATCTATATACATATAAGTAAGATAATGTACACTTTTTTTTCAAGACTTACAGTTCCAAGTCACTAACGAAGTTGGGATGAATTTCTGCAGATGTCCTGATATCTCCTTTTATGTAGAAGAGATCGGTGGGAATAAATGTGAGCATGCTTATGTGGTGCAAGGAGGAATGATTGCTATATTGACCTTTGCACTTTCGCTAGATTTTATTTGTGGAGCTCTTTTTATTGTTAGTCTATAAATGAAGGGCTTTTTAAGCTTTCTCCAAACGGCCAATCACTTTTTAGGAAAATCTCAAAATTTTGCCATTACCTATTGAGGGATCATTCGACCATTTATAATGAGCAAGAAAAACAGCTAAGGCTTTAGATGCTAACTTAAATCACTTATAGACAGGACCGCCGAGTGAAAAACCGGCCGAGGGGTAAAAGTTTGGTCCCCTCCTTATAGGAGTCTTTCTTCTGCTTTATAAACTTTATTAACCTCTTCCCGCTTACAACTTCAGTACTTTTGTAGGTTAAGTCAAATACGACGTAGTGTTTTATGCTCTAGTCACATCTGTATTAAAATTGCTTCATTGTTGTTGTTGGGTTGAACAAATTTGTTTTGTACGATTTTGAAAGGTCAATATTATATAAATCACTTCATACATAGACTTTCAAGCAAAAATATTTTACCGGAATTTATGAATATAGGGCTGGCAGGACTTGAGAGTTAATAAGAAGACAGAAACATCTCATTTCAATATTTATGTATATTACCTATTGAAAAAACGATTCTTTTGACAATCGTGACTAGGTTTCTGAACATGAAGTTTAAACTCCTCCTCCATCTTGGCTAATTATGTGCACAGTATAGTGAGTCTTGAAATTCTGCCCTGTGACAAGCCTGAGCTATGAAATTGTTGATCCTTGCAAAAGTATCTGACAACTCATGAGATACATCAGCGCAATACTTTTTACTTTTCTACAGCTAAGTTGGGTCAGTTTCTTTCATATCATGCAACTACCATATAAATGAAAAAGATTCCTTTCTTAAGGAGGGATCCTGCTTTAGAGGCTTAAAAAAATCGATTTTTTTGTGAGGGAATGAAATAATTGATTAAAACGAAATATACTCGTATTTAAACATCATTCACAAATTTTTTGGATACGAAATCTTTGATAGTTTGCCTTTGGGAAGCAATTGCATGTTGCATCTCGCAAGAACATTTGTCGGACGGCGGGCAGGATGCAGGTCGCAACTTCTACTGGAAACAAAAAATTCATATTTTTTATTAATTTATCTTTTAGTTAAACTAAGAAAATTTCAAAAAAAGTGTAAAAATTTCCAAATTTTTTAAAAATTGAAAAAAGTGGTTTTTGACCAAAAAAAATTTTACTTTATGTTGTTTAAAAATACGAGTATATTCAAATTGACTTTTCTTAATTTTTTTACAACTTCTACAACTTTGCTTCCGCCGTTTTCCAATAGATGTCTCTAGGGTCAAGCACTGGTCGATTAAATCGTTTTATATCGATCTTGGACATTTATGTCAACATTGATCCAAAAAAATATTTGTAGAGGTCTGTTTGCATTCCAACTTATTCTCAACTGCAAATGTCACTTTTTGAGCCGAATTCTCGACATTTGCGGGAAATTTTGCTTTTCTTTTTTAATTCCAAGAAAAGTGTGACTGAGGACCCGTGCACGCTTTACTGAGGCTGACACATATGTACATAGATAATACTATTACTCTACTACTACCATCTATATGATTTCTATTAGGTATTAAAAAAATATAGAATTTTTGTAAAGCAACTTGTGTTAGTTTACCAAAAAATGGATCGTAAAACAAAACGGCGGAATCAAAGTTGTAGACCAAAAATTAATAACCGAGAAATCGCGCGTCAAAGTTTTCGCTTTCGGCCCAAGCGCTAATACAATATATCTGCTAGACGCTCGGTCACTATTTCCCTTCTAGCTTCGAAAATATTTCGAATTCCCATCTATAACCTTGGGGACATATTCTTAGACATTTTTAAAGAAATATAAGCAAAAAAAATATCCATTTTTCGAAGCTTCTAAAGCAGGCTCCCCTCTTAATTCAATTTCTTCTTTACTGCAATTTACACCCCATTTAGCTGATGATAAAATCGTCACGTTATGCTCTAAATTCTCTGCAGCAATTTATTAATCATTATAAATTTCAACTGGTCGTGAAGAAGAAGCATATCCCCAGAAAGGCTTTCTACATTTCTAACTTCTGTGTCAATGGTGGCATTGATCTCTTCAAGAACTACGTCTTTTTCAGTGATTGTCTGAAACTTTTAAACCATAAACCATCACAGCACACTCAAATAACATTGAGTTTTTTAACTTCTTTCAAAGCGTTTATCAATCCGGGAAGATTTTTCGCAAATGCTTTGACGGTATCGATTCTGACAAACCTCCCTGTGTTAGAAAGAGAATGCTTTGTATGGGTATTTTGAATTTCAGAATTTGCCAACCTGAAAATATAGAAACATTTTAAAACGGCACCAAAAAAGTTATTGCTCGAGGACAGCATTCAGCCGATTCGACTCCAACCAACTTGAGCGTGTGAACACCGCAGGCCGAAAGAACTGCACACTTATTTTTCCGTTGGTGTGATTTTGCGCTACTTCATATTTATCGCCCATATCGTAGCCCTGTCCACGACAATCTTCCAATGTAAAATAAAGCGGCAATAGCCGTTTTGTTCCTGACAATCAACAAAAGCGAGAAAACGTTCCCCTATCGATAATCACAAGGTTTAAATAAATGATTCAATTAGTCATCTATCAAGAGATAAAAGAGCTAAGTTCGGGTTCAACAGAACATTTTATACTCTTGCAACTTGTAAAAATCAAAGCCGGGGAAATACTTTGAGGTGTAAAACCAATCATATAGAGTAAAGTCAACCGAATGTTCGAAAATCTTTATATTAGTTATATGGGGGCTAGGCCAAGTTTTTGATCAAATTTTACTATTTGTGGCACAAAGTTTTCAATGAGATAACTCACATATTGGCCGATATATGTATGCAGTACAAAGTCATCCGGAAGTTCAAAAATCTTTATTATTTATTTTAAGTATAGGGGGGTTAAGGGAAGTATTGATCCAATTCAACCCATTTTTGACATACAGATATACAATTATAAGAGAAGGATTATCCCTTGATTTCACATTGGCCGACATTTTCGATCAAAAGTCAACTACAGGTACCGGGGTCTAAATATTCGGTACCTAGGGACTTGAACATAACATCATAACGTTGCACACACTAAAGAAATTATTAGTGCAAAGTTTCATCAGATTTTATTAAAAACTTCTTGTAAAGTTGTGCTATATGGGAAGTAGGCGTGGTTATTGTCCGACTTCTCTCATAAAGCTCTCTCATACCATCTTGGTGGTAAAATTTAATGTCTTTACCGTATTTTGTTATTGATTTATCGCGCTGTTAGCAGTTTTTAACTGTACCATTACATGGATAGTGAACAGAAGTATATCCTCGATATCCGGCTACAAAATATTCAAATGCAGTATGATACATTGCTTAGGGTAAAGCCGGCACATGGCTTTAGGTCTTCGCACTAATTAGCAATGTAAACGAGAAGATGAGATTCATGAGGTATTAAACGCAATGTTTTCTTCCTCCGGCGAGAAGAATTGACCAATGGACTGAGCTATGATTAATCCATACGCAGAAAGAAACTTCAAACTAATGACTACAATTCAATATTTAAGACTGAAATGGCTGAAATAACAGAAGGTGGGCTTTTGCTCTAACCAGCACGGCCAAGCGGCAATTAAGGCTTTCCGTAGCGCCACTACTAAATCTCATACCGTGAGGTTATGCAAGCAAGCCATAACTATAATCCCAGTAGGTAACTCGGTTAATATGATCTGTGTACCCATTCATAAAGGTATAGAAGGAAAGGAGAAGCTGCTCCAAACTATTCAGCTCCTTCAAGTGTTTTTCCCTTAAGGGTTTTTGAAGCAATGGAAACAACAGGCACAGTGAACAAATCAAAAAGCTACTACTACTTCTAGGCCAGAGAGAGCTTAGTAATATTTTAGGAGTTACCACAGGGCATCAACAATTAAGGTCACACCTTCAGAAAATTGGAATTGGCAGAATGCAGAGCATATGCGGAGCTTGACGAGACGCTGCAACATTATCTATGCGAATGCGCAGTCTTATGCTGAATGAGACAGGATATATTCCATGTTTCTCAATGCTCCAACTTAATAGACCTTGGGCAGAAGGGGTGGAAAAAAAGTAGTTATTTTACCAAATCCACTGAGTTGTTGGATAAGGTTTAATTTGGTAACCAGGCGGGAGCGCAATGGGGCTAATGATGTTTTCGAAACAAGAAAAAATTACACGCAGCCAAATCCGGTGAATACGGTGGTTGATCGATCGTATTCATTGCATTTGCGGCTTTAAACTCGGTCACAATCGTGGCTCGATGCAATGGTGCATTATTATCCTGTAAAATTCCTAATTGTTCTTCCACTATTTCAATCGTTTCCGACGGATGTTCTCACGCAAACGACTCAATACGGCCAAATAAAACTCCTTATTGACTGTTTATCCCTTCGGAACAAATTCATGATGCTCCCAACCATATCTAGCTTTGGCTTATGTGCATGTCAAACTCATAAACCCATGTCTTATCGGCAGTTATAATGCTCTCAATGAATGTGTGATCGGAATTCGGTGCTGTTTACAGTACTCCTTTTCAAAAAAATTCAGCTTTATCGGGACGAGTAGAGCAAGAACGCCTTTCATACCCAAAATATCTACCAAAATCATA
Organism: Bactrocera dorsalis; assembly: GCF_023373825.1. Classification (NCBI taxonomy): domain Eukaryota; kingdom Metazoa; phylum Arthropoda; class Insecta; order Diptera; family Tephritidae; genus Bactrocera; species Bactrocera dorsalis. Next base: position 6,516,761 of record NC_064307.1, read on the forward strand.
CGAACGGACTCGTGAGAGATGTCGAGCTCTCTTGCCTTCTTCCACCACTTGCCTGACGATTTTCAAGCAACAAATCCTTCACTTTTTAAATATTTTCATCAGTTGAAGAGATCGCAGGTCGTCCAGGAGGAGGCATGTCTTCAACGATCTCTCGTCCGTCTTTGAAGGCTTTGTACCACTCGCAGGCTTGTGTTTGTGATAAAACTGAAACACAGTAAGCCTTTTCCAACATTCGCAACGATTCCGCATATGAAATTCGGTTAGAAATTTGTCTCAAATTTTGTGTTCTATAATTTGATCCATTGTAAAAATCGCAACGCACTACTGAGGTACACCGACTTAAGCAGCTGCTGTAAACAAATTGTTTGACAGATCGCACTCATATTTGGCATAATAATAAAAGACAGCCC